>NC_135340.1:2534332-5159332 GCF_023851605.1 Tamandua tetradactyla | reverse complement strand
ATCCATCAACACATACTTTTATTTAAAGAGGAAATCTCCATTTTTTGATCAGGTAGACTCACTATTTGACTGGAGAAATATCCCATGTTTTTTATAGATTAGAAGAGATTAGAGAGAGGGGCACGGATCACGCTGAGAGGTGCTGGAAACATTTTACTTTTCAAAAAGGAATACGATCATGACTCGGTGCATATTGTACACGAGAACAAAAGCTGCAGGTGAAAGGTCTGTGTGTACGGCGAGTGAATGAACACTACGTGGAGGGTCACTTATCATTTATTGTCTACACAGCTGACTTTCAGCCAACAAGCCTTTCCTTCCTAAAACACCTTTCAAATCTGTGGTGTCAATCAGTGAATGACATTCAACAACTCTGTCATGGTGAAAAGGAAAAGATGCATGCACCCAAACCTCGTCCCCCACTCCCATGCCCCATGCTCCAGGCGCCCCCACCCCACCAGCCCCCAGTGCACAGGCCTGGCCCCCACTCCCACCCCAAGTGCAGCCCAGCCCACCTCTCTTGCACCCCACCAAGCACTACCTCCCCCTTTGCACATTAACAAAATGAAACGGAAAAATCACATGATCATCTTGATTGATGCTGAAAAAGCATTCGACAAAATTAAGCATCCTTTTCTTATAAAAACATTTCAAAAAATAGGAATCAAAGGTGACTAACTATCTCAATATGATAAAGGGAATATATGAAAAACCAATAGCCAGTATCGTACTCAATGGGCAGAGACGAAAGCTTTCCCCCTCAGATCAGGTACAAGACAAGGGTGCCCACTGTCACCACTGTTATTCAACATTGTGCTAGAAGTTCTGGCTAGAGCAATCAGGCAGGACAAAGAAATAAAAGGCATCCAAATTGTAAAGGAAGAAGTAAAACTCACATTATTTGCAGGTGATATGGTACTATACTTGGAAGATCCTGAGAAAGCTATAGTAAAGTTACTTGAGCTAATAAATTCAGCAAGGTGGCAGGATATAAAATTACTGTGCAAAAATCTGTAACATTTCTATATACAAGCAATGACCTAGCTGAGAAGTCAGTTAAGGAAAAAATTCCATTCAAAATAGCAACTGAAAGAATCAAATACTTAGGAATGAACTTAACTAGGGACATAAAGGACTTACACACAGAAAACTACATAATACTGCTAAAAAAAAATCAAAGGAGATCTGAATAGGTGGAAAGACATTCCCTGCTCATGGATAGGAAGGCTCAATACAGTTAAGATGTCAATTTTCCCCAAATTGATCTACAGATTTAACACAGAACAATCAAAATTCCAACAACCTACTTTGAAAATTTGGAAAACCTAACTACCAAGTTCATCTGGAAGGAAAGAGACCCCAAAGAGCTAAAAGCATCCTGAAAAGAAGAAGAAAGTGGGAGGATTAACACTCCCTGACTTTAGAACCTATTATAAAGCCACAGTGGTCAAAACAGCATGGTACTGGCACAAAGATAGAAACACTGACCAGTGGATAAACTTGAGAGTGCAGAAATAGACCACCAAATTTATGGTCAACTGATTTTTGACAAGGTCCCCAAATCCTCTGAACTAGGACAAAATAGTCTTTTCAATAATTGAGCATGGAAGAACTGAATACCAACAGCCAAGAGAATGAAAGAGGACCTCTATCTTATACCCTACACAAAAATTAACTCCAAGTGGATCAAATACCTAAATATAAGAACTAGCACCATAAAGCTTCTAGAAGAAAATGTAGGGAAACATCTTCAAGACCTAGTAATAGGAGGTAGTTTCCTAAACTTTACACCCAAAGCACAAGCAACCAAAGAAAAAATAGGTAAATGGGAACTCCTCAAAATCAAATGCTTCTGCACCTCAAATGTCAAAAAGGTGAAGAGGCAGCCAACTCAATGGAAATCACATATCTGACACAGGTTTGATTTCCTGTACCTACAAAAAAAATCATACAACTTAACAAAACAAAGAGACCAATTACAAAATAAGCTAAAGATATGAATAGGCATTTTTCTGAACAGCAAATACAAATGGCTCAAAAGCACAAGAAGAGGTGTTCATTTTCATTGGCTATAAGGGAAATGCAGTCAAAACTACAATGAGATACCACCTCACATCTATAACAATGGCTGCTATTAAACAAACAGGAAACTATAAATGTCGGAGAGGATGTGAAGAAACTGGGACACTTATGCGCTGCTGGGGGAATGTATAATGGTGCAGCCACTATGGAAGACTGTTTGGTGGTTCCTTAGGAAACCAAATATTGAGTTGCCCTATGGCCCAGCAATAGCACTACTTGGTATATACCCAGCAGAGCTGAAAGCAATGACACAAACAAGACATTTGCACACTGATGTTCACAGCAGCATTATTCATGATCACCAAAGGATGGAAACAAACCAAAATGCCCATCAACAGAAGAGTGGGTCAACAAAATGTGGGAAATACATATGATGGAATATTATGCAGCAGTAAGACAAAATGAGATCCTGAAGCACATGACAAGATGGATGAGCCTTGAGGACATAATGCTGAGTGAAATCAGCCAGGCACAAAAGGACAGATACTGTATGATTCCAGATACTTTTATGACCAGCATAAAGTTATAATCAGACGCTTATAATACAGAATATAGGGGACTTAGAGATACATAGAAACTAGGGATGGGTGAACTGTTAGCTAGTTAATGAGGTTGACCTCCACTGTAAGGAAATTGATAGGAGTAAAGGTGATTCTCTAGTGGATATATAAGTAATATTACCACATTGAAGATGAACAAGATTGAAAGGGGTTGTATAGACCTACATGTCCCACTGATTCACACTAGAAATATGAATTAGTTCTTGCAAGAATTACTTCAAGATATAATTCTTGTGCAAAGAGTGTTTAAGTGCAGGGTACTGGGAGGAAACTCCTATTGCATGCTATGAGCTATGTTCAAAAGGAAACCATCAGCACTACCACAGCAACAGCAGAGGCACCTAATGAGGGGAGGGACAAGAGTTAAGAGGAGGTTTAGATTTCCTATTTGGCGAGGGTGTGTTTATTGTTTTTCTTTCTCTTGGGAACAATGAAATTATCTAAAATTGAGAATGATGATGGACTGTGGACTTTGGGCCCTCAGCATGATGCCCGATGAATGCAGGTGGCTGAAAGATGGACTGACAGACAAGTAGATTAGGGAATGATGTTGTATACTTATGAATGAAGGTTGTACGCTACAAAAAGGAACAAAGTCGTGAGGCATGCAACAATGTGAAAGAACATGTGGGACATCTGGTGAGACAAAATAAGCCAGAAACAAAAGAACAACAATGGTATGATCACCTTTAGAAAATGCTTATAAGAAATTAGGGGCCTAGAGTGTAAGCTTTTAGAGCAGATGCATTCCATCTGGAGTGGCGATAACCATTTCTGGATTTTCAGAGGCCGTTTTATATATATAACCTGATATTTAGAGGTAAGACCCAAGCTGAACACGTTGGAGTTAAAGTAATTCAGAACATAGGGGTAAGGAAGACAGTGTCTGTATTTTAGAACCACACATACTCTTTGAGACCAATGGAAGGAAGGTTTATTTGATCTGGAACTGAAATTTTCTGTAGGGCATAATCTAATTAAATCTTTCTGTATACTCATTCAGACAACTGAAACACAGGGAGCCCAGAATAAGAAAGAGGTCCTTTAATCCTGTATAGATTACTGTAATGCCTGGAACTATCCTAGAGTATATTAACCAGATAATCAAAAAGTATTGGCAAAGTCCCCTGAGGGAGGGGAGAAAGAATATGGAACTATTAAACCTTATCATCAGGGAATCCCTGATGCAGTGTCAAACTTTAGGGATACCCAAATCATTAGGCCACGCCCTCGATCATAAGGCTTACTCTTGTGAAGCTTATATAGGTAGCAGAGAAGCTTAGATTACCTATAGGCATGCCTAAGAGTTACTTCTGGAGGACCTCTGTTGTTGCTCAGAAGTTGACCTCAGTCTCTCTAAACCCAACTCTGCAAGTGAAATCATTGCACTCCCCCCTACATGGGACAAGACATCCGGGAGGGAAATTTCCCTGGTGACATGGGAGATGACTCCCATAGATCAACTGTGGGATCAACAATCCCATCCTGACCAAAAGGGGTTAAAGAAGTGTAATTAATAAAGTGTCAGCGGCAGAGAAAATTCAAATAGAGTTGAGAGGCTACTCTGGAGGCTGCTCTTATGCAAGCTTCAGTTAGACCTTGCTACCTATCATAATCTGCCAACCTCCAATCAGGACCATTCCAGCCAATCCTAAAGAGTGCCTAGGGCAATATATAAGATTCCACAAGGGTTCCATGCACTAGAGTAACTTTCCATAAACCTACAACCTCCAGATGGGTACCTGGTCCAGATAAGTCTGAGACCTAGCCCAGTCTCTCCAGAACATCATATAGTTCCATCCCCCTACCCCACATTCGTCACAGATCCTTCCATATAAAAAATTTAGAACTGCCATAGGCCAAACACCCCTACAGAGAGGTATAGAAAGATCAAAGGTGATGGTGGAGTTAGACATAGAAGTCAGAATTTAATAAATGAATATGAATTCTGAATCACTGAATTGATATCTCTTTTAGTCTCCAGTATTTTAGAGCAGCTAGAAGCAAAACCTAAAACTGTGATATTGTAATCCATGTCAAAGTCTGAAATATGTTCTACAACTAATTGTAGTGCTGTGCTTTGAAATTCATAGGTTTTTTTATATATATGTTATTTTTTCACAAAAAAGAAGGAAAAAATTCAATTGTGATAAAAAAATTTAAGCTCTCTAGCCTCCTATATTCTGGAGCAGCTAGAAGGAAAAATCTGCGAGGATTGTATGGTAGCCCATGAGAAACTCTGGGATCTGTCCTGTAACCACTTGTTGAAGAGTGCTTTGAAAAACTATTGCTTTTGTATTTCTTTGCTTTGTTTATATGTTATACTATACAATAAGTTAAAAAAAGAAAGGAAAAGAAAGCCTGCTTGTACAAATGGATCCTTATATTGAGTATCTACAAAACAAAAGAAATCTGCCAAAGAATTATCAGCAAATTTAGGGATAGTAATAATCTATAAATGGAAAGAAAGGGAATTGCATAGGAGACCTGAAAACAAAGTTCATCAAATGCATCGTGAATAACTTAAGAACAGTGTGGCCTTTTGGAGATGCTTGCCTGGGATTAACGCAAGTCAAGTTATGGCAGGCTGTTTCAAGTGCATAAGTATGAGATATTGCCCTAGAAACCTTGGAGAGTATTTAGGATGTAAAGTGCAATCCCTGCCTTTTAAATAGACTGGCATGACGGAGGAAAGGAGAATGCATTGTGTTTAAGACAACAAGAAAACTGCTACCCCAAATGGTATATTAGCACCTCAAAATAGATCCAAACCAAACTTTAATCTGAAAAGGAGTGATTTTAGCTGGATGGGGGGAAATACTTTGTAGAGAAAGAAACTTTTTCTTACAAACTTGGAAAGCATAGTTTATACAGAATGATGCTGCCTAACAGGAAGGGCCGTATAGCAAACACAAGGCCTGGTGTGAAAGCGGCGTGTGACCTGAGATGCAGGGAACAGCACTCTGGCAGGAGACACTGAAGACGGTCAGGCAGGCACAATGAAGAAACCTTAAAAGACACGATCAATAATGTGGGCAAAATTTATATAATTAATTTTTCTAAACATAAGATCCTAAGAATAAATAAAGTGCACAGAGGTGTGTATAAAATTCTGGATAAAAAGAAAGAAGGAAAGGAAGGAGAATATATGAGTTTCCTTTGATTACTTCTCTGGAGTTGTTTTAGAGATGGCTCTTTCATCTAGATGACAACAGACATCTTTCAGTCATATCCACAATGAATTTTGTTCTTGTATGTGAAGCTGCCTTTGTTAATTCATATGCTAAACAAAGAGAGAACCATGAAATATATCATAAATAAAATTATTTAGACTATTTTAAAAGGTCTCTGGATACACAAACAAATGTATTTGTCTGAGGTTGTATATGCATGTTTAGATACACACATAGAGATAAGTGTTAACCTATAATATCTATTTAACTCATAGTGTTACTGAAGTAGGCTGCAATAGTCTTTAAAAATTGAATATGAAGAAGACTGTCATATTTCTATGAGAAACAAATTAAAGGTCCTTCTTGGCCTCTCAGAGATTTTTCCATAAAAATGAATGAGGCAGAAAAAAATAGAAAAGGAAGCCAGAGGACAAATCCAAACCATTCCCCCTCAAGTGGAGAAGCATATTTCCCAGGAGAATGAAAACAATTCATTTGTACTCCATTGAACTCAAGCAAATACAATGGCATATGTGCAAATTGCATAAACCCAGCAAAATGAACTCCAAGTGTGTTTAGAAAACCAGCATTGCATATCTCTGATGGTTCTATTAACAGAAGTGCTCCATGCACGGAATACCCTGCTGGCCTGGCAGAATTCAGGGCATGGAAAATACCCCTTGTCTTCATGGTTTCATTCCCTTTCTTGGCCATGGCAGCTTCTCTTCATAGGGCTGTTATCTCCATGTGACTCATAGGGCTCTCCTTGTCTCTTACACTGCTATGGACTATGAATGCAATATCTGTTCTGTGGTCAACGCACTCTGCTGCCTGGGGGTGGAGCCAGGCCCTGGGACTCCCCCTGCATGGACAGCACATCATTGCACGTTGCATTGTAATTAGTTGCATGACCAGGACAAACATTAAGCATCATCAAACCTTCTGGGGTGGGGAGGAGAGCTACAAATGGTATGGTAAGAAGGCAATGAAAACTTCCCTCCCTTGATCACTGTTGATCCAAACCCCCATCCTTGTCCTAAACCCTTATTAGCCCTTGCACTTCCCCACTCCCCTTGTGGACAATTAACTTCCATTTTTCACTGCCAGCCACTGTCATGGAAGAGCCTCTCCTGTTGGTAAGTCCTAATTAAAATTTATGTCAGAAAAAAAAGGGGGTCCAGTGCATGATTTGTTTTAAGTGAAAAAAAAATAATAATAATTAAGGGGAATCATTTCCTCCCCCTCCAACACTACGCGGAGTCATACTAGAAATGGAAATCATCCAAAGTAAGCCATAAATGGAGACCCCTATGTTCCTGACAAGGGACCCGGCAGTAGAGGGATGGGAAGAGAGCTCCTGGAACCAGACGCTAAGTGGTCTGAGGTTTCAGATTACTTTAAACTTCCAGAATTTTTCTTGGCCCCTCACGTTCCTGAGTTATCCCCTTTCTTTTCTCCAGTGTACCCTCCATAAAGTTAGGGACTTCACCTTACTGATTTCAGTGCTCAGAAGGAACCTAATACACGTTAGGCACACAGTAAACTGAATTAATATTGAACTCTACCTTGGTTTTACAGAAGACTCTCTACCCTCTATGAGTCCTTTAAGAGGAACTAAACTGTATGTTTGCACAAATTCTCCCTAAGGCATATTTACCTAAAGAGTACACTGAAACCCTTTAAATTTTAATGGTGATTTCTTACACAAATTACTAAAAGGAAATTTAGAAAATGAAGGATAGCTCCCCTTTAGTGCTGACCTAATTTGAAAAAAATTCTTTGAGAAGACAGTTAAAACTAAATATTACAGACCTTTTTGTAGTGGCTCTTGGTACATAGGAGAATTTATGTTATAAATCCATTTACTTATTTATATATATTTTAGAGAAAGACAGCACTCAGAATATTCAGACATTTTATGACAGAAGAGGGGCAGGGCGATGCTAAAAGGCAGGCTATAATATGGGCAGGCTGAGCACAAAAATGGAAGACAAGGTAAAGCTGCTGCAAGAAACAAAGGCTACAGAGGAAACTGAGAATACTGGGGAGCCGTATCTTTACTCGCTGCTTCCTTAGCACTTCAGGCTTACGCTATAACTGCATCAATTCCTTCCGCTGTCGATCACAGATCGTAAAATCTGCCAACACTGGCCCCTTGTCTTCTCCTCTTGTATGTCCGCTGTCTGTCACGCTGTCGGTGCCCAACCGAATGAGCAGCCACAGAAGGAGACTAAGAATTTGCTTTCCTCAACTTATTCATCTTTCCTCTCTTCCTTTCCCAGGTATTTTTATGAGCATCTCCCAACAATTTGGCCTGAATAAGATAAGTCAAGTCAGCGAGTCGGGAGTCAGCGAGGCCAGTCGAGTTGACCACACAGGACAAAACTGGCTGCAGTGGAATAATTACTTGACATGCCCAGGTTTATCCAGATTGAAAGCATGAAAGTTGGTTACTGCTCCATGAAATCCTTTCAAAGTTTACACTTAGTAGTTTAGGGGAGGTTTTGAAACAAGAAATTTGGGGTTCCAAGTTTGGCTCTGGGCTTACTTCTGCTGTGAGTTCAGCAAGGTGTATTCCCATCTCACATGCTGTCATTATTCACTGATATGACTAATCTAAAACATCTGCCACTGAACAGAGAATGCACTTATTCGTGCTGCATTACTGTTGTTGCCCTCTGCCCATTACTACAGACATATAATCATCCTGTGGTTTAAAGTCAGAAAACCCATTCTGCCAGGGCTTTTTAAATGAAGATTCATTTCTAAGACTGAAAGTTTTACTTTTATATTATGCTACATTATGGATGTCAAATCTTCAATAAATGTATATTTATATATTCACTAATGAAAAAATTGGTTATATACTTACAGGCAACGATTATCTCTGTTCTAATTGTTGAAAACAAATCAAATCCCAAGTTTCAAGTTAATATTTTTCTGTCATATATCTAGTAGGAAACAATGATCTGATATATTTGGTATTCTCTGATGTATTAAGCATTATCACAGGCAGATACAGACTTGTTAGGTTTTTTTTTAATATTTAAAATATGGTTAAGGATCTCTCAATTTTAATGTCTTACATTCCAAGGAACTTAAGATTTCTCGATATCAGTGAAAATAATAAACCTCAAATTCCCTAATAAGATATGACGTACTTTTTAAAACTTTGCCTAGAAGGCTATCCACTTAGGGGAAACACAATATACCACCAGGCACCACCCTGGAGAGAAGGGGAAGGAAGAAAATCCCTGAACAAGGAAGCGAGATGGGAAATAAGTAAAGCTGATTCATAAAAGCATATGGCCCCACACTGCCTCTTGTACCTCTGTCTTTGCCAGAGTGCCCACATGTCCATCTCATAAATTTTCTCCCTGATTACTCTCAAAAACAAACAAACAAACAAACAAACAAACAACCTTTGCCTAGAAGTGATAAAAAATATCCTTGGTATACAAGTTTTAAAACCAACAATGAAATCATTGAAGCAGATGAATCAAGTTCATGTATTCCACATATTTTCACCATTTTGGCAATTGTCAACCATTCAATAAAGGTTGAAGAGCTCATCTGGGCTGACAAATGAGAAAACCACGAACACCTTGGCTAGCTGGTTACCTCTCACGAGTGAAAAGGTCAGGTTGAAAATAATTTTAACATTTTCTACTCCCAGCACAGACTTGACTCACAGATATGTTCAGGTTAGAATGCCATGCCAATGTGGGGGAGGAAAAGCACTGATGTATGAAAACTGGATAATTGGATGGTTTTAATTTGATTATATCAGCAATCAATCATAATTAGCAGCAGTCTCTGTATTAAAAGAAAGTTACAATTTTTTCACATGAAATAAAATTATCAAATTATGCTCCCTTAAGTACAATTTTCATTTCTCACCATTTTAGTTGCTTCCCTTCAATCTGCAAACATTTTCAGCTCTCACAGACTATGAAATGTATCAATAACTCCTTATCCTTCCTTAAATATCATGACCTCCCTCCCTTTGTTTAGAGAGAAACATCTTGAAAGGATAACTGTATCTTTTATCCCTGCTCAATTACCGCCTTTCCTCTTTATCAAATAGCTAATGATGACATTTTTATTAATAGCTTTATTCAGAAATAATTTACATACCATGAAATGTTCCTTTTTAAACACCCAACTGTCCTCATAGAATTGTATAACCACCTTCAAATTCTAATTTACAACATTTTCATCATACCAAAACAAACCCCACACCTATTCATAGATATCCTCTGTTCTGTTCTCCACACAGCCTCTAGCAATCACTAATTTAATATGCCTCTGTGGATTTGCCTATACCGGACATTTCTTATAAGTGGACTCATAAACTGCTGAAACATTTTCCATAGTGGCTGCAACATTTTACATTATTACTCCACAATCAATGAGTGTCTAAATTTCTCCACATCCTCAGCAACACTTATTTCCCTCTTTTTTTTTTTCAGTTGTCCTAGTGGTTATAAATGGTATCTAATTGTCGTTTTTTATTACATTTCCCTAATGGCTAATTATGTTCAGCATCTTTTCATATACTTATTGAAAATATGTATCTTCCTTGAAGATATATCTATTTGAAATCTTTGTCCACTGTTCCCTGGGTTGTCTTTTTATTGTTGCGTTATAGGAGTTTTCAGTATATTCTGGATACAATACCATTTTCTGATCTATGATTTACAGATATATTCTTTCACTCTGTGGGGTGCCTTTTTGGTTGCTGATGGTGTCCTTTGAAGCACAGTTTTTATATTTAAAGATATAAAAGGAATCTATTTTTGCTTTAGTCACTTGTACACTGGTCTCGTGTATAAGAAACTATGGACAACTTTAGTTTGAGCTCTTACATTTAACTTAAGTTAGTTTTTTGTATATAGTGTGAAGTAAAAGTCTGTTTCTATTTGCTAAAGCTACTGGGATGGAATATATGAGAAATGGGTTTGCTTTTACAGTGGGTATTTATTTATAAGTTAACAGTTCTAAGACCACGAAAATGTCCAAATTAAGGTATCAAGAGGAAGATACCTTCTCTGAAGAAAGGCTGCTGGCAACCAGGGCTCCTGTGTCACGTAGGAAGGCACATGGCTGACATCGACTTGTCCTTCACTGTCAGGTTTCACTACTTTCAGTTCCTGGTTCCAGGGGACTCCTCTCTGAGCTTCTGTGGTTCTTCTTTTGGTATCTCTGGGGCTTTTGTCTCTCAGTTTTCTCTGGGTGTTTCTCTCTGAGCGCTCCAGGCTTTTTCTCTCTTTTATCCTCATAAAGGACTCTAGTTGAGGACTGAGACCCACCTTGAATTGGGTGGGTCACATTTCAGTTGAAACAACCTAATCTAAAGGTCCCACCTACAACAGGGCTGCACCCACAGGAATGGATGAGAAGACACAGTCTTTTCTGGGGTACATGACAGCTCTGCCCTCACTACAAATCCTGTATATGATATCCACTGGTTCCAGCACCAGTTTTTGAACAGGCTTCTTTCCCCTACTGAATTGTGTTGTCCCCTTTGCTGAAAACCAATTGACCATAAGGGTAAGGGTTAATCCTAACCTCTCAATTCTATTCCATTGATCTGTATTATGTATTGATCATACATCTATATACCTATCCTTATATCAGTACCACATAGTCTTGATTAGTATAGATACGGAATAAATTTTAAAATCATGAAGTTTGAGACCTCCACATTTATTCTTATTTTTCAAGATTTTCATTATAACCCTGGGTTCCTTGTTTCTCCACCTGAATTTTAGGATCAGTTTATCAAGTTCTGCTAAAATAAATGGCAGCTGAGATTTTGATAGGTATTGCCTTGAATTGTGGATCTATTTCAAGGAATCCCTTCTTAACAATATTAAGACTTCCAATCCATGAACCTGGAATGTCTTTCCATTTATTTGTTTTTTAATTAATTTTATTGCTATTTTGAAGATTCAAGTGTACAAGTGTTGCACTTCTTTTAAGTTTATTAGTAACTATTTCATTTTTAATTCAACTATAAATGGAAATATGTTCATAATTTCCTTTTCAGTTTTTTCATTGTTAGTGTAGAGGTACAACTGATTTACATATGTTAATGTTATTTCATGTAACCTATTTGAACTCATTTATTAGTTCTGATGTGTGTGGATTCTTTAGAATTTTCCATAAACTAGATCAACTTGTCTGCAAATAGAGAGAGTTTTACTTCTTTCCAAAATGGACACAATGTCTTTCTCTTTCTTGTTTAATTGCTCTGATTGAAAGCATAGTACAATGTTGAATAGAAATGGTAAAAGCAGATAATCTTGTCTTGTTTCTGATCATAGGGTGTGAAACATTCAGGTTTTTGATGACAAACTATAATGATAGCTGTGAATTTTGTAAATACTCTTTATCAGGTTGAAGAACTTCATTTATATTCCTAGATTGTTGAATATTTTAGATTTTGTCAAAAGCTTTTCTGGATTCATTGAAATGATCAAACAATTTTTGTCACTGGTTCTATTAATGCTAATTGATTTTCAGGTGTTGAGTCAACTTTGCATTTCCATGGTAAATCCAACTTAGTCATGTTCTACGATATTTTATATGTTGCTGGGTTGAGTTTGCTAGGATTTTGCTGATTTTTTTTTTCCATTCATATCAATAAGGGATATGGGCCTTTACTTTTCTTGTGATGTCTTTGGTTTTAAAACCAGGTAATAGTGACCTGACAGGATGAGTTGGGAAATATTTCTTACTCTTCAATTTTGGGGATATTTTGTAAAGGATTATTATTAATCCTTCTGTAAAAGTTTGGTAGAATTCATTAGTGAAACCATATATGCATGGGCTTTTCTTTGGGGGAAGTTTTTAAGTTGCTAATTCAATATCTCTTCTTGCCATACATCTTTTCAAATTTAAAAAATTTCTTCTTTGGTCAGTTTCAGTAGTTTGTGTTTTCTAGGAATTGGTCCATTTCATCTAGGTTATCTAATCCTCCGGTATGCAGTTGTTCATAATTATGTTAGACAGAATAATGGTTTTCCAAAGATGTCCACATTCAAATCCCTGAATTTCTGAATATGCTATATTACACGGAAAAGTGTAATTAAGGTAACAGTTGGGATCAAGGTTGCTAATCAGCAAACCTTAAAATAGGCAGATAATCCTGGATTGTTCAGGTGGGGCAAAATAATCATCAGGGGTCCTAAACTATGGAAAAAGGAGGCAGAAGAGGTAAGAGTGATGTGATATGAGAACTCAGCCTGCTGTCCCTGGTTTTAAACATCAAGGAAAAGAGCCACAAGCAAGAAGTGTGGCAAGCTGGCAAGGGCAGGACACGGATGCTCACTGCCACCACCAGAAAGTAATATAATCAAGATAACACCTGATTTTAGCCTAGCTGAAACCCATTTAGGACTTCAGAGTTTCAAAAAGATAAGATAATAAGTTTGTGCTTTTTTTTTCAACTCTTATGTGTGGTAACTTGCTCTAGGAGCCAAAGACATCTAATTTAACAGTGTTCCCTTCTAATCATTTTAATTTAAAGTTAATAGTAATGCCACTTTTTCATGCCTGAATCTAGTGATTTGAGTCTTGATTTTGTTTTTCTTTATGAGTCTAGCTAAAGGTTTGTCAATTTTGCTGGTCTTTTCAAAGAACCCACTTATGGGTTTATATTGTTTTTTATAGGTCCTATTTCATTTATTTCAGCTCTACTCTTTATTATTTCTTTTGTTCTGCTTGCTTTAAATTTTGTCTACTCTTCTTAAGGCATAAAGTTAAATTAGTTATTCGAGATCCTTCTTTTTTAATATAGGAATTTACAGCTCTAAATTTCCCTCTAAAACATGATGTCCGGGGGTGTAAGTCTCCTTAACAACATGGGACATGACTCCCAGGGATGAGCCTGGCCCTGGTAGGGTGAGATCAACAATGCCTACCTGACCAAAAGGGGGAAAAGAAATGTAACAAAATAAAGCGTCAGCGGCTAAGAGGTTACTCTTATACAAGCTTCAACTAGATATTGCTGATTGCCATGGTGTGCCAAGCCCCAAATAACAGTATTCCTGCAAACCCTAAAGAATACCCAGGACTCTATCCAAGACTCTCTAAAAGTTTTACTCACTAAGTTTATTTTTCAGAGTCCTAAAACCTTCAGATGGTTCCTAGGACAGATGAGTACTCAAAACCCAGCGTTACCAGTTTCTCCAAGAGCATAAACCACTTGTATTCCCCCACACAAAGTCGACACCTCTTTTCAGCATGAAGAAGTTAGAATGGTCACTGCTTAATAACCCTAAAGACTGGGAGAAGGATCAAAGGAGGAGTAGTTCTAACAGAGAGGACAGGATTTAAAAAATGAGTGCAACTATCGAATCATTTTATTGATATTTCTTTTCAGTCTCCAGTGTCTTACAGCAGTTAGGAGGAAACACCTGAAAATGCAGACCTGTAACCCATACTACACTTTGAAATTTATTCTATAATTATCTATTAAAATGTACTTTGAAATGTATCGCTTTTTTCTATAAATGTTACATTTCATATGGAAAAATGTTTTTAAAAATTTCCCTCTAAGTATTTCTTTAGCAGCATTCCATAAGTTTATATGTTGAATCATCATTTCATACACTTCAAATTGTTTTCTAATATTCCCTGTAATTTCTACTTCGATCTAGTAGTGAATTAGGAGTGTGCTGTTTGAATTCCACTTTTGTAAACAAGTTTCCAAAATTTTTGCTTATTATGTTATTATTATGTTTAATTCCATCTTGATCAGAGAATATAGTTCGCATGATCTCAATTGTTTAAATGTATTGACACATATTACGGTTCAGGATATTGTCTATCATGGAGAATATTCATGTAAACTTAAAAAGAACGTGTATCTGTTCCTGTTTGGTGGAGAGTTTTATAAAAACAGGCTGTTTGGCTCAGCTGGCTTATAGTGTTGTTCCAGTCATCTATTTCCTTATTTACCTTCCTCGTATTTGTTCTATCATTATCGAAAATGTCGTATTAAGTTCCCAAATATTATTGTTTAACTATCCCTTCACTTCTGTCAGTTTTTGCTACATGTATTTGGTGCTCTGTTGTTAAATGCATATATGTTTATAATTTTTACATTTTCCTGATGAGTTGACTATTATTATGCAATGCCCCTCGTTTTATCTCTAGCAGTAACTTTATTTTAAAGTTATTTTATCTTATGTAAGTGTAGTCACTCTTACCTCTCTTTTACTTAATGCTTACATGGTGTATTTTTTCCATCATTTTACTTTCAACCTAGTTGTTTCTTTGTATATAAAATGTCTCTGGTAGAAAGGGTCTAGTGGGATCATTTTCTAACCCACATTCTACCAAAAAGTCTTTAATTGACTTATATTTAATCCAGTTACTAATATAGGATAGCTTACAGCTTCTATTTTGCCAAATTTTCTATGTCTTAGGTCATTTTTTGTTCCTTTGTTCCTTCATTACTCCCTTCATTTGTGTTAAATAGATATTATCTAGTGCATCAATTAAATTATCTTTATGTTTCTATATTTTACCTAGATGTAAACTACATTTTTTGAGTGATTTTCTTAGAGGTTGCTTGGGGTTTGCTGTTCACATTTTAACTTTCAACCATCTAGTTAGAATTAATACCAACTTGATTTCAATACAAGGTACAAAATGTGCCCCCAATATACCTCCAATCATCCCTCCAATGCTTTTTGTTATATTGCTCCATAAAACACACCTTTATATTTTATAAAACACCTGTATTATAATTATTACTCAATGCAATTATCTTTTAAATCAAATAGAACAAAGGAGTTACAAGCAAAAGTATATTTGTACTGTCTTTACATTTATTGGTTACCTTTATCTGTGTTCTGTATTTCTTTATATGAATATGTACACCATCTAGAGTCCTTTTATTTTGGCCTAAAGGATTCCATTTACGGAAGGTCTGTTATTCATGAATTCTCTCAGTTGTTTAATCTGAGAATTTCTCAAATTCTCCATTTTTGAACCATGGATTGGCTGGATATAGAATTATTGGTTTACAGCCTCCACCCCCACAATGGGTGTGAACTCATTGTAAGTAGGACCTTTTGTCGAGGTTACTTCAGTTAAGATGTGGCCCATCTCAGTCATGATAAGTCTTACTCCGATTAATGGAGTCCTTTAAAAGCCAAGTGAAATTCAGGTAGACAGTAAGTCACAGGTAGCATGAAGCAGGACATCACTGGAACCCAGAGGAGTACAGAGACACCAGGAGATGTACCACTGGCCCTGCCAAGTGCCGGCAGAGCCAAAGCTCACAGGCAGCTAGCCCCAGAATGCCAACTTCAGCAAGAACGCTCTGCCTTGATGATGCCTTGATTTGGACTTTTCTTTCAGCCACAAATCCATAAGCAAACAAATTCCCATTACTTAATCTGAAACATTTCATGCTACTCACTTGAGCAGTCTAAGAAACTAAAACAGTTATCTTGTGCATTTATGGGCTATACTTTCTTGCTTCTTTGTGCATCTTATAACTTTTTTGTTGTAAATACATTTTAAAATATATAATGTGGCAAATATGGAAATCAGATCCTCCATCTTGCAGCTTGCTGTTATTGTTGGTCTCTGTTTAATAACTTTCCTGGATTTGTTCTGTGATGAATGTTTTCTTTCTCATGTGCAACCACTGAAGTTTCCGCTTAGTGATCAGTTAGCTTAGTGATCAGCTAGTGCTTGGACAGAAATTCCCTTAGCTGCATTGAAACAATAAGTTTCCTACACTTTTCCAAGATTCAGTGTGTGTGTGTTTGGGGGTATTCTAACATTTTAAAACTCTGTCTTTGCCTTTACTTCCTGTTTGTGCAGAACCTCAACGTCAACCAGAGGTGAGAAATTAGAGCCTTCTGAAGTGCTCTGGGGCATGCATGCATCCATCTCAGGGGTGTGACCTTCTAAATCCTGGGAATATATTGAGGATTTCATATCCCCTAAGGATGTCCCATTCCTCAAACTTTCCTTTTCAGCTTTTGGCTAGCTTCTTGTTTAGCCAACTGGTAATGTTAACAATGCAGCTGAATTCTTTCACCCAATTCCTTGTGTTAGGATTTTACTCAATGAGCTGATTCCAAGTCAGATCAAATAAAGACAAGCATTGTTAATGGAGATTTTCCAAGGAGTTGCCAAGCAGATCAAATAGTGACAATTTGTGAGAAAGAAACTTTCTTGAGGCTTCTAAATCTCTTTTTCCCCACTTGTAGCTCTTAGGCTTTCAATGAGCTGACTTTCAGGTCTACATTAGAGCTAAGAAGCAAGGGACAGGAAGAGATCAAGTAAAAATTTCACAGAGCTCACTGCTCTTACATAGATTCAATGACTTTTCTTGAATAAACATTCTTTGGATTGTTGCAAGCCATCATTTAATTTCCAATGTTCCAAAAAAAATTCATATTGACAATTTTTGCCAGTGTGCTAATTTCATTTATGGAAACGCAGATTTTTCAGAGGTCCTTACTCTTCTGTTTCAGAATGCTTCAATCCCAATTACAGTTAATGTCTTAGAGGCATTGGCTTTTTTTCAGTTCTTATTGTCCTTGGCCACCACAGTTCTCCTTTGGGTCTAGTTTCTTTAACTTTAATGTATCAGTGATTTCACCTACTCCTTGGCTTTGGCTACTCTCTTCCAAATATACTTCTCAACTCCTGAGCTCACTTGTGGATTATCAGAATATGTATTTAAATTCTTGCTTGGTATCACTTCCTAAATCTGGCCTCATAATCTCAACAAGCTCCAATCAGATCTCATAATTGGAAATCAGCAACTCCAATTTCTATTGTCTTTCCTAATGTGACAAATGATTTACACTCCCAGGTGCCCAGACTGAAACTGTAGTAGAGTTGACTTCATAAAATGTTTTGCAAAAGGTATTCGGTAACAATTTCTAATGAGGGATCAAAGACTATATAAACTTTCTTTTCTTGCACTTGTGATTTCTCAATGAATGAACTACTCTCCCATGCCTGTGGCTGTGGTCATAAGAAACAGTTGCATGTGTTTGGGAAGTCACCTCGATACGCTAATACCCCCAACCCTTTTTCCAGAATCAATAGTATCAGACATACAGAACCCATGGCTTTCAATGTTTAATCCACTGTTCTGAAAACAAAATATATGACCAAATCCTTCTCTCACCCTAGTCACCACCAGACTGTGCCTTTGCAAACAAATGTCTTCCTTTCATTCAGCAACTTTAAGCAGAATCCCCCAAATTATATGCGTAGCACCAGAAAGAGACAAGGGTTTTGCCTCTGTTACAGGTTGTAACCAGTTCTGTCTGGGGTGATCTGATTTGTGATAAACAACTAACAAACCAATCAAACATCCCCTCATTGACGGTAAAGCACAGAGATCAACCCGAGGGGGACACAGAGTGGCAGAGCTGCCATCAGAATCCCACACCAGGGCAAGCCAAGTTGTGACCACCCAGGTACATATGGGCATATGGAGCACCAAAGGAGGCCAATGGACCCAGACTTTTATAACAGACAGAATGTCATTCATTTATGCTTTGGACTTCCAGAAAGCCAAAGTATTTTGCTGAAATAAGAAACATGCATGCCTATTATTAACTTATGGAAATATATTTTTTAATTTAAAGAAATACAGTACTCAAAAGAAGTTATAAAAAAGCAAGCATAATATGAAATCTCCCAAACTATAATAATTGTTTAATATAATTGATTTTAAAAATTCAAAACATACATAGTTCCAAATGTTGCCTAGGTAGGTTTTTTCTTTATGACTTTTATCAAAGAACAACATTTAACTTATTAAAGAGCTTTCTGATTCCCACCTCCAGAAATACCAAACCTACTCTTTGGCTGGGGATAAACACTTTTGTTTTCTATCCTTTTTCTATTCCATTAAAATATCTCTACTGCACACAGTTATAGTTCAGGCTAAATATCATGATGTTCTCACTTTTTCATACCTCATCTAAATATGTACATATCGTACCTCTGAGCCCCATGAAACACTCAGACAGCATTTTATTTAATCAGGGATGGCCTTGGCATCCTACTTTAATAATTTTGAACCCTTCTCCTCAGTCTGATTTCTTATTAATCTCTAATGATGAGGCGTCTGTGTTATCAGAGAAGTTCTGATATTTTATCACCTGACATCTCCCAAAAGCTATGACACAAAATAGAAAGCAATGGAAATAGACTCAAACCTAAGTCTAACAACACCTAGTGTATGTTTACATCTATCCCTTGATATGCTAGAAAAGAGTAAAAACAAGCTCAAAAAAGGTTGTAAGCATATTCCCCCAAATTTCTCCTTCTTGAGGAATACTAATGAAATACAGATCAAATCCCATTTTTTCCCTTTCCCAATATATTCTATCTTCAATATTACTGGAGGAATAAGAGAAAAGGAGACGCACACATAGAAAGAACAGCAACACCAGAAATTACAAAGGATCCAAGTTATTTCTCTGTTTTCAACTAAGAAAGTACACTACCTCTCTGAAAGATCTATGGCCGTGTGGAGTTCTCCTTGAATGAGATTGAAAAGAATATTTCAAGACATCAACTCTCCTACTTTTCTTCCCTCCTCCCTCACTGTACTATCTCAGCCTCCCTTGCTTTACTCACATTTCAACGACACTAGACATTGTAATGCCTCCAGAATCAGGCTTTGTCTTCTTTTCTACTTCAAAACCACTCACTCTACCAGAGATCTTAGCAACAACCATTGCCTTAAATAAAACCTCTGAAGTGACTACTCCAAAATGTGTTGCTCCAGCTGGACAGCGACCCTAAATTCCAGTTTTGACTACGCAACTGTCACTCAACAACTCCAGCTGCATGCTAAATAGGCACTTTCAAACTAACACCAAATAATATCAAAACTGACCTTGTAATATTCCACCAACTCCCTCTGACCACTGTTCAGCAAAATATATTGGGGTCACTGTGATTCCTCTCTTGATCTCATATTTGTTAAAATATGATAAGAGACATGGTGATGCTTGCAAGGAAATGAACATATTGCAGTCAACCACTTGGAAACCTTGCTAAGTATTAAATAATTTGTGTCATCAACACATATATTAGTTCTTTATTTTAAAAAATAACTCCATATTTCAAATAATTATCTGCTCATTAGAAAGTTTTTTGAAAATGCCAGAAGGTTAAAAGAAAACAAATTCCCCAAATTTCAACATTACTGAAATTTTGAAGTATTTATTTCTCATATTTTTCGTATTCATACACATACACACAAGGGGATATATATAACAACACAGAAGGATAGATTTAATAATATAAGAAAAAAAACATTGAATTATAAACATTATCATTTGTCAAAAATATTTTAATGGTGTCATTATAGTCCACTGGACATAAATACATTAATTTATTTAGGAAATTCATAATATTGGACTTTGGTTATATGAAGAACAAGTTTAAGTCCAACATCTTCTACGTACTTTCCCTACCTGTCCCATTCCATACTAATCTGTCCTAAGTCATTCATCAAAAACTTCCCAGAATGATTTACCTTTCTATGGCAGATGAGGATATGTAACGTTCTATACATTTTTGCATTACTAGAACTTCTTGCCAATATCCCTTTCTATCGGATCTTCAATAAATATATACTAATACTGAAGATAATACGCAAATATCCCACACTTTGCTAACAACAGAGTCGCAGATACAATGATGTCAAGCACTCTGTTTATTTTCAGATTGGGGTATGGCAGTTCTGTATACTTGAATTTGGGTCTTGCTTTTTTATGCCGTCCTCTTAGTTTTCAATTTTCCCGTTATTATTGAGAAATCCATTTACTTTCAATGAACGGTGAGTTGCTGAAATTACTCTCCATTATGGAAGAGTATTTTATTTCCTGGATGCCTCTGTCCTGGGTTGGGGAGTTCCATTACAGGTGTTATTGATTTGGACTGTGTTGCTTCCCCTGAGCTGCTGTCTGCACCTGCCATCTGACTGTCTGCTGATGAGTATATCACACACTGAGCTGTTTGCCTGCATTTTATTTCACAGAAAAATACAGATTTGGAAGTAAATTTGCTGTTAGGAATAAAAAAAAAAAAAAGCTCTGAAAACTTTTTGTAATGTGTTTGTTTGTATATGACTATATTTGTGTGTGAAGAAGAACCATAAGCAAAAACAGAATGAAAAACCTTGAGACAGTATCTTGTCTACCCCAGAAACACACACACATCTATGACAGATGGTGAAAGATTGCAGGTACAGGCACGAGGGTGCAGCTGAGAAGTCAACAGTGATTCTTTGGGAAAGTTTCCGAGCAGCATGCTAATTTCATTATCAGTCCTTTCAATAAATCTTTATTTCCTTAACTGTATTCATGACAAAGTTTTTTTTTTTAAGTTAAGGGTTTTAATAATGATTTCATCCAGTCTTCTACTTTTAAGGATAAAGAAATTGGGTTTCCAATTCAGCGAAGCAGTTACTGGTTGACATTGGACTCTTTGTACCTGAATCTACTACCTCTACCTTTCAATTATATTCAAATACTGAATCTTAAGTTTATGTTAGGAGGAGACCTCAGCAATCACCTCCTTAAGTTCCTTTCTTTTATTGCTGGTGAAACTAAGGCCCAGATACATTATTTGCGGCAAGTTGCCAGGGCACTCTCTACTTCACCTCCCTTTCCCTCTTTCACACATTTTTCATTTCTAATTTTCCCAAGTGGAATTACAGAATAAGTTCAATTCTACACAAATAAATAAGTTCAATTCAACTCAGCCAAAAACAAAGTTCTGAATTCTGTGTTCTGTCCTATAAATATTATGGGCAGTGTAATTATTATAACAGGACGGTTTGCCGCCTCTGTCAGAGTAGAAGCTGGCAACCAGAGCTAGGCTTATTATGTGTGTGTTCTCACTGGATGGAAAAAAAAATTGTCAGTATCTCCTTAGGCTTAAATTGGCAAGTGCAAGCTCAAGATGTCTCTACTACCTTAACCAAGGTAATTCCATTCCTTAACAGTAGCACGAGAATTATAACCCAGAAACCTTGACATTTCCTTTCTCTTCATCTCTCAGCACTGTCACATTCAGTCCCAGTCTCACAATCATGTGAACTGGGTTGTTGAGAGATTGTGAGTTTTATGTAAGAAAGGCTGATAAATTAGACATGGAGTGGAACTAAGAATATATATTCCTGAGTATGTGAAAGGAACAGCATCTTGTTTAGCCAATATGTGTGCTGTAGACACGTGATGCTGGGGCGCTCAGGGTTAGCACGGAGTTGCCATGCGTATCCAACACAAAGTCACAACCACCACATATGCTCAGAGGGAAGACTCGGGTGGGGGCGTAAGTAATAATCCAGGACATTAACGTTGTAAGAAGATTTTTTTAAATTGTGTCTATATTACAAAGGCCTTTCTTTTCACTAGGGGGAAAAAATAAGCAACAGTGACCCAATGAAAGCAAGAGTGACCATCTCTTTTCCACCTCCCACAACAAAACAATTCAGATGATCAAAACTTTGCACTGTATCTTTATAAACTGCTCCTATTACCTCCGATTTTTTTCTAACCATCTCAAGGCTACATTAATTTTTCCACAAATACACTCTTATCATCTGCCTTCTTTCCATGTTAGTCCCATTTGTAAATTCAGAGGCAAGCCCTCCATTCCCCCACCCATCTCTGAGGGCAAGCAGTGGCCCTTTAAAACAGGCTGCGGTCTAACACAACTGCTGTTTGGGATTACAGGTTTTCTTTGCCTTGTGTCTTGGCGTTTCTGAATTCAGAGCACAGCTTGGGCTCATGTTCTTGCAATTACTGTTGCTGAATGACTCTCTTCCAGATACCTGTTTTCCAACTCCCGTTCTGCTCTCCCGAAACTCAGACTGATAGGCTCACTTGTTCCCCAGCATCTGACCTTAGGTTGTGGCTTATCCTTGGCTTCTGAGTTGGTTCTGTCATTCCGAGAGCCACAGGGCACAGGCTCTGTGACTTTTGTCTCCCAATCAAACAAAAACTCTATGCACTCACCTTTAAACTCCACAATCTTGCTCACCTATCAAAACCTTTAATTCATTCGCTCCCTTTACTGTTCTCCCAAACAGACCCAATGCGCACCTCTGCAGCTTCCCTCTCTGAATTACCCGAGATGGGAAAGCCCTAGGCAGAATTCCATTTCTTCTTGTCGTGACTGTACACCTTCTACAAGGCTGGATTGCAAAAGCCCGCTGTTCCTGACTGTAGCCAGAGGTAAACGCTCACTTTTCAAAACTTCATCATACTGAGCAGAACAGGGAAACCAGACCGCCTGTGCTTGAATCCCTGCTTCTCTACCTGCACACCAGCTGAATACGCTGCATGAATTTCTCACTTCTTAAGCTGCTGTAAAATAATCTGTAGAGTGGGAACGATTGTAGCTCCAGGGTCATAGATATACTGGGATAATGAATGGAATTTATGATGGAAAGTACCTGGTATACAATTTGTTCCCAATAAATACTAGCTATTATAATTACTCTCTCAAAGATATTTTTAGTATAAAGTAAAGGAAAACATTTTGTTGATAAACAATACTTCTCTTCTTTTAAATTTTTTAGGGCATAGACAACTTCACAAATGTTACATTGCATCAAACTACAACGATTAATTAATTTATTCATTCACTCAACAACTATGCGTCAGGCTAAGGAGCAGTACAGATGTATCGATGAACAAGTGAACAAAAACCCTCTGATGGGAAGCAGTACGCTTAACCCTGGGTCTGACTTGTCCGCGTGCATGTGTGTGAGACTTTGTGAGTGGGATTTAACACACGTTTGATTTGGCTTCCCTTTGTCAGCTTGGACACATAAAACTCACGTCCCTCTACACTGACATATAAAAATAGTTACACAGAGATGTGTAAGCCAAGCAAAAGTCTTTTTGTATTAACGGCATTTTTCTCATTAAAATGCTTTACTTATTTCATTTAATTGGCATATCGCTCTGAACGGTCTGATTTCTGAAAAAGATGAGTCATCATGAAATTTTTCAACAACAGAATCGGGTGAGATGGTGCACAGTGAAAACGCAGGGAGTAGGGAGCACAAGCACAAAGAATACATATGACTAATATCATAGTGACCATGTACCACAGAAGAGGGGGTACAGGCGGGGAAGACTCTGCCTCTCCCCATCCATGCCTATGGGTAAAAATGAAATGCTCTGTGGAAACAGCATTAGTTTTCAAAGAACTTCCTTCCAAACTATGTTTATAAAGATGTCTGCTGGTGTGGGCTGGAGGGAGATGCGTAAGTGCATTTGATATTCTGGAGAAATTTCAGGTCTCAACTGGTGCCATGCCAGTTTGGATTTCAACCCAGCCTCTGGAGGAAGTTATATTTGCAATAGGAAAGCCATGTTGACAAAGAATGACTGACTCAGCACGCGGTTCTTGGGGGGAGCACATTATTTAGACGCAGACAAAATGAAGAACAACTGTCAAGATTCCAAAAACAGGGGGTGAACAGTTTTGGATTTCAGGAATAAGCACAGGATGTGAAGTGACGATACAAGGGGCTAAGACTGGTGGGTTTGCTAGGTAGCCTCTGCCTTCAGGGACATGCGTATGTGGCCTGTCCCCTCAGTCCCTGGTGACCAGCCCTTGCCTTTACTACAGTGGGTGTCGCTGCCCATCACTAGCAATCTGCCTGCACATGTGGAGATGCAGATAAATTTAACTCTTTCCCTTAGGGCAGTGTGTATCTACTGACAGTTATAATAGTACCTGAGGGTGGATTTATGCTTATAAATGATTATTTTAAACAAGAGGACTTTTCACAGAACCTTGATTAGAGAATTTGCACGCTTGGAAATATTATCCTTTCCTAAAGGAGTAAAATAGTCATCTATTGCCTGTAAAGTCTACTGTATTTTATTGAAAATTATGTGTGTGTGTATATATATATATAACTGTAGGACAGTATAATTGTATGATAACATTTAACAGGCGTAGAATTGTATTTTATATATTTACAATTGTGCATGCATATATAGTATTGCAAAAGAGGCTTACATGAAATTGTTCAAGTTTTATGCAGTTGTCTCAAAGAGATTTTAAAATGTTAATAAATAAGATAGTGGTTAAATGTTAAAATAAAGTGTTATTTTAAAATATGTTCACAAGCAGTCTTCAGACATTCATCCTATACAATCACTTGCAGTGAACTCTCAGTACAGAACCAGTCCCAAACAAGTGTGCAAGAGAACGACATAGCACCCCTCGCCCGTGGCTAGCTAGAGTGACGCCCATATCTACTAAATGAAAAACACACCACACAGTCTCATAGACACACCGGATGCAGAAATACAAACTCCAGCAAAACGTTTTTCTCTCCCCAAGCAGCAATATTCTTCACCTAGAAGCTAAATCTCATCCATGTTCCGAGCCCAACCCAGCCCTGACGGGGAATGCCTTAATGGGCAAAACACCGGCGGGTGGGGTGAAATAAGAAACGTTTTATGAGATCTGGTGTGCAGACCCTTGGTGCGAGGGCTGAGTGCCACATGCCGCCTTCATTCGCTCGACAAGGAGACCGCCTGAGCTTCTGACCCGCTTCCCTAACGCCGCTGTCTGGCTGGGTGAGGGCATCTGACAGCAGCCCCTTTAACCGCGGCCTGGACATTTTGTCTGGCTGTTTCTGAGGGGCTGGGGAAGTTGTGGCTGTTTTAAAATACCCTCCTCACCCACAAACCGGCAAAATCTTTGTTGTACCCCCACGTGTAGCTAGAATTCTACTCAAATTGCTGGGTTACGTAAAATCTCCCGTTCCTCTGCTTGCCAGCATTCCCAACCCCCTGGATGCTCTTTCTAGATTCTCCTGGGCACCCACACTTGCTCCTCCAGTAAGGAGCCAGCCTCGCAGTTTTCTCAGGTCCCCTCCTCTCCTGCTGTGCCATCCTAGTCTCCTCCTTTCCTTCACTAGTCAGTACTGCTGAGGCTCTAACAGTCTAGATTACGTTCCAGTCTGTCTGAGTTATGACACAAGCAAGGTTATTAAAGTTAAAAGTTTTAAAATCACATGTGGATTTTATGGACCTCATGCTGTCAGTATAGACTGAAGTCATCAACCAACTGCTGTTCTGGGGGATTTTGCTCCTGTACGAAAAGTGAGAGTGTTAAGGCTTCTCAGCTTCCCTGATTCCACTCACTTAAAGCATCCACTATCGGTCATTTTTTTTTTTAATTCAAAAAATAAAATTTAAAAGTACATGAATCATTCCAATTTTATGATATGCAATCATTTGTGAATTCTGTTTTGTGAATAGCACATCTAAATACTGAATACGATAAAGCGGATATGGATTAATAACCAATTTTTAACAAAATATAAGATACCAGAATGAAAGAATATTTCCTTCATGGTAAAGAAAAACTTCAAAATATCTCTTTGGAGGAAGTAGCATGGATAATTCAAACCACTGAACATCTATTTATTTGGCCATTTATTTGGTCATTTATCTTAGTTTCAATATCATGAAAATTACACCAAACACTACTCAATTTATAGTCTCCAAGAAAAAAGACGGCTTAGAAATTGCTTAAGAAATCCTTGTAGAATGGTAAAACTATCTTTCCACTAATAGATTAAACAGTGTATAATAAGAGAGACATGGAATATATTTAAAACTGTTGCTGAAGTCAAAATAGTTTTTCGATGCAGGAGTTTTAGGTGATCAAATTTAGGCACCATTTACTTTGCTGCCTATTAAATATATTTTTCAATTATTTTAAAAATAGGGCGGATGTTCATTTGGTCCTTACTTCTGATAGGTAATTTTTTTCCTTAACTAAAGTATAAAACTCTTCTAATACTTGAGAAAAACTTGATTATCGAGATAAAAAATAAAAATCCAACCATGCGTTTCTTTTGTAGCTCATTCATATCATTTGCTTTTCAAAAAAGAAAATCTGATTCAATAATCTTATATATAAACTAGGGTTGACATCAAAGTAACTCTGATACTGAACTGTAAAATAAAACATATGGAGAGTGCTCAGGGCCACCAACAGTCCTTCTCTTTTCTAAGAGCCCTGCAAGTTCATCCAGGTCTCCTCCCCATCGCTGCCTCCAGGTGCACCGTGATGAGTCTGATCATGGCTTTGATGTGGAAACTGCTGGGAGTATGGTCCAGTCTGATTACAGGCGGATTTACATTTCTCAGCTGGGAAAGAGGCTCTCTGTCTCTCCAGAGCGTGAGCAGAAAACCACATTCCCCTAAGTCATGCTTTCAGTCATTTTGCAACCACAATAGACATTAGTAAGAAAAAGCTAATACATCAAAGACGGCAGAGCAGAAAGGTGGAAAGTTCCCAGGGATTCTTGAGCACCGACCTATTCTAGAGATAAGAAAAATCCATATTGCTTATGCCAGTTTCTTCAGGATTTCCATTACTTACAGCTCAAGACATCCTAACTGATTCAACGTATTAAATAATCCAGTTGAGAATTCAAATACAGATTATTTCAGATACTGAGCTGCGTCTTGTGGTCTAGTATTCCACAAATAATATCTTCTAATGTCTTAATTTTTAAAAAATCAGCTTTAAGAAAAGATTCAATGTGAAGCATGGGAAACTGTAAAGGTGCTTTCAAAGGTTTATGGTTATAGTCACAAAACAAAAACTTTAATGAAGTGTTGATTCAAATGCTTAGGCAAAACAAGTCTTACTATCGATCAAGATGAAAAATGATTAAAATGGAATAAATTTAACTTCTTACACTGATAAAATTTAGTGAATGAATGATATCTATATTACATAATAAATACTCATATATTATTAGGAGGTTTATAGTTATTATGCTATAAACTATTAACCTTAAAAATGTGTCTTCTTTCTACAATATGTCCAGACTTAATAGAAAAATTCAAATTAAGAGGAATGCTTTTCTACGTTAAAGGAATAACAGACACTAACTCTCAGTTAGTCTACTGAATATATTATCTCCAAGTGTGAACTTAATTTAAACTTAAGCCAGTAATAAGATAATCGAATAAGCACAAATCAGGGCAAGTTCCTCAATCTCTTTTACCTGTTCTACTCATAAGCAACACAAGGATAATAACCCTTGTATGAAGTTGTTACAGAATTAAATGACCTACATATATCACATGGCAAGTGATAAATGTTTTTCCTATATTTCCATTTCAAGTGTGCAACTGAAGGTATATCTTTTTAAAGATGCACAGCATACCTCAGCACACACACACTCGCTCAGTACATCCGTATGCACTCATATACATACTTTTCTCATTTGAAAAAAAAAAAAGTAAATGGAGAAAGAGAGAATACAGAGACTTTTTTGGCCTCCAACTTTTGTTTCAATTATTCCTTCTGCATGGCAGATCTTCCACTTTTGCCCTATGTTAGAAACAATTTCCAAAAAAAAATCCCTGGCTGGCTAGGCAAGTCCATTCTCATTCCCAGCTCCCCAAATCATTGCATCCCTGTGATATTTGTGATTTAGTGCACTTATGTTTTCACAAAACATACGGTTTGGGTAGGTACAGAGACCCAGAAAAATGGTTCTGACTTCTAAGCGCTATTCTAAGTTAGAGAGAAGTCTTACTACCGTATATAAGTTACTTCTACATTGGTAATGTCTCCATATAAACTTAAAGCTCTGAATCATGGACTTTATCTTATGCATGGAAATCCTCCGAAGTCCTAGCCATTTTGCTTGAATTAGAAATATTTGTGATCAAGCTATTATGGTATGATAAACATTTGAATGTGTTTTTTTTTTAATATTATTAAAAACTTTGTTTGGACAGTTTTTAAAAATCTGACCTAATTCACAAGATTCAATCATTTAAGATGTTCACTAGATGAACTGGTAGTATTCCTCAGTTAACGTGTCAGCTCTTTGCTGAGCTGGCTGGAAAAGGCTTCAGGCAAAAATCCCACCAAAACCTACAAGAGGCAGCTTTATTTTTCTTTACGTCTCCTGATACAAAGAGTTCACCACCTCCACTGGTATTGCACAAGGCAGGCAGCCTGAACTCGGAGAAGATAACTGGTTGGGGTGAGGCATATAGACTACATACCCAGAAGACTTTTTCTCAGTATAAAATGAACTGGCCCATATATGAATGGAAACTAAAACTCCGCTCTCAATAGCACAATTTAGTAGTGTGAACCCACGGAGCAGCCGACTCATTTAAACTTCTGTACAAGAATCAGATTTTCCCAAATTTGATTAGCTTTTTGACAAAAATGCTCTGGATTTTTCTGATTATTTTCACATTTTTCTTTCTAGCTCAGCATAAAACACTAACTAAAGACAGAAATTACGCTAAGAATCAAAACAATTTAATTTGCTTACCATGGTCTTAGGTTTCTTCGGAGAGTGCCCTAGGAAACAATGAACAGTCCTTCTACAACCGATTATTTCTCTGGTTTAAAACATGAACTCTGTAACCAAACATATCGATTAAGAAATCTGCTTCTCTGCTATGTTATATATATATAGCTGGAAACATTAATAGATAGCAATCCATCAAATAATCAATGAAAGTTTGAAATGCTATGAGACTTGATTAAGATGACAACATAAATGAGCATTATTCTTTGGGGGAGGTTTTTCCAAGCAGTTGAGCATGACTGTTGGTTAGAAAATCCAGCATAATGTACAAAGACTATTCATAGTCCTGGCAAAGTAGCACATTATTAAACCACATTATGATCGTGCGGATAATGCAGGCAGATGTGTTATTATAGTTCTCACTGCCAGAGCCTTGGGGACTTCCCATCTCACCAAACACCACATTTGTTCGCACACCCCGTGTTCACTTCCTCACGTCTTCATTTAACCATTAGACTCTACTAGAAAACAAATCCTTCTCATGCTCAGTTTCCTTATCTGTGAAATGGGGGAAAAGTAATAATTACCTAATGTGCTCGGGTGTTCTGTGGTTTAACTAATTAGAGGTTGTGAAGCCTGATAAGGCACTCAGTAGCATTAAATATCTATATAGTATGCATTTACTGGGCAACTGGTGCATCAGCTGCTTAAACACAGCTGCTCTTAATAAGCAGGAGAAAATCAGCTAAAAGCATGTGAAAAACTGATCAGGGGAAATGACATGGAAGGGGTGTTTTACAACTCATGAATTTGTTAACCTTATTTTAAAAATTAAGAAAGAAGTAACTTCACTGGAGGATATCTCCGTCTTTAAAACTCCCAGAAAGGTGAAAGTGTAGAGGGCAGAGCTCATTGAAAATATGGTCGGGAAGAAGACTTCAAAAATCCATGGGATGCACCAGACACTGTTTTTCAACCTAGATTTACAACATTATCCTTCTCTCACTGTCCCTTCTCTTTATTCCACTGGTGATACAGCTCTGATGGCGTATATACATGTGCAGGAGAAGTTCTTGTGGAGATGCAGGTAGATTCTATCCAGTGTGGTTTCCTCTGCAAGCCAGAACCACACCAAGGGGGTGAGAGGATTAAACCTAAGCAGGTATTAGGAGAATCAGGAGCTGTCTATCCTTCCTGCCTCTGTGGCCCTACCCAAGTCAGGAGTCTAAGTCATCATTCTCTCCCACTCCTTTTTTATTGTTTCTTCCTACGAAACAATACGAAGGTCCCTCAAGCCAATGGCCTATATGTAGGTAAGCTCCGCAAGTCCCCCTCTGCTTCCCTGGGTTCCTTGCCTTGGCTTGGCAACAAGACTTTGATATGCTTTGTCCCTTGCCTCTAAGCCCATTTCCCCCTCTATATTCCAATGTGATATTTCTGATTGCTATGTCCAGTTTTCCTTTTTATTAGACAATTTACTTTGATCTGCTTAACCATGAATAGTGCCCCATTTCTAGTTAATCCAGCCAGGCATGGCAACTCAACAATAATGTTTCCTTTCTCAAAATGAGGTATGCTCTTTACCTTTCCAGTGTGACTTTAATATTGTGCTACTAATAAAATCACTAAGATGTACTGAGTGCTCACTATGGACCGGATACCTTACGTAGTTTACATATACTAGTTGCTTAGTCTGGACACCAACTCTCCAAGGCAGTTACCGTTGTTACCTCTATTTTACAGATGAGGAAACTGAGGCAAGGAAGAGTAAGTTACCTGCCCAAAGTCACACAGCTGCTAAGCAGAGCTGGAATTTGAGCCTATCGAGTCTGGCCTCTTCACACTTCCATTCCGGCCACCCTGTGGCACCAGGCTACCCACAGTTTCTTTCCCAGCCTCATAGATGGGACTGAGAGTATGACATAACGCCGTGGGATACAGGGGTCCGCCTGCACATGTGCACATGCACATGTGTATGTGTGCACAGAGCCAAGAGTCCTCTACTGTGAAACCCAAGGGCTTTCATTTCAGCAGGAATGGCTTCTCCCGAGTTTCTAATTCCAAGTTACCCACCTGAGTAAGTAGTTCAAGGTCATTTCTAGCGGTCATGTCCATCTTACAAAATACAAAACATTAACTTTTGGAGAAGATACCACCAAAGCATGTGAAATGATGGAGATAACATTTTATTAGGCAACTGAAAAAAAAATTCAAACCTCAGTGCCAGATGAAGAGTAATACCCTTCTCAATACTGATGATATGGTTTTTATCATCATACTGGATAATACTCAATTAAAATAGCAAACAACAGCAAAAACCTGGTCCTCGTGCCTAAACACACAAAGAAATGAGTTCAATACTAATTAAATCAAAATCAAACACATTACTTTTGGCAAATAAACCAAATAATTTGGTTTATATTAAATACTACACAGACACGCATAGAAAGTTCTATCTACTAGGCCACTTGGAACCAGTGGGCCACTGGACAAAACTGGTTACTAGTAATATGGGCTCTAATATGCTCCCAGGCAAAAATTACTTCTCTCATTTCAACATCATATTTTATCATCAGAAAGTAAAACCTTTAGTGTTATGCCACCTGCCACCTATCGAAGATGAGAAGCTATATTTAGGGAGAATATGTGTAAGCCATCCTTTGGCATTCCACTGGTACTTTAAATTTCATTGCATTCAAGATCAGCTACTATAAATTTATGTATTTGAATTAGAATAGTTTTGTCCTTCACAGAATCAACTCTACTAAGCACGCACTCCATATTCACTGAATATACATCTGAAACACATTTTAATATTATGCTTCTAATGGAATTTTTGGAGGTTATATTTGAAATTTGGTGCTTAAGATTATATAAAATATAATTTCGGATATTTTCTATTGTATCAATTCATATCCAGAACACAAAAAACCCACAATATCAATTTTTAAATTCAGGACTGAATAAATCTTTCTGGAGAACAAATCATTGTTTCAAAAAATGCTGCTAAAGTGCATTTTTAATGTGGATTATAGGGATGATCGTAATAAAAAACAGAGATTCCTTCTTCTATGTGACTTTGTTCTTCATTTCCCTGTCTTTTTCTTATCACAAAATCAAATTATGCTTGGACGTGCAGATACCAAATTATCCTTATAAGGGCAAAGAGCCATATTTCCCCAATGTGTCAATCCAATAGTGAAACTGGCAGTATCAGAAGACTGAAAACCCTCCGGAGACATAGTGTAACTGAGAAATAGGCTTTAAGGGATGATTTTGATTACTAAATCATTATATATATATTCCTTTTTGCTTTCTGGCATACTGGAGTAGATAGAGGGAAATACCTGAAAAATCTAAATTGTCATCCCATTTGCCTTGATCTCTGATATTTATTGTACAGCCTTTATGTTCTGCCCTGTGATTGAAAAGCCTTGTGACTAACCTTCATTTGTACCCAGTTATCCAGTTCTTCAATGTTAGAGTCTTGTCATCAGTAAAGACAGCCCCTAATGTTTATTAATGAAGGGTCTTTGGTCAGCCGAGAACTAACCCACTCCAAATCTAAAGCTCTCTTGATAACAGAGACTGGATCTAACCAACGTGGGCCCATCTGACGTGCGCAGTGGCTCAGACTAACCTAAAGTCACCTGGACCCCATGCCGCCATTTTCTTTCCTACATTCCGAGACTAAGCATGTCATCAGTCTGTGCGTGCTCAATAATCAGATCACCTCTAATTATATCATCTGAGACCACTGTGCTCATTATCCTAAACCCTCCCCATCTTTTCTCCAATAAAACTACCCAAATTATTGCAGCTCAGGGAGACAGATTTGGGGCCGCTAGGCCATCTGGTGTCCTACTATGCACAGGAATCAAATCTTTCTCTCTTTGAAACCCTGGGGTCTTAGGAATTGGTCACTGAGTGCATCAGGCAGAAGAATCCATGGTCTTTGTCCACTAACAATAAAACATTCCAACGAGGAGCAAAATGAGACTAGAACCTTGCAGAAATCTATTAGTTGGTTATCTCAGGGGAAATAAAAACATATTAATATTGTTAATAACAAAATAATCTTAATAGCTTACTGCAGGCCAAATACCTATATATCTGATAAACAAACCTCACGGTCCACACTCATGTACTACTTTCTCCATCTCTGTGTTTCCTCTTTATACCTTTCAGCTTTGAAGCTTTAAAGGAGGAGATCCTGCCCCTCCCCCATCTCAACCCCAAACTCCAGCTATGGCAATTCGAGATTAGGAAGCATTAAAATTAACTTCAGTGGGAAAAGGGGGTCCGGATTTAGCAAGGTCAGGAAGAAATCCTAGTATACTACCCTAACATGAGAATGATATCTCCCAGTCTTCAGTTTATTTCAATCATCACATTTGTCATTTTTTTTCTTTCCCTACAAATGAAGTTTAACAGATGCACTTTTCTTTCCCCACTGCAAGGTGAGTACCTTGGAAGCCTTGTGATTGGTCTCTCTGAAGTGCAGATTGTAAAGACGTGAACACAAATCACTAGCTGCTATTCCTTTTCTAAAGAAAAACGGAAGAAGAAAAAAAAAAGTGCCTGAAACATGTGTTGTAGTAACCTAGTTATAGCTCTGTTTTCATTTCCATTTATTTGAGCTTTATCTCAGAAGAGCATATGCCAACGTTGCTGCTTAATCCAGCCCAACAGCTTCAAGGAATAACAAGGTTATTTTCTGTAAAGACATCACGGTGCTGTGTGCGTACGTGAAACAAGGCCAAGTAGACTATTCTATAGGAGACAAAACTGGGAATCACAGCCTTCCCAAAGCTCACTCCTCTCTACCCAGTGGGCTACAGTACGACCTTGCACAAGTCAAATAATTAATTATGCATTTTCTTGGTTTCTTAATTTGTTAAAAATGCCTGTCAATTTTATAGATAACTGTGTGTGTGTGTGTGCTCAATTACAGAGAATAGCTTCAACATGAGGTGATATTCTTTTTCTATTTCTCTACTTCTTCATAGTATGAAGTAGTACAAAAGACACAACACAGGAGAACCTCAAAGGTCTGTACTGAAATTCTGATGAAGAAACTTACCAAACTATGAAATGTATGACAACTTTGAGCCTAAGTTTCATCACTTATTAAAATATACAGAATTTGTACTTAACAGATTTTAGTGAAAATTAACATAACAATAAATGCAGAAATTCATCCCGATGACCTGCCCCTCTCAGGTATTCATGGGATTTGTTTTCTTCAGGTCCCATCCTTGCCTCAAGATCTATTTTTCTCATTGCACCAGATTTGTTTTCATGGAAACATTCAAATTCATTCAACTTAAGAAAAGCGTTTGGGTACTGATATAGGTCATGTATGAAGTGGGAAGCCATTCCTGACTTCAGGAAGTTCACAATTAGGGAAGGGTTGGGGGAAAGGCGAGTATATGCAATCCAGCAACAAATCTACGTTTTTTTGTTCTGAAATGTAGAAGAAATGTCTTGGTCTTATTTGAAAGTCCACTTTAGAGGATTCTTGAAGAAAGACTGCAAAGTAACTCACAAGACTACATATTTCTGGGGAAGGAGGAGATTAAATAAGACAGGAGAGAAAAGTGCAAAGTAGAAATAACCCATTTAAGCAAAGTGACTTCATGATGTCCCAAAAGCATGGTAAACTTCCATCTTACTCTGTGAAAATTATCAACTTCTGATTCAACTACCAACCATGCAATGACAGTAAAATATTACCAGTGTGGGACAGAAATAAGCTTGGGAAATTTTGATAATTTCTTTCATCTTCATAGATGAAAGGCCAACATGGTTAATGTTTAGTTTTTTAATTTGTCCAATAGTCATAACATTGAAACCAAAAGTACTTATTTTTTCATCTTATGCATTTAACAAAGCTGAATTTAATATATATGACATTTATTACACTACTTTTCATTCAGCATGTTAAATATTTTTTCTACATTTCCAGTTTTCATAATTATCAGTGTTAGAGGCTGCATGATACGCCAGCTTGTTGAAACATAATTTATTAAAGCATTTTATATGTTATGCATTTAGATTGTTTCCATTGTGTGAAACGATCAATTTTTCTTGCTTGCTTTGAAATATTTTCTTAGGACAAATTCCAGGAAGTACAATATTAGCTCAAAATGTATGAATATTTTTCATATACCACAAAAAAATCACAACTTTTACCTGGGATCCAATGGGCTATTAAAAATATCTATCTTTTGGTTTTATGAATAATTTATAGAAGTAAGAATAAAGAGGTCATGGCAAACAACTTTATTATAATCAGTGTTAAGAATTTAAGCACATCAACCTTTTCTTTAAAAGTAAATTTTGGGAAACAAACATCATAAAAGATATCCTTTTAGCAAAATGGGTTGGCCAGGTTATTGTAGCAAAATAGATGTGATAGAGTCCTTCTGGTTGAAGACTAACTGGGTAAGAGTTCCATTTTTGGCATTAAAACATATATTATTTCCCCATCAACTTTTGATTTAAGAGAAAATTCATCAATTCATCTAGGATATATCACCATTTGAATATTCATGGTCTGAGATTTCATTTATATAATACACTTCAGCAACATCACCCAAGTCTAGAGTTCTGCTTTCTCTTTTCATTCATTTTCTGCTTCACATAACAATTGTAAAATGTCTTCCTCTGTCAATATTCTTTCTTTCATTTTAGTCTTTTCTAGAACACTTGGAAATAAATGATGACTAATGATGACTAAATGGTGAAATAATTTATGGGATGACAAAAGAACAAAATGCTTCAAGATAGAGGAAAAATATCATCACTAAAACCCTACAATAATCATAGATTTATAAAACAGACCAAAACACAATACATGGCAAAATGAGTTTCTTTCTAATTAAAAATTAAAATAAATGTTCACTTCAATATTTGGAGCACCTCTAAGAAAGATATATTCACATGGCATAGTTAACCTTACAGAAGAGTTAGAATTGTTCTCAAGGACATGTAAAAAGTAAAATTGCATCCAATAAGGGTTAATTGTATATGCTACATTTCCATTTTCAAGTTATCAGGCCTTTAAAACAGAGACAGAAGTCATTACAAGCTCTTCAGCATCTATTACTATATATACAAGGCTATATATGCTATGCAATAATTTGTATATAATTTATAATCACATTTAATTCACTAGGTTCAAGAGGGAGGAATTATTATTCCCATATTTTAGATAAAGAAGCAGACCCAGTGAGATTGCTTTTCTCTGCCTTTTCTCACATCATAGTTAAATGGTAGAGTGAGATTTTGAACCCAGTTCTATTTACCTGCACAGCTCAAGCTTTCAAGTATCGGTTAGTTTTCACAAAATGTAATCATCTAGATAGGATTCTACTCGAGACAGTATTATAAACCATGCCAGGAGAAGATCTGAGATTGTGAGAATAGGAATGCACAGACAGAATATGCACCTAAAGCAGTTATCTCTGGAAAGAGCAGAATATACATAGTCTCCACATATTTAAAGCACAGAGAAATAAAAGCAACTGTGCTCCCTAGAAGTCATTTTTGCTCCAGAAGCAATCTGGATTTACCTTTTTCCTAAGGATTCAGGTCAGAATAAGGCACTCGTTTTCTTACCCAATGGTTTGCAATTCTGAAATAATGGCTCTGCTACTCAACACGCTGCCTGCTGCTCTCAGCCAACTCGTTGACAATGGTTCTCTCCACGGGGTGTCTATTAGAAGGGGACATCAACAGTGGTGGCCTGGCTCAGCAGTGTTCTCCAGCTCATGTGGTTTTAGAAAAGAAAAATGATTGCTAATATATTTAAAACCATGATAGCACAATTACTGGGTAAAGCAGGATTTTTAGCTACCTGAAATCAGCAAGCGCTTACTAAGTTATCACAAGGTGTTGCATTTCTTCAGCAATTTGTTTTTAAAAGCTTCTTTCCCCCTCAATTCAGCTTTCAAGCTCATACAAGGGTTAAATATGTACCTTCATGGGTGTATAGGAAAAGAAATTCTCTGACTAACCTCTTCTATATTACTTTCTTCACTCAGGTCTGCTTCTCGACTGGAAGAAAGCAGTATTTTCAGAAAAGCAGTTCTAAACAGGATTTGGGGGTAGACATGGATGGCTGAGGCTTCAATTCTATCCCACCACTGCCTCGATCCTCAAATTTCCATTAACCCAGCCCCAGGTTTAGGAAACCACTATTTTGGTGATTTGAAGATATGAGAATCGGGATTTTTACAGTAATATGCTCTAGAGAAACAAACAAACAAAACTATAAGGTCTACTTTAAAAGGAGTTTAGCTGAGGAACCCGGGAAGCGCATAGAAAATTCCACTCTATAAAATGCATCCAGTATGCAGGCCTGCGCCCCAACCCCTCTCTGTGAGTGGATTATCACTCCATGCCCTACTGTGTTTGGGAATGTTACAGGACTGGCTTGGGCCTCAGGAATAAGGAAAGCAGTGACAGAGGCTTTAGGAGGTATGAGATTTCTGTGCTCCTTTGCTCCTCCTGAGAAAAGCATGCCCCAACAGCCAGCGGTCCCAAAGGGAGAACCCGAGAACCTGAATCTAAGGGCAGCTGAGCCCAGTTGTCACCTATTCACTGACTCAAATGCCTGAGGGAAAATCAATACTTATTGTTCTATACCTCTAAAATTATTTTGAGAATATTGTTCGGCCTCATTATTGCAGCTAATCCTGTCTAATACACACTGCTTATCAAGAATTCTTTCCCGTACTCAGTCCTCTCATCCTGCTAGAGCTGGATCCGTTTTGATTGTTGAATACACAGCAACTGCAATTAGCATGCAAACTCGGAAATAAGACTCACCTTCAGTCATCTAACTTCTGCAATTAGTCATTGTAAAACTGGCATAATAATAGCAGATATTTGATTTTCTTGTGAGAACTAAATCAGATAATATATATATATATAAAGTTCTTAATAGAGTGCCCGCAATAAAGTAAACATTCACTTAATTTTAGCTATAGTATTGTTTATTACTTTTTATTACTTATGTTTTAATTTTTGACAGAGTATCATGCCACAGGCTGTTCTTAAAAGCTTAACTAGGAAATGGGAAATGGAAATGGGAGAAAGAAAAGACAGGTATCCTTCGGTGGCATAGTCAGCGTAGTAAAAACACGGACTTCAACAACTCACTCAAGATTTTTCATTTTAAAAAATGCAACAGAAGAGTAAAATCATTAAAATTCAAGTTTTAAGAACGTGATGCTAAGAATAGATGACTTCTGCATGTGACTGAATATGAATTATTTCATACTAAATTTTTTTAAATCATTTTGGGGGAAACATTTCTAGATGATATGCTAAACCTCCCTTCCTTAGGATAAAGATCTCAAGAAATTGAACCATTTTTGATGACTCCATGTCTTGTTTTTTTTTATTTTTACTAATTATAATACTTCGTATTTTTAAGACAAATTTGATGTACTGATTCTAGGACAAAAACCACAATGAGCATTCCTAATTACAGTGTTTCATCTTTGCCTTTGTTTAAAGAGAATTAGAGTTTAACGTGCATATTTACAAGGCTCCCTGGCTTCTGCTACATGTCTACTGTTCTAACCAAATAAACTAGTAAACTGAAGAATAAAGCAATTTTCTCTGAAGTTCTTTGTTTATTCTTAATAAAATTGCATTATCTTTGTCAGTACCTTTTGACAATGTAGCATTATTTAAAACATTTTCTCTTAGCTCATGATCTGTCACTACTTCCACCTTTTTGTCATGTTCAACTCAGTCTCTCGCTTGGTCAACTTCTCATTATGACACGTGAGCAAATGTGCATCTTGCTGCATTTTCCCAGCATTCTTTTTTATGGGTAAACACCACCATCCTGTGCAAACTTAAAAGATCTTAAAACAATCACTCTAAATCGTCATTTGTTTCCCATAATTCATTAGCTCACTAAGCCTTTATCAAGAACCCACAATGCATTAGTTGGGGCAGTGGGAAGAGAGAGAGGTGAGCAAGTCAGACAAGGTACTCAGACTCATCAACTTTGGGGGAAGAATATACTGTGTAAGTAAATCAATGAATATGTGCAGTGTGATGCAAAGACTTAAGGCGTAGTGATGTGAAAGGGAAGTGCTAGATTAGATTGCATGGCTGGGGAAAACACCTTTCTCAGGAGATAAGGTCTGAGCTGAGCTCTGGATGACAAGGAGCAGCTAGCTAGTGGAGCAGAGAGCTGTGCAACTCTTGGCTTAGATGGTAAATGGAGCCTTTGATTCATCTTGGCAATGCTCTTTAAAGCTATTAATTGCTTTCTAATTTACTTTCAGAGACTTTAGGGAACCAGAGTTTGGGGTATTGAACCACAAAGACTTTGCTAAAATATATTTATATCGAGTCATTTCAAATACATATATGTTGAATCCTGTCTACCATGAAACACTGGTAAAACTTTTCGGTCAAGCAGCAAAATCATCTGCTTTTAACTCTCAGGGGGGTGGAGAAAATGGCAGATTGTTATATGCAGAATCTAAACTTTAAATCTAAACTCTACCACCTGTTCTTTTATTTAAATCCCTGTATTGGGATCTCGGATTTAAATAATCTAAAACTGCATCTGTCTTCCAGCAAAAATATTATCCCCAGACAATATGTGATTACTTTCTAAGACAAATTCTTAATTAGCCATCTTTAGAAGTTGAAATGATTACCTTGTGTGTAAACAGCATTTTCTCTGAAGAGTTCAGTCATCCGTTCAGGTTTTTATTTTTTAATTACTTTAAACCCACATAATCCTCAGCACATTTTAGCGATGCTGAGGGAAGACAACCTTATCCCCACTATGACAATGAGTAAACTGAGGCACTAGGCTATTAGGGTACGATTCTTAACTACCTTGTGTAATTACCTTTATGGCATCACAATGTGTATGTGAGAAGTAACCACCTTAGCTGGTTATCTCCCTTATGCCAAGGGACTAAGTATTTTGAGAAATATATAGATGTTTATTCCAATAATACAATCATTCATTCATTCTAAAACCTTGTAATTATTCATCCAGCTAGTCCATGAAATTTGTTCATCTTTCATTCCTTGAGCAAGCATTAATTGAGCACCTTCTATTTACTAAAGGCAGCACTAAATGAAGATGCAGATATGAATCAAATGTGGGCTCTACTGCAATCAGTTCCCTTTATAAGGGAATATGCTACACAGTGCAAAACCTGATTACACCGGTGAAAAGCCATCTAACTGTTAGAGATTGACCTTTAATCTCCATACCTGCTGGCTGCTCAATCGATACTTGCTTACTGATAATACTTTACCATATAGATACAGTCTTAGCATAGGAACCATACATAAGACACAGCTTGGTTTACAAATTCTGTATGGAGGAAAACATTGTTCTATAAGAGAGAACTAAATTTCGTATTTCAGAAATAAAAGCATGCTTCTAAATTCCTCTACATATCTCATCACCACCCCCCTCCACTCCAATCCCTTTGTTACGACTTGGATCAGAAACACGGAGCCTTTTGCCTAGATCATCAGCCAGGTCCTATCTAGCATGAGACAAAATCGTTTTCCATTCTGAAAAGCCCATTTTATGCCTGCCATGTGAAGACAAACCTTTAATGGTTTCTTACACCCTAATGTATAAAGTTCCAAGTTTCTTAGAATCTCATAGACGTTTCTTCATGAATTAATTCCACCTACACCTCCAGATTTATTACTTATCCTCCAAACAGTACCATACAACTCAACCAAACTACAACATACATTTCTTAGGTTATATGTTCTGTTTTAAAGCTGCTTGCCTTTGCCACTTGCTCTCTCTCCTAGTAATGCCATACATTTATTCATATCATGATTCCACTCAGTTTTTCTTCTAAATCCTACTTCCCCACACAAGTAAAAACACATCTGTTTTTTTTTTTTTTTTTTAAGAATGGACAGGCACCAGGAATCGAACCTGGGCCTCCGGCATGGCAAGTGAGAACTCTGCCTGCCGAGCCACCATGGCCCGCCCTAAAACACTTTTTTAAATGTAAATGTATACAGGGGTATTTCTTGGTACTTGAATATAACCCATCTGAGGTTAAGAATCTTGTTTTATTTACCAAATGGTAATTTGATACTCACTGAAAGTATGTTAAAAATGGCTGACAATTGGAAAAACTGCATTTTAGGCCCTGCCAGGAACACACACACACACGTGAAACGGTTGCCTTTTCTCCAACTCTCCAGATGCAGTTCGACCAGCATCCTCCTGGCAGCCTGAGCTCAGCTCAACACACAGAACAAGGCAGGGTTGTCATTGAACTCATACTTCATGTTGAAGTTCCTGCTTCCACTACTAACAACCATCTGAACTCGAGCAAATTCTCTCTAAATCTGATTCATCTTACACATAAAATGGGCACGATAACAATAGATATGTCACAATTCACAAAGCTGCTGCAAGGAGTGTGAGAAGACACCATGGTATGGAGAACAAAGTCTGGTATAAAGTAAGTGCTCTGGAAAGACAGCTCTTAGCAGAGTTAAGACTCTCAGTTGCAACTGACAGACTCAATGTAAACCAGCTGAGGGAACAAAAAAGCAAATCCCTGACTTTCATAAGCAGGAAGGACAGGGAGTCAACTAGGCCACCATACCTTAATTCTCTTTCACTCTCCAACTCAATCCATCCATCAACCTCTCTCTCCCTACTCCCCTCTCATTCTTCTCTCTTTATTTCATCCCTATGTGCATTGTCCGCATTCTTTCCCAAGGTATATTGCCTTACTGAGTTCAGGAGCCCTAGGCTTACATCAGCAAAACAAAAGGCAAGAAACCATTTCTTTCTTAGCCTCAGTTTCTATGACCTCTGAGAAGGACTCTGAGCGGTCAGCTTGGAGAGGATCTCTGTAGGTTGAACAAGAAGATACTACAGCTGGTGCAGTCTAGGTTACCTGTTTCCTCCTGAGTACCAGAGGGTGCAGTCCGTGACCCAAATGGGGGGGAGAGGGTAGATTCGACAGATGCAAAGCATAGCTATTACATGACCCTTCTTAAAAATACTTCCATCTACCATTTGGTCTTAAACTAACCTTTTTTTCTAGTTCCCTTTGAACTGGCTAATCCCTAAAGAAGTGGTGCCCTGACACAAACCAATGACACTAGGCTGCGCTCTGCACTGACTGTGCCACAATGCCAACCAGTATACAAGGTCGTCGTATGCTACCCCAGGTTCCTGTGTCAGTGACATTTAACTGACCACACTGAGTGCCCCTAACATCTTAAATTCCTGCTTCAGTGCTGTCTGAACCTGGGTATTCCCAGACGCAGACCCCAAATCCAAGGATTTGAATACAAGTGAGTCTTTTGCCAAAAGGACCCTCGGAAACATCAGTATGGAATGGGACCGTGAGGCAGGAACGAAAGCAAACAATGCAGTATGCGTCAAAGAGCTGGTTACTTCCGCAGGCATCTGCAGCTCAGGTCCACAGGGAACCCCTGGGAGACAGTCTGAGACAGTTTTCAAAAGTTGCCCCACCCCCAAAGGTAGGAAGCTGGAGTTTTATCCCCCAACGTCCATTTACCAGTGACTAAGGGCGGTTCTAGGGTATGTCACCCCTCACATTCCCGGACCTCCCTATGAAGCTGAGAAAGCCCTTCAGGCAGACAGATGCCGGTGAGAGGACATCAATGTGATCATGGTGAATGCTGAGGGGACTTGGGCTGGACGCCACACAGCCCGCTTAAGTGACTTCACGCGTACTTTTATGACTGAGACCAGCTTTGCTTTGTCGAAAAATTCTTCTAAATGAAGTTCTGACCTGAGCCCTGGCCACCTACAAACGTCCTTGACGGTCACCGTCCACATCAATGGTCCTTCTCATGGAGCTCAGAACCTGAGTCGTGACCGCAGATGTCCATGAATCGTGGCTTCCTCGCGTGTGGCACATGGCTGGAGCTGGACCATCAGCTCCCACGGTGCCCATGGCACCCAGCTGGTCCCAGTGGCTCAGCTGTGCCTTCCTGTCTCCTGCAACTGCTTACTTTTTCTGAGTCCTCATCCTCAGGGAATTCCAAGGCCACAGGAGAACAGCGATGAATAAACAAACTCCTTTACATTCCAACTTGGAAATGATTTCTAAGAAGAAGAATTCCATGACACCCTAAATTGGGATGGGGTAGCACTGCCATGTTCTAACAGCACCTTGTACTTTTCCTCTCAGAATACTTAGCACATTAACTTTTTCCATATTTGGACATCTGCTTTATTGAAATAAAACTCACATACTATAAGCTTCATACCTTTAAAATGTACGATTCTGCAGTTTCTATTTTGTTCTAAAAAATTCTGTGTCTATCACTGGTATCTAATTCTAGAACATATCCCTTATCCCCAAAAAGAAACCCACATCCATCAACAGTCACTCCCCATTCCCTCTACCTCCCGACTGCCTCTCCTCAGCCCATGCCACCCACCCCTGGCACCGCAAATACCTACTTTCAATATTTATATGCTGATTCTGGACTTTTCATATAAACAGATTCTTACAGTATGTAGCCTTTTGCGTCTGGCTTCTTTCACTTAACATCATGTTGCAAGGTACATTTATTTTACAGCATGTGTCAATACTTTATTCCTTTTAACTGCTGACTAATACTCCATTGTATGGATATACCATATTTTGTTTATCCATTTATAAATGGATGGACTTTTGGGGGTATTATAAACAATGCTACAATGAATATTCAAGCACAAGTTTTCACATAAACATATATTTTCTTTTCTTTTCTCTTAGGTATATGCCAAGGAATAGAACTGGTGAGTAAGAAGGTAACTCACATTTTGAGGACCTGCCAAACTGTTCTCTAAAATGACTACACCATTTTACATTTCTACCAGCAATGCCTGCAGGTTCCAGTTTCTCCACATCCCTGCCAACACTTGTCGTTGTCCCCCTTTCTGATTCTGGAGATCTTACTCATTGTGAACTGGTATCTCATGGGTTTCATTTGCATTTCCTTAATGAGTAATTATGTTGAGCATCTTTCCACATGCTTATCCATCATTATGTACTTTCATTCAAGAAAAATCTGTTCAAATCCTGTGCCCATTTTTAAATTGGGCCATTTGTCTTTTTAGTGTCAGGTGTAAGAGTTCTTCATATATCCTGGATACAAGTGCATGATGATGTAAATATTTTATTCCATCCTTTGGGTTGTCTTTTCACTTAGTTCATACCAACCTTTGAAATGCAAAAGGTTTGGTTTTCATGAAGTTCAATTTATCTAATTTCTTCTCAAGCAAACTACCACAAACATAAATGCCTTAAAAATAATCCAAATTTATTATAGTGTAATTCTAGAAGTCAAAAATCCAAAATAATCTCACAAGGCAAAAATCAAGTCTTGGCAGGCTGCACTCCCGGATGCTCGACAGAAGAATCTGTCTCCTAGTGTTCTCCCTCTCTGTGGTTTGTGGCGTTGCATCCCTTTGACCTTTGCTTCTGTCCTCACCCTTCGCTGACACCATCACTCTGCCTGTTTCTCTGATAAAGATCCTCATGATTGCACTGGAGACCCACCTGGATGAACCAGGACAACTTTCCCATCTAAAGATACTGATCACATCTGCAAAGCTCCGAGGTAATATATTCACAGGGTCAGGGGATTAGAGCATGGACATCTATGGGGGGACAGTGACGTCATTACACCGAACCCAATCCTTTTTTTATTTTGTCGCATGTGTCTCTGGCGTCAATACTAAGAAATCATAGCCTAATCTTAGATAACACAGATTTATGCCTAAGATTTCTTTTTATTTTTGTAAAATTCTATTTCTTTTTTACTTTCTTATTAGAAAAGTTGTAGCTTAACAGAAAAAACATGCATAAAATGCAGAGTTCCCATATACCACTCTATTGTGAAAACCTTACATTAGTTTGGTACATTTGCTACAGTTCATGAAAGAACATTTTTATCATTGTATTATTAACTGTAACTTTTGTTTAAATAGAGTTCACCATTTGTGTTCTACAGTCCTAGGTCTGCTTGAATTTTTAAAAGTGTTTAATCTAGTAACATTTGTAAAACCTAAAATTTTTCCTTTTGACTTTCAACCACATTCAAATGTTAAGCCACTATATGTCTATGTTTTCTTCTAGGGTTCTATAGCATTAGCTCTTATTTAAGACTACAGCCCGTTATTCTTATAGGATGAGTGGTAGGGGTCCAACATCATTATTTGCCAAGGATAACTAGTTGTTCCAAAATTATTTGTTCAAAAGACTGTTCTTTCTCCATAGAACTGTCTTGTCACCCTTGTCAAAAATCAATTGACTGTACATCTGATGGCTTATCTCCAGGCTATTCCATTGAATCATATAACTATTCTTACACCAATACCACATTGTTTTGATTACTATAGCTCTGTAGTAAGTTTTGAAATCAGGAAGCGTGAGTCCTTCAATATCGTTCTTTTTTCAAAATTGTTTGGTCTTTCTGGGTCCCTTGAATTTCCAAATGAATTTAAGAACTCCCTTATCAATTTGGGAAGTATTACCATCTTAAAAATATGAACTCTTTCAATCCACGAACTGGGATGTTTTCTTATATCGTGTCTTCTTTAATTTCTTTCAACAATATTTTGTAGTTTGCAGTGTACAAATCTTGCACTTCTTTTGTTAAATTCATTACAAAGTTGCTGCCATTTCATTTTCAGATTGTTCACTGCAAACATATAAAATATAACTGAGTTTTGTATTATTGACTTGTACCCTATAATGGTGCTGAATTCATCTACTAGGTCATCTAACAGGTTTTTTCTGGGGATTCCGTAGGGTTTTCTCACAGCAAAATCATGCTGTTCGCTAACGCAGTATAACTTCTTCCCTTCCACCACGGCCGCCTTTCATTTCTTTTTCCTGCCTAACTGTCCTGACTAGAACCTTCAATGAAATGTTGAATAGAAGCGGTGAGAGCAGATATCATGCTTTATTCTAATGTTATGTTAAATTATCTGCCCCCCACCACCCCTAAACTATGAACTCCTAAGTGCCCTAGCTCACGGCATTGTAAAAACTATACGTTCAATATAAACATTTAAAAATAAGCAGAATATGAAAAAAAAGAAAGATTCAGATAACTGAAGTTTCAGAAGGTGTAGTTATTGTATAGGAATAAAAGACAACATGGGTTGCATCTGAAAGGGTGAGGGGGAATCTGACAGGGGAAGGAACATTCCAGGCAGAGGGAAAAGTACAATAAAAGGCATTTAGGAAGAAAGGGACGGAGCATGACTAAGGACCTTAGATGTAACTGAATACTTCACAGAATAGACAAAATGAGTATCAACCCTCATTTTAGTGAGTTTAGCTATTAAATACTAAGGAGGTAATATAGTTTTTCCTGAGCAGTGTCTCCGAACATTTATAATAATACTGCAGTGAACATTATTATGCTTTTACTTCTTGTAATATGCTCACTGCCCCACCCGCATTTAGGACAAGGAAATTTTTCCAATGACTTCATGGAGTAATATTTTTAAAATTCAGAGATTAATCAACAAATACTGATGAACTGTTGGAAAAGAATGTCAAACACAATTACAGCCTAATTTTGGACCAGGACAGGACATTTCATCTTTACACTGGCAATGAATAGAATTTCATATGTCATAAGAAACGACTCTATTCTATGGAATCGTATTAAATTTTAGTACTAGCTTCACCAAACAGAATTTCTCTTTCTGCTTATCCTTTTGCAAAGGAAAACTACTAATCTCTGATGTGAAAATTCCCAGGTTTGACTGCTGGGATTGGACATCTGCCATTCATGCCCTCACACTTACTTGTTAAAGTTTGGCAGCAGTTCAAACAATTTGAAAAGCTCAGTGCCAAATAAGGCAGCAGTGGAGTTAAGATTCTGCTTGATTATTTGTGACTTCAGTTATTCCAAATAGTTTCTTGCAGAGAGATTTTGGTCAGAGACATGCACATTTTGAAGGATATTTAAAATATAACTAAATTAAAAATACTACGGAAATTAGAGAAGTGTTAGGAATTTTCAGACTGAAAATTCACAAATTGCTCAAAACAAAGCAGTAGTTCATTTCTTCCTTCAGTAATAAATTCAAAGGCAGTGTCCATTGGAAGCAGAAAACCCTTCAACCAAGTATAATGAACTCCTAAATTAAGGCTGCTCACTTTCAATAACTCTCGGCTTTATTTAGGATAAACATTCGACTAGTTGATCATACTTTTTAAACATTTCATAAAAGTTTTTATATTTTATCTCTCCAACATTTTTACTCTAGCTGTGCACAGTACCGTTTGAACAACAATGCCTGAATGCAAATTATCATCTTTGAACTTTACAATTTATAAAGTTTTTTTTAAACATCCATCCAAATATCATGACATGGCATTTGTATACACTTAATAAATCAGTATCATAATAAATAAAGCAAAAATTAGGAAAACTAAAAGAAATGGAAAAATATCAAAAAGTTTAAGGAATGATTCATAGCAACTGGTAGGACAAACATATCAAAAGTAAGGAATGATTAATTTGAACAATGCTATTTATCAACCTGACCTGCCTGACATTATACAACACTGTTATCTATGCATCGTCACTACAAATGATACATTCTTTTCACACAGACAGTGACTATTTAACAGAATTGAACATATTCTGTGCCCTAACAAAAGACTCCACAAAGTAAAAATATAAATAAATATATTATAACCATATATAATATGATCTTTGATCTCAGGAATTAATAAAGAGAAAAGGGTTATTGAAACAACTAAATATAACTGTCAGATACAAAATGATGAATATTGCATAGTCTCTCTAATATGAAATAATTAGATAAAGCAACTCATAGAGTTTGAGTCTAGAAGACAGGTTGCCAGGGGCTGAGTTAGGAGTAGAGAATGGGGAATTAATGCTTAATATGTACAGAATTTTTATTTGGGTTGATTGCAAAGTCTTGGAAATGGATGGTTGTGATGACAGTACAACATCGTGAGTATAATTAACAGCACTGAATTCTATGTGCAATCTTGGTTAAAAGGGAAACTGTGAGTCATGTATATGTTACTAGAATAAAAATTAAAAGATAAACATAAGACTGCCCAATATAGTGAACTCCACTGTAAATGATGGACTATAATTAACAGTAGTTATAAAAATGTTCTTTCATGAATTATAGCAATATAATACTAATACTAATCCAAGGTGCAATGATAGGATGGCATATTGGAAATATATATAAACACTTTAATGTAAACCATGACTATAATTAGTAGTACAATTATAATAATCTTTCAATTGTAACAAAGGTAACAACACAGATTGCTAAAGAGTGTGGGATATATGGAACACTGTATTTTTTAAATGATTTTTCTGTAAACCTACAACTTCTCTAATTAAAAAAATTTCTTTCCAAACCCCATAAAGCAAACTAATAGAATTGCAAGCTGGTCATACTTCTAAACAACCTGCCTAGTAGGAGACGGTAACGGGGAATGAAAATGGAACATTTTCTCTGTTTTATTCTCTCTCTCCCATATTTCTACAAGAGCTTACTTGTTTTAAAGACTGATCTTATTATAACTACATCTTAAAGTGTTAGAAAGTAAAAGTCTTGAGAAAATATAAATAAATTAAATGTCCTCATGAAAGGACTGATTTCTCTATAAGATCCCACTGAAGGGCCCATAAAGTTGTTTTCAATATAAAATTGATTTACAATAGAAAGTTTAAGTTTCAGTTAAGCAAAATAGGGACTCTGCCATTTTTATGAAACACAATCTTTAGGTCCAGGGCTCCTGAGAGATCAGAAGGACTACTGCCTCCTAAATATTCTCTATACTCTCAGGAGTCAGCTGCAAATGTGCTCACCCCTTACAGAAGGACTGGTCTTGCTTTTGAGACAAAGTGGAGCCAGGGCCATTCCCCACTGGCCACTACCATGAACATGTCAGCGCCCTTCATTTTCCAACTTGTGTTTATTGGATACTTACTGTGTTCAAAACATTGTTAGACACCGAGCATAGAGTGCGGCAAAACTGTTCTCAAGTTGCCTCTAACACAACAGATAGGAGAGATTCATATATAAATTATGTGTTATGTGTCTCCCCGGTTTCCTCATATGAACCCCCCTCAAATCTTTTAGCCTTTATTGGTGTTTTTCTCACTTAGTTGAGTAAGACTTCCCACTTCCACAATTAAAACCTTACACATGTTCAAGGTTTAGCTGAACTTAACAACCAACTTCTTTCACAGATCCTACCCCAACAGAGGTATGCTTTTTATGAGCAAGGCCCATTAAGCAAAGTTTGTCTTGCACACCTGATATTGCCTAACAAAAAAGTACCCATACTACGGGGGGGCCTGTGGACTGCAGACTGTCCCAATGATGCAATAACTGTGCAGTTCAAAAGAGGATCCACTAGAGATTTTCAACTTTGTTTCTTTGCTGATCCCCAGTGTAAGGGATAATGTCAAAACTGATAGGCCCTAAGGAATGAAAACAAAAAAAAGAAAAAGAAAAGCACCCCACAAAACCCTTCCTACTATTTCGAGTGGAATCTAAGTAAAGACGTAACCCAAGGCCTTGACAGTATAATATAATGAGAGGCAGTAATTATGTCCCACCTCCCAAGCGCTGCCCTCGGCCATGCACCATACATGGCCACCAGCTGGCACGAGCCACCCAAGACTGCTCACACTGGGCACGCAGGTGTGCAGGGTCTCTGCCCAAGAACTCAGTTTTCCCGTGTGATCTGGTACTTTTCAAGGCTCAACGTAAGGGAAAGAAATTGTCTTCATGAGGCATAATTCCTTCTCTCCAGAAAGAAATTTGACTTTAATAAGAGCTCAGGCATATATGTAACCAGAAGGAAAGACAGACAAGAAAGACTGAGATGGCTGAATCTAGGAATGGCGAGAGTGTACAATGATAGTGACTAACATGCACAAATTTAAAAATGTTTTTGCATGAGGAAGAAAAAAAAAAAAAAAGAGCCCCAGGCTGAACGAAATAATCCAAATGAAGAAAAAGCACATTCTATATGATTCCATTCATGTAAAATTCTAGAACAAACAATGCCAGAAAGTAGATCTACAATGCCAGCATGTAAATCAGTTATTGTCTGGAGAAAAGGTGGGGAGATTGGCCCCAACTTGAACCTAGAGAATTTGTGGGCTGTGGACATATTCTATATCTTGATTTGGGGAGTGGTTTTATAGTACATACTTTTGTCAAAAGTCATGTAATTGCACACTTCAGATGGGTGCATTTTATTGTGCCTTAACTATACCTCAAAAAGCAATTACTTAAAAGTTAGGGGGGAAAAAAGGCAGTCAGCTCTGTAGTAGTAATTCTAGAGTAAAAAGGACTTTCATGACAAAGAAATTTAAGCAATCTATTCATCTTAAGAACTGAAACTTGAAAACAGATGAGAACTCGGCTCTCCAGCATTTTCAGAAGGCATTTTTGATTCATTATGATAAAGTTAATCTTAGGAACTCATTTCCTCATTTGGTATATGTTTTTCTTTGATGTTTCCAATGTTCAGGTATGGTGGTAAGAAATATTAACAGGGGAAATTTGCATTTGACCTCAATCCAACCGCACTTTCAGCATCACTCTCCGCACTCTGTCTTCTACCCAGGAAGCCCATTCTGTCATCTAACTGCCTGCAGGGTTCCTTCTAGAAGGGAGGACAGCAAGTGCCCAGCAACAGTCCTTTCCCTCTGGCTCCTCTCCTGACCACCCTGTGGGAGATTACTACCCGCGTGCTCACAGCTAACACGCCCTGAGCACTTCGTATGTATGGCCCAAGCATTCTTCCAAGTGGATTAGTTTACTTCATCTCCAAAATAATCCGGGGTATTTTGTTTTTCTCATTTCTACAGATGAAGAAATTGGTCTCACAGATATGAGGCAATTCTTCTAAATCCTGGAAATTTATCTTGAGGTCTTGGTTCACATCCAAACCCATAACCATATGCTCTGGTGCCCAAAACCCTTCTCCAAGAACCCTGCTTTGAATTAAGCAGTAGCTTGGGGAAAAAACAGTAATCATGCTAATCCTGCGAGTATGCTACTGACTCACTGTGTTAGCACATTCAGACCAGAAATTTAAAGTCCCATCAAGCTCTTCTTCCTAGAGAAGCTTGGAAGGTTCAGAGAGAGATAAGAGTGCTCAGAACTTCAATAAGGCATTTATAATGATGCTGACGTCATGAAGTTTCGCTTTATGGCTAAGTTTCCTGAAAGTAATCAGCTAAGGAAAATCTAAGAGAATAGTCAACATAATCAAACAAATTCTCTAAGACTATGTCTCACAGATTCATCACAATTTTCTGTTTCTTTGATCAATAAAGGACATCTATGAAACAATCCATCCATTTTTTAAACAAAAGGAGTATTTGATTTAAACTAATCTTCTTTCTTCAGTAAAACCCAAACCAATTAGGAAAAACATCTTAGATGAAAATTTCCCTCATTCTTCATTTTCAAAGAAATTCACTAACACTCTTTTCCAACCCTGAACTTAGAATAACAATGTTGCTAAAATATTTTACTATACTATGACTTCCCGTTGGGGTATCTTGGGATTCATTAATTCCCTTCCACTTCTGTTTCTACAGCTCAGAAACTGTCTGGAAAAATAACTTATGATTTTTTCCCTCGATTGAGACATCTTATACATATAAATTTAGTAAGTTGTTAGTTTTCCACAACAACCTGTATTTAACACCCATTTTCCATAGCTAGCATTATTATAACAACTTTTAGATGTTTTCACCCATTTACAGCTAGGTATAACAGCTGCTACAATCTTCCTTTAAAAATGTACAGTTCAAATAGACTAACAGCAAAAAGAGAATTAAACATATGGAAATTTCCTTTAAATAAAAAATGGGAGTCTGGAGTTGTCACCTTCAGATATAATCACCCAAGCCCTGGGAAAGGACAGTTATTGATTAGGCATTTAGAGTGTGTGTAAAACTTACCAAGTCAAGTCTCAGCGTATCCACGCTGCAAAAGAAAAGTGCATCACCTCTAAACTCTTTACCGTCCAAAGTGGCTCAGGGCCTCTCTCCCCATAAATAATCAATGAGAAGTAACTGCTGTTAAGATACATTATAAGAATGCTTTTGTCTTTGTTTTTAATCTAGATATAATACAGCTTATCTGAAGGAATCTGAGTTCTAACCCCCAAAATGAATGCCACACTGATAATGTGCCATTCTTTATTTGTTTCCCATCAGCTTATTATCATAACTAGATAATAAGATAATTTGGGGAAGAAGCCATGTCTGTACTCTTCTCATGTGCCTCACAATATCATTATACACAAAGGGGATTTTCCATAATTGAGACAATGATTTTAACTTAAAAGGAGTCTGTCAAGCCATTCTGTCTGGAACATAACTAGGCAGGAAAATCTGCTATGAGGAAAGAATGAAGTCAGTTGGAAAACTAAGACAATCTGTGCCTTTTTTTTCCATTTTATTCAAATGGGAGCATATCAAATTAAGATAATTACCGATGTATACTTAGGCACCAAAAAAGCAATACACAGAACTCAAAGCACTTACTCACAGCTGAGTATTTTTATTGCATTCAATAATTCATTTATTCCAAGAAGTATTAGAAAGTGGCATTGTACTTGGAATAGGAATTCACGAGTTTTTTCATTTAACCCTGTCAGTAAATTTAACCCTAGCAAACAATAAGCTATAAATAAGTATGATTTTATTTAATTCAGTTTCCCCATCTGGAAAATGCAATACTTTCTTCATATATTTTGCATATCCTGTGGTCTAAAATTAGACAGTAATTTAGCACTAGATTGGATTTTTAAAAATAGCTTTGCCCCACCCCCTCATTTCAAGATAAATCTGGCCTGGAGAGTACTAATTATATTCTCAAAGTCACCTAGTTGGTTAGTGCTAGAACCAGGAGTAAGAATCCAATCAATGATGGATTATTCTATATCATTAAACCTGACTTTACTTTTAAATGAAGAAGAAATCTGTGTAAAGGATTTAAATGCTCTAGAAATGAAAGTGAAAACTTTACATAGGTTTAGGTAGATAGCCTCTTGTATATCCTTATATACAAGATATATGTATCTTTATATATATATATCTTATATATCTGTATATCCTTAGCAAAATACCTACCCCGGAAGGAAAATAAGAATTGATTTGGTTGTTAATTCACACTATACAGAATAAAGAACCATGATTCAAACTTAGAAGGAAATGAGATGCAGGTGATTTGTGGCAGTATGGGCAGCATAGCTTATGGTAGGTTTTCTCCTCTTTAATACTACATAGTTCTCCTGGGAGGATAATATAATACTTCATCTATATTACTGCTGATTTAATATCGCTCCACGGACCCTTCTGGGCACACCAGGAATTATGCCCACACCTTCTCTAGGGCTTTCTAGTGGACTTGGTTCATTAGAGTTTCAGGCTGGAGAGAAAATAGAAATGCATCAAAACCCACAAGTAGGGTCATGCACAGTCCATCGCACAGCCTCAGTTTCCCTCTTCCTAGTACACTTGATCAGAGATGGAAGTCTGCAGGTCAGATCAAAAAAAAGAAAAAAAAGGGGGGGTAATACACTGAAGTTGGTGTAAATCCATCACTGCAGCTAAAAGGCAGCTTAAATTAAGCATTGTTCCAATAACTAGATAACAGCCAATTTCACACAGTGAAAAAAAAATCAAGTTAACCTTTAAGTTTTCCCATGACTCCATGAGCAACTTAAACAAGAAATTTTAATTTAGCTATAACAAAATTATATGCTACCATTACTAGCACTTTCTTACATCATGCAGAGACAGATCCCCAAATATCTCTATGAGGGTGCATACCTGTGCTATAACAGTACGATTCAATCTTCATGAGATTTTTCAAAGAGAACAGGTTCATAAAATGCTTGATTTCAGGTCAAACAGAAATAGCATCTTAATTTAATATTTTTGAAATCCAAGTTTGTTACATATTGAGGATCTCCCTTTGCTTTGTGGAATAAATATGAGTTGATATCATCAGCTAAATTGTGATGAGTCAGACAGAAGGCATGAGAAAAGTACTGGAGGTTTCTCAGACATGCAGAGGGCAAAGTGAAGAGAGGTGCTTGGAAAAGTTATGGAGAAGGGGCAAGATTAAGGGTACACTGAGACGATAGGCCATGAGCTCAGAGTGCCAGAAATCAACATGTTTGTGACTTTCCCCAACAGTTCCCTGAAGTTTGGATATAGGAGGAAAAACAGAAAGAAAAGAGAAAAAAAAAACTGTATTAATCAAATTGATCTACAGCAGTTATTTTTCTGGATGATGACAAATGGGATAAGAGTTACAGGTATGAGCCTTAAACTTCAAAGGATGCTTACACACAAACCTATTTTCTATTACTTATCTAGGATAAAACATCTCTATTCATTTTCTTGTCTATTATTCAACATTGAACTAAATGGTTTTATAAAAACATTCTTGCTTTGAAATAAGAAAAGTACTCTGTCAGAATTGCATTCATAGACGAGCTGAAACTCAAATTTTGCTCTTAAAAATGCGGGCAAAGGATTCTTTGTTCCCGTTTCAGTGGCATCTGAGACAAGGTCAAAGGGTCATGTTGCAGCTCCATAAGTGAATGGTGTTTGGATGTGTTAGCTCGCTGTGTATGCAGTTCTGGGAACGAAAGCAAGCCTGTATATGTATGGGCTGGTGCTAACAGATTTTCTTTAATAAACTTGAGTTTGCTTTAACTAAAGCAAGAAAATCTCCTGAACCCATGCAAGTACAAAAACCATGTTCTCTCCCCTAGCTACTGACTTTTGATTTGGGCTTATTTTCCTGGCCTCACTGAGCTCTGCTATAGGAAGACCACAAGAAATTCGCTCATTTGGAAAAAGTTGGAATGCCACAATCTACACTAATTACCTTGATTAAGAGAGCTCCTCTCAGGACAGTGGAAATCTATTAGACTACTTTGACTCTGAATTGAAAGTATTTTTAGAACAAGTGGCACAAGTTTTGCTTCTATGCCGCACCAGCAACATAATGTTTTTGTGGAAAGACCACATTACACATGCCAACGGACTCACAAATGCCATCAGGAAGGTTTCCTCTGAGTACCAGTTACTCTAAAGCCCAAAAAGACAGGGGACTAAAGGAGACTGGAAGACTCAGCACAGAGTTGTCAGCACTAAATGCACTAGTTAGTGCCTACTTTTAGATCGGAGAGTGCCAGGAGGGAGAAACATCCTGAACTCTGATGAGATGAATCACTTATCACACAGGAACCTAAGTCTACTTCAGTTTTAGAGCGTGTTTACAGAGCTCGGAAGCACAATAAAATACAAACAGTTACAATTCTTCTGAAAGCAGGAGGAAAACCGGATCACCTGTTTCTTCTCTCACCAGGATGAGCCTTCCATGGGAAACTATGTCCAGGAAAGAAGAGTTTAAGCAGGAATATTTCATGCCCCCATGGGGAATAACGACAAGAAATAACAAAGACAAGAAAGCTGCTGGACTTTCTCCTTGAGGCGCCCAATGAGAGGGAAAATTACCATCAGCTTGTCTGTAGGATGCAAACTTGATGAAAGCTAAAATTGGGGGGAAACTAACCCAACATTCACACTTCCCTTGTTTGGGGCTCGGGGCAGTGAAATATGTTGTGCTGGATAAGTGACCCCAGAACGCTGCACGACACTTTTGAAGTTTGCTCTGACTGACTATACCACTGAACTTAAGTAAGGTTCTTACGAACTCGGAAAGCTTCAACTCATCAACAAGAAGGGAAATAACATGGAACATTAATCATGTGTTAAATAGAGCCTATCAATAGGACTTGCATCCAATTACTGCCCACACAAAGCCAGCGGAGCCTGCTCATCCTTGCTAGTTCATCCGGTTAATTTAGGAGTTTGGATTGATGAGTTTATATAGAATCGATCCCAAGAGAAATTGGGGCCATAGTTGTCTGTTTATTTTTGTTGTTGTTTTTCAAGCAGAAATGTAGTCTGTCTGCCGAGGTGCAGAGACACGCAATATCTTACTCTTTCCGCCTTTAATGATTTAAATGAAGGGATCCTACCTTTGTCTCGAACTATTAATTGAGTTTGCTTCTGAAAATCTGTTCTCAGCCATTAATAGAACGACCCGATTTTCTACGAATGCTTTATTAAACTTGTACTTCAGTCGGTACCAGTTCCAGTGATATACTAGTTCAACGCATGACAGCACATCCTCAAATTATGCACAGTGCACTCAAATCATCACCGCTCAACAAAGAGCTGCTTCAAAAAGGGGGTATTGCTTGATATCACCAAAAAGTTGCCCTGTGGCAATTGTCCCTCTGAACTAAGAAAATAGCTGTGCAGTTTGAAGCTGCACGTACCCAAAAAAGGTCGTGTTCTTTTAATCCATTCCTGTGGGTGCAGACCTGTTGCGGGGGGGACTTTCCTTGATGAGGTGGTTTCACTTAAGATGCGACCCAGCCCATCAGAGCTGTTCTTAATCCTCCGCCTGGAGTCCTTTAAAAGAGCTGAAACTGAGAGAAACCCATAAACAAAAAGCCACTGGTGAAGCTGAGAGAGACATGGAAGCCAGAAGCTGAGAGTAATAAAACCCAAGAGAAAAGGATCAGCAGATGCTGGCCATGTGCCTTCCTGTGACAGAGGTGTCCAGACAAGGTATCCTACTACTGATGCCCTACTTCGGACACTTGCGTGGCCTTAGAATTGCAACTTGTAAGCTAATAAATCCCTATTTTTAAAAGTCAGTCTGTTTGTATATTGTTTTTCAGCAGTTTCAGCAAACTGAAACAATATCTATATTCTACAATGTGCTGATGAGAAATTGCTTTGATTTTGTCCAATGACAACTAAAATTAGAATGTATATTTATTTCCAGTTCCCCTCCTCATCTCACTGTTACTCCATCTCTCTGTCTCTGCCTCCCTGCCTCCCCTCCCTTTCTCCTCTCCTTCTCCAGCCCTATTTCTACTCCCTCTTAACATCCTGGTAAACTCTGAATTCACATGTGACTGACAAAGTCCCTAAGGAAAAGCGGAATAAAACTTGGAAAGCATACACGTATCTTTTACTTTTGCATTTCAAATGTGCCTTTCCTCACTTCCTCCTTCTCTTTTTCCCTTTTCCCTTCCCCATTCTCCTCCCCTGCTCCTTCTTTGCTCTTGATCTCGGATTAAAAATCACCATAAATTATCTGTAATCCCTTCCATCAGAAGTAGAGTCTATTTCCCCACCCTCTGAGTCTGGGTCAGCCTTGTGATGTGCAGTGGAAATGACATTTCGTAATTTACAAGGATCTTCGTCTCACCCTTTTGAAACCCTAAATCCATCTTGCTTGGAAGAAGTCTGTTCTGGGCCGGTCAGGCTGAAACACTGCAGGAAGCAAAGCGTAGCTGGACAGATCCCGAGCCGACAATAATCCCCGACTGACCCACTTGCTGAACATGTCCTTATGAGAAAATCTAGGCAAGAACACTGAAAGAATCCCCACACCAACTGCACCTTCAGGAGTAATAATAAATTGCTGTTTTAAGCTACAAAATTCGGGGGTGGTTTTACGGTGTATGTTACACAGGAATACAGAACTGATACACCCTGTTTATAGTGTCTTATCTTTTACTCTTCCTTTCCACTTTTTAAACTACAATTTAAAAAGTCATGTACTGTCATTACAAGAGTTTCCCTCGACTTAATTATTTTTTTAGTAATTCTCTTTTGTGGCTGAGTGAATTATGAACCCCTTTGAAAACATGTTCTTCATCTGAACCCACCCTCCTGAAGGCTTGAACTCAATCACCAATGGAAGCTTCTGAAGATGGTATTTAGGTGTGGTCGAAATGCAGCAGGGAGAGCCTCACTCAGTATTTCTGGACTCCTTTATAAGCAGAAGAAAAAGACTACACAAGCACCAGAAGCTGGCAGTAAGGAGAAACCGGAGGAGCAGAAACAAAGAAAAGGAGATCACCATGTGACAGGGAGGAAGCCAAGGAACCCAAGGGCTGGGGCACGTCCGCACCAGGATGCTACAGATGTGGGGAGAGAGCAACGCCTTGCCAACAACTTCATTTTGGACTTCCAGTTCTGAAACCATGAGCCAATAAATTCCTTTTGTAGAAGCCCACCCAATATGTGGTATTGGTTGATAAAGTTGTGCTTAATGTTTTTTATTGAAATGACTTCGGACATTTTGGACATTAGGATGGGTAAATTTCTTTTGCAAGTGAGAAGAACATGTCTTTTGGGGGCCCAGATGGGGAACTGTGGTAGACTGAGTTACATACCCTCTCAACAACACGCTCTGAAACTTAATCCCTGTTCCTATGTGTGGGAACCTTTTGAAGTTATTTTAGCTAAGGTTTGGCCCAACTGAGTCAGGGTGGCCCTTAGTACGTATTTCTGGAGTCATTTACAAGCAGAAGAAACCCAGATGCACGTGGAGAAGGCCACGTAAGAGCCAGAATTTAGAAACTGGCAGAAACAGCAAGGGCAGACACAGGAATATGAGATGCTATGAGAGTGGAGGTAGAGGGGCAGGCCCAGGACCCTGGCTGTGGCAGCCACCCCAGAACGCTGCAGACTTTGGTGAAAAGGCAGGCCTTGCTACAGCGGCACAGAAAACAAAGACAACTTTGTTTAATAAGAAACACAGCATTTAACCATAAATCCACCAATTCCTTTAACTTTATAATGAGCCAGAATGAAGGCAATCATTACCTTCCTTCTCACAGAAAAAGAAGCAAAACAGTTAAGTGCATGACATAAGTGTATGTCTGTGCATGTGTGTACAAATACAGATATTTTCTTATTATAGACACAAGGAATTGGGGTATTCAAGTATAAGAAGTGCTCAGTCTATAGGAGGGACATAGGGGCCTATAAGGACATCTGCATCAGCCAACGGACAAAGAGAAAATTAGAGACCACTGCTTCCTCGATATTTGTCTGGAAGACATTGCAGATAGAAAATGCCATTTACCAGAACAGGGAAAAGTACATCCACCAACCCAGCAAGCGTTCCTAGAGGACCCTGTGGGTAAGCTTCTTCATATCACAGCGAAAGAAATGAATTCTCAGAATTCCCCAAAATAACCTTTAACTGGGGCTCTGAGGAAGGTATTTGAAATTCCATCCCCCAAACTGAAGGTCAAATAGCCCTCCCCACAAAAGAAAGATCAAGTCACAGTAGGCCCCTGAGATTTCTTTTGTAATTTGATTATACGGAATATACATATTTCATAATGTAACTAATTTCACGTCCTAAGTGATCTAGAGCTTTCCGCATCTCTCCTCTTCTCCTACAACCCCTTCCTTTGTCACTGGGGCCTTGGTTTTCCTCTAATAGGCCCAGCCCAGCCTTGGAGAAGAGCTGAGCACTTGCCATCTGTACAGCAGCCTCCTGACGACCACTCAAGACTCTTCCTTCACAGCGCTGTCTCCACGAGGCCACCCCAAAAACTCTACGTAATGACGTCCTCCCCCACAATTAGTTTCTGGTATATATATATTTTTTTTATGTCTCAAATTCTAACTGAAATGATGTTATATTTTTATTTGTTGCTTCTTTATTATTTACCCCAACTAGATTACATGACCCAGGAGGGCAGGAACCTCACTTTCCTTGCCCACTAGAGATGCCTCTGTTGAACATACAGACAACTGAACTGTGTAGAAAGTATAGTATTCATGAAGTATTTTTATGCGGCATCTATTGAAGGGAACTTAGTTTAGTAAAAATAGCTCAATATATATTCTATAGGTTTAAACATATTTTATTCAACACTACATCAGGGCGTAAGACACCTTCCCCTCTCTATCAGTGCAGGCAACTGATGCCTCACTGTACGTGGGAATACCAGGATCACGCACCCAGCTCAAGTCTAAATATTAAAATACCATTTGCCTTGAGTCAGCAGATCCACGCACACTGCTTTGAAAATGCACCACTCTTCCCTCCAGCGCACAGTACACTTATAAAGATGTTTGATATCATTTGTTTCCCACTGGGAAGAAATGGTTTGTAGGACAAAAAGAGCCACTGCGCGTGAGTCAGAAAGCATGTATCTTGGGCAAAACTAAAATATCTCACTCCGCAAACCAAAGACAAATATTTCTGTTTTGTTGTTGTTTTGATAATTCATCAAGTTTCCCTACTGCTTAGTCTTTGCAATTTATTATCAGTTCAATGGATAATAAGAAAGAATGGCATATGTTTAGAAAGATTACAACATTAGGATGCTTGGATAAAGGAAAATGCATACCTTTATGAGTATAAAGTAAACCAAATGCCCTGAGTCTTATTTTGCATAAGAAGAACAGAAATAGCTTAATTTCAAGATTATTTGTTGTTGTTTGCTAAGAATGTTTGGGTAATACCAAGCAAGGGTCAAATTGTTTTTAACGTTAACACTTGTTATGAGAAATACAATCCCAAGAAAACAAATATTTACTTTTCTATGTTAATGTACTATTCAGTAGAAAATAAATGGCTCAAAATTTGTCTCCAGATGCATGCTACTTCTGAAATTGCTAACCTTTCCTGTCCTATAAAAGAGAACAGAGTGGGAAAAATAAGACAAATGAGTATGCTCATACTTACGAAAATATGTATTTCAGTGGCATTTATAAAATAAAAAGACACCACAAGCCTAATGAGTAATGAACCTTGTTCATTCACTGGTTTTTAAATTTTTCTCTAGTTTTACTGCAGCTAAGAGGGAAAAGTATTAAGTTATTACAGTTGCTTTATGTCAACAAAACTACTGCTAAGGAGAAAAAAATTAATCTTCTGTGCCCTTAATTTTAAGATAAATATTTTTAACCAGCAAATGGTTGGAGTCACTATGCAGTGGGCCATCAAAGGTGGCAGTTTTGGTTGGTGATATTTAAGTCCACAAGCAAAATGGAGTAGGCACAGATACCAGGCAGTCAGCTCCCAAGACCGCTGGGCCGTCTCACTGACTTCAGGTGACTCAATCGTTGTTTGGAGACTTGGCAGAAGATTAAGAACATGACCTTAAGACATATCCACAAGCTGAAAAGAAATAGAGATATGAAGACACTTTTTATCGTGTCATAGGAGTAATGGATGGTGGACGAGCAGTCTACTGAGTGGCCTGAAGTGGAGCCCTGCCAGGAAAGCTTTACCAAGGAGACCTCCAGCCTCTCCTGTCTACCTCCACCGCTAACGGCCCTGGTTCAAGTCCTCACCATTCCCCAGCTCTCCTGCATGCACACTTCCTCTCTTACAAATCATTCCTTACATGATGCCCAGGTGAAGGGACAGCACAGTCAGACAGCTAAAAGCTTTCAGTAATTCTTTACTACCTAGTATTTACAGCATTCATGACACGGCTCACAGTTCCCTGACTATCCTCAATTTCTCCCCAGCAATGCAGACCCTGTGAAGAGGGATAGGGCAACCGTATCTAGACAGTGAATGTGGCAGGACGACCATCACCTGTGCCTACCCTTCTAGTATATCTCATTCCGAATCCCCTTCCGCTTCCTTACCACAACTAGACAGTCAGCTCAAGCTCCTCAAGTGCATCCTGGCCCCTTTGCCCACACTGGGCCCTGGCACAGGCTTTCTTGTCATCTCCCCTTGAATCTCGCTCAGTCCTGCTCATCTGAATAGAACTTTAGACAGTTTCATGGTATCTATCATGCATTCTGATTCACAGCCTTATCACAGCTTTAATTTTAAATTCATTTGAGCAGTCATTTAGTAAATGTGTCTCCTCATCCAGATTGCTGAGAGAGACCATATTTGGTTTTGCTCACAATTTCATCTCCACGACCTAACAGTTACCTGGCACAGAAATAGCAGGTAATAAATATTCCCTGGAAGAACACAGAAGAGACATACTATGGCATGTTACATTTGGAACAACAAAAATATATAATGTAGGATTAGCTAGGACTCAAGACATTGGGGGAGGGGCCCGTCAATGCAAGTGACAGCATGGCAAGGTCATCTGGGTTGAGAGATCAGGAAAGGCTCTGCATGCCAGATTAGGGTGTTTTTACTTCATCATACAGATCACAGGGGAGATTTTTATTTCAGAAAACTGTCAATAAGCAAACAATTCAGCATGTCCAAATAAGTAGCCAATAATTTTTCAATTACTCAAATCAGGCTTGGTCTTATGTCATAGGAGATGGCCTAGTCCCACTCCATGAGAAATCTGTACTTACAATGTGAAGATCAAGTATGTAAGCAAGACTTTGGACTATACATTGCCATGTTTTCTCTGATATATTTATTGCATGGACTGCTTTTCTCAATGGGGAAAAAAATACAAAAAAAAATAAAAACACTTCTTTCACAACTCCATGAGCACAAGATACTGGTAATGGTTTGAGAGATTCAACATAAGCCTGACAAAATAACACTTAATGCTCATTTAGTAGAATCTATAACCCATGGAGAAGGTATGACTGAATAGAGAATGGAACATATCACAAGTTCATGGGCATTGCCTGAGGACTCGCTGACAGATACGAGAAGTTCCTAGTGAGCTGGGGTATCATTCTTTTATTAAGAACTTTCTATAGTCTTCTGATTTTAATTGGTTTTAGAAATAAACCATCCCAGCTACAGACTGTGATTCTCAGACAGCAGCAAGGCAACAAGTTATATGACAACTTTTGTTTAGATCCCAGAAAATCCACAGTCTTGCAAGAATACATTTATTGAGGGCATATTATATTTCAGAGATGATTCTAGGCGGTATGGGCAGTGATTAGAACATGCAAAAATCTCTGCTTTCATGGAGCTGAGATGAGTGGGGGAATTGAGAGAGAAGCAAATACACAGTCTAAACCATAGTTTATCAAATATTGATAAATAAAAATAGGGCAGAAGGGACAGGGATAAAATCTTTTAAGGAAGAGCATTCCAAACAAAAGGAAAAACAAATCCAAATCTGTGAAGAAGACAAGGAACCCCTGTGGCTAGAACACTGGAGTTGGTGGTGTAAGAGATAAAATTAGAGAAGCAACAGGAGCCTCATCACCTAGAACCCAGCATGCAACTGTAAGGAATGTGGGCTTTTCCCGAGGGAGATAAGAAGGCTTTTTAAAGGGCTGAGCAGGAAAAAGATCTCGGACATAAGTTTTAAAAGAGTAACTCTGTTGTACTGAAAACAGACTATAGGACACAAAGACAGAAGCTAGAAACCAGCTGGGAGTCAGTCTGTAATGAAGTTGACGAACAAGTGATAACACTGGACTTGATGAAGATGCAGCAGCAAGGAAAATGGCTGGACTCTGGATGTAAGTGAAACAGCTATTCCGATAGACTGGAAGTCGGTTATGGTGTAACTGGAGCCCTGCTGACACTCAGTCCGGCTGAGCCCCATTCCAGGTTCCAGACTCTAGTTGCAGAAAGAATACAGAGACAAGTGGGGCTATTAGGAATAATTAGTAAAGTTTATTAAAGAGAGAAAACACACATTAAAGAAATTAACACTGACATGCTCACGGGAGAGACACATCTGAAGTGGAGTGGATTAGCTTGTCGTATAGGGAGGTTTCATTGGTAGCAGGCTTCTATAGTGATTCAAAACACCTGGGACTTACGTGGCTGGTATTAAATAAGTGCTTACATGGTTTGCACTAGCCAGGTGCTTACATGTTTGCATTATTTCAGCAAGAGATAGCTACTGGTACTTGTGGCTGCCATCACATACTCAAAATTGTCTTTGGGCAGATGTTTAACAATCTTTACGGCCTCAGGCTTTTGTTATTAACTAAGAGTCTGTGTTAAGGGCCCACCATTTTATAAGCTTTATGGTGTTAAGACTTTAAGGGTTTTAGGGGAAATTCTAACTTTAGGGGGTGTATTAGGGTTCTCTAGAGAAACAGAATCAACAGGGAACTTGCAAATATAAAATTTATCAAAGTGTCTCACGTGACCGCAGGAACACAGGGTCCAAAATCTGCAGGGCAGGCCGACGATTTCAATGGAAGGTCTGGAAACTGCACAGGAGAGGTTCGCCAGCCAAAGCAGAAAGAACCTGTCTCTTTTGAATCGTCCTTAAAAGGTTTCCAGTGGTCAGATTAAGTATCACTCATTGCAGTAGACACGCCCCTTGGCTGATTACAAATGGAAATCAGCTGTGGATGCAGCTGACATGGTCATGATCTAATCCTATGAAATGTCCTCATAGCAACAGACAAGCCAGCACTTGCCCAACCAGACAAACAGGTACCACCACTTGGCCAAGTAGACACACGAACCTGATCATGACAGGGGGTTTGCAGTTTGCACTAATTTCTTTGGAGCAAGACAGGAAAGCAGGGACTTGCAGTTGTCCATTAACTCTTTCAGAGCTGGATAGGGAACCAGGGATCTGCAGTTGTCAAAGTCTATTCTGCATCAAGGGGAGAAAGAAGGGAGGTAGAGTCAAGATTTTGTCCTAAGCAAGTGGAAGAATGAAGCGCCATTTACTGAAATGGGAAAAGGAAAGACCATCAGAAGAACAGGTCCAGTGAGGAAAGGTCAGGCAGTCATGTCTGATGTTAACTTTGAGATATCCCAAATCTCAGGTGCTTGGGAAGCCATGTGTCAAAGAAAGCACAGTAGAGTCAAGAGACATAGCAGAATCCTGGAAACGAAGTGCATATCGTTCAAGCAAACTGCCGGCCCACAGCACAACCCGGCACATTGGAAGGACTGGCTCTCAGCACTCGTGGGGGAAAACAGCAGAATGACTCATCTTGGGGAGCAATACATGCCCAGGGAGGAGAGGAACACCGTGGCCCACTGATTCCCAAGAGTGGGAGGATATGCTTAGCAGGGCAGAGACAGTACAGAACCATCAGTATAAAAAAACTATTTGTGGTCCTGAATTCAGCACCAGGGGAGAAAAGCCTGGCCATATGACTCAAAGCGTTTCCCCAGTTTCTAAATGAATACTGAATCCAAAAAATATGGTTCCCCTAATCCGCACCCCAAAACCATGCTATTGCTACACTCGCAGCATTCTATTCTATATTTTAAATACATGATAATGCACCTGTCTTCTCCTCTGGAATATAAGCTTCTTGAGGGCAATGACTGTGTTTTATTAATTTCTAGAGCTAAGCATGGAATGTGACACCAAGTAAGTGCAGGATAAAGGCTGCAGAGGATTTGTGTAATTTAGGGGACTATCACACCCTCATAGGAAGACTAAAGATTCCAAATAACTCTTGGCTAGCCTTACTAATACTTTAAAATAGAAATGCTTATCAAATGAAAGCTTTTAACAACAAGACAAAAATTAAGTTTTATAACTTTCTTAGCCGCTTAAACTTCTAGATGCCAAGGTTATATAACAGGTGACATGTAAATTTTAATTTATTAACATTTTAAAGTGAATTGTTTTTAAATTTCTTAAGCGGCATTTATAATTTTTTTCAACATGGCAAACCTATTTGGGAATGGTCCTATTCGATAAACGTTAAACTTTCTCCCAGTAAATTTGCCACCGTTGTTACTCCTTACGCACCACATATGCTTTTTGAGAGCCTATATAACATTTCTAATTCAGGAAATATGTTATAGAGACAGAAAGTGAAGTGTGCTTTAAACATGTTCTATTTTCACAGGCAAAAATTTATAAAGTCAAAATTATATCTATTTTTAAATACAGTACTGATTCAGTGCATGTTAGGCAAGTAGCCTCCTGAAATCTAAACCTAAAAAAGTGTGACCAAGTAGGTCTGCAGGTCCTAGAATCTCCTCTTCCCAGGCCCTGCTGATCGCCTCTTCTCAACTTGCTCTGGAGACCTACTGCTGTCTTATTTTACTTCCTTACTGCCTTGTATCAAAAACTAAAGTCAGGTAAGAATCTCAGGCCATCATTCAAGCAGAGTTTGAAGCAGCTTCCATAAGCTGGCCACTGTGATACCCGCTATGGGTTTCTCATTCCTTTTTCACACCAACTCTAAAGTAGCCACTGTCACCTTATTTTCTTGAAAAGAGAATGGAGCACCTCAGAGTATACATAACTTGCCTATAGTCACTCAGCCAGCTATTGGCAAGCATCAATCCCAGCTCAGTCTGACCCTGAAACCCTCGTTTTACATTCTGCGGCAAACTGCCCTAAAGCATCTCCTTATCCAAATGGTTTCTGTATGTCAACCATTAGCAAAGTCTTAAACCAAAGAAACAAAACAAGCTGCAAGGTAGAATATTAGAGGTTACCCAGGAGATTGGAATGCATATTTGGGGGAAGAGGTTCTGAGTAAACAAATAGCTGGTAACTGTACATCATTTTTATACATGCCTACACAAACACACGCAGCCAAAAAAAAGAAAGAAAGAAAAAAAGAATCCTGAACTTGCTACCATAATATTTATCATGAAAGAAGGGATTCATTTCATACTGTGAAGGGGCTAATAATACCCAAACATTCTAGGATACAGACTTACATGCCTTCTGCATAAACTTTATACATAGCTCCCTTGATTTTCCTTTGTGAATAATACACATCTGTCATGTCAGCATTCATCAATCAAGATGACAAGGTCATTTTCTTTACTAGCAAAAGATCTTATATGGTTAACTTAGCACATATTACAGTAAACATAAAGGGCCAGGTATTTATTAGGATATTCCACTTGCACTTTGATATGAAGCCATGTTTTCAATTTCTTTCATCAGATAATTTCTCTCATCATAAGTTCAGAACACCTTTCCTATATTTGGAGCTGTCTTAAATATGTCTTCTTTAATTCTATAAGGATTATAATTCTTATAATTCTATAAGGAAGTGACAATGGAATTTGTGTCATGCTGTAAGAAAGGTATATGCATTATTTTAGAGCTATAATAAATGTTTTAATTTTTCCCATAAAAGTTTTGGTTAATTTTGCCCAGAAATAGGTTATTTACATTTTAATAATCAAGGTTTTTCCTCAGATGCTGAGGAAAAATCCATATCTCCAGAGCTTTGTGCAAACCCCTCTACATTTTGCTTTCCTCTTCTGTAAAATGGTGCTAATAGAAGAACCAACTTCAAGTGGAATATGGATTTTAAAATATCGTACCTTCTAACGGCATAGCTCTGCTTCTGGCGCATAATAGGTGCTCCAAAAGCTCAGCTTTATTATTATTATTATTAGGCATTCACAAAGTGCATTCTCCAATTTTTGCATTCATTAAAACTTATTTGCTTTACATATAACTGTTACTTATATTTGACAAAAACTAATTATTTAAATAAAAATAATACCCATAGCAAAGTTGGCCCATCTTCCTTTATCTTTTCTAGGTTCTCTCTGATAAAGCTTTGGCCATCATAAAGACAAGCAGACTTATTTTATTTGCCTAACTTCTTTATTAATAAATTTTAGTTAATATAAAAGGATACTACCCACAAATTAAAAACATACATTTATTTAGTGGTCGCTTTTAATTCTTGTCAAAAAAACAACTTCAACATTCTAAAACAATGCATATTACTAGAAATATAAGCATGGGACATTCATGAACATTTTAAGGATCATTCCAGTTACCCAGATCAGTGCTGAAGCTAAGCCCTGAAATGGTGCACAGATAACCACTAAAGCCCGTGCCTCTAGCCTAACCATCAGTCGGGACAACGTCTCACATTACAGAGACAGTACGTGGGGTATGCAAGTCTACACTAAGCAAACCGGAACTGGGTCTTTCCAATGTCTAGGCTTGAGCTGGGGAGAGGTCAATGGAGAGAGGAGAGAGAGAGGAGGAAAACCAGACCTTTAAAAGCCACCCCGATGATTCTGGTGCAGAGCCCCAGACCCCCAACCTCACTCCTCCACTTACGCAATGAGAGCTATTAGACTTCTAAGGGCTTTACGAAGGATCAAGTCCCTGTTCCCCACCTGAGTTCAGAACTCAACAGAAAACAAGTCAATAAATAAGGTAGGAGGGAGAACAAAACCTCTCCTTCCCTACGCTAGACCTGTAAATATAAAATGTGGTTGATGCCCGTGAGCAAACGGGCTGCCTGATACCGGAAGTACAAACAGATGCACAAACCATCCAGACACGAACAGCAGTGGGACAATGCAGACAACCGCCCTTTGCAGGTCTTTCGACGCGAAGCTTAGTGCATGAACAGGGCTGAAAGCACTCAGGAGAAGACCTCGTTTCTCCTTCCAGTTTCACCAAGCAGCAAAGAAACTCCACTCCCCTAAGGAGAAGTGAGTGGGAGTGAAAAAATTGAAAGGGAGCACGGGGAGAGAGGAGAAATGATCGGAGCCATTAAAAACCCAGCATAAGATCAATAAACACTGTAGATTGTGTTGTAACTAAAATGCAATTGGCTGATATTTTTAGTCCAACAGTAAAATATGAAGGGGCATTACTGTCAAATTAGAGAAAAGAGTCAAAGAGAATGTCTGAGCATCGTCTACTTCTCCTTGACATATTGCTAAAATTCCTAGACTGTTTCATTCCTGGGAGTAAATCTGAATCAGCCAGTGAGAGGATTTATTTAGCAGTTTCTTTTATGCATGTGACCTATTCTTATGAGATTGTGAGATAATAAGTAATTTTTTATTGTTTTAGGTTGACATGATCAAAAATCTAAATTTTACAATGCTGGTAAACTGGAAAACCTCTTTTTTTTTTTTTTTTTGCATGGGCAGGCACCGGGAATTGAACCCAGGTCTCTGGCATGACGGGCAGGAACTCTGCCTGCTGAGCCACCATGGCCTGCCCATTAAAGCTGGTACTTTTCAGCTCACAAACCTATTGCTTGAGGCATGACTGAGTTCCCAAACACCCTTCTCTATGCTGCCCCTGCTTATCACTGGCTCTGTTTTCTGCACAATGAAATGGGCCAAATAATGACTTTTCACACTCCGGACATTGTCAGACAAACGGGATAACTGAAACCCTACTGGTTTCTAGCAACTGGACTTCAGTGGCCATAGCATAAAAGCATAAACATTTTCAAATGAATGGTCTATTAATGTTTAGTTTCTTCCAAATTAGAATGAGTTCATATATGGAACTTTGATAAGACAAATTCATCAAAAAGAATTAAAAATACACCCTGATATTTAGACCTGCATTGTCCAATGTGGAAGTCAATAACCAGTGTAACTATTTAAAGTTCTATCAGTTAAACTGAAACAAAATTAAAGTTACCTCCTCAGTCCCACTAGCCTCATTCCCAGTGCTCAAAAGCCAAATGTGGTCAGCAACTACCCTCTCATCTAGCACAGGGAGAGAACATATTCACTGTCCAAAAGAATTTTATTAGACAATGCTGACTTCAGACCATCATTGCTTAAATAACCATATTGTTAAATTCCCAGCTTGAAGAAGTTCAACTCATGTAGACTGAAGTGAGTCAAACATCGGCACATAAAGTGAACAGTGTATATAATCTGGTGAATGATAGAGATTTCTAAGATTATTCAACTTTCTTTAGTCCTTCTTTCTTTTATTTATTTTTCTGTTTCTTTAAGGTAATTTTATTGCGATATAGCCATATGTAATATAACCATCGAAAGTGTACAGCTTTCACAGTATCATCATATAGTTATACATTCATCACCACAATTAAGTTTGAACATTTTCATTAATCGAAAAAGCACACATAATAAAATTTAAAATAAAAATGAAAAAGAACACCTAAAACATCTCATATGTCCCTTATCCCCCAATTTATTTATTGTCCTTGTTTGTTTTACTCATCAGTCCATACACTAGATAAAGGAATTGTCAACCACGAGATTTTCACACAACCACGCTATAAAAGCCACAGAGCTATACAGTTATCACCTTCAAGAATCAAGGCTACTGTCATGCAGCTCAACAGTTACAGGTGTTTCCTTCTAACTATTGTAATCCATCTTTAGGTCCTTTTAAAAGAGGAAATGGTCAACTTGCATGCACCTATCAATAGTCACACGACTCATAAAAAGTATTTCTGACCAATACCACCAGCCATCTACTGTTCCTGGACCACACAATCACCATCTGTCAAGTCTAAGACAATTTATTTATGTGTGACTTACATGTTACCAGGTTTTTTGGTAAAGTAACTTGATTTCTATTGGATTTCATTTTGGCTCAAATCACTTAAAGGATTTTTATAGCTGCTGTTTATTTCTTTGGCCATGTGCATATTATTTATATATTTGCATATAACATTAAATATAACTAAATATTATTCATAGACAAAAATTAAGAGAATGCTAGCTAGAAGAAGAATAGTACAATTCAGAGAAGCAATAATATAGTTACAGATTAACTGCATACACATGAATGGATTAATAAAAGATTTATAACAAAATAATATCACCAACTGGAAAGAGACTCGAGAGCATTATATGTTAAAACTTTTTAATATGAACTTAATTTGAGATGCCGAATTCAAATGGGAATTCAGGTTTTCAGTTTCCTAGATAAATTCAATCAGATTTCAATCGGGATGAAAATGGCAAACCCAGACAATTTTGACAAAACATAAGCCAATTGTAATTTGTTATTTCCAAAAGTGAAACTAGGACAAACACACACAAAAATGCCCACAAAAGTGGACTTGGCTGGGATGTTTCTTCTAATCAGCTAAAATTCTCTATTAATCAGCTAAAATCCTCTATTCATAAATTATCTCAAAGTACTTCTTAAATCTGATCCTGATGCCTGTAAAACAGTAGGTTTCCATGCCTGTGCCCTTATTGAAGAAGGAAAATTCAAAATGTAAGAAAAGTGGATTCCAAACCAATTATAGGCTAATACTGTAATTCTGCTTATGCCGCTCTGGCCCTTTTGCCATGTGTCCACCTATCTGCATCCTGCTCTCTGTGAAAAGTTCACCTACTGTAAGATGTATGCGAAAGCCAGCTTTATTAGATGTTTTCACCAAACAGCTCCCTGAAAGCAAGCCGTCCTTCCTCAGGACTCTACAACGCTCCGTTGGTACTCTCCTTGCTTTAATAAAAGCTACGTTAAAGGCTCTGAGCTTATTGTAATAGGTGTTCCATGTTGTTCGACTTTGCAATCTCTCTGAATGCTGAGTACAATATTCTATTTAATCAACTTTAGGGTTTTTCTTTTTATTTGCTTTACTACAATTGCTATTCCAGCACTGTGAACTGGCCACAAAGTTAAAAGAGTCCTAAACTTCACGCATGAAAAAATGAGTTCAAGTCAAAAAAAAAAAAAAAATCAGCCATGATCAGGCAAAAAACATAGCTTTGAACTCAGGCAGACTTTAGTTTAAATTCTAGCACCAACAGGCTACATTTGGGCATTGCAACCTTTCTATTGATGCCACTCCTGGGGAATGACCACATCTATGAAGCAAAGAGAAAGGAACTAAAACCCCTTTCCTGGAGGCAGAGGCACCCATCTCAAGGCTCGAGCTTCTTCAAGCCTCTCTTTGCAGGCCCAAGAGCTCACCGAATCCAGATGCTGGCACACCTGTAACCCGCTGGGGGTTCGCGGTCTCTGGGTTACACCACTTTGGGTGAATGATACGCTGTCCTCTCTGAGCCTTAGCTCCTCAATTTTAAATGTGTCTAAGAATTCTTTCTCCACACTCCCACTGAGATGATTGGAAACAGTTTATGTTAAGGACCTAGCTTTGTGTCATGCACGAAGCAGACATTCATAAATTGTACCTAATAATGTTAGTAGCTAATAATATTGTTTAAAATATAAATCACACGAATAAAAACTGCGTTTTTCGTGGAATATCATCCTCGCTATAAGATAGGCTCTGATGGAAGACTAGCTAATTGATTTTTTTTTAACGAGCGAGCAAACAGCTGTAAGCAAATTCAAGCTCATACTAACAATTTCAATAGGTAAATCAAAGGTTCCTATAAAACCGGAGACCAAGTAAAGAGATGTAGCCAGGAATCGGGTCCACACGTGAGGCAGCGTGTGTGCGAGGAGGCAGCTCAAGGGCGTGCCGAAATCTGCTCTAGTTTTCTGTTGGCAGAGATGGAATCTCAGAATGACAGCGCTGGAAAGGCTCTCAAGAGACCTCGGAGCACAACTTACAGACGAGTAGGTACTTCTCTCCACTCCCACGTCGAGCAGAAGGGGCTGCACTGCCCTTTTCAAGTCCAGCGCTGACATTTTATGTTTTGTGTCTTCTGACAAATACAGTCATCTGAACACCTTTTAACCACACAATGTCTGAACAGGTTTTCAATACGGATCCTATATGTGATTGCACTTTAACTTATTACTTTGCTCGCCAGAGCTGCTTCAGTCTCAGTGGCGGAGCGTGACCAGCCCACAGACCCATCATCTGTGGCTCTCACCAGAGCACATGCCACCACGGACCGGCTCCTACTGGGCCAAACCCTCACACCTGCCCACGAAAAGAGGACCCAACAAAAGAGCCTCTTTATATGTTCTTGATGGACATACAATCCTTGATTTAAGGCTATTTTGAGAGGTAGAGTTAAATTCTGAAGGCTGGAAATTCAGATTTAACATTGCATAGATCAAGAAAACCACGGCACTACATAGGGGCCAAACTTCAGTAAAACGAATGAATCATCAAGAAGCTAAGAGCGATATAATGTTTCATCAAGCTATTAATCATCGTTTCTGATTCAAGAAGATATTAATAGCTCAGGATTTTTTAATTAGCATAACTAGCAGTCAAGATAGTGTGGCATATTCAAAGACATGGGGAACAAAATAATAGATAGCGCATATAAAGTAACGCTGTTAACATATAAAGGTACTATACGAAAGCTGTTCATTCGGGGGAAATCTATGTCAAAAGCAAATTAAACGTAGTCTATGAAGTTAAGTCTGTAAATATTAAAGACAGCACATTTAGTTCCTGGTTTCCCTATTCTATCATACTGAATTTACAGAGCTTACTTTACTTCCCAGAAGAAAGAGAAACCATTATTGATTCTGCATGAATAATGTGTTGGAGACACTACCTACCTCAGGTGAGCTGTGTCCGTATTCCCGCGGAGGGAATCCCATGGTCAGTAGGACCTCATGAGGATGTTATTTTCAGCTGCAATGTGGCAAGCTGAGTGAGGGTGGCTCTTAGTTGGACTAACGGGGGCCTTATAAACAGAAAGCCAGAGGAAGGCCCTAGAAGCCGGAAGTCAATGGAAACAGGCAGAGAAAGGAGGGCGCATTACCACGTACGGCAGTCAGGTTCAGGTGTCAGCTTGGCCAGGTGGAGGTGCCTCATGCAGGTGCCGTGGACATGAGTCAATGGCATGTGAAACTCATCCATCACTAATTGCATCTGCGGTCGGCTAGGGGGAGGGCCTCCTTCAGTGAGAGATGTGTAGTTGGACTGACTGGTGCTTAAATGAGAGAGCTCAATGTAGCACAGCCCAAGCAGCTCAGCACACCTCATCTCAGAGCTCACAGCTCAGCCCAGGCCTTTGGAGATGCAGAAGAATCAAAGCTGTGGGAACCCAGAGGCCAGGAGAGAAGGCCAGCAGAGATCGCCCTGTGCCTTCCCGTGTAAGAGAGAACTTCAGATGAAAGTTAGCTGCCTTTCCTAAATAAATCCCCCTTTATTAAAAGCCAATCCACCTCTGGTGTGTTGCATTCTGCAGCCTTATCAAACTAAAGCACCATGTGATGTGAGGCAGGGATTCACAACAAAGAATCCCAAGGACTGCAACAAGCCAGCAGTGGAGCCACTGACTCCAGAAAGAAGCCAGCCTTCAACACTCAAAAGTAAGTCAACAAATTCCCGTTGTTTAAGTGAACCTGCTGTGTGGTGTTTAAGTTAGCAGCCTTGAAACTAAGACAAAAGACAAAAAACTTCCTTTGATTTGACTTACAAATTCTTAACTAATAAAAATCAGATGCCATTAAAGTATATTGCCTTTCATCATAGGGATATTTCATATGTTTAAAAATGCACTTGCTCCTTTTGCAAATAATGAGAGGGTGGGAGAACTTAATTGCTTCATACCTAATATGTCCGACGAACTCCACCTCACAATTCTGTATATTCATTTTTCTAAATTATAAGGTTAACATATACACATGATTCTTTAAAGTGTCAAAAATTGTGTACAGTAAATAAGAATCTGGTTGCCTTCTTGCAGCAAGCAGAAGGATACATCCTTGAGAGAAGCATGGAACAAACAGCAGCAGCTGGCAGCCTTTTTGAACTGCCAACCAGACCATGCCCCAAGCAGTAAGTGACTGAAGTTTTATGTTCGCCCTGACTGGTCAGGCTGGCTGGAGCACCTCGTCACTCTTCTGCACACATGGAGAGGATGTGCCCTCTGCTTGGAACCTGAAGCCCAAAGGGGATTGTAATCTCTGAGCATCCCAGCACCGAAAATCACATTCCGACATCTATCCCTAACATACTTTAACGCAACAAATATTTGGAAATTGCTTAGGTGGAGCAAAGCCTCTGAAATCCTGATCACCCACCCACACCCACACCCATTCACACTCACACAGATACACTACTTGCCAGATTCAATGACCTTATCATTACATCAGTAGACACATATTTCACATTACTGACGACTCTCATCAACCTTCAAATACCTCTCCTAACGCTCCTACCCTTGTATTATAAAAATTTACCTTCCTTTTGTCCCCAGTCCCAAAGCCCTTCACAAACCCCTAAACTCTTTATTAAATGCATTTACGATCAAGCCTTTAAAAAGTTCTTCTCCTGTCTTCCACCTCCCTTTCTCAGAGCTCAGACACCTCCGGGAGCCTCTGCCCACCCCTAATTAATTCCAGTCCCAGGCCATTCTCTTGACCACAGTCCCTCAGCAAATGGCACTTCTTTGCATATGCTACATCCAAAGCAAAACAAAAGTTTATCTTGCCCTCAGTGAAGCTGTCTCTATAAGCCACCAGCATTCTGAGCACATCTGCAGTGGGTTACGTGATGGTGATAGAATGAGGGATTCCAGCCGGATCACCTGGGTTTAAATTAGTTTTGTCACTAATTAGTTGTGTTGATCTTAGGCAATTACTTAACCTCCCTAGGGCTTAAATTTTTCATCTGCGAACTGTAAATAATAGTACCTAATTACGCTTCATTGTTCCTAATTCACTGTTCTCCTGAAAGATGATAGTATTTCCACCCTCCACGGTCACAAGGTTTGGCCACATGGTCATCCTGCCCTGGCCAATAAAATGTGAGACCAGAAACGCTGTCGACATACTCCATATGCAAGAAGGAGATGAAAGAACAAATTCTGCAATTGCAATGCTCTTTCTCCCACAGAATTTCACCTCACAGTTTGAGGATGCTCCTTCCCTCCAGGTCCCAAAGCGCGGAGAACATACAGCAGAGGCATAGCTGACACACAGCCAGTAAGGATTCAGAGAAATAAGCTACTGTTGCTATAAATCACTGAAATTCTGGGATGGTTAACACAGCATAACCTAAAGAAAATTAACTACATTATGATATGGGTTTATATTGATTATTAAATAAGATAGCACATGTAGTGATTAACCCTGTGCTTATAACACAATAAATATTTAACATATTGAACTATTGTAAAAGTAGGCATCATTGCACAAGTATTTGTTTCATTTTCTCACATTCTTCAAGACCAGAACTATGTACTTTCTAAATATTCATTCCATATATGCCTAGAAGAGTGACGGGTACTCAAGAAATATGTATTAAATGAAGCCCAAGGACAAGGTAACAAAAGCAACCTGAGGAGAGTGACAGGAGGAAGAAGATTTGGAGTGGGGAGGGGGGAAATATGATGACATTACTCCTTTTTTCAGTAAATATTTATTGAATACTTAACCACAGGTCAGATACAATAATAAGCATTAAGCAGACAACTGTGAACAAGGCAGTTCTGCCTCTGTTGCCCCCAGAGATGGAGAAATACCGAAAAGTAAGCGGCAATTAGGAGACATATGTCCTGGAACGTGGGAAAGCACCGTGATTCGGAAAGACACAGAAAGGGTCAAGGACTTGTTTTCTCCAGGCTGTGACCTCAGGGATAGACGAGAGGTGGGGAAAACAGTGTTACAGACAGAAACTTGTATTTTCAGGGAAAGAAGTGGGGAAAGCAAAGCTGACATTTAGAAAGTCAGATAAGGTCTGATGTAGCCATTTCTTGGTGTTGTTTCTGCCTCCTGGGAAGTGTGGAGTGAGGGTGGCACAATCTTCAATGCTGGGCAGATTTCTGCAGGGGCACGGGACTGTCCACTTTGGATTGATTGTATGGTTATGTGACTATATCTCAATAACTCTGTTTTAAAAACTACAGAAACAGTTATACTGCAACTTGTTGAAAAAGGAGCAGGTAGATTTCAGAGACAAGACATCAAGTTCTGTAGGTGTCACTAGCTACAGAACAGGCAGATGGCCTGTGACACAGACGGCTGTACTGAGGCCAAGAAGGAATGGAACTGTGGATATTGTTACGAGTGCAGATGCTGCTGAAATCTAAGTCAGGAAAATAAAAGCTCGGTGGTGGGGGGGTACTTCTACATAAACATGATGAAAGCTGGGGATTCCATGGACTGGAAATTTTAAGCAAATTCAAGGATGGATTTTTTGGTTTGTTTTTCATTTGGGTCCCATGCAATACCTAAAGGAGCTGCTGCCTGCATCGTCAGATTATATTAAACAGTTCTCTCTGTGTGAGGCATGAGCGAGGTGGTCTAAGGGACTGTATTTTATTAGCACTGCACCTCCTTTCATTTCGAAGGCTTTCACGTTCATTAAACCTCATGCAATTGCCATTACAGAGTTGTGAGTTATGGAAAGCCAAAATCAAGAGCCTCGTTTTCTCTTTTATTTTTTTACACAGGCAGGCACCGGGAATCGAACCCGGGTCCTCGGGCATGGCAGGCAAGCCTTCTTGCCTGCTGAGCCACCGTGGCCCGCCCACGAGCCTCATTTTATAACTGGAAAAGCTGAGGTTTGAGGAAATTTTAAAACTTGCCTAATGTCCCAAGGTGAATTAGTAAAGGATTATAACTAGAACTCAGTTTATTACTCCTTTAATGCGTGCCTCTTAAGTAATCTCTGCAGAGAATTCAGAAATGGGCAGGTTATTCATATGGCAAAAACCCATACATAAGGAAACTACTCACATTTTAAACAATTTTTTTGGCTTGATTCCTAAACCATAGTCGATTTATTTAAACCATGGTTGGCTTCTCCTGGTTATTTCAAGAAGTGTGTACAGCCACACCATATCCTTAGGAAGTTGCAATCTGTGTCAGACTTACACTCCCTTTTTTGAGGTATTGATTTTGCTTTAATGTCTGCCCTTATGATATTGTTTTAATTTAATCATTGTGAGCTTTAAAGGATATGTCTACAACCTAGTAAGGTTGGAAATCTTTGTTTCTTTTGCTTGAAAATTCTTTTTTATTCACCCTTGAAGAAAAATCTATACACTTTATCCTTTATTATAAGGATAAAAATAGAGCCAAGGGGTTGGTTCCAGGACCTGAAAATAAATTAATATTCTTATATCCAGTCATTTAAAAAAGGCTTCAGGCTACGAAATAGATTGTAAACAATTTTCCTATGTGCATCTAATTTTAAATTAAAATTGAGGTCACATTAAACTGGTGAAAGTCAAAACCAATTTAGCTCCTTTGATACCAAACTGGGAGAACATATACTTCTGCTCATCTTCTATCTGAAAATAAATGCTTTTCAGATAAAGCAAAGACAGTATCATTCAGAAATAAGGAGGTCATATGGGAGACACCATTTAACACTGTTTGCAAATATAGGAGAGGTTGATTTTGTACATTTTGTAAATTTTGCCCAATATAGATGTCTATTAGACTCCTAATTAAAGGGAGCGTGCATTTAAACCTGATGCCACCACAAACTTGACATGTGAAGTCAAATCACTCAAATGCTCGTTTTAAAGCTTTCTTGTCTGTGTAATGGGTATAATTTCACTTGCCCTGACCACCTCATTAGCCCTAAAAATTACATGATTTGTCCAAGATTGTGTAGCTAGTGAGAGCTACAGAACTTTATGCCTTGTCTCCTGAAACCTACCTTCTCCTTTTTCAGCAAGTTACCATATAGCTGTTTCTGTAATTTTTTAAAACAGAGTTACTGAGCTATATTCACATACCAGACAATCTACCCAAAGTGCACAACCAATGGCTTTTAGTATATTAATAGAGTTGTGCATTCCTCACCACAGTCAAGTTTTGAAGATTTGCATTACTCTGGAAAGAAAAACCTCACAGGCCTTAGCAGTTACCTCTCAATCTTTCTTTCCCCAGCCCATCTGTGATGTTTCTGTCTTGTAATAAATTCTTTTAAAACACTATAATAGTGTATCTTCTAATGTAGTGAAACACGTATTTGCACCCAGGGTAAAAAGAAATAGCACAGATGATCCTAAACAATATATATGCCAAAAGTCATTTTATTTAACTTCAGAATACAAGATTCACTGCTGCGTTGAAAGAATTATGTAACAATATTTAACCTAGTCTCCCATTAAAACATATTAGATTGTACCATCTAACTGCATACCAAGACTGATGATCGTAATATCCCCTTAACTGCAATGTTACACAAAAGTTGTGTTGCATTTTCAGCTTTTAAACAGGGTAACTGTGATTTCCAAATATCAAAATTGCTAAATGATTTTTGATCATTACATAAAGTTGGTAATTGAAAATAAAAATAGGTATGGATTATCCATACTTTCTACTTCTAAATTTTGTTCCTTCCTCCTCTTTTCTGATGTCTTAAAATGAGCCTCCTTCATGTGTGATCTGGATTTCTGAAATGTCTTCCTACCCATTTCCCTATCTTTAATCTCACCACTCTCCAACTTTTACTCCACATGATGGCCAGCATTATCTTTCTAATATGATTATTTGCCTTACTGTCATTTTCCCGCTTCAGTCTTCACTAATGCTGCATGGTTTTCAGAATAGAGAAAAAAGTTCCTCAACCTAAGCAGCCCTCTCTGTAGCCTCTCGCTAGAAGTTTCTCCTCTGATCTTATAAAACTAACTGCAGATAAATGGAACCTGGGATAGCTGGCAAGTTAGTTGAAATGTAACCCTTATTCTGTTCTCTCACACCTAATTACGTATATTTTGTAGTTAAGTAATTAAATTTAGGCACAAACATTTTTCTAAAGGAATAAACTTCCCATTCCTTTGCAGCCCATCAGAAATGCTTACCTGAGAACAGGTCTCCCCCTGAGGCTCCCGCAGTGCAGCATAAAGCAGGGCTTCTCAAACTTTATGTGAACACAAATTACCCAAAGAATCTGTTTACAGTGGACACCTATTTAGGGGGCTGCAGCGGGACCTGAAATTCTGCATTTCTAGCAACTCCCCAGGGGCTGCTGCTGCTGCTGGGAACAGACAATCCTCTGAGCAGCAACAGCAGGAAAAACACAAGGACGTGTGACCAGGGCTCACACAAGACGGCTTGGATGTAAGTCAGGATTTCTGATAGACTGCTCAGGGGGGTAACACAGGAAAGAACTTGTGAAACTTGTGAAAGAAAATATTACACACAAACAAGCATGCAGAAAAAAGTCCCTTGGTGCTGAATTTTTAATTATAAAATGAGGATACCAAAGTCTTAATCGGTAGTTGTGAGAAGCAAATGAAAACTTCTGCAAAAGAGCTGTAAACAAAACTGAAAATGGTATATCTACATTTTTAGAAATACAGATACATGGGGCAATACGTAGTTTTGGGAAGCGATTTTCATAGTGCAGAAAGTACATTTTCAGATTAAAATGTGGCTTTACAGATAAATTGATCAGATAGATGTATATCTTACACATGGAGATTTAAATTCATACGTCAAAGTTTACCTAATACATTCTAATTACAGATGATACTTAAGGTTGATAATTCACAAGCTATTTTTTTTCATGTTTCTGCCTTTAGAAAAATCTTACTTTTTCTGTGTTTACTGAATTATATATGCAATACAAAGACTTTCTTTCTGAAAAGACACCTATGCTTGCAGACGTCTGAACATTAAAATCAAAGCCAGAGGCCAGGACAAGAGGCAGGCTCGGAAGCCGTGGAGAGAACACTGCAGTTTCCATGTGCCGCAGGATGACCTTCCTGAGGGGTGGGCTAACCTTTGGGGCAGAGCACCAGCCAGTGCACAGCCAATCTGCAAAGCCAGTGAAAGGTGATTTTTGCACTGGTTGGTGTGTTCTTAACTCCTGGAACTCAGTAAGATCTCTAGCATATCAGTAGCTGGATACAAACGTAAGGAACAGACAGGGCAGGGACCAAATCCCACAGATAACACTTTAAAATATTAAAATTACAGTGTGAAGCAATACTGGATAAAACAAACAAAGAAACATGGAAATGCTGGCCTATCCAAAGGAACAGGATAAAAATCTAGTAACCATCAACAAATAAGACAAGATTGGACATTCTGGATGTACCGTACAAAGAATTTAAATGAATGACCCTCAATATGCACAAGATGATAAAGGAAAATACAGAGAAAGAACTAAAGGAGATCAGAAAAATAATCAATGAACAACTTGAGACCCTCTAGAAAGAGAAATAGGAACTAAACAGAAATATTAGATTTTTTTTGTATGCAGTATGGCGGGGGTCACATTTCATTATATTTCCATGTGAGTATCCCCTTACTGCAGCACCATTCGTTGAATTTTTGTTTGTTTGCCTGGGAAGTGCATGGGCCAGGAATTGAACCCAGGTGTCCCACATGGCAGGCAAGAATTCTACCACTGAACCACCCTTGCACCTCCTAGATTTGAAAATCAGTACAACTGCAATGAAAACTTCCCCCAAAGGATTCCAACAGCGGATTGAAGCTGGCAGAAGAATCAGTGAACTCTGGGACAAGATCATTGAAGCAATTCAGGCTGAGAAGCAGAAAGAAAGGTGAACAGATAAAAATTAATGAAGTGACCTGTGGGACACCATCAAGTGTGACAATATATGTATTATGGGAGTCCCAGAGGGAGAAGAAGGAGAGTAAGCAGCTGAAGGAAAATTTAAAGAAATAATGGTTACAACATTGGTGTGCAAATGTCCATTTGTGCCCTTGTCCTCATGTCCTCTGAGTAGATAACTAGCAATGGTATTGCCAGGTTATATGGCAATTCTATACTTAGCTTCCTGAGGAACCGCCACACTGCCTTCCACAGCGGTTGTACCATCTGACACTTCCACCAACAGTGGATAAGTGTGCCTCTTTCTCCACATCTTCTCCAGCCCTTGTCGTTTCCTGTTTTATATATATGATGGAACATTATGCAGCTGTAAAACAGAGTAAAGTTATGAAGTATGTAACAACATGGGTGGACATTATGCTGAGTGAGATTAGACAGAAACAAAAGGAAAAATACTGTATAGTCTCACTGATATGAACTGACATTAGTGAATGAACTTGGAGAATTTCAGTTGGTAACAGAGACCATCAGGAGATAGAAATAGGGTAGATATTGGGTAACTGGAGCTGAAGGGGTACAGATTGTGCAACAGGACTGATCGTAAAAATTCAGAAACGGATAGCACAATACTACCTAACTGTAATACAATTATGTTAGAACACTGAATGAAGCTGAATGTGAGATTGATAGAGGGAGGAGGCCTGGGGGCACAAATAAAATCAGAAGGAAAGATAACCGATAAAGACTGAGATGGTATAATCTAGGAATGCCTGGAGTATATAATGATGGTGATTAAATGTACAAATTTAAAAATGTTTTTGCATGAGGAAGAACAAATAAATGTCAATACTGCAGGGTATTGAAAATAGATGGTAATTAATATTTTAGAATTTTAACTTAGGTGTGAGACTAAAGCAAAAAGACGTTTATTTGGTACAAAATTTATATTTTTACTAGTGCAGTTCCTGATGTGACTTGTGTGTACATCTTAACTGAATATCATAAGTAAATGGAACCTTGGGTAGGACATAAGATTTTGTAGGTTTGGTCACAGTGATGCCCCGATGAATCCCAGAGTGATCTGAACAGTGAATAAAGGAGCATTTGCAAAGTCCCCTCGGGGGAATGGTGAGAACGGGGGAAAATTCAACCTTCCCAAGTGGAGAATTCTTGATATTCTCAGAAGCAGTGGGGACAACCAAAACAATAGGCTGAGACCCCAATCTTGGGGTTTGTTCATATGAAACTTGACCCCAAAAGGATAGGTTAGGCCTACTTGAGATTGGGCCCAAGGTCACCCCCAAGAGGAGCTATTTTGTTGCTCAGATGTGGTGTCTCTCTCTCAGCCAATCTGACAAGCAAAGTCACCACCTTCCCCCTTTCTACATGGGACATGACTCCCAGGGGTGTGGACCTTCCTGGCAACGTGGGACAGAAATCCTAGAATGAGCCGAGACTCTGCATCATGGGATTAGGAAAACCTTCTCGACCAAAAGGGGGAAGAGAGAAATGAGACAAAATAAAGTGTCAATGGCTGAGAGATTCCAAACAGAGTCGAGAGGTTATCCTGGAGGTTACTCTTACACATTAAATAGATATCACCTTTTTAGTTAAGGTAAAATGGAGAGGCTGGAGGGAACTGCTGAAACTGTAGAGCTGTGTTCCAGTAGCCATGTTTCTTGAAGATGATTGTATAATGATATAGCTTTCACAATGTGACTGTGTGATTGTGAAAACCTTATGTCTGATGCTCCTTTTATCTACCTTATCGACAGGTGAGTAAAACATACGGAATAAAAATAAATAATAGGGGGAACAAATGTTAAAATAAATTGAGTAGACTGAAATGCTAGTGACTGATGAAAGGGAAGGGTAAGGGATATGGTATGGATGAATTTTTTTCTGTTTTCTTTTTATTTCTTTTTCTGAATTGATGCAAATGTTCTAAGAAATGATCATGAGGATGAATATACAACTATGTGATGATATTGTGAATTACTGATTATATATGTATATCACATGTTAAGAATGTGTTTGCTTGCTGTTATATTTTTAAAAAATTAAAAATATATATATTGATGCCATTTAAAAAAAATGAAACAAAGGCAAGGCACCACAGTTCTGAAGCTTCTGAACACTCTGTTCTCATCCACACCTCCTCAGCCTAAGCAGATGACCTAATTTCTCATTTCACAAGGAAAAGGGAAACTATCATATCAGTACTGCTCCAATTTGCAACCAGCAAATCTAGATACCTACCCCTATCCACAGCCTCTCCATTTTCCCTCCAGTTTATACCAGAGAGTCTCTCACTCTCTTCCACCTATTGCTAATTCTCTCCATCAGAGTTCTTTCTAGACGATATCCATCCACCCGCCACCACCTCCACCTTTCCTGGAACCTCACTGAGCACCACACCAGCTCGCGGACCCATACTTTCAGCCCCTCCCTCTCCATTGTCTCATTCCCATTACTATTTTTAAATGCTTAATTTTTTCCTATCTTTTTATGGAGTAAACAAAGTAACAATCAAAGAACCTCTTTGTCATCACATTCCTACCCTTTTAGCTTGTATTATTTATCCCATCACGGCAAAACTTCACCAAGTTATCCACAATGGATGACAACATTTCCGTCCATTCATGTCAGCCTGACTTCTGCCCCATCGCTCAACAGAATTTACTTTCTCCAAAAACACAATCACTTCTCATCTGATACCTCACATCTGACCTTTGGTTCTTCATATTTTCCCGTTTCAACTGAAAGCTTTCTTTCTCTGCAGCGCTGTACTTTTCTGGGTTTTCCTCCTATGATTCTGTAAGCTCCTCCTTCTCGTTGCAGGCTTCCTGACTTTTACCGATGTTCCTCAAGTACTGCACTTGACTTTCCACTTTCCTCACCCCACGTAATAAATGAACATAAGTACCACACGGACACAAGTATGGGATATAAGTCACAAAGCACATGTCTTGTTCTGCTTTTTCTTGAACTTAGATTCATATATTCTATTATAGATCAGACATATCCGCTTAGAGCTTTCACAGATGCCTAAACCTACCTGGTCCAAAAAATGAACCTATTTCCCCCACGTGACTTTCTTAATATCCATCTTCCCTTTGGGAATAAATGGTGCCATGATTCAGCTCCATTCCAGAAAACATAATTGCATTCCTGAAGTCTCTCTCTCCCTACAAAAAAAATAGCAAACCAATCATTAAGTCTTTGTATTTCTCAAATATGTCTTCTTGACTTCATCCCCACTGTCCATCTAGTGCTGGCTGAGATGACCTAACCCTTAGATTACTGCTCCTAACTGCGCCCCTCGTTCCCAGCTGTGCACCCTCACTGTGCAATGTGATGATCTTTGCAAAAGGCAAATTGGATAATGTGATTTTCCCTAGTGAAACCCTACTGTGGCCCCAAATTCCATTCAGAGTTATTGATTTAGCTTAGAAGGTCTTTCATGGACTGATCACTCCTTCTTTTCTAGCTTCAGCTCATGTAACTTTCTTCCTCACATGCTAAGAAAGAGTCATAATGATCCTCTTAAACTTTCTTAAACATATCAGGCTCTTTCCAGCTTCTACACCTTATCAGACTTTGTTTTGTCTGCCTAGAACATATCTCTCCTTCCTCCCTTCCCCAAACTCTCTTCCCGTCTAGATAACATTTACCTCATCTTTCAGGTGTTCAACTGCAGATGCACAAACTTCACACTCAGCCTGGGCTGACACCAGCATCTCTTAGTGTATGAACCTTACACAAGGTAAACATCCTCTCTAATTCAGTGGCCTTAAGTTTTAAGTGAAGATAACAGCACTACGCACCCTCAAGAATTATGTAAACATTAAATGAGATAATGCTTGTGACGTGCAATAGTTCAATGAATATTAACTACATGCTCCTGGGAAGCCTTTACTGACCCCAGAAATTCATCTGGGATCAGTATCCTACATGCCCCCACGATTTCCTCCGCTGTTCTTCTCCTTGTCCTCACTCCATGGAATGACTCCTCCCTCTCTACTTTCCTGTGCCCCTCACTACACTGAACATCTTTCACGGTCCGCACCGTCTTCATTTTATTACTACCTCATTCCAGACACCTGCACAGAGAGACGCCTATAGTGACACCAGCTGAGCATTAGTTCAGGGAGGGAGGGTGGACTTCAGATTTAAAAGCAAATGTTTCTGACAGCATAGGCTGTGCCCTTTCCAAAGCACGACGCTGCTTCCTAAAAGAATGATAATCACAGCATGCACGCGTGCATATCATCTAAACCAGTCAAAACTCATCTGCAACGTGAAGTTCAAATTTTTAAAATTCAAAATGCTAACATTGTAAACATTTTACTAAATGTAAAGTGAAGATAATTTTATACTTAAATCTTTGACAAATCACTAAGTGAACATATAAAAAGAAACAGAAAATGTTTACTTTGAAGAGAATTTTCACTCGAAGAAGAGAATTATGAAATATTGCTATCACGTTAATCATTTCCACAGTGAAAGATACTACCTACTTTGCCTATTTTAGAACTATGGGGTGAAAGCTACAGAATTCTACTGATGTTTCTAGTAAGATGACACAAGGCCTATTATAAATATATCTTAAACATAAGGCGGATCCCTTTCCCTGGACCTATTTGTCACTCCGGTCACTTTCACAGGTGCACTATGTACGTTGGTTACAAAGCCCTACCAACCTCTGAGCTCTTGTAACATGAGGGTTGGTGCAAACTGTATACCTGGGTGAAGGATGTTGTGTTAGTTAGATTCAGTTGTCAACTTGGCCAGGTGAGCATACCTAGTCTTGTTGCTGCGGACATAAGCCAATGGTACGTGAACCTCATCTGATGCCAATTACATCTGCAGTCGGCTAGGAGGCGTGTCTGCTGCAATGAGTGACGTTTGACTTAATTGGCTGGTGCTTAAATGAGAGATCCCAACATAGCACAGCTAAGCAGCTCGGCATTCCTCATCTCAGCACTTGCAGCTCAGCCCAGACCTTTGGAGATGCAGAAAGAAATCACCCCGGGGAAAGTTGTTGGAACCCAGGGGCCTGGAGAGAAGACCAGCAGAGACCATCCTGTGCCTTCCACGTAAGAAAGAACCTCAGTGGAAAGTTAGCTGCCTTTCCTCTGAAGAACCAACAAAATAAATCCCCTTTCATTAAAAGCCAATCCGTCTCTGGTGTGTTGCATTCCGGCAGCTAGCAAACTAGAACAGATGTCTATATGAGAAACTCCATACGTGGAAACCCGGTTAAGGTGAAAGGTTTGAAAAATGGATTGTTCTGCCCTTCCTAAGATGAAGTACAAAGCAAGATGCACCTAACCAGTAACTGTATCCTTTAAGAAAAAAAATAAGGTACATGTCTTTTGGGATTGAATTTAGAGTATCTGAAATCTCTGACCCAGTTATCCTTCTTCTGGAAATTCACTGGTAGAATAACCTGAAAGAAGAAAAAGCCAAACACATAAACATATTTATTCTAGTATTTCTTAAAACAGAAAAAACTAGAAACTATCCATGTACAAAACCAGGAAAGAGCTTAGTATATCATGTTTGGTCATATACAAACCTTAAAACTAAAATTATAAATATATCAGCATTTTTCATGTTCTACACATCAAATAAAAAGTAGATTTTATATACATTGATTGCAGTTATATGGAAATTATATATTTGCATGAATAAGGAATAGAAAAGAACATGGATAAGTGAAAGTTATTTATTAGAATTATAAAATTTTGAATTCTTAATAAATTCTGTGAAATATGCATATTTGTTGTGATAACTGCCCCATTAAAAAGTTCCCCAAATGTAAAACCCAGTCCTAGAATTTTCTTGATATTATTTTTTATGAAAAAAAAATTTGCTTGTATCTTGTCTCCAAATAGAAAACTTTTATAAACTTTATTTTGGCCTAATTTGTTTAAATCAAATTATTCTCTCTGTATTTTATATGCCTAAACAATAAAATTTAATTAGGAAAACTTAGACTTCACAAGTGACTGACCAAAAGTTTATGTTGCATGAAATAGTTTTCTATTTTTGATTTTATGACATGAAGAATATGTAGGATTCTAGATAATACATACGTGTTCTTAGAGTCCTCCATCTAAGTTATTATTAGGTACATGTTCTTTAAATGAATTATTTCTAAAAGAGGCCATCAGATAAAAATATGAACTCAAGGGCAGACTCTGAAGCCTACTTACTAAATTGTGTTACAGTTAGTTACTTAACATCTCTGGGCCTCCAACTGTTCACCTGAAATGCTATTATTATGGATAATAATATTTACCACATACAGTGGTTGTGGTATTCAGTGTGCTTTCTGATGTTAGGAACTTCGAACAGGATTGGGCACATAAGTACTATATAAACTTTGCTATTAGTAAAATCAACACTCAGCTTGAATCAGAGCCAGGTTTTATACAACATTTTTCTTATCTAAAATACTCCTACAACACAAGCAGAAAGTAAGTTTTATGCAGTTTTCCTTAGAGAAAATTCCAGAATTCCTTATCTTGACGTTTTGACCCTGGGCAGGTCGCTTATTTCTCTGAGCATCAGGTTTCTCACTAATAAAACAGGATAAACACCTACATTACATGTTTTAGATGGGATTATAGGAGACATACAACAGAACTCAATTCAATTCACTGCAACTTATTCTCTTCCAAATCTTACAAAGCCTGGCATGGTCTCTAACACACAGTAGATGGTTTACAGATTTTTTTTTTTAATTAGTCAAATAGTACAAAAACAGAAAAACACCTTCACCAAGGGATGAAGAATTTAATTTATAGAAAATAACCTCGACAGACAAACTTGCCTTAAAATAAACATCGTGGGTTCAGTGTGTGTCCTACACACTGAAAATACTCATGAACCTCTTCAATGCACTGATAGGAAGAACTGTGGCCATTAACGAATTTAAATCGAACTTCAGAGGAAGCAATTAACCCCCCAAATTCAATGGTCCTTGAAGTCAGAAGTATTAAGATTTTGTCATCTTGCAAACCAAACTTTCAGGAACAAGTATGTCTTTAAGTGCTGATTTTCTAATCAAGAAAAACTGGCATCTTCCAGCAAGTCTAGCTTTCAGCCAAAGCAGTGTGGGAAGCATCCAAAATATTGCAGAAAGGCATTACATTAAAAACATGTAAATAGGTACCCCTCACATGCAGTGTAAGAGAATGAAGATCGGACCCTAAGCCTATTGATAACAAAAAAAATAATCATTTTTAAATAAGCACTAGCAATCCTCATTCCAAAGTCGCCTATTTTAAAATTCTCACTGAACAATGAAGCAGCAACAGGATAAAGTGAAATATTTTTGAAAAAGTTGATTAGGGAGTAAAGCTTGCCAGTAAAGTACAATAATGTCTCACAACACAGACATTGTATTATTACATCATGACCTTTTCATGGTAAAATAACCTTTTCAAGCACTCTGAATGCCCCAGACTAAAAAACTCATAAAACAAAGGTACCCTTCTAAAGGTATATCTCAAATTTAAGCAAAAAGATAACAACACATATTATTAATCTTAGAATTAAAATCAACAGCTACGAAATATAGTTATATATATATGAAGAGAATATATAAGCCACAGTGCTGTAAACGTTGTCTTCTCAGAATGCAAATGGAGATGGCTTTTGTTGGCTTCTAGGTTTGAATTAATCATCAGAGAAAAATTCACTAAAACTGTCCTAGGGGTACAGACAATAGAAAAAGTCCAGAAGCCAGCATTAATAAAGGAGCATATGTATGTGTAAAGCGAACAGCTTCAAGCAATATAAAAATATATAAGTATTTCCAATGGCTAAGCATCATGCTAAGCTCTGTCCATACATTTTCTTATTTCAATCTACAAAGCAACCCTATGAAGTCTGGCCTTATATCTGCCTTTTATAAACAAGAAAACAGGGTCTCATAAAAAAAACACCTGTATATACAGATAAGCATACATAGTTGAATGACTTGCCCGGCGTCAAATGGGTGGCCAGGGGTACAAACAACAGTCAAATCCAAATAATTCCAGGGCCTATAATGCTAAACACTAAGAGGTGTTTGATTTATGCCAGTGGTTAAGGTGCCTACAGTTAAAAATTTTCTATAAAGAACTTTAATTTTATGGATAAACTGTTGAACTGTGCTGCTACATTATCTTTTAAAGCTTTGGCACATTAAAAGAATATGTATTTGACAGAAATATCATCCTCTTTTATGGTTGAGTCCTCTTTGGAGTAACATACTCAAATGGCCACAAAACAAGCAGCATAAAATATAATTTTAAACAATTTCTTAAAAATAATAGCATTTAAAGATTTTAAGGAAATAAATTTTGCAAATTAAAAAATTCCCAAGAAAGGTCACGTGCTAGTTTAAAACTGTGACGAACCCCAGAAAAACCATGTTCTTCCTAATCCAATCTTGTGGGGGAAAACCCTATCGTTTGGGGTGGAAACTCTGATTAGACTGTTCACACGCAGATGTGACACACCCAATTGAGGGTGTGACTTTTCGATTAGATGGAGACATGACTCCTCCCATGAATGGTGGGTCCCGATTAGTTTACTGGAGTCCTTAAAAGAGCCAACACAGGGAAACATTTTAGAAGGAAACTTAGACGCAGACAATGGAAAATGCTTGGAGTGCCGACAGAGAGAGCAGACGCCTAGAGACGGATGCTTGGAGATGCAGAGGCCAGCAGACGATATTTTGGGCTTTCCCACGAGATGCTAAGGAAGCCAGAACCCAGAGTTTTGCTGCAGAGAAGCTAAGTGAAGGCTTCCTTAGAGAGGAATCAGATGCTGGGAACAAGGGAACTGGGGACAAGGACCAGCAGATGCGAACCATGTGCTTTCTCATGAGACGAGGAAAACCAGACCCCATTTGGCCCTTTCTTCAACAAGGTATTTTTTTCAGGATGCCTTAGTTTGGACATTTTTAAGGTCTCAGAACTGTAAACCTGTAACTTAATAAATCCCATTTATAAAAGCCAAACCTAATTTCGAGCACATTGCATTCGGGCAGCTTTAGCAAACTCAAACCGGTCATATCACTCTTACCTCTAGGAAATCAAAATTCTGCAGATTTTAAGTATGTGTGTCTCCGCCTAAAACTGTCCTCATGTAGTATATTACATGAGTGTCGTCACAGAGAATGTTCTCCAACTTCTGAATGCGAAATAGCTGTAGTTTTAGACAGGGACAGCGTGTCAGATTTCAGATGTGAGACATCTAATACTAAACGCTGGCCGGTCTCGGTTCCTCCTTCTTCGTGAATGAGCCACCACACTAACTGCCCACTTCTTTCCCTACCCTGGCCTTGGCAAGGCGAACAGGGATGTAGCTGAGATTTAATGTCTGCGCGGTTCCCCCAGGAAAGGAAATGACACAACTCCAATTCATTGGTTTGCTGTCTTCCTTTGTCATCGTCATTCTCAGTCAAATCCCGCCAGGCCATGAACATGTGACTACGGTCTTCAAAAGGAGCCCAGGTCACTGAAGCTGGTCTAGTGAGGCCGAGGACGAAGAACTGAGATGAAGCCCTGACACCCAGAGTCAGAACTCACTAGTAAAGGAACTCATCCAGTAAGCCTGTACGTGCCCATGAAAATGAGCTGGTGCGTTCAGATGTGTGGGCAGACGCGAAGTTTTCAGATATAAATGCAAAATCCATTTTCTAGTAGGAATTACTGAAAATTTGAATCAGAAATCCAATTCCGCTATGAAAGAACTTAGCCACTTAGTGTGATGCCAAGCGCCTCAATCAAAACTTTCTCTCGCTCTGCTTCCTTGAAGAAGGAATTAATTTGATGCAAGCATTAATCCAATGCCTTCTATGTGTGAGGCTCTTTGGCATCTGCTTTTCTCAATGCCACATAAGGAATGGGAAGCACAGATACTCCAAACTACGTTATTCTCAGATCTACTCAGCCTAATTTTGCACAATCACTCAGGTGAAAATTCCCAAGGGGGCCCTGGTCCTTCCTTTCTCTCACACTCTTCATCCAATTCAATACCAAACCCTGTTAATCTCGACTTTCAAAATGCATTACGAATCTTTACAACATTGCCTCCTATCAGCAAATTGTATTATCCTTCTCATTAAGTACGGGAATGCCTTGTCACAGATCTCTCCTACCCACCTTCAACCCTGTTTAGAATCTACTCGATGCCCAGGAACCAGGGTGATCCTTTCAAAGCCTACGAGAGAGGGCCGCACATCTCTGCTCAGAAAAGTCACACGCATTCAGAATATATGCCAGGATATTTACAATGGCCTTCCAGGTTTTCAGGATTGGTCCCTGGTTACCTCTCTGGTCTTATCTTCTATTACTTCCTCCAACTCTGTGAAGTAACTTCATATTTCTTCAAAATATAAGGCACATTCCTACATCTGGGTATCTATACTCAGAGTTGTCAGCCTAGAAGGCTCTGCACTAGATTCCTCACGTAATTTAAGTCTTTAATGGATTATCACTATAGGGCATCTTCTCTGGCTACTTTAAGTAGAAGTCTCTGTCATTGCTTTGTCTTCTCATCCTAATTTTTTAATATAGCACCCATTACCACTTATATATGCATACATGCATATATGTAATGATAGATAAATATAGAGATAAACATTTGCTGTTTATTTCACCTCACTAGAATTTAAACTCCATAGTAACAGGAATTTACTTATGTAGATGCCACTAAATTAAAAATCTGTTTAATGAGCATATGCTTTAGTCATGCTGCTGCTATCACCATGTGCCATCCTTCAATGTACTTCGCACTCTGACCAACTCTGGTGCAGGCAAAGATAAATCCTTTTCCTTTCGTCTGCCTCCTTCCCCAAATAAACTGAGATAGGCATGCATTTAAAAAAAAAAAATTTGGCTAAGTAACTGATGTTCCTTGCTTTCACAATCACTTGCAGTCTCTCTCCAGTGTACTTTGTATTTTCACCACAAAGCAGTGTATTGAATCATATTCATAATCCACTGTGATTGCTCTCATTAAAGTTATAATCTCTTAGATTTTGCATTAAAAAGTCTCAGATTTTACATGAAAAAGTCTATTTTTACCTCTTCTGTTTAAAACTTTTATGATATCTCACATTGTATACTGTTCCATTTTTCGATCTCTTCCTGACTGCTGCTTCTCAGTCTCTTCAAGGACCTCTCTTCCTACCTCTATCCATCAACCATTAGTATTCCCTAAGACCCCATGCTTGACTTTATCTTCTTGCCCACCCCGCTGGGACAATCGCTACGTCATCTCACATATCTGCACAGCTTTGACTTCCAAATGCCAAATACTCTCTTTTGGCTCTTCCATTCTGAGCTCCTTGAAAAATGGGGCCATGTCTTACTCATTTCTGAATCGCTAGCTTTTAGCACAAGATTTTGGCAGACAACGATAGTAAACAAATACTGGCTGAATGAATGATAGCTCCCTAGTCACTGCACAGCTCTAAGTGGGGCCACTTCTAAATTTTCAGAACTGTAGCTCTACCTACCTATTAAGTACACTGTCTTGACCAGAAGAGTCTCTGAACATTTAAGACACAACACACTCAACAGCTAAGTATATACTACCCCATCTCTTCTTTCTCACCCTCTAGTTCATCCCCAAATAATTCTTTTCTTCAGTATTGTACACATTACAAAGATAAATCCACACAAGCTAGAGAGCTGAGAATCACTTCTATTTCACAGCCAAGCATTTCCAATATTCAACTTCTATAAGTTCTTTCTTCTAATTATCTCTTCAGCAAGTCCTCCCTCAATTAATATTGGTGTAATTATCTCCATTCATGTCCCTATTATTTCTTGCCAGGTTTACTGCAATGGCTTCCTAACTGGCCTCCCTGCACCTATTTTCACCCTACTAATTCTCCTCATGGCTGTTTCACATTGTCACTGTTCTTCAAAGTAAATCTAACTATGTAGGAAGGATTCCTACAGGCCTCGTAAAGCTTATAAATCACCTTGCTAACGTATCTCATAAACATGCTGAGGAACCCACAGGATGAGGACCCTACCTCTTCTTTAGTCATCTTTCCTGCCTATTTATTGCTTTCTCATATCTCATAACTGTCTGCTCTCTAGCAATTTTCCCATTTGTAGTCCCTCAAAAGTCAAAAACCCTAACTCATTGCATATGCTAGTCCCCCTGCTTGAGGCACTCTCTGCCCGCTCAGTGATACTGAAAACCTGGTCAAACATCATTTTTTCTTGGAAGCTTTCCTTTCTTTGTGCTATTGTCAGGCCGTCTGTGCTGTCCTCTCAGCATCCCACACGAGATCACACCATAAGCCCATAAAAGCAGGAGTCCTACAGCTCTGGTTTACCATCACATATACGGAGCTCAGCAGGACTTGTATCTACAAAATACATATCAAATATTTCTTGAATAAACCAGTTTGCAATCATTTGTTTACTTTTCTCTCTTCCCATCCCAAGTGGCTCCTCAGTGACAAGAAAAGTTAGTCATCTCATTATTTCCAATGAATGAAACAGACCACATATTCATTTTGATGTTTTATTCATTCAACTCGGAAAAAGCAAAATATGTGTAGGCAATTATACATATATATATATCTAATATAAATTACATCTGTCTAATCTTAAAATACCCGGAGTTAAGCCAAGAAGACTGCAGTCCAATTAGAGAAACGGATCATTGCCTTGTTGCCTAAATTACCAAGTCTAGTCTAAAGGATGGAACAAGACTCTATGCCAAGCATATGCATGTCGGATTCCAAAGAATGATCAACTGTTCCTCACTTATATTATCAACTCTGCCCACACTGGGGAATCGTAACCCCTGATGCAATGAATACCCTTAGAGATGTCACCCAATTTATTCTTACTTGACTGTAAGCACAAAATGTGAAGGCAAATTAATGAAAATACTATAATGAGGAACAAAGTGTTAGAGCAACAGAGAAGGCAGAGAATAACTCCAGTGGAGGAAAGTACTGCCCAAAGGAGGTAGCATTAGAATAGGGGGGTTGAGTGATGCTAATTTCAAAAGTCCAGACCAGAATCAATAAGGAATCAAGAGAAACATTGACAAGCAGGGGCTGTTCTCTGGGAAGAGTAATTATTTGTCGCCATGAGGATATAATCCTCCTGCAATACATTTAGGTTGAACAATTGGGATATACCTATAATTTGATATAAAACAATTAGAAAGTTTCAGTGGAATATTTCATTTCCATGTGTATTAGTTTGTAAGGGCTGCCATAACGAATTACTGAAACTAGGTGGCTTTAAATAACAAAAATTTATTCTCTTACAGTTCTGGAGGCCAGACGTATGAAATGAAGATGCTGGCAGGGTTAGTTCCTGCTGGAAGATCTGAGCAAGAATCTGTCCCATGCCTTCTTCTAGCTCCTGGTGGCTTCAGGCAATCACTGGTGCTTACAGCCTCTGCACTCCAATCTCTGCCTCCATTTACATCAGCTTCTCCTCTATGTCCGCTTTTTCTCCACTTTCATAAGGACACTTGTCTTTGGATTTAAGGACCACCTTAAACCCAGGTGATTTCATCTTAGCATCCTTAACATCTTCAAAGACTCCCTTTCAAACAAGGCCACGCTCGCTGATTCTGGGTGGACACGTCTTTCCCGCAGGCCAGCATTCAACCCACTGTACCATGTAACACTCTTAGCTAAGGTTCCCTACGCAAAATTCCCTGTAGAAATGCATACATTCACTTACAAGTGCATTGGGCTACCAAGTTATTTGAAAGAGAAGGGGAGGGGAGCCAAGGGAAGAAATGAATTCTATCTGTAAATGAGAACAAACCAGAGCCCAAGGGGCAAAGGGTGTGGGGAGGGCGCTGTAGTGCTTTATTACCTCATTACAATTGCAGTAGGAAAGCAGGAAAAAGTGTGGACTGGACTAAAATCAGGGGTGGAGAGAAAATTCATCTCCCCAGGGGAACTTAACCTCATAGTTTTGTACTGCTTTACTTATGAACAGGGAATGGACTAGGGGCAGACTTCCTAGATAAAGCCAGGTTGGTCATTTATTACGTCTTGATCTTGCACAGTTCATTCATTTCTCCAGTTTCTTCATCAGTAAAGTCGGAGCTATTGTGATGCCTATTCATTAGATTATTGTGAGAATTAAAGAATTAATATTCATACATGTAAGGATTTAGAACAGGGCCTGATATAATAATAAGTACTACATAAATGCATGTGTTAAATCAAATAACCTTATCTATCATTTTTAAGATGATAAATGAACTGAAAACATGGCTTTCCATAATATGCAATCATTCAAGAAACTACATCTAGTGGCCATTCCAAAGGAGAGTGCAGAGAGAATGTCAGCGTTCACGTCATCTCTGCCAGGTTTATCTGGATTGAAATGTGCCCTTTTCTCAGCTCATACACCTTACCAGGCAAACACAGCTTCATACTCTTCCTTCCAAACAAATGACTATTTCCAAACCCACGTCATACAGAAGTCCTAGAGCCCTCACTGCCTAGAACCCCTAAGTATTTCTATTATACCCTAAACACTGTAAGCTGCATACTCCAACCTCTATTAACTAATAAAACTAAAATCAATCTTGTAAATGTGACCTCTAGATAGATGCATATACATCAGGATTGCTGCCTGATAATTTTTCAAACATACCACAAAAGCAATTATTCTTTTTATGAGCATAAATTCTGGAGATACACTGAGTTCAAACACTGGCTGTGATTTACCAGTTATGGGATTTGGACTTAACTTGTCTATGCTGTGTTTTTCACATACGTAAAATAAGGATAATAACAGTACATGCATGTTTGTAGGTAAAGCATTTAGAATATTTCCTGGCAAATAGCAAGTGCCATGTAACTATTTGTTACTGTCCCTACTATTGTAAATCTTGCTAAAGCACCCAGACCGCACCCCTCCCCAATACCTTTGAGAAATCATACTCTGCTCTTAAATAAACGGCCAAATACAGAATGTAGTCTGTTCACTTTCATTTATTTTAAACGCTGTCATGAAGGAAAAGCTGAAGGAAAAGCTAAAAAAAAAAGGAAAACATTTTAAAATACTACATTATACCATTTTAATAAAATGTCTAACAAATTTGAAAAGTTACTTAATGAGCAGGCAGTTTTAGCATCTATGATAATTATTGTTAATCATTTAATCATCATAAAAATAATGCAGAAATCACTAACATTCACCACTTTAGGGCATGCATATGTAAATCACTTTGATTTCTCCAAGACCATCAAGCTTTCTGTAGGGAAGCTTATGATGCAAATATGAAATGGCAAATTTCTTCACAATAATTCTTCAACACCTATCTCTTAGGAGTTTATTATGCAAAGAGAACAGTATCCTAGTTATTGAAATAAAATCGTGTATCTTTTTATCAACAGCCATTCAAACACAGGAACGCAAGCGGACACCAACTGTTAGCCTATCTCTTAGAAGCTCTTAATTTCTCCTTAAAAGCTCTGCTGTTACAGAAAGATACAAAGAAGTCATAATTTGGAAGTTTCTCTGCATAACAATAATCTTCTTGTATAGAATAAGGAAATGATTTACTTTTTGGTTTTGTCCCCAAAGACGAACTTGGAAACAACCGGTGCTAAAATAATCATGGAATAATTTACATTCTCCACTCTTGTTATTTAACTGGAAAAAAATTTCTGAAAGGGAAAGTGATTAAATCACTTTAAGGCAGTAATCACTAAAAATTCATTATCAGCACTCTCCTGGTTTGGTATAATTTACATAGTGAAAAGAAGGAAATGAGCCATTAAAAGGCCATTCAGTGGATCAGAGGGCAAAGCAGGTGAGTTTTCTCCTGGTTAGTTTTAAATTACTTTACTAAAGCATCTACACAGGTGCAGTAAGCATAACAAAGATAAGCATCTTTAGGAAAACAATCACTTAGTCTATATTCTAGAATCCAGTTGTGATAGACTAATTAGGGATCCACCAAAGATGCCTACACCCTAAACCCTAAAACCTGTGGATATGTTACCTTCTATGGCAAAAAGGCCTTTGCAGATGTGATTAAATTAGAGCCCTTGAGATGTGAAGATTACCCTGGATCATTCATGTGTGTGCAATATCATCACAAGGTTTCGTATGAGCCAGCGACAACAGTGTCGGAGTAGAAGAGAGAGCTGAAGATGCTGCACCGCTGGTTTTGAAGATGGAGGAGGAGGCCAGGAGCCAAGGAATCCAGGAGGCCTCAAGAAGCTAGAAAAACAAAGGAACTGATTCTTACCGAGAGTCTCCAGAATGAACACAGCACTGCCAATACCTTCATCTTAGTCCTGCGAGACCCATTTTGGACATCTGACCTCAAGAACTGTAAGATAATAAATTTGTATTGTTTTAACCCACAGAATTTGTGGTAATTTGTTACAGCAACAATAGGAACCCAAATCCAGGTTTACAAAAAATGTAGCCATCACTCTTACACACGATTGTTTAAGTTATACCTTGTATCCTTCCACCAGACGAAAAGGCACATTTCTTTTAGAATTCCATCACTCTTGAAAGGAACTATCTTCTACTTTTTTTTTTTCTATCTGAAGGGTTTCTCAATAATCAATCATCTTTTATTTTCTCCTACCAGAGAACAGTCTAAACAGAAAGAAAAATGACCCACAAGGACTTAATTCAAGGTAGACATGTCTGTTTTGTTATTCTAACATTTTTACAAGTCTTCTCAAATTCAGCACTAGCACCAACAAATAAGCCTGTAACTGATTAAAAGAATTAATCACAATGTAACTGTCAAATGTTTCAGAACAGACCAATGATAATATTCAACATAAATGAGCAGAAAATTTTTCTCAGTTTCGCACCTTAAACAAAAACCACCTCATTTCTGAAATACTCTCGACGTCAAATATCAAGACAACAGATTGATTTTTACTTGCTAAAGACAGAATGCTAAGACAGATTACCAAACCAGTTTTCCTTAAAACATATTTCAGGAATCTATAAACTCACTTCTTTAGGCTTAGGGCTAATTATAACTACATAAAAGAGGATTCTTCTACCTCTGTAAACATCGTAGCCTTTGACCAACAATTTACTTGGCTTTCAATAAAATACATTAGCAATTTTAAGCATTAAGTAAATTGTTACCTTGTCAGGGGACTTTTGGAGAATAAAATCTAGGGCTAGACTGATAACAGAATAACATGAAATAACGTAAACCACAAGGTTTTGTTATGCTGATATGCTTCCCCAAAATGTACCAGTCTTGAATATTTTATCTACCTAATTATGACTAAAATCGGGTCCATATTATTGAAATAGTTATCAAGTGCTAGTTATATAACAGAGATTTAAAATAAAACACTTGCACAAAAGGAACTTTAAAAATTAGCAAAAGAGAGTATATATAAGTAAAAAGTTTTCTTTCTTTCCAAGGAAGAAAACTATCACTTTCATATGTGAAGAGAGTTCAGGAAGAGGCACCTCATAGCGCTAGAGTGAGGGTGGCATGTGAAACTACGGGGCTGCATGGCCCATGTATCTTTTTTTAATTATAGTACATGTGACAAAAATAGGCCAGAGAAATTCTATAGACAGACGACAATGATCAAAAAAAAAAAAAAAAAAAAACAATTTAGCTGGAGTTGGAGGCAGATGTATGGTAGAGTTAATGTAGCTTAAGATTCAGGGTCTGTCTTCCACTCAGAGGGTGCTAGTATTAGGTTCACATGACCACACACTACTGCAAAACTGGGAAACCCTGGATGTTTTAACTGCCGTCAATTAAGACCCATGTATGTCTCTTTTCACTCTGACTCCCCCTCCTTTATATTATATTAGACTGGTCACGGACATTTTAAGGATGGCCTTAAGGAGATTGAGTACAATATGTTTTCCCTAAGTTTAGTGGCATATCTATTTTTTTATGATTTGCTGTCATTTCTATGAATAATTAATTTATCGCTGGCTGTTGATGGGTAGAAATGTCTGCCAGGAATCTCCCTACCGTCTTCTCACATGCTGCTTTAGTTTCCCAGGCTGCAGAAGCAAATATCATACAAAGGGTTGGCTTAAAACAATGGACATGTATTAGCTCCCAGTTTCGAGGCTAAGAGAAAGTCCAAATCAAGGCACCCTCACGGCGAAGACAGCCATCCCAGGGCTGCTCCAGATGTCCTCGGTCCCGCGTTCCTGTGGCACGGCAACGCGCAGGGAGGTCTCTCCTGGCCTCACATGTCCTTTCAGGGTTCCACTGCCTTCAGCTTCTGGGGGCTCCCTCTGGGGCCCCATCTCCACCTGTCTGAATTTCACCCCACTTCTAAAGGACCCCAGGATTTGGATTATGACCCTCTCGATGGAAGTGGCCACAATTCACTGAAGTAACCTTATCATGAGGTCCTGCCTGTTCTGGGTTCACACCTCCTGAATGGATTAGGTGTAAGAACATGGTTTTCTGGGACACGCACAGCTCCAAACCACCGCACGTGCCAGTTCACCCACTGTCATGACACGACGGCGAAGGCCCCAAGCTTATACTGGGATGTCTGTGAACAGTGGCGGAGAAAGGAGGAGGGAAATGTGTGAAGCCAGAATCTAGTCTGCAGACAACTCTTTCAAATCTCAGACTTGATATAGGTAAGCTACATAATAGGGGTTTACCAAAACTGTAATAATTCGTAAACATCAATGATTTTAGTAATAACTAGAGAGAAAGCTAAAAGAAACTTTTCTAACAGAGTAATTACAAAATCTTCGGCTGAAGAAGAGGCAATCAAAAAATATAAAGCCAACATATTTTTAAAAAATAGTACTACAGAGGTGTTTCAATCAGTAAATTAATAAAATCATCAGACTTTTTATAAGATTTTTGTGATGTTTGTCATATGTCAACTTTTAAGAATTTGTTGATTATTGCGATTTTTCTCTTTCTAAAAAAAATGCAATATTTTCCTAGTTCCAAATTTGTAATTTTGTATTACTAGTCTTAAAAATGAGGCCACAAAACTGTGGAACCTCTGGTCCCACAGAACTTGCATCTTTCCCCCAGCAAGAGCACCATGTATACAGAGAGGAGGTAAAAGGATCTGAAGTTGAAAAAGCAGGTTTTGTGAAAAGACTGAAAATAGAAAGCTAAGAATTTGGACTGTACCTGATGAACACTGAGAAATCACGGAAAAAGTATAGATAGTATAGGAAAATGTTCAGAGCTGTGCTTCACGTGAACCTGTAAACACGAAAGGCAGAATTTGTTAATTAACTTGATCTTGGGAATAGAGGGAGACAAAACATCATGGTGGCAGAGTCTAAACCCAAATTAACACAGTCAGAAATGGGGGACTTGAAAAGAAGAATCTGGTAAACTGGTGCCAACTTGGGACGTTTGTACTTCAGGATGCGTCCCATCCTGGGGATATAGTCAACAATTCAACAGCCGATTGGAAACAGTGGGAATAAAAGAACTCAAGAAATACTCAGCAAATAAAATAAAAACTAAAGGTGTAGATGTTTGCACGGTGGTAGTAAAAATAAGGTTATAAAGATATGAAACGGAAAATATCCTGGAATTTGGATCCAGAATAGTGATTGACTCAAAGTGACTGAAAGACTCAACAATAACAAAAATTTCACAACTTTGAAACATAAACCCAAAAGGTAAGCGGCATAAAATAACTCTTCTAGACCCGGGTTTCAGTCAGTGACATGTCTCTAAGTTCAAAAACCTTGAACAAATTTGCTAGCCAGGTTCCATTGGCATTCGCCGCATGAAGCCAGGTTCTATTACCAATGCACTTTAAACAGGTCACATTTCTGACTCCATTACTTACTCAAATGGTAAGCTGCATTAGAGAGAACTGTAATTCCATCATCGATTGTAAGTACTCAAAAAAAAAAGACAAAGACTTACTTGTCCTCTGTAAATATCTAATTTTTGTCACTGAAAACTCAATTCCAAATTACTATCTGCTACAACACATATGGTTTTATTTAACTGGAAATTAATTATCTGCCGCCTGGTAATATTTTAAGTCAATGAAATCATATACAAATATTTATTGAGTGCCCACTGTGTTTGAAACTGCATGTCCAATAAAAATATTATGTTAATAAAGTTTCCTTAAAGATTTTTAAGGAAAAGATTTTTTTTTTGAACAAGTTTAAAACAAAAAGCAGTGGACACTTATTCCTCAATTTTTGTGCAAGAGTGTAAGGATGCATTTGAAAGAATCTGAAGGCTAGAGAGCGACAGCTATGGCCTTCAGGCTGGCCCGGTGTACAATTAGATTAGGAGAAGGGAAGAAAAAAAGGTAACTTGCCTAGTTCACATGAACGATGTTTCTGGCAAACACAGCTGTTTTACAAGTTTCAAACTACATTTTACGAGAGTCAAGGGAAGACTTCAAAAACGCCACATACAGTACATACCAGCGTTCCTAATTTAATGCTATTATCTTGTCTCTGCTTTGAGATTCAAAATCGTTTGTGCATCTCAAAATCCGAGCACCAAGAAGCAGGCTCCTTCTTGCCTCTGTAGCAGAGAAGTCTCTCTCCTCCTCCCCCTTGACTCCAAGCCATGCTCCCTTCTCAGACCATGCACTATCAATGATTCGACATTCTCCTAGCATTGTATTTTATCTTTGATTCTCCATTAATCTTCGTCTCTTCTCACAAATATCTGCAGGTCTCTCCTCATTCTGAGGAAATATTTTATTTGGATTCTATTTGTTCAGACTATAGCCGTATTATCTGCCATCCTTTCATCACTCTTCTGAATAACTCGTTTGTTCTTTCTTAGCCCCCATTCTTCCTGATTATATTCTTGTCCCCTATTCTCCACCAAACCTTCGCCAGGGCCCCATAGTCAACAGACAACTTCTCAGTTTTCATCTCCCTTAACCACCCATTCTTCAAGTTTTCCTTCTTTATATTTCATGAAATACAATCATACGTTTTGCTCCACTCTCTCTGGTCATTCATATTCATTCTCCTTTATCTTTACTTAGGTTCATTCCCATCTCTTCAGAATGAAAAATTTCAAAAATATATAAAAGTCAAAAGAATATGACTATCTTCATTCACACACGTCCCACTCAGATTCACAAGGCTAGAATAGCAAAGTGGATGACAGCACATATTTCAGAGGTATTCTACCAGCGTTTGAACCTTTGGTCTGCCATCTACTAGTCTGGTGCATTTCTGCACATTATATAACCTCCATGAGCTGGAATCAAATTCAATAAAATGGGAATAATAAAAGTGATTTTTTCCCATGGCATGCACCTGATAATGCACTTGTACAACCACAAATGACATTTCTATTATAAATTATTATACATCATTTTATGCCCTACAACTGCTAGCAACAAGTCTAGCATGTTTTTAACAAATATTAAGTGATACTTTGATTGGGAGAGGTAAACGGGACCACAGAGAGATTTTATGTAAAAGTGAGTTTATTCAGCTATGTATAGTTTGTAAATTCTTTGCTTCTATTGCACCAAGTTTAACTCAACTCATATGAAGCATTCTACTACATGGGGCTTCACATAAATATCTACAACATAATGTACTAATAAAACACTTTGCTCTCTCACAGGAAGTTTGGCAGCCTATAGCAAACAAATATCATTTGGATTAATCTGTCTCTCTAATATCACATATGGTATTCTGATATTTTAATCAATATATAAATGTTGTGTCATTTGCCAAAATACATAAGTCATCCAAAAGTCAGTAAAATGAAAAATACTCTACAATTCAAAAATTGTCTAAATTTATTCAAGTCTGTAAATATGCTTTGAAGACCCAATTTACAACATCCACTTCAAAGGGTCCCTATTAATTGTGTTGTGTTATATTAGGTGACTATTATATATATGGCCTATTGCAAATGAATTAATTGTTTCAATGCAATGCATGCATCTTTGCAATGCTATCTTTGGGATGACCTTTCCCTAAAATAGTATGTATTGACGTTAGATGTAAGATAAATTAGATGAAAAAAATCATATTCCTTTTAAAATATAGTTCCACATCGTCACTTGCCTCAGGGACTGAAGGGTTTAAGATTTCTCATCATGGATGATGAACGCCTAACTGGAGAAACAAACATTCACTTTTATGGGACATCTCAGACAATACTGGTCTCCTTCTGTGGACTCAAGTAATGATATTACCCATTTTAATACCATCAATTTAACCTATCCCACGCGGTACAGTGATGCTGGAGAGCCAGGATGATTTGTATCTTTTCCTCTCCCACAAAAAACATGGATATTTCATATCTAGATATCCTAAATACTTATGCTTTATAGCTGTTCTAAAAGCTTTACAACATTAAACAAGAAATGTAATGAGATACGGAGTTAGTTATTTCAGCTGTGACATTTTTGTCATCATATTCTTTTCTCTTGATCTTTATAAATTGATTATTATTAATACAGATATATTTCTGAAAACCTACAACACAGTAAACTATGGCCACCACTTCAAATTTTGTTTCTCTTCACCCTGTGAAATATCCACTCATAGCCATGCAATTTCAAACTACTTTTCACCTGAAGGTGCTGATTCTCTGCTTATGTCATGATACACTATTTTACATTGTTCGAGACATGAATATAGATTGCGGAATTAGACTCCTCTGGCTTCTAATCTGGGCTTTGACATTTATTAGTTATATAACTTTCCACAAATTAGGCAATTTGTCTGAGCCTCAGCTTCTTTCTCTGAATCCTGGGATGATGTTAAATAAGTATTTTGAGAATTTATCAAATAAATTCTCTGCCACATTCTACATTCTCAGTAAACTGTATTATTGCGGAGATGAATATGAATTTCATTGTCTCTTCAATGCCAGTATATGTTATTTGAGGACAAAGATCATTCTTATAATTCTTGAATCTTTTTCTGAATATCTAGGAAGTACCACACTATCTACATAATGTCTAACGGTGATGTGTTCAATGAACATTTGTAACCAAAAATAAATAGAGAGCAATTAAGTACTAAACCATGAGGCATCGAAATACAAACGTAAGGAGCTCAGCTTCAAAAGAGTGAGATCATAGGGGCTGGCGTAGTCAGAGAAAGATCAATGGCAGTCAGGAGGCCAGAACTGGGAGAAGAAAGCATTTCTAGACAGAGCAAGAGCAGCTAAATAAAATCACACAGTGTTCTCAGAAGAATACGTTTCAGAAGCATATTCGACCTAAATAAAGTGTTCATAGAACACGCTCTGTAATGTTCTTATTTCTTCCTGTGTGTTTGTCACTTCTTTATTAATTCACCTTCATACATATTCTCTTTGGAATGCAAATTAATAAAGAAACATTATATCAATAACAATTCTTGCACCTGAAACCACCAAATTCCCATTTAAAGATGATGGTTCATGCATTTGTTCTTATCATATGTCTCGTACCCAGAGCACTCACATATTTGGAAATACAAATAAAATTTAAATTACACATATGTGCATCAGAAGAATATACTGTGTTTGCTCCTAAATATGGGTAATATTATTAAACATAAAAAAGGCCTCAGGGGACAATTCTGTATGTGTGAATATATCTCAATAAAATTGAATTAAAAAAAAACACCTCAGATCAACCATCTAAATCTTACCGACTCCTCAACAATGTTATCAGTCAGTTTAATCTTACATTTTTAAAATGTTGAAAATTAAACATATACAATATTTCTAAACTCATTGAATTATTTAATCATTAATTCCATAGTCCAAGTAAGTCATGAGTAATGTTTGATTTTTCCAAAAGACCTCTGGGGCAATTTATTCCTCTTAAGGGCTGAAAATGGAACGCTAAGTCATCACAAACAGAATTCCTATCGTCTTGTCACCTGAGAGTTTTAGTACTTTTCACAGGTTATCTATGACAAGTTTAAGCTAACGAGTTCATTCACATGTCTACCCATCTGTTTAGTTTACTGGGCTGCTCAAGCAAATACCATACAATGGGTCAGATTAAATAATGGGAACATACTTGCTCATGCTTTTAGGGTTAGGAAACAGTCCAAACCAGGGCCTCCGCAAGGCAATGCTTTAAGGCAATGCTTTCTCCCCAAAGCCTGCAGGGCTCTGGGTTGGCTGCTGGCAATGTTCGATCTTTAGCACATCACATGGTAGGGCACATCGCAGCCTCCTGGTCTCCCTTCTCTTGAGGTTCAAATTCTGGCTGTTTCCTCCATGGCCTTCCCTCTCTGTGTTGGAATTTCACTCTGCTTCTAAAGGGTTCCAGTAACAAGAATCCAGTGTTTGGCATGCCAATTTTGATGCCTTAGAGCCTGTGCCAATTTGAAACTATTATGTAACCCAGAAAAGCCATGTCATTTTTCCTGATCCAATATTGCGGGGGGCAGCCATTTTTTAAAAATCCTGATTCAAAACTGGGGGTAGAAACTTTTGATTAGATTATCTCCATGGAGATACGACATGACCAAATGCGGGTGTGACCTTTTAATCGGTGGAGATGTGATTCCAACCCATTCGAGGTGGGCCTTGACTAGTTACAAGAGTCCTTTAAAGGGGGGCACATTTTAGGAAGACCTCAGATGCAGACACTCAGAGAACAGCTGCTCCAGAGCTAACACAGACATGGACGTCTGGAGATGCTTGGAGACGTCCCAGCAGAGAGAGCAGATGCCTAAATATGGGCAGAGTCCATCAGATGTCGCCATGTGCCTTCCCATGAGATGCTACGCAAGCCAGAACCCAGACTTTGTCCTGGAGGAACTACGTGTAAGGAGGAGCCTAAAGGCTCACAGAAGCAAAGTAAGGAAACCCCACAGGAGACAAAGGCTGAAAGTAACAGAGCCCAGGAGCAAGGGACCAGCAGATGCCAGCCACATGCCTTCTCAGCGGACAGAGGCATTCTGGCTGGCATCAGCCTTTCTTGAGTGAAGGTAACCTCTTGGTGCCTTAATTTGGACATTTTCACGGCCTTAGAGCTGTAAATTTGTAACTTATTAAATTCCCTTTTTAAAAGCCATTCCATTTCTGGTATACTGCATTCCAGCAGCTTAACAAATTAATACAAAGCCAGATAAGTGGAAATATGAAAGAGGCAGAACATATATTGGTCTGAAGCTCAAAGACTGATACCGAGCATAAGTTTGAAAGTCATTAGATAGACAGTTCTTAAAACTATGGATAAAACTGCCTATTGTAAGAGGCTGCAGACTGGGCGGGAAAAGGACAAAGACAAAACTCTGAGGATCTGTAATGTCTGATGATTAAGAAGAAAAGGAAGAACAGTAAAGGACAGAAGCATTTCCTATCAAATAGATTTCCTTATTAGAATGTACTATTTTCTTTTATTAGGAAGTACTATTAGAACATCTCAAATTCTTTTGGAATAAGGAAGGCTATTTACAGAAAATTTAAATCCAGTCAATACTCCTCTCATCTATAATTCCTGAGAACAAAAGTTCTACATAGATATCATGAATTATTCACAGAGAAACATGAACTTTCATTATAGAGTTACAACAATCGATAAAGTATCAGGTGACACATAGTATTCTTCAACCTTATAAATATGAGACTAGCTGCAAAGGTGGCAAAATCACAAAGTAATTTTCTTTATCTACAAATAAGAATTTATTCAACATTTATATTATCTGTTTATTCTTTAATATAATTAAACTTTTATTTGCATGTATTGCACTTACAAGGATGACATTTAAAAATTCTCTGGATTATATAATCATTTCCCGAGTAAAAAGAAGAAGACATAGCATCTTAATCTACTCAAAGTAAGAATGAATAAGGACGATAACTGGCTCAGAAATCAAGATCTGAGAAACCATAAAGAGTTGGTACATGTGGCCAGGATTTTTTACTCTACTACCAGGAAGTAATCAGAAATCTGGGCCAAAGAGAAAGTCAAGGAACATTGTTATCTGCCAGGCCACCTTCTCTCTCCATTTTCAGCCCCCTAGTATCTGAACCACCTATTTGTGGAGCTACTGGTGAGGGGTTCGTGTTATCCTGGCAGCACATCAATATCCAAGCAGACTCTTGATGGACAAGAAGTGATGATCACTAAAAGAAGATCTGGAATTGATAAAGTGAAGGTACTTTTTTAAAATAGAAAAATCCATTTTGGAAATAAGCACAAAAGCAACAAATTTCCCCAAACAACAGACTTCATTCATGGGGAAAGTACTGTGGAAGCAATAGTTTTTTGTCAAGATTTGCTGAAATCTGTGACTGAGTTTGCTTGAACTTTCTGTAATTAAAACATATGTCTCTACTAAGTGAACTGGGATACCAGGTGAAGGTATATTCAATATCTCAGGTATTTGAGAGATTGGGGAAAGTACTAATTATAAGGACTACAGAGTAAGCTGATTATTGCTGGCAGGTACCCATGCACTGTTGAAAGAGTGAAAAGAGGACGGAGATTAGTCCTATGACAGGCAGAATAATGTCCGCCTACCTGACCACGCATCACCCCAAGATGTTTACACCCCAAACCCTGAAACCAAACACATTGCATTGCGTGGCCAAGAGGAATGAAGGAACGATTCAAAGTTAAACATCCCTAACTTTGAAGATAGGATTCCAATTGCTAATCAGATGGCCTTAAAACAGGGCAATTATCCTGAGCTGAAGTTGCCACAATGTAATCACAAGCCTCGAAGGCAGATGAGGGAGGCAGAGAGGAGAGTCAGAGGGAGACATGAGTGTGGAAAAAAGGGTACAGGGAGATGCAATGTCACCAAGTTGGAAGACTGAAGAAGCAGGCCATGAGCCAAGGAATGTGGACTGCCTCCAGAAGCTGGAAAGAGGAAGGAAAGGAATTCTCCCCTAGAGAATTGACAAGGACAGAGGCCTGCCAACCCCTGGACCTTAGCCCACTGAGATCCCTATCAGGTTTGTGACTCACAGAATGGTAAAATAACAAACATCAGTTGTTTCAAGCCACATCTGATTTAATGCACTCAAACTCTTGAATCATGAGGTTCCTTGGGCCCTTTGTGCCTGTTCAGGTGGCACAGTCTTCTGTGGCAGAGACTAGTGTTTCCTGTAGCCCCTTCCTTGAAAAAAAATGCATTTAACCCTTCTTTGCTAGAGGACATGAGCCCCACTCAGGTTTTGCCCCCACCTTCTCTCCTGGCCAATATCCAGGTGTAAGTCAGAACTGGCAGGAGATATCCTGAGACTATAAGAAGGAAGGGACAACATCACAAAGAAGCTACGGGACCTAGCCAGCATGTACCAGCAGAGTCAATACGTAATGCCGGGACGGTTCTGAGGATGCTGGCTCAATGAGGAATGGAACATAAAATGGAATAACAGTTTATTCATGCAAAGAGGTCTACCTACAAAGACAACACTTGCCCCTTTAGGAGCTACCCACAACTATCCTATCGGTAGCCAAAGTAATTACTAGGTTTAAGTTACAACATAGCCCAGTCAGTGGTAAGGCTAAGAGCAAAACAGAATGCACTCTACAACAGCTGATGTAGCCATTATATATGAGCAGGGGCTGGTAAAGCATACAGGGGACTGGATTTTGAGGGTGCTATATGAAGATGGGAAGGGGCATACATTTGGATAAGGGAAGGTTAACTGATATCCAAACATCTTCCATGATACTGGATTGTAAAACACCCTGGCAAAGATCTCAGGAGAAGGTACAATAATAATGCTAGCTTGTCTTACAAGTCACAACCCTCACTAGATAAAGCAGAAATGCTGTGGGGTATAGTGGAAAAGGGGATCAAAATACAGAATGTGCTTTATTCCTAGTAAGTGGGATGGATTTGGGCTATTAAAGTCACGTTCTTTCATTGACCCCTTTGGAAATCAATAGTATGACTGACCAGTTACCGTACAGTATATGACAACGGTTCATTTTAATTTGACCCAGACAAGTGATTCTTTTAAGGAGCAGGGTGGTCCTGAATATTATTTCAGGCGCTTTAGAAAGGAGCCCTAACCAGCCAAACAATGTACTGTTGTTATAAAATGACTAATGAATAATTGTAGAAGATTAAGAGAAGTTGGAAAACTTCATTAGATATACTACTTTGGGCCAGAACCGATTATGTTTCATGGATGCGCCTAGAAGGCACTCCACTTACAAAGAAAGGGAAACCAGGTCTGATGGCAGGGGATGCCATTACAAAATAGGATCCCCCCATAGCAGTGAGGATAAAAGGATCACTCAGTTATAGGGGCCAATTTGCAACACTTCAAGAGAAGTAATGATGGCACAATAAACATGAGGAGCAGCAAGGGTGGAGAAGCAGCTGGGATACAGTTATCAAAATGTCTATCATCTCCATTCCCGATCCTACTGTAAAATCAAAAACAATATCGCATATTGGGAGGAAACGACGATATTAGTACCTTCCTTAAAGACCTAAAGTAATCAGTGTTTGCCAACCACATCCTATCCCAATTTTGTTCAACAGCCTGTACAAAACCCACGTGGATGTTGGAAAACGACAGTGAACTATCACGAATTCAACCAAGTAGAAAATTCAACTGCAGGTGCTAGGTTATTTGTGGTACATTTTCTAGAACAGAGTAAAACAGGTTTAGGCCTGGTATCTGGCCACTGATCTAGGGAATGCATTCTTATCCATCTCTATTGAGAACGAGAGTCAGAAGGAGTTCCGTTCACGTGGAGCAAACAACAGCGCATCTCACCCTGACCCCGAGCTGTGACAACCTTCTCATCAGCTGCCACATCTAGACTTAATGAACATTACACAGAACACTGCACTGATCTACTACACCAGTGCTGCTCTATTAACTGGACCACATACACAAAAAGTGGCAAGACACTGGAAGCCTTATTAAGACATGTGCTCAGAGGATAGGAAATAAACATCTCAAAAGTGAGTGTTTTAGGGGGCTGAGGACTGAGTCATGCCAGCATAAAACCCTCCAGAGAACAAATACTTGCATCTCATATTGCTAACCAGTAAGAAGGGAAACCAAACCCTGGTAGGCTTCTCCAGATTCAGGAGGGAACATTTTCATGCTGGGATTACTACTCTGACATTTTTGACCACATGGTCCCTCAATGTACTATGGCCAGGCATGACGCCTAAACTGGGACCCAGTAACACATGAGAAGCTGTTTTCAAATGATTTATAATTCTCTATTGCAAATAGCATGGGCTGGCATGGGCCTGACAAATCTTAAGTATCTCTATTGTGTGCCATCTAACAGGGTCTTGTTGTAAACTCTGCACGGTGCTTTTCCCACCACGATGCTTCTAATATCATCGAGTTTGTGGGGATATACGGCCCAAGCAGCAGAATTTCTCCAGCATAACCCGGACCTGCTGTAAATCTTTTGACTGTCCTAGGCCCCACTCTAAGCTTGTGATCTTCTGGGCTTCCTGTTCCCTGAACTCTAGGCTTTGTGTGGCTGGAATGTCCTGGTCCCAGAAGGTGGGCACTTTTCTATGGGTGGCGGCAAGAGTTTCATTAAACACTCGCTACACTTGCTACCTGGTCACTTTGGGCTCCTTAGGTAAGAGCCAAGCAGACAAAGAAAGGTGCTTCCTTTCAGGCAGCGATAATTAATCCTGACCACTAGGAGAAGGCAAGGTTGCTGCTCTTCCATGTGAGCAGGGAGGAAATCATCTGGCATCCAGCTGACCCATTCGGCATCTCTTGCCGTTTCCCCCACCCAATTGTGACAGCAAATTGAGAAAGTCAGCAGCCATGGCCTAAGGAGACCATGGTGACCAGGGTCTCAGGCCCCTCTGGGGTGAAGCTGGGGGTCAACCACCAGACATGCCACCTACTCCATCAGGGGATCGAAAAGCATGGAGAAAAGGGCGATGGTGAGCAAAAGTTGTGGCTGCAGGCCCAGTGCAGCAGTCCGTTGTGTTAACTTCCTCTTGTGAATTTCCCTAGGAACAGAGGCGTAGTCCCAGCGGGCAGTTCCAGATGGAACGGCTTCTCCTAAGCAAGCACACATGAGCTGCACGAGGGCTGGCATCTAGAACACGTAGTGCAAAATCCAGAACTCCTGCATGAAGACATTCATTCCACCAACTTCCATGAGTGTTTCTGGCTGACTGCTCGCAACTGAGTACCTCTTCCAGAGTGACCCAGAGAGATGGCTCCTCCCAGAGGCAGTTCCCACCCACGGATGGGGGGAAAAAAGGGAGCAAAGAAACCTGCCTCAACTTCGGAATTCTCTGAAGGCACACCCTAGCTTCAAGTACCCTGTCTGCTCACCTTCAGACTCTGTTGCAACTATATTGGAATCCACCATCTCCTTCTGCTTAACCTGGTTCCTTTCCATTCCTTACAGATGTTGTTCCTAAAAGTATTCCCTAATAAACTAGCTGCATGCAAACCTTTATCTTGGGGGCCAACCTATGACTTCCAGACACTGCATCCTGCCTGATCCATCCTACTAATTTCTCTGACCCGGACCTACCTGGGATCATGATAAATCTATCCCAGCTGGTTTTGCATACTTTTAGGCCAAGACTATAACCTGGCTAACGCACTTGATTCCACCTATTTCAACTTCAAGTCCAACCCCAGAGCAGAGTATAACACTATGGTGGATGTTTGCTCTACGACCTTATATTACTTGTTTCATCAATAACTTTCTATCTGTGGAAATGCTAAGTCTTTCATTAATAATGAGAAAACCTCTGCAATGTCATAATAATTGTTGGGAGGATGACAGCTATGGAAAATGAATGAGAAGCAGTCAATCGTTAAACCACCAGAAACTATTCCTAAAGCAATGTTTAAAAAACTATCTAGACACCAACTTTTGCCACAACGGAAGCTAATTAAATGGGATTCTCAGTTTCACGGGATATTTCATCCTTTATTTGGCTGAAGGCTCTTTATTCCAACTTTGATAGGCACTGAATTAAATTACTGTTAATCTATAACATTCAATTAAAACAAACTAAATAACACATAGATGCACTTAAATCTTAGTTATAATAACTTTGCAATTCAATAATGAAGACATGCCGTCTACCTTCATCCAAAAATAGAGAATGCATCGAAGCTGTCAGAAAATGCAAAACTTGGAACTGGAGAAAGTAGGGTGTGCTATATTTTGTAACTAGTTCCAAATACAGTATTAAATGTGTGGAGTGGTAAAAACATCGAATCTACGATGAAACCCTTTTGAATTTTATTTGGTTCCTCGTCTTTTACGCTGCTACTTTATTAAGACTTGCAGTTTGATTTGAGATTTTTAGATTGCAAAAGACAGGATGGCCCAGTCTATCTGAAGGATTACCGTAGTCTCGATGTGGAAAAAACCATATCCTACTGGTTTCAAGTATTTGGCTCAGATAATTAGGAAGACACTGTTTAGAGCAGGAATTCATAAAATTGATGCTTCTTCATGTTTCTAATATAAAGAGGTCTGGTTTTAAAACATAGCAATTAACAAAGTTTTACTACAGAATTAATGAATTTCCAATTGTGAAATGTGAATGTATAATAAATTTCAGGGCACTCCACTTGCAGCCAGACTGAATTAAGAGTTAAGGTTCTAAAGGCTCAAATGCCTCTGAAAATCGGGGGCTAGTTATCAGTTAAGGAAAACCTCAGCTGCTTAGAAATGCACGGCACTGCAGCTGAACAGAATACCATTCCTGTTCTCTCTTGAAATGGTCTCCTATCGAAGCAGCTCCTGTCTCAATCACGCCATAGCCAGAGTGGTACAGGGTTATACTATAGAACACAATAACTGCATTCAAAAAGTAAAGAAAAATTGACTCTTATGGGAGGAAATGTTGTAGCTAAAAGCTTAAAACAAATCACTAAACTGTACTAATTTGTAAGCTCTGAGGTTAGAGGAACTCACTGGCAGCTAAGAGAAGGGCAGAGCTTGCAATCAACTGTCCTCTTGAGCCTAACAAGATCTTCAAGTAAAGAAACCCGCTGCTACCGTCTCCTCAATTAACTCCATGTGAAAATGCCCAAATAATACCCAGAGGGAATTTGAGGCAAAAATCAGCCCAAATATGACATTTAATTATCAATCTTACCAAGGCCAGTGGTTATTCATCAGCCTGGGGGAAAGTAAAGTAGTACACCTGACAGCAGTTATTTTTTTATAAGCACATACCTGCTATTTTATGTGGACGAACATAATTCTCTCTACAGAATATCTAATACAGTCATTCACTTATTTTTACATGTCACTAATTATGAATAACCTTAAAATATCTTAGTCCAAAAATAGGTGATACCAGAGAGAGCCCTCCAGTATGGGCATTTCATTAAAAGAAAAAAAAAATTTAAACCATATCTCCCTTTCCTAAGAAAGAAAACTGTCTGATATAAAGTGCTGACTTTAGTTACCTATATATAAATATTTCTCAGGCAAAAAGGTAAATTTATCACACAAGTTGCACTTCAAATATATACTGTTTGAGATAAGTTCCATGCAAGGCAAAAGTGAACTAGCTAATGTGCATGTTTTAATTCCAGTAAGTATAAACAGACATATGCATGAATACAATTATAAAATACATTAATGATATACACAAACATTTAGTTGTACATACATTTCACATTTATTCTACTTCAGCCACCAGCTACTATAAAGTATTTATTTAAATTTTATGAGTTTGAATTTTATCATTTATCTCATTCAAAGATTCAAGTATGCTATAATGCCTATAAAACTCCTGAAACAAGATCTGGCATATACCAGGCATCGACTCAATGTCAATTATTTTATGAAATAATTACTGTAGCCTACATTTGATTTTATTTTCCATAACGGATGGGATAAGATAGATATACAGATGCACACATAGATGCTCACACACATATATGCTTTGGTAATGCACTTATATAACATATATATATTTAGAGCACATAGTCTATATAAATGTATACAAAATATACACATACACACATCTACTTTAGCCCTTTTCTGAAAGTGAGGAGGTGGTGAAGCATCAGGGTTTCAAAGTACTTCCTCACATCCCAAGTAAGTGTAGAGAATCAAGGCATTAACAAGTGAGCTTCCAAAGATGACAAAAATAAAATACTTAAATGCTCTTTGAAATACTAACCAAAATGATGTAATGAAAATAGAACTCAACTGCAAAATCACAGTGCAAAGAAGGTCACTTCCAATTGCAGCTGGTAAAGGTGGTGGGCTGCTGGACGGGGAGACACAGGAAATAAGCAGAAAATAAACAGCCTTTGATTGCAAGGGGGATGACTCTTTAGATTGTCCTCTACCTGGGAGCTCTTTCTTCACAGAAGGGATGGGAAGGTTCTAAACTCCAATCTTCACAGGATGGCGTAATTTTGTAGCTTATAATTCAGCAGGCAACAGTCAAACTGGAAGAGAGCTGTAGCTCCTTGGGCAATTATATTTAGAGTAACCTATGCAAGGCAATATGATAATAAAATTGGCACAAGATTAAGCTTTGATTAATAGTGGACTAACAGTGGAAACTCTTTAAAATTTATATAGCAGTTCTGGTACAAGGAACTGGTGCAGCTGGTAGAGATCAGTCAGTGTGAAACAAGAATCCAATGAAAAATCTGTGGGAATCAGGGGACAAGGGAGAATCACAATTGCAGTGCAGAGCAAACTAGAAAAAAAAAAAGAAAAAAAGAAGACAAGAACGTTTAGAACCAGGATACATTAACTCTACCACTTCTTTACAACGTCACTAATTTTGAGATACGGAGGTAAGCCTGACGATCACGGCCAAATCTACAGGGCAGTTATACATGCGCATATTCCAGGGTCTTCTGTACGGAAATGCCTAAGACCACTGCTTAGCAATTTTACCTTCCGGGGAAATTCTTCCCAACTGATAATGTCTATTTTAAGTTCTTCTTCTTCAGTTAGAAAGATACTTGACCCAACCAATATTCTGACATCAGATGACGAGCTTAATTAAGTGCACATACCTAGTTGTTCTATGAACAGGGATTAGAGAAGTACACTGACGTTCACCCACAGAAAATAAAAAATAAATGTTTTCCAAGGAAAATTAAAATGCATTATGTATATCTTTGGTTTTATGAATTGGGCTATTAAGGTTTAATATTAATGTTGCGTACTGACCTAGCTGTTTTGGGAAATTCTAATTTAAAGAGTTTTTAAACGATCAGTGAGTGGGTAAGAAACAGCAGTTTTGATCACTTTGGAACCAAAATTAGAAGACGTTACCACGCTGAATCTGTAACAGTCCCATATAATGATTTACTGTTATTTACTCTGTCTTTATTTTTATACTGTAAATTATATATATTCTTACAAACATATCCCTACATTTTTATTTAAATGGATTGTTTCTATAGACTGATATTTTTGAGTTAACTTAAAATATGGAGAACACAGAATATTCTTTCTCCTTATAAAGAAAAAGATTTGTACATATATTCGAACATATATAAACATAAATTTACCCATGACCATTATGTTTAGGTTATACTACCATTTCCTGAAACTCTCAAACGATGGGAATATCAGCCCCCCCAAATGCCACAATCGATTAAAGAGCAAAAGGAGAAATTCCAGGGTTCCGTGGCTGGAGAGAGGAAGGAGAAGGAAGGGCAAACCAACTACACGGACGTGTAAAAATAAACAAGACACAGTATCAAATAGCATTTCCGTGCACATATTAATTTTGCATATAGTGGTTAAAAATATGCTACCTGAGTCGAATTCTGCAAGACTGGCACACTGGAAAAAACTATTTGTTTTATGTTACTTCATAGCCCCTTTCTGCTCTTAGAAACAAATGACAGCCACGTTATGAGGTAAAATTACTAAAGGAGCAAAGTGTAATTTCTGAACAAGATAGGAGAAACTCTTCAGTCTCCCCTTCCAACCCAGGTATAACAATGCAACTGCGATGTCTTATTCTTGCTACTATTTATGTCCTCTCTATAATGCAGTCCACTCTTATAAAAGAGTTTATTAGATGAGGAAACCGAGGGATAGTGAGATCAATATTTTTGCCTGAGCTCACACAGTAAAGCAGCAGCTAAATGAGAAGAAAGTCCAGGTTTCCCAACATTTTCAACTGTATTTGCTGCCATATGCATAAATAAAAAAATAATAAGAAAGCACGCACATACCCCCTTTTTCATAAAGGCACTGCATTCATCTGAGTGACCGCGCATGTGTTAAGAAAACATGATATTTTAATTCATTCTGGACCCACAGCCTGTTGCACCTAAGTAGAAAGTGCTCTAGAAGGCTCTGAAAAGACTTGAACTCCAAAATGAGGTGTGTATATCACTACATGTATTTTATAATTATATTCCTCTACATGCGTGTTAAAATTTACTCAGATTAAAACATGCAAGTTAGCTAGTTCACTTTTGCCATACATGAAACTTAAATTATTTGAACTTGTTTGATAGATTGAGTTTTTTGCCTGGGAAATACATATATATATATATATATTCAATATTGCAAACCCATGAGCAATACAAACATAAGCTGTAGATCAGCCTAGATTTGGGAAGGGCTCAAGGATCTCACAATAATATCAGATATAACTGTCGTGCTAAACACCCATTTCAGGATTATTTTGTTTTCTGCATCACTTTTCCTGTAGCTGGGACCCATGGGATGGTACTGCTGCTTCCCCCTCTTCCCCTGAATGATGCCAATGCATTTCCGAAGCTCAACTCATCATCCACCCGCTTTTCAAAACATCCTCCAGCCACGGCAGCAACCGTCGTCTCTCTGTCTTGTCTAGGCACAGTCACTTGGGTACTTTCCTTCCTCTTATTTTATCTGTCTGTCCATTTTGCTTTATTTACTCAATGAAATGAACTGTCTAAATATACAGCCATCACCACATAGCTGTGTGAATAACACACTGCAGTAACTCATTGATGGGATGTTTGAAGTTGCCAAATATCACCCTAAATCTGCCTGGAACCTGTGCAGAATTTCCCACCAGTCACAATTTCTGAAGAGTAACCCATCTTCCTCAGGTATTCTCCAGCCTTCCCCGGAGCCCCATGGGAATGAGCTCGTCCTCCTCGATGGGAGCCCACCTGAGGCAAGACATGTCCCAATTCTCGATGACACTCACTCCAAAGCTACGGACGGGATGCCCGACACTTAATCCAGGCCAATCTTTCCCTGGCTCCCAAGTCACACAACTGATCAGCAGGGCGGATAATCGGGTCCCCAGGGAACACAGACTCTATTTAACAGCCTCACAATCCCCTCACTTTCCCCTTCAGGAGACCAGAAAAATCTCTCTGAAGATATCCTTCAGCCAGACAACAGACATTTTTCTTTTCTCCTCTGTTGGAAGCACTTGAGCAAAGTATGTTCTAGCTACTTCAGAAAAAATATATATATATATATATATTATTTTGCTGCTTTCCCATTACTTAAAGGACAGATACATTTTTCTAACAGAGGTATGCCTTCGCAGGCTAGCAACGTCTTTCCTACTCATCTCTTTCTGATCTCAGCTGCCTTTTGTGCTACCTGTCAGGGCTCTGGAAAGCCAACTCTTCATCCTTCGGGCAGACGGATGTCCTTTTCCGTGGCATCACTCAAATACTTTCATGTCCCCCATTTTCATTAAACATCTTAAGATAAGAATATGCAGCCTGTAGATAATGCTAACAAGTCACATGCTTAACTAAGATTTAGTTAAGACTTGAGTGGGAACTGCAAGAAACCGAGGTCCCCTACTTTTATGCAAAGTTGTAGAATTTGGGTACTAAAGATAGAAAATGTACCCGGTAATTCCTACCACCTTCAATCCTACCATAAATTTTCTACTGATCAACTTATAGTAAATGTGTAAAAGCCCCAAAATATGTTCCCAGTAGTGAAATGCTCTTCTGTAATTATAAACTTCTGGGCAATAGAGGAAATAGATTATGGAATAGATACAATCTTTCTTACTAAATTCAACTGATGACATCAATGAAAAAGAAAATACAGTATATTAAATATAAGATAAAAAATGGCCTAGTATCCTGGAAAAGGAGAAAGAAACTAATAGAAGAAAGCTTACCTGGGATCAGCGCAAGGTGGTATAGTTAGGAAAGAAAATAGAATCGTGTTGGTATAAAATGGAAAATAACTACGTGCACATTCCAAAAATGCAGCATGAGGGATTTTAGTAAGTTTACAAGAAAATGTCCACCCAATGAATGTGGCTAGAACCTGGAAAAAACAGAGTTATGAAATCTACTTTTCTTCAGAACAAGAACACAGGTGCTTTGTAAACAGCAATGGACCACCATCTGCTAGCCATAACGTGAAGACATTGCATCATAAACAAGTAGGATGATTTAATGACATCTTAAAGTCTCTATTACTCACAACTTTCTGATTATAAAGGGTCAAAAGATTAGTAACTGGATTTGAAAAATAAAAACAGGAGACAGCTTTCTATTAATGCAATTATTTATTCAATCTGCTGTAAGTCATATACTTACATTGACATTCACTGAGGCAAAGAAATGAAATTTCATCTTGTGGTGCATTTCAGTTAATGGCAACTACGATGTAGCTAAAAACTTTCATGCAATTCACACTTGAAATGCATTCAGTAGAAAACTTATCATGTCCTTCCAAAATCACCAAAAATGAGAACATGTAAGACCTGCCCCAATTTAACTCAGAGCTGGCAGCACAATGCCTTAGTTAACTGCAATCACCAACCAGCAAAGGATGCAGAATTCCATTCAAGGATTAGCCCCATGTTTCCAGCTATTTTGCTTTGCATTTGCAGGTTACAAGCCGTGAGACCAACTCTTATAAGCCTCTTCCCAAAGCATCAGGATCAGGCCAGAGAACATGAGCGATGAGTCACCTCTATACTTTGAAAGCAACTCAAACCATGTTTCCTAACACTGTTTTAATAAGACATAAACCGAACCCACAAGACTCATGCTATTCTAATCGTCCCTATAAGCCCTATACCAATCACATCAAAACAGTAAGTTTTAAAAGAATAAGGAGGACAGTCTTTCCGAACATTTTGTCTGCACCCTGCTTCTCAAAAAATGATTGACAGCGCTTCCCAGTAATAACACAAGACGTAAAATGATGGTATAATATAAGTAAGAAGAATCAGAAAGAGAGACAATAAAATTAAGCCAAGGAACTGCGATCATGGGAAAATGCCTTCCTGGGAATCCCTTCATAACAACTATTCACCAGAAATGCTGCCTCCGAACCTTTGCTTCTGACCCCTAATTGCCTGCACTCGGGCGCCTTCATTGACTCATTCTCTATAAAATGATCCCTTAGGCTTGACGGATAACCTGCTGAATCCAAAATACTTAACAGTCCCTTAGAGGTTTCCCCAGGGACAAATAGAGGACATGACCAAGTAACACTGTATAAAATTATCAGCTTATTTTGAATGTGAAATCTCAGCAACAAAACCATCAAGGACAACTTAGAATGGGCAAAAAAAAAAAAAAAAAAATCCAGAGATACAATTGGCAGCTCTCCCACTTTTCCTTGGAGATGGTGTCCAGGGTAGGATGAGGTATGTGTTGGGAGTGGGACTGAAGAGTGGAAAGAGAGAAGGTTCGGGCTAATTGCATATAATGAAGCTTCAGACTGATTTGTTTGAAGTAGGATTTATTAAAGTCATACCTTTTCTCCTTCCACAGGCTGACACCCTACATATGTGTTCAATCCAAAGCTTTACTTCATCCCCAGGTCTCTCTAGATCCCAACAGGGTAAAAATCACAATTCACGGCACGCACCCTGGGGATAACTCTGCTACCAGGATGGTGACACTTAGTGCTGGTGGTAACGGCCAACTGACCTTCTACAGCATCCCTATCTTTTTGGGTCAATCTCTCCATCCACATCAGTCTGAAATATCTCCCTGAGTGTTCCCACCTCTCTTATCTCATTCTCAATTCCAATAAGTTAATCCCATCCAGGTGCTGCTGGGGGGAGGGGGGACGTCCTTAAATGATATGAGATTTACTGATATCACTTGGTTATATACATATATAATATATGACATATATTATACTGAATTGAATATACATAATTTACTGAATTGAGTGAACAGCCTGCTAATTTGTCATACATGTGCATTTGATAAATTTACTCTATTTATTGTTTCTAGGCATCCTGGAAGCTATTCATGGACAGTGCTTTCATTATTTCAACACTCAGGTCATTGTTTGATTTATTTCCACTAAAAACCATCCAGGCTTGGAGATTTGCTTTGTTTTTCACTTGTAATGGGACTTGGTCTGTGCTAATGCAGCCATAATCTTTTATTGGAAATTAAGGGCATGGGCGGCCAGAAATTAAAATACAGTGTGTGGCACCAGAACAGTTTTGCCTTTTTTTTTTTTGCAAGCCAACAGAAAAGTTTATAAGGGAGTATGACTTACAACATTATTTCATTAGCAACAGGTTCTCCAGAAACAGCCCAACAATTTACTGCCACTGGATGACTGACGAAGAGGATGTCCAAAACTAGAAAAATGCTTTGGGAACACTCAGCTGTAGGTATTTTAATAAGCATACAAATAGCTGGAGTTAACATTGTAACTCTTGATGATATTTAATATTTCTAATCACTCATTCTACAAATAATTTATAATGCGAGCACAGCAAATAAATGAGGCCAAAATGGATATCAGTTCATTGCTCATTTGATGACTTCAGTTTTCAGCGATATTTAATTCAGTAAAAAGAAAATGCAATCATAACTTTAATACTGAAAGAGTATTTGGGAGGGGGGAATAATAAAAATAACTTTTCAAAATCCAAGAAGGGAGACTCTAAAGCTTACAGGAGTGGCTTTTTAAAGCAATACAAATATATAGCTCCAAAGTGGGTATTTATACACCAGAATACTTAAAATAGTTGCCCTAGGAAACCCACATGATTTTTGTGGTTGTTGCTGCTGCTGTTATGGAGAGGTTTTGCAATCTTTCTCTCAAAAGTGTTTCCAAATAATTTATATTACTGTAATGTCATCTGATAAGGAATATGTAAGACTATACAGGATAAATGTTATGTTTTTTAAAATATGATTTTTCTCTACATGACCTAAAGATTATTTTAGAAGGTTAGATATAGGATAAGGGATAACCTCCCTTGCACAAGCACTAAACCACATACAAAAATCAGCTACTATGCAGTTGATTTGCTAGGCATATTCCAAGATAAATGGGCATATGTGCCTAGGTCTAGAGCAGAAACTTTTACATTTAAGTACCGTACATGTTGCCAAACTGATTAAGCCTAAAAGGAAGAGGGTTAAGTAATTCAAGACCAAATAATCCAAGCATTCAAGCAAATATACTCAATTTACTAAAAAATCTGAATTTAAGTTTAATACTCCTACTTTTTATACAGGCCCACTCACAAATCAACAAAAGAAATTCTGGTCAAAGTTACAACCTTTAAGTACTTGCTTTAATGTTTCAAAGAAAAGTAAATTCTCTGCAAATGTATTCTGATGCACCGCCAGCGTTTTCTAGCTAAGATGGAGGAAGAAAGGGGTTTTCTAGCTATTTCAGGTGGAAATGGTTACAATAAAACGGTTCTAAAACAAGTAAATAATTTTAGGCCGCAATGAAGTGATTTGCCTGGGCTACTGGGAAAGTAATCTTCATTTTCTATTGGCTCTATCTATAGAAAGGCAGTACTGAGAAATAATCCTTCCTGTGTAGTAAAAATGGTTTTATATTGGAAATATATATGGTCCTCATTTGGGCAAATAAAAGAATATGAAAATACAGACTACTCTGTCATTAAAGTTCTTATCTGTGTCTTTTGGAGTTTCTGTTGATAGCCGCCCTAGTTTCCAAATTAATTATCCCCAAGGATCTTCACGTAAAAGGGCGAAAACACCCTCATGATTTTACCCTAAATAAAGGACCTCATACCTGTGTCCTTTACAATCCATCAACGGTTTAGAATGGAATAAAAATAAATGGTTTACTTCCCCATAAATGCTTCAACAAATAAAATAAAACTACTTTAAATTAAGAAAACTCATGATTTACAAAGTCAAAGCAGTGAAACTGTTAAGTCTACGCGAGTGGTTCTCAGACTCCAGACTGCACTGGATTCGCCACCTGGAAAGTCTGTTAAAACACAGCTTCTGGGTGCCACGCTCCAAGTTTCCGATTCAGGAAGTCTGGGGCTTGCATTCCCACCAATCCCAAAGGGGTCCTGCTGCTGCAGCTTCGGGGACCTCCTCCTGCCGAGAACCTAACTTCTGTGATGTGTAAGATAAATCTGACAAGGTAAGAGAAATACATATATATATGCTCATCTAAAATCACCTATCTAAATGACACGATGTTTATAATGGCCAGAGATTAGATTAATAATTTTTACACAAGGCCGGTACTATTCCTAAATATGTGACTAAAAATCACATCAACATCTAAACAAAAGCAAACAGAAGAGATCACAGTGACGGAATCAGCTCAGCAGCTGCAATGCCACCTCCGTTTATAGTTCATCCGCACGGGCACAGGGTTATTTCCATGCAATTATTTCCCACTTGTCTCTCCTACTGGATCTTACCCTCTTCCAATGCCCAACATGAGACTTGCCAGGATAAATAACCTGGGTGACAAAAATGTGGGGAAAATGGAATTCTGTCTTTCTATTCCAGACAGTCCCAGTGACGTGCCCCCACCCCAACTTTCCTCACTTCTCATTATCGTCTGCACACACGCACACACACGCAGACACGCACAGCATTAAAAAAAAAAAACAAAAACTCTTTAGCTGAGATGATCTGAACCAGCCCAAGAGCAATAAAGACGCCATGGGATGAGATAAATTCACCCTCCCACCCCAGGGAAGAACCCCTTGAGGGCTCAATCTCAGGCATTCCTCAATCTCCAGAGTCCTGGCCTCTCTCAGTGCCTCAGGGGACTGCAGAAGTGCCAGCAGAAGAGTCAGTACAAGAATCCCGCGTCTCTTTAGGTCTCACCTCCAGCCTTCAGCCAGGCCCACAGGTCAGCCAAAAGACGGGGCGTGTCACACACACGCATCATTTCCATCCTTACAACCACCAGGTCAGGCAGGTTCTTTTTCCTTTCAGGTGAGAGGTTGGGGAGAGAGGGGATGACGATGCTCAGACGTGGGAAAAATAATGTAGTTGCTTCATAATGACGCAAGGAGGGAACTAAGGGACCTGAGAGGGGAGTGGCCGACGGAGCGCAGCAAGGATCGGGGCTCGAGGTGCAGGGCCTCCACGCCCCCTCGGCACCTGCGCCCCGCAACCCTGAAACGCTCGCGGCTGGCCGTGGAAAGGGTAAGGTCCGGGTGGAAGCTCCTGCAATCTTCTCCAAATCTCCTTTCTCCTCCCAGCGAGCACTCCAGGCCCCCAAAGACTTGGCCCCCTCAAGGTCCCTTCCCACCCCGCCCAGGCCGCAGTCAGTGCCCTGGTACGCAGGGACACAGCTCTTTTCCCAAACGTTCACGTTCACGTTCTTTGGCTCTGGACGGCTTGGTATAGGTGAGCTCTCCTACTGCGGGGCCCCAACCCCAGGGGCTGTGACCTGGATTCTCAGCACACAGCTTCGGGACACGGTCCCCAAGAGCTAGCGGGAAGGGTCCTGGCCTGCTACCCCCTCAAGGAATCCCTCCCTTACCTTCCTTACCATACCTAGAGAACTCAGAAGTTATTTTCTGTTTACGGCACGGACTGCTTGTCCCAGGAGAAGATGTACAACCCAGCCCACTCGCAGCGAAACCCTGTGAGTGCAAACGTGTGTGTGTGAGTGTGTTGCGTGTGCTTCAGTCCTGAAAGCCAAGGGGGCCAACTGCTGACAGACGAAGGAAACTGGATTTGCTCTCGAGGACTTGAAACCTTCGGAGGGAACGAGCTCGCCCTTCCCGGACTGCCAGTCCGCCCAGGTCCCGCTTCTCGGGAGGAGAGCCTGGAACGTGTCCCCGCGGCGGCGAGCTGCGGTCCTGCCCCGGGGCCGAGCGGCGCGCACTTGGCTGTCCGCTCATTCATGCCTCCGCTCACCATTCACACAAACATGCCCCCGAACGCTGGCTGGCACCGAGAAGCTTGCCTGGTAGTTCTGCCTCCCTAAGTCAGTGCTCATGGCAACGGCTGGTGCAGAACGCAACTCAACTGTCCCCCCACTCCCCGAACCGGGAAACCGAGTCATGTAGACATTTATCGGTGCAAAAAGGAAAAGGTGGCGGAGAGGGGTGGGGGGACTCCCGGGGCTCAGATCGCAGCTCCGCTTCGGGGGGAACCGTGCCACCGACACGACCCAGAGTGACATCGCAGTGCACCCCGGCTCGGGCCCCCCGGGGGGGATCAACCCAGCGCCAAGCCCCCCACTCCTCCGCTCCAGCGCGGCGCCGCCGGCTCGACCCGCCCCGGAGCCCGACCGCGGCCGGGGTGAACGGGGCGAGGGGGAGCGGCTCGCAGCCCCGGCCGCCTCCGGGTCGTTCCCGCCGACGGGACCGGGCGGAACCCGAAGGCCGCGCTAGGAGGGGCCCCGTCACCGCCACCGCGGCGCAAGGTGGCCGGGCGGCCCGTCTCGCCGAAGCGGCACAAGGTCACGAGAGCGTGGCGATGGCACTCACCGTACACTCCCTGGCCGCAGATCCCCTCCAGCAGGACCGTCAGGAGCCACACGAGGCCGGGCACTACATCCATCTTCACGTGGACACGGGCATATCCAGCCCCGGGGCGCGCGGCGGGGTCTTCCGGGGGCGGCCGCCGGCCGGGTGCGCTCCGCTCGCCGCGGGGCCGGGCCGAGGGGCCGGGGAGCCGGCGGCCGGAAAAGGGGGCGCCGTCCGTGCGTCCTTCCCGGAGCCGAGCGCAGGAGATTCACACACTCCACACTCATGCACACGCACGCACACACACTCACTCACTCACTCACACCGGGCGCCTCGGGCAGTCGCGGCCGCCCGGGAGGAGAGGGGCCAGGGACGGCAGGGGCGCGGGCGGCCGAGGGTCCTTCCGAAAGCGGCTGAGGCTCCGCGGCGGCGGCGGCGGCGCGCAGGGCGGGCGCGGGCCGAGCCTGGCTCCGGCAGCCGGGGGCGCGGGAAGTGGCCCCTGGCCCGGGCCGCGGCGGAGAGGGCGTCCTCGCCCGGGCTCGCCTTCACAGAGTAAGTGGCGGAGGTCCCCGGAGGAGCGTCAGGAGGCGGCAGCGGCCCGCCCGCCCGCAGCCCGGAACCCCCAGCCCTGCGGTCTCGCCTTCCCCCATTCCATCAGTTGCCATTGCAACGCCAATCCGGTGACACCAGGCAGCCTCGCATCGCCGAGCGGGAAGGCGAGGAAGAGGAGGCGTGGGGCCGGGGGCCGGGGCGGCGGGGGAGGGGCCGCGGGGGGGGAGGGGGGAAGGGGACCGACTCGGAGCCGCGGGTGCGCGTGGAGCTCGCCGGGCCACCCGCCGCCGCCGCCGCCGCCGCCACCACCACGGCCGTCTCCCGAAGAGCCTTCAGCGCCGGGCCGGCAGGCGGGGGGCTCGGGCCGGCCGCACCGGGGCCGAGGGCTGGAAGCGCGGGCCAGGCATCGCCACCGGCAGGACGCGGGGCCCGCCGGGCGGACCTCCAGATGCGCACCCGCCGCTCCGCGTGCCCACGGCTCGGCGCGCGTCCTCCCCGCCTCGGCGCCCACCCCGCCAGGTGGAGGGGCGGGGGAGGGGGCGGGGCGGGGGCGGGGGCGGGGCGGGCCTTCGGAGGAGGGAGCCGCAGAAGGGCTTCCCCGCCTGGACCCCGCGGGCGGCCGGAGGTGCGCGCGGAGCAGCCGCGGGCGGAGGGCACCCCCTGCCCGGCCACCGCTCGGGGTCCAGCTGCGGCGCCCAAGACTCGCGGCTGCCCGGGACGCCTGGCTGTGCGCCGGGCCGCGCGCCGCGGGGGCAGAGCGCAGGAGGAGGAGGCCGAGGAGGAGGAGGAGGAGGAGGAGGAGGACAGAGCGCCGAGCGGAGGCCGCGGGCTGCCGGGCAGGGAGGCTGAGTGCGGTCACGTTGGGCGCTACGTGCCGAGAGCGCCCGCCGCAGCCGCGCGACGTCAAAGCCGGGGCCGCAGCCCTGCCGCCCGCCAACGCCGCCTCCTCGGCCGGCCCCGCTCCGCCGCCGCGCGCCCTCGTCCCCCCCGTGGCCGCCGGGCCGCACGGCACCCACAGGCCGCAGCCTGCCGCGCCCCGCGCCCCCGCGCCCCCTCGCTGGTCTCCGCGGCCGCTGCTCGGGTCGGCCCGCCCGCCCCCTCCTACCCGGGCTCGCCCGTGGGCGGCCTGTCCCCGCCCGCCGCCCCAGGTCTTCCGGGACCCGTCCTGCTCGGCTGGACGGCGCGATAGGCCACGGCAGCTGGGACTCCCCACGGCTGTGTCTTCACCGGGAGACGGGGTGATCAAGGCAGATGGATGCTCGGGGGCAGGGACCCTAGGAGCCCCGAGCCTGGTTAATTTTATAGGCAGTGTCTCTCCGAAAGTTAATAGCTTTGAAAATCTTTTCCTTTGGGTGAAAGAGAGTCGGTCGTTGGGGCAGTGAGTTCGGATGCTCGAAGAGCTCAAGAAATCCAGAGTTACAAAAGGATGAGAAAATCCAAGGCATCTTTAATTTACATATACTTCGCCAAAAATTAATAGGGAAAAATCTGCAAACATAGTAGTGGTTCCTGAGTGTTTTCCTGTAATCACAATTAGTGCTTCTTGCATGCGGCCTACGTTCCTGAATATATTCTTCACTACCCAGGTGGCACACGGTAGGGAGGTGAGTATCATGGGTGAAAGCGCATGTTCATTTGTAGTATGGAGCGTGGTCATCATTTATCTGCTCCCATCACAGACTGATAGAACATACTGCAGGCCCCGCTCCACTGCTGTACTTCTGCCGGGGAGAGGGGTTCCCAAGCTCAGGAAAATACATAATCCCAGTGTTTTCCACCAGGGCCCTTTTCCTCAATGAAACGAATTATGCATCTCAGTTTATAGGGTATGATCCAGGGGCTTATAAGAGGAACCAGGAATTGGGGGGGGGACCCCCAAACGATGCCTGACATACCGTTGCTGATGCTTTCTCAGTGAAATGCCGCTTTCCCTAGTCGAAATTAAGTGTGGCTTTAGAAGCAAAGCTCAGTATGTGACAGTTCTGAAGGGAAATGAATGAGGCTCCCTCCCGGCTGCCCCTCGGTGTGTGGGGGTCGGGGGGGTAGGCAGGCTGTCTTATGTTTCTGGAGATGTGCCTTTTAGAAGTGGATTATTCCTGCAGCCCGCAGCGCAGCAGCTTCCCTAAGGCAGGAAACTGCGACTCCGCCCTCACGTCGCAGCTGCGAATGGGTCGTGTGGATGAAACGCTTCCAGATTTCAGCTGATGATGCTCTGAAACGGGACATTCCTTTCGCATTGATCCTGTCCTGTTTGACCATCGTTTATGGAATTATAGGTCTTTTGAGTGCTTGTAAGACTCTAGAATATTTTATTATCCCCAAAGCCAATGAGTGTGTCACTTTAACGAAACCAGGCTAAGTGAGAATACCTGATGGGGGTCACATGTCTTAACCTTTGACCTTAGGACCTAGGCTTCAGGAATTTAGGGCCTTTCTTTGCCGTGTACTGCGCATGTGTGCCTGGGGAAAGAGCTTGCATCCACGGCCCTCCGCAGTTACGGAGTTGGGAAACACTCTCGTGGACGAGGTCGTGTCACGATTCATGTCCAGTGGGAAGCAGGCCAGGCGCATCTGTTCAGGGCCAGGTCTTATCCTGGCTGCTGGACATTCAAAGATATATAAGGCATCATTCCCTCCTTCCAGAAACGCACGATCTCGTGTGTCTAGACCTCTCCTGGCACTGTAAATGCAAGGAATACACGCAGTCCCAGGACACAGGATTTTTTCAGGTGAACCAGTAATTGGGTTCTATAACAGTAAAAACAACAAGTGCACTTGATTTATGTGAATTTACTGTATTTTTTCCCTATGGGAATACTGGGCAGATTACTTATAGAGACAATCGTCCAATTCAATCAACCACGGTGTTTTTGTTTGGTTTTTTTTTTCTTCCTGAATTTCGACATTTATGAGGCTTCACTGACCAAAAGGTGTGATGTGTATAGGTGCACCTTAGCACTAGCTATTAGAGCCCTCCAGGTGGGGTACCTGAGTCAGGGCTTAAGGACAGGCAGGGAGCTGCGTCATCAGAAAACGGGAAGGAGCTGTAGAGCACAGGTCCAGAGACTCTAAGCAAATCAGACCCAGGATGCTCTGTATCTCCCAATTAGAGCAATTGCCTGCCGGACCTGTGTAAATATCTTCAGGGATTTCCAGTTGCTTGGATTTTGCATGGTGAATATGGGTGTTGCAGGGAGCCTAGAAGCTTGAGCAGTCACACGCTGCCTTACTGCGAGAACCCAGTCAAGAGCATTCTTTTGTCACTGACAGGATCAACAACGGACATTTTGTCACTGGTGGTGGCAGGACTTTGGAAACGTAGGGGTTCTCGACTGATATCTCGAATTACCTTTATAACCTGCTATCGTTTTATTGACTGTCATTTCACTCTTAACTTCTCTCACTATTCTTCAGTAGGAGCGTGATTCCAAGCTGGGTAACAGAAGGGAGGCAGGATCATGGAAAGAGTCAGGGCTTGGCAGAAGAGCCACTCAAGGTTGTGGGACAGAAATGAGAAAATTGGTGACTCTGGAGATGCAGCTGGGTAGGGCAAACTCAAAATTCTCAGTGGCAGTGCAAGGTCTGCCCTATCCTTCCACTCTGGCCTCTCCCGGCAACACAAATACCAGTTTGGACCAGGCCTTGTCTATTATTTACCACTTCTTCCTGTTCCCTCATTGCCCTTTAAACTGATTTCCATGCACACGACTGCCTGGCCAGTTCGTGAAAGTAAACACGAATGTAGAAATCCAAAGTGACATCTGGGTCATCTTTCAGGAACACTGCTCCTTGGCCTATTGCTCCATACTTGCTTGGGCTTGTTTTATTCTTTTTGGTTACAGATTCTCTGCCCGTATTGTAGCTGGATGGGAGCGAATCGTACCTCAATTGGCTGTGTCTCTGGACTCCTCACCTAGTCCTTTTCTTCTGAGGTGTGTCCCAGATCTCCTTCAGAAAGCCCCATCGCCCTACTCAGACATGTACCTGAGACCCCAAACTATCATTCCCTTAACTTCTACCCAGTGGATGAAATCTGTAACCCAGATCAGGACAGAGTGATAAAACCCTATAATTAGTATCAACCCTGCCATGCAAAAAACCTAATGGTCATTTTCTTCTGTGGCTAAATCCCTTTTCACTTAATTTTCTTTCCTGTTCTAAATAAGAGCTACTAACATACAGGCTTAGAAGGCTCAGCAGCATCACCCAGGACAGGCTGTTTAGAAGATACTGAAGATGTGATTTCCTATCACAGAGGTGTAATACAGCATTGAGGATTGCAGGCGCTGGTCATTTCCAGCAGGAGAGCATGGGGCACTAACTCAAAAGCAGCAGGGTTGGTGTTGTTTTGAGTGTGAATGAGGATTTACTTCTGGGAAGCAGAATCATCTCTCAACCAGAATTTTATGAGAATAAAAAGGAGAATGAGAACACCAAGTGCAAAAGGCTAGGAATCAGAAAGCAGGCAAAGTCCCCATTTAATGAACTGAGAGGGTTCGAAGAAAGAGATATGACTGCAGGGAACAATAAAATACCCAAAGAATAATTCCTGAAGGTTACAAATCCGGGGTCCAAATAGCGAAAGAGGAGGCCAGGAGAGGCTGGACATGTAATTAGCTTTGACAAGGTGCCAAGGTAATTTGTTATGAGGTGATGGGACTGAGGTCTCAGATGTATCCCAGCTGTCAGAAAGGAGTATCTGACAAAATGAGGAAAGTAGCGGTGGAGAAAAAAACACCTGAGGCAAGGGTCTTGCTCTTGGTAAACTCCCCTCAGCTTACGGGTGGTGGCGCACTTACTTGATAACGGGCATTCTTTCTAATGTAGTCTCCCGTCAAGCCCAACATGATCGTGTCTAGTTCTAGACTTCAAGGGTTTCTGAACTAAGCCATATACTCCAGGGTTCCGTACCACTCGTGATTTCTGCACAGCTTGCATCTTAAACCCACTGATTTTTTTTTAGGTCTACCTTCCTGAGCCATAACCTTGGTCATCTTTATTACCCCTACGTATATTTATTCAAATTCGGGCATGTCTCCTTGAACCCTGGTATCACCGTGACACTATTTCCGTAGCAGTCGCAAAGCCAGTGTGTTCAGGAGTAGAAGATGCCCGGTGCAGGGCAGGGTTACCTGTGAAGATGACCATCTGAACTTCTACTCCAGACTACTAGAACCTCTCACCTTCACGGTGGCCTTGGTATTTGCCTTCTCCCACGTAATAAGGCTGCTGTGACAAAGTACCCCAAACTGGGTGGCTTAGAACAGCAGAAATGCATCCTCTCCCATTCTGGAGGCTAGGAGTACAAAACCGACGTGTCGGCAAGCTGAGTTCCTTCTCGGGGGCTCAGGGAGAATTTGTACCTTGACCGTCTCCTGGCTTCCACCCCAGTCTCTGACGTCATCCCCACCCGGTGTTCTCCTCTGTGTGTGACTCTGACTCTGTACACAGAGATTCCTCTTCTTATAAAGACAACAGTCCTGACCTCCCTAATCTGGTAGGACCTCGTCTTAACTTGATTACATCTGTAAAGACTCTATTTTCAAATAAGATCACATTCACAGGTTCCAGGTGGACTTGGATTATGGGGGGACACTACTCAAATTAGTAGATCCCGTAAAATGAAATGAGCAAAAAGTTATTGAGAGTTTAAAATAAAATAATGCATGTAGGATTCAGAGTTCAGTACTTGGCATCTAAGTGCTCAGACAATATATTACTATTATTGTTCAATACTTTCTAATTTCATAGTTGTTAGGGAATATTAGCATATGGGTGCTGATACCTTGAAAAGTTTCATTTGGGGGGCTGGCTTACAGCTCAGTGTCTTTAGTTTCTGTTTTGTTTTGTCGCTGTTGTTTTTGCATGGGCAGGCCCCGGGACTCAAACCTGGGTCTGCCGCATGGCAGGAAAGAACTCTGCCACTGAGCCACCATGGCCCACCTGAGTGGCTTTAGTTTTATAAGTATAATGAAGTGGTTTTCTGTAAAAGCATTACGTACTTTCATTTGAAGTTCATCTGCCCCGTTTCCATCCAGTCACATACAATTCTGAAACTTTTGTAATGATTTGACATTTCAGTTGTTGTGAGTAGCTTAACATCCTTGGAAAACTTGAAAACTTCAGAGTGCAAACCTGCATCAAGATTATTTTTGAAAATGCCACATCCCAGGATACATCCCTGACGAGCTCTACAGCTTAAATATTACTGCAGAGAGCTTTCTGTGTTTCACTAGGCATGGTTTACTGTCTCTTAGAAATAGATTAGTATGAAATGATGCTTGCACTTCTAGCTCACCAGTGGACCAGAGAAAAGATGTACATCCAAGTTGGATTAGAATTTTGCCCTGGAAATATAAAGAAATCAACTGTTTCTGACAAAGAAGTGATTTGATTAAGCCACTGTTATAATATAAATGTCAAAAATTGTCCTCAAGAGCCTGTATGTGGAGCAATTTACAAATTGACCTATAATAAAAAATAAAGGGAAGGAAATTTGGGGTCATAACTAGGTGAGTCGGTTGAAATTTGCCATCACATCACATAGTTATAGAAATACCACTTTTAAATTTCTCTGTATAATTAAGCACAGCCTGCTTGTGAGCTCCTCCTATCACCGAATATTTGGAAAACCTCAAGGAAACACAGGGTCTTCTGCATTTAGACTTAGTTCTTTTCATGAAATTACCCGGTTTTTCGGGATGTCTCTCAATCCTTTTGCTTATCCTCACCCCACGGTGGTGCTTGATATCTGGTCTTGTTAGAGGAAAGGAATATCTCATTTTACCTCCACTTGATCTTAGGGGTCTGCCCTGGCCCACTGCACCCCACCGCTCACATCTTCACCCATCTGTGGCTTCAAGTTCTAAAGGCTGAGCTTCTCCTCCCGGACCCGTCCAGCCATTGACACCCTGAGGCACCCTCCTCGGAGGCCACCAGGAGTCTCTGGATGCACGTGACTCATAATGGGAAACCAAATGACACTCTTTCCTTCTCTTTTGTCCTGAATATACAACACTGACATCTTCACTCCTTTCTAGATTCCCCTATTGGCAGTCTGTGGGACATTTTCCTCCAAATATTAAGGCAGGATTTGAACAATAAGCTTTCTCCACCACAAAGTTCTTCAAGTATAAGAGGGTTGTTTTTTCCAAAACAACCACCAGACATGGCAGGGAAATCTCCCTTCAGGGACGTGCATAGACTTATCTTCCACCTCTGTTGTCTCTTTTTTTCTTTCTCTTTTCTCTCTAGTTCCTCTGCTGTCCTCCTGCCCCCCGCCCCACCAAAAGTCTCCCACCAGCCCAGTAGGGTTTTCGCCTTCCTTATGAAGGGAAAAGCGGACTTTATTTCAATCCCACTTTCTTTCTACTTTTTTGGTTCATAGATAAATGTCTGTGATCTGAGTCCTCCAAGTCATAACTTAATAATTTAAAGTTAGGGTCAGGAAGTTCCCCTCAAAGCATTTTTTTCTCTCAAATGCCTCATAGTTCTGTTTCCCCCTGGTTCCTGCCCTTTCTCTGAAGGGATGCTTAGCTCTAATAAATGAGCAGCAAGAATTATAGGGAATCGGAAACAAACTGAATAGAGTTCTACCCTCTATGCATAAGTTAGTAAAGGGATAGAGCCAGCCCCTGCCTCCTTGGGGTCCAGGAAGGTGAAATATGCTAGAACAGATACAAAGGAGGGCAGGACTAGCAGGGTTCTAGGGGGAAGGAGTAGGAAGAAGTGCCTTAAAGGAGGGCAAGGAAGGTAAGAGCTGCCAATGACTGATACATCTGATGTAGATTAGCAAGATAACCTGGAATTTCCAAGAGAAGAAACCTAGGATGTCCTAGAGAAGAATTAAGGAGAGCAGCTCCAGTGCTACCCTCTGTGTGTCTGACCAACACCCCTCTATTCAGCAAACACCTTGAGAAAAGAAGCATCTCACTTCCTCTCTCTACTCTCTTTTTCCCACGCTCTGGCCAGAAGGAGAGGCTTCCTCTTTTCTTCCTGTTTGTCTACCTTAAATAAAGCTCACCTACAGCAGTAGCTTTCAAACTTTTTCTTTCCTTTTTTTAAGAGCTTCAATCCACAATAAGAAACATGGCTTATGTCATCACCCTGGGCACATACTCACCTATCACAGCCTGTGCAGATCTATAAAGAACCAAAACACTATTTTCTCACAAAGCAGTCACCCTTACCACTTGCAAAGTATTTTCGTATGTTTTTGTCTATCCTTTGCCAATCCATTCCTCTCCATTCTCTCCCGTATTATTTCATTTTCACAAAGTGTGAGTTGATCGTAATGAATTTTATTCCATAACTCCTTGATGTGCCATACATCAGAATTTGGAAAACGCTGATTAAGTCCACATGCCTGCATTTGACATGCTGCAGTTTGTTTTAAAACATCAAAACCTGGGAGACACCATGTTGAGTGAAGTAAGGCAGACACAAAAGGACAAATTTTGTATGATCTCACTGATGTGAGATACTTAGGAAAAACAAATTCATAGAGTCAGACTCTAGAATTCAGGTGACTAGGGGGCAGGGTGCGGGTAGAGAATATAGAGTTAAGGCTTAAAATGTGCAGAGTTCCCAGTGGGGATGATGAAAAAGTATTAGTAATGGATGGTGGTGATAGAAGCACAGCATTGTGGATGCCATTAGCAGCACTGAATTATATATGTGAATGTGGTTAAAAGGGGACATTTTAGATGGTATATCTGTAACTAGAATAAAAAATAAATAAATCCATGAAATTGTGCAACACAAACATTAAACCTAAGTTAAATTATGGAGTGTCGTTAATAATACAATTATAAGAAGTTCCTGTCATCGATTGTAACAGACGTTCCGCACCAATGCGAGGTGCTCATGATACAGTGGTATATGGGAATTCTGTATTTTATGCATGATTTTTCTGTAAATCTACAACTTCTCTCATACAATGTTAAGATTAAAATTAAGCAGATCCTCTTTACATAAAAAGCCTGAAGAGAGTTATGTTCCCTCATTCTCTGGCCCCAAGACAATAAATCTCTTATTAGATGTTGGACGAGGAATGTCTGTTAAGCATATATTTTGAATGGCATACTTCTTTACATAGTTTTATCCTATTTTTAAAATTTTATAGAGTGGCATCTTTCCATGGCAATAGAAATCAACAGTAACATTTTTAATGGCTGAATAAGGCCCCAATAATGAATGCAATGCAGTTATTTAACCAGTTTCTCTTTCCTTGGACATTTGAGTTGTTTCAAAAAGTTATGTACTAGGGAGGACACAGATAATAAACAAGAAAACAAGCAATCAGGATAATTTCAGGTTGTGAGAAGTACTATTGACAAACATACAAGGGTTGCTAGTGTGTGAAGGGATGGCAGAGTAGATCAGATGATGTGGTTAGAAAAATGATTTTAAGATGAGGCCAAAAGGATGAAAGGCCCATGTGAAAAGAAGGGGTGAGATCTACTTGGGAAACCACTAGGGCTCCTGGGGCCTGGTGCATTCAAGGAACAAAGGAGGCTTTCTGAGAAAAAGTCAAGGACCAAGCCAGAAGTCATGAGGAGCCCCATAGGCAAGGAAAAAGAGGTATTTTCATCTCAGTGAAATGGAGAGTCCCTAGACAATTGAAAAGAGAGAGGGGGAGAGGATAGAGAGGCGAGGGGAAGGATAGAGAGAGAGACGGCTTTATTATCATTAGGTGTGCAGGGGATGGCTATGAGTGAATGGGTCTGAGCACTGACCATATAAAGTTACAATCAATTTCAGAGTTCAGGAAATAAACAAAGACACATATCTAGAAGCATAGCATGCTTCCGCATTCACTTAGGTCTTTTTATTGCCTTTAATAATATTTTATAATTTTCTTCACATAAGTTGTACATTTCTCTAAAATAATTCCTTGGCCCTAGGAATAAGAAATTTTAAAAACTGTATTTTCTAATTGGTTATTGTTGGCATGTAGGGGAGGTATGTAATTTTATATATTCATTTTTTAACAGCTGAAATTGCTTATTAGATCTATTTTTCTTTTCATTGATTGTCTTCAGTTTATCAGTTAGTGAGACAATTATATAATCTGCTAATAATGATAGTTTTGTTTGCTGCTTTCTTGTAGTAATGAGTCTCCAGCCTTCCTTTTCTGTGGGATTTTATTGGCAGGAACTTCCATTATAACATTGAAAAATGATAGTGATGATTAATTCCAGATTTTAATTGGAGTGCTTCTAGAGTTTTGCAGTTCAGAATGCTATTGTGTTTAGGTTTCAAACAAATATACAGTTTCTAGTTTAACAAAAGATTTGTTTTCGTTTTGTTGTTTTAGTTTCTTGGTGGTGGTGTTTACCTGGCTACCCTTCCACCTAACTCTTCCAATCTGAACGGCTGATGAGGTTCACAAAATGTCTTTTGGACAAAAATTGCAGTAATTTCTTTGATGAATTTAAATTTAGGATTATTGCAATCACAATGACAGCTATCAAGTAAGGACAACTTATAGTGTACCAAGCAACATGCTAGATATTCTATTACTTAATCATCATGATATATACGGGAGAAAGATATGTCCATATGTATTTGCATCTGGGAAAAGCTGAGATTTGGAGAGATTATTTTCAGTGGTCGACAAAACGTTCTAAATTCAACTCTATTTAAAGGTAAGTGTTTGATGGATTTTAACATAATCAGCCAAACAGTTTGCATTGCTATTAATACAAATATGGATATTTACTATTATTAGCTATTTGCTGAAAAATTATGTAAACTCTAAACCGCTTACATATCTAAGCCATTAAATTTCTTAATACATTCAATCTTTGAAATGACGACATGTGTCAGGGTCTATCATTATTCATACTTTATATAGATGATGTGGTGGATGGGGGGTGGACGCCCACCCCAGTTTGGGCGTCCCCTTGACCTTGTTCCATATTCTGGTGGGTGTGATGCTCTGGCAGTAGGATCTCTTGAAGCTGCTGCTCAGCTAAGGTGTGGCCCAACTGCATCAGGTTGGGTTTTAACCCTGATTACTGCAGTCCTTTAGGAGCAGAATAGGATTAAGACAGAGAGAGAGAAAGTCACAGAGAGAAGCTAGACGTCAGCAGAGCCCGGAGGAAAAACGGGAAGGCATAGTCATGTGACAGAAAAGCCAAGCACGTAGGACTGCTGGCAGCCGGACCCAGAGTGCCACCGTCTTTGGGGAGAAAACAGCCTCGCTGGGGCCTTGAGGTCGAGCTTGTTCTAACCCCCAGACTATGAGCCAGCAGATTCCCGTTGTTGAAGCCAGCTAGAGCGCTAAAACAGAGGCACAAACTGAGCCACAGGGGGTCTATTAGGCAGAAATGCTCTGTATTTCTGGGGGGGGGGGAAAGACCTTGTAGAATTCCTTCAATCAAGTATAGGATTTACCAATAATTTCATTGAGAATTCTCTTACATTTATATTCCTAATTAAGACTGGTCTGAACCTTCATTTTTGTGCCAAAATCAAGTTGATTGGAAACTTTCTAACTTTTATGAGCTGCAGAATATCGTAGAAATTATTACATGAAGGTACGAAAGAGCTCAGTTGCTATTCACCTGGACCAGCGTGTTTCTGGAGTGGAGTCTCTTTGCTTGAATTTATGGCATCGTAACAGACAATTCTTCACCATTTATTGAAACGCAGTTGTATTGTGAGTGGTGTTGTCGTAAAAGTTACTGAAAACTCCTCACAATCACTTTTCTCTTCTCAAAACTAAGTACTTTGGGCGGGCCGCGGTGGCTCAGCGGGCAAGAGTGCTTGCCTGCCGTGCCGGAGGACCCCGGTTCGATTCCCGGCCCCAGCCCATGTAAAAAACAAACAAATAAACAAAATATAATAAAACAAGAAAATGTTTAAAAATGTTTCCCTTTCTTCCTCCCTTCCTTCCTTCTCTGTCTTTCCTTCCTTTCCTCCCTCTCTCTTAAAAAAAAAAAAAAAAAAAAACTAAGTACTTTTCTCTTTTGTATGTATCAGAATATATGTGTTTTGTCAAGTTTTCACGTTTTAGCTATTTTTTGTTTCTTCAATCAACCAGCTTTCAAATTTCTCTGTTATACTGTTTCATGTTTTCTAATTGCTTTTGTTTTTTCTCTCTAATAACTGCTATCTCTTAATTTCCTTGGGCTAATTTTGGTGTTCAAGTTATAACTTCAGACGAATGCATAGTTTATTTCTATCTTTACCTGTTTACTGATGAAAGTAGCTTTTTTACATCTTGTTCTGAGTGGAGAATTTGTGTTCTATTTTTAACATCTCGTGTTATTATTTCTGTTCATTGTAATATATAATATAATTATAGTTTTGGATTCTTGGTTGAATGAAGAGTTGCCAAGGAAAATTAAAGAAAGAAAACTTGCTTTTGGTTAGTTATTTCCCATGTTCATTAAATCATAATGAGACAATGTAGATTATCAAATTTCTATTTTTCCAATTTGTTGAAAATGTCCCATGTGGCCCTTGTAGAAGGTTTTTTTTCCCTAGATAAATATTTCATGGATTCCAAAAATACTGTGTGGTCTTAAACTGTGAGATACAAATACATGTATATATAATCCATCTTCTTATTTAGATTTTGTACATGTTCTGTTTTCTGGTAACATTTTGATGCCTGCTGGGCCAATGTATTTTGTCACTCATTATTGCAGAAGAGAAGTCCGAGGCCAGCTTCAGATATTTACTTTTTCTCTCCCGGCTCTTTCAATATTTTTACTTCATTTTTATGATTCATATATTTTCTCAGGGTGTATCCAGATAAGGACTTTCCCCAGCAATTATACCTTGAATATAGCAAGACCTTTCTCAGGGAAGAAGTATTTTCTCTTAATTATGTCTACTTAGTTTATTCTAGTCAATTTCAGAAACAAGTAATACCTGTATCTTGGAACTCCTTTCTCTAGCTCCGATCATATATATATATATATCATATATATATATACATATATATATGATATATATATCATATCGCTAACTTCTAGCTATCTCTAGCCCTGTCTATCTACTATCTATTCATTTATCTCATTACTTAAACTTTGTCATTTCCCTGTTCTGGGAACTTTCTCATGTTCCTTGTATACATCACTGCTTTATTTTCCCAAATCTCCACTGCGGGGGATGTCCACTCAAAGGTCAAGTGGATATTTTAACTTCATTGCTGCACGTTCGTTGGAAACATTTGATAATTCGCTCATTGCCTTTTACTGTACCTTGTTTTTGTTTTTCTTTTTTTTATGTCTCCTCCTACCCCGACACACAGGAGGTCATTAATCCTGGATTTTTTTAGGTGTGTAAAATAAGTGAAAATTTCTTCTAGGTCCTGTAATTATTATTGAAGATGTGCTCTTCCCAGCACCGTTCCTGCCTTCATTTGCTGCATTGTTGTTTTATTTTCACTGATCCAGTGGTGGTAATTTTTCTGTTTAATAGAGAGGTTAGATCAGTCCGGGTTTAACTTTTAAAAGCAGAGGGAACATATGAATTGTTTCAGGTTCTTTTCTCTTTCTCTTTTGAGATAGGCAAATTCTTTTCAGAGGGCCAAAGTAGAGGGTAGGCTGAGATACCCTTAGCAAAGAGCAGGATGTGCAATGTGCTATAACTTCAGGCCATTTTTCTACCACTTGCATAACCTCATTGTTCTGGTTCTAAACAAGTGAAGTACGTAAAACTTTTATAATTCCAACCAATTATAGGAATCTTTAACTGCGTAGGAATCTTTATATCTGCCACCTTTTCTGTGCTCACTTGTAGGAGTTATACTTTCCAGAAAATATGTCTCGCTTCCTCTGCAAATGGTACCTGAAAGGAAGAGGGTTGGCTGTCTAATGTTTATGTAATACAGACCCTAAATTGGGGTGTATATAAAGCATCTTCCTTATTAGATTTTAGGCCACCCTTGACTTTTATGTTAAGTAAAGTAAAATTTCCACCTGGGTTGGCCATTCTGGAAACGTCCCATTTCTGAGAAGGGCTTTTTAAAAGACAAATCAGTTGAGACTCAGGGGTTTTCTGACAAATGAAATGCTTCATACGGAACTGCAGATAAGCAACGCCTACTGATAAACCAGTTTCCATCCAGAACAGAGAGTTTATCAGATTGCACAGGTATACCAGGCTAATCTATGTATATCTGCTCCCCACTTTGTAAGAAGATGGAAGTTTAAAGTCAGTCAATCACAACATTTTCTCACTTGCTTTCACGTTCGCCCAATATGAACTTCCCCTTTCCATCCCCTTTGTGGCATTTTCTTCTACTTTTTGAATGGGATGCTACCAGATTCATGGATTGTTTATAAAACTGTGAGACCTTAAATTGCATGAAAAGCTTTTCTTTAACAGGCAGACCAAAGCTAGAATATGATCTTTCTTTATTTTTCCCCCTCTCCTTCAAATTAACATCTACTTATATTTTTAAGTCTGTTGGTTCGTCTCAGAATTTAGCCTAAGGTTAAGTGTCTGTTTTACTCCTGTATTAGTTTGCTAAAAGCTGCTGGAATGCAATATACCAGAAATGAAATGGCTTTTATAAGGGGATTATATTATGTTACAAGTTTACAATTTTAAGCAAGTGAAAGTGTCCAAATTAAGGCACCAACAAGAGGTTACCTTCACTCAAGAAAGGCTGATACTCTCTAGAACACCTCTGACATCTGGGAAGGCACGTGGCTGACGTCTGCTGGTCCTTGTTCCTCATTCATTGCTTTCAATTCTGATGCCGGTAGTTTCCTCTCTAAGCATCTTTGGGCCTTCCCTCAGTTTCCCTGGGATACAGCTCTGGATTCTGGATGGCTTAGCATCTCATGGGACAGCACATGGTGAAGTCGGCTGGGCTCTGCCTTGTCCAGGCATCTGGTCTCTCTGTGGGCACTCCAAGCATCTCCAAACACCTGTGTTTCTGAAGCAGCTGTTCTCCAAGCATATGCATCTTCCCTGAGTTTCTTCAAAATGTTCCCTCTTTGAAGGACTCCAGTAAAGTAATCAAAACTCACCTTGAATGGGTGGAGTTATATCTCCATCTAACCAAAAGTCACACCCACAATTGGGCGTGTCACATCCTGGTGGAGATAACCTAATCAAAAGCATTTCCACTGTACAATATCGAATCAGGTTTATAGGACATAGCTGTGTGGGGTACACAGCACTTTTAAACTAGCACAAGTACTTAGCAGTTTTTGTCTTTTTTTGTTTTATTTTCTTGGTACTTGTGGGGAGGAGGCTGTGTTAGTGATCTTCAGTCAAACATATTTGCTATTGATATTATCATGTTTAATTTTCTTGAGCTATTTCAATCTAAGTGATTCTTTCTACTTCCATTCTTGTAGACAACCCAGAATGAGAGGTGCCATTTTTCATATTGTTACTTAGAAGCCATTAAAACTTTTCCTTAGTTTGTAGTCTTTGGGTTATTTTGCATTTCCTTAACTTACCCTTATTGCTTGCAAGGGGCCTATAAAGAGAATAATGAAATCACAAAATCTCATAATATAAGCCTCACTTTATAGCAACAGGAATGAAACTGGCACGACATCAATACTTGTCATCAGTTTTGAAAGTGGAAGAAGTCTTGGTTCAAAATCTGAGAGAAAATACTCAGCACCCCAAAGGCAGACAAAGCCACTGCACCCAAAATATTGTATATTCCTATTTCTTGTATTATTAACTTCCTAAGAAAGAAAGGGAAGCAAACCCACAAAGTATGAATCAGATTATTAGATGAGTAGTAGTGTTAATTTACTTCAAGCCTTTGTTAGGTGTATTTGGGAAAGTGTAGCATTTCTATAAGTAACTTAGCCTCATGTCCCTTGCTGCAGCTCACCTGCAGTTTCAGTGAAGAATTCTCATACAGGTCTGTGCTGCTTTGAAGCTGTTGTGTACCCCAGAAAAGGCACGGTCTTTAACCGTGATTCAATATTGCTGCATGGTATATATATATATTTAGTTCTTTATTTAATCAAGGTGTCTGTCATGGTCAGGTTCATGTGTCAACTTGGTCAAGTGGTGGTACCTGTTTGTCTGGTTGGGCAACTGCTGGCCTGTCTGTTGCGATGAGGACATTTCATGTCAGCTGCATCCACAGCTGATTCCATTTGTAATCAGCCAAAGGGGAGTGTCTGCTGCAATGAGTGATGCTCAGTCTAATCACTGGAAGCCTTTTAAGGAGGATTCAGAAGAGACAGACTCTTCCTGCCTCCGCTGGCAAGCCTCTCCTGTGGAGTTCGTCCAGACTCTCCATCGGAATCGTCGGCTTCACAGCCTGCCCTGCGGATTTTGGACTCTGCGTTCCCGCGGTCATGTGAGACACTTTTATAAATTTTATATTTGCAAGTGTTCCCTGTTGATTCGGTTTCTCTAGAGGACCCTAACAATACAGTGAATAAAAGTTTGAAAGTAAATAGAGGAGTTAACATGATTTTTAAAAGACAGATTTTTTTGTAAGTTGAGGAGGCATTACATAACAATAAGGAAGGAAATGGCCAACATACAGATCAGTAAGTGTATTTGTCTGATAGGCATTAGAATCTTGTCATCTAGGCAAATTACTCAGATGGTTAGAAACCTTTTATAGCTTCTCACTAAGAGCAAACAAATCTCCAATAAAACAGTTTTATTTTAACAGAGTATAAACCAAATTCTTGCTTTTGTGTGATGATACATCTGATAAGGAAAAGATTAAAAATCTTATAAAACTATAAAATCTTAGCCAACCTTAACTACAACCAATGAAATTCACATGCAACAAGACTTCTCCAACTTTCTGCATCCATCCGTTTTGGCTTACGCATTCCTGTTTCTCATTCTGTAACGATAAGTTACTTCCCTTTAACAGCACACTACCTGCGCACTTTACATATTTAAGTTACCAAAAAAGATCTGGACATCAGTCTTCAAGCCAACATCCTACAAAACACAATTCTTCTTCCTTTTTTCCCTTTTTTAAATGAAAAATAATGTATATACAAAAAAGCAATAAATTTCAAAGCACATCACAACAATTAGTTGTAGAACAGATTTCAGAGTTTGATATGGGTTACAGTTCCACATTTTAGGTCTTTACTTCTAGCTGCTCTAAGATACTAGAGACTATAAGAAATATCAATATTAGGATTCAACACTCATACATGTTTATTAAACCCTACATTCTCTGTATAACTCCACCATCACCTTTGATCTTTCTCCCACTCTTTAGAGTTATTTGGGCTAAGCCCATTCCAACCTTTTCTTGTTGAAAGGGGCTGTTGATAACATGGGATAAGGCAATGGAACCAATTAAAGTTCTGGAGAGGCGGATCCCTCTGCATTTTAGGATATAACTGGGGACCCATCTGGAGGTTGTAGGTTTCTATAAAGTTACCCTAGTTTATGGAACCTTTATAGAATCTTATATATTGCTGTAGGTGTTCTTTAGGATTGCCAGGAATGACTTTAGTTGGGATTTGGCAAGTTATGGTATGTAGCAATGTCTAACTGAAGCTTGCATAAGAGTGACCTCCAGAGTATTCTCTAGACTCTATTTGAACTCTCTAAGTCACTGATACTTATTTGTTACACTTATTTTCCCCCTTTAGGTCAGGATGCTATTGTTGATCCCACGGTACCAGGGCTGGATTCATCCCTGGGAGTCCTCTCCCATGTCGCCAGGGAGACTTTCACCCCTGGATGTCATGTTCCATGTAGGGGGGAGGGCAATGATTTCACTTGCAGAGTTGGGCTTAGAGAGGGTGAGGCCACATCTGAGCAACAAAACAGGTTCTCCAGAAGTAACTCTTAGGCACGCCTATGGGTAGTCTAAGCTTCTCCACTGCATACATGAGCTTCAAAAGAGAAAGCCTCAAGATCAAGGGCTTGGCCTACTGATTTGGGTGCTATAATGTTTCACACAATATCAGGCGATTCCCCAAGGTAAACCTTAATAGTTCCATTTTTTTCTCCTATCCCTCTAGGGACTTTGCCAATACTTTTTTGATTATCTACTTAATATACTCTAGGATATATCCAGGCATTACATTAAGCTGTACAGGGTTAAAGGCTCTCATTCTTAATCTGGGTGCCCTGTGTTTGGATTGTTTAAATGATCTGTATCCAGACAGTTTGAGTTAAATTATATGCTATAAAAAAATTTAGGTTCTTGGCAAAAGAAACCTTTCTTCCTCAGGTCTCAAAGAGTAGATGGGGTTCTGAAATAGAGGCCGAATCTTCCTTACTCCTCTGTCCTGAATTACCTTAATCCTGACCTGATCCGCTTCATTCTCATCTCTAAATACCGGGTTATACATGTATAAAACAGCCTCTCAAAATCCAGGAGAAACAATTACCCACTCTGGTCTAAATGTGACTGCAATAAGGGCTTACAATCTAGGCCCCTGATTTCTTACAAGCATTTTCTAAAGGAGACCATACTATTGTTGTTCTTTTGCTTCTGGCTTATTTTGCCCCACAAATGTCCCGCAGGTTCATTCACAGTGTTGCATGCCTCAAAACTTTGTTCTTTTTTGTAACATCATGGTATTCGATCGTATGTATACACCATTGTTCACCAATCTACTTCTCAGTCAGCGCATCCTTCAACCACCTCCATTCATTGGGCATCACGCATAATGTCCAAAGTCAATAGTCCGTCTATACCCTCGATTTTAGATAATTTCATTGTTCCCAAGAGAGAAAGATAGCAATAAACACACCCTCACTGAATAGAAAGTCTAAACCTCCTCGTGACTCTTGTCCTTCCCCCCATTATTTACCCCTGGTGTTGCTGCAGCACTGCTGATGCTTTCCTGTTAAACATAGCTCATAGCATGCAATAGCAGCTTCCCCCTATACTCCCAATCTTATACACTCTTTGTACAAGGGTCATACCTTTACAGTCGTTCACGCAAGAACCTGTTTATATTTGTGGGGTTTATTGGTGGGACACAGGGGTCTATACGACCCCTTTCAAACATGTTCACCTTCAATATGGTAATATAACTTATAGACCCACTAATAACCTCCTTCACTTCTCTGTATTCCCTTGCATTTGATTCAACCTCATTTAGCTAACCTTTTACCCATCTCTAGCTTCCGTGTATCTCTAGGTCCCCTAAATTCTGTATTATAAACCTCTGATTTTACTTCATGGTAGTCATAAAAGTAGAGTCATACAGTATCTATTCTTCTGTATCTGGCTTATTTCAATCAGTATTAGGTCTTCAGGGCTCACCCATCTTGCCATGTGCTTCAGGATGTCATTTCATCTCACTGCTGCATAACATCCCATTGTATGTGTATACCACATCTTGTCAATCCACTTGTCTGTTGATGGGCACTTGGATTGTTTCCAACTTTTGGTGATTGTGAATAATGCTACTATGAACATCAGTGTACAAATGTCTGTTTGTGTCATTGCTTTCAGCTTTTCTGGGTATAAATTGAGTAGTGGTATTGCTAGGTAATACAGCAACTTGATATTTAGTTTCCTAAGGAACCAGCAAACTGTCTTGCATACATCTGTAACATTATACATTCCCAGCTGGGGACGGGGGGGGGGGGGGTGAATCTTTTGATTGAGCTGTTTCCATGGAGATGTGACTCACCTTTGAATTAGGTGGTTTCCATGAAGAGGTGTCCTTACCTATTCAAGGTGGAGTTGCTTACTGGAGAACCCTGTAAGAGGGAGCCATTTTGGAAATAGCAGAGCCCACCCAGCTAGAGACCTTTGGAGATACAGAAGGAAAACACACCTGGGGAATACTTATGAAATGAGAAGCCAGGAGAGAAAGCTAGCAGATGTCACCATGTGGCTTTCCAGCTGATAGAGGCATCCAGAAGCCAGACTTCAGCAGCCACCAGACAAATGCCTTCCAAACTGACAGAGGTGTTCCAGACAGCATCAACCATTCTTGAGTGAAGGTGACCTCTTCTCTTGTTGGTGCCTTAATTTGGAGCATTTTCACAGTTCTGCAGCTCTAGAACTGTAATCTTTCAACTTAATAAATTCCATTTTTAAAAGCTGTTACACTTCTGGTATATTGCATTTGGGCAGCTTAAACAAACTAAAACAAGGTCAATGATTTCTTACCTTAAACATCTCAGCTAGCTTTCTCTAGCTGTAGGAACACATTAGGCCTGCTTCAGGAGCAGGCAGAAGATGTGGGGATGCTAATGCCTACAGGAGCAGCCATCAAATCATAAGGGTGATTTTTTGGTAGATAAATACCTCAACCTCCTTATCCCTTGGTGGGAAAATTCTCCCAGTAAGTCATCAGGAAGTCTGAGCTCCAGCTGCCCACAGTACAGTCCACTTATTAACACCCCTTTTATCTGCTTTCCTCTTTTTCTGAACTCCTTCCTGGGATCAGGTTCTGCTTTGGGGGGAAGCCCATGGGAGAGAGAAGGAAACACCAGAAGTAGAAGCATTGTATTTGCTATGTGACAGAAAATTAATGTCAGAGGGAGGAACTAATCAAATCAGTGTATATGGGTACAAGAGGTAATTTCTTAGAAATTGATTCTGTCCAATTAAATGATCCATCAAAATGTTTATTCCAAGCCATTTGTTTTATACAATTATAGTAGTGCTGGTTTTCCATGTCAAAGCTTCCTGCCAGGAAGTCAATAGTCCCCAAATCAGCTGCCTGCATCACATCATTTTACTTTTTAAAAAAAAAAATTTTTTTTTGAAAATTTCAAAATATTTCACTGTTCTAAAAATAGATTATAAAAGCCCACATACTCTGTCATCCAATTCCAATAATTATCAATATTACTATAGTTGTTTTATGTATTTTATCCCATTTATTATTTTTTATTTTTTTAAATCTTCATGGAATTGTAATACACCCATAGCAAAGTGCTTTTATAGTGTGTAAACCAAAGTGCATTTACTAAAACTGAACACACTCTTTTTAAACTCCCAGATAAAACAAACAGAGTGATATTGGCAGTCAAGAGTTAGCCCCTTCACACTACTTTCCAATTGCTATTCACACCAGCAAAGGTGAACACTACTCTAACCTGCAGAAATTATTTAAAGCAAATACCAGACATCTTGCCATTTCACCCCTCTATCTATCCTCATTTATTGTGAATTATTAAGGGCAAAGCACACCCTAACTCTAACAATGTGTTTCATACAAACATGCTTACAATTCTCAAAAAGGCTGTTAGAAAATGCTTCTGCAGAAATGAACTAAAACGTGAATTAAGTTCATTGGAGAGAGAATTGAAGGGGGAAAAGGCAGGTTTTCACTATATGGGTTTCAATTTAAGCAAGAAAGTAGTATCAGAAATTTTATAAGGAATATACTGACTTTTTGAATCGCCACCCTTTCCCACCTTCACCTGGATTATTCTTCTAAGAAATCCAGCCATTCCATTAATAATATTCTTATATTATTATAACAATACTTTCTGACTTTAGCCTTGGTTTATAAGTAATTGTTTTATTTAGGTAAGTAATAATCTATATGAGAAGTTTATTTTCAGATGACTAGAAACTTTTGAGAATGATAGTTTTGTTTTTATTAGGATACAACTGTTGATTGATAAACTAGTTTTGAGTTTATAAAGTGCTGGAAATAATTAATTTTAATGGTGACATAATGAAATATATTTCTGGAACATCCTTCCTTATAATACAGACTCATTTCATATTCATCAGATATTTCTTTATTTGATAGAAGAATGACTGAAGGCGACAATTATAATAGTGTATGACTCAGTCTTTGTCTTTACAGCTAAAATGTAGCCCTTATCTTATTAACACAGAAATAAAGAGATGAAACTTCATCAGGTTACTTCTTTGCATTGTAGAATAATGCCTGGCTTTTATTTTCATTTTCCACTTTGAATTAAATAACATTTTTAAAAAGAAAATCTAAGCCATAAATACAAAATTAAAATATATCTATTTGTTACCACTCGACAAATTCTACACCTATAATATAATTTTCATATTTTTCCTCCTTCAACAGCATAAAGCAAATATATATTCTGACTATTCAAATAATTTTATCATATTTAGTTAATAAAATATTCAAATAATCACAAAAATATTGAATATTTACCTGTTAAGAACTAAGAAGTATAAAATAAAATTATATGCAAGAAGTCTTAAGGTTATGACAAGTTATTGAAAATGATTTATAATGTCTATTTTGACCTTAATTTTCAAAGTATCTAAAGCTTCATCTCAGAAACACTGACAGGTTTCAAATTTGAAAAAGCTCTCATGCATCTTATTCTGGAGCTAGTATATACTTGCCGTATATTTTATTTATTTTTCTTATTGAGCATTAAAAAAAATAAGCATTTATTTATCAAATTTACTTTCTCAAAGGTCTTCAATCTACAAGTCTAAATACATTTTTGAAGAAAATAAGAGCTTAAATTCCAAGGGTCATTTTAGGTAAAAACGTTGATATAGTAAAAATGTCCAGCCTTAATGGTCTAGCTCCCCAACAATAATTCTCATCACTTGAATTGTGTCAGTGAAAAAATAAAAACAAAATTTTATTTATTTATTTATTTATTTGTCTTTCATAACTATTTCTGTAGCCATGGCTGGTTTGAGACAAGTAAGAAGCATTAATAGTAGCCATTAGGGAAAGGCAAATCAAAACTGCAATGAGATATCATCTCACATGTACTAGAATGGCCATTATAAAAAAGAAACAAAAAAAAAAAAACTGCAAGTGCTAGAGAGGATATGGAGAAATAGGTACACTTATTCACTGATGGTGGGAATTTAGAATGGCGCACCTGCTCTGAAAGGTAGTTTGGCAGTACTTCAGGAAGCTAAGTTTAGAATTGCCATATGATCCAGCAATATACTTAGAAGAACTGAAAGCACGGACATGAACGAACATTTGCACACCAATGTTTATAGCAGCACTATTCACGATTGCCAAGAGATGAAAATAGCCCGGATGTCCATCAGTGGTTGAGTGGATAAACAAACTGAGCTATATACATATGAAGGAATATTATGCAGCTGTAAGACAGAATAAAGTCGATATGCAGACAACATAGATGAACCTTGGGGATATTATGTTGTGTGAAACAAGCCAGAAACAAAGGGACAAATGCAGTATCGTCTTACTAATATAAACTAACTATAATGAGAAAACTCTGAGAGTTAAAGTTGACAACACTGGTTATCAGGAGATAGAAAGAGGGTAGAGATAGGTTATTTGATGCTGAAGGTGTACAGAATGTTCAACAGGATTGCGTATAAAGATCCAGAAATAGATAGCATGATACTATCTGATTGTAGCACAGTACTGAAAGTACGCTAAACAGAGATAAGTGTGAGCATGGTTGAGAGAGGAAGGTTGGGGGCATGTATGTCACCAGAAGGAAAGATAGAGGAAAAAAACGTGGGACTACATAACTTAGTGCTACCTACAGTAGACAATGATGGTGATTGTGCTGGTTTGAAAGGATGTATGGATGCTAGAAAAGCCATGTTTTAATCTAAATCCCATTTCATAAAGGAAGAATAATCCCTATTCAATACTGTATGTTTGAAATTGTAATCAGATCTTCTCCCTGGAGATGTGATTTAATCAAGGGTAGTCGTTAAGCTGGATTAGGTGATGACATGTCTCCACCCATTTGGGTGAGTCTTAATAAGTTTCTGGAGTCCTATAAAAGAGGAAACATTTTGGAGAATGAAAGAGATTCAGAGAGAGCAGAGAATGCTGCAATATCACGAAGCAGAGAGTTCACCAGCCAGCGACCTTTGCAGACGAAGGAAAATGCTTCCCGGGGAGCTTCATGAAACAGGAAGCCAGGAGAGAAAGCTAGTAGATGATGCCATGCTCACCATGTGCCCTTCCAGCTGAGAGAGAGAAGCCCTGACTGTGTTCACCATGTGCCTTCTCACTTGAGAGCGAAGCCCTGAACTTCACAGGCCTTCTTGAACCGAGGTATCTTTCCCTGAATGGATGCCTTTGATTAGACATTTCTGTAGACTTGTTTCAACTGGGACATTTTCTCAACCTCCAAACTGTAAACTAGCAGCTTATTAAATTCCCCTTCTTAAAAGCCATTCTGTTTCTGATTTTTTGCATTCCGGAAGCTAGCAAACTAGAACAGTGATTAAATGGACAAATATAATAATGTTTTCGCATAGGGCAGAAAATGAATGGCACCATTGCAAGGTGTTAAAACTGGGATAGTATATAGAAAAAATACAATTCACGCAAACTGGGATCTATAGTTAACAGTAATATTGTAGTGTGCTTCCATTAATTCACCAAAGACAATATACCAAAGCTAAATGTCAATAAGACAGAGATAAAAGGGAGGGGTTTGGGATTTTTGTTGATGATTCTTTTTTTCCACATATTTCTTTGTGGAAGAAATGAAAATGTTCTCTTATAGATTGTGGTAGTAAATGCATTACTATGTGATTATACCAGGTGCCTTAGCTTGTCCACTTAGGATGGATGGTGTAGTATATGAATAAAATTGCTTAAAAAAAGAACAGAAAGATGCAAGTGCTGGAGATGATATGAAGAGAGATGTATTCCTAGTCACTATTGGTAGGGAGGTAGAATGGCACAACCCTCTGGAGGGCAGGGTGGTGGCTCCACAGGGGGCTGAGGGTGGGATTGCCATATGATCCAGTAAGCCCATTGTTAAGTATATACTTGGAAGAACAGAAAGCAGGGACATGCATAAACATTTGCCACTAGTGTTTATGGCACCATTATTCAGAATTGCCAAAGGATGGAATGTGGCCTAAGATTACATTGACTGATGAATGGAAAGGTGAAATATGGTGTATGCATACAATAGAATATTGAGCTTCTGCAGAAAAGAATAAAGTCACGAGGCCAGCAACCAGGTGAATGAAGCTTGAGGACACTGGATTGAGTGAAATAAGCCAGAAATGCAAGGACAAATCTTATATGGTTTTACTAGTATAAACCAACTATAGTGTGCAAATTCTGATTATTGAATTCAAGAGCATAGGTTATAAGGGGATAGAAAGTGGGCAGGGATTGGGCAGTTGATGATTAAGGAGTTCAGAATGTGCAGTAAGGTTTACCACCTCATTGTAGAGGGTCCTAGATTGTAAGCTCTTATTACAGTCACATCCATTCATGAGTTTTAAGTGTTATTTAAAATTCTGAGATGCTGTGCTCTTTTTTTGTAACCTGGTAGTTACCTGGAACTTTAGGAATCTGTGTGGCACATGAGGTTCAGAGTTAGAGTTTTGCAGCTCTCAAATTCAGCTTTCCTCCATACAGCAACTGAAAAGAAGAAGCTGAAAAAATAGCCAGACTTCAATTAGAGATATGAATGAAATTTATCTGGATAGGACTAAGGCAATTGGAATACAGGGTAAAAGATGATATTATTTATTATTTAAAACTTCAACTTTGGTGTGACATCAAAAGGAAGAGATGTTTATTTTATCTAAAATTTAAATTTTCTGTAGCACACTATCTAAGTTAATCTGTCCAGTTAGTTTATTTAAACAATCTAATTACATGGAACCTACAATAGGCAATGATATCTTCTTAATCTGTTTTATTGTTTGACCTGTGATTGTAAAAACCTTGTGACTGACACTCCCTTTATCTGAGTATGGGTAGAGGAGTAATAAAATAAAGACATGCATGAAAAAAAAAATAAGTTGGGAATATGGGAAGAAATACCCCTACATAAACTATGGATAATAATTATAGTACTGTTTTAATAATCTTCAACAATTGTAGCAAATGTAACTATTGTTAAAAAATAAAATTACAAAATAAGTGTTGTCATCAATGCTAACAAATTCTCCACACCAATGCAAGTGCTGGTGGTGGGGTGGTGTACTTGAATCCTGTATTCTATGCATGATTGTTCTGTAAACCCACAACCTCTCTAATAATTTTTTTAATTTGAATAAAACAAGTATTATTGGGATGGAGCATAATTCCTGGTGATGACAGATTAGGCAACGTTGATCAACTCAACCAAAAGGCTGAAATATGAATATCTATATATCCATGCATTTATCAATTGATAGATAAATTGATAATCAATCTATCTATTTATCATAGGCAACAGGAAACCAACAAGACCCTGAATATTGCCAGACCAAGGAAGTATAGAAAATGGAATCTGTCTTTGTAGCCATTTTTCTCCAAGAAAAGTTAGCATATACCTGAAGAGGCAATTGAGACTGAGAAGGAAAGTGAAACTTTCAACAGATACAAGAACATAGGGAGCCTGAGTTTGTGATTCACAAACTACCAAAAAATCGAACCTGATAAAATACCAAGCTTGGTTTGGATCTTGAAGGTCTGCACATTTGGAGTCAGGGTGAAACTGAGGTAGATCAACCCTAACCTTGTCTGATTCACAGCTGTGAATCAGCTCCACTGCTTATTGGATTAAGGTGACCCAGAATTCTTTATGCCCATGGGCTACATACCAGAAGCATAGTAAATCCTCTCTAGAGAAAGATAACATTATCTTTGACTTTAAATAATTTCTACAACATTTTGTAAATAATACTGAGTACTCAATCCAAAATAATTAAGATATAAAAAAATAAGCCGGTGCACAGGTGGTTCAGTGGTAGAATGCTCCCTTACAATCAGGAGACCCGGGTTCGATTCCTGGACCATGCACCCCACCCCCTCAAAAAAAAAAAAGAAAGAAGACAATGTGATCAAAGTCTAAGAGAAACAACAGAAAATAGACATATATCTATAAGGAGTCCTAATACCACAGGGTTTAACCAACGACTTAGAGAAGAAGTCTATGCTTAATATATTGAAGAAGAAAATAAAAGACAAGATTGATGCAAAAATATAAACCATAATAATTAGCCAAACAGAAATTCTGCAACTGAAAAATTCAGAAGCTGAAATTAAAGAACTCAAAGATGGGTTTAATATCATCTTTTGTACAGATGAAGAGAGAATATTGAACCAGAGTAACATTTAAAAGGATAGAAATACAGATCAGAGCATGGGAGACAAGGGAGTGAGTAAAAAATAGCTAAGATATGCATAATTAGATTCCAAAGAGAAAAAGATTGAAGATTTAAAGATACAGTAGCTGAGAATTTTAAAAACTGATAAATGGCATAAAGCCTCAAATTTAAAAAGCAAATGAAGAAAATGTACCCATGTCTAATGAGGTAAATGTGCCCAAAATTTTTTTTTAATAGAAAATCATAGAAGCAGCCAGGGAAAACAAATGGATTAACTACAAAGAAATTACATTAGAATTGAAGCCTGAAATTTCAACAGAAAAGTAAAATGAAAGCCAGAAGACAATGGAATAATGTGTTCAAAGTATTAAAAGACATTAAGGATTCTATAACCAGAGAAAAAATTCTTCAAAATATTGTCAAGTGTTCTTCACTTGACAGTATGAAAAGTTGCTTATTCTTACAACAAAAAAAAATGTAAAATAAGCCTATGCTAAAGCCGCATTCTCATCTATCAAAGTGGCAAAAATTGTGGAACAAGCAATCTCATATAGTACATGATGATTTGACATCTGTGGAAAGAAATATGGGAATTTGGCAAAATTACATAAACATTTTCCCCTTTACAATTTTTCTTCTAGGAAGCTATCACAAATATATACTGGTAAGATATATAAAAGAAATATGTGCAAAGAAATTCAATGCTATACTGTTTATAATAGCAGAAGAATAGAAAATAATATAAATATCTGTTAATAGGAACTGGTTGAAAAAAATATGGTATATCTGTAAAATGGGGTACAGTACTGTTCTAGTTTGCTAGCTGCCGGAATGCAACACACCAGAGACGGATTGGCTTTTAATAAAAGAGGATTTATTTTGTTGGTTCTTCAGAGGAAAGGCAGCTAACTTTCCACTGAGGTTCTTTCTTACGTGGAAGGCACAGGATGGTCTCTGCTGGTCTTCTCTCCAGGCCCCTGGGTTCCAACAACTTTCCCCGGGGTGATTTCTTTCTCCATCTCCAAGGGCCCGGGCTGAGCTGTGAGTGCTGAGATGAGGAATGCTGAGCTGCTTAGGCTGTGCTACCTTGCGATCTCTCATTTAAGCACCAGCCAATTAAGTCAAACGTCACTCATTGCAGCAGACACGCCTCCTAGCTGACTGCAGATGTAATTGGCGACAGATGAGGTTCACGTACCGTTGGCTTATGTCCGCAGCAACAAGATTAGGTATGCTCACCTGGCCAAGTTGACAACTGAATCTAACTAACACAAGTACAAATATAAAAAATAAATAAGAAATAAATCTTACCACTTTTGAGTATTCTTCAGGATATATTATTAAATGAAAAAAGCAAGGTGGAGAAAATATTTATAATATACATTCAATTATAAAATATTTTACATCTAAAAATGGAGGATAAACCATTGATATTTTGGAAAATGGTTACTTATAAAAGGACAGATAAAATAGGATGGATGCCATGTGAAAAAGGTTTCCCAAAGTGGTTTCTTTGAATATAGCTAACTTGAAGATTTGACTTTAGAACCATGTAAATATAATATGGAATTTAAAAATAAAATTTATTTTTTAAATGTCTGGAAATTCTTGAAATAAAAATGAATAGTTAGTGGCTTTATTTTGAACAGAGAGGTGTACACAAATGATCTTTCAAAACCCAGTAACTTGTATAACCCTAATGGGATAGATGAAAGAACCAATTTATCTTTGAAAGTTAAGGATCCACACTGTGATTTCTAATGTAACCTTTTAAAGACAAGTAAAAATTATATTACTACCAGGTTAATAGCGAAAAATATGAAAATTTTAACAATAATCAATCCAAAAGGTAACTAAAAAGAAAAAGAAAGGGATATAGATTAATTGGGAGGTACAGGATAATGAAAAACTTGGCTGGTGCTTATCCTTAGTTCCTAGGGGAAGAAACTCTGATCCTTTGGATTTTCCCCTGATTTAGAGTGTCTTGTACTCTTCTCTTGGGACCCAGGAGGAGACCTGATAGCTCATATGATAACAAGATACAGTCTTAGGGAGGGGACAGTCCTACCAAAAAGACCAACATGGCAATTAGGGGGTTAGTGTGCCCACCTCCCCAGTCTATGGGAGGGGAAGGAGGCTGAGCTCCAATACATGGGTGATGTTTCTATTCAATCATGCCTCTCTAATGAGACCCCCCTTATAAACTCAGGACACTTAAAACTCTACAAGCTTCCCTGATTGAGAAAACATATCACTGCTATGCTGGGAGGGTGACGTATTCGGACTCTACATGTTCAGAATGCAGAAGCTTGCATTGGAGACCCTCCCATGCCTTGCCCATGTATTTATTCTTTTGGATTCTTTTTAAGTGTCTCATTTTACTATATGAAAACTACAATTATAAGTGTAGCATTTTCAGTGAGTTCTGTGAGTCTTGGGCAGCCTAGACCCCTAAACTTGTGACTGGGGTCTGAAGGGCAATCTTGCAGAGCCCTGTCTGTAACCTGTGGGTTCAGGCCAAATTCCAGGCAGCCAGATTTGAATCGAATTGAATGCCTAGGCAGAGTTGAATGGGACTGAATGACAGCAGTTGCTGTAAAGGTTTTTGATAGCCTTCAAAAGTGGAAAAATGAAAATTTTTAACGATGGTAGATTTTAAGTCAAATATATCACCAATTAATGAAAATATTAATGTTCCAATAAAAAAGATTCAATGCAAAATATAACACAATCATATCTTTGATATAAAAGATCCATTTAATGTACAAGGATATAAACAATGTTAAAATTTAAATGATTAAAAATGATATAATATGCAATCACTAATAAAACAGTTAAGTAGGGTAGCTATATTGATCTCAGACAAAGTTGATTTTAAGACAAAAAGCATTACCAGGGGTAAGGATACACATTTTATACTGATAAAAGTTTCAAGACAACATGAAGTTGTTAAACACTGAACATAGATATATTAAACAACCAACTTCAAAATACATAAAGCAAGATATTTAAAAGTCAAGGGAGAAATTGACAAGCCCAGAATCATAGAAGGAAATTTTCAAGTATCTCTTCCAGTAATTGATAAAATGAATAGATAACACAGCATCAAGAATATAAAAGATTTGAACACATAATGAACAAATTGACCTAATTGACAGCTGGAGAGTACATATTCCTAAAGTATTTGAAGGGCCAAAAAGAAAACATAAAATACTAAAAAATTAGAATTATATTTTGACTACCTTATGAGTAAGTCAGGAATCAATACTAATGGAAAGCTGGAAAATCCCCAAAGTTTGAAAATTTAAAGAAAATGTAAATATCTTGGGTCAGAGAAGACGCACAATGGAAATTAGGAAATATCTTAAATTAAATGAATGAAAATATTTCATATCAGTTCTTATGGGACGCAGTTGAATTCATGCTCAGAATTTATAGCCCTAAATTCATATATTAAAAAATGATGGCAAATCCTTGATCTATTTATTCCAGAATTTATAAAATAGTAGCAAGTTAAAACCAAAAAAGAAGGTATGTATGTAATAATAAAGATAAAAGTAGCAATCAGTGACATAGGACTTCTCCTACCAAACATCAACTAGTTGGTGTTTAAATTACCCCTTATCAAATGCTACAATAAAAACTAAATTAAATATATGAAACAACTACTTGCAATTATTGCTCAACCATCAACAGAGTAGTGCAATCCTTAAATGAAGGGAAACACATGAGGTTTGGCCCATGTTTCCCCCATTTGGAATTGGAGAGAATTAGAACTAAAGCAAAGAGCAGCAGTCTTGCTGAGCAGAGTAGGCAGATAACGTTCAGAGCTGCTAAGGGCTTAAGTGAGGGTGAAGCCAAGGTCATCAAAAACCTGCGTTAAAATTCTCTTTGCGCCCTTGGCCAAATCGTAACTTTTCCATGTGCAGTGAGAGATTCAAGGAAGTCAGGCAGAAAATAACTGCTGGAAGACTGAGAGCCAAGTAAATTTCAATGATCATACCATCCTGAGGACACATTAGTTCTCATATCTGCTACAATAAATGGAATTTTATATTCACTTTTGTATTGAGATCCCATAAAGTCCATACCCTGTGGGTCTGGATCAGATACTAGAAATAAAAGCTCTGCTCTGGGTGTAGGGGCAAAATTAAAATGGCCCCTGTTTTTGTTTGCTAAAGATGTTGGAATGCAATATACTAGAAATGGGTTGGCTTTTATAAAGAGAATTTATTAAGTTACAAGGGTACAGTTCTAAGGCCATAAAATGACCAAACTAAGGCCTCTGAATAAAGATACCTTGACTCAATAAGGGCTGATGATGTCCAGAACACCTCTATCAGCTGGGAAGGCATGTGGTTGGTGTCTGCTAGTCCATCGGCTCCTGGTTTCCAACATCTTCCCCAGGGGCATTTTTTTCCTGCATCTCCAAATATCTCTGTCTGTGTTGGCTCTGAGGCTTTTTCCAAACTGGTTCTCTCTTAAAGGATGCAGTAAGCAGATTAAGACCGACATTGAATTGGTAGAGACAAATCTCCATGGAACCCACCTGATCAAGAGGTCCCACCCTACACTGTTAAATCAGGATTAAAGAACATGGCTTTTCTTCCATACATAACAATTTCAACCCAGCATAGCCCCATACTTAAAAAGACTAAATTAAGCCTCAACAGGATCCAGGTAATCCGTTGTTAATTTCATTGCCTAACTGAACAAAATTCTGAATAAAACAAAATTCTGTGTACCATAATCCATAGTCTCTGCAATTCCCAGCATTAAAAATAACAATAAAAATGGAAATTTTTAAAAGCAGGGAAAAGCAACTAGTAAGAAAATGATGAGAAGTAAATAGAAATAGACCAATAAGTTATTGGAATATTGGAGTGAGCATAGAAATAGTTGAATATAACAATGAATTTATATGTTAAAGAAAAGAGAGAAAAAGATGGACAAAATAATAAAAGATAGACTATTTCAAAACAAGAATCTGTTTTTAAAAATCAAATGAACATTCTAGAACTGTAAAATAAACATCTGGATCTAAGATTTTATTGGATGATGCAGTAGGTTGAGTGCTTCTACAGATATATCCATGTCGTGATTCCTGGAACATTACTTGTTGTTCTGGTTAGGTTCATGTGTCAACTTGGCCAAGTGGTGGTACCTGTTTGTCTGGTTGGGCATGTGCTGGCCTTTCTGTTGCGATGAGGACATTTCATAGAATTAAATCATGATCACCTTGGCTGCATCCACAGCTGATTCCATTTGTAATCAGCCAAGGGGAGTGTCTTCTGCAATGAGTGATACTTAATCTAATCACTGGAAGCCTTTTAAGGAGGATTCAGAAGAGACAGGCTCTCTTCCTGCTTGGGCCGGTGAGCCTCTCCTGTGGAGTTCCTCCAGACCCTCCATCGGAATCATCGGCTTCACAACCTGTCTTGCGGATTTTGGACTCTGTGTTCCTGCAGTCATGTGAGACACTTCTATAAATTTTATATTTGCGAGTGTTCCCTGTTGATTCTGTTTCTCCAGAGAACCCTAACTAATACACTTATCAAAAGGGATTTTGCAATACAATTAAGGTTGCAGTCCTTAAATTAAGTAAATTATCCTAGATTACATGGGAATGCCCAGTCAGGTCACATAAGCCTTTAAAAGCAGAGAACTTTCTCCAGCTGGAAGCAGAAAACAGATCATTCAGAAGGTGAATAGCTCAGAGATTCCAATTCATTGACGCATTCATTGCACCTTGGTTGGAGATAAAGGAGCTCATAAGCAAGGAATGGGGGTGTGCTCTTGGAGGTGGGTGGCTCACAGCTAATAATCAGGAAGGAAATGGGATCCTGAGTCCTACTGCCCCAAGAAACTGAATTCTGCCAAAAACCTGAATGAGCTTGGAAATGGATTCTTTCCAGAGCCCCCAAAGAACAGCCCAGCAAGATGACACCTTGACTTCATCCTTTTGAAACCTGTGTGGGGAAAGCAGCTGGGTCAACAAAGATTTCTGCCCCATAGAACTGTGAGATGTTAAATTTTTATTGTTCTAAACTGCTGAATTTGTGGCAATTTGTTATGGAAACAATAGGAAGTAAATACAGATTTGGATACTTGGAAGTGGGGTGCTGCTCTAACAAATACCTAAAAATTTGTGAGTGGTTCTGGAATCAGGCAATGGGTGGAGCCTGAAAGAGTTTTGAGAAACTTGAGAGAAAAAGTTGAGATTTCCTTGAACAATCTGTCCTATTAGACGTTTCCTCTAAATTGAATCATATAATATGGGCCCTTCCCTTGGTCTCTCATGTCTTTCAATTAGCATAATATTTTTCAGTGTTCATCTGCATTGCACTTCTTTCCCTTTCCTGGCTGAACAGTATTCAATTGTATGGCTATATTACATTTTATTTATCCATTTATCGTCAGTTAATGGACAATTAGATTGTTTTCACTTTTGGGCTATTATGATAGTACTTTATGAACACCCATTTCTGTGTGGATAGATGCTTTTATTTCTCTTGGGTATATACTTAGGAGTGGAAATGATAGGTCAGATATAATTAGGTTACTCTTTTGAGAACTGCCAGACAATTCATCATAGCGGTGAACCACTTTACATTTGAGTATGGGTTCCAATTTTCCACATCCTCATAACAGTTATTTTTGTAAGTTATAGCCATTCTAGTGGATATTAAGTAGTATCTCACTAGTGATTTTGATGTGCATTTCCTTGATTACTAATAATGAAGAGCATCTTTTCATGTGCATACTGGCTATTTTGCATATCTTGGAGAAATATCTATTCAGATCCTTTACCCATTTCATTTTTTTAATTGGGTTGTTCGCCTTTTTGGTGTTGAGTTGTGAAATTTCTTTATGTATTCAGGTTACTAGACCCTTACCAGATAAATGTCCTGAAAATCTTTTATTACATTCTGTGGGTTGTCATATCACTTTCTTGAGAGTGTCCTTTGATGCACATTTTTAAAAAATTTACATGAATTTCAATTTATTTATTTTTTCTCTTGTTGCTTATGGTTTTGGTATCATATATTTTTTAAGCTGTTGCCTAGCCCAATGCCATGAAAATTTGCATCTATGTTTCCTTATAAGAATTGTATATGGGTGGGCCATGGTGGCTCAGCAGGCAGGAATGCTTGCCTGCAATGCCAGAGGACCTGGGTTCAATTCCCAGTGCCTGCCCATGTAAAAAAAGAAAGAGTTGTATAGTTTTCTCTTTTATGTTTAGTTCTTTGGCCCATATAGAATTAATTTCTATATGGCGTAAGTTAGGGGTCCAAATTCAGTCTATTGAATATGAAGAGCTAGTTGTCCCAGAACAGTTTGTTCAAAAGATTATTCTGTCCCCATAGAATTGCTTTAGCATCCTTGTCAAAAGCCAGTTCACTGTAGATGTATGAGTTTATTTCCGGTCTCTCAATTCTGTTACATTCATCTATACGTTTATCCTTAGGTCAGTACCATATTGTTTTGACTATTGTATCTTTACATTTAGTTTTGAAATTGAGAAGTGTGAATTCTTCTACTTCTACTCCTTTGGCTAGTTGGGTTCACTTGCAATTCTTTATGAATTTTAGAACCATTTATCAAAAAAAAAAAGGCAGATGCGATTTTAATAAATGTTGCATTTTATCTGTATATCCTTTTGTGGAATACTGCCATATTAACAATAATTTCTGCCAACCTATGAACATAGAATGTCTTTCCATTTATTTAGTTCTTCTTTGATTTATTCTTTCATTGTATTCTTCAGACAAGTTTTTCATTTCGTAAGTTGAATTTTTTCCCAAGTATTTTATTGACTTTGATGCTATTGTAAATGGAATTGTTTTCCTAATTTCATTTTTGGATTGTTCATGCTTGTGTATTCTGCCACTTTGCTGAATTCTCTTATTAGCCATCATAGTTTTTTTTTGTGATTCTTCAGGATTTTATGCAAATACGATTGTCATCTGTGAAGAGAGGTCAACTTATTCTTCTTTTCTAATATGATTGTCTTTTATTTCCTTTCTTTCTTAATTGCTCTGGCTAGAACTTCCAGCATAATGGTGAATAGAATGGTGAAAGTGGACTTCCCTTTCTTTTCCTAGATCTAGGGCAGAAATTTCAGTCTTTCACCATTAAGTGTGATGTAAAGGTTCAATTTTTCATAATTTCCCTTTACCATGTTGAAGAAGTCCTCTTCTACTCCTGTTTTTATCATGGAAGTGTGTTGAGTTTTGTCACACATTTTCTTCTTCAATCAAGATGATCATGTGTTATTTTTTCCATTCATTCCATTAGTGTGATATTTTACATTGATCAATTCTCACATTTTAACCTCTCTTGCATTTCCAGGGATTAAACTCCACTAGGACATGGTGCCTAATCCTTGAAAAAGCTCCTGGATTTGGGTTGCCAGTATTTTTTTTTCAATGTTTTTGCATCTATATTCATTTGGATTATTGATTTGTATTTTTTCCTGTGTTATGTTTGTCTGGGTATGGAATATGGTACTGGCCTCATAGAATGAATAAGGAAGTATTCCTTCCACTTCTATCTTTTGGAGGGGATTGAGAAGAATTGGTGTTAATTGTTTAAATATTTGGTAGAATACACCAGTGAAGCCATCCTGTCATGGATTTCCCATTGTTGGAAGTTTCTTGATAACTCATTTAATCACTACAATTGTTTTAAATATGTTTAGATTTTGTATTTATTTTTGAGTCAAACTGGTAATTTGTATGTTTCTAGGAATGTGTCCATTTCAACTAGGTCATCTATCTATCCATTTGTAAAGTTCATAGTAATGCTGCCAGTTTACTCCTGATTGTAGTAATTTTCATTTACTATCTTTTTCTTGATCAGTATAGCTAAATGTCCATCAGTTTCATTGATATTTTTAAAGAGCCAGTGTTTGGTTTGTTGAGTTTATTGTTTTTCTATGCTCTATTTCATTTATGTCTTCTTTAATCTTTATGATTTCGATGTTTCTGCTTTATTTGGGTTTAATTTGTTATTCTCCACTCATTTTTAATGTTGGAAAATTAGTTTGTAGATTTGATATCTTTGCTATGTTTCAATGTAGGCATTAGCAGCTGTAAGTTTCCCTCTAAACATTGTTTTTGCTGCATCCCTTAACTTTTGGTATGATGTGTTTTATTTTTATTTGAAACAGAAGTATTTTTGATATTATTCTTTGTTTCTTCTTTGGTTATTGTGCTGGTTTGAAAAGATGTATGTTCCCTAGAAAAGCCATGTTTTAATCCTAATCCCATTTGTAAAGGCAACTGTTTCTTCTAATCCCTATTCAGCATTGTTTGAAACTGTAATTAGATCATCTCCCTGAAGATGTGATGTAATCAAGAGTGGTTGTTAAACTGGATTAGGTGATGACATGTCTCCACCCATTTGGGTGGGCCTTGATTAGTTTTTGAAGTCCTATAAAAGAGGAAACATTTTAGAGAATAAGAGATTCTGAGAGAGCAGAACAGAATGATATATCCACGAGAAGCAGAGTCCACCAGCCAGCGACCTTTGGAGATGAAGAAGGAAAATGCCTCCTGGGGAGCTTCATGAAACAGGAAGCCAAGAGAAGAAGCTACCAAATGATGCTATGTTCACCATGTCCCCTTCCAGATGAGACAGGAACCCTGACTGTGTTCACCATGTGCCTTTCCAAATGAGAGAGAAATTCTGTGTTCGCCATGTGCCCTTCCAAATGAAAGAGAAACTGAACTTCATCGGCCTTCTTGAACCAAGGTATCTTTCCCTAGATGGATGCCTTTGATTGGACATCTCTATAGACTTGCTTTAATTGGGACATTTTCTTGGCCTTAGAACTGTAAACTAGCAACTTATTAAATCCCCCCTTTTAAAAACCATTCCATTTCTGGTGTATTGCATTCTGGCAGCTAGCAAACTAGAACAGTTATTGAAGAGTGTGTTGTTTAATTTCCACTTTGTAATTTTTCCAATTTCCTCCTGTTATTGACCTAATTTTAATCTTTAGGACAACTACTAAGAAAAAAATACATATAGACTAAGAAATGACAAGAAAATTTAAATGGTACACCAGAAAAATTTCTATAATGTTCATAATATAGGGATTGAAAAACAAAAACAAAGATGTGATATACAGAAAGCAAATACCAAAATCGGAGTTATACCCTATCAGTAATTATGTTAAATGTCAATAGATTACAGAAATAAGCCCTTCTTTATCAGTAATTACATTGTGTCAATGGACTAAACTCACATGGGAAAAAGTATCATCCAGCTATATGCTTAATTCAGTTTTGATTCAAAGACACCAATAGATTGAAAATTAAAGGATGTAAAAAGATTTTCTATGCATGTATGTTATACATAAAGGACTTAAAATTTTATAAAATATCATGAAAGTAGAGGAAGGAGGACAAATGACATTCATAGAGAAATTTACTTTTTCTACTTGATTATTACCGCAATGGGAGCCTTTTGGTTTTCAATTACATAGGCTATAAATGTTCTTACCATCTGAAATCCATTCTGAGTGGCTTGTCCAACATATTCCTCCCTCAATTTACCTTGCCACCTGTGTCACTTGTTTATTTATTGCTTCTTAGCTCCAAGCCCACCTGTCTTTGCCTTGCTTCGTCATCCTGCAGTTGGACTCTAGACATTTCTCATTAGCGGGTTTACTTGATTAAAGTTGCTGGTAGAGAGTACTTTGCTAGTGGGAGGTCACTAGCAAAACCAGAGCAGGACGAAGAGCCTTCTGTTCCTATTATCCATATGAAGCCAATGGATTGATAGGCACAGGCCCTGCTACTACGAACTGCAGCACCAGCTCTCATGGATTACAAGTCCATGCCTTCTGTTAGATTTCTCCATCACTGTAGCAGCAGCTCTCATGGCTCTATTGCAGCTAGCAACCTTAGGAAATTTCTCATTCATCCCAAATGCCGTTGTCAAAGCAGAAGCTAATCGTAGTTAGGGAACAGCTGAAGTCTCAGCCCATATTTGACACAGCAAATTCACAGTTGGTCTGCAGACTGATTCTGTGGCTATTTTTTTCAGTTTCTGAATGTATAATTGTAATAGATCCACTTGGCAACTGGTAGAATCCTCACATTTACTTTCTGACTCATGAGTAAGACCGTGATGGTAACAAAGTCTACGTGGAAGTCCCTGAGACTTCCCTTCACTATTTATTTGTTAAATCAGAAGTAGTACTACATCTTTGGTCCCTGAATGAATTGCAAAGATTAGTGCTATCATCAAATATTGCACTGTATGCAATATTTACCCTGTGCAAAAGATGGATGGATTTGGGTGATGACTTTGATGACATTTTATAACAACTGATTCAGATGTAGTATTTTTTTTTTTGGATGTAGTATTTTTACTAGAGCAAATCAATACAGTCATCGGAACTTGGTTTGTAAATATTGACTTGGCCAATCCTTTTTCCTTCATACCAAAAATGGTAAGAACCACTAGAAGAAGTTTGCCTTTTTGGGGGAGGACCAACAGCACATCCTACTATAATACATCAGAGTTTCTTCCACTCTCCCACTCTGTGCCATATTATAGTCTGCAAAGGTCTCGATCATCTTGACATTACACAGAGCATCAGACTGTTCCCACAAACTGATGATGATATTCCGACTACATGAGATGAGCTGGAATTAGTAACTACTTTCAATGCCTCAGTAATACATGTGTGAGCCAGAGAGTGGAATAAACTCCACAAAATTTCAGGGGTTTATCACAATGAAGTTTCTGGAGGGCCAATGTATGCAGAACGAAATATTTCCTCCAAAGTAAAAGACATGTTACTGCACCTCACACCATCTGCAATAAAGAGAGGCACAACATTTGATACGTCTTTTGAAATTTGAAAGGAACACACATTATATCTGTGTTTTAGATTTAACATGTATACCAAATCACTTATAAATTGACCAGTTTAGATTGGGTTCCAGAGCAAGAGAAGGTTCTGAAGCAAGTTCAGTCTTCAATGCAACTTGATTTCCCCTTTGGGCCTTATGATCTAGCAGAGTCAATGATATATGAATTACCTGTGTGACCAATAGGAAAGTTGGAGATTCTGACAAGAATCTATAAGAGAATCACAATGCAAACCTCAAGGATTTGGGAGCAAATTCATGTCTCTTTGGCTGATAATTATTCTTTGCAGAAACAGTTTCTGGCTTGCTGCTAGGTGTTGATAAAAACTGAATGCTGAACCATTGGATATCAGTTGACCATGAAATCTGACCTTTTAATTTGAACTTGATTTCTGAGTTACCAAACTAATGTTAGGCGTGAGAAAATGCACTATAGTATCAAGTGGAAATACTATGTGAGAGATTGTGCTCAGATAAGTCCTAAAGATACAAATAAGTTGTATGAGCAGGTGGTTCAGACTTATTTGATACCAACTACAGCTGCATTGCTCCTCTCCCAACACACACCTTTGACCTCATAGGGAGTTCCTTATGATCTGTGGGCTGAGGAGGGAAAAAATGGTACTATTTTATAGATAATTTTGTCCAATATACTTGTCCCCTTCAAAAGTGAACAGCTGTAGAATTTCAATCCCGCACAGAGATGACCTTGTATGACAGAACTTAAGCAGTATCTTTTGCTGTTCTCTTTAGATTGACTGAGACTGGGCCAGAAGTATCGATTTGAATTATTCATGTGTGTCTGCTCATGGTGTGGCTGGTTATTTAGGGCTTTGAAGAAATGGGAATGGAAAGTTAGTGAGAAGTTGCTCTTGGAAGTGGTATGTAGATGGACCTTCCTAAATAGATAAAGACTGGTGCTATTTTTGCTCCCTGTGAATGCCTACCAAAGAACATGTACTTTGGAGGAGAATCTAAATAAGGTAGACAAATGACTTGTTCTATGGATATCAATAAACTCTTTCCCCAGCCATCACAGTGCTTACTCAATGGGCCCATGAACAAAGAGTTCACGGTGATTGGAATGAAATATGCACTTCAACAATATGGATTTTCTTTTACCAAATGGATAGCCCTACTACCCAGTGCCTTATCTTCTGGCAGAATAGACCAACAATGAGTCCTCTATATGGCACCATTCCCAAGGAGAGCAGCCAGTCACATGGAGGCAGGTAGATTACATTGGCTTTCACCCATTATGGAGAGGTAGAGATGTATCCTCACTGAAATAGAAATACATGCTGAATATGAATTTGCATTCAATGCATATGATGCTTCTTCTACCTTCACCATCTGCAAACTCACAGAGAACCTTAATCATTGATATGATATTTTGTTTTGTATAACATTGATTCTGATTGAGAAACTAATTTCTTAGCATGAGTTGCAATGGGCTCATGGAATTAATTGGTCTTACTGCACTCTCACTCATCCAGAAGTCCCTGGCCTAACACAATGATGAAATATTTTAATGAAGAGATATTGGCAATGGCAGTTGAGAGACAGCACCCTAAGATGATGAGACCTCAAAGTGTATAGAATATTCTTAGAATCATGGACACTGTTGTATGGTTTTGTCTCCCACATAGCCAGAATATATGGGTCTCAGAATTAAGGGTAGGAAGTGACTTCTCTAACTTTTTTTACCCATCCCCTGTCATAGAAGTTTTGTTTCCCATCCCAGAAAGCTTGAGGTCTATTAGTTCAGCAGTCGTAGTTCTCCAGTAGGGAATGCTTCCACCAGTGAAAACATCAATACTTTCATTTAACTTAAAGATAAGACTGTTGCCTGGACATTTTGCACTTTCTCATCCCATAGAATGAATAAGCAAATAAAGGTGTTGCTCTAGTGAATGGAGTGATTGATCTAATTGTGAGGGGGAAATTAAGTCACTGCTACGCAACAGGGCAAGAAAAATTATGTCTGTTCTCCAAGGAATTCTCTGGAGGGCCTTTTAGTATTTCCATGACCACTAGTAAATGCTAATGGAAAATGATGGCAACAACAAAAAATGACAACAAAACCATTAATGACTTTACCCACTAGGTAAAGCCCACAAGCACCTGAGGCTCTGGCTAAGGGTAAGGAAATATGCAATAAAAGATGGTTTTGGGAGATGAAAGTCATGGAAACCTCCTCATGACCAATTATAGAAATGAGGATTATTTTGTATTTGCTTATCTTCCCCTTGCTTATATTTTATAATTATTGCATGTGTAATTTTATTTATTATCTTTTTCTTTCTCCTTCTTCTTATCATCTCTACAAGTTTGTTGGATGTGAACTTTATAAAGTATTAAGATAAGTCCAGTGTGACTGTGACTGAATTTAAGGATTAATTAATATAATTAATCCTCAATAGATACAATGACTGTTGGGCTGTGTCTCCTCATTTTGAGGAGAGGATAAGACTTTTTTTTAATTGTGTGAAGGATAGCTGCATCTTGTGTGGGGTATAATTACTTGTTTTGCTCTCTCTCTGTCCATCTTAGCATATCAACTATTTTCTACAGTTGCTAATTCTGTATTTCTTTAAGTCCATGTTTGCCTCTTTTGTATGTTAACCACTTTTTATTAACTAACAGTTCGTTATATTGCATTTTTCCTCGTAAAATTGCTATTGTGCTTCCTTTCTCCTGCTTGGTTCCTGCTTGGTTCACCTCTTCTAGGCATCTATTATAACAAAACAAAATGCCCACAGCATAGTGGCTGAAAACAGCTTATGACTGATACTCTCTCACGTGGTTCAGTAGTTTGACAGGGATTGGCTGGAAATTCTTTCTCAGCGTTTCTCGTGAGGTTGTGGAAATATGTCAGGGAGGGCTGCAATCATGAGAAGACACTTCCGTGCTGGGCATCTGAGATGGGTCAATCACATCGCATTGTTGAAGCTGGGAGCATACCCTGGGCTGTCAACTGTAGCAAGTGCTGTGGCCTCTCAGTAAATGCTGAGCTTCTCCCAGCATGGAGGGTGCAGTCCCCGGGGGCTCACCTAGGATAAAACTCTCTGGGTGAAAGGAAAACAAAAGATACCAAGCCCACCAAAGGACTATTCCTGGGACCAGAATAATATTAATTCTGTATGTTTTACTGTAGATCCTACGATTTCCCTGGAGTTTTGTTGCCACTTTATGTACAATTTTATCAGTTTGTTTCCTTAGGTGGCATCAACATAATTTGATGTTGGCTGACCTAAACAGAATAATAACTTTATTAAAAGCTGTCAAGAAGCTTACAGACATATCAAGAGAGGAAAGTTTTAGGTCCCTACAATCTTTAAGAAAAAAGAAGTTTGACTGCTAGAACCATAGTCTCAATTCTTTCATTGTAGTATAAAAAGATACTACTAATTCTGTTGGTAAAAATACTATACCATAAATCATGCTTCCCAAAATTAAAACATTGGGCAATGAATACTGCTGTTCTTAGAACATGGATTTTGATACCACTCTCTGTGTTCTCTTTTTGTTATTAGTTCAAATCATACAGGTTCATAAAGTTGTCCAAAACCAGATAAAATTCCTAAATCCAAGCTATCAGAAGAAATGGCAAAGCAAGAATCTAGCGTTTTCAGCTTTCATAACTAGAGCAGGACGTTGCTTTCAGCCACAACTCAGAAGTTGGAGAGCTCTCCAAACATCAGAGGCAGGCGCTGATACTTGGCAGCCACCCAAATATAACTCTGTCTGGTATACATATATTTACTCTTACAGAAGTATTAACTAAATTTTGTACAGATCTCTGAGGGAGGGACTTAGTCAAATGAAAAAACCTTCAGACACACCTATGAATAACAAGGGTGTGGCGTAATAGGTGTAGAATGTGGCCCCGTTATTCTGGTTTTGATTACCAAAGATGTAATTAAATATATAATTAATTGCGCAATAGTGTTCTGAATGATTTAGGGTGAAATTTTAAATGCATTTTTTACAGGGATACCAATTTATATCAATGCATTTGTGTGTGTGTGTGTGAACAGTATACAAGTTGGCTTGCAATCTCATAACTTTTGGTACACAGCTATTTACCTCCTGTTACCATTATGAAATACATTATTAGTGTTGGATGGAATCAGAAAAGATATAATGGTATCTGAATAAATGTCACAATAGTGATAACAGATTCTGTTATTTATTTATTACAAGAGGGTATTTAATGTGAAGCATGTTTCTTAATTCCATTCTTCTCAATATATTTTAAGATTTAGTGAGTATGAATAAAGGCTTTGGAGGAAACAGTTACTTCTTGAGATCTGAATTACATTTTGACTTGCTAGAAGTTTAGTGGCATTAACTGATATGCACATTCTGGGCAAGGTTTTAGCGAGGTGGCTGAGAGAGACAGAGATCTTTATTGATCAAGAGATAAGAGACTCAGAAACCCATTAGCCTATATACAAATAGCAACTGATTTTATACGGTGACTAGAAAAATATAACTATAGACTAAAAAACTACCATAGCAACTAATTATTAGTGACTCAGCTAAAAATACCATCTGGAATCAAACATTCTATGAATAGTATATATAATAGGAATTTTATGAGGTTCATGCTTCTTCTATTCAATACATCAATTAATGAATCTATTATTTCATTCAGTTATTCATCATTTATTGAATGCTTTTCATGTGACAGGCAGTGAAGAAAACATTGATTAAGCAAAATGTCACTCTTCTCACATACATTGTAGTCAAGAAGAAGGAAAAAGAAATTAAGTAAACAATCATAAAAACAAAATAAAACCACGCACATGGAAGTAACTAGGAATTATACCGAGAATATTTTAGGCAGAATTCACTGGATCAGTTTACTGGTCCACAGAGTGTGCTGGTCTTTAAACTGTTTATTGCTGCTTCATAATGATGTAAATACAGAATTTGAGAGTATATATTTAGAAACTTTTCATGATAATTTGACAGAGAAAAGTTCTTCTTGTTGAATCTAATATACAGTTGGGCTTTCTTTTTAATGTCTGTTTTTATTTTTTCTAGTATCTTATTTTTATTGTGCTTTACAAAACTATCAGTCCACAAAGATTTTGGAGGAACATAAAACTCTGCCCCTTCCTGATGATAACTGAAGAAACCCTGCACTAGATCATGAGCCCTTGGCCATACCATTTGTTTATATACACCATAAAAAAAAGAAATAGCACCAAAATCCAATCCACTTATGATGATCAAAGTTGTTTTAAGGAAAGTTCTTTCTCTAGTTATGCTCTGTGCTTCATGTAATTGGCTAAGACATTCACTCTGCTAGCTGCCAAGTGGTAACTTCCATTTATCTAGTGTCTTGGACTACATAGGCCACAGGTGCTTAAAATGAAACAGAGAAGTTGAGAGATTTTTTCCTGAAGTGTGTGTTTGCTGATTTTTTAAAAATCTAAGCCATCCTCAAACAGTCTTTCTGTTTTGGGTGACTCTCCTTGAAAAGCAAGGCCTGTAACGCATCAGATGTTCCCATCTGGGAGTTTGAAACTTGAAATAGTAACCCATTTTCAGGGATAGTAAAGAAAAATCTCAAGAGGTTGGCCATTCACATGACAGCTCAGGGGACGGCACGAGGCACAATGTCAACTGCAGTCTTCTAACCAGATTTTTTCTGTGCCGAGGCCTTGACTGTGTCTTTTGCCCTATTGATTCAGACGTATTTTCTGAACTTAGCTCTCTGAGGTTTTGTTTTGTTTTTAATTATCAGTTCAGACCAGTAATCTTCCAATAAACTAGTTTTCTGCTCAAATTACCCAGGGTCAGTTTTTATAGCTTGCATCCAAGAAACTAAGGCATAACCAGAGTATACCCAGTATGTGTACTTCATTTTCTTCCCCAAATATTACTAAAATGTTCTTTAACAGGCACCCTATTGTATCAGCAGAATACAACTGTAGTGAATTTTTTCTTTCAAATCGAATGATTTTATTTGTTTAACAGTGTTCTTAGATGAAAAAGATCTCTATTGTTGCTATGAACTAGTGATCAACAAAAGGATTTAAACAAGAAGCTTTTTTTGCACCAAGACATAAAAACAAAAATGACAGCTAAAATAACATTACTTATCTAGATATTTAGGAAATTAATCATTTTAATTAGCAGAGGGTTTTAATTGATTCTTTGGAAAGCCAAAATTTACTATTGTTATCATCCTTATTATTTAATATTTGTTTTCAAACTTTCATTGAAAAGTAAACTCATCATAAGTGTATGTCAATTAATTTACACAAAATGATCACATTTGCATAACCAGCACCAAACTAAAATGCATAATATTCCCACAAAGTCCTTCTCATACCACCTCCAGGTAACTAGGAAATTATTAAAGGAAAACAACTCTATTATTAGCACGGATACCCTTATGAGCAGAGTAACTGTCCTCTGAACCCAGTGCAGATGGAAGAATTATGCGAAATAAATTATAAATAATAGATTTAAAATATTTTTTTAATCCAGTAAATTTGGGGTTTCTTTGTCCCACAGTAATAAGTAACTGGACTAGAAATTAGAATCTAGAAGTGTGATGCTGACATGATGTAAACCAAAGACTTGTGATATTGGCTTTGAGCCTAGATTGAGATCTGAGAGGTAGAAGAGGAACTATTCATAGAGAACAGGGACGAGGAGCAGTGAGGGGTTCCAGGGCACAGGGGACCTGTACTGTGCATTATTAAAACAACTGGTGAGACGGTGGCCCTCTGTCACACAGAAGATAGAAAACGGACCTAATGAAGTTGTGAAGTATGTGGATATGTCTATTTGCAGGCAGAATAATGAAACAAATTTTGGCTTCCTTTAGCTACCTATGATAACATATTGCAAAAGAGAGATGAAAGAAAGAAATAATACCTCAGTTTTCAAGAATACTTTAGAGGAAACTCTTCAATTTAAGGGTTTTCTGAGTTAGAAAATAAAAATGTTTTATATTCCATAACCCTGCATAGAGCAAAAAGTGTTCAAACTAAAAATGGCCTCAGGGAAAATCTCAAATCCAAGGCACTATAAGTAATACATGAACGATGAGCCAATTCCAAATTGAGCATTAAGAACTCAGAAAATTTTAGGCAATGCCTAGAAGTAGAAAACTCTTGCTTAGATAGAAACTCTTCTAATCGTCTTATGGGCATGAATCTTCAAGGTCTGTCTTACAGAATGAATATAAGAGGCCTACCATAAACTTGTGAGAGCACTTTTGGTCTTATGGGATAAATCCCAGTAAGACTTATTGGAAACCTACAATGTTTTGAAGAGAATTTTATGGGCAAAATCACAAATGTGGACTAAAAAGAGACAGAGACCAGACAAAAGTGAGAAGATGTTTGGGTCTCAAAACATCTATGTAGAGACAGCAGGTGGAGAAAAATACTCACTTGCAAATACTGACCATTTCTTATGAAAAAGAAAAAATAATTCAAAGGTTAAGTCCCACAGCCTGCAGGAAGGACAGAAGAGTCAAGCTAAAACATTCTTAGAGTGCAGATACATATCCTAACCAAGGAATATATTCTGCCTCTGGAGCAGGGAAGACTTGGGACATATTCTCTGCTGGATTTCATAATTGCTATGGAATGCTAACAGTTATTTGTCATCTGTTATCCCCTTTTTAAACAAAAAAAGATATCCTATCTGCCGTATGGCGCATTATGCTACTTGCATGTCAAAAAATTTTTGTAGATGTGACTAAATTAAGGATCTTGAACGAGGAAGATTTTCCTGCTTTATCTAAGTGACACCAATGTACTCACAACAGTTCTCATAAGAGGGAAGCAGAAGGGTCAGAATCAGAGGGAAGAAAATGTGATGATGGAAGCAGGGCTAGAGCTCAAAAAAGGATCTGAAGACGCTTCTCGGCTGGTTTTAAGATAAAAGAACAAGCCATGCTAAGAAATGGAGGAGGCTTTTAGAAGTTGGAAAATGCAAGGAGAAAGATTATCTCCTTAAGCCTGCAGAAGGAACACAGGATTCTCTAAACCCTTATTTCCAGTTCAGTGAAACTACCTTGAGACGTTTTTACAGAATTATCTTACGTAATTCTAAGAATGCATTTGTATTGTTTAAGCCACTTAATTTGTAACCGATGGATACAACAAGCAACAGAAATAGAAGGTAATAGCAATAGGAAGCAATAAAATAGGAAACCAACATACTGTTTTATTGTATGTTGGGTATGCACAAGAAAGAGTAGTCGTCTTTAAAGCTTAGTGGGCACCAGCCTGGCCTTTGAGACTGACAGCTTCTGCTTCCTCTATCTTGGAAAAAGCTTTCATGTAAGGAGTCTGATGGCACTAAGGACACTCGTGCCATCTAAGGCAGCTCAACCCATCTCAGGTAAGGCTCTAGACAAGCGAGTGATCAACAACCGCTTTGGATGGTGACAAACACTACAAGGACAGAAAAACAACTTGGGTAAGCCTCACTCAGCTAAGGATCATGGGAAACAATGCATACCTCTTAAAGGCTTTAAGTTATTACATTTTGGCTTGGTTTACCATGCAGTAATGTGTAATTGAAAAGAATTAACATTTTAGTTGGGAAAATAAATCTTGAAGATATTTCACTGTTTGGCTGCCTGCACTTTTGACGCTAATAAGTCTAAAATGATCGTTTTTACATTGCCCAAACAGGTAACATTTTGAATAAAATATGATTTGAGTAAAGCAAGATTCCCTGTTTCACCACAAAATTCCACAGTAGGTGTCACCTCCACAGGAATTGATTAGACTACATTTGCCAGGTTTGAAATGTGGTCCGCACCCATATGAAGCGAATTACAAGCGCTATAAAGTGAATTCTGCAGCCAGTTTTCCAGTCATTCGTTAATCACCTTGAACAAGTACGCGTCGTCTTCACAGTCATCTCTGTTTTAGTTTTCTGTTGCTGGGTAACAGATTACCTCAAAACCTGACATCTTAAAATATTTATTATCTCGTACGGTTTTTAAAGGTCCATGATCCTAGAGCAGTTTGCTTGCATGATTCTGTCTCGGAATCTCTAATGAAGTTGTAGTCAGGCTGGCGGCTAGAGCTGCTGTCATCTCAAGACCTGGCAAGGGCTGAAGGTCCCAATTTCAAGCCCACCAAGGTGGTTCTGGTGACCTCAGTGCCCTAACTACCACCGAGTTTTGCCATCACTTAGATAAAGGAAAGTGCATTTGAATATATAATAATAACAACATAATTATAGAATAAAGGAAAGTCTTTCCTGATAAGGAGTTGTCTAACTTAAATAGATATAATGGATATAACGATGCATTTCCTAATATTTAAAAATATCTATTGCACACCAATTATAATATTTTGTTTTATATTATAGCACATTGTCTGTCCTCAGGGATTTTAAAATACACCATGGATGTGGTCTGTAAAACTATTTGATGGGAAAGAAAAAGACCATTCTGGAACAGTGATAAAGTATGCAGCTTCTTATGGATTCCTAATCTGTAACAGTATATTATAGCATATTCAGTTAAAAATAATCAACCTGTTTCATTTTATTTGTCAGTGAAGTATACTTCAAAATGGTGATGCATTTGTGAACTTATTTATCTGAGTATCTACTAGTTCTGCTTCAAAAAATTATGATATAAACCTCTTAGGGGAAAGGAAGCATCTCTTTGGTCTCTGAATGTTCTCTCTTGTTCTTTCTATTGTCTTTAAAAGAAATTTCAGTGGTGGTACACATGACTGGAGGCCAGAGAAGAGTGATTCTGTGATGATAGCTTGAATACTTCAGAAAGTGTTTCAGGAATAATAAGTCCTAGGGAGATGATGAACAACAGCATGGCATATAGTTCACAGCCAACTAAGTCTTCAAATTTTGAATAAATGGTCTGCACTGAGAATATGTTGCAAGGCAATTTTTGCAGAAAGATAGAGAGAATTTTTACATTGTTGATGATGAAACAGTACACACAAAAGAGAATAATTTTTTTAGGTAAACTATCATTTAAAATTATGGCGAGAGGCACCTTTTATTTTATTATTATTATTTTTTGGCATGGTATCTATCTGAATATGGAAAATGACAAGGGCTTTATGGGCAATATACTCATAATTAGAGCTGCATGGAAAATTTCCACATCATACTTTTGTTGAAATTTTTCATTTTTTGGCTAAGGGCATTTTTGTTCATTTAGTTACAACTGAAAAATGGTTTTTACTTTAAGAACAGTTTTTCCATATTCTCTATTCTAAAATTATATTGTATTCCCCCCATGAAGGAATATAGTGAGATTGTATGTGAATGGGACAGAAAATCGTAGTTATCTGATTTAATTAGCATATGGTTATTTTTATTCAAGAATTTGCACAGTGAAGCAAACTTGGGATATTCAAGGAGGTTTTGACTCTCAGTAAAAGAAAGTTCAATTAAACATGACTTAACCAACACAGACAACTAATTCAATAATTATAACAAGTACCGATGTCTGCGGTTCCAGAGTTGGTGAATGCAGCAGCTCAGTGAGCCTCTTGGCTTTACTAGCATGGAGACAAGCTCACTCGTGCTGCAACAAGCTTCCTTTCTTCCCACACCAGTGGCCAAAACAAAAAAGAAAGGGATGGGATCCCTTCAAATAACCATCTCTTTTATCAGGGAAAAGTCTCTTCAAAGTAAGCAGTGGTCTTTCTCCCCTGGGAAAGATCTCCCATGGTCTAAGCAAGTGAATGAGCCATAGAATTAGTTGTCACCTCAAGTATACCCCCAGCGTCGCCTTGCTTACTCATGTGTTCTATCTTCCTTGTAAGAAAGGATACAAAGGGAAGTTTTTGACTGTAAGTAATTTTAGTGTATTTTAATTCTGCACACTTTGAATAATTTAATTAACATAATTCTGCAATTGGCTTGTTTGGAATCAAACTGAATATTATTGGCTATCGGCAGTAAATAGTTGGGTTGAAGTTAAGTTTCTAGCGTCAAAAAACCTAAATTACAACTAAGTGTATGAAATTGGGAATTCAGTTTCCTTCATTTGTAAAATATGGACATAATGATGGTGCTACACCTAAATTGTGTGTGAGTTGGTGGAGTGAGTGCTTTTAAATGAGACCATGCGTGTAAAACATTGGGCATATCATCTCCCAGTGAACCTTCAATAACTACGGAGTACAAAAAGGGCACCAGTGATGATGGCTGTGACGCTAGTGAGATTCAATCTGTGTTGCCTTTTGCTCTGAACCAGAAACTAAATATGTGCCAGATGAATCTCATATTCAATAACCATATATTTATGTGAGATTATTGAATATTTACCATTGAATGTAATTAATATCCTTCTTATTTTCCCTGCCATTTATTGAATATTTGCTCTTCTCAAGGCACTGTTCAAAGCTCTTTACTTCTCTGATCTCTTATAATACCTAATTACTATTCATTTTACAGAAGAAGGAACGAGCTCAGGGAGGTTAAGCAATTTGTGCAAATTCCTGATGGAGAATGTATGGACTTGCTCCCAACCTCTGTTTTGACTGCTGCAGAATCTGTTTCACTTGCAGAATGCTTTTTGAAAACTTTTTAAGAAAATCCATCTATTTAATTAAGTCCTAAACAACAAACATTGCCCTTGGGTTTAGATACTCTAGAGTTGTTTTCATTTTCCTTGTATTCTCACGTGCTTTTCATTTTCTACACTCTCTCTCTCAGGATTGCTTACCGAATATAGATGTGAAGAGATTTTGTGAGAAATGCTGCGCTTTGTGACCTAGTTGTGGTGATTGAATCTTGGTCCCCCATGCAAGGCAGATTCAAATCTTAATCAGAGTCCCTGTGTGTGATCTCATCTGTAGACAGGATTTTTGAAGATGTTATTTTTAAAGTGTGGACTCACTCGTGAATAGGAACCTTGAAGATCCTATGTAGACGAGGCCATGTTAAACCAGGGTGGACGCTAATCCATATGGCTGTGGCCCTTATAAGGAGAGAAAATCTAAACAGACACACGGACACCTGAGCAGGAGAAGAAGTGAGAGGAGGTGCCATGTGACAGAGGGAAGGAACCCCAAGGATGGCAGCAAGGCAGCACCAGAAATTCCAGACTCCAGGATAAAGCATGGCTTGTCAAGACCTTGGTTTTGGATTTTTTAGCCTCCAAAACCATAAGTCCTCATTGTTTAAGCCAGCCCATTGGGTGGTGGTTGTCACAGAAACCATGGCAAACTAAGACAATTAGTTTTCTTGTACAAACATTGGCCTTTGAATTAAATTCTCGTTTATTTTTTCTATTAAAATCCATTATATTTACTGTATTTTTCCTCAGTTAATAAGACAATTTCAATTTCTTGTAAAAAGGTCCACCAGTGGATTTTGTGCGTAAATAGGTGGGCATTTTCCTGACTTGTAATCTCGACTTTTGAGTGGATGGTATAAATGGTGGTGTCAGTTTGAAAACGTTTGTGCCCCAGAAAAGCCATGTTTTAATCTTGATTCCATCTTGTGGAGGCAGCTGTTTCTTTCAATCCTGATTCAATAACGTAGGTTGGAAACCTTTGATAAAATTACCTCCATGGAGATATGACACCCACTTGTGGGTGCTCCCTCTCATTAGATGGAAATGTAGCTCCACCCGTTCCAGGTGGGTCTTGATTAGTTTACTGGAATCCTTTAAAAGAGGAAACATTCTGGAAAGAAACTTCAGAAAGTTCAGAAATGACAGAGCCTAGAAAAGCGATAGCAGCCTCAGAGCTGACAGAAGCTTCCCAGCAGAGTTGACACAGATGCGGACATGTGGAGAACAGAGACACAGATGTTTGGAGATGCTTGGAGCCCAGCAAATGCCACCATGAGATGTTAAGCAAGCCAGAACCTGGAGAGAGCCAAGGGAAGCCAAGAGATGAAAGCCAGCCCTGGAGAAGCAAAGTGAGGAGCCCCCACAGGAATAGAGGCTGAAAGCAATGGAGCCCAGGAGCAAGGGACCAGCAGATGCCAGCCACACGACTTCCCAGCTGACAGGTGTTCCAGACCCATCGGCCTTTCTTGAATTAAGGTATCTTTCTGTGGATGCCTAAGTCTGGACATTTTTATCGGCATAGAACTATAAACTTGTAACTTACTACATTCCGTTTTTAAAAGCCGTTCTATTTCTGGTACATTGTAGCATCTAACAAACTAACACAATGATGATGGTTTGTTTGTATATTTATCTAATAACTATTTATTACAATGTCCACTCTGAACTCCTCACATACATGAAAAGCACCATACAGGAAAACGCGGTATAGTGAGAGTCCAAGAGTTTGTTGTTCTAACTGTTGTTGTTTTTGTTGGAAAGGATGATAAAAATTATAATCATGATAATGTATGATGAAGACCAAAGTTTTCAGGTGGATTTCAGAGAAAGTTATTTTTTTCATAAGAGATTTTGAAATTGTATCTGTAAAAACTGGCACTCTGTTAAGTTGATGTCATTCATTTTACGTAAAATAGTTATCTATACATTGTAACAACTAAGTTTTTTTTGTACTGGAGTAGATGAGTGTTAATTAAGCATGGCTTATAGAAATAGGTAACATCTCTCCCTGTCCATTTCCTTCTTCTCTAGTATATGTATTTCATCAGATTTACATGCAAATTGAAATGCCTCATAGGAGAACAGCACGTGTAGACTTATAAAGTACATGTACTGGGAAAGAAGAATGAAGATGGATGGTGGGACTTGGAGCTTTCAGAGACAGTACTGCCCAGGAATTTGTGAAGTGTGGAATGATAAGGCAGATTTGACGACAGAGGCTGAGGGCATTGAAGCTGTGTGGCAGCCTTGACTGTCTGCGAAGCAGATATGTGCCCTGGAAATAAAGAACTGTGTGAACGCTGAAAGAGCCCTATCCTTAAGGTCTGTGTTAAAGGTCTAACAAGAATAATACAAAAGATGACATTCCACTGTCCTCTTCACGGAACAGAGATGCCACTGTCTGGTGCAATGGTACAGAATCTGAAGCAGCTTGAAAGCTGCTCTGAGCTGTCGCCTATGTGTGAAACAGAAGGGAGTGGCTTAAGCAGGAAAACAGGTGAAAACAGACAGGTGGGTTCAGCAGAGCTGGGAGAACATCTCTGGTGGAGCTGGCATTGGTCCTGATGATTCTTATGTTCCTTGGACACATAATCTGAAGTTCTCAGATTCTAGTGTAGTTTTGAATGTGCAAAATTTGGGACTTATTTTTGTAATCACAGATGGATGAGGTCTGCAGATCAATGCTATTGGCCCTGAGGGACAGATACGTACCCTATACCTAGAGCGAGATAAATCAATTGAATTGAATTGTGATAAATAAATGGAAACTTTATTGGAAATGTTTATAATCTGTGGGATTTAAAACCAACTATAGTTCTCAAGGTGGTGCATTTCAGAGCTTCTCAAAATTCCCCGAGAGAATTCATGCATCATGGCTATTAATTGTCAGGGCTAAGAAATTTTAATTCAGAAGAAAATTTAGGTTTCATACATTAAATTAAAAAGTTCCAAATTTCAACTCCTTTGGATGAATAGTTAAAAAAAAAATAACCTAGAATAAGTTTCCTTTACTGAATTCCTGAATGGCTCAATTTTACTGTGTCATTTTGCCCAGTTTTACAAAAGCAGAAATAGAGGTGATTTTATTAAGGTGGGAATTCCCTTAAAGAATAAGTTTCAAAAATAGGAAATGTCCACAATAAACCAGCATACAAATATAAAATACAACAAGGTTAATTGTTATTATTCAGTTCATCACAATTCATAAGAAATTGTATCTGGCATTTTAGGGGCTGTTTAAATCAGGACCTCATCCTCTTTTATTGTGACTGCGAATTGAGCTACAGAGAGAGAGCTTTTTGTTTTGTTATCCATTTTACTTTGAGGGAGATTCTGTCTGAGAGCAATTTCTCACTTGCTCCCTATATAACGTGTGTTTTCCATCTCTTACCCTTTCATATAATCCAAATTTAAAAACTGCAAAGAGTTCATTTTTATATTGCCATTTGCTTTCTTTAAATAAAAAGCTCAAATCACCCTAGGTTTATGAGCCTCTTGTAACTGCCAAGTATTTAATTCTAACTACAGCATGCTATCAGTCTATTTCAGAGAGCAGGTTAAATGGGTTAGTTACTCTTCACCTCCTATGCCAATTCATAGAAACATAAAAGTCTTCTTTAAAATATTTAATCCACCCTGTTTATTTAAATAAAATCATATCAGATAAGTGAAAAGCCATTTTTTAGTTGCTTTGTGTTTTACGACACTCTGAATCTACACTAGCAGCTACAATTTCTATACCCACCCAAATCATAGCAAGCAGAATGAGGTTTGTGCTGTTAAAATTTTTAAAAGAATATTTTAAGGTTGATATAGGATTTTTACATTGAAAGTGCATGGTGAAATAATATAGGCAAAGGATGGGATCACATTTAAATGTGCAAGAAAAAATAGACAATATTATCAGTTGATTGATAGACATTACCAGCTATGATAGGAATTAGCCTTCACATTTCTAATAACTAAAAGAACTTGAGATTGAGTCATATTTTAGGAAAACATTTATAATACATCTCAGTTTGTGAGGTTGCTATGACAAACACCACACAATGGGTTGGCTTTGACAACATGCATTTCTTATCTCACGGCTTTGAGGGAAGAAGAAGTCCCAAATCAAGATATTGGCAGGAAAAGAGCTTTCTCCCCCAAATCTAAATCCTTCTAGTGATGGGCTATGGCAATCCTTGGATTTTTTGGCTTGTATTTCTGCCCCCCATCACCTAGTGATGTCCTTTCCTTTTCGACGTCTGTGACTCTAGAATCCTCTTTAAAAAGACTCCAGTAATCCCAGTGAAAACCCACCTTCCTTCAGTCGGGCCACACTTTAACTAAAATAGCATTGTTAAGAGGTCCTATTTACCATACGTTCATGTCCACAAGAATATAAATTAAGGTTAAGAACATGTTTCTTTCTGGGGTGCATAGCTCAATCTACCACAAAATAAATGTAGTATTGTTATTGAAATTATATAATACATTTGGTTCTTTAATTACTTAAATTGTTTTGTATCATTCATTGATAGTATATATTTTAGAATAATCACAAAATTTAACTAGGGGAAGTAAGATAATGCTTTCCTTCTGTATCTGGAAGTAAATGTTTCTTTAAAAATTTTTGAAGAGATATTGGCAAAAAGGTCTAGTGTCTATCAAGAACCTGGGGCAGCAGATTTTCATATCTTATTTCCTTGATAAAATTGTGGATTTCCTAGGCTTCACATTTTTGAAATTCTGATTACAGGACCTGGAAGGGACCACAAAAACCATAATGTGTGTTTGTGTGTGTATGTGAGTGTTGTGTTCTTGCTGCTCTTTTGAGGGACGAGGATAGCACACCTTTATTAAGCAATACAGAAATAATAGTTTGAAGTACTCCCTTAAAAAAAAATCTCCTTTTGTTCTCCATCAGTATACTTTGTGCAATACTGAAAGAAGAGCGACTGTGTCAATTAAAGAAGGTTGTTGCTTTATTAAAATTCCAATATGGAAATAAAAAATAAGGGTTCCATGAATACTCAACATAAACCACTGAAAGCCATGGTAATGAGTTCAGATGATTTTCTTTTTCACTTGGAAATCACTGTCAGTGACTGCCAAGATACTAAGAAATGAAGTTACACCAGAAAATAAGAAAGTACCCACACAGTTTGGCTTGCCTCTTCCCCAGTGGAGCTTGGTTTTGCAGAGAAGATTGTTGACCAGTTGCTAATTTCTATCCTCTTCCATTCTGATGCTAAGATTCTGAACTTATTTTTAACAAGTGAAATCAATGATGCATAAGTAATAGAAAGTAAATGAAAATGAATTGCCTTTCATAATCAAGGTATTCTAACTATGGCATAGGACGTCAAAATGCCCAGTCATAATCAACTCAATAGTCTGTGCACTTGATCTTGGATTTTGCCCCTATGAGACATTCCTGAAATGGAAGGGCTAGGCCTACTTAAAATTTGTCCTAAGAGTCACTCACAAAGAATCTTCTTTGTTGCTCAGATGTGTCCTCTCTCTCTAAGCTGATGTAGCAGGTGAGTTCACTCCCCTCCCCTCAGCTAAGTGGGACATGACTCCCAGGGGTGTAAATCTCCCTGGCAACTTAGGACAGAAATCCCAGGATGAGCCAGGACCTGGCATCAAGGGATGGAGAGAGCCTTCTTGACCAAAAGGGAGAAGAGAGAAATGAGACGCAGTGAAGTGTCAGTGGCTGAGAAATTTCAAACAAAGTCAAGAGGTTATCCTGGAGGTAATTCTTATGCATTATACAGATATCCATTTTTGGATTATGGTGTATTCAAGTGGCTAAAGGGAAATACCTGAAAGGGTTGAGCTGTATTCCAGTAATCTTGATTCTTGAAAGCGACTGTATGGCTTTTACAATGTGACTGTGTGATTGTGAAGACCTTGTGTCTGATGCTACTTTTATTTAGGGTATGGACAGGTGAGTAAAAAATATGGATAAAGAATAACAAATAAAGGTTAAATAAATAAAGATTTAACAAATAAAGATTAAAATAGTTTGGGTAGATGGAAATACTATGGTCAATGAGAGAGAGGGGTACGGGGTGTTATATATATGAGTTTTTTCTTTTTTTCTTTTAAGTTCTTTTTCTGGAAGGATGCAAATGTTCTGAAAAATGATAATGGTGATGAATGCTCAACTATGTGCTAATGTTGTGAGTCATTGATTGTGAACCATGCATGGAATGATTATATGTTAAAATTTATCATAAAAATATTATTTTAAAGTGCTCTGTCATAAGATTATAGCATCCTGTTGTTTTTGTTTTTATCTTTATAAGGAAAGCAGATTCCAAATGTATGGATCATATGAACACAAATAAGTGAATAAATCAATATCCTTTGTTACTAGAAGATTTTTATCAATTAAGAATTACTAAGAAAATTATCTTCTTAAGATGATTTCCATCATGTCCTGTCTCAGCCTATTAGTGTTGAATTGAACTCATTTCTTGCTTAGTCACTTGCTGAATCACTTTCTGTTATTATTTATTTAATAATAGCTCTTTCTTTGATTATCTATTGTTGCTGTTGAATCACATTTAGGGACTTCTGGATTCTTAAAAAAATGTTTATAATTGTGAAATATAACTTATATACAAGGAAAAGAAAGACAAAAGCAAAAATTTTCAAAGTACATTTCAACAAGTAAACAGATTTCAGAGTTTGTTATGGGTTACCATTCCACTATTTCAGAATTTTCTTTCTAGATGCTCCAAAACACTGGAGGCTAGAAAAATATCAATATAGTGATTCAGCATCGTACTCACTTGTTAAATCCTATTTTCTCTGTTCTAACTCCTCCTTCTCTTTTGATCCTTATCCCAATTATAGGGATCTTTATGCAATGTCTGTTTTGATTTTTTCATGTTGAGAAGGGGTAATGACACTGAAGATAGGGGGATGTAATTAGCTTATAATCTTGTAGAGGCTGGTCCCTGTGGGTTTCAGAATTTATCTGGCATATGAACCGCTGGAAATCATAGGTTCCAGGAAAGCAAACTTAGTACATGAAACTTTCATACAGTCTCAGTTCAAGCCCCACATCCTTAAGAGTTAACAGGACCGATGATGGTTGCGTTTAGCATACCATCTCAATTAGTAAGGTCTAACTGAAGCTTGTATAAGAGTAGCCTCCAGTACAGCTCTTGACTCTATTTGAGCTTGTTAGGTTCAAAGAAGGCCTGGAGACAAAATGATCACAGGTAAAGGAACTTATTCAGGTGCCAGCATGGCAGGGGTCTGAAGTCAGACCCCAGCCCTCCTGGGGAGGATAATGGAGGATCTTTTATGTTTGAGAGCCTAGAGAGCATGATAAGTGGTGCAAGTGGGGTGGGATTTGGTGGCGTGGGACAGGAAAGAAACTTGAGCCCTTGGTCTGGGGAGGGAGGAAGCCTGTTTGCACAGGAGAAGACCTTGAGTTGTTGCTCCAGGTGTCAGTGGGGAGTTTCTGGGCCAAGTAGATTAGGATGCTAAGTGGAATGTCCCATGGCACAGTCTCCATTACTTTGTCTCCTCTTCGGGGTCCAAACCTATCAGATCTCTCTGATAGAGATCTGGCTACTGATGTCTCATTTTGTCACACTTCTTTTCCCTCATTTGGTCAGGAAGACATTGTAGATCCCACAGTGCCAGGCCAGACTCCTCCCCAGGAGTGGTGCCCCAATTGTCAGGGAGATATTCACCCCTGAATGTCATGTCCCTCATAAAGGGAAGGGTAAGATTTCACTTGCAGAGTTGAGCTTAGAGATACAGAGATCACATCTGAGCAACAAAAGAGGTTTCCTGGAAGCAACTTTGTTATAGGTAGTCTTAGCTTCTCTACTACATAAATAAGATTCATAAGGGCAAGCCTCAAAATCAAGGGAGTGGCCTGTTCTCCTGGAGTCCCCAGTGGTTGAGAAAGGTCTCTGGAGTTTCCCAAATGGAAGACTTTAATACCTCCATTTTTTTTTTTTTTTTTTTTTTTTTTGCTTTTGGACCCTCAAGGGACTCTACTAATACCTTTTGATTATTAGTCCACCATAGTCTGAGATGTATCTGGGTATGACATTGTTCTATATAGAATTACCAGACCTCATTCTTTTTCTGGACTCCAGGAGTTTGGGTTGTTTAACTGAGCTATCCAGACAAGTTGATTTAGATTGTGTATTACAGAAAAGCTAGGTTCTGGATCTTGCTGCCTTTGATCTCATTCAGTAGGTGAAGATCTAGAGTGCATACACCACCATCTTTTACCCTATATTCTGATATACCTTAGTCCCAGCCAGATTGGCTTCATTTTTATCTCTGATTGAGGCCTAATCTCTCTCTCTCTCTCTTTTTTTTAACTGTCATTGTATACAGTTATGCTAACTTTCAAGGCTGCAGCACTCATTTCCATGACTTAGGTGTTAAGAGATACTCAAAGTTCCAGGGAAATACCTGTTTATACGTAGCTTCTGGGTCACATAACTGATAAATACCTGCTGAAATATTGCTCAGTGTCTCAGAATCTAAAAATATACTTACAACTTCAGACTAAGTGTGTCTGCTATAAGAGCTTAAAAATCTAGTCTCCAATTTTCCTATAAGCATTTTCTGAAAGGGATTTTAGTATATTTGTTCTTTTGTATCTGGCTTATTTTGCACAGCACATTGTCCCCAGGTGTATACAGTTCATTGCATGCCTCTCAACATCCTTCCTTTTAGTAGCCATACCATATTCCATCATATAAATGTATCACGGTTCACCATTCTGCTTCTCAGTCATTGTACCCTTTGGCTCCACTCATCTATTGGGTAACATATTTTATTTTTTATAATGTCAAAAATAGATAAACTATATCTTACGATATCTTCACTTGGTTGTACAGTCAGCAGTACTCTCAGTTTTAGACAATTTTCATTGGTCCATTGAGACAAAGAACCGACAAATACAACCTCACCAAATGTCGAATCAAAACTACCCCTTATCACTTGTCTTCCCCCACCAATTAGTAATCCCAGGTAGTGCTATGTTTCTGGTGATGTCTTCCTGTTAATTATCAGCCATAGCATGCATTTTTAATTTGCGCCCTATACCCTTCTCCTATTGACTCTTCATCCAATATCAGACCTTTGAAGTAGCTCATGTGAGAACTTATTTAGAATTGTAGAGTTAGCCCATGGTATGCATGGCACTATATATCCCCTTCAATCATATGCACCTTCAATATGTCAATGTTACTTATGACCCCTCTAATTAGTTACCATCACTTCCATTCCCTTGCATTTAGGTTCATTAGATAGCCTTTCCCCTCTCTCTAGCTTCTGTGTACCTCTAGGTCTGCTCTGTCCTACAGTGTAACCTCTGAGATGATCTTCACCAGAGCCATAATAGTGAAATCACATAGGATCTGTCCTTTTTTGTCTGACTTATTTCACTCAGCATTATGTCCTCAAGTTTGATCTATGTCATATGCTTCGGGACCTCATTTCATCTTGCTACTCCATAATAGTCCATCATTTTTATCTATCATATTTTGTATATCCACCATCTCTTGTTGGGCCCTTGGATTGTTTCCATCTTTTGGCAATTGTGAATAGTGCCACTATGAACATTGATGTGCAAATGTCTGTTCGTGTCATTGCTTTCAGCTCTTCAAGGTACATACTGAGTACTGGTATTGCTGGGTCATAGGGCAGCTCAATATTTAGGTTTCTGAAGAAGTGCCAAACTATTTTCCACAGTAACTGCACCATTATACATTCCCATCAATAGTGAATAATTCTTCTAATTTCTCCACATCCTCTCCAACATTTGTAGCTTTCTGTTTGTTTAATACCAACCATTTTTATAGGTGTGAGGTGGTATCTCATTGTCGTCTTGATTTGCATTTCCCTCATAGCTAATGAAAATGAACATTTCTTCATGTGTTTTTTTAGCCATTTGTATTTGCTATTCAGAAAAGTGTCTATTCATATCTTCTTTCATTTTATAATTTGGTTATTTGTTCTTTTGTTGCTGAGCTATTTAATTTCTTTATGTACAAAGGATATCATGTGGTTTCCAAATATGTTCTCCCATTGAGTTGGCTGCCTCTTCACCTTTTTGACAAAGTACTCTTGGATTTTTTTTGAAACAATGGTATTTTCAAGTACATGACTCTGTGGCTGCTTAATAAGGTTATTTCTTCCATCCTCACCCACGCTCAAACCTTCACTTCCTGATAGAAGAATCTTCATTCTTCTATCAGGAAGCTCTTACAAGATGGTCATATAAGGAACTTGATGTCTGCAATAAATAATAACTTCTACAAATGCAGTGGCTTTGAGGGTCACATTTATTTTTTCTTCATCTGATTGATCTATGCTACTGCAGGAAAAGAGGGATAAAGAGAAAACGAGCCTGTGGTCATACTAAAGTCTGCACACAAGACGTGTATTTTCAAATCTGACTTCTGCTGACTTGCCATGAAATTTTAGTCAAGGTACCTGCATTTTAGTCTTCTATACATAAGCTCTCAAAAATAAATGACAAATTACTGGGGATTTTATAACTTTATCTTCAGAATCATTTAGCATTCAAGAATAGATAAACTTTCAGGGGTTCTATTGCTCTTTTTATTATAATTAATGACAAAATGGACATAGTGTGAGGCAAACCATACACACAGGAGTGTTGTGTGTATCAGATTCAATGCGACAGAAGATCTCTTTCATCTGGAACCCTTTAATATGTTTCCAGAATTTCTCTAAATACTACCGAGAGGAATTAAAGGGAGCAAATTGGCCAAGGTTCCTTGCTGAAAGGCAGTGCATGCCTTTTTCAGTGTCTCTGCTCATCTGTCTCCACAGTGTTAATTCCCACAAGCTCGTTGTGGGAACAAGAGAATGGTGGTGATGTCAGAGATAGTCATAGATGGTTTTCAACGTATTTTCTTTAAGATGCTATGGTACTCTGTTTTTATGAACTTTCAAGTAATATCCCAAAACCTGCAAAGAGGAAAGTGAATAATCTTAAATATTAATAAACCCATAAAATTCTGAGAAAAACAAAGCTGCCCCTTCCCGATTTTCTATAATATAAAAATAAATTTATTTATTTTCAAGAAATTTCTTTAGTGCTTTAGAATTGGAATATGTGGCCACAATCATAGAAGCAACATTTTAAGCTTTATAAGGCCAGAAAAAAAATAAAAAGCACATGTGAAAAATATTTGATAACATTGGCTTCCTTACATGAGTTGATTTTATCACATAGTACAGAGATTTATTGATGTGGATTGTTCTGAAGACTTATTTCCCAGATTTTCTAGATTTTTATTCCTTTGAGTTATTGCCACACTTTGGGTGGGCAAAACATACAATAAAAAAATTCTGATCATGTCACCCCTAATTTGCAAACCTTAATCTGTTCCTCTTTATCATCAGGGAAAAATCTAAATTCTTTAATGAAGTATAAAGTGCCCTTCAGAATCTGAATCCTGATATACCTCTTCAATTAAGGCTCTCCCAGTCTCTGCTCTGTCTTCTTTCATTCATTAATCTATACAATCAGCAGTTACTTCTCGAGGGTCTACTTTGTGTCAAATACTGACCTAAACTGTGAGGATACAAAGATAAATATATGTATTAGCCCTGTTTTCTTGAAACTTGAGATTAAAGATGAGGGAAACATTCATTTCCCTGTTCAATACAATTATTGAGCACCCACTATATGCCAGGCATTCATTTAGGTACTGAAGATCTAACATTCATGCTGTATAAGCAAACAGCGAAAAAACGTATCATGATATGGGGATAGAGACTTTCAATAAATAGGCAAATAGGCAACGAAATACAAAAATGAGTAAGTTGATTACAGATTGTGATACCTTCTGGTGTGGGGATTCTGTAGGTCGCCATGATGGAGAATAATGCAAGAGAGATGAGATGATTTAAATATGTCTCTTAGGAGGTGTTACTTAAGCTGCAATAAAGGATAAGATTGAGCCAAATCGTGTGGGTAAAGCCTCTGAGCCAGAAAGAGCTTGGTGGGGTGGAAGATCTGAACAAAAGGCCAAGTGATGGGAGGACAGTGAACAACTGACGGGTCCTGAAAAGTAAGAAGCAGGTAGATGATGCTTAAGGGCCGTGGTAAGGAGTTTGCACTGTGTACTCTAAACATACTGAGATTTCCCAAAAGGTTCCATGCTTTCCAACTTCTTGGGCCATGGCACGTGCTGTTCTTTTCAAGTCACCCCTTCCTCCCAAAGCTTTCCCCTTTCTTTCCTTTACAACTTGTTCTAGTGCTACTACTTCGTACCCTAGTAACTGTCCATTAGGGTGCCAGCTGTGACATTATTGTACTATATTGTAAATCATATATTTGTCTGACTCTTCCCATGGGCCCTGGCTCCTATGGATGAGAGACTCTTTCATTTTAACCTTTCTATTTCCAGCACACAGCACAATTGCTGGCACATAGTAAATGCCTGGCAAATATTTATAGAACAAATGTATTCATTTCCTTGTGTCAGCTCTGCCTCAATGAATTTCATTCAATGTTAAGCTTCTTCGGCTCTTGAAATGTCTGTCATCACCAAAGCCAGGCCGCAGCGGTAGGCATGATGATTGCTGTCCTAAGTGCCTTCACTTCCAGCTGGGATCCCGGACTGGGCACTGAAGCCAAGCCACAAGTGACCTAATTACTCCTCTGATTATGTCTACAAAAATTGGGGGAATAATTATGAATTGGAATGGCCAAAAACCGGGCCATGCCTACTTTGATGAAAGCCGAAATGAGTAGGGTGCCAGATGCAAGTCTTTTAGACAGCATCAATCGTTTCCCAAACAAAATAGTTTGCATTTTAATTGTTTTCTGGAGCTTTTATCAACAAAATATGTTCATTGATAATCAGATCTTTGTACCAAATTAGAAATTAACAGTGTGTTGGCTACAGAAATGAGATACAAAAAAACTCTCTTTTTGGGCCTAACAGCAGAATTTAGCCAGATGCTGTGTATCTCTTTCCAGACAATAATTCAGGCGCTAACAACAGTAAGCCGTCCTCAGATCTGTGCATCTAATCAATGTCAGGGAGTGGATGCTAAGAAGGCTATCCTCCCAGAGGAATCAGTAGTTAATGGATCTGACAGGCTTTTGATATGTTTTTCTAAAGGCTCATCTCTTACTTCATATCAGTTTGTGGGTGAGTCTGCTGGCTGATGTCACAGTGGAAACAATATCCCCTTGGTATTTTATCTACTCAGGGGAAAAGCCCGGAACCAGAGGTTCTTTAATCAGGACAACATTCATGGACTGGCTGATGAGTTTAAAATGTAGCACCACACATTTGAGACGATGGTGACGGCTAACTAAGAAATTACTCATACCTTTTGAACTCTCCTGCAGGCGACTAAGGCGCAATGTCATATAAGAATTGCTTTGAGGGATACCATGTGGAGCTGAAGCACTGAAATGACTATTGAAACTGTGAATGTTTATTTACTTGGATGGAACACGAAAATCTGAGTACAAGTGTATCACTGAATAGAACCTCTATATACCTACATTTGTAGACTCTATAATAGATGGTTCTGGCAGTGAATAATAGTGTTTTGAGGACAGTGACATCAGGATATGAGAATCCAAGTAGACAAAAAGATACTGAGAAATATTAGAACCAAAATGGGTAAAGACCGTGTGTGCTGAATTTTAGCTGGCATTTGAAGAAAGCCAGGTCTCCTCCTTTTGATTACTTGTATAAAAGGGGAAAACTAACAGTTGCACCCACTAATGGAAAGGGTTAGGTTTTTTAAGCATTAAGTAACTAAAACTTTGCCTTGGGCGCATTTGTATAGCTTACATTGACATCACAGTCTTGGCTAATACCAGATGAATAGGGTTTAAAAGGAACTAGAAAATTGCATGCAAATATCTAGGGTAATGCAACTTAAAGTTCATTTTTAACTTCTGCATTCCTTAAATTGGTCCCTTTCTTTCACAGTTTAAATATTCCAGCAGCATTCTACAGATTTATTCTGCTTCAGGGCAAGTGACAGTGTTTCCATAAAACCTCTCTTTGATTATAATAATATGTTTGTCTTTATTTTGTGTGTAAGCTTACTGTATATATTAACTGGTCACTTAAAAGTATGGTGTATTGGGTGGGCCACAGTGGCTCAACAGGTAGATTTCTCGCCTGCTGTGCTGGAGACCCGGGTTCGATTCCTGGTGCCTGCCCATGCAAAAAAAAGAAAAAAATTGCGTATTGATCTTATTTTAAATGTTTGAATGTATCCATCTAAAGTAGTCTAGAATCGCTTCAGCCAGAAGATGAACGTATGTTTAGACAAACACCAGGCTTTTCGTCTTTAGTATAGCCTGTACTTACTCTGTAAAACTTTTTTTCCTTCTCTTTTGTTTAGGAATATAAATTCTCCTTCCTTTCTAGGAGCAGATTCAGGTCTTTGTAGGGCTTGAAGTGCATAAGTTTTTAGGGTTCCATATAAGAAAATCAATACAGCATTCCAAATGAAGAAGCATGACTCAAGATCTATCTAGAAAGAGAAAGAAATAACTACAAAATCCATATTTCAAAAGGTAAAAAATGGCATCATCACACAGGCTAGAAAAATAACATTATTATTTAACTTTCATACAACCCTATGATAATTTTTTCCTGTATTTTTTGGCTGTGTCCTTCATCATCTGTTCATATAACACTATTTTTTTATATTGATTAATTTGCAAGGATAAAATAAAATTCACTCTTTTCTCTAGCATGGCTATCCAAAATAATTTTATTTTTGATAAGCTAGGACATTTTAAAAAGAAATTTTATAAGAATATTTGGATATATGAAATGAACCATTTCAAATGAGGGACCCTGAAGCTTAAAATGTATTAGCTTCATGGTTAATCTGAAACTCCTAGGGGGCACAGGGATAGTTCAGTGGTAGAATTGCTGCTTGCCATGTGGGAGACTGGGGTTCAATTCCTGGCCCATACACTTCCCCCAAAAACAAACAAACAAGCAAAACAAACAAAGGAAAAAACAACAAAACTTCAACAGATGGTGCTACAATAATGGGATGGATGCTCACATGGAAAAAGAATGAAATATGACCCTGCCATACAGCATACAAAAAAAATAAATAAATAAAAATAAAACTCCTTAGGACGTCCAAACTCTTCTCTTGCTGCAGGGCCTACCCTTTTATACTTGAGGGAAGACTTTATCTCTGTGTTTAATCGTATCTAAATCAAGGTATGATAATTTAGGCAATCTCAACAGGCTCTCTTTCTATTACCGATGTCATTCATTCGCTGCTTCTCTTGGCAGCAGATGTCTCGGAACTCCTTTCACCTTTGCAGCAGTCCTTAATGGGAATAGAAGAGTGAAACTGAGGCTGCCTGGATTTAACCCAGATTCAATTACTCTTATTCCAGGGAAGCTACTTGCTACCTCTTGTGCACTGTGAATTTTCAGGTAGGGCCATTTTTCAAATGTAGAGATAAATGATCAGTTAGGAAAGAGTTGCAGGAATGGAAGCTAGGAATAGACTCACCTAGTTTTTGAGACCTGAGCTTATTTCCACTCCAACTGGTTGTTGTTGCTGTGTTTCTTGATAATTTTGCATTTAGAAATAATTTTAAACCTATCACTAAGAAGAATAAAACAAAAAATACTGCATATACCTCTTATCTAGATTTACCATTTGTTAACATTTTTCCTCTTTTGCTTTATCATTCTATATTATATATCATTTATCTACCCATTTGTCATTTGTCATCTACCTATCTAATTTTTTCTTGAATCATTGAAGAGTAAGTTGATGACATCGTGTCTTTTTACCCCTAAATACTTCAAACTTCAGTGTATATTTTCTAAGAACAAGGGCATTATCTTATATAATTAGAGGATTATTATTAAAAGCCAGTAACATAACATTGCTAAATTTCGCCATATGTCCCAATGATGGATACCCATTGTGGCTTTTTTTTTCCTGATCTGCAATCCATTCCAACCCTTTGCAATTAGTTTCAATGTCTTTTTAGTCTCCTTTAATCTGGAACAATTCTTGAATTCATAATTGTCTTTCACGTGCTTAGATTTTTGAAGAGTAAAAGCCAATTATTTTGATGAGTTTGAGTTTCTCTTAAATAATTAAAACACTTCTTCATTGGTTTCTTTCTTGATGTTTGTTCTATTTTGCTAGCTGCCAGAATGCAATATACCAGAATCAGAATGGCTTTTAAAAAGGGGAATTTAATGAGTTGCTAGTTTACAGTTCTAAGGCTGAGAAAATGTCCAATTAAAGCAAGTCTATAGAAATGTCCAATTAAAGGCATCCAGGGAAAGATACCTTGGTTCAAGAAGGCCGATGATGTTCAGGGTTTCTCTCTCAAGTAGAAAGGCACATGGCAAACACAGTCAGGGTTCCTCTCTCATCTGGAAGAGCACATGGTAAACACGACATCATCTGCTAGCTGTTCTCCTGGCTGGCTGTTTCATGAAGCTCCCCAGGAGGCGTTTTCCTTCTTCATTTCCAAAGGTCACTGGCTGGTGGACTCCGCTTCTCTTGGCCATGTTGTTCTTCTCTGGCTCTTTCTAAATCTCTTTCATTCTCCAAAATGTTTCCTCTTTTATAGGACTCCAGAAACTTATCAAGAACCACCCAAATGGGTGGAGACATGTCATCACCTAATCCAGTTTAACAACCCCTCTTGATTAAATCATATCTCCGAGGAGATGAGCTGATTACAGTTTCAAACATACAGTATTGAATAGGGATTATTCTGCCTTTATGAAATGGGATTTAGATTAAAACATGGCTTTTCTAGGGGACATACATCCTTTCAAACCAGCACAGTCTCTTAGATGTAAACATTATTGTTTCAAAAATATGTTATTATTCTTACTATAGTATTTGAAGCCCTGAATGAGAGAACAGTTATAGAGTATATATCATAGAGGTTGACATATAGAGAATATTCGATAAATAGTGGTTCCCTCCATTTCCATCCTTCTTTTGTGTATTGCTAAGTTCATATCACAGGTACAATATTTTGTTCAGTCTGGCTACTTCCTGAATCACTCCAAGGAAATTATTGTTCTGCTGAAGATTTTGATGACCTCTGAAATTTTAGGTTCAGATAATATCATTCTCTTTCTTGAACTCACCAGTTGAAAGGCTTCACTAAGTTCTCAGGCCTTTGTCCCTCTGAAAATACATACTTCCGGGCATCCTGTCCCACCTTACCTATTGCAGCATTTCTCCATGCTTCTCTTCTGGACTGCATCATCGCTCCCTCCATTTCCTTGCAGGGGACATGCTCTTTAATACTTTATTTTATTATTCATTTTTCTTTTTTTTTTTAATGCTGTGTTCCATTTCCCATCATTTAATTAAATGTGCAGAATAATTTTTAGCCTTTTCTCTCTCTGTTTTTTTCTCTACTTAGTATTCTGGTCTTTTAAATGGTAACTATATTCTATGCATACTCTTGGTCAGCAGTTTGGAAATCTCATTTTATTTTTCCCATATATTCTCTGCATTAATGCCTCTCCTGTTAATTCTCTGTCATCAATATTTCTCTCACTTTTCACCATGACTTAAACTCTCCTCCAGCCCATGGCTGGAATGCTTCCAGGTTCCTAACATAGAAGCATTCTTCTTCAATTTATATCGCGTGTTTCTGTCAATGCAAATTTTTGAAAATCTGCTTTTAATACATACTGATAAATTTTGGTTGAGAATACAATTTTCAGAATGGACAAAGTTCATTTAAGAACAACACTCACTTGGGTAGATATATCCGAGATTTGTTGTATAAGTGTTACACTTGCTGCTCATTTTAGCATGCATGCATATGCTTAACTTTCTCTGAACTAACTTATTTATGATTCAAAGGCTTAGTTATTTATACTCTATCTTGTTCCAAAAAGATATAAAGAATATTTATAGAAATGCAGGTAAATTAGAAGCGGGTGAGTCATTAGTGGACAAGGGAAAGTCACATAGAATGAAACCTAAAATGAAGCGAATGCAAATATATATAACACATACCACCTTGGAATCTAAATATAATATTCTAGTGCTTAGAGTTATTTCTGTTTGTGGTAGCTTAATGGTGTTTAGATTTCTCTTTGGAAGATATTATCTTAATATATCCCATTTATTCATACTATAAGAGTAATGTGTGTGGCATAAGCAGGCAAATTGCTTTTACTTTCCAAGGGATTCACACAAATATTTTCTTGTGGGCCACATGAGTGAAGGAGGACAAACCTGTCGAGAGTAAGTTCCTGAGATACGTTTCATTGTCCTGGCATAAGTAGATGCTCAGTTTCAGTTTTCAGTATACTGAAATCCTTGGGAATGTGCTGTTCCTTCCCTATGCAATCAGAGACACCTACATCATTTGTAGATTAAGATTGTTATTGCAAAAGTACAAACAGAAATATCCAACTGGTTTTAGAACTCAAAAACAAGCTCTGAAATCCATATCACTAAAAATGATTTTGGAAGTCAAAACTTTTGATTAAAAATGGTATTTGATTGGAAGGGAAATAATACCCTTGAAAATAAATAGTCAAGGTCTCCGGTAAATCGGAGTTACTTGTAGAGTAAGACTCAGCTAACCCTGGCCGAGGAAGACTAGGTGAGCATCATCTTCCTTGGAGGTCCAAGGAGAGTTGGATGGTGAGTAGGGCCAACAATGGAAAGACAAGTTCTATGGAGACAGACAGAGTTAGCACTGAGAGCTTTCCCTGTACTTTTTTTCTTAGTTTCAGGGAGTTGTACAGAAGTTGAATCATCTGTAGACCATCTACTGGCATAGAAGTTAGCATTGCACTCTGCTTTGTTTGAGGGGTTGAGATAGCAGGGCTGGTTGTGCTTAGTGACAGCCAGTCAACTGGACCTGCATGTTTCCTATGGCTCACCCATTAGAATTGGTGTCTAACCAGATTCCCAAAATTGTTGATGCTCTTTAAATATCCCTACGTGGAGATCTCATTTTCAATGGCTCAAGAAATGTATACATCTCCAAAACAGAGATTCACACATTTTATTAGCAGAGAGGAATAAAGAAAGCCACCACTTTCTGTGGGACTAACCTATGTAGACCTGTTTCAAAGAGAGATTGTGTGCAAGTACACTATTGTAGTTTCTATAAGAACAAGTGCAAAGTAGTTTTTATGATATCTGCCCACCATTTATGTACAAATGTTTTTAGGCAATCTTGGGGACTCATTGCTGAGATAAGCAAATTCCAGATGTTGTCTCTGCCCTTATGGGGAACGTAAATATTAAACTAGTAATCGTATTGATAAATACATAATTCCCAATTGGATAAGTGTTCAGAGGAAAGCTATGTTGTCTTCTGAAAGTGTATGTTAAAAAAAATGTAGCTTAGGATAGGAGATTTAAGGAATATTTTACTTATGCCAAGATCTGAAAGCTGGCTTAGAGCAAATAGGAATAAAGGCAAGAAAGTGATGTCGGAGAACGGGCAAGACTATTCCAAGAGGAAGAGAAGGCTTGGACAAAGACCTTGCGTTAGAGGAAAAAGGGTTGAATCTTAAGCCCTGAGAGAGCGCCAGAGTGTTTGGAATGAGCAGATCAGGAGGAAGCGATGGTAAGTCTAGAAAACTTGGCTGGCACCTAACAATACAAGGCCTTGCATGTTAGGTTAAGGAGTTTGGTCTTAGTCCTGACCGTAGTGAGAAGCTACTGATGAGACTTAAACAACAGGGGGACATGATCAGATATGCATCTTGAAAAAATCATTCTTGGTCTTTCAATTTGTGGAAAACAAATTGATGAGAGGCAGAATCAATGGTGGGAGAACATTTCAAGAGGCTGGAGAGAAATTCTTGATGAGAGATAATGATGGACTAAAGGCGTAGCTGTAAGATAGATTGAAATACATCTGGGGGGGCTTGCGATGGATGAAAATGACTGTTGAGGGAGAGGGAGCTGCCAAAGTGATGTGTTGGTTTGTAGCACAAACAGCTGGAAGAACGGGGACTGCAGTAACTGTAGGAAGAAACATCGGAAGATGACCATGTTCAGAGTAGGAGAGAAATCTTAAGTTAATTACTGGATATACCATCTTAAGATACATTTTAGATTTCCCAAATATAGATATTTGGAAATACAGGTCTAGAGATCAGATGGGAGGTCAGGAATAAATGTGCACATATAAAAATTATAGTACAGGTGTGAAAGGAAGCATGGAAGATTGTGATCGAGGAAATCATCAGTTAGTCCCCTCCGCTGAGATAGATGCATCTCCCTAAGGAAAGAGTAGAGTACAAAAATGTGGAAGTCCCAAATTCATGAATTCTAACATTAAGTGGAAAGCTTATCTGTTTGAGGAAATATTACAGGAATGCATGAGTGCCACCACTAGTTTATGTTTTAACGTTAAGAACTTCCAAAATTCTTCCCTATGTACTTTAAATTTGTATTTCTTATATATTATTATCCAAACATTTCATCTTTAGTCATATTTGTTGTCTATTGTATATTATTCTTCCCCTGACTTCATCCTTTCTTTTTTGGGGGGGCATGCATGCTCCAGAAATCGAGCCCAGGTCTCCCACATAGAAGTCAGGCATTCTAACCCCCGGACTACCCATGCATCCCATCCATTTTGTCAGGTGAAGTTAAGAGTATGTATATATTCCTGAATTGTTCACATGAAATGTTGCTTTGGACAGCTTTAATTCCTCCAGATATGTAACTGTGACTTCCATTTAGAATAATATCTGTCATTTTACTCCTCTCTCATGCCAGCTTTCTGTAGTGATGCCTTCTGCTTCCATTGACAAGACAAAGCAACTGTTTTTGCCAAGGTCTATCAAAGGTTCTGCCAGCATTGGCCCCATCCCTTCCCTGTCCATAAAAGAGGTTAAGATGCTGCCAGATAGTTATGACATAATTCCTTCAATACAAATTCAACTAGTTCCATCACTTCTTGCCACAGAAGCTACTGGCACCCCATGTGTTTGCTTACTTTGCTTTCTCAATATCAGAGATTTTGAAAGTGTGCTGGCACTTTTGTCACAGCTTTTGTGCACATGACTCAAGCTAGAACACAAAGGCTAGATCAAATGATGATCTCACTGGCCACAATTGCTTCTTCATACAGAATTATTCTCCCTGAGATACTCTCTGGCTTGTCACCTTGCAGGATGTTGTGCAAATCGGCTTCATGTTCCTGTAGAAAGACTTATTTCCAAGGAAGTATCTCAGACCCTTATGGAGATGGTCCTCAAGAGCTTGCTCTTCAAGTTTTCTAAAAATGACTAGACCCAAGCAACATTCATTTTGTGATCCAACTAAATCAGTAGTTAGTCCCCTCATTTGATATAAAATTTCTGTTCCTCTTTACTTTTCTATGCCTGCCCAAAGTTTAAAAGTTTGGCTGATCATGGTTTCTCCCATAAAACTCACTTTATTAACAAATGCTCACCTATATCATCTCTCACAACAGAAGCCAACATTATTTCCACTATTGAGTGTTCATGTAGGTGCTATATTATGGAATTTAGAATTTTATTATGCACAGTTATATTCCTTCTCTACCCCTGGCCCACTCTCAATCCTTAGTATCATGAGTTGACCATGTATCTTTGTGTGTATTTACTTACAATGCATGGTTCCAAGTGTGACATTCTAGAACAGAACATGCATATAAAACAGTCTCAATATCACTCAGTATTGCTCAGTGCAATACATGTCTACATGCCCAAGGAATGAATAATATTTGCAAATCCAGAAGTCTGCTATAATTCAGAACAGCAATTATTTACTGTGTTGAGAGAATGTTAAAATACTTGACGATATCTCAGGGACTGCAGTAGAACTGGACAAAGCTGACTGTTGGTGGTCCTTGGTCCTTGACTTTTTTGTTACATGGCAATGCATGTGCAATTTCTCCGGGGTTTTCCAAATTTAATTGACTTCTGACTTCTTTCTATGGCTTTTTCTTGTATGTCTGAATTTCACCCAGCTTCTAAAGGACTCTAGTACTAGGATCAAAACCTATCCTGATTCAGCTGGGTCTTGCCTTAACTGAAGTAAGGTCCTGTATTAGTTAGGGTTCTCTAGAGAAACAGAACCAACATGGAACACTTGCAAATATAAAATTTATGAAAGTGTCTCACGTGACCGTAGGAACGCAGAGTCCAAAATCCACAGGGCAGGCTGTGAAGCCGATGACTCCAATGGATGGCCTGGACGAACTCCACAGGAGAGGCTTACCAGCCAAAGCAGGAATGAAACCTTTCTCCTCTGAGTCCTCCTTAAAAGGCTTCCCATGATTGGATTTAGCATCACTAATTGCAGAAGACACTCCCCTTTGGCTGATTACAAATGGAATCAGCTGTGGATGTAGCTGACATGATCATGACCTAATCCTATGAAATGTCCTCATTGCAACAGACAGGCCAGCACTTGCCCAATCAGATGAACAGGTACCACAACTTGGCCAAGTTGACACCTGTCCCTAACCATGACAGTTCACCCCTTGTCAACTTGGCACATATATATATATATATGTCACCTTAGACCATACTTAATTTCCAAATGAAAACAAATAAGCACACATTTTTTCTTTTACCTGACAATACTCAACTGTCCTGCATATAACTGGAAACACATTAAATCTCTCCAGAATAGCGTGCAAATCCTTGGGCAACATTCATTCTTAAACTTGATATCTTATAACTTAAATAGTATAACACAAACAAAACAGCATTACAATCCTCGTTTCTGTAACTGATCACGTGGTCGAAGTTCATATTTATCACTAACTTCTTCCACTACCCATTCCATGTTTCCTTTCCCCTCAGCAAGCACTTCAGCTGGCCGTGGTTCTTTGCCTGGTGGGGTGACCCAAACCTTCATTCCTGAAGTCTCAGAGCCATTAGTGGTCCTGCCTGGATTGTGTTGTTGCAGTTTTCCATTGATTTTAATCACAGGGCATGGTAGTACTAATAGACGCCCCAGGGGATCTCCTATATTCCAAGAAAACTCTTCTTTACCTCCATTATGTAGTTGCAGTCCTACTTCCTTCTGATAGTCAGGGTCAATTACCCCAGATAATAATGTAATCCCCTTCTTGGTGTGTTGATCCAGAGGCATAAGTAGCCCAAAGTGGCCAGGTGGCAATCTTAACTTCCAGTTCAATGGTATCACTGTTGTTTCTCCTGGAGAAAGCACACCCTGTTTTGGAACTAAAACCTGTAGACCAGCAGAACTCAGGGTAGCAGGGACAGGAAGCAAAAATTTTCCTAGTGGATCACTAGGAGTAATAGTGAGTGGCACCACACCCATTTCCACCCCTTGGTTCCTGGACCCATGGATCCTGGCTATGGGAGAAACAGCACCATACAGTGGACGCTGATTCAGAGCATACACAGCTTCCTGGAGAACATTACCCCAGCCTTTCAAGTTTTTGCCACCTAGTTGGCACCGTAATTGAGTTTTCAAAAGGCCATTCCACCGTTCTATCAATCCATCCTTCTGGATGATGGGGAACATGGTAAGACCAGAGAATTCCATGAGCATGTGCCCATTCCTGCACTTCATTTGCTGTGAAGGGTGTTCCTTGATCCAAAGCAATGCTATGTGGAATACCATGACGATGGATAAGGCATTCTGTAAGCCCACGGATAGTAGTTTTGGCAGAAGCATTGCGTGCAGGGAAAGCAAACCCATATCCAGAGTATGTGTCTATTCCAGTTAGAACAAATCGCTGCCCCTTCCATGAAGGGAGTGGTCCAATGTAATCAACCTGCCACCATGTAGCTGGCTGGTCACCTCGGGGAATAGTGCCATATCGGGGGCTGAGTGTGGGTCTCTGCTGCTGGCAGATTGGGCACTCAGCAGTGGCTGTAGCCAGGTCAGCCTTGGTGAGTGGAAGTCCATGTTGCTGAGCCCATGCATAACCTCCATCCCTACCACCATGACCACTTTGTTCATGAGCCCATTGGGCAATAACAGGAGTTGCTGGGGAAAGAGGCTGACTGGTATCCATAGAACGGGTCATCTTATCCACTTGATTATTAAAATCTTCCTCTGCTGAAGTCACCCTCTGGTGTGCATTCACATGGGACACAAATATCTTCATGTTTTTAGCCCACTCAGAAAGGTCTATCCACATACTTCTTCCCCAGACCTCTTTGTCACCAATTTTCCAATTATGGTCTTTCCAAGTCCCTGACCATCCAGCCAAACCATTAGCAACAGCCCATGAGTCAGTATACAAACGCACCTCTGGCCAGTTTTCCTTCCAAGCAAAATGAACAACCAGGTGCACTGCTCGAAGTTCTGCCCACTGGGAGGATTTCCCCTCACCACTGTCCTTCAAGGACACCCCAGAAAGGGGTTGTAATGCTGCAGCTGTCCACTTTCGGGTTGTACCTGCATATTGTGCTGAACCATCTGTAAACCAGGCCCGAATTTTCTCTTCCTCAGTCAATTCACTGTAAGGAACTCCCCAGTAGGCCATAGCTCTGGTCTGGGAAAGAGAAGGTAATGTGGCAGCAGGAGTGGAAACCATGGGCATTTGTGCCACTTCTTCATGTAACTTACTTGTGCCTACAGGACCTGCTCTGGCTCTATCTCGTATATACCATTTCCACTTTACAATAGAGTGCTGCTGTGCACGCCCAACTTTATGGCTTGGTGGGTCAGACAACACCCAACTCATGATAGGCAACTCAGGTCTCATGGTAACTTGGTGGCCCATGGTTAAGCGTTCAGTCTCTACTAAGGCCCAGTAGCAGGGCAAAAGCTGTTTCTCAAAAGGAGAGTAGCTATCTGCAGCAGATGGTAAGGCTTTGCTCCAATATCCCAAGGGTCTGCATTGTGATTCTCCTATAGGGGCCTGCCAAAGGCTCCAGACAGCATCTCTATTTGCCACTGACACTTCCAGCACCATTGGATCTGCTGGATCATATGGCCCAAGTGGCAGAGCAGCTTGCACAGCAGCCTGGACCTGTCGCAGAGTCTCCTCTTGTTCAGGTCCCCACTCAAAATTAGCAGCTTTTCTGGTCACTCGATAAATGGGCTGGAGTAGCACACCCAAATGAGGAATATGTTGTCACCAAAATCCAAAAAGACCCACTAGGCGTTGTGCCTCTTTTTTGGTTGTGGGAGGGGCCAGATGCAGCAATTTATCCTTCACCTTAGAAGGGATATCTCGACATGCCCCACACCACTGGACACCTAGAAATTTTACTGAGGTAGAAGGCCCCTGTATTTTTGTTGGATTTATTTCCCATCCTCTGACACGCAAATGCCTTACCAGTAAATCTAGAGTAGTTGCTACTTCTTGCTCACTAGGTCCAATCAACATGATATCATCAATATAATGGACCAGTGTGATGTCTTGTGGGAGGGAGAAACGATCAAGGTCTCTGCGAACAAGATTATGACATAGGGCAGGAGAGTTGATATACCCCTGAGGTAGGACAGTGAAAGTATATTGCTGACCTTGCCAGCTGAAAGCAAACTGTTTCTGGTGGTCCTTACTAATAGCTATTGAGAAAAAAGCATTTGCCAGATCAATAGCTGCATACCAGGTACCAGGGGATGTATTGATTTGCTCAAGCAATGATACTACATCTGGAACAGCAGCTGCAATTGGAGTTACCACCTGGTTGAGTTTACGATAATCCACTGTCATTCTCCAAGACCCATCTGTTTTCTGCACAGGCCAAATAGGAGAGTTGAATGGGGATGTGGTGGGAATCACCACCCCTGCATCTTTCAAGTCCTTAAGAGTGGCAGTAATCTCTGCAATCCCTCCAGGAATACGGTATTGCTTTTGATTTACTATTTTGCTTGGTAGGGGCAGTTCTAGTGGCTTCCACTTGGCCTTTCCCACCATAATAGCCCTCACTGCACGAGTTAGAGAACCAACGTGGGGATTCTGCAAGTTGCTCAGTATGTCTATGCCAATTATACATTCCGGAACTGGGGAAATAACTACAGAATGGGTCCAGGGGCCCACTGGACCCACTGTGAGACGGACCTGAGCTAAAACTCCATTGATCACCTGGCCTCCATAAGCCCCCACTCTGACTGGTGGTCCAGAGTGACGTTTTGGGTCCCCTGGAATTAATGTCACTTCTGAACCAGTGTCTAATAATCCCCGAAATATCTGATCATTTCCTTTTCCCCAGTGCACAGTTACCCTGGTAAAAGGCCGTCGGTCTCCTTGGGGAAGACTTAGAGGAAGGTTAACAGTATAAATTTGTGGCAGTGTAACAGGTTTCTTCCCCATAGGGACCTGGCCTCCCCTTCATTCAAGGGGCTCAGGGTCTGTAAACTGTTTCAAGTCTGGAAATTGGTTAAGGGGCCGTGACTCTGTGCTTTTGTAATTCAGGTTAGACTTCTGTTCCCTTGACCTAGAACTCTTTTGTTTATACAGCTCCAACAAGAATTTAGTAGGCTGCCCTTCTATTGTATTTCTAGGCACCCCATGATTTACTAGCCAATGCCACAAATCTCTGCGTGTCATATAATTTTGATGCCTCCTTTGAGTTTGTTGTCTATTATAATACCCACGTCTACCTTGTCTTTGGTGATTAAGTGCTGCCACCTGGCTTCTGCCAACTCGGGATCCAGTCATCCCCATTGTGTTTAAGGATTCCAGCTCAGTGACAGCAGTTCCTACAGTAATATCTGACCTACAGAGAAGTGCAACCACAGAGCTCTTGAGGGATGATGGTGCTAGTCTCACAAATTTATTTCTCACTGTTCTGGTAAAAGGTGCATGCTCTGGACATTCCTGGGGTGTAAGAGCAGGCTTTGCATGATAAATCCACTCTAACATCCCAATCTCTCTAAGCCTCTGGATCCCCTCATCTACATTATACCAGGGCAGTTCTGGCATTTCAACCTCAGGTAATGTTGGCCACCTTTTGATCCATGTTTCAACCAACCACCCAAACAAGCTGTTAACACCTTTTCTAACTGCTCTAGCTATAACATTGAATGCAGAATCTCTGCTTAGTGGGCCCATATCAATAAATTCAGCCTGATCCAGCCTTATGTTCCTCCCACCATTATCCTACACTCTTAAAATCCATTGCCACACATATTCCCCTGATTTCTGTCTATATAAATTGGAAAACTCACACAGTTCTTTTGGAGTATAACGTACCTCCTCATGTGTGATACTTTGTACCTCACCTTTAGGGGCCTGTTGGGACTTTAGTCTAGTTATAGGTCTAGAAGAAATGAGGGGTGGTGGGGGTGGGTCATGAAAAGAATTAGAAATATCTTCCAAGCCATTTGCTTCAGGGCTTTCATTTGCAGTTTCATCTGGTGAAACAGGATTAATAACTCTAGAGCTAATCCCTTCAGGAGGAGGTTGGGTGGCCAACTCCTCAAGGCAGGCTGGAGGTGGGGCGGCTATGTCCTCAGGGCAGACTATTACAGGGTTATCTAAAGAAGGCTCAGCATGGTCTAGGGTTTCAACCTCACCCCCAACATCATTATCAATCCATATGTCACCATCCCATTTTTCAGGGTCCCACTCCTTTCCAATCAATGCCCTCACTTTAACGGCAGACACCATGCAAGACTGAGATTTCAGTTTACGTTGTAAAGTTGCTACTCTAACAATAAGATTCTGAGTCTGATTTTCAGAGATCTCAAGTCTACGGCTATAGGAAATAAAATTTTCCTTCAGGATACTCATAGAAACCTCTACATCTTTCAGACGGCACTTAAGCTTCTTGTTTGAAGCCTTAAGCCCATCCCTTTCACCCTTTAATGTAGACAGTGTATCTAACAACAACCAACCAACATCTCTATAACTCTTATTCCTACAAAACTCTGTAAAGGTGTCAAAAACATTATCCCCCAGAGTCTGGCTTCGTACAAGCGAAGCATTAGGAGAATCGAATGATGATATTTTGACTATCTCCTTTGCCAACTCAGTCCATGGATTGGGAGTGTCATTCTGATTACGGGAATCAGAGTCCTTAGTGTCTCTGAGCCCAGTCAGGGTAGAAAACCATTCATAAAAACCCATTTTTAAGATTCTGTTCCTTAAGAACACCACTCCCAGTACCAAGATGTATTAGTTAGGGTTCTCTAGAGAAACAGAACCAACAGGGAACACTTGCAAATATAAAATTTATGAAAGTGTCTCACATGACCGTAGGAACGCAGAGTCCAAAATCCACAGGGCAGGCTGCGAAGCCGATGACTCCAATGGATGGCCTGGACGAACTCCACAGGAGAGGCTCACCAGCCAAAGCAGGAATGCAACCTGTCTCCTCTGAGTCCTCCTTAAAAGGCTTCCCATGATTGGATTTAGCATCACTAATTGCAGAAGACACTCCCCTTTGGCTGATTACAAATGGAATCAGCTGTGGATGTAGCTGACGTGATCATGACCTAATCCTATGAAATGTCCTCATTGCAACAGACAGGCCAGCACTTGCCCAATCAGATGAACAGGTACCACAACTTGGCCAAGTTGACACCTGTCCCTAACCATGACAGGTCCTATTTGCAATAGCTCACAACATCAGGATTGGATTAAGATTAAGAACATGATTTTCTGGGGTACATAGTTCCAAACCATCATAAGTAGTTCCTCCATATTTATTTAAAGTGAGATTTCTTTTTAATTCACATACTTGCTTCAAGGACTGAATGAAATAGCAAAACATTTTATCCCCCATAAAGAATTATAAAATGACAGATGTTAGAACTAGGTGAAAGGCAGGAAAGCATCCTGTATCCTGTACCTTCTGCTTGCTGATTGAGGATGCTTCAACCCTGAAGATATTATCTCTCTGTGCTTAGTTTCAGCATGTGTTGGGGATTATAATTGCATCTATTTCATAGAGAAGATTAAAAGATTAAATTGATTCAATAGATATTAAACTTAGAAAAATATCTGCACCATTTTAGGTCCCAAATAAACATACTATATTATATCACTTATCTATTGGGCATAACAAGTCACCCTAAAACTTAGTGGCTTAAAAAAAACTGCACTTATCATCTGAAGATTTTGTGGTTCAGAAGTTTTGGTACATCTTAGTTCATCCTCTATTTCTCTCACAAGGCTGCAATCAAGATGTTGGCCAGAGCTAGGGTCTCATCTAAAGACTTCCTGTGAAGGAGCCACTTGTAGTCATTTGCAGGGATCGATTCTTTATGGGTTGTGGTCTAAGGCTGTCCTTAGTTCCTTGTCACATCAGCCTCTTGAACATGGCATCTTGCTTCACCAAAGGAAGCAAGCCAAGACAATAGAGACAGTCTATCAGTAAGATGGAAGTCAAAATCCTTTGTAAACTAATCACACAATGGCATCCAGTTGTCTTTGATATATTATTTTTTGTTACAGTGAATTCACCGGGTCCAGCTCATATTCAAGTGGAGAGGATTATGGAAGGGAGTGAGCACCAGGAGGCAGAGATACTTAAGAGCCTCTTCAAAGACCGTCTACCATACCAATATATAATAAACATTTTGCAAATATTTAAACATGTTCTTTTCACTAATTTGTGTAATAATTTCAATGTGTAAAATATAGATGACTTTGTGTATAGGTCTCTGAATCTTTAAATCAATATTACCATAGATGTTAGAAAAAATCTAATATACATTGTAGTGAGATATAACATTTAAAAGCATATTTAGGAGAGATGGGGCAAGATGATGGCACAGGCAAATGTGGAATTTAGGTAGTCCTCTAAGTCGTCTAGTAAATAGCCAGGAACTGTCCAGTTTGGGGGACTTCCATGAGTATACAAACAATGTATAGCAGCCTGGAATGGAAGGAAGGGCTGAGATCACAGCAGAGAACTATTAGTAAATTTCCATGCTGTGGAAGCTGGTGTCCTTCCTTTAGGGGCTCAGCAGCCTATCTCGGAGTCTTGCCCCAGTGGGAAAAAGAAGATCTCTCTTCTAGGAAGAAGGAAAAGAGAGCTCAACCAAGCTCCAATTCTGGATGAATAAATTCAGACTGATGAATACAAGTTCTGAGCTAGATATATCTATAGATCAAACATGAGATAAACCAAGAGATCTTTCCCCAACAGCAAGGATGGGGAGTTGATGGAAAAAATACAGAGGATTTTGGAGCTGACTGAGCTCAGAACACTGGAAAAGTGCTGTCCTCCAATAATATCATAGATATAATGACCAATGGAATCAAGTTAAGTGTTCAAAAATGGACACTCTCATCTATGGACAATTCAGTTTTGATAAGGCAGTCAAGTAGATTTAACTAGGATAGAGCATTCTCTTCAAGAAATGATGCTTGGAGAATTGGACATCCATAATCAAAAGAAGGAAAGAGGATCCCTATCTCACACCTTATATAAAAATTAACTCAATATGGGTTAAAGACCTAACTATTAGAACTAAGACCATAAAACTTTTAGAATAAAATGCAGGGAAATATATTGAAGATCTTGTGGTAGGAAGTGATTTCCTAGATCTTACACCCAAGTGTGAGCAATGAAAGATGAAATAGATAAATGGGATCTCCTCAAAATGAATATTTTTGTGCATCAAAGGGCTATGTCAGCAAGTAAAAAGGCAGCCTACACAATGGGGGACAATATTCAGAAACCAGACATAGGATAAGGCTTAATATCCAGAATATATGAAGAGATCCTGCAGCTCAACAACAAAAACACAAACAACCCAGTTATAAAATGGGCAAAAGACATAAATAAACACTTTTCTAAAGAGGAAATACAAATGGTTCAAAAGCATATGAAAACATGCTTAACTTCAGGGAAAAGCAAATCAAAACTACAAAGAGATATCATCTCACACCTACTAGAATGACCATTAATAAAAAGCGAAAAGCTACAAGTGCTAAAGAGAATGCAAAGAAATCGGGATACTTACCCACTTTTGGTGGAAATGTAGAATGGTGCTGTCGATCTTGAAAGCAGTTTGGTGGTTCCTCATGAAGCTGAGTATAGAATTGCTGTATGTTCCAGCAACCCCAATTCTAGGTAGATGCTTGGAAGAATTGAAAGCTCGGACACGACTGGACATTTACACACCAATGTTTATAGCAGCATTATTCACAATCACCAAGAGATTGAAACAGTTCAAATGTCCATCAGTGGATGCGTGGAATAACAAACTATGTTATACACATATGATGGAATATTATGCAAACTGTTAAGACAAACTAAAGTCAGGACACATGCAACAATTTAGATGAACCTCGAGTACATTATTTTGAGTGAAATAAACCAGAAACAAAAGGACAAATACTATATGGTCTCACTATTATGTACTAACTATAAAAAGCAAATTCTGAGAGTTAAAGTTGAGAACACAGGTCATCAGGAGGTGGACAGAGGGTAGAGACTGGCCATTTCATGCTGTAAGAGTACAGAATGTGCAACAGAATTGTTTAAAAGATTCAAAAATGAATAGCACTGTACTGTGTGATGGTAGAACAATATTGTAAGTATAATGACAAAGGTGAGTGAGGGTATGGTTGAAAGAGGAAGGCTAGGGGCATGTATATTAGCAGAAAGAAAAATGAATAATAGAATATGTAAACTGGGACTGTATAACTTAGCAATACCTAGAGTGGACAATGATGGTGATTAAATGTACAAATACGAGAAAGTTTTTTATTTTTTTTGTATGCTGTATGACTGGGGTCACATTTCATTATTTTTGCGTGTGAGTATCCCGTTGTTGCAGCACCATTTGTTGAATTTTTGTTTGTTTGTTTTTTTGTTTGTTTGCTTGTTTGGTTTTTGGGAAGTGCATGGGCCGGGAATCGAACCCAGATCTCCCACACGGCAGACGAGAATTCTACCACTGAACTCCCTCTCGCCCCCAAGAAAGTGTTTACATGAAGGAGAAAAAAATCAGTGTTATCATTGCAATGTGTTAAAAATGGGATGGTAGATGGGAAATATACAATTAATTGATGCGTACTAGGGTCTGATCATTAACTGTAACAAAGGCAGTACACAAAAGCTAAATGTCAATAGAAGGGAGGGGTATTTGCTATGATGAGTGATTTTTTTATCTTAATCCTCTAAAGATGGTTGCTGATAGTAAGGAAACTCATTGATATTTATGTATCTATGTTTTCAGTGACACTATGCACATTTCTATAATTATTTTTAACACTTTCAATTTTTTTGTTTTGTCTGATTCATGTAGATAATGATATGGACAGCAAAATAAAGAAAGAAAAAAAAAGCAGAAAAAAGCACAACCTTCCTCATTTCTATTTCTAGGTTTTTTTCATTTGCTTATTTGGTGATTCGCATTTATATCTCAGGAATACCATTTTCTCTAAATTTCAAGTAGAAAAGAAGAAACAGGAAAAAGTTTGGCTAAGCAGTGGAACCCAGAGAGATTATACCAAAAAAAGTGGAGTGATCAGTAGCATCAAAACATTTCTTGTGTCCCAGGAATTTGACACCCACTTCCTGCCCATCTTGTCAGACATTCACACTGGAATGTGATATTGGGGATAGGAAAGTTTTTAAATGTTTTCTTCACTGGGGGCCCTCCAGATTCTAAGACAGGGCCTGGAATATAGTAGATTGTGATAATAATTTGGCGAATAATTTAAAAATATAAATTATTGATGATCAAAACCACAACAATTAGCACAATGACATGATTTCAAGACAGGTGACCTCTGGTACTCAAACTGTTTCTTTTTTCCCTTTGCCCCACTGCACCCTAATGCAGCTTACAGGGTTAAAAAGAACAGACCACAAACTAGAACAGTTTGACACTCTGGTTATAAAATAGCTTTATTTGGAACTAGTGCATAAAAGAGTAAATACTTATATCGTGACATTATTTTTTGTAATCCATCCCTTAGTATTTTGTTGGAAACATACATATTTATTGACAACACTGTTTATCTGCCCTAATGTTAACAGACCATCAGAATAAAAAATGGTCAGCACTTATAAACTAGAATTTTTGAACAACTTTTATGTTGAAACTTTTGCCTGTTTATGCATTATTAAAACATAAAATAGAGAATAAAAACCTTTTTAGTTGTAGGTAAAACCTACAGAAGTCATTAAAATTGTAAGTCCATTTCAGGAATTATTTAAATAAAGAAGGATAAACAGTTATGCAAGCACCATACTTTTTTTTTTTTTTTTTTTTTTTTTTTGGGGAGGAAGGGAAGGAAAGACAGAGAGAAGGAAGGAAGGGAGGAAGAAAGGGAAACATCTTTTTAAACGTTTTCTTGTTTTATTGTATTTTGTTTGTTTGTTTGTTTTTTACATGGGCTGGGGCCGGGAATCGAACCGAGGTCCTCCGGCATAGCAGGCAAGCACTTTGCCCGCTGAGCCACCGCGGCCCGCCCAGCACCATACTTTTTAAATGACAAATTCATTTTACGTTTGATAATATATGGGCAAGTAAATTACTGAATCAATCTAAATTAACAAATACAGTAAGAAAACCAGTAGATACTTATTAATCAAGTATAAAAATTGTCTTTGTGGGGTTTATTACTTTTTAAATTGTATTTAAAGAAATCATATACTTCTTTAAAATAATGCTTTTAAAAATAAACTTTCCAGAAGCTTGTAAAATTAAAAGATAATTGTTCTCTGACTATCAATCATTTTGAGGGGGTATTCATTTTTTCAAAATACACTATTCTTCATTTAGAGGCTTTTTTGGAAAAGGAAACAAGAATAAATTAAATGCATGTATGTGTATATAAATAAATGTATAGAATGATGTTGACCTACCCATTTTGACTGTTTCCTTTTGAAATTATATTCAGAATTGTGGTATGTTCTTCTTTAGAGGAGATTCAGTGATGGTTAGGATCTATCATTCTGAAATTTAAAAACAATGTAGAATTTCTACATGCTAAGCTTGATTGACATTTTGATCTTATGAAACGCATCATGTATAAAGACTGCCGGTGATAGGAAGAAAACCCCATTGTGGTTGGAAAGCATATATCCTTTTGGGCATCAGATATCTTCAGTTTTTCTCCTTGGATTTTGACATGTATTTTTGCAAAAGTTCAGACAAACATGTTTCCATCTCAATAACTATTTCCCTCAGCAATGCCTTGTTTTTTCCTTCCCTTATTAGAAGAGAATGAATGATTATCACTCAAATATGGAACATAGTCCTTTGTATGAGTATTTTACATATTCATGGTATTTTCAGAACTTGTCTGTTTATCCAAATTCATATTATTGTCCATTGTTCTCACAACCTATTTTCTTATTGGAGAATAGGATGGACCTTTCTGAAATTTTCCTCAGTTGTAAAATTAACTTGAAGCCTGATTGTAACCAAACTGACCACCCTTTCTATAATTCTTAATCTTTTGTGCTGGTCAAAACTTTTATTCCTGACATTATTTTATAAACATTTTTAACATGTTGTTCTAGTTTGCTAGCTGCCAGAATGCAATATACCAGAAATGGAACAGCTTTTAAAAGTGGGTATTTATTGAGTTGCAAATTTACAGTTCTAAGGCCATGAAAATGTCCCAATAAAAGCAAGTGTATAAAAATATACAAATTAAGGCACCAGCCAGAGGCCACCTTCACTCAAGAAAGGCCAATGAAGTTCAGGTTTTCTCTCTCAACTGGAAAGGCCCATGGAGACCATGGCGACATCTGCCAGCTTTCTCTCCAAGCTTCTTGTTTCAAGAAGCTCCCCTGGAGGTCTATTCCCTCTTCACCTCCAGAGGTGTCTGACTGCGTGGGATCTCTACTTTGTGGCTCTCTCGTTGTTCTGAAGCTTTTACCAAAGTGCTTTCTCTTTTAAACGACTCCAGTAAACTAATCAAGACCCACCTAGCGTAGGTAGAGTCACATCTCTCTCTAATCCAAGGTTAATACCCACAATTCAGTGAGTTACATCTCCATGGAGATAATCATTTCAACCTAAAGTACTGAACAGGGATTAAAAGAAATGGTTGCTCCTACAAAATGGATTAGGATTAAAATGTGGCTTTTCTAGGATATATAAATCCTTTCAAACGAGCACACATGTCAACTGTTTCACTTGAAGTTTTGTTATATATATATATATACAACCTGCAATATAAGAAGCAAGCGTCTTTGTCATCAAGACTATTAATATTAAATAGTTAAATTTGATTTTTTTCTTGTAATGTGAACTATGCTCTTGTATCAATTTATAGTGATTACTCCTCTCATTCTGCATATTCCAAAATTTAACCATTCTTACCTTTTAATTATATATTAAGTATGAGCACTCTGGGCTTGTCTAAGACGTGAATATTTAACAAATAGTAAGACTGACCATTTGCTTTTATTGTTACAACTGTACCAGCAGATGAAATCACAAGACTTTATTACACAACCATTTTTTAATCATCTTGAAAACACGTTTTCCTATAAAACCTTTGTGCACAAGGTGAAACAGAGGCTGAATGTTTACACAGTCAGGTGACTTCGGATCAGCTAGAGAGAAAGTGTCCAAGGACTTCTAATTGTTAATTTGGAGGTTGTTGCCACGAGCTTTGTCTCTGTGTCTACCCAGTTCAACACTTTTTATAAAATACTTTGGATGAAGAATCTAAGCCATATTTATTATACTAGTTACAAACTTAACAGAGCAAATAAAATGGAGTAAAATATAAGGATTTGCATTGGGGTCAAAGGCAAAAAAATAACCTTCTTATTCAGGATGAGATACCTGGATATTCGTAGCAGTATGTTAAAAAGTCTAAGAAATTTTAGTTAGCAGTAATCTTTTACTACTCAATTGTAATACGTGGTTGCTAAACATATATACATTTGGCTACATTTTGACAATAAGAGAGAAAGTAGTATTATAATACCAGTCATATTCAATCTGGAGAGTTTGAGTTAGATAAAGAAATCAAAGTAAAAAAGTGCCAATGGATTGGAAAATGTATGTACAATAACGTCATTAAAACTGGAGATTTTTACCTTAACAAAATAAAGACTTGGTTAAAACTAACTTTTTGATTTCAAAAATTTGAGAATGCTCTTTGGAGGAACATGTAGACTTATTCTCTTTGGCCCCCAGTTTACGAATTACTATTACTGAGAGGAAGTGCCAGAGGGACAGATTTCTGATTTTTCATTACAAGAAAGAGTTTCTAATAATAGGAGCTATTCAAAGAAAGAAAGTACTTCCTTAAAAGGTAGTGGGGTTTATGGAGCTGTGACAACTTACTAATAATCAGTGAGGTTTAGCTCAGAGCAGGTTACAGAGGTAAGGAGGCAAATTGGTGGGACAAAGGGCCTCCATTCCAAACTCGATGAGAATAGCGCCACGTTTGTATGTTCTACGTACATGATTTCCATTAATATTAAAAGAAAAAAGTTTCACCATTTTGAAAATTTATAACCACTGAGCTATTATTACACCCGTTTATACATGAGAGAATTGAGGCTCAAAATCAGTCAACCTTTCTATATAACCCAACTCAGAAGATATGCTGTTTCTTTATGTTAATGCTGTTGTGGTCCTTTCATTAAAGGTGTTTATATTTAAATTGGGAAAATACATGATGGAATCAAAACCATAAAAATATAATAAGGGTTTTCTCGTTTGGGATTATGCCAAAAAACAGTACTTTCTCCAAAATAAATTACAAGAACATAGCTAAACAAACGCCCAATGCCCTTTGATCCGTTCTGACAGCACCTTTTTAAGAGAAGAGCCTATAATCACAAGCATTGTCATAGTTCAACAAGCAAACATACTTTAGGAATTGAGGCTCACCTGGCAGCTGAGTAGTAGGAATATTTGAGAAATTATTGAGAGACAGACTCCAGACAGATGTCTTGCTGCCCACCCCAGAGGAGTTAATTAGTGAAGGTAAAACAGAAAACCACACAGAAGGCCAGAGCATGTATTTGGGAGAAGAGAATCACAAACCCGAGTTGGAGTCTGGGCTTCCAAATTCGGGTAAACACATCAGTGGGCAGCACCGGGGTCCCTAAGAGGAGCCGAGGAAAGCATCTGCAGGGTCTGGCAAAGGCACTGGGGCACCCATTTATGGAACTTGTGCTTTCAAGTCTTGAATTAGATCCTGGGGTCAAAGAAAGGTCTCACCTTAGGGGTACCAGTCAGAATAAAGGAGATATAGGGTAAATAAGAGGGGTACGTGATTCCTGGATTACCTTTCCCGGCAACATTCAAGTCAAATCCTTAAATACAGGGAGGAAGTTACAAAGCAATTATAATGTGACAAAGCTGTGAGACTGAGTTAGAAATCTAGACACAAAGGTACATAATCAAACCCTTATTTATCTGATTAATCTTATTTCTATAGGTTCCAAAGTCAATAATTCTACCAGGGAGAGCATGTTTGTGTTGGTCAGGATACTATGGGATGAAATCATATACTGATTACAGAAATCATTTAATCAAAAAAAAAAAAAGTCAAAATCCTCACTATGTTCATTTGCTTCTTTATATGAAAAAGCCACTTATTAATCTTCATTAGTGTTAGATATTTTGCAGAGCTATATGTAAAGTAATGGAAGATTAAAATATGAGAAAGACTCTCAAATTTAGAAATTGCCACAAATGGGATTTATTATGTTTGTTTGTTATTTTGCTTGTGAATGTTAAAAAAAGTAATCCTGACATAAACATAATAGATATCTTTTTAGTCTTTTGATGCACTCACTTCTAAGGGCATAAACAACTTTAAAGTCCCTCTATTACAGAACTCATGATAGTGCAACACGATTATTTGTCAGGCAGCAGTTTCCACTAGGGACAGATAAAATCATGACTACCACAATATTCATCTGTGATTCACCAATGCCTGCCATTTAGAAAAAACTTAAGACAAATATTTTATAGAAAAATTAATTTGGAAATTACACCTAGTACATAGTCTTCACTTAATATAATCGACTGACTGAATGAATGAATAACACAAAGAAAGTGACATAGAAGAGAATTAGGCTAACAAGAGGAAATAATGGGACTAAAGAAAGCGGAGTATTAAGGATGTTTTTAGTGTTTTTCCATCATTTCACATTGGGAAGTAACTCAGAGTACCAATTTAGTAATTTAGATAGAAATAGCTCTATGGTTTAAAATAGCAAGCTACCTACATATAATAATGATGATAACACTTTGATGTACAGTTTGGCCTTCAGAGTGGATTAACTAAGCAGGAATAGTAACTGCTTCTATTTATAAGTTATAAGTTACCTTATCTACTGAAAGGTGCACCTATAATCTGAAATACAATAATCACTGAGCTGTACTTCATGCCCGTATGTGTCTAATATTTTCTATACTCAGTCTTTTGAGCATTAGTTGACCACAGATATCTTCCCAAATTTAGTTGTAAAAGATCACTGAAAGTAATGAGTTGAATAAAAGTAGCATAGCATTTTACATCAAATTATAGTGTTTATTTACTCAAAGGAGTACAGTGAATCCTGAGCAAACTCAACCATGTTTGCTGAACTTGAGATACAGCATACATATAAGAATTCAGATGATCAAAATGATAGCTTCTGTTTCATCACTACTATTATGTGATGCTATTATAGGCAGTAAAGAGGAGCCAAATATAATTTTCTTCATTTCTTTCTTAGATCTTCTGGTGTTTTATTTTATGAATTTTTAGCAAACTACAGAATCTTTTGGAAAAATGCTGCTTCACTTTAAAGGAAATATGAAAATGAAAAGAAAACAAGGTTATAAACAATTTTATATTTATTTCACATGTATTATATTATATGCACACCCTGGGAACATGCAAGTTTCCACGATACAGCAATCAAGTTTAGATTGTTTTGTTTGTCCCTGTCAGGACAGATTCTCAGATGAAAATTTTCTAAACTTTTGATCTATATTATTTTCTTTAAAAGAATTAAAGGATACGTTTATATTTTGTAGAAAAAGCTTTGGAAAAAAACAGCATACTTTGCCCCATTTTAAAGAAATATAGAGTAACAATAACTGGAAAACGACTACTGAGAGTGTTGGAGAGCTCTGGTAGAGCTTATAATCAGAGTTATGAAAAAGATTGGAAGGCTTTCATCATTTATTTGTACATTCTGTGACTTAAAAGCCTCTACTTCTTTTTACTTAAATCACATCTCCATGTTAATCGGGATACATCAATTTTGCTACCCTCTGTGGTTATGCTTATTCTGTTATGATTGAATCACAGTTCCTTTCTTTATATAGAAATATTACAGCTTTGGGAAAAAATACTGAGAATTCTAACAGAGAGTACCAAGAAGGCAACACGTAAAAGAAAGAAATTAGCATTTCAGCTCCATTTTGTTCTGACTGCGATAGTTTGGAAACGGTCAGTCTGCTGCCGTTTGGGAAGCATTAATGCCGCAGGATGGAATCAGCTGCGGGGCCAACTCATCTTCTCAATCATAGTTTACTTGTCAGTCCTCCGTCTTAGTTTGCAAGAATGATACATAATGTTAGCATTAGTTTTCTTTTCAACTTTAATTTTCCAGAAAGGTGAAAAAAAACATCTTCCTTCCCATCCCCTGTGATTAATTTTTGGCGTATGATCTCTGAGGGAACTTGAGTGACACTGTGACCACTGTGTCATGGGTGTCTTCAGAGGAGTCAGCAGCTCTCAGGAGCTGTCACTCGTGTCAATGGTGCAGAGGGAAAAGATGAGGAGGATGAAATGGAAACAATTATTGTGGTTTGTATTTCAGATTCCAAGCCAGTCTAATAATGTGTAAGAATAATAAAGCTATTTAATAGTCATTAAACAGAAATTGCCGTTCCTCATTAACAGCAAACTGTGTTATAACACATTAGATAAATTAAATTAAATTTGACATAAATTAAATAGATTGTATGTGTGGAGCTAAAGGAAAGACCCCTTTATTTTATTTTCCAAAGAAAATAAACAGTTTTGGGAAAATTGGCCAAACATTCCAGTTATAATTAGAGAAACAAACAGAGAGCTTCATTTTTTGAGGCACAGTTGATTGTTCAGATAGCCAAAGAAAAGGAAGGATATTCCACCCTGGCTTCTTTCAGAAAAATGCTTGTTCAATGCTTAATTCACATTTGCAACCTACGTTCATATTTGACTCCTAAAGTCATTGGAGTTACCTGAGAAAGATTAAATCCAGAGATTTTTAGTGGTAGAGGAGGTTGAATAGGAGAAGCCAAGGTTTCTGCTCCTAGCTACCATGTCTTTACATACCCACTGCCCTGGCACAGTTGTGTAGATGCTCTACACAAGAGGAATTAGGGAATTTAATCCTTTAGGTAAAATATGCAGGCATGCCCCATGTGTACATATACATATGTGAAAGTCAAAAGACTTCTGGAATGGAAATCTGATGCTCTTTGCCCTCTCATGGAGTTTCAAATATGTTAAATGATCTTTCGTATTTAAGAGTTTCAATGATGTGTGCTTGATTGTAAGAAAATTCAAAAGAAGGCCTGATGAAGGAAACCACTATAAAGAAAGAACTGAAATAAATAGTTAGACTAATAACTAAGACCAAGTTATTTATAAGAAGTATGATTTGGGGCAGTATTTATAAGGATAGAAAAATTGATGAACAATTTTGCTTCTGTATTGCGAGATTTCAGGTGGTTTTAACAATCTTCCCTACATTTGTAGATTTATAATTCTTCCTTATATCTTGCAGTATTGTTTGAAATAAAGCTTTTATTATGTTGGGGTAAAAGAATTACTATAGCTGAAAAGATTATATGGAATATAAAAAAGGAAATACAATTAAGATAATGAACATATTTAATGGCATGAAATATTTTTTACGTAAAATTGTTTAGTGAGAATAGATCAATCACATTATAAAGCCTCCTTTGCATTTAATGAGAAACGATTGCTTTGGTCATCAAATAATTCTGCAGATGGAAGTATTTTTCCCCATATATCAATCATCAGAGAATTTAATTATATGAAAAATAACATTCTACTTCAAATGTGTATTTGTGCAAAGTTGAAACATGTATCAGGTGAATACTGTGAATCTATAATTAATGTCATATTAGTAATTTTGAATAATCTCACGATTGCCAAAGCAAGGAAAATATTTCATAGCTTTGTAACTTATTCATGGAGTTGAACATGTCTGCAGAGTTTCACAAATAGTATAGTTTAGACAAGGAACCTTTTGAATTACCCAATTCATTGCATTACCTTCACTAAGAAAGGCCAGCACTAAAATCTTACATAATTTTACTAACACTTAAAAAATTTGATGCTTTTCTAAATCTTCTAAAGCTCACTTCTGTCAGCCTCCTCCCATTTCCCTGCCTTTGCTGTAACCAGCATTTTCTCACAACTTAATCCAACAGAGACTCTTCCAAATTCCTATTCAGTCATTAAATTAATACCTGCAATGGCATTGATAATGCTGACACCAGCTGCCTTTCCTCTACCTCCTACACTTCTAAGCTTATTATAGCAAATGGTCAAATGAAGTTTCTTGGACTCTAATGGTCCAGTCCCCACTTCCTAGAGCTTCCAAATTTTCCTTGGCTTAACTTCCTCACCAGTCAACCTCTGGACCTACTTCTAACCACTGCAACTCTTCTTATACCTCATGACCACATTCCAAAATGCTGCCTTTATTGGATTTAGTAATAAATCTCTCCCTCCACCAGTATTTGGATTACTCCTTTAAAAGAGTGGATTTTACCTTGAGACATCTTTATAAATTCTGATTCATCTCTTAATACCAGTATGCCAGATCCTATCTGAGAAGCAATGACTGTCCTAAATTCTGTGTCTTTACTTTATTGATCACTTTTGTGGAAGTGAATCATGGCCCCAGCCTGAAGCTTAGGGACTGCTTCTGTAAATCCCATAAATCAGATGAGGAAACAATCAACCCTTAACTTCCAAAAATGAAGCATCCCTCCTGGGTCTTTACCCCTAGACCATGACTAAAGAAGACCTGAGAACTGAATAGTCTGTGTGATGATTAATTTAATGTGTTAACTTGGCCAGGTTATGGTGTACAGTTTTTTGATCAAGCTGACCATATTGTTACTGTGAAGATATTTTGTGGAAAAAAACATCAGTAAGATGATTGCATCTGTGGCTGAACACACCTACCATCAACTAAGGACATGGTCTTCAACAAAGAGAGACAACTCACCCAAAAGTCGAAGACCTCGAAACAAGAATGGGTCACTTTAGCAGACAGAAGGAAGAATGCACGTCTCTACTTCAGCAAGCCAGCCTCTCCTGGGGAATTCATAAAAAATTTTCAACAGAGTTTCGAGCTTGCAGCCTGCTTTATGGAATTCAGACTTGCCCATCCCCATAGTTGGGTAAGCCAATTCTTATAGTAAATCTCATAATATTTACTGTCAGTTCTATTTCTCTGGATAACCCAGACTAACAGGGTCTGGAAAGATAAGATGCCAGCACTAATAAAGTATTTCATACCAGCTCTCAGATGCTTCCTTTTTAGACCAGGCATGATGACCACCTTGTCTCAGAGTCGGTTTTAATCCTAAAATATAATACTTATGCTGTGCCTACATGTAAAACCTGTTTGATCAAATCAAGTTATATGAATACTAACCCAACTAAAGTCTAGTCAGAATAATTAGAAAAATTTAATAAAGGAAAGAAAGAAAGAAGATGCAAATTACCTATATGAAAAATTGGAGAAGGTGGTATTGCTATAAATTCTATAGATATTAAAAGGATAATAAAGGAATATATGAACAACCTTAAGTCAGTAAATTGAACTTTCATGAAATATGCAAATTCCTCAATAGCTGAAAACTGTCAAAACTACCTAAAGAAAGAGATTAACTGAATAGTTCTGTGTCTACTAAAGAAATTGAATTTATAACTAAAAACATTCCCATAAAGGAAACTCTGGGCCCAGATAGTTCCATTATGAATTCTGCCAAGTTTGAAGGAGAGATAATGCAAATTCTTTCATAAAACTGAAGAAGAGGTAGTCGTTCCAATACATTCTGTAGTTCAGCATTACCCTCATATTAAAAGCAACAATGACATTACCAGAAAAAGAAAGACTTTTATCCTTACAAAGACTTTTATCTTTACAAACCTATAGTCTTCATACACATGGATACAGAATTTTAAAATAAAACTTTAGAGAACAAAATCCAAGAATATATAAATATGTAATGCATAATGAATTAGTGCAGGTTATTGGGAAATTCATGGTTGCTTTAACATTAGAAAATTAGGCATTGAGGTCCACCATATTTACAGACTAAGGCAGAAAAATGGTACGATCACCTTAAAAAAAATGGAAAATTCAACATCTGTTCCTGATAAAAACGCTTAGAACAATAAGAATTGAAAAGAACTTCTGCAATCTCATAAATGACATCTGAAAAAACCCTACAGCTGACATGCTTCATGGTGAAAGACTGGATGCTTTCCCTCTACGGTCAGGAAAAGGACACGGTTGAGTTTCTCACTGTGCTATTCAACGTGGTGCTGGAGGTTCTAGCCAGTGCAATAAGCCAAAAAAAGCAGTCACGTTACAATGTTAGAAAGAAAGAAATTCACTTTTGTTCAGTAGCAGACAACCTGATCATCTATGTAGAAAGTCATGATGAAATCAACATCAAATTTACTAACATTAATACTTGAGCTTAGCAAGTTTGCTGGATAAAAGAGAAATAAGAAATACTGATTATATTACTAGATGCCAGAAATAAAAATGATACATTTAAATTAAAAAAATAAAATGTACAGTATCATCATGAAGTATGGAATGCAGAAATAATTATAGCTAAAAATTTGAAAAGTAAAAACATTGCTGAGAGAAGTTAAAGAAGACTTAAATAAATGGAGATAAGTATTTTGCTCATGGGTCAGAATTTTTAATATTTTTAGGATAACAATTCTCTTCAAATTTATCTATAGATTTCCTATAATTCCAATCAAAATCCCAGCAGACTTTTTTTTTTTTGCAGAAATTAGTAAACTGATTCTAAAATTCACATGGGAATGAAAAGGACCTAAAATGGTAAACCAGCCAATAAACAAACAAAAACACCTTGAAAAAGAACCAAGTAAGAATTATGGCCCATTCAAAACATTTTACAAAGTTAAAATATTCAAGACAATGTGATATTTGCATAAAGATAAATAAATAGTTGATGGAACAAAAAAGAGAGTCCAGAAATGGACAACCAATTTAAAATGCATCCTAGCCCTAAATGCAAAACATAAAACTGTAAAGCTTCAAAAAGAAAAATTAATAAAATACCTATGACTTTGGATTAAGGAAACTTTTTTAGATATGACACCAAAAGCAAGATTCATAAAAGATAAAAATTGATAAGTTCAACTTCATTAAAATCAAAATCTCTGCCCCAAAGAAAACTGTTAAGAGAATGAAAAGACCTACTAAAGAGTGGCAGGAAAAATTGTAAAGCATTTACCTGATGATAACCTGTATCCAGAATATATTTTTAAAATCTCCCAAAACTTGTTAATAAATCAAGCAATCAAAAAAAAATGGCAAAGGATTTGAACAGACACTTTACTAAAGAAGATATATAGATTACAAATATACAAATGAAAAGATGGTCAATGTAATTTGTCATTAGGAGACTGCATTTAAAAATCCCAATAAGATATCCCTACAAACCTATTAGAATGGTTACAATTAAAAACGGACTCTACCAATTGTTGATGAGATTGTGGGGGAACTGGATTATAAAATGGTATAAGCATTTGGCAGCTTCTTAAAAAGTTAAACAGCCATTCCAGCATAATATCAATATATAAAGGCTTGTATCTGACTGTTCATAGCAACTTATTTCTGATGGCCAAAAACTGGTAATGTCTAATTACCCATGAAAAGGTGAATTGATAATTAGTGGTATACCCATACAAAGGAATGCTACTTAATAATAAATAAAATGAACTGACACAAACCACATGAATGAATCTCAAAATAATGATTCTGAGTGAAAGAAGCTGGACAAAGAAAAGATTACATATCGCATGGATTTATACAAAATTCCAGAAAATGCAAACCAATTTATGGTGACAGAAAGTAGATCAGTGACTGTGGAGGAATAGAATGCAGCTGGAGGGGAGAATGAGAAAGGAGCTGGGGGATTTTTTGAGGGTAATCGATATACTCACTCTATTGATTATTGTGCTGGTTCCACGTGTGCATGCATATGTCAGAACATCGAATTTTAACATTAAATATGTGCAGTTGATGTATGTCAGTTATATCTCAATGAAAAATAAAAATATGAAAACTTTTCATTCTAAAATAAAATGTATATGTTCTGCTCATATATAAAACTAGTTTGATCATATAAAAATGCCTGGCTATCATCTGAATCTTCTACTCTGGGAAAGTGTTTCTTTGTGTTCTTGGTTGAACTTTAAATAATTTTCTTGATCTAATTTTAAATAATCTTCTTTCAGGCTTACCACTGCAGTGATACATAAAACAGCTAATTACCTCCTCTTTTTAAAAATTCATGTAATTGTTTTCTTCTAAATGATTTAATTTTCTTCAGTGATTGGATCCTTTTTTAACAGTAGTTAATTCTCATTCCTTTCTTGTAAGCTGTAGTCCCCTTGTACATTTAAAAATGTATTATATGGGGTCATTACGTCAGCACATGACTTATTTTAGAGATCTAAATTTTGAGATCATCTGATTTTTTGTCTAAGTCCTAAAGATAATAGATGGCATGTTCTAGTTCCATGATTCCCCCTGCCAATCTGAGGACTGGGCAAAGTCTGTAAAACTAGCAGTATGTGAACTATACCCTCTTAAAGCCTAATTCCCTTCAGGGGTGAGAAATTTTATTTATTAAATCCTCCCAGGGCTGATATTTAATCTATGGTCAATCTTGAGAATTACTGGCCATTTTCAAACACTGGCTCTTCTTTAAAAGCGCATAAAAACTAGAAAAATTCTCGAGTAGATTTGCATCAGTTTATAGGATCAAGAAGATATGTATGTGTTTCTTCAAAGGAATGTTTCAATGCCATTAAAAACTTGGATGTTAATGTCTCAAGAAAAGTAAAGAAGCCTAAGCTTTCTCAGGCACAGAAGAAAAAGCAGAATATGGACACTTGTTAGGGATCCTAGACCTGTAAAGGAAGTGGAGATGTGTAAATGCTTCTTTAGCTTATATCCTGATAGAAGGATGTAAATTTGACATTATACTTAGACTAATTGTAGAAATTAAGTGACATGACAACTTTAATCCCTGTGCCATTACTCTCTGGAAATAAATTATATCCTAAAATAGCTACATAAAGGAGGCAAAACATACTCATGTGCTATTTTGGCACGAATTATTAAGATGATTGCTGCAATGCTCTACTTGATTTGGCTTGAAATTGAGCATGGTTTCAATCATAGGCTAAGCATTAGGGAATTACTTTTCCAGCCAAAACAAACAGCTTTGTCCTACATAACCTGCCTGTGCCAGTTTGAATCTGGTGTGAGCTCCAGAAAAGCCATGTCCTTTAATCCTCATTCAATATTGCTGGGTGGGAGCTTTTTGATTGTTCTCATGGGGATGTGACCCACCCAGTTGTGGGTGGTCATTTTTGATTAGATGGTTTCCATGGAGATGTGTCCCTACCTATTCAAGTCGGAGGTTTCCTTTAAGAGGGAACCATTTTGGAAAGAGCCCTGAGAACCCACACAGCCAAAGACCTTTGGAGATGAAGAAGGAAAATGCCCCTGGGGAGCTTCATGAAACAAGAAGCCTGGAGAGAAAGCTAGCAGATATTGCCATGTCCTTCATGTGCCTTTACAGTTGAAAGAGAAACCCTGAACGTCATCGGCTTTCTTGAAGCCAGGTATCTTTCCCTGGATACCTTAGATTGAACATTTCTATAGCCTTGCTTTAATTAGGACATTTTCACAGTCTTGGAACTACAAACTTGCAACTTATTAAATTTCCCTTTTTAAAAGCCATTCTATTTCTGTATATTGCATTCTGGCAGCTTTCAAACTGCCCCAAACTCATTACTTCCAAAATTATATTTTATGGGTACTATCAAAATCTTTCCCATCAGTGGAGAATGGTACAAATTTAATGACAAAAAAGACTAGCATCTCTTTTCTCAGGTAATTTTCACATTGGAACCAAGCAAGAAAATTGAAGGCTTCCATTTTGCTAATGTGCTTGACTAGATATGATGAAAAGCACTTAGAAATGCTGGATAAAAAATTGAAAAATTTATTATAAATGTATAGCTGACCTTTCCATTATAGAACCAAATTAATGATGGAATTGGAGATTAGAGTAATAAATCTGTGAAATGATGTTGCAGTTTCCCTGCCAGGGGACAAGGACAGTAGCTTGGTTCCAATACCCATATTGGAACAGAGATGAGGTAGGGAGTGGTGATAATGAATGGAACTGAGTATTCTATGCAAAACTGGGATCCACAAAGCATTAGCCTTCAATGAAAGAATGGAATTGAAAAAAATATAACCTCTCCACTGATGCAATAAGACAACACAAAAGCTTTTCTATTACCAGTTGATCTCTAGGTAGGGAGAAAAAATATCTTCCTTGAAACTTTGAAACCTTACGCATAGCTGATACTTTCGGGGCTCTAGGCCGCATGCCTTGAGCCTACCTCCCAATTTGGCTGCAGCTATCATGGACAGTTGCCATGTACTCAGCAGACTTCCTATCTTAAACATGCTTCATCCCCAGATTTTCTGCCTGAAGACTTTCACTGAAGCTCATAAAAGCCCTTTGACAACTTTGACAACCCTCAATCAGTGGAGAATGGGAGAAGAATCTGAAGAGCATTCCACATTATTCCCAAGAACATCCCCAACAGGACTGAGACCCAGGTGCAATCAGGGAAGACTTGTTTAATATCACATCCGTTATTGGTGCTACCACTTTCTCTACCTTGCTGTTTACTTTCTCATTTTTAATTCCTGAGTTCACTTTGCAAATAAGCCACCTGTACACAAGTCATTGTATCAGGCAATGCTTTCAAAAGAACACAAATTATGGCAATGGAGTTACGCCATGTATGTGTTTGGGGTTTAAGTTTATATTACTCGTTATGATCTAGGAATCCTCAAGCTAAAAGCATCCGTGTTGTATTATCCCTTATTGTGCCTGACAGAAACAGATGTTAAGCACTTCGTTGGTACACACTCTTAAACCAAACTACCTGGTGTCATTACAGATAAAGCCCTTCTAAAATGAGTTCAAAATACAAGATTACAAAGCATGAAGGGAAATAATCCATTCAATAACAGTATCAAAACAGGGTGGGGAATAATCTATTCAATAGCAGTATCAAAAATTAAAGATTGTGTCAGTTAAGTGAGGGTTGACTGGGGCTATGGAAGCTGCTTCCAAGGTAGTTAAATCGCGTGACTTGCATGTAGGTGCTGCTTCTCAGCAGGAGGCCTCGATTCATCTCTGTATGGTCTTCTCTGCTGGGATGCTTGAGCATCCTCACAAGATGGCAGCTAACATCCCCCCATAATGAACAATCCAAGAGACCAAGGCAGAGGTTGAAATGCCTTTTATGAGCTAACTGTATAATTCTCATGCTGCCACTTTCCAATATTTCACTTGTCACACAAATCAGTTCTATTAGATGTGGTAGAAGATTACACAGGGACATGAATGCCAGGAGGCAAGGCTCACTGGGGGAAATTCTTGGAGATTGGCTAGCGTAGAGACTGTGGAGGATTTGCATTGTGTCAAGTTAGCTAAACTGGAAGTGTTCCCCTGAAATGCCCGCTTGACATAAGTCTGTGCTAATGAAGGCCATAAGTGATATTTTGCTTGTGGTTTGGAAGAGCAAAATGAAGTAGAAACCATATTAGTCATTCGTTCAGAAGGTCTGTGGTGGACGGAAGGCACTTTTGCAGCTCCTGCAAGCTTTCACTCATCTGCTGGTTCACGTCATTGGGGTGGGGTAGCAGCTGGAACCACAGTAATGCCAGACCTGCCAGTTTCCAACCCCCTCCCCCCTTTCAGCCTCTTTGACTTCTGAGAGAGGTGTGTTCTAACTCATAGCAGCTACTCCTGCAGAAAACCTTGAGCACTGAAGTTGGAGACTTGTAAGCAATGAAAGACTGACATGGGTGTCACTCTGTTCTCGTGGAGTATGAGTCATATTTGCAGATCCTCATTTGTCCTTGTTTCTCCCACTTCATAGCCATCTTTTCTTCCTGACAGCTTGTCTTGAAGACTTCAGGTTCAGCGTTCAGCACCAGACACAGAAGCAACAACTCTGCAATGACTATTTAACCAGCTCCCACAAATATATAGGTACAAATCCCTATAATAATCCCTGCTTATATGCAAATCTTCTAGTGGGTCTACCTCTCTGATCAAATTCTGTCTGACACAGACACTAAAAAATAGTTTTAAATTTAATAAAGGATAAAACAAATAAAGTACTATAAAAGAGAAGATGGCATAAAAGCAGATAAATCTGAAAATGGGCCAAATAGAACTTGCAGACATGAAAAATGTATTTTTAAAAATCTTCCAATATATGGGTTTATTAGTTAGGTATGTGCTCTGCACAGGATGCAGGTGGCTATGACAAAATTCCAAACAAACAGTGGTTAGTTCAAATAAGATAGATGTTGATTTCTTTTTTAAAAATGCAATTAAGCTAGAGCTGTTTTGGCTGTTAAAAGCATTTCCACTCATGGAGTTTAACAAAAACATGGTCTAGTAACTTCCACAGCAGTTTCTGGTACCATCTGTAAAGACTGCAATAACTCAGTCAATTTAATTCTTCCTCTGACTAACCAGAATTAAGCCAGCTTCCTCAAGTTATGGGCAACCCTCTGCAAGACTGCCCTTTAGATACCAGTCAGAAGTTCAGGGGCCAAGACCACCTACCCGTACTTCTGACCAACTGGCTACAAATTTAGGGGTTCCCGCGCCAATTAGCTACAACAACTCACAAAACTCATTAAAAGCACAATACTTTTGATGAAGGTTTTATTATAAAAAGGGAGCAATAAGAAGAAGCCAAAAGAAAAGATGCATACAGCGAAGCCTGGGAGGATCTGAAATGCAAATGTTCTCTTCACATTCAGAATGCATCCTCCTCCCAGCAGTGATGCTTCTTTTCACTCAGGGAAGCTCATAAGAGGTTCATGTGTGTGGAGCATCCCTGGGGTCTACTTGCATATATGTGACTGATAGAATCAATATCCATGTGGCTGAACTCAATCCACAGTCCCTCTCCCTTCCCAGAGGTTGGGGAGGTGGGCAGATATGATGTGGCTCAAAGCACTAAGCCCTGTGTTTTGTTTTATGAATGCTCCCAGAATGCAATATACCAAAAATGGACTGGCTTTTACAAAGGGGATTTATTAGGTTACAAATTTGTAGTTCTAAGGCCATGAAAATGTCCAAATTAAGCCTTTCTTTCACTCAAGAAAGGCTCATTGCATCCTGGATTTCTCTGTCACGTGGAAAGGCACATGGTGAATTTTGCTGGCCCTTCTCTCCCGGGTTAGTTTCCAAAAGTGCCTCTCTCAGCTCCTGTCGGTGCTTTGGCTGCTCCTAGAGCATTTTCCTTTCTTTCAATGTTTCTGCTCTCTCTCCCAAAGGGTTCCAGGAAAGGAATAAGACCCACTTGAGTTGGAGGTCACAACTCCATGGAAACAATTTCATCAAAACGTCCCAGCCAACATGTCTGCACCCACAGGATTGGATCAAAAGAACATCACTTTTCTGGAGTACAAAACAGAGTCAAACCAGTACATCCTGGTTGGTCTTTTTGGTGTGGCCAGCCCCTTCCCTAAGACTGCATGTTTGGCTGACCTTGCCCAATGATCTCATTAGCATCTCATCTCATTAATTTTGATGGGCCCACCATGAATTAAAAAACACACTCTTATCAAGGGAAATTCTAGATATTCAGAGGTGGGGAGGTGATAGTGGCACAGTGGCAGAATTCTCGCCTGCCATGGTGGAGCTTGGGTTCGATTTCTGGTGCCTACCCATGCCCCATCCCCCAAAATATCTATCTGTCTATATCTATCTATCTATCTATCTATCTATCTATCTATCTGTCTGTCTGTCTGTCTGTCTGTCTGTCTGTCTGTCTATCTATCTATCTATCTATCTATCTATCTATCATCTATCTATCTATCTATCTATCTATCTATCTATCTATCTATCTATCAAGAGAGATTCAGAGGAAAGGACCCAGGAACTGGGAACGAAGATCAGCCAAGTTTTTCATTGTTCTACACCACACTGTCAGTAAATTATGATCCTTTCAACATGATTTTGTAGCATTCGTGATAAGCTTTTGGTTTCTTTGCATTCGGCATGAATGTTCCACATCCCACCACCATGTCCACACCTCAGACAATGGGAAAGAAGAATTGGAGGGCCTGTTCCTTTCCTTCTAAAACTGCAATCCAGAAGTTGTGCACATCAGTTTTGCTCACACCATTGTTTAGAATGCAGTCATGTGGACTTGAGTAGCTGGGATAGAGGCAGGGAAATGTCTTTAGGTAGGTGGACATGTGCCCAGTTAAAAATTCTATTTCTACAGAGATGGAATATAGATATTGAGACGACAAACTGTAATCTCTCCCACAATTGGTTAAAAGCAGATCATCACTTTCCAGGAGATAACCAGCAAACAGGGAAAGCGGTGAGGCTTTTACAGAGACCAAAGCAGTGGAAATGGAGTAAAAACAAGGAAAATAAGAGAATGGATTAAAATAGGATGGATGCAGTAGGGAATGAGATAATGACTATTAATTTTTCTAAATTGATAAATGGCATGAATTCAAAACCTTGAGGACACTGGATCTGGAGCAAGAGGAAAATGAAGTGAACCTACATCTAGGTTTATTGAGGTGAAACCAGAGCATCTAAGACATAAAGAAGATCTTCAGAGTCAGCATAAATAACTTATGAAGAAAACAATTTGATTCTTCATGTATCTATCTTTCCATGCATTTCTAGGTTTATAGGGAAGTAAGTAAATCTCTATGGACCTCTTAAATACATGACCAAATACGTATGAAAAAAAAAAGCAACACAGAGAGAAAGCTGAATCCTGAGAATGAAGCAGAGATTGGTGAGCTGCTAGCAACACACAAAGGGGAAAATTGAAGCTGGCCTGGGACTAATGTTGATTTCAGCATTGTGACCTGGAGACTGAGCTTTGAACTGGCCTGGGACTAATGTTGATTTCAGCATTGTGACCTGGAGACTGAGCTTTGAACTAAACCTGAGGAAACTAGTAAAAGAACCTTGCATTGTCTGGAAGCCTGGTTCCAGTTCTGACAACACCAAATTCCTGGTGGAAACAATTTCAAATTTTCCATGGGAAAAAATGTGCCATATAAGATACCCAAGGATTGAGATTACAGAATTCAAGCCACTGTGAGTGAATCAACAGAAGCAACAAACCACAAATTTAGTTCCCCAAGGGCTTCAGATATTGGAATTATCAGTAATGGAATGTAAAATGTTAAAAGAAATAGTAAGTGTTTTTCACAAAACAAGTTAGCAATAAAATATTAAGAATGATTACATACAGAATTCTGTTTTTGGCTATGATGGGTTTTTCCTAACATTATAAGTATCTATAAAACTGGAAACAATGTATGGAGCAAAATGCTCCATAGAACAGTGGAAGTCACAGGAATGTGATGAGAAAAAAGGAAGTAAACGAGATGAATCCTACAGTCTGCCTGAAAACACTTTCCGAACTGCCAGTATAGGGTTGATCCCTAGCATGAGACTCTCATTGAGTTCAAGAGACAGAGTCAGAAGAAGGGAAGGTTGCAGTGGCAGACTACTAAAGATAAGGAAAGTACCTAAAGGAGGAGCTCTAAACACATGCACAGGGGTTGCCTTGAGTGTGCAACTAAATACTTGCTGTGCATGCACGGAGAAAACTCGATGAGCTGAAAGCTTTAGGGGTACTGCAGTAAAAGAATCCTCAGGTAAAGTATCTTCTAATCCAGCCAAGCAGAGTTTAAAAGCAAGTCTCCAAAAGATCAAGCTATACCCAAAACATGATTGCCTATCAAAACAAATATTGACATGCTATGATGGAGAATACAAAATCCAAACACTCAACAATACAGTCCCACAACATCTGAGGTCCAATTTAAAATTTAATACACATGCATAGAAGCAGGAAAATGTGACCCAATGATCATAAGAAAAATCAGTCAAAAGGTACAGTCCCAGAAATGAAAGTGATTGTGTGTTTAGATGACTAGGGTTTGAAAAAGGCTACTTAAAATGTGCCTAAGGACTTAAAGGAAAACATAAATCTATTATAATGATAAACAATATTGAAGATATAAAAATGAGGCAAATGGAAACTTTAGAAGTCAGAAATAAAATGTCTGGAATAAAAGAAGGCTGGTTTGTAACATGAGCTAGACACGGCAGAAGAAAAGTTCCGTGAACTCAAAGATGCTTAGGAAATATCCAAATTAAAACACAGAGAAAAAGAGTCTCAGTGACCTGTGAGATAATTTTAAAAGGTAAAAAATTGTGTGATTAATGTTCCAGAAAGGAAGATGCAGAAAAAAATATTTGAAGAAATAATGACATAATTTTTTCAAAGCTTGATGAAAATTATAAATCCGCAAGTCCCCGAAACTCAACAAACCCCAAGCAGTATAAATACACACAAAAAAATCCCAGTGAGACACATTATAATCAAATTGCTAAAAAAGCAGCGCTAAAAGAGAAAATCTTAAAAGCAGCTAGAGAAAAATGACACTACCTACACAGGAACCAAAATAAGAATACCAGAACATTTCTCATTTGAAATATTTTATTCAGAAGATAATGAAACTGTATTTTTATACTTATGTGAGTAAATATAAACATCATTTCCTCTCATTAAAAGCATTCATGCTGTTCAGTGGTAGAATGCTCACCTCCCATGCAGGAGACCAGGTTCAATTCCTGGACCATGCACCCCCCCCCCCCCAAAATATATATATATTAATGAATTAATGGTGGGTGCATGGATAGTTCAGTGATAGAATGCTTGCCTGCCATGTGGGAGACCCAGGTTCGATTCCTGACCCATGCACCCCACCCCCACAAGAAAAAGTATTCACAAGCTAATTGTTAAGAGCAAAAAATAATAATGTGTTGTGGTGAATATGACATCTGTGGAAATAAAAGGAGTCACCAGTAGCTCAACTGAAGAGAGGCAGGAAACAGACATATACAGCTGTAAGGTTCTTATATGTTAATATATAGTGTCTGTTTATTATTGTTTGAAGGTACAACACAAATATGTGATATTATAATAAGTGACCTGGGTGAGCTTGGACAAAATTATTGGTTCCTGTTTAGTAGGTCCAATCATTATTTCCCGAGAGGTGGATTTGCACGCCTTAGGTTTTCCAATTCTAAGTAGGGGAAGTGATTTCCAGTCAGTTACAACATCCATCTCCTTAATATATTCAAGAAAAGGAGATGCAACCACTTCACATAAAGTCTCTTGAAACATTTCTATTTTTATCCCAAAACTCTCCACTTAATCCCATCAACCTTGTATTCCAACATCCTCCCAATGTAATTGCAGCCCCCGTCAGGATTTTACCAGCAGAATTTGGAAGCACAGTGCACGGGGCGCCTTGGTGAGGCCATCACGGAATGTCTTCTCTGCGTTCCCTGACCTTTCCATCCACACAGGTGCATTAGGCCGGTCTCCATCGAGGGTGGATTAAAGTCCCTGGCCCTCTCATCAAAAACTGTACTGATTAGCTTGTGGGAGTATTGCTCCAGGTGGCTGGAGGGTTTCTGAATTCCTCCAAACTAGAGGAATAAAGCAGGTTTCTTTAGGGCTCCTCACTGTTGAAGGACCAGCAGGGGCTGCCATATGTCAGCCCAACTTCCAGGAGTGCTACATTAGGGTCTTTATTTTGATGGCATTAATATCTTCTTTATTTATCCTGTTTCTTAATAGCCCTTTAAAGGTTTCCACCCTACTGCAAACAATCCCTTGATTCTCTTCTTTCCCTTTCCCCATCAATGTTTACTTTCTTCATCTCATTCCCTAATAACTTGTTTAAGGATTTCCACCTTGGTTGGGTTTCCTTGGCCCACCCCTTTGTTTTCTGCTCATTCTCTTGAAAATCAGTCTAGCCTTCTTTGCTCTCTGTGTATTTTGCATGTTTCTTCTTACTCTGCATTTCCTTAGCAGCCAGTGAGACAACATCCCAGCAGGTAGATTTGTCATCTCTAAATTCTAAGCTAACTTTCACCTCCAGTAACTCAGAGCAGTCCAATTGCTATTCCACACCATGGGTCCCCCCTGCCACCCCACAACCAAAAGGTTTCTTATCCCCTGTCTCCACCAGACCATATGTTTCAGGGAGCCAGGGTCATTCTAGCAAAGCCGCCCCTTTTTTGTCTTGACATCAACTGCAAGGAATTTGGCAAACGGCCGAGCCAGAAGGAACGATCCCCGCAAGACTTCCCTCACCCACCAAGACTTCCCTCACGGAGACACCAGCTGCAAGTCCAGTGTCCACCCTCACTTCAGACAAGCTGGCTACAAATTTGGGGGTTCCCATAACCACTATCAGTTTGAATAATTCACTTGCACAGCTCCATAGAACTCAGGAAAGCACCATACTTATGATGACAGTTTTACTCTGCTACTTCCTCTTGGCTGCAGCGTGCAATGATGCACAAATCGTGTGACCAATTGGGGAAGTCCACTGAGCCCTTGACCTGGAGTTTGCTTGAGTCCTGGCCACACCAGTCATCAGTTCCTCCAGAGGTTGGGACTGACACTGTGCCGTCCAAGGCACCCATCACAAACCACGGGCAACGGAAACACGCCTATCAGATGGGGCTTAGGGGTCACCTCCCAGCAGCTGATGGCAAAGGATACACCTCTCCTTGAGTGAGGCTAAATCCTGACTACAGAGTTGCCAAAGTAATTTAATAGGGGGAAGGAATGATGGTGAATAACTAGATAATCGATACTGAAAAAAAATTAATGAACCTTTGTTACCCCTCATAGTACACAAAATTTAACATGACCTGGATCATAGGTATTAATATAAAAGCTAAGATTATAGAATTTGTAGAAGAAAGTATGAGATAATCTCCAAGACTTTGAAGTAGGAACACACTGATTTGTATGTGTGCATAGATACCAAAAGAAAAAATCACCAAAGATAATACGGGACTGTCATAAATTGAATCATGGACTCGGACAAAAGACATTTCTAATCTTAATCCACGCTCCTGTGGGTATGAACCCATTTGTAGATAGGATCCATTGAAGACATTTTATCAGTTTGGGTGTGCACTCATTTGTGAATAGGATCTCCTGAGAGTCCATTTAGGTGGCCAGACTGAATGAGGGTGAGCCTTGGTCCATATTGCTGCAGGCTTTTGAAAATATCTTGTGTTATTTTTATCAGAAAAGTTGTGAGATTGCAAAGCAATTGTACATAAAATACGGGATTCCTGTACACCATCCCACCTCTGACACCTTGTGATGGTATGGAGCATCTGTTACTATCAATGCTAACACATTTTTTATAAATTGTACTACATTTAAGACAGTAGTTACCTTTATTCCAGTTGATGAAAGATTATTAAAATAATTCTACCATCCATTATTTACCTTAAGCGTATCATTACCACCTTGTACTAGCATAAAATCTGTAATAATTCATGAAGGAGCATCTCCTAACTCCAGGAGAAGCCTAGCCTATTGACACATTGATTGTGACTTCCAGCCTCAAAACTATAAGCCAATAAATTCTTGTTGGTTAAGCCAACAAATGTGTACCCTTATTCATAGTGTTCCTGGTAAACTAGCACAAGGACTTTATAAATATTATTATTTTTTTAGATAAAGCATTAAAAATGAAAAGGGAAACAATACACTGGGAAAATATTTGCAATATATGTATTTGCCAAAGGACTTGCAAACGTAATATTACGGAGTGCTTGTAACTTAATAATAAGACAAACAATCCTATTAAAAATGTAGGCACATAATTTGAGTACACACTTCATAAAAGAAGCTATATTAGTGAACAACATATGCTTGAAAATACATTCAACATCATCAGTCATTAGTAAATGCAAATTATGCCCCACTTGTTACCTCTCTTACCTGCTATTATATCTGGCATTTAAAACAACAACCACAAAGTGACAATATCAAATGCCTGCAGGATGTGGACAAACTTGAACTCACATATATTGTAGATAAGTATGGAAGATGTTATGGCCATATTCGAAAACAGTTCAGCAATTTTTTTATAAAGTTAAGCATGCATTTGCCATGTGATCTAGCCATTCTTTTCTGAAATATTTGCCTAAAAGAAATGAACACATATGCCCACATATGGCAGGAACTAGGAATGTATATATTCAGAAAGTACTGGATCAAGAAGAGAAGAAATTAAATTTGAAAGAGTTTATTGATGTGAGAACAGAATAAAGATTGAATTCCCAACTAAGAGCTCATTGTTAACACATTGCTTGGATAGTGTCAGTTTCGCAGTACTGAAACAAATACCATTTAGTGGGTTGGCTTAAACAGTGGTGATTTATTGGCTCATAGTCTTGAGGCTGGAAGTCCAAAATCAAGGCGTCAGCAAGGCGATGCTTTCATCCCAAAGACTGTTTTTCTGGGACTGGCTGCAGTGTTTTCTGTCACAAGGCAATGCACATGCTGGTACCATCTCCTTTCTCTCCTGGGTTCTGTTGGCTTCCCCTTTCCAGCTGTCCCATCACTTCCTTTCCGTGTTCAATTTCCTTTGCTTATAAAGAATTCATTCATATTAGATTAAGGCCTGTCCCCACTCAGTTTGGGCACATGTTAACTTATAATATCTTCACAGTTTCTATTACAGATGGGTTCACACCCACCAGAGCAGGGGTTGCAACCTGAACATGCCTTACGTGAGGGACATGATTCAATCCCCAGAAGTTGGCTTTTGGAAGCTTGATGAAAGTGAGAGCCACACGTAAAAGAAAGAGAAATCCCAGATTTGTTTGGTAGAAGGTAGAAGAAGGAATCAAAGACTCAGAGAAGAAGCAAACTTACAGTAGGTATATGTATACACGGGAGAGATGTACAGTTTCCCGAAGATTCAGCAAATGACTTTGTCCCACTGAAGGGCCTGGAGGATACACAGTTTAGCAAAGAAAAATAAAGTGCTCCTGTGAGAAACACTAGCATCACTGAGACATCTGGGGATGTCAGGGGCACACCTAGAAGCCATCAACAAGCCCTTATCTACCCTGGCTTCTTTTTCTTTTATGTGTCGCCAAGGAAAGATGTTAGGTCAAGTGAACTTAAACCTGGAATCAGAAAATAAGCAGTTCAACTGCTTATTGGGTGAGAACTCTCAGTGGCAGACTCCCTTCTCCCTGGGTTGTTTATATCCCCCACCCTATGGCAGCACAGATTTGTCTCTTCTCCCTGACAGGAAGTGGGATACTCAGAGCTGCCATCCACCAACCATGACCCAAGCAGCTTGGCCTTTCCAGGAGACTGGCCAGGCTGGGATATCTTCCCCTGCTCTTCCGGTCCATCTGTGCTTTAAAGGTAATAAAGCATCATTGGCTGAAAGTTTCTGCTGCTCTGAACCTGTGTTCCCATGATGTGTCATATAGCAACTCGCCTGACAAGAAGCTCAGTGATGGCGCTTCTCTCTAGAATAGGGGCGATCACAGAGAGTTTGTTACATATGTGGACCCATGATAGCCATGTGGGTAATAAAAATAAAAGGATCCAGAACTAATCGAACCCAGGTGGTGGTGCTTAACTCTCACTCATTGGCAAGGCATCATTATCATAATGAGCAGCAAAGTTGAAGTGGCAACCAGGGAAGCCTGGCTTGCAGAAAACTGTAGAAATGTTGAATAGAAAACTATAGGAATAAGATAAAGGAGCAGATGACAAGGGTTTTGCTCAATCTACACAACCAAAAGAAGTTGGGATACATAATAAAGAGGCCATCCCCCCCATCCCCCCAAATAATGAATCCTTGCTCAGTTTCTGCAGCTGAGACGAGATTCAGGCCTGGAATCTCCTGACTGCAAGATGAGCTGTAAACCCAAGTGAAAGGACCCTGTCACACTATAACAAGTGTGCACAGTAATGATTCTCCAATCCTTCCCTAAAGGGACCTACAGCCAATTACACAAGTGCTCTTACCATGGGGAGGAGAGGAGAATGTAAACATTGGGAGGACTGTTGACAACTGCTCTCTGTAAATAGTAAAACCTGGGGAATTGAATCTCATCATGCCCACGTTGTAAGAGTAGGCTTTCAAAACAATGAAATAAGTGGTCTTGACTCAGACACTGCTTACAGTGCACATGTCCACAGATGCTCTCAGAGCCATCACACGATTTTCTGAACAAACGTACTTAGCACATTGGGCACACAGCCACACAATGCGTCCTTGGGAAGTGAGTAAGAGTTCTTACGATGGCAAAGGTGAGATGGAAGCATGGAAAACTGTCCATCCCATCTGAGCGAGTAAACGAAAAATGATATCACATCCTAGGCACCAATGACAGAGTTCAGTACTGTTTTTTTGTTTGTTTGTTTGTTTGTTTTTAATAAAAGATGCAGGTTGGAGGTCCCCATTATATCTCCATTCAATTTACTAGTCTAACCCTTGGAAAAGAAAGGTTGATACTAGAAGATAACAGTAAACTACCATGAGCTCAATCATGTAATATTAAGCACCGATAGTCGTTGCTGAGTCAGATGTGGTATTTTTGCTCATGGAGATTAACCAGAAATATTGTATGACGTCCCGAACCTGACAATTGTGTTCTTTTCTGGTTTTTCAAGGAGAAGCTCAAGAAGCAGCTCTCATTCACACTGTACTGACAATACTACACATTTATCATCTTGCCCCAAGTCTATGTTAACTCTCTTATGCTCTGTCATAAAATGATCCAAAGAGATCTAGATTGTCTGAATATCAAACTAGTCCATTATATCAATGCCACCATGCTGACTGCATGACACAAGAAGCAATTTAATTGGAGGCAAACCTATGACAAATATGTTCCGAAGAGTGAGAGGTAAAGGATAAGGGCTACCAAGCGATTGAAAGCTAGTGGTTTAGGGTATGCTGAGAAATCTTCTACAAAGGAAAGAACACATTACAGCTTATCATCCTGCTCACCATTAAGAAGGAAGCGCAGCACTTGGTAATGTTTTTAGTGGCATAATATTCCACTGAGAATATTTGGGTCAGGATTTAAAGATTTTCTCAGAACGGAAGCACTCAGCTGAATGGTTTTGTGAGGGGACCAGAAGAGGTGTCACCATCCGAATAGAACTAATTGTTCCTAAACTTCAGGAAAAAAGTAGAGCTCTTGTACTAAATGAGAGCAAGAAGGAATATGTTTAAGTACCAGATGATCGACTTGGATATCTCTTGGTACATCTTGCCAAAATTTGAGAGTTAGTGTCTTACTGCAGCATCTGTAACATGAGAAGGGCTTAGCAACCAAGGCTACACAATTCTCATAAGTGAAGATCTGGGTCATCGGAAAGGTAGGTTACCTGAACCATCAGAGCTGCTTGTTAAAGGTGAAGAAAATGAGATTAGGTAGGTCAGGAAGGTGATGCCGAATCTCAGTTGCAGCCTTACGATAACTATGGAGCCAAGAACTGTGGGGCCTTCCTCTCATGAGTTTCCACCAGGAAAAATATGTCCACTAGAATCATGGAGAAGCTATTCCCAAAATATAGGAAGAAGTGGATCCAAGCAATCTGAGTTGACTATAGTAAACGCTGTGATTCCCCACCCATCTCCTAAATCCCTTATTATTCTGACACCTGATAAAGTCATGCTGATGGCAAGAACTACGTCTCTTGAAGTTTTGTCCCCTTCCCTAAAGCATCCTCCATCTAATCCTAGTGGATGCAGAAGTATAAAGTCCTGGTGCTCCTCTCCCACCAACTCAGAAGAACCCTAAAGGGCCATCCCAGCTGCAAAGATTCCTGTGGGTTGGCTGAAGCCCTTATTGCAAATGAATAAGAGCTCAACTTCTCTCTGCTTCATTCCTTCATCTCTCCCTTCCGCTACAGGAACTAATTCTAAGAATACTACGTAATCACTGTCTGCACATCATTCCCCTCAGAGTCCCTTCCCAGGAGCAACATCAATAACTTGAAAACAAAGATAGAAAAGTGAAAAATCAACAAAACTATAAATTCTGTGTTTAAATGATTAATTGACAAATCGCTAGCAAAATAGATCAACAAATACAGAAAGCACAAGTTAACAAAATCAGGAATAAAAAAGGGGATGTCACTGTAGACAAATAAAATGAGGATGGGCACCAGTGGCTCAGTGGCAGAATTCTCCCCTGCTGTGCTAAAGACCCGGGTTTGATTCCTGGAACCTGCCCATGCCAAAATAAATAAATAAATAATATATATATATATATACGTATTATGGAAAACTTCATCCCAATGAGATTTTAAATCTAGATGATATGAATTCATTTCTCAAAGAACACAATTTACCAAAACAGACATTAGGAGAAATAGAAACACCAAATTGTTGCTAAAAATTCTGAAAACAGACAATAAGGAACAAATTAATGGAAAACATAACTTTCCAAACTTTACAAAGAGGATTTTCAAAGTTTTAAAATATTTGGGTCAGGGTTTAAAGATTTTCTTCTCAGAATGAAAATACTCGGCTCAATGGTTTTATGATGAAAACTCCCCAAATCCTAAGAAGAAACTCATTTAAATTTTATGTAAAATCATCTAGAAGATAGAAAATGAGAGAACATCTTCCAACTGCTTTTGAGGCCTGTATAACATTTATATAAATACCACACAATAGCATGAAAACTGAAAATTACAAACTAATTGAAAACAAAAACCCTAAATAAATTATTGGAAAATTTAAAAATCAATTAATGTACTTTTAGTACATTGATGTACTTTAAGTATGTTGATATTTAAAGAGAAATCTCAATCTCAGTAGCTGAAGAAAAAATAATTGATAAAATGTGGCACTTATGCTTGAAAAAAACCCTTAGTGTAAAAAAGAATTGAACCCCTTCACCCAATAAAAGGTAACTAACAAAATACTATAGTAATGATGGTTCCTAATGGTGAAGTGTTAGAAACATTTCCTTTGATACCACAAATAAGCAACAATGCAGAATCAACATAGCAAATGGAGGTGCTAATCAGAGCAAAAAGGCAATAAAAAGCACTAAAATACATGAGGATTGATGAAGAAGGAATCATGATTCACATATTATAGAATTCTCTATCCATTATATAACTGTCATTGTTTAACTAATTTCTTCACCAGGTTCTCTTCCAGGTACCTCTGTTTAACTGGAAACCTGTGCACGAGCAGCTGGGCAGTGGTCAAGGTAAGGCAAACCAAGTCCTCACTTCAGGCCAAGATTTAAGGGGCACCAAAAATGTGATAACTGAGATAAATAATATTTTAATACCATATTTAAAAAAGTCAAATAATGCAAAAGTCCAGGAGGAAAAAAAACATGAAAAGTTTAAATAAAGACAGGCCATTATTGTTGGTTTTATGCCTCTCCTTTATTGTACAAGAGGAACACTGATTTCCAATCAGCCTCTGGTTACAGGGCCTCACGGCTAAAATGCCCCCATGGGGGTGGTTTTTGAGGGTTGCCTACAGCATATGAACAGAATGGACAGTGTGGGACTTACATATATATACACATATATATACATGCTTGTGCTGGTTTGAAAGTGTTGTGTACCCCACAAAAGCCATGTCCTTCAATCCTGATTCAATATTGCAGAGTGGAAACCTTTTATTAGGCTGTTTCCATAGAGATTGACCCATTCAATTGTGGGTGTGACCTTTTGATTAGATTACTCCATGGAGATGTGACGTGCCCAATTGCAGGTGTGGCTTTCTGATTAGATGGAGCTATGATGCCACCCATTCAAGGTGGATTTTGGTTAGTTTACTAGAGTCCTTTAAAAGGCGGGACATTTTTGAGAAAACACTGTTGTTGAGAGCCGACAGAGACACAGATATTTGGAGATGTGGAGCCCAGCAGACATCACCATGTGCCTTCCCATGAGATGCTAAGAAAACCAGAACCTTGAGTTGTGTTCCAGAGTTTGCTAAGTGAGGGCCCACAGGTGCTTAGAGGGGACAGCACTGGCATCAGAAGCTGCAAGCAGCAGAACTGGGAATCAGGACCAGCAGACACCAGCCACGTGCCTTCCCATGTGACAGACATCAAACTTTCTTGAGTCAAGGTATTTTTCCCTGGATGCCTTAGTTTGGGCAATTTTATGGCCTTAGAACTGAACTTGTAACTTCATAAATTCCCTTTATAAACTATATTCCATTTCTGGTATATTGCATTCCAGCAGCATTTAGGAAATCAAAACAATGTTTATTTGATTTAGACCATTGGTTAACTTTTTTCCCATTTGTTTCAAAACAACTGAGGATATTTGGATGAGCATGTATAGGGTGGCACATTTTTCCTCTGTCTCAAGTTCTGACATGGCTTGGTACGATATTGATGAACAGCTCTCTTCTTCTCCACACTGGGCCCTTCTAGCCCTGTTCTACCTACATGAGTAGTTCCTTAAACCACGATGGTCTAAGCTTGTTAGAAATCATTCCTTCCCCAGCAGAGCCTTCTGGGGTAGTCTCATTCAGTGCAGGGAAACCTCTCTAGCCTTTTTTGTATCAAACAGCAGATCCTAGAGAATTATGAAGAAGGCAAAGATTTTATTTTTGAGTACTTCAGATTCTCATTTCATACTATTTTGCTTCCTCAATAGACCCCTTTTCCACTCCCAGACACTCATTTTATTCTTGTTTCTTTACCCTTTCTCCATCTCTAACCTTCAGGGAAATCATGCAGTAGTCACTTTTTCTAGGGCATACACTGCTCAAATCAGAGGACAGTCAACCTTCTGTACAGAAACAGTTTCTGTTTTACAGAAGTCAAAGTTTTGCTGTTTAAAATAAACACTAAATAGTCCATTTCAAATATCAGCAGTGAGTGAACAAGTGATTTGGAAACTAAGAGGTCTTCCTTTAAAATTTTTGTTCTACTTTTTCTCAAGCTGTATATACAGCCAGCAGGAGAATATAATGTAACTCAACAAGAATACGTAATAACCTTTCCCCATAAGGCCAAAAGTTTTACCCGAGAAAATAATATATCTGGATGTGAATATTAAGAAGGCTACTTCTAAGGAAGTTAAATTTTTGAAGTCTTAATTGAACCCAAAATAGGCAATGTGTGCCAATACTACAAAAGACTTCAAGAGTCTCTTCATCTGCCAAATGTTTCCCAATTTGAGCATGAGTTTTCTCCCTCAGGAAGGTTGTGTTGTATGCCCTAAAACTTGTATGACTGATTTTGAGAACTAGAAGGACATGGAGTCTAGGTATTATGTGCAAATTTTACTGACAGCTCAACAAATAGATTTTAATGAACAAAATGGACATTTTCCAATGACTTCATCCTAAGAATTAGAATGAGGATGATTGGATTCATATTTTAGGTAAGTTGATGTTTTCCTTGGTGACTTTGGTGAAAGGAATTTGGGTGGTGATACTAGCATTCTCTAAGCACAACCCTGTGCCGGTCCTAAAATGGATCATCTCATTTGCTCCTCACTGCAGTACTAATGAATCCCCTTTTTGCATATTTCACATATGAGGACACCAAGATTTGTGAAGATTACAGAGTTTGCCCAAGTTCATGCACCTAGTAAACAAAGGAAGCCTGTGAAAAATGCGTACTCAGCTGGGGGGAAGATGTGACATATCACACGTTCTTCACCTACTCTTCTAAATCCTTTGCGCAGTGTCACAAACTCATAGATTACAATTTTTTCTCCTTCTTATCCCTCTCGCTCATTAACTCATCAATTTTTCATGATTTTGAAAGCAGGTATTATTTTTATATCACAGTATAGCAATCTGCATTCCTTTAAAAAGCATTGATTGTATTTATATGCCATGTAAACATCAGTAAAATGAGTAGCTGAGAGAATTATCCGACCCCTCATCAGTTGAAGGTATCCTGTATCCTTTCCCTGTTTCAGCTTTGATAGCTGCTCAAGCTACTTAAGTGTGAGGTAAAGACACTTGCTCCTCTTTTTTGTAAGGCAGCACAAACTATAGACAATAAAACAAACCCAGCTGATTTAAAATAACCACTGAATAAATAATAATGTACAATTTTAAAACTTAATGCTGGGCGATACAATGGTGGTGCGGTGGCAGAATTCCCACCTAACATGCGGGAGACCCAGGTTTGTTTCCTGGTACCTGCCCATGCAAAAAATAAAAAACTTAATGCTTTGTGCCATTAACTGTCTGTTGCAGCAGACTGAAATTGAAAGTAAAGTAGGTTCTAAATGACTTCACTTTAAATGCTTAATGCAATTTATTTGCTCACTTAATTGTAGATTCCAACGTGTCTAATGCATCATAACTTCGTGTGCTGGTTTGAGTCTGTTATGTTTTGAGCTTGTTTTCTTCTAATTCATCCCTGGAGTACAGAGCTATTACGGGTGGGACCTTTTGCTTAAGTTATTCCCATGGAGATGTGACCCACCCCATTCAAGGTGGGTCTTAATCCCCTGATGGGGTCCTTTTTGAGAAATAAAAGATAGAAATGCCCGGGAAGAAACAAGCAAGGACGCATAGAAGCCTAGAGATATTTTGGAGAGAAGGAGCAGCAGATGTCACCATGTGTCTTCTCATGTGGCAGAGGAACCCAGGACATAAGCAGCCTTTCCCCAGAGAAGGTATCTTCTTCTTGATGCCTTAATTTAGACATTTTTCATGGCCTCCAACTGTAAATTTGTAGCCTTTTAAATACCCATTGAAAAAGCCCACCCATTTCTGGGATATTGTTTTCTGGCAGCTTCAGCAAACGGAAGCCCATTTAATGGCGGAGGATATCAAAGTCTTTAAAATCCATAGGCTCAAGAGCTGCTGGGCTGTAGGTCAATACTTTGTAACAAGGAAACTTGGGAGGCAGGTCCATGTGGCCTCAGTGGAGAATCTAAAACTGTTGGCCGCAGGAGGTACCGGCCTGATGTTCACCAAGAACCAGCAGCAAGTCTCTTCATGACACAAGTACTGCAGCCGTGAGTCATATTGGGGTCAATCTCAGTCACTCGGGCAGTATCTTCACTGAATTTTATAAGGAGTGCCAGCCTGGACTGGCACTAAGCCATTTTTTCATACAAATGTCTGGTTATCACTTATTACAAAAACATGTTTTTTACATTCTATCTGAGGTGGTCATGTTTCTAGTATTTTGGTGTTTTTTGTGATTTGTTCATATTCTATTTTGTGAATTAAAAATATTTACAATATTTTTGTTTTCAAGATCATCCATATCATTTCAAACACAGTACTTTGTAATTTCCTCCTTCTACTCTTTACCAAGCTGGTCACTCAAGCATCATGCTTACTCATACAGAACAAATTGTGCAGAATGCAGAAAGTTAAATCCCATAAGCATTGCCTATTATGATGAAGGGAAACAAGCATCAAGACACAATATTCACAAAATATTTGGAATCCATAACCAGCTAAAATGTAGGCTACCAACCAAATGCTACAACAGCTTCAAACATTAGGCATCTTGAGGTGTATGATTTGAAACTGATAATGCATAATTTCCAAAAAGGTCTAGGTAGGTAAAAACTGGTGATGTAATGAGCCATGTGTGCCGAGAATTTTTATTTCATTGCTGTCTGATTGCTTTAGCTCCCTAGAGGTTAGAAGTCTATCACCTGCTGCTAGGATCAGAGACTATAACACAGATGGAATGCCTATGTTTTCAGGGCTGCTGCTTCACAGAGATAAGGCAGCAGTTGGAGAAGTGCTCAGCTTTGCCTCCATCTGAAAGAGCTTGAACAGCCATCAATAATAAAAATCACTTCTCTTCTGTTCTGTTAAACAATACTGCCTTGCACAACCCAGGTGAAATTTGATGAAAGGGACTTGTTTCAATCATTTGAAATGTCCATAGCTTTGCTATATCAGGTTTTTGTGTTCTCTCTCCTTTTTTTCCCCTGCTTTTTCTCCCTAAAATGCAATGATTTGAGCATCTGGTTGAAATATCTGCTCACACTTTTTTTGCCAATTGCCTCAAATGTGTTTGCTGAGCTTTTCTTTAACTACCACCCTCATTCTTCTCTCATTGACAGTACTGTATCTAGTATAAAACATCGTAAAAATCTAGTCTCATTCAGGAACAGGTATTATGCCTGATTATGGCTTTGCAATTAAAATAATCTACCTTCCAGAAGTCAAGGAAAAGTAGATGCTATCCATGGCATAAAATTTGTAGTAAAGGGTAGTCCTAGAGCAGCCTTTCTTTTTGCCCAGGGATGTGCACATAAGCCTCTTATCATAGACTACTACATTATTTAGGCATGCCATTTTTTTTTTTTTTTTTTTGGCATGGGCAGGCTTTGGGAATTGAAACCAGGTCTCCAGCATGGCAGGTGAGAATTCTGCCACTGAGCTATCATTGCACCACTCTAGGCATGTAATTTTTAAGGAGTCCAAATAATTGCATGACATTGTTACAAGAAAACGCTTTCAATCCTACGACTTAGTTATATCACAATTTCCTCAATACTTCAAGTCATAAAGTAAAAAAATGTGAATAGGAATTACTGTAACCTATGTTATTTTATAGTTAAAACTCCAATTTATTCCCTTTATCATTTAATAGCAAAACTCCAATTTATCCAGGGATAAATTCACTAGTTGAAAAACAGGTCATATCTCAAGTACAATCCTGAGATCTTAGAATTACTCAGTCATCCTAGATACAAAATGAAAATAAAGACTCTTGATAGGTGTTTTAGAAAAATATCTCTGCAAAAACACTGATTGCATTTTTTGCGATAAATGTTTTAAATATAATGTATATTATCTCTCAAGTTATAAGTCTACAAATCCTTCCTTTTACCTCTTTGTAATATAGAGAAGCCATTGATAAATTACAGCTTTTGGTTGTTTTGTTTGGGATTGATCCTTTCATTTTATTAGATGAAAATAATAGTGATTTTCCCCCAAAATTCATTGTAAGAAATGTAGATTTAAAATACTGCAGAAATTGGGATTTAGGAACTAAGAACATATTTTCTCTTATGTTTACTTAAGAGCTTCTAATAAAATTTCAAATTCATATTAACAAATAATAATAATTTGTATTAACAAGTTCTCTAGGTGAAATGACTGGTTTTGTATGCAAACAACTGTGTCTATAACTTATTAGACTTGATTCCTCTGAGATACATTTAATCAACATAATTCTTGATAACAAACCTGCAGTCTATGATGCTGATCACCACTGGTAGACCTTTTAAGGAAAATAATCCTCCTTATAGGACAGCATTGAAACTTCCATATTCCAAAATTATGTTACAGCTTTTCAACATTATAAAATAATTTCTATTTGATTTGGTGCTTGACTTCATATACCAGTGCGTGTATATACCTGTATATTTGAGTTCAAATTTTAATTATAATTTCTATTTTCAGTCAATAATGTCCTTTTTATATGACATAGCCCAGACAATATGACCTTATTTTTCTCATTCAAGCACCTACATTTTAGTGGCATAGATCATAACTTGCATCCAAAGGTAGAGCATTCTTTTCTGAGGTATTCTATATTACTATGAATATTATGGATAGTGGATTGAGTTTACAAAGTTAATGTACATAAAATTAATTCTTAACTAATTTCATAACGAACACCCAGAGATCAATAAGTAGCATGAGGAAGACAATTATTCGGAAAAGGAAAGGGTTGCTGCTTTTTTTGCATCTGCTAAATATTTCAGGGTCAGTCTATGTCTTTGTCAGCTCCCTACTGCTTGAATGTCTTGGAACTGTGTATTTGAACACAGCCAATGCTTTCATTGCCTTGGGCATCGCTGGAGGATAGTCACACTATTTGCTGATCTCTAGGTATGTTTTAACCAAACTTTATTTTATAGAATCCGTGGGCTCAACTATGAGGCATTTTAATCTTTCCTTTGATTGATGCTTCTAGCTATAACCATCAATGATTTGGCATTATTTAAAATCCCTTCCCAAGTTGTTTCACTATTGGATACCCATGCGTAGAGCAGCCAGAATTTTGTTTTCCTTTCTCTATGGCCAAGAATTGATACAATGTTCCTGGGAGAATTTTATTGTTTGATGGCTCTCCCATTTGGATGTCTGCTTTTTTGTTGTTTCGCAAAAAGCGTATTATCTCTGAAGTTAGGACTCCTCTAAATATCCTTCTGACTCTCTCGCCTCCATTCTCTCTTTTTGTTTTTTTGGGTGCATGGTCCAGGAATCAAACCAGGGTCTCCCACGTGGAAGGCGGGCATTCTAACCTCTGAACTACCCATGCACCCTCACCTCCATTCTTTTTTTTCTCAAATTTCGAATCAGAAATCAATCATATCTAGTTTTGAAATTAAAGTCCACTAGTATTGGATTTAGGCCAGGTCTGGCCCTTGAGCCACCAGCTACATAAAAAAACACATTGTGAAGTTCTGTTCCTCTCCTTCCCGCATATCCATATTTCAGTTATAACCAGTCCTTTGTATTGAATCCGAAGCTTCATCAGGAATATTAATACCAAAGTGGCTTCTGAGCAACATTTATTGCCTGTCTGTACTCAGATTTAATCAAGACTTTGTCTCTTTTCCCTCCTTTTCTAACTTACCTGTTTATTAATTTGCAACTCAGAAATTTGCTGATTAGTTGGACATTAAAGCATTTAGTTTTTACTAGAAATACATTGCTGAACTAGAGTAATATTAATTTGTAAATACATTGGAATGATTTCCTGCATTTTGGTACTTATAGAATGATGTAAGTATTTTGATGATAAAACAATTGATTAGCATGTTAGTACCTATTATTCTGAAGTTTCCAGGCTCTTTTTCAAGGTGATTGTATCTCAAAATGAAGATCGTATTTTACTTTGAAGTCATGATGAGCACACTGTACTGCTGTCCTTAAGCTTTAAACGTCATTTTACATGAGGTTTAAGAAATGGACCCTTTATTGTCTCCATGAGTTGCACTAGTTTTCTGTTATCCAAAGGATTAGTTTTAAGCTACAAATCTTTGTATTCAACATGGCTTTTTATGTCCCTATAATTACCTTAATCTCACCTGTACTTTGGTACTTACACTTCAGAACTGAGAAACTGCTCTTAGTTCTATAGCAATATTATTCTAATTTTACATGTAGTGACATCTTCCTGTTAACTCCTGGTGGGAAAACCAGAATATTCCCTTAGCAGTTAACCAGGCTTGTTAATTTTAACTATTATACATTGTATTAATGGCCTGGCCCTTAGTAAACCCATGAGCTAGGATCTTATCTCCTTTCCTGGGCTAGGGGGAGGACAAGAGAACTGAGCGAACCCCTGAGGCACATCAGGTATCCATTGTGCTGTGGTGTGAGCGACCAGCTGAAATGAGAGAAATGCTGCTGGATCTCAGACTTCAAGTCGGTGAAAGGGAATGTTCTGGTCCCTCCTCAGACAATTTGAAGTTCATGGTTAAGTAACTCTATTAATTCTTAGATGAAGAACAACTACAGAATAGATTAACTCAGAAGACGGGACATGCTCTTTTCTAGGCATACATATTTACTCTAGTCTCTGTCTTTACAAAGGTCCTGGCATTTAAGCAAAATTTATTAGATAAATGAAGAAGAAAATCTGACTCATAATCAAGAGGAACAGTCAAAAGACATTGGAATTATCAGGCAGAGATTTTTAAATAACCTTATAAAAATATTAAAAGGTCTCATGGAAAAGGCCAGTTACTTAAAAATAACTATGATAAATATGATAAGCATCTCATATAAAAGGTAGGTGATAAAAAGCATGAACAGGTGTTATTAGCGGATAGATAGAAATTACTAAAAAAAAGAGCCAAGTAGAAATTTGAGAACAAAATATACTTGAACAGAAGTGAAGAATTCTTCTTCTGGCCTCCCAACAGACTGGGCACAGCAAAGAAAAGAATTAATTACCTTAAATATAGGTCAATAGAAATAATCTAAACTGAAATACCAAAAGTAGAAAGAGAAAATAAAAGAAAGCAGAGCTTTAGGGTTTGTTTCCTGGGGACTGCCCCTGCCAAAAAAAAAAAAAAAAGAGATCTAAAGTTCTGAGGAATGACATGAAATGGTTCAGCACAAGTTGGAGACTAAGGAGGGGAAAGGAAAGGATGAAACAGAAAAACTAAAGTGACTATGGCAAATTTCTTTTGCAAAATTTATAAGACATCAATCTGGAGATCCAAAAACTACACCTAGGCATGCCATAGACAAACTGTTGAAAACAGAGGGAAAAGAGAAAATAGTAAAACACTTGGGAAAAAAACATTCCACTCAGTGGAACCATAGTAAGATAATTGCTGACTTCTTACAAGAAGTAAATGAAGCCAGAAGACAACAGGATGGCACATTTACAGTTTTGGAAAACAATGTTCACGTGGATTCCTATATTCAATGATAAAGTCCTTTCAAAATAAAGACATAATGAAAGCATATTCTGAAAAGCAAAAGTTCAATGAATTCATATCCAGCAACCTATGCTAAAATATATCATTACAAATAGAAGCCTAGCTTTAAATGAAGGAATAAAGAGTGCTTGAAAAAGAAAATATGTAAATAAATATGAATAATATATTTTAATCATATTTTCATATATTTATATCTATTTCCATGTCTTTTATCTATATTAATTTCTTTAACTCTCTGTAAGAAACTATCGACTATTTAAAGAAAAATAATTACAATGTATTTTGATCTTTATAGCAGATATAGAATTTAATGTATGAGAAGCAATCATGAAAAAAATTATAAGTATTCTTTTGTAGGTTTCTTATACTGTTTATCAAGCAGTAGGACAGTTTTATAGGGAGGCTGTGATAAGCTAAAGTTGCATGGAAAAAAATCACAATATAAGTAGCACAAAGAGATACAACTAAAAAGTCAACAGAGGGGAGATGGCAGAGCAGGAAAGGCTGAGTCCACCCCTCCTCCAAAAAAGACAGACAGAGGTTTGAGGGTACGAGTGGCCAGAGAGGGTCTTCTACATTATATCGGGAGGACCTGGATGACGAAACATGAAATTCTGATTGAGAGGATGGGGTGAATTTTCTTGCACTGGGCTGGACTGCAGCACATAGGCTGGAGCAAGAGCCAAAGTTGCTCCATGCTCCCACACCCCCACCGCGTATCAGTATGAGAGAAATTTCCTTCATCTCCGCAGCCAGGAGCTCTTTATGGGGAACCCAGAAAATGGTAGACTTGGTTCACCTATGCATGAGAGCTCATGGAGCACAGTGCCTGCCCCCCACTCCTGAGGCAGGCTGCCGTGGGTGCCTGGTTTAGGCTGAGACTGGGGGTCTTCCCATTGGGGGAAAAGGGAATACAGAGCTGGGCTGAGCTGGGTTGAGCTGACAGTTGGCCAGTGAAAGAGACTGTCTGGGTCCTGCTGCTTCTCCAGTGCAGAATATTCACTGTGTGCACAGACAGAAAGGTGGGAACCTCTGAGTGAGCCATGCAGCACCGCCAGGCACTGCCGACTGGCTGTGGGCAGAATTAGTTGAAAAACTCAATCCCGCAGCCCAAGGTCATTCCATGCAGGAGCCTGGGGGCCATCAGACCCTTCATGACCATAAGTGGGTTCTCAGGTTGGCAGCTTTCAGTGTGCATGGAGACATGTGGCCTTGACTGGCTCTGCGTCTAGTAGGATACCAGCACAGCCAGCTGACATTATTGGGGAAAGTTAGCCTGAGGGAAAGAGGGAAAGAGGTAGCCAAAGGGCACCATCTGCTTAGAAGACCCAGGAAGTGCAGCTTGGCCAGCCTCCATTCTGCCTTGCTTTAAACTCATCTTGAATTAGAGCTGCCCCCCCTGCATGAGGTCCAGGCCTTGGCTTGTAGGGGAATTAGTGACAATCAAAGTGCAAAAGGAGACCTTTGGCTTCCTCTCCTTTGGAAAGTGCCCACACAGATCTTTCTTGAAAGTGCCCACACAGATCTTTCTTCAAGTGTGTACTTTCGCTACACATTAAAGTTTTGAGCTGTAAAGAGAGAGAGAGAGAGACCTTCAACACAAACCCAAGCAACTACAACCTTTGAGATGAGTGGGGGAAATAAACTTTCAAAATAACCTTATCAAGATAATCAAATGCATCAAAGGTAGCAGAAAATCACAAAGCACATGAAGTTGCAAGAAAATATGGCCCAGCCAAACAACCAAATTGAAACAGCAAAGGAGACAAGGAATTTTGAATAATTAATCAAAGATGTTCATAAATAAGTTCAATGGGTTGACTAAAGACATAAAGGATATCAAAAAGACATTAGAAGAGCAAAAAGGAGAATTTGAAAGAATAAATAGAAAAATAGCAGATCCCATGGAAATGAAAGATACTGTAGATCAAATTAAAAATATACTAGAGACCACAGAAGCAGATTTGAATGGCAGAAAAAAGAGTAAGTGAACTACAGGACAGGTAAACTGAATATAAATGAGCAAAGAGACCTAAATAGGTGGAAGGATATTTTGTGCTCTTGGATAGGAAAGCTAAATGTCATTATGATGTCAAGCCACCCAAATTGATCTGCAGATTCAGTGCAATATTAATAAAAATTCCAACAACCTACTTTGCAGCCTTGGAAAAGCTAGTTATCAAATTTATTTGGCAGGGAAAGGGAGCCTCAAAATGCCTCAAACATCCTCAAAACGAAGAACAAAGTGAAAAGATTTACACTTCCTGATTTGAAAGCTTATTATAAATCCATAGTGGTCATATAGCAAGGTATTGGCACAAAGACAAATGTATTGATCAGTGAAATTGAATTGAGGGTTCAGAAGTAGATCCCCAGATCTACAGTAAGTTGATTTTCAACAAGGCCCCCAAATCTACAGAACTGGGACCAAATAGTCTCTTCAATAAATGGAGCTGGGAGAACTGGATCTTCATAACCAAAGGAACATAAAAGAGACCACTACCTCACACCCTATATAAGAATTAACACAGAGTGGATCAAAGACCTAAATATAAGAGCCAGTGCCATAAAAGTCCCATGTAATGGTTTGAAAGTACTATGTACCCCATAAAAGCCATGTTTTAATCTGGATCCAATCTTGTGGAGGCAGCCATTTCTTTTAAACCTTATTCAATATTGTAGGTAGGAAACATTTAATTGCATTATCTCCTACTGTGGGTGTAATCTTTTGATTGGATGGAGATGTGACTGACCCATTCCAAATGGGTCTTGATTAGATTACTGGAATACATTAAAAGATGAGACATTTTGGAGAGAGAGCACAGAGAGCCTACAGAAATGACAGAAATGATAGTAGCCTCAGAGCTGATAGAAACTTCACAGCAGAGCTGACACAGATGCGGACACATGGAGAACAGAGACACAGATGTTTGGAGATGCTTGGAGCCCAGCAGACATTGCTATGAGATGGTAAGCAAGCCAGAACCTGGCTCGAGCCAAGGGAAGCCAAGAGATGAAAGACAGCCCTGGAGAAGTAAAGCGAGGAATCCCACAGGGACAGAGGCTGAAAGCAATGGCGCTTAGAAGCAAGGGACCAGAAGATGCCAGCCACATGACTACCCAGTTGACAGAGGTGTTCCTGACCCATTGGCCTTCCTTGAGTGAAGGTAACCTCTTGTTGGTGCCTTAATTTGAATGCTTTCACTTCCTTAGAACTATAGACTTGTGGCTTATTAAATTCCACCTTTTAAAAGCCATTCCACTTCTGATATACTGTATTCCAGCAGCTTACAAACAAACACATCCTAGAAGAAAATATAGGGAAACATCTTCAAGACCTAGTAATAGGAGGTGGCTTCTTAGACATTACACCCAACGCATAAGCAGTAAAAGTAAAAATAGATAAATTGGAGTGCCTCAAAATCAAATACTTTTGTGCCTCAAAGGATTTTGTCAAAAGGGTGAAGAGGCAGCCAAATCAATGATAGAGAATATTTAGAAAACGTATTATCTGATAAGAGTTTAATATTCAGTATATCTAAAGAAATCATACAACTCCATAACCAAAGAACAAGCAATCTAATTATAAAGTAGGCAAAAGATATGAATAGACATTTTTCCAAAGAGAAAATACAAATGGCTGAAAAACACATGAAATGATGTTCATCTTCATTAGCTATAAGAGAAATGCACATAAAACCACCATGAGATATCATCTCATACCTACAAGAATGGTTGCTATCAAACAAACAGAAAACTACAAATTTTGGAGAGGATGTAGAGAAAATGTAACATTTATGCAGTGCTGGTGGGAATGTATAATGATATAGTCATTGTGGAAGACAGTTTGGGGTTCCTCAGAAAACTAAATATCAAGTTACTCTATGATCCAGCAATACCACTACTCGGTGTACACCTGGAAGAGGTGGAAGCAGTGTCATGAACAGACATTTGCACACTGATGTTCACAGTGTCATTATGCACAATTGCCAAAACAGGGAACAACCCAAGTGCCCATCAACAGACAAGTGGATAAACAAAATGTGGTGTGTGTGTGTATATATATATATATATATATATATATATATATGATGGACTTTTATGCAGCACAAAGAAGAATTGAGGTTCTGAAGCAGAAATAAGCCAGACACAAAAGGATACAGTATGATTTCATTACTATGAACCCCCTCAAAAATGTAAATTCAGAAACTGAAAATGTAGAATATATATTAAAAACTGTAGACTATAAGGGACCTAGAGACAGACTAGAGCTTTATAAGGTGGAAGTGTTATCTGCTATGTCCAGACCAGTTAATGAGTGTGCCAGTTTGAAGCTATTATGTACCCCAGAAAAGTCAGGTCCTTTTTCCTGATCCGATCTTGTGGGATCAACCATGTTTCTTTTAATCCTTACTCAACATTGTGGGGTGGAAACTTGATTGGATTTTCCCATGGAGATGTGATATACCCAATTGTGGGTATGGCCTTTTGATTAGATGGAGATGTGCTTCTGCCTTTTCCAGGTGGGTCTTGATTAGCTTACTGAAGTCCTTTAAAAGGGGAAACATTTTGGAGAAACCTCAGATGTAGATGCAGATGCAGAGGTTTGGAAATGCAGAAGCCTCAGGAGACACAAGTTGCTTCAGTGCCAAAGAGATGCAGACATTTGGAGATTATGTGGAGTGCTGACAGAGAGAGCAGACACACCTAGACATGGACATTTGGAGATGCACAGTCCTGCAGATGTCACCAGGTGCCTTCCCATGAGATGTTAAGCAAGCCAGAACCCAGAGTTGTGTCCCAGAGGAGTTAAGTGAAGGGCCACAGACTCTTAGAGAGGAAATAACTGGCATCAGAAGTTGGGTGCAATGCATCCAGGAACAAGGACCAGCTGATGCCAGCAACATGCCTTCCCATGTGACAAACATCAGCCTTTCTTGAGTCAAGGTATCTTTCCCTGGATGCCTAAATTTGGCCTTAGGACTGTAACATTTTAACTCAATCAATTCCCTTTTTAAAAGTCATTCTGTTTCTGGTCTATTGCATTCTGGCAGCATTAGCAAACCAAAACAACAAGATTGTTATTAAAAGTATCGGAATGGATAGAGGTGACGGTAGTTCATTAATGGGTTTATAATTAATAGTACCACATTAAAGGTGAATATAATTGAAAGGGATTATTAAGAGTCGTTTACCTCACTGATTAGCATTACAAATATAAATATATTCTTGCATGAATTATCTAAAAAATATCACACTTGTATAAAGACTAATAGAGGGATAGCTGAGAAAACTACTTATTGCATGCTGTGGTCTATATTTAACAGGAATACATCACTAGCATCACAACAATACTAGGGGTAAATAATTGGGGGTAGGGAACAAGAGTTAAAGAGAGTTTTGGATTTTCTCTTTGGTGTGGGTGTATCTGTTATTTTTCTCTTTGGAACAATGAAAATTGTCCAAAATTTGGAGAGATGATGACTGTACATCTAAATGAGGATACTGTGAAAAATTGTTTATTTGGATAGAATATATGCTATATGAATATATCTCAACAAAACATGAATATATCTCAGATTCTAAATAAATAAACAGAAAGATTCAAGTGCTAGAGAACATGCGGATAGAGAGGTATACCTATTCAATGTTGGTAGAGTAGCAGGATGGGGCAGCCCCTCTGGAGAACAGTGGACTGGATTGACAGGAGGCTAAATATAGGGTAGCCATATGATTAGGCCATCCCACTATGGGGAATATACTCAAAAGAGCTGAAAGCAGGGACTCAAATAGACATTTGCACACTGATGTTCATGGTGCCATTATTCATGATGCGCAACGGATTGGGGTGGCCAACGGGTGCATTGATTGAGAAGCAGAAGGATGAATTGTGGCATATACATATGATGGACTACTGCGTGGCTACGAAAAAGAATGAAGCCATGAGGCATGCGACAATGTGAATGAACCTTGAGGACATTATACTGAGCAACATAAGCCAGAAACAGAAGGACAAACATTGTATGGTTTCTTTTAGAAAATACTTAGAAGAAAATTGGGGCCTAGATTGTAAGCTCTTGTAATAGTCACATCTATTCCTGAGCATTAAGTATTATTTCTAAATTCTGAGATGTTTTGCTATATGTGTTTAGCCTGGTATTTTCCTGGAATTTTGGGTACCTGTGTGACAACTAAGACTCAGAGATGGAGATCTGCAACTCTCAAAATCAGCATTCCTACATACAGTTACCGTTAAAGAAGCCAAAAAAGAGATCCACCTTCAATTTGAGATAAGAAGGAAGCTGATCTGTTTGAGACTGCATCAGAATACAGGGTAAAGGATGATATTGTTTGTATGTTAGAACTTCACCTACTCTGAGACAAAAAGAAGAGAGGCTTATTTTGTCCAATACGTAAACTTTTTCACATATAGTCTAACTTAGCCTGTCTGGTCAGTTCAGGTAAGTAACCTAAACACTTGGAGGCTAGAATTGGGAAAAAGGTCTTGCAATTCTGTATAGCTTAGTGTAATACCCATAATACATTCCAGAATATGCTGGGTAGATAATTAAAAAGTATTAGCAAAGTCCCTTGAGGGTCTGGATTAAAAATATGGAACTATCAAATTTCCTCAGCTGGGAAATCCCCGATAGTCTCTCAAATTAGGTACTCCCAAGTTAATGGGCCCAGCCCTTCATCTTGAGGCTTGCTTCAATGAAACATATCTGTAATAGAAAAGCTAAGCCTCCTTATAATAATGCCTAAAAGTTACTGCCAGAGAACCTCTTTTGTTGCTCAGATGTGGCCTCACTCTCTCTAAGCCCAACTCTGCAAGTAAAATTATTACCCTCCCCCATACATGAGACATAGAGTCCAGAGGTATAAGTCTCCCTGGCAATGCAGCACATGACTCCCAGGAATGAGCCTGGCCCTGGCACCATGAGATCGATAATACTTACCTGATCAAAAGGGGGAAAAGAAATGAAACAAAATAAGGTATCAGTGGCTAAGAGATTTCAAATAGTGTTGAGAGGCCATTTTGGAGGTTACTCTTATGCAAGCTTCAGCTAGATATTGCTTTGTCAAGGAATGCCAAGCCCCAATCAACAGTATTCCTGTAAACCCTAAAGAAAATTCAGGTCTTCATCTGAGACTCTATAAAAGTTTCACTTATTGAATTTATTTTTTCAGAAACCTATAACTTCCAGATGGTTCCTTGGTCAAATTAGCCCTGAAACCCAGAGGTACCAGTCTCTCTAAGAGCATCGACCAGTTGCATTCCCTACCCCGTAATGTTGACACCTCTTCTCAGCATGAAGAAGTCCGAACAGCCGTTGTAGTAATATCCCTAAAGAGTGAGAGGGGGATCAAAGGAGGAGCATTGTGACAGAGAAGATAGGATTTGACAAATGAGTATGACTACTGAATCATTATACTGGTATTTCTTCTTAGTCTCCAGCGTCTTAGAGAACTAGACACAAATATCTGTAATGGTGGTACTGTAGCCCATTCCATACTTTGAAATTAGTCCTAAAACTACGTGTTAAAATGTTCTTTGACATTTATAGCTTTTTTGTACATATGCTATGTGTAATACAAAATGTTAACAAAATTAAAAAATAAAGATGATACAAAAAATAGGAAGAAAGGGTTAGATTGTCATAAAATTTTGAAGCAAGACACGAAACCAAATAGCTATGAAAAGAAAAGTCTGATGAACATGAATAAATTAAAAGTTTAAAACTCTAGAAAGAAAAAGAGCAATGAAAAAATTTAAACCACATAATGAAAAAGCAAAAAAAAAATTAAAAAAGTTTCCACATTTCAAAAAGTCAACATTGGAGGTAAAATGGAATATTAAAAATATCAATTCACTCTAAAGAAGGCAAGAGAGTATGAACAAAGCAAATAAGAGCAGAGAAGTAAGTATAAAAACCAATACCATTGTGGGAGTCTTAAACCCAAACATCTCAATTATTACATTTAAAATAAATGCTACTATAAGATAAGGTCTTAATAATAAGGTTGTATTTAGGAATCCTGTATTCTGTGCATGATAGTTCTGTAACTTCACAACTTCTATACTAAAAAAAAAGAAAGAAAGAAAAATGCCACTTGGTTCCTCCAAGAAGTGGACTCAAGACAGAATTAGAAGTTCAAGATATTTACTCATGGTGACACCTGTGAATGAAAAGGGGCAGCATTATCAAGAATAGATAGGGAAACCTTTCATTTTGCCTATATATTTCTAATTCCAGTGAACAGTAAACTTCAAAAAAAGATTGTTACCAGAGGACAAAAGTCGTGTATTTCATAACGATGAAAATGTCATCAGGACAGTGTAACAATCTTAAATGTGCATGTACCTGATAATAGAATTCAAATAACAAAAAAAAAAGGAAGACATTTTGATGGGGATTAATACCACTGTATCAATAATTGATAAAAAATAGTCCAAAAATTAGCAACTATATTGGAATTGAACATTATCATCTAACTTGACCTATTTGACCTGTACAGAATATGACACCAAACAAGAATAGAACAGGTTGCCTTCTCGAGTGCACACAAACCAAACAGTCACCAAGACAGACCACAGTATATGGCCATAAAACTAGACGCCTTAATTTTTAAAAATAGATACATTTATTTTAGAAACTATGGTGTTGCATTTCTCATTCTGTCCTATGGTTTGAGTTAATTTTTGAGTAGGGTGTGAAGTAAATATGCAGATTCATTTGTTTTACTTATGGGTGGCCAATTGTTTCAGTGATTTGCCTTTGTACTTTTATCAAAAATCACTATGCCAAATGTGCGTGTCTTTTACTTGGCTCTCTACTCTGCTACATTGATCAGTGTGTCATTCTTTTGACAGTAACACCCAGTTTTAGTTACTAAATTTTAAAAGAAATCTTGAAATTGGTAATGTAAGCCATTCAACTTTTTCTTTCGTAGAATTGTTTCGGCTATTTTAGTACCATTTCCTGAACAGAACATGTACACAAAGTTTGGTTGGATTTTGATAGGGATGGGTTTGAGTCTAGTATTAAATTGGGAAAAACTGATAATTTAATACTTTCGAGTACTCCAGTCTTTCTTTCCATTGCTATATACCAACAAGGGAAAATTCTATGGAGTTATTCAGTGAAAGAAAATGTGTATCTGGGTTTGAAAATGCATAATTGTAATAATATAAAGCTATGCACAGAAATATAATTTTAGAAGGCAGTAGTAGTGACTTGTTTAATTAAAATTTGACCTCAGAAGATACATATAAAAGTTTTAGTAAATCAACAGAATCCATTTATGATAAAAATTAATGAATCATTCCATGATTGAAGTACTAGTGAAGGGAAATGGTGAAATTAAGGAAATTTGGAATGTAAGCTGTTTTATTGAAGCTTATTCAATTAGAGAGAATGATCATGGGAAAACATAGGTAAAGGATTTAAACAATTTGATCTGGATATGTATAATGAAAAGAAAATAATTTAATGCTGCTAAATTTGGTACATTTAAAAATGTGAGTGGGTCAAGTCAAATCCAAAAGATCAAATAATAAAAAAACAAATCAGGGACTATTTCCAAAGCCACTATGTAAAGATTTCCTCTTGGTATAATTTATGGAGATGAAAGACACTTATACAAAAATAAAAAGATTTTGTAAATGGCACATGAGCAGTACTCCGTGATTTGAATGCACAAGTGCTACTGGATATAAAATAAATCTTTGTGGACTGCTGTGTTTGGGAGATTTTAGAAATAAGGAAACACGATAGTACAAGGTCTTGGGTTCACAGATTCCTTACATTATTTATTTCTTTCCCTAAATTTGATGTGCAAAGCTTACACAGTGGCCTTCTTGATTTATGACTTGTCAGTCACAGGTAGGCCAGAGTCTGCCAGACAGAAGTTCTGAAACAAATCCAACAGCAACGTAGCTCGTTTCTCACAGCTACAGCAGTATTGTTGGCATATACCAGGGAGCTTGCAAGCCGAAATCTGTCTCATTACCTGAAGGTATTTTTCTTAGAGATTATAATGGAAGTAGAGGATTTTATTTATTATAGAAATTTTTGATATATTCTTAATATGGGTTGATTTGACTCTTTCAATTTGCAGTGTATTAATGAAAAATGCATTAGAATAAAAGGCAGGATTACTGAATTATAACGATAGCTCTTTCATTTATCCTAACATTTACTCTAGCTTGGTAAAGTGTCTGATTTTTCTGGAGACAATGTCCTCAGTCAAAATTGATGTTTCCATTTGTAATAACCTCGGGCATTGAGGTAGTCTACTATTGGGAGGTAGTATTTGGTGTAGAGAGATGCCTTTGTACAAATCATACCAGCTATGTAGTTTAGGATCAAAACTATTTAATAAGGTTAGCTACAACATTGACAGCATTATCTTTAAACACAGTTTTTTTTCTTTTTTAAAGCTTAACATGTATCTTTCATTCCATATAAAATCTCATGCAAAATAAGAAAAAGGGGCCATGGATTCCATTCAGGTCAGTCCTATTCGTGCGTGTAAAATCAAAGTTGAGTTTCCTCGGTTTGAAATGTCCCATCACTGATTTTCATGTATTACATTAAGCCACCCTAAGTCAAAACCTGCATTTGCAAGTGCAATGCATTTGATCCTGCCAGCAGGGAACAGTGCCGGGTAAGGCGCCACATGTCATTGAGCGATTATTTCATGACACAATGATCATTTCAAAATTGTTAATGCAACAAAAGAAGGATTTTCATAAGAAGAATACATTTTTGAAGGCTGTTTCATTCTTCAATTGAATGCTCCTTTGTTGTTTGTTATTTCTCCAAAATCCCAAGGAAGAAGTCAATATGTAAATAAGTCATTAAGCAAATGGAAAGGGAATTAAAAATATCTCCATGCTTGGCCACTAATAAGATTTCACATGGGTTTCTAAGAAAGAGCATGTGAAAATGATTGATACGTTTCCTACTTCTTCCAGGGAGTTTCTATCTGACCTAGTTGCAATGCTACAATGTTGAGGAAGTTTTCCACACATAAGACTTGAAAAAATGTTAAGGGGGATTTGGAAAACTTTGTGATTTCTAAATGCATTAAAAGAGAAGTGCTATAACAGGTGGATATGTGTCAATCAAAATAAAACCTTGGTTTTATGAAATTGTAAAAAAAAAGTAAACCCTTTCTCAGTGATCAAAAACTATATAATAAATCAAATTCCTAGTAAAATTCAATGTGAACAAATACAAATACACATACCAATACATAGATACAGGTAAATGCTTAGAAATATATCGACACACACACACACACACACACACACTCATTTTCCTTCCCAGGAGTCAAGCAACTGTAACCCAGAAGAAAACAGAATAGAAACAGCAAAATATAACCCTGGAAATATCCTGCAGCTATGGCCACTTGCAATCAAGGCCCTACTTAAAATGACAACCAGCAGGTAAGAACTATGAGCTAGAGAAGCAAGTGGAGGAGAGACTCCTAAGGCTAGACAATGTACTGGTGATTGCTTTTCCAGAAGGTTTCAGAGCTATATTTCGCTACAAACACCCAAGGGTGGTGCCACATTCCTTTGACAAAATCATTTGATGTTTAAGCTCCAATATAGAGCAGATTTTCAAGAGATGACATGCTGTCGACTAGAACCCACACACTTTTATAGTAGAAAACCAGGGAAAAATACATCGTTTGTGATTCTCTCCTGTCATGGACCCCATTTAAAATATGAGAAGCAGTTTGTGGAAGAGAAATAAGACAATTTAGAGTAAAGTGAGAATGAAAGTCGCTTCGGAGGAAAAACAGGAGTCATTTGTCACATCTAGCGTACATACTATGGAGCCTTAAAATTCAAAGGCATCAGTGGGAATAGCCTATGAGGAGGACAAACCTGAGCTGGGTAGGTTCTGGTCATGGCGAGGCAGAACTCGGAAGAGGCATGGTGCTTGCCAGCGTCAGCTTCGCGATAAGCAGTCAGAGAAGTGTGTTGGGAAGGGCAGGAAAAAGAATTGGCAGATGATGAATGCAGTGAACATATCTTTAACACTTGCCTCTCACTTCTCCAACAACAATCCTGCTTGGTTTACCCAGTACCCTCTTGAGGTACAGAGAGCTGCTGTTTTCTTTATTAACATTTTGAGGTTATGCTGGATGACGAGAGTCAGGATTTGAGCCTCTTCATCCAGTCAATGTGTCTAAGATTGCATACTGGGTAAAACATTGATTGATTTGTTACAATAATTACGACGCTGACTCCTACTATGGACCAGGCACTATATTCAGTTTGTGATTTAAATTATGATTAGTTCTTTGGAAATTTTTATCAAATTTAATATTTAATCACAAATATGTCATAATTTGTTTGAAAGCATAGATTGGAATTCTATGAAAAATTGAATAGGACCATTCTGTCACACTCACAGGCAGAAGAAAATGGACAAGGACAGGCATAGAATAATGATTAATGATTCTTCACAACATATATATGTCTTTTTTTTTTTTGCATGAGCAGGTTCCGGGAATCAAACCCGGGTCTCCGGCATGGCAGGTGAGAACTCTGCCTGCTGAGCCACCATGGTCTGCCCTCTTCAGAACATATGAACATGAGTTATAGAACAATATCACTGGAGAAAAATCAAGGCTAGTTAATGATCATTTATTCTATTATTTAGCACTTGCCAAACATGCTAACAGCGAGCTCTTATTATGCTCTAGGGACTATTGTATGCACTTTCATGCATGATTTCTTTCAATCCAAATAATAGATTTTTGGGAAGAGGTTTGCTATCCCTGTTTTTCAGAAAAGCAAAGTGAAATAATAGACTTTAAGTAACTTGTCTACCAACCATAAATGGTGAGACATGCATTTGAATTCCGATTTCTCTGATTCCAAAAATATACTCTTTTATCCACTCAGCTATAATTTTCTTCAATATTGTGAACATCTTCAGATTCAGAGAAGGTCTGCAACTCGTAGGCTCTGGCTCTCTGAGGACCTATTATATTTTGAGACCCTCCTTCTGAGACTTGGTCTATACCTTAAATTACCACTAACTTAAGTGTAACTGTTTGGCCATATTAATGAACTTATTAAGTCTCCTTCATGAAATTGATGTATTTGAAAGGCAGCTCAGGAGCTTTTGGATTTAGAGGCTCATGAAATACCACATGTCTGTACATGTGTACTTCAAGCCTTACTTCCTCTTTCTGGAAGTCTGATTTATGATAGGAAATAACCTCAGAATCTCAGTGTCCTGACACAGCAGTGAAGTGTCTCCAAGGGCTCATGTCCATTGTGGAGCACCGGGCAGGTCTGCTCCACAGGCGTGCATAGCCTGAAACACATGGCCTCCTTGGTTCCTGGGACTCGAAAAGAGGCATATGTGGAAAACTCCCACGTTCTTGTCCACACATATTCTGAAAGTGACACATTTCACCTCTGCTCAAATTCCATTGGCCAGAATTAGTTTCGCTGGCCTAACTATATGCACAAGGAAGGCTTACTAGGTTTGTCACAGGGACAGGTGGAAGTGATTGGAAAAAAGTCACTTCTCTCCTCTTCATGACAGGATTTATGTCAAAGGTGACCTTGCTTGATGTTAGGGTTTTTGTCTTCTTTTGTTTCTCTCTGTTTTTAGGGAAATTTCCTCAGGAAAGATTTTTTTGATTAGCAACGTTAATACTTTTCATGTATTTAAGCACCAACAATCTTCTAACATTTAACTGCATTCTATCTTAAAATTACTTCCATTGGTATCAATTATATTTTTAACTCTGATAATATAAACATAAATTGAAAAAATTTTAATGGCAATTTTGTACCATAATTCTTTAAAAACATTATTTATAGTCAGATGTAGAATAAAACACTTAAATACTCTAAATAGTATATATTCTTCTAATTTGCTAATTATATAAGGTACTGTCTTATTAAAATATGCATGCATTTGTTTATGATATTCTCTATAAGTGTTTCATTTTCCTGATATCAAAAAATTCTTCTATTTTGTTATTTGCTTTTTAGTGGATATATCTTGCATGTTGGTTATTCAAGCTTGTTACTCTCAAAATGTCATTGTATTAAGGAATAAATTAACAGATAGATGTATAGTTTCTCTGTTCTATAGAAACCGATGAAAATTGCAGGGAGCCTGAAAGCAAGGGTTAGAAATTATTTAGCAAAAGGCATATTTGCAGAGGATGTATACAGGAATATTTGCTTCCCTATGTGTCTGTTTATATAAAGAGTTTATTGTTTGCAGGATGTAATGTTTTAAAATTGCTTTCATGGTTACTATTTTTAATTATAGAAAAGCTAACATCTCAGTATATGTGTTTGCAAATATAAAGTGAACTGACACTTAAGCGCTTTCATTTTAAAAATAATCTTTCTCTGATACAATGAATATAACTTGTTATTTTCTGGATTCTTGCTTATAATTTCCTTATATTAGAATTGAAATATGAATCTGAGTTTGCTTTTCCAGACAAACAAAGCTACATTACAGACTAAGTAACTGGTCTACCAACCATAAATGGTGAGACATGCATTTGAATGCAACCGCTTTCTGCTGTATACTCTAAATGCAAGACAATGTATGTTCCTATTAAAGCATTTGCTATTCTACTTCATTTATAAGAACAGGTGTCAGATTTTCTTTTTCCCTTTCACCAAGGTAATTGTTTTGTATTACCTTCAAAAGGGTGCGTATCAATCCTCGTTCCAGTAAGCTTCATCTCTTGCCTCTATAGTTATAGATACTCCTTTTTCTCTGCTACAAATTCTAAGTATAATCTACCTTTTTTCATCTCAGTGAGTGTCACACAAACCAAAAGAGAAATTGACCAAGCAATACAAAAGTATTTACTTATTTTAAAGGTGGAAAATTGACCAAGCAATATACAATTATTTATTTATTTTACAGGTGGAAAATAAGGGGAGCGGTTTTCAAGTATTACCAGTAACTGTTCTACAAATTAATTTCTTAATGAGAATGAAACACTTAGAAAGTATCCATTGAGTAAGTGAAACTTGTGGATATAAAGAATCATCAAAAAGCACTTTCCCAGCCTCATGATGTTCACATACAGAAACAGAAACATAAAGCATATTAACATCCTGAATGAGGAAAGGACACAACTTTTATGCAGCTCACTTCCCTTAATATGGTACTGATTATCCCTTCCACTGACCGGACGAGGAATATTTTACCTTCTCCCAGCAAACTGCCTGCCCACCACCACCTCCAAATAAGTCTAAGTCTATATTTTTTATAAAGGATAAGAATTTTGCCCCATTCAATAATGTGAAAGACGATATCCAGGACGGGGAAAGGAGCAGCAGCATCAGAGAGCCATGCAGTAACTACTTAATGTAGGGAAATCACATAGAAGAATATATTAGCCTGTGATAGAAAATGTAAGAGGAGATGATAGGAGAAATAGCTGTGTGGAGAAACACGAGCTGGACCAATTAGCAACACAAAATTGCAAGAGAAATTGCATAAATCTTCACAAGAGCAGGCACTTAATCATCTAAATTTGTATCCAAGACTAATGAATGGTCTGGCTGGAATTGTCTCTTTAAAGGTAAGAACAAATGTGGATGCAAGTAAGAGAGGGATAAAAGCCTGAGTGACCAGAAGAAGATGCTAAATAGCTTTCCAAAATTATCTCATCATAAATGCCACTTTTGAATGGGAGTAATGTGAGTGGAAATATTATTTAAGGGTATTTGAAAGAATTGGTGACTATAGACAGAATCTAAAAAAGATAAAATGCCAAGAAGCAAAAGTCTGAAAAGAAGTAAATGGATTTAGTTGAAACTGTGGTAGCTCTGAAGAGCCTTCTGAAATGATACCTTTTCTCAGTTCTAATTATGACACCTTTTAAATTCTTAAAATGCTTCCACCATATTACAAACGTTTAAATTTATCTGCTAACGTTAAACTAGTATTTCAATGTAAATGTAAAACACAGTAACTCTGGCTTGTTTATTTTCAAGCGTTATGCTGCTAATCTATAGTCGATAGTACATATATATATATATATATATATATATATATTTTTTAGGGGAAATACACAAGTTTGAAGAATAACCTTAGTACTCAGTGTATGGAAGAGCGTATAGTTAAATAGTCTTAAAAGAGAATAAATTGAGTAGAGTAATAATAAGTAAAGGGGAAGAGTATTAAAATAATAATGATTGGATGCAAGGAACATAATTTGCAAAACTAGTTTTTATATTCTAAGAAAAGAGAAGCACAATATCATTTGGGTATTGATCCTTAAGTAATAAGGTGGCTATTTTTCATTATTTTTTTGCATGGGCAGGCACCGGGAATCGAGCCTGGGCCTCTGGCATGGCAGGTGAGAACTCTGCCTGCTGAGCCACCATCGCACCACCTAATAAGGTGGCTTCTTAAATGGAAAGTTTGGAGTCCTCTATGTCATACAAACTAAGATGGGTGACTGCAAAGTTGAGCAGGAAAGCATAACCAAATTTGATTTTCACTTTAGTAGATTTGATTTTGTAGTCCAATCTAGACATGTACTTAATCTGCTTTCCTGTGGTTGTGAACCCATTGTAAACAGAATTTCTTGAAGATGTTGTTTTCAGTTGAGGTGTGGCCCAACAGAATGAGGATGCAACTTAATCAAGAGAAAACCAAAGGGAGGACTTGGAAACCACAAGTTAATGGAACAGTGAAGAGAAAGGAGAGGACATCCCTAGGAAATGGGAAGAAGGTATACAAGCTAGGAACCATAGGGATTGTCTGCAGCCAACACCAAACGCTACAGGTTTTGGGAAAGAAGAGTGTCTTGCTGATACCTTGATTTTGGGCTTCGGTAGCCTCAGAAACATGAGGTAATACTTCCCCTTTGTTTAGGTTATTCCATTGTGAGGCATTTGCCATAGCAGGTTGGCAAACTGAGGCATTAACTGTGACTTGGATAAAGTCATTTAACATCCTGAGATTTGTCTCTTCCTTTTAAATGGATTCCAGGGCTTGTTATAAGAATTAAGTAAGTATTATAATATCTAGTTCATAGTATGTGCAAAATAATTGTCAGTTACCTTCCTCTATTTGAAGCAAAGAGAAAAATACTGGCTACAGAAACAACTTGCCTGCGCTTGATTCCTTTTTTGCATGTGTATCAGGTAGGAAAGCTATGTTGTTGTTTTTTTTATGCTGAAATATATAGTAGTCACTCTAACATTTGCTAAAAAATAATTGTTTTTATATAATAGATATGTAAAGATGAGCCCATATATATATAGGTTGTTTTTGTAAGAAAATATGACATTCCAAATAGAAATTTCATCAAATGTGAAAATTTAAGAAAAAACATTCGTTCTCATCAACTTGCTAAGAATTTCCTCAATATTTTCCCAAGATGAACATGAAAGTCTTTTTTTCAAAGGTTAAATTTTTAATAACACCTGCTTTTATTAAAAGGATTTAGATACAGTGAAGATAACCTACTGAATATAAAGACACTGATTAGCAGATGGGACGCTAATGCGATAGGAACCGGCGATGGTTTTACACATGGGGAGCAGATTTCAGTGTTTTTCTCTTTAGTTCTCCTGTTGGGGGGTGAGGCACTCTCTGTCAGGTCCTTTTGGGAATTTATCGGAAGCTTCTTTTAAATTATTAAAATATTAAGGAGTGCTGCTACGTTAATAGGTAGACACCAAGAATGCTAAACATCCTGTAAAGCATGGAGAAGTCCTGCAATATAATTTTTAAGAAGTCCCAGATCCCACTATTTTTGAATATCCCTCACCACAATTTAAAATCTGAACCTAGAAACTAACTCCATTATATGTGTAAGCAAAATATTTTTTCATGGTTATAATATTCCTGGAATTCATCTATAATTCAGGGCACAGGGCACACTGTCCATTGTTTCATTAACGTTTTGCCAAAAGCTGTTCTCCATTTTGGAGAACTGGGTTAAAATGACAATATTGCTTATGATGTTTAAGTCAGCAATGCAACATATCTGCATCAACTGCACTAATGACTATTACATTTGTGGAGATTCTCTATATACGTACAAATTACATTTAAAAAAAATTCCTTACTTAAAATGCTCAAATGGAAAGAATATAGAGCGAGTATTTAGCGAATTATTTAACATTGATTTTATAATTTTTCAACAAGTAAATACTCCTACTCCTTATTTGCATAGGAAATTTTTAAATGAAACAAAACTACTGGGATTTAGAGTACATCGTACAGCACACTGATTAAACTAGCAAGGGTATATACATATATATATATGCATATATCTACAAAATTTAAACGGAAAGTTTGAAAACTGTATTACCATCATCAGACATTTTAAATTATATTTTAATCTGAGGGATAAAGGTCTCTTTATTTCTTATAGAATAGCACAATGTATTATAAGATATGATAAGCCAAAATATTAAAGAAAATTCATGGTTCCAACAGTATGAAAGATTGTTATTCTTATGTTGGAAAGAAATCTAAATGAAATAGTTTCTTCGATTTCCCTGAGCAATGATATTGTATCATGAAAGCTTGATGAAATTGTGAAAAATATAGAAGATCAGTTTCCAATGAATTTCAATCAAGCAAATTTTCATCCAGCAGACGAAAATATCCAGTGGGAAATTAATCATTACTGCTCATATATATGTAAGTGCGTAAGAATTGAAATAATCTTGGAGGAAATGTAATTTCCAAAATTACTGAAAATGGATGCAAAAAAAATTGTCAATTCCCAAACACCTTAGCTTTCCAACTATCACCTCTGTGGTGGGTCTGCAAAGTGGGACTGGAGTCAACTTTAATAGCTCTAGGTGCTTTAGTAATTCACTACCTTATTTATTGAGAATGCTTAGTCATTAAGGATGTTAATGAAATACATCAAAGTCAATGATGTTGTATTCAGTGCTATTAATAAAATTAAGAGTAAACTAGTAAAGAGTTTGAATTCAAAGTATGATGATTTTCCAATCTATTTTTAATTTTTTTATTATTTGAAATTATTGAAGGTTTTTAATTCAATAAATGAACAACTAAACATAAATCAAATATTCAAAAAAGATATTGACACATCTTGCAGATATATTTTTATGCTTGCAAAATTAAACGGGGGGTGTTGTCATGGTGGCTCAATGGCAGAATTCTCACCTGCCGTGTTGGAGACCCTGGTTCCATTCCCAGTGACTGTCCATGCCAAAAAAAAAAAAAAAAAAAAAAAAAATTAAATGGGATCCTTTATAAGCTTTATAAAATTAAATCAGATCCTTTATATCAACTAGGATCAATTTTATAGTGAATAGAATTGTCATATGGTTTATCAATAAACATATTTTAAAAAATTAGTTTTCTCCTAAAATTATAAAATTTTTTACAGCTTTCATCATTGTGGAATTTAACAAATTCAAATGCATTGCTTTCATTCAAATGCTTACTACATAGAATTAATAGATTTTAAAAGAAATTTTAGTTAATTTACAAAACTAGATTGGATAATTAACTCAGTTGAAATAGATGATGAACATGTTAGCCAACATTTTCAGAAAAATTTAATTGCATTGAAACCAAAGTTGGGATCAAAGCACAATTTATTCAATCTAATTGTGAATGGTGTTGAAGAATTTTAAGACTTATATACTCTTCTATGGAAAGAAGCAAATTGCTGTAGAATTTCCAACCACATGTTTGGTTGGAAAGTTGTTAGGACAGCAGGATAACTGCTGCAGAAGCACCCCCGATGTGCCTGCAGAGCAGAAGACAGGAGATCCCCTTTAACACACAGACCGACTTTCTTTAATTTAATAATACATATGAAATGCAGTTCTTATTGAATTTCATTAGCAACATTTGTTTGAAGTGATGTGTGTCTATATAAATACACACACATATATATAATTCATTTTGTTAAATAGAAATAAATCTGTAGTGCAGAAATTATGTATTGAAACAATATTGGGGAGACGTCTTACTATTAATCAATTTTACTCTGCTACTATCCCCAGAGATCTACCCCCTATTGTAGCATTGTCCAATGGAAATGTGATGTGAGCCATCAATGCGAGGCACATATATAATTTAAAATGTCCAGTAGCCACATTATAGAAAGTAAAAAGCAGAAGAAATTAATTAGTCACATTGGGCTAATGGTGGCTATGCTAGAGCACTGGTTCTCTAATATTATTTATTAACGTTATTATTAGCAATAACAATGAATAACTGTTAATCATCCTAACATTGGGTTTTATTTTAGCATCCACACACATTGTTTTTCCATTTTCCTGCATTTGTTATATGAAGCACTTTCTCTTAAAATCAAACTTAGTCATTATAAGGAGGTGCGATTCATAAATTAGCTCTTTTATTATAGCCAATTAATTTCTATAAAACACGTTTTATATCTCTACATTTAGGGTATTATATTTAGAAGCATCAATACAGTGTGTGGTTTTTACATCATTATATTGTGTGATTTTAGGTCATGTTTTCTTAAAATGGCTTTTTGGGTAGTAAAGAGAACTTCACAAATTATTTGTCATAGGGTTTTAAATCAATGATATACATGAATACTGTAATGGATGGTTTTCTTCCACCTATGGTGAGAAAAATAAACTATGTTCATTGGGTTTTAATGAAAAATTGTGCTGATTGATTTCTAGAGTTGTTGTAATGCTATACCAGCTCAATTCTCTAAACACAGCAAAATCTCACCAGCTATTACACTAACCTTTCCTTTTTATTGGATTCTTTCAGATCTTTCTCTGCTCTCTTCATCATTTCTGCCCCTCTCATATTTTTCCTAAGCACATTAGATACATGAGTGTATCTTTTAATTTAGAAGACAGAAGTCTTCTGTCTTCTAAATAAATGGTTTAAAACTTGATGTGAGGAAAATTTTAAATACTCACAAAAGGCTTAAGAATGAATTACTGATAATATTTATAACAAAAATGATAAGGCTAATATATTTAGTCCATGGCATGTTCAGTTACTGTGTTTAAGGTGTAATATATGTGAAAGCACTCTTTGAAGAATGCACAACCATACTTCTCCTTTGATAACTGAGGAAGCTGATATTTGCCTTAGGTCATATTGGTAGTAAGTCGCTGAGTTGAGAATCCCGTGAGATCTGCTGTTCTCCCGGCCTTTAATCCTAACTGCGAAATACAAATATAATTCTATTGGAATGGATGGTTCCTCCACACTTACACACCTGGATAGGATGTAGGGGAAAGATTATTACCGTTGCATGTTGTATAGTTTTAACGTTATCCATTTTGTTTTAATCTAGTAAACCATTGCTGGCAGCCCTCAAATGAGCAACACAGATGCGTTCATGAAACAGAGTTCTATGTCCAAAGATTACGTGTTGCTTCACTCTCCATCCTGTTCTGTAACATTAGGTTTGTGCAGATCATACAGCTATCACTAAACGGAGACTCCCCAGGACTGTCTGAGTTAATATTGGCTCCAATCCTTCTGCTGCCGAGTGTGGTATTGGAGCATGAGTCAACCTTTCAAATGCAAGGACCCCGTTGTTATCAGAGCAAACGTACCTTTTACACCGGCTCCACATAGCCCACCATTCTTTCCACATTCGCTGCTACCTCTAGCTCTTCCTAACTCTTAGGTTTTGCAACTTGCTCATAAACTTGTAACTTTTAAAATTTATTTCATTTTCTTTTTTACTTTGGAACATAAGGTTTAGTATGGATTGAGAGAAGTTAAGGTGTCAGCACGATTAATTTCCTTAAAATATGTCTTCTGTTTCATTGAGGGGTGCTTGTGTTTTCAGGGGGAATATTTTTAACAGGCTTACTTTTTTGTCTTCATTTTAAAGGAGAGGCGTTATATTCTTTCTGTGAGGGGCTTTCTAAGGAATTTTTAAAGGAAATTTTAGGCCACAGCTTACCCATCATCCGCTCTGCACATGTGAGGTACTGATGGTTAGAAAAGTGACTGAAATAGCTGCTTTTAAAATAGAGGAGAAAATGATATTATCAGTTCTAAAACTTTTGACTATTTTTCTATGGTATTTATTAAACATACAAAAACATATTTCCTTTAAATAGTAAATAAATTTTGTTTTAAACATTTTAGTAAGAAACTTAACTTCAGCCTTCTTATCTGTAAAAGAGGCATTTATTTTTAGGAATTTCTCAAGATGTAGTCAGGATCAAATGAGGTAATACATGAAATTTAACATAAACAGGGAAATTACATGTATTGCTATTTCATAAATATTTTTGATGATTTATTTAATGGATTCGAGTTTTATTTGAAAACTTATTTTGATAAAATTAATCCCAGCAAACTAAGCATACCTCCATGTATACTGGTTAAGTTACAGACACACACTCAGCATTCCATCTTCCAGCCCTCCCCGGCCCTCGTTTTCTATTGTTTTAGAACGTTTGTTTCCACTCTGTAGCCTTGATGAATTGTTAGATCTCCTGAAAAGGCCTGACCAGACCTTAAACCTGGAAACCAGAAACTGGGGACAAGCAGCCCCTTATGCTCCTCAGGGTGGGAAGCTTTCAGGGGCAGAGGCCCCTCCACCCGTGATGGATAAATACCCACCTCGGGCAGTGCAAACCTTTCTCTCCTCTCCAAAGTCAAGTGGGGCACGTGAAGTTGCCATCCACAGACCCTGACTGAGCACGTTGGCCTTCCTGGAAGGTGGCCACGATGGGTTCTCCTTTTGTGCTCTTTGGGGCCCTCTGTGCTGTGTAGGGAATAGAGCAGTCATTCCTTTCGTGCCTGAGTCTGTGGGTCTACGAAGCACAGTGTAAACAACTCTCCAGACTGCAAATTGGGTTCAGTTTTGCTGCTATGATGCTCAGTCTCCTGGATCAGCAATTACCCGGAGCAGATGGCTGTCTTCAGGTATCCGATCCTGTGATGCAAGTTTGGAGACGTAGTTCACTGGGGCATTTTCTTCTTATGGTGAATTGCCAGGGTGAAGAAGGCAACCTCACTACGCGAGTTTCTGCTCACTTCGCTTCTACTAACACCCGATCGACCAAATGAATTCCAGACCTGTGCCCTATGTGAAGGTGAGGGAAAGCATGCTTTGCCCACAATCACGTTTTACTAGGGTCAGACCACAGAGAAGTGAAGAATTTGAAATAGTCGATTATCTCAGGTAAGTGGTTTATTGAATAAGTTGTACACAGAAAGACTCAAGCGAAGGCACATTATTTATTTTACTCATTTCTGGTCTTACGTCCCTGTACAGTAATTTCTCTCCTGGTTTTGGGCGAAATACCAGGCATATTCTATAATATTTTGGGTCACTCTCAAATAATGAAAGTTCATTCCATTGAAACAGGAAACTCAAACTTGTATCCAGTTCAAACCATTTTTTGTTGTTGCTGCTGTTGTCATTTTGTTTTTTAATTCGGAAGTAGCTCAAAGCTGTACTTTTTATTTTGGTAACTTCTAAAATTCCAAAATAGAGGTTCCCTCATAACAATGTTGTTAGCTCCCCCTCCCCCCCATACATTTTATTTAGCTTGCGGAAGAAGATTATTTAAACTGGAAAGAATTTGTAGTTTTACAAAAACTGTGTAGGAATTGTATTTTCCCTCTGGAGGGAAGCTGTTTATTTCTCCAAAAGGTGTGGCAAAAATTGTGGTTCAGATATCAAAATGCCAATGGGTGTCCCTGGAGCAACCACAACAGGCCACTCCAATTGCCCTCCTCAGAGGTGCTGACCATGCCTTGTTTTCTGTCCCAGTCCTGCAAAGGGCAAAGATACATCCTTTTGGTGTAAACTTTCAGAAAAATGGAACAACACACTTTCGGGGGTTTTCCTAAGTGGCTGGCGATGTGCAAGATCAGCTCCTTTTCTAGAACTGGGACTGGGTGCTTGAGGACAAGAGGGCTCAGGGCTCTCCGACGCGGCCTGTGAAGGCTCCCACGCGAGACCGAGCCTCTGTGTTACGTCTCTTCTTTGGCATGTGTTTCAACCTCTTCTAGACCTTTGGAATTATCCATGCTTAACTGATCAGAGTTTTTTTTAGCTCTTCTTCATCTGATTCTTTCCCTGTACGTACTTACTGTACAATATTTAAGATTGTACTATTTGTGCAATTGTTTCACTCTCGGGGGAAAGCTTCCTTTCCTCTTCTGGGACTCTCCATCTGTCTTGTTTGTTTTTGCTTTGCCTCTATCATTTTCTTTCTTTCTTTCTTTTTTTTTTTAACTTTACTTTCACTGCCTCTCGCTGCTTTTGCCTGGAGGGCACATTTTGGGAGGCGGGTCATCCTGGAGAGGACTCTCCAAAGCCAGCATTTCCCAGCTAAACCAGGGGTAGGGACCCACGAAGCATGAAGGAGCCCTGGGAGAGGGTCAGGGAAGACATCAAGGGCCTTTTTGATAGCTCTCCAAAACTGTGCTTTCCTGGCGGGCCCAGCAAATGGCGCACTTCAGCGAAGTGTTTCTGTATCTTTTTTTGGTCATGGACAGGCTCCGGAAATCAGAGTTCCTGTATCTTTAATCCTCCACCACATCCGCCTCTGTCTGGGTTGAGGTTGTAACCACAGCTCTGGCCATCCCTGTGTGGGCTGAAAGAGCAGCTCAGTCCAGCAATCTGAATTCACCCATCAACAGCCGTGATTAGCGCTTGGCTCTGCCCCCTCCTATTTTTGGGGAACAGGACCTCCACACCCTTCTCCACCCACAGCAGCCAGCCAGGGAGTGGACACTGAGGTGGCCGCCTCCCTAGTGGGGGATGGGTGCCGGCAGCCGCTGTGGCGTGAGTTGCTCATAGAACTTCTTTCAGTTTCTCAGCCCCTTCTTTCCACTCTTCTTGGCAGGCTGTATTGTACTCCTGTGGCCTCTGGGGCCCCACAGAAGTTCTTTCAGCTCATTCATACCTGCCCACCAGCTGTTTGGGGAAGTGAGCCCTGGAGTGCTTTACTCTGCACTGCTTTGGTTTGCTAAAGCTGCCAAAATGCAATATACCAGAAACGGGTTTGCTTTTACCATGGGGACTTAGTCACTTAGAAGCTTACAGTTCTGAGGCCGAGCAAAAGGTCCAAATCAACGCATTACCAGGCGATGCTTTCTCCCTGAAGACTGGCTGCCGGCAGTCCTGGACTCCCCTTTCACGTGGGAAGGCATAAAGTAGTGTCTGCTGTTCCCTCCCTTCTCTTCTGGGTTTTGCAGCCTCCAGCTTCTGGCTTCCTTGGATTCCTCCTCAGCTTCTGTGACTTTCTCTCTGGGGTCTCTGAGTTTCATCCTCTTATGAAGGATTCCCAGTAAATTAAGATCTTATTCACCGAAAGATCCTACTTATCGGGGTCCACACCCACAGGAACAGATTAGCCTTAGGAACAGAATTTTTTTGGTTCACATAGGTTCAAACCATCACGGTCACCTTCCCTGGGAGTTCCCCCGACAAAGAGTCTTTCATGTTTACTAACTAATTCTAGATCTTGTTTTTATGGATCCATTCTGAAGGTTTCTGTTTCGTTCACTGAATTTAACTCTCATTTACATTTATTTTCACCAATGGATAAATACAATTTTCTTCTGCTAATATGTGAAATTTAAAAATATATTTTTCTGCTTCAATTGGTATCTGATAAACATGAACTTTTCTCTATCATTTCTTGACTCATAAAAACTCTCTTCCACCTCAGTGTGCTTGGTATGCATCAATCTCCTGCTTTCACACTCTCTATACCAACCTCCACATCTATGCTTTAGGTATTCTGAATTTTAAAATGTGTTCTTTTGAATGTTCGTCTGTTTATTGTGAGATAATAGTACAATTTATATTTACCTCTTTGAATCCTCTTGGATTTATTTCTGTGGGGGCATCCTCTGAGTATAATTTCAAATAATTTCTTTTTTTATAAAACTTTTGAGGCCTTATGTGGTTGAAAATATCTTAATTTTGTCCATGCTTAAAGTTCTGGCTTAAAATATTTATGTTATTTTTGTAACAGTAGTTTGGGAATGATGCAGTATTTTTCTCTTGCTACCAATATTAATGATTCCTCATTTCTTCCTGTTCCAGGCAGATCCACTTTTACTTTGAAAGCTTGGAGAATTGTCTCATTAACTTAGATATTCTTAAATTCCACTGTAAATTTTCTAGATGTATGTGTGCGTGTGTGTATGAGAGCATTTGTGGGTCTTTTTGAGTTGAAATTTTTATTGTTCTTTCATTCTTACAAATTAGCAGTCCTTACAATTTCAATTACTTACTTTCATTTTTTTTCTTCTCATGTGGATATTGCTACTTCTATTTCTATCATTTATGTCCTTAACTTTTTTTTATATTATTTATCTTTATCTGTTTCTAATTCTTTCTAGGAGAATGTCTTTACCCAATCTTTTTTTTTTTTTTTTTGCAATGAGGAAACTGTTTTATTAAACAAATGGATGCACATATTTTTACAAAACAGTAAAAAATAGGTACTTTCTTCTGCCCTGCTCCAGAGGCTACCACTCCAGAACCTCATATTCTCATAAACACGCTTTTCAGCAGCAGTCAAGACAATAGGCTGAATGAAAGTGCAATTCTGAAAGTAACTCCATATAATCAAAGTGGGAAACAAAGACAGGCAAAGGTTAGCAGTCCTTTGGTTAGCTCTCTGGCAATAGGTCCTAGTCCTGTTCATTTTGCCTTAACGAGAAACATTTTAGGAATAGAAGCTCCTGAGCATTTATTTAAGTAATACTGTCCAACTCTCTTGGTAGGTTCTCTTCCAATTCCATCTATCCTGATGTGAACTAACTTATTTGTATCTTCTTCAAGAAATTCTGTCCTGGTTTATATCCCTGATAATTGCCCATTTTCCCTCTGAGCTTCAAAAAATTAAAACAAAACAAGACAAAGAGAAGTGCAATAAGTTCAGAAGGATGTCATAGACCTTTTATAGATAAAATCTACTTCCTAGAAGTCAACTGGCCAAACTTATGCACAATTGGAGACAACAGATTGTGAAACTAGATCCAACTAGAAAATATTTCAGGTACCCAATTAGATCCAGTTATTCCAGTTATTCTGCATCTGTGGATTTAAAATGATCATCATCCAAAGTGGAATAGATGTGTCCCTCATTGCTAAGGAAATCCACAGCTTGCTTGATTGAGGCTACATTCATGTGTGGTAGCTGGCTCTTGAGATCATGGAAGTTCAATCCTTCAGGTCTTGGGCAAGCTTTAATCAAACTCAGCACCTGGTTTTGGGCCACAGTGAGGCCATTGGCTGGCATGAAGTTATTCCCACCAAAGTTCCCTGCTTCACCCGCTCCTGGATTGCTGATAGGTGCTCTCCCTGCCAACGGCAGGTTGTGAGATTTGCTCAGCGTCATGTGTGCATTGACTACTTCCAGAATATGTGTGGTGAACTCATTCATATCTTCCAGGGGCATGATCTTAAAGGCTACCAGGCTTTTTTCGTTCTGAAAAGATCTCAGGTGGCCAGCCACTTTCACATATGTTTCTGGAGGAACCACAGTATTTTCACGGCTTGCATCATCTGTATCAACCCACTGGCGAACATCCATGGGCGCAGCTGTCATGTCATCTATTTTGTAAACAATGTTGGTTGGAGCCTTCTCTGCATGTCTGATTATGCCCACAATAGTAACTTGTGAAATCTCAACATTCCCAATTTTGAACACTTCATCAACCAGAGTGGCAGAAAGTAGCTGGGATATGGTACAAGGAACGATGTGCTGGGCTCGGGTTCTTGATTTCTTTTCAGTTTGAGAAGGTGTCGGTGATCCGAAGCCCCCAGTGGAGTGCATGTAGCCACCCGCGCTGCCATAGGTGGAGCTGCTATAGCTGTCAAATCCACTATTCCACATCTTGCTCGCAGCTCCCTCAGAAAGGAGGTCCAGAAGCTACCCAATCTTTTTTATATCAGTTATTTTGCTTAATTTATATCTTATTTGATTCTGTTTCATTTATTATGTTTCGCCTGTTATTTTCATTCAGTTTGTTGTATTTCTTCTTTAGAGGTATTCTTAAGGGGTCCCATTAGTTTTTTTTCTTTTTACATTATATTCCCCTGAAGAAATGAGGAAAGATGTTTTAAGGTTCTATGAATGGCTGGTGCATTTCTACATGAGTCTAGACTTGAGGATGAGCGATGAGGAGTGCATGCCAAGAGATGAGACTCTGGACATTAAAATCAGACATTGAACAGTTTGATTTTCAGCAATCTACGAGGTGACTCTGTCCAGTCTCACGGACTTTTCCAGCTGATCTCTCACATTTCTCTTCTCTGTTTTCCAGGATTTTAACCACTCAGCTCTGTCATTGTGGAGGTCGCCATGGAGGGAATACCTAAGACAACTGGGTTTATCCATTTTATCTGCTTTCCATTCCATTAAAGCTTGATTGCAAACTTGAACTTGAACCCTCATTCAAGTAACTGATCCAGCAAACAGGAAACAGAAGAGAACAGCACTAAAAGGTGTTCTGAGTATTACCCATCTATATTTCCTAACCAGTTTCTGTGCTGCCCATAGTCACACACTGAGAAACAATTGCTTTCTACCTTGCCAAAAATCTATATAATTTTATATTGTTTTGATCCATCACTCTCTTTTAATTTATATTGTGCATTTAGGATTTGCTTGGGAGGGAACCAAAAGCCCATATCAGTTTACTACTGTATTCTCTGAAATTAAAAGAGTTCATAGAAATTTACATGCTAAGGATACATTACATTCTCTTCTTTTTTTTATTATTTTAAGGCAATTTTATTGAGATGTATATTCACAAACCATATAATTATTCAAAGTAAACAGCCAGTCACAGTATCATCCTATAGCTGTCCATTCATCATAATTAGTTTTTGAACATTTTCTTACTTAAAAAAAAGGATAAAAGTTAAAAGAACACCTGAAATATCCCACACCTTTATCTGCCCCACTATTTATTTATTTTTGCCTCTCTTTTTTCTTACTCATATGTCCACACATTGAATAAAGTGTTAGTCATAAGGTTTTTCATAGTCACACGCTCACACCTTCAAAGCTCTATAGTTATTCAATCATCTTCAAGACGCATTTCCCTCTAACTGGAATAACCAGCCAGGCCTCACCTTACTCCTGATGGTGCTGCCCTCGGCCAGACTTAGCTTTAAGTAGGGAGTGAAGAGAGGAGGACCTGTTAGGAGGCTCTGACACCGCCATTTGTTTCTCCAGTTGTAGAGATTGCTCTCTCACACAGACACGAGTGATTTTTCTGTAATTAAAATTACGGATCATGGGTGGGCCACAGTAGCTCAGCAGGCAGAGTTCTCATCTGCCATGTCGGAGACCCAGGTTTGTTTCCCGGGGCCTGACCTAGCAAAAACAAAAGGTGAAAATAAGAATTTATGGATCGGCTATCAGCTGTTTTATGCCCTCAATCCTGGAAGAGCCCCCAACATAACAGCAAAGCGTCACTGAAAAGGCTGATGTTGGCAGTGTTATCACTTCCTTGTCTGTTTTGAGGTCCTGTCACATGTTCACATGTTCTGAACTTCCTGAGATTTTTGGACAATTGTGTAAAATCAGAACTCATCAGTACATTGATTGGAAGACTTAGACCTTAGAAATTCCAAAGTAGAGGTCCGCAAACAGTGTTTATTCATGTCTGGTCTTTGCACTTCAGGCCATTCTGAAGGATAAGATCTAATGTTACCTACATTTGGTATGACTGTATTATTATTATCATGTTTCTTTAGGATCTTTTATAGGTTTCTGTCTGGAGTCAGAAGGAATCTTCAAGGCAAACCCAGGTGCTCAAGTCAAGATTCAAAACCCTGTATGGTTATAAATCCTAGAGATGCTGAAACTGCTGAAAGGTTTAGCTTTCAGGGATAATGGTGATGTGAATCGCTAGCCTCCGAAATCCTAATTCCACAAGCTTTTGTGTGTAAGAAACGCTTTCTGTCTCTTTCTGTCGCTTTCTGTCTCCTTCTAATTCAACCCACCCCTTCAGCCCCTCAACCCCACAGCAAAGAATCGTGCGTTCCAAAATGTCAGGAGTGGAGATGTTGAGAAGACTTTGTGAAAGTATTATTTACAAATGGATGTAATTCCATTTATCTCAAATCTAAATGTATAAGTTAACCATAACATATCGCAAAATTGCCTTTTAATGAACACATGATATTTTTTAAAAGTCACAAGTAAAATTTAATCTCCTAAAAAATATTCGACTTTCTTAGATTGCAATGCTATGTCCAGCCATAACAAAACATTAATCTTGTAAATAGTCAAATGAAACAAAAAATCCATCAATTATATGTATACATAAGGACTAAAAATGGTGGTAATATGTTACGACATATCTAACCTTACAAACAGAAAGGCTTTTTATGTTATGGAATATGACATTCCCAAATATTAAAATATGAAAATTTGGGGAAAATTACAGCATGTAATATGTTTCTTTTTAATTGATGTAAAATTAGCCAATGTTATTGTACTTAACAAAATAGTGACATTAAATTTTGAGTCCAAAAGATAAACATATAATTCTTTCTTTCAATGATTGGCCATTTTGTTCTTAAACAAACAAACAGCAACAAAAAATTATGTTGCATGTCCCTTGCCCCTTTACTCTATTATGAAAACAAAATTTGTGGTCTGTAGGTGTAAATGCATGCGTGTATGTGTGTGTGTGAGAGAGACAGAGAGAGGTATTGTGAAAAACCACCACAATTTGGAAGAAGACAACCACCAATCACGTCAATCAAAGTTGATGACCATTAATATTTTCATGTGTATCTGTGTTGTTTTCCTTGTTGTACAAATACATAATCTTCTTTCTCTCTCGTCCCCCTTTCCCCTCTCTTTCTCTCATCTATCATTAGAATTTCTTTTTTACTTATCCTATTCTGAGCATTTTCTTATAATAAACTTTCTTTGAGGATATGATTTTAATGAGTATATATTTTTGGTGGTATAATTAAGTCAACTGATTCCTTTTTCTTCAATATATTGTTTATTTCCATTTCATATTGATATAATCCTGTGATGATTATGTATGATTTTTATATAATATGGGCATAGATTTAGTATTTAGAACAATCTGAGAACTTTTCTCTTTAAATAAGGGCATGTGACATATTTGCATTCATAGTTTTTTTGTTTGTTTGTTTTTTTGTTGTTGTTATTGTTGTATGGACAGGCACCAGGAATCAAACCCAGTTCTCTGGCATGGCAGGCAAGAACTCTGCCACTGAGCCACCATTGCCCGCCTGATGTTAGGTTTTATGTCAAATTAATTATGTGTTTGACTTCTTAGTTTTCCTTGTATTTTCTTTTTTTTTAATTATAATTATTTTTTCACTTAAAAAATAAAAGCTTATACTAATTTCTCCTTCTAGTTCATTTCTAGAGAGTGAAATTTGTAGATCCCATATATTCTACAACACATACAAGACATTTTAGAAAATAGAATTAATAGATGGGTTTTCTCAGGATTTTTATATAAGAATATAGGAAAGTAAAAAGTTTTCACCTGAAAATATCACATTGACAATCTCTCTTGCATGTAATGATGAAATACCCCTTTTGATTGTTAAGAATTTTAGTAAACTTTAGTAGAGATAAAATTATTTTATAGACAGTCCAGTGTCCTGGAATATATTACTGGAGAATAGTAAATAATAAAATTTGAATTTTTTTTTAATCAGTCTTTAAGAATCACTTCATTTTTCATTTCTGCCTTAACTATAGATGCTTGTATCATGTGTGTAAGATTCTGAGGAAAATAGTCGATTCTTCTGTAAGGTATATTAATCTCTTTAGGAAACATAATTTTATTATTTTCTTTGAAATCTATGGTGTTTATATACAATTTCTATCTTCCATCTACCATTTGCTCTCAAATTTCTATAAATTTAGGTTGTGAATGATAATCAAAATCATTTTTCTTTCACTTCTATCTTTTTAGCAAATATGTCTGCTTTAGTCAGTAGAAACCTTTGATCCTTCATTTCAAATGAGGAACTACCCTGCATGAAAATATACCGCCTTTTGATGCATGCCATTTTTATCTGTTCTAATAATGCAATTGAATTTTGAAAACTGTTAATAAAATATATTATAACTGTTATGTAAGAAACTCATACTTATTTAAATGTTTTATTTTTAAATTGTATTAGAATAATAATTCAGTTGGGATTGTAAGATGCTTATTAAGAATAAGAAATTAGATATTTACAAAATTGTAAGGAATATTCTAATGGTCTAGTTTCATAATAAAGGGGAGTTAAATATTATTTTGTTATGAATGACTACTTAAAAATAAATAATTTAACAAAGATACAATAGTATGCATTTATCATAATTTTTGTTTATGTGTTATGCTCTTTTCCATGTTAAACAGCATTCTAATTTGTTACATTTATTTCCAAGTTCATCACAAACAGTCATTAACAAATAAACAACTGTATAAATCATATTACTATGAATGTAAAGAAACCAGATCAAATTTTCCACAAACATTGAGATGCTGGACGATGTTAGTACATTGTATAAGAAAAGGTGAGGGTGGGCTCATTTCCGGGTGCCTGCCCATGTAAAAAAAAAAAAAAAAACAGTGATATCCGAAAGCAGATTTTTAATCTCCTGCACTATACTGACTTCTTCAGAAATCCAAACTCTTCTGGATGCCAAGAACACGCTTGCTTATTAACCATTACTAAATACTATTTTTATCTACCCTCTGGTTTACATAGTTTTGGGTTTACTCTGCTCAGAGCAGCTTACCAAAGTTTGACTAGAGCAAGGCATTCCCCACTGCCCTACTGATTTCCTACCATCATGAGGTGCCGACTCTGTAAAGTCCAGGAGATAATGAAAACCTGTGAAGAAAGCCTAGCTACAAAGGACAGAGAAGTCAGATGGAAACCTGGAAAAACAACACCGGGTGGGCGTAGAGAGCAGGTGTGTTGGCCTGAAAGGGTTCGTGCACCCTAGAAAAGCCATGTTTTAATCCGAATCAGTCTTGTGGGAGCAACCATTTCTTTTAATCCTTATTCAGTCATGTAGGTTGGAAACTTGATTATGTTATCTCCATGGAGATGTGACTCACCCACTTGTGGGTATTAACCTTTCATTACAGGGAGATGTGACTCCACCCTTTCCAGGTGGGTCTTGATTACTTTACTGAAATCCTTTAGAAGAGGAAGCATTCTGGAGAAAACCTGAGAATGACAGGAGAGCAACAGAGCAGGGGAGAGAACCCCAGGGTCCACCAGCCAGCGATCTTTGGAGATGAAGAAGAACATCCCCCACGAAGCTCCATGGAACAAAACACCTGGAGAGGAAGCTAGTTGCCGTCACCATGGCCGCCATATGCCTTTCTAGTGGAGAGAGAAACCCTGAACGTCATCAGTCTTTTTTGAGTGATGGTAACCTTTTGTTGGTGCCTTCATTTGGACATTTTTATAGACTTGTTTTACTTGAGACATTTTCTTGGCCTTAGAACCTTAAACTAGCAACTTATTACATTCCCCTTTTAAAAGCCAGTGGTGTATCACATTCTGGCAGCTAGCAAACCAGAACAGCAGCTATTTCTGCCTAGCCACCATGGAGCTCATGCTGGGTTGTGTGCTCGGGTTGCTCTGTCTGTCCTGAGGCAAGGGGCCAGTCTGGGCAGTGGACCTGCATGGAATCTTCCAGGCTGCTGTGCTCTAAATGCTTGAGGATTATTGAAAATAAATTTCATTACTTTAAACTGAGTCTATTCAGGTGACACTGCCAATGGTAGTGACATGAATATCCTGGAGGATGGTGGATATGGGCTTGTGCTGCACAGTCCCCTGCACCTGCATCCCCTTATGCTCGGCGTCTTGCACAATGAGTAGCTCTTGGAGGGGCCAGCAAGTTTGCCAAGGCACCAGGCATTACCCAGCAGGATGGCAATGCCACATCCCATCTGGACATCTATAGCTTCTGGTGCAAGTTTGCTAAAGCCCCAAAGGGAAGTTATAGGTCAATGGAGTGGCGACTGAGAAGACAGAACACTCCACTCTGTGACAGCAGTGAGGAGGACAAATCCCAAGGGCCCCCAGCTAAGAAGGCTGCTCTATCTGCTAAGCAGGCTGCAGCGCCTCAGCATCCTGGAAAGGCTGTGGCTGAAGCATCAGAGTAGCAGCAGCAGTGAAGAATCCAACGATGATGATGAGGAGGAGGATGAAAAGAAAAAGCCTGTGAGGAGTTAAGCCCCAAGCCAAGGCAGCTAACACTCCTCCCAAGAACGTCAAGAACTCTGAATCTGATTCTGACTCAAGCTCAGAGGATGAGGCACCAAAGAATCAGAAGCCAAAGACCACACCTGTGGCAGCTAAAGCACAGGCAAAAGCTCCAGCAAAACCAGGCACACCTGCTCAGGTAATACCTGGAGGAACAAATGGAAAAGCGGCAGCAGCAGCAGCAGCAGCAGCGACTCAGAGGAGGAGAAGGCAGCAGCTATTTCTAAGAAGACTGTACCTAAAAAGCAAGTTGCCACCAAGGCCCCAGTGAGAGCAGCTGCCGCCCCTGAGCAGAAGAGCTCTAGCCGTGGGGACCCCTCTGTTACAGGAAGAGGAAGAGAAAAGCCCGTGAAGAAGGAAACCAGGTCCTTAGAGTTCAGTGTCTCCCACCAAAGAAGTCCCTGGGGACCCAGCCCCCCAAGAAAGCTGCAGAGAAGAAACAGCCAGAGAAAAGCAGGGAGGAGAGCAGCTATGATTCTGATTCAAGTTCTGAGGAAGAAAAGAAACCCCCAGCTAAGGCAGTCATCTTGAGAGCAACCACTAAACCAGTTCCAGCAAAGAAGGCAGCAGGAAGCCCTTCGACAGCTCAGGATGAAGCTCCAGCCAAGCCAGTCAGCATCACCAAGAAGCCCTCAGGTAAGCCAATGGCTGCTCTCAAACAGCCTGCAGCTAAAGCAGGTGCAACCCCCATGGCACCTACCAAGCAGTGGTCGGAAGGGAGAGCAGCTCTAATGAGGAGGAGGGGGAGGAGGAGAAAACGAAAAGACTGGCCATGCCCAAGTCTAAGATGGTGGCCAAAGCAGCTGCATCTCGACCTGCCAAACCAACCCCTCAGGGTGGTGGGGCCAGCAGCTCTGATTCCTCCAGCTCCAGCAGTGAGGAAGAGGAGGAGGAAGAAAAGACAGCTAAACTCCCAATTAAAAAGAAGCCACAGAAGTTGGCAGGAGCTGTAGCCCCTTCCGAGTCAGCTTCCAAAACGAAAGTAAAGGCTGAGGGCAACGGCAGTTCTCCCTCTGATGACTCCAGTGGGGGGAGCAAGGAGGAGGCGCCAACGGGCAAGGGCACCCCAAAGCCACGAGCATCCAAGGCCGATGGTACCTCTGCACCGACTGACCAGAATGGGAAAGCAATCAGAGACAACAATGAGGAGGTCGAGGAGGAGGAGGAAGAAAAAATGGTGACAATGGCTGTCTGCAAGCCAGGTTCAGAAATAAAAGGAAGTGCGATGAAGTCCTCAAGTCAAAAACCTGAAGCTCCAGAACCCCCAGTACATTTCCTAAAAGGGAAAAGGAGAGAAAAGGGCATCCTCTCCATTCCAAAAGTCAGGGAAGAAGAAATTGAGGTGGATGAGCGAGTGGCAGACAATTCCTTTGACACCAAACGAGGTGCAGCAGGAGACTGCAGGGAGTGAGCCAGTGAGGCTCTGAAGTTCACCAGGGACAAGATCTTCTGGCCTGAGAAATCCAAGAAGAAGCGGGGCCACTACTGGGAGGTTCCATCTCCGTCCAGGTCAATTCCGCTAGGTTTGATAGTGAGTGACCCGGGGCCGTCCATGGTGAAGCAGGGGTGGTGAGGTGAGAGCAGCCCCCTTCCCCAGTGGACCTCAGAACCGTCCATTCTCTTTGGGGAGGTCTGGGTGAGGGCAGCAGTATAGAGAAGATCCTAAGACTTTGCAACATCCTCCCTGGTTCTTTTCTGTGATCCTAATTTCATACAAATGTATTTTTGAGTATTGTGTAGCAAGGGCAAGCTAAAGAGAGTGTCATATTTTAAGAAAGTTTTGTTTTCTGTGGAAGTCTTCATACTGAGAAATTTGTATAGTTTATATCAAACCACTTCCTGTTGAGTTTCGTTGTAATTTCCAGAGGCGGGTTTCGAGATAAAATCTTAGTTGGCCAAGACCTAGTAAAGGTGGCATGTGTGAACTGTGATAATTTGCTTGGAGGAATTCTGCCTTTGAGAGTACACATGTGGTCCAGTTTTCATCCCTCCTGCCCCTTCCCAAAGCCCTGGTGTGGGGACGTTACGAAACAGTGAGTGTGCATGTGTGTCTGGCAAGCATGCCTTCTGTGTTCTGTACTCTACTCATTGGATCTGGGACTGGATTTTGCAGTCAGCATGGAACTACTTACTTTTTGGGGATAAAATTTACTATTTTGTTACAGGCCAAAATTTGGTGTGGTGTGAATGCTTAGGTCACTCAAACATTTTTTTCTATAATTTTATCCTTATTACATAATGTTGCAGCAAATGTCTTTTTTAAATAAGAAAGCATAAAATAATCTATTCACAACAGAAAGAAAACAAGTAATATGTAGGGGATTAGAATGATGTGTATTTACATGTATTAAATTGAAAGTAAATATGACTAATGGTTTTGAATAGAGTCTCATTTCATAAGAGCCAGTATTGCTTCATATCAAAACTGGCAAGTTGTTTCCTTCCAGGATAAACATGAAAACACCATTGTTAAGAAATAACACAAAGCAACATAGGGAATGAAAACTCTTAATAAATCAATTATACTTCTAATTATTAACTTTCAGAATATGTAGTATAAACACGTTATTACTTGATAATTATATCTTATTCGAATTAAATCCAATTAAAATTAAATGATATTCCTTATTCAAAACAGGTACATAGAAAACAAGTAATATGTATGGGATTAGAATTGAGTTTTGATATTATGTTTAAAATTCCATTATTGCGTTTCATATTTTCAAGTAGCAACCGTGTACTTTGTATTCAGAGATTTTTTTCTAACACCATTCTCTAATATGCTCGATTTAATCACATAGCTTTTCTCTGTGCTGGCCTGGTTTTAAGTTGATCTGATTTTTGTTTTAGCCGTTTTTAAGCTCCAACATGAGACCTTAATGCTCTATTTTTTTTTTTTTTTTATTTTGCCTCTGTTTTCTTGGGTGCATTGTGCGCGATAAGAGCACTCACGTCACGCCACTTTTCTGAGGTCAGAAAACCTTCGGGGAGGGCTGACCCGCAGCTGGGGTCCGCAGGGCGGAGGGGGGCACTGGCCGCGTGCGGCTGGGTGGACCGCGCCGCCGGACAGAAGTCGCGGCCTTGGCAGACGGACACAGAGACCGTCAGGAAGAGGGAGTCCCGGCCCCCCGATTCCACGTCTCCCCCGTGGGGACGCCGCGATGCAGGGGAGCCCCCTGAATCAGGTCCGAAGTGCAGGGTCCGGCTTGCCCGCGGTGGCTTCAGCCTGAGCCTCCCGCGCAGCACGGCCGCGGGGCTCCCAGTGGTGAAGGCCACCTGCTCTTGTGCGAAGAGCCACCTTGGGAGGTAGAGGAGTCATGACGGGGACATGACTCCCTTATTTTTACCCACCAGGCATAATTGAGGAATAGAGGTGACACGAAAAGAGGGAAAAGTGGGGTTTTGGCGTTCCTAAAAATCATTAAATGGAATGTGGAGCACGTTTGATTATAATCTCCAAGTGTAAGATCATGCGAGGGGGGGTAGAAGGCTTTAAATATGAATGCGAGATGACAATAACGCTGGTCATAAAGAGGGATAACGGGAATGCTCTCTAAACATTATAAAGGATACAATATTAAAGAAAAGACCGTTCACTAGGCCAATACAAGGCGCAGGCACTCTATATTTGGGTGAGGTGTTTCCTCGTGCTAAACAGGAAAACAGAGTCCCGTCAGACTTAGTCCAAGAAGAAAACCGTGGAAGGGAGACTTACATGGGTTGAAGCCAACAGTGTTACATTGTTTGAGTGTATGTCCCATGTTCCTTCTAACTTTTTTGTTAATCTGGAACTAATCCTGATAATATGGGAATAAATCCCAAAGAGATGAAGGAGATTGTTCAAGAGAACTGAGCCATGTTTACTAAGTTCCTAGCTTTAGATAAATTAACACTGTCAGGGTATGTCAGGAGTCCTACTTCCCGTGCCTGCCTGCTGGACGTTTCCATACAAACGTCTTAGAAGAGTCTCATGTTCAACCAGTAGAAATAGTTCTTCTTCCATCCCCAAATTTGTTCCTCCTTTTTAAACCTTGGTTCTCTTATTTCGCATGACTTTCCTAGTTCTGCATGTTGGAACTCAGAGTCAGCTCATTAAATGATGAGTCTCTCTATCCAATCACTTGTCAGATGTTGCTGGCAAACTTTCATTCTTTCTTTATCTCCTAGGTTCATTCCAATCCCACTCAAGTAATTCTCATTCAGACCAAATTATATTAGTGCGAGAATGGCATACTGAGTGTGGAAAGTGATCTGGGAAACGTAAGAATGAATGATATACTGTTTAGGGTATGAATGATATTGTGGCTTAGTCTCTTTCCTGCCTGTCCATCATAGCCACCTCCTTTCTGGCTTCCTCTCACCCATTCTTGCTCAGTGTAATTTAGCCTAAAGACAGGCACCAGTTAAAGTTCAAAAATAAATCTAGTTATACCACATCCTAGCTAATAACCTTCAAATGACCATCTCTTATATTACTAAAATTCCATATGAATGAATACAGAGTGCGGTAGTGGTTCTCAAGCTATATGTCTGCTTCTCTCAATTGGAAGTGTGTATGGGAATGAATGCAGAGAATGAAATCACCCTCCCTTGGAAAAAAAATCTCTGAGCTGTCTACTTAATTTATGTGAAGGGTGACAAGAAAGGAGAAGCTTTACAAAACTCAGGCTAACTCAGGCTAACATCCTAGTTTATGAATTTGGACAAACACTTCTTTTTCTAACACTTTAAGGGACTATGATTCTAAAAGTTTTACTGAAGAAAGTGAGATTATAACCTTCAAAAATTAATTATGCATTCATTTAATAGGAATTTTAATGCCCACTTGTCTTTTGAGAATTCTACATAAAGCAGAGAGAAAATAAAATAGAAAATTTCTGTATTATAGCCTAAACTATAAAAAAGAATAAGGACTTAAGTGGCTTCCTACCTAGCATTCCTAAAAGTTCTTTTAAACTTACAATTAAATTATCATTTTATAAATTAAAATACTTTAAAGAATTTAATGATATTAGATTTGGTTACTTCCAGTAATTATCTTTTCTTTTGTTTTTTTTTTTATTGCATAGGCAGGCACTGGGAGTCAAACCACGGTCTCCAGCATGGCAGGCGAGAACTCTGCCACTGAGTCACTGTCGCACTGCTTCATCAATTATCTTTTAACTTTACTAAATTTAAGGAACAAGAGAAGAGGAGTTCTATAGTAAGGGACACCCAAGTAAAGTCTTCAAGGAATATTATCGTCCCTTAAGAATAGGTATGTCTCCTCTAAGCAGGACTCAGTTAGGATATTTCCAATTACTTCGACTTATTAGATTTAATAATTTCACTTGCAACAGGATGAGACAGTTAAAATGTCATTTCACAGATAAAAAATGAAGGCACATAGAATTGAAATAATTTTCCTAGGGACACAGTGCTATTAAGAACTGGAGCTGGACTTTAAGCCTCAGGTTTTTTTGGCCATATTGTACATTCCTGCATCTTTCCATTTTGCACCAGTCTTCCAATCAGTATTTCTACTAGACTATTCGTCACTGCAAATATTCCACATCCAATCACAGAAGTACTCAAGGGTGAGTTAAATTTTAGCCTCCGAGTGCTGAATGGGGTAATGGTGGCGTAGGACTGTGTTGATTTATCGCCTTCAGTCTTCCCTCTTGGCTTGTTTCACAGGACTTAAATGCTCCCTCCGCAAACACCTCACTGTCCTGTTATCGCCACCCTTTCTAAGGCTTCCTTACACGTGTTACACATTCATCCAGGCTCATTTATTTTTCCTTACTCCTATTTGTCTGCATAATCTCTCTTTCATGTGACTTTCTTTTTCTCCTAACAACATGTGATTCCTTGTGTTTCCATTCTACAGTTTTCTGTTCCGCTATTGCCTTGCTTACTACATTGGTGTTTTATTTTCTGTTTCTAGTGATCATGTAAAGAATCCTTTGAAAACCTCTATGTTTAGAAGGAAAACATTTTATTCCTTACCTATGATTCAGAATTTTTCCAGAGTTATCTGTATCTGCTTTCCAGAATTGATGTAAAGTTACTAACATATAAACAACAAATAGTTTGTGCCAAATGTACTTTGTCCTTGCAAAAGAAACCATAAAGGTCATAACTCTAACTCCAAATCAGCTACATTACTTCTGAAGGTGTATGACACTTTTTATTTTGAAGAACTACTCAGCAAGACTTGATTATTCAAAAATTATGACTCTCAGGAAAGTGTTCAGCATTCCTACAGTCTTCAGTGGTTACTACTTTCTGTATTTTTCAAATTTCAAAGAAATTATATGGATAAAATTTTTCTAAAAATGAGGAAATATGTTTGGGCCATCAAATAATATCTATTCTCGTATCTTTATGGGTAACAACTGAAGGAAGCGATAAAAGAGCTAGCAATTGAACTGATTTAAACACTCAAGTTTAAGAAATCTGGCTACTTCCAAATTATTCTTGATTATCAATAGTAAAGTCTTAAGTGTATTCCAGCAATTGAAAACAGAATATTATTTAATGTATTTTTATTATTTTCCAATCATTGCTAGCAAATGTAAAGCAAATAAATTATATCGTGAATAGTTAGGTCCATGATCTTACATCAGAAAGGACAGATGCAAATCCGTGGACAGCAGAAATCTGAAAAGCCAATTTACCACCTTGGCATTTCTGTCCAACAGCCATTGAACTACTTATATAACTTCATTTTGATCAGAAGATGGTTTAAATTTGAGGAAGAAAAATGTCACCTGTGCTTAGTTTCCAGAGAATTCTATTTGTGTGTGCAGATGTTAGGATAGGAATTAGAGTGTCTGGTGGAATTTTATTGCTGTTTAGACACAATCTTTGTGCAGCTGATCCTCATAATAGATGTCACAGGGAAGTCGTAGAGCAGCGAGATCTGTTTCTCTGATTGTCACAGTCACTCTAGTCTTTTCACTTTAGGTGTCAAGCAGCACCAAATAGGAGACGTCAGCTGGTGGAACTGTGCAGGGCAGGAAGGGGTGCCTGCTCCAAGTGGCTGGAAGCTAGCAGGTAAACCAGATTATTTTGGCTGGTGATCAGGCCTAGATGGGTCTGCTCTGACAGGTCGTTGTGGACAGGCATGCACAGAGGAGGTGTGAAATTCAACCAGCCAAGGGAAGCAGAAATCAAATGCCCATGGAAGGCACTGGTAGCCTAATGGTTCCTGCCCATTCAAAGGCTCGCATCAGAGAATGAGCATTCAGCAGGGCATCGAGTATATTATTATTATTATTATACAATAAATGAGTTAAATAAATAAAGTCACTTTATGGATAATGACATGCTCTCGATCATATCACATAACTTCATTATTTCATGTAATACTTACAACCACCCAAGGAAAATAGTCTTCCTATATTATAGAAAGTAATGGAAAATCAGAACAGGAATGGAGGTTGACACTTCGCTAGAAGATTCTGAGACAGAAACGTCTTTTTTGTTTCGTGCTCATCGCTAGAATCAAGTGTATCCCTAAACTCACTCATGAAGCTTCGGGACACTGATGGTTCAGCAAACCATACAGCTCCACCCTTGTACTTTGTTTCAGTTCCCACGCACAATAGAGGTGCTGTCTCCCTCTCCCTACATTTGAGTATGCTCTCATGGATCCAATAGGGCAGAAAAATTACATGCAAATCCTAGAATATCGAGGTTGCGGAAAGAACTTTCTGTTCACACACTAGGCAAACTGGACTCCATATGACTAGATTCTGAAAAGAAAAATGGTGCTTTCAACCAGTATTTGTCAATTCAGACTAGTGTCGGTACATATTTATGTATATGACATTTTGTGTGAAATAAGAAAAATAAATATAAGCGTTTTTTTTAATTAAGGAAAATTTATTAAGTTTAAATAATTGGTATTTAGTTTCAGTTAATGCCTTTCTTACACTTTTAAGAAAGAAGTGATTGTCCTTTCTTTTATAAATAGTAGTAAAATAGTAATAATAGACAAATGCTAAATATTTTTAATAGTACAAACTATGTCAGGTACTGTTATTAGCTATTTATAAGTATTATCCCTTGTGCTACATGGATTGAAAAATGAACATAAATTTTTCATTGTTTTTCCCACTAAAATGTGGAGTTTCTATCTGTTTCCTCTTACTGGAGATAGCTCATGACTTGCTATAACTAACAGCGTACAGCAGAGATAGCATTTTGCTACTTCCTAGGGTCAGCCTTAAGAGGTTTTTAATAGGTTCTGTGCTGTCCCCCTTGGCACACTGTTTGCCTCCAGGTAGGAAAACCCAGCAGCCCTCTGAAATGGCCATATGGAGAGATCCAAAGCACCCAGACACCACCAGGTATCTGAGCTAGATTGTCTTGGACTATTCACCCCCAGCGAAATGTCCAGATGACTGCAAATTCAGGCAGGAACCCAGAAGAAACCAGCAGAAGACATACCCTGCTGAGCCCAGTCTGAGTTTGAGAATCCTGCGTAAACTGAAAGGTTGATATCTTAAGCCACTTATTTTGTGATTGGTTTCTTGGGCAGCAAGAGCCATCAGCTATCCTTCATTATCTATTATCTATTATGTGATTAATGATTATGACTTTATTTTATGTAATTATTATCCTCACTTCACAGATAAGGAAATTGAGGTTCAGAGGTATTATTAACTTGCCTAAGGTCATATAGTTAGCAAGGGATGTTCCTTAGATTCAGATGTAAGTGAAATGTTAGAATCTAGGACGGCAAGAAGGTAATTAATTTGTTTTTAAATCTTTGTACCTTTTAAAAATAAGTTGTCAATGTTACTTTACTCCTTTAGTATTTTAATACCTTTAAAAAATTTTGTTCTCACTCTGTGAAATAAAAACCCTTAGAAACTCTCTCAGATTAGTCAACATATGAGACATGAGTCAATCGTATTTGCTAAAGACTATAAATATGTCCATTGTTCAATGAATCCTACGATCTACATTTCCTGAAAGCCAAGACTGAGGAAAATTTTACATATAGGTACTTATTTAGGAAATGATCCCATAGAGTCGGAACTGAGGAATAAAACAGGGAAATAAGAAAATCACGTAAGGATGCGATTTCAGGGTAGCATTTGATGCCAACCCGTGAAAGTCTCCTGTCGGACCTCCAGAATGGTCTTATGAAAAGCAGGGCAGGACCTCCTACCGGGGGCAGAGAGGGGAAGAAGTTATCCTCATTGGTCGAGGGTGGCTCATGGATGTTAGTTCCCTGGGCTTCTGAGCAACACATTCATCCCAGGGCAAGAGGGCACTGCCATGAGCCCAGACGCTCGTAGGTACATCCATATAAAGCTGAACTAAGCCTGGTGGAGGCGGGACCAGGTGAACTTGATCTTATATACCTTCTTAAATATCCACGTTCTTTGGAAGATAGAAGAATATTGCTTCATACAAACTCTCAGTAAGGTTAAATGACCCCAGAGTGAATGTTCTAAACCCAAAATGAGGGCCATTAGCACCCAGAAGAACATGTAAGCACATTTCTTTATGACATCTGACTTCCACAGACCTGCTTCCTGCCCGAAGTCAAGCTAAGAGCAGCATTAGACTGCTTGTGGAATTGATCTTGCCTGAACTTTGGCCGGTTTGTCACGCCACCACCCTCCACTTTTGGCTTCAGAAAGCCAAGTCTAGTAACATATCCATGCAGTAAAATGCTGCAATTCTCTTAATGAGCTACCCTTGCATTTAGTTATATAAGGTCAAAGGAAAGTGCACTTTACCTTTGAGCCAAACCAACAACTCACCACAATGTCAGTGCAGAAGAAGCATTTTGAACTTAACATTAATTAGCATTTTAGTGGGCTGTAAAACTTGCTGAGTGTGTGAAGTACTTCATAATTATAGGCTATTATGGTCATATTCTGCAAAACTGAGGCAGAAAGAGCTCGAATAAAGCAAACTGCATTTACGATTGAATCTCAAGAACGTTCAATGCATTTTGTATCTTTGGCCATGTTTGAAATACTTAACTTTGTGAGTTTTATAAACTTTAAGAAATCCCAAATAATTGTGTAAGGCATACAAAGGTGAAAGTATAAATTAATCTTTAAAATTCATAGTAAGGTACATGAAACAAGGTTTCTCATCATCTGGCACTAGCTGGGTTTTCAGAAACCAATCTATTTCCTAGACCCATAGTATGGTACTGAAAGCACATTATTTAATAAAAGCGTATAGTTGCATTTATAGCAAAGTATAATACTTTATTTTCCCTTATTTGAAAGGGATTTGCAACTTTCCAATTCACAATGAACAGCTTTGCTGTAGCTAAATGTTGATCTTTAAATATCAATATACTGTATTCCTCAAGTGTTGCTTCCAGACAAATGCTGATTCACTTCCTTCTAGAAACATTTTGAATTGTGATCTAGTTCTCAGGAAGTTGATGGTAATTGGGGATGCCGAAGAGGAGTTAGTGGAATTTAAAGATTAACATATACCTAAGCGGATAGAGTTACTGAGTGATTAAAATGAGCTTCTGAGTACCTAAACCATCCTTGAAGTGTAAAATCTTATGTGAAATGCTTTGAAATTGAATGTTTTAAACTCTACTGAAGGATGCAACAGGGGTGCTCAAGTTCAAATCTATTTTACTGATGTTACTTTAATTTCTATTCTCCAGCTAAATAAGAAAAAGGATGGGGCACAATATTTACCCTCCTTTGCTTTTTAAGAAATTGCCCATGATGTAATATGAATGAAACGAGTATAGTTTTCCTCAAAATTACTGAATGACATTAATATGGAGTGATATAACAAAGTGTTCCTCATTTTGCAGAGAAACGTGAGAAACTTCTGTGACTGCATGAATATATGATTGTGTTAATTACTGACTCAGTCCAGGAACCTTTCAAATCGGAAAAATTCTCAATAATTCTTTAGTGGCTAAGCTTAGTTTATTATCAGCATCCATCTTGGTTTTGCAGTAGAAAAAAAATTGTTAAACAATGATGGAAAAGGAAAGTTAAATATCAAGAAATCACATGTGGTATACAGTTAAAATCCAAATATGATAGCTAACTTCTAAGCCCTGCCAATTATTCTTTTTGCCAAATTTCTGTTTGCTTTTGTTTGTTAATTGTTCCCAGTGGTACTAATTTTTTGACTTCCAAAATTTCTTTGCATGGCTTGAATGTTTTCACAGCTTTACTCTTGTTATTAAGATGTGATGGACAATATATGTTGATTGTGCTTTGATTCTACACTGAAATGAATGAGAGAAAATTCCTACCTGGAAGACTAGAGAAACTGTAAACAATTTCAATTTGGAATAGATTTCTCCTTGATAATCTCAAAGAATGTTCATGATTAAATTGGTAAAACACAAGTATTGTCAAGAAATAGTATTTTGTAGGCTATTTAGAAGCATTCAAATTATTACTGCTAATATATATATGTGTGTATATAAGATTTCCGTTACAAAATTATAACAAAGAACTAATGCTTTTCTAAATAACTTCTGAAATGACTGGAGCATCAGAACATCTGTAAAGGCCAGTGGACAGTGAGTGATAATGGCTGTAGATGTTGTATTATGACTATTTCCTTAAGAGCAATATTTTTCAAAGTCAATCATTTTTATAATATGTTGCTTCTTTCTGGATTGTAGCAATAATCATCTAGAATGCCTTACTGGTAGAGAATCTTGGGGATATGTTGTATGTAGAATTTTTAAAATACTGTCTCATTTTAGCTGGCTTTTATGGCAAAGAACCTCATCTAGTTGGCTTAAACAAACAAGAATTTATTGTATCGTGGTTCTGAAGACCATGAGTCCCAAAGCCAGGTGTTGGCAGGGTTATGCTTCCTTCCTCCTAAAAGGGAGAATCAGTTCCATGCCTCTCCCTGCCTCAGATGGGTGCTGGCAGTCAGTGGCGTTACTTGATTTGTGGTGGCACAGCTTAGTCCATGTCTCTGTCGAATGGTTGCCTCCCTTTCTGTCTCTGTCTCCCTGTGTCCGAATTTCCTCCCCTTATAAGAACATCGGTCATATTGTATTAGGGCGTACTCTAATTCAGATTGGACTCCTCTTAATTAGACCTGGGGGACAGGACTTGAACATATCTTTTGGGGGATACATTGCAACCCATAACAAGGAACCTTTAACTGGTGTTCTTAAGGTGGAAGGAGTCTGTTTCAAAGGCTGTCATAAATATGTGTATCACTGGCAAATTTTGGCTTTAAGACATATCCTTCAAAAGGATGTTTCGATGATTCCTATCCCTTTTTCAGACCCCAAATTTCTCAACGGGAGATACTCTTGTTTTTAGAGAGAGTTCAGTTTAAATTCAACCATGTAATTCATTTCGTTCTCATGATATTATTTCCTGCTAAAATTTTATTTTTAATTTGAAGTAGTATAGAAGGTAAAAAGTGAAAATTCCCTTTTAGTTAAGACTCTTTCAGAGTACACACAAATAGTAATTGAGGGTATATTCTTTCTAGATATTTTTCTCCAATGATTAATTTAGATATTTGGTTATGTGCTTTTTTTTTAAAGAATTCATATGGTATATACCATCTAAAACTTGCTATTTTACTCAACAATATATCATGGCTATATTTTTCCTCATCAGTTTGTATAAATCTGCCTCATCATTTTAATGCAGAATATGTTATTTGCCCATAGCATAACATATTTAACAAATCATCTGATAGGTATTTAGGAAATTTCCTTTTTTTAAACCACAACAAACAATATTGTTATGAACATATCTAAATGTTTATTTTTGCAAAACTGTGTAAATATTTGAGTAATGTTAATTCCTGGTTGTGAAATGGCTTCTATAATTTTAAAATGTTGATAGATACTTCAAAATGTCACAATAGTGAACATCTTTTCATATCTTTGCTTTTGTATTTCTTCTATGGATTGCATTCTCGTAATCTTTCTTGATTTTTATGCTTGAGAATGCCTGTTTTTCTTTTGTTTGATTAGACTTCTTTATCAGGTCCCATGACAACATTTTCCCCACTAGATCACTTCCTTCTTGAAACCCTGTCTTCTTTTTGCTTACAGGATACTTTCTCCTTACTGGGCTTGGCACTTCTCAGCCTAACTCAGGGCTCCTCAACAAAACCACCAAATGTTGATTTTCCTCATACTTGATTCTAGAACCTCATCTCTTCTATTTCTATACTCTTTCTAGTAGGTGGTCCCAAGTCTGTATTTTTAGGTCAGAACTCTCCTCTGAACTACAGGTGCCTGCTTCTAATTGCCTTCTTGACAGCTCTCTATGGCTATCTTACAGGTTTCTCAGATTTGGCATGTACATGCAAACACTTGATTCCACTCCCTAAACTTCATAAACTGTAATACCATCTACCAAGTTGCTCTAGTAAACTTATTTCTTCCTTTTTCATTGGCTGTTGTGTCATTTTCCCTGCTACGGAAACAAATACCGTACAATGGTTTAACAGTAGAAATGTGTTGGCTCATGGTTTCAGAGGCTCCAAGGTTTGCCTCATTGGTTGGTATCTTGTGTCTAGCAGGCAATCTTTGGGGCTCCTTGACTTTTCTAACACATGGTAATTTGTGATGATTTCTTTTCTTTTCCCTTTGGGGTTCTTTTGACTTTCAGTTTTTAGCTGTTCCCTGTAGCTCCCTCTGCTTATAAGGCTTCAGCTGTATTGCATTAAGGCCCATCCTCATTGGTTTGGGCCACAGTAATGATGTCTTCGAGGGCCTCCTCACAGAGGGTTCTTGCCCAGAGGACCTGGGCTCAGGATCTGAACATGCCTTTTGGGGGAGCGTGACTCATCTCATCAGTCATGATATTCAGTCTCTCAGTAAGTCTGTTCCTTCAATCTCTAAACTTTACTTTGAGCAATTACATTTGTTTCCAACTCTATCGCTTTAGGTGTGCTTCAAGCCACAATTAATTTCTTTTCAAAATAATCATTTAATATAAACAAAATATGCAAAATAATATACCTATTATATGCATAAAGCATCATTGAAAATACCTAAAATGAACATGCAGAAACTTATTATCCAACAAAAGAACTGAAGTATAAACCACACTTTGCCTCAGCCTCTTCACTCCTTACCCATCTTATGGTAATACTTTCCCTACAGAGATAACCACTGTTTTTCATCTCTTTATATTATTTTTGGTTTTTATATTTTGAGAAAAACTGATGGACTCTTTTAACTTTATATTGAGATAAATTTGCATCCAGTGAAATGCACAGGTGTTAAGTGAGCAGCTTAATGATTATTTTACATGGATGTCTATTCATGTGGTCCCTCACCCCCATAAAGACATGTAAAGTGTCCAACCCTTGATAGGTTTCTCTTGTGAATAACGCTTCTCCTTACTCCACGGTTGAGAAGAGAGAGCTGGTTTAGAATAGGGATCATGGAAGGGCCATGTACGCACATCTCTTACTGACCCTTCATTCAGTGACATCACGTGGGTGGCTTGACATTGGTCATTTTGGGAGTAATTACACCATGGAAATAAGCAAACCTTATATACCACATTCGCCCTGTTCCGACTCCCCAGAGACTGTGTTATTAAGCATCTACCTATAGGCTACTTTCTTGTAGACTCGTGCTGTTTGTGTGTAGAAATAGTCCATCCCTTTTTATCGCTGAGTTATAGTCCGTGACATGAATATTTACTTATCTAGTCCAGAGTTTCTCATCTGGGAGTGCATTCCCCCATCAGGGTACCTTTGTAATGCCAAGAGATATTTTTAATTGTCATGACTCTGGGGCTGCTACTGACCTCGAGAGGGTGGATGCCAGGGATACTGAGAAGCATCCTATAATGCACAGGGCAATTCCCACAGCAAATAATTAATTGATCCAAAATATCAATACTACCGCTTTTGAGAAACGTTTATCTACTCTTCTGTTGGTGGACATTTGGATTATTTTCTATTTTGGGCACCTAAGAAAGAAGTGGTTTGAACATTTGTACATCTCTTTTGGGGCTATCCATTAATACTTCTTGGGTAGAATAAAAACAGGATTGGAAACATTGTCATAGAGAGGTGACTGTCCAGTTTCAGAAGATACCAACAAAGGATGGCCAAAGTGGCTGTATCATTTCATAATTCCATCAGCAATGTATACCTGACTACTCTACATCTTCACCAACATTTGGAATTTTTGGTCTTTTGTTTCGTAGGTAAAATTTCCAGAGAATGCTAAGCTAATTTCTTAATGAGTAAAATTCAATGTAATTTGACAACTATCGCAATATAGACATTTCCATCTCCACTGAAAATATCCTTTTATTTCTTCAAATCAGTCTCAGCTTCTATAAACAGTAACTGTTCTGATTCTATTAACCTACATTAGTTTTACCAAATCTCAAAAATCATATAGTCGTTCAACCTGTGCTTTTCTTATATGTCTTGTGTCATCTGCTTAATAATGTTAATGCAATTCATCTCTGTGGTTGCAAGAATCAGCAGATCATTTTTTAAAGTAATATTCCTTTCTCTAAATATTCCAGAATTTGTTTGTTCATTTTCCTGTTAATTGGCATTTGGCAACCACTAATGAAGCTTCCAGTATATTTGATGTAATTATTTTAGTTTATATGTGTTTTCATCTTGGAGGGACAAACACGTCTGTGTGGAACTTGGAACGTAGGGTAGATGTTTGTTTAAATTGATAAGAAATAATCAGTTTTCCGAAAGGACTGTGCAGTTTTACTCTCATTCTAGCAATGTGTGGATGTTTAAGTTGGTCCATCGCCTTGCCAGTAGGTGAGGCTGACATTTAATTTTAACTATTCCGGTAGGTGTAATGTGGTATCTCATTTGTTTTTAATTTCATTTCATTGCTTAAAATTGTACAGCACATTTTTGTGCATTTATTCTCAATTGTAGTATTTTTTCTGTAGTAACTTTTCAAATTTGTTAGCCAAAATTTGTTTGGCTTTTTTTTTCACTTATTTTTTGGAGTTCCTCATTTATGTTGGATAAAAATATTTTGTCAGATGTGTGTATTGCAAAGGTTTCTTCTCAGTATGTGGCTTTTTTTTTTTTTCCAATTCATTAATGGTGACTTTTGATAACAGAAGTTTGTTTTGATGACATACAATTTATGGTTAGTGCTTTCAGTCATTTCTAAGAAAACTTTGTATACTGTAAAAGTCCAAAAGTATAAGAAAATGGAAGCTTTTATACACTTTTTTTTTGGCCTGTTGTGTGAAGTCAGGATCGAGTTGAATTTTTTCCTGCACTTATATCTGTTGAAGAGTTTCTTTCTTCACTGACTTGCTTCAGACTGCTTGCCAAAAATCTATTTAATTTATATATGTAGATTAATTTTGGGACCCTATTCTCTGTCCCTTTAATCTATGTATCTATCTTATGCCAATATCATATTGTCTTGAATCTCATATCATTAAGTTTTAAAAGCACATTGTAGTCAGGAATCTATGGTATTTTTCTGAATCATTTGGGAAGAGTTTATGGTGGCTGGAATGCCTATAATTCATTGAAATACACTTTATTTTTTAAATTTCAGCTCCAGTTTTTATCTGTAGGATGATGTAGGTCAGGGGAACCAAGGTGAATGTTTATTAATCATCATTATATATTATATTTCTAAGTATATATTTTAAATTTTACTATTTCTTTTCTCCATGTTGGGATTTAAAAAAAATTTCCAACATGCATCATTAGTATTGATGTTTATGTTTGATAATCACTATAAATATCAGATCTTGTAACATTCTTTCAATAAGTGCAAACTTAATAATGGTCTCAGGATATAAGTAAAGTTGCAGGCTGTCGTGACTTGCATTACTGAAAGAACAATCCATTCTTGTCTTAGAACTAACGCTCCATCTGGAACAAAATCAGGGCTACCTAATTTGCAAAGCTCAAAACATTATATTTTTAGAAGTGTATTACAATAGGAAGTAACAGAATGATTGCAATTTTATAGAAAGCTGCATGGGGAAGTTTTAGTTAAACTGGGTAGAAGAGGAGTGATTTAATGAAATAGCATGTTTTCCCAAAGAGTTCACTACACAAGGATCATGCTGAGAAAACTGCAGGCTCCCATCTTAGCTTGTGACTGTTCAATGAATCAAGGCTTATTCTTCTAACCATGTAACTAAAGTCATCCATATGACTTGGTGTTAATATTCAAAAGAAAGCAAAGATTTCCCTTAAAAAAAACAGAACCAAACTAAATATCAAAATTGGGTATAATATAAAATGGAATTTGTGCTGGTTTGAAAGGATGTATGGACCCTAGAAAAGCCATGTTTTAATCAAAATACCATTTTGTAATGGCAGAATAATCCCTATTCAATACTGTATGCTTGAATCTGTAAGTAGATAATTTCTCTGGAGATGTATCCCAATCAAGAATGGTTGTTAAACTGGATTAGGGGAGATGTGTCTCCACCCATTTGGGTGGAGCTTGATTAGTTTCTGAAGTCCTATAAAAGAAGAAAACATTTTGGAGGAAAAGAGATTCAGAGAGAACAGAGGATGCTGCAGCACTGCAAAGCAGAGAGTCCATCAGCCGGCTCTTTGGAGATGAAGAAGGAAAATGCCTCCTGGGGAGCTTCATGCAACCGGAAGCTAGGAGAGAAAGCTAGCAGATGATGCTGTGTTCACCAATGACCCTTCCAGATGAGAGAGGAACCCTGACTGTGTTCACCATGTGCCTTCTCACTTGAGAGAGAAACCCTGAACTTCCTCGGCCTTCTTGAACCAAGGTATCTTTCCCTGGATGCCATAGATTGGCCATTTCTATAGACTTGTTTTAATTGGGACATTTTCTTGGCCTTCAAACTGTAAACTAACAACTTATTAAATTCCCCCTTTTAAAAGCCACTCTGATTCTGGTATATTGTATTCTGGCAGCTAGCAAACCAGAACAGAATTTTTAGTTTTTTCACTCTATGTAACGTTAAATAACAGACCTATTAGCTACTAAGATGCTATTTTTTTTTCAATTGTGTAGTGCTTCATTCAAAGGCATGCATTCTGTCATGTCGCTGCTATCATTCTTATTTAGGCATTTGCACAGTTTTGGAATAGTACCAACTTTATTTCCTTAGTTCTTAGCTGTCTGACCTCTTGCTGTAAGGGGAAATAAAAGATGGAAATTAGCCCTTAGCAAGGGCTGACAGTAGGCTTTTTAATAAACTAAGTATCTTCCCATACCTTACCTTCCTTAATACTTCATTTCTCAAAACAATCCCAAACTCGATGCAAAATAAAATGCATTATATTATGTTCACGAATTCTCTGGTCAAGAGTTCAGACAGGGCACAGTCTGGGGCTTGTTTCCATGCCAAGATGTCTGGGTACTTGGCAGGAAGACTCAAAAAATAGCAGGAGTGATCTGAATGGCTGGGGACCAAAGTTGTCAGGACTGCGCTCAAATGTCTGGCACCTGGACTTGAACGGTTGGGAACCTGGGTTACTTGGGGATGCAACTGGAGACGGCAGTCTGGTGCCTGCCTGAGGGTCCTGCTTCTCACAGAATAATGGCGGGGTTTCTGGTGCACAAGTACTCCAGAAGGTTTAGGCGGAATCTGTAAGCCTTGTTCTGATTGAGACTCGAGAGACATGCAGCCACCAATTCTACCACATTATAAATGATGCAAGCAAATCGCCAAGGCCAGGCAGGAGTCAAAGGGAGCGGAGGTATACTTTGTCTTTTGAAAGGGAATGTGGCAAGGTCCCACTGTAAGAGACTATGTGGGATGGGAGGCATCATTGTGATGTTACATGGAAAATAAAACTGGCTAAATAAAATACTATGATCTAATGAGGTGGAGGAGCTACTAAGTGATGGACTAGGGGCCAAAGCCAGTGCTTTTCCATTCCAAAGTCCATGCTCTTTTCATTTTATTAAATGCCTATTTTGTGTTATACACCCAAGCAATTTGCAGATAATTGCATTGTTATGATTTTTGTCACTGTTTTTCTATAGATAAATATTTCTTCACTTGACAATAATCATTTCACTGTGTTTAATATAATTAGGTTCGAAAGTGAAAAATGCATGCGTGCCTTATTTTATCAATTGTGGTAAGTCTAGAATACTAGAAGCTCGATTTCATAGATAAAAATCATGTTTTGGTAAATTGCCAACCTCTGGGACCCTTTATTCTAACTGGTTCCTGGGACTATCTCATTAGGCATTGAAAAAGTAAGTTGCAGTGAAGTCAGAAGGATTTTTATACAAGTTTCTATGTCATACGCTAGTCCCTCTTCCTTAAGTCCGCCACAAAAGCCAAACAGTTTATGTAGTGGAGAGCCATTTTTAGTTCCCGTCATGTTGGGTTGTGAAACACAATGCTGAAGGTTTGTAGATGAGCCCTATAATCCTTTGCTACCCCTACCCCAACTTTTAAAACAAATTTTCACTTGTGCAGTCCAACCTTCTGTTAACTTGTTTGCTTTGAGGGTGATAAGGAAAATGGTAAACACTTTGAATGTGGTATTTCTTGGCCTAATTTTGCACTGAATAAACAGTAAGGTGGTTGCCTTGATTGGAAAAAAAAAATAACTGGGAAAGTTAAACTGGTACATTATTTCTGGTCGCAGTCCTTTATAGTATTATCAGCACTGGCTTGGTTAAGTCAAACTCAGAATATGTTCAAATCCACCTAAGTCCATTTAAGACCATTGATATAGGGCCATTGTGATCTGCTTGCCAGCTGTGTGCTTGACATTCCTCACCGGGGATATGTTACAGGGTGGACTGCAGAGTCTACCGTTCCTGCTGGAAAGCAGGGCAGACTTAGTGAGACATCTGAGCTTCAGCAGGAGGCGGCAGGATATGACACTATTTGGCACACTGCTTTACGGCGTGAGCTCCCTGTGTGCAGGTTCACAGACCCTGGTTGTCGCTTTGAGAGACTGAGCGAGAACGTGTTTGCAATCACGCTTAGACGTTGGCACAGGGCTCTGTGGTGATCACCAACACGGTCTAGTTTGATCTGTCCTCAGGATTCCTACAGAGGTTTCAAAAGGCAATAATGCAAACGAGGATCCCTTTTACTGTCTGATCTGTGGCCCGCTTGCCAAACCAAATAGCAAGTCCATTAGCGGGGGCCCAAATTAACCGAAACTTTATTTGTGTCCAGTTCCTCTAGCACTGCCAGGACACAGCTGGCACAAGTCTGCTGGGTCGACTTCATGTCATTTTCCAGGAGAATTTTACCATCTGCTAGAAACAGGACAGTTGCTTTGGAGGCTGAGCCGTGAGCATCAGTTCCGACTGCTGAGCCCACCGCCTTTCCCCAAGCAGTTTCCCTTCCCCTAACTGTGTCCTTGTATTGAGAACGTGCAGTTGGGTATTACCTTTTTATTCAGTCTGACATTCTGCCTTTTAAATGTGTGTTCAGATGGTTTGTGCATATGATATGACTATCAGTATGATTAGGCTTAAATCTACCAACTTGCTTTCTGTTTCCTATTGTTGTTCCATTTGCCCTTTATTTCCCCCATTATATGCCCCCATTTTTTGAACGTGAGTACTTTTAATCCTGTCTGTCTCTATTTTTGGCTTCTCAGCTATAAATTTTATTGTTATTTTAATGAGTTCTTTAAGGTTTACCCTTTTATCTTTAACTTATCACAGTATGCCTTCAAATTATTTTATACAGTTTTATGTATGCTACAAAACCTTACAAATATATAATTTGATTTTCTTCTCTCCCAGCTTTTTTTGCTCGTTATGCATTTTTAATTTCCTATATGTTTATGTACCGCAATATATTATCACTATTTTTGCCAAACAAAAATGGTATTTTTTTGTTAAATCTTTCTAAAGATTTGTAAATAATGAGAAAAAATATTTAAGCAATATAGTTGCCGTTTTGAGTGCTCTTCATTTCTTTGTGTCCATCCAGATGTCCTACTGGTATAATTTTCCTTCTACATGAATCACTTCATTTAATATTTCTTGTAGCAGATTTCGGCTAGTGTTTAGTTCTTTCAGCATTTATGTCTGAAGAAGTCTTTATTTTACCTTTGGTTTTGAAAGATGTTTTCACTACATTTAGAATTCTGGGTTTACAGGGATTTTTGGTTGTTTGTTTCAGTACTTTAAAAATGTTGCTTCACCGTCTTCTCATTTGCATTGTTTCCAGCAAGCAATCTGTTGTCAGTTTATCTTTGATTTTTTGTACGTAATGTGTCTTTTTTTTCTCTTGCTGCTCTATGATTTTTCACAAAAGTACTACTTTTGAGTAGTTTGATTATGATGTGCCTTGGTATGGTTTTCTTTAAATTTTTTGTGCCTAGGATTTGTTGGATTTTTTTAAATGTCTGGATTGATCATTTTCATCACTATGAAAATTTACACCTTTGTGGGATAGTGGTGCCTGAATTTAAGTATAGAACATATACAACTATGAAAAAGCTTTACTATACTAAAAGACTTTTCATATCATTACAAAAATTGAACAAAAGCCAAGCTGACCTTGGGTATTTTCAGCAAATAGAGACATTCAAGGAGGGACTTCCTTTTATTACAGTGTTAGAAATCTAAAATAAATCCACTTACATATATACCTTCCTTTTTCTCTCTATCCTTAACTTCCTTATGCAGCAGTTTGTGTGTGTTGCTATTATGCACAGCACACATATTTGTATCCCAGTACCCAGCGCAGAGTCTGGCATTTGGTGGGCTGTGTGTAGTGAACAAATGAATGCATACAGGAATGAATGAATGATCAGATTGGAGAGGGCTTGATATACCCATTCTGTGAAGAACTTAGGAGAAAATATCCTCCCTTGGATGCTTGTTGATTAGAATAAATTTAATAATCAGATTATAGACCACACTGATTTTTTTAGATGCATTTAAGCCTATGTTAAAATAACTGATTATATTCCAGTATACTCCAGTGTTTGAGGATGCTGTTTTGTCTTTATAATTCAAAAGAAATTATTTATATTTTATGTGACTTGGATCCCATCTTGAATAAATGGGCCTTGAAAGTGCATTCCATTCAATACATTTTTAAAATCAATCATACGTGAAATTGGTGCTCAGACAATATCTATGAAAATATAACCATATATAATTTATGATCATAAAAATCCTATTATTGTAAACAGTTTGAGATTAGAAGTGTTTAAACCATCATTCAGTGTTCTTATGTTAATAGAATATTTTTACCTCATGAGTAATTCCTAACAATACATTTAGAAAATTTCTTTTTTCAGAAAAGTGACAGTATCTGCTAGGACACATATAATTGATGCATGCTTTTATGGGTCATTTGTTTCTTTATATAAGATTTCATGTAAAGTGTGATTTTTCTCAGTGTCATTTAGCGCGAAATCAGTATAATTTTATTCAGGATTTTTAAGCTGTGTAATTTATGAAGAATTCTTTCTGAGGCATACAAGGGACTCAAACATATTACCTGTCATGACATTGTCTGAACCTGGGCTGCAGGACGCTCCAGCTGTGACACTGAAGAACACACTGGTACCGACTGTGTCACTAAGTTTATTGAGAACTTACTCAAGATGGGGACAGCAGCGCCAATGAGGGCAATATATTACATTTGTAATATATGAGAATGCACCCCACAATTAATGAAAATTTTCAGGGCCCAAGTCAAAGACATCTCATTGCGTGTAAGATCACACGCTTAGAAGGAGTCTTGGGACAAATGGGGTGGTTTCTCACTACTCATTCGTGCAGAAGTGGTTGCAGGTTGAGAAAATTCAAAGAAGTGTATGATAAGCTCGTATTTTTCCAGAAAGGCATACAGGATAAAGAATGACATCAAACAGGGTAAAGAATGACATCAAACTGCTAAAGAATGTGGTGTTTGTTCAAAGAACCATATGCATGTTCTTTACTTCTGAGTGAGGCAAGTGTAGGATTAACTGGGTCCTTTGGTCACACAGGCAGCTGCACATTCAGAGATTCAGAGCGACAAGACCGAATTATGGCTTCGGTTCCCACTGACATGCATGTATATTTATATACGATGTATGCTCTATGATAAATTATTGTAAAAAAATAAAAGGGATCATTTATATATTATTTACTTCTCATTCAATTCGCAAATAGAATGAAAGTGATATTTATTGGTCAATTCATCAGTGTTTCCATTTTTGCCTTTTATCTACCAATTCAGGTCACCCATGAAGGAATAAACAGCTGAAGCAAAACAGATCTTTGGAAACTAAATTCTGTGTCTTGGTTGTCAGTCAAGATGACTCGTTCTCAACATTTCTTCCTATTCCCTCCTTGCTGTGAAGATGGTTCGTTCCTGACGCTGCAGCACCCGTGGCCAGAGAACAGGTATGGATTCATATACTATATTTCGAAATATTTTAAAGTTAAATATTCAAGCAACGATTTGTAATATAAGGTAAACTCCATCACCCTAACTTGGTCAGTGGCTTCATGATTACCTGGACATTCGGATTTGAATTTATACTCCATTTCCTTTGAATTTATACTCATCAAAAAGTGATGCTAAAAATGATCATGGTGATGAATGCACAATTATGTGATGATATTGTGAGCCAATGATTGCAACCATGTCAAGAATATTTGTATGTCAGGAATGTTTGTATGTCTGTTGTTCATAATAAAAAAAGAGACTTTGTTGCTAAAAAAAAAAAAAGTGATGCTAAGGAAACGCTACCCCCAATACTTGTGACCTTTTCTCATGGCCCAGCCTCACCTGTCCAGCCCCTTTGTCCCTCCAGGACGACAGATGCCGCCTAGCCCCTTCACGTGGAGAGGTGTGCAAACATTGTAGCAAATGGACTATACAAGTCCTAGCGGCAGCCGTTTGGTACAGGAAACTGCAGAATTCTGGAGACCCATAGGCTGAAGTAAAAGGAGCTGGCAGGGTCTCAGGTGGCAGTGGCTTCTCCTAGACTTGTAAGACCCCTTAAACAGTGTGGAGGGCTGTGACAAAGAGAGGCAGCACTGGCCCTCCAAGGCACTGGCCCTCCAAGGCAAGGCCAGAGACTGATCCAAGGGAGACACATTTTACTGTAATAAAATTAAAAATCCAAAACTTACCATATTGTCAGATTCCTTCAGCTGGGCGATTGTATTTTTTCTACTTCTAAATTGGGAGCATAAATTAGGAGGAAAAAATTCTCCCCAAACAGCATTCACCTTTCATTCTGAATAATTGAAATTTTTAGCCAAATATACATGTTTTTAGCACATTTACACAAACAATGCACATAATTCCAAAGTTTTATCTAATATGGTAAGCAAGTATCCAGGAAAGAAACATACAATGACATGAGTTGGAAATACAGCATTTGTAGTTTGCCAAATATGCTGTATTTAACTTCCAAAGAATAGGTGTAAGTTTCTTTTTAAGAAATCAGAATTTGCAAACCTACATGGTCCATGGCATATTTTTAAACAGTCATTTAATAACAACCTATTTTTACTTCTATAAGAGATAAAATTTTCCCACTGCATAATTAAATCATCTGATTCGATTTTACTTTAATGTAATTTCCTTTTTATATTTCTAGTTGCATAAGATACGAGAGAAGTTCCCTCAAAAAATCCTTTTCTTGAACATCCTCTTCTTTACTCACGTTAACTAAAGCATGTAAGATTTTCTAGTACAGCTACTTGAAGAAAGGTGAAAATGTTTTGTTCGCAAAGCATTTTTTCAGTAACAGTTTTTTCTAATGATAGCTAAAACCTATTATTGTGTTCACGTGAACAAAATTCAATCAGAAAATAAATGTTGCACAAAAATGGACCACATATCATATGTGAAAAACATAGTATGGAATTAATTAGAAATGGATTTAATGAAAGATTTTCAGCTCCATTTAAAAAGTGCATTTGGCATGTCACAGCTAACAGAGTATAATCTTCCTCTTAGAATACTGCAAGTTCTGAGAGAAAATTTGCATGTGATATTTGGAATATTCTACCAGCACTGACCATAGGTATTCATCTGTCTCTAAATGCACATCTCTTAATCCACACATCTCCATGCTTAGTCCCCAAAGGACAAAGCTGATTTTCTTACCATATTAAAGTTCTCTGGAAGTGCCTTAGGTGTGTGAGGTGGAGAAGCATGGAGATTTGGAGAGCAGACTGGGGAAGGCCCCAGGCCCTTATTTCACATGGAGAAGTTCTGTATTTATGGGCTTATATATCTTGAGGTTTTCCTATGATTTCACATGAAAAAAAATGAAAAACATTTGACATCTCGGGTAATGTCATTAAGTTAGATTTCAGTAAATTGTTGCTTTATAATTATGAACCAATATCAATGTAAGATTATATGCATTATCATTTAAATACATTAAACCAAATATAATCAATATTTCCCTCTTTGATAGCCTAAAGTAGAAACATTGATGTTGGATAAATTAATACAAATCCATATGAATCATATATCAGTAAAGTAGAAAAAGAAATATCTATTTTTATAATTAAAAAAACGGTTAATTTTGAGGAGATAGAGTAGGGAAATTTATATAAATTTAACAAAATTGTTTGACTGACAAACTTAAGAAATATTGATTGAGGGTGAGAGGAAATTCCCAGAGGAACAGGCAATGCATTAATCATTAAATATAGTCCCTCCACCAAACTAGATGAATAATCTCTCCTGTGCTTAGAGTACTCTATATGTGAGTCTTTTTATGGAGTGGTGTATACAATTTTTATACTAAATTACAAATGGGTAAATATTTTGGATTAAAAGAATAGTCATAATTAAGTAATTGAAGGTAGTTCATAATTGGAGCTCAAACTACACATTTAAAAAAACACCAGCAATGAATGAGAGCATATCCTTCTCATAAAATCTTCTGAAACGCTTAATGCAACTTACTATCATACACCAAGTTATTTTTACATATAAATTATAGCAGAAAGTACTAAAACATATTAGATTAATAACAATATATTTTCTTCTTAGATAAGTGATAAATAATTTCATAAATAAATTTGTAAAAAAGGGTAGAATTTTATTGAGGCAAATACATCATGGCAGGATATTTAAAATTGACTTATAGTTTTCATGTTATCTTGCTTGAAAAATTAATTAAAGTAACTGAGTTATGGGGATTGTCAGCAAGGTTGAGATTATGCTGAAGGATAGCAAGCAAAGGGGCATTTCAGTAGCAGACTGTCAAGTTGAAAGGAGCTGATATGCTGATACAGCATATCTTAATAAATTAATATAAATAAATTAGATTTATTCATTATCTAGAAAATCTTAGGAATTGAAAGTAATTAAATCCTTAGATAATAAGTCATTTTTTGCATATTGTTATAAATAGAAAGACATAATCCTTGAGAAGTAAAAAGCAACAGCAGTAGCACAGGAATGGAATATCAATTGTTTTGCATGTGGAGAACATCCACTAGAAAATAAACGCAGTCCTACAGTGTTTGATAGAAAATGTAGTTAGGAACTGGTATAAATTAAGAGAATATGGAGACAAACTATGAAAGATAGATGTGTCATGATCCATTTGGGATCACAAAGTGGTTATCATTTAAGCACTGAATATATATATTTTCTAGTAAAGCTACTAGAAGATTGATGAAAATAAGTCTTTCACAAATCACCTTTCTCAGTAAAAGATTTTTTTCCAGTGATTGATATAACCTATATTATGTTCAAGTGTACTAAATTCAATAAAAAATAAATGTAGCACAAAAATGATCCATGTATCATACATAAGCCATAAAATGGAATTAATTAGAAATGGACTTTACAAAGGAAGATTTTCAGGTCACTATATATATCAGATTTCATATATATATATATGAAAAATATATACACAAATACATACACACACATATTTGATGGTCAGCTTCACATGTCATCTAAGCCAGGTGATGGTGTCCAGTTATCTGGTCAAGCAAGACTGGCCTGTCTGTTGCTGGGAGGACGTTTCATGGACTTAAATCATGAGCGTGTTGATTGACTCCATGGATGATTACATCTGCAGTTGACTAAGGGGAGAGTTTCCCTCAATGAGTGATGCTTAATCTAATCATCTGAAGGCTTTCAAGATGGATTCAGAAGAGAGAATCTTCTCTGTTTTTAGCCAGGCAGCTCCCCTGGGGAGTTCGTTGAGGACCTTCACTGATGCTTCCAGCTTGCAACCTGCCCCACAGATTTTGGACTCTTCCATCCCAATGGTTCTGTCAGACACTTTTTATAAGTCTCATATTTTTAAAATAAATTTCATATTTCCCTGAGAACCCTAACTAACACAGCTTGGTCTCAAAGGTGGGGTGGTTCTGTTTCAGGAAACAGAATCCTGAAATGGGCTTTTACAATTGGTTTTCTACTCTGATTAGATTCAAAGGCACTAATGACTCTATTTCCAATAATCAAGAAGGCACTGATAGTCCATGGTGTAAATTGGCATTAGAGATACAGAAAATATCAACATTTGATTCTGCTAATTGTATGCTTAAATGAGGCAAAACTCTGGGTGATAGTATTTTTTGACACTTTAATAGAGTTTTGTGGACTTGAGAAGTTTAATGGTATTGGCTGGTTTTTACTAGATATGCTGGATACTGTCATAGAAGAAGGGGATGAGCTGAAGGCTACAAATCTGTAGCTTAAGCACTGTGTGACAGATGTAAAAATTTCTATGTGTGCCCTGAAGGAAAATCTTATTTCCAGTGGCCGCAGACTTGAGAGCTCTGAAAATCAGACTTAGAGTCTCATTGTTTGAGTAGCAGATCTACAACATAAACTGAAATCTCAACCCTACAGGAGGTCTGTTGTTGAAGTAAGGGTATTGATTGGAAAGGAATGGGATCCTGAAAATTTGAATGGGGACAAATGGATTGATAATGATGGCAATGGGTACATAGAAACCCTAGATTCTGCTGAGTCTTTTCTGGAAAAACCTGCAATGATTTGTGGAAACAGCCACCCTACGGTCAGCCTGTCCTGAGGAAGCAGTCACCCAATCTCCAGCCTGCCCTGAGGAGACAGCTACCTGACAATGCCCACCTTGCCTTGAAGAAACAGCTTGCCAGCCTCCAGTCCACCTTGAGGGCGCTACCATCCATCATCCACCTGAGATTAACCCCTCAGTGCCTGCCAAACCTGTAACCTCCTCCTCTGGAGAAGCATCCTCATTCCTCTGTCTGGAGAGTCAGCTGAACTGCTTGCTGAGGGTAAAGAAAACATGGGTAGGTAGTGGAAGAAGGTTCTTATAAATATAAACCATGACCACATGACCAGTTAAAGAAATGAGAACTGAAATGGTATGAATATTTCTTCTTTGCATTGTAATGAGTATGTTTGTATTTGTACATGAAGCAAATGTCTTTGTTTCCCCCTCTATCTTATCCTCATTATCATATGACATAAGTTGTATTGTTCATGTTATATTACTGAAGTTATAGGATATCAAGTTTAAGAGTGACTATTACCCAAGGATTGCACCCTACCCTGGAGAGATTTAGTGTATTTCCAATTGTACTCAGGAGAGTTGAATATTAAGTGAAAAGAAAATGTGTCTGTATCGTTTTCTATTTAGAGATTAAGTATGATTTAAGGTGATGTGTGTAGATGCCAGGTTGACGAGAGGTGGACTGTGATGATTAGGTTCATATGTCAACTTGACCAGGTGATGGTGCCCTGTTGTCTGATCAAGCAAACACTGGCCTCTGTGTTGCTGTGAGGACATTTCATGGACTTAAATCATGAGCACATTGGTTGCATCCATGGCTGATGACACCTGCAGTCAGCTAATGGGAGAGTCTCTGCAAAGAGTGATGCTTAATCTAATCATATGAAGGCTTTTAAGGAGATTTCAGAAGAGAGAATCTTTCCACTTCAGCCTCTCTTAAGGAGTCCATTGAGGACCTCCATCAAAGCTGTCAGCCCCTGGTCTGTCCTACAGACTTTTGACCTTTATATGCCAGCAGTTGTGTTAGATACTTTTATATAAATCTCATATTTATAGATAATTCCTGTTGGTTCTGTTTTCCTGAGAACCCTAACTAAAACACACACACACACATATGCACATACATATGCAGTACTTATATAAATATTTTCCTGAATCACATTCAGGAAATAGTGTAATAGTCTTTTTTATTTTGCATGGGCAGGCACAGGGAATTGAACCTAGGTCTCCAGCATAGCAGGTGAGAGCTCTGCCTGCTGAGCCACCATTGTACTGCCCAGTATAATAGTCTTTTTATAGAAAAAATTAACTTCTTAACAATGTGACTGTTCTAGTTTGCTAGCTGCTGGAATGCAAAATACCAGAACCAGAATGGCTTTTAAAAGGGGAATTTATTAAGTTGCAAGTTTACAGTTCTAAGTCCATGAAAATATCCCAATTAAAACAAGTCTATAGAAATGTCCAAATTAAGGCACCAACAAGAGGTTACCTTCACTCAAGAAAGGCCAATAAAGTTCAGGGTTTCTCTCTCAACTGGAAAAGCACATGGTGAACATGGCGACGTCTGCTAGCTTTCATTCTAGGCTTCTTGTTTCAGGAAGCTCCCCCGGGGATGTTTTCCTACATCTCCAAAAGTCTCTGGCTGCTTGGGCTCCCATGGTTCTCATGGCTCCCGTGGATCTTATCACTCTAAAGCTTTTTCCAAAATGTTTCCTCTTTTAAAAGATTCCAGTAAATTAACCAAGACCCTAGAATGGGTGGAGCCACATCTCCCTCTAATCAAAGGTCAATGCCTACAATTGGGTGGGTTACATCTCTGTGGAGATAATCAAGTTTCCAAACTAAAGTGCTGATCCACGAGATGAATCAGGATTAAAACTTGGCTTTTCTAGGGTACATAATCCTTTCAAACCAGCACAGAGACCATGGTTTTGAAAAAAACAAGCAAGACTATTCCCAATAATGTATCATTGTTACCATAAATGTTATAGCCACAAAATATGGAAATATATAAAGTGCCAATGGGTTTTAAGAATTTACTTTTAAAAACATAAAAGGCATATGCTAAAAATGTGGAAAAATTAAACTTTGTATCATTTTCTTTTTTTTGTATGCTGTATGATGGGGTTACATTTCATTATTTTTCCATGTGAGTGTCCCATTTTCGCAGCACCATTTCTTTAATTGTTTGTTTGTTTTTTTGGAAGGTGCATGGAATGGAAATGGAACATAGATCTCCTGCATGGCAGGGGAGAATTCTACCAGTGAACTAACTTGGCACCCCTGTATCACTTCTTTTTATGTTTACCACTTTTAACACTTCATATCTGAGTTGATGAGAAAGCAGATAATCTTTTTCTAGTGAAAGAAAATGTGGCTTTTATTAAACATAAGTCCCACAAATGGAAATAATCTGTCACTACTCTAATTTTTGAATAATTTAAATTTTCAATAAATAATAGATATCATCTATTTATGATGGTATAAATGCTACTTTTCAACTTACTCAAAAATATTTTTTTACTACCTATTTATGTTCATGAATATAGTTGATTATTTAATATAATTAAAATTAATTCATTCATGTGGGTATAAACCCATTTTAAGTAGGACCCTTTGATGAGGCTACTTTGGTTAGGGCATGGCATATGATAGGTCTTAATTCTATTACTGGTGTCCTTTATAGGAGAATGAAATTCAGGTAGAAAGAAAGCCACAGAAATAAGAACCTGAAATCACTGAAACTTATACAAGAAGGGAGAAACCAACAAACACTGCCATGTGCCTTGCCGTGTGACAGAGGAAGCAAGGATTTCCAGCAGCCACTCTCTGGGAAAAAAGTATTGCCTTGATTCCTTGATTTGGACATTTTTCTAGCCTCAAAACCATGAGTGAATCAATTCTCATTGTTTAAGCTGAACCATTTTGTTGAATGTGCTTAAGCAGCTTGGGAAACTCTTAATACGGATTCAATATTGTAGGTGGAAACTTTTGATTAAATTATCTCCTTGGAGATGTGGCAAACCCAAATTGTGGGTTTGACCTTTTGATTATATAGAGAAATGTCTTCATCCATTCCAGGTGAATCTTTAGTTTACTGGAGTCCTATAAAAGAAGAAACATTTTGGAGAGAGAGCAGAGCTGACACAGATGCTGACACTTGGAGAGCAAAGACACAGATACTTGGAGATGCTTGGAGCCCAGCAGGAACAAGGGGCCAGCAGATGCCAGCCACATGACTCCCCAGTTGACAGAGGTGTTCTGGATGCATCAGCCTTTCTTGAATTATGATATCTCTCCCTGGGTGCCTTAATTTGGACATTTTATAGGCTTAGAACTATAAACTTGTAATTTATTAAATTCCCTTTATAAAAGCCATTCCAAAACCGATGTCTTGCATTCTTGCAACTTGAAAACAAATACATCATGTCTTACATTAAATCTGTGAAGTTTTCATCCATTATTTCTTTGAATATTCTCTCTGCCCCCTTTTTTCCTCTTTGTTATTCTTCTGGGACTCACACAGTGATAGCTTGATGGTGTCCCTCAAATGCCTCACACTCTGTTCACTGTTCTTCATGCTTCCTCATTTCTGCTCCTCAGATTGGATGATTTTAATTGGCTTAGCTTCCAGGTCACTAATTCTTTCTTCTTCCGACATCAACCTTCTTTTGAGCACCTCTAGGGGATTTTTTTCTGTCTTGGCATAGGCAGGCTCTGGGAGTAGAATCCGGGTCTCCAGCATGGCAGGAGAGAATTCTGCCACTGAGCCACCGTCGCACCACCCTCTAGGGGATTTTTAGTTTCTGTTACCGTGGTCTTTTCCTCTGTTATTTTCTTGATTTCCTTTAGTTCTTTGCCCATGTTTTCCTTTAGCTCTTTGTATATATTTAGGACCATTTTTTTTTTTTTTAAAAAGTCTTAATCAATAATGTTCCATATCTGATCCTCCTCTGATAGTTTCTAATGCTTTAATCTTCTCCTTTGTCTGGGCCGTCACTTTATCTTCCTATGTATATTTTGTAATCTTTTGCTGAAACCTGGACATTTTCATATTTTAATGTTTATTATTGGAATTTATACTCTGAGGTGTGTTCCTTGAGTTTGTGTTTTGACAGAGCTGCCCTTGAATGCCAGTAACTAACCGAAAAGAAAAAAAAAACTAACAAACCCACCTTTCCTAATCTTTGCATGAGTGATCTCTTCCAGGGCTTATCCTTATACTAGCTCCAAGCCAAAGCTTATGGCCTCCCTTACCCCTTCTGAGCGTGCTTCTTTCTAGGGCATGCACATGTGGGGATAGGAATTCCCTGATTGCACTTCCCTTAGAAACAATCTCTTCATGGTTCTGGGCATTCACTGTATGTTCTAAAATGAGGAAACTATTGCCCTAGGCAGCATAGCTGGACTATTTTCCCACAGTGTACTCTAGGAGAACATGGTGAGCTGCCTTCAGCACTACACAGAGGCCAAGTTTCAGAGCAGTGAGTCTCTCAGGACACCACCAGACATGCATGCTGCTAGTATGTGCGTGAGGATTGCTCTGCTGCATCTGGAACTGGGACCAGGGATTCACACGGGGAGTGCAAGCTGGCTCTGCAAGGAGCTGGTGAGGGCATGGGGAGAGAGACAGCCAGCCAGGGCATCACAGGATCCTTTTATGTGGCCTTGTCCTTGATTCAATGCTTGTCCCATTATTGTAATCCTTCAAGTATTTTTTGGAGTTTTGAGAAAGATGTTTCTGTTGATCAAACTTCTGTGGGGGAACAGAGCCTTAAATGCCTCACTCCACTATCTTGATCTGGGTGGGCCCAGACTGTTATTTTTGATATATGGATTAGGCAATAATAGTCATGCAAATGTTGTATTTTCTTTAGCAGTGGATACTTGGATTTATATTTGGGGCAGGATACTATTACTATAATGAGCTTTGGATTTAATTTGTTCATGGGGAAACAGTAAACCAGAAGTTTATATGTATATTCTCACTGGATAATATATAGTGATGAGTATAGATGTGCCAGAGTTTTATGTTTCCATATAATTTTAATAAACCTGCTATATTTGTATGTGGGTTGGGGTTAGGAAGTGGGAGAGAGATTTTTGTGCATGTTTTTGAATAGTGAGAGGTTATTTCTGTAACAAGCCCAGGGTGGTTTTTGTTGATATTTAGTTTTGAGAGTCACTTGCAGGCGATGAACAGCTGAGGGAAGAGGCAGAAAAAATTACTTTCACCAGAAACTTCTTGAAATTTTTGTCCTGAGCATTGTTTTTGTCCTGAACCACAGATAAACAATTTTAGCTCTTAGTTGAAGAAATTGCCATTTTTTTCTGCCTCCATTCAGAACCTGGCACTGTTCTTATTTTACACAGAGTGACAATTTTTGGAATATCATGGTTTTTTAGTTTGCTAAACTTGATGAAATACAATATACCAGGAATGGGTTGGCTTTCACAATGGGGATTTGTTAACTTACACGTTTACAATTCTGAGTCTGTGAAAATGTCCAAATCAAGGCATCAGCAGGATGGTATCTGGACTCTGAAGAAAGGCTACTGGCTTTCTGAGACTCCTCTGTCACATGGGGAGGCACCTCTGGAGACCAGTTACCAGTGAGCTTGGACTGCTCTGGCAGGCAGCAAGTCCCATGATGACATCTGCTGATCCTTCTCTCCTGGGATTTGTTGCTCCCATCTCTGGCTTCAGTGGTTTCCTCTCTTAGCTTCTGATTTTCTTTTACTGTGTTTTCTCCTCTTGTAATGGACTCTAGTAAGAGGGTTAAGGCCCCCCTCCCCAAGACATTCCACAACTAAAATAACCTAATCAAAGGGTCCATAATAGGTCCATACCCCAAGAAAGGAGTAAGAGAACATGATCTTTTCTGGGATATATACAGAAAACCATCACGCAGGGGAAAAGGTCCGTGGCAAGGACATGACTGATCTCTTAAGAAAATCCATCAGCAGGTTCAATGGAGTACCACCTTAGTGTAATTTAAGGGGCATGGACAGGGGAAGGCAAGTATAGCTGAGGCAACGCATGACAGCCGGAGCAGCAAAGGAAGAACTTCTGTGGTCACTACAGAGGCCATACTAAGTTATAAGCACAAGTGATGATCTCATTTATATCTCCCAGTAATAACTAGAAAACATTCTGTTTAAGTTTAGGCAGCAACCTGAGGAGGGGACATGTTTTTATACAATGGAAATACGACTATATTTATTCGTATGTTGATGAGGCCTGAACATTTGGACTGCAGGTGGTTTACATATCACAGTAGGAAAACAAAACCAGGTTTAACCAGTACAATGACCAATAATCAAGAAATAACCATTACTAAAAAAGGATTATTCCTGCATTGTGTACAAATGCACACAATTTTAACCCAATAGTTTGATGATTTCTTTTGCTAAAAGCATTGGTGTTTTGATGCAAACCTGGTTGATGTAAATATTCACAATATCAACTGGCTAAAGAACAAAATGAGATTGAAAATCTATGTTGTAGTGACCATCATCCTAAATAAAGCTCATTAATACATTGATTCTATGAATGTCCAAGAAAGGGAGAAAATGACACATAGCTGCAGTTTGTGTTTCAGCCCTAAAATCACATCACATACGTAAATGGTAAGTTTTTTTGAAGCATTGTAGCATTATAGAACTTAAGAAATTAATATATGTATGGAAATAACCCAAAAACAATGATTTTGAAAACATTTTTGATGAGTACTGTTCTAGCTGTGTATTAATTAACCAGGAAGTATGGGTCGACTTGATTTTGAAGTTTGAGGTTCTTTTCTTTTTCTTAACTCAGAAATAATCCAGTTAACAAAATCTTGAGAATTAATAGGCATTTAACTAAATTCCAACGGCAGCAGGGAAATGGAGTTCAACAATTCAACATTTCTCACTGACATAAATATTGCTTTGGGTATTTCTACATTTTCAGTGTTGCTTTGTGTCAGGGTAGGAGAGACAGGTTGTAATGTCAGTTCCCTTTCATTTACAGATTTAGTCAAAGTCTGATTCTATCTGTGCCTCTGACAGAAGCTCTCTCACTTTGCATTTGATATGTCACTTAACTTGCTCCCCAATCGAAAAGGCTTTTAAAAGATAGTTTTCAAAATATAAGATAGGAAACACCTTTTCTTGATAGAATTTGACCTTTTATTATTTGGGGTAAGTCTATTGCTTTCTCAAGTTGCTCATTTAAAGTAGCCCATTTGTACTTTGTCCTGCCTTTCAGACAAGTACACAAGGAGCAGCAGGACATTTAAGAATCTAGATTTTTCTTGATCCTTTTTTATACCATGAGATGTGGGAATAACAGAGAAATGTAATAAGCCTTGGTAACCTAGAAATATGTAAGATTTAAGATGCCTCATTTTAGTCTGAATTTCTTAAAGAGACATATAATATAGCTTACACAATTATAACTTACAAAAGTATAGTTTACACAATTATTTGCTATTCAGTGTAAATTGGGAAACACTGCAATTTAACTAATGCCCACAATATTTATTAGGAATAGGTAAAGAGGAATTATGCATTTATTTTTACTAAAAATTAGTAAGAATTGATAAAAATATCTTATCCTGGAAACCAAAGGGTCATAAGAATATATTCAAAACGTGAACTAAAATATTTAGATGGTGATAATCCTCAATAGCAAATTCAGTACACTAACATTCACTATAAATCCAAAGGGGAAAAAAAACTCATGTCTAACCTGAATGGACTCTTGTTTCTTCTGATAGACTTGATTTTGAAAGAAAACATTGAAAATATATTCACTTTCTGACAGATTTTTCCTTAAAAAGGCTGTGCCATGTTAGGAACTGGTTTGAGCCATGAGCAACAAATGGTCAGATTAAGATAAATGAATATGGTTGTTATTTAAAAAAAATGCTGTTGAAGAAAGAATCCTAATTTTTTAAACCACTCTCACTTTTGAGTTCTTTTTTAACTGTTCAAATAATGATTGGAAAAAAAACCTAAATAATTGGAGCATATTTTTTTTTCTGGTATGTAAATGAATTCTCAATGCTACTTTTCCCCCCAGTGAGTATTATTTGTTTATAGCTACTTTTTATTTCCACCTGAGAATATTTGTTGTGACCTTTAGAGCACCTTATCATTATATCAATCCCTCAGTTTGTCTGCAGAATCTCCAGGGTTATCATTCCCAGGTGGCAAGCACATATTCTAAGAACTTGAGCGGAATTTAAATCTCATTCACTCAACTGAAAAAAAATGGGCAGATGTGCAAAAATACAATGTTAACCTTGTTAGTTATCTTTTTGTTCAAAGAAAGTGTATATACAAATATATTAATCATTATCAGCTAAAAGGAAAAAATGTCATGTCTCTTACATTATAAGTATTTGGTATAGGCTTTGAATAATTTACAAAAATGCCTTGGGTGTAGGCTACAAGAAAATGAAAATATAAGATTTTATCCTAAGAGGTGAAGAATAGGACTGTGAATATGATTTGCCCATATGTGATACTATCACCTGTATTTTTTTCTGAGTACTGGTATGTGGGTTTTATAGCTCAAAATTCAGAGAACAAAATCATGAAATATTTTTAAGTTTATGTAAATGGTCATGAACTACTGATTTGAAAAGTAATGAATGACACAGAAAATATAGCCCGTTAGCAGTTCTTTAAAAGGCACCTATAGGGCGGGCCATGGTGGCTCAGCAGGTAAGAGTGCTTGCCTGCCAAGCCCGAGCACCCAGGTTCGATTCCCGGTGCCTGCCCATGTTAAAAAAAAAAAAAAAGCACCTATAAACATACAGCAATCCTGTTACCTTCCTGGTACTATTTATGTGATAATTTAGCCTACCTAAAGCAATAATCACTAGACAGAAATCAAATTTGCAATCAATTTTCCCTACTACTATGGTCTAATTTTTATTGATGTACCACTAACAACTACTGCCGAGGCTGAATGTGATGAACATGAAAAAATTGTCAAAAATATATATTTAAAAAAATTTAACTCTGAAGAGATGCTTGTTTTGTTTCATAGAGAAAATATGTAAGAATAAGTAATGATATTTTATTATCACGACAGTCTCTATGTAGGAACATGAGAATATTAGACTACAGGAGCAATCTTATAAAAATGCTTAATTTTTTTTTTTAAATAAAAAAGCAATTTTATAAAAATGCTTAATACTGGGTATTGCATTTCAAGCAAGATATTGGACCAACTGATAAACTTTCGAGGATATGCATAAATAATTCGTGATCTATCCCTGTTTGAAATTTGAAGCAAAGTATGAACCTATTGGAGGAGTATATTAGATTTTTAAATTTATTTCTTTATTTATTCTCTATTGTTTTGTTTCTATCAACTTAGTGTCTTATAGATATTTATAGGAAAATGAACCATTTAGAAGGGAAAGGAGGTGGTATGCTGTTGGGTACAACACTCACAGCTGGAATCTTCATTTGTTCATGGAAAAATACCTGTTGAGAACCTGCCATGACATATACTTTGAACACATTCCTGGCCTTTGTGAGGATCGCAGTTGGAGAAGGGTGCAGAGAAGTAGAATGGACGAGACAGCTTAATAAATGTGCAAATAGGAGTGTTAAGGGAGGGTCACAGACTGAAGAGGAAGCTCTACCCAGAAGAATAGAAGGAGGAAGTTTCCAGGAAGAAAAGGCATCACAGCTGAGACCTGAACTGAATCGGAGTTAAACCTCCAGGCACAGGAAAGGGCATAAGAGAAGATCGAGCTGTGAAAGAGAAAAGGAGGAAGTTGAGAAGCAGGGCAGAGGGAAGCAGCAGTGTGGATGGGTTATAAAGTTGTGGTGGAAGGTTGGAGGCTGGCAGGAGATGGGGCTGAAGATAAACAATTCGAGGTGGACCTTTATAAGTTTTGACTTCCATGATCTCTTTGGATGTTTGTTCACATCCATTTCATCTGTTTTGTTTGTTCTAGAATTTATATGCGAAGCTTCTTGAAGTAATCACATTTGTTTTTTTATTATCCAACTTTTATTCTACTTTTTGGGTGATTTTCTAGGCTTTATCTCCTATCTTCTATCCTATCACTGTATACATACATATATATCATATTTTAATTTCTAAGAATAAATTTTAGTATCTTTTGTTTTACTTTTATTTAAAAGTGCATGAACATAGTTTTTGAAGTAAATAGAAATACAAAACTCTAAAAAAAAGCACAGATATTCTGGTAACCTCTTTTCACTATCCCTCAGTTACCCACCTCACCTAAGTATTGACTCAGCTACTTTTTTGTTATTTTCATATTTCTGAGTACTATGCATGTATTACTACCTTTTGATGAATCAATTATACAAAATAAATTGATTATCTCCTTGTTGTGGCAGATGAGAATTTAGATCTTTATGTGTCACTTCAGATCTGTACGTCATTCTTTCTGCTTTTATTTCCCATCACTCTACTGTGTTACATTGCACTCTTAAATCAAACTAGGTGTTTCTTATGTCTATTCAGACATTATTCATAGATAAACATTGGAGTGTTCTATGATTGCGTTTTTCATGACTTTCTGGTTGGCTTAGCTAATAATTTCTGGTTTAATAATTTACTCAATTTTCTTTGTATCGACAACTAACTTTCTTCATAACCTCCAATAAGGTAGTTGGTTTCATTTTCTACATGGTCAATTCCAATCATGTAATTGATTGGTTTCCATTTTAATTCTTGGAAACTTTTCCTTAGGGAATCTCAATTCTTCTGGCTGAAGATCTATTGCATAGTTTCTCTCAGGCCTACTGCACAGCTATCATTTCTGGAATTTGTTTCCTGTTATCTGGGGAATTTTCTGTGACCTTTCTCCTGAATTGGATTTTAGGAATCTCATGACTTCTTCTAGTGGCTTCATCAGGTTGAAAAGATCCTGAAAAGATAAAATGCACGTATGTCCCATGCTTCATGTTTGCTCTCATTAAACAACAGTGACACAAATAGCTCAAGAGCATGGCGAGCACAGAGTGAAGAGCAAGTCAGCAGAAATGTCAATTGAAAGAACTATTCTCAAGTGCCAAGTAATGGGAAAAGTAAAATAAAAGGCATGGAAAAAGTTAAGAGCCTGGGAGATGGTTTCAGAAATGTTAGCATGTAGAAAATAGAGCTTCTAGACAGGTGGAATAGGAAATGAAGAGAAGGTAAAACTCAAAGAAATAATAGGAGGAAACTGTCTAAAACTGAATAATGGCAAATTATAAAAACACCCATATTGTATGTAATATTTAAAAATTAATAATTCTCTGGTGAACTATCAGAATACCAAAAAAGTAATGAGAACATTTTAAATACTCCCAAAAGACAATACATATTGTCCTTTATTTTTACCTATAAAAATACATGATTGAAAAAGGAACAATGTGCGTTACTTACATGTACAAAGAAGTAACAATCTGATTGCCATCAACTTTCCTTTCTGGAACACTATTTACAAGAGATAATGCACTATATTTTCAAAGTTATTAAGAAATATAACTTTAACTATAAAATTGTATACCAACCTTACCAGACCAATGCAAGGTCAAAATAGACAAATTCATACATTCAAATCACCAAAAAAATTACCATTTTTTATATTTGTAAATGGGTTAAAATTTCCATTAAAATACAGAGAATATAAGATCAGTAAAAATTCAACAAATTAAGAATAAAAAATAAAACTTAAATGCAGGCAATTTATGAAGGCCTCAACAAAAGATTTAAAATTGAATATAAAGGGACAACAGTCATGCAAATGAATTATAAAAAAGCAAGTATAACATTATTAGAAACAAAAAAGAATTCAAGGCAAAAAAATTACACGGAAAAATGAGACACATTATTCAAATAAACTTTTGTGCACCTAAGAACAAAACTATGGAGTACATAAGAAGAAAACCATTTAAACTACAAGGAGAAATTAAAATAAAAAGCAGTCATGGTGGAATAATTTAACATACCTTTCTCAGAAATTGAGAGATCAACCTGATAATATATGAAGGAACTGAGTAATAATTCCATAATATGGAATTTTGTGCCCCAAAGTAGAACATGTGTATTTTTTTCAGAAGCCCATGAAATATTTATAAAAAATGACCATGGGTCATATCACAATGTTAACATAAATAAAAAACAAACAAGCTTGAAAATACAAGACATATAATAGAATTTATGGTTTAACATATTAAATATGTTGTTTTGAAATCTGTTTTGTGAGAAGGCTATTTACCAGAAAAGGGCTGGCTTCATAATGAGGATTCATTAGCTTAAAAATTTACAGTTCTAAGGTCATGAAAATGTCCAAATTAAGATATCAACAGGGTGATACCTTTCCTGAAATGTGAAAGCTATCACATCTGGGGCACCTCTCACCACATGGGAAGACACATCGTTGGTGTCTGCTGGTCCTTCTCTCCTCTGGGGCCTATTCTCTCTAAGCTCTCGGGATTTTTCTGCCTTTATCCTTTCATAAAGGATTCCCATAGAGGATTAATATCTTCCTTGAATGGGGTGGACCACATCTCAATTGAAGTAACCTACCCAAAACGTTCCACCTATGATAGGTCTACACCCACAGGAGTGGATTAAAAGAGCGTGGCTTTTCTGGGCTACATAGCAGCTTCAAACCAACACACTCCACCCTCTTGACCTTCAAAAGATGTGTTCTTTCTATATGCAGAACACATTCATTCCATCACTATCTCATAAACCATTTTACCAGCAATATTAAATATGAAGTATCATTAAAATCAATTACAGGTATGATCTATCCTAAGGGAAAATTCTCTTCTGGCTGTGAACCTGTGAAACTTAAAACAAGTTATCTGCTTCCAATATACAAAGGAGAGACAGTCATAGGATAAATGTTCCCATTTCCAGAAGAAACTGGGATGAGAACAGAGGTCACTGGACCCAAAGAGTTCTGAAAATAGGCAAGGCATACTTCATTAGATTTCCAGTCAGAAAGCCATTTATAGAATGATGTTTTGTCCTCAAGGCATAATAGAGTGACAACCCCACCCTACCCAAGGGCTTATGCAGCTGCCCTGCTTTCTCCAAACAGTGGGGTGAAGGCTCCAAGATTGCCAACCACTGTGAAGACAACCACACTCTCCACGCCACTCTATTCTAGCAGCATTGGGAGAGGACCAAACTCTAGGTCCTACGCTCTTCAAGGGTTAGGGTGGCAGCCAGACTTCAGGCCCCCCCTCCACAAGCATTGGGATGGCAGATGGACTCTCCCCAGTCCGTGCAGCACAGGCCTAACCCACTCAGAACAGTGGGGTGGCAGCTGGGATCTCTGAAGCCTGGGGCGGTAGCACTCTCCCTGATCAATGGTGTGGGCAGAAGGCCTGCTCTCTGTGAGTCCAGGGCAAACTCGCCCTTTCCATAGGCAGAGGTGTGTCCACTCTCCTTGACCGAGACGTCTTTGCTTCAGGCCTCAGTTTCCATGTGTCTGCCTTTGAAGTCGTTTTCCCTCCATTCTGTCCCTTTTCTGTCTCAGTAAGTCTGTACTGGCAATGGTTCCATTTGTACAGGTCACACAGCACACAGAGGACCCACCATCAGCCATCAGACTCTCCACATATCTTTTCTGGATAATTCTATCTCCAATCTGGACTCAGGCTGAAATAGCTGACTAGGTACATCCTCACACTGGGCTCTAGTCTCTGGAGCCTCGCTTTCTAGAAACAAAGAATTTGGCAAACCATCTACTTCTGGCTTCTTTGTACCCAAGAGTTCAGTTCTCAGCTTATTTCTTTTGTATCACATTTTACTATAAGCTCCAAGGAGAACCGGACTGCATTCCCATGCATTTAATTTGGAAATTTCCTCAGCTAAATATCCAAGCTTGTCACTTTCAAATGATGCCTTCCAACCAAGACCAGGACTCAATTATTGCTAAATTCTCTGCCACTTTAAAACAAAGTTTGCCTTTCTTGCAGTTGGCAATGACACATTTGTCGTTTCTACCTAAAGCCTCATTGGAAGGATCTTTAGTGTTCATATTTCTGCCAACAATATCTTCAAAGCAACCAAGGCCTTTTCTATCAAGCATCTCATAATTCTTTCAGAATCTTTCTCTTATCCATTTATAAAGCCACTCCAGCATTTTTCATATTTGCATCTCAGTACCTCACTTGGTACTAAAATCTGTCTCAGTTTGTTAAAGCTGCTGGAAAGCAATATACCAGAAATTGGTTGGCTTTTACAATGGACAATTTATTGGCTTACGAATGTGCAGTTCTCAGGCCATGAAAATGTTTGAGTTAAGGTAGCAACAAGGAGGTACCTGGCCTCTGCTGGTCCTTCTTTCCTCCAGGGGCTTTTTCTCTCTCTGGGCTTCCTGGGCTTTTTTCAGTCATCTGTTTACTCATAAAGGATTTCAGTAAAAGGATTAAGACCCACACATCTCAACTGAAATAACGTAACCGAAAAGTTCCACCTACAATAGACCTGCATTCACAGGAATGCAGTAAAAGAACATGGCATTTTCTGGGGTACAGAACAGATTCAAACTAACAGAGTCACAAAAATTATATTACTATTTCAAATTTTATGAATATTTGTGGTCTTTAAATGTTATATCTTTTGTTTTCAAAATGAACACTTTGATTATATTTCTGCAAGCACCAATTAATATGTAAATTTTACACTAACTTTTTAAAAATTTGATTCTATGATTTTAAAAATTTGATTCTATGATTTGATTAAAAATTTAATTTATTTACTACATAAGAATCTATCATGCTGCATAGTTACTTTTTAACAACTTTATTGTATAATATAACACATATACAAAGCAAAGAAAGAAAAAAGCAATAGTTTTCAAAGCACTATTCAACAAATAGTTACAGGACAGATCCCAGAGTTTGTCATGGGCTACCATCCCATCATCTCAGATTTTTCCTTCTAGCTATAGGAGGCTAGAAGTAATATATATTTTTTATCATCACAATCGACTTTTTTTTCCATGAAAAATAACATACACACAAAAAACAATAAATTTCAAAGTACAGCACAACAGTTAGTTATAGAACAAATTTCGGAGTTTGGTATGGGTTACAATTCAACATTTTTAGGTGTTTACTTATAGCTGCTCAAAGATACTGGAGACTAAAAGAGATATCAATTTAATGATTCAGCATTCATATTCATTTGTATAACTCTGTATAACTTCACCATCACTTTTATCTTTCTATCCCACTCCTTAGGAGTATTTGGGCTATGGACACTCTAACTTTTTCACATTGGAAGGGGCTGTCAATAATATGGTGTGGGGAGATGGAACTATTTGATGTTCTTGAGAGGCTGGGTCCTCTAGGTTGCAGGACTTATCTTTTCAAGGGATCCATCTGAAGGTTGTGGTTTTCTGAAAAGTTACCCTAGTGCATGGAACTTTTGTAGAACATTATATATTGCCCTAGGTGTTCTTTAGGATTGGCTGGAATGGTTTTGGTTGGGGTTTGGCAAACTATGATAGGTAGCAATGTCTAACTGAAGCTTGCATAAGAATAACCTCCAGAGAACCCTCTCGACTCTATTGAACTCTCTCAGCCACTAATAATTTAGTAGTTACACTTCTTTTCTCCCTTTTGGTCAGGACGGCATTGCTGACCCCATGGTGCCAGGGCTGGACTCATCCCTGGGAGTCATCTCCCATGCCACCAGGGAGACTTTCACCCCAGGATGTCATGTCCCATGTAGGGGGGAGGGCAGTGACTTCACCCAGAGTTGAGTTTGGAGAGAGTGAGGCCACATCTGAACAACAAAATAGGCCCTCCAGAAGTGATGCTTAGGCACACCTATAGGTAGGCTAAGCTTCTCTGCTACCTACATAAGCTTCACAAGAGTAAGCCTCAGGATCAAGGGCTTGGCCTGTTACTTTGGGTGTCCCTAATGCTTCACACAGTATCAGGGAATTCTCTGATGGTAAGGTTTAATATTCCCATATTTTTTCTCCAGTCCCTCAAGGGACTTTGCCAATACTTTTTGATTATCTGCTTAATATATTCTAGGATGTATCCAGGCATTACATTAAACTATATAGGATTAAAGACCCTCATTCTTATTCTGGGCTCCCTGTGGTTCAGTTGTTCAATTGAGCTATCCAGACAGGTTGAGTTAGATTATGTGCTATAGAAAACTTAGGTTCTGGACAAAATAAACCTTTCTTTCTTAGGTCTCAAAGAGTAGATAAGGTTCTAGAATATAGACAATGTCTTCCTTACCCCTGTGTTCTGAATTAACTTAACCTGACCTGATCAGCTTCATTCTTATCTCTAAATACCAGATTATGCATATATAAAGCAGCATCTCAAAATTAAGAAATACTAACTACCACTTGGGACTAAATTTGACTGCTTTAAGAGCTTACAATCTAGGGCCCTGTTTTCTTATAAGCATTTTATGAAGGAAAGCATACAATAATTGTTTTTTTTTTTTTTGTTTCTGGCTTATTTTGCCTCACCAAATGTCCCACAGGTTCATTCACATCGTTGTATGCCTCACAACTTCATTCCTTTTTGTAGCAGCATGATATTCAATCATTTGTATACACCATTGTTCACCAATCTACTTCTCAGTTAGTGTATCATTCAGCCGCCTGCATTCATTAGGCTTTATATATAATGCTCAAAGTCCACAGTCCATCAACACTCAATTTTAGGTAATTTCATTGTTCCCAAGAGAAAGATAACCAATAAACACACCCTCACCAAATAGGAAATCTAAACCTCTCCTTAACTCTTGTCCCTCCCCCCATTATTTACCCCTGCTGTTGCTACGGTACTGCTGATGTTTTCCTGTTGAACATAGCCCAGAGTATGCAATAGCAGTTTCCCCCTGTACCCTTGACTTAAACACTCTTCGTACACAAATCATACCTTTGAAGTATATCTTGCAAGAACTAATTTATATTTCTAATTTTAATCAGTGAGACAGGTAGGACTATATAACCCCTTTCAATCTTGTTCATCTTCAATATGGTAATATTACTTATAGACCCACTAGAGAACCACCTTCACTTCTATCTATTCCCTTACATTGGGGTTCAACCTCATTAGCTAACTTTTCACCCATCTCTATCTTCTGTGTATCTCTAAGTCCCCTATATTCTGTATTATAAGCCTCTGATTTTTACCTTTACCATGGTTATAAAAGTGGAGTCATACAGTATCCATTCTTTTGTGTCTGGCTAATTTCACTCAGCATTATGTCCTCAAAGCTCATCCATCTTGTCATGTGCTTCAGGACGTCATTTTGTCTTACTGCTGCATAATATTCCATCATATGTATACACCACATTTTGTTAATCCACTCATCTGTTGATGAGCATTTGGTTTGTTTTCAACTTTTGGTGATTGTGACTAATGCTGCTATGAACATCGGTGTGCAAATGTCTGTTTGTGTCATTGCTTTCAGCTCTTCTGGGTATATAACAAGTAGTGCTATTGCCAGGTCATAGAGCAACTCAATATTTAGCTTCCTAAGGAACCACCAAACAGTTTTCCATAGCAGCTGTACTATTATACATTCCCACCAGCAGTACCTAACTGCCCCAGTTTCTCCACATCCTCTCCAACATCTATGATTTTCTGAAATCTATGATTTTCTGTTTGTTTAACAGCAGCCCCTATTTTGGTATGAGGTGGTATCTCATTGTAGTCTTGATCTGCATTTCCCTTATAGGCAATAAAAATGAGCATCTCGGGTGGGCCGCGGTGGCTTAGCGGGCAAAGTGCTTGCCTGCTATGCCGGAGGACCTCGGTTCGATTCCCGGCCCCAGCCCATGTAACAAAAACGGAGAAACAGAATATAATAAAACAAGAAAATGTTTAAAAATGTTTCCCTTTCTTCCTTCCTTCCTTCCTTCTATCCTTCCTTCCTTCTCTCTGTCTTTCCTTTAAAAAAAAAAAAAAAAAAAAAAAAAAAAAAAAATGAGCATCTCTTCACATGCTTTTGAGCCTTCTGAATTTGTCCTTCAGAAAAATACCTACTCCTATCTTTCACTCATTTTATAATTGGGTTGTTTGTTCTTTTGTTTTTGATTTGTATGATTTATTTGTACATATAGGATATCAAACCTTTGTCTGATATGTGATTTTCAAATATTTTCTTCCATTGAGTTTGCTGCCCCTTCACCTTTTGACAAAGTCTTTTGAGGTTCAGAAGCATTTGATTTTGAGGAGTTCCTATTTATCTATTTTTTCTTTTGTTGCTTGTGTTTTGGATGTAAAATTTAGGAAGCTATCTCCTATTACTGGGTCTTAAAGATGTTTCCCTACATTTTCTTCTAGAAGTTCTGTGGTGCTAGTTCTTATATTTAGGTGTTTGATCAACTTCGAGTTAATTTTTGTATGCATATAAGGTAAAGGTCCTCTTCCATTCTTTTGGCTATTGATATCCAGTTCTCCCATGCCCATTTATTGAAAAGACTATTTTAGTCCAGTTCAGGGGTTTTGGAAGCTTTGTCAAAAATCAGTTGACCATAGATTTGGTGGTCTGTTTCTGTACTCTTGATTTGATTCCATTGGTCAATGCATCTATCTTTGTGCCAGTACCATGCTATTTTGACCATAGTGGCTTTATAATAAGTTTCAAATTCAGGAAGTGTTAATTCCTCCACTTTGTACTTCTTTTCTAGGATGCTTTTAGCTGTGCAAGGTCTCTTTCCCTTCCAGATGAATCTGGTGATTCGCTTTTCTAAGTCTTCAAAGTAGGTTGTTGGAAATTTGATTGGTACTGTGTTGAATCTGTAGATCAATTTGGGGAGAATTAACACCTTAACTATATTTAACCTTCTTATCCATGAGCAGGGAATGTCTTTCCACCTATTTAGATCTCCTTTGATTTCTCTTAGCAATGTTATATAGTTTTCTGCATACAAAGTTTTACACCCATAGTTAAGTTCATTCCTAGGTACTTGATTCTTTTAGTTGCTATTTTGAATGGAATTTTTTCCTTAACTGAATCCTCAGTTAGGTCATGGCTTGTGTATAGAAATGTTGCTGATGTTTGCACATTAATTTTATATGCTGCTATCTTGCTGAGCTTGTTTATTAGCTTAAATAACTTTATTGTTTTCTCAGGATTTTCCTAGTGTAGTATCATGACATCTTCAAATAATGAAAGTTTTATTTCTTCCTTTCCAATTTGGATACCTTTTGTTTCTTTGTCCTACCTGATTGCTCTAGCTAGAACTTCTAGTGCAATGTTGAATAATAGTGGTGACAGAGAGCATCCTTGCCTTGTTCCTGATCTTAGGAGGAAAGCTTTCAGTCTCTATCCTATGAGTATGATCTTAGTTATCAGTTTTTCATATATGCCCTTTATCATATTGAAGACGTTATTGATTCCTATATTTGAAGTGTTTTTATCAGAAAAGGATGCTGAATTTTGTTGAATGCTTTTTCAGCATCAATTGAGATGATCATGTGATTTTTTTCCCTTTTGATTTGTTAATGTGCTGCATTACACTAATTGATTTTCTCGCATTGAACCATCCTTGCATTCCTGGTATAAACCCCACTTGGTCGTGGTGTAAAATTCTTTTAATGTGTTGTTGGATGCAATTGGCTATTAGATAGAGTTCCTTTTTCCTCATTTTTTTTTTGGAAAAGTTTGGGCAGGATTGGTGTTAGTTCTTTTTGGAATGTTTGATAAAATTCCCCTGTGAAGCCATCTGGCCCTGGATTTTCTTTATAGGAAGATTTTTGATGACTGATTGAATCTCTTTACTTGTAATTGGTTTGTTGAGATCTTCTATTTCTTCCTGAGCCAGTGTAGCATCCTTGCGTGTTTCCAGGAATTTCTCCATTTCGTCTAAGTTGTCTAGCTTGTTGGCATATAGTTGCTCATAGTATCCTCTTATGATTTATTTCTTCAGGGTCTGTGGTAACACACCTCTTCTCATTTCTGATTTTATTCATTTGCATCCTCTCTTTTTCCTTTTCAGTCTTGCTAGTGGCCCATCAATTTTATTGATTTTCTCAAAGAACCAACTTTTGGTTTTATTGATTCTTTCTATTGTTCTCCCATTCATTTACCTCTACTTTAATCTTTGCTATTTCTTTTCTTCTGTTTAATTTGGGGTTAGTTTGCTGTGCTTAAGTTCCTTCAGGTTAGCAGTTAAGTCCTTGATTTTTGCTCTTACTTGTTTTTTAATATAGGCATTTAGGGCAATGCATCCATAAATGTTGATATGCTGTATTCTCATTTCATTCATCTCCAGATAGTTATGGATTTCTCTAGCAATTTCTTATTTGACCCACTGGTTGTTTAAGAGTGTGTTATTTAATCTTCATATATTTGTGAATGTTCTTATTCTTTGGTGGTTATTGATATCCAGCTTCATTCCATTGTAACCAGAGAAAGTGTTTTGAATATTTTCAATGTTATTAAATTTTATAAAGACTTATTTTATGCCTGAGCATATGATCTATCCTGGAAAATGTTCCATGAGCACTATAGAAGAAGGAAATCCTGGTGTTTTGGGGTGTAATAACCTATAAGTGTCTGTTAGGTCTAATTCATTTATAAGTTGTTTAACTTCTCTGTTTCCTTGTTGATCTTCTCTCTGATTTTCATATCTATAGAAGGGAGTGGTGTATTGACGTCTCCTACTATTTATTGTTGAAACATCTGTCACTCCCTTCAGTTTTGCCTATGTCTGTCTCATGTACTTTGGAGCTCCTTGATTGGGAGCATAAACATTTATGATTGTTATTTCTTCTTGACAAATTGTCCCTTTCTTAATATCTAGTGCCTTTATTTGTTTTTTATGATGTCTTTACATTTAAAGTCTATTTTGCCTGATATTAATGTAGGTACTCCTGCTTTCTTTTATCTACAACTTAGGGGGAACAACCGTTTTCATCCTTTCACTTTTAATCTATTTGTAATCTTGTGCCTAAGGTGAGTCTCTTGTAAGCAACATCTAGCTGGATTCTGTTTCTTAATCCATTCTGCCAATCTTTATCTTTTAATTGGTAATTTTAGTCCATTAATAGTTGAAGTTATTACTGAAAAAACATTCCTTGAATCCACCATCTTACCTTTTGGATTTTATTTGTCAGATCCATATATTATTTCCCTCTTTCTCTTTTTATTCTTTAAGTTAACCTTATTAGTACTCTTCAACTCTGTGCCCTCTTCCAGGGCTCCTTCTCCTGTCTTTTTTTTTTTTTTCAACTGGCAGAACTCCCTTTAGTATTTCTTGTACAGCCAGTCTCTTGTTGACAAATTCTTTCAGGATTGTCTGTGAAAATTTTAATCTCTCCCTCAGTTTTGAAGGACGAATTGGCTGGGTATAAAATTCTTGGCTAAAAGTCTCTTTCAGGATCTTAAATATAGCATACCACTGCCTTCTCACCTCCATAGTCCCAGTTGAATAATCTAAACTCAGTTTTATGGGGTTACCCTTGTATGTAGTACATTGTTTTTCTTTTGCTACTTTCAGGATTTTCTGCTTCTCTTCAACATTTAACAGACTGATTAGTATGTGTTTTGGGAAAGGCCTATTTGGATTTATTCTATTTGGAATTCATTGAGCTTCTTTGACTTGCATATTTATGACCTTTATAAGGGTTGGGAAAATTTCCCCCATTATATCCTTAATTAATCTTCCTAGGCCTTTACTCTTCTATTCTCCTTCTGGGACACCAAAGATTCCTATATTTGTGTACTTTATTTTGTACATCATTTCCCTGAGATCCAATTCAAAATGTTCCATCTTTCTTTGCCATTTGCTGTTTTGAGTGTTTGAAATCAGTTGGCCTACCCTCTAGTTCACTTATACTTTATTCTGCCTCTTCAGATGTGCTGTTGTGTATCTCTAGTATGTTTTCTATTTGGTCTACTACATCTTTAATCTCTGTGATATCTGCTATTTTTCTATTTATTCTTTCAAATTCTTGTTTGTGCTCTTCTAGTATCTTTTTGATCTCCTTTGTGTCATTAGCCATCCCATTTATTTTGTTTAGTAGATTTATGTGGACATATTTGATTAGTTGTTCCAATGTCTGTATCTCCTCTGGTGTTTTAATTTGGTCATTAGGCTGGGCTATATCTGTCTGCATCATGATATGTTTAGTGATCTTCTGTTGTCTTTGCAGCATGTAAATATCTTGACTGGTATTTTTGAAAGTTGATTTCCTTCAGTAGGCTCTAGCTTTGTATTTGTGGGATGGTTGTGGGACAGGATACAGAGCATTGAATGGGACACAGCAGTGTGGTGATGTGTTGCAGTGCAGGTATAGGTGCAGGTTAGGGATGTAATGCTGGGGGAGGCGGTATTTGTAGGACTATATGGTCTGGGGGTGGGTGAAGCCTGGGTATGCAGGTAAGTGCCCAAAGCCTTTATGTGCTGGTGACCACCTCCAGGGGGCAGGGAACAGGAGGTAGGGCATGGGAGTAGCATGGTGAGACTGTGCTTTTGCAGGAAAGATGGGTTGGCACCCACTTGACATGGGGGTGTGTTTTAATAATCAGATTCTGGAGCTACATTTCTTGGTTTTGTTGGGTTTGGGATATTTATATTAATTTTTCCCTGAATGTGCACACAGGGTTTCCCAGATAAGGGGCAGATTAGTTATTGTTATTTACATAATATTAACTGTGTTCATCCCCTTACCCCAGTCCTTATTTTTAGGGTGACAAGAGCAAAATCAGATGGACAAATTCCCTATATGAGTGGCCAGACACTCCATAGACAAGGAATGGAATAAAATGAATTTTCTCTGCAAATATACAGGAAAGAGAGGAGCTGACTCCTCCTTCCCTCTTGAAAGGAGGGACAAAATCGTTTGCTCCTTAGATTTGGGCTGGAAAAGACCCTGGGTTTTCAATTTAACCTTCTGTAATGCAAATACATCTCTCCAAGGACCAGATAAGCCCTGGAGTCTCTATAACTTAAAGCTGTCTCCAAGGTCCTGGGCCTTTTTCTTCTTTGAAATGTAAATACCTAGGAATATAGTGCTGCAGTCTCCCTAGCACCTTCCGAGCTTAACCTGGGGGTCTAGTCTAGACAGTTATATTTGGTCCTCTTGGGCAGATAAGAGTAGTTTTATAATCCTTCTGGGTCAGCATAATTGCTATAGATGTAATTCTCCAGGTAGTCAAAAGCGAAATGTTTCTAGGGGAAGTGAAAGCAAACATTCTCTATTTTTATGTGATATGCATTTCTGTGTCTCAGTAGGCTAAGGCTTTTTATAGGAACACTGAGAAACCTAAGGGAGATTTATTTATTTACAAGATTGAAGCCTAGCCTTGCCACTCAAAACTGGACATTGGCCAAGTACTGTCTATGCATACTTCTTATGTAAAAGGAAAATGGCTATAATAGTACCATTTGATAGAATTAAATACAGCCATAAAAGCTAAAAATCCTTTGTACCTGCTATGATGACAAGATTTTTTAGTTAAATGATTATGACTACATGTCCAGTGGGCCAGGAACAGTCCTGGCTTCTGTGTATTCCTCCACATAATAACAACAGGACTGAAATACAGTATAAAAGTTTTCCCAGTTAAGATAAGAAATTATGCATCAATTTATATTTCTATCTCTCACTCACCCTCTATATCACACTCTCTTTCTCATTTTAGTATTTTGTGACATTGTTGAATTTTTAAGTCATTTTATCTTATTCAAGTAAAATCTTTTTATGCTTTTGATTATAATTTATTACCTTTTTTCAAGTTCTTATTTTAAATCGCCTGTTGCATAAATTCTAGAACCACCTGAATCCCTTACGTATTTAACCAAACACCCAGTTCTTGTGTGAATTCAGGGATGTTTATATTAGTTGAGTACTGGAAAAGATTATTACATACGGCATGTCTAGGGCTCATTTTTGGAAAAATATTTCTTCCAGACCTTGAGAATCGACACCATCCTATGGCACTCCCGTCTATTCTGTAAACACCGATAGAGCATCGAAGTATAACCGCCTCGCAACGCCGACTCATACCTGCTCAGGTTTAGTTCAGCCCCTCACTCTTCTCTACGTGCGCCTCGGAGAATTATGGGCTCGCCCCTTTCCGCTGGGCTTTGAAACAGGATTTTCAGAAATAAATTTTTTTCTGTTGCAATTATTATTCCTCTCTCTCAGCACCTTGTGAGGTTCCAATCTGAGCAGTAGGAAATACAATTATAATATTCCAACAGGTGTTACCGGACAAAGGCAGCAGATTTTCTGCCCAATGCATTCAATGGCAAATTCCTGAAACACGGGGAATTCAAAGAAAGAGCTATTGGTAGGCATGAAGCAGGAGATCTGATGGCCTATTGGTCCAAAAATCTGTCTTCTTGAACTGCAGTAATTCTGATATAGTTTTATAGTATCAAATGATGGTCAGGTTTTAGGATAATGAGCACAATGGCCCCAGATGAAATACTTAGAGATGTTCGAATTATTGAGCATGCACAGATAGATTACATGCTTAGTCACAGAAAATATGTAAAAAAAGGGTGGCCTTAATATGATAATGGATGTGATTTTAATATTGTGATGAGGTTCAGGTCCGTTCCAACCCAGCTCTTAGAGGGTTCTGATCGGGGTAGCCGCAAGACCAAATAGCATGCCAGGCACAGAGGCAGTTATGAGTTTTATTAGGACTTAGGGACAGGAGATGGTTGCCAGTGGCAGAGGTCCAGAAAAGAGAAGTAGTGGGCTGTGAACTGGAGTGCAAGGGGCAGCTTAGATTTCACAGGCTATGAGAATATAGTTTCAGCTGGTCTCATGACACAGGGGCCTGGAAATTCGTTATCCACATTTATGTCGGGAGCGAGGAGTTCTAATGCTTCACGAGATATGTGGTTTACAATATCATCTGTGCATTTTTTTCTCCCTGAGAAGGTCTGTGCACCTTTAACTGATCCCTGGCAGGTAGGTGGCTAGGTGTGGCAGCTTATTCTCTGCATGGATGGGGCGCCTGGGTCCTGGGACACAGAATAAAGACACACTCAGTCACAGAATGGCGTCTAAAGGGCGGTGTTAATGCAATGATGGGTATGATGTTTAGTATTATAATGCGGCATCGGTCACTTATAGATTAAAGTCTGAGCTACTGAGCATGCCAGGTAGGCCCATGTTGGTTAGATCCACTTTTGCTTATCAAGATAACTTTGAACGTGGGGAGGGTTAGTTCTGAGATGGCCCCACACCTTCATTAATAAACATTAGGAGCTGACTTAGTGATGACAAGACTCCAAAGTAAAAAAAAAAAACTGGATAAAATGGGTACAAGTGGGGGTCAGTCACATGTTTTTTTTTTTACAATCACAAGGGCACAAGATAAAGGCTGGACAATCATTATCAGAGATCAAGGCAGTTGGATTACAGTTCAGTGATTTCAGCTATTTCCTTTTGTCTGCTCCAGTACACCAGAAAGCAAAAAGGAATATCTTCATGATGATTCAGCAACCATAATCATCCTTTAAATTCTAACTTCTTAGTTACACTAGGAAAATAAAAAGAATGTCTGAAAAATAAATCCTTGGACACATTATTTAAATTAAAAATTTTAAATAGCTGCCTCCATGGGAATCCTCATCTACACATTTTTATTTTTCATTTTTTGTTTGATTTTTAGCACTTGGCATATTTGTAAATATGTACAAATTTGGCATATTTATAAACAGACTGAATAGAATATGCTGTTCTGTTTAGAATTTGTTTATTGTTTATTGCCTACATATTCTGTTCCATCGATCTGTCAATTCATGCACAACTATCATGGCAATTTTATTTATTACAGATTTATGACATTTTTATTGTGCTGAAGGATTAATCGGTTTTAATAATTTAGGAAGACAGAGTGATTAAGTGTAACCACATACACTCTCTTTCCAAAACCATATACACATTGCAATATGTAATTCCTCAAAGACTATAAGAATATCTACTTTATTCAGAGTTATGTTCCCCTGTGTCTAGAAAAGCAATTTCACACACTACATGCTCAATAAATATTAGTTAAGTGAATGAATTCATATATTTTATTAATAGCAGAATTAGGCACAGTTGGAGCCTCCTTTTATAACAGATTTTTAGTCAATATGTGGGAATAGAAAATACTTTACTTTGGGAGTAGTAGTGCAGGCTGATGTGTTCACTGATTCTTTCATATAAAAATTTAAATTATAATCAATTTATACTCCATCTACCCTAAAATTTAATGTTTAATTATAACAGTTGTATAGTGACTGTTCTCGTTTGCAAAAGCTGCTGGAATGCAACCTATCAGAAATGGAACAGCTTCTAAAAAGGGAAATTTATTAAGTTGCAAGTTTCAGTTCTAAGGCTATGAAAATGTCCAAATTAAGGCACGGCTATAAAAATGTCCAAATTAAGGCATCCATAGAGAGATCCCTTGGTTCAGTGATGATGTTTAGAGTTACTATTTCAACTGGAAAGTTACATAGTGAAGTCTGCTAGCTTTCTCTCCAGGCTTCTTGTTTCATGAAGCTCTCCTAGGGTCATTTTCCTTCTTCATCTCCAATGGTCTTTGGCTGTATGGGCTCTAAAGCTTTTTCCAAAATGGTTCCCTCTTAAAGGGTCCCAGTAAGCAACCCTGCCCTGCATGGGTGGAGACATATCTCCATGGAAACCATCTAAGCAAAAGTTACCACCCACAGTTGTGTGGGTCACATCTCCATGGAAACAATAAAAAAGCTCCCACTTAGCAATATTGATTGAGGATTAAAAGACATGGCTTTTCTTGGGTACACAACAGATCCAAACTGGCACACAGAAACATTATTATAAGAAGTAGAAATGTCTTCAGAAACAAAACAAAACAAACATAAAAAAAAACAACTCTCTTGTTCTTTTATCCTCATCCAGCTAATGTCATTCTCACTCCATTTATAAAAAAAGACAATTTAGATGGCACACACAAGCCATCTTCAGGACTTCATTCATTCCCTTGACCACTTAAACCATTCTGTTCTCTACTGCTGAAGCTTCTTTCATTGAGGGCCACAGAGTCATAGCCCCCTCCCCCAATATTATCAAACTTGATGGGTTTGACATTATCAAACCCAATCTGTCTTACAAAATGATTAGGAGATATTCGGCGTATTTATTTACTCCTTCCTGGTTGAGATACTTTCCTCACTCTGCTTCTGAAGCAAACTTCACTCTCATTTTTCTTTTTAGCTCACTGACTGCTTCTTCTCTATCTCTTCTCTTTTATTCCATCCCATGTGGCCTCTGAATGGAGTATCTCAAGTCTCCTTTGTAGACCCCCTTTACTTTTATTCTCTTTCCCTGCGTAATATCATCCTTTCCACATCTTTAAGCGGCAGTTATATTCTAATGAATTCTAAATTAGTACCTCCAGCCTTAATGTCTACGACGAATGCCTGCTTGAACTCTCAGATCTCTCATAAACATTTTAAACTTAACATAACCAGATTGAAACTCTTGATTTTCCTTTCCCTTACATACAAAATTAGATTTCCCTAGTAGCTAAGTTAATAGAACCATTTCCTATCTGGTTTTAAAAGTCAGAAATTTGATATCTCTCCTTAGCTCACCCCTGACTTTTAAAAATTCTTGCAATATTTTTCACTCTCCATTGCTACGCCCCAACTTCAAGTAATCATTATCTCTCACAGGAATATTTGGTCATCTTTCTTCCATTATTTGCTTCCTCACCACCTTCCAACTGCCATTATTCTCCCTTCATTTTTCAGAGTATATGAATCAGAGTATGACCTGGTTTTGCTTAAACTCACTTAATTCACTCCTGTTACCCAGAATAAATTCTAAACTCCTTCCCACAGCCTGTACTGTACTGCATAATCTGAAACCCACCTCTTTCTCTGACCTCATATCCTGCCAATTTCCTATTTGCAGTAATTTTTATCAGTTCCCAGAAACATACAATGGTGTTTGCTATCCTAGACCATTTGTCTCAATATCAGGTTTCTTTTCATTCTTCAAATTTCTGTTTAAAGTTCACTTGTGTGGAAAAGCCTCACACACCACATATTCCTCATTCTCAATTATGACCCGTAATTTCTTTCTACCATAAGTGCATCAAAATCTATACTTATGTTGTATATTTCTCTATGCGGCTATGGATAATCACTTCAAGTTTCACTTTTATTATTTAAAAATTTCCCTCCGTTTATCAATTTGTGTGGTTAATAGAAACATGCACGTTTTACTTTGTTAATATTGCCAGAAATGCAATATATCAGTAATGGGGTGGCTTTTATAAAGGAAATTTGTTAAGTTACAAGTTTACAGCTCTAAGGCCATTAAAGTGTCCACACTAAGGCACCCAGAGAGAGACACCTTGATTCATGAAAAGGCTGATGACGTTTGGAGTTTCTGTTAGCTGGGAAGGCACGTGGCGACGTCTGCTAGCTTTCTCTCTGAGGTACTCCTTTCAAATGGCTCCCCTGGAGGTGTTTTCTTTCTGCATCTTCAAAGGTTTCTGTGTCAGCGCTAAAGCTTTTTCTAAAAATGGTTCCCTCTTAAAGGACTCCATAAGCAACCCCACCTTGAATGAATGGAAAAACATTTTCATGGGAACTACCTAACCATGAGGTTCTACCCAGAATTGTGAGTCACATCTACACGGAAATAACTTAACTGAAAGGTCCCATCACAAACAGTATTGAGTCAGGATTTTAATACATGGCTTTTCTGGGGATACGCAACAGTTTCAAACAGGCACAATGCACTAAATATAGCTCTAGCTTTCATGATGTAAAATTCAGGGCAGTGTTTGCTTCAAAAACATAGTCCTTTAAGAAATGTGATAGAATATTTTTAACATAAGATAAGGAACATTTTTTCTTTAAAATTAGTAGGATTTTTCCTTTGTGTTCATATAAAATATATAACGTGTCTTGGCTTCCATTTTATATTAAATATCAGGAGCTCAGAACCAAATTATGATTTTATCTATGCATTATATAATCTGTATAATTATTTCATATTGCTACTTTTAAAGTATTTCTATATAATTAAATAAGATTAGGTGGAATAACATATCATTTTTAATTTAAATTGACTTGCTAATACATACACTATATTTTGGTGCAATATAATATAGTACAAACATTTTCATTTTTATAGAAGAAAATATGGTTGTGTGTGATTTTTCCATGACTCTTTATCATTAGGGATATTTTATTAAGTGAAAGGTATATGTTGGCTTGATCTTACCTTCCTTTTTATAGGACTTATGCTGTATTTTATTGCCTATTTCCTTTTTTGCATCTTCAATTTAGACTATAAAATTTGAAGGAATATGTCATGGTAATTTTGACAAGTATTATATGCCCAATGCACAGTGCCTGGCACATACCAGGTATTTAATACATATTAACTTAATGAAAGAGTGAATGGTAAGATTTTGACATTAGACCAATTATTAGAAAAAGCATAAAAGCCAGAAAATCTTTTGTCACAGATATACCTTTAATACCACCGTTTACTCTCTAGTATTAAGGTTTTCATCTTCAAACAGTCCTCACTTTCACACAATCTCTTATTGCTGATTAGCTGAGGTGATGAGAAAATGAAAAATTGTGTTTGACTCAGCAGTCTCTCTCCCTTGTCTTATCAAAGTATTATAGGATACATCCAAAGTCATTTTTTTAATTGAATTAGGGATATGTGTTGGAAATACGGAAATGATCTATTACACAGTTTAGAATCTAACTCTCCTTTGAGCATCCCTTTAATTTGGACTATTGTCTACTTTACAGGGTATACCACATACTTAGAAGACGTACTCTGCTCATGGCACCCAATGCCAAAACAAATGGTTTATTTGTTTATAACTTTCTGCTCTGGTTCAGAAGATGGCTTATATTGAAATGGCATTTTGGAATTGTTGATGGTCAGATAATCACTGGTGGGGAGCAAATGCTGTCACTAATCTAATAAAGAAAATCTTAAACAAGTAATAAAGGCTGGACATAGGTATTCATATGGAGATGCCATGTTTATATATATATATATATATATATATATATATATATATATATATATATATATATATATATAATAATTCCAAAGGGAATGATACAGGACAGAAGTGATAATCAGAAGCCACAGTATGTGTTCAGACTTCATAATGTATTATACATTAGTTTACAGGGTATTTCTATTTTGCAGAGTACTTCCATATTTCCCACCATGTGTTGGTTGGATATATACAATAACTTTGACCCAAAGTTCATTATATGACAAAATTAAGTTTAAGAAGGAACAAATAAATTTGTGAATAAAACTGATTAATGTTTTAATTAGGTGATGATGTGGTAGAAGTTAGAAACAACCTCTAAGGATACATTACTGTATTTCTCTTTATCAGAAAGCAGAGAGAAATTAAGTTGTAAATTTTTTGTTTGCATATCAGAACGAATAAAAAGTTAAAACTCCTGCCTTTAAAATATATACTAGTATTTTTATGTGTAAATTTGTTCTAAATACAGTTTCACAGGTCTACTTTCATTTCGTATTATTTTTGTAATTTATGCTTTTTTTATTCTAATTTGTGTTTTTAAACGGCCAATGAAAAAAATTGAAAATATACTAAAACATGCAAATAACCAAGTAGAAAATATCTGTAAATTCTAACACTCAAAATCTGCTAAATTTTTTTTGGCATATACTACTTCATTGAGGACAGAATTAACAACTTCTGGCTTCATCTCTGATATGTATAGCGTTTGGAAGGTTTTTTCACATCCTTACTTGAGAAAAGACAGGACAAACAGAAAATCAAAGGTTTATCTTTGACCTGTTAGAGAGCTTAGATTATGGAGTAAACTATCACCCAGAAATGAGATCTGCTTTCCTGGAACAGAAGTGACTTGAGCCATGAACTTGTAAGGGCATTTTAAAGGGTAATTTTGATGAATTGTTGGAGTGAGACTCTCCTGTGGGCCTCAGTCATAGGGTGCTTTCTAAACTCTGTGGGCCTTTTCTCCAGGAACCTTTTCATGGTGAATTACCCCCTCAAGGATTTGGGAAGGAAAGGGAAAGAGTAATCATTGTGAAATAACCCAGAGCCTTCTCTAGAAGAAAAGATGACTTTTCTGAGGAAAATACTTTGCTAAAGCCTTATTCCAACTCTCACTCCAGCTTCCTCTAGCCTTTCTGTCTCACTTAAGGGAGGGTGGAGGGTGGAATAGGCAAAAATTAAAGAAAATAGGTTGGAAATGTTGCAGTTAGGGAAGAAAGTAGGGGAAAGTGGGAAGAAAGCTGCACCCTCAGAAAATATGAAAATCGCAATTTGAGGCAGAGTTCACAGAAACCCCCGAGATCTACACAGAAGACTCTAGAGCATTCCTCCATCCCCCATGCCTTAGCTCTGCAGAAACACGGCTCCAGCATAAAAGAGTGGGTTGGAGGAATAGAGGAAAGCGCGCACGGCATCTGGAACTCTCTCTGAGGAGGAGCCTTGCAGAAAGCCCCAGTCGAGAAGAGAGACGTAAACAGAGACCTTGACACGGTCTGAAGTTGCGGCACTCCATCGCTACTGCAGGCATTCAACATAGCTCAACTACTAGCCAGAATGAAATAAATCCGCCCACTAAATGCTTATGTACCTCAGTCCTATCACTCAAGGCCACTTGACTATCTTCCAACAAAAACAACCACAACAAGGCAAATCATGCCAAATGGAGCGAACTATGAAACCACCGAAAACATTGATAATCGGAGTGCATGTTGCAAAATGACAGAAGCATCTAACAAGGCTGATAATATATGATTCTATTGATATGATATTCTGGAATAATCAAACTCTTGAAATGGAAAAGCATTCAGTGGTTGCCAGGAATTGGGGTGTAGGTGGGGAAAAGCAGGGGTTTTTAAATAGGCGGATAGTGGAGGGAAACAGAAATGTCAAAGATGAAACTCATTAGCATCCTGGAAATTCCTACTCCTCAGAATTGGAAACAATTTTTATCTCATAAGTAAATAAAATTGATACACCATAAAACAAAATTTATTTGCTGTATACCAGCTTCCTATTGGACATCTATTCCTGGATATCTCAAGAGTACCTCAAACTCACTATGCTTAAAATTAGATTTATTGTCTTCTTCCTAATTTGATTCTGTACCAGTGTCTCCCATTTCTAGAAGTGTTTCCACTATCTATTCTGTTATCCAGGTGAGGCATGCACGAGTATGTCTTAGCATTGAACAACACCAAAATGTTGCAAATTTAGGTCAGTTTTACCTTAAAAATGTATCTTGATCTGATTGTTTCTCCTCATTTCCATTAGCAGCATCCTATTATTTCCTGTATGACTTATTTCACTTACTTCTAAATAACCAGTATATATCTTATCTATTTTAATCTCTATGCTGTGACCAGAGCGAACCTTTCAAAATTCAAGGATGTTTATCTCAACACTGCTTAAAAATGTTCAGTGAAGAAAAAAAGAAAAACAAACAAACAAACAAAAATGTTTGGTGAATATCCATTATTTACAGGATAAAATTATAAGTGCTTCATATACTTTACAGATAAGATTGTATATGCTACACTGTCCAAGATAGTTCCAGATTCTACTTGTTATCCTTGTGGCATAATTGTTAACAGACCCTTTTCACTCACAGAGGTAAATTGTCTGCTCTCCTTATCTGTAAAGACCTTTGTTATTCAGCCTTTTCTTACCTCTCCATCCTCCTTCTGAAACTTGACCCATCTCATTTTTATAACCCCAGCTTTCTCTTCATTCCTTGGAACATGCCATACTCCCTCTCACCAAAAAGCATGAGCACATACTTCTATACTTGGGAGTCCATCTGAAATTATTCTATAAACTTCAATACTTGCTGAAAATTTTCTGTAGAATATGGCTTTCATGTTTAAAAGTAAAATTTCTCTATGTAGTTCTGTATTTGAATGCTGTATTTTGAAGAAAAGGTGATTTTTAGTTAATCATGAATCAAACAGCTCCAGGTTGCATACTTTATATTACAGGGGTATCCTACCTGGTCAGAGCAGGTGCTCAGATGTTTTAGTATGTGTTTACAGAACTCTGGTGTTTAGTATGTGTTTACAGAACTCTTATCTTCATACCAGAATCTTGTATTTTCTCTTGCTTAAATAATCCAGAATTGTCATACTCTTGGGTAATAATTGCATCATCCCAATATTTCCAATTAAGTTATAGACAACATACTTTACAGTGAGGAATTAAGCTCATCGAGAAGGAAAATACAGAACAATTTTTTTATATAAATAAAAAGGATTGAGAAGAAAAGAGAAGATATCTGTATGGCAACTTGTATTAGCTAGGGTTCTCTAGAGAAACAAAATCAGCAGGAAGTATCTGTAGATTTTAAATTTATAAAAGTGTCTCATGTAATCATGAGAACGAGGAGTCCAAAAGCCATAGGGCAGGCTGTGAAGCTGACAACTCTGATGGAGGGCCTAGACGAACTCCACAGGAGAGGCTCACCAGCCGAAGCAGGAAGAGAGCCTGTCTCTTCTGAATCCTCCATAAAAGGCTTCCAGTGATCAGATTAAGCATCGCTTATTGCAGAAGACACTCGCCTTGGCTGTTTACAAATGGAATTAGCTGTGAAGAAATGTTCAGTGAAGAAATGGAATGTTCAGTGAAGAAAAAAAGAAAAACAAACAAAAATGTTTGGTGAATACCCATTATTTACAGGATAAAATTATAAGTGCTTCATATGCTTTACAGATAAGATTGTATATGCTACATTGTCCAAGACAGTTCCAGATTCTACTTGTTATCCTTGTGGCATAATTGTTAACAGACCCTTTTCACTCACAGAGGTAAATTGTGATTTCATGATTTCATTCTATGAAATGTCCTCATTGCAACAGACAGGCCAGCACTTGCCCAACCAGGTAAACGGGCACCACCACCTCGCCAAGTTGACACATGAACCTGACCATGACTGTCCACCCCTTGTCAACTTGGCAGCTATACACATCACCTTAAACCATACTTAATTTCTAAGTAGAAAACAATAAAAGTCATTTTTTCCTTTCCTAACAATACTCAACTGTCCTGCATACAACTGGAAATGCATTAAATCTCCCCAGAATAGGGTTCAAGTCCTTGGATAATATTCATTCTTAAACTTGATATCTTACAACTTAAGTGCCATAACATGAATCAAACAGCATCACAGTCCTCATTTCTATAACTGATCATGTGGTCATAGTTCATATTTATCACTACCTCCTTCCACTACCCATTCCACGTTCCCTTTCCTCTCAGCAAGCACTTCAGCTGGCCGTGGTTCTTTGCCTGGTGGGGTGACCCAAACCTTCATTCCTGAAGTTTCAGAGCCATTTCTCTCTACTTCATGGTGCTGCAGCATTCTCTGCTCTCTCTGAATCTCTACTCTCCAAAACGTTTTCTCTTTTATAGGACCCCAATAAACCAACCAAGATCCACCCAAATGGGTGGAGACATGTCATCACCTAATCTAGTTTAACAACCACTCTTGACTAAATCACATCATCCAGGGAGATGATCTGATTACAGTTTCAAACATACAGTATTGAATAGGGATTACTCTACCTTTATGAAATGGGATTTTAATTAAAACATGGCTTTTCTAGGGGGCATACATCCTTTCAAACCAGCACAGTAGTCCTGCCTGGATTGAGTTGTTGCAGTTTTCCATTGATATTAATCACAGGGCATGGTAGTACTAAAAGATGCCCTAGGGGATCTCCTATATTCCAGCAAAACTCTTCTTTACCTCCATTGTGTAATTGTAGTTGTATTTACCCCCAATAGTCAGGGCCAGTCACCCCAGCCAGTAATGTAATCCCCCTTTTGGCTAGTTAATCCAGAGGCATGAGTAGCCCCAAATGACCAGGTGTCAGTCTTAGATTCCAGTTCAATGGAATCATTGTTGTTTCTCCTGGTGGAAGCACTCCCCCTTTTGGAACTAAAACCTGTAGACTAGCAGAGCTCAGGATCACAGGGACAGGAAGCAAAACTTCTCCTAGTGGATCACCAGGGGTAATAGTAAGTGGTGCCACTCCCATTTCCACCCCTTGGTTCCTGGACCCATGGATCCTGGCTATGGGAGAAACAGCACCATACAGCGGATGCTGATTCAGAGCATATACAGCTTCCTGGAGAACATTAACCCAGCCTTTCAAGGTATTACCACAGAGTTGGCACCATAATTGAGTTTTCAAAAGGCCATTCCATCATTCTTTCAATCCAGCTACTTCTGGATGATGGGGAACATAGTAAGACCAGAGAATTCCATGAGCATGTGCCCATTCCAACACTTCATTTGTTTTGAAGTGTGTTCCTCAAACAGAAGCAATGCTGTGTGGAATAACATGATGATGGATAAGGCATTCTGTAAGTCCACAGATGACAGTTTTTTTCAGAAGCATTGTGTGCAGGGAAAGGAAACTGATATCCAGAGTATATGTCTATTCCAGTTAGAACAAATCGCTGCCCCTTCCATGAAAGGAGTGGTCCAATGTAATCAACCTGCCACCATGTAGCTGGCTGGTCACCTCGGGGAATGGTGCCATATTGGGGGCTGAGTGGGGGTCTCTGCTGCTGGCAGATTGGGCATTCAGCAGTGGCTGTAACCAGGTTCGCCTTGGTGAGTGGAAGTCCATGTTGCTGAGCCCATGCATAACCTCCATCCCTATCACCATGACCACTTTGTTCATGAGCCCATTGGGCAATGACAGGAGTTGCTGGGGAAACAGGTTGACTGGTATTCACAGAATGGGTCATCTTATCCACTTGATTATTAAAGCCTTCCACTGCTGAAGTCACCCTCTGGTGAACATTCACATGGGACACAAATATCTTCATGCTTTTAGCCCACTCAGAAAGATCTATTCACATACCTCTTCCCCAGACCTCTTTGTCACCAATTTTCCAATTATGATCTTTCCAAGTCCCTGACCATCCAGCCGAACCATTAGCAACAGCCCATGAGTTAGTATACAAATGCACCTCTGGTCAGTTCTCCTTCCAAGCAAAATGCACAACAGGGTGCACTGCTCGAAGTTCTGCCCACTGTGAGGATTTCCCCTCACCACTGCCCTTTAAGAACACCCCAGAAAGGGGTTGGAATGCTACAGCCCCTTTTGGTTGGTACCTGCATATCATGCTGAACCATCTGTACACCAGGCCTGAGTTTTCTCTTCCTCAGTCAATAGACTGTAAGGAATTCCCCAAGAGGCCATAGTCTGGTCTGGGAAAGAGAAGGTAATGTGGCAGGAGTGGAGACCCTGGGCATTTGGGCCACTTTCTCATGTAACTTGGTTGTGCCTTCAGGACCTGCTGTGGCCCTATTTCGTATATACCATTTCCATTTTACAATAGAGTACTGCTACAAATGCCCAACTTTATGGCTTGGTGGGTCAGACAACACCCAGCTCATGATAGGCAACTCAGGTCTCATGGTAACTTGGTGGCCCATGGTTAAGCATTTAGCCTCTACTAAGACCCAATAGCAGGCCAAAAGTTGTTTCTCAAAAGGAGAGTAGTTATCTGCAGCAGATGGTAAGGCTTTGCTCCAAAATCCTAAGGGTCTGCGTTGTGATTCTCCTATAGGGGCCTGCCAGAGGCTCCAGACAGCATCTCTATTTGCCACTGATACTTCTAGCACCATTGGATCTGCTGGATCACATGGCCCAAGTGGCAGAGCAGCTTGTACAGCAGGCTGGACCTGTCGGAGAGCCTCTTCTTGTTCAGGTCCCCACTCAAAATTAGCAGCTTTTCTGGTCATTCAGTAAATGGGCTGGAGTAGTACACCCAAATGAGGAATATGTTGTTGCCCAAATCTAAAGAGACCAACTAGGCATTGTGCATCTTTTTTGGTTGTAGGAGGGGCCAGATGCAGCAACTTATCCTTCACTTTAGAAGGGATATCTCGACATGCCCCACACCACTGGACACCTAGAAATTTCATTGAGGTGGAGGGCCTCTGTATTTTTGTTGGATTTATTTCTCATCCTCTGACATGCAAATACCTTACCAGTAAGTCTAGAGTAGTTGTTACTTCTTGCTTACTAGGTCTAATCACCATGCTATCATCCATATAGTGGACCAGTGTGATGCCTTGTGGAAGGGAGAAACGATCAAGTTCTCTGCAGATAAGATTATGACATAGGGCTAGAGAGTTGATAGACCCCTGAGATAAGACAGTAAAAGTATATTGTTGACCTTGCCAGCTGAAAGCAAACTCTCTGGTGGTCCTTACTAACAGCTATTGAGAAAAAAGCATTCACCAGATCAATATCTGTATTTCTCCCACTATTTACCCATACCCTTAAAATCCATTGCCACACATATTCCTCTGATTTCTCTCTTTATAAATTGGAAAACTCACACAGTTCTTTTGGAGTATAATATACCTCCTCATGGGTGATACTTTGTACCTCACCTCTGGGGCCTGTTGGGACTTTAGTTATAGGTCTGGAAGAAATGAGGAGACTCAGCATGACCTAGGGTTTCAACCTCACCCCCGACATCATTATCAATCCATATGTCACCATCCCATTTTTCAGGGTCCCACTCCTTTCCAATCAGTGCCCTCACTTTAATGGCAGACCATGCAAGACTGAGATTTCAGTTTATGTTATAAAGTTACTACTCTAACAGTAAGATTCAGAGTCTGATTTTCAGAGGTCTCAAGTCGATGGCTACAGGAAATAAGATTTTCCTTTAGGACACTCATAGAAATGTTTATATCTGTCAGATGGCCTGTAAGCTTCTCATTTAAAGCCTTAAGCCTATCGCTTTCACTCATTAATGTATACAGTGTATCTAACAACACCCAGCCAACATCTCTACACCTCTTATTTCCACAGAACTCTGTAAAGATGTCAAAAACATTATCTCCGAGAGCCTGGCTTCATAAAAGCAAAGTATTAGGAGAATCGAATGGTGATACTTTGACTATCTCTTTTGCCAACTCACCCCATGATTGGGAGTGTTATTCTGATTATGGAAATCAGAGTCCTTAGTGCCTTTGAGTCCAGTTAGAGTAGAAAACCAATCATAAAAATGCATTTTTAAGATTCTGTTTCTTAAGAACCACTCCTAGTACCAAGCTGTATTAGCTAGGGTTCTCTACAGAACCCTAGAATCAGCAGGAAATATCTGTAGAGATAAAATTTATAAAAGTATCTCATGTAACTGTGGGAACATAGAGTCCAAAATCCGCAGGGCAGGCTGTGAAGCTGACGATTCCGATGGAGAATCTGGACGAACTCCGCAGGAGAGGCTCACCGGCCGAAGCAGGAAGAGAGCCTGTCTCTTCTGAATCCTCCTTAAAAGGCTTCCAGTGGTCAGATTAAGCATCACTCACTGCAGAAGGCACTCCACTTGGCTGATTACAAATGCAATCAGCTGTGGATGCAGCTGACATGCTCATGATTTAATTATAGGAAATGTTCTCATAGCAACAGACAGACCAGCACTTACCCAACCAGACAAAAAGGTACCACCACTTGGCCAAGCTGACACATGAACCTGACCATGACACAACTGTAATCAATGTTTTCCTTGACTAGACATTTTTTAAGCATATCAATGGGAAGTTTGAGAGAGGAGATGTAAGGATTTTCTACAGTTTGCTGTGTCCTAAGTTCTCATCTAAGAATGTTTTCAGCAGAATATACCTGGTCTGTCTCAATTGCTTATTATGACTAAACTTGCAATTATGGATTTATAAGCCAAGTTGTGTTGGAGAATGAGAAAATAGGTAGTTCTTTAGCTATGTGATAGGGACATATAAAACCTGAGAAACCAACATTAATTTCTATATCATGTGCAATAATATATTGGTCACTCAGAAATCTAAAGGTGATACAGTATGTAATAAGTTTCATTGGAGGTTACTACTCTTTTGCTCTTTGTTAATTATTAGCAAAGCTCTAAACTGTGTAAGACTTTTATTTCCTATGATTCTCATTGATAGATCAGCTCTTTGTATAACTATAACAGTAAATGAAAAAGTCTGAAAGGAAGGAATGGCAGAAATATCTGAAAGAAAGTAGGATGAGATTCCAAGTATAGCACAAACTTTACTTAAATTCATTATTTAAGAAATTTGGACAACTCTGCTTTTAGTTATCTACAGTCAATATTGGAAATCAAAAAAATAGGTAAGAAAATTCCACTATTAACTGAGCCTTACAGATCAAGATAGGTATCTAGAGCTCGGATGGAGAGAGAAAGCACATGCACAATTAAAGGAGTGAGAATGCAGATATGTGAAACTCGAGATCCAGGTGATGTTGGTGGGGAAGGGAAATCATATGCTGTCATTGGATGCTCTTCTGTGTCCAATGAGGAGCCTCCACAGAGGGAAAGAACATAGCAGGCCACAGCAGAGCCATCAGTGCCACATGGCAGTGGACAATGGTTGATGACCATGAGAGCAAGAGATTTGGCAGATTCAGAGGAAAGACATAGGGAGAATAATTTATGATAAGGTAAACAACCAGTAATTTAATTTGAGGAAAAAGGGACATCAGAAATTGGGAGGACTGAGTTCTCTTGCACTGACCCAGCACATGTAAGGGCTAGTCTCTTTATGCTTGTGGGGTTTCTTGGTATAGATACATTTTGATAGGCCCTGTATTAGTTAGGGTTCTCTAGAGAAACAGAACCAACAAGGAACACTTGCAAATATAACATTTATAAAAGTGTCTCACGTGACTGTGGGAACGCAAAGTCCAAAATCCGCTGGGTAGACCGTGAAGCCAACGATTCCGATGGAGGGTCTGGACGAATTCCACAGGAGAGGCTCACCAGTCGAAGCAGGAAAAGCCTGTCTCGTCTGAATCCTCGTTATAAGGCTTTCAGTGATTAGACTGAGCATCACTCATTGCAGAAGACACTCCCCTTGGCTGATGACACATGGAATCAGCTGTGGATGCAACTGACATAATCATGATTTAATTCTATGAAATGTCCTCATTGCAACAGACAGGCCAGCACTTGCCCAACCACCACTTGGCCAAGTTGACATGTGAACCTGACCATGACAGGCCTTAGCGTTAGTGTACCTCTGAGAAAGAAGAGTTAATTTTTTTGGAAAATCCTTTTCTTTTCCTCTTTTGCAATAGACAAGGTTGCTAACTTGCTGGGAGAATAGTGTGCGGACCCAGAGAATGATTGTCATGGGGTGGATATGTCCTGAAAATAATGCCTGAGAGAAGGCAGTTAATACATACATTTGCATTTTGAAAGCACGATGCCTTTGATCTGTACAGAGAAAATTCTGAAGAGCAGAAATACGAGTGCATGAGGAAGCCTGGGTAGGCACTTATTGTAATTGCCTAGGTGGAGAGGAAGAGTATTTACCCTCAAGATGGAGTCAATAGATTTAAGTAAAATTACACAACTTTGGAAGATATCAGGAGGCAAAGACTTGATAGTATTGCCTAAGGATGGTATAAGGAGAAGGTGTTATAGATGGAAGATTTCTGATGTGAGCAATTGAATCAATTGTGGTGTCATTTACTAAGAGGGGAAGCTGATGAGGGCAGATGTGTGTATGTGTTTGAGTGTGCGTATGTTTGTGTAAGGGGGCATTATAAATTTAGTTTTTGTATCTGTTTGAGATGCATATAAGGCATATCACTGGAGCTAGTGAATACTAGTCGGAAGTATAATTTGCAATGCAGAGGTGTTGTTTGGACTGGATGTATAAACCAGGAGTCATCTATTTATAGGTATGAATTGAAGTGATGGGAGTCACTGTGACCTGTTCAAAGTGATTAGAAACATAGAAGAAAATGGACTAAGATCCAATAGTTAAATCTGAAGTCAACACATTTTTCTGTGAAAGGTCAGGCAGTAAATATTTTAGGTTTGACTGACCAAATGATCTGGGTCAAAACTATGTAGCTCTGTTGTGGTAATACAATTTAACCACAGACAATACACAAATAAATAAGAATGGCCATGTTCCAATAACATTTTATTTAAAAAAAAAAAAAGAAGAAGAAGAAGAAGAAGGCTAGATTTGACTCAAGGGCCATACTTTGCTGACCCCTGAAGTGGGATCCTAAATTTAAAATCACCTAAATAAAAATGAGTTGGTAAAGCAGAAAGAGAGGTGGGAGGAGGTGGGAAAAAATAAAAGGAGAGAGAAGCAATGTCAGAAAAGTAGATTCAAGAGAGAATTCTTAAAGACAGCAAATTCCTTTGCAAATTAAGCAAAAATCTCATTGGATTTAGCCATTCCTTGTTAAAATTATTGTACAGTACAGTGCAAAGTGAATGTATAGTGGGGAATGAATGATTGCACTGGGTCAGAAAGAATGGAATGGTAAAGTAGACAGAGTGCATATATATAACTTTATTGTGAAAAAATAGCTGTGAAAAGGACAGAGGTGAAATGGCAGCTGGAAAGGGAAGGGTTTTCTGAAAGTGTTAGATGTGCAGAAGCCAATAATTGTCTTTGGTAAGACGTGTGCTCAAATGAGCACTTGCTCCTCATGTTTTAATCATATAGGCTTTAGGGAAAAAAGTGTTTAATTCTCCTCTTAACAAATGCCAGGAACATTTTCTGAGGTCGATTGTATCATTCATTTTATCATCCACTGAAAATTGAAGGTCATGTGGTAAAGAGATGTCATAAGAGAGTTGTGAAAATTTATTCCATTATAGCATACGTCATTGAATGTTTGTCTTGGAAATACATCTGAATAAGAAACTTTATAAGGCAAAGAGACTGCAAAAGAAAGTCTAAGAAGAGGAGGGTTTTCAAGTCTTTTTGCCTTGTGTGCACCAGCAGCGCAGACATACAGACTGATGGACTATTTATAGGTATGAATTGAAGTGATGGGAGTCACTGTGACCTCCTATTCAAAGCGATTAGAAACATAGAAGAAAATGGACTAAGATCCAATAGTTAAATCTGAAGTCAACACATTTTTCTGTGAAAGGCCAGGCAGTAAATATTTTAGGGTTGACTGACCAAATGAGGGGTACCTGCTTGATTTAAATTCTCGTGCTAGCCTTTGCTCATGAAAAGCCTTCGTGGAAACGATGCCATACACAGGATACTGGGCCAAGTAGCTGCAACATATCTGCTGAGGAGAGGTTGCTTAATAGTGAGACCACCTAGTTTTCGTATATAAAGTGGACAGTCAGACCCCTGATTTATGTTGTATGTAGTCACATCCTACCTATGAAAAGACCATTCCCTTCTCGGGGCTGTGCTCCCAAGTGGAAACTCCCTCGATCACTCTGAGCTCACACTAGTTGAAGCCAGGGGTTGTGGGGATTGGTAGTGCAGCAACTCAGATTGCAATCTCCAGGTTCACCAAAGCTGTCCCTTTCCTTCTGTCCCCATCCTTCCGAGTAAGGCCATTCCTCACTCTCCAGATAAGAACACACTTCTTTAGGACAGATGAGGTAAAAAAGGAAGTGTTTCAGTGACCATGTGCTATGGCAGGCACTGCCGTATGAGAAAACAAAAGTGAATGAATGAATTTGATCAAATAGAAAGGTGTCATGTCAATATATTCTTCAGTAAACCAGTTTTAATTGACATCCCTTGAAATTCAGAAATATGGTAAATTTTGTTTATAATCCTTGAGAATCTAGAGGCCATCCTGTAGTTTTTGAAACCCTGTAAGTCAACATTTCCATGTTGTCCTATCTCCATCCTGCTCTCCGATGACCTGGCAGAAATAAGTAGCTGCTTCACTGTTTTCCAGAAAAGATTCTTCCAGCAATAATTTTATGATTTTAATAGTGTTCTGAAAAGAACTATTTTCCACTATTTACTTTTATTCAGTCTTAATGCACTTCCCTGATTTCCTCACCACTCTCTGGCTTCCTGGGAAGAAATGAACTCACTTTTCCAAGTCTCAAGACAAGTCCTTTTTGAGAACTTTACCCACAAATATGGGCTCCTAATAGGGAAGTAGAAACTGCTGCGAGGATAATAATTTCCTTTCTCATTATATTTGTGTACACTCATGTTCTAGAAAGGATTCAGTACAAGATATAAAAGGGCCTTTTTTTCTCAGGAAGATTATGTCTTTGTTTAAAAGGCAGTCCAGATTTATCCTTTTCTATTAAAACTGTACATTAAATATAACAAAGATTTAAGTGCAAATCTCTAAGTCATCCTGAATTTTATTCTCTCTTTTCAATCTAAATTATTCACAAATTGAATGCAACATTTTAAATTTCTTAAAATAGTTCCAAGTTACAGATTTAGATAAACATTATCCTCTACACCACTCACATTGACATGTTTTATTTTCTAGTGACAATGACAATAAAATAGATCTGGTTGTTTAGTTTATATACTGTAAATTTATTCTGACTTGAGACATGATTATTTGGAGTCCTAATTTATTTTAAAACATTAATCCCATATTTTACACAAATTCATCCTGATGAGTCCAAACTCAAATGACATCTTTGTTCATACATGATTTAGAGCCACTTTTTATCTTGTTTATAATGCTTTTAAATTGACTGCATTATAATTCTTTTAAGAATTCAATTTTCTTTCAGGAGATGATGTTCTGTTTGTCTCCTATCCTTTATACATGTTGGCTGCAAATTGACTATGCCACAAAAGCTAGGAATGACATGGAAACAAATTTCAATACCAGACTCAGGAGTAAGAGAGTAAAGAGCTATATGATATTAGTTTAACAATGGATACAGGAAAAAAAAAAGCTTGCAAGAAAAAATATCAAAGACTCAAAAGTCCTTTCTCTGCCAACATATTAGAAAATATCAAGTTTTTACTGATTGAAGGTGAAAAGATAGAAGATTACTTCAATTAGTTTTTTTAGAAGATACTGAGCGTGTCATTTCTACCAGAACCATGAACACTGAGCAGTCATGCTTACCGAACGTTGTGAGGTTACATGTTCTGCCATAGCTGCAGGGCAAGGATGAAAGGAAATGTAGGCAAGGTATGAGGGGCGTTTGACAGCTGGAGAAAGCAGATTAGCAGCAAGCCGAATTCTGACCACACATCTAAGTGGAAAGGACTATTAGTACACGTTAGACTCACCTGGGGAGTTTTCAAAACTACTGACCTCTAGGCTAAACCCAGGCCAATTAAATAAAAAATTCCTGGTTGTGGTTTTCAAGTATGAGAATATTTTTAAAGTTCCAAAGCAATTTTGATATGAGAATAAAGTGGAGAATCACGTATTTAGAGACTGAGATAAAGAAACATTGTAATCATCAGTGAATAAGGGATTCGACATGTGCCTATCATTTGCCCACTTGGGTAGCTTGTACATGCTTTCCATTTTAGATGGAGCCAATTGTTAAAGATTATCGACCTATTGCTTCTAGATAGGGTGAATGAACTTAGTGTAATTATTTGGTAGTAGCAAGAAAAAGCTGATAAATCAGAAAAACTAATCAACATAGAAAATGGGTGAAAGGAGATACCTAGAATAAGGAGACAACTAATAGATAAAAGTAGTATCTACTTTGTACCTAGGTATTTGTATTTCTTTAAGTTTTGCTCTAATTTAAAAATCAATGTCGTTCTAAAATGCTAGTGAATGTTTTGGCTTAGTTGTTTAAACAAAGAACAAAGTAAATGTGATTGAATAGAAAGTCATGCAAACGATTTCTTTCTAAAAATTATCTGTTCAAGGCTGTTCATTCAAATCAAAGAGATTTTAAACAAAACTTAGAGTTATATTTTAATATTCCAGGCTTTCTTAAAGTGTGGTTTATATTTCCCTCGAATCACAATAACACCAACTGTCTATTAAAAGTGAGGATTCATGACCCCAGTCTCAGATGTGCAGATTTGTAATTTTGAGGACAAGGCCTTGCAACTTACATTTTCTTTACAAGCTTCCCAGGAGTTGTGGTACGCACTAAATTTTGAGAATCATTGCCTTATTTCAGTGTAGCTGTAAAACTCAGGATTTGCTTTTGATACTAAGGATAAATGTCTGTATGCCATGGTAGGCCAGAAGAGGGCAGCAGAAAGCTGGAATTTATGGGAAAGAAGTGACGACTTGAGGGACCTTGGAAGTTATCTAGGATTAGGGAGAGTATTAGGGAATCCAGTAAAGTGCATGCAAGCTTGCAATTATGGCTAAAAACAAACTTGTTGGTCCATTCGTTAGGCACTTAAAGAGAACTGAATGAGGTCAGAGAAGTTCATTCAAAACCATGTGTCAAAGTAGAAAGCAAGTCAACTGGGAGACATTACCAAGGCAGATGTTTAGGTCCCGAATCAAGCACAGAATCAAGAAGAGAAGCAGAAGGAAAATCAGAGCTAGTACAGGAATCAAACAGAATAAAAAATCATGACAAGTCGTGAGATTGTAGGAACATAAATCCGTGTATGTATTAACTGAATTCTTTTGAAATAATAGCTTTTAAAGGGACATTGATATGAGTTCTAAATTAAAAATTGATAATGCTGAGGGTATTTAAAAAGAAACAAGACTTTAACAGGTGGATTTGAAAAAACCGCATAATATATGAGCTAGAAAACTTTGTTTAACCGTGTTTAATATAAAACAGTTTCTGGGAAACGTCCCAGTGTTAATAACAATTACTTTGCTAATCCACCATTTGCTTACTCACTATTTGTTTGTTTGCATCTAACTAAAAAGTTCGAACTTTCCTTCCTTTAAATTATATGCTAATATTTTTATATTTACCTTTTTATCTTTTTAATCTACTTTTCCTTATTCTGCTTACTTTGTGCATAAATGACAATTTTTTTTATTGTGCACTGAAGGCTAGTATCCAACCATCTATTGTAATTTGTAATTTCTCTTGATAGAATACGATTATAAAGAATACCACCACTAATATATTCTTCCAGTAATGACAATGCAACTGAAGTTGTTGATATTTAAGTTGTCTTTTATTAAGAGAGTAAAAAGTTATATGCCTCACTCATCCCAAGCCTCTACCAGTAATTAATTGTTTAGGATGCTTGCTTTTGCCAAAAGGCAATGATTGGCCAAGTTTGCTTCAGCATGCTGTCTATTATAACATATTCTGCCATATTTTTATTTCCATATTTAATGTTAGACACATTCTGTAGACATATTAGAAACATAATGCTTACTGCTTGTTGTTCCATCACTTCATATGCTTGATTACTTTAAACATTAAGCAAAAAATAGCTTAACTTTGTATGTTGCCAAATACAGAAATATATATGTGCATTCAGAGATCTGAATGATCTATAGAAAACACGTTTTAATTATAAATACTACGGAGAATAATTGTTCAATTCTATGATTAGTACTTGTCATGCAGTGATAGCATATGGTTAAACAGTATTATCTCTGTTCAGAAATGGTTTATGAAAGCAGCTTTTCAACTCCTGATTATAAGACAGACTATTTTTTAAAGAGTAGCCACTACCAAACACTTAGTTGGCAAAATAGTTAAAGTTTTTTTTAAAAATGTTCTTCTATGAGAGGGTTAGGAAAGAAAATACAAATACATGTTAATTTTTTCAGAAAACATTGAACAGCAAGTTGCTTCTCAGGTTGAAAGAAAGTAATTCTGAAGTGAAATATTTATATATGGTATCAGAAGGAAATATTTATAAGGAAAAATTAAGCATGGAGTTGTCATAATATGTGTGCAAATATAAGATAATCGAGAGTATGAAAATCTATTCCATGTATACTTCTTGGAAGTTGAGATACTTCTTATAAAACAAAAAAAATGGAGACCTCAAAGGAAGAGAAGAAAAATGAACTTCATCTGATCTTGAAGGAAACAAAGAGTTTATAAGAATGTAGAAAGGAGTAAATAAAATTGTACAAGTGAAGAGTCAAAATAACTGCCCAAAATAGCTTATAATCACAATATAAATAGACAGAAACAAGGACAGAGGGTAAGAAGGAAAGACTGATGATCTGGTATTCAATATCTTTTCAATGCATTTTCATTACACTAAAAGCTTAAGGAACCAAATAACAACAACAAGAAAGAATTAAACAGGATTAGTGATATTCTCATCTTCAGAAAGCTGTTAAAAGTTATTATTTTTCAAAATAACAGCAATACTACTTTAAAAGATGGCATGTGTGATTGTATGAGTATTTTAGTCATGATCACAGAAATTTAGTGAACAGATTCCTTATTATACCATCATCATTAACACATCGATATACTTGTGAATTAGCTGAAGGAGGGAATTGATCATTGGAAAGCATTAAAGAAATCTGAAGGGGGAAATCGATGATATTGGAAAGCACTAAGGAGACAGAAGCATGTAGAAAAACCTTGATTAGAATATACGATAATCTTAACCTCTCCATCCACCCGTCATCCATCCTTTCATCATCCATTCATCACCCCTCCATCATGCAGCCATGAGCATGCAGTGCAGATGGGGCCACTGGGCAAAGCCAAAAGCAGGGTCGGCTACGCTTTGGAGATGTTTTGTTTGGGGAACGCACCGATGGCTGTCAGGCTATTGTTAGAAAAAGACACCAACGAGAAAATAATCATTTGAATTCCAAATTTTCTACTATACTATATTTAATCTCAGCTTTCTCTGAACTCTTAACATTCCAAAACAACATCACCAAAAATAACCATAAAACATTTTCAATATTTTATGATGGATGTTGTTAACAAAATGAAGATTTGTGAATAAATAAACAGGTAGAGCAGAATAATCTTACAAGATATTTTGTTATTTTTAGTGATTAAAGCATCTATGAAATAATATCAAATATAGTCAAGTATCTTAAGAAAAGGAATATGGAAACATGAGAATTAATTTCCATTTCTTATATTTAAAGGTGACAGCAAGGTTATTTTGGTTTTCTAATGAACATTTATTTGAGTTACTAACATTTTTGTTTAATTCTAAGATGTTATGAAAAGGGATAGTTGAGTCAGGTTAGCTAGAAGCACGATGCTGATGTTTCCTATATTCAGAAGTTGAATGTGATTGAAAGGGCAGAAAATGAATGCTAAGACGACAAAAGGATGGGCTCTGCTGGATTTTCTGCTAATGGCCTAAACACACCCATGTTTGAGGCTGGAAACATTTCTTCAGGATCCTCTTTTCTGGATGGTTCCAGGTTAGAAGTTATCAATGAGAGGAACTTGCTCATAATTTGGAAAGAAGCAAAACAGAAGACATCATTCTAAAGAGGTCATGGCTCTGTGCCCCAGGAGAAAAGCATATTGTTAATCTTTCTCCCATTCTTGTAGGTGTGGACTCAGTATAAATAGGACCCTTTGAAGTGTTATTTTTAGTTAAGGTGTGACCAACTGACTATATAAAAGAAAATGTCATGGAGAGTTGCTGCATGCCAAAGGTCAGTGGGATCCTGGAAGAGAAAGGAGAGGACACCACCATGGGATGGAAAGGCAAGGAACCAAAGGGTTTCCGATGAGCCAGACATTAGCTACCAGGGGAAGAAGTAAACCTTCTAGACTCTGAAACTGTGAGACAGTAACACTGCATGGTTTAAGCCAACCCATTGTATGATATTTGTTACAGTATCCTGGAAACTAAGAGGCTCCCTACTTTGGTGATGCAAGTTGTCAGCTTGGAAAATAAAATAAAAACATCTCTACTAAGGATATTTGGTCCTCATTTATAATTCAAGTAAATTTTTAGTAGTCTACAAGTCTATTCAAATCCTAAGGACATCAACTATTGTGAATACTGCTCCAATCACTACTCACTGCAGCACCCACAGTCATCTTGTCTGATTTGCACTTGTGTCTGAACCAGAGTCCGTAGTAATTTCATCTAAGACACTGGTTTGTTCACAAGGGATCTCTCAGCGTCAGGCTTTCAACTCTAATAATCCCTGTCTTCTTAGCCTGATGAGACTGCCAAACTCTCTGCTTTGCTTTTCAAAGGTTCCTTATTTTTTATAACTTCATTTCCCAGCTCCTTTACTTCTCAGCAAATATCTTGAGGGAAAAACTTGCTGAGTGATGGGATCAGTTCTCATTCCTTGCTTCCCATTAGACTTAGATCTCGTTTGACTGTTTGTTGTCTCTCAAATCTTTCTAGCCCATTGGCTGAACCAAAAACTCAATTCCATCTTTGGCTCTCATCAGTGACTGCTATCAGGACACAATCCAAATTCTCAAACTCTTGCCTAGAGTCCAAAATCAGAAAATGCCCCAAAAGGCATTTCTTTGGAAAATTTATTTGAAATACTTATGTGTTATGGAATACCTTCACACTTGAATATCAATTCATCTTTTCTTATGCCTTTCTGCTTTTCTTTCATGAACTCTATGTTGACTCCAAAAAGTTTTTGAAAAGTTGTTCTGTTCTTAGTTAGTAAACTTTTCTCAGTTAAGGTCTTCCTTTGATCATTAGGAAACCATTCCAATTCCCATGTCCTTTAGTAAGATTTTAAGGAGGAAATATTAGTTTTCCTTTCACTTAATTATTCTTTAATGAGAAAAAATTTATCTAGATCAAGAGTTTAACAATAAACATTGGCAATTTCTTGCTTTCCATTTTCCAAATTAGGTAAAAACTTTTACTGAAGTTCAAATTAGAGGATGGAATGTTATTTCAAAGTTCTATACAATGCCCATAACGATCCATTCAACTAGTTCCTCTGAACTGAATTAAAGTGGCTATCCTGTAATGTCTATTTCTGATTTTAGGTCACTAGCCTGGAGGGATGTAAAAACCAGCAGTTATTGGCATAGATGTTACCAAAGTTCTCCCCGTCTCTGTGGAGATAATCTAATTGAAAGTTTCCACCCTGCAATATTGAATCAGGATTAAGAGAAATGGCTTCCCCCACAAGATTGAACGAGGATTAATACATGGCTCTTCTGGGGGTATATAATACATTCAAACTGGCACAAACACTATTTCAATGTATAAAATAATGTGACACATATCAGTACCAAAAGGACACTAATTGTGTCAGTCAATCCTCATTTCCTCCTTCAGGCTCATATAGTCTATGACCCCTGGAAACAGAGCTGATATGTAAGAATGATATCACAAATTCCATGTGTATAACTGGGCACTAAGGAGACAACTTCTTTATATCTCAAAATCTAAATTCACTGAAGAGGTTAAAGTCATTTTTTTTTCCCTAGGGAGATAGGGAATTTAGGGCAAGTAGTTTGAGATTTAGAAGGATAAGGGTGATATATTTATTCACAGATTTCATGAATCCCACCAGGACTGGAGATAAAGGCCCTAGGCTGGGGTGTGAGGGAAGCAAGGATAATGGGTTTCATCCTTGTAAAGACAGGTGCTCATTCTCCCTGGCTTTGGGAATTTTGCTCAAAGTCCTAAAAATAAAATTTGATAAAAAAGAGACAGGCCATGTGGTGATGTGAAGCTGTATGTACCCAGAGAAAGATGCTCTTAAATTTAGTCTATTCCTTGGGTGTGAACCCATTGTAAGTAGGATATTTGATGAGGTTACTTCAGTTAAAGTGTGGCCCACCTCAATCAAGACGGCTCTTAATCCTTTTACTGGGTTCCTTTATGAGTAAAATGAAACTCAGATAAAAAAAGCCACAGGAAGAAAGAGGCTGCACATTGACCAGCCAGGAGAGAAGGGAGCGACCGAGAGATGCCACCATGTGCCTTGACATGTGACAGAGGAGCCAATAGTTGCTGACAGCCAGCTCAGATCACCAGTCTTTGGGGAGAAAGCCTTGCCTTATGATGCATTAATTTGGACTTTCGTTAAGCCTCAAAAATGTAACCTAATAAATTCCCATTGTTTAAGCCAACTCATTGCATGGTATTTGCTTGAGCAGTCTAAGAAACGAAAACAAATTTTGGTACAGATAGTGGGGTGCTGCTATTGCAAATACCAAAAAAGATAGACATGGGTTTGGGTTGGGTAATAGGTAGAGGCTGGAAGAAATGTGAAGTGCTTAATAGAGAAAGAGTAGATTGTTCTGCAGAGACTGTTGGTGGAAGTATGGATACTGAAGGTACTGTCCATGAGGCCTTAGTCAGAAATGATGAACATGTTCTTGCATACTGGAAGAAAGGCCATCCATGTTGTAAGGTAGCAGAGAAATAGGCAAAATTGAGGTTTGATGTAGGATAGAAGGCAGAACTTGAAAGTGATGAACTTAGATATTTAGCTGAGAAGAAAAGGGCAAAACCATGAAACTGAGGTATGGACTGAAGGCACCTTACCTGGCCAAGAATGTGGGCTCACCTATATGTGTGGTAAGGTGGCTCTGCCTCAGTGCTTGGGAGGGTAAGGCCAGTGCCCTGACAACTGTGGAGCTCCTGGTCACCAGCCTGATACATGGAGAGGCGTCCACAGTGTTTGGGGACGGTGTCCATTGTGCAAACAGTTGGAAGGGGTGGGGCTGCTGTTTCCCCAGGCCAGGAGGACGAACATCCTTCCATAGGTGTTGCTCAGACCAGGAAATCTATGTCCTATTGGTTTTCAGAATTGTTTGGTGCCAGCGACCACTGTTCTTCTTCCAGTGTGTCCCTACGGGAAAGGAAATGATTGTCTATGCTGGTCCCTCCATTGTTTATCTGAAGACAACTTGTCCTCTAGGTTTCAGATGCCCACAGGTGGAGGTGAGTTGTTCCCCAGCACAGACCACACCCAGAGCTGATATTTATGATACTTTGTAATTAATTTTGTTTCTGAAATTGGTATGTTGTGATGGAATGAATGTAATTTTCTTTTTTTGTGAAATATCTTTTTATGTCATATACTCATGTATATCATGAAATTAGAATTTCTTAGTAATTCATGTAAAAATTTTATTAATGAAATATTGTGACCCTTTGCCATTCATATTTGCTATAAATACTACCTGTTTTTAAAAAATCTTTTAGTAAACTTTCAAACATATATTCATTGTTATCAATTTTTCTTTTTTTCTTTTTAATATTGGATACCATTGTCTCTTTTCCTAATTGTACTGGGATTTCTGGCATGTACCATTCATTTTGATCTTGGATTTTAAAATGAGTAAAATACTCACTTTAACATGCCAAGTACATTTTCTGATTTTAAAAAGAGGTTTATGTTATCATTGTTGTATTGAAGTAAGGAATTAGTCATTGTATTTTATTCAAGTAAAAATTTGTATCCATTATTGTTTTATAAGGAATGCATATCACCAGATGTATCTCAAAAATTAGAATTTAGCAGATAGGAACTTCTCAACATGCATTCTGTGATTATTCTGATGTTAAATATCATTTATGAAAGCAAGGATGTTAGAAAGAACAATGGAATAAATGTATGCACACACATATATGTATTCACGAATATATACATGTATATACATATATGTACGTGTGTATATGTGTGTGGTTGTGTGAGTGAAAGTTAAACATAAAAGAAAGATGGAAGACAGCAGAAAGGCTCATGATAAAGACAATATTTTTGCATTTTATAGCTGATTTAATAATGTGTTTCTGGTTTTCCTTGATTCATGTTTCTAAAAGTTTCTCACAGTTAAACATTTCTAATATGTGATTTGTCTGGCTTTTGACTCCTCAATTAAATATTTAAAAGATCATATTTTGTTTTGATTCCCTGAACATGATGCTGTGTCAATTAAGTAGTTGACTCTGTAATAAGGGAACATAACATGTTTATTTCTCTCTTCCCTCTTCAAATGAGTGTTTGTGGCATAAATTAAGCCACACATAGTTGATGCATCATTATTCATTGACAACTTCATGTGACACAATTTTTTTTAAAAACACCTTAAAACAAAAACAAAGCTGTAAGATATTAGCTGGAAATTAGATTTTTAATATATTCTGCTATTTATTTTCAAATTTGGTTTATGATTATTTCATAAAACTTTACATAAAAATGTTCAGACATTTATATTTCAGAGGCAGAGGTAGAGAAAGGGCAGGGTACAGGGCAGAGAGAGAGAGAGAGAGAGAGAACTGGCAACTTTAAAAGCTGTGGTTATGAAACTGCAACACGAATTTCTTATTAAATGATCTATTTTGCACAATAGTATCATATGTTATTTTTTCCCAACTTTTTGTTGTTTACATTATTTCTAGTATTGCAGGTTACTAAATATTCTGATTTCTATCATGTGAATTTGTTTTTTGATCCTTCTATCCTGTCAGTGCTGAAACTTCAAATGTTTTGAATCATAACAATCTCTATTATCTTAGAGATTTGGTTAATTTGGAAAGGAAATGTGCTTTAAAATTTTGGTCTTTTAGAAGCCATCTTGTTAATACATTGTGGGCTAATCCTCATAGATTTGAGTCTTCTGAGTCATAGGGTTCTTGCTGTTTATAGGAATATAACATCTGATATTGGGGACTTGAAGAGCTGTCTTACTGAAAGGCAGAGACTACCAACCTCATTCACCCATGTTCTCACTGGTTGATTTGATAAAATTAAATTCATGCCTCAAAAAGTTGATCACATTTTGGCCCTAGAAAACATTATATTTTGTGAAAGGAAATAATTATGGTCCCCTTTTCTCTTTCCTAATCTGTTTTCATGCATAAACTATATTAAAACAAGTCATTTTCTTCCAAATGTATCCAAAGTTGTAATAACAGTTGATATAAATAATGCAGTTGTAATAGTCCCTTCTTATATAACTCAATCTATTCATGAGACATAATCTTCTTATGAACTCAAAGTCATTAGGATCTGAAAAAAGGAGATGATTAAAGTAATCTAAAAGTATCTTCTAGCCATCTGGGAGTGTGCAGATGGGCAAGGCATCATGGTACAATGATGAAATTCCTTTATGATGGCTTGTGATGGGTGTGGGGGAGAGGAAGAGAAAAAAAAGGAAGGCGGAGGAAGGGAGAGAGGAAGAGACTGAGGTCTTCATCACGTACAAAAAAGAAAATAAGTAGGAAGGATTGGAATATGCCCATATAATAATGACAGAACTGAGACTGAGGTAGACCTAAAATTAAAGGCACCATTTTTCCCTTATCAGACATTGGCTGCTTGCAATTTTAAGAATGGCCTGGGATACTGAGGAGTTTGTTCTTTTTATAACGATCTTAACTTATAAAGCCTGGCTCTAAACTTATTCCTGAGAGCCACTCAATTTATTCCCCAGGAATGGGAACCAGGTAGTTGGGACTCCCCACATACTTGTTTTTCTTTTTTTTCCAAAAAAAAAAGGATTCCTATCCGTCAACTTCTTTGACACGTAATGGTCATCAGAACTGAAAAGAGACCAGTGATCTCTATTTGACTTGCCAAATAAGACACCCGATGCAGAACATGCAGTTAGAACCAAGACTGTAGAGTGAGTGAGTCAGGGATTAAGAACTAGGAGTTTTAAAAACTCACTTATATTGAAAAGGTAATTGGAAAAATGCTTAAAGGCAGTAAGAAGTAGTATAGTTATAATGGTGACATGTTACAGATCAAAATAGCTAATATCAACTCATGTTTTCCCAGTTTTATTAGCTGTGTGACCTTATTTAAACTTCTTATTCTCAGCTTCTTCTTAGGTAAAGTGAGCATACTAATATGATCCTCATAGTTATACGATGGTCAAATGAGACAAAGAATCACAAAGTACTTTGCACAGTGCCTGATGCATAACAGATGTTCTGTATATTTCAGTTATTGTTACTCCCATTATTATTATCAACACAATCATTATTTAGTCAGTTAGAGATGAAACTTTGAAGTCCAGAAACATATAATGATCAAGTTTCAGAGTTATGCAAATACACAGAAACCCAATCTATCAATCAGCCCGTTTCAGGAAATGTGGCTATAGCTGGAGAGTTAACAATAGCAGAGATTGAAGTTGGAGATGACATGATATAATACGGTGAAGCCACGGTCTCTAATAGAAAGAATAACAGATATTCTCAGCCTGACTTGGGCATGTTGAGGGTAGTGGGAGAGGAAAAGTAAAATCTATTCAATGGTATTTTTAATGCAGTATAACTGAGGGGCTTGAACAAATAAAGACAGTGTAGTTAAGATGGAGTCAAAGTAGGCGCAGAACTACTTTAGTGCAGTTCTCCAGGTATGGTCGTGAACTTCTTAAGTGCGCCTCACGAGGGACATGACTGCTAATGCCTTGACACCAGCCCTAGGTCAGTAGCTACTGACAACTTTTGAAATTGCAGAGACGTCGGGCTAGAGAGCCATGCAGACCATCGTATCATAGGTCCGAGTTTTGGAAGGGTTTTGTCATAGGTTTGCTTCCTCTGCTGAAAATCTCATTTAGGCTTCAACCTCCTCCAACAAGCAATCATACATTTTGAAATACTTACATACCCCTTCACTGATCTCACTGACGTTTTTAATGTTTCTGCTGGCATGGGCAAATCCCAAGGACATAGGGTCATCATTCAGTCTTCTTCCTTCCTGAAAACTTTTGAAGAACATCAATAAAAAATAATTCCTAAGACATGATGAACTTTAGATTTTATTTTAAATTCCTAAAATTGTAAATCATGCTGAAGAAAGGAGATAAGCTGTTGTTCGAAATAAATTACAATGCTGTATCTATCCATTTGGAAGAGGGCAGTTCATACAATGAGTGGGGATTAGGAAATTGTTGTTAATTACATATGTAAGTAAAACCAAAATTAATATCACAGAAGGAAGTGACAAAATAGAGGCCAGAGACCACAATTTTTAAGAACATTTTGGGAATAGTAAATGTTGTCCATTTCTCCTGTTTGTTATTTTGCTAACTCTTGCTTCCTTCTCTGTAATAATAATTAGCAAAATTCTTAAAATTTTAAGGAACCCTATGTTTGTCTTTGGATATATCAAAGAAAAGGTGAGATGGGAAGAGTGTGTACCATTTTGTATTCAGCTTTTAAAAAATATACTATAGATGGTGTATGTAGTTGTAATTATAAAGAAGAAAAGCAGCCCAAATCATTGATGTGTAGAGAGAGAAAAAAGGAGATAATATGAAGAAATGAGTTGATTTCAAGAAAATTCCTAATATCCCATTCTTTAATTTTTTTCCAAATCAAACAGATAAATTTAATTTTTGCAAAACTTTTCAGGAGAGACATTTCTATAACTAAAAGCACATGTGATTCCTAAAATATATATATCTCAAGTTGAATATGAATTTACAATAAAGAATATGATTTATAGAAATAAATTAATAACCAAAAGGGAAGTCATCAGTCACAATAAAATAATTGGAGCGCAGATAAAAGAACAATCTAAAAGATGCTATAGAGAACCCCTATAAAAGGAAGAGTATAATGGAGAAGATAAATATGCAAAAATCGCAACTAGAATTCCTAGAAAATATAGACTTTAAAAATGTGTAAAATACTAAACATAGTTTAAGGGAAAATTAGTTATTAAATGTGCCTACAATGGAAGGATGAAATGTGCACAAGCGAGAAGAGAAAATGGAAGACTGAGTAAGAAGGGCAAACTTATGTCTGACTGACGGAACCTGGTCCACGAATTTAAAGAAAATACCTTTCCCTAACTAGAGATGCAGAAATGAGAGATTAAAAAAAAAAATTTTTCCGCTAAAATATATAAATTGCAGTTGTCTCCAGATGAAGAGGGAACTTTATAGACCTACCAACCATCTGAAAGAGATTGAGTTAATAAAAACTGAGCCTAGAAAAATGCTTACAGTAAACTTCATTAAAATCTTCAGAGAATAAAAAACCTTTATCATATATATGTATATATAATCTCTGTCTATATATGTAGGCATATATATTCTTCCAGAGATTAATGAGAAAAAAAAAGCAAAACAGTATGGGCTTACAACTCATAATACAAAGAAATTTATAGTTCCAGAATACCATATCTGAAAACTTTGGAGCCAGATATAGTCAGAATTTACCATTTGTTTTATTTTTAGAAAGGTAATATGTATATATTTGTATGTTTCACAATATTTACAATAATTTTTAGTGTAGCACTCTATTATGTTAATATATAACCTGTTTCTATGAATAAACATTAATATTTCCAAAATAAAATATATGGTTATTCACATAATCTTTGATAAATAGTGTTATATACATTGCACTTATATTTTGCTAAACTGGTAAATAAAATAGTTTGAAAAATATAAATCTTAAAAACGTGACTGTCCTCATTTGAAACCATGTGGTCAGTGAAGCTTCCAACATGTGCAGATTCAAGCTAACATTTTGCCTGTACACATATATGCAATAAGTGTTGGCTGCATCATTTTGTTTAAAGATAATAGAGAAGATATCTTATTATTGCCACTGTTATTGATTGAGTCGGACATCTCGTGATGGTCAGAACACAAGATTTTCATCTGATGAAATATCACTGCAATAATCTTATAAAATACTTTAAAAGATTTTTCCAGTGTGTTCCACCCCATTGACATATTTCAGACACCTTTGTGCTGAGTCATTTCTTCCATCAGTTTGGGACATTCCTTGATTCTACTTGGATGTGTCTTCATCGAATGGATGATAGGAGATAAGAAGAAATACACTAAAATAATCCCCCTAAATTACCATGAAATTGTGTGTGTGTGTATTTGCATATTCTCATATGTGATCTCATTTCCCAGCATGGTTGAATTCTGCCTTAGGCCAAGCTGTGTAAAATTCTATTAAAAGCAATGACAACAGCAAACAAACAAACAAATCTCTGAAATGTTCTGATTACAAGAAAACCTAGGAAGCTGCAGCACAAGGCAGCTGCCAAGCACAGCAGCGAGGGCCTCCGAGTGCCTCAGTTTCTCTCTCTCAGGCTTTTGGTAACTCTGAAATATCAGCTTATTAATTGCTTCAAGTTTTCCCTTAAAAATGAAAAGAAAGTTTAAACGGATTTTTTTGAAGCTTGTCCTTCTCCTCCTCCTTTCTGGTTTTCCTTCTTCTTCTACTTATACTTTCTCTCCACTAACATCGTCCGAATTCTACAGAACAAACACCCTGCAGAATTCTAAGCTAATTCTGGCTCAACACAATGACCCCACTCCCAGATGGTTGCATTTCTTAATGCCTGCTAAAGGTTTGAATATTAATGACTTCTCGAAGTGAGGAATTGTACATTTTCCATCTGCTCTGAGTTCCAAGAACTCTGACTGCAACTGTCAGCTCCAGAAAAGTATGACAAAGAGGTTGCTTTGAGCCACTCTCATGTCTTATCTAAAATGTGACTTTTTTAACATTCCCTGTCAAAATGGCTGTTTTTCTAAAAGGAATATCAGTATAAGCTACTGAAGTGAATAAAACTGTCGCTAGCACAATGTTGTTATGGCACTATTATGTAAAATATTTATATTATATATATGAAATGAATAAATGAAAACCAGAGGAAGTGCATTTTAAATTGTTATTTAAAATGACAGGAATATAGAGATTAGTATGGTTGCAACATTTTTTACTCTTTATAGGGTTTCATTCTTTCTGCTGTTTGAAGCAATGCAGTGACAACTGTATTTGGGATAGTTACTTTCAAACCATTATCTAAGATTAGATACACAAAATGCTAAGGAATCTATTCTTCAATGTGTTCTGTTAACAATGCTGATAGCATCAGCCTTTAATTTATTAAAATAATAGCCTCTTTAATATCACTTGCAGTTAGCATTTTACATCTCCCATCACATTTGGACATTTCAATTTGCATAGATTTTAGTGATCATTTAATTTTGAGAAATTAAGCTGTCGCTTTTAAGTTTCAACTCACATGAATCACTTTTATGGCAAAATGTTGAAAAGGACAAATGTAATAAATGCTTGAAAGAAAAGGCATAAGACTCGTATTTCTGTTCTTATAAATTGATGTTTTACAAGATATCAGTAATGGAGGCAGATGTTCCAAGAAAAAAGGAACATGACTTTCAGTTATTTCTGAACTATCTATATACACACACACATACCATAAAATGTATTTGAAGGATCATTATTAAACAGAAAGCTGTCTCTGCATTTCAGATGGTAGCTTAAAGTAGGTGAATGGACTTATTGTAAAGGGATGATTAAAAAAATAACAATGTTAGCTACAATTTATTAACATTTGCTTAACGTCAAAGCCTGTGCTAGGGGCTTTAAAGGAATTATTCCTAATACTAGCAGTAATCATTCAAGATAGATGGATCTAGCTCCATTTTACAATTTTGAAAATCCAATCTCTCAGAATTTAAATAATTTACCTAAGGGGCATAGTAAAGCTGAATTCACATTCAAGTCTGCTGACTTAGTGTTTAAAATATAAACAGGAAGATACAAGTGCTGGAGAAGATGTGGAGAGAGAGGGATGGACCTGTTCACAGTGGGTAGGGGAGTGGAGCAGTGCAGCCCCTCGGGAGGGCAGGGTGGTGGCGCCACAGGACGGAGGCTAGCATAGGGTTGCCGTAAGATCCTACAATCCAGTTACTAGGTATATTCTTGGAAGAAACGGAAGCAGGGACAAGAATGGACATGTGCACACTGGTGTTTATGTCAGCAGTATTCACAGTTTGAAATGGACGAGGTGGCCTGAGGACGCATCAACAGATGAGCAGTAAAGTGAACTGTGGCGTATCTGTACAAGGGAACACTGAGCGGCAGTGCGAAGGGATGGAGTTGTGAGCCATTAAACTAGGTGAATGGACCTTGAGGAGTATGTTGAGTGAAATAAGCCAGAAACAAAAAAGATATGCATCATAATACATCACTAATGTGGCCTAAGTGGGATGTGCGAACTCTCAGAATTGAATTCGAGAGCACCTGTTGTAAAGGTTCCTAGCTGGTCAGCTCTTACAGCAGCCACGCCTATGCCTGAGAAAGTCAGCATTGTACTATACAGCTACTGTTAGAAAAAGCTTAAAAGGAAATCAGACTTCAATTAGAAATCCGAATGAAATGGATTTGGCTAGGACTAAGGTAAATCGGACTAACGGGTGAAGGAGGATACTGTGTTTTAAAACTTCCACTTCTGTGTAAGATCAAAGGAAGAGATGTTTATTGGGTGCTAAATTTATATTTTCTGTAGCACACTATCCAATTGAACTTGTATGGTCAGCTTATTTGAACGCCATAAGTACATGGAACCTTAAATAGGGAAAGAGATCTTGTTGCTTTGTCCAGGTTGGTGAGATGCCCTGATACATCCCAGAGTAATTTGGACAGAGAATAAAATAGTATTTGCAAATCCCCCTTGAGGGATTGGAGAAAAATATGGAAATATTAAACTTCCCCACCTAGGGAATTCCTGATATTCTTGCAAACAGTGGGGACTACCAATTTAATAGGCCAAGTCTTCAATCTTGGGGCTCATCCCTAGGAAACTTACTCCAACAAAGGAGAATCGAAGCCTAACTATATTTATGCCTGACTCACCCCCAGAGAAACCTCTTTTGTTGCTCAGATGTGGCCTCTCTCTCTCTAAGCCAAGATGGCAGGTGAACTCACTACCCTCCCCACCACGTGGGATGTGATTCCCGGGGTGTAAACCTTCCTGGCAATATGGAACATGATCAGGGAATGCGTCTGGACACAGCATCTTGGGATTGAGAAAGACTTATTGATCAGAAGGGGGAAGAGAGAAATGAGACTAAATGATGTTTCAGTGGCTGAGAGATTTCAAATAGAATTGAGAAGTTTTTATGGAGGTTATTCTTATGTACTATATAGATATCCCTCTTTGTTTCTAGTGTGTTAGAATACCTAGAAGGAAATACCTGAACATATTCCAGTAGCCTTGATTCGTGAAGATGATGGTATAATGATATAGTTTTACAGTGTAACTGTGTGATTGTGAAAACCTTGTGGCTGGCACCCCATTTATCCAGTGAATGGACAGATGAGGAAAAAATAAGGACAAAAAGTAAATAAATAATAAGGGCATAAAGGGCATGGGATGTTTTGGGTGATCTTTTTATTTTTAACTTTTTTGAGTAATGGAGATGTTCAAAAATTGCTTGTGGTGATGAATGAACATCTATATGATACTATGATACTGTGAACCACTGATTGTATACTTTGGGTGATTATATGGCATGTGAATTTATCTCAATAAAATTGCATTTAAAGAAAAAACTGTGCTTTTTTTTTTTTTTTACTCTTTTCACAGTCTCAAAAAATGATCTTAAATTTCAATTAAATACAATTACTACCTCTTTATCCACCTCCTTTCCATATTCTCCCTATGCACATAAACTCAGGAAAAAGAGTACTTTGGGATTTAGTTAGACCCCTAGGCAGAGATCTTAGGGCAACATTGCAATAAGTTGCATGCCCAGAAAATGTTTTAAACTCTCTAAACTGGCTTGGTTTGTGACTTCTATTCTGCTGAGGTCTCATTCTAAGGAACAAAGAGTAATGTTTATGTGGTGACGAGGTTTCTTGGGGAGAAAGAAACATTATGAATGAGATCTTGTTTGCAAGCCTGACTAGAGAATGTGATTTTGATTCTACGAAAACCCAGAGAAAAATAGTAATCTAATTGAATTTATCAAATTGTATTTGTTAGTCTTAGGAGGCAAGTTACAATTTTAATTTGCCATATGGTAGGATAAGAAGCAAGAGGAAATTATGGGTATGCCTTCAATTGCTTCTTATTTTTCAGAATAAAAGTGGGCAGCTATATTTTCTCCTAAGAAATTTTGAGTGCAGTCCTTTATTTCAAATCAAAGCTAGATATTAGCAAATTCTTTAGCCTATGACTCTTTTTATTAAAATGTTCATGTTTTCCCTTTGATATCTTGATGACTAAAGCATGATTAAAAACACTGAAGTTGAGTAGATGTGCATAATGACTGGAAAATTTACTTTTTATAAATAAATTACATTTTTATTGGAGAACTTGTAGGTTTATGGAAAAAAGCATGCAGAAAATACAGAGTTCCCATATGCTCGCCCTCATACACACAGTTTTCCCTATTATTAACAGTTTTCATTAGTTACAACTGATGAAATAATGTTATTTTAATTATACTACTAACTTAAGTCTAAAGGTTGCATTAGGTTAATAGGTGATACCATCCTATGCTTTTTCAAAATTGTCCTACTAACATATACACAATACATTTTCCCTTTTAACCATATTCAAATATAATATATAATATTATATATGATATGTATCATATATAATATTATATATGATATATATAATATATAATTCAGTGGTGTTAATTACATTCACAATTTGTGCTTCCATTATCACATCCCATTACCAAAACCTTTCTGTCACCTCAACAAGAAACTGTTTTCAATAAAGCATTAACTTCTCACCCTGATTCCTGGTAACCTGTATTCTAGTTTCTGACTCTTTGAAATTTCTTATTCTAATTATTTCATATCAGTGAGGTCAGATAGTATTTGTCCTCTTGTGTATGGCTTATTTCACTCAACATGGTGTCTTCATAGTTCATCTATGTTGTCACATGTATCAAATTTCATACCTTCATATAGTTGAGTAATAGTCCATTGTATTTATACCATCAAATTTTGTGTATTCACTCATCTGTTGATGGGCACTGGGATTGCTTCCATCTTTTGGCCATTGTGAATTATGCTGCAATGAACATCAGTGTGCAAATACCTGTTTGAGTTCCTGCTTTCAACTGGTTTTCTTTATTTGTATTTATACCTTTAATTGGGATTCCGAGGTCATATGGTGATTCTGTACTTGACTTTCTTTTTCCCACAGCATCTCCGTCAGTTTACACCTCCTCTAATAATGAACAAGTGTTTCCATATCCTCTTGGGACACTTATTTTCATTTTTGAATTATTGGACATTTTAATGGGTGTGGAAGAGTAGCTCATCATAGTTTTGATTTACATTTAACTATTGATTAATGATGTTGAATGTTTTCCATGTGACAACTGGCCATTTGTACACCTTCTTTGGAGAAATGTCTATTTAAGTCATTTGTCAATTTTTAAATTGAACAATGATGATGATTGAATCATGTCTCCCATGAAAGGCATATGCAGGTCCCAGCCCCTATTCCTGTATGTGTGAACCATTTTGTAATTAGGACCTTTGAAGACGCTGTTTGTTAAAACATGCCCAAACTAATGAGGGTGGGCCTTAAGCCAATATGGCTGAAATTATAAGCAAAACGTTGAACATGAGATAGGAAGCCATAGGGAGAAGCCAGAAGCTGGAAGTCAACAGAAGCTGGAAGAAAAGGAAAGGATATTTTCATGTTACCGAAATGGCAAGGAGCCCCAACAATTGCCAGTAGCCATCCCCAGAACCCCTCAGTCTTCAGGGAGGAAGCATCATCTTGCTGATCCCTTAATTCTGGACTTTGCCCCGGTTTCAAAACCCTAAGTCAATAAATTCCTGTTGTTAAGCCAATACACTGTATGGTAATTGTTTCAACAGCCTGGAAGCTGAAGCATGTTGTTTTGTTGTTGTTGAATTATAGGAATTCCTTATATATTCCGGTTATTAAAACCATATAGGAAATGTGGTTTCCAAATATTTTCCCCTAGTATAGGTAGGTTGTCTTTTACTTTCATGATGAAATCCTTTGATGCACAAAAATTTTCACTTTCAATGAAGTCAGTCCTATTTGTCTAATATTTTCTTTGGTTGCTTGTACTTTTGGTGTAAAGTAAGAAACTATTTACTAATACAAGATCCTGAAGATGCTTCCCTATGTTTTCTTCTAGGAGTTTTATAGTTTTTTCATATATTTACATCTTTGCTATATTCTGAGTTAATTTTTTGTATATGGTGTAAATTAGGGGTCCACTTCTTTTGCATATGGGTAGCCAATTTTCCCAGCACCATTTGTTAAAGAGACTATTTCATCACAGTTGAATAGAATTGGTAATTTTTCAACAGTTGTGACAGTTGGTTTCTAAACTCTCAGTACAATTTTATTAGTCTATATGTCTGTCGTTTGTGCCATGAGTCATTTAGAGAAGTTGTGGATGTTAACTGTAGTCCAAGATTTAACTTAGGATTCACCAGTTTTCATGCATTTCCATGGATTTTTAAAAATTTTATTCTAAAAATATATATACTGCCTAAAATATTCCCTTTTAGCCACATTTAAATATATAATTCAGTACTGTTAATTACATTCAAATTGTTGTGCTGCCATCACCACCATCTATTACCAAAACTTTTTCATTAGCCCATGTAGAAACTCTGTACATTTTAATTTTTTTAATGTTGCCTTGATTACTGAAACTTAGTAATAAGTTTTAAAATTGTTAAGTATAACTCTTCCAGCTTTGTTCTTTTTTTTCAGATGGTTTTGTCTATTCAGGACACCTTATCCTTCCATATAAATTTGAAGATTGTCTGTTCCAGTTCAGCAAAGAAGGCTGTTGGGATTTTGACTGGGATTACCTTGATTCAGTAAATTGCTTTGGGTGGAAATTATATCTTAACAATATTTTGTCTTTTTATCGATGAACACAGAATGTCCTTCCATTTACTGAGGTCTTCTTTGATTCCTTTTAGGGCGTTTTATAGTTTTCTGTGTACAATTCGTTTGCATCCTTGGTATGATGGTTAGCTTCATACATCAACTTGGCCAGGTAATGGTGCCCAGTTGTCTAGTCAGACAAGCACTGGCCTATGCGAGTGCCTATGAGGCCATTTCATGGCCTTAAATCATCAGTAAGCTGATTGCACCCGTGGCTGATTGCATCTATAATCAACTCAGGAGACTGCCTTCAGCAATGAGAGATGTTTCATCCAATCAGCTGAAGGCTTTAAAAGGAGTAGTGATGATTTCAGCAGTCAGAAGAGAAACTTTTCAACTCTTTCACCCATCCAGCTTCTACTGGGGGATTCATCAAAGTCCTTCTTTGGAGCTCCCAGCTTGTAGCCTGCCTGACAGGACTTGGACTTATGCATTCCACAGTTGTGTGAGTCACTTTTATAAAACCTCATAATATTTACAGATATCTCCTCGATAATGTTTCAGTAGAGAACCCTAACTAATATACTTGATTAGATTTATTCCTAAGTATTTTATTCTTTTAGTTGTTATTGTAAATGGAATATTTTTTCCATTTATTCATTAAAAATGTATAAAAATACTGCAGAATTCTGCATGTTGATCTTGCACCCCACTATTTCGCTGCATTCATTTACCAGTGCTAGTAACATCGTTGGGGATTTTTTATAATTTCCCCTATATAGATTCATTCCATTTGCAAATGGGGATGGTTTTACTTCTTCCTTTCCAATTTGCCTGCCTTCCATTTCTTTTTCTTGCCTAATAGTTTTGGCTAGAAATTCTAGTAAATGTTAAATAACTGTGGCAACAGGTGACATCCTTTTCTTGTACCATATCTTAGGAGTAAACTTTCAGTCTTTCACCATTGAGTTTGATGCTAGTAGCGTGCTTTTCACATATGCCCTATATCAAGCTGAGAATGTTTCTTCATATTCCTAGTTTTCTGAATGTTTTTATGAAGAAGGAGTGTTGGATTTTGTCAAATTTCTTTTCTGTGTCAATTGAAATGATGATATTTTGTTTTTTTCCTTCACCCTATTAGTTTTGTGTATTACATCAATTGGTTTTGTTATGCTGAACCACCCTTGTATAACTGGGATAAATCCCAATTGATAATGGTGTAGAATTCTTTTAATGTGCTGTTAGATTAAATTTGCTATTGTTTTTTTGACTGATTTTATCTCTATGTTCAAAAGGGGTATTGATCTAATTTTTTTTCTTGGAATATCTTTATCTGGCTTTGGTTTGAGGGTGATGATGGTTTTACAGAATGAATTAGTGTGTTTTCCTTTCTGATTTTGTGTCCCCATCTGATTTTGAAATTTTTTTATTGGGAGATTTTTGTTTGTTTGTTTTTAATTTTGGGTTCAATCTCTTGTATTTTTTGTCTGTGAAGATCTATTTCTTCTTCAGTCAGTATAGGTTGTTAGTTTTAGTTTCCTAAGTTGCTTAATGAAATATCATGGAATGGTTTGGCTTAAGCAATGGGAATTTATTAGCTTACAGTTTTGAGACTGTGAGAATGTCTAAATCAAAGCCTCATTGAGGCAATGCCTTCTTCCTAAAAACCAGTTGCCAGTGATCTTTGGCTTCTCTGCCATATGCCAAGGCTTTGCTCTAAAATCCTAAGGATCTGCGTTGTGACTCTCCTATAGGAACTTCCCCAAAGCTGCAGAGAGCATCTCTATTTGCCAGTGACACTTCCAGCACCATTGGATCTGCTGCATCATATGGCACAAGTGGCAGAGCAGCTTGTACAGCAGCCAGGACCTGTTGCAGAGACTCCTCCTGTTCCAGGACCCAGTCAAAACTACCAGATTTTTGGGTCATTAGATAGATGGACCAAAACAGCATACCCAGATGAGGAATATGTTGTGTCTGAAATCCTAACTGGCCAACTAGGCATTGTACCTCTTTTTTGGTCATATGAAAGGCCAGATGAAACAGCTCATCTTTTACCTAGAAGGGATATCTTTACATGCCACACACCACTGACCCACATAAATTTCACTGAGGTGGAAGGTTTCTGAACTTTTGTGGAATTTAACTCGCACTGTCTGTCATGCACATGCCTTATGAATAAGTCTAGAGTATTTGCCACTTCTTGCTTAGTAGTTTAGTCAACATGATAACATCAATATAACGGAACACTGTGATATCTTGTGGGAGAGAGAGAGAGAGGATCAATTTCCCTGTGGACTAGAGTAGATTTTTATACTGGGAGTGGGTTGATGCTATTGCAAATAAGGAAAGTATGTGGAAATGGCTTTGAAATTGGGTAATGGGTAGAGGCTGGAAGAATTGTGAGGTGCTTTGTAGAAGAGACCTAGACTGCTTTGAAGAGACTGTTGGTAGAAATATAAATGCTAAAGGCATTTCTGTTGAGGCCTTAGAAGAAAATGATGAATGTGTTGTTGGAAATTGGAGAAAAGGTGTCCCTTGTTTTAAAATGGCAGAGAACTTGGCAAAATTGAATTCTTATATCGGATGGAAGGCAAAATTTGAAGGCAGTGGGCCTGGATATTTAGATTTCCAAGCTAAGTTTGGAAGATACAGTCTGGCTTCTCTTTGCATTTTATTGTAAAATGCAAGAGGAAAGGGATAAGCTGAGAACTGAACTCCTGGGTACCAAGAAACCAGAAATTCATGGTTTAGAAAATTCTGAGCTTCTGGGAAGCAAGTTCCCAGAGAACAGTGCCCTGTGTGAGGGTTTTAGTTGAACATGGATCCAGTCAGCCATTACAGTGCTAGCGAGATTGTAGGTGCAGTTATCCAGGAAGGATCTGTGGACAGTACTATCTGACGGTTTGGACCCCTGTGAACAACATGCAAAATGGACAAGTGTTTTGCAAGTTCTGTATGAACATAACTACTGCCAGCTTGGACTAAAACAGACATAAAAGAGATAGAATGAAGGAAAAATCACTTCAAAGGCAGAATCAGGGAAGCTGGGGTCTGGACCAAAGATAGTTTATGGGGCAAGTGTGTGAACCCACCTATGTGTATGGAAAGGATGTGTCTACCCTGAAACTTGGGTCTCAGCCCAATGTTCAGGAAAGGTGCTACCACTCCAGTGCTCTCAGAGGGTGGAATCTATTCCCCAGGGAGATTCTGACCATTACCCCAATGTTCTAAGAGGGTGGAGCCTTCACCCCAGGGTTCAGGAAAAATATGGCTGCTGTGCAAGCAGTTGGGAGGGGGTGGGGCTGCTGTTCTCTCAGGTCTGGAGTAGAAAACGTCATTCTATAGATGACTCTCAGACCTCGAAATCTATGGGGTAAACTCTGCATGGTTTTGGTAATTGTTTGGGACTAGTGACTCCTGTTTTCCTTCCAATTTCTCCTTATGGTGATGGAAATGTTGATCTTATGCCAGTCCCTCCATTATGTACTAGAAGCAGATAACTTGTTCTCTAGATTTCACGGGTTCACAGTGGGGAATTTAGACTCCACCTACAACTGATTTAAATTAGACTCTGTACATAGTATTGTTACTGAAATAATTTAAGGCTTTTGGTATATTATGATAGAATGAAGAATTTTGCATGTATAAAGAACATATCTTTTTTGGGTACGGAGGGTGGAGTGTGGTGGTTTGAAACTGTGTACCCCAGACAAACATATTCTTAAATCTAATCCATTCCTGCAGATGTAAGCCATGGTAAGTAAGACCTTTCGATGAGAGTATGTCAGTTAAAGTGTGCTATTCAGAATGAGCTTAGTCCTGTTACTGGAATCCTTTTTCAATGGCGTTAGTATGAAGAGAAAGAGAGAGAAAGCATTGGAAGCAAGACACTGAAAGCAATGAAACCAGGAAGAGATCAGCGGACATCATCATGTGCCTTGCATAAATCAGAAGAGTCAAAGACTGTGATCACCTTTCTAACTCCTTGATTTGGACATTTTCTCAGCCTCAACACTGTAAGCAAATAAATTCCCATTGCTTAAGTCAAACAATTTCATGATATACTTTGTGCCATCCAGGAAATTAAAACAGTATATTTCTAGGAATTTTCCAATTTCACAGTGGTTATCTAACTTGTTAGCATAGAGATATGCATAGTATCCTGTTATAATCCCATTTATTTCTATAAATGGGATTTGGTAGTAACGATGTTCTTTCATTTGTGATTTTTGTTATTTGCACCCTCTTATTTTTCCTTTGTCAGTCTAGCCCTCCATTCTTCCACAATTAGCTCTACTTATAACAAATTATATTTCTAATTATCATATGTCTAAAACCACAGAATCATCATTACTTTATATGCATTTTCATATTAGAGCCTTTAAGAAGTAAAAAGTTGAGTTGCATTCCAAAAAATACAATAGCCCTGGCATTTATAACAACCTGTGCTGGTTCACAACTGTGGTGCACCCAGAAAAGCTATGCTCTTTAATCCTCATTCAATATTGCTGGGTGGGATTTTTTTATTGTTTCCATGGAGATGTGACCTACCCAGATGCGGGTGGTAACTTTTGGCTAGATGGTTTCCATGGAGATATATCTCTACCCATTCAAGATGGGGTTGCTTACTTGATTCCTTTATGAGGGAACCATTTTGGAAAAACATTTAGCTGACAGAGCCCATATAGCCAGAGACCTTAGGAGATGCAGAAGGAAAATGCCCATGGGGAAGCCTTATGAAATGAGAAGAGAATGCCAGCAGATGTCACCATGTGCCTTCCCAGCTGAAGAGGTGTTCTGGACCCATCAGCCTTTCTTAAATCAAGGCATCTTTCCCTGGGTGCCTTAGTTTGGACATTTTCATGGCCTTAGAACATAAACTTTCAACTTAATGAAGTCCCCTTTTTAAAAGCCATTCATTTTCTTGAATATTGCATTCTGGCAGCTTTAACAAACTAAAACACCCCCATATACCTTTGCACATGTCTTTATGTCTTTATGCAGCTTGAGATTGTCTTGTCTTTTCCTTTCAGTCTGAAGAACTCCCTTTAGCATTGCTTTTAGTACAGCTGTAGAGTTGATGAACTGGCTCCCTTATCCTATTCCTCTGTCCTAGTGCTTCTCTACTGTGTGCCTTATATCTGGAAATCTTTTTCAAAGGCCTCTTTTAGCAGTTTTTATTTATTACATTGTAGTGAAAATAGTCCATATGCAGAGACCAGAGGCTAGCACTGAATATTGGCTATGTCATGTATTCACTTTGTTTCCTTGACTCACAGTCTCTGATGTACTTCTAAATCTAGAAATATGGGTAAAAAGTTCTAATTTCTTTAGGATTTTGTGAACAAGAGGTAACATGCAAAATGCTTAAAAGTAAACACCTAGCACAAAATGACCACATAACAAATGTCAGTTAATGTTCTTTTGATGCCTTAAAATGGATTGTTATTATTTTATAATGACACTTGAATTTAAGTTTGAGATATTTATTTTCTTAGCACTTGTTTAAACTTTGAAAACTATTTTTTCTTTTCTAATTATTTTAAAAATCACTTTATTTAAAAATTTTAAAGTATTTTAGCTGTAATTTTTATTTGTCTTTTAGTTTGTTATTTTTAATCCCATTTCTTCAGTTACATTAACATTTTATTTCTCTTTTTTCCTTTAAGAATGCTCATGAACAATTTTGACTTAAAAGCTTAAATTTTTCCTTCTTTTTGGAACTGTTGTACTCTTTAAAATTCTTTACCTTAAGGTTTCCTTACAGGTAGCACTGTGCTTTGAAATCTGGAATACCATTTTTGGGTTCATTACAATCCTGCAATAAATGGAGATGGGATTTCCACTTCCCCCTTTAACCACAAGTGTGCATTTGTGAAAGAATTCTCAATATTGTGGCTCTTAGCAGAAGCCGTGCTTCTTCTCTTGCTCTTCAAGGAACTGGGGAGGAACCTGTTCTGTTATTTTACAGCCATTTCAGTAACTGAATTTTCCCTTAGCTGAGCTCTGACAGAGGAGGGCCCGAATCTTCAGACGCTGCTTATTTAATTACTCTACCATTTTTACAGTGATCTCTGATAAACTGATAAACGGTCCCTTACGTTGAATGTAAAACTCTGCCTTAATATTTTTGAAGTGTTTTGATAATTACTACAATTTTCAGTTTCCATGGTTAACTCTATTAAAAATAAAAATGTCTAGCAAATTCCCAAATGATTTGCTTTTTGTCTCTGGGTTGGTATTTTGTTTTCTGAGTTTGGAAGCCCCTGATATAATTGTAGTTATTTATTTCCTCTCTCTGTTTTCAAAAAGTATAATCATAATAAAATAGAAAAAAATGTGTACTTCTAAAGAGTATTTGCAATGATATTAGAAAAAACAGAAAATATGGATAAAAAAGATTAACTATTCATACCTTAATATTACATGTAGAGATGGTAAACAATTGATGTATATTATTACAGATTATTTTTCATGAAAACATAAACATGTACTTTAAGGACATTATTAGTTAATTAATATAAAACTTTCATATGTGATATATGACATAGGGTCATATATATATGTGTGTGTGTTGTTTGTTCACGTCAGTTTTAAAATTCTCTTAAAGAAATCTCATATTTTTCTATTATTAAGGATACATTTCATTATTTCTACTATGCATGGGATCAATATTTCTGTTTATAATTCCCACTGCACAAATTTTGCAGTAAGAAAAAATAAATATGACTCTATGCCATAAGATTTACTTAAAACTTAGGTATTGCTTACAAACTAGCCTCAGCTAATGTTTTTATAAATATTTTTATTTTTTTTTAAGCAAATTGATCATATTCTAAGTCTTTTGATGCCTGGAAGATAACTTCCCTGGTAGAAGGGTCACAAACACCAGATTTGGGCAATGTTTTTCTAAAAGAAATCGAATACATTTCCTATTCGATTTAACAATGAAGTCTGTCTATATGATTTCTCTCACAAAATTTAGCGTTCTCACAATACCCTGGCAAAATCCGTTCATAATCTCTTAAGTTCACCACAGTCTCTACTACTACTTAATGTGTGCCAAACCTAGTCTGCTTTAGTCTTTTATGATAAGTCTGTGGACCCTGCATGCATTTAAATTGGTGATTCCAGCTTTATTGTGTGTTTCTGTTTCACTGTCAACAACATACCTGGAGGCAAACCATCTTCATCCCCTGAGACTTACCACATTTTATCACACCTGGTGTGATGGGTGATTTTACGTGTCAATTTGGCTTGGATATTGTGTCCAATGGTTTGGTCAAACACTGGCCTAGCTGTGGCTGTGGAGGTATCTCATAGATGGGATTGGCAGGCACAATCAGTTGAATTTAAGTAAGATTACTCTGCATAAGAGGAGCAAGCTTCATCCAAATATCTGGAGGCCGTAAGAGCAGGAGCTGAGGGTTCCCAGGATCAGAAGTTCCTCAGAACATAAATATCACCTTTACTGGAATTTCAAGTCTGTTGGCTTGACCTACAATATTCTGACTTGCCAGTCCCAACAACTGCATGGAAAATTGTTAAGATAGAGCTCTCTGGTTTTTGTACCCTGTTAATTCTGGTCTTCTAGAGAATCCTGACTAATATATCCTGGTTTACTGCTTAGCTGTAACATTTTTATTTTATGACAAATCTGATTTTCTTTGTAAAGCTGCAGGAGTGTTCTTATTTTCCAAAGATGTAATTAATGAATTACTATTGTAATTATCATTATCACAGTATGTAGATCTGAAATATATTAGGTGGTTGATTGTAGTAAATTACACTCTTTCTTTGAATAGTAAGATGATTGTGAATGCCTAACTTTGGTTCATGCTCATAAATGTTCCATTAAAAGCAAAGGACAAGGACAAACCTTGGTGATCACCATGTCTAATGCTTAACCTAGAGATGGTTTTTTGGTAAAAATCAGCAGAGGGAATGAGAAATGGCAGCTTTCCACTTGCTTGAGAGTCCCCCTGCCCAGTAACTGAGCCCAAAAACTGCTCAAAGAAAGCCAGGCTGTGAAAAGGATTGAACTGATTCCAGAAAAAAATCCAGTGCAATGATTCTTTCAGCAAGAACAAAGTGGTGCAATAGAATGAGAAAAATATATGATGTAGGAGAGAGCAAAATTTTTATGAAATATTGCAAGCACTAAAATATTTGGTAAAATGTTAAGTGGCAGAATTACTACTGACTTTGAGTCAAGAAAGTGTGGATTTAAATCTTACGGTTTTGATGTTTAGTTCCTTAGTTGGGCAACTATTCACCTGAGGAAATTAGTTAACCTCTCTGCCCTGGGGTTTCCTCATCCATATAATGGTCATGATAACTGCTTACGGAAACACGTTTGAGATACACACACATAGTACAGGCGTAGAATACACAGTGTCAGGTATTGTCGTTGCTACTGCTACAGCTGCCATTTCTACTGCTCTCCTCACTGGCAGTCCTTTGACAGTGTCCTGTGGCCTTTTCCACCTCTCAATCTCTGCACCATTTAACAAAGGTGTCAACAGACACCTGAAGTCTTCCATGTGCTATTTACAGGGTAGTGTCCACATGTCAACATTTAAGATCAATTATGTTACATTTAATTACAATTGGTGGAAAAGTCAGCATTTTAAAAATGCCCTGGACCTTCTTAGAATTCTTGCCCAGTTCTTGAGGAATCGGGCTCCAATCTTCATCCATGAATTCCTCCCTCACTTCTCACCTGACCCTGTAGACTAAATCTTTTTCCACCACAGCAGTATTAACAAAAATTCCCATTACTTGCAACCTCAACGAGACATTGGGTGAAAAAGGCATGTTATCTGTGACAAAACATGAAACAAAACCACCTATTGCAACACTTGAAGTGTTCACAGGTTCTCCTCTCTTTTCGTAGCTTCCCTAGCATCAGGTTCCCATATCCAGGTCCTTGAATTCAGGATGCAAATGGAAAACGTGGTGTTTTCCTAGTGAGCTACCATGCAACCATGCACATCTGTAGTCCCAGGGCTCTCCTATATTTGTGGTTTCCTAGGGCTGGGTGGCTTAGGACAAGAGTAATTTATTCTCTCACAGTTCTGGGGGCTAGAAGTCCAAACTAAGGTGCCAGCAGGGCCATGTTCCCACCAGGCTGGAGGAGAGAATCCTTCCTTGCCTCTTCTTTGCTCCTGGTGGTTCCTGGCAATCATTGGCTTTCTTCGGCTTGTAGATGCAACACCACAGTCTCTGTTTCCATTTCCTCATCAACCTCTTTTCTTTGTATCTGTCCTCTTCTTATAGCAACCATTGTCACTGGATGCAGGGCCCACTCGAATCAAGGGGGACCGCATTTTAACTTAAATACATCTGCATTTTGTGATGCCAGCATAACCTTGGTACGCTGGTACATAAACTTGACAAAGGCATTAGAATAAATAGAAATTATATTAACACAAAATCTTCCAAGTAAAATAGAAGATAGAATATGGTGAAATGCAAAATTCTAATCTACAAGGCACTTCAGCTTATTTCAAATATACAGGGTTAGTTTAACATTCAATAATTGATCCTTGGGATTCAGAACAAACAAAATAAAGGGGAAATATCTTTTGGTATTAGATGCAGAAAAAACATTTGATAAAATTTAACATCTATAAAATTATTTTAGCAATTAAGTATATTATATGGTTCCATTTTATATATCTACTATTAGCTTATAATATATAATATGCTTTTAAAAGTTTAGTGTTTGCCCTAAATATTCTTTATCATTGTATTAGCATCTACATTTAAATGTAAATATACTTCATTAATTTACCAACGTCTACCTTGAAATAATATAATGGTTACCATACCATGTAAGAAATTTACATCCAACACTAACAATTCCTCCCTTCCATATTTCGTGGTATTGTTTTCATGCACTTTACTTTTTTTTTTACCCTACTTTTATAATTGCTATAAACCCAGAATAAATGTCTTTGTCTTCTCTAGAAGTTAATTATTTCTTGGAGTGATTAAAAAAGAAATTAAATCTTTCATACTTACCTTCATTGTAAACATGTAAACCCACTCTTTCTGCCTTAAGAACTTTAATATTTCTTGTACCACAGGTTTTCAGTGAATGACATCTGTGTGTGTGTGTTGGGTCTGAAAAAAGTATTTTTTCATTGCATATTTTTGATATACTACACAGCAAGTAAAATTCACTTTTTTTAGTTCGATGTCTGTTGGCAAAAACACAAACCACCACAATCAAAACATGGGCTATCTCTGCCATCACAGAAGGTAACTCCCCGACTCCCCTTTGTTTTGTAGTCAACTGGCACCTGCCTGCACGTCTCCCTCCTCGCTGGAAACCACTGACCTGCTTATGTCTCTATAACCTTGGCCTTTCTCAGAATATTGTAAGTGGAATCCTGTAGTCTACAGACTTTTGAGTCTCTTTTCTTCACTTAACATAATGTATTTGAAATTTATACATGGCACTCCATGACTTAGTAGTTCATCCTTTTTATTACTGAAAAGTATATCACAGCATGGATGTGCCACAATTAGTTTTCCTTTCTGGGGTCATAATGAATAAAAGGCATGACACGTGTTCACATACAGTTTTTTGGGTGGGCCTTGGTTGTCACTGTAATTGCAAAAATGTCTACGATTGAGATGTCGGGTCATTTGTCAATGCAAATTTAAATTTAGGAATGATGGTAAAGCTGTTTTCCGTCATGGTCCTCACATGCTTATAAGCAGTGCGTGAGGATCAGAGTTGATTGGCATCATCGCCAGCGTTTGTCATTGCTAGTTTTGGTTTGCGTGGCCACCATTCCAGTCATTGGGTAGTGGCAGCTGATTGTGATTTTCACGTGCAGTTCCCAAACATGAAATAACATTGAGCATTTCTTCATGGTTTCTTTGCCACCTGTGTATATTCTTTGGTGATATGTCTGTTGTATGTACTCAGGACCTCCACCCCATGCTCTCTGTTCATCCATTACCTCCCAGTTTTCCAGGAGGGGAGATGGGGCAGGAAGAAAACCCCATATGAATGCCATAAAGGGTTTCCTGCCATGACAGGTAGAAAATAGTCTTCCTTGCAATACCAACACAATACAAATGTGCAAGACAGAGTGTGGTTGCTAAAGAGAAGAGGGGCAGTGTGGTGAGAAAATCATTCTCCTGAGACCTAGGCACACAAGCAACAACAAAGAACCTTGACCCACCTTGCACCATATACAATAGTTAATAAACCAGAAGTGTAATCCATAAATGAAAAAAGAAAAACCTTTTGCCCATTCTGTGAACTGGTTTATCTGTTTTCTTATTATTGAGTTTCAAGTGTTCTTTATCAATCCTGCTTACAAGTCCTTTATCAGATATATTTGACAAATATTTTATCACAACTTGTCCTTTCATTTCCTTAACAGTATCATTTCTAGAGGAGATATATTTAGTTTTAAGGAAATTCAATTTAACATTTTTTCATTTATGGATTACACTTCTGGTTTATGGATTATACCTAGAAAATCTTTACATAACCTGAATTCAGGAAGATTTTCTATGTTCTCTTCTAGAAGTTTTGTAGTACTTGATTGTACATTTAGTTTAATAACTCAATTTTTATTAACTATTGTATATGGTGCAAGGTGGGTCAAGGTTCTTTGTTGTTGCTTGTGTGCCTAGGTCTCAGGAGAATCACTTTCTCACCACACTTCCCCTCTTCTCTTTGGCAACCACACTCTGTCTTGCACATTTGTATTATGTTGGTATTGCAAGGAAGACTATTTTCTACCTGTCATGGCAGGAAACCCTTTATGGCATTCATATGGGGTTTTCCTCCTGCCCCATCTCCCCTCCTGGAAAACTGGGAGGTAATGGATGAACAGAGAGCATGGGGTGGAGGTTCTGAGTACATTTCTACCAAAAATCTGTTTTTTAAAAATGTCCAAGTGAGCTTCTGAACATCCAGTCAGCCAACCATCATCTCAGATCCCCCTTCCTCCCAGAGTCCCCTTCCCAGGACACTCTCACATCTTCCGTGTGCTCTGGAGGCTGTCTCAGGCAGTTCTTGCCCATGAGGAAGCTGTAAACCTCAGTGTTCTGGATGCCACCCTGTGATGGCTGCCCACAGTTATGATTTCCAACATGGTCATCGGGACAGCCTGCTGGGACAGAATAAAGGTTGATGGGTGGGGTGGGGTGGGGTCAAAAATAATTCTAAACTTGTAGCACATATACTGATATTTCTACTTTAAAAAACTGTACAGTATGATTGTGGAAATGGAGAAAGCTGTTATGGTAGATTACATTATGTACACCAGCAAAAACATGCTGTTAATCTTAATTTGCATCTTGTAAGTGTGAAACCATTTGTAAGATTTTATTTTTAGTTAAGGCGTGGACCACTGAATCCCAGTGGGTTATAGTCTATATTAATGGAGACCTTATGAAGAGAAGAACCATAAACCAGCAGTCAGAGAAACATGAGAGGAGCCAGACCATAAGGAGAGGACATCTCCCTGTGATAGGAGGTAGAGATTCAAGCCAAGGAACCCCCAAGGTCGCCTGCAGCCTGCACAAGAACTCTACAGACTCTAGGAAAAACAAGCTCACATGTGCTTGGGGTTCAGGCCAACCCATTGTATGACATTTGCCATAGCAGCCTTGCAGTCTATATATAGATAGAAAAATTTAATCCTGACAGATAGCAATTCTCTCCAAATTGAGTTGCAGATTGAAAACAAATCCAATTAAAATCTCTGCAGTTATTTTACAATAAATGACAGGAAGTTCTGAAGAACAAAATAGAAGATTTTTATACTACTGAATATTAAGATATTATTAAATTAAAATAACTAAGACGAGGTGGTATAAGCACAATGATACATACACAGACCCACGGAACCAAACTCCAGGTCACTAACAGACCCTTGGCTGGAAATCGGAGTGTGAAATATGAAACCACAGAACTTCTAGAATATAACAGAGTAGAATGCCTTCTTGGCCTCGAGGTATGCAAAAACACTTCTTAAGCAAGACCCCAAAACCATGAATTATTTAAAAAGATGCATCATGGGCAGGCCACAGTGGCTCAGCAGGCAAGAATGCTTGCCTGGAATGCCAGAGAACCCGGGTTCGATTCCCGGTGCCTGCCCATGTATAAAAAAAAAAAAAAAAGATGCATCATGTTTGTTTTGGTTTGCTAAAGCTACCAGAGTGCAATATATGAGAAATAGGTTATTTTACAACGGGGATTTATTAACTTACAAATTTGTAGTTCTAAGGCCTGAAAATGTCCGAATTAAGCCATCAGCAGGATGATTCCTTCTCTGAAGAAAGGCAAACAGCGTCTGGGATGCCTCTGTCACAGGGGAAAGCACATGGCTGGCGCTCTCTGTCCTTCTCTCCCAGGTTTCATTGTTTTCAACTCCTGACTTTGGCGGCTATTTCAGCTTCTGTGGGTCTTTGTTTGCTTCTCTGAAACTTATCTCTCTAAGCTCTCTCCACTCTTTCGGTCCTTTATGTCCTCATAAAGGCCCCAGCAAAAGGATTCATTGATTGGGGTAAGTCATATCTCAAATTGAAGTAATCTAATCAAAAGGTCCCACCCACAAGAGGTCCTCACCCAGAGGAATGGGTTGAAAGAACTTGGTCTTTTCTGGGGTACATAGCAGGTTCACATCAGCACAATATTACATTAAAGTAATTGTTTAGCGTTTCTAGTTGGGGTGATGGAAGAATTTGAATATTGGATGGTGCTGGAATGGTAGCATAACCTTATGAATGCTATTAACAGCACCGAATTACATATTTGAGTGCAGTTCAAAGGTAAAATTCTAGAGTCTATATAGGTTAAAAGAATAAAAATTAACAAACAAACAAAAATAAGACTGTACAACACAAACAGTAAACCCTAACGTAAGTCATAGATTATAGCTGATAGTACAAATATAAGGGTTCTTTCATCAATTATAACAAGCCTACTAGACTAATGCAAGGTATTAATAATAGGGATGGCATATGGGAGCTCTGCATTTTATGCATGATTTTTCTATAAATCTGCAACTTCTCTAATAAGATAACTTCTCTTCATCCAAACACAATATTAAGATAGTAAAAGGTAAGGAAAAGAATAGGAGAACACACTTGTAATGCACATATGTGACTACATAAATATATATATATATATATATATATATATATATATATATATTATAAAATACAAATTCCATAGAGAGAATTCCTGCAATGATCCAATAAAAATATTTAAACCTTGAATGGAATCTAACAAAAAGAGATTTCCAAATGGTCAATGAACATGTAAATCCAAACTCATTAAATATCAAGAAAATGCCAAAAACTGCAACTACATGCCCCTCCTCAAATGGCTAAAGTCAAAAGACAGACAATACCAAGGATTCCAATGTTCAAAGATTCAGAACAATTTAAAGTCTGATATCCTGCTGACAAATTTTTAAACTATGACAGTCATTTGTCAATCTGCACTGTTAGCCAGATTTACTGGAACTGAACATACAGCTACTTCATGAACAAACATTTTAATCTATGATGTGTGAAAATGTGTTAAGTTTAATGTGAAAAGCTTAAGACAAATACAAAAAAATTAAAAAATCATAAACCTGTAGCTTAATTATCACAAGGCAAATAGAACTGTCTGACTATAGCATAAGTCAAGAAATTGAAAATTACTTTTATTTATATCTATTCATATTTATAAACATTTGTATATTTATGTCCATGTAAAATGATTATCCAAGTTCTCCAAAAGACATGTGGAAGACACTGATAGCATTATTATTAATAATAGCCCCAAACTGGCAAAACCCCAAATATCCTTCAAAAGCATAATAGGAAATAAATTGTGGTATGTACATAAAATGGAATATTATGCATCAGTGAAAGTCAATAAACACAGTTAATGAAAATGCAGCAATATAATACTGAACACAGGAAGTCTTCACAAAGAAAACATATATTGATACTCCATTCAAATAAATGTCTGTTAGCAAATCTCTCCACATTGTTAGAAGTTAGCAGAGTGTTTTCGTTGGGGAGCAAAGCAGAGGCAATATGTAAAACAGGATTTTAAGGGAGCTGCTGGTATTATGATAATTTTTTCTTGATCAATGGGGTAGATAATGCAGTGAAGTTGCTTTGGTGATGAGTAATTTAAGCTGTTCTATATGCATGTTAAAGTTGAATAAAAGTTAAGGTTGAAGATATTTATATATACTGCTTTCCTTTAAATGATTTGTTTTTTTGCTTATTGTTTGTTGAGTAGATATCTCACATGAAAAATATGAAAACAGATTGCAGAATGGAAAATTTGTGATATGCAATACAGATAAAACTGTAACAGTGAATTACAATGCAAAGGCTTTCAAGTTGAAAAGCTATGGGTCTGTTATGCTGTCTTTTCTCTGTCACTAATGAATAGGAAGATTTGGTATGTCACAGAATCATGAAATAGCCAGCAGGTTTATATGTCTAAAGTGAAGTGGCAGGGGTGGGGTGGAGGTCAGTGGAAAGAGTGATAAAAAGTTTTGAGATACAATAGAAAGCACCAGATATGGCACCAGATCATGTATCACTTTATGAAAAAATCCTTAGAAATGCAATATTTATCTGGAAAGTCATGGAGAACAACGAAAGGTTTTAAATTGCGACATTATTATTAAGATAATTAAAAGGATTATTGGCCAAACTATTGAAGATAGTTTAGAATGTACTTGACTATAGACTACTGAGCATGGTACCTCAAAAAGCCAAACAAGGTTTTTCTTGTCTATGGTAGTGGTAGTAGAAACAAAGATGGAAAATGGTAAAGATTTGAGAAATAATTAAGAAACTTGAATTACCAGACTTGATGGTTAAATTTGGGAACAATGCATGAGATGCACAGGTTTTGCTTTTTCTGGGCTGAATGGCTTTGTGATTTAAGAAGATGCAAAATACAAGTGGAGGAACAGTGATGACTTAATAACCTAGAATATTTTCATCAATTATTTGGCCAGTAAGTAACTTCAGATTGATAACTTAATACCTCCATTCTTTAAATTCTGAAATGGAATTTTTGATAGTTTGCCACACTGGTCTAATAGCGCTAATCAATTTACATATGTAAAGGACTTGAAATATTGTATTCATGCTTTTCTGAAATCTCCAATGAAGGAGAAAGCCTCTGCAGGGAAGTGAGTGCTTTAAAGTAAGTACATTAATTTCACAACTGATGACTTGAATAATTTAACCAGGCTCTGTGTGACAGCCTCTTGTTCTACATTTCAAGAGGATCCTATAACCTAAACTAAAAGTTCTAGAGGAAAGCGGTCAATCTTCGTTTTGCTTGGCTCTAATCCATGGAAGGAGTCTGATAGCCTGAAACATAGGGTTGAAAATGATGCACGAAATTAAATGTTCAAAATACATTGAAAGGTGAAAGGGATGATGAGGTTGGATGTGCATCCTAGCTACCGATCTGTCTTCTTTATGAAGGAACCACATGCTGGCATGGGCCTTTGGATATTTCCACCAGTACAGGAACATCGTCTACTTTAATCCACACTCTTTCTGATATACTTGATACAAGAGCAGCACTCAACCAGTTCATGGGAAAAGTAAGGCTCAGTTTTACCTGCTTTCTAACTTTGTCACTGGCCCCTGTCCATCTGCTCCACGTGTAACTGGAGAAACAGGGCCCAAACATAGTGAATGGGCCTGCGGGAGACCAACAGGAAACAACACACCCCAGCGGGAAGGGAACGGGATTCTGCATCAGACAAATCTGGTTCAGATCTGGGCTCTTTATCTTTGCAGCCTGTGCTGCTGGTGATAGCTCAGCCTTAATTTCCTCATGTGTAAAGTGGAGCTACTCTTAGAAGTAGCGAGCTGGTATAATTAAAGAGATGCCTTAAGTTTAGCGATACTGAAATGAAACAATCTTTTTGGAACATTTATAGAATAATTGGTGTAATACGAATACTACTTTAACTAGGTATTAATGTTTTCTGCACAGTATTGTTTATCAGTTCAAAATGTTAATATCTATAAGCAGAAATAAAAGTAAAGTAAAAAAATGTTAATATCATTAAGTGATTTTACTCAATCCACACCTTTTTATATCAAATGCAACTTTTTTTTGTTGAGAATGTATTTACTTTAAATGCTATATTTGAAATAAGCTCAAGTTAAAAATTTAAAAGGAAATTGTGAAAGGAGGTATCAGTAAAGATTATTTAGGACCAAACCACTCTAAGTCTTATCCAATAATTAAAATTATCCAAATTTAATTGTCCAATAATTAAAATTATTTTTAATTTTAATAATAATTATGCAGGTTAATCCCTAAGTAAGCCTTGATGTGTACTTTGCTTAGAAGTATGGCTTAAGAAGTAGAGAATTACAGTAACAATACTGTTTATTTTACTGATCTCTGTTGAATATAATACTAACTCTAATGTATAGTTACTATACATCGTAGAATTTTTGTGTATTTAAACTAAGTACATTTTTTATCTATGTATGTGTAGGGGGAAGGTGTTCTTTTTTCACCTTAAAATATATATGCATTTTCCTTTTCCATTAGAAAATTTTCAAAATTTGAAAACATACTATTGATAAGACTTAAATTTGAAGTGTCTTATGTGGCTATAAAAACTGTTTGGAAAATTAATTTGGGTATCATTATGGTCTGTGTTTCAGTATTGCTGACCAAAATTACTTTTTATGGAAAGAAAAAGTAACAAGAGGAAAGAATTAGCTAAACAGCAAGAAAACCATAATAAAATCTGGAAACTGGATATAAATAAATTCCAAGACCAAACGAAATTGGCCCACAAGTTTGAAAGAACTCAAGGGTGAAATTGGGAAATTGTTAGAGGAAATGTGTTTCCTCTTGGAACAAAAACTGCAGTGGGAGGGTACAAAAACTGCAAATATGACTGACATTCAGTAGACACTTGGCAAACAAAATTGTTGAGCTTTGATGCTATGATCCCAAGGTGATGAGATATATTAAAAAAAATGGATTATAGATCCTTTTTTTATTTTTAAGGAAGCCTATTAACTTTGAGAAGCAACAAATCTTATCTTTTTATGAATTGGTAATATAGAATTTTGCAAAAGTATTTGGCATACTTTTCTGCCAAAGATTATGAAAAATTTCCATTTATGGCAGGATTATTTTCATCATGTAGACTCATTAGAAACAGGAATTTAAAAAGATTTCATGTTTCTAGATGTTAAAGTCTCAACACTGATAGTTCATGGTAAACCATTTTGTCTTGCCTTATCTATTGTTTAACACATTAGAAAAACAGTGTGCAGATAGTAAAATCTCAGATATAACAATAATTTTAAAAGTATGGAAGGTAAGATGATACTTTGAAGGTCATAAAATTCATTGCTACATGGGTTTGCCCATATGCACATGTGCACACACACACATACACACAGGATGCAAAATACTGAGACTGAAGGTTCGTGCTGAAACAAATAGTTTTTAGTCAACCTATAACAAGTGCCAAACTTAACAGTATCATTATCCAAAGTACTGCTGGGAGCTGACAATATAAGTTCCAAAAACATTGAACTGAGTCCATGAATTAGATTTCCATAAATACTTTTTTATATGAAGTTGGGAGCACCTTTTAAATTTGGGGGGATAAATAGATTATTGATTAGAATCAGGATATCATTTGCTAAATTATAGATTTGGGCATTGAAATACATTTGGCCAACAGCTACTTTTTTTTTTTTTTTTTTTTTTTTTTTAAAGGAAAGACAGAGAGAAGGAAGGAAGGATAGAAGGAAGGAAAGGAGGAAGAAAGGGAAACATCTTTTTAAACATTTTCTTGTTTTATTGTATTTTGTTTCTCCGTTTTTGTTACATGGGCTGGGGCCGGGAATCGAACCGAGGTCCTCCGGCATAGCAGGCAAGCACTTTGCCCGCTGAGCCACCGCGGCCCGCCCCCCCAACAGCTACTTTTAACACCTTGTTACAAATATATGGAAAGAAAAATCAATCCTAAGGCTTAAGCATCATTTTACTTAAGTAAAATATAATTAATTGTTATTTGATGTGCTAGTCACTGGAGATAAAAACCAGGTAGGAAACAGTCCCCGTAGACTGCCCCGATGGCCTTTGATGCGAGTTGTGGAGTCTCAAGACGGTTAATCAGGAGGCAGCCTGGGGAGATGAAGCGTGCACTGAGGTGCCCTCGCAACATGACTCCACCTGGAACTCAGGCAAAAACTTGATCCTGTTTCTTGATTTCTCTTTAATCTCCAAGGAAAACAACAGCAGAGTTGGGTGAAATGATCATCATCACCTAAAAATGATAAGTTAGCGGCATGTCAGAGTTGCCCTTTCTTCTGAACAGTTTATCTTTCGTGAAAAAGGAGAACGCACATACGAATTTATTTAGGGAATAACCCCAGATGGATGCCAATAATGAAATTTAGCCAGATGGAAAAATGGTTTTGCCAAGAGGTAAGATGGAAAATGAGAAAGGAAGAAAAATAGAGAGTGAAACTGATTCATTTATCCAGGGTTTTGTTTTTGTTTTTGTTTTTTGAGATAAGCTAAAGTTCAGCAAGTTGTTTTTTGTTTTCCAAACAGCTGCCTGATGTTCTCCTGTGATCCTTACAATGGTTTTGATAGTTAGCGCTGCTTCTGGGTTTGTGTATCCGGAACTGATTATTTGTCACAGTGGGAGTTGATCTATTTAAATATCTTCCCCGGCTGTGGAGAAAAAATGTGCTGCTTTATGACAGTACAGAGAGGGGTCAAAGAGATCCAGATATTAGACAGAATCATTTCCAAACACATACTGCTTGCTATTTCTTAAATAGCAGGGTGACATTTATTTAAATGCTGTTTAAATGACTCTAGATTCTGCCACACTGTTCTGCATGCATGTATTCATGAGGAAGTCTACATAATGGATGGAATTTTGAGCTAATCATATCCCAATTTTACATAGTTATTAAATATAAAAATATGTTTTCATTAATCAGCTGGCATTTAATTAATGCAAAATATCCATTCGATTAAATCTCAATTAGATGCCTTTTCAAAACAGTGACATTTCATGTGTTATTGGACAACCTTGCTGCCCACACAGATGGCACGCAATAAAAATATTAGCCAAATATTTTACCATGACTGGTTGAACAAAATAAAGCACATCCATCTTAATAAAATGCATTATAGCCCAGGTCTTTGCAATACAGCCAACAATGAAAGCATTTCCATAACAGATTGGTGTTCACTTTAACATATGCTGCCAATTGAACGTATTTTGCATTTGTATGTATAAACAAGCAGATGCAGATGTGTAATATTGGCTTTGATCTTGAGCACATTTTATTTACTATTAAGTAAAAAAGACCAAAGAGACAGATTATGCAGTTTTGAATTTGAGCCTATCTGAAAACCATGTGGGATACTTATCAGAAGTATGCTATTAGAATCATTTTTAAAAAGATTATTAATTGCCATTTGAATATTCATCGACAGAAACATATACAATGAAATAAGGTGATATAATTAGATGTAATTTTTTTATTTTCCCAGTGTTTCTGTCAATCAAGGAATGAGTTGACTTTATCTTAGTCTGAAATTATATGGATATTGTTTCACCATTGTTGAGCAATATCAAAAGGGAAGAAATGTCTATTCACATATATTAATCTATTCACTTTTTCATTTGGACAAAAGCATTCCTAAAACAGAACAGATTTCTCCTAAAAGTTACAATATACTTTCATTATTAATGAGTATCTGATAATTATTCTGAGAGTTTCACCTAGGTTGTGCAATTAATATGACAAGCTAATGAAATACTAGTGTTACCAGTCATATTTTGCTAATGGAGAAATATTGGTTTAAAGAGATTAATGTTCTCCAGATTATATTAAAGTTAGTTGTGGGTGCTAGTGGGATTCAGCCAGGCAGTCTGATGCCAGAACTCATAATATTAACATACTCTGTTAGCTTTCTCTTAGAATGCAATCACTCAATGACACAAGCTCTGTTCATTGAACTTTATCACCTCTCCAGAGAACTGATTTATAGAATAGATTGCAAAGTTATCAAGTGAAAGGACAATTCTTATTGATTTCTGTAACCTAGGCACTTAAAATAGTGCCAAAAACAAGAGTAAGCATTCGATATGCAGAAATGAGTGATTAAACAAATGATCAATTGATAGTTGAGTAGCTAATATATGGTGGTATCCTCAGAGCCATTGACTTTTAAAAACATACTTGTTGATCCCATCCCAATGAAAATACATTAATTAGCTTGGTTGAGACTTATATCTGGAAGAGTTCTCAGAATTACATATAAACATATATGCATATGAACATATACACACATATATACATGTATGCATACACATGATATATATATACATACATGCCGTACATATACGTATATATGGAAGTAATTATATATAAGGATTTTGTGTATTATAGTAATAAAAAATACTGAAATGGGGGTACAAGGGTAGTTTAGTGGTAGAATTCTCGCCTGCCATGTGGGAGACCCGGGTTCGATTCCAGGTCCATGCACTTCCAAACAAACAAGCAAAAAAAAGAAAAACCTGAACAAAAAAAACCAAACGAACAAAAATTCAAGAAATGGTACTGCAGTAAGGGAATACTCACATGGAAAAACAATGAAATGAGACCCCCATTATGCAGCATTCAAAAAAAAATACTGACCTATACTGTCTACTTTTCATAGTAGATCATCCTATTCCTGTCTGTCTGGTGAAAGAAAATCCTGAGTGCACTTTGGTGAACACGTAAAGGTAGTAATTATTGAATTATCATCCCCACTGTGACAGAAATTTCTCAGCCATTGGCTGGCATGACAGCTTTTGTCTCTCAGTTCTCTAATGATGTAGATCTACTGAGCTTTTTTTTTTTCTTCATACCAAGGGTGAATTTGTTAACGATATAATCAGATTCTTGACAATGAAAAATTGCATGGCACAGTAGGAGTTCATATACTAAATCATATTCTACATTATTCTTAATGTAGTCATGCAGAACTATCCTTAACACTTAAGATTGATTTTCATTTTATCTCCACATTTTTTGTAATTAGTGGACTTTTCAGGCATACTGTACCTTTATTTTGCAAAGAATGGCTTGTGTATCCCACAGAAACAAGTTATTCATTGTAGCATTTGTCTAAATTCTGATTTGGGAAGTTAGAATCTAATTATTTGATGATCCTTCAGTGAGTGAAGCCTAACATTTCAGAAGTCAGAGCTCTTCTCTGGTTAGTATTAGTCTTTCTTGTTCTGTCTTCCTCTAGCTCTTTCTACTAATCCATCTTCCACATCACCACTAAATTGTAATGGCTTGTAAAATGTCCTATTATATAACCTTCCATCCTCAAAAACTCTCGTTATTCTCACTGCTATCAGAGATAAACTCCAAAGGCCATGAAGGTTCGATTCCCTTTTCCACTCCTCTTCTTGTCAAGTCATTAACTTGGTTCGCTGGGGATACAAGGCTCTTCCCTGTCTAGGACTTGACCTTGAGACAAAATGACACACTGAATGAGCCTTAGGGTCACTTGTGGCTTGAAGGCTTACATGCAGTAAAGTCAAACTTGGAGTAGCTATCCAAAAGGAGAACAAGAGTGCATTTTTGAGTTATAAGGCAGTCAAGAGAGTAGCTGTGTGCAGAACCAGAAGACAGTTATGTACAGAAGGCAGATAACATAATAATTACTGAGGTCAATGTCTTGGAAATCTAAGAAACATAGGAAAAGGGGCAAGGAATGAATGAGAGAGCAGTTTGAGTTATTCCGCCAATAGTTTGAGTGATTCAGCCAATATTACAGGATAACTTTTCATGTAGTGTCCACACATTGGGTGTAGATATGGGTGGATCAGTAAAGCGTCCTAAACACTGAGGAGTGGTGAGCTTGGTCTCTCTAAGACTCTTGTGTGCAAGACGCTTCTAAATGGGCTCCATGAACAGCTGTAGCACATGCAAAAATAATTGAACAATTAAACAAGGGTTTTCCTTGATCCTAGAACCAATCTGATGACTGTGGTATCAGGAGATAGCAACCATCCTTAGGGAGCCCTCTGGGTGTTTTGTGTGTGTGAGTTTTAATTTTTATGTTGGTTCTCAAGGAAGGATTGTCACAAAAAAGGAACCATGGAATCTGGGTACAGGAAAGAACAGGGAAATAAAAGCTGGGTGTGCTCGAGGGTATTAGGAGCTGTGAAGTTGGGACAAATTATATAAGATACCTCAAATGGATCAAGGAGGCATGGTCTAACACTGGGATGGGTTCCTCAACACATGGTATTTCACAAAAAGTTCTGGTAGCAGGTTTTGGCCCACTAGAAGGGTCTTTTCAGATTTGTATAAGCCTATACTTGCTGGCTATCAGGAATTTTTATGTACTTATTTAATGCTCTAGGAAAAAATGACTGATTGTAAAGATCATAGTTGCTTAGAAGCAAGTTGTAATGTATGGAGAGACTTTCGCAGGCAGCCTTGATTGCGGTGAGGGGGTCTACACAATTATCCTGTTGGACGAAGACATATTGCGTAAGACCCTTGTTCATAATTGTAACAGCAATTTCTATTTGGATTTGGGCCCTGAAGAATTAAATATTGGAAATAATAGCTTTTAGAAGGACTCAAAGAGGAGTCTTAATAGAGAAAGATGTCAAAGACACAAGAGTACTTCAAAATTTTTGTTTATATTTTAAATGGTATATTTTCAATTATGTATTTTAGATTTCAATGTTAGTATTTAGAAAAGCACTGTCATTTGCATATTGAACCTATAGTCAATCATTTGCAAAATTGCTTTAATTTTTAATAGGGTCTTTAGATTCTCAACTGCCATGCGGGAGACCTGGGTTCAATTCCCTTCCCATACACTTCCCAAACATACAAATGAACAAGCAAGTAAACAAATGAAAAAAGCAAACAAACAAAAATTCAACAAATGGTGCTGCAATAAGGGGATACTCACATGGAAAAAGAATGAAATGTGACCCCTGCCATATAACATACAAAAAAAAAAGATCAGTGGTAACGTTATTTATCAAATGCCTTATTTACATCATTTGAAATAATTATTTTTAAATCTTGCAATATAATTAGTTACATGTCTTTTTAATGGTTTTATTGTCTTTTAAAGGTAGTCCTTGACTGGGTGGACTAAAATTTTATTAACAATTTTGCATCTCTATTCATTAGTGTGATTGGCAATAATTTTGTTTGCTTTTGCAATCAAGATTATTTAACTTAGAAAGAGTTGAGGAGTTCCTATTTGTCTTATTTGGAAGAGTTTGTAAAACTAAAATGATCTCTTCTTTGATATTTTGATAGAATCCATGGTTAAAATTAATAGGTTAATATTTTTAACTGTTTTAAAATTCCTTATTGCCAGTATAATTATACAGATTTTATAATTCTTTGTAAACTTTCATGATATAATTCTTTTAAGAAATTTATTCATCTGTTTTTCTGTTTATAGGCACAAAAATTTTCATAATATCATGTCTTTTCTCATCTATGAGTACTTTTTCAATTTCAACATGGAATATTTGTGCCTTCAATCATTGACAGTATTACCAAATGTTAGACTGTATTGCCAGCTATTAATAAAAACAACTTTAATATATTTTGATTTTCTCTGCTATAATTTTATTTTGTGTCTTTTTCTTTGGGGGGAATTTTCTTTATGACTTCCTATAAAATTGTTGATATTTTAAAATATTCCATGTGCCCTTTGACAAAGTTGGACTATCTAATATTAGGGTGCTGAGAATTTTACAGCTCTAGTAAATTAAGTTGCTTAATTACACAGCTCAAATCTTCTGTATTTTTACTTCTATATGCTCATTAGAACAATAATTGAAACAGCTTTGTAAAACTCACAAAATGATGATGATGTTGTCAGTTGGTCTTTGTACTAGCATGCATTCTTGGAAATACATATTTAGATATTTATTCCATGTACATAATTTTGTGATCTCTCTATTTACCTGAAGATTGGTACTTTTAATCATTTGAATACATGAAATATTTCATAACAATTCATGAAAAGAAAAGAAAGAAGAAAAGCATTTGCATAAAACTCAATGCTATGTATTTTAGAAAAATGCTTACCGATTCAAAGATTTTAACACCTAGAGTAGCTGTGAATAAGAGGGCAAAAAGGAAGGAATACAAATTAACAATAAAAAACAGAAGTATAAGTAATAAAATAAAATAAAATGGAATGGTATCTTACCCATACTGATAAACTCATGTACATTGATGGGTAAGATTGTCTCTCTGAACTACACATCTAAGGCTCAAGAGAAGAAAAGAAAGAAAAAGGATTATTCTCAAAGACAATGATTAAAGCCTGACTCCTGTAAGGAAATCCTTGATTATTCAAAAACATTTTATTTCTTTTTCAATTTGGAAAGAAAGCAAAGCACCAAATCAAACACAAATGATAGTGCAAGAAATTCCTTTCTTTGAAAATAGAAAGGAAAAGCAATTGCCCTAAAATCAAAATAGTAGAAAATTTTTTTGTTGTATTTTTGAAAAGAGAAAAAAAAAATAAACACAACCTTCCTTCCCCAAGAAAAAGATACTGTAGAAAATTCCTTTCTGTTAAGCTTATTTTCCAGACTTAGAAATAATTATGCAAAAACATTAAATTATTCATTAATTGACCAACATTTTCATCAATTTAAACAAAGCAATGAAACAATATTATAACATACATGCATATAAGAGAAAAATAATGGCTTTTACTAACCATCAGAAATTATCAGCTATTGCTTGTAGAGTTGAGAACAGCTTCTTCAGTCTAAAAACAAAACATGCTCATTTTATCAAAACTTAAAAAGAGATAAATAATTTGAAAACAGAAGAGAAAAGTACTTAATTCCCAGTGCAGAGAGAATTATAGTTGGTATAAATAATTATAGAGCATTCTTGTATATATATGAAGAGGCAGCTCATAAGTTCAGTCTTTCCATAGCAACGACCACTAAAGACCAAAATAACCCATAATAGGCAAAAGGTATCCCGTTACGTGATAATTTATTTAATTTAGGCATTTGGGTTGTTTTTAATTTATGTCATTACAGTTACCTTCCTAAATTATTTCCTTGGGATTCATTTCAAGAAATGAAATCGGTGGAATAAAGGAAACGAGTATTTTAAAGGATTTGGAAACAATTTGTTAAAACTGGATTAAATCATACTCCCACAAATACAAATTCCTTGTTTCTGCACACTTGTCAACATTGAGTTTCGGTTTTTTTAAATGGTTATTCTAACAATTGTATGTATGTATGTATGTATAAATATATGTATATGGAGATTTATTTTTTATTATTTCACAAGTATCTATTTGGATGGTGGATTTCCTTATTGAATAAAATATCTTTGTATTGGAAGGTAACATATCTTAGTCATAGGTGACACAAATATACTGATTATTGTGCTTTTGTGCTTTACCCTCTGAAATATGTTTTACATACTCTTGATTCAAGAGTGTTTTTCTTTATCGATCATGAATCTTTGAAATACAATTTTATGAGTTCTTTCTATTTCAAATGATTACTTTTCATTTTAACTTTATGAATTTAAGAATTATTGATATCCTTATTTGAATAAATTAGAATCTGCTGAATAATGGTTACACTGAAGAAACGTATTTGAAAGGAGAAATAATCACAATGATTTGTGATTTGGCATTTGGGCATTTGGCTTGATAACATCATTTTTCTAAGTTGAGATAAAATAGAGGTTTTGTCTATGAATATTTGTATCTTACAAATATAGTAGGACTATCGTGAGAATGGGTACGGCTGATTGGCGGAGCAGTCAGAATACACAGCATTCATTGATTGTTTGCCATCTTATATGGACATGTTTTTTGATGCCCCAAAACAATTACAACATTAATATCAAAGACCACAGGTCACAGAGATGCATAATAATAGAAAGTTTGAAATACTGCGGGAATTGGCAAAACGTGGCAGAGATGTGATGTGAGCACATGCTGTTAGCAAAATCGCACCAATAGACTTGCACTATCCAAGGCATCAATTTGTAAAAACACATTACCTGCAAAGATCTATAGAGCACTGCACGATAAAATGAGGTACGCCTGGGTTATATCTCATATCCTTGACCTTAAATTGCTTAATTTTTTTGAGGATAGAGATTAAGGGACTTGTTAAAATTGAATTGCAGCCTGGTTCTTGCTGTACCATTTAATCTTGGCACAGCAGTTTTATCTTCATGATATTACGAAGTAATTTTATTACTTTTGCTATTTGCTACCCCTCTGAGGTGATCGTTAATCTGAGCACCTGAGCTAAATGAAGTCCCCGGACCCACACGGCATTATATTTCATCACAGTACCTATTTTTTTAATCAAATAAATGATCACTATTGTAATAATTTTTTTCTTTATGTTTAATCATGACTTACTGACTTTGACATCTCCAAAGTTTAGCTGAAGTATAGACAACAAGCGCTTTTGCATTTATCCGTAGAAACCACTAGAATCATGCTTATCTTTATTTAAAATTATTTCAAACTTCTGCATAATACAGCAAGGAGGTTAAGCTTCCTTTCAAAAACAGCATTAGAGATTATACTATTGTTTTGATAATTTAAATCAAACAGAGAATGGGGCATTTTTGTGTGTGTGGAGAAATGAACAAACAAAGGCATTCCTGAGACTCATGTTAATTATAATTACAGCCATACAGGTGATTGCCGGAGAGGAACCATGTGATTCTGGACTGAGCATTTTCAAAACAATTATTTTGAATGGTGGCAGTAGAAGAAGGAGTGGGGAGACATATTTCCTTTCTTTTCTACCTATGTTGGTACTGCTAAAGGACCTGAAAAAGCTGCAGTAAAGTAGATTTTCAAAGAACTAGGATATACTACCCACATTAAGAGGTATAAACGCTGCAACAAAATGTATCTGCAAGATCTCTCTGCTTTCATGCTTTTATCTTTATAGCTCTTTTGTCCTTGTAATATTTTCTTGTAAATGTTATGTTGAAGTTACTTTTTGGAGACTTTCTTCTCTGAAATTAAAATCCATAATGTACCTTGCAAAGATTTTAGTTATTATCTTGTAAACTTATTCATTATTACCATGAATAACTATTAAGGTTCTATTTTTTCAATGCCGTGATTTGATTAATATTTTTCTTAATAAATCTTAGTTATATATGTTACTTGCTTTAATAATTTAAAATCACAAATTCACAGTAATACTTTATTCATGATTACCTTTTTTATAATTTATTTTAATATCAATGCATATGGACAAGTTCAGATGAATATTTTATGAATGTCTGTAACTGATGTGAAGTATTTTTTTACAGTTTTTTCTCTTTCCTTTCTTTTCCTGTCCCTCTATTTCCTTCCACTCACATTAATAGCACATGCTGACAACCTAGCATGTACCCTTCTATATTTTCCTCAGTGCTAATATAATGCTTTTATAAATGCCATGGATTTAGAGGTCATAGTTTGACAAAAATGGGTTCATAGTACATTATTTTGCAACTTGTTTCCTAACTCAAAACTTGCCACAGAAATCTTAACCATTGTCTATGTAGTATCTTACTGTTGTCCAAAAGAGTGTTTTATTGATATTAACATTATTTTTGAATAGCCCATAAAAATAAGTATAGGGAATGGCAAGCTGAGGCTTAATATGTACTTGGTTCCTATTTGGAATGATGAGCATTTTTTGATAATGGATATGGTGATGGTAGAACAAAATTGTGAATGCAATTCATACTACTGAAATATATATATATATGAACGTGGTTAAAAGCGGAAATGTTAGATTGTACATATGGCAAGAGAATAAAAAGTTTAAAAAATATCCATGAAAACTATACTACACAGACAGAGAACCCTAAATTAAATATGGACTTTAATTAATAGTATGGTTATAAAAATGTGCTATCACCACCTGTAACAAATATTCCATAGCAAGGCAAGGAGTTGGTGGTGAGGTGGTGTATGGACGTTTGTATTTTATGCATGATTGTTCCTTAAACCTACAACATCTCTAATAAAGAAGAAAAGAAAAAGACAAACAGAGAGGTAAAATAGGACCAAATGAAATGAAAACCCCAAACCTTGTTCTAGAACCTCTGTTGCTTTCTGTGCACCGCCTCCTTCTGACCTGTAGTAAGTTGGTAGCCCCAGGGAAGGACTGGACAGTAATAATGGGCCAGGGTTTAGGGAGCACCAGAAATTCATTTGCTTCCAATTTTTTCTCTTTGGCTCTTTTTCCTGGTTCTCTCAAAGTTTGATTAATTCTAACACTGAGAAGGTTAGAGTTAGAACAGAAAATTGATAATGTAAGCTTGTCTGGGAAAGGTCTTAACTAAGTCTTAGGTTTATGAAGAAAAGTAGATACTATATGCTGGGAGCTTCCAAGTCTTCTCATAGCGATTACAAAAAACATCTTAATTCTTTGCATTCATTTCTGAATCCTAGATGTCTTGGATTCATTGTCTCCTTGGCTTAAATGTTATATTAATTTAAAGCTAACTCTTCTCAACCAAAAGATAGATGAGGGAAGGAACACTTCCTGATTGATTATTGTGAAGCCAGAATTCCCATTAGTTTACAATTTGACATAGGTAATATAGAAAAACAAAGGAAATTACAGACCAATGTCTCTCATGAACAGTGATGGAAAAATTCTCAACAAAATATGAGAAAATGGAATCCAGCTACGGCAGCCCAGTGGTGAGAAGCTCTCCCTCAGGGAGAGGATGGAGCCTTGAACATCACAGTGTGCCCAGAATACAGAGACTGAGGAGGAATGACCTAATCCCTGCTGGGAACCAACTCTCAGGAGACTCAGCTGAGATGTCTCTGAACCCAAGTCTCCCGAAGCTCTGTCATGTAAGGGCCTCCCCTTCCTTTGTTGTTTTGTGGCTTACTGACTCATTTTCCAATGGGGCCATCATTGGAAATTATATTCTCCTATATCTAAGTCCCTAATTAAACTTGTGGGTAGCCTTCTGTCTGGTGTGTTCTTTGTTCTCCAGGCTGAGCTGGGTTGGAGCACCAGTTATACATAAAATGAATAATATGTCTTGACTAAGTGAGGCTCATCCCAGGAATGCAAAGCTGATGCATGTTTGATAATCAATTGATGTGATTCAGCACAGTAACAGATAAGAAAAAACTAATGATCATGTCAATTGATGCAGAAAAGTGATTGCACAAAATTTAACATCCATATATGTTAAAGGTCTCCTTAATCTAAGAAAGAATATCATCAAAAAACCTAGAGGTAACATCATACTTAAAGATCAGTGACTGATTGTTTTCCCCGAAGACTGGGGGCAAAGCAAGACTGTCCTCCCTCATCCTTCCTTATTTAGTGTAATAACAGGAAGTTCTACATAGTGTAATCAGGCCAGGAAAAGATATAAAAAGCATGCCACTTAGAAAAAAAGGGCCTCCATTCATAAATGACGTGATTGCCAATGTAGAAAATCCCAAAGAATCTATATAAAAGCTGTTGAAAGAATAAGTAGCTTTTTAAGGCCATACGATACCAGGTCAATATTCAAAATCAATTCTTATATACCTGGTATATTTCTACATACCAGCAATCAAGAATTTGAATTTGAAATAAAGCAAATATAATTTATAATAATATAAAAAATGAATTCTAAGAAACCATGCAGAATCTGTAGCCTGAAAACTACAAAGTATTGATGAAAGAAATCAAAGAAAATCTTAACAAATTCATGGAATGAGAGTCATCTTGTTAAAATGCTCCCCAATTTGATCCTTAGATTAAAAAGAAAAAAAAAAGGTAGAATTAACATTTCCTCCTGGATGAGTGATCAATTATGCCAACACTTTTAAGTCATCTATCATATACTAAATTCTCTTTTTTATACAAGTTGTTATTTTAAAAATCTATTTCTAACCATTAAAATCTATTTTCCTTATAGGGGCTTTATGGTATATTCCTCGAAATATTCTCCTTTTGCATGCATTCTTTGGGATAGTCTCAGCATTTATCCTTCAATGTGCAATATATTATTTCAACAATTGTATAGTAAACTATTGAACGCAAATTGGAATTGCATTCAATGTAGATATTAATAGTCTGGGAACAGAAAGTTTCATGATGGTCTGGCCTTGCAAAAACATAGTACATCTTTCATTTCTTCATATTTTGTATCTTTTCTTTCTTGTTTACTTTCTAAGTATTTAAACATTTCATTAGCATAATTTTTCCTATTTTGTGGAAAAAATAGGAAAAAATAAGTTTCTGAGTGCTTATTACTAGCTTGGAGAAGAGCTATTAGTTTTTGTTTTGTTTTTCACATGAGCAGGCACTGGGAATCGAACCCTGGTCTCTGGCATGGCAGGTGAGAACTCTGCCACTGAGCCACCATGACCCGCCCATAGTTTTTATTATATTTAAAAAAGAAAAAAAAATGAAGTATTTAAAAGAGAGAAACAACAAAATGAAATAAACGAAACATAACATTTAATAAAAATGGAGTAAAAAAAAGTATATTTCACATTACAAAAAGTAGAAATCCATATAAAGACAAGAATTGTCATATTAAATAATGTTTTAAAAATCCATTTCTAGGCAGTTATCAAAAAATACTTTTGAAATAAATTGTAAAATGTTGAAAATTAAGGGATGATCAGAAATAATCAAATGAAAAGCTAACAAAAATTCATAAAGATTCAATAATACAAAAAAAATCAATTTTCCTTTCTGTATTGTATTAAATGTAAATCACAAAAATGCTGAAATTATACATTTTGTAAGTTCAAATGCATTTACAAAACCCAATCATGAAGTTAGCCACAAATAAATCCTTTACCGAATTAAATATAAAGAATGTATAGCCTCATTCTTTGCTCATAATCCAATAAAGTAAGGGAAGAAATAATAAAATATGATCACTATTTAAGACATATATACAGTAAAGGATGAATCAAGAAAGAAATCAAAAGAAATTGAAATATCTAGAAAGCAGACAAATTAAGAAAAATTTCTTACTGTAACCACTCAGCTATAGTAATATATTGATAGAAAAACATATGGAAGCCCTAATATATTCCATAGTCTCGACATAAATTTAAAACCCAAACCAAATAAATTGGTAAAAATTTAACTGTAGAACAAGACCACATAGATGTAAACATTAAAAATGCAAATAAATGTGCACTTTATCAAAACAAAATGCATTTTTTTCAGGTGACATTTATTTCAGGGATGCAAATTGATATCAAGTAATCATGACAAAACACTGCATGACATCAACAAATTAGAGAAAGACAAAATTAAAATGTTAGTTGCCCAAAACAGGTGATTGATAAATTTTATCCTGCATTCCAAGTAAAAATATTGAATAAAATACGAAAAGAAGGAATGAAACTCCTGAGATGAAATAAAGGGTAATTTCAAACTCAGTAACAAACTTACCATAACGTGAAAGACTTAAAACATTTCAATTAATATCAGAGAACAAAGGTACCCTTTGTCACTATCATTAACTATCATTTATTTAAATTTTTAGCACATACAATTTGATTCTTCCCTCTGCAGATTGCTTTTCCCATCTGAATCAAGCCTGCTAGAGATTTTGCTTTATCCAAAAATTTAGGAATGTTAGCAGTTTTGCCTCTACATGACTATTACACACGTAAAATATTTTTGGAAGTTGGGGTAGTCTTTCAATTTTCTGAATCATGTGTTTCTTTATCCCAGGAAATTAAAAAAAATAATAATTATTGTTCCTATTGTATTACATTCTGAAATTTATACTAATTATATGTTAGGTTTCTTTCCTCTGTCTCCCAAACATGTAACCTTCCTTTCTTTTCTACCTCTTTGCTTTTTATTGGGAGAAATTTATTATACTTTACTTTCCTGGCCTTAACTTTTCTCAATAGTGGCAATTCACCACTCGAATCATTTATGGTTTTAGTTGGGGATTGTGAATTCTGTACTACCAATTTGTTGGTAATGTTATAAGTATAACTATTTTTCATCTGAATTATTGTCTGCCCCTCCCGTCCTCTCAGTTTCCCAGGGCTCAGCTTGTCTTTGGTTTCTCTTTCTTAGGTGGAATGACTCCTCTGAAAATCTCTATACCTTGGTCACCTCACTGGAAGTCAAGTTGGGTTGTGATTCCCGGTGAAGGGGTACCATGGGCATGCTGCCTGTCTTCCCTAATGGAACCAGGGGGCAGTCAGTATTTTTCGCCGTCTCTAGCACTGCCCTAGCCCCAGCAGAAGCACGGACCTATCTCCATTTCTCAGCCATCCTTTAGTTTCTCGGTGGCCCGTGAGACCAGCCACATTCACGTTTAGCCAGTGTCAAATTCCCCCCAGAGACAGTGGTCGTATAGGCCAAGCTCTTTCCAGAATCCTCACTGCGCTAATCGTCAAGTTAGTAGTGGAAGGGTAATTACCTGCCTCCCCAGACGGGAGAAAGTATTCCAGTCCCTTTTCCTACAGGGACTCCCAGAGAGTCTTAAACTTTATTTTCAAGTAAGGTGAGCAGGCCCAGAAGCTTCTTGGCTCTGGAGAGGAATATAAATTAGAATTGAGGTTGGAGGGAAGTGAGAAGAATTCAAGTTTATCATGGTCCCAAAGATTTTCATCTCAGGATTCATTTGAATATGTAGCAGGGGAGAACAGGAAAAACATCTCATAAGCAAATAATGTTTAAAATATAATAATATGTTACTCAAGGTTTGAATAAGGTGGCATCATTTTATAGCAGACACACATATGTCTGCATGTACACAGAGAATTCACTATTATGAGCATATATATGTACTCCATGCCTTATTTTGGTTCCATCATTTACCATGCCCTTTGTAGCCATCAGTTCTGGTGCATTGATGGATGGTAACCGAAAAATTGGGCCTGTGTTTGAAAATATTGCACTGCACGTCCTTTAGAAATAAACATTTCTTCATCAGTTCTTGAGGTTGTTTTATACTACGTTATCAGCAGCATTTTTACTGGGCATCTGCATCAAAATTCATGTGAAACGAGCCTGCGCAGTGAAGCATTGTACACTTTACTTTATATTCAAGACAGATGAGCGATTCTACTTCGTTTGAGTGGCACTCTGCCACACAAATATTACAGTGCCAGGAGAACTCAGGAGAATCACTGAAGCTAACCATACATTACATGCCTGGTGGACTTACCAGATGTCTCTTCTTACATTGTTATGGTTTCATAAGCTACAATGACATTGTCATTAAATTCAGAAATTTGATTCTGCTCATTTTGTCATTCTTGAAATAGATGACTCTGAAGGTTGTTGCTTTAACAAATAGAATTTGCACACAAAGGGAATTGTATCACCAATGGTTGTAAATAATTGTTACTCCATTCATTCATAATAAGTAACAGAGTCAATTCAAAAGCAAGAAACCATGTAAAGTGCAAGTGTGAAGCATTTCTAAAAATTCTAATGCTGTTTTCTCTCCTATAGTATTCTCACATGAAATAGCCACACCCTACTTATTTTTGAGTCACTTTTAGAGGCATATATTTTTACAATGTGTGCTAGCACATCTGACTGAGTCTGTAAAATGTCAAAAAATGGGATAACACTGAAGTAGTCTTCTCATTAATGTTTATGTAGCTTAGTTATAAGGTTAAATTTGGCCTTGTGGTAGAGAGCTAGTGTTCTAGTTTGCTAGTTGCTGGAATGCAATATGCCAGAAACAGAATGGCTTTTAAAAGGGGAAATTTATGAAGCTGCAAGTTTACAGTTCTAAGGCCATGAAAGTGTTCCACTTAAAACAAGTCTGCATAAATGTCCAAATTAAGGCACCAACAAGAGGTTAGCTTCTCTCAAGAAAGGCCAATGACATTCAGGGTTTCTCTCTAAAATGCAAAGGCACATGGCGAACTTGGTGAGGTCTGCTAGCTTTCTCTCCAAGCTTCTTGTTTCATGACGCTGCCCCGAGGGCACATTCCCTCCTTATCTCCAAAGGTCTCTGGCTGCCTGGGCTCTTGGTTCTCCTGTTCTGTCTTGGCTCTCTTGCTCTCTCCAAAATGCTTCCTCTTTTAAAGGAGTCCAGTAAACTAATCGAAACTCACCTGGAATGGGTAAGGCCACATCTCCTTCTTATCAAAGTTAATACCCACAATTGGGTGAGTTACATCTTTGGGAAATAATCTAATTGAGTTTCCAGCCTATAGTGCTGAATAGGGATTAAAAGAAACAGTTGCTCCCACAAGATTGGATCAGAATTAAAACATGGCTTTTCTAGGTGCATAATCCTTTCAAACCAGCACAGCTAGGAATGCTGATCTCCTTATCATTATGGCATGGATGACTTTCTGTCCGGAATATACCTAAAGTCTAAGACTGCCTATGTAACACTGCGACAGTCTTAGAGTGAGGGAGTAATTTCTGTGCTTACAGCATTGCTTTCTGCATCCAGCCATAAATGCCACAACTTCTTTGATTATTAACATTTTATATAATAAATAGTCTTTGGACAGAAGTGTGTGATGTTGGATTCATTAAAGCTTTCAATATAGTTTTTTTCACTCATGCATTTTATAATAAATACAACTTTGAATTAAATTCTGTGAGAGTTTCTATATTTCTAATTTTTACATAACTTTCTGCCAAAGTGTGAATTAAAACATTTAAATATGATTTGAATACATTTCATTTAGTTGTGTTTTCTTCTAATATCTCATTTATTTAATATCGCCCTCCTCTTCCTGTGTTTAGAGATTAAGGGTCCCAGAGTGCCAGGGTGCTGCTCTTTATTAGTAACCACCACCACTTGACTCCTACCCTTTAATCAACATTGCTTGGGCATTTTATGGGTTTTTGAATGACATTTCTTGAGTGAGAAAACCTGTTTCCATAGAGAATGAAGAAGTTTGCTTACTATAAAACATACTTTGACAAATAGCTAATTCTAATTTTTATGGAGAAGGGTTTTCTGTGATAGGATTTTTATCTCAACCTCTTCCATTTTTTTCTCTGCATTATATTGCTTTGGCTTCATTTTCTTGATCTTTCTTAACATTTTAGTCACATGTATCTAAATATTTTTAAAAGTAGCATTCACTAATGCATTTACTCTTTGTTCCATTAAAATTTTGAATATCTTTTGAGAATGCTGAAATCAAACCATTTTTTATTGTCTATCAGAATTCACTATTGTAGACTTTTGGCTGTATTCATTACTGTGAAGTTGCAGTAATATATTAAAAAAAGGATGGCTTTAAAATTTAAGAAGCAATCATAATTCCATCTCTCTTTTGCTGTCTGCATTGATATTATAGCCATATGATAGGTATAATTTATTTAAAAGTTTCCTGTTGTCCAATATTTAAGGTGCTTCATTTTCTCTAGTATATTACATTAGGTTGCAGTAATGTATATTATATAACCTGAAAGATGAAATCATGAAGAAACTTTATTTTTGACTTTTATTAAAAAAATTTTTGGTTAAATTATTATTTCCCTATTCAATCCATGACTTTGAAAAAATCCACTTCATTTCAATTCAGGAAACAAATGATCAGTTCAATAACCAAGCTGTCTACTCCCATGCATTTATTATAGGTTTTCCCTTGATTTGAAATTGAAGACCCTTCTCATCCCCCCACATGGGATTCCTATAGACCAGAAAAGTATCGGGGAACAAGGCATGGCTGATTTCAAATTTTTCTTTACCAAGTGCTTCAACTTGTGACTCCCTGTGGATGGATGTGGGGTGGGGGGTGGGTCAGGGGGAGAAGTATGGGGGCAGGATAGCTCTCCCTGATGATTATGTCAAGGTGATATGGCATCCATGCTCTCTGAACTTAGCATATGCTTCAAGGTGACTTCTTAGGTACTGTTACCTTCTCATTTTCATGCACCCTTTATTCAACCTCTCCAAACCAGTTTTCAGGAGTAAACGGACAATCAGCTAAAGTTGAACCAACTTTTTCTCTACCACTTTCCTTGCAGCTATTAATAGAGAGCTAATCTATCTCTTCTAAGCCTAGCATCTACTAACTTAGCGCCTCCACTGAAACTGGGACAGAAAGCATTCAATTTTGACATCCTCTTCCATAAATATTTGGCTACACCTTTAACTTGATCACGTGTGGTTCCATTGGCTTAATTTATACCCTTGAGTGTAAAATCCTAAAAAGTGATCCTGTCCTAGAATGCATTGGGCCATTTTAGAACTCTCCAATAGATGAGAAATATTGGAATGTAATTTTCAAGAAAAGTTGAATCTATTTACATTCCATTAGCAATGTTTGAAAGTGCACCTTTCACTAAACCTAAGTCTTCAACATTTGCATTCTTACACTTTGATGATTCAACATGTTGAAAATAGACTTTTCTTTATGTTTTAATTTATGTAAATTTTTGCTGGAGTAATTTCCAGCAAAACTGAACCCGTTTTTTTTTTGGCATGGGCAGGCTCCAGAAATCGGACCTGGGTCTCCAACTGGGCAGGCGAGAATTCTTGCCACTGAGTCACCGTTGCACCACCCAAAACTGAACCCTTTTGCATGTTTTCCAGGTGTCTGTTTTCCTTCTTTCTGGTTTTACCTCACGATGTCACTTATCCATTCACTGAGATAGCAATGTTTGCTAGATGCTTTGGATACCTACAAACACAAGAATGTATAATATAGCATAAAAGGCACAATGTACAGGAAGACTAGTAACCATCAAACCATCACGCGGCATAAGAACTAAAATGTGGCCAAAATATTTAGGGTCCATATGATATGAAACTTATCTATAGACAACTTTTACCAACGATAATAGGTTGGTAGCAGAAAATACTTCACAAATATTTTCAAGTTATTGCTTTTCATTTTGTTATATATTTTGATATATGCCTTTTTAATTGTTAAGTTGAAAAAATGAATATGCACTTAGCATGCTGTTGAAAAATGTATTTGAAATATAATTTATATTGAGAATAAATTGCATCTTTTATAATTTCAATCTTGCCATTCAGAAGCATAATACATCTTTTCATTTATTCAAAGTTTTAGTAGTATCCTTCTATAAAGCTTAATGTTTTTCCATTTGTGTCTCTGCTATTACTTGTTATATCAAATTAATCATTTGTTGTTATAAGAAAAAGCATTTTAATTATATTTTCTGGTTTTTACTGGTATATTTGAGAGTAATTGATCTTTCTAAATAGATTTAGTAATTGGCCCACTAATTGAACTAATGATTTATTTCTAAAGAATTCTCTTGGGTATTCCTGGAAGACAATTATATCATATTACATTAAAATGACTCTGTCTCCTATTTCCAGTAGCTATTCATTTTACGATTGTTTATTGTCATGTTATAGTAGGTAGGTTTCTTTCTGATAATAGAGTTTTATATCCCTAACTTGAATGAAAATTCTTTTCATTCTCTATGAAAATTGTTGATATCTATTTAAGATTTTATTTGCAAAAATCATCTTTTCCCTCCTTGTGATTCTTATTATTTTTTCTTGTTTTTTATCAGAAATGGATACTTATTTTTAATGAATGTTTTTTTGCACATATGTGTCAACAGTCTTTCTTTTTAAATGGTGCCTGTCCACCAAAATTGCTGACTACTTTCTGGATAGACTAACTTCTAAAGGAATTACAATATAATCATTATTATGCAGGCACCGAGTCTCATCCTTGCTCCAGTGTTTGGCTCCAGCAAAATCTGGACCAAAGATAAAAGGTTTCTTGTGCATTTTCTCAGTGAACCTCATATTGAATATCTGATCTAATTGGCAAATACTTGAGGTAGGGAGAAATGTTTTCTTGTTTATTTTCAAGCATATTATTTTCTATTTTATAGCACGTGTAGTTCTATCACTGCAATTTTCCTTCCACTACCACCCACTGTTTTTCTTTATATTCATATGTATTTTTAAGTTCAAAAACAAAAGAAACTTAATCATTAGACTCTTAAAAGTCCAGCTTCCTGTAAAAATGCTTCTTCAGATTTATTCTTCTTTAGAAAGCATAGACAGTTGTATACCAGACTTGAAAATTGCCCTCAAAAATTTTTGGTCTACAAATAGATATATTGGTTGTTTTATATTTACTAGTGTTACTGAATAACTTTGGTGACATTGTCCTCTTGTAATTCATATTGCCTGCAGAGACACTACCTATCTCACTTTATTTTTTCCAATAAGACTTGCATACTCTAACCAAGTAATTTTGCTTATTCTTTCCTTTTGGGATGCATTTTCCCATTATCTGCTTAGATTTTTTTTATGGGCATAGTGGAAATAATGGGGTATTTTATTTTAAGTATTTCATGAGTTCACAGAATTCCATCAGTTACTGACAGCAGAGTGAATTATTGTAGTCACTGGAGTGATGAAAAGAAATAATACAAAATTAAGTCAGAAATGAATTAGTGATATCTATCCATTATGATGTCTCTGACTGCAAGAAAAAACCTGGCTTAAATTGCTTAAATAATATAGTGTGGTGTTTCACGCAACATGCAAGTTGGGTTCCTTCCTTGCTTAACTAATGTCGTGGCTCAATAATACTACTGAGGGCGCAGATTCTGTCAATTGCTCTGTCTGCTCCCTTCTGTCTGTTTGTAGGTCTGTCACCTGCCTTGGCATTACAAATTGCCTAGTTCACTTCTGGCAGGAGAGAACATGAAAATGCCCATGTTCCGTTGAACCAGTGATTAGCACCAGGGAAAATACCTATACTCAACCATGGACTGGTCTGGCCCTGGGGTCCTAAGGTTGCAGCGAGCCTGGGTCACTAGTGATCACTTTCACTCTTAGCACCTGCAGTAAAACCATCCTGGCTATAAAAAAGGAAGGAATGCAGAGGATGTCATCAGTTCACATTGCCTCGCACATCCCTAAAACTTAGCACTTGCTATCTTATACGAAAAGCACCTTTATGTGTTTCCCCATGTTCTCTTTCAGAGGAAACAAAGCTTCTCCATGGTGGAAACTGTTTCTTTTCCATTACTATTCTTTCACAGCTTCACAGTGTTTTAAAATAGCTACTGCTAATGAAAGGGAAGTGTTTTCTACTTCCCATTTTAATTTCTTTCTTTAAATATTTGGGAAATAGACTAAATGCCTCTGTTTTTTTGTAAAAAAACATACACTTATTTTTGTTTTGAGACCTGCCATAACCCACAGATTACATTTTTCTATGCGATTTTCCTAAATATGGTTCTATAGATAAGCACCCTATTTATAATCATTTCTGTGGTAATGATAGGCATATCTATAATGTTTCATTTGATAAATCTTGCCTCAATGTGATCTGTGACTTTCAAATGGCTTGCTGTCACTGGAAATATAATGTTTATACATTTCTAAAATATCTGGCATTTATGGGAGAGCAGAACTGTTTTTCTCAAGTGAGAAACAAAGAATACACTTTCTTAAATATCCATATTATGTTAAACTCTACTTGAATAATATTTCTCTACTAACATTGTTTTTGTGAATAAATATTCATTTTGTTTTTAGATATTTTATTTATTAAAAACTGCTTGTTTGCTTAAGGCTAAGATTTACAGGATTTGACTATGAATGGGTAGTATTTATTGGACTGTTGGCACATGCATATTCTATAAGATAAAGCCTGCCAGAATTTAACAAGACATCTACGTTGATACACGAGTTCAAAATCCCCATACCTAAAATTATTGCAATACAATAAGTTAAATTCAGAATTTCTCATCAGCTTAAGTCTTCATTTTTATCTAATTTAAAACAGAAAACAATCTTCAGGGCTGTCTTATTATTTTGCTCTAAGTTTATCAAGCATTGGTAGAACATGTACATCCATTATGGATTGCATGAAGCAGTGAGGATAAACGAAAGATAAATAAACAGTGTCCATATCAAAGGACCCCTGTTTCCTGGTGGAAACAAAAATAACAAGAACCCCAGTACACTAAAGTGATTACCAAGCTCAAATTATTCAGAAAATATTACTGACACACAAAGAAGTGTTCAGACAAATTCTGGGGGATTCAGGGAAGTTTTCCTGATGGTGATAAAAGCTAAATTAAAACTTACATGTGTATATTTTGCTTAATAATATTTATTCACTTCTTACAGCAAAATTAATTTGAAACATTCTCTAAGAAAAGCAGTGCGAAGTATGCTAGTTAAATCTTGTCACAAGTAGGCTAGAAATCAGGGAGTGGATTAACAGATTTTCATTTTGTTCAGAAGTTAGGAGCAAAAGGATTTCTTCATTTTCAAATTTGTCTATATTTTGATAACAAGTCAGTCAAATTAATAAATACATGTGATATGCTGGAATCAAGTAGGAATGGAACAAGAATGGGCAAGATAGACAGGAAATTAAACGTAAAGGAAACAAATTATTGTAAAAAAAGTTGGTAGAGTAGAAGAGCATTACCTTTGAAGATGAAAGAATTTCTAAAATGAAGCAGGGGCTGAACAAGATGAGGCTAATCAAGATGAAGTAATTATTTAAAAAATTCATGAAATATAAGTTCTAAATTAATACCAGAACTATTCGCGTTACAGCAGTGCATTCCAACTTCATTTCCCTAGTCTTATTAACTCTACCGCAGACAAAATTCAGAATACTCTGTTATGTTATTTCCATTTGAAACTGACCCTATGTCACAATGTTGCTCACCGTCTGTTCTAGTTTGCTAGCTGCCGGAATGCAACACCCAGAGATGGATTGGCTTTTAATAAAAGGGGATTTATTTTGTTGGTTCTTCAGAGGAAAGGCAGCTAACTTTCCATTGAGGTTCTTTCTTACGTGGAAGGCACAGGGTGATCTCTGCTGGCCTTCTCTCCAGACCTCTGGGTCCCAACAACTTTCCCCGGGGTGATTTCTTTCTGCATCTCCAAGGACCTGGGCTGAGCTGCTAGCGCTGAGATGAGGTGTGCTGAGCTGCTTAGGCTGTGCTGCGTTGGGGACTCTCATTTAAGCACCAGCCAATGAAGTCAAACGTCCTTCATTGCAGCAGGCACACCGCCTAGCCAACTGCAGGTATAATCAGTAACAGATGAGGTTCACATGCCATTGGCTCATGTCCACAGCAACAAAACTAGGTACGCTCACCTGGCCAAGTTGACAACTGAATCTAACTACCACACCTATATATCATTATTTTGTATTTGTTTTCCACTAAATCTGCTCTACATTAAGGATAATAGGTTTGCGGCCATCCTCTAAAATATTTCACGTAGTGAGATCACTACTTTCCCACATACTCCTAAAGTAAAGTGCTGGGTTTTATTGCTGTTACCTTTGATATTTACTGCCTTTTATATTTTGCAGATCACTTTGAGTTATGCTTAATAATCTTATCCCTAAAACATATTCTGAAATTTATTAAAAATGATTTCCGATGAGAGCAGTGATCCATTCCCTCCATTACACGCCCCCGGTATAGATGACAGAAGTAGACTTTGACTTTTGAAAATTTAATTATATTATGTATCATTTAAAACTGTGCTATCAATTAACAACATTTATCATGAAACTATCATATGTTTATTAATTTTCTTCATTTATTCTGTTTTTTCATACCTCATATAATTCTACGATGTAATCTGTTTTAAGGCTGGGGCTGGAAATGCTAAAGAAAATGAGATGGATGGAATTGAGCTTAGCTAAATATGGTAGAAAAGCAGTAAAAAGAACAATGATAGTAAGTTTTCTTACTACAAAACAGAAGACTGGTTTTGTTTCTCATCTTTAATTTATAGCTGTAGTCATAATTCTAGAGAAACGCTGGTAAAAAGGTTGTAAGATTCATCAGTATTGTCTGAATAAAATGATCACACCTCAGTGCTTCTACAAAGGACAGCCATTAATTGGATGAATAAGTTTTGATACAATTATTAAAGAAGAGAACTCTAATTCCTATTTAAAATTCTTACCTATCACAAAGAGAAGAGAATTCATGGTATAGCGTTGATTGGGTTATTTTATTTAAGTTATCAACGTATGGATACTCTTAATATATTTTAAGCATACCTCTGATTTAGAGTAAAAGATCAAATTGAGTTGATTTTTGAGTCAAACTAGGAATTTAAAATTCTAAATTATTTAACTAGCATTAAAAACAAATAAGAGATTTGACAGTAACATGATTTGCTATAGGATCAAATGAGCAGACATCTGAGAACAGGAAGTTTTAGTTCATGGATTTTAACAGGAGATGAACTTTTATCCTCTATCATCATGACAGTGGTTCAAGAAGGAAACATATATTCTGCACCTGTCATTAGAATAACCAGTGAATTATACTCTCTTGCTTCTGCAATCACAGAAGGAATTCATTAAATGAGCAAGAAAATTGTGGGACTCTTTCTAAAGTAATTTCAGTTTCCTCAAATTTACTTGTAGATAGTAATGAAATACTGCACAACGAAACCTTTCATGATTTCAACAAAGGAGTTTCTTCATTTTCTAATTTTGCTGTAAATCATAGGACTTATATAAATGAAAATAACTATTTCTAAAAACTAAACATATAATAATATATTACAACAAAGAATATGCTATTGATTTTCTATATAACCTTAATTAGTGCATTTGTAAAATTGTTTTTCATCATACAGCTCTATCAAAAACAGTAAATAATTGGTTTCGTTAATTCTATGGTCATTTTATAAAAATTGGGATTAAGAGGTACCCTCCCAAAATAGGAAAATGAAATTTGATTTTACTAGTTCAATTTCCGATAAATAAAGGAAATAAAGTTTTTGAGATGGAATGCCTGTATTCTATTTGAGATTTCTCCGTGGTTGTGATTTTTGTGATGGTACATAACCCTCGTTCTTAGTATAGGAAGATAACTTTAGGATTCTCTTAACAGCATTTTGAAAATAATACCCGGGCAGTGGCAAATCTTTTTCAAACTATCAAATGATAAGGATAACAAGTGCCTAGGTGGCACATTTGATCTGGGTTTTGTTCCAGATTCTTATATTTTTAAATTGCAGAATAAGTGTGCAAAGACTGCAGTGGGAGCATGCCTAGACAGTTTGAAGAATGTGGTGGCTGACACATGGAAGTAAGGGAGTGTGGAGAGGGGTGAGGAGGAAAACAAATGGATATAAACTCAGAGAAAGAACGGGGTAAGGTTGGTACACACAGAGAACGTGAAGAGTCAGAGTCAGTCCTGTATATGGACAATGGAGATAACCATAGCGTCGACAAAGGTTAGATGAAGGTAAACTTCTTTATCTCAGAGAGCTTAGTACAATCCCTCACAATAACTAGACTTTACTGTTATTGCTCTTTTGATGTCTGTTACTTATTTCTATGTAATTTAACGTGGGAATACTATTTTAGTTTTATGGATAGTTATAGGTATATTTAAATGGATAGTGATTAAATTATGGGTACCAATTGCTGCTTGTAAAATTCTTCAGCTAGATTAAATCAGAGACTTACCTAGTGACATTAGGTTAAACGGAGAGAATCATGAGCTAGGGTTTAGGAAATAACAAGGATGCTTAAAACCTAATCAGGATTACTGCATGAATGGGATGTTAAGTAATAAAGAAGGATAAGATAAAGTTTAATTTTATAATGAAAAGAAGTTATTGATAACTGACTTGATAACAACTGGGTGATGGTAATCAGAAAATAATTAGATTTGAAATCAAAAGATGGAGATGAAAAATGCTATTAGTAAGATAAAAATGTGAATAGTAGAAAGTGCAATGTTTTTGTATTAAAGAAACTATAAAGGTTAATTGGGAGCAAGAACTGAAGAAAAACTATTAACGAGAATTTGGGAATATTCACAACATTGCAGAGAAACCACAGAGCTGTTGAGTCAAATGCTTAAACCTACTAAAAATCGCACATAGAGCTCTTTTCTAAAAATAAGCTTTGTGAATATTTCAAGTGCATTTGTAATGTACATATTTTAAGAGAAAGTAAAAAAAATTAAAAGTGTAGACATTTGAGAACACTTTAAAACAGAAGGCACCACTCTGAATGGGTCAGTTTTGATTATGTTCCCATATTAACCTAAGGATATAGAAAGAATTAAAATTACATGTTTTCCCTTTTAGAAAATGTTTACAAATATTGGTTTCCTTAATTCTTGAACCATGTGGCAGTAACAAGACCATATGAGAGCAGAAAGTGTTGTCAGGACTTCATCCTTCACGAGTATTTTATCTGATGCCAATTTTATAGCTTTCCCAGAAAGCCTACCTTCTGTAACAATAAAATGTAACAAAGCAAGTAAACACAGCAAAAAAAAAAAAAAAGGCCTTTTAAATGTAAAAGCTAGTGGCATATTTTCCCTAGATTAAAGGTACAATATTTCCTGGTTTTAAATTAAAACATATTACTTCAAAACTATTAAATTCAATCATTTTTTAATAACTAAGCATTTTATTAGTGGAATGATGTACTCTGATAAAAATTCTAAATTTTATTGATTCATCTACCTAAAATGCAGCTTTTTTCCCCTGGAGTATTTTATTATTTAGTAATTCAGTTTCCAACTAAAATATGCTCATTTTTTTTTCCTGTGGTTTTGTAAGCTTTGTGGCTTTAAATAGAAATTGTCAAAAATGAGCCAGCTTTCATAATCCTCCAGTGGCCTTATTTTTCTCCAGTTGTAAAGAGGTGATGGAAATTGCTTTCCACAGCATAACAATTCATTATTTTGTTGCTACTAACCTAGAAAATATGATTATGGAGCCAAAGGAGCTAATTTGATAGTTAAAATGCTATTTTTCCAAAGCAATCTGCATCCATATTTGGGTGAAAAAAATGATCAAATGGATTATAATTGGCTCAATAGCCACTCTGAATTTGTAGGTAAATTTCAGCTTTCATTGTGCACTGATGTCGTTTTTATTTATTTGAATAATTTATTGAGTAAAGAGAAATTGGACCCAATTATACCACTTGGCTTGGAATAAAAAGAGTCCTAAGTCTTATGTTTGATACATGCTAACTTAGAAAAGTCATTTAGTCTCACTTTCTAAATCATTATTAAAAATTTAAACATACAGACACCATGACATAAATTTATGACTCACTCTTGCAACTATAAAAGATTGTCTTTCTTTTATTTCCTTTTAAAGCATTTTTAAGTGTAGCATTAACAAAAGTTAAAAAATATGAATAGCCTAAGACGCAATGGTTTCATTTCTGGGTAATACTGTATACCAGGAATCAAGTACAAGAGTGTTGATATCAGTGTTATTTATAATTGTCCCAAACTGGAAACTGTTAATTATTCTTATAGCAATCAACAGTAGCCTAGATAAAGAAATTGTTACATGGTTATTAAATGGAGTTCTATATTAGAAGAGTAATTAAACCATAGCTACATAAAGTAACACGCATAGATATCCAAGTTTCTTTTGATGCTAGCCGATTCATCCATAAAATGAATAGTAATATTGCCTTCATGCCCGAATTTATGGAACTTTTAAAAATCATGGTGCAGTTGATGAGAAAAATTCAGTTATTTATATCCCATTTACATTCATATATGTTGATATGAATTTATTAAAGTTCCACTAGAAAGATTTTAGAGCTCTTACAAAGGTTTTAAAATCCTACAATGATAAAAAACAAATAGGAACTTGTTCTTTTGGTTTCAGTCAGAAAAATTGGAACCACTCATCATTTTACAAACATGCTTTTCCTCCTTGCCTTTTGTTCAGTGGTTGCTTATGTCTGGTGTGCTCCAACACCATATCTGATTCTCTTCTTCATGAGGTCCTTTCTTTGTTAAAAACTATTGTTCAGTCCAAATCATGTTTAGTTAAAATAAGGTCTTCTACTGGTTCTTGGAGAAACCTGCATCCATAGGAGATAACAAATTCTACTTTGAGGTTTCTGTATTGAATCATATCCAGTTTCCAGCAGGACAATTACAATTCTCTTAAGATGCTGAATTTAAATTCATTATCTGGCTAACAGGAGAGCAGAGAATTCTGAAAGTTTTAAAGGCAAAATGATTGCAAATTTCAGGGTGCAAAGGGTAAGATGATCATTAAAAAGTTCCTAATTTTATTTAGTTCAGCAGTTTTTCCAAGAGTGAAAAAAGGTGACTTCTCAAAACCAGTCTTGGTTTTACATAGAAGCAGGGTTTACAAAACCAGACTTCCTCCCCCATATATAATCTACAGGGAGGTGCAACATGGTGTGCCCTATAACTCACAAGTGTCCTGAGGTTCAGAGAGTAGCTTTTCCCCATGTGCCACAATGATTGGCCCATATGGTCCTGTGGTGTCAAATCACAAGCTGGGCATTGAAGCAATGCGCAAGACGACCAAGTAATTAAGAATCCAGCTCTTAGAACACTCACATGCCCAAAGCCATGTTGCCATGTGCATCTCCTGCCCTGAGGCATCTTCCCAGAGCCTGGATACTGCAGACAGAGGACCTTGAGTCCTGGGAGCAACCCTCACAATACTCGCCACCTAATCTTGACAATTTCTGGTCAAAGACAAGAAATTGTTTCTGTGGTCATGTTGGGGCACGTATCGTTAGGCCAATCCTGGGCTGGACATGCCCTCCTCAAGTCTTCATCTCTTCCATTTAATCCATTCCTTTCATAATCTTCCAGGAAGTTAGGAAGATACAGTCTTCAGAAACTCTATTTCTATACCTGGTGATGGAAATAACCACATAACTTTCTTTTGACTCAGTCCCTCACCCACTCCCTTCTACTGCCTACTTTCCCCATAACTCCTTTCTAGGTTAGCTTTCGGCAACATCAAAAAGATTCAAGCAAATCATTGCATACTATGTAAGGACATACTATATAAAAACATCCTCACATGCTAAATATTTTTGTTGTTTTCATTCTTAAATGATAAAAATTGGAGAAAAGATAAAATCCAGAAGAATAGGTGAATATGATACAGCAAACACCTAACTTCTCCAAAATATTACAAAATATTACAAAAACAGTAATATTTTACTGTATTTCCTTACAGTTACTTGCTTGACTCTTTTTTTTTAATGTGAAAAACTTTAAACATTACAGATAATGTCAAAGACTCTTCTGGTTTCCAAAGCTGCTGAAAACAGATACCATAAAATGGGGTGGCTTTTAACAACGGAAATTTACTAGCATACAGTTTCCAGGCTGAGAAAAATGTCCAAATCTGGCATCAACAAGATGATGCTTTCTTCCCGAAGACTGGCCTGCAGTGACCTTGGCTGCTCTGCCACGTGGCGAGGCACAGGGAGGCATCTGCTGGTCCCTCCCTTCTCTTCTGGGTTTCCTCAATTTCAGCTTCTTGCATCCATGGCTTTCTTCCCCTCTCTCTGTATCCATCCCACGTGTAAAGAACTCCAGGGAGAGAATTAAGACCCAACCTGAACAAGGTGGGGTGCACCTTAACTGAAGTAGCTCCATCAAACGATATTACTTACAATGAGTCCACACCCCCAGGAATGGATTAACAGTAAGGACCTGATTTTCTGGGGTACGTGTATCTCCAAATCACCACAAAGACCTACCTGTTACCTTTGTCACTGCCCTCCTCCACATTTAATTCCCTTTATCTGCAGAAGCAATCACGGTCATACAGTTCTTAATTTTTTTTCAATGCTTTTCTTAATAAAATTTCATCTCATACAAATGAATTCATAAAGAATATGTAATATCACTCTATGTGCTTAATTTAATTAAATGCCATTTTACCATAAATTGGGTGAAACTTATTCTTCTATATTTTTCTTCTAACAGAATATTTAGTGAATAGTGAAATAATAGTGAAATAATAGATGAATAGAAGTTAGATTTAAACATAAAATCTTCTAGCCAAGATTTTATGTTTAAATCTAACTTCTATTCATCTATTATTTCACTAAATAATAATTTATTATCCAGTTTCCAAATATGGATATTTGGATAATTCTCCAATTTGCTGTATTTGAAACAATTCTACTTTGAACTAACTTTTATGTTTTCTCTTATGGGATAGTTATGAGTTCCCCTAAAATCTGTACTAGAGAGCAGTATCACTCATCACGAGCTATAAGCATTTCAGGTATACTAAATGTTGCCAAAGTACTCTTGGAAAAGGAGGCTTAATTTACATTCCACAAGCAGAGTAAAGCTGTTTTTGTTCCCCATATTCTAGGAGATTTTTTTGTAAGAGAATTTTGATATTTGCCTACAAATATGGTGTATTTGATGACTATTTATCTCCATAGTAATCTATTTCCTTTGAATTATATTTGCTTTATTTTAATATTTTCTAAAAATATAGTTAATTTTAAGTTTCCAATATGACTGATATAAAGTTTGCTATTTTTTCAATAGATAGGTATGGTGTGCCTATCATATTCTAGGAAGTGTACAGTAGGAAAAATCACTGTTTGTGGTCCTCTCAGCAAATATCCCCTTTGGATTTTTTGGATGTTCCTTTCCTTGACCTCACATGTATGTATTGATCAGTACTTGTTGGAAACTCAAGAAAAACCTTTGCCATTCTCCAGGATTCTCTGTGTGGGCTGCTCGCTCCACTCTCATCCCGTCTTATGAACTATAGACACTGGTTTTCCTAGACACTCAGCTCTGTCTTCTCAACTCAGGGAATCCAGCAGGCTCTACCTCACCTTGGAATTTCCTGTTGTAAATACCGTTGGTGGTTCCAGGACCACACCTCAGGTTTGGGGCCAGCCATACCTGCAGTCTTAGCTGGAGGACTGACCCTACCTACATGTGATTATGGGGTTGGGGCTTTGAGCCGTGTCATAGCAACCTCCTTGACTTTGGAGAAGGGAGGGGGCTACATATTGAGTTCAACTGAGTGGGCATGGATTCTATCAAGCAACCATAAGTATGAGAACCCATATAAACTCAGGACATTCAAAGTTCCTACAAGCTTCCATGATTGAGAAGATACATTGCTGTGTCAGGGGGTAACACACTCTGACTCCCTGTGGAAAGGACTCAGAAGCTTGCAACTGAGACCCTTACAGACTCACTCTATGCATTCCTTCTTTTAGCTTCTTATTTGTATCCTTTTTCTGTCATAAAACTTTATTCTTAAGTTTAGTGCTAACAGCGAGTTATGTGAGTCATTTTAGTGAATTATCAAACCTGAGCAGATGGTGGAAATCCCACAATTTGCAGATATGTGGTCAGAGGTAAGGGTGGCCTTTGGGGGGTTCCCGAATTTGTGACTTGGTGCCTGAAGGGCAAACTTGAAAAGGACTACTCTTAACCTGAGGAGTCTGGTTATCTCCAGGCAAAGTTAGAACTTAATTGAGTGACTTCAGCCTTTGCAACTGGTGCTAGAAGCAGTCATGGAAGCTGTTAGAACTTTTGAAAACCTTATGATACCTAAGTGGTAGGAAAGAAGACAAAAACAGTTTCTTAAATTAAGTAAATGCAAAAAATACCTTACTGAGATTTCTCTACACACCATCACCATAATAAAAATGTTTAAATTCTATATTGACATGGAGGTGGTGCAACAATAATTTTCATAATTTCCATTTGTTGAAGATTTAAATATATTGTTTATTTAGTGTATTGTTATACATGCTGTATAACTCAAACTTATTAATTTAAAAAACATATTTAGTTAATTTTTGCCATTAAAAATCATAATACTTTTTATATTGAAGTAATTAGTGATTAGGAGGGGACAGAATCAGGACTTTTGGATTGAAATATATTGTATATTTTTTGAACAGTGTGCTAATTACACAAGTATATTTATTTTGTGGTTATTTGTTGGGCTATGAACATATGATTTATGCACCATTCATTATTTGTGACATATTTTCCCAATTTAATAAACCAATAGAAATATCGGAACCTAAAGTTGAAGAAACTTACAGTAAGTTGGAAAAAATTAATGAAACATAAAATAAGAGAGTAAATATATACTGTGAACCGTTCAGGAAGCAAAAAAAATCATATTATTTAAAATTCTAGAAAGAAAGTAGAAAACTTGAGGTTATACAACTGTCAAAGGAGTTTCAAAAAGAAATGCCAAGATCTGAAAAAAATGTCTTCCAATTGAATGGATAAATTCAGATCCTTATGCAATGAATGCACATTTTGTAAAATTAAAACAAAGATAAGAAAATCTCAATGCTCCCATGGGAGAAATTTAAAGTATAAAAATAAATAAACAAAAGCACTAGGAAACAAGCAACATCAAATATTCAAATACGGCCAAAAAGGAAGAAAATTTGTATCAGACGTCTTATCAGGAGCACCGCACATGGGAGAACAGTAGATGAATGTTTTTAAATTTTCATAGGAAAATTATTTCTAGCTAGAATTTTGTTCTAGGCCAAACAATTAATTATGAGATAGAATAAAGGCATTTTCATGCATGTAATGAGCCATGAAGTTTTCCTTCTATGCATCTTTATGCTTGGAGAATTTATTTCCAGTGAAACAAAACCAAACGTTGGTTCCAACCTAGAAGAAAATAAAGAGACACCTTAAAACTATAGATAAACTGAAGTTATAGAAAATAACTAGCTGAAATAGAACTTAGAAAAGCCTAAACTTATGAAGAAGTCAATTGGTAGATTTTAAAAATGAAATGAATTTAATGCTATGAACACTCTCTGCTGAATAATATGGGGTTCATCATTTGGGGCATCCCATAATGTCATATCATTATGTTTTAACTTGGCATTACATTACAAAATATGTACATGATCTAAATTATGTGTACATGTTATTAGTTTTAAGCTTCTAGAGCTAATCTATCGGAAAACTATGTTTATTGAAAAGGATATGAAAGCAAAGATAATATTGATAGAATTTAGGAAATAAAAGGAGATAAGGAGAAATCAAGGAAATGGGGAAAATATTAATGTTCTCATCTAACAAGGTCAAGAGTCAAGAGATACTGTCCATGGTCATAGAACAAGAGATATTTGGAGTTATTTGAAGTAGCAGAAGGGATTAGAAGGGGACATGTGGATGCTAATTTAATATCAGGTGAGCAGGGGCAGTGAAAGATGGAGGCTAGTCTAAGTAGATGTAGTTTCTTCATAAACCCATCCACACCGATACTCATTTGACAGAAAAGATGCATTGTATTTTATATGATTATTAGTAGTTTATGTCATTTTGAACTATTCTGTTGACTCCTGAGAGTATCTGCATGTTTTTCTACCACTGGCAGAATTCTTTGGCAGATTAAAGGTTAAATGTAGAGTGCTTTTTCTCTCTGTTTGTCTGGTGACTTCTTGGATAACTTAGTCCACCTTGGCTCCCTCTCAAAGAAATCTCCTGAGACACTGTAATTTCTGTCCTTCCAGCTGATACCTTGGCACACGATCCCAGACTGCGCTGTGGGTTATCTGATGTGGTGGCCCCCACGGTGGGTCCACGACCTCTCTACCTAGTCTCCATGCCACAAAAAATCTACAGATGGATTCAAAAGCCTAACTCCTGACTTTATCTGCCTAAACGAGATGGTGCAATGCCAAGAAGACACAGTAGAAGGGTGGCCTGCAATTACATGCTGAAATTCTAATGGAACTGTATTGGTTTTGTATTGTTGATTCGACAAATAACCTTACTTGGTAGCTTGAGACAACACAGATTTATTATCTTACAGTCCTGGAGTTCAGATATCCAAAATGGGCTCCACTCAACTAAAAAGCATGGTGGTGGCAGGTTTGCTTTCTGAAGGAGGCTCTAGGCAAGAAGGTGCCCTTGCCGTCTCTAGCTTCGAGAGGTCACCTGCAGCCTTTGGCACATGGCCCAGCATATGAACATTCTGGGGAGGCCACTATTCTGCCTGCCTCAAGAGCCAAGGAAATAGGCCCATTCTGCACAGTGTTTCCACAGCATTTCTAAGGTATTCCTTTCTAGGATGTGCACATGCCTTGTTTTCCTACCACCTTCTCCCTGTGGTCTTCATATCATCTCCTAGATCCCAAAGCAGAGAGTCCCATTTGTTATTTCCTGCCTCCCTCCTTAGACTTATGTCCTTATAGTGGCCAAGTATATTTCTCTATACATTTGGAGAACTCCATTTTGACATGCTAAAGATGGAAGGCAAGTTTGGGAGAAGGAAGATGTTAAATAAATTTAAAAAATGGTCTCAAGACAACTGCATGCATCTCAAGATGTCATCTTTCTGGATGATTCCATTTGTCTCTAAGCTGATTTTTACTCATCCGTTCTCTTTGTCCCCTTTCTGTAGTAAATCCTTATCTCCCCCAAGCCTGACATATGTCTCTCACTTAACATGGAGAAAGTCAGATACTTAAGAGGCAAAAAAAAAAGGTACAGAAATGACTATCAAAATATTAACATGTTGGAGATAAAATTCTCATCTATCATACAACAAGTAATGGTAAATTTGAAGCAAAGAAATATTACTGATATGAAGTTATCCATTAGAAGTTAAAAAAATAAAAAGAACAATTTTAAAGTCATTCTCCTGTTAGAATTGGAGGAATGGGGAAGGGACGTTTGTGTCATTTGAATTTTTATCCGTATGCATTTATTATTTAGATACAAAATTTGAAAGTATTTTAAATAAAATAATGGGTGAATTTCTGTCCAGGGATTAGTCTTAAGAAAAACTGAGGTTAATGTAAACTCTCTTATTTACCTAGATTTCAGTAGTCTGAAGGGAATGCTTACACAAAGCAAGAAATGGTTTTCCTCTGGTATCCGCTCTTAGCAAATGCAGCTCCCACAAGGAGGTGGATGCCTGGATGCTAATTACGTTCCACTTCTTTGGACAGATGCAGGATTTCATTCTCCGTGGGCCATACATCCGGCGTTCTCCTAAATCCACAATCAGCAAAACCGTGTGAGGCGTTCCTGCACGGGCAATCTAAGCATCCAATCTGCCAGTGATATTACTGCTGATTGGCTGAAAACCACACGTTATACCAGAGCTTTAGAATTCATGCTGCACTTCTTCCCTTTGTTGCTAATTTCAATAACATTGTAGCAGCTTTTTCCCCCTTACTTCATAAAAGACAATGTTATACCAAGAGCAAGGAGGAGGAAGCAGCTTGCCTGGGTTAAGACTATAAATTTTTCTGCTTTTTATTACCACCATGCACTGGAAATTTTAAAACTTATCCATGAGAAAATCCTCCTCTCTGGAAAAAAAGTCATCTGTTATTCAAAGTCCTGATGATAATTACTGTAGTTACTGTTTTAATTTTAATGTCATACATGCATCTTTAAATTAGCTCTTAAAATTACTAGTAATTTTATTATCTATTCATTTGAGATTACTTTATGTTTGTATTCATTTTACTTCTTATACTCATTTTTACTTATCCATTAATAACTGTTGTAAGTTGCCTGGATGTTAATGTGAAGAGTTCTCAGTTATCTGTGCATTTAGTCCCCGGCACACGCAAATTCAAATACTGCCATTTAGTTCCAGAGTAACGTCATAGTGATTTGAAGTTAGCACAGCTTGATTCTGACACAGTATGTATTTCCAACTCCTGTGGGACTACATGTCCTTGATTTTAACTGGTAGCTTTAAAATTAAAGAAAAGGACAAGAGAATGATTTTTAAGACAAAAAACCCTGAATTTACTTCAATTCTGTCACTCAAAATAACCACTCAGAGACTTTATTTTATTTAAAATTTAAAACAGTGAAAAAGAGGGCAAAGAGTGAGATGAAATATTTTTGTTTGTCATGTACAATTTTAATGTTATGTAAGAACTCTTATGAAATTGGAATATAACAGTAGAATTCCTTCCCTTTCAATTTTCAATCATTTTAAATTAAAGAATTAGTCCAGAAAATGATCATTATTATGGATTATTATATGATTACTGTTCTAGTTTGCTAGCTGCCAGGATGCAATATACCAGAAACAGAATGGCTTTTAAAAAGGGGAATTTAATCAGATGATAATTTACAGTTCCAAGCCTGAGAAAATGTCCCAATTAAAACAAGTCTATAGAAATGTCCAATGTAAGGCATCCAGGGAAAGATACCTTGGTTCAAGAAGGCCGATGAAGTTCAGGGTTTCTCTCTCATCTGGAAGGGCACGTGGTGAACACGGCGTCATCTGCTAGCTTCTTCTCCTGGCTTCCTGATTCATGAAGCTCCCCAGGAGGCATTTTCTCCTTCATCTCCAAAGATCGCTGGCTGACGGACTCTGCTTCTCATGGCTATGTCGTTCTGCTCTGCTCTCTCTGAATCGCTCTCATTCTCCAAAATGTTTCCTATTTTATAGGACTCTTATAATGGGTGGAGAAATGTCGTCAGATAATCCAGCTTAACAACCACTCTTGATTAAATCCATCTCCAGGGAGATGATCTGATTATAGTTTCAAACATACAGTATTGAATAGGGATTATTCTGCCTTTACAAAATGGGATTTAGATTAAAACATGGCTTTTCTAGGGGACATACATCCTTTCAAACCAGCACAATTACTAATAAAAATACTGTTGTGAAATAAAGGAAATAGTTTGAAAAAAAGACATACTCAGGATGTCAAATATGCTAAGCATGTTACTGATAGAAAGGTATACTGCTTCGCCACTTGGTAATGGGTATTAGGTAGATATAAATGGTGACATGAAGATTTTGATAGAGATAGTGTTTTGAATTAGGTATGGATAGATTTTTTCTCTCTTTACCTATATTCTTATTCTTATTTATTCATTTATTTATTTTTGCATGGGCAGACACCGGGAATTGAACCCAGGTCTCTGGCATGGCAGGCAAGAATTCTGCCATTGAGCCGCTGTCGCACCGCCCTCTATATTCTTATTTTTAGTATCTAGTGTAGTAGATGCACAGATCAGTGCCTAAAGTGATATCATCAAAGCCGAGGCAGCCTGGCACATCTGACAGGCTAATAAGACAGGCCCGCATGCCCTCTGAGAGCGGCCCTCTGGGAAGGAGCTCATTAGAAGGGAAGAAAGAGCTGACGTACATAAGTCAGGAGCAAGGGCGGGCTGGCAGGGAAGCCTAATTCAGACAGAGCGTTATTAGTGCCCATCGTTCAGCCTATATGCTGGCTTTATACAATAGGCCCGTAATTGGGTGCTACGGCAAAGGGACCACAACGACAGTTCACAGAACTGAAGGCGCCTTCCCTGTAATTGCACAGGGTGTTAAAGGCAAAGCTGTTTGCTAGCCGGGAGCCTGTTGGTAGGGCTGCCAGTCACACTCACTGCAGTGGCGGTGAGAAGCCCTTCAGCAGGCAGAGGCACATCACCCTCAGGTCTTTCGAGTTCTTGGCATTCACACTGGGGCCCTTTACCTGTGTCTTTGGTCCCAGGGATGGATCTTCTCAGCTTCTCTGCATCAGCAACTGTATCCAATGTAGGGTGGGCTTAGCATGAGCAGAGCCCGTGGATTTCACTCTCATGTTTCACAGTGTAAAGAAAGAACTTGAAAGCCAGACATGATACTTGAAACTAGTTCCCTGAACTAGGGTAAGATTCTTTTAGATTAAGACAAATGTTTAGACGGAGTAAGGAAGGAATGAGAATAACCTGGCCAGTTGGGGATTGAAAAGATTAAATAACATTTGCACTCTTATTTTCACTTACATTATTTACAGCAACAGGAAATGTGCTCAGCTTTCTTTTGTTTTGTTTCTCTTGACTATTTTAATCTTGGGGTGATTTCCTCTCATATAATGGCTGTTCCAGTTTGAAAGGACTATGAACCCCAGAAAAGCCATGTTTTAATCCTGATTCAATCTTGTGGAGACAGCTGTTTCTTTTAATCCTGATTCAACACTCTTGGGTGAAAACTTTTGAATAGATTATTTTCGCAGAGCTGTGGCATGCCCAATTGTGGGTGTGATTTTTTAGTTAGATGGAGAGGTGACTCCACCCATTCAAGGTGGGTCTTGGTTAATTCACTGGCATCATTTTTTGGAAAAAGTTCTGAGCCAACAGAAAGAAGTGATGTGGGCTTTGGGAGCTCAAGACAGAAATAACCCAAGTACTAAACAAGGACGCTCAGAAATAGGCAAAACCTGAAGAGTAGAAATCTCCAGCCCCAGCAGATGCTAAGATAAGAGATGAAACCTAGACTTTTGTCCCAGAGCAGCTAAGCGAGACCCACAGACACTTGGAGAGCCAAAGTCACAGAGCCCACACAGCCAGAGACCTTCGGAGACAAGAAGAAAAGAAACGCCCCCAGAGAAGCTGTTAGAAACCAGAAAACAGGGACCAGCAGATGCCAGCCACATGCCTTCCCAGATCACCCTTCCTTGAGCCAAGGTCTCTTTCTTTGGATGCCTTAGTTAGGACATATTTATGGCCTTAGAACTAAAACCCTATAACTTATTAAATTCCCTTTTTAAAAGCCGTTCCAATTCTGGTATATTGCATTCTGGCAGCTTAACAAACTAATACAATGCCTGTCTTCTTTAAGGCAAATAAGAGACGTGAATTGATGCCTTAACCCTGTTTACCTTGTGAGATTCATTATTAAAAAGAGTCACATTTACTCTTGCCACATTTTTCCTGCTGATTAATGGCGAATTTTATAATTAACAAATATGACAGAAAACTAAGTATGCTTAAAAGTTATCAACATGTAACTGTTCTAAGCTAATTGTAATCAAAGTGAGCTCATTAAGCTTCCATTATTCAACCCATTTTTCTCAAATGAAAATGAAAACTGACAAGATTAATACCTTATGGTACCAGAGTTTTTAAAAACAATGCTGCATCCTGGTTTTATAGGATAGCTGGGGGTGGAAGCATTGCAGGTCTTTGTGCAAGGAAGAAAATGGTCATAAATTGTCTAAGAGGTTAGCTTATGTGAGTTCCAGCAAAAGCAAAATTAATTCTCTTACTTTTCAAGAATATTATGCATATTAAAGTTCAGCAAAACAAAACAAGTTTATTCTAAAATTTATTATAAAAATACACCTTCTTTTCTTTATCATACATTTTAAAAGCAAATGTTCCGATTATTAATACATTGATATTATTGAATGACTGACTACATTGTGCTTGACTAGTTCTTATTGATAGTTAAATTTATGTTAAATTTCTGCCCTCAAAGTTTAGGTCCCTTGAGCCTCAATTTAATATTTTGATTAAGGCGCTATAGACTCTAGGCAGGAAATCTATATGAAGTTTGCATATGGAGCTCTAAGACTCAACATTAAGTCCAATCCTGACTGTATACATTAGCTATGTTAACTGTATCCTTGTCTTGTTTCCAATCTGTGTCCCCTACAATAATCAGTTCAGTAGTCCCATCTCTCTAGGCTTGCAGCCTGTGCTAGTTAGGATAGATGAGTGTATTTTGTGGCAATAAGCACATCCGAACTATTAGCACCTCAAGACTACAAAAGTCTGTTTTGCAGACTGCAGATTCCACAGTGGTCAGGTGGTCTCTGGCTCCCCAGGATGTCAGGAGACCAGTAGATTGGCGATTAGGATAAAGTTGCCTCCTCTGTGGTGTGGAAAGAGACATCTGGAGAATCACAGAAAGGTTTTTCACTTCCTCAGCCAGGAAGTGCTGAATCACTTTTATCCATATTTCATTGACAAAAACTAGCCACATGACCCCAATTACTTGTGCGGGAGCCTGGGACGGGTAAGGGAGCAAACCAATACCAGCATCTTGGTCACAGCGCCCTCCCTTATTCATGCCAGAGACTTCATTTCCATCTCTGATTATCAGCCCAATGTCTGGAAAACTGCTCTCTTAGCCCCTCCATCCTTGCCTGGATTCCCAAATGTCACCGTGGTTTTGAATTCTCTATCTCAACGTTTGAAATGCCCTCTCTATAACCATGTATAGATATGGAAATTCCTTACTGCTGATTGCAAAATGAATGACTATACTGATTGTCTCCCTTATTCTCACTGAAATAAAGATTGTCAGAACATTGAAGTTTTAAAATGCGAATCTACTCTAAAACTTGGCTATCTCTCAGTTATCAATTACTACTTTTATCTCGATACCCCAAAGCTTTTCAGAGGATTTTTAAATACTCCTGAGAAGCCAAGAACTAGACAAAGCCTGAGTCTAGTTCTCTCTTCCCTAGGATTTTTCTTATTCAAGATCCTTCTCCCTCACTAGAATATTGTTTCTCTATTTATATCACTTTTGAAAGTATGACGAGGGATATGAATAATAAAATATGATAGGATACAAGTAGAGAACCAGGTAGAGAAGTAGGATAGATGATTGGTTTCTAATAAGATTTGCTCTTAGGATTAGATATGCATAATAGTGAAAGCTACAGGGTAAGTAAGACGGTCCTTGTAAAGTTTATGTCCTAACGGAGTCAAGAGTGTGGGTACGCTCTGAAGATAAGTTAGTGGAAAAAGAATAACAGATTGGAGGTTGGAGTTCCTGCACCCAAACTCATTAATCAGATAAATGAACACTCCTCCCTCAAGGAGGACACAGAGAGAGGGGATGGCAAGGAGCGCTACCTGGTGGAGGTTCTCCATGTGAAACATGCGTAAAAGAAAGTGGAAATAAATATTCCCCAGTTTTTGTTTTTTTTTTCATCCTTAATCTTTCAGGACTTAACCATTAAACTTGCGATTTCTCAGGCATTTGGTTTGCCTCGCAGGAGATCTTCCACTCCTGCTTTCACGAGGCTTACCTCCTGGAACAGAATTAGCTTCTTTTATGTACCATGCAAGAAACAGTAGAGGAGAGAGTAGTATTTTCTTTCAGAAGTTGCTGAAATTGGCCAGATATAAACAGGTTCACTTAAATCCAAGAGTACTCTGTGACCACGGCAAAAAATGGATTTCTCTGATTTTCCATCTCAAAATATGACCAGTAAATTCCTTTTCTGTACAAGAAGAAGTAAACCACCACATTTACCCTCCTTCCAGCAACAGCTACCACCAAAACAACCACACACAAAAAAATTAAGAATAAAAAAAAGATACATGAAATAAAAATGTCAAAATACAGAAGATGAGGCAAAGAAGGAAAAGGAGATGGGAAACAAATAAGGTGATTTCTATAACTTCTTCAACTTACTGCTTTGAAAGACGTTCCAGGCCTCAATGCAGGGAGTGGGATGTGAGATGGAGAGAGAACTGGGAGTCAGGAGAGACCCAGGCAGCTAGAATTCACAGGACAGAGAATTGGAGAGGAAAGAGCCTCACAGCGAGAATACAGGAGTCATATGCTGGGTCTCCCAAAAGAACTCACCCAAATACTGATGAGTGCATGCATTTCTCAGAGAAATAGCCATTCACAAAAAATAAAATAAAGTAGAAGGAACAGCACTTGACACTCAAACAGGACTAGGAATGGAGTATTTTCCTACCAAACTGGAAAACTTCATAATTCATAGAACATTGAACAGAGTATTTAGGAAGATCTTAACGCAGTAAAGGGAAAAATTAACCCTTGACTGCTCACTGTTCCTGACACATATTAGAAATCATAAAAGCAATACCCAAAGGGTCAAACTGTTTCCAAATAACTGCAACCTTGAGCAAAGTTCAAGAAGATTTTTTTCGGAGTAAATAATGACCCAGCAAAGAACAAGGTAAAATTTACAATGTAAGCAATCCATTCAAAGTTTACTAGGCCTATACAAAGAGGGAGGAAAATATACAAAGAGGAAAATGATTGATTGAAATCCAGAATGGACCAGATATTCGAATTAGCAGATAAAGACATTACACAGTTATGAAAATTGTAGTTGTTTTGAAATTTTATTATTTTTATTTATTATCAACATTTTAAGGTTGAGTGGAGTTGTGCAAAAACATATTTTAAAAAGGAAAAATCAGACTTCCAGAGAAGAAAACTACAATACCTGAGATAAAACAAAAAACATATTGAATGGGAGAAATGGTAGGTGAATATTGTAGAAGAAAATGTTAATGAATGTGAAGATATATCAATAGAGACAATTAAAAATGAAATACAGAGAAAGAGTATCTTTTTAAAGTTGCATCAGAAAATTGTAGGCCAACTTCAGATAGCCTCGGACAGAAGAAATTTGTAAAATAATGGCCAATGATTTTCCAAATATGATGAAAATCATAAACCCAGAGACTCAAGAACCTTGATGAACCCCAAACAGAAGAGATATGAAGCAATCTATACCAAGGAATGTCAGGATCAAATAAGTCACAATCAGTCATATAATCTTCAAGCATATAGAGAAATAAGAAATGTTATATACAGAGAAAGTAAGATGAGAATGACAGTGGCTTCTCATCAGAAACAAAGCAAGAAGACAGTGTTGAATATTGTTTAAACGCCTCTTCAAAATACTGAAAGATTGTTGGGAATAGGGAAAGGGTTGTTTGGTGCACCTTTTATGTTGGCTACTTCTCTATATGACTCTAGTTGTGATGTGTGATTTTACGCATTTTTCAAAATGTGCAGAAAACTATACTATTCAGAGTGACTTTAAACAATAAAACAACAAAAATAAACAAGATGTATGGGAGTTGATGGAATGCAGGTCCTGAAAAACATGTCTAACTGTATTACAAATAAACCACATAACCACACTGAAGTGTATGGGGAAAGAAAGTTACTGACCTAAGTAACTTTAAAAGAGAGTGTTTTGACCGCATTCTATAAGACTAAATTCCCAAAAGAGAAAATCAACTAAACTGTTTGAAAAAAAAACCAAATATTCAAAAATACTGTACAATGTCCATGTATTTTTTCCATTTAGGAGACAAAACCTGGTTTACATTAAGTACCCAGTAAATGGTCACTAATTATCTCTATTTGTGCCCCTTTTAGTTTCTGTATTTCAAAATACTGCCTGTAAAATCTCAAATTTGAAGGCTGTTTTGAAGGTTGTTTAGGTAAACTTGTAGACTAAGGCTATAATCAAAATTATTTTTGAAGACTGCTAGTAAGTACATTACTTGAGCTCCAGGTATGATATGATCAAGTGAATGATAAGATGGGATAGCGAAAAGATTATTGGCAGTGAAGAAGTTCATTAATTGAGAGCTTAAGCTACTGGAAACATGATTTTAATCATACTCCCATGCTGTGGTTTATTAATTTATAATGACAAGAAAAGCAAATGCAAAAAATACTTGTGCTATTCATTTAATAGCTTTGATTTATTTTGTTAGTCTCAAGTTTTATTTTCTTGCATTTTCTACTGGGTAGAAGGGGTCACACATAATTAATGGTTATAGTGAAAGAAGGAAACATATATTAAAGCCTAACAAAGAAAAAACAGAACAATCAATTAGGAAATAAGAAAGAGAGTTGAGAATACAAAATGTTTTCATTGTTCACACTGAAAAATGTGGTAAAAGCATTGTCATTTATTTAAAGATAATCAGAATAGTAATTTCAATAGGAGTTACATCATCGGTATTGAATGATTCTGTTGGATTCAGTACTTTTAAAGAACTTCTTCACAAAGCAAAATATCCAAATCCTACTGATAAAAAGGCTTTCTAAATCAGAGATCATATTTATTTAAAGAATATAAACTGGCTCCAAAGAGCACATTTAACTTTTTTGGACAGGAATTTACCTGAACAGATGCTCTGGTACTTTCATTTGAAGTAGCAAATGAGGCTGCATGCATTTGCAGAATTAGCACATAGATGAAAATTGGATGTTGTACCCATTTTCACTGTTATGGGGATTATGCTTAGAGACAACCCAGATGTTACTTTTTGGCAAACAGTTGTTTCATTTTTTGTTTGGGGCTCAGAAGATTATCTTATGATTCTGGATATGTACCAAACTTACTCTCCAAGCATCTGGCCTAATTTAGTCAAGCAGATAATATAAATGGACTTTCTTACTAACAAGGTTTTGTGTAAAATGACAGTTCACATGATTTGGGAATCCTTCATGAATAGCACTGCCTTTCCAATGCCATGTGATGGACTCCACTGTCTTTTGAATGATGATTGTTAGTTGAACAGAAGGCTACATGCTCAATGGAGACAAATTTCCTGGTTTATACTGTATGTTACAACTTCCTTTGGGTTCTGCTTGCTTTCATTAAAGTATGAGATTCTACTTGATGCCAAAAACGGGCTGCTATTTATCCAACAATACTTTTTAGTTTTGTTTTTAAGTATTTGCAATGTCACATTTCTTTTTATAAGATTCATTTGTATTTTGATACTATTGCCAATATTTTTCATTAGCATTCAAACTGTTTATCAAACCTTGGCAGTGAACTAGATAAGTGCTGTGAATACATTTGTCTTCTATCCTTATCCCATTTTGCTGCAGGTCCAAAGTTGGTGTCATCTAGCCCAAATAAGTTAGATGTGGATACTTTCCTTTAAACTCCATTAATGAACTGGGTAGATGAGCCCTCACTCTTCATTCCAAGGACTTAAAAAGTTCTCTGGGATACTGAATGGAAATTTCTTCACATGGATCAGATGAAGGTAATTCATTTCACCAATAGCACATTAAAAGAGCCAGAGGTTATCTTTATCTGCATGCCAGTTTGAAGCTTTTATGTACCCCAGAAAAGCCATGTCCTTTAATCCCCATTCAGTATTGCTGGGTGGGATCTTTTTGATTGTTCCCATAGACATGTGACCTACCCAATTGTGGGTGGTAACTTTTGATTAGATGGTTTCTGTGGAGATGTGTCTCCACCCATTCAAGGGGTGGTTGCTTACTGGAGCCCTATGAGAGAGAACCATTTTTGAGAAAAGCTTGAGAGTCACCAGAACCAACAGAGCCCAGGCAGCCAGAGACCTTTGGAGCAGCAGGGAAATGCCTCCAGGCAAGTCTTAAGAAATGAGGAGAGAAAGCTAGCAGACGTCACCATGTGCCTTCCCTGCTGAGAGAGAAACCCCAATTTCATCGGCTCTTTCTTTGGAGTTAAGGTATCTTTCCTTCAGTGCCTTAACTTGGACATTTTCATGGCCTTACAAGTGTAAACTTGCAGCTTAATAAATTTCCTTTGTAAAAGCCATTCCTTTTCTGGTATATTGCATTCTGGCAGCTTATGAACTAAAACAATCTGTTTCAGTGAAGATACTACATCCAGAACAATATCCACCATAGGTGCTAACACAATTAACATTATACTATTTCATCTTAATCTGTCATGATCCAACTATGTTTACAGAGGCAATGCTGGTAAAATGAACAGTTGATGTGACGAGGACTGTCATCCTGTATCAAAAGTTTTAAAAGAGGCTCTAAGCTCTGCAATGCCACCCTGGATGTGGAATAGCTTCTCCTGTCTGAAAAGAGAAAGGAGTTTCCATGGGTTTCCATTTGGCCATTTCTACCCTAAGTGTCTTACTCCATAGTCTGGGAACCAAAGTGAAGTTTCTTTTAGTTGCCAAGTAGATCCATACCAATTCTGTACTCAGAAAGCATGTAAAAAGTTATGGAATGTGGCGACAGATAAACTAGACTCTCTGTGAGACAGATTTTGGTAATAGTCCATTGATTGCCAAGTTTCAACTTCAGAGTTCACCAACTGTGATGGTTAAGTTCATGTGTCAACTTCACCAAGTTGTAGTGGTCAAGCTAGCACTGGCCTGATTATTATTGTGAGGGAATTTGGGGAATTTAAATCATCAGTAACTTGACTGCATCTATGGCTGATTATATCAAAAATCAATAGAAGAAATTGCCATCAACAATGAGAGAATTCTCACTCAATCTGTTGAAGGTCTTAAAAGGAGAAGTGATGATTTCAATAGTTAGAAGGAAGAATTTCCATCTCTACTTCAGCCAGCCAAAATTCTCCTGGGGAATTCATGGAAAACTTTCATTGGAACTCCCAGTCTGTGGAATTTGGACTTGCCCATCCCCACAGTCACATGAGTCGATTCCTATAAAATAATAAATACACATATCCTGTTAGTTCTGTTTCTTTATAGGACCCTGACTAATGCACCAATCTAACTTGAGGGACAGTATAGTGTTTCACATAACCTAATATTGGATTCAACTTGTACATTGTAGAGATGGGCTTTCAAAAGATCTGGGTACTTTCTTCGCCAGTGTATACTGTTCATCTGATAAATAGCTGTAGGTTTGTTTGGAGAAGAAGTATTGGGGGAAGTATTGGAGGAAGTTTTGGGGGACGTATTGGGGGAAAAAGCCTGAAAGCTGCCAGAGCCCACACAGCCAGAGATCATTGGAGTGCATAAAGAAAATGTCCCCAGGGAAGCCGCTGAAGAAGCCTGGAGAGAAAGCTAACAGGCATTGCCATGTGCCTTTCTCAGCTGAGAGAGAAACTCCATACATCACTGGCCTTCTTGAACCAAGGTATTTTCCATGGATGCCTTAATTTGGACATTTTTATAGCCTTGCCTTCAGTTGGACATGTTCATGGCCTTAGAACTGTAAAATTGCAACGGACAATTCCCCTTTTTAAAAGCCATTCCTTTTCTGGAATATTGCATTCTGGGAGTTTACAAACTAACCTATCCCTGAAGGCATTTTCCTCCTCCATATGCCTTTTATTTCCCATTCAGCCCCTGACATTTATCAGAAACTCCAAAAGTCAGAAGCAGGACCCCAAAGTTCCCAAAACAACCTAGTAAATCTAGTATTTAAAATCTTTAATAGAGAGATGGAAAAGGCCCAGCAGGATAAACTTAAGGAGGAAGCCACAGCTAAATCCTGCATTCAGGCTTACCAACTCCTTGCTTCCACAATGAGAGAAACCCAAGACTCTCCTAAACTGTGAAAGAAAAGCCCAGTGGGAACTTGTTTTAAATGTGGACACTCGCTCAAACAATGCTGGACCCCCACCCAGGGTCATGCCCGCTCTGCAAGTAGGAGGGTCATTGAATGTCCAACTGCCCACAGGCCCCTCAAGCCACGGGTACATCAGTTACGCACTTGAGCAAGACCCCAGCTTTGAGCAAGACCCCCAGCTTTGACCTTCCAGAACTCATAGGACTGGTGGCAGAGGACCGAAGTTACCCTGGAACCATGCAAGACCCTGCAAGGATCACTCAGTGGAAACTCAGTAACTCTCTTAGGAGTAGGTAAGCTTATTTTATTTCTTATAGCAACAGGGACCAGTTACTCTGCTCTTCCTGAGTATGAAGGGCCAACTAACAAATCTTTGGTCTCAATAATTGGGGTTGATGGCATCGTTTCAGAGAATTTAGCTACTCCACTCCTACCCTGTTCACTTGACAACGACATATTTGCTCTCTCATCACTTATCCTCCCACACTGCCCCACACCAATCTTAGGAAGGGATATCCTAGCTGGTTAAAAGCCCAAATACTCATTCCTTCTCCTCAAGTTGCATCAGGCATCTTCCTTCTGTCTTGAGTCAATGCAACCTCTTCAACAGACCCTACCAACCCCTCCTTCTCTCCTTCTCTTGTCGACCCTAAAGTATGGAACACAGAAACTCCCACTGTCACGGCCTCCCATGAACCAGTTACTATTCACCTTAGGGACCCCACCACCTTTCCTGCTCATCCCTAATACCCCATAACCTCTGAAGTCCCCCAAGGAATCGAACCTATTATTAAATGCCTCCTACAAGTGGGACTCTTAAAACCAGCTTCTTCCCAAGAAAACGAAAAGGAAAAAACTGGAGTGTTAGGTGGAACCCCTTCCCCCAAGATGTGACCAACCTCTAGCAAATGTGCCCAGAAGCTTCCTCCATCCATGAATTCCAGGAAACCCACAAAGCCCTCTCCAGCCTACACAACAGTCACGTGACTCCTCTTGCCCTCTGGCAGTTACAGCTCTAGCAGTTGCACTCTAGTGATAAGTTCACTACCCAACATCTGCCCTCTGGCAGTTAGAACTCTGCGTGAATATTGTGGTGCTTAAAATTTAAACTCCACCTATGAAGAGCACCAACTCCCAGCTTAGCCCCTGCTTCTAAACCAATCAATTAATTTAGCTTTTTTCTGAGTTCTATAAGCTGTTATCCATTGATGGTTACCCATCTAACTTGTTCCATGTTAATTTTTCATTGTCATGGATCCTTGGTTTCCACTGCAGTCTAACTGCTAATTATAAGTGATTATTTCTACCTTGCTTCTAACCTATAAGTGGTGTCAGTGCCTTCACTTTGCTAAACCAGAGTTCTATCACCCCCATTCTACTAATGAGGTCAGTTTCAAGGCACATCTCATTCTTTCAACCCTGGTTTTAGGACATAGCCACTACAAACCTTCTCAAAGATACTACCCCCTACCCCACCCCACTTGACATTACTTCATTCCTTACTGATTCAATAAAAGGAGCATCCTCTGGGATCTCTTGATGAATCGAATCAGCTGGTGAATTTTTTGGTTTCAAATGAAAAAGCAATTCTAACATGCCCACGACCCTGAGACCTTAGATCTTTATCAAAATACTAGGGATTCTTATTACCAAGATGGGTTACTCACGGTTTGTCATGGATGAATGACTCATTTCTAGAACCCCATCACAGGGATCCTCCTTCTCCAATGATTACTTCTACCAACACCCTTAATCTGGATGTTCCTGGAAGCAGAACCTGAGATAAGCTCTTAAGGGTAATTGCATTATCTTGGAGGGGACTGTAATGGTTGGAAGCTGTATGTGCCCCAGGTAAGGTCATATTCTTAAAGCTAATCCATTCCTGTGGGCACTTATTGTGAGTAGGATCTTAAGTTGAGATGTGGCCCACCTCATTCAGGACTGAAGTCCTATGTAAGAGGATAAAAGATGGTTAGAAACTCAGAGAAAAACGGCAGAGAAAGGACACAGAAGATAAGAGAAAAACACAGAGGCTCAGAAGGAAAACCACAGATGAAGAATCCAGAAGTTGGAAGCAACAAAGCTTTGGAGAGATGGAAGAGACCAGCAGATGTCACCATGTGCCTAGGCATGTGACAGAGGAGCTGAGGATCACAGGCAGCCAGTCTTTGGGGACAAAGTGTGGCCTGTTGATACCTTGATTAGGACATTTTCACAGCCCCAGAACTGTAACTTGTAAGTTATTAAATCCCCATGTGAAAGCCAACCCATTTCCGATATATTGAATTTCAGCAGCTTTATAAGCTAAAACAATGACTATAGAAAGTTGGAGAGAGGGAGTAGGGAGAATAATCCAAGGAAGCAGTTAAGCCTCAGAATGCATTTTTAAGGTTCCTCAGGAACAGTGGTGACCTAAGTCATGATTCCTCCTGGGTGGGGGCGTTTAGAATTCCTCTCAGAGGTGTCTGCATGAAGGAGGGATGACTGAAATATTTATCCAATGCTTTCATTGCCCTTAGTTTAGCTTTACCCAGGAAGATATTATTTCTTTGGTCTTCTGATATGTACTCATATATTAACTGCATTTTTGAAGAAGGTCTGGGGCAAAAAATGAAAATACGTGCATGGTCTGCACTTATAAGAACAAAATTCTCAGTGTGAGGTGAGTCTGATCTGAGCTTGTATACAACTGTTCAATGTACTTGTGGCTGAAATAAAAAGTAAATGATGTTTGTGAGTCTGGCCTTTTACCTGAGACTAGAGAAAAGAAATATTTTCAGTATATAAGAACCCAAAGAATAGCATACTCTTTATTTCCTTTCTTTTTGGAGTTCACTCTTTTGTCTATGGTTTTTTTTTTTTTAATTTTTGTTGGTGTATTTAACCTATAACACACACACATATAAATAACAAATATATAACCTATATTTAACCTAATAATTTCCATTTTAACCGTGTTCAAATATACAATTCAGTGGTGTTGATTACATTTACAACATCGTGCTACCATCACTATCATCTATTACCAAAACGTTTTCATGGCGCCAAACCGAAGTTCTGTATATTGATCGCTTCATTTTACAGGATGAGCTTATTCACCCAACAGGACCCAGAGAACTTCAGGAAAAGAAATCTAGTGAGTATTAGATATTTTCAATAGGAGAATCAACACCAACATTAAGGTGAGAAAAAAAAGTAGGAAAATTGTATGTAAATACTGTGTATCCTGACAAAGTTAAAATTTTACAAAAGTAGGTCATAGGGAGGAGCCAAAAGATGTCATTTAAACATAGCAAACCAAATTGTAGAAGACAAAGTGAGAAAAGGGCTTTGGGGCACATTAAGAAAAACATATGGTTAAAGGTTATCACTAGGAAAAACTCCCCTAAGGGAGAGGAGAAAGAATAAGGAACTATTAAACCTTACCATCAGGGAATCCCCTGATACAGTGTCAAACAATAGGCCATGCCCTTGATCTTGAGGCTTACTCTTGTGAAGCTTATGTAGATAGCAGAGAAGCTTAAACTACCTATAGGTATACCTAAGAGTTACTTCTGGAAGACCTCCTTTGTTGCTCAGATGTGGCCTCACTCTCTTTAAGCCCAACTCTGCAAATGAAATCATTGCCCTACCCCCTATGTGGGACATGATGTCCAGGAGTGAAAGTCTCCCTGGTGACATGGGAGATTACTCCCAGGGATGAATCCAGACCTGGCACCATGGGATCAACAATTCCATCCTGACCAAAAGGGGGAAAAGAAGTGTAAATAATACAGTGTCAGTGGCAGAGAGAGTTCAAATGGAGTCAAGAGGCTACTCTGAAGGCTGCTCTTACACAAGTTCCAGGTAGACTTTGCTACCTGTCATAACCTGCCAACCAGGACTATTCCAGCCAATCCTAAGGAACATCTAGGGCAATATGTAAGATTCCACAAGGGTTCCATGCACTAGAATAACTTTCCAGAAACCTACAACCTCCAGATGGGTCCCTGTTCCAGATAAATCCTGAAACCTAGCCCAGCCTCTCCACAACACCAGATAGTTCCATCTCCCTACCCCATATTAGTGGCAGACCCTGCCCAATATGAAAAATAAAAATTTTTCATATTTATATGAAAGATGCTGGCCAGCATCTAACATGATCAACCTCGTTCTTGAAATACTGCTGTGTCCTCATTTGGCTTCCGGGACATCCTGTTTTACTGGGACTTTATCTAGTTGCAATTAGTCCTGGTATCATCTCTGAGTATGAACAGGAGCTTCCTCTCTTTTAGGCATTATCCCAAACAATAAATTTTTCATATTGGACAGGAACCCAAACATCCCTAAAGAGGGGGATGGAAAGATCAAAGGTGATGGTGGAGTTTTACAGAGAATATAGTATTTAGCAAATGAATATGAATACTGAATCACTAAATTGACATCTCTTTTAGTCTCCAATATTTTAGAGCAGCTAGAATTAAAAACCTAGAATTGTGAAATTGTAACCCATGTCATGTCAAACTCTGAAATATGTTCTACAACTAATTATGGTGCTGTGCTTTGAAATTTTTAGCCTTTTTGTGTATATGCTATGTTTCACAGAAAAAGAACGAAAAAAGTCAATTGTGATGATAAAAATGTTTAAGCCCTCTAGCCTCCTGTATTCTGGAGCTGCTAGAAGGAAAACTATGAGAGTATCGTATGGTAGCTCATGACAAACTCTGGGATCTGTCCTATAACTACTTGTTGAAGAGTGCTTTGAAAACTATTGCTTTTTTATTTCTTTGCTTTGTATATATGTTATATTATACGATAAAAAAAGTTAAAAATAAAAAAATACTAAAAGATAAAGCAAACAGAAGGCAAAGAACTACATTAAAACTTAAGTTTGGGGTGAGCCACGGTGGCTCAATCAGCAGGCAGAGCTCTCGCCTGCCATGCCAGGGACCCAGGTTAGATTCCTGGTTCTTGCCCATGCAAAAGGAGAAAAAGCAAAAAAAAAAACTTAAGTTTGAAGACAAAAAAAAAAGTTAGAAGTCATTCACTGATTCCACTTCTTCCTTTTCCTTCCCGCTTTTCAAGTTCTCTCCTTCCATTTTTCTCACCTTAGCTTCCTTGATCCATCATTATAATCATTCCCTTATATAGACCTTCACTTCTCTTGCACTTACCACTTACAGCACCTGTAATTCATCTGGCTGAATCTTAACTGATGAAAACCAATTCTCCACTCACCTGGTACCCACACTCACATCACAGAATATGGTAAGAGAAAAACAATGTGCTTCTCGGTGGCACTTCTAAATTTATGATTGTCATGTCTCAAGTGAGCAATTAGTATGTCCCGCAATCCACTTACATTCCTCTGGTAAATTTCCATTTCTACTTTCCAAGATGATGATTTTATATTTATCTTTCTATCCTCCAATGGTCCTAGCTTCCTTCCTACTTAAGGTTGACAATTACATCCTTATTTTTTCTAAGAAAATAGAAATCAGAAAAGAGCTACATAAACTTTTCATCTCAAAATCTGCCCACTCACTGGTGACTACCCATATTTTTGTTCTCTTTTGATGGATGGTGTCCTAGTTTGCTAGCTGCCGGAATGCATCACACCAGAGACAGATTGGCTTTTAATAAAAGGGGATTTATTTTGTTAGTTCTTCAGAGGAAAGGCAGCTAACTTTCCACTGAGGTTCTTTCTTACGTGGGAAGGCACAGGATACTCTCTGCTGGCCTTCTCTCCAGGCCCCTGGGTTCCAACAACTTTCCCTGGGGTGACTTCTTTCTGCATCTCCAAAGGCCTGGGCTGAGCTGTGAGTGCTGAGATGAGGAATGCTGAGCTGCTTAGGCTGTGCTACATTGCGATCTCTCATTTAAGCACCACCCAATTAAGTCAAACGTCCTTCATTGCAGCAGACACGCCTCCTAGCCGACTGCAGATGTAATCAGCAACAGATGAGGTTCACATACCATTGGCTTGTGTCTGCAGCAACAGAACTAGGTATCCTCACCTGGTCAAGTTGACAACTGAATCTAACTACCACTAATGGTATATCTCTCTCTTATTCTGTTACTAAAGGTCAACCCCTTCGCTAATGTACTATACTTTATCCCATCTCTCTTCTTGATGTTGTTTCTTCAATTATCTACTTTCCCCCGTCATCATCAGTATTTTTCCTCAACTGAACCATTTCCTGCCGCATATGAAACACAGCATCTATATTAAAACAAAACTTTGGTCCTATGTCATCTTCTAATTATTGCTGTATTTCTCTGCTCCCTTTTAAGCAAACTCCTTTAAAGATTTGTCTCTGCTTGCTAATGTCCCGTGTTCTCTTTAATTCAATCCAGTCAGGCTCTCTTCCTCTTTCTTATCCTTAGTCAGTGTCACTAGTATGACCTCCATATTTCCTGAACCAGTGTTTAGTTGTGCTCACATCTGGCCAGCATCTAACATGACCAACCTCGTTCTTGAAATACTGCTGTGTCCTCACTTGGCTTCCGGGACATCCTGTTTTACTGGGACTTTATCTAGTTGCAATTAGTCCTGGTATCATCTCTGAGTATGAACAGGGGCTTCCTCTCTTTTGGGCATTATCCCAAACAAAAAGCAAGGGATACATCTGATCATGCTTCATACAGGAAAGCACCAGGAGCCCAAAAGTCATGAAACATGCATTTGGTAGCTGTCCTTTCCCCTCTACATGACTGCGAAATAGGGCTTTATATATATATATATATATTTTTTTTTTCATGGAGTTTGTGAGGTGAGGTGGCATTTGCAACTTAACTTTAAATAACTCAGAACAAAGTACATTCATATGTTTTATATGTGTGTATAGTAAAATATAATGTTTATGTACATGTATATTTATGTATGTATATAAAATATACACCTACACAGAGTACCACAAAAGTTAACAATTACTGAATCTAGATAAAGGGTCTATGGTGCTTAATTAAAATATTCTTACTTTTGAAAGAAGGCTCAATTTTTGAATTTTTTTAAAAGGTTGAATTTTTTTTTAAAGGTTGGAAAATTTTCACTATTAGAGAATACATCAGTGAATAATTTGACTTATTATCTGCTTAGTTTGTTAGTGCTGCCGGAAATGCAATACTCCATAAATCGGTTGGCTTTTATAAAGGGAATTTATTAAGTTACAAGTTTACAGTTTAAGGCCATGAAAATGTCCAGCTAAGGCATCCAGAGAATGATGCCTTGACTCAAGAAAGGCCAGTCTGGTAAGGCACTTGGCTGGCATCTACTGACCCTTTGGCTTCTGGTTTCAAACAGCTTCCCATGGACATTTTTTTTCTGCATTTCCAAACATCTCTCTCTGTGTTAACTCTGAAGCTTCTTTCAGAATTGTTCCCTCTTCAAGGACACCAGTAAGTGGATGAAGACCCACCTTGAATGGGTGGAGATACATCTCCATGGAAACCACCTAATCAGAAGTTCTCACCTTATGACATTAAATCAGTATTAAGAACATGGCTTTGCTGGGGTACACCACAGTTTCAAACCAGCACATTATCCCACCATAATAGGATAAGAAATATAGTACTATTACTATTCTTAAAACTTCTCAGTTTGGCCATCCTACATACTGGAAAATATTCTGTTATAGACAAAAATGAATTATTGTGTGCAACCACAAAGATTTAAGCATTTATTTTAAATGTATTTTAATGGAAGAACAATTCACTATATAAAATGCCAATATCATTGTTTGCATTTAAAGTAAGACAAAAAATATTATCTTTCTAAAACGCATTATTCCTCAAACACATTCTGACCTTGCTTATGTGTTCAGTGATTAAAGAATGTTTATGGTATATTGCTTATGAAATATGCTACTTTAACATTTAAATAATATTGCCTATATCATGTGTTTAGTATTAAATAAAAATGTTCATTAAAAATACATAGTACAGTATTTAGTCCATTGCACACATTCAATAATTGTTAGCTAAAATTATCAGTACTTAAGTAGATTTCATTTACTATGTTTGCAGTTAGAATTTAACAAATTTACACGTATTTTCATTTCTTGTTCCTTCAAGATATCATGGTATTTGATAACCGCCACTATTATCTGTAACATATTTAAGTAAATAATTCTAACATCTAAATGAATACCTGATGCCTTATGCACAAGGTCATTTAATTTGAAGGTTAATTGTAAGTCCTTCAACTTTTTTCTTGCTGGCTTCCTTAGCTATTAACCACTTCATTTTCTGATTATACCAAAGTCTCTGATCAAATATTAGACACTAGAAAGATGGATATTTAAATTGTTGGAGTGTGTTAACAAAGGCAAAATGTACCCAGAGATTGGAATTGCTTGTGCAGTTACTTGGAGAGAGGCTGCCCAGTTCGTTCGTTTCAGGGGTGCCCTTCACCTCCAGTTCTTGTCCTCACCTGTGTGCACAAAACAGCTGTAATCCTGGGCAGGTAGCATGAGAAAACTGGCTACAGAGAGAGGGTTGCTCATTGTCACCCTGCGTTCTTCTTGTGCTGCTCTGGCCCTATTACTTGTATCCAAATCTCATATTTTCTGTGCCTTTTATCATGTTAACCTTCTATCTTAGGTGATAGACTCATGCCTACTATCTTAGTTCGGGGTTTCCCTATCTAGCCCTCACACCATGAAATTCGAATCGGCCTGGACTGCCCAGAATTTGTATATGCATGTTGTGCTGGTTTGAAAGGATTATGTACCCTAGAAAAGCCATGTTCTAATCCTAATCCATAATGTGGAGGCAGCCATTTTTCAAAAATCCTTTCCAGCACTATAGATGGAAAATTTGATTAGATTCACTCACCCAGTTGTGGGTACTCACTTCTGTTTAGATGGAGATGTGACTCCACCCATTCCAGGTGCGTCTTGATTAGTTTACTGAAATATTTTTAAAAGAGGAAGCATTTTGATAGAGCCGCAGGACAGTGCAACATCGACGAGAGACATGAGAGCCCATGTGGCTAGAGACCTTTGGCCATGAAATGCCCCTGGGGGAGCTTCATGAAACAAGAAGCCTGGAGTGGTGCCTTATTTTGGACATTTTATAGACTTGCTTTAATTGGGATATTTTCACAGCCTTAGAACTTGCAAAACTAATAAATTCTCCCTTTTAAAAGCCCCTCCATTTTTGGTATATTGCATTCTGACAGCTAGCCAATGAGAACAAATATATGCACATATTATGTGTGTTTTTTGTGTATGCATTAAACTATGTTTCAGAATACTGGCAAAACTTGCCTACAGACATAGACTTGTTGACTGAGGGAAATCAAGGCAAGGATCCCAGCATCCTTGGCTGTAGTCTAAAACCCTGGTTCTCTGTATAATACTCTGCATTGAATGTCTTTCCCACATAACTTAGACCTGTGGGGATTATAAGAGATTTTGAATTATGATAATATAATTTGAATAGAAATTTAATCATAGGATTTGACACAGTGGTGGAATTTAGAGTTTATTTGTTCTAATCTTTTCCATTCAATGTGGGAACTCTATCTCCCACATCACTGACAGGAGATAATTCAAACTTTCTTTATAGTTTCCAAGAATGAGAGCCGCTAAACCTACTAAATCAGCATATGCATTGGGGGTAACTTCTAATATTAGAGAAAAGTACTTTCTTAGTTTGAATTGCTTTCATTTTTCTCAGTAAATCTGCTACAAGCCTATCTTTAATTTGCTAAAACACAGGAGAGTGGAATAATTAATTATCTATATTTGAGCAGCTGTCTGTAGCTATCATCTATCTATCTTTCTATCTATCTACTAATGTCTACATATATATTCAATTTAACTAAGAAATAGGAGAGATTCCAAGTTCATATATATATTGAAAATGTATACTTTAAATAAATAAGATTATAAGAACCCAGAAAGGGATGAGAAAATACAAAACATTAACCATATTAAAAACCAAACCAAGCCAAACTAAAGCCCTCATAATCTACTTTCTCCCACTGTTGAGATTTGTCATACATAAACAGACATTTCCAACCTGACAAGTGTAACTACCAAGATAGTGCTTTTCAAACTTACTTCTTTGGAAATTCACAGTAGCTTCCAAGCAACCTAAGCTGTCACAAATGACACTTTCGTTTCTGCCTTGAAAAATTTTAGAGAAGTGCCTTCTATTAAGATTGCACCATTTCCATTATTTGCTGGGAAAAAAAGCTATGGTGTGCCTATATATTTTCCCCAAATTTATAAGACATACGCTTGTCTTCTTTATTCCCAACCTCAATCTGTTACGGTACTTATGCTTGTCATTATTATGGCTGTCAGTTCTTTTTGTTATCATTGCATATTTACCTCCACAAATGACTTTATATATATGACCATATATACACATATGTGTGACTTTAAATTAAAACATATATGACTAAATATATAAACAGTCTCTGTATGACTTTGATTAAACCAGGGAATGACATATGACCCATCAATCTAAAATTTCTAGTGTTTCTTATAAATCGGGCTTACCTTTCACCTTTGAGATTATAAAACTAGAAAAATCATTGTCAATGCCAGAGTTGGGAATGGCATGTCTTATAGCCAAAGAACACATCAGTTTTCCCGTTGAGATAATATATTCAATATAATATAACCTTTCCTCAGAATGTTAAAAGGGAAGAGGACAGGGCAGGGAAGAAATTGATATCTTGCCCATACCATGCAAGAAAAGGCAGATAAAAATATGATTGACTTCCTTGTTACAACCGAATCTCCTCTAAGTAGTGGAAAATGGGATCTGATAGTTTTTTGGTTATAAGCATTTCAATGATTTCTTTTATTCAAAAATCTCAGCAGGATCACACCCTTGAATAAAACATCCCCATCAATGCTTATAACATTGAATAGAGTAAAGGTGTAAGGTAATGTGACAGATAATAATTAAAAAAAAAGATTGCCTGTGTCACTGTTCCTTTCTATACAACAATCTTTATTATCTGCCAGTTGTGTCTTTTGCTAAGAATATTTCATGTATATCAATAGAAGCTGCTGACCTATTTTACCCCCAAAAATGTTCATTCACTTCCTAATCAAGATTCCCTTGATATAATGTATTCTAGTTTTCTTACTCTTTACATCTTGTTCTCACGGTATGGTGGCTGAAACAAGATTCACTCTTGAAAAGATGCATATATCATCAAAACTCTATTTGCTAAATAGTCAAGCAATATTAAATTTGAAGGAACTATAAATCCATTTCATTTATGTAGTTCAACAAATCATCACAAGGGATCTTTTGAAATTCAAATCATCTGTATTTAACCATTTAAAGTTAAAAAATTAAATATATTGTTGGAGTAAAAGTAAAATATTCAACTTCGACTAATAATAAAAGTTCACAGTGTGCTCTTTCATGCTCTTCTCTTTGATCGTATATATATTAAATCCATATATGCAAATGTGGGAGTTCTGTTTGTTCTTTTTCCAAAAATGGAATTATATTATAAATATTACCCACATTCTGCCTTTATCTCTCATTTATTTTTTCATTACCATCTCTACAAGTGAGTTGATCTCTAACTCGATATTTCCCAATTCTTGAAGCACATAAATAGATATGTACAGTAGCACATTTTCTGATGAATTTAGTACTTCTTTTCTTTCCTATTATTTTGTAAATGTCTCACCTCTTCTCTCCATTTTGACCCTCCTTCTAGCCAGTTAACCTCTGTTAAAAACTCAATGTCTATTCCTTAGTACTTTTTAATGTGCGCATATCTACACGCAGTAAGATTAGCACACATAATATTTATTTTCTTCACTGACAAAGCCTTATGTGAAACCATCTAAGTGCCCATTACTAGTGTGTGGCATGTAAACTGGTTAGCTCTACATGCGTTCCAACAGATTTCAAGCATAATTTCTCCTGATGAAGGTGCTAAGCAGCTGACACTACATTTCCCTGACTCATGTGCAATTGACGGGCTGAGGTGGCGGGGGGAAGCTGGGCACAAGGCAAGAATTCTGCTGGCATGCTTCAGGGTAGGGGCAGTGAGATTTCACAGTTTGTGGCTTTGGCAGCACCTTCCTGAATCTTTACATCCTTGACCATGTGCAAATGAAGCAGCTATCTCATCTTGCTGGTTGAGCAGTCTGATTCTGGGACACACTCAGTGATATGTGGAGCCTGTTTGCTTCAGTTGATGAACACTGATTATGTGCATCTCTTCTCAATTTTGTGCTAAGCCATATCATGTTGCTGAGATTGGTCATCGCAGAAGTATTCACACGGCTACCATCATTGGAAAAGTTATATGAGGAAAATTCTAGGCTAAGGATTTTCATTTATAACCTTCACATGGTCATAGAACCATGAAGTTTTTATTGCCTCAAATAAAACTCATGTCTCCTTTCAGAGGCATTAGAACTAAAATCAGAAGAAGAGCTTGTGTTTTCAACCTATGAAGTTTAATTTTCAGCTTCTTCTGTATCCTTATATGTAAAATGATTAAGAAATGGAAAATATTGATACCCACAGAACTGAAGTCATAACATCTGGAAGAATTCATATGATACCAGGAACTGTGAATTTCAAGACTCCCCAGAATTACCATTAGTGGCAATTCGCTAATTCTCACCAGCCCTTCGTTGGCTTGTCTTGGATTGCTGGAAGACGATGCAACAACCAAGCCTAAGTCAATAACCTTGAAAAACAATGCAGCATCCTTCATTCCTGTCGACTTCAACCCACAATCACCTCTACATCGATGACAGGAGTCAGGTCCCAGCATGTCCCAGGGGCCAGCTGCAAGATACTCACTCACAAGGGGGAAAACTGAGATTTTGCTAAGTCAATTCACTCTGAACCTGAGGAATATGTAGAAAAAAAAAGATTTTGAGTTTACTAGGCCAAAGGAATGGAACATGGTTCTAGTTCATGCTGAATTTCTTAATATGTGTCCATGTACCAGGGCTTCTGGATTAACCTGACAATGTCATGTGAATGGTAGCCTATAATAACATGTTTTTTTACCCCCAGAATTATGCTTTTCAGATTTCTCCATGCTGGTGCATGTAGCTCTAGTTTATTCATTTTAACCCAGCTTCGTATTCTATTATATGGAAATATCATGATTTTACAAGGTACATTTTATTGTTTAAAAAGTTTTTGCATTTTCCTCTAACTGTTTTATGGTCTTAGACCTAATGTTTAGATCTTTGATCCATTTTGAGTTAACTTTTGTATAGGGTGTGAGATACGGGTCCTCTTTCATTCTTTTGCATATGGATAAGTGTGCCTCTTTCTCCACATCCTCTCCAGCACTTATCATTTTCTGTTTTGTTGATACTGGCCATTCTGGTGGGTGTGAGATGATATCTCATTGTGGTTTTAATTTGCATTTCTCTAATGACCAGGGACATTGAGCATCTCTTCATGTGCCTTTTGGCCATTTGTATTTCCTCTTCTGAGAAGTGTCTGTTCAAGTCTTTTTCCCATTTTGTAATTGGGTTGGCTGTCTTTTTGTTGTTGAGTTGAACAATCTCTTTATAAATTCTGGATACTAGACCTTTATCTGATATGTCGTTTCCAAATATTGTCTCCCATTGTGTAGGCTGTCTTTCTACTTTCTTGATGAAGTTCTTTGATGCACAAAAGTGTTTAATTTTGTGGAGCTCCCATTTCTTTCTTTCTTTCTTCAGTGCTCTTGCTTTAGGTGTAAGGTCCATAAACCTGCCTCCAATTATAAGATTCATAAGATATCTCCCTACAGTGGACCTAGAGAGCATTATGCTGAGTGAGACTAGCCAAAAACTAAAGGACAAATACTGTATGGTCTCACTGATATGAATCGACATCAGTGAATAAACTTGGAATATGTCACTGGTAACAGAGACCATGAGGAGATAGAAATAGGGTAAGATAGTGGGTAATTGGAGCTGAAGGGATACGGACTGTGCAACAGGACTGGATACAAAAACTCAGAAATGGACAGCACAATACTACCTAACTGTAATATAATTATGTTAAAACACTGAATGAAGCTGCATGTGAGAAGGATAGAGGGAGGAGGGCTGGGGACATAAATGAAATCAGAAAGAAAGATAGATGTTAAAGATCAAGATGGTATAATCTAGGAATGCCTAGAGTGTATAACAATAGTGAAATGTACAATGTACAAATTTTAAAAATGTTTTTGCATGAGGAAGAACAAAGGATTGTCATTATTGCAGGGTGCTGAAAATAGATGATAACTAATACTTTAAAATGTCACCTTATGTGTGAGACTAAAGCAAAAAATGTTTATTTGTTACAAAATTTAGATTTTGACTAGAGCATTTCCTAATATAACTCATGTAGAGAGTTTGATTGAATGTCATAAGTACTTGGAATCTCAGGTAGCACATGAGATTTTGTTGGTTTGTCCAGAGTGATCCCCCGATGAATCCCAGAATGATTTGATCAGTGACTAGAAAAGTATTTGCAAGCCCCCTTCGGGGAATGGTGAGAGTGGGGAGAAATTCAACTTCCCCAAGTTGAATTCTTGATATTCTCACAAGCAGTGTGGACAACCAAAGCTATAGGCTGAGCCCCCAGTCTTGGGGTTTGTTCACATGAAACTTAACCCCACAAAAGATAGGTCAAGTCTACTTAAAATTTAAGCCTAAGAGTCACCCCCAAGAGAGCCTCTTTTGTTGCTCAGATGTGGCCTCTCTCTCCAGCCAATATGATGAGCAGTCTCACCACCCTCCCCCTCTCTGTGTGGGACATGACTCCCAGGGGTGTGGACCTTCCTGGCAATATGGGACAAAGATCCTGGAATGAGCTGAGACTCAGCATCAAAGGACCGAGAAAAACCCTAGAATGAGCTGAGAATTAACATCAACAGGCTGAGAGAACCTTCTCGACCAAAAGGGGGAAGAGTAAAATGAGGCAAAGTGTCAATGGCTGAGAGATTCCAAACAGAGTCGAGAGGTTATCCTGGAGGTTATTCTTACGCATTAAGTAGATATCACCTTGTTGTTCAAGATGTAGTGGAGAGGCTGGAGGGAATTGCCTGAAAATGTAGAGCTGTGTTCCAGTAGCCATGTTTCTTGATGATGATTGAACAATGATATAGCTTTCACAATGAGACTCTGTGAATGTGAAAACCTTATGTCTGATGCTCCTTTTAGCTACTATATCAACAGAAGAGTAGAACATATGGAATAAAAATAAATAATAGGGGAAACAAATGTTAAAATAAATTCAGTTTGAAATAGTGGTAAATGAAAGCGAGGGGTAAGGGGTATGGTACGTATAGTTTTTTTTTTTCTCTATTATCATTTTATTTCTTCTTCCGTTGTCTTTTTATTTCTTTTTCTAAATCGATGCAAATGTACTAAGAAATGATGAATATGCAACTATGTGATGATATTAAGAATTACTGATTATATATGTAGAATGGGATGATTTCTAAATGTTTTGTTTGTTAATTTTTTTATTTTTTATTTTTTTTATTTAATAAAAAAAGAGAGACCCACCTTCAATGGGTGGAGTCACATCTCCATCTAATCAAAAGGTCCCACAATTGATTGAGCCACATCTCTGTGGAGATAATCTAATCAAGTTTCCAACCTACACTACTGAATTAGGAGTTAAAAGAGCTGCCTTCAGAAGACTGGATCATGATTAAACATGGCTTTTCTGGGGCACATAATATTTTCAGATTGGTACATTCCACCCTCTGGACCCCCCACCAAAAGGCATGTGTTTTCCTTATACAAAATATATTCACTCCATCACAATATCACAAAAACCTTAAAACACTTCAGTAGCAATAGAAATGCAGTACAAAGTTAAAGCCGGTACAAAATTCCATCAAAGCCTGTTACAGGCATGGTCTGTTCTAAGGCAAAAAAATTTTTCTTCTCTGGCTGCAGACCTGTGAAACTCAATAAAAAAAAAATAATAAATAAATAAATAAATAATAAAAAAATAAAAAGTTTTTGCTATTATAAATAATGTTACAATGAATATTTCTGTTTCCTTGAGCATGTGTTCAAAATTTTATTCAGACTACATTCCTGATAAGAATTTTTGGGTCATGGGGCATATAAATATTTCTTTTATTATTAAATTTACAATTGCTCTCCTAATGTATTATGCAAATTTACACTTATTGGAGGCATTGTTTAAATGTTCTTATTGTTCCACAACTTGCCAAAATTTTATTTTGTGGGACTTAAATTATTGTCAATTTAATGTATAAAAATCTGGGACTATTTGCATTTCCTTGGTAACTAGGGAAGTTGAGCGTTTTCTGTTTATTGTTTCTCCACATCCTTTGTCCATTTTTCTATTGCGATGTTGGTCTTTTGCATATCCATTTTTAGTTATTCTTTACATATTCTAGATATTAAATTGATGGTAAATTCTTTACAATTCTAGATATTAAATTGATTGCAAATAACTTCTTGTATGTCGATTTTCTACTAATTTTTATCTTTGCTGACATTTAAAATTTTGTTATTCTTTCTCAGTCTTTTACCATATGCTTTCTAGTTTAAACATCTTAGAAGTAAGTTCTTATCCTGGTTTTCAAAAATATTTTCCTACATTTTTTTTAAAGCTTTAATATTGTATATATCCATTAAGAGTTTATATCCACTTGAAGTATTATTTTGAGTAAAGCGTGAGGGATCCAATTTTATTTTTTGTATGAGCTTAACACATATCCCAGCAACATTTACTGCAAACTCTACTTTTGCCTCTTTGATTTACAAGGCCACCTTGTATGTCGCAGCCTTCCCTGTATGCACAAATCTGTATCTTGTCTTTGTATTTTCTTTTTAACTCTTCTTTTCCTCCTTGTGAGTGGAGAATGTATAAATTCCACAGTTTTTCATTTAGCTATAGCTTTATAATAACTCTTTAATATCTTGTGGGTGACTGATCCACACCCCCACAAATTCCAGATTATTCATCTTTAAGTTTGTGTTGGTCTTTGCCTGTTTTATACCCATTTTATGCTAATGCTAATTTGTTAAGTTTTATGTAAAAATCATTTTGGACTTTTACTGGAATTGAAATCCAATCATGGAATAATTTGGAGAATAGTGACTGATCTCTGTGGTACCCACATCAACTTATTCAGATATTATATTATTTTTTAATTGTTTTGATATTTTGTCCATAAAGGACTTTAAAAATATCACGTTCATTGTGGAGAAAATGACATGTAGTACACCATTCTTTTTAGTGGGCATTTCTGAGTTGTGAAAAACTCATATGGTCATGTACCCATTACCAGAATCAAGACATACAGCGTTCCTATCACACCAGTGACCTTCCTCATGCTCCATGCAGAAAACTTCCTACCCTATATCCAGCCCCTGGAAACCAATGAGAGTTTTTGTCCCTAAAATTTTCCCTTGTCCTTAATATCATATAAATGGAATAACATTTTTTGTCTGACTTCTGTCACTCAGCATAAGGCATTTGAGATACATTCATGTCATATATTAGTAATTTGTTCTTTTCCACTGTTCTTTTCCAAACAGTATTCCATTTTATGAATGCACTTCTCTTTGTTTAGCCATTTATGAATTGATGGATATGCATTTGTTGTCAATTTTTGTTAATTAGAAATGCAGCATACTATAAACATTCACACAGAGGTCTATGTATGGATAAATGTTTTCATTACTTTGGGAGTAAGGATGCAGGAATGGATATGCTACATTGTATGATAAGTGTATTTATAACTATATAAGAAACTTCCAAAATGTTTTCCATAGTGGTCAATGATATTGCATCCTCAGCATAACTGTATAAGTTCCAATGGCTCCACATATTCATTATCACTTGATAGTGTCAGTTTTTTTCTTTGCCATTATACTAGGTATGTCACGGTATCCCATTGTGGTTTTAATTTGCATTCTAATGATTAATTATATTGAGTATATTTTCATATGTTTATTAGCATTTCATATGTCTTCTTTGGTAAAGTATCTATTCAAACCTTTTGCCCACTTTTTTCTAATTGAGCTTTCTTACTGATTTCTCTGAGTTCTTATATATTCTGGATACTACTCCTTTATCTGATATGTTTTCTGCAAATTTTTTTTTCTCGATCTCTGGCTTGTATTTTCATTTTATTACCTTTGACTACAAAATTTACATGCTAATGAAGTTCAATAGATATTTTTTCTTCTATGATTTTTTTTTCTTTTTGTGCTCTATGAAATCTTTGTCTCATTTGCAAAAATATTCCCTCATATTTTCTTCTAGAAATTTAATCATTTTACACTTTATATTTTGGTCTATAATTCATTTCAAGTGAATAATGGACCCTGGTACCAGTTCAGGGTCAATAGTCATTTATTTGCCCGTGAATGGCCAGTTGTTGCAGCATTATTTGTTTAAAAAAACTATTCTTTCTACATTACACAACTGTTGTACCTTGAAAATACTCAATTGACCCTATATGGTTTAGTCTATTTCTGTGCTCTTTATTCAGTTCCATTGGTCATTGCATGTATCCTTTCTACAATACTGTAATGTCTTGATGACCAGTCTTCACAGAAAGTTTTAAAATCTACATGTTTTTAATAGGATTATTCCTTCTATCTTACCATATTTATTGCTATTTTAAATATTATAATTAGTAAATTTTCTAATTATTTTCTTTTGGTTTTGTAGAAAATCTATTGATTTTTATCCTAGAGAGTGTATGTTAATGGAGGTAAGGTGAAAAGAGTAGAGAGACAAGGATTAGAGGTGAAATAAATAGTTGATACCTTGTTGTCACCTAATAAAGAAGAAATATATTTTTATTATGAATGCCAAGATTGCAAGACAAACATCCACAGAAAATAAAAGTACAGCAGAACACTCAAATTAAAAGAGAAAATACTAGATGAACTAAAAGTAGCAAAAATAAGAAAAAAAGGGAAATTTATTATACATGAAATGATTGATGAAAGAAACAAAATTAGATATAAAAGTCATCATCTTAAGTGGTGTAAATTGCCCTCCAAAATACATATTGAATAATTTTGTTAGAAAAAAAGTGCTGTGAGTTGTCCAGAATAATTTACAATAAAGTGATAAAAAGCAAAGACAACCATGTATGGATAATAGAAATTATCACAATTTTAGAAAATCTGTTAATGTTATTCACCATCTTTATGTATAAAAAATGTTTATAAACTTCTCAATTGGTGAAGAAAAATTCAACAAAATTCAATATTCACACAAGATAAAAATGAATAATAAAATTCTTAAACTAGAATGTGAATGGAACTCTTTAATCTGATAAAACATTTTCCATTTTTAAATTTCTTCTTCCCTTATGAACCTCTAAAGAAAAGCTACTTTTAATTTGATGTTCAAGACCACTATTTTGTATTTCAGTGGTCACCTTTTTCTTCAGTTCTACATTTTTTTTTACATTTCAGTGTCAGATTGGTTTTTTTTCTGCTTAATTACAGTAAATACTTTTGAATATCCTTAAATATTGTTCTATTTTTTTATTTTGATATAATTTGATTTTTGTCACATTCAGTACTTCTATTTTTGTGGGACCTCTTTTGATTTTATTGTTTATTTTTGTCTCTAGGTATGAAAGACCATCCATTATGTTGCATTTTGTTTTGTTTTATTTATTTGAGACCAGAATTTAGGGTGTCTTGACTGGAGGTGACCCTAAGGGTGGCGGTAGGCTCACCAGCTTGAACTTCTCTAGGGAAACCATAAAACAAGTTGGTTGTTAGTTTTCTACCCAAATACAAAAGGAAAATGTTCTGCTCCCTAGTGCTTCCTGAGCCTCTGCAATGAAATTTATTGGCAAACTTATTTGGTTCCTTCTCATCTATAGGGAGCAAAAAAAAGTGGACTTGCTGACAGAAGAGTATTGAAGGAATACTCAATACTCCTTCAGGAGTATAATACTCAATAGTCTTTTGTAAAGGAACACCTTTTAAGTCCTCTCTGTGCTACTTTCCAGGCTTAGCAACTGTTTTCTTCTCAGGATGGGTAATGGAGTTGTGATTAGGAAGAAGCAGTTGTGTGTGTATGAGTGTACATGTGCAATACTCCTAAAATCCCCCATATAAAGGTTTAACCAAATAAAAATTAAAGGTACACTTGTTCCTGCATGACACTGAAAATATCTGTGTTGTGGCTAACATCAGGTCAAATATCAGCTCAATGAGCAGTGCCTGTGCTATTTAATTTAGTCAGTCCTACTGCCATCCAATAAGACTAAGAGTCTGTTTAGTTTGTAGGACTGTTAGTTTTATATCATATAATGACCACATAGTATAAATAAACCATAGAAAATTATTTTGTAAATGCATCACTGTCGTGAGTGTTTTGCTTACAATTCTAACCCCATTGCCTAGCGTGATTCCTAGCATGTGCGAGATGGATAAGAAGTCAGTATTTGTTGAATATTGAGGGTATGCAGAATAGGAACATTTTGTATTTTAAGAATATTCTATTTTAAGTGTCAAAAAAAACAGCTCAAAAACAAATGCTGTACTGATAGAGTGTCACTACACTCAACATTTATTGTATTGAAGTTATGTTCCATGGTTGACTTCCAATGGAAAGGATGTAAGTAAATATCTACACTAGAATCCAAGCTTCCACTAGGATGCCATTATATATTACAGGGTTGCCTCTCTTCAGACGTCTCTAGGACCTCAACCAATTTCTTCTGACCTCATCAGGAGTATCTCAGAGGGAGGCTCAAGCAGAATACTCTATATATTACATGTTGGCAGCAAGTACAAGAACAATCAGTATCTACTGCTCTGCTGCGTGTCCAAAGAAGCTCTATGAACCAGATTTCTACCTCATCAGCCAGCTGCAGAGGTTCCTGGGTCATCATGAGCAGCAGGCATATGTTGCTGCTGGAGAAAATATTCCAGGTCCTCAGAAACAGGGTGCATGGTCTGTGCGTCCACCTGGTGTGGAGTGGGGGCCAAGGGTAGGGTGGAGGGGAACAGAAGGGGGATTATGCAGAGGCACTACTCTATAATTGCATTTCTATTGATTTCTGTTGTATAAATCACAGCACCCTCATTATTTTAAAATACTTGATATGAAATTATTCAGTCTAACCATATCATCTCAGTGTTTTAACATTGCTTTTATAATGGAAGACTAAGAAGAGTAATGAATTCTCTAAATATAATTTTTCCCCTTGCATGTAATTGTGAATGGAGGTAAAATTGGTTTATAATTTTCATCATAAACCTACGCGGACCTTTGTGTAGTCAGTTACCAATAAAAATCTGAAGACATAAACATTTTAAAATCTGCATCAGCGTTAAGTAAAGCTATTACAAGTTTAAAATCAGATTTTAAAGATTTGTGCTCATGAAACATAGAGTGTCCAGTTTATATGCTTTGTATTTTATTTTCTTATGAAAACTTTATATACAGAAAATAACATGAATTTTTCATACTAAACCATATGTAGAATTGTTGAAGTTCAATCCAGGCTTAAACAATTTTATTCATTTACTCTGGGTGCCATAATATACAAAATTTGGGAAACGCTGCTGTAGAGAAACTGAAAGTCTGGTTTACCACACAGATAATAGTATAAATTTATAACAAATTATTTTTTTCTCTAGGTATGCTTTAAAGATATTTATCAAATGTCCTGTTAAGACTGTTTAGATTTAACAGTTACACGTTGAAAAATGTATGCATATGTGTGGTGTACAATGTGTATATAATTTTGACTCATTAATCTTTAATAAAGGAATAGATAAAATACTTTCCAAGGATATAAAAATACTGCCAGGATTGTATTTTAAAATAACATTAAATATCCAAGCCAGAGGCATGGTTTAAGGGCAATAACGCTCATCTTACAGACAAACTGAAAAATGAATGTCTAAGTATTGTATATAAAAAAGCTAAGGGAATCTCATTGATCAATGGTTGCTAAGTGCATAGCTTGGAGAATAATGCTATGAAAATATTAATACTTTCACCTCATTTGATAATGAAAGATTTGGGCTTGTTTAAGGCACACTTCAGGACTATGCTTAACATTTAGGTTATAAAATCAGGTTTTCTTATGTGTGGTAAGTGCATTAATAGACTGTATTTTCTCCAAAGTTTTACAACTTACTGTAATACTATGTCATTAATTATTCCTGTAAAAATTAATATGACAATTGAAATAGTTACCTATGCGATTCTGAAAACTACTTGCTCATGAAAGTGTGTGTGTTTTGCTTTCAGTTATGTTGCGTTAGTATATTCATAACATGAATAATAAGTAATTAATTTTTCTAATATAGCCTCTTTATTTTACCTAGAGATATAAACTTTGTTTTGCAGTAACAGAATATTAGAACTGGAAGAAAGCATCTACCTCAGCTCCTTACATAGCTGAAGAAATCAAGTTGAAAAATAGATCAAACAAGTTTCTTAGCTCTTTATCCTAATATATTGTACTGCCTCTCTCCAAGTCATTGAAAATAGCATCAAGAGTTAATCTCAATCAAGAGTTACTCTCAATCATTTGCAGTTCACAAGAACAACAAAAACAAGAGTCAATAGTTATTTAACATCAACATGGGTCAGGCACTGCTTAAAACACTTTGCATGTTTTAGTCATTTAGTCCCAGCAATAATACTAGCAGGCTTCTATTTTAAAAAAAGAAGAAAATCAGTGTCCTGGTCTGCCAGACTGGTATAATAAATACCACACACTGGCTGACTTGACAAGAATTTATTGCTCATGTTTTCAGTCCATCATCCAGGCATTGTCAAGCCCGTGCTTCCTCCCTAATGCTTTCTCTCTTCTCGTGCCGGCTTTCCACAATCCTTGGGGTCCCTTGGTTGGCATCTCTGCTTCCTGTCACATGACAATCCCTTTCGCCATGTGTCAACTCTCTGGGTTTTCAACTGGCTTCCCACTTCTGGCTCCTCTGTGGCTTTCTCTGACTTTTGGCTCCTGGCTTCTTTTTATAAGCCCCCCATGAGTATGGATTAAGATGCATCTTGATTCAGTCAGCCGACCTTATAACTAAAAATAACATCTCCAAAAGGCCCTGTTTGCAGATGGCTTCACAGCCACAATAATGTGGATTCAGATTAAGAACATAATTCAGTCTACAACCCTCAGATACTAAAAGGTTATGCATGCTTACAAAATTCACATCACCATTAAGTAGCAGAGTGAAGATTTGAACCAGGAATTCTGGTTCTCTGGATCCAACAGGCTTTCTCATCACAGCTTCCTGCACGGCGCAGAAGTTAGGTGGCACCTGGTTTACCCTCTTTCTTTCTCCCACAGCAATGTCATCATTCTGGTTAAAGTTTAGCACCCATTAAATGGTCTGTTTGAACACGACGTTGTCAAATTTTCTTGACCTCCTCAACTACAATAGTCTTTCTTTTTCACATTCCATTTTGCCACCGTTTAACAGTCATGTCCTATGACTTGAGATCCTACACCAAAACATCAACATTCTCTAAATTATTATTGCAATTATCTAACTTTCTGACCATACTCTTTTATTCTCCTTGCACACTTATTCTTACAACATGAAGGGGAGTGTCTGCATTAGGCATTGACCCATGATAGATGCTTTAGAGTCATTGTGGATTTCTTCTTGATTTCTTGCTGGGTTTGTGTTTAAGATAACTGTCTGCATTCTGAGAAGGAAGCCCTGCTGATAATTAGGGGGCAAGGTATCCTTTTCATCTGCTTGCAAAAATCAACATCATGCTTGTCTGTCTCTTTAATATGCCAGGCACACTCCCACCCTAAGAGAGTCTGCACTGTTTCTTTCCATTCATTTATCTTCCAGTCTAACTGTCACTTTGCTGAGTCTTAGGGTGCCGTACTGCAAGTGGTGTTGTGTTTGGAATCGTGTCCCCCAAAAAGATATTTTGACATCCTAATCCCCAGCCCTTGGAAACTAATAAGTGGCTGGGATAATAAATTTTTGGTCACTGAGGGAAAGGAAAGGAATCTTTTCCTAAGAATATTAGCCTGAGATTTTAACAAAAATTCTGTTAAGACTGTTGACAATTCATTGTATTAAAAGTTCATATGCAATATTATTGCTATGATAAACCAGTCATTCTCTTTTTTTTGGTGTGGCAGGCACTGGAAATCGAACCCAGGTCTCTGGCATGGCAGGTGAGAACTCTGCCTGCTGAGCCACCAGTCATTTTATTTTAACATAGAATTTATTAATCCTCTTTTGATAAAAGCTTCTTGGTGAATTCAATATAACAAAGGCACAGATTTCCAAAAATAAGGCTAGAAAAAAGTGTAAAGATATCATGAACCGTATCATGCCAATAAAACTTACAATTTAACTACAATTGATAAATTAATAGGAAAAAACTTTCTATCTCCTATATAAATTTAATCCATCATTGAAAACAGGCCAACAAATTTAGCTCCGAGTCCTCATGACTTCACTGATGGATTCTAAAATGTAAAGAAAACAACTCCAAAGCCAAACAACATTTTCAAGAAAAAGAATATAAGCTTGCAATTGATTTTACAGGTTTGAATAAACTTAATCCCAAAACCTGACAAAGGATTTAGAGTCTTCCAACATGAAAAAGTTGGAATAGCCAGAATACAAACACCCTTTAAGAGAGGGATGGAAAGATCAAAGGTGAGGGTGGAGTCATACAGAGAAGATAGAATATAACAAATGAATATCATTACCGAACCATTAACTTGATATCTCTTTTTGTCTCCAATATCATAGAGCAACTAGAAGTAAAAACTAAAATTGTGGAATTGTAACCCACATCAAACTCTGAAATCTGTTCTACAACTAATTGTTGCGATGTGCTTTGAAATATATTGCTTTTATGCATGTATATCATTTTTCACAAAAAAGAAAGAAAAAAGTTGATTGTGGTGATAAAAAGTATTTAAGGTTTCTGGCCTCTTTATTCTGGAGTATCTAGAAGGAAAAATCTGAGAGGATTATATGATAGTCCATGACAAACTCTGGGATCTGTCCTGTAATTACATGTTGCAGAGTGCTTTGAAAACTATTGCTTTTTTACTTCTTTGCTTTGCATATGTTATATTATACAATAAAAAAAGTTAAAAAAAAAACCCTGACAAGGATTTCATATGAAAATAAAATGTAGGTCAATCTCTCTGATAAACTTATATGCAAACAAAACCTGCAAAACATTAGCAAACTGAAGCCATTATATTTAAAAATAATAATATACTAGAATCATTTTAGAAATGCCATGGCTGTATTTTTATGTTCACAAAATACAAGAAAGAATGAGATAATTGCACCAATAAATGCATAAAAGACAAAAACTCAGCAAACTATGAACAAAAAGTCCTTTAATCTGATGAAGACTATTTACAAACACCTGTAGCAAACATCACACTTATTAAGCAACTAATAAGCCAAGCACCCAAGTAGGTATCCAGGAGATAACAGGGAACAGAACAGAAATTTTATCCTTGTTCTTGTACAGTTTACATTTCAGTGTAAGGATGAAAACATTAAAAATAATAATATGATATAAAGCTACATGGACAATTTATTTCATAAATAAGTGCTGTAGAAAAAGGAAAGAGTAGAGTATGGCCTGGAGAATGGGGACACTGGAGAGGAAGAGGGCTGCTGTTTTTGATAGGGTGGTCAGGATAGGCCTCATTGAGGAGATGAAATGTGAGTGAGGAAACAGGAAAGTTAGAGAGTTAGACAGGAAAGTAACTAAGTGAAGAGCCAACCAGTGGAAAGAAAGCCAGTGCCAACTCCCCTAAGGTAGAAGCATGCCCAGCTTCTTACAGAGAAGACAATAAGGAAGCCAATTTTTATGAAGCACAGTGAGTAAGAAGAAGAGTAGAAAGAAATGAAGTGTGAGGGTAATCGGGTGCACTGCAGGCCTTTGTCAGAAATTTGGCTTTTAGGATGAAGGAAAGGATTGCAGTATTTTGAACTGAGGCATGAGATAACTTGACCTTCATTTGAAAGAGTCACTCTAGTTGCTGTATGGAGAATCTAGGGAAGGCCAAAAGCAGGGGATATTTTAGGAAGCTATTTCAGTAATTCAGGTGGTAATGGTAATGGCCCAGAAGAGCAGAGGTGGCGGGAGAGGCAGGGAGGCCATACCCCTTTCTGCATTATAGTATTTCCAAGACACAGCCAGCTAATTTCCTAATGGACTACATACAGGGTATGAAAGGACAAAAGAAATCAGGAAGAATTCCACTTTTTTCATCCTTCAAAATTGGAAGAATGCAAGTATTGTCAAATGAGGTGATGGATGTTTCCAGAGAAGGTTTGGTCAGGAAGACCAGGAGTTCAGTTCAGTGTACAGTGAGTCTAAATGATCTCCTGTTCTTGTCTGCTAGCTGCCGGAATGCAATATACCACAAACAGAATGGCTTTTAAAAAGGGGAATTTAATAGGTTGCTAGTTTAAAGTTCTAAGGCTGAGAAAATGTCCCAATTAGAACAAGTCTACAGAAATGTCCAATCTAAGGCATCCAGGGAAAGATACCTTGGCTCAAGAAGGCTGATAAACTTCAGGGTTTCTCTCTCAAGTGAGAAGGCACATGGCGAACACAGTCAGGGTTTCTCTCTTGGCTAGAAGGGCACATGGTGAACGTGGTGTCATCAGCTAGCTTTCTCTCCTGGCTTCCTGTTTCATGAAGCTCCCCGGGAGGCATTTTCCTTCTTCATCTCCAAAGGTCACTGGCTGGTGGAGTCTGCTTCTCATGGCTATGTCATTCTGCTCTGCTCTCTCTGAATCTTTCATTCTCCAAAATGTTTCCTCTTTTATAGGACTCCAGAAACTAATCAAGACCCACCCAAATGGGTGGAGACATGTTGTCACCTAGGTCAGCTTAACAACCACTCTTGATCAAATCTCATCTCCAGGGAGATCATCTGATTACAGTTTCAAAGATCCAGTATTGAATAGGGATTATTCTACCTTTACGAAATGGGATTTTGATTAAAATGTGGCTTTTTTAGGGGACATACATCCTTTCAAACCAGCACATCCACTTAACTTTCAGTGAGGGGTGTCTTATAAGCTCTTGGATTTATGTGACCTGAGTTTGGGAACAGAACATACAACAGAAATAAATAGGAATAATGAACTGCCCTATAGATGCCATTTCACATGATGATAACAATGCTGGTTAAGCCCATGTGTCAGTATGGTTAGGTGTTGGTGTCCAGTAGTTCAGTCACCAAGCACTGGCCTGATTTTTACCGTGAGGGTATTTTGGGGATTTAAATCTTCAGTCTGTTTAAATCTTCATTTATGGCTTATTACATCGACAATTAACAAAGGAGGTTGCCTTCAGCAATGAAAGAAGTCTCATCTAATTAGCTGGAGGCTTTAGAGGAGGAACCAGTGATTTTAGCAGTCAGAGAGAAGAACTTCTCTCTTTACTCCATCCAGTCAGATTCTCCTGGAAAATTCATTGAAACTTTTATTGGAGCTCACAAATATGGGATTTGCCGATCCTGTGGAATTCGTACTTGCCAATCCCCATAGTCACATTAGTTAGATAAATTGCATAATATTTACATACATATATATCCTGTCTGTTCTGTTTCTCTGGAGGACCTTAACTAATGCAATATGATTTAGTTCATCAAGAGAGCTGGTGGAACTTGATCAAACAGAGGATAAAAGACTGAGCCCCAGGCCACCCTGATTTTAAGAGGTTAAAGAGAGTAGGAAGAATTCACAAAGATTTTGAGAAGTACAATTTCAGGTAGAAAGAAATCCAGGAGAATATTGGGTCACTGTTAACAGTGGGCATATTTTGCATCACACTCCAGGCATATATTTTTGTTCTTTTTTAATCTCTAACTTTGACAATAAAAGAGTCACTTTTATATGTTCATTGCTATATTTAAATACAGCTTTCAAAATGTAACTAAGAAAAGAAATTATTGTTTTTTGTCCTCAAAGACTTAAATTTGCCAAAATTATCTTCAGTAGTTGTATATGTGAAACCTGACATGGAAGTCAAAAGATTTCCACAGTGCTAGTCTTTGTTAAATCATCAAACAGAATATTAGTTTAGGAAACATGTATTTTAAAAAGTTTTTATATAAGAATGCCATGTAAACTAAAAAAATAGTCAAACATTTAGTATACAATCTATCTTCACAAAAGTGTAGTTTTTATGTGTTCTTTGAAAAGTGTTGAATAAAAGGGAATCACAGTATCACAAATAAGATAAGCATGGATAAATAAATTTTATGAACAAAAGGCAATTGTCTAAAGAATCCATTCTTTAGCCTATTAAAAGTCTAATTGAGATGAAGAGTATTTAGAACTTTTGCATTTGCCCTGAAACATGAAGCAAATATCATAAGCCATATATCTCAAACATTTGCTTCTTTACTTCCATCTCTCTGCTTTGCAAGTATGGCACATGGGCTGGATTCTTTCATTAAAATAAAGAAAGGAAAATGCTATGCAACAAATATCACTATCCAGACTCTGATAAAAAAAAACAAATCAAGATTTGATTTGCTTTAAGTGTATAAGTTCAGCTAATTCCTTTACTTCTTTCTTTCATGCCCTATGTTTATTGCACTCTTATTTGGAATGGGAAAACATTACCTTCATGACTAAACAAATAGGGCTCTATTAGGCTTATTTATGTACTCTGTTAGGGAAGCTATAGCAGCTAATTGCAGAGGTGAATTCCAACCACCTATAATATTAGGACTTAAATCTTATGATATGACCATTAATTGCACTGAGTCTAAGATTTTTTTTGGTTAAATGTTTCACATAATTAATTTTTTCATTTAATTCCAGATGCAAGTTTTTGCTTCAGATTGCTGACAAATGACCATATCTTCATTATTAATGTTTCTGGAGACAAATATGGTTTTCAGATGTCATTTAAATAAAAACATTTATAATGGAATGTAAATTTTGATTGTGTATGAAAGAGAGTTATCCTACACCTGGACAGGGACAGTCCTATGCTTATCTGCAGGAATGTCATGGTATTAAGTTGTGTCCAATAAAAGGAGGAAAAAAAGAGCACATTAGTGATTTACAATGTGCTATTTAAAGTTAAAAACTCCCAGAGTATCTTCAGAGCCAGTTTGTTTGGAATTAGACAAATGTACATTGATGACTTTAACCAGTTTTAAAGGCTAACACCCAAGTCTGTTGGTTTCCTAATTTAATTGATAAAAGTTTTAAAGTTTTAAAATACCTAGGACTTGAAAGCAAATAACTTATAATGTGTTTTCCATAACTATTGCTTAAAGAGTTAGATTTTAATTATTCTTGTTTGTTTTAATTTTTAAGTTGAAAATTTGTTAGCGGTAGAGGGAGAAAAGGTCAAAACGAGAAAGAACTCTATGCTAGCTGAGACGATGCCTAAAATAGTGAGCTAGCCAGACAGTTGAGGTATCCTTTGTATTTTGTAACATTTACCTTGAATCAATCTCTTTTTCACTGTTCATAAATGTAGATATTACATTAAAAACAAAACAAAACAGGGGAATGGCTGTGTTCCAGATCAATTCACAAAGATCAGTTATGTTTCTATATAATGTTCTATACAGTAATAAATAATCTGCAAAGGAAATTAAGAAAAAAATTCCTGTTGCAATAGCATCCAAAAGAAGAAAACACTTTTGAATAAATTTAGCTAAATCGGTGAAAAACTTGTACACTGAAACTATAAAACATAGCTGAAAGAAATTAAAGAAGATCTAAATAAAAAGAAAGACAGCCTGTGTTAATGGATTAGAAGACTTCATATGGTTAAAATGGTAATAGTACTGTAAGTGATCAATAGATTCAATGCAAGGCCTATAAAAATTCCAACAGACATTTTTTTCCAGAAATGGAAAGTCATTTCCTTGAAAACATAGGGAATTACTAGGATTTACAAATCGCCAAAATGATTTTGAAAAAGAAGAACAGACGTCGCTTTTAACTAAAGTTACTAGTACCTCAAAACAGTGTGGTACTGGTATAAGGAAAGTAATATATACAAATGGAGAAAATTGGAGAACAGAAATAAACCCATACATCTAAGGCCATTGTTTTTTTGACAAAGGCGCTGAAATCACTCAAAGGGGAAAGAACAAATCATTCAGTGGTGCTGGGATAATTAGATATCTAATGCAAAATAAAGAAATTGGCCTACCATGCAATAATTACACAAAAAAATTAACTCAAAATGGATCAGTGATCTAAATATAAGAACTAAAGCTATAAAATTCTTAATATAATATGAAAGTAAATCTTCATGATCTTGGATTTGGCAATAGATTCTTTGATATGAAACCAAAACATGACCACAAAAGTAAGATAAATTGGATTTCATTAAATTAAAAATTTTTTAATGAAGACAGCATCAATAAAGTGAAAAAGCAGCTTAAAGAATGGGAGAAAATTTTTGTAAATCATCTTCCAGAATATACTCTTACAAGTCAACAACACAAGGACAAACAACTCAATTTTGAAAATATGCAAAGGACTTGAATAGACATTTCTTCAAAGAAAATATACAAATAGCTAAAAGGGATAGATATAGTAAACCATTAAAAATATACAAAATAACTGTTATGAAGGAAGTGGAAAAAATTAGCATCCTTGAACATTGCTAGTGACCATGTATGTTTCAACCATTTGGAAAAGAGTTGGTGGTTCCACAAAAATGTTAAACATAGAATTACCATGTGACCCACAATTCTATGCCTAGGATCTACCCAAAGGAATGGAAAACTGGCAATTGAACAAATACATGTGCATGTTTGTTTATAGCAGCACCATTCAGAATGGCCAAAAGGTGGAAATAGCTCAAATGTTCACCAACTGATGAATGGATAAACAAATTGTGCTATATGCATACAATGGACTATTATTCAGCCATAAAATGGAATGAAGTACTGATGCATGTAACAATGTGGATGAGCCTCAAAACGTGCTGAACAAAAGAAGCCAGACACAACAGGTCACATAGTGCATGATTCCATTTACGTTTAATATCTAGGATAGCTAACCCCACAGCGACAGAAAGCAGATTAGTGGTTTCCATGAGTTGGGATAAGGAGCAAATAGGGATAAACTACTCAATGGACGAGGGGCTTTACTTTGGCATGGTGGAAATATCTTGGAACTAGATAGAAGTGGGTCTTTTACAACATTATGAATGTACTAATGCCACTGAACCAAACTGAATAAAAAAGAAGTGAGCACATATATAGGAATCTTATTTTTCATTTAAAATATATTGGAATTAAGAGTTAAAAAGTTCCATCTTTTCTGTTAATCATTAGTTGTCAAGAGTTTGGGTTTTAGATTCTAATCCATATTGTACGGACTCAGCGCCTTATTAACTCTGTGAGCTTGGGCAAAGTAGTGCAGCATAATTTCTGTGGCTCCATCATCTCTTGTGAAAGGTGGGCACAACAACAGTATCTAATTGGGTTGTTTTTAGGATTAAATAAAATGGGAGCTGTAAAATCCATAGATGAGTGCACTATTGTTAGTAATCTACCCAGCCCTCGTCAGAATCATATAACAACATATATACTAAACTACCAGCAGCAGCAATTAATCATTAGTTTTCTTGTATTATTTTCAAATTAATCAATTCTTTCATCTTCTCCTAAAGGCAGGAAAAATAGTCCCCTAGAGCAGATTGTGGAGTGTGTTGTGGGAACCGAGGCTCAGGCACAAAAGAAACTTTCAGGAAATGACCACTTTATTACTTACTTCCAGTGGAGTAAGGGGAGGAGATCCCAGTGTGACCTCAGAAGGTTACTTGCTGGGATCAGTGTCAGTGGATGGCTGCTCCGCGTGTCCCACTTGGCACTGGAGGGGAGAGACCCTGTCCTTCCAAGTGTGGTGCAGTTATCCTTCTCAGGGGTTGGGGCCTGCCATTGAGACTCCCTGCCCTGATAACCATCTGGGGCTGCTTGCTCCCAGTTTCTGGGTTTAATGTCTGGCCCATCCTTTTCATTAGACTCACATCTCCCTTGGGTTGTGGAATGGAAACAGATGAAAACATGTGTACAGAATAGAAAAGAAAGCAGCGGGTAGGCAAGGGCTGGGAGATGGCTCTGGAGCTTGTGTCTGTGACTTCCCCCGCAAGCAGTTCAATTATTCCAATGTGCCAGTCCCACCGTGAACCAAAATACTGAGCCACTGACACAATAAGAAGACCTTATGGATTAGACGATTGGGGGGTTGAATGCACAGAGCGATTTAAGTTCTTTTATCTACCCGTTTTTAACTGGGAATGTTGAAAACAATAATAACAAGCAGGTACTCTGTGACTACATTTGCATAAAGATAATGAAGGGGGATATGAAAATTCTTAATAGGTAATTATGTTTTGCATTACTTGAGCACAAATATGGATATTTTAGATTAATTGTATTGATTATTCAAAGAATAACGCCAAACATATAGATACACTATGTTTCTCAAAAAACCTCCCACACTTCTTCTATCAATGGTGCACAGCACTTGAAGTACAGTTTTCATTAACAATGGCACGTATTATAGTCCTAGACATTATCCCTTTTAACTTTATCATGCATTCTGGCAGTGACTCAAAACAGCTCATGCAGAAGAGTTTCATTACGGTGCCACTTAAAATATAAAATAAATTGAGGACAACTTATATGTTAAAAATATTTTTTAAGTCATTAAAGAAATGGTAGTATGTCCACCCAGGGAATAATTTGTGGGAACCAAAATTGAAAATTTTGAGCAATATGTTGCATACATCATTTTTGATAAAAAATCAAAAGAAAAGCTAGACATATTGGATGCCCATCATGACTGGAGACATGTTAAAAATAATTGAAAAGTATTTTCCGATTCAACTTAAGATATACAATGCCAGAAAGACTTTTACTCCACTGCAACCTCAACAAAAATGCTGAATAATCTACAATGTAACAGATTTTTTGACACCATGAGACAGCTGAGTTAATAGATCCAGTAGCCTGAGGTCTAGTGAAGACATGTTTGAGGAGAGACAAGATGAAGAGAACACGGGTTCACATGTGGAAGAGCACAGGAGGAATGAATACCAAGAACCATGCAAAAAATATTAAAAGGAGTCAGTTAAATTGTAATGAATTGCTGGAGGCTGGGTGTAGGCTAACATAAGTATAGAGAATCCCTAAGAACTGCCAATACAAGGGAGATTTGCACCTATGCAGGCATTTGAATGTTGAATACCACTGGGTACGTACTTATCTTAATTTCCTAGCACCACACACACTCTGGGGGGTTTACAACAACAGAAATTATTTTGTCTCACAGCTCTGGAGGCTAGAAGTTAAAAGATCAAGTTGTCAGAAGTCCCATGTATATGGAAAAATCTGTTCCATATACCCACTCCCGGCTTCTGGTGGGGGCTGGCAATCCTTGGCATAACTCAATCCTCTGCCTCCATCACCACATGGCCATCTTCTCTCTCCGTGCATGGCTCTGTCTCCTCTCTTCTCTTATAAGGACCCCACACATCCTGGATTAAGAACCCATCGTTCTCCAGTATTACTTCACTATAATTTCCCTAGTTCCATCCGTAATGCCTCTCTTCCTAAATAAGATCACATTAATTAGAGCATATCTTTTTGGGGAACAGAATTCAAACCATAAAAGCATATGTAAAAAATTAGATGTGCCCCAGAAACTGGTGAAAGCTTCCCTCAGTGGTGGAAACCAAGAGGCAGGGGAGAGGCCATCCGTTTTGGACAATGTGATGTTCTCCACCGGGTCCCATCCCCCCATCGGACAGGGGCATTAAGCTGCCTGGGAAAGCTCATCAAACCTGGTCAACCACAAGGCAAAGATGAAGGCCAACTGGAGCTGTGGAAAGGAAAAAGAAAAAAAATAACTTCTATGCCTGGGTGAGGGAGAGGAAATTGTCCTGGGCCAATAGCATTAAAAGTCTTTTCAGATGATTCAAACAGATTGATCAGTGAGAAAGTGTCCCTCCCAAGGCCAGCAGTACAAGTGCTGCTTAAAAGGAGAGTGAACCAAGTCAGTGGAGAACATTCCGTCACCAAACATTAGGCTGGCATCGGATACCAGCGACTGCAGTTCACTCCTCAGAGAGAAGCACGGAGAAATACGGAGAGGTTCCCCTCTGAGATGCAGGTGCACAGAGAGGGGTAAAGACTGAAGCAGAGGAGGGACATTGGAAGAATCTGCAGTAACCGAGCACAACTCCGGCTAGAAATTTGCATATGTGAAAAACGAAGATCACAGAAATTAATTAAAATGCAAGTAACGTCAAGACAATTTTTTTCTATCACGATTAAAATGGTAACAATGTACTGTGGGTTTAGAACATTCCTAAAAGTAAAATGTTTGACAACAATAGTGAAAAATTTGAGTGCCTATATTGTAAGCTTCTTATAGTATATTTGAAGCAGTATAATATCATTTGAAGGGATGCTGTAATTAGTTAAAAATGCATGTTTTAAATCCTAGAAAATCTTCTAAAAATCAAGAAAGTTTTAAATTAATCCAATAGTGAAGAAAATACAGAGGAAAAAATTACTCAATCTAAACATGAGAAGAAAAAGAGAAGACAGGAATATGAACAAATGAAACAAATAGGAGACAGTGATCAGAATGGTGGATTTAAAACCAACCATACAATAATGGATTTAAAATAAATGTTTAGACAAATTTCTTAACAGAGAGATTGTCAGACCGACTAAAAAAGCAAGAATTAACTATGTGCTATCTATAAGAGATCCACTTAACTATAAAAGTAAAAGGATAAAAATATACACTATGCAACTTTAATCAAAAGTGGGTATACTGATATCAGATGACGTAGACTTCAAAACAAAGAATGCTGTTAGGAGCTAAGAGAGATATTACATGATGAGAAAAGGCCAATTTAACAAGATATGAACATTTAAAATTGTTTATGTACCTAACAGCAAAATTTCATGACACATGACATAATAACTGAAAGAAATAAAAGAATAAATAGAAAAGGAGAAATAGACAAACCCACAGTTATGGTTGGAGATGTCATATCTCTCTTCCCAACAATAGATAGAACAAATAGAAAATCAAAATGGATATCAATGACCTGATGGCATTATCAACCAAATTGTCCTAACTGATATTTTGGAATAATCTATACAACACAGCAGAATATACACTATTTTCAAGAGCACAAGGGATGTTCAACAAGATAGACCATATTCTGGACCATAAAACAAATCCCAACCATTAAGAAAATGAAATTACAGAAAATATTTTCTGTAACCACAATGAAATATTGATAGCAGAAAGATACATGGAAATTCCACAGGTATTTTAAATTTTACCAAGACATTTCTAAACTCCTGGATCAATGGGCAGATTTTTGGAGAATATTATAAAATGTTTAGGTTTAGGTGACATTTAAAGCCTAATATATCAGAAATTGTGGCAAGACTGCCACAAATGGTGTGTCTGGGTGGTCATCGCTGGTGCCTGGGAAACCTGAGGATGAGGTGACCGTGGTACAGCCAGGAGAGGAGTCTGGAGAATGGAGATAAAGTGAAAGAGAATGCAGATCAGTTGGTTCTAGTAGAATTTTCAGGAATTATTGACTCAGACTTCCTCTCAAAACATGAAAATAAATACGCGGCTTTGGAACGTGACAGTAAGAGGAGCATTCTACAAGTTGACAACTACGTCTTTGCTGAGAAGTATGGAGACACTGTTGGGACCCCTGTTATCCTGGAAGAAAATGTGGCTGCACGGGGAGTAGTAAAAGAATGCTAAAATGTAAATGCCACACAATGAAACTTTTCTTTATGACATGAACTGTTCAGAGGGAACAGAAAACATAGAGATGGCTTGTTTCACTATTGAATGTTACCAACTCAAGATGACATGAGATCCTGACTTGGAAGATCATGAAGTAGTATCATCCATTGTGTTGTGAAAATTGTGTGGGTGGTGTGGAGTGGCTACAAAAACAAGGATAATTTCTCCCATAGTCCCAACATGGTTTGTAGCTTTCTACATAAAAATGAAGATGAAGGCATCGTAACTCCGGACCCTCCCTTGGAGCTGCAATAATAAATTCAAATGAAAGACCACTCAATCCTAAGTTATGAACAGGAGAGACCACTGCACTTAGAAATAGAGGACTCTGGTCTTCTTGTTAGTATCCTTTTTGAGACAGAAGATTCTACTTTTGTGGATTCTGCCTTAGAAACCACCCTTAGACGACATAATTCTCATAATAACTAGTAATATACATTTTAGATTTTATATAAAATAATTAGCTCTATCGTTTCAATTGCTCATCTATTTCATTGTTTTTGTTGAGTACACACATTTCTAATTATAGCGCAACTTAATACAGTAGAGTCATTCAGGACCAGATGTGAATTCATTAAAAAAAATGTTTAAACAACCATGGAGACCTGTCCCTGATGAGCCCTTTAATTGGCAGTTTTACTAAAGTAAGTGTATTCATTTTCTATTGCAGCCATCACAAATTACCACTAAATTAGGTAGCTTAAAATAACACAAATGGTTAGTTTTGTCAGTCAGAAACCCAGTATGTTTCTTACCTGAACTAAAAGCAAGGTGTTCGCAGAATTGCATTTCTATTTGTAGGTTCTAGGGTGGAATCCACTTACTTGCTCTTCAGTTGTTGGTAGAAGTCGTGTCCTTATTGTTATAGGACTGAGGTCACCATTTCCTTGTTGTCAGCTGAGGTCCTTTCCCAGTCTCTAGAAGCATCTCACATTCCTTGGCTCATGACCCTCTTCCTCCATCCCAAAGCCATCAAGTGTGGGTCAAGTCCATCCGTGCTTCATATCTTTCCTGTTTCTTCATCCGTCTTCTTCCATCATCTCATCTTTCTGACCAGCTCTTTTACCTTTCACTGCCACTTTTCAAGGCAAGTTTGACTACATTAGGTCCATCCATTTCATCCAGGATAATCTCTCTATTTAAAGCTTTCTAGTCTTAATAGCATCTGCAAAGATCATTTTTTTCCATGTAATTTAAAATATACATGTATAACATAAGAAGTTAAAGCATGGACATCTGGGTGGGAGGAGGGAAGTATTTTTCTGTCTGCCACATTAAGTACTGTATCTCGCTACAGAAAAATAATTTTGACATGCTGCAGGACAAAGGCATAATCCCTGTACTCCAGCGGTAATTTCACTCCCTTCCAACTCAAGAAAGATCACTGGAATTCAAGTGTGAATGCCATTTTATTATTATGATACCCTAGGTATACTCTAATTTGTATTTTTAAGTTAATTATTCACAAACGTCGATACCTTGTTTTAGACTGGGTTGTATGAAATTGCCAATAACTGACTGTTTCTTGTCTGTGAAAACAGCAATTTCATATGGTTTAGCCTGATGCTAATATTTTAAAGCACACCACATATTAAATGTATTTCCCAATTGATGGGAAATGTTGATAAAACTGTTGCAACAGTTTAGAGAACCAATAGTGTATGATGAGGAATTTTTTTATAATAGCTATTGTAGTTTTTTACTATTTAATTGGGAAAAACACTTGTTTTGTTTTAAAGTACTTCAAAATCATGAACAAATATTTTTCCAAATTTTATGTGCCTTTTTTAGTCATCTTTTTTTCGCATGGGCAGGCGCTGGGAATCAAGCCCAGGTCTTGAGAATTCTGCCACTGAGCTGCTGTGGTCTGCCCAGTCATCTTTTGTTTAACAAAAAATTCTTTTTAACACCATATGAATATTTAGGAGATATTCATCCTAAACTCATCATGAACTGCTAAGTTGCCCAAATCAATATTTGATCTCCTTTTTTTAACCTTGGAACCTTAATAAATCCCAGAATTATTTATTAAGTTTAGTAATATACCCAGCTTTCCTTGCAGATACACATGGGTATATGACAATTTTCTGGCCAATGACATGGGATCAGAAGTGTTGAGTGATAGTTCTGGGCAAGTTTCTTTAAACTTCAATGCAAAAGTGTAAGTGGGCAGATTTTTCTTCTCTTTCTTTCTGCTGTCCAAATGGAATGTATATTGATGGTTAGAGCTCTGGCAGGCTTCTTGGACCATAAAATAACCTTGGAAATAGAAGCTATGAGTGAAAGAACACAAAAGAGAAGAAGACTGGGTCCTGATGCTACGGTGCTGTCATACCAGCCCTAACCTGCTGTGAGTAATGGGTTAACAAAACTGGTTCACTTTCTCCATGGTAACATGACCTTGAGTTTAACTTTCAGCATTGTGTCTTTGGAAACCTACTAGACAAGATAATTATGGAATGACTGCTGTCATATCAAGCAATACTGTTTTTGATTAAACCAACGATAAGCTGTATCTGGTCTGGGAAGACTGTGAGAAGTACTGTAAATGACCACCGGAAAGCATGGGCTTCGTGCTTCCCTTAGGGCAGAATTCCTCATTGCAAAGATGCCTGGAAGCTAAGCTCAGGGGCTGTTTCAGGAGATACTGGATCTTATTAAGCATGAAGCTTCTAATACAATATGGTTTCTGCACCCACTCAAATAAGCTTGTTCCCGTATATCTGAACTGACACTTTGGAGGCTGAAGTAAAGACACCTTCCACTGAAATCTAGTCTCAACTTGGCATGTTCACATGCTTTGTGCTGTATCTTGCTGAGTTAAGTCAGGCTGGAGCCAGGGTGGGTCCTTGTTATGGGTTGAATTGTGTCCCCTAGAAAGACATGTCCAAGTACCAAACCCTGGTCCCATGAATGTTGCCTTGTTTTGAAATAGGGTCTTTGAAGCTTGCCTAATAGAAGGAATGAAAAAGTGCATCATCAAACCTGTAAACTTAAATGTTACAGAGATTAATTCAGGAGGACAAAGAAAACCCTGCTCTATTTCAGGGGAGGCTGGTGGAGGCTATAAAAAAGTATACCCAAGTAGACCCTGGCTCCCCAGAGGGTCAAATAATGCTTAAAACCTATTTTATTGGTCAGTCAGCTCCTGATATAAGGAGAAAGCTCCTGAAACTGGCCACTGGGTGACAACTCCTAGGAATGATCTTATGAGCTCTGCTTTTTCTGTCTTTAATAACCAGGACGGGGCTGCAGAGGAGGAAGAGGTAAGGAGGGGCAGGAACAAAGCTCGGTTCATAGCACTGGCCATTCTTGGCAAGCAGCCGCCTCGGGGTCACTCGGGGCAGAAGCCAGCCAGCTACAGCTGCAAATGAGAAGGATGGGGCAATGAAAGTGCGAGTGTCCTCAGGGACATCGAACCCCCCCGGGGCCATGCCCTAGATATGGAAAGCTGGACACTGACCAGGGAATGCATCGAAGACTTCCTTCCTGAAAGACTTGATGACCACTTGTGAGCAAGACTGAGGAGACCCAGGGCCGCTGGCTCCCTGGACATGGCTGAAGAATATCAATTCATTGTCCCCATGAGCCTGTCTCACAGTAGAAGGGCCTGAGGGACAGGTCAGCACTGAATAGGTGGTTGCAGTTACCATCACATCAGTAGTCACCTAGGACTAACTTAGTGATAGGGGAACTAAAATACCCAGAAGAGCTACTCACCTCTCCCCAGCCATAATCAGCTATAAATAGGACCTACCCTTTCCCAAGAGGAGACAGTACCCCCTGAAAACTGAAGATATAATGGGTATTCAACCCCTCATCCAGGCTGCAAACTGGCCTCCCTGTTCCCTGTCAGATTCCCTGTGATACTCCTACGCTGCCTATAAAGAAGCTGAACAGGGCACACTGGTTAGCACAGGACCTTACAGCTAGGGAGCAGTTATATCTTTCCCCTCCATCCTATAGTCCCCAACCTTTACACCCTTCTTAAAAAATGCCTAACTCAATCCTGTGGTACTCGGCCCTTGATTTAAAATATGCCCTCTTCTGTTTACCCCACCATCCAAACTCCCAGGGTTTGTTTGCCTGCAAATGGCAGGGGCCAGGAGATGCTACTTGGGCGGTTTTATCTCAAGGGTTTAGAGACAGCCCTCATATTTTTGGAAATGGCTTAGCTCCTGACTTAGCTGTCTTACATTTAGGCTCTGGTATAGTTCTTCAGTGGGTAGATGATTTGCTGATATGCAGTTCCACTCACGAGGCCCCCCACTGGGTGCTTTTACCGCACTTCATGTTTTAGCTGAATGAGAATATTGGGTTTTGGCTTCCAAGGCCCAAATGGCCTTAGGAAAGGTCCTTTATCTCGGGTGTGTCCTCACCCAGGGGATGCTCTTTGTCATCTGCAGAGTCCAGGCCATGCTTTCAGGGCCCCACCCCCTCAGACCAAGAAGCAATTAAGAACCTTCTTAGGAATTGTGGGATACTGCAGAATCTGGGTACCTCCACTGGGAGAAAATAGCACGGCCTTTATATGAAGTTTCTGGGGTTGGGGTGGGGGGTGGTAGGATAACATCTCCTTGGAATGGGAAGCAGACAGAGCAGGTTACTGCCTTCACCACCCTTCAAAGGACCCTTACCTACCTGTCCGCCATAGGCCTGCCAAGACTAGAGAAGCTCTTTTACCTGTATGTTACCGAGAAAAAGAGGATTAGCAGTAGGAGTCTTAATATAGAAACTAGGGAATGTTCCCTGACCACTGGCATGTTTTTCAAAGCTGCTAGACACCACAGGCCAAGGATTGCTACTTACCTCTGAGAAGTGGGTGCTACTGTCTTACTCATAGAGCAAGTCACCAAGCTGAAGTGGAGACAAGCCCTAGTATTATCCACACCCCACCAAGTCAGAGATATTCAGGAGGCAAGAGGCCATCAGTGGTTCCCAAACAGTAGGCTACTAAAATGTCAGGCCCAATTATTAGACACTCCAGAAGTCCAAATCCAGGTGTGTACTACCCCAAATCCAGCCACCTTGTTGCCTGGAAGCCCAAACCAGGAAAATGTACCTTTCGAGCATTCATCTACAGAAACTTTACCTCAAAATTACTCTAGCTGGCCAGACCTACAGGATCAGCCTCTGTTTAACCCAAAGTTGGAATGGGTTACAGATGGAAGCTGTTTTGAAAGAGAAGGAATCAGAGATGCATGCTATGCGACGGTATCCTTGCATGAGCTTATCAAGGCAATGCCCTTACCCTCTGGGACCTTTGCACAGAAGCTGAGTGCAGAGCTCTTATCGATGGGCTAATGCTAACAGCCAGGAAGACAGTCAACTTCTGTCTGACTCTAAATATGCCTTCTTAGTGTTGCATGCCCACTCTACCATCTGGAAGGAGAGGGGACTGCTTGCTAATCATAAGTTCCCTATCGAGCATAGACAAGAAATTCTCAACTTGCTGGAAGCTGTATTGCTTCCTCAGGAGGCTGTGATAGTCCACTGTCAGAGGCGTCAGAACTCTGACCCCCTCATCGCCAAAGGAAACGTCAGAACAGATGCGGCTGCCAAGGCTGGAGCTCAAGGTACAGCCCCCATAGTGGTGCTAGTGCTTAATATTTCTCCCCTATACACATTGCATGCTTACATGCAAAAGGAGGAAGAACTAGCTGAGAAGTCTTGGTATGCACCTGAGGCAGGTGGATGGATTACTAAGGAAAGAGAGGTTTTCCTGCCTAATGTGATTCAATGGAAGGTCCTTCAGGACTTTCACCAAATCACCCATTTAGAAGGGATTCCCTAACCACCTTGGCACCAAGGATTTTTTGGAGTATAAAATTTAATTAAAATCCTTAACAGGGTCACTCGAAGTTACGTGCTTTTTATCACTAATAACTGAAACCCTGGAAACCTTGCCCAGACTTTAGCATTAATGCCCCTGGTCTAATGGTGTGAAACATACCCTGGGGACAATGGTAAGTTGGTTTCACCCATGTGTCACCTTGCCAAGGGTTCACATATCTCCTTGTCTTTGTAGACACTTTTATTGGCTGGAGTGAAGCCTTTACCACCCAGAAAAAAACAGCCAAAGAAGTTTAAAAACTTCTCATCAAATAAATCATTCATAGGTTCAGCCTGCCCATATCTATTCAAAGTGACAATGGACCAGTCTTTGTTAGTAAAATAACCCAAGTTGTGGCTGCAGCTTTTGGCATAAAATACCACCTTCATTGTGCATGGAGAATCCAGTCATCCAGAAAGCTCGAAAGATCTAACTGAAATTTAAAGTAAACACTAGCTAAACTATGCCAGGAAACTAGTATGTCCTGCTTCTAATCTTTCTATGGCCCTCCTTAGGATACATTTCGCACCAAGTAAACTTCTCCAACTCAGCCCCTGTGAAATAACATATGGAAGGCCATTCTTAACCCAAGACCTAGTATTGGATCCAGAAACCAGCATTTAACGGAATACTTTACCTCATTTAGAACAGCTGAGAACTAATTTGGGACCTAGGAGCTCAATTCCACCCTGCTCTGGGTCTTAAGTTACCTACCTAAGGTAAACCTGGGGACTTGGTCTTAATCAAAACCTGGCATGAAAGCAGACGACTTCCAGCTCAAACCAAAGTGGAAGGGACCTTACTCCGTAATTCTTGTCACTCCCGCAGCAGTCAAGGTCAGTGGATTCTCCACTGGGTGCACCTATCCAGGTGCAAGGAAGCTTGTGAAAAGCTCCGTGACCCTCTGGTGCAGGAGAAATCTTTCAAGTGCCAACCAGAAGAAGGACTAAAGCTTTTATTCAAAAAATAAAGCTAAGTATGCCTCTTTGTATTACTATGATCCATTAATTAGGCCGCCTTTTCATTCTTCTAAACAGCCTATCTTTAACTGTCTCTGAGCATCCAAATTAAAGACCCTTGTCCAATATGCTACCTAGCAACTCAACTTGTCCAATAGCTGGATCTGCACCTACCAGTGTCTGGTTACCCTAGCATGGCCTGCCAACAGTACTCACTGAGGAACTTCTAAACTCTCCATTTCCCTAACTCTGCAGCACACAAAACCATGGTCCCATCATACATGGGGTCCTTTAGCTAACTTTTCAGGGACACTGTCCTATCTTCTGGAGCTACTTAAAGTTCATCAACCTGTAACCCCCACCCCCCATTACAGCTGCTGCATACTTCAAAGTAATGCTAGCCACCAATTCTACTTTCCCTTTTTGTATTAATTCCAATTCCACAAACAGACTGTAATCTGTGCAGGTCCATAATACAGGTCTACCCAAACAGGTGCACATGAGACCTTGAAGAAACAAGCTCAGGCACTAAAACCCAGGCTCAAGGAAACCCCCCAGTTAGGAAGTCGCACTTTCTGTAACAATCCCAACTATTTTCTCCCTACTAAGTTAGATAAAGCAGCATCTATTTAAAAAAAAGTTTAATTAATTGTCAGGATGAAACAGTTTTGTCGCAATAGACCAAATGTGAAGTTTTTCTAAAACTACAATTCAACAGGAGGAATCCTGTAAAGTAGACCCCAGTATCACTAGCCTTTTCATTAATCTGAGCTGGTAAAATAAGAAGCACTCATCTTTTTTTTTGGCCTGGGCAGGCTCTGGGAATCAAACCCAGATCTCCAGCGCAGCAGGTGAGAACTCTGCCACTGAGCCACCGGAGCACCGCCCCCACCCAGCGTTTATTATGAACGCCTTGAGGCACCATCACCCCCTCTTCCCCCTTAACTGCCATTCATTTGAGCCTCTCCAAAATATGCTTCCACACCACAGAGACAGACCTTGACAACCATACCTGTGGAGTGTGTGTCTTAGGACAAAGCGGAGGCTGTGTCACCTCAGTCTGTGGACATCTCGCTACCCTTTACTTTGATTTACCCTCAGAACAGAAGAAGGGTTATTTTATTTTTTTAATAGAAATAATACATAGCTAACTCTGCCCGGAAACTGGACAGGTTTTTGTTCTTTAGCTTATGTAAGCCCCCAGCTCTTCTACCTAGATGATTTTACCCAGGTACTTCTCCCTGCCTTTCACTCCTTTTCTCCTCAGAAAAGAGCAATCCCTCTTTGTTTCAGCACTGGACACCAGTGTGGGGTTAGGGGGCTGGTCACTAGCCATCCATTTCATCATGATCTTTTCCTTAGATCATCTCATGTTAGCAACCATGGCACATGCTTTAGGTCTTCTCCAAAGCCAGGTAGAATCCTTAGCCACTGTAGTCCTTTAAAATAGGCATGCCTTGGACCTATTCATAGAGGAGCCTGTTTTTTCCTAAAAGAAGAATGTCATTTTTATATAAAACAATCAGGACAGTACTAACAAAACATCCAAGATCTGACAGAGCAATCAGAATGTTTCCATGAACACACAGAGATTGACTGAAAGCAGCCTTCCCCCATCCCCAGTCTGCTATCTTCCTTATCTGGGACCTCGGATTTCTTCACTGGCCCTTCTTTTATTTGAACCATGCATCTCAAAATATCTTGTCAAATTTGCCTCCAACAGGTTATAAGCCTTCCACAGTAAACTCATGCTGTCTTGCAGGTGCATTGACCACCTCATCCCTGACACTGACCATGGGGCCTGCCTTCCTTGTCCATCTAGAGTAGCCAGAGAGTCTACACCCGTCAGACAGAGACAACAACCCCTGTTCAGGGGAAGAACCTCCAGAAGATACACCCAGCCCTCAGCAATCTCTTTAGAATAAGGGTGTGAAACTCTCTCATGGGGAAGGTGAAGCAGGTTAGAAGTACGGAAAGCCTAAGGAGACTCTGAGGCAGCTTCAGGAGACCCAGTGCAAGACAGAGGCATTTGGAGATAACAATGAGTTCCCAGAATCCTGAGCAGTTGAGCAAAATGGGATATATTAATCAACCACCAGTCATGGGCAATAATGCATCAAAAACAGTTGTTTTAGATAAGAATGAACAAGGCTGATAAATACAAGGGTGAAGGAATGGGAAATTCCAGTCTCCAAAGTCCACTAACAGCTCACCCATAAAAACCTGTGTGCCAGACAACCTGGGGCCCATCTCTCCCTTGAGCATGCCTGTGCTTACCTCTTGATCATGTACTTTCTTTTCTTCAGTAAACTTTATCTCTCAATTAAACCTGCTTGTCTCAACCCTGAATTACGTCTTGCAATGAGACACCAAGCCTAGAGTAGAGCTCTGGTGGCAACATAACTCTGGTAACACCGTGAATGTTGCCCTTTTTTGAAAAAAAAGATCTTTGAAGATGTTATTCGTTAAAATGGGACTAAACTATGATGGGTCCTAATCGGTGTCTTTACAGGAAGAAAATATTTGAACAGAGACAAACAGACACAGTGGGGAAGGCCATGTGAAGACAGAGGAAGCAGAGATTAAAGAGATACATCTACGAGCAAAGGAGTACCAAGAATTGCCAGAAACGCCAGAGGCCAAAAGAGACAAGGAAGGGTTCTCCCTACAAGTTTCATACAAAGCATGGCCCAGTTAGCACCTCGATTTCTGCCTACTAGCTCCAGAGTAGTGAGAGAATGTGTTTCTATTATTTTAAGCAATCCAGTTCTATCTTGTTTGTCATTCTGTTATAGTAAAAATTAATCCTAACTTATATATTATAAATTTGAAGAAACATGAAAAAAATAAAAAAATATAAAGAAGTAGAGTAAAGGATATCTTTAGATATTCTTTAGAATTCCAGAAATTCTTCTGGAATACAAAGTTTTATTCTGTCTTAAATTGGAGAGTAAAGTCTTAAATTGTTAAGAGAAATAAAAAATTGAAGAACACTGCTTAATTAGGGATATTTATAACATTAAATTCCAATAATAGAAAAAATAATGTTCTTAAATCAATGATCTGAGCTTCCACCTTAAGAAACTAAACTAAACCAACCAAACAAACATACAAAAAGAATGCAAACTGAAATCAAACAAGGCAGAAGGAAGGATATTTTTAAATTAAGGGAAGAAATAGATGAATATGAAATAAAAACCCAGCAATAGAGAATCTTAATGAAACTAAAGGAGATCTTTTAAAAAGATCAATAATTAGATAAACTTTTAGCTAGAATGAACTGGAAAAACTACAATTACCAATGTGAACAATAAACAATGAGCTATCACTACTGATGGTATAGGTATAAATTTTAAAAGAAAATTATGAACATTATAATCATAAGTTCCAAAAATTATTGAAATACAAAGACTAACAAATAGATAAAAAGATAGGTGACTCTCTTATTTATTTTTTATTTTGGGGGGCATGGGCAGGCTCCAGGAATCAAATCTGAGTCTCAGGCATGGCAGGTGAGAATTCTGCCACTGAGCCACCGTTGCACCACCTGGTGACTCTCTTTTAATGCAATTAAATTTGTAGTTAAAAACTTTTCAACAAATGAAATTCCTGGTCCTGATGATTCATAGGTGAATTTTATAAAGCACTTAAGGAAGTAACTAAAAAAAGTCTATACCAACTCATCAGAAAAATAGAAGACAAGGAAAAGTTTCCTAATTTATTCTATAAACTGAACATTATCCTGATAACAAAATCAGGCAGATATTAGAACAAAAGCGCTCTATATACAACATAATTCACTGACATAGACACAAAAGTCCTCAAAACATTTGCAAATTAAATTCAGCAATATATACAGGATCATGCATCACAATCAAGTGCATTTAATCCCGATAATACAAGTTTTGTCAACAAGATCAAAGGTATCTACCAAAAGAAGGGAAAGCAGAAGAAAGAAAGATGGGAATGAAGGAAGGAAGGAAGGAAAGAAGGAAGGAAGAAAGAAAAAGAAAGGAAAAAAGAAAGAAAGAAGAAGAAAGAAGAAAAAAACAGAAATGTCTATTGCTCATAAGTAATAGTAAAAGACTGAATACTTTCCTTGAGATCATGACAAGGCCATGAGGTCCACTCTCATTTCCTCTATGTAACATCATACTAGATATCTTATTTAATGCAAAAAATACATACATACATAGATACATATATACAAAAAGCAAAATAAAAAGAAGAGAGATTGGAAAGGAAGAAAAATATTTTTCTTCTCAGATGAAATCATGATTTTCATAGAAAATCCATAAAAAGTCTACCCCAAATATCCTAGAACTATCATGTATGCTTATAAAGGATATAAGAGAAAAAGTCAATATACAAAAGTAAAAGTTTATCTCAATATACTGGCAATGAACAATAAAATTGAAATGTAAATAAATATATCATTTGCAATAACCCCCACATGAAATATCTTCTGATAGCTCTGTAAAGCTTGTGAAATATCTAATGTTGAAAGGTACAAGAAATAAAAGAAAATAAATAAAATGTCTATATGAAAGGAAAAATATACCACTGTGCCAGTTTGAAGCTATTATATACCCCAGAAAAGCCATTTCTTTTAATCTTCACTCAGTATTGCTGGGTGGTTCCTTTTTTATTGTCTCCATGGATAGATAACCTACCCAATTGTGGGTGGTAACTTTTGTTTAGATGGTTTCCATGGAGATGTGTCTTCCCCATTCAAGGTGGGATTGCTTACTGGAGTTCTTTAAGAGGGAACCATTTTTGGAAAAACTTTAGAGTCACCAGAAGCAACAGAAACAACAGAATGGACAGAGCCCTGGGGAAGCCTGAGAGAAAACTAGCAGAAGTCGCCATGTGCCTTTCCAGCTGAGAGAGAAACCCCAAACATCATTGGCCTTCTTGAACCATGGTATCTTTCCCTGAATGCCTTAATTTGGATTTTTTTTTTATAGACTTGCCTTAATGTGGACATTTCTTGAGCTTTGAACTATAAACTTGTAACTTATTAAATTCCTCTTTTTAAAAGCCGTCCCAGTTCTATCGGATTCCAGCAGCTTACTAACTAAAACAACCATATTCACAGGCTGGAACGGTCAATGTTGTTTCAGAGTCAATTCTCCCCAAATTGATCTATAAATTTAATGCAAACCCAATCAAAATCCTACCAGGAATTTTTCTAGAAATTTACAGGCTCTTGATAAAATTTATATGGCAAGGCAAAGAAATGAAAGATCAAAACAATTTTGATCCTGAAGAACCAAGTGGACTTTCTCACATAGCAGCGTATCCAACAGCAGAGTCTGTGAGACCACGGTACACATGCACAATGGACTTTCTGTGGTATAACTGGGTAAAGAAGTCTTCAACCCGATACCACTTGTATGCAGATAACTTCCAAACCCATCCCCAACCTGGGCTGTGCTCCTCAGCTCTGGAGTTAAACACTTGTAACTTCACATTCAAAATTTGCCTCAGTTTCTTCAAAGGTCCTATCTCTAAATCTCTGCCCAATATCTCCCTTCTTCAGTTTGTTCCTTTTCTATTTTCTCACCATTGAAAGGTGTAGTTGCTCAAAGATAAACATGGGACTATTTCTTCACTTCTCCCAATCTCTCACTGTCCTCCCCTAATTTTAATTCATCTCTTTTATCGTACCTTAATTTACCTTTTTCATCTCCATTGTAACTGCCCTCTTTGTTTGTACCTTCATGGTGTCATCTATTTACCTTCACTGTCACCAAAATTTAACCTTCAGCCCTGCTTCCTCCCACAACTTTGCACAGTCATGTAATCTGTCTTCAATATAATCAGAATGTTGCAAAAAGAATCCTGTCCTGCAACTCTGTTATTATTACTATTATTTTTAAATCTTTCAATAGAAAATCTTCCATTTAAAAGTAAATTCATGTCATGGCATGTCATTTTCTCTTTTTTTGTAGCATTCCTGTCCTCATTTCCCTGGTTCACTCCTTGTCCTTGTGGATGTGCCGATTGCACACTGCCTTTGCACGGTGCGGTGGGCTTCCTGCTTAGGCATTGAATTATTCCTGTTACTAGAACACGTTTTCCCCCTTCTTGATTTTATTGGCTAATTCCTACTCGTATATCAGCCTACTCAGATTTCACTAGTTTGGTGAGTTTCTTTTGACTCCCTAAATTGAACTTGGATGTAAAATCTCTCTGTAACACTGATAGCTAGTCTTCTGATGAGGATGGTTCTCTTTCTCTTGATCAGGAGGCCGCTTTGCCCCTCCTGTGCTCTAGCCTGCCCTCTCCCCCTCTTGACGACCTTGAAACCAATCTTGCAGCTGTGGGGCTGCAGCTCTTACAGGACCCCAAGGCCCTGAGAGGCCCTAATGGGTCAGTTCATCTCCTTTCTTCTCTCTCAGCCCTACTGGCGCAGGTGTCCTAATTATGGCAGAGGGAAGTACTCTGAACCAAGGGTCCTAACTGCAGCTCCGTAAACCCTTCTCCTGTGTCTGTGGGACCAAGCACTCCTAACTGGAACTTCAGTAGATCCCTCAGCTAGTGATCAGGCTCCTCCGGTCCACTCCCAGCCCTTAAAAAGCTTCCTGCCTTTTGTTCACACAGAGTTGAGTTCTACTCTCTCTCCCCTGCCACAGCAGCCCCTGAGTAAAGTTAGCATCGTCTGTCTCACATTGGTGCATTTCTTCTCTGACACTATTAAGGAAATGTACTCAATGACACTATGATAAAATTGGAAATAAAGCTTCTAATATTAACTCAATTCCTAGAGATTTTTCAAATGATAAATGAATTAATTAAAGGTGACTTTCTAAAGGAGTTAATATTTTGTGTTGTTCCTTGAAGGGTGGTCAGGGTTTTGCTGGATGGAGAGATATGATGGGAGTGTTCAGTAGTAGCTGGAAAATGTAACTGCACCTTGTTCCAGAGGCCACATACTGCAGACAGAGCTGTCAAAAAACTACGTTCAAGGTGTATAACTGAAATCATCAAAGTGGATAAAATTGCTGAAAGAAAAATGTGTTCATGAAAACGAACAAAGAAGAAAATTCAGTATAGACCTAGGAAAGAAGAAGCCAAGGAATGAAAAGAAAAGTTGTGGATAATAACAGTGATAAAGGAATGGATAAAAAGGATGGCAATCACAGTAATCTACTTTCCTCCAATCGCAGGGAGAATGGAATTGCAAGAAAGAACAGAATAGTGTCAAAGGATGTGGTAAGGTCAAGAGGATAAAAAGTGAATAAAGGTTGTAAGCTTTGGTAAAGAGATTACAGGTGAACATGAAGAGATATGCTTCTTTAGAAAGCGATGCCTCATACAAGAATGGAGCTACTAGAGAAAATCACAGGTGGTGGAGAATTGCAGGCTTATAGATGTTTACTATGAAAGGGTGCTAGCCAGCAAATGTGATGCCAGCCAGAGGGGCAAAAAGTTCACATGAACATTTTTGGTTTGTTTTTGTAGTTGTGTAGTTCCTTGGGTCAGGGGAAGGGGTAAACAGAGGCTGAAATCTAGTTTCTTGGGGGAATTGGAGGCTGAAATACAGCCAGCAGCTCACCAGCCAGGATCTGCTCCAGCCAGAAGCAGGGGCATCTTTTCCTTTGCACAAGTCTACCATCCTTATAAAACCTCTGCTCTCTGCCTTTTCCTATTTTCAGCAAAGGAACCGGAAAGGCTAGCAATGGCCCTGGGAGCATTTATACATTCCACTGAGACAGCAGAAATTAATCCATGAAAGCTATTTAAAAATTGAAAAAAAAATTAGATAAGTTAAAAATGTGGGGTACATGGGTGGTCAGTGGTAGAAAGCTCGTCCTCCATGCGGGAGACCTGGGTTCGATTCCCAGACCATGCACCTAAAAAAGCAAGACAACACAATAAAACATAAAAAAATAAAAATGTGTGGGTGTACATAGTTTTCAAAACTATTTTGGGTGTAAACAAGTAAAACATCTTGAAGATCTGTGTTCTTTTTCTTACTTTCTATGACTCGCAAGTCTGCAAGTCTCTTTCTTTTTCCTTTCAGCCTCTACTTCTTAACACCCCACAATATCCCTACCCCAAGAGAACTTTTTTTCCTTTCTACCTCTCCTTGACCTTTTCCCTAAATGTCCCCAACTTTATTCTCTTCTCTGGAGGGCTCCCCCTCTTCATTGCTAGGACTATGGCAGCACTTTCAGGCCTAACTAAATATGGCAATCCACTTGGCACTTCAGCTATAACTAGCTTTGTTATAGCTCATTTCCAGCCTCTCTTTTCTACCTCTTTCCCTCTCATTTCTTTTTTTGCTTTGTTTGTTGCTTGGGTTGAGAAGACAGTGTGTAAGTAAGCCCAGTGAAATAAATTAAATGAATTTGTTGGCATCAGTGCCTTGTTTCTCTAAATCCTAGGGCTTTCAAGTGACCTTTTCAGAGTTTCCTTATAGGACTCACTGAGAATTTATTTTCCTTCATTTTGTTGTTTTAATCACTTGTATAATGCTGGAATATATCACAACTATTTAATGAGTGTGCATCTGGTTCGTATTTTGAAATTGTCCTAAAACTTCCTGAAGATTTTCATTTTAAAAGATGATGTAAAATCAAAGACCTATGTAGATGATGTGAGTGAAATCTTTAATAGTCAAAACTCAAGAAGGAAGTGTCTCAGAATAAATCCAAACCCATCTTGTATCACCTGGGTTTTATTCCCAAATAGAAGCTTTGAGGACTATTTTAAAGTCTATGATAACAAATCAGGCATTTGTTGAGTGTCGCTCAACAAACCATGCTTGGTGAGTGTCGCTTTTTTATTGAGTTAATTTGAAACTTTAAAAATAATACTCTGAACTGGCAACTGGACCATGAAAAGAGTTTTGTCTTCTGAAGATATCAGGCTGACAGTGACAACTGGCCATACTCAGAGAATAGGTCAGAATCAACTAAGAGATATTTCTAAACTTTCAAAGAACTCTTCCAGCAACCACCAACAGGAGAACCTCAACTTCCCTGCCCTGGGACGTGATGTCACGAGAAGAAGTCCCTATCCTGGTGAGAACGCTTCATGTCTCTGAGATGAACTGGGGAGAAACTCAAGGTTGAAAAGCTCTGACACGTTAAGTTTCCACACTAATCCTCTTGTGTCAGTAGAATAAAAATTCATTTAATGTAGAAATTGTGAACAAGTAGCTACAGTCCTTCATAGATGTTATGTATGTCTTAAATTTTATTTTCCTTATGGACTTTTGCCCCAAATTCAAAACTGTATTAATACTTATATGCACAGTAATAATTATTAGTGCTGTTTCAAATAATACCATATAAAACTTTACAATGTACTTTTATATAGTATCTCATTTCATCTTTCCCCAAACTCCTGCTTGTCATTCTTCTTGAGATGAGTGAACCAGAACTAAAGAAGGATACAAAATCTGCCCATGATGATTAGTTTTAAGTGGCTAAGCTGGGATTTGAAAATGGGCTTTCCAAGTCCTAATGTCTTCATCATTTTTACGGTACTGTTATCTATAAAGTAAAATTTTATGTTATAAAATAAAATGTATTATTTTGTGTCTTTAATCCATATGTTCAGTCTAATTTCAAATGAACATGTGGCCAATTTCTCAATTAATCTCAGACTGTATTATATTTCTGTGCTTTTTCTGTGCTTGAATATAGTTTGGTATATATTTTCCTTCCTCACTTTCAATAGATATTATGCCATTTAATCATAGTAAATTTATAATTTTCCTGCGGGATAAAGTTTTGTTTGTGGAAAGGCTCTTTTAAGATAAACTATGAGTGAAGAAAATGAACTTGCAGTCTTGATATAAGTGAGTCCCTACAGTGTAAAGGAACGCGATGTCACCAGAAATGGAGTAGCAGGCTCTGTCTGTCCATGAAACAATTAATAAGCTGGCAAAAACCTGTCAGAATCCACTTTTGAAGAATTCTGAAATCTCATCAAAATTTACCAGAACCAGGAGAAGAGATTTGTGAAGAAAGAAGCTACTGTATTGTGGTAAGACAGTGCTGTGACATTTAAATTACCTGCCTACCATCTTGTCCTCCTAAGGGAATGATAGAGAAATTATTCTCAGAGAATGTGGTCAGGCATTTTAACCTGCTTGGTGACGAAGCAAGGCTTGCATCTATTTGTCTGACTTGGAGTATCCTAGAGCTGGAGGGCTTTGATAGCATTTAAAGGCAAAAGTACTGGCCATGGGGGCCTGGGGCAGAGAATAAGCCTTAGTAGGCAGACATAAACCTCGTGGAAAGAATAGACCGGGAAGGAGATACGCAGGAGAATGGGTTTATGAGACGTCATTCATATAATGGATTGTTGAAAGTCGACAGCGGCGAAATGACAAATAAGGACCCAAAGGTAAATTAAATAATTCATAGTATAAAGAATTATGTTTACAGTTGATAGAGATGATATATGGAGCATAAAGAAGTATGTTCGATGACCATGAAATACCAATGTGACTAGCATGTGGGAAGAAGAACCTTTTGAAGATGAGGCATCATCTCTTGGCATGGCTTACTACACAGCCACATCGAATGGGCTATGGAGGGAAAGAAGATTATTAATGCCAGCTGGAAGGCAGGGGAAATCCCCAAATCTGCCCCCTGATAGTGATTTTTCTCATGGCTTTTATGCACTTTAGAGGCAAAGAAAGTTAATTATCTTGGGTAGCATACCTTGGGTAATTAAGGGTATGGAGCATTTCATTACTTCCTTATCTCAGTTTGGATTACCTCCTTAAGAGGCTTGGTGCCTGGTGCCTCCAAGTCTGGGGCAACAGATGAGAGAACACAAACAATAGTGATTTGTGTCTAGTTTAATCAGTGTCTATATGTGCCTGGGAGCATTCCCATATTTTGTTTCTCCATGAGACTAAAACTTAAATACATAGCTTGCTTACAGTTTTAAGGTCACATTTTGTGCTGGTTTGAAACTGTTATATACCCCAGAAAAGCTATGCTCCTTTAATCTAGTCTTTTGGGTGCAGACTTATTATGGGTGAGACCTTTTGATTAGTTTGTTCCCATGGAGACGTGACCCTGCCCATTCAAAGTGGGTCTTAATATACTTACTGGAGTCTTTTAAAAGAGGAGCATTCTGGAGAGGACACAGATGCTTGGAGATACAGACAGAAATGCCCTGGGAGAGGCTAAGCAAGGATCCAGAGTAACTGAAGGAGCCAGAACCTTGGAAGACCCAAGGGAAACTAAGAGATGAAATCTAAAGTTTTCCCTGGAGACTCTAAGGGAGGACTCACAGAGGCTTAGAGAGAGAAAGCCACTGGAAACAGAAGCTGAAAGCAACAGAACCAGGAGCAAGGATCAGCAGACACTGGCCACGTGCCTTCAGCTGACAGATGTGTTCCAAATGCTGGCAGCCTTTCTCCAGAGTCCACAGGGTATCATCTAGTTGATGCCATAATTTGTACATATTCATGGTGTTGGAACTGTAAATTTATAACCTAATAAGCCAATCCATTTCTGGTATATTGCATTATAGAAGTTTTAGGAAGCTGAAACACATTTAAAATGCTAACAATACATTATGAAAAAGATTATAAAGACAGAGATTAAGGGAGGGGAACATTTTTTCAAAGGAAATGCACAAATAGTGCTAAATTTTGACTCTGGTCTTAATTTCAGGTAAGATAAACAAAAGAGCTGATGGCTGTCTTAACTAGAAGGCCTTTGCGCCTTGCTGTGATCCGTTTCGGTGGAGTGAGAGGTGTTATTTCACGACAGACGGAGGGGCTGGAAGCAGAGAAGTTGTTTTACCAATTAAGGCTAGAAAATAGGGAAACAGCTAGAAGAGCATTCAGAGTGGCAGTAAAGTGTGTGTGCGTGCTTGCACGTGTACAGGTGTGTGCCTAAGTGTGCGTGTGTGTGTGTGTTGCTGCAATGAGGCCATTTCTAACTAAGGGAAAGAACCTGCACGTGGGTTTAAATTAATGGAGTGAATTTTCCACGGCGTGATTTTCAACAGGTGTGAAGATTTGGCAGAAAAAGAATGATCTATTTCTTAGTGTTTGTAGGAAAAAGAGTAGGTGCTGATATAAATACATTTTATATAAGTAGACAGATTATTGGGGATGTTCACAGCAGCAATCGATACTTACATATGAACTTATTTCAATAACTGTTTTCCAACTCCTACCTGAGATCATGTGCCCAGAAACAAAGGACTTTTAAAAGAGAAAAAAAAGTGAGGTTTTTGGAGATGGGGAAGTGCACGATAGATGGAATAACTAAGAAATCCTAAAACATGAGAGAAGAGCAGGTGAGGAAAAAAAGTAACAGGGAAGTAAGAGGGAAAGTGGTATCGATACATTCAAAATATGTTCAACCAAGCAGGTGTAAATAACCAGGCCACAGAAAGTCATGAGAAGTACAGACAAGCAGTAAACAGCTGACTATGAAAAAAATAAGTCATCTAATTACATTGAGATAAGGGCTATCCAACGAGAGCAGATAAGAGACCGAAGGTTTTCTTAGAATTACACTTTTTCCAAATTATACCTTCCCTTTCAAGTAGAAAGGGAAAATATCCATTAAACTAGAAACATGCAATGGCTATTAAAACAACAACAGCAAACGACCAGGTCCCTGACTTCTCCTTGAGCTTTTCCTCCCTCAGCCTTATCACTCCACAGGTTCAGCACAGAGCTGAGGCTTGTAGAAATCTGCACCTGAGACCTTGCCTTAAAAAACACGCCATCGTAGGTGCTTTGAACTATGATATTGTTTCTTCTAATTTCCTCTCTCGTGGTCCTGAGATAAGACCTTCTCAGGACATGGACCGATTTAGGAGATGAGCATTTTAGCTCTGTTACTAGTTAATGTGTAACTTTCTGTTAATTATCTGGGTTCTTTGTACCCTAGTTTCCTCATCTCTAAATGTAGGGATGGGCTCCAGTATTGTGTAAGCTTCCTTTCACATCTGAAACATTGTGAACCCTGCTACTAACACAACACAATAGTGCTGCTCCATGATCCCTAGAAAGAGCTAATCTACTTTTCTTAGTACTCACACTTAGGAATGCTGTGAAGATTATAAAGCAATAAATTAAAAAATGTTGTACTTTAAAATCTGTTGTTTAACTACTTGTTAAAATGTGCTTGGAAATGTGTTGTTTTTTGTGTATATGTTATTTTCACAATTAAAAAAATGTTTAAAAATTTTTAAAAAAGCAGGCTGTAAGCAATATCAAGAAAACAACTCACTTACAAAATGGGCAAAAGTTCTGAACAGACACCTCAACAAGGAAGATAAACAGATGGCAAAGAAGCACCCGAAGAAATGCTTAATGCCCTGTGTCACTAGGGGGTGCAAATTAAAACAGCATTAAAAACCACTACAAACCTACTAGAATTGATAAAAGCCTTAAAACGTTGACCGTACCACCTGTCTGTGAGGTTGTGGAGCAGAAAGAACTCTCATTCATTGCTAGTGAGAATGCAAAATGGTACTGCCACTTTGGAAGTCAAATTGGTAGTTTCTTCCAAAAATAAACATATTCTTACCATACAATCCAGCAAATGCACAGGTAGATACCGATCCAAATCTTTTAAAAGCTTATGTCTATGCAAAGACCTGCCCACAAATGCTTATAGCAGCTTTATTCATAATTTCCCAAACTTTGCAACCAAAATTCCCTTCAAAAAATGAACGGGAAAACAAAGTGTTGTATATTTACACTATGGAATATTATTCAGAACTAGAAAAAAGAAGAGCTATTAAGTCATGAAAAGACATGGAAGAAGCTTAAATGCATATTGCTAAGTGACATAAGCCGGTCAGAAGAGGCATATGATTCTGGCTATATGACATTCTGGAATAGGCAAAAGCATAGAGATAGTAAAATGACCAGCAGTTACCAGGGGTCAGGGGAAGGAGAAAGGGGTGAACAGATGAAACGCAGTGGGTATTCAGGTCAGTGCAACTATTCTGCAGGACTATGAATGTGTATATTTGGCATTATGCATTACTCAAAACCCATAGAATTGGTGAACACAAAGAGTAAGTTTTAATATAAACTACGGACTTGGATAATACTAATCTATCAATAAATTCATCAATTGAACCATTAAGCCACACTAATGTATTAGGTTAATAATGGAGTGGGGTCAGAGTTTGAAGAGAAGGAGAAGGTATAAAGTGAAGGGGCATATGGAAACTCGGTACTTTCTGCTCAATTTTTCTGGAAACCTAAAAACATTCTCTAAAAGAAAGTCTGTTTAATTACAAAATGACAATTTAGGTTTTAAGTCTTTCAGTTTCCCTTCTCAATGAATATTTCAACTAATAATCACAAGGAATAATTTTTCTTCTTCCTTTATTTTTAATCTTTTTATCTTTAAACAAAATTTCAAATTCACCTACTCTAACCTTTATCACCTATGGATTTTAATTTCCATGAGATAGATGAGACTAGATTTTCTAATGTTATTCTTTTAATGAAAAACCAGATGAATATAAAATCTGTATCAAAATTGTATACAAAGTAGTTATAAATATCTCTTAATACTGGTAATAATTTAATAAATATCTTCTACAAATTAGCTACTCAGGTGTCAAACCAAACAAAACCCTTTTAGGTTTAACATAAATCAGCAGGTATAGTTTGAATGTACTTTTAATATCAAATCACAAAGTGGTTAGTAAAATAAAGATCAACGAATGCATCCAGAGGAAAATTCTGTTCCTTTAGGAATAAAGCACACAAATTTTTATTTTTGGGCACATTCAGCAAATGAATATGTTTTATTTTTTACACCTGAAAACCCCCTGTATCTGTTGCTGTAAGTCCTGAAGCAATACGAGTGGTGTGAAAATACAACTTTGGAGATTGGCTGAGGAAGCCTATGATTGTTGATGACCATACATTTGGAAGGATTAAAGACATGGCATCCCTAAAGGGCTAAAGTGGGAGAAAGTGAAGTAAATAATCTGGTGGGAATATTTGAGTTTTTTTTCTCTAAATTTTATTCAGTGATAATGGTATGTACTTTCACCCTTGTAGAATTTTTGTAAATTAAACTCTGAACATTCTTGAGAGAATTTTAATAAAGATGAAGCAAGATATTAGAAAAGAAAAAAAAAACAGATGCTTTCAGCTAATTTTAATAACCTAAATCTTTCCTTTTTCTTATTTGTTGCCTGTCTATTCATAACAAAATCATTTACAAAGGCTTGCCCTTCAATTTGTCTTGTGCATAAAATCTCCTGACCTTTCATTACTATCAAGCCTTGTTTCCTGAAACTTTCTTAGCATAACCATCTATTGAGTATCTCGTGTTCACTTGAAATTTTGTAGAAAAGAGTGTATATTTAGAAAATGATTGATAAAATACAACTATGTTTCTTTGAACATCTTATGATGGTCCCTCTATGAACAATGTTTTTGAATACCTCTGGCTTTTCCCCAAAGAAGTGGAATGTTCTGGAGATCAGTGGTAAAGGGCTATAGCCTTTTTCTAGCCATCCTATGTATTCGGCTTCCTACTTTTCAGTGGGGTCTCATTTCAGAACTCTTCTAGTGGAATCTCAAGCATTTTATATGAAATGGATCACCCAGCCCCGCTGCCTGCTTCCTGTACCCCACTGTACACCCCACCTGGCTTCTTTGCGGTAACTCAGGCTTTAGTCAGCTCTGCCCTGAACCACGTGCAGCAACACAGGGTGAAACAAGAAGGTCCCTCATGAGTGGCCCCAAGCTGGGTGTTTGCATCGTTCTGATGTCTGTGCTTACTTCCCATAGATCTGCAGTGAGATTCTCCGAAAGGCACGCCTCGGTGTCTCAAGGCCAGCACTTTGCTTTTCTTTCTGTTGTTCTCTGAGAAAAGAAAGGCTGTTTATAATGTTTTTTTTCCCCAAGACAATTATTGCAGATATAAAGGATTCTCCTATAAGGAAGTCCTTAAGTGGGAGGGTACAGAAAATTTTCATAAATGATAAGCTTAACGTAGTAGTTATGAGTTCGTTAACTCAGGCAACTGGGGACAAACTGCCTGAGTCAAACTCTAGCCATGCCAATAGCCATATGAATTTGGTCAAAATACTTAACCTCAATTTTCCCAGATTTAGTCATCTGTAAAATTGAGTAAAAATAATACAATGCATTTAAAAAGGTTTTTTAAGACTATATGTATAAAATGATGTTTGGTACATAATAAGTATAAGCAGTGGCTGTTATTATCTATTTTAATTTTAATGAAGTTTTTTCTTTGCTTCTGTCTTCTTAGTGATCTTTAAAACTTAGAACTACCCAAAACAAAAACAAAACAAAACAACAAAACCCAATCTTCTGATAAGCCAAGTATTCTTAGGTTAAACAGGCATCTCAGAAAGCCATGTTTTTAATTGGGCTATGGCTCAAGAAGAAGACAAGTAGTAGGCTTAGGTGGGATTTTCTCCTACAGAATTTGCTCAAACCTTTTTCCAGGCTAGATTGTGAACTAATGCATAGTGTGGACTTTTTATTTCCATTTTTTTTCTGTTATACATTTTTGTGCAGATTGATCTATTTTAGTGTCTGGAATGCAAATGGCTTTCCACTGAGGAAAACTCTCCTGCCAGTAGCCTGCTTTTCTGGAGAAGGAAGAGTCTAAAGTCGATGTATTCTGTACGTAATACCCAAGGGAAATTGAAGGATCAGCTGTAGATATGTCAACCCTGGACAGGCAGTCGACACTCCTGAAAACCAGAGGTGACCTGGGTACACGAGCCCTCTCCAAACAGGATGCTCGTGATTAGCTTTGTCCATTTTAATCATTTTCTTAAGGACTTGAACTGGGATGTGTCTTCTGCATATTAGAGTGTCAGTAACAACTGAAGGAAAGAATTTCACCCAACTTTTTCTTCTCTGTTTTTCAGCAGCTTCTTAATTTTATTGAGTAATTTGAAAAGACATTTGTTAGTTAATTCATTTGGCACAAATGTCTTTGAATATTTGTTCATTGAAAGTGACTCTAAGGTGTGAGTAGGCAATTTATGATGCATTAATTGATCGGTTTAAAGCACTCCCCCTAACACAGGAAAACTTTCCATTGGGAGGATTTTGTTACCATCTGCCTGGTGCAGCTATCCCCATGTCTGTCTTTCTGCCTTTCCGTGGTGATTGTAAGAGCCTGGGATTTTCTTTGAGGGATATATTTTAATAAATGGTTTAATTTCCTCAACCGAGTTTAAATGAATCAGACTCGATGTCTTCTTGTGTAAAATTTGGTAAGTTCTACTATTTCAATAATTTGCATATTTCATCTAGTTTGCAAAATTTATTGACATAAAGTAGTAAATAAAATTTACCTTATATTTTAAGTATCTGTAATATGTACTTATATCAGCATCTGTTCTTATTATCTAATTTTTCCGTCAGTGTCCTTAGCATTTAATCATAATTATTTTAAGTTCCCAATCTGATAACATAAAATCGGCGTTCTATCAGCTCTGGTTTTGATACTTGCTTTGTCTTGAAAGACTGCATTTTTTTCTTGCCTTTTGGTATGCCTTGTAATTTTTTGTTGAAAGCAGTCATATTGTATTGGGTAATAGGAGCTGAAGTAAACCGACCGTTAGTGTGAAGAATTATGTTATTCTGACTAGGAAATGGGTTGTGTTTGATGTTTTTGCAGCCATAGGAGCCACAGGCTTTAATTTCATGCAGTGTCCTTGCTTTTGTCCCCACTCTTGACTGAGGCCCTCCTAAGTGCTCCTCCTCAAGACCACCTGTGTCTTGTGGTCTCTCAGCTGCAACCCATTGATGGTGTGGGGCCTGTTGGTAGACTGTGAGTTGTGGGCTTGGGGGGCTCCATAATCTGTGTCATGTCAGTCTTTTAGTGTGCTCATGTCTCAGGGCTGTGACTTTCACAGATGTTTCTCCAGAGGTATATTGTGTTCACCCCTGTCTCTTACACTGTTCCCCAGCTGAGGCAACCTGAGTATTTTCCCTTGAGACCCTGAAGCCTGTGGACTGTTTTATTTCCCCTTAGGGTGAGATAGGAAAGCTGGAAGGCACTGGAATGAGGCTGAATTCCCCTTCCCAAACTGGCATAAGGTCTCAGAGCTTTACTTCGGCAAAGTCCTTTTCACAGGAGAGTGGGTCTTTGTTTAGGGAAAGGCATGGGAGGTATTTCACAATGGTTACTCTTCCTCTCCTCTTCAGGAACCACAAGGGGATTTTTCCTCAAACCCTTACTATGAGGAACAAGTGTAGTTCCTTGAAGGAAAGCCCAGGAAAATGTGGGAACTCTCCTAATCTGTGATTTCCAGGAGTTTTTCACTCTTACTCTTGTCCATGGCAATAATTCTCAAGATTATTCATTTTTGGTAAGTGGTTCTAACAAATTATGACTCAGTGGCTTCTGTTTAGTTGTTATATCCCATATCTCCTCTCATCCTGAGACCCCAATGATACATGTATCTGGACCAGTTTTTCTTTATAAAGACATCACACATGTCTTTATATCCTTTTACTATTTTTATCCTTTCTGTGGGTTAGTTTACATATGATCTATTGATCTGTTTTTCGTCTTCACTAATTCCTCCTTGTACTGTTTCTAATGTGTTTTTAAACCCAATTATTGTATTCTTACCATTAAATATTGTATACATAAGTTCTAAAATGTCCATTTGATTCATTAGTTAAGATATAATTATCTGATGACATCCTTATATTTCCATCATTTCCCTTCACCTTCTTTATTTTCTTGAAAGTCTCGTCTGCTCACTCCAGTATGTGGGTCATATTTGTACTGTAAGTTTTTTCTTGGTTTTCAACTATATGATGGCACCTTTTGGCCTAGAAATATTTGATTAAAAGCTACAAATTTTATTTATGTCTGATGATATCTTCCTCCAACAAGAATTCACTCTCTCTGATGTGAGGCTGAAGAAAGGGAAGCTGACTGGGTAAACTCAATCAGTTATGGAGCTGAGATGAGACTAAGATGCAGCTTTGGTAAGAACTTAGTTTACCTCTCAAATTCTGGTGTGTCCAACAGCACCTCTCCCTGGCAAGTCCTATATTCTAATCTTTGTTTCCTTACAACTGGAAAACTTTGGCCCAGTTTTCAAAGGTCAAGGAGTTATCTTTTGCTCTCCTGTGCTTCAGAATTTGGTAAAGGTCTTGAGGTAGAAACTGTTTGCATATTTGAGACCTATCAACTTCCTGATTTTGTCAGTCCAGCTCTGAAAGACTACTAAGAGTTCTACTGATTGCACTGGCTCCCAGCCATGGCCCTCTGTCCAGATAAAGCCTAGATTGTCATCTGTTTGCACTCATCGAACTTAGAAAATGCTTCTAATGAAAAAGCAGCTGCTGATAATCAGCATATTTCTTTGCGATTCTCAGTCATCATGGATGTCATTCCTTTTGACCACTCATTGTTTTAAAATGCTGTGGTACCTTTAAAGAGATACATTTAAAAGAAAAAAAAATGTTTATTGGCCTTTTCTAGTCAGTCTGCTGGAAATTTCTCCATTCTATCAGGCAATGGAAATATCTTCGTTATTATCTTCATGACCATCTGGAACCTCTGGTGGCTCCTGGTGACCCAACTCTACTCTCGGTCTTTTTGCATCCTATGTCTGTTCTCACTCTTGGCTGTTCCATTGGTGACCTGAATGTTAGACAGTAGAGGGAAAAGTTTTCTTGTTTAATAAACAATTTTTCTTTTAGCATCTAGAAACTTATCAGTTCTTCTAAGAAAAAAAGAGGGGTTATGTCGTGATTGTAATATGCCCTTTATTTGTTAGGTGTAGAAACAAGTGGTAGTTTCAACAGAACATGCCAGGTTGGTTTATTGATTTATTTTTCATTCTTTTAAAATTTCTATTCAGTTCAATTCTGGAACAACATATTATCTACCCGGTAAATTTTAACTACTGCAAGTTTGCATTAAAATTAACCACAGTGTTCTTATCCCCAAAATTAACAGAGTCTTTTTTTTTTTTTTTTTAAGTCAGCATAGGGGTTATAAAGGCCAGTAATTTGGAAAATGTTCTGCCACACTGCAGGTTCGTGGAATGCAGCTATTCATGACAGAAAATTAATGGACCATCTTAATGACCCCCTGATTTTCCCTGTTGCTCAAGCAGCTGACTCAATCCCCAGCAGCTAGAATTAAACAGAGCAATCTGTCAAGGAAGATAGCTGCTTTTGTTAATTCCATAAACCATCATGTTGGCTCTTCCTATCGTGCTCTGTGGCTGGTACGTAATCTTCTAAGACTGTTTTGCCAAAGCAAGCTGCCAGGGAATAAAACCCTAAACCTATATTCTGTGCAATGAGGCTGAAGGTGCTGGGGCATTGAAGCATCCCCTCGCTATCTGCAGTTTTGAAACTAGCTATCCTGGGGCCAACACAATGGAAAAATGGTATTGTGCTTATAAGTAACAAAACGAAGCAAAAAACAAAACAAAACAAGGATTCTGGCATTGGGTTGTTGTCTTTAAAACAATCTTAACAATGAATCAGTTGGGAGTTACTATTTTAAAATAGTAAGCATGGGATGCCTCAAACAGTTTGTTGCCTTGAAATCTATTATCAAATAAGTCAAATTCTCTTACTAAATGAACAGGACTTATTCTTAGATGTCTTTTTGGCTTTATAATATATCATAGCCCTCACCTACATTTTGGCTAAACAGCTCCGCCAGAGCTAAGGAGAATGAATTTATATGAAAAAGAGAAATGATTCAATTCAGAAATAGGACCAATTTGATATGCACATTTCTTCACATTTAGTTAAACACTATACAGCACAGTTACTGTGCAGTGTTTGTATTCAGTTGGGTAAGCAAATAGCTGTGGAAATCAAATGCTAGATTCCCAGGATCTAGAACTCTAAGATAATGCCTTAGAATTCACATATTGTATATAAATAAATTGAGTTGACTTTTATAATTAATGACTTTATGACACCCCTATTGTTCTGATTGGGGTGCTTAATGTTTAAGTAAAATGAGAAGTGCAAAATGCAGTTCTGGGGTGACAGTGACTCAGGGGGAGAAATCCCACCTGCCATGCCAGAGACCAAGGTTCGGTTCCTGGTGACTGCCCATGCAAAAAAAAAGAAGGAAAAAAATGCAGTTCTGTCTGATGTACACATAGTTTTAAAAAATAAAATTCTTGATTTCAACTAGTTTATGCAGGTTAACAATTCATCTCCATTTTCTTTCTGCCTTCGGTCCTTCCACCTTTGTGGTATCTTTGCTGCCAGGTGATACGTGGAAAGTCCTTCAGTCTCTCTCTACTCTTCTACTGTAGCTTGTCACCAAACTATCAGTTAATTTCTGAAACTCTTTATCCTTGATGGCATTTAAAATAAGGAAAATAAGGCAGTTTCTGGGTGTAGAATATGCATCACTGCTCTTGAGGAATTAGAACTCATAACCAGAAACTGCAAACATTACTCTTCATCTGTGCAAAAGGTTTTTGCTGACTTTTCAGTTTTCCTTGAAAATCATTATTCCTTTGCCTTGTAACATTTCAGAGACTTTCTCTCATTAAGGACCATATCACTAAGGACATTCCATTATTGAAGAACACTGGTCCTTCTAAAAGAAATATATGTATTTTTTTTCCATTTTCACTGGCAATGAAACTGGATAGAAAAATCAATTTTAATGAACATTTTCTGAGTCATTTTGTCTGTACATTGGCTGTAAGAGCTAAAAGGAAATGTTGGCAGACACACTGACATGTAAATTCATTTTTCATAAATAATCTTAGAAATGCTGTATAACTTTCATCTTTAGTGAGATAAATCCTCCATAAAGCAATTTTATACTATGTCGTATCCTGAATATCCAAGCAATGGATTTGAATGAGTAACAAGTGAGCTATTAGTTATGCCAATGCACACTTTAGGGTTTCTTAAGTATCTTGGATGAAAATAAAAATTTTAGGTAAAATCCTCCAAAGAAAATAATTATATGGTAAGACCTTGAAATTTGTATGTATAGGGCATTGATTTAAATCCAAAACTGAGGATTCTGCATCATTCTTTCTGTTATTTTTTAAGCATAAGAGTGAGAGTGAGGGGAGAGCACTGCAGTACTCAAAACAAATAATTAGCCTAAATATTTTGATTGCTTTTCTATATTTCCAAGTAGGTTTCAGTTTCTTTCAAGCATTTTAAAAAATCTAATGTTTCATTGCCCCAATTAATGATCATTTCGCCATCTTTTAAAGTTAAGGTTATTGAGGTGATACTTTAAAAAGTGGACAAAAAGGCTAAGGGGACTTCTGAGGAAGATTCAACTTTAGGAAACTAAATCTCTGACTTAAGCAGCCTAACTTAAGCAGCTTGTAACTTTCTGACCATTTTTTCCAATTTTTGCATTACTTGGCTCAATTAAAGTAGTTCTAGGAAAGAGATATCCATTAATGTCACATGCCAACCTCTGGACTTTGGATGGGTGAGGCACCTCAATTATGGAGCTGCCTTAATCCCGCAGAAGTAATTAGGAAGAAGAATAGAGGTTGATAAAACAAAATGGAAATAAATTTTCTATGGGCAAATGAATAACAGAAGCATCCATCAGGATGTCTTCATGTGGAAGGGGATGTCTGGGAATAAGCTGCTGGGTTACCCTGTGTCTCACAAAGAAACCCTGAACTCAGAACCAGATATGTCAGCCTAGTGTCCACGATGGGTGGTAAGTGTGTGCCGAGTGTCTCCGTGGGACCCCTCTTCATAGAACACAACCCTTCACGTGTAGTGCTCTGCAGGCACACTCCTACATCCCTTCCCTTTCCGTTCTGGGTCTATATACACGCTAGTCCTGCTTGGCCAATGGACCCTGGCTCATTCCACGGCGACTTCTGTTCCAGGCAGGGGTGGAGCAGGGTCCTTTACCTAAAGCTTAAGCCTGGTGTGTGCACACCATCTCCTGGCATCGGCTGTGGACAGAGACCGGCCAGCGGCTGGGGACAGATGCCTCTGCACGAAGCTGTTTGGTCTGTCTCTTCTCTAGGTAAGGAAAGGGGTTCCGTCTGGTGCCTGTGACTCTTGCTCTCGTTGGTGGCTGTGCTGGTTTGGAGGTTTGTGGACCTCAGAAAAGATCATGTTCTTAAAGCTGATCCAAGCTCGTGGATGAGGCACTATTGCAGGCGGGACCTTTGGATTAGATTGTTTTGCTGGACATCCTTGGTGAGTCTTAATCCTCTTACTGGAGTCCTTTAGACGAGGATGAAATTCAGAAAGACACAGAAGCTGAGAGGGAAAGTCACAGAAACAGAAAGGTGGCCACTGAAGCCAGAAGCTGGAAGGAACGGAACCCAGAAAAGAAAGGAGACCAGCACATGCTGCCACGTGCCATGGGGCAGAGGGGTCGCAGGCTGCCCGCAACAGGTCTTCAGCAGAAAGGCGTCATTTTGATGATGCCGAGATGGGGGCATTTTCGTGGCCTCAGAACTGTAAGCTTGTCAAGGGATGAATCCCCACTGTTGAAAGCCAGCCTATTTCTGGTATGTTGCATTCCAGCAGCTTTAGCACACCAAAAGAGTGACGCGTTCCCTGCACACCACGGAGTGGGCCAGCCTCCTAGGGCCCCTCCCCTGGAAAAGGTAATGTACGAATTGCTCCCAACATCCATTCCACTCAGTTTCTGGGATATTGAGTCAGAGTGGACTTAATTACCTTCTGTGCATGATTTTATATTTTCTGGTCTTTGACCATCTTTACATTTTGCATACTATTTAGTCAAAGTATGTTTCTGCAGAGTATTTACCATGTGAGAAATTAATGACTGCATAACCATCGTGTAATTGCTGAAAACCTGAATAATTCCAGATGCCATCCAAAATTCAAATACAGCTACTTATGCTTTGCTAATTAGTAAATTAAAAAAATTCCCATCTTCAGTGATGCTGGACTAACATTGAAACATTGGTTGATGTTCATAGAAAACAGGTTTAATAATTGATCCTACATATTATACAACAAAATACATATTTAAATGTTTGTGTAGAGAAAGTACCTTTCTGATAGTAAATTTCATTTTAAAAAGTTTTAAAATTCAACATTGAGTAGACATAAAAGATGACTTATAAAATTTGTATAATTTAGAAAGAACAAAGATGCAATGAACAATATACTAACTACTCATTGTAAGTTAAAGGACTATTATCACATTTGATGACCCTTTTTGCTGTATTCCAATCTACTTCCCTTCTTCCTCAGATGCAAACATTATCCTAAAATTTTGCATTTTAACTCTTCTGTTCTCTTTATAGTTTTATCACATTTGCATTTCAAACCAGTTGTTTTCCTTTTTTGCATATTTTTAATTTATAAAAGATAAGCATAATGCATGCATTCTGTTTTGCTCTTTTCCTCAACACTCTCATATTTTTGCCTGATAATGCATATAGTTATAGTCCATTACTATTTACTGCTGGGTAGTGTACCTTTCATAAAATTACTAATTTTTTATCCTGTTTGTTTCTAGTTATTTGCTAAGAAGAGGGGTGCACTCTGAACCTTTCTGTAATTGCCCTCTCGTTGTGCATACACAATAGAGCCTCTACGTGGGTACCTGTTGATGGAATTGCTCTTTCATTTAAATAGACATCTTCAAATTCACCATAAAAATCCCATTCATAAGTTGGGTTACTGAAGAGTAGATCCTGAGACAAGAATCAAGTGCTATTAGTTTTTCTGGGAAGTGGCCTGGGAAACACCATTAGGGAAATGAGGTAGTGAGTCAAGAAAGGTGAGGTGTCAAATAAATTTTCAAGCAAGTTGCTCCTGTGGACAACAGATGTTTAATTTCACTGTGAAACTGTGGGTAGTGGGCTCATTTGTGGCCCCCAAAAGACCAGAACCCGTGACCGTGACCTTGCTTGGGAAAAGGGTCTTTGCAGATACAATGAAATTAAGGATTTTAAGACATTATCATCCTGGAGTATCCTGATGGACCTTAAATCTAATGCCAAAGGGTTCTTACAACAGACAGAAGAGAAGACAGACAGGCAGGAGAATGGCTGCGTGAAGCTGGAAGCAGAGACTGGAGTGGTGCAAACACAAGGAATGCTGACAGAAGCCAGGAACTGGAAAGTCAGGGAATCCCCTCCTGATCTTTTCGCGGGACCACAGTCCTACCCACACATTGATTTCAAACTTCTGGCCTCTATGCAGAGAATAACTGTTGTTTTAAGCCACCAAGTTTTTGGTATATTTTTGTATAGCAGCCAAAGAAAATTAATACACCGTGATACCCAGTGTAGAAAGTGAATTTCAAGAGATATGCAACCCTAAGTATGGGAGACTGCAGTGTTTATCTATTAACTCACTTATGACTGGTTGAGAGCTGTTCCTAGAACCACTAGCATTCTTCAGCATTTCTGGACTGTCCTGCATGCATGGTGTGCAAGCCTGGGATGATGTGAGCAGAGAAGACTCTCGGACAAAAATATTCAGTGCTCTAAAATATTGAGGTCAAAGAGGATCACACAACATTTGCTGCAATGTTAGTTTTCTTCTCCAAAGCATTGTATGAGTTTCAAAGTTATTAGCCAACTTGATATTCTCAGACTTTTCTTCTATTTTCCATCTGTTGAAATGAAGTGGTACCTACTTCAGGATTTCCATCATCTCAGGTTCCATTGGGCAGGAGTGGTATAGACAATATATTTAAAGAGATTTTCTGGGAAGAGGAGGAAAGAAAGGGATGCATGTAGAGAAAATAGCATTGATGCATTTAGGAGTGATCTGGTAGAGAGGGAAAATTATGATGCAGGTAAGATTGAAGAGACCTGGTGGGATCATCACCTGGGTATCATAGAAAGGGGGATCTGGTGCACCAGCAGAGGTTTTGTCCTTAGCAAGAGCATGGACAATTTTATCCTTTTCAATGGGAGAAAGTTATCTAGTTAAGCCATCTGAGCATGGAGTTTTCTTCTTGAAAAGGTAACACCAATTTAATTTCTTTAATAAATCTCGGGTTATTCAAGTTGCCTATTTCTTCTTCTTGAGCTTTGGTGGTTTGTCTTTTTCAAAGAATTTGTCCACTTCAAATTTAAGTTCTCTAAATTTGCTTTTGTTTTTCCAGTTGCTTAAGTGGCAGCTGAGGGTGTTGAATATAGATCTTTTCTTTCCTTACTATAGGCATTCAGGGCTATGAGTTTTCCTGTGAGCACTGCTCCAACATCATCCTGCTGATTTTGTTATGCCGTGTTTTCATTTTCATTCAGTATTTTGCATTCCTTTGATTTCTTTTTTCACCCATAGGGAAACAAGTTATTTTGTTTCCATATATCTGGGGATTTTTCAGGGATCTTTGTATTATTGATTTCTATTTTATTTCATTTTATTTGAATAAATTCTCATGACGTGAGTCTTTTGAAATTTATTGTCTTTCCTACTAGCCCAAAATATGGTTTGTCTTGATACACATTGTCTGCACTTGGAAATAAATCATACTCTGCTATTTTGGGGAGAAATGTATATAAATACTGATTGAGTCAGATTAATTGAACGTGTTGTTCAAGTCTTCTTTAATTATTTTCTGTTTACTTGTTCTTTTTGTTATTGAGAAAGATCATTGAAATCTCTGAGATAATCGTACTTGTTTCGTCTGTATCTCCTTGAAGTTCCATTAGTTTTGTTTCATGCATCTTGAAGAACTTTTATTTGCATGTTGAATGTTTAGGACTGTTATGTCCTGTTGATCATTTGACCCCTTTATGATCATGAAATATGATCTTCTATATTCCTGGTAACATTACCTGCTCTGAAATAGACTTTATCTGATATTAAAGTAGCCACTGTAGCTTTCTTTTGATTAGCATTAGAATGGCATATCTTTTTCCACTCATTTATATGTAGCCATAGGAAGAAAATTTTTTCATGAACTTCTCAGTCTTCGAGGAGAGTCCTGTTTTCTTGAGTAATGTACCTTGATAATATCTGAAGATAGAGTATGTTTGCTTTCATTTTCCTTCAGAAAGCTTTGCTCTATATGTGGCATGGGGATTAAACCAGCAGCCATTCTGTTTCCCATCCAGACTATAAAAATGAACAATCATCTTCCCTCATGTCTCTTGGAACCAAATGCTTACATTCCATGGTGCCTAATTAAGGGACAAATCTCAAAAGTGACTTCTGTGAGATGTGGTTATCTCCCTGTGTTGTTACTTCAAAACCCCTTTTGAATCGAAGACCATAGATTAATTAAAACTTGTAGATGATTGCCTTATCTCTCCCCCTAAAATATTTATTTATGTTCTAAAGGGTAAGAACTTCCAAAAGAGAATTTGTTCATTTGGAGATCAAAGATTTCTTTCTAACAGGAGGAGGGGGGAATAAGTGCCTTTCTCCTACATAAACACCAAGATTCAAAGGTTCATGGTCCTTTCTGACAGTTTGATCTCATCATACAGGCAGAATTTCCATCTGGCTCTCATCACGTCACCTGCAGGATGCCAGGCACGGGGGAGCAAAAGCACAATGCTATTCTGGCACTGTTTTTGTCATGAGTAAATAAAGCTTTCAATTTCACTCTGTTTCTGCTAGAATCTATCATCTATCTACCTACCTATTTATCTATCATTCATCTATGTATCAAAATATATAACTTTACAAGTAGAGTAACATTTCAGTCTCGGCAAAGGTTTTGACTTATTATGAAGTGCTAATCTATTTGTTCCTTTCTATTTTAAGTACATTTCTTGTGTGCAACATATCATTGGATCTTGCTTTTTTCCCCTAACCTGATAAGTATCACCTTTAATTCAAGTGTTGATACTATTTACATTTAATGTGATTATTAACATTCCTGGTGTCTCTAATATATCATTTTGCTATTTATTTTTTATTTATCTCAACTGCTCTTTCTCTCCCTTTTTCTCTATTTTTGCTTTCTTTTGAATTGAGGTTATTTTTTGGTGATTATAATTTTTCTTCTTTTTTGGCTTATTAGCTAGCTTTTACAATTTTTCTTCTTTTAGTGGTGGTTTTAGTGTTTATAGGATACATCTTTACTTATGAAAGTTTCCTTTTCAAGTTATATTTTACCACTTTGCCTGGAATATAAAAAGAACCTTAATACAATATACTTTCATTTCTCCCCTCTAAGACCTAAGCCATTGCTGTATATTTTACCTCTACAAATGTAATAAGTTCCATTACTCATTGATACAATTTTTCATTTAAACAGTCAATTACATTTTAAAGAAATTTAGATAATGAGAAGAACTTTCTTTATATTTAAGCACTTAGTTGCAATTTCTCATGCCCATTATTCTTTTTGTAGATTCAGATTTCTATTTGATGTCATTTTCTCCTACATAAGGCGCTGTGATTTTTTTTTTTTTTTTTTTGCATAGTGCAGTACTACTTCAGCATTTGTGGTCTGGAAGGTATGCATTTTGCTTGCATTTTTGAAAAATACTTTCTCATGTAATAAGAATCCCAAGTTAACAAATCTCTTTCAGTACTTTAAAGATGTTTCTCTGTTCTCGTCTGGCTGGCATTGTTTCCAACACAAGTACTGCCGGCGTTCTTATCTGCATTTCTATACTGATAATACATCTTGTTTCTTGAACTGTCAAGGTATTATCTTTATCTTTGGTTTTAAACACGTTGATTTTGATGCATGTTGTTGACATTCTTTCATGCTTCTTCTATTTGGACTTTGGTGAGCTTCTTTGTCTTTGGTTTCCCGTTAAAGAAAATCAATTTGGACAAAAACATTTAGTCATAATTTCTTCCAATAGTCCTTTTCCTGTTAAGCCCCTCCCCCCACTCTTCTCAGGGACCCTAATTATACCTTACATTCGATTGCTTGGATTGTCGCACAGCTCACCAATGCTCTATTCCATTTCTTTTTCCCTTATCTATTTTACTCTCTGAGTTTCATTTTGAATAACTTCTATTCATAGCTCTTCAGGAGCAATCATCTTTTTTATGCATTGTTTTATCTGCTGCTAACCATCAATACATGTTTTTAGCTTAGATTGCAGTCTTCATCCTCTACGTTGGATTTGGTTCCTTTTTTCACATCTTCCTTTTCTCTACATAATTTGTTTAAGCTTTCCTCTAGCTTCTACAACATATGCTATATAATCACAGTAAGTCTTTTTAGGTCCTTGTATATTAGTCCCATCATTTGTGTCACTCTAGCTCTGTTTTAACTGCTTTAATCTTCTCATTTTGCACTGAATTTCCCTGCTTCTTTACATTCCAGGTAATTCATGATTCAATAACTGGACAAGATGAAACGTATTGGGTGCTGAATTATTTATGTTCCAATAGATATTCATAAACTTCAGTCTAGTATGGAGTTAAGTTACTTGGAAAAGGTGTGGTCCTTTCAGGTCTTGCTTTTAAGCTTCGTTAGGTAGAATCAGAGCCAGCATGCAGACCAGGAGTAATTTCTTTACTACCAATGTCATAACTTTCTGAGTACCCACTGTACTATGAATTATAAATCTTTCTACTCTGGTGAAAACTGGTAACTTTTCTGGCCTTGTGTGAGTTCTGTAGATTTTTTTCCTCTAATGCTTTTGGATGTTTCTCTCCTTGGATAGAAGTTTCCTCAAACCTATGTATTTATTATCACTCAGCTGAAGACTCTAGGGTGGCAGATATTCAGATTTTTCCATCTGTAAAGGTCACTCTTCTCCTTTACCTTCCTTGATGTCCTCCTGCTTTTTTAGCCTCTCAGTTCTGTCAGGTCCAACTCCTCAGCTCCATTTTCTGCCTGCATTCCCTTATTCTCCTCCAAGGCTGGAAACTTTCCTCAGGCAATTACCTCCTTTGCCTGTAGGGCTCGCCTCATTTGTGTGCTGTTTCTCAGTGATCACTCTTTATCTGGTACTGCTGCTTTAGAGAGTTTTTCTTTTTCTTTGATTGTTTCAGACAGAAAGATAAAGCCTTATTTTTAGCAAGTATTTCCATGCATATTAAGAAAACTCATGGGATGTATGTAATAGGTTGAAAGATAGCAGGGAGTTCTCTGTTAATTTGATTCCCTTAAAAATGAGCAGAATTTGATTTCAGGCAGTCTGGTTTCCATTCTAAGCTTTAACTTCCTGACTGAGTGTTTGAAGCACTCATCGTGTTTGAATATGAAATCAAAGGATGTTTAGGCATAAAGAATCGACGATGACCAAGAAGCCAATTTCATCTGAAACGCTTTCTTTTTTGGTATACTAAGCAATACACTTTGTAATATTGTGAGATATTTATGCATAAAAACAGAAATCCAAGAATCCAACAAATAAAATAGAATAAATTACATTCTAAAAGAAAAGGAAGAGATGGCATTAATCAAAAATATAATATTGCTTATGTAGCTTCAATATACATGACATTTAATTGTTTAAAATGTTGGCCCTAGTACAATGAACATGATATCTTTACCAGGAACTGTTTCAAAACATCTTTGAAGATAAGAAATTAATAATAGACTATATAGCAAAGTCGTAAGAAATGATGCAATAAACAATTTTAATTCTGACATTTTCAAAGTAAAAGTTAAATGAATATTTCATTTTTTCTTTCTACACATGTAATAAGACTTTATCTTCATGCTTAACATAAAATCAAATGCCATAATGTACGATTCGCTTGCTTGATAATCTTATTTAAAGGAATGAATGATTTTTTTAAGCTTTCAGTATCAAAATTTATTACACAACAATCAAGCAACAGATACTGTTTCAAAAACAATGTTAGTTTTGCTTCTTTGTTTCCTTCCAGCACTGCTCATTCTAACTGTAAGTGCGCCCAGGCATAGAGCAGGGGCTGCTGATTTGGTCATAGAAATCCCTCTTGGAGGAGCAGCAGTTTTCCTTACTAGAAGAAACTGCCTCACTTGGGGCACTTATTCTCTGGGGTCTCGGTTCCTAAAAGCCCAGAATTTTCTAGAACATTTATTTCTGGAGAAATGAATGAATGTAAAAATATGTTTAAACTATTTTAAGTATATATAGTAAATGGAAATGTCACACAAATATTGTTGACTTAAGGAACATCTTTTAATGAACATATTAAAAAGAGGGTTCTTCAATAACATACCAAATATTTATTTTAAAAATCATGTAAACCAGGATACTGTATCACATAGTTTAGCTATTAATGTAGCACTGATACTCAGAAAAATAAATTCAACAAAATCCTAAATTCTAAATTAGAGAAGCCTATATATTTCATTTGAAGATTAACTACAGATAATCCTTAACATAAGCCACCTAATTTTATTATTTTGGGACAATATCTGTCCAACCTCAAAGGTGTTAGTTAGAAATACCCAGGACAAAGAGTCTGACAGCAGACTTGAATATATTGATGTGAAAAACATTCTAGCTGGTCATTTTATACATCATCCATTAATATTGTGCTTATAAAGAGGAAAAATTAAGTCCAGATATTCAAGAACACAGTTATTGAAACAAGACATGAAGAAACACAAGCTCCGTAGGAGTTATAGCCCAGGAATCACTGCACATCCCAGTTCAGACTTTCCTAAGTCCATGAACACAGAACAATGAGTTTGCCATTCTCTAGGGGATAATACTATTTGAGAAATGTTTCTATTAATTGATTTTACAAATTGACTACTAAACCAGGATTTTGATTTTGAGTACCGCTAATCAATTTATCTGATAGCAGGCTTTCAACGGTTTGTAAATGAAAAATTTCCTACATTTTTCAGGGTTGACTTAATTAACAGATTTATCCTTGTTGTGAAAAAACAGGATCCTCACTTTTAATTTTCTCTTGACCAGCTTTCACTCTCCGCAGAGTTCCCTTCAGAGCTTCATCAAAAGGAGAAAATTAAAATGCTGCCAACAGTTTAAAACATGAATTAGCCCAAAGGAATGTTTCCAGGGTCTGCACATTATTTAGAACCATTTAAAGATGTTTTCTTGGAGAAAACCTTCCAGGTAACCAGGCTGGCCTCAAGCTGGATAAAAACTGTCTCTTGTATCGGGTCAAAATGTTGACTGAATTATTTATTAGAGAACCAAGTAGGTTCTTGCAAAAAAAATGACTCTACAGTGGCTTGTTCTAGTGGTGTCACGTCTTTATTTGCATGGAATGCAGACCAAGCACAGAATGTTATCAGCTTTAATTTTGGATAAATTGTTCAGAGCCACATGATTGCAAGAGGAATGAGAGAGTAGAGACTGATACTTGTGTATCTCTGTCTATTATTTCTATGCATCCAGAGCAGTTTTTCTCTGACTCTTCTGCCACTTGAATCAGCAGAGCCTAAGAGTTTTCTTAATTATTGAGTGTAAGTGACGTCGAAAACTTACAACTTGCCAACATACATTTGTAATTTTATTTACAATAGAGTAAATATACATTCTATTTCATTAGAAATGTTAATTTTGTACATAACTTCAGAGGGCTAATACTTGGGACCCTTGGATTAAAAGCTGAAACATTAATATAGGAGCAATTATTATGAAGAGGTATAAGGAATTTTTTAAGAGTAATACCTCTCTAGACTTTTCAAAGCATCTATGTTAGGCAGAATTGTAAGAATATCCCCCGTATTCCTGTTCCCTGTTTTACACACACTTTCTCTCAGTTATTCAATTAAACTCTAATGTAGGTGCTGCTGTGAAGGGATTTTGTAGGTGTAGGGGTAGGTGACCCTTCCTGGTAGAAAAGACTCAGAGAATAAGAGAGATGGAATAAGAGGGAGCATCTCTTTTGCTAGCTATGAAGAAGGAAGAGGTCACGTGGTGGGAAAGGATAGGAGAACTCTAGCTCCTGAGAGCCTCCTACCTGACACTGAACAAGTTGGTGAAGAATTCAGCCCTACAGCTGCAAGGAACTGGATTCTGCAATTAGCTGAACGAGCTTGGAAGCAGGTTCTTCTTTAATCAAACCTCCAAGAGAAAAGTTCAGTTTACACTTTGGTTGTAAAACCCTGAGCAAGACCCATACAAACTTGTCCCAAACCAATAGAAATAGGAGCTAATAAATGGATGTTGTTTTAGTCCCTTACATTTGTAGTAATCTGCTATGCAGCCATAGCAAATTAATATGTCTAATATCTATCATCCTGGAAAATTATGAAGGATCTTAAGACATACTACTGAAGGAGACAAAAATTTTGCACAAATAATATCGGTGATAACTGTTATGGTCAATGTATTCATTTTCTATTGCAGCTGTAACAAATAACCACCAATTTAATGGCTTAAACCAATGCGAATGTATTATTTCACAGTTCTGTAGCTTAGAAGCTTGGTATAGATCTCTAAGTTCTAGAAGAGTCCCATTTCCTTGCTCATTCAGCTTGTTGGTCTGAATTTAGGTGTTCTCGGTGAGAGGACTAAAACCCCTCTTGCTGGTGGCTGTCATTGAAAGGTCATTTACAGCTTCTAACGATCACCCATCTTACATGGCACATGCCCCCCTAACTTCATCTTCAAAGCCAATAAGAGGGGGTTGAGTCTCTCACACTGATTTCCCCCTTTGTCTTCTTCTACCTTATCCCTGAAGACTTGTATGATTAGATGTGATCCCCCTGGATAGCCCAGGGTAATCTTCAGCTCTCTCAGCTTTTATTACATCTGTAAAGGCCATTTTCCCATGTCAGGTTCCATCGTCACAGGCTCAAGGGATTAGGATAGCCTTAGGGAGTATTACTCTGTCTGCCAAACACCTGCCTCTGCCACCCAAGATTCGTGTCTATCCCACATGCAAGATTCATCCAGCCCACCCCAGAGCCTCCCAAATCTCAACCCATTACCACTTCAACACAAAGTCCAAACTCTCCTCCAAATAGTATCAGTTCAAAAGTTCTAGTCCACATCATCAGGTGTAGGTGAGACTCTGGGCACAATCTGCTCTCATGACTAGTTTCTCTCCATTTGTGAATCTATGAAACTAAAAACCAAAACAAAAAATTTATTTTCTCTCAAAATTCATGGTGGAATGGGTATCACATAGCAGTTATGAGCATTAGGGTCCACGACCGAAGCCATTTTGAAATCCTATCCAAATTTCAAGTGACAGGGTTCCTTACTTTTTAAGCAGAAGAGTGCTAAAAAAGAGTGTTCACTCTGTCAGGGTTCAGTACTTTGAGGCTCAAAGCTCCATCCTTTGGAGTCTTAGCTCTCTTCCCTGAGTTCATCGCTCTCTCTTCTGGGCTCATAACTTTACCCTCACAGTGATACTTCCATTTTGATGAAAAGTAGCATGTTTGCAGTTCAGTTGTTTTATCAGCCTGTTTCCCGTCCATAGAAAATGTTAGGAGGCTGGCATACTTTTTTCATTTTGAAATTTCTCTGTCTCTTTTGTTCCAAGCTGGCAGTGTTTCTGCTGATATAAAATTCTCAAGAACCTGGAAGATGACAGGTGTAAGTCATAGTGACTGACTCATTACACAATTGCCCCCTCTGCAAATCTTTCCTAGATACTCCTATCTCAATGTTTGACTTTTGCTCAGAGGATTGAGGAACAATGATTTAAATTTCCTAGATGCTTTCTTGTTTAATTGAGGAGATGTGTAAGTCACACCCCTAATATCTTCAAAGAACTTTTGTGTGACTTTGTATCAGAGCTTTTGATCTTTCTGAGGTACAAGCAAAAGCTTGCATACTTACACCCTATGCTTTTTCTCTACAGAATAATTTCTTGGCAGTGAATATCTTCATTTTAATGTCTCTTGAAATTTGGATAGGCTGAGAATTACCAAAATCATTAAGTCTTTGTTCCAGTTTTGTTTAATGTTCTTCCCTCAGTGTATGTCTCTCTTAGAACATTTTATTATAAATGGCAGGAATAAATTTGACCACACCTGGAATACTTTGCTTTTAGATCACCTCAAAAAAATATCTAGCTCTTCCTTTACAAGTCCTGCTCTCCACATAACCACAGGCCACTGTTCTGCTAAACATTCTGCCACAACATAAAAGAAAGATCCCTTTTCCTCCAGTTTCCAATGAGATTGTATTCATTTCCTTCCAAGATGTCATCGATAGCTGCCTGCAGGAGTCTAACGAAGACCCCTTTCTCCACCCGTTGCCCAAAGCCATTTGCACATCTGTGGGCATTTGCTACAGCAGTAGCCCACTCCCAGTTCCAACATCTGTATTAGATTTTTGCTGTTGCTAAACCACATTACCACCAATGAGTGGCTCAAGCAATACATGTTGATTAACTTACAATTCTGGGAATCAGAAGTCCAACACAAGTCCCATGGGGAAAATTCAAGTTATTGGTAGGTCAATATTCCCTTATGGAGATTCTAGGGGAGAATGTGTGTCCTTGCCTTGTCCAACTTTGAGAGGCCCCCGCCCTCCTCAGCTTACGGCCTGCTCCTTCATCTAATGGTCAGCTGTCTGATCTATTTCTTGGATACAGTGACGTCCCTGCTGTTGGAGAATTACAACAACTAGTTATAGGCTGCTAGTGAACAATACAAATGTGTCTTACGATGAGGAAATAAAGCTCCAGAAGGTTTCAGGAAGAGGCAATCTTCATGGGGCTCTGGAGTAGGACTCTATAGGACTTAGTGAAGGCTTTAATTTGGTATAAGGTAGAGGTATAAATAAAACAGAAATCTGGGAAATTTTTGTCAACATTAATAGTGAACAAGATCATAAAATTTAACACATCTGGATTGAGATGAGTGCATTTTTTGCACTTTGAGATTATAGCAAACAACCCAGCAGGTAGTTGTAGAAATAGTGAGATATGCATGATGACATGAATACCCCACATGTATGACTACCATGATGATACAAGAGTCATCACGTGACTATATTACTCATTATAAAGTATTTTTAAATTGTAAACTGTTAGGCTGCTATGTAGGACAAGTGGCATTCCTTCAGAAAGAATTGCATTAGGCGTGTTAAATCCTGAAATACTAAAGGGCTGCTATACTGAATGGAAGCATCAGTAAATTCACAAAATTACGGATAAAATTTCTCAAAATTAAATTTGACAAATATATGTTCAGAAGAATGTTTTAAAATATGACCCCATAAATCAATTCCTGAAATAAAGAGTAAAATGTTTATTGACTTATAAATATGCAGGTCAAAAAGGATTTTTCTAGATATGTCATATAAAAGTATTAATATAAAACTAGGTAATTCCCTCACTCAGATAATTCCCTCAAATATTAAAATTTAAATATTATTACTATATGAATAAAAGTATATGTCACTAAGTCTAGCCATGTTTATGACACAGATCAAGTTAGATTTCACATTTTGTATCATAAACATTGTCTTAGTTTCACGCCTATTAAACCAGTATCATATAACAGGTTAGTTTAAAAAACAGGAATTTATTGGCTCACAATTTTCAGGCTAGGTGGTCTACAAAATTGACATGGGGTGTCTTGTCCTCAAAGACTGGCATTCTGGGGGCGGTTGCTTTTGGTGATTGCTGAGACTTCCGGGTTTTTCCACCACATGGCCATGTCCTCTCCTTTGTCTCCTGGGTCCCGCCGACTTCAGCCTTCTTGTTTCTCCCTGTTGTTTCTCTCCCACGTCTAATTCCCTCTGACATAAGGACTTCAGCCCTATTGAATTAAGTTACACCCTTATTCAATTTGGGCACACCTTAATGAAAAATACCTTCGAAGATCCTATTTACAAATGGATTCACACCTGTTAGGGTCAGGGGTTGGACCTGAACATGCTTATGGTGTGTGTTATAGTTTACTAGCTGCCGGAATGCAACACACCAGAGATGGACTGGGTTTTAATAAAAGGGGATTTATTTCATTTGTTCCTCAGAGGAAAGGCAGCTAACTTTCGACTGAGGTTCTCTCTTACATGGGAAGGCACAGGGTGATCTCTGCTGGCCTTCTCTCCAGGCCTCTGGGTTCCAACAACTTTCCCCGGGGTGATTCCTTTCTGCATCTCCAAAGGCCTGGGCTGAGTTGCGAGTGCTGAGATGAGGTATGCTGAGCTGCTTGGGCTGTGCTCTGTTGAGTCTCTCATGTAAGCACCAGCCAATTAAATCAAACATCATTCATCACAGCAGGCACGCCTCCTAGCCAAGTGCAGATGTAATCAGCAACAGATGAGGATCACATGCCATTGGCTCATGTCCACAGCAACAGAACTAGGCACATTCACCTGGCCAAGTTGGCACCTGAACCTAACTACCACAGAGGGGGACGTGCCTTAATCTCCAACAAGATGAAGAATATTGTTTTAAAATCATAAAATAGATATTTATCATTATATATTTTTAAATTGTGTGCTTTCTCCTATAACATATCATTTTATGGGTATGGTTATTGGAATTTTTTGGAGATAATCCTCAACAATACTACAAGTATTATAAAAACTGAAAGTTTATTATTTTCTTAAGTATCCTCATAATGTTCATTAAGAGTAGATATAATTTTAAATGTTTTTTCTAAATTTCCTTTTTATCTTGTCTTATCTCTGCAAAATATAACCTATTTATCTAGAGAAGACAACCAAATAGAGATACAGTATAGGAAAACATTTATAATCTAGTTCTTTTTGTGGGGATGGGGTGGAGAATGAAGGATACACAAAGAAAATAGCAGAACAAATGTGATAATTAGTTCTAAATTACAATTTATTAGGCTACTTCATCTCAGTTCTTTCTTAAATCATATATCATATGTGACAGTATAATTGCATATTTTACTTAAACTTTCATTTCTAAAAACCATTAGCTCCAAGAGGCTTGAGTATCAACTTGAAATTAGTGTTGAATTATGTATGTTTTAATTTAATAAAGCAATCTCTTAAAATTGTTAACACCTATTTGTGCAGTAAAAATGCTTTTATGGGAAAAATCTTCCTTTTTTTACCCAATTTTTATTAATTATGGACAAAATTTACAAGAATTCATTGTATGAATTTCGACTAGCATGGCAGTTTGAATTTTATACCCCAATGAAGGACACGTTCTTAATCTTAATCCCATCTTGCAGGTATGACAGCACTTATAGAGAGGACGTTTTCAGACGTAATTTTTAGTTGAGTGTGGCCAACTGAGCCAGGGTGGGCCTTAAGCCATGCTCTTCACAGCCCTGTAAAGAGAACAAATTAGATGCCAGAAGTTGGAGAAAGCCACAGGCAGGATCAGAAAGGCAGAAATCAGTGGAAAGCAGAAGAGAAGATTCAAGGCAGAGCTGCAAGTCAAAGAACCTCAAGAATTGCTGAAAACCAGCATGGAATGCAACAGAATTTGGGTAAAAAGCATCGCCCTGCCAATGCCTTGATTTTAGATGTCTCGCCACTTAAACCATGAGCCAATAGACTGCTGTTGTTTAAACCAACCCATTGTGTGTTATTTGTCATAGTAGTTTAAAAGCTGAGACAATTAGCTTCACTTAATTTAAACGTACATAAAATTGACGGAATTAAACTTTTGTCAATAGGGCAATTAGTCAACAGTCAGAACAAGGCAGGGATATTGTATTTGTAGTGAGCTGAGATATGCAGCACACTGAAAGGTTTGCAGCATATTCCTACTCTAAGACAGAATTAGTAGAGCAATGGAGTGATACAAAGGTGTCTCGGGAAAAATGGCATCCTATATGAATGCCAGCGGTGATTTTTGGATGAATGTTAAAGAAAAATATGCTGACCATAAGAATGGTAAATGGAAGATATTAAAATGCTGGAATGATTATAATGAAAACTTTTCCCTAGAGATATTAGTCTACTTTGGATAGTTTGATTAGAGAAAGGTATTCTAAAGCGAAAGTGAATAAAAATGATCGAAATTTAATTTCTAGAGGGAGAACTACAACGTGTGTGCACTGATTTGTAAGCTGTCAGAATGCGATATACCAGAAATGACATGGCTTTTAAAAAGGGAATTTATAAGTTACAAGTTTACAGCTCTAAAACTATACAATTGTCCAAACTGAGGCATCCAAGGAAAGATACCTTAATTCAAGGAAGGCTGATGGTTCTGGAACAGCTCTGCCAACTGGATAGTCACATGGCTGGCATCTGCTGTCCCTAGCTCCAGATGCCTTCAGCCTCTGTTCCTGTGGGGGTCCCTCACTTTGCTTCTCCAGGGCTGGCTTTCATCTCTTGGCTTCCCTTGGCTCTTTCTGGGTTCTGGTTTGCTTAACATCTCATGGCAACGCCTGCTGGGTTCCAAATATTTCCAACCATCAATGCCTCTGTTCTCCAAATGCTGGCATCTGTGTCAGCTTGTGCTGTGTTGTCTCTGAGGCTTCTCTCACTCCAAAATGTTTCCTCTTTTAAAGGAGACCAGTAAACTAATCAAGGCCCACTTGGAGTGAGTGGAATCACATCTCCTTCTAATCATAGGCCACACCCGCAATTGGGCATGTCACATCTCCATGGAGACAACCTAATCAAAAGCTTCCACCAACAATATTAAATCAGGATTAAAAGAAACAGCTGTAGGGTGGGCCACGGTGACTCAACAGGCAAGCGTTCTTCATTCCAGAGGACCTGGGTTCAATTGCCGGTGCCTGCCCATGTAAAAAAAAAAAAGAAACAGCTGCCCACACAAGAATGGATCAGGATTAAAACATGTTTTTTCTGGGGTACATAATAGATTCAAACTGGCGCAGTCCAAGATTAAAAATACACTGAATTTGCTCAATGGAAGTTTAGACATTGCAGAAGGAAAGATTAGTGAACTTGAAACATAGCAGTAGGAAGGTATCCAGGATGTAACAGAGACTAAATAGACAAACAACAAATAAACAAACATAAAAACTGCATCAGTGAATTGAGACAATATCAACGGGCTTAGCAATTGGCTCACAGTAATTGGAATCCCCGAAAGATAAAAGGAAAGTGGGAGGAAGGATATTTTAAGAAATGATGGCTGAATGTTTAACATTCTTGGTTCCAGAAGCTCAATGAACGTCTTCCCAAGAGAAATGTAAAGAAACCTCTATCAAGCACATTGGAATCACATTTTAAAATAATTGGATAAAAAGAAAATCTTAAAAGCTGCCAAAGCAAGAGTACGTGATACATGCAGGCACAAAGATAAAGATGAAAACAGATTTCTCATCAGAAAAATGGGCAAGCAGAAAGACAATGAAGAATCCCTTTAAGGAAAGAAAAATAAAACTGTCAACCTAGAATTCTAGAAAAGCAGAAATAAATTTCAAAACTAAGGTGAAATGAAAACTTTTTTAGAGCATGCACATCAAGAAATGTTAAAAGATTTCTTGTAGAAAGAAGAAAAAATTTACCAAAGAAAAATATATAACAAGCATCAGAAATGGTAACAAAGGTATACATACAATTTTAACTAAATATTTTGTTTTTAAAAGAGAAATGCCTTTCTAAACCAAAATAAAACACTAATGTGATATTTATAGCATATCTAACACTAAATATGGGTAGCAATAATACAAAGACCAGAGAGGAAAAATGAAAATAGAATATCCAAGCTTCTTATTTCATACATGAAGCAGTATATCACTTGAGTACAGATTGCAATAAGTTTAAGATGTGTACTAAAACCTTAAAAAAACCATAAAACCAAAATAACAATAACAGCAACAACAAAAAAAGAAGTGTTACTGGTAATAAGCCAACAAATGATACAAGAAGAAATAATTTATAAAAATCTAAAGGAAAGCATAAAAAAGGGGAAAATGGAGTAAAGAACTGATGCCCTAAGAATATGCAGTAGAGGGCGGTGTGACGGTGGCTCAGTGGCAGAATTCTTGCCTGCAATGCCGGAGACCCTAGTTTGATTCTGGAGCCTGCCCATCCAAAAAGAAAGTACATAGTAGAATGATAAGGACAATAGACTTAAACCCAACCATATACAGTCAAATTAAATACAAATGGACAAAACCATAAAATTAAAAAGTAAAGTCAGATTGGATAGAAAAAGCAAGATCCAACTAGATACTATATATTAGAAATGCAGTTTATTAGAAGTAAAAATAAGAGGATGGGGAAAGCTACACTATGCCATCAATATTGAAAAGAAACCTACAGTCACTATATTAATATTATTCAAAGTAAATTTCAGAGCACAGAAAACTACCAAGGATAAAGATGGTCATTTCAAAGTGATTTAAATATAGTCCCATAGTTACTAGGGGAAGATGACTGAGTAGGGAGCTCCAGGACTCAGTCTTTCCACCAAAGCAACTCTTAAACAGGCAGGAACCATCTGAAACAACTATTGTGAAACTCCTGAAGCCGGAAGAACACTGTCCTACATCCAGAAAGAGCAGGAGGAAGAGGCTGATAAATTACAGCAAAGAACAGAAATTGCTGTCTGTGGGCAGAGCCACTGGAGCCCACTCTCCACTCTCATGGCTGGGGCCATGGGGTCCAACCTTTGGCTAGCTACCTGCTGACAGAAAGGGGTGTAAAAACCCTCTTCCTCCAAAACAGAGGTGGGCATGGCAGGCCACCGATCATGGCTTTTGATTAGCAAAGTCAGATCCTCAAGGACCTGGCTCTGAGGGAAGCTGTTGCTTCAACCTGGACAAAGGTGGCAGGCCCATCGTGCCGCCTACCCTGTACAAAGGGGATGGCATGTTCTGACACACCCAAGACAGCAGCAGCCGTGGTTTCAACCCTTCCTAGACAGGGGCAGCTGCGATGGAGACCTGCAGAGGCTGCCCATCCTCAGCACTTGGCAGTCAGGCAGTCGAAGGGCTGCGTCTGTTGAGCAGGCCACTGAAGCGAGCTAGGGGAGAAGCTCCTGGCACCCTTTCTGATTCCTTCCCCAAGGCATCTTGGGGCCGACATGCACCCCATTCCTGGGTCTGTGACCTTATTTTGGTGCTAAAAGCCTGACTTCTGAAAGTCTTTTCTGATGTGCTCCTCAATCCAAAAATTTGTTCTCCAGGCAAAAGCAGCTTGAGAAATTAAAAGGAGTATACGGTTCTCTAGAAATGGAGTCTGGGACAAAGGTTTGCTGGGTTCAAACAGCTGGGAGGGGGGCCTACCTCCTGGGAAACAGAAGGAACAACGAAACTCCTGTAAACAGGGAAACTCCAAAACAACTAACAAGCAAAAGCTGAGGACAAGACAGAACCCAGAAAGTCAGGGAAAACCCTGCACACAGCATTCACCTTGGGCAGACCTTCCTGACAAGAGGGTTGAAGAGTCTTACCACCAGCTGGTGACAAAATCAAGAAACAGACACCTCAGGGAATTAATCCCAGAGTTAGCATTTAAAATATTAAAATTTACACTGTGCAAAACAGGGTACAAGATGAATAAAGAAACAGGAAATGATGGCTTATCCTAAGGAAGAGAATAAAAATCCAGAAAACACCAGAGAAGAAGATGAGAATCCACAATCCATGGAGTCTTGGTAAAGAGATAGAAATATTTTTTAGAGAATTAAACAGAAAAAAAAAAAAGAGAACCAAACTGAACTACTGGAGTTGAAGACCACAATGACTGAAAGGAAAGATGCCCAGGAGTGTTTCAGAGAAGACTGTAGGTGACTGAAGAAAGAATCAGTGACTCAAAGACAAGGCACTTGGAATGAATCAGGCTGAGGAGCAGAAAGAAAACAAGAAATGCTAAAAGAAAAATAGGCAAAGATCCATCTGGGAGATCATCAAGCACACAAAACATACATTATGGGAGTTCCAGAAGGAGGTGTGTGTGTGGGAGAGAGAGAGAGCGAGCGAGCGAGCGAGAGAGATAGAGAGAGAGAGAGAGAGACATAAATATGCATATCCAAGAACTTGACAAAACACCAAACAGGATAAATAAAAACACACCCCATCATATATTTATCACACTGTCAAATACAAAGGAAAAAGAGAGAGTTCTGAGAGCTGTAAAAGAGTGGTAAAACCGACGCACAGGGATGCTTTCTTTTAAAAATGAGAGAGAGATACAGACGTTTTCAGATAAACAAAAGCTGAGGGAGTTCATCACGCTAGACCTTCCCTACAACAAATTCTAAAGGGAGTTCTTCAGACTCAAAAGAAAGAACTCTCGACAGTGGTCCAAAGTGGCATAAAGAAATAAAAACCTGCAGTAAAGGCAACCATCTGGGTAATAATTGTAAGTGCCAGTATCATGGTATTGCATTGTTTCTCATATATCATAGCTTCTTGTTTCCTATACCTGCTAAAATGAAAATACATAAAAATAATGATAAATCTATGTTTTTGAACATAATATGTAGAAGGATACAAATGGTAGCAAGTACAAAAAAAAGATGAGGGTGGGGAACAGAGGGATTTATGAAAAGTATATGTGCATGCTATTGAAATTAGGTTGATATAAAACAACACAATGAATATTACCTATTTTTGAATATTAAATTCTAGCCCCCTTGCAGTCATAAGGAAAACAGATGAAAAATATATCCAGATAGAAATAAGAAGGCAGTCAATATGGTCCAACACAAAAAGTCATATAAATATAAAAGTAGACACTAATGGAATTGAGAGAAAAAAGATTTAAAACTCACAAGGATTAACAGAAAAATAGCAGAAGGTGGTTCTGTATTATCAGTAGTGAATATAAATGTAAGAGAACTAAATTCCCCAGTCAAAAGGCCAAGATTGGAAGACTGGATAAAAAAATGTGGTTCAATTATATGGTATTTTCATGCAACTCATCTTACATTCAAAGATGCAGGTGAAAGGATGGAAATATACCATGAAAAAAGTAACCAAAAGATAGCTGGATAGGATGTAACTATACTATGAAAGAAATAACCAAAGGACAGCTGGGTTAGGTATACTAACTTCAAATAAAATAGACATTAAGTCAAAGCAGTTATGAAGGACAAAGTTAATCACTCTATACTGATGAAGGGGACAATTCAACAAGAAGATGTAATAATTATATATATATACACACACATATATATACATATAATATATGTATATAATATATATATATATGTACATATATATATATATATATATACACACCTAACAGCATTGTCCCAGTATATATGAAGCCAAATTCTAATGGTTTTGAAAGGAGGCATTGACAATTCTGCATTAGTGGTAGGAGATTTTAATACTCATACTCCATAATGGGTAGAAGATCTAGTTGGAAGATCATTAAGTACAAGATTTGAATGATACTCTAAACCAACTAGACCTAGCAGACATATATGGGCACTTCACCCAACCAAAGCAGAATACACATTCTTTGCAAGTGCACACAGATCGTTCTCCAGGACAGACCGTATGCTAGTGTACGGCCTGAAAACATTGCTCATTACGCCTGCTAAGATGACCTTCATAAGTTCCTGGGGAGCATGATACATCATAGTTAATGTAAGCAATGATGTAATAAACATGTATCTAATCATTATCCCATGACTGAAGTCACTTGTTGGAAAAATGCAACTTTTGCGTAATTTAGTCTATAAGGGACTACTGCTCTGTAAGCATCAGAACAGAGGGGAACGATTAAAATGACCACCCTACCATGGGCTCCACGTGCTTTTTTTCAATTTGCTACCCAGTCAGAGCAACCACTCCTTGAGCTGGCACCTGACAGCTGGGTAGCAGAACAAATCTCAATAAATTAAAAAATATTAAAACCATACAGTGTATATTCTCTTACCACAACAGAATGAAGTTAGAAGTCAATGACAGAGACAGAAATGGAACGTTCACAAATATGTGGAAATTAAGCAATATTCTTTTAAACAACCAACGAGTTAGCAACAAAACAGAAGTGAAATTAGGAAGTAACTTGAGGTGAATGATAATGAAAATACAACTTACTAAAACTTCTGGGATGCATCTTAGCTTTATAGCTTTAAATATATATATTAAAAATAAAATATGAAAGAAGAAAAACAAAGGAAAAACAAAAAAAGAATCAAGATTTTAAATCACAAGCTTAACCCCAAAACTGGAAGAAAAAGAAGAGCTAAATCAACACAAAATAAGCAGAAGAAAGGAAATAACAAAGATTAGAATGGAGATAAAACAGAAAACAATAGCAAAACAATAGAAATAATCACCAAAACTAAAATTTGCCTTTGAGCAGATCTGTAGAAATGACAAACCTTTAGCTAGACAAAGAAAAAAAGAGAGAGAAGATACAAATAAAAATAAAAAATAAAAGTTGGCACACGATTACCTATATCACTGAAATAAGGACTGTAAGAGGACACGTTGAACAGCTGTATGCCAATAAACTGGATAACTTAGATAAAATATATAAATTCTAAGAAACATACAAACTACCTACATTAACTCAAGGAGAAAAAAATAAATCCTAATAAACCAATTACTAGCAAAGAGATTGAATCAGTAATCACCACCCTCCCAAGAAAGGATAGCCCAGGACCAGATGGCTTCACAAGGGAACTTGACTGAACAAATCAAGAAGTTAACTCCAATTCTGCTCAAACTCTTCCAAAAAACTGAATCGATGGACCACTCCCTGGTTCATTCTGTGAAGCTAACATCACCCTTTTATCAAAGCCAGACGGAGATACTACAAGAAAAGAAAACCACATACCCATATTCTTGTTAATATAGATGCAAAAGTCCTAACAAACAAACAAATCCAACAGCATATTATAAATATTATGCACCATGGTCAAGTGAGATTTATCCCTAGTATGCAAAGTTGATTCAACATAAGAAAATCAACTAACGAAATCCACCACATTAATTGAATGAAGGGAAAAAATACACATGATCATATCAGCTGCTAAAGACAAGGCATTTGACAAAATCTAGTGTGCCTTCTTGACAAGAACCCTCAGAATACCGGGAGTAGAAGGAATCTACCTCAATGTGAAAAAGGGCATATATGAAAAGCACACAGGTAACATTCCACTTAATGGTGAAAGACAGAAAGCTTTCCTTTTAAGAGCAGCATTTTATTTTGCTAACACTGACAAAATGCAATATAATAAAAATGGTTTGCCTTTTACAATGGGAATTTATTAACTTACAAACTTACAATTCTGAGGCCATGAAAATGTCCAAATCAAGGCATTACTAGGATGGTATCTTCTCCCTGAGAATTGGCTGCTGGCCTTCCTCAGCTCCCCTGTCACATGGCCAGCAACATGGTGACATCTGCAGGCCCCTTATTTCTCTCCCGGGCTTCATTGTTTCCAGCTTCTGGCTTCAGTGGCTTCCTCTCTGAGCTTTTCTGGGGGCTTTTTATCTGTCTTTTATCTCTGTCTTTATCCTCTTATAAAGGACAGCAGTAAGAGGATTAAGGCCCACCATGAATGAGGTGGGTCACATCTCAGCTTAAGAGTCTACTCATCAAAATATTCTACTTACAATGGTCCACACCTGCAGGAACAAATTAACTTTAAGACATGATCTTTTCTGGGGCACTTGCAGCCTCAAACCTCCACAATCAGGAAGAGGAGAAGGATGCTCACAGTCACCAATGTTATTCATCATTATATTGGAGTTCTTACCTGAGAAATTAGACAAGAAAAAGAAATAAAAGACATCAAAATTAGAAAGGAAGATGTTAAATTTCCCCTTTTTTGCAGATGATATGCTCCTACATCCAAAAAAAAAAATCATGAAAATTCCACTACAAAGCTCCTGGAGGTAATAAATGAATTCAGCAACGTGGCAGGGTCCAAGACCCACACCCAGAAATTTGTAGTATTTTTTTACACAAGCAATGAATAATCAGAAGAAATCAAGACAATTTTTCCATTCATAATAGCAATTAAAATGAATCAAATATCAATGAATAAATCTAACGAATGATATAAAGGACTTGCACACAGAAAACTACAAAACATGGCTAAAAGTGATCAAGGAAGACCTAAATAAATGGAAAGACATTCTATGTTCATGGACTGGAAGACTAAATATCACTAAGATGTCAGTCCTATCCACAGCAATTTATAGTTTCATTGCAATCCCACAAAAGTTCTGTGTTAGTTTGTAAGCTGCCAAAATGCAATATGCCAGAGCTGAAACACCTTTTAAAAAGGAGGATTTAATAAGTTACAAGTTTACAGTTCTAAGGAAGTTAAAGTGTCCAAATTAAGGCACCAACAAGAGACTACCTTCACTCAAGAAAGGCTGATGGGTCAGGAACCCCTCTGTCAGCTGTGTGGTCATATGGCTGGCAATGGCTGATCCCTTGCTCTTAGCATCCATTGCTTTCAGCATCTTTCCCTGTGGCAGTTCCTCACTTTACTTCTCCAGGGCTTGCTTTCATCTCTTGGCTTCCCTTGGCTCCCTCCAGTTTCGGGCTTGCTTAACATCTCGTAACAACATCTTCTGGGCTCCCAGCATCTCCAACCATCCATGTCTCTGTTCTCTACCTGTCAGCTCTGCTCTAAAGTTTCTTTCAGCTTTGTCACATCTCCAAAATATCTCCTCTTTTAAAGGATTCCAATAATCCAATCAAGACCCACCTGGAATGGGTGGAATAACATCTCTATCTAATAAAAAACTAACACCCACAATTGGGTGTGTCACATCTCCATGGAGATCATCTAATCAAAAGATTCCAAATTACATTGCTGAATCAGGTTTAAAAGAAAAAGTTTCCCCAACAAGATTGAAACAAGATTAAAACATGACTTTTCTGGGGTACCTAACACTTTCAGACTGGTACAAATTTCAACAACCTTCTTTGGAGAAATTGTAAGGTTAACCATGAAATTTATATAGAAGGTAAATGGCCCCAAATACCTAAAACCAGCCTGAAAAAAAAGTTTGGAGGATCACTTTCAGATTTTAAAACATATTATAAAGCCACAGTAATCAAAAGAGTATAATATTGGCACAGGACAGGCATATAGATCAATGAAATTGAATTAAGAGCTCAAAAATCAACCTTCATATTCACGGCCAACTGATTTTGACACAGAAGTTGAAAGACCACCCACTTGGGAAATAATAGTATCTTCAAGAAATGGTGTTAGGAAAACTGGATCTCCATTTACAAAAGGAAAAAAATGGAGGATCCCAACCTCACAACACATAGAAAAACTCAAAAGACCTACATATAGGATACAGAACTATAAAAATTCCAGAAGAAAACTTTTGTTAGGAAGTGGTTTCTCAGACTTTATACCCAAAGCACAAGCAACAAAAGAAAAAAAAAAAAAAATTAAATAGGACCTCATCAAATTAAAAGCTTTTGAGCCTAAAATGACTTTATCATGAAGATAAAGCAACAACCTGGGAGAAAATATTTTGAAACCAAGTATCTGATCAAGATTTAATATGCAGAATATATAAATAAATCTTTCAACTTAACAAAAAGACAAACAGCTCAATTTTAAAAAGTGGACAAAAGACTTGAATAAATATCTCTCCAAAGAAGTTATACAGATGGCCAGAAAACATGTGAAAAGATGCTCGACATCATTAGTCATCAGGGATATGCAAATTAAAACTACAATGAGATACCATTACACAGTCATTAGAATGGCTGCTAATAAAAAATGGAAAATAACAAGTTTTTGACAAGATGAGGAGAAATAAGAACATCATTCATTACTGGTGGCAATGTAAAATGGTGCAGCTGGTGTGGATGTCATTTTAGCAATTCCTCAGAGAACTAAGTATAGAAATACATATGACCTGGCAAGCTCACTATTTGGCATATACCCCAAATAATGGAGAGCAGCGACTCAAGAAAATATGCTCCTACACCAATTTTCATAGCAGCATTGTTCACAACTGATAAAAGATGAAAACAATCCAAGTGACCATCAACCAATGATTGGATAAATAAAATATGGCATATACATACAATGAGATAGTAATCAGCCATAAAAAAAGAATGAATGCAACAACATGGATGAACCTGCAGGATATCATGTGGAGCAAAATAAGCCAAATACAAAGCACACATATTGTATGATCTCATTGATTTGAGACAATTAGGAATAGCAAACTCATAGAATCAGAATCTTTAATAAAGGGTGACAGGGAATGGAACTTTATGACTTAAAATATATAGGATCTTGACTATAATGATGGAAATACTTTGGCATTGGCTAGTGGTAATGTTGGTGCATTATTGTGAATACAATTAATAATTGTATATATATCTGAATGTGATTAAAAGAGGAAATTTTGGATTGTATATATGGTAACAATATAAATTAAAAATTTATCCATGGAAGTACACTACACAAATAGTGAACCTCAAGATAAAGACTGGACTTTAGTTAATAGTATAATTATGAAAATCTTATGTCATCAGTTCTAACGAAAGTTCCACACCAATGCATGGTATTGGTGGTAGAGTGGCGTATGGGAATCTTATATTTCAATAGTGATTGCTCTGTAAGCCCATAAATTCTCTAATAAAGAAAGAAAACTTTTGATGGAATAAAAAAAGAGTAATTATACCTCTCTATCAATAATTACTAGGAGAAGTAGACAGAAAATCATTAAAACTAAGACTGAATAACACTATCAGCCACTAGATCTAATTGAATTTTAAAAACATTCCAAACAAAAACAGTTGCATCACATTATCATGTGCATGTAGAGCATTTACCAATATAGACTAATTTCTCCACCATAGAAATCCATAATACATTTAAAATACTTAATGTCAATTGAATGATGGCCTCTGACCACACTGGTATCAAATTAGAATCAAACAATCAAAAGTCCCCTAGAAGATACCTTGTTGAATTCATTTATTAGTTCTAATTTTTTTTTTAGTGGATTCATTGAAGTTTTAATACAAGTTCATGTCATCTATGACTGTAGATAGTTTTACTTCTTCCTTCCCAGCCTACATGCCTTGCATGTCTTTTTCTGTCCTAATTATCCTCATTAGAACTTCTCGCACAATGTTGACCGAAGTGGAGAGAACAGACATCCTGCATTATTACTGATGTTAGAGGAAAAGCATCCAGTCCTTCATCCTTCAGTGTGATACCAGCTGTGGGTTCTTTATAGAGACTCTTTATCAGGTTGAGGAAGTTCCCTTTTATTCCTAGTATGTTTAGTATTTTCTGTGAAAGTGTGGTGGATTTTTCAGAAATTTATACTTTCTTTTGTGGGTTGCTGGATTCACTTTGCTCATATTTTGTTGAGGATTTTGAAATGTTTCTTTTTTCTTAATATAGGCATTTATATCTAAAAATTTTCCTCTAAGCAATGATTTAGCTGCATCCCATAAGTTTTGGGAATGAAGTGTCTTGACATGCATCCATCTCAAAGCATTTTCTAATTTCCTTTTTTGATTTCTTTTCTAACCCATTATTGATTTAGAAGAGTTTTGCTAAATTCCCACATTTGTAAGTTTCCTTACTTTATTTCTGTTATTGAAGTCTAATTTTATTCCATTGTGATCAAAGAACATATTTTGATTATTTCTGTCCTTTGAAATAGATTGAAGTTTGTTTTATGTCTTGCATACAGTCTATTCTGGAGAGCATCTCAAGTGCATTTGATAAGAATTTATACTCTGACAATGTTGGCTGTAGAGTTCTATACATGTCTAATTGTCTAGAATTTGACACACTGTTTTTAAGTATCTATTTGTAGTGTTGTTATACTAGAGAATTGACCTTGTTATTATGATGTAATGCTCTTCTTTATCCCATTAGTTATTCTTGTTTTGAAATCTGTTTTGCCTGGGATTAATATAGTTATACAATTACCTTTTGAACAATGTAAATTGGTATATGTTTCTCCATTCCTTTACCTTTAACCTACCTTAGTTTTTATATTTAAGGTGGATTTCCTTAATTGACATATCTCTGTCTTTATTTAATGTATTTAGGCCACTGACATTTCAAATAGTTATTGATAAAGCTGGATTAACATCTATGTATGGAACTGTGTTTCATTCTCTGCAATTGTTCTCTTTCTTTTTGGTTTCCTTAGAGTTTTCATTATTGGTGTACCTTGGAGATATTGTGGGTTTGGTTCCAGATCACTGCAATAAAGTGAGTAGCAGGAGTTCTATGCTTCCCCAGAGCATAAAAAGCTACATTTTACACTATATTGTGGTCTATTAAGTGTGGAATAGCACTATGTCCAAGAAAATCAGTGCACATATCTTAATTAAAGAACATAGAGGTGTGTTGTGGGCACATACTATAGAAAAAAAATGGTGCTGATGGATTTACTCAACTGAGAAATGCCACAAACTTTCAATTAGTGAATTGCACAATTTCTGTGGTGTACAGTAAAGCAATAAAATGAGTTAGGCCTATTTTCATTTATAACTAATCTAAGCCGACTTTCAAATGAGAGTTTACTGCTTGACAGATATTGCCATAAACTTATAACAGAATATTTACAATCCTTCCCACACAGCCCTTCTTATATTGCTGTCATTCCTTTCACTCATCCATATAGAATATTTACCCAAAATAATGTTAATATTTTTACTTGGAACAGACAATTATCAGTGAAATCAATATGGAATAAAAGGACTTTATTTTACCTACATTTATTCTTTATCTGATGGTCTTCCTTTCTTTATGTAGATCTGAGTTTCTGACCTGTATCATCTTCCTACTCCATGAATATGTTAGGATTCTCTAGATAAACAGAACCAACAAGAGATATCCATAAATATGAGAATTATAAAAGTGTTTCACACAACCATGGGACTAGATGAGTCCAAAATCCGCAGGGCGTGCTGTGAAGCTGGCAGCTCTAATTAAGGATCAGGATGAAATCCCCAGGAGAGACTTGCTGGCTGCAGAAGCAGTGAAAAAGCCTCTTTCTGTCCTTGAATGTCATAGTATTTATGACTGAAAAATAGTATGACTGGATCATCTCATTGTGGGAGACATGTCTTACTTGATCCCAGATGCAATTGGCCACAGATACAATCAACTGACTGATGACTTAATACTCCAGCTTTCTGGTTCATCAACCAGCCACAAAATATCCATGCAGCAACAGTCAGACAAGTGCTTGCCTGACCAGCAACTGGGCACCATCATTTGGCCAAGTTGACACCAGGAGCTAAATATCACAGTCCACCCCTTGTCAACCTGGCAGTTACGTACATCACCTTGGAACATGCTTGATTTCCAAATAGAACACAATAAAAGACATATGTTTTGCCTAATAATAATCATCTGTCTTGCATACAACCAGAAGCACATGACATCTCTCCAGAATAACGTGTAAGTCCTTAGGTAAAATTCACTTTTAAACTTCATATCCTATGACTTAAATACTATGACTTGAACAATAACTTATGTCATATGATAAGAGGAAAACAAGATACTTGATAATATAAACACACTCATAACAAACACACTCATAAACACACTCATAACACACTCATAACAAAACAGGGAGGAAATACTCATACAATTACCATCCTCATTTTTGTAACTGATCAAGTGGTTGTGGTCCAGATTTATCACTACCTACTTTTCTTTACTTTCAGCAAGCACTTTGGCTGGCTGTGACTCTTTGCCAGGGTGGAGGCAGGGGAGGTGATCCAAACCTTCATTCCTGAAGTTTCTGGGCCATTGGCATTCCTGCATGGATTGGATTTTTGCAGTTTTCCATTGACTTTAATCACAGGGAAGGGTAGTACTAAGAGAAGCCCGAGGTGATCTTCTGTATTCCAGAAAGAAATCTTCCTTACCTCCATTGTGTCGTGCCATCCTATTTCCCCTTGATAGACAGGATAAATCACACTTGACAGAACAGTAATCCCTTTTTATGCTTGCTGATTCAGTGACATGGGAAGCCCAAAATGGCCAGGTGACAGCTTTAATATCTAGTTCAGTGGAATTGTTGTGTTTCCTGGTAGGAGCACTCCTCCTTTTGGAACAAAGACTGTAGACCAGTAGAGCTTAAAGATTCAGGGACAAGAAACAAAAATTTTCCTAATGGATCTCTAGGGGTGATAATGAGTGGTGTCATGCCATTCCCATATCCTGGCTATGGAAGAAACAGTACCATAGAGTGGACACTGACTCAGAGAATACACAACCTCCTGGGGAACATTTCCCCAGCCCTGCAAGGTATTGCCACCATAATTGGGTCTTCAAAAGGCTATTCCATCGTTCCATCAACCTAGCTGCCTCTGGATGATAGGGAACATGATAAGACCAGAGAATTTCATGCGCATGTGCCCATTCCCATAATTCATTTGCTGTGAAGTGGATTCCTTGATCAGCAGCAATGCTGTGTGGAATACATGATGGTGGATAAGGCATTCTGTGAGTCCACAGATGGTACCTTTTGCAGAAGCGTTGTGTGTAAGGAAGGAAAACCCATAATCAGAGTATGTTTTCATTCCAGTTAGAGCAAATCACTGCACCTTCCATAATGGAAGTGGTCCAATAGAATCAACCAGCCACCAGGTAGCAGGCTGATCACCTTGGGGAATGGTGCCATATTGGGGAATGAATGTGGGTCTCTGCTGCTGGCAGATTGGGCAATCAGCAGTGGCCATAGCCAGATCAGCCTTGGTTAATGGAGGTCCATATTGCTGAGTTCAGGCATAATCTCCATCTCTACACCAAGCCTACTTTGTTTGTGAGTCCATTGGGCAATGGTAGGAGTGGCTGAGGAAAGAGGATGACATATCCACAAGATAGGTGACTTCCTCTGCTGAAATCTCCCTCTGATGAGCATTCAGATGGGATGCAAACACCCTCATGTTCTTTGCCCACTCAGAAAGTCTACCCAAATACCTCTTCCGAAAACCTCTTTTAACCAATTTTCCAATCATGCTCCTTCCAAGTCCCCAGCCATCCTGCCAAACCACTAACCACAGCCCATGAGTCAATATACAAAGGCATCTCTGGCCAGTTTTCCTCCCAAACAAAACAAACAATGTGGTGCACTGCTCCTAGTTCCACCCACTGGGAGGATTTCCCCTCACCACTGCCCTTTAAGGTCATCCCAGAATGGGGTTGGAGTGCTGCAGCTGTCCATTTCCAGGTGGTGCCTGCATACCATGCAGAACCATCTGTAAGCCAGGCCCAAGTTTTCTCTTCCTCAGTCAAATGACTGTAAGGAACTCCCCAAGAGGCCATAGGTCTGATCTGGGAAAGAGAAGGTCTGTGGCAGGAGTGAAGACCATGGGCATTTGGACCAGTTCTTCATGTAACTTACTTGTGCCTTCAGGACCTGCTCAAGTCCTGTGTCTTATGTACCATTTTCATTTTATGATGCAGTGCTGCTGTGCACGCCCAACTTTATGGTCTGTTGGGTCACACAACACCCAGCTCAAGGCAGGCAAACCATGTCTCATGTCAACATGGCATGGTTAAGCACTCAGTCTCTACCAAGGCCCAGTAGCAGGCTAAAGGCTGTTTCTCTAAAGGAGAGTAGTTATCTGTACTGGATGGTAAGGCTTTTCTCCAAAATCATAAGGGTCTGCATTGTAATTCTCCTAAAAGGGCCTGGCAAATAAACTCAGCATCTCCATTTGCCACTGATACATCCAGCACCATTGGATCTGTTGCTCATATGGTCCAAGTGGCAGAGCAGCTTGCACAGAAGCCTGGACCTGTCGCAGAGCTTCCTCTTGTTCTGGACTCCACTCAAAACTAGCAGCTTTTCTGGTCACTTGGTAAATGGTTCAGAGTAGGATACCCAAATGAGGAATATGTTGTTTCCAAAATCCAAAGAGGCCAACTAGGCATTGTGCCCCGTTTTTGGTTGTAGGAGGGGCAGATGCAGCAGCTTATCGTTCACCTTAAAAGGGAAATCTTGAAATACTTACTCCACACCACTGAACACAGAGAAATTTCACCAAGGTAGAAATTTCCTGTATTTTTGTTGTATTTATCTCCTGTCCCATGACATACAAATGCCTTACCAATAAGTCTATAGTAGTTGCTATTTCTTGCTCACTAGGTCCCGTCAGCATATCATCAATATAATGGACCAGTGTGATGTCTTGTGGAACAGAGTAACAATCAAGGTTCCTGTGGACAATATTGTGACATAAGGCTGGAGATTTGATATATCCCTGAAGCAGGACAGTGAAGGTAAACTGCTGGCCTTTTCAGCTGAATGCAAACTGTTTCTGGTGGTCCTTATTAACAGCTGTTGAGAAAAAAGCATTTACAAGATCAATAGCTGTATACCTGGTGTCAGGTGATATTTCCAATGATACCACATCTGGAACAGCAGCTGCAATTGGAATCATCACCTGGTTAGGTTTATGATAATCCACTGTCATCCTCAAATTCCATCTGTTTTCTGAACAGGACAAATAGAAGAGTTGAATTGGGAAGTGGTGGGAATCTCCACCCCTGCCTCCATCAAGTCCTTAAGAGTGGCACTATTTTCTATCAGGTATTGCTTCGCATTCCCTATTTTTCTAGGGGCAGTTCTACTGGCTCCCACTTGGCCTTTCCTACCTTTATAGCCCTTACTCCATGAGTCAGAGGATCGACTGGGATTCTGCCAGTTGCTGAGTATGTGAATTCCGATTACGCATCCTAGAACTAGGGAAATGACCACAGAATGGGTCTGGGCACCCACTGGACCCACTGTGAAGTGGACCTAGCTAAAACCCCATTGGCCATCTGAATTCCATAAAGCCCTAGACTAACTATTGGCAAGAATGGCATTTTGGGTCTCCTGGAATTAGTGTCACTTCTGAGCCTGTGTCCAATAATTGCTGAAATATCTGATCATTTTCTTTCCCCCAGTGCACAGTCACTCTGATAAAGCACTGTAGGTCTCCTTGGGGAAGGCTTGGGGGAAAGTTGAATTCTTTACATTTTGCTTTTAAGGTAGATCTGCTTTTGTGAATTCCGTTAGCTTTTTTTTGCATGGGCAGGCACGGGAATTGAACCTGGGTCCCTAGTTTTGGCAGGCAAGAACTCTGCCTGATGAGCCACCATGGCCCACCCTCCATTAGCTTTTGTTTGTCTTATAAATCTTTATTTTTGCCTCTTTGTTTGGAGCATAAATTCACTGGGTATAGAGATTTTAGGTTGTTTTCTTACTTCATTACATTCGATCTTTATCTTCACTGTCTTCATGCTTGCATGATTTCTGATAGAAGTACACTGGGATTTTATCCTCATTCCACTATGGTAAAATCCCTAGACCCCTCTAGTTTCTTTCAGGATTTTCCCTTTGCTTTTTGATTTCTGCAGTTTAAATAGGATATATCAAGGTGTACGGTTATTTAATAATTATCTTGCCTGCTGTTTTCTGAGCTTCCTAAAATCAGTGGTATGGGTCTGCAATTAATTTCAGGAAATAATTGATTGTTACTTCAAATATTTCTTATTCTCCTTTCACTCCTTCTCTTTCTTCTGGTATTCATATTATGTGTATGTTACACGTTTTAAAATTGTTGCACATTTCTTGGATATCCCAATTTTTGGTTTTCTTCTTATCCTATTTTTTACTTTCTATTTCAGCTTGAGAAGTCTATTGACTTATCTTTGAACTCACTGATATTTGTCTGGGAAATGTTCAGTCTACTGATGAGTCCATCACAGAGTTTTCATTTCTGTTACATAGATTTGATTTTCTATCACCTCCTTTGCTTCTTTCTTAGATTTTGTATTTTGCTGCTTACATATTATTCATCTCTTCTTACCTTTGGCATCAGTAGTAGTTAGGCTCAGGTGTCAACTTGGCCAGGTGTCATGCCCAGTTGTTCTGTTGCTGTGGACTTAAATCATCAGCATGTGGATTTCATCTTTGGTTGATTACATTGTGTTGGGCTAAGAGGCATGCCTTCTGCCATGTGCCAGACATAAAAGGAAGATTGAAAAGAAAGTAGCTCAGAGCCAGCTCAGACTCTTACATTTGAAGACACGGCAAGGGCATGCCCAGGGAAAGCCTTTTGAACTCGGAAACCAGGAGAGAAGTCCAGCAGACGTCACTGTGCACCTTACCAAAGTAGTGAGTTTGTAAGTAAATGAATCCCATAATAAAAGCCATTCTATTTCTAGTATATTACATTCTGGCAGCCTTAGCAAACTAAAACAGTATCTTTTGTCATTAGACCATTTATCAATTCAATAATATTATTTATTTATATATTATTTATTTTTGGCTGTGTCAAAGCAACTGTAATTAAAAAAAAATATTTCCCTTGAGAAATCTTCACACACATACAGACCCTACAGGGTATATAACCAATGGTTCACAATATCATCACATAGTTGTGTATTCATCATCATGATCCATTTTTAGAATATCACTCCAGAAAAAGAAATAAAAGGAGAAAAGAAATTACTCATGCATCCCACACCCCTTACCCCCCCATTGACCGTCAGTATTTCCATCTTCTCCAATTTATTTTTTCCATTGTCCCCCCATTGTTTATTTATTTTTTTATCAAAATTTTTTACTCATCTGTCGATACCCTGGAAAGAAGGAACATCATATACAAGGTTTTCACAAATCACACAGTTGCATTGTAAAAGACATATATTTATGCAATTGTCTTCAAGAATCAAGGCTACAGAAACACAATTCAACAGTTTCAGGCACTTCCCTCTAGTCACTCCAATACACCATGAACTGAAAAGGGATATCTATATAATGCATAAGAATATCTCTGAGCCACTGACACTTTATTTTGTCTCGTTCCACTCTTCCCCCTTTTGGTCAAGAAGGCTTTCTCAATCCCATGATTTTGAGTCCTGGCTCATCCCAGGGGTCCTATCCCACATTGCTGGGAATATTTACACCCCTGAGAGTCATATCCCTTGTAGTGGGGAAGGCAGTGAATTCACTTGCTGAGCTGGCTTAGAGAGAGGCCACATCTGAGCAACAAAGAGGTTCTCTGGGGGTGACAATTAAGCATAATTATAGGTAGGGTTTGCCTATACTTTGCAGTAATAAGTTTCATAGGCATAAACCCCATGATTGAGGGCTTAGCCTATTGAATTGGTTGTCCCCACTGCTTGAGAGAATATCAGGAATTCCCCAGATGGGGAACTTAAATATTTCTTATATTCTCTGCAGTCCCCCAAGGGGACTTTGCAAATACTTTCTTATTCTTTGACCTAATTACTCTGGGATAACTCATGGCATCACAATAACCTGTGCAAACCACCAGGATCCCATGTGTTTATCAAGCTGCCATGTAATTATCATGTTCAAATAAACTGATCATATAAGTTAAATTAGGTTATGCATTGCCAATAATATAAATTTTGCACTAAATAAATGTCCCTTCCTTTGGTCTCATACAAAGTTGAAGTTTTAAAATATGGGCCATATCATCCTTTACCCTGTATTCTCATGTACTTTAATCCTATTCAAGTCTGTTTCATTCATATCTCAAGTTGAAGTCTGATCAATTTTTCAACTTTTTAAACAGTTGGTATATGGGGTAATGCTGACTTTCATAGCATCAGTGCTCTAACTCAGAATCTCAGGTGTCACAAACATACCTGAAGCTTCAGGGAATAATTAGGTTATACTCAAATAGCTCAGTATCTCAGATTTTAGAAATAACAGTTACAACTCCTGAATATATGTGACTGCTGTAAGAGTTTATAATCCAGGACCCTTTACAATAAGCCCCAACCTGATAAACCGTTCTCTTGACTTCAGGTCCCTGAGTTTGGACATTATAGTTCATCTATTTGAGTAAGGCATGAAAATAATTTGTCTTTTTGTTTCTGCCATTTCATTCAACATACTGTCCTTCAGGTTCATTCGCCTAGTTACATGCCTCACAGCTTCATTCTTGCAGCCCCTCAGTAGTCCTTTGCATGTATACATCACAGTTTACCCATCCTTCACTCAGTCGTTCTACACTTAGGACACTTTCATCCATTGTGAATCACAAACACTACCACCATAAATACCATTGTGCAAATGTCCATTCATGTCCCCACACTCAGTTCCTACTAGCAATGGGATCACAGGATCATGTGGCAAACCCACCCCTAGCCTCCTGTGGAGCCACCACACTGCCCTCCAAGGGGCTGCACCTCTCAGCTTCCCTACAACAGTGAAGAAGTACATCTCTTTCTCCATCTTTTCTCCAACACTTGTGTCTCTCTGTTCATTTTTAAACAGTTTTATTCACACATCATACAATCCAACTTAAGGAACTAGACAGGTCTTCACTACCATAATCTATATGAAGACATTTCCTTCGGTTCCACAAAGAATCCACACCCCTCCCCCATGCCCTGCACCTGTTGACAGTTAGTTTTGGCATAATGTCTTTGCTACATTCCATGGAAGCATATTCCAATGTTACTGTTGACTATAGACCCTAGCTTGTGCTGACTGTCAATTTTCCCATACACCATCCCATTTTTAACAATTTATAATATTGATGTTCATTTCTTCTCCCTCATGCAAAAATGTTTTTACATTTGTACATCTAATCACCATCATTGTCCACTCTAGGCATTCCTAAGTTATACCACCTCGATCTTTACCCTCTGTCTTTCCTTCTGGTGTCATATATGCCCCAAATCCTTCTCCTTCACCACACTCACAGTCCGCTTCATTCAGTACTTATATTATTGTGCTCTCGTTAGGTAGTACTGTGCTATCAATTTCTGAATCTTTACAATCTGTCCTGTTGCACAATCTGTATTCCTTCAGCATCAAATGCCCAATCTCTACCTTCTCTCTATCTCCTAATAACATGTGTTCTTAACTTCAATTCTCAAAGTTCATTCATTAATGTTAGTTCATATTAGTGAGACCATGCAGTATTTGACCTTTTGTTTCTGGCTAATTTCACTCAGCAAAATGTCCTCAAGTTTCATTCACATTGTTACATGTTTCATGACTTTATTCTGTCTTAAAGTCACATAATACTCCATTGCATGTATCTAACATAGCTTGTTTAGCCATTCTTCTGTTGATAGACATTTGGACTGTTTCCATCTCTTGGCAATCATAAATAATGCTGCTATAAACATTGGTGAGCAAATGTCTGCTTGTGTCCTTGCCTTCAGTTCCTCTGAATATATTCTAATAATGGGGTTGCTGAATTATATAGCAGTTCTATACATAGCTTCCTAAGGAACTACCAAATTGCCTTCCTGAGTAGTTGTAGCATTTTACATTCCCAATAACATTGGATAAGTGTGCCTCTTTCTCCAGCATTTATTGTTTTCTGCTTTTTGATAGTGGTCATTCTAGCAGATATGAGATGCTATCTTATTGGGTTTTGATTTGCATTTCCCTAACAGTCAGTGAACTTGAGCATCTTTTCATTTTCCTTTTAGCCATTTGTAATTTCCTCTTCTGAAATGTGTCTGTTCATGTCTTTTGACCATTTTTTAATTGGGTTGTTTGTCTTTTTGTTGTTGAGTTGAAGAATCTCTTTACATATTATAGATACTAAACACTTATCTGATATATCTGATATATGGTTTCAAATATTATCTCCTATATTTTAATTTTTACTTTCCTGACAATGTTCATTGATGTATCATAAAGTGTTTAATTTTGAGGAGATCCCATTCATCTATTTCTTTTATAATTGTTCATGCTTTGGGTGCTGGCATCTAGACATTTGATTTTCTTAATTAGTTTATTCTGGGCATTGTTTTCACTCTTTACTTAGAGTTTTATTGCTGGATACCTTTTTTCTCTATCTGTTCTTTGATACTCAATTCAATTTATTCTAGACCTCTAGCAATACGTTCTGTTTAACTGATCAGAATTTTTCTGTTCTTGTTTTTCTGTGTTATGCCTTGCTTATATGGAGCCTTTTTGTGAGGAGGGTCTCCTCAGATATTATTGACACCAGTCAGATTTTCTCAGACTGGCCAGGCCCATGTCCCAGGAGGAAAGAGTAGCCAGCATCAGTTGTTCCTAATAGTGAGACCTGGCAGGCTGTCAGACTTTCCAATGACGCCTCTAAACTGTGTTGTTCCTGTCCTGCCCAGTATGTGATGCCTGTCTGTCCACAGCTTCCCACTAGTATAAAGTGACGTAGTGCCTTTAATTTCAGCAGACTTTCCCTGCCAGGGGCGTGGTTCAGACAGAGGCTGGGAGAGTAGGTGGGCTTTGATTGCTTCTGTTTTCCAGCCCCTGTGGTCTGAGTTCCATGAAGGATGACTCCGGTTGAGCTAGGCCCTGCCCTTTGTCTTTGGGGAAGATACTTCCTTTAGGGAATTAGCCCTTTTCACCTGACTAGTTACTTTATCTCTTAGACATGCCTTTGGCTGGGGCAGTGTTGGAGGCTGAGTGTGTCTGCAGTTCTATCTAATGAGCTGTGAAGAAGTAAAAAAAAACACAAAAAAAAGCCTTTTCAGAGATGGACCCCTAATCCCTGGGTTTGCCAATCAAGAGCTTGAGTTGGTATGTGACTCTGTGTATCCTTAGGCTCCACATGCCCCCTTTACTTGGGTCCATCCCTTTTCCAATATTTTATGCCTCCCAACTCAAAAAGCCTCTAAGTTTTTTTTCCATCATCCCTGCCCCCTCTGTGTCAGGGCAAAAAATCCTGGTTCCCTTAGTGCTTATTCTAGGTTTATCTGTGCCTAAGGCCTATTTTCAGAAGATTTGTTAATTAATTGCGCAACTGGAGCTTGGTTAAGCTTGCCACTAGTCAAGACTGTTTCCTTTCCCCTTGGGGAACCAGCCTGCCATGGCGGGGTTGGTGGTGGAGGAGGTGGCGGCACTCGTCTCCAAGGCCTAGGGGACTCACAGTTCTGTGTGGGGTCTCGGCTGCTCCCCCCAGTCCAGATGGGTTTACACTGTGTGTCTGGCCACTGAGGTCCCCACAGCGGTTGCTCTGTACAGCTTCTGGCTATTTAGCTGCTCTGGAGGACAAACTAAATTCTGCACCTCACTATGCCACCATCTTGCCCCACCTCTCATAATATTCATCTGAAATTCAGTGCCTGAAAATTCCAAAACCTATGTCTGCATCAGGTCTTATGCTTGTTTTGTTTCTTCAAAATGTGTTCTTCTTTGCCTTTTAGCATGCCTTGGAATTTTTTTTGTTAAAAGCCAGACATAATGGGCGGGCCACATTGGCTCAGCAGGCAGAGTTCTCCCCTGCCATCCAGAGACCCAGGTTTGATTCCTGGTGCCTGCCCATGTTAAAAAAAAGAGAAAAGACAGACATAATGTATTTTTTAAGAGAAACTAAGTTAAAAGGCTTTTAGAATAGCATTGATATTAATTTTTTTTTTAGAAGGTGGGCTTTGTGCTTAATGTTTGCTATAGTTTCAGACTTCAATTTTATCTAGTGTCCTTCCTTTTGTCCCTTCTGTTGTCTTTGGATTTCCTTAAGAACTCCTTCTTAACAGAGTCTGTGGTTTGCATGTCTTTCTCCTGCATGATCTGTGTTTATACTATATCCCTGTTGATCTGGTAGTAAGGTTCAGGGAAGGGTGTTTTATGATCCTATTATTAAACCTAAGTCTTTCAGTGGGCACGTATTCTTAGGCTGTGACCTTCACCAGCCCCTTTATAGGGTCCGCCCCAGCCCTTATACGAGTCAGGGCCCAGGACCAGTTGTGGTCTGGTAACATCCCTTCCCCTCAGATTTTACAAGACTCTTGTGAAATTATTTATTGTGGATTCTAGACCTTTGTTACTGAAATGTATTGGACTATCTCAAATGATTAATTTTCCCTCCCTTCCTTCAGAGCAATGATGGAATTTTTCTTGCCTAATCTTTGTGAAAACCTGGGGAATTCCTGAGAATAAACCCATGTAAATGCGTGTGCTCCCTGAGGCCCTGGAGACTCTCACAACCACACTAGTTCACACTCAGCCTCTAGCAATGTGTCAGAATTATCCTGTGTCCCCCTGAGCCCCAGTGGCTTCTACTCCAGGTGGGTGTATCTCAGTTGTAATTCTCTCTCTTCTCCTGTCTCTTCAGATTTCAAACCGGCAGCTTGCTCTGTGACCTCAATTCTCTGATGGATTCAGGAAAGTAATTGATTTTCGTTTCATTCAGATTTTTCTTATTTTAATGATGGAAGTGATGACTTCCAAGTTTTTTAACGTATCAGAGCTGAAATCAAAATTAGTAGGATAAACATTTCTAAACCAAACTCCATGATTTTAAAGTATCCATTAACAATTTTTCAAAAACCCCATATTATATATATATATATGTATATTATATATGATCCATTATATATATATATATACACACAATATATATAAATTATATATAGGATGAATATAAAGTTCCTTAGTATAGTATATAAGCTTTTTTAAGATTTAGGCCTTTCCTACCTCTCCACACCCCTATACCCTAATATTATTATACTATTTATTATTCCTTGAATTGTACATACTATTTCAGGTCTGCAAGATTGGACTTATACAATTCTTTTTCCAAATCCTTCTTTGACATTTCCATTTGCCTGATGTTTATTCATCTTTCAACTCTGATAATAGATTTCAGAGTCTCTAAATGTTCCCATACTTCAAAATTTTCTTTTATCATTTGCCCCCATATTATGGATATTTGCATCAGAATGTTTATTTTGCTACCATAAATAATAAGTTATTTTTCCTGTCTTCTCCCCAAAACTGCATCTTGAGGAATCACTTTCCTTTGCATCTGTGCAGCAGAGTGGTGGCTGGGCGACAGGCATTGCGTCGTCGCCATGGTTGCAAAGAATCAGAAGGTTTACATTGAGTTGACTGTGAGGTTGGAGGGATGGGTAAATGCATGGCAAGAATTCTGGCTTTTATTCCAAAGTCTAGAGCAATGAATAGTTTATAGTTAAGGCTTGATTGTAATTATGTATAGCCATGCATAAATATATACTGTGCTGGTCCTAGTTGAGAAGATGGGTTTCCAATCTGAAAAATGAGTCAAAATTTCATTCTCAACACATCAACCTTAGTAATAATATTTAAGGAAATTTATCTGGTCTTTTTTGTCAATATTCTCCTTAATTATTCTAGCCTTTATAACAATTTCTCACTACTCAACACTGATTAAAGTGGTTTCAGAGAAAACACATTTCTTAATAGTCATGTTCGTATTTATATTATGTATTATACCAAGATTGCCCAAATTTTCTCTCTCAAAGCAAAACAAATGAGTGTACATAGATTCTTGTAATCCATGTTTTTATTCAATGATCTTTAAATTTCAAGTCCTTCAGGGCATGGAGTGAATTCCCAAGACTTTCCTTAGTTGGTGATTTTGCATTTGAATTACTGAGTTAGCTGGAAGTTATGTAGAATTATATTGAACACAGTTACTTTCCATTGACTATGTATCAACATATATGCTTAGAGGCCATTTTTTTCTACCAAGGACTGCAATCAATTATAGGTGAAAAGTTTCTTTACATCTATTTGTGACATTTTGGATGCTAGTCACAGAATAGCTGCACGCGATTGTGTGGGAATGCTACAGCAGGGAATGATCTCCGTCATCGCTGTGGAGTAGGTCCCTTTTAGGATATTGCTTTTATTTTTATTTTGCAGGTGGTTTAAATTCATTTATAAACCAGGAGTAAGTTCATAATGTGTATCCATAAAGAATTATATATTACTAGATTTGATAGCAAATAATTAATAGGTATTTATTCTTTTAACTTTTAAAAAAGTCACCACCTATAGGAAAGTATATTCTTATGTTTGTGGATCCATATTGCACCCAGATTTAACTCCAAACCCAATTTATTTGACACATCTTACCTCTATCTCCTATTTGCACATTGACACATTTGCTAAGCCTCTTTTCTACCATCCTTTTTTTCACCACTCTGTGTCTCTTCAGAAAATAACAACTTTGAGATCAGGCCTTCATAGGGCTCCCTCCACTGCCCAGGCTCTCTGATAGAGCATTTGCCAAATGGAGACCCATTCCCAAGACTTATTTTACCATAACCATGCTCATTATTTACCCTTACATGTCTTTTTCCCCACTCCTCTAAGCCAGTCTAAGTCAGTACTTCAGGATTATTTTGCAAATTTACCAAATCAGTCCATGCTCTTCATCTATAAAGTGATTTTCAACATGGTGCAAACTTTAGGGTCATCTGGGGAGTTTCCAGTTTTAGTGACGCTTAGGTTCCACCCCAGAAATGGATTTTACTCAGGCGAGGGTGTAAAGTGCATACCCAGTTTTCTTAAACTAACCAAGAAATTCCAAAATGCTGTTGAAGATCAGCTTAATTTATCTAGTATAAACTGGTGGGTGAAGCATGCACATTGGTCTCTTTTTCTTCATTGAGGGTATCATTTTATAAAATGTCTATAGTATAATATATAAAAAAGTTCATGATATACTATTAAGTGATGAAATAGTTATAAAATAGTTTATTTTAAATATACAAGAAGTTCTGACCATGATAGATATTTTATTTAGTTTCATGCCGTAAAGAACCAGCTATGTATATAATAACTGTTTTCAGGTGCAAACTCTGGATTCACCCTCGATTTCTCACCTACAGAATGTAAAATAATCCTGGTGAAGGAAAATAAATACTGGGTGGAGAGCAGCTGAGGGAAACACAAATTAGAACTCAGGGCTCGTATAGCAACTGGAATTTGGGGGCAGGTTATGAGAGAAAAGTACTGCAGGGAAGGAGCACAGAAATCTCCATGAAATATTTCTCTGATCCTTCCATGATTCCTGGGTGTGTATATATGTGGCTGGAATAGCCACTGGATAGGTACGAGTGAAACAGATTTCAGAGCTCAGGTACCATTGAGGAAACTTTGAAGTTCTGTCCCAGGGAGACAGGAGAGACTTTGGTAAATATTCTAGTCCTAGATATCCTTTGATATCTAGTGATATCAAAAAGATATCACCCACAACACCCAGCCTGAAATAGTATTTTTAAAAAACCACTGCGTATATGAAGAAGCAGTACAATGTGACACATTTAAGAAAGAAATGAGTCAATACAAATAGACACAAAGGTCATTATAGTGCAACTAGCAGGCAAACATTTTTAAGTAATTAAAATTAATATATTAAAAAAATAGAAACAGGCTAAAAAGAAGAAAATGTTGAGAATTTAAAGAATTATTATCTAGTAAAAACATCAAATGTCAATTGTAGAACTTCAAAATATCAACAAGAACAACAGATTTGATGGGTTTAATAGCAGAGGCAGAGGGTAGTATTAATAAGCTCAAAGACAGGTCAATGGAAATATCAAAAAATATAACAAAAGAAGAAAATGGGGGGAAAAAAGAAGAGTGTTATAGAGACGTGAGGCACAATTTAAAAAGTCTAACCTATGAGTAATTGGAATCCGAGAGAAAAAGTGGAGGGGGTAATAGGCAGAAGCAATACTGAAGGAAAAAACTGGCTAAGAGTCATCAAAGTGGAAGGATCTCATCCTTTAAATTCAAGACACTAAAAGAAATTCAATTAATAAAATTTATAGAGCACATACCAAGGAAACGCTTTGTTCACTAGCTAGCTCTGTTCACTTGCTAGCTGCCGGAATGCAATATACCAGAAACGGAATGGTTTTTAAAAGTGTAATATAATAAATTGCTAGTTTACAGTTCTAAGGCTGAGAAAGTGTCCATAGAAATCTATAGAAATGTCCAATCAAAGGCATCCAGATAAAGATACCTTGACTCAAGAAGGCTGATGAAGTTCAGGGTTTCCCTTTCATCTGGAAGGGTACATGGTGAACACTGTGTCACCTGCTAGCTTCTTCTCCTGGCTTCCTGTTTCGTGAAGCACCCAGGGAGGCATTTTCTTTCTTCATCTCCAAAGGGTGCTTTCTTCTCTGTTTCTCCTGGCTATGCTATTCTGCTCTGCTCTCTCTGAATCTCCAATCTCCAAAGTGTTTCCTCTTTTGTAGGACTTCAGAAACGAATCAAGACCCACCCGAATGGGTGGAGACATGTTGCCACCTAATTCAGTTTAACAACCACTCTAGATTATATCATATTTCCAGCGAGATTATCTAATCACAGTTTCAGACATACAGTATTGAATAGGGATTATTCAGCTTTTATGAAATGGGATTTTGATTAAAACATGGCTTTTCTAGGGGACACACATCATTTCAAACCAAAATACCCTTCTTAAAAACCAATGATAGAGAAGAATTTTTATAAAACATATTCAAGGAAACCACAATAAGAATGACTAAATATGAATGAAAAATAGAGATCAGAATAAAAATGATGAAAGGCTTCAGTTTCTTTCATCAGTATTATTCAGTAATTAGTCACATTTTAGTGTTGACAATTTTAATACAAGTATGAATACCTATGTATGTGTGAATATCTACGGTGAAAATATACGCTTAAAGAGACAAATATGCATATTCTAAAAATATTAAGAGTTATACCTTGCTGATGGTTTACCAGTTGACTATATATACTTGTCTGTGCTTCTTTATATTTCCAATTTCCTGAAATCAACTTGTTTTGCTTTTATAATCAGAAATTACAATGAATGTAATTTTTAATGCCTTCCTAGAGCTATTACCCTTAATGTTTGCCAGCATAAGCCCTAATGGTGAGAATAATCGATCAAATAGAATTAGAGCGTTTGGTAAGCTGAGGCAGAGATATTTTCATTCAGGAAGAGCATGGCTATTTGTGATCAACAAATCATCAAGTTGTTAGAAACTGTTGTATTAGTTCTAATCTGTCTAAATTCACCTAAATGGTCCTTTGCTACGGACACACTATTTGTATAATTTTCTCTTTAGCTACTTGTTGTAATTGTACCTAATTTATCTAGAAAGTAGTATACCGAGTATAAAGGGAAGAAAAGGGTGAATTCTTTAAAGAGTACATCAATATAATTAATCTCATCCTATAATTGTGCATTGGCTTATGAGGTTACAAGAAAAGAAAAACATTAAATGATGACAAAAATAATGTAAATGTTTACTTGTTGGGCAGAGTATAAGTGCTCAAAATTTCTCTATACCTCTGGTGGTTCATCAGAAGCAAATCTTTGTGTGTTTTCTAATGCATACTTTCTTTACATTTTTTGCATGCTGTCTGGCTGTGATATGCTACAACTAGCTCTCTCTTTCTATGCCATGAAGGTCACCTCTGTATAACTATCCCTAAGGCAATTTATGAATAATGTTATGAGGAATCCCTAACTTTAAACCATAGCTCAGGTTCTTCTTGAGTAATAAAATACCAGCTATCAGGTAGGGAATTATTTTTGTTTCCTTGGCTACTCAAGCAAATATCATGCAAAGGGATGGCTTAAACAGTGGGAATTTAATGATCACAGTTTTGTGGTTAAGGAAAACCTCCAAGTCAGGGCATCATCAAGGTGGTGCTTTTTCCCAGCCGTCAGTGAAGTTCTGAGACTGGCTGTCCGTGATCCTTGGCTCTCGTCACATGGCAAGGCACACAGCAGCGTCTCCTGGTCTCCCTTTTCTTCTGGGGTCTGTTGAGGTTCAGCTTTTGGCTGTTCTCTCTGTGGCTTTCTCTCCATTTGAATTTCATTAGGCTTTGAAAGGACCAGAGTAATAGGATTAAGACCCGTCTTGAAACCTGGGACTGCATGACTCAGCCAAGTACAGAGTGGACCATGATGGTGGTTGATTGTATAAATGTAAGAAAGTTCTTAACATGAATGTCTAAAATCTTCAATAAAAATAACTTATAAAAATTTGTTTGCTATAAATTGAAAGCTATGCATCATTCATCATAGTTTACCTAATTTTATTTTCATATATTTCCTGGAGATTTACTTTAAAACGTAGATTTTGATCATTAAATTATTACAGATAGGTTTAAAAATTATGTAGAAGGTGATAATGTGATAGTTATTTTCCTCATTTTTGTCTTATATAAATGTAAAATTCAAATTGCACCTATGTGCAGGCAAGTCATTACCATGTAATTTGATAGATGAATAGTCTTTCTTACTTAATATAAATGATATTTTCTCTATCATTTAAAAATAATTATTCTCGGGTAAAATAAAATATCTCCTTATAAAAGTTTTTTTTAGACACACATGCGAGTTATTGTAATTTACATCTATAAACCAGCTTTCTATTATGTTATCTGATCAAGCTATTATATGAAGGAGATGGATAATATATATAATATTGCCCTGAATAGATATGTATTCCCTAGAAGCCAAATATGAACAAAAAGCGTTTCATTTTTTTGATGAAACAATTTCAAGCACAGGACATTTTGTCATCTTTATTAGTTTATTAGAAACCTGATATTGTCCCTACAGTGTTTCTTAAGCAGTGTGGTAACAGAGGTTGAGAAAGACCTCAGGTTTCAGAGTAAATAGGCCTCTTTTCCAAAACTTGAAGTCAGTGGCTATAATAAGCATACCTTGTGGTCCTCTGAATCACATGATGCATGTGTCAAATTATTTTCTTTAAAATTTTAATAAATACGTCAACACTGCTGCTGAATAGAACTTTCTACTCAGCCGTAGCACCAGCAGAGGCAAACAATATTTCCCCATTATCCTTAATATCAGTGAAAAATAGATTATTTTCCTGGCATTTGGTGTTTAGGATTCCTAGTCAACTTCTGTTCATTCCTTCGCCATGACTGTTAGCATCAAGTTTCCATTTGCTACATTTCCATTATCAGTTCCACTCTTCTGGAATCTTGTGTTTAGATTCCACATAGTAACTCATAAAATGTCACATCCAAGTCTGGCAAGTGGAAAAGAGGGGAATACCTTGCATCTTCTAAATCTCTCCATCATTTGAATTTATTTATCATAATTTTGAAACTTTGGAAAGCTACGTACAGAACATTATAGCATATTTCTATTGAACATTTACTCAAATGTAAACATCAAGAACAAGCTTTATCTTTCAAAATATCGTTGGCTTGGTTTAGAATCAGTTGATAATAGTCAATCATTTCTTATTCAACTCCAAAAATAAGTGAATAGATTGTTTTCAGTAACATAGGAATTAGATAAGAAATTGGTAATTACAGGTTACCTTCCAGCTTTCATCGTATGGGTAGATAATTATAGAAAAAATGATCTAATTAATTTAACCACTGGTGTACTAAAAAGTAATTGTGATGCAGGATTATGAAGACCTGAATTTGTATGTCTTTAGATAAATTATGTAGCCTTTTTAAATATGTTTCCTTAGATAAATGAATTTACCTTCTTAAATTATCTTAGTTTCTTTATTAATAAGATAAGGATGGTATATCCATTAATTCACTTAATGAGATAATAAACCACCTGTACAGTGCATGACATGGCAGTCACTTAATAAATGGAAGATATTTCTAAAAACAATCCATATCTCTCTATCTACCTATGTAAATATATATATAATTGAGAAGTTATAATCACAGTAATCAATAATCAAAATAAATGTTTTAGTGCAAACAATATAATGTAAACACCACTTTAAAATTTTCAGCTTACCTGAATACATTTTAAAAATGAAGAAACATAAATTGCAGGAGACAGTATTGGAGAATATATGAATTTTGTAAACATTTATTTAGCTGATTATCTTGCTGTTTCATAAAATAAATCATAAAAAATGTGTGAATTGTTCAGATTTATCTATAATGGATGTTCTCCCGGATTCTATGGTTTATATTGTATAATCTAAGAATGCTTTTTTTTTTAGAATTTTGACTTAACGCTGAGCTAAAATTCAATGCTTTAATACATTTTTAAAAGACTAGTCATACAACACAGTGCCTTATCTTCTTTAGTTTTATTTATGCATTTAACATAATTTTTAAGTATCTATATTTCTCCATCACTGAGCCAGGTCACTTAACTTTTGATGATTCTCTCTTTGTCAAATGATGGGGTTGGATAAGTGAGCTGGAATTTCTTCATCACTAGAATTCGATGACTCTGTTCCTATCTCCTCATTTTTGACCAGACTGCACTACTTTTCCACACTTCTTCATGAATATGTATCTTTGTTTTAACCATTTAGATTACCCTTCTTTAAGCTTGAGCCAATATTCCTGCATCATTTTGCCTACTGAGATGTCTGATGCTGACTGTAAAGGTCCACGTGCACGTGTTGATTTCTGGGAGCATGCGCTCTCAGCCGAGTCACAGGCAACACTGAATAAAATTATGACAACAGTTACTGCTATGAACTTGACATTGATGTTCTCTCTACCTTAGGCTATGACTTTCTTTACCATTTCTATTTATTAAGCTCTGTATTTATAGTTTTCCTTTTTTGTTTGGAATTTTGTCTATAAAACCTTAATCAAGAATTTTCTCCTGAATATTTTCATCTATATAACATGAATTTAATTTCCTCTTAAGGTAGTAAACTAATTTTTCAAATGATTAGCATTAATGAAAAATTTTCAAAGATGTGTTTTCCATACCAAGCAATTTGCCCCTCTGTAGTTTTATTATTGATGGTGTAGATAGGTTTTGATTCCATTAAACATGGATCATATTCTACTTAATTAAAATTTATTTACAAATTTTAACAGAAATTTATCTTTGGCTATATCGAGTTAATCTGCTCAGGAGCTATCCCAAGTTTTTTTTTTCTTTTTCGTTATTATGCATAAAATTTATGAGAGCAAAAGGATGATTTAAAGATATCACCTACTTATCTTATTAGAAAGTGGCAGTTGATGTTTATTCTGCAAACATTTAAGAAAAGAATAGGCCCTAATAGAAAGAGAATGAAGAGGATGTTTTAATTCTAGACCTAAGTCTAAGCCCGGGTGTGAATGAAGTCTCGTGTGTTCTGGATCATTTCACCAAAAAGCTTCAGTTTACTTTGTGGTCAAACATCTTGCTTGTGTTCTTTTTTCTTTTTTTACTTTTTAAAATTGTGAAATATAACATATATACAAAGACAAGCAATCAATATCAAAGTACATTTTAACAAGTAGTAATAGAACAGATTTCAAAGTTTGGAATGGGTTACAGTCCCACAATTTCAGGTTTTCCTTCTAGCTGCTCCAAGACACTGGAGACTAAAAAGAAATATCAATATAATGATTCAGTAGGTATATGCATTTGTTAAATCTTAACTTCTCTGTTATAACTCCTCCTTCTCCTTTGAGTGTTCTCCCAATCTTTAGGGATTTATGTTATGCCATTCTAACTGCTTATGTTGAAAAGGGCATCGACAATATGGGCTAGGGGGCTGGAGCTGGTGGATGCTCTTGGATATACTGGTACCTCTTGGTTTCAGGGTTTATCTCGCCTAGGAACCAACTGAAGGATTTAGGTTTCTGAAAAGTAAGCTTAGTGCATGCAACTTTGGTAAGATCTCAGACAGAGCCCTGGGTGTTCTTTAGGGGTAAAAGGAACGATGTTGGTTGGAGTTTGGCAAACCATTTGTTAGTGTTCTTAAGTGATTTTGCCTTGGATAGCTCAGTCCAAATCATTTTTAGAAAGTTTAAAAGACAATAGGAATTTGACCAAGATGGTGAGATTAAATTCTAATTTTCTTTCTTGCGAAGATGCCAGTAATAATTGCTGTTATTATTCAGCTGTTCACCATTTAATTAAGTGTCCTGTGGAAACATCTTGAAAGGTAATATATTACCTTGGTATTATTTGTCTCTGTGTTTTCATAAAAGTGTGTCATTACCAAAACCTTACCTCTTGATTTAGGAATTTCCTACCAAATATCTTGTGCTTTGCAGAAGTGGAAAACACACCTCCTAATTATGACTCACAGTTCACGCTCTGTTGTCAAAAAGAAGTAGTGAGAGTATATTACCTGGAATGGAAATTGAGGAATCCAACTGTATACTTCCCCATTTAACCTGTAAATCTTTATAAGTAAAAGCATTCAAATCAGCAGAACCTCAGCAAAAGTATCCTTGGAACTGGCAGATGCTGTTGCAGAGCTATTAGTTATAATTTCAGAGAATGTATATAATAAAATTGAAGTGCATGAAGTTTTTAAAAGTGAAAATAGGCAATTATGAGAATTATAAATCAATTAGGATAAATATGGGATCAATCTGTAAAAAATTGGAAGTACATGAAATTAGCAAATAAGTTATAGTACAATAAAGTTATGCTGCACAATGTTTTCCACTATGACAAAATATCAAGATTATAGTCACAGAGAAAGCAAAACAGTCAATCTTTTTGGACTTTATAGAAATTCTAGATTGGATCCTAGAGACTACTTAATAGCTTTATGAGTGATGTATAGGTTATAATTTTTAAAATCTCACGAGTTTTTGAGAAATACATAAAATGGTTGATATTAATAAGTGCAAGGATTAAAACTAATTTGAAATTTAAAAAAAAATGGATGAAGTTTCAAAGATATAAGAAAATGTGTAAAGGTACCTAAAACTGCCTTCATGCATACTGAACATAATTATTTGATTACAAATAAAAGTAGGATTCATAAATTTTGAATATAATGGATTACTGTTATTAAACTCTTAATTGTTATAAGGACACTGACAACCTGAAATGTGTATGCTTACTAGCCCTAGTTTAAAATGATGATCGTTAGAGGAGAAGATTCTGATTGTAATTCTTCTTTTAGAATATCATTATTCACAACAGGTCATATTTATTGATAATGTATATTAGACATTACATTCTGTATATATAAAATATATATTTCATTTAATCTTTTTAACAACCCTCTCTGGTAGGTATTATTTGATTTATGCTCAGTTTACATCCAATAAACTAAAACACGGAGGATTTATACAGATTTCAGAGGTCACAGAGCTAATAAACGGCCAAGCCATGTAGTTTAACAGCACAGTATGAACTCATAACCACTACTCTGTACAGTCATGTATGCATATTTGGCAGAGAGTATGGTTAGATAATTTCAGATGCATGAAGCAGGTGGGAGGAAGCAGGGATCTTATTTTAGACCAGATTAATGATTTGGAAAATATGAGAATGTTAAATGAAGTATGCTAGTTGCTGAATATCACACAATCTCTGAAGTCACACATTTTATGAAGTTGGCTAGTTGACTCAGATAAGCCGTCACTATGCCAGCTCTTTCCTGAGAAGATGAAGACAAATTAATGGAAATTTAATTTATAATTAGAAAGTGTAAAACTCTGAAGAATGTTGAGAAAACTGGGGCAACTCAATCAAACTCGGAGACCATAACCTATTGAACATTTGAGAAACTGGTTGATGAATCAGGCTGCTAATGCTGGCACAGCCAGGGCAGATGACAGGTGTAGGAGACATTGTGAGGTATGTTATTTAAGTAGCTGGCACAGAGGCCAATCAAGGGCAGTCCAGATACTATATGGACAGCAGGAGGCTAGGAAGGTGTCTTGTATCAGACCACAAGACCAGAGGTTAGATTTTTATACAAGATAAGAGAACATCAGGTTTCTTTGGAGTAAGAAGACTTACTTTCTGAAATAAAGCATGATAAGGTTAACATAAGCATTAACAAGGATATTCTAACATGATATAAAAATATTACCTTTTAGACAGTACTCAGATGGTTAAGAAAATCTTTTAATAACTTTTAATTAAGAATAAACTAATAATTTACATTATTGTTCAGAAAAACCAAATTTTAGTTTTGTATGTGCACATGGTTTTACGCAAATTAAAAATATCATAAACAGGCTTATTAATTTTTGGTTAGAATTTAATATGATAGAATTTACTTTCATAAAAATTTTAAAACATCTTATAATTAGCAGTGACTAAAATCTATTTTCTTAAACATTCCACAATTTTCCCCATCCATCCATGAATTCTAGTCAGCAAAAGACAACAAAATTTACTGTCATATTAGAAATATGTTGGTTTATAAAGTTGTGCTGGTTTGAAAGGATGTATGTCCCATAGAAAAGCCATGTTTTAATCAAAATCCCATTTCATTAAGGCAGAATAATCCCTATTCAATACCATATGTTTGAAACTGTAATCAGATCATCTCCCCGGAGATGTGATTTAATCAAGAGTGGTTGTTAAGCTGTAGGTGACGACATGTCTCTACCAATTTGGGTGGGTCTTGAGAAGTTTCTGGAGTCCTATAAAAGATGAAACATTTTGGAGAATGGAGATTTGGAGAGAGCAGAGAATGCTGCAGCACCATGAAGCAGAGAGTCCACTAGACAGCGACCTTTGGAGATGAAGAAGGAAAACACCTCCCGGGGAGCTTCATGAAACAGGAAGCCAGGAGAGAAAGCTAGCAGATGACACCCTGCTGAGTTGGAACTAAGGTAATTCAGCATACAGGGATAAGGAAGACATTGCCTATGTTTTAGAACCTCATCTACTCTTTGAGAGCAAAAAAAGAAAGTTTCATAGTGTCCACAGCCTAGGCTTTTTATGTAGCACATGATCTAACTCGAGTTGTCTAGATAGATCATTTAAACAATCCAAAACCTTTATAGCTTAATGAAATGCCTGGACACACCCCAGAGTATATTAAGCAGATAATCAAAAAGTATAGGCATTGGCGGGCCGCGGTGGCTCAGCGGGCAAAGTGCTTGCCTGCTATGCCGGAGGACCTCGGTTCGATTCCCGGCCCCAGCCCATGTAACAAAAAACGGAAAAACAAAATACAATAAAAAACAAGAAAATGTTTAAAAGATGTTTCCCTTTCTTCCTTCCTTCCTTCCTTCTATCCTTCCTTCCTTCTCTCTGCCTTTCCTTTAAAAAAAAAAAAAAAAAAAAAAAAAAAAAAAAAAAAGTATAGGCAAAGTCCCTTGAGGGATGGGGAAAAAATTATGGAACTATTAACTTTATCACCAGGGAACCCCCAGATACTGTTCCAGACATTAAGGAGACCAAATCAATAGGCCAAGCCCTTGATCTTGAGGCTTGCTCTTGTGATGCTTATGTATGTAGCAGAGCAGCTTAGCCTACTTATAGGTATGCCTAAGAGTGACTTCCGGAGGACAGCTTTTGTGGCTCAGATGTGGCCTTTCTGCAAGTGAAACCATTGCCTTCTCCCTTACATGGGACATGACATGCAGGGGTGAAAATCTCCCTGACAGCATGGAGATGGCCCCCAGGGATGACCCTGGCACTATGGGATCAACAATGCCATCTGACCTAAAGGGGGAAAAGAAGTGCAACAAATAAGGTATCAGTGGCTGAGAGAGTTCAAATAGAGTCAAGAGGCTACACTGGAGGTCACTGTTATGTAAGGTTCAGTTAAACATTATGACCTATCCTAACTTGCCAAACCCCAACCAAAACATTCCTGTCAATCCTAAAGAATATCTAGGGTGTTATATAACATTCTACAAATGTTCCATGCCCCAGGGTTACTCTCCAAAACCTACAACCTCCAGATGGGTTCCTGGACCAGATAAGTTCTGAAAGGCAGAGGAGCCAGCCTTTCCAGGACATCAACTAGTTCTATCTCCCATTCCATATTATCGACAGCCCCTTCCAACATGAAAAAGTTAGAATGGCCATACATTTATTTGACACTCTTCAAATATCCCTGAAGAGTGAGAAAAAGATCAAAGGTGATGTTGGAATTATACAGAAAAGGTAGGGCTTAACAAATAAGTACGAGTGCTGAATCATAATATTGATATTTCTTTTAGCCTCCAGTACCTTAGAGCAGCTAGAAAAAAGCTTATGGCATTATAACCCATACCAAACACTGAAATTTGTTCCATACATAATTGTTGCGATGGACTTTGAAATTTATTGCCTTTATGTATAATTCTTTTTAAAGAGAAGTATAACGGAGAAGATAGGATTGGACAAATAAGTATGTCTGCTGAATTACTATATCAATATTTCTGTCGGTCGCCAGTGTCTTGGAGTAGCTGCAAGAAAAAATGAAAAATTTTGGAACAGTAATCCATACCAAACTTTAAAATCTGTTCTATAACTACTTGTTAAGATGTACTTGATAATTTATTGCTTTTTTGTATATTTTTTATATTTCACAATAAAAAAACAAAAATATTTATTTTATTAGAAATAGGCACTTGCTTTTTTTCAGGAAAATGTCTACTGAGTGGCTATTCAGTGGCCACAGTGATGGTCTAGCAATAAAGAATTATATAAGAAAAATATAGAAGTTAATGATGTATAGGCTTTACACTGAAGATTAAAGAGGCATTTAGTATAGTCAGAATCTGAAATAATCAATCAAAATGAAGCTTACTATATAAAATATCAGAATTAGGTAAAAAATACAAATTAGAAAGAACAATTAATTGTTGAATTCAGGACAAGTATAGTCTTGAAGGTTAAGTGGGCATCTAAAAATGGTTATTCTGGTGGGAAGGATAGTAAGAAAAGGATTATACAGGAAGGAAATATAAAAGCACAACAGAGAAAAAAACTGTTTGTGTCATATTTTAAGTGCATGAAACAATAATTTCTTTTAGAAATTTTGTTGGTTTCTACCCAAAGTTAAATAATTGGAAGCCAATCTGTTTTCAAATTCACGTCAGTCTCAGAACTTGTGTTGGAAATTAAAGGAGAAACATTTATAATGAGAACCTGATGACGCTAAGAAATCTTCTCTGCCAGGCAAGAGGAGTGGATTTGAAGTTGTAAGAGAAAACCAAAGGAAATGTGTCTTGAACCCGTTCTGACGTATAATAACACAGACAGAAGAAAATCAAAGTTTTGACAGAGAAAAATAAAACCAGTTAAGGTCTAGAAGCATCTTCATTGAAGGTGTTCATTTGATTCTGCCTGTTAAAGTAAATCAGCCAGGTTCCTTCAAGTCAGATGTTTTAGCTCCCACCTGTGTTTGAAGTCTGCCTGACCTTTGGCATCTTCAGCTTCAGTGTCTCCAGCCCTATTCATTTACCAGGCACAGCCTAGTATGCTGCTGTGGGTAGAACTTCTGCTTTCTTAGGACAGAAGCATCCATGTGCATAAGTTCCCCAGCTTACTTAAAACCATACCTACTTCACAGTCAGAAAAGGAGCCCCTTAGGATTGTTGATAGCACAGCATTTTAATTAATGGGTCTATTACAGAAATAGTGATAGAAGACTCCTGATTTGAAAACCCTGGCAAGAGTTCTTCCTTCATGATTGTATCTGTATGTGACTTTAAAATACTTGGCAGTCTAAGTAGTTGTAAAAACAAGCACTATTTATTTAATATCTATTATGTGATAGGAAGTACATGAATGAATGTAAATGTTTGCTCATGTCATTTGAAACTGTTTCTACATCAGATTTTTATCACTCCGTATACTTCTGGAAGATTTTAACAAACTAACCTCAATATTTTCTGAGAGGAAAACAAAAATGCAGCTTAATTGTTCTCTCCTCTATGGACAATAGCTTTGACCTTACAGAAATTAATATTGCATCCTTCAGATAAAAGAATAAATATGCTTTATCCCCACAACAATCATTTTATTGCTAAAGTGAATAATTTATTTTGCTTCAAAACAAAATTAATAGGGATTAAGTAAATGTTCTAGTTTGCTAGCTGCCGGAATGCAACACACCAGAAACGGAATGGCTTTTAAAAGGGGGAATTTAATGAGTTGCCAGTTTACAGTTCTAGGCCGAGAAAATGTCCCAATTAAAACAACTCTATAGAAATGTCCAATCAAAGGCATCCAGGGAAAGATACTTTGGTTCAAGAAGGTCGATGAAGTTCAGGGTTTCTCTCTCAAGTGAGAAGGCACATGGCGAACATGGTCAGGGCTTCTCTCTTGGCTGGAAGGGCACATGGCAAACATGGCATCATCTGCTAGCTTGGTCTCCTGGCTTCCTGTTTCATGAAGCTCCCGGGAGGCGTTTTCCTTCTTCATCTCACTGGCTGGTGGACTCTGCTTCTCGTTACCATGTTGCTGTGCTCCCTCTGAGTCTCTTTCTCCAAAATGTTTCCTCTTTTATAGGACTCCAGTAAACCAATCAAGACCCACTCAAATGGGTGGAGACATGTCGTCCCCTAATCCAGTTTAACAACCATTCTTGACTAAAGCACATCATCCAGGGAGATGATCTCATTACAGATTCAAACATACAGTATTGAATAGAAATTATTCTACCTTTATGAAATGGGATTTATATTAAAACATGGCTTTTCTTAGGGGGCATACTTCCTTTTAAACCAGCACAGTAAATATATATGAATATTTATTACCTAGTTTATAAAGCCTCCTCTCTTTCAGTTGAGTTTTCTCTTGTACGCCTTGAAAGACTAAAACATTGACTTCTAAATAGGTTTCACTGTTTTATGAATTGTGAACATTTGTACATTGTAACTGCAAACAACCTATAGCATTCTTTTATGCATCATGCTTTTAAAAATGGCTGACTTAGACAATTTAGAATCTCACCTTTATTTTAATGGCTCTTGTTCAATTCTTAGGGTGTCCCTCAAGCTCCCATTACCTTCATCTTTATTACTTTGTGACATTGTTTCTGATGTCACAAGCGTCTTAATCTTAATCTGCTATCAATAACTCAGCCCATTTTTCCAACGCTCTTGTTTCTCCAATATAAATGTATAGAAGCTATTGTTAATCCAAATCTTTCCACTTTCTTTGCATTGCTGACAGACTATTCTTTATCTGAAGGTCTCAACTGAAATATTTGCTATGTAAAGGGTATAATTTTCAGTCAATGCAAAAATTGCTTTTTGTTTTCTGCTCCACTCTATCATTCTCTTAAAATGCAACTGATCTCAAATTTTAATATCTTTCTATACCTTTTGCTAAACAATGGTAGGAAAGTGGACATGCTTCATATTTTTCTCAGGTCTCACTTATAATTTTACAGAAAGCATCATGTTAAAATTCCAGAAGAAAATGTCACTCAAGGAATGTAAGAAAACCATCCCTGTAATTTTATCCTTGGAGATAATAAAATATGTGCAATTTTTTATTGAAAATTCTAACTCTGTTCCTAGATATTTATCATGAAACTGTGATAATTGTCTAGTGAAGTATGAATTCATCCCCACATTCTGTAGAAAAAGGCTCATATACATGATAGGTCGACCCAATGCTAAAATCTACAACAGGGAATAACTTCACGTGGAGACGCATATGCATTCCTTAACTTGCATGTCTAGGGAGAATTGTAGGATGATATATAGAGAATATGATATAATTTGGGGTAAATAAATACCCTGTATATGTGCATTTATATTTGTATAAACATAGCAAATATCTGAAACGATGCATTGTGAACTATTAGTTTTTTCATTTGAGTCAGTATATGATAAAGATTGAAATCTATCGCATTTTACCTTAGGGTAAAGCACAGGCTTACCAATACTTAAATCTGTTGTTTAAATCTATTGCAATAAACATCTGATGCTTTTTGAATTTTAGAGTAAGTAAAAGATATAAAAATAATTTATATGTAAAAAAAGATGAAATATTGCAAAGAAGTCTATGTTTATTTTATGCACAATGTGTTAAAATATTAGTCAAGTTAAGCTTGGTTATACTGTAGTAACAAACAGTCTGAAAATCTGAGCAGCCTTGAAAACCAAAGTTATATTACTTTTCCACGCTATTGGGTTGTAACACATTGAACCCCATAATAGAATAGCCTGGAGCTGGAAAGAAAAGTTAGCATGGCAAACCACATTTCGGCCCTTAAAACTTCTGATAAGTGATGTGCATCACTTATATTTCAAGTTATCTGATTACACCTGAGTTCAACAAGGCCTCCTCTACTGCAGGTCACTGTAAATATGGATACCAAGTAAGGCCCTTTCATGACCTGTTCTTTCCTCACCTGCTCCAGTAAAATGGCTGCTTTGGAAGGTAGCAAACATGAATCACACATTTTAGCCCTTACTAATTCAATACCTTATGGTTTCTAAAAAGTACAAAACTAAGGTTCATTTCCTGGTGCCTGCCCAAGTTAAAAAAAAAAAAAAACGTACAAAACAAGACTCAGTGATTGCTTTATTACATGGGTTGACAATTTAATACATAGTTATCAAATGTTGATAATCATAGTATGTATTTCCCTGCTACATCTTTACCATGATACATATACTATTTTCATTTGACTACCATGTTTTCGGCAACTAAGAAATGTTTTTGCATTAACTTTATTGATATTTTGGTTTCTTAAAAATGTGTTTAGTCTTTCTAAATTATGACCACTGCTATACAACAAAATGCTTCAAGACATATTTTAAGTTAAAATGAAATCAGGATGTGGGATCACCTATACTCTTCATCACATCTTGGACATTGTGAAATGTAAACAAAGGCAAAAGATATATACTTATACGCCGGTTAGAAAAGACTTACATACCCCAGAAAAGCCATGTTTTTATCCTAATCAATCTTGTAGGAGCAACCATTTCTTTAATCCCTATTGAGTTTAATGTAGATTGGAATCTTCTGATTAGATTATCTCCATGGAGATGAGACTCACCCAATTGTGGGTATTAACTTTTGAACAGAGCGAGATGTAACTCCACCCATTCCAGGTGGGTCTTGATTACTTTCCTGGAATCCTTTAAAAGAGGAAGCATTTTGGAGAAAGTTTGAGATTCCAAGAGAGCAGATCCACCAGAAGAATGAGAGCTAGAGCCCATGCAACCAGACACTTTTGGAGATGAAGAAGGAATACTATATTTTATACAGCGGAGGATTTTACAATGGGATGCTCCAAATTTCCAAAAGCCATTTTATAATTTATCCTAATATTTACCAAGCACTGAGGCATGAAAAATATCTCTGAACTTTTTGACAGCTGCAGTAATATTAAGGCACAGTATATGCATAGTGAAAACAATCATTAAGAAATAAATCTAACTCTGTAGCCAAGCAATTTTTACGTAATCAAAATGTTCAGCTAGTATTTGCAGATGTAGTTTTCTATTTATGTAATGCCTTAATTGAATTTTTCTACTTTAATATGTGAAAATATTTTGTCAAAATTAAGCCTCAAATCAGGGCTTCCTTACATTTTCATCTTCAAAATAAAGTGATTGGTGTAACTTGCACAGTCTTTATAACCAAGGAAGTCGTCAAACACCTAGAAACACACAAACATAGAAGGACATATTTAGAACTGACTGTAAATTGATAACGTGTGATAGAATGGCTCAGTAAATTGGGAAAAAGTGAAACATAATATCCATTACACAATTACAAGACTATTACTATTTTAACAGCATATATACAAAAGAATGGGGGGGTTGGTGCAAGAGTAGTTAAGTGGTAGAATTCTCAGATGCCATGTGGGAGACCTGGTTTGATTCCCAGTCCATGCACTTCCCCAAAAAAACAAATAAACAAGCAAAACAAACAAACATACAGAAACAAACAATCAAAAATTCAACAAATGGTGCTGCAATAATGGAATACTCATATGGAAAAATAAGGAAATGTGACCCCACCATGGAGCATACAAAAAAAGAAAAAAAAGCAGAGGAAAGTGTAAGATTTTAAGGAAGAATGAAATACATTTTTACCAATACTTTTTGGAAAAGTGATAAAATGGAAATTGATATGGAAAAAGGTAACCTGTGCCTTTCTACATGTTTTGCAAGTGATGATAAACTGCAAATATCAGTGGCTCGGAAGCGGAGTTTACATCTCACTGCGTAAAAGTATGCATTTAAGAAGGGGTGTACAGGAAATACATGCTACAGGTAAAATCTAATATTGAGGTAATAATGAAAAAGGAATAAGATGTTTGGAAAAAAATTTGTTCTATAGCCCCTATTCCACAAGTATCCATTAAGTGTCTAATATGCCTGGCTCTGCCCTCGGCATTAGGTATACAACAATAATCAAAAAAAGGGATCTACTCTCACAGAATGTGGCTTCTGGTAAATTAATACTTGCAAGGAAAAATTATTAGTTCCTAAACGTAGTTTTATGTAAAAAGTAAACCCTCTTAATTTCCAAGTTTAATTCCAAATAATGAAGAAATGGAAGAATGCCTGTTTGTTATTCACAAGATTAAAGAGACTGAAAGACATCTGGACTTAAAAAGTCAAATCAGACTCTGGAAACCTGTATTACAATATCTACTACATTACTGGGGAGAATGCAAAAGGTTGCAGTACATTGGAAAACAGTTGGGCATTTTCTTGTACAGTGAAACATCAACTAAGCATAATGATCCAGCAATTTCGTCCCTAGGTGTTATTCCAAGAAGAATAAAACATGTCCATACAAATACGTCTATATGTATGTTCACAGCAGCCTTATTCACAATAGCCAAAAAGGCAGAAATAACCCAAATCTTCATCAACTGATGAATGGAAAAACAAATTTTGGTATATCTATATAATGACATGCTAATGAGTAATAAAGAAACAAAATATCGATCCATAGCTACAACATGGATGAACCTCAAAAACATTATGCTAAATGAAAGACGCCAGTTACAAAAGACTAAATACTATAAGCTTGTGTCTTAGTTTCCAGGCTACTATGACCAATTCTAACACAATGGGCAGGCTTAAATAACAGAAACCTATTGGCTCATGGTTTCAGAGGCTAAAAGCATTACGGCTGGCTGGCAATTCTTGGGTTTCCTTGGTTTTACCATCACTCCATGATGTCCTCTTCTGTCATTTTTGAGTTCTTGCTGACTTCTGGCTTCTGGGCTCCTCCCCAAGAATTTCTCTTTATAAAGCTTTCAATAATAGGACTATGACTATTCTTATTCAGTTGGCCGTACCTTAATGGAAAATAAGATCTTTAAAGGTTCTATTTACATAGATTCACACCCACAGGAATGGGATAAAAATTAAGTCTATTTCCCCACCTCCACCCCCCAGGATACATAATTCCATCTAAAACATAATCCATTTGTTAGAAATGTTCAGAGAAGGTCAATTTGTAGAGGAAGAAACTAGATTAGTGATTGTCAGAGCTGGGGGCGGAAATGGAGTTGATTGCATTTGGGCACAAAAGGACTACTAAAATTGTATTTTTATGATGGTTACATAACTGTAAATTTTACTAAAAGTGTCAAGGACATTTACATTTTAAATGATTAAATTTATGGTATGTAATTGTACCTCAAAGAAAGAATTTGGAAAAAATGCATCTACCTTTTAATTATTGAATTGAATTAGCAAAATATAAGGTCTAAAATATTTTTAATATAAAGGCTTAAGGAAAACTAATCTTACAAATAATTATATCATTGATATACATTAAAAAAATAATATAGTAAATAGTAAATAGAAAACTTTGATGGCCAACATATTTGATGATAATTGCCTAAACATTTATCTGGAGGTTAAATGTTGCATATTGCATTTAATTTATAGGTTTTAATACTATGTTTTAATTTGTGACTGAACACAGGTTTTTATAACACTTAATGTTCCCTTTTTCATAGCTCTGGGGAATTTACTTTTCCTCATATGTACTTTAGTTTTAAGACTTTGGTTAATAATAATAAACTACAAAAAATATGCCAAGAAGCACCAGACTTCAAATTTATACTGAAGTTAACATGAATATCAGCCAAGTATATGTTGATGCTTTAGTTAATTTAGGTCAAAGATATTAAAATGGTGTATGCTTTGCTTTCATACTTTACCCACCTTGAACATACCACAAACAGCAATATTCAAAGTCATCTAATTTCACTCTTCTAGTGTGTATCATTGTATAAAATCCCAATTTAGTGGTTTTATAAGATAGTAATGGCAATGCTGATGATACTGATAATGTAGTATGTTGACTCATTTATTAAGCACTTACTGTATGCCAATCACAGTTCTGTGTGCTTTTAAGGAGGTCCTTACATGATACCTGCAAAACTTTTGGGAGATAGATAAGGAAATGAGGAAAATGAGAATCAGGTAACAAGTGATTTGTGCCAGGTTCTACAGGTAAGAAGTCTAAATGTAAGTATTAAAACCCAAGACCACTGAATCTGAACTCCTAGATAATACATTTAATGATAGGAAACTCAATACTTACTTCCTGATGAAATCAATATTTCACTGAAATAGTTAAGGTTTATTTTGGATGAAGGGGAAACTAAGGTAGACAAATGTTGAAGTATTTGTAATTTATCTATTCTATCTGATTCATTCAAAAGAATAAATGTAATAACTTAGGTATGTTAGGAAGCATAAAAATAAGGTACACACTGTGTGTGTGGGGAGCTTCTTAACCTTTATAAAAGACATTAAGGTGCTAATAAAAGAAGCACAATGAACTCCAAATAGAATAAATACAAATAGCTCTACCTCAAGACAAATTCTAAACAGTCTGCCAAATGTTGAAGAGTAGCAGAAAATCCTGAATGCGATAGAGGAAAAGAATATGCTATGTACAAGAGAAATCACATAAGACTGAATTTAGACTACTCAACTGACACTAGGGAGGTGAGAAGGCAATGGTATGATATATTTAAGATACTGAAAGAGAAAAACTTCCAGCCATGAATTTTGTACCAGTCAAACTGTTCTTCAAAACTGAGGGAAGACCAACAAAATACACACCCACAAAGGCTGAGAGAATATGTTAACAAGAGACCAGCTCTACAAGAAATAATAAAGGGAGTTCTGTGGGCTGAAAAAAAAAAAAGACAGGAGAGGGAGGTCTGTAGGAGGACACAGAATTGAAGAGTACCAGTAAGGGTAACTTAAAGTATAGAAAGAGACTAAAGGAAAAGAACATATAGATCTGACAAATAAAATCCAAAGGATAGGATGGTGGACTCAAAAAATACCTTTACAATAATATCTTTGAATGCTAATGGACTAATCCTATCAATTAAAAGACACACAATGGATTAAGAAATATAATACAGCTATATGCTTCTTATAAGAGATTCATCTTAGACCCAAGGACATAAATAAATTGAAAGTGAAAGTATGGAAAAATATGTTCCATGCAAGCTGTAACCAAAAGAAAACAGGAGTAGCTATACCAATATCAGACAAAATAGACTTTAAATGTAAAGACATCATAAGAGAGAAAGAAGGGCATTATCTATTACTAAAAGGGACAATTAACCAAGAAGATAAAGCAATCATAAACATTTATACTCTCAATCAAGGAGCTCCAAAGTACACAAGACAGACAAAATTGAAGGGAGTGATAGATGTTTCAACAATAATAGTAGAAGACTTTAATACACCACTCTCCTCTATAAATAGAACAACCAGACAGAGGATCAACAAGAAAATAGAGAACTTAAACAATTTGGTAAGTGAATTAGACTTAATGTTATATGACATTAAGTGTCATATGCTGGGGCACACAACAGGTCTTTATGAATTTAAAAACATTGAAATTATTCAAAGCACTTTTTCTGATCACAATGGAGTGACCCTGAAAATCAATAACTGAAAGAACAAGAACTTTGACAAATATAGATTAAATAACACTCTTATACAATGAGGGGTCAAAGAAGAAATTGCTAGAGAAATTAGTAGCTATCTAGAGATGAATGGAAATGACAATATAACATATTAAAACTTATGGGATGTGGCAGTGGCTGTTCTGAGAAGGAAATTTATTGCCCTAATATCTATATTAAAAAAGTAGAAAGAGCAAAAATTGGGGACTTACCTGCTTACCTAGAGGAACTTGAGAAAGAACAGCAAACTAACCCCAATGCAAACAGAAGAAAAGAAATAACGAAGATTAAAGCAGAGTTAAATGAATGGGAGAACAAAAGAACAATAGAAAGAATCAATAAAATAAAAAATTGGTTCTTCAAGAAAATCAATAAAATTGATAGGCCACTAGGCAGGCTGACAAAGAAAAAAGAACGAGGATGCAAATAAAAACATCAGAAATGAGAGGGGGTTACTATCACAGACTCTGAAGAAATAAAGAAAAAAAATCATAAGAAGATACTATGAACAACTATACACCAACAAACTAGACAACTTAGATGAAATGGACAAATTTCTGGAAACATATTTCCAGAATAAACAAGCTACACTGACTCAAGAAAAAATAAAAGATCTCAATAAACTAATCGTGAGAAAAGAGATTCAATCAGTCATCAGAAATCTTCCTACAAAGAAAAGCCCAGGGTCAGATGGCTTCACAAGGGAATTTTATAAATTACTTGCAAGAACTAGCACTAATCCTGCTCAAATTTTTCCAAAGAAATGAGGAAAAAGGATCACTGCCTAACTCATTTTATGACACTAACATCACTTTAATACCAAAACCTGGTAAAGATATTTCAAGAAATGAAAACTACAGACCAATCTCCCTAATGAACATACATGCAAAATTTTGCAACAAAATATTAGAAAATTGAATCCAAGAGCACATTAAAAGAATTATACACCATGATATTTTATTATAAGAATTTATAACATCAAGAAAAGTTGAAAGAAATGTATAGTTAACATCTATATACATCACCTAAATATTATTATTCTTTTTTGTCCCTTACCTAGCTAGTAAGAATCCTGTTATCCATCCTCAAACCATCATTTCTTTAAAAAATGCATTTCATATATGTTGCAGACATCAGTATACTTTCTCCTAAATAACACCACCACAAATATCATTTACCTGAGTTTACAACTTTGTATACAGTTTCTTTTTCTTTAAGTTTAAATGGACTTACAATGAAATGTACAAATCTTAAGTGTATTATTTGGTGAGTTTTGACAAATGCACAAAAAAATCCTTTGAAGATATACAGCATTAACATTACCCCTGGAAAATCCTTCTTGCCACTTCCTTTTCCGTCTCTGCCCCCACCACCCAGAAATAAACACTGTATGATTTCTCCCACCATGTGCTAGTACTGTCTTTCTAGAGCTGCACTGAGTGAAATCATACCTTATGGAGACTTTTGTAACTAGCATTTTTTTTTTAACTTAGTATAACACTTGAGATTCACCCATATTGTTGCATGAATCAACAATATACCATTTCCATTATTGAACACAATTCCATTGTATGAATCTAACACAATTTCTTTATTCCTTAGCCTATTTATGTCTATGTGGGCCAATTCCAGTTTTTTGCGTATTATGATTTAGTTTCTAAAAATATTCCTGTACAACTTTTTTTCGTAGACAAGTTTTTATTTATTTTGGGTAACTGTCCTGGTATAGGATTGTTGGATCTTAGCATAGAAGGATATTTACTTAATAGAAACTGTGAAACATTTTTCCAGATTTGTACTGTTTTAAACACTGTCCCCCTTCTCCCAGTCTCTCAAAGTTCTGATTGTTCTATATATCATCATCTTAATTCTTAAAGTCAGGTAACATAAATCTTGTTTTTCAGGATTACTTTGAATATTCTTAAGCTGTTTCAATGTCTATATAAATTTTAGAAATGACTTGTACATTTCTTTAGAAAAACTTCCTGGTATTATGATTGGGATTGCATTGATTCATAGATGAGTTAGGGATGAAATGAAATCATAATACTATTGAATTCTCTAATATAGCATATATATTTTTATGAAATCTAATCAATTTGTTTGTGCCTTTAATTTTCTCAATATTCTACTGTTCTTAGTGTGGAAGATGTTACATTTATTTAGGTGTTTTGAATTTTTTATCTTGTTGCAAATGGAAATGTTTCTTATTTCATTGCCAATGTTTTATTATTCATATATAAAATCTCAACTGATTTCTGCATCCTGCAATCTTTAAAAATCATATAGCAGTGTTCATAGTTGACTCTGTAGATTCCTTAGGATATTCTGTGTAAGAAATCATGTCATCTGCAAAAAGGGAAAGTTTTCTTCTTCCTTTCTGAGCCTTATTCCCATGATTTCTTTCACTTGCATTATCATGAGGCTATTAACTACAAGCAAATATGATAAACCTTGTTTTCTTCCTGGTTTTATGGGGGAAGTATTAAAACTCTCATCATTAAATGTAGCATTACCAGAAGGATTATTCACTGAATTCCCTTCTATGAAGTTCAGTTTCATTTGTTGAGGGTTTTATTGTAAATGAATCTATTAAAATAACCATGTTTTTTTCCCACAATATCCCATTGATATGGTAAATTATTTTGATTCATATTCAAATGTTGAAACAACCTTGAATTCCTATAATTAGCCCTATTTACTCCTGATGTATTATACAGCTTATATTTTTGGAATTTGATTTGCTGATACATATTTAAAGTATTTTGCATCCACATTTACGAGATACAATGATCTGTTCATTTTTTGTGTGTGATGGCATTGTTAGGTTTTGGGATGAGATTCATCCTGGCCTCAACAAGTTAGGTGGTGTTTATTCCTTCTATTTTTCTGAAAATATTTCTGTAAGATTGTGTTATTTCTTCCTCAAAGGTATAACAGAATTTATCATTGAAATTACCTGGGCCTTGGATTTTATTTCTGGAAAGTTTTCTGATAACAAATTTGATTGATTTAGTAGATATAGTGCCATTTACAGTTATTTAGTAAATGTAATGCCACTTACAGTTTCTGTTTCATCTTTAGTCACTTTTAATAAGTCATAGTTTTGGAGGAATTTGTTCACTTAATCTAAATTTACAAACGTGTTGGTATATTGCTAGGGAAGTCATGGGCATCCTAGCAGCCATCTCCCAGCCCTTAGTGAACCCTGTCCTTTCCCCTCTTGCACATGTTTCTATACGTTTCTATGTCACAACCCAGGGGAGATGTTAGGTTTCAAGTGTGACAACAAGCTACCCAGAAATGGAGCGGCCAGGGTGGGAGTTTTCACGAAGGCGCCTTCGCTAGATGGCTTTTTGCTAGATGGCAGAGCCCCTCTCTCTGTGGGGTATAAAATCCCAGTGCTTGGCCGGCATAGGTCTTTAACCTACAAAGAAAAGCCGGTGTCCAGAGCTGCTATCCACTGACCTGACCTGAGCAGCTCTTCTCCTGAGGGACAAGCCATGAAGGGACCTCTTCCCTGCTCTTTTGAACCTTTTGTGCTGTTTAAGTAATACAATAGTCATTTGTTGAAAATTTCCATTGTGCTTGAACCTATTTTCCTGTGGCACACCATGTAATGGTTCCTGCCACATTTATTTATTCACAGTATTTTCTAATAATTAGTTAATGTTTGAAGGATCTGTTGTCAAAACTCCTCTTTCGTTCCTGATATTGTTCATTTGAGATTTTTTCTTGGTTACTCTAATTAGGTGGTAGATTTTGCTGATCTTTTCAATAGCCATCATTTAGCTTTGTTTATTTCTTGTATTGTTTTCTTTTATACCTAATCTATGTTCATATCTTTATTATTTCCTCTATTTTGCTTAGTGAATGACAATATTTGGGGATATGTGAAGCACACCTCTGTTCTCCGTATTGATGTTATTTGACTGAAGTCTCCATGTATGATGTAACTATAGATAACTGTCTTAATTTTCATTCTGAATAGCTGTCTGAAATAGAATCATCTTTTCCTTTTATTTTCAACTTCACTTGCCTATATGTCTCTCATAAATGGTTTATAGATGGACATAATTTTTATAACATCTGATAATCTATCTCAACTCATTTTATTATATATCATCACTGTATCAATATTTTTATACTTACTTATAACCTAGCAATCATTTTACTGATTTAGAAGTTACATTCTATTTCCAGTCTTTGAATTATCATCCATGATGTTGCATAGTAGAAATAACAAAATCAAAATTGTATCAAGATATCAGCTATCTTCCTAATATAAAAACTTTTGAACATTCAATTTGGATAACCCCCTCTGGTATATGACCATTATTGTCTGGGCATTTTTTTGTCATTATAATTAAACCTACAAATTAAGTATTATTCTTATTGCAATATTTGATTTGCAAACAGTATTTGTTTATATTCACCCATATATGTACCAGCTTCTTTGCTTACCATTCATTCCTTTATATCACATCATTGTTTTGGGATCATTTTCTTTCTTCTTAAAGTGTATTTATTAATTAATTAATTTATTTTTGCATGGGCAGGCTCTGGGAATCGAACCCGAGTCTCTGGCACAGCAGGCGAGAATTCTGCCACTGAGACACCCGTGTACCACCCCCTAAAGTGTGTTGTTTAATATGCTTTAGTAGAAGGTTAATTAAAGATAAATTCTGTTTCTCTTTCTACAACAATCTCTCTTTTCCATGTGGATTCCCAAAAGACAGTTTTTCTGGGTATACAACACACAATCCCAGGTTGACACATTTTTTTCTCTATATTTTGAAAATATTTTCCACTTAATTCTCCCTCTTTTCATGTTGATGCATCAATTTTCAGTCTATCTATTTTTTTTTAGTGGACATTTACTCCCTGTCTATGATCTTCAAAGTATTTCTTATGGATTATTTTCTCTTTTAATTTTTACCGAAAATTTTCTAGGTATAGATTTTTCATCATATATATATATGGTATCATATATATTTATAAATATTTTATCACATATACATATACTAATATCTGTAATTATGGATTTATATCTCTATCACATTAGTTCTGGAAAATTCTCAGCTATCATCTTTGAGTATTTTGTTTCTTGTACACTTTATTTTCTTTCTTGTTGACTTAGGTTTTTAAATTTTTTTCCTTAATATATATTATTTTCTTTTTAGTATAGTCTATCCACTTTTCTTTGGACTGCATATAGAATGACATATTAAGAAATATCTCTAATTTCAGTAATTCTATCTGTAGCTCTTTTTAATCTGCTGATTAACCAATTAATTGATGTTTAAATATTCTCAGATATATAGAGTCTATTTAGAAATCTTTTGGTGATTTTTGATGTCTTTCTAGCCATTTCAAATACTCTTATTCTGCTCATTTAAAAAATCCTATCTTCTTACTCACTAATATATAATTATTTGTATACTGTATCTGAGATTTCAAATACATAAATTCTTTTGGTTCTTAATCTTTCCAATGATGCTGCTTGCTGATTCTGTCACCAGATTATTTCTTTATCGTTATTTTTTAATTTGTAAGTTTGTATTACATTTAATTTAACCGTTTGAAATACTGAGAGTTCAGATTAATGAGGTTCTGAGGAGATTGCTGGCATTTGATTTTGTGGGGATGCTGGTCAGCATGACTGACCTGGGACCACATTTTTACTTTGGGGGCTTGACTGTCTAAAGGAAATTCAGACTCAGTTCTCCATTTTAATCTTGACACAAGGAGTAGCCTGGGCTGCTATTGGAACATTACAGATTAGAAATTCCTTATTAACTCATACTTTTTCTTCTAAGTCGGTCTGGAGATTTTTCTAACTTTCCATTAGCCAAGTAATAAAAATGTCTGTCTGGTATAACACAGTCACAGCATTCCCTTTCGGACATCAACTCTGCCTACTGCTGGACGCAGGTGTCATGTTCTACTTCTCTTAAATTTAATTTCTAGTTGTCTGTCTCCTTCTGCTTTTATCATATCGTAGAAAAATGGGTCATAATTGACAGATACGGAAACATAGACAATGATTTGAAAGAGTGACTCTGTAGATATTTTTATGAATTCCATACTCACCTGGTATAAACATGAGTGTGTTGTCAGAACGGCAGATAAGATAAAGTGATAATGAAATGTAAACAAATGTCACTTTAGTTGTTTGTCAGAAATCCCACTGGGAGATGGAGGTGAGCAGTGAAGCACAGACTTCCTGAGTCACACCTCAGCAGCTTCAGCCCAGGAGCAAGCGGACCAGCGCACTGTTCCCTGCCTACCAGGAGATCTGCAGGAGCTGCTCCGCACACTGCCCTCGCTGAGGAGGGTGTGAGATCACTGTGCACACTCAGTTGTAAGGAGTGTGTGAGTCTCTTCAGGATAAAGCAAAGAAGTTCCAACTGACCTGGATTTTTCTAGAACTTACATAGTGCCTTGGAATGTCTTAGTGACTCCAGAATATTTATTTCTCCAGAGGCTTGCAGGACTAGGATTGGACTCGAGCTTGGAGCAAGTACCAACATTCCTAAATTGTTTTCCTTTCAGATCTAAGTTAAAGGTGTTCAGACTTCCTCTTTTTTTAAAATCAAAGTTTAGGATGTGCAAACTTCCACTTCCTTTAACTTGCTTAATTTCTAAGTGAAGCAAAGTAAAGCAAAGTATAATCAAAGGTAGCAAAGAAGCCCATACCAGAATAGACTACGGGTGGGGCCTGTTGTTTCTGATAATTGCTCAAGGCAGTAAGTCATTCAAGGTTTTTAGTGAACTGGGACCTGAAAAACCCTAACTAAGATAAACAAGTAAAATGCTATAAAATATTAAGACTTCAGAAAAAGCAGTATCGGTGACATATGTCTTTAAAAGTAAGAATATTGAGATATAATCAAATAATAATTTTCTGCCTTAAGAAAAAGTGTGTTATATAACCCTTGCTTTTAACATGAGTTCAGCAGCCATTCGTTGAGCATCCATTATTTTCTAGGCACTACACTAAACACTAGACGATCAGAAATAAACAAGCCAGATGGACACTCTGTGGTCATGCAATGTAACAATAATAGGAGGTTTTCTTTAGATGAGCAAATAGGAAGGAGTTTCTGAAACACTCATACATTGAAACATATATCAGGGACTTTAAACTATGACCTGGAGAGTCAGGATACATTCCTCTAAAAGTGATGTTGAAGTTGAGAACTAAAGGATGAGTTAGTCGGGACTTGCGACCAATGGAGTAAAGGGGTAGGAGTAGAGTAGGGAAAATATAGTACTCTAGGAAGCGTGAATGGTTTGTGAGTATACCTCAAAAGAGGAAAGAAAGCAAGCATTCTGTGATCTAAAGTTATGACTAAAGAAAATCGACACTTGTTGGAAAGTTAGCGGGGTTATTATGTTCAGACAGTTATTACATAAACAAAGGTGCTAACAATAATAAGTTAAAAATACTTTAAATCAAAATTAAATTTAAATTTAACTTAAACATATTGCATTGCTATATCATCTGTCCTAAGGAGCTAAGTAGTCAAAATATGCAATATTTTCATAGAAGTAACCCTTCATCTCTTAAGAAATGATGGATATTATATGTACATTGAATTTCAAATGCACTTAAAAACTCCACCACCTAGATAATTTTTATTTAAGATCCCTCTTTTCAAAATCTAAAGCATCGTCCAAGAAGGTATTTTTAAAGAGGGGTTCTATATAGTTGTCAAATTGAATCAAAACAAGCAAAAATCAATGGTTCTACTTCTACTATCACTAATCAATTAGGGAGTATAATTGGAAGTGATTGCTGTATGTATAAGTCTACCTGAGATATCCCTGAGTTTTAGACCAATAGTAGAAGAAGAAAATTATTTTATGTACTCTGCACCCCAAATTATACCATTTACTAAACTTGATGTGGCTGTATGAAGGAATTATCTATGTCGAAATTATCTTAAATTATTGTACTCCGCTGGGCAACTTTAAAAATATTTGTTCCTAGCAGCATTATTTACAATTGCAAAGAGATGGAAACAGCCAAAATGTCCATCAACAGACGAGTGGCTAAACAAACTGTGGTATATACATACGATGGAATATTATGCAGCTTTAAGACAGAATAAACTTATGAAGCATGTAGTAACAAGGATGGACCTAGAGAACATTATGCTGAGTGAGTCTAGCCAAAAACTAAAGGACAAATGCTATATGGTCCCACTGATGTGAACCAACATTAGTGAATAAACTTGGAATATGTCATTGGTAACAGAGACCATCAGGAGATAGAAATAGGGTAAGATAATAGGTAATTGGAGCTGAAGGGATACAGACTGTGCAACAGGACTGGATACAAAAACTCAGAAATGGACAGCACAATACTACCTAATTGTAATGTAATTATGTTAAAACATTGAATGAAGCTGCATGTGAAGTATAGGTTTTTTTTGTTTTTTTTTCTCTCTTATCGTTTTATTTCTTATTCTGTCGTTTTTTTATTTCTTTTTCTAAATCAATGCAAATATACTAAGAAATGATGAATATGCAACTATGTGATGATATTAAGAATTACTGATTGTATATGTAGAATGGAATGATTTCTAAATGTTTTGTTAGTTAATTTTTTTAATTAAAAAAATATATATATATATTGGTTCTTGATCCTGAGCCCAGAGGTTTATAGTTGGTTTAGGTGTATATTAAGCATCCGTATTCTAACAGCTTCTCAAGTGGGTCGAATGTCCAGTCATGATTGAAAATCATTGTTCTAATTCAAAAATGTTTGCTAAATATTAGTGAAACAAAGGCTGTACATTCATTTACAGTGTACATCGATTTGATACTACACAAGAAAAATGAAAGAAAATAAACATGCAAGTAAGAAGAATAAACCCAGAAACCCCACCAGATGCAAAATTAAGAAATAGAGGGATTGAATAATAACTCGTCTCTAAAGAGGCCAATTGCTCCTGAGGTCAGAACGCCCCATCAGGGTGAGATGACACAGGTGCAGCCAGGCCACCATCATAAAAGGATGACCCTCTGAAAGAAGTTTGAAAGGGCAAACAGCTTTTATTTTTTTCTTGAACTTTAAACATGTTCCAGGATGCCTTTTCAAAACAGTTCATCAAAATAGACATGGAAAGTCATTACAATTCCTCTATCCTTGCTCAGTTTTTCTTTGCCATCATTACTATTGCCAAAACACTGTGAAACCCAATAATACATGGAAAGCTTATGGCAGAGGTGACACAAAGTAAATTACACAGCTCTAAGTCTTGCATTACTTGGAGTAATTCAGGGATAAATAGAGTTTTGTATATTTATTGCACCCCGTAAATGGAAGTCACTACTGGGTTCCAAAGAAAGCAGAAAGATAGAAAAGATGTCACAGGGACATAATAAGAAATCAAAGGAAGCAAAAAAGACCTTTCTAGTAAAGTAAATAAGTCATCTTAAGCAAAGACTGGTCTGGAAATGGATTCCTCTTGGAATAAGATATACAGGCCTCTGAGAGGGGAGGAAGAAATGGACTAAGAGGGAATGAACCTGGCTCCGAAATGAAACTGGCTCCTGAGAGCGAAGGCCGACCTCTGAGAGAAGAAACGAGTAAAGGAGGTGGAAGGAATTTGGAACTGATCCCAGATCTGCGTCTTTTCATTAGCTTCCAGCCTCTACTATTAGAGAATTATGGAAAAAGGAGGAGCAAGGGGCCTATTGAGGCTTTTGCTTTTCTAGTTCAGTGATTGACATTAAAATTTCCCAGGTTAAAACCTTGAAAATATGCTAGTTTTAATCTAGTTTGCTTCAGCAGTACCATGCACAGCTAAATGGAAAAGAAACCAATATTGTAAAAAAGTTGTTGAGAAAAACCTATAGAGATGGGCTAGTTTATTATCTGCTTAAACTTTATCAATTAAATACCATATTACATATATTTATAAGTTTCAATTTTAAAACACAATTTAAAACGTATTTTATCTAAATTATATCTGCCAATAACTTGACCCAAGCAAAAAAATTATCATCTGCTACCACCAAAATACAAATATTTATAAAATATATCTGCAACACTTAGAGACAAATGGAATAATGCATAAAATTTATGAAGTGAAATATTATTCATAATTCTATATAATCTCAAACAGTATACATATGTTTCAAAACTATTTAACAAAAAGATGTTTTGCAAAATAATAGTGCAGAAAAATCATTTCAAAGTTAAATAATTGTAGAGAAGAACAAAATAAAATTAATAGATGATAGAAAAATAGGATTTTTTAAAAGTCAAAAACTATGAAATTGATGCTACAAAATATTGCCATAAATCAGTTTCCTAATTTGGTTTTGGAAACCCAAGAAAGACTAGGAAAGTAAAAAAAAACACTTCCCACGATCACGAGAATTGTACAACTGTTGAGTTAAACCAAATGAACAATCTTTACTTGAGAACTTTTTAGAGGCTTCAGTAAGCAAAGTAACAGTATACACTATCAATACCAGAATATAAAATATAAGAATTCCCTAAACCTACGTGAAGTCTTAGTTTGCTACTCCTTTATGACAAAAACACAGAGTGGGTTGCCTTAAGCAATGGGATCTTGCTGTCTCACTGTTTCGAGGCTAGGAGAATTCCAAAATTGAGGTATCGGCCAAGCGATGCTGTGTCACTGAAGACTGGCGAGTTCTGGGGTGGCAGCTATTGATCCTTTGGTTCTTGGCTTTTTTGTCACATGGCAGTGCACATGGGGATTTCCTCTCCTTTCTCTTCTTGGTTCCCAGCTTCTTCCCGAGGCTTTCTCCCTATGTCTGTGTTTCATTCTGTTTACAAAAGGCCCCAGTAATCCAGATTAAAACCCAGCCTGATTCAGCTGGGCTGCCCTGTAACCGAAGTAACACGTCAGGAGATTCTGCTGACAATAGGTGCACACCCACCACGGCCAAGAACATATCCAAACTGGGCTACGCAATTCAGTCCACCACAAAGTCTAATTAAAGTGTCCCAGTAATATGTGCACATCATTAAAGAAGGTATTTAACACAAGAGAAATATAAATAATTGTTTATATTTATATAAACATTAGAGAATACTAGCAAAGTCAAAGTTGGTTGTTTGAAAAGATAGTAAAATCAAAAAACTAAATGAGAATGAAAAAGAACAAAGAAAGGAAATTATATTATAGAGAATTAAATTGGATGTATCACACTCATTCTATTTCGCTATATATTCTACAGAAATGTAAAGGATAATAACGGAATGCAAAGTATCTTATAGCAATAAATTTGATTCCTTAGTTGAAAAAGGAAAACACAGTTTAAGAAAATTAACACAAAAGAAATGGAAAAGCTGAATAGACAAATCTCTAACAAGAAACTGAATTATTAAACAAAAAGATCTTATAAAAAATTCATGCACAGATGCTTTTATTTGTGAAATCTTTATGGAAGAAATAAAGCCAATGCTCGAAAAACTTTCTTAGAAAATAAAGAAGACAGATCCTTTCCAATTACTTTTTTTTCCAATTACTTTTTAATAAAGATGGTTTCACTTTCTTTAGTAACCATCCCTCAATGATGTCTCCGTTGTATCTCTGTCTCTGTACCTCACTAAGTGCCAGGTCTCTTTCTCACACCATTTTTCCAGACTCCATAAGTTTCCAGCCACTTTTGGTTACTAAGAAGTCTAATTTTGATGTCTAGAGTTAAGTCTTCTTTCATTAAAGATTTCCAGTCTTGAATTTGATTCAGTAATTATCTCTTATTCTCTGCCCCTGCACAGCTCACCACTACTTGGAGAAAGGAGAGAGTGTGAGCTGGTACCAAGAACCTTTCTTCCCTCAGTTAAGAGCTGGCTTCTCCACTGTGGAGTCTGAAGGAGGGGTAGGGGTCTTCCTTCATGACTAGCTACATGTCAGGGGTGAGGAGGTGTCCCTGGAATTTCATCATTTTGTCTGGTTCTCTGGTCTGTTGCTCAATTCTGCAGAAGTAGTTTTCTGAACATAGATGGTGGATGGGCTTTTCTTGAAGAGGTGTACAGTGTCATCATCACTGAAAGCAGCTGCCCCAACTTTTCTAGACTGTGGGTCCTATTGACATTGAAGAGCCTCTGAGTCGTGTGCCTTCCATAACCTAGTTTTCCATCAGATAGGACAATGAAAGCCCTTAGGATCTTCTCCACAACTTCTTGGAGCCATGAAGAAACTTCTTAGGGTCGTTGTCTATTACAAATTAACATCTCCAGAAATAAGACTTTGAGAGTGATACTTGGATATAAGAAATTTGTTTGTGAGCCTGCTCAGGATTGTCATCCAAGATTGCAGGAGTAGGAGCCGGTGTGACTGTGACTTTTAGCCAGAATTACTCGCCTCTAAAGTCTTTCACTCCTTCTATATTACATTGTTCCCCAGATTTCACTCATTTCTGAGTCAAGCTGCCTAAACCACCATTTTATGGTTACGCCATCAGGACCGTGTAGCTTTCAAGGTCACCGCAACACCATGTTATGCTCTGCTTACATTTCCCTTGCCCTCTGGTTTCCACCTTCCATTCTGAAGGTAACCTGTCACCCCTTTGAAAGTATTTTTCCTTCTGGATCCTTTAAACTTTCTTCTATGCATCATATATTTTGAAGGTTTAATAAGTCTTCTAGGGATGGATTGCTCTTTGTTATTCCTGCCTGAGATTCATTGGATTTCATGAAGATGTGATTTGGTGTATTTTCAAATTCCACTTTATTCTCCCCTCTTCTCTGAACCCGCTTTATGCTTATATCAGATCTTCAAACTCTTCTCCCCATATCCCCTACTTCTCATAAAAGTTTCCATTTCTTTTTCCCTTTATGCTATTATTCTGGATAATTTATTCAGATCTATCCAATCCCTTAATTTTCTCTTCAGAGTTTTCTGATCCTTATTTGGTTCCCTTTAAAATCTGCTTCATTGTTTTCACTGTTTCCTGTTTTAAGTGCTAAAAACATGCATTGTATTTCTTTAAGCATATTGAACTTAGTTATTTTGTGGTGATGTCTAATAATAATTATATCTAAAACATCTAAATTATTTGTCGTTCTATGTGCTGTCTGACGCTCTCATCCCTGATGTGTTATTAATGGCTTTTTTTAAAACTTTGAACTTATTTTCATTGTGACATTATTTGTGGAAATTCATTTAGAAATACAATAAAAGTGCATTCCTTAAGAGCAGAGCAACATGTTTACCTGTTTAAAAATTTTTAAATTAAATTTGATTAATTTAATTTAAATTTGTTTGCTTAAGTTTTGGGATGCCCAGGTAATGTCAATTTGTACTTCAAATCTTTGTGAGGGAAGGCTAGGAGTTAAAATTTCACAAAATACCCTTCCCCACCCCTGAAATTTTTAGTACCCAGGTAGATTTCCTTGCAGCCACTTGGGGTGTGGGTATATGGTAAGCCTGCTTCCAGATCACTCTTAATCTGAGGATTCAGCCTCTTATTCTCCCAATTTGTTAGAGCCTTTGGTTTGTCTTTTAATCTATATCAAAGTTAGGTCCTGAAAATATCTCCTAGAACAAAAGACTTCAATACTCTCCTCATTTCTCTAAGCTTCAGTCTTACCTTAGATGCTGGCATAATTATTTCTTGCTATCTTATCTTCCCTTCGATCCTTTAAGAAGTTTTTAAAAATATATGCCATTGTTAATTGTTTTCAGAAGAAGAATTAGCTCAAATACCTTTCCAGCCTTACTGCTAAACACGCAATTTCTGTTTGCTTTATTTCATTTTTTAAATACATGACTAACACTTTCATCTAAAGTGAGCAAAGAAGCACATATGTATCAAGCAATGCTCACTGAATATATGTGAACCATAATTAATCGTTGTCTTGGCCCAATGGGGCTTTTCCAGCTGAAAGATGAAAAAAATTCCTGACACAAACTGAGACATGAATTTTATTGGGGTGCTTATGTAAGAGGAAGAAACCAAACATCTCTGGAGGCAGCTATCCAGAGATTGAAAGCAGTGTCTCACACTGATCAGAGGGGAAGACGGGGTTTTATAGAGGGCATAGATAAAGAAGACACTGGGACAAGGGCTGCATGCACATGTTGCTAAGGAAGTGAATTGTTTCTTAATGTCCATGTCTTCAGCTACAACTCCCAAGGCGTTAACCTTGGGAAATTTAATGAAGGCACAGAGCTGATAGTCTGTTCAAGAATGTGCATAATTGCTGAAAGGTTGGAAGAGTTGGGGGATATTAGAAAATGCAAAAAAAGTATGTTACAATCCATCCTGTCCCACAACTCTCCAAATATTTCCACCAACTCTTCCCCATCAGTCCCTGAATGTGAGAACGAAGGCTATAGGATCATAGCTTGCAATTTGAGAAATAAGACCACAACTACAATATAAACAGCAATAGAGTAGGCACATAATTAACCCTGTCAGTGTGCTAGTAAGAAGAGGTAAGAAGTTAACACTAGTTTAAGTTAGGTGAGTGAACCAGAAAGAAAGGGAGTCTGCAAACCTTAGCTTTTGGATATGGTTTATAGACTTTCGGTAAGGCACTGGTGACGTTTGTATGTCCATCAGGTACGTATGGGCATCAAGCATGCAAATGCTGAACAAGTAACACCTTGAGTGGCAGTGAGCATATCTAAGGCTGTATGGTTTTAAACACTACTTTCCTAAGTTATACAGTTTTATTATTTAATAGAAATCTAGCAAATTTTATTCATTCATTGCACACACATGACTAGCTAGAGTGGCTGCCTGTTTTTCAATGACTACGGTGGCACCACTTGGAACAAATACAGCTAAAGGATAAAACTACTAGGTGGTCTGTTTTACTGTATCTGCAGATTTTATCAGCTCTTAGTCACTGGGTCTGTGGGGTAAGGCTTCATGAACAGCAGCAGGCACACAGGGTTGCCCCTACGTGAACCGTCCAATCTAGTCATAGGGCAGGTACGGCCATTCATTTTGCCCACAGGTCCGGCACCACCCCTTGGGGCGGGGGGGAGGGGGCAGGCTACACTTTTACTATTTACATTTTGCCATTGAGAGTGGGTGCGGTTCCGCGAGTGAGTGGTTGTATTACAGAGTTCAGCGATATTTTTGTGCCCTTCACCACGCTCCATGTGAACTGGAGCCGCTTTGTCTGCAGTCGCATTTCAACAGTAAGTCATCGTGATCTACCAAACACAGAGGGCCCAAGTCAAGGTTGGGACTTGTTGACTTGCTCCCAGACTATGTGCATACATATATAAATAAGTCTCAGTTTGGGAAGGGAAAGTCTTTGGTTATGAAGAGCAAGAGATTTTTCCAAACTTGCCCCTGGAGAGTGTTCTACTGCATCGGTATCATGTCCCCCATCATTCAAGTGGCAGGAGTGGCCATCCACATGAGGCCAGTGGCAGCAGACAACAGGGATTTAGTGCATGCCCAGCAGTCTGGTGGCAGAATACTGTATGGCCACAGCGTAATCAAGGAAGACAGATGGATTCAGAGGAAGCAGGGAAGAAGCAGAGGAACTCAGACATAAATGTTTAGTGGGTACCAAAATGGGAAGGTCCTCTCCTGTGAGTGAAAATACTGTAGAGTTCTCTCCCACAGGGCCTAGGATATTTGTGCTAATGGGCAGGTGTCAGGTGTGCAGTAGCACATATGCTGTCCCTTCACCTAGGAGCAGGCTTTAGGGCCACTTGTGTCCTGCTGGGTTCTAACCACATCACTCTGGCAATCCTTTCCCCCTGGAAATATCTCTCCTGTGCTCCCTTCATTGTAGCATTGTTGGTCATCTTGAGAAAAAGAAGACGGGCTCCAGAGTCCCACTTCCCTGCCCCATAGCACCGTCCAGCACCATGCAGCAGAGCCTGTCTGGAGACAGTGCCCACTGAGGAGCCAGGGTCACAGAGCCTTTTCCAGCAGGCAGAGCTGCAAGTTTTCCACAGAGCGAGGTGCTTCCAGCCATCACTGGGGCATGACCAGAAAATGCGGCTGATAATTTTAGTTTGGGGGGCCATAGAAACCAGCCATGCCAATAACTCAAATGGGGAGACACCATGCCCAACACTATAAGCCTGGTTTAAACATGTGAGCATGTTAGTTAAAACAGAGGTCCAATTTCTTCTTTGCATTTTTACTAGGGTTATGTTAGTTAATGGGTATGTTATATCATGGGCAATTTATATCCTTGCCTTGTTTTCTTTTAAAAGTCTCTTTTTGTCAAAGATGAGGCTCTGACCTGTCGCAGACTGCAAGCACCCTACAGAGAATCATTAGAGTAAAACAACGCGACTGATAAGGAAATGTGGATGTTTCTGCGACATATAACATCTTTACAATAACTAAAACCATAACTAGCGGCACAATATTGTTGTCTAATACTTTGCAGATCAGTAATCAACAGGTTAGAAAACATCTTTTAATTTTTATAGCATTGTCCAAGCATTTCTTATGCAAATTATAACATTTCAAATGAACTTTACTATCTTTAGCACTTCATTTTTTGCAAGGTGAAAGAACAAATCCTTTGCTAGTGTTTGGAATAAAAAGATATCCTGTAGGGTACAACCTTGAGAAACTAAAATGCTAAAAGTTGTCAGGTTTGAAACAATATTTAGTTTCCTATTTAGCTAAAGTTAAGGAAAAGACTTGGTTCTTATACCTGAGAGACTTGATATTCTTAAACAACTAAGGACATGATAAAGTCAGCATAAACTGCAAAAAGTTATTCTGATAAAACACAGACTTTCTGCTTTGAACACTGATTATTCAGCAAAAATCCTTTATAAGTAATTCAATAAACTAAAAACAGTTATCCAAGGAAACTTTGTAACTTTAATGGAAAACTACATTGTAGACTGCATCAATATATTAGTTGATTCTAAGGACTTAAACAAATGAATAGATACTCTTTAAATTTTATTTAATTTTGAGCATAAGAAATCATTTCCTTTTCTACAAATCTTCTGTAGCTTAGTATAATCTATTCAGGTTTTATCCTGCATTTTCTTCTTCCTTATTCTGCAACAACTGATTATTTAACACAAAATTACTTTCCTTTTCCTTTTAATAAAATCACATCCTGTATATTCTTTCATATTTAAGTTACCAAACTAATTTTGGAAATTGTCATCAAGCAAACATTGTACAACACACAATTAATATCAAAATCAAACTCATCATAATAATGCTAATAGTTAAAATATTTCAGTCAATGTGTTTTTGAAACAGCAGTATGCGATCTTTAATAGGAATTAATGACACATGTGGGTATTACATTGCCCCCTAAATGACAATTTAATTTTGTGTGAATTTTGAAACCCATGAAAATATTTTGTTTCCTTAGTATTGTTAATTCCTTAGCTTTATGTATACACCCACTATTATAGTGCACTGAATGAAGGAGAAGCTGGGAACAAGCTTCACCATCTTTTATAAATGTCATCAAATCAGAGTATTTGAGAGGGATTCCTAATACTTTTGTCATTTACCACTCTGTGCCATACCTGCCCCCCCCTTTTTTTAATCACAAGGCAGTTTCCTTGGCATGTGTGGGACATATTAGTCAGACACAGACTAAAGCATTTACTTTTTGTTACCTGGAGGAGAAGTTTTCTCAATTTAATTAATTCCCCAGCAGAATACTCTCTCATAACCATAGTTTTATTTACTGGCCAAAAAAGTCTATTAAAGGAACTTATGTCAGTCTGATAATTTGCACTTTTGCTAATTCTTAAATTTTATCAGTTATTTCTTAATATCCTCTCAATGATTCCAGGTTTTTGAATCCCAGTATGTTTAACATAGCTAACATAGCTCTTCTTTGCTGGGTATTATTGTTGTCACCTAATTAAAAAAAACATAAAACAAACAAACAAACAAACAAAAAACTGACAGGCCAGCATTTCCATATCATTATTTCTTTTACCAATTGCTCAGAAAGATCTGTTATCAAAGAAGAGGTGGAAGTCTATGCATCTCTTTCTGACTGCAACTCTTCCATCAATCTGCAGGTTTCTCCTTCTCAAAACAGTCTTCTATTGCTGACTGTACCACATACGATAACAACCAAATGACTGCAGCACAATCTAGTAAGTAGATGACCTTCCCCACTTCAAGGAATCAGGCCGCCCCAGGATTACCCCTGCGGACTTACTCAGGAAGACAGTCCACTATAGCTGGCCATTCTGCATGCAACAATGGCCAACAGACTGCAGTGCAGTCAAGCAAGTTGGTGACCCCTCCCCACACCAAGGAAGCAGGCCACCCTGGGATCATCCCCACAGAGTCTCCTTTCCCAGAATTCATGTTGCTGGTAGCAAGACTTTCCTCGGTCTCCTGGCTGGCTCACCAAATGTCTCAGCCCAATGAAGCTTTTACAGAAAAAAGACCAAAGAAAGGCACAAACTGAGACGTGAATTTTATAGGGTGAATTATATACAGGAGAGAAAATCAAGCAGCTCTGGAGGTGGTCATCTGGAGACTGAAAGTAGTACCCCACATTGATCAGAGGGGAAGATAGGGCTTTATAGTGGGCATAGATAAAGAAGTCACAGAATCAAACAAGACATAGACAAAGAAGGCATAAGAGCCAATGCAGGCACATGTTTCTAACAAAGTCAACTGCTTCTTAATGGTTTTCTCTCTGGGCACAGCTTTCTATGGTGTTAACCTTAGGGAAGGATAACAAGGGTATGCTGAGAGAGTGTGTGCAGAAATGTGCATAACCGCTGACAAAATTGGAAGAATTGGAGGGTAAAACAAAATGCAAGAGCACTATTATGTTATAGCATACCAAATACCAAATATAAAAACTAGTAGCAGTGAGACCCTTTGTTTTAAGTCATTACATCATCTTATAATAAACATTTTACTTTAAGCACACTAAAATAATTTTAAGATTAATATAATTAACACATTCAGTTGGTAACACATCTAAAATAAAAACACCCTGCCTTTTTATTTAGACATTTCTTCTAATTGCACATTATAAAGTATGCTTTTGTTATATTAATCATTCATCAAAATTGTGAAGAACATTAATAGTTCCAGAGTATGAAAGATGCTTCAATGATCGAGAGCTGAGATGTGAAAGAGAGAAACTTGATGAAATTAATCATTCCTTTGAAATATTTTTAGGGTCGTAAACATTAAAAGCTCACTATTTACATAGAGCTATATGAAGTTTTTTGGATTCATTCAACCAATCAATCACTTAGCCTAAATTTGCATTCTTCAGATATTCATTAAGCATTTCTTTGTGAATTTCTTCACAAAGTATTTCCTCATCAACCCTACTCTGTCCCTCTTATTGTGCAGATCTTACCTATTTGTGGCTATGTTATGTTTTCTTTCATATAAATACAATCAAGTGCCAATATTAACTAGCTGTTATTACTGGAATTTAGTATGTTAGGGTGTGGGGAGGGTCACACAGTTAGCAAACTTCAAAGTTAGATTTTAACTGAGTTCTATCCTGACTTCAAAGTCAGATGCTCTGCTGGTTTCATAGCAATAGATTTGTGGAACCTTAAAAGAGAATCAGAAAGTAAGTAAAACAACTTTATCATCCATATGCCAATGAGTTATTTTATTCTTGGCATCATTCAGAAGACCTGTTCGCACCTCTGTCATCCAACTAAAGCCACCAACAGGGCTCATTTTTAAAGTGGCCTCACCTCAGAGAACCACAAGATAATTCAAGAGCCACAGAGATAACTGAAAAGGGTTTTCAATCTTCACTTACATCTTTCAAAGACATTTTTGGGAATGTAATTCATGACACTGACAAGCATTTCTCAAATTCCCTTTCTCTTCACAAATTCTCTCAAACTGACACTTCTTCAGCCTCTTTCCTTTCTAGCCCTGCGTTACATAGATTGGCATAATTTCACTCTGTTCCTTATGAACTTCACCTTCTGGTCTTCACCTCCTCTATTCATTCACAGATTCTGAATTGGAATACTAAAGCACTAGGCTATTAGAGAGGGACTTTCCAGGAAAACAAGGGTTTGAAAATATTTGCATATTAACATAGGTTAATTGAATATAATATACTATGTGTTATGTATTAATATATTGTATTAGTAAAAGGTATAGAATTATATATTAATTATGTTATATTTATTAATTAAAAATAGATTGTTTTTCTAATAGGGAAGCAGCAGGAGCATGCATTTTGCTACACTCACCGTCCACTGGGCTGTTTCTAGCCTGCACAGCCCTGAGGTGTAGCAGGGCTGCAATATGATGCTGAAGAGTGACTCAGCCCCGAGTCCTGCAGAGGCAGTCATGTCAGACGGGCCCTGGGAAGTCACAGCGGGAGGGGCAGGCTCTCTGCCGTGCTATAATGGGCCTGATTGTACCAAAGGTTAAATATATATATATTTAAAACAGAATTTCTAGGTGGGTTTTAAGGCTTATATCAGATTTTTTTTAACTCTATGGTAAAAGGATAAAGAAAAACTGAGCTTGGCATTACTGTTGTCAATTTGCTTATTTTACAGAGAGATACTGAGAGAATAAATGAAGTAGCCTATTATTCAATAATAGTGACCATGAAATACAATAAATAAAATACAGTAAATAAAAATGACCATAAAAATGGAAAAGAGGTCCTTTGTCTTATGCTGAAAGCCTCAAGGTATTCTTCCATCTATATATTAACTGGATAAGCAGTTCCTTGATATATACAGTTAATTTATAGATATTAAAAAGAAATAATTGAAGTTTTGCCATTTATGTATAAAATATACTTCTATTAGTGCATTTTTCAAAAATATTTTTGAATATCATTTCTGGATATAGTTTAACACACTTAGTAGAGCAACCATCAATAACTCCAAAGACTTCTAAATTCTAAACTCTTCCTGGGATTAACAGTCAATTTGGGAAGCTACATTAGCTTTGTTGTAGTATGTTGCTGCTTCAGTGCAATACCACTGTGAGATGTGTAGAATGTTTCCTTTTTCACTCACAATGGAGAACCCCTGTCCACTCAGGTGGTGTCTGCCTAGAAGAGCACTTTCACAGCCTGGAGTTGGTGGGGTGCAGCCAATGAAAACAAAATAAGGGACGGTGCAATGGTGGTGCAGGGGCAGAATCCTCACCTGCCATGCTGGAGACTGGGGTTCAATTCCCAGAGGCTGCCCATGCAAAAGAAAAACAAATAGGGGCCCTTTCCACACTATCAAGCTGCCTCAGCATCTCTATGAAGGTACTTTTTCTATTGTCATCAGGCCTCAGCATCTTAGACCCGATGGTCAGGCCTCTCAGTGACCACCCCTCACACCTGCTTACAAGAAACACAAATCTCCCTGTCCTCTCTGTATCCTAACTGGTTCATGTCCACCTCCCCAGTTCCCACTCCTGCTTGACTAACAGCCTCAGCTCTACCTGCACAACGCTTTCGAGACAGAGTCCCAGGTCCATGGCAACTTTGCTCTTTGCCTCTCGAGTTTCCCCTGAGGTCCTGGAAGACCCACTGCTCCCCTCTGCTCTGGGACCTGTGAGCGCTAATGAAGGTTTCCTTCACACCTCTCTGGTGCCATTCATCCTTGCCACGCCTGGCTGTCCAGGTAAAGACTCAACTAGGAGTGGCGGCAGATGGAAGACGCTGGCAGAGCTGCCCCTACTACCTGATGACTAAGAGGTGCAGGACGCATCTTCTTGGCTGCTTGGAGTAGAGTGGCTGGGAGTAAAGCATCAGTTATTGAGCTACTGTGTAGAAGTAGATGATAGAGGCAGGTAGACACTTGAATGTCATGATTTTTTTTTGTTTTATGCAGATTTAGTAGATTTTCTTGAATAAATGTTTCTTCAGTTGCTTTATGTCCATAGGACAACTTCCAGATATTTTAAGTGGTTATTTTTATAATTTTCACCAAAGAAATAATTGTCTTGATAGGGAGAAGGTGCCACTGATTTTTTTCACACAACCATTCAGAGTCCAAGGCAATATTTTCCTGATCCTCAGAAATTTCAGAGTTGTGTTCAGTAACATTAGGGAACAACTGCAGGAATGTCTCTAAATAGTGTGTGATCCTCATCAAGCATAATAATCTAGGCTTGTGGCTCCAACTCTGTGACATGTGATTCTTTCTGGAGGGCCTTCTTAAAACATGCTGATGGACAAAACTTACAGCAAAATATCCTGATTCATTTGTTCTGGAGAGAGCCTAAGCAATAGAAATTGCTTTTATGACTCCTGGGTTCTAATTGGAGCCAGAGTTGAGCACCATAGGATTAAATATTTCACAAGTGATCCACACTTCAGATTAGTAGATGAGACTACATGCCTTCACATTTCCTCCAACCCTAAAATTGAGATATACATTTTTGGGGGGCATTTCAATGGTGGGTACTTATCCTTCATTTATAGGATTAAAAATAAATGAATAATGAAAATAACAGCATAATATTTTAAGAGCTTTTGTTTGGTTAAAAAATGACTTGCACAAAGTATTTTCAGCCTCAGCCCTCTTGAGAAAAAATATTATACAGCCATCTATCTATACAACCATGTTATTATTTATAAACTTATTAAGGGATCAAAGTTATTACAGCAAGAGAAATTTGTGGGTGGAACATAGTAAATTTCATCTCTGAACAAAATGGCAGCCACGTACATTTTGGTTGCTTCAACACAAGTATTGTCCACAAGATATCAGGAAAAATATAAAAGGTTCAAGGGGGAGAATATGGTGCAACCACACCACAATCTAGGCAACATTCTTTTCCTGAACAGAGGTAGGAACTTCTATTGTAATGCATATGGAGAGTAGCAGAGTGGATTTGATTAAGAAGATTGCAAAGATTATGGCTTCAATGTGCCCAAAATTAAATGAGCATTAAAATCATTGCTTTGTTTTAATCATTAGAACATCCTTCTCTGAAGAAGAGACATTTCATTTTACAATTTTGAGAGGCTGTTTTATATATAGACAATGATGTCTGTTTCTATATATAAAACATCATTGTCTATATATAGACATCATTGTCTATATATAAAACAGCCTCTCAAAATCCAGAAATAATAATTACCACTCTAGGTTAATATCTGCTATAAAAGCTTGCAATTCAAGCCCCCGTTTTCTTGTAAGTATATCTAAAGGAGACCATAACATTGTTGTTCTTTTGCTTTGGGCTTATTTTACCTCATCAAATGTCCCACATGTTCATTCACATCACTGCTTGCCTCATGACTTCTTTCATTTTCTGTAGCAGCACAATATTCGAGCACCGTCATTCATCAATCTGGTCCTCCATTATTGCATCCTTCAGCCACTTGCATTCATCAGGGATCATGTAGAGTGCCCAAATTCCACAGTCCATCAAGATTCTTCATTTTTGATGATTTCATTGTTCTGAAGACAAAGATAACCAATAAACACATCCTCACCAAATAGGAAATCCAAACCTCCTCTTATCTTCCCCCTCCCCCATGATTTACCTCTGCAGTTGCTGTGGTAGTGCTGATGGTTTCCTTCTGAACATAGCTCATGGCATGCAGTAGCAGTTTCCTCCTGTACCCTGGACTTAAACACTCCTTGTGCATGAATCATATCTTTGAAGTAGTTCTGGCAAGAACTAATTTATATTTCTAGTTTTAATCAGTGGGACACGTAGGTCTATACAACCTTTCTTAATCTTGTTCATCTTCAATTTGGTAATATTACTTATAGACCCACTAGAGAACTGCCTTCACTTCTATCTATTCACTTTCATTGGAGTTCAACCTCATTAGCTAACGGTTCACCCATCTCTAGCTTCTCTGTATCTATAAGTCCCCTATATTCTGTATTATAAGCCTCTGATTTTACATTTACCAGGTCATAAAAGTGGAATCATACAGTATCTGTCCTTTTGTGTCTGGCTTATTTCACTCAGCATTATGTCCTCAAGGCTCATCCATCTTGTCTTGTGCTTCAGAACATCATTTTGTCTTACTGCTGCATAATATTTCATCATATGTATATCCACTCATCTGTTGATGGGCATTTAGTTTGTTTCCATTTTTGGTGATTGTGAATAATGCTTCTATGAACATTGGTATGCAAATGTCTGCTTGTGTCATTGTTTTCAGCTCTTCTGGTTATATTCCGAGTAGTGCTATTGCTGGGTCATAGGTCAACTCAATATTTAGTCTCCTAAGTAACCACCAAACAGTCTCCCATAGTGGCTGCACCATTATATATTCCCACTAGCAGTGCATAAGCTTCCAAATTTCTCCACATCCTCTCCAACATCTATAGTTTCTTTTGTTTAATAGCAGCCATTCTTATAGGTGTGAGGTGGCATCTCGTTGTCGTCTGGATCTGCATTTCCCTTATAGCCAGTGAAAATGAGCATCTCTTCATGTGCTTTTGAACCATCTGTATTTTCTCTTGCTTTTCAGAAAAATGCCTATTCATATCTTTAGGACTGTTGGGCGCAGATGAGACAGAGGTCACATGGTCACTGAAGAGATACAGCAAAGCTGGCTCTGTGGAAATAGGCACCTGATGACCTAAAAAGACTAAAGTGTTGCAAAGCTGCTTGCATCTGGGAAAGGAGGCCTTGGGAAACATGTCTAACTTTTGACTCATCCTGGCACAGGGAAGCAGATGGTTCTGCCCATGGTTCCTCCTTCCCCATTCTTTAGTTACACTTTTGTTACTTTCTTTACCTCGCAGCCCTATGAAATAAGCAGTTCTGAACCTCTTGGGATCTTTGAGTCTCCATCAGAACTCAGAGTCCCACCTGGTCTCAGCTTTAACTATATCTTTGTCTCCTGTCTTTCTTAATTCCCTGTTGCCTCCCTTCAGTCCCAACACTGAGCTGTGCTGTTCTCAGCATAGCACATCTTATAATTAGATTTGTCCTTTTGTTGTTGAGTGGTATGATTTGTTTGTATATACAGGAAATCAAATCTTTGTCCAATATGTGATTTCCAAATATTTTCTACCATTGAGGTGTCTGCCTCTTCACCTTTTTGACAAAGTCTTTTAAGGTGCAGACGCATTTGATTTTGAGGAGTTCTCATTTATCTATTTTTTCTTTTGTTGCTTGTGCTTTGGGTGTAAAGTTTAGGAAGCTATCTCCTATTACTGTGTCTTGAAGATATTTCCCTACATTTTCTTCTAGAAGCTTTATGGTGCTAGTGCTTATATTTAGGTGTTTGCTCCACTTTGAGTTATTTTTTGTATAGGGTGTTAAGTAGAGGTCCTCTTTCATTTTTTTGGATATTGATATCCAGGTCTTCCATGCCAATTTATTGCAAAGACTATTTTGTTTCAATTCTGAGGATTTGGTGGCCTTGTCAAAAATCAGTTGACCATAGATTTGGTGGTCTATTTGTGCACTCTTGATTTGATTCCATTGGTCAATGTTTCTATCTTTGTGCCAGTACCATGCTATTTTGACCACTGTGGCTTTATAATAGTTTCTTAAGTCAGGGAGTATTAATCCTCCCACTTCATGCTTCATTTTTAGGATAGTTTTAGCTATTCAAGTTCTCTTTCCCTTCCAGATGAATTTGGTAATTAGCTTTTCCAAGTCTTTAAAGTAGGTTGTTGGAATTTTGATCAGTATTGTGTTGAATCTGTAGATCAGTTTGTGGAGAATTGACATCTTAACTATATCTAGCCTTCCTACCATGAGCAGGGAATGCCTTTCCACCTATTGAGATATTTGATTTCTTTTAGTAATGTTAAATAGTTTTCTGTGTAGAAGTCCTTTATGTCACTAGCTAAGTTAATTCATAAATACTTGATTCCTTTAATTGCTATTTTGAATGGAATTTTTTTCCTTAACTGACTTCTCAGTTAGGTCATTGCTTGTGTTAAGAAATGCTACTGATTTTTGCACATTAATTTTATATCCCATCACCTTGCTAAATTTGTTTATTAGCTCAAATAACTCTGCTGTAGATTTCTCAGGATCTTCCAAATATAGTAACATGCTGTCTCCAAATATTGAAAGTTTTACTTCTTCCTTTCCAATTTGGATGAATTTTATTTCTTTGTCCTGCTTGATTGCTCTAGCTAGAACTTCTAGTACAATGTTGAATAATACTGGTGACAGTGGACTACCTTGTCTCATTTCTGATCTTAGGGGGAAAGCTTTCGTTCGCTCTCCACTGAGTACGATGCTGGGTATTGGTTTTTCATATATTCCCTTTATTATATTGAGGTAGTTACCTTTGATTCCTATCTTTTGCAGTGTTTTTATCAAAAAGGATGTTGAATTTTGTCAAATGCTTTTTCAGCTTCAATTGAATACTTACACCCTATACAAAAATTAACTCAAAGTGGACCAAACATCTAAATATAAGCACTAGCAACATAAAGCTTCTATAAGAAAATGTAAGGAAACATTTTCAAAGCACAGTAATAGGAGGTAGCTTCTTAAACTTTACATCCAAGGCCCAAGCAACAAAAGAACAAAATAGATAAATGGAAACTCCTCAAAATCAAATGCTTCTGTACCTTAAAAGACTTTTTCAAAAAAGTGAAGAGGCAGGCACTTCAATGGAAGAAAATAGTCGTGTGATTTTCCTCTTTGGATTTGTTAATGTGCTATATCACATTAATCGATCTTGTGTTGAACCATCCTTGCATTCCTGGTATAAACCCCACTTGGTCCACTTGATCATGGTTTATAATTCTTTTAATCTGTTGTTGGATTTGATTTGTTAATATATTGTTGAGAATTTTTACACCTATGTTCATTAGGAAGATTGGTCTGTAGTTTTCCTTTCTTATAGCATCTTTGCCCAGTTTTAGTATTAAAATGATATTAGCTTTATAAAATGAGTTAAGTCAAGTTTCTTTTTCCTCAATTTTTTCAGAAAAGTTTGAGCAAGATTGGTATTAGTTATTATTGGAATGCTTGATAAAGTTCCCCTGAGAAGCCATCTGGCCCTGGGCTTTTCTTTGTAGGAAGATTTTTGATGACTGCTTGAATCTCTTAACTTGTGATTGGTTTGTTGAGATCTTCTATTTCTTCCTGAGTCAGTGTAGTTTGTTTGTGTGTTTCAGGAATTTGTTCATTTCATCTACGTTGTCTAGTTTGTTGGCCTGTAGTTATTCATAGCATCCTCTTATTATGTCTTTTATTTCTTCAGGGTCTGTGATAATGCTTCCCTTCTCATTTCTGATTTTGTACAATTGCATCCTTCTCTTTTTTTTTTCTTTATCAGTCTTGCTAGTAGCCCATCAATTTTATTGATTTTCTCAAAGAACCTACTTTTTGTTTTAATGATCCTTTCTATTGTTTTTTTGTTCTCCCATTCATTTAACTCTGCTCTAATCTTTGCTATTTCTCATCTTCTACTTGATTTGCTGTTCTTTCTCAAGTTCCTCCAGGTGAGCAATTTAGTCCTTGATTTTTGCTCTTTTTGGTTTTTTAATATAGGCATTTAGGGCAATAAATTTCCCTCTCAGCACAGCCTTTTTCACATCTCATAAGTTCTGATATGTTATATTCTCATTTTCATTCATCTCCAGATAGCTAGTGATTTCTCTAGCAATTTCTTCTTTGACCCACTGGCTGTTTAAGATTATGTTATTTAATCTCCATATATTTGTGAATGTTCTTGTTCTTTGGAGGTTATTGAGATCCAGCTTCATTCCATTGTGATCAAAGAAAGTGCTAAAATCAGCACTGTGACAAGACTCTACATACCATACCATTTTTAAAAACATTCAGAAGATAGAAATAATTTAAGCTTAACAAAAACACAATATATTCTGATATCCTTGCACTATCGATGACAAAATATATGTCCCTCATTCTTGTCACTGTCATTCTGAATTGGAGTTTAAGTATTTAAAACTCTGATATCTTGATAACACATCTTCACTAAGCTGCTTTTCCTTTTTTCATAACAATCTTAAATTATGATATGTTTGCAGAGTAGCTAATTTTATAGTAATTAAAATTATATAAATTTACAAATAAAAATAAAATTTAAATGATAAAAGCTATGTGTTAAAATAAAAGCAAATATAAAATAGAATAAATGAACCTCCCTAAGCTTATAACAACTCACAAATTTCACAGAAACATTCATATCATAGAGCCTTAAGCTGAATGTGACTTTAAGAAGATGTTTGTCTCCATTCTCTAGACTCACACTGCTAAAGCATTGTCGTGTCTTGATTTCTTGCTTTCTTTCACCCACATATCCCAATATACCAGCAAGATATTTTGATTCAGCTCCAGATTCTCTTTCTAATCTTCTCTCTATCCTAATCCAACCCACTGTCATGGTCATTCAGCATACTTACTGGGCTCCTTATTTCCACCATTCTCTCCCACCTCCATTACAGTCCAGCCCCAGCTTAGCAGAGTAACAGCTGAACAACAAGACGTCATACAGCGAGTCACCCTTTATTAAATGTCCTTGATGGTGACAGACATATACACCAATGGAATCACCAAAAGTTCAGAAATAAAAATTTTGGACAATTCATCTTTCACAACAATGCCAGGCCCACTCAGTGGGGGAAAGAAAAGTCTCTTCCTACAAGTGAGGCTGGAAAAACTACATACCCAGATGCAAAATAATGAAAGTGAACTCCTACCTCATACCACATAGAGAAATTAATGCAAAATTGATCAAAGTCCTAAATACAGGAAACAAAGTTATAAATTTCCTAGAAGAAAATGTAAAGAAAAATCTTCAGGAACTTGTGTTAGGCAGTCCTTTCAAAGACTTTATACTGAAAGCATGTGCAACAAAAGTAAAAATAGATTAATGGAACTTCATCAAAATTTAAGTCTTTTGTACATGAGAAGTCTGTATCAAGAAACTAAAACAGTCAATCTACAGAATGGGAGAAAGTTGGAATCAATGTCTGATAAGAGTTTAATGTTCAGAATATATATTTAAAAATCCTACAATGCAACAATAACAAAAAAATTTAAAAATGGGTAAAAGATGACATTTCTTCAAAGAAGATATACTATTGGCTAAAAAATACATGAAAAGATCCTCAATGTCATAATCCACTAGGGATTCCACTAAAATAACATAGAATAACAAGAGTTGAAGAGGATGTGGAAAATGAAAACACTCATTATTGGTAGGAATGTAAAATAGTGCAGCCACCATGGAAAACAGTTTGGTGATTCCTCAGAAAGTCACGTATAGAATTACCATATGGCCTAGCAATCATATTACTAGGTATATACCTAAAAAGAATTGAAAGCAGAGATTTGAACAGATATTTTCACCTTAATATTCAGAGTGATATTATTCACAAGTTCCAGAAAGTGGAAGCAATCTGAATGCCTGTCAACATATGGATGAATAAACAAAATATGGTATATACATATAATTGAATGATATTTGGTCATAAAAAAGAATGATGTTTTGATGCAAGCTACGATATACTTAAACCTTGAAGACATCAGGTTGAGTGAAATAAACCTGATACAAAAGGACAAATATTGTATGATCTCACTTAAATGAAACATGCAAATTTATAAGATATGCAGAATATGCAAATTCATAATCAGAAACTAGAATAGAGATTACCAGAAGCCAGGTAGGGGGAGGGAATAGGGAGCAAATGTTTAGTTGGTATGGAAATTCTGTTTGGGGTGATGGAAAAGTTTTGGCAATGGACGATGGTGATGAAGGCATAAATTTGGAAATGTAGTTAACATGAAAGAATTGAGTATTTGAAAAGGGATAAAAAGGGAAATTTAAGGTTGCATATGTTAACACATGCACACATAACACAGAATTGTGCAATGCAAAGAGTAAACCCTAATGTAAGCAGTTGGCCAAAGCTAACAGCATAATTATCATAATACTGCTTCACCAATTGTAACAGAAGTACCACAATAATGCAAATGTTAAGAATAAGGAAGATTGTGTAAAAGTGGGGATTTATGGGAACTATTTTCTTTCTGCATGACTTTTCTGTAAACCTACAATTGCCCTAAAAAAAAAAAAACAGAAGCTTCAGAATATAATTCAAATTCTGTTTCATTCAAGGTCCTATATATTCTGCTTCCTGCCTCCTTTTCTTATTATATCTTCTCCCACCTCTCCCTTATGCCTTACACACTTCTTTGTGTTAATCAAATATAATAACTTTTTTCAATTCAGAACCTTTATAATTGATGTCCCCTTGGTGAAATTTTATTATAAATCATTGTTCTGGTTTGAAACTGTTATGTACCTCAGAGAAGCCATGTTCTTTAATCCTCATTTAAGATTATTGGGATCTTTTTTATTAAGTTGTTTCCATAGAGATGTGACACAATTAGGTTGGACATTTTGATTAGGTGGTTTCTGTATCTCCACCCATTCAACGTGGGATTGCTTACTGGAGTCCTTTAAGAGGGAACCATTTCAGAAAAAGCTTCAAAGCCCACATAGCCAGAGATATTTGGAGATACAAAAGCAAAATGCCCCTGGGGAAGCCTCTTGAAATGAGATGTTAAAAAACCAGCAGATGCCAGCCATGTGCCTTCCCAGCTGACAGATATGTTCTGGACCCATCAGCCCTTCTTGGGTCAAGGTATCTTTCTCTGGAAGCCTTGGTTTGGACATTTGTATAGCCTTAGAGCAGTAAACTAGCAATGTAATAAACCTCCTCTTTAAAAGCCATTCCTTTCCTGGTATATTGTATTCCAGCGGCTTTAGGAGACCAAAACAATTGTCATGCCTTCTCTTCATTCAAATGCCATCAGAAAAGCCTTCTATTACCCCTACATCTCAAGTTACTTTTTTTCATAGGCCTTATCAGTAGCTTTCCCTTATGTATTTTTATTGTCTTTCACCTACCAAAAGAATTAAATTTTATGACAGCAGGTACCTATCTGTCCTATTTACAACTTGTGCTTTACAACCTATGCTGATATGAAACTTATGTACCTCAGAAAAACCAAGTTCTTTTAATCCAATCTTGAGGGGGTAGATGCATTATCAGGTGGAGCTCTTTGAATGCATTGTTTCCATGGAGCTGTGATCCCATCCATTCAAATTGGGTCTTAATACACTTAATGGAGTCTTTTAAGAAAGAGACATTTTGGAGAAAGCATGGATGGTTGTAGAGAGGAAATGTTCCAGGAGTGCTAAGCTAAACACCCCAAGAGAAGCCAGAAGGACCGATGGGAGCTTAGAAAAATAAATTTGAAACAACTCAGGAGAGAAAACCCAGCAGGCATCACCATGTGCCTTCCCATGAGACAGAGAAATCCCAGGTAATATCAGCCTTTCTTGAATGAAGATATACTCATGTTGATGCCTTAATTTGGACATTTTCATGGCTTTATAACTTTAAATTTGTAAGCTAATAAATTCCCTTTGTAAAAGCCAATCCATTTCTGATATATTGTATGCTGGGAGCATTAGGGAATTCAAACAGATTTTGGCACCAGAACTTGGGTACTGCAAGATGCAAATACCAAACATGCTGAAATCACTTTATACATGGATAAGGGTAAGATTCTGGAAGAATTGTGGGGAGTTTGATAGAGAAGGCCTTTGCTTTTAAGAGACTGTTGGTAGAAATATGGACTCTAAAGATACTTCCAATAAGACCTTAGGCAGAAATGATGAATGTGGCATTGCCAACTGCAAGAGAGGCAATCTTTGTTTTAAAGTGACAAAATTTGTCAAATTTGAGTCCTGGTGCTGGATGGAGGGTAGAATTTGAAAGTGATGAGTTTGGAGATCTAGCAGAGGAAATTTTTAACTCACTGTGGAAAATTCAGTCTCTCTGCTTCATGCAACTTATAGTAAAATGCAAAAGGAAAGGGATGAACTGAGAACTGAGCTCCTAGGAACAAAGAAACCAGAAAATGATGGTTTGGAAAATTCTAAACTTTTAGAAAATAAAGCCCCAAAGAATAACACCCCTCATGAGGATTTATCAAATATGGAACTAGTCAGGCAATAAACCAGGATTGGAAATGGAGTTCTCCAGATAGGATTTTGGAAAGCCCTATTGTCTGGAAGTTTTGATCCTTGTATGTGTATGCCAAGGCAACAAAACTTTTGCTAGATCTGTATGAATGGAACCACTGCCACTTTAAACTACAAGGAACAGAAAAGGGACATATTGAAGGAAAAGTGACTTCAAAGGCAGCACCACTGACACTAAGGTCTGAAGCCAAGAAATCTCAGGCCAGGAGAGCAAACACTCATCCATGTGGAAAGGGTAAGTTTTCCCTGGTGGCAGAGGGTGGGCTTTCCACCTCATTGTTCAGAGTGTTACCTCCCCAAGGCTGGGGAGTTGAGGGGAACTTGGCAGCCCCATTATTCCATACAAATTGTGCTACCCCATGCCTCAGAGGATGGAGCCCATTCCCTGGAGTTTGGGAAGAGCCTGGTCACCGTCCCATTATCCTGAAAAGGCTGAATGTGTGCCCAGAGAGGATGGGCTAAGAACAAGGTGTTCTCACCAATATTCTTCAATGTTTCAACCCTCACCTCAGTGTTTGGAGAAATCAGGGCTTCTGAGTAAATTCTTGGAAATGGTGGTACTGCTGCTCTTTTAAGCCAAGAAGATAGAATGTCATTCTATAAATGACACTCAGACTTCAAAATCTAATGAAGTTTGCCCTGTAGGTTTTAGGAACCATTTGGGAATTTTGGCCCTTGTTTTCCTTCCAATTTCCCTCTATGGAAATGGGAGCATTTATCCTATGACTGTCCCTCTTTGTATATTGGAAGCAGATAATTTGTTCTAAGTTTCACAGGTTTATAGCCAGAGGAGAATTTTGCCTTAGGACATCCATGCCTGTAACTGACTTTGATGAATTTTTGTACTGTCTTTGACTTTGTATTGTATTTGTGTTATTACTGAAATGGTTTGTGGTTTTTGTGGTATTTGTGATGGAATGAATGTATTTTATATGTGGAAAGAACATGTCTTTTGGGGGTCAAAAAGCTGGAAGGTGCTGGTTTGAAACTGTTATGTACCTCAGAAAAGCCACGTTCTGAATCCAGTTTTGTGGGGGCAGACCTATTATTGGGCGTAATCCTTTGATTAAGTTGTTTCCATGGAGCTGTGACCCCACCTATTTAAGTTGGGTCTTAATCCACTTACTGGATCCCTTTAGGAGGGAGATACTTTGGAGAAAGCTCAGGTGCTTGGAGATAGAAAATGCTCTAAGAGATGCTAAACTAAGAGATAGAATCAAGGCCCTGGAAAAGCTAAAAGAAGACCCATAGATGCTTAAAAAAAGAAAATACCCCAAGAGAAGCCAGAAGAACCCACAAGAGTTGAGAGAGTCATTTTGAAATCAACCCAGGAGAGAAGGCCCAGCAGATGTCACCATCTATCTTTCCATGTGACAGATAAACCCTGTGCATGATCCACCTTTCTTGGATGAAAGTATCCTTTGTTGATGCCTTAAGTTGGATATTTTTGTGACCTTAGGACTGTAAAATTGTAACCTAATAAATTCCCTTTGTAAAAGCCAATCCATTTCTGATATATTACATTCTGGCAGAATTAGCAAACCAAATCACAACCATTCAACACTCTCTAGAATAGCAAGTGTCAAGTAATAGTCACTAAATCAATATTTGTTGAATAAGTTAACAATTAAGTTATCATTTCACAGATGATGAAATTAGCAGCCCTAAATTTGGTGACTTCTTAACATCTTTGTGTGGAATGTTATGGGAAGGGAATCCCATTTCTTGCTGTTTCATAGAGTGGTGCACAGTCCTTTATGATGACTGTGGTACACCACCACATGGGAGATTCACCATGACGTTAGTGAAATAAAAGTAATTTTCATGATAAGTTCAGTTTCTGCTAACTAGAACTTAATAAAAATACTTAAATTTTGTCACAGCTAAGATATTAAATATGTCATATTAAAGCATATGGATTATTCCTGAAAATTAAATTTAACAAATACATTGTATATTGATTTTCATATTTATTTACCTATTTTACAAATGAAAACAGGGTTCCCATCTTTACAGTCTATGAGTACAAGGTGCTGGGAAAGATCCAGACATGCTTAGCGTTCATCTCCCAGCCCTCGCCACCCCAAACCCCTCTCCCCTGCTTTTTCCCTCTTGCTTGTTTGCATGTGCAGGGTTCCTGTGTGCTTCCTTCTGGGACAAGCATCCCCAGCTGCATGCCTGGGCAAAAATAAAGCTCCAAAGTTGCTTAATGATCAAGCCAGCTGCCCTGGGAGAGTATAAAACCCAACACAGGGGCATGACAAGTGTCCATCTGGCATGCGAAACAGAAAGTGCGGAGCAGACTTTCACTGACCCTAATTCAAAAAGTGGTTTCTCCGGGAGACCAGCCATGATGAGACCTGTAGCCCTGCTCTTTCAGACCCTTTCTGTTGTGTATTTAATAAGTGGTCATTTGCTGAAAATTTCTGTCATGCTTGAGCCTGTGTTCCCATGGCACATCACATAGCCAACTGCCCCACACCACGTGATCGTATATACTGCTGTTTGCATGATAGGCTTTTCACTGTAGCTTCCTAGGTCACCTCCAGCCCTGAAGCCATCAGTTTCAATGAGTATGGATGGGAGAAATTAACTGAAATGCCCAGGATTTTGTGACCTGAGGATTGAATGTTGTATTGCTGTGTATCAATCAACACATACCTGAGATCTGTTGTGCATAAACATACCGCACTGTAGGCTATTAATCTGAATGAGCAATTCATTTCTTTATCAGTTATGCACAGTTAAGATCATTCATTTAATGTTAGATGTAAGATTGCAAAATCCAAGAGAAGCCACAAAATATATAGTAAAGTATATTAGATTACTTCAGAACTCCGTGGTTATTCTAGTTTGCAAGCTGCCAAAATGCAATATACCTGAAAAGGAATGGCTTTTTAAAAAGGGGAATTTATTACATTGCAAGTTTACAGTTCTAAGGCCATGAAAATGTCCAAATTAAGGCAATAACGAGAGATTACCTTCACTCAAGAAAGGCTGATGTAGTTCGGGATTTCTCTCTCAGGTGGGAGGCACTTGGTACGTCTGCTAGCGTTCTCTCCCAGCTTCTTGATTCATGAAGCTCCCATGGGGACTTTTTCCTTCTTCATTTCCAAAGGTCTCTGACTGTGTGGGCTCTGTTTGTTCTGGTTGCTCTAATATTATTTCCAAAATGGTTCCCTCTTAAAGAGCTCCAGTAAGCAACTCCACCTTGAATGGATAGAGACATGTCCATGAAACCATCTAATAAAAAGTTACCACCTACAATTGTGTGGGTCACATCTCCATGGAAACAATCAGAAAGATCCCATCCAGTAATAGTGAATGAGGCCTAAAAGACATGGCTTTTTTTCTGAGCTATATAATAACCTCAAACCAGCACAGTGGGTTTTTCAAACTTTTTGGGTCACTTTTCCTCTCCTTTATATTATTCAATGGCCAGAGATGTCTATTTTGGTAGGTCTGAAAATCAATTAAAAGTCAGGAAGATATTTAACTAATTTTACATCAAGTTTTTAACAAAACTGAGCCATGTGGAATGTGATATACACAGTGAATTGATATAAATATTTGTAAGCAACTTAATATATAGGGAAAATTATCATCTATTATCTATTTTAGGGTACATTTCTATTCCTCCAAATAATTTAAGTGGTTTTATTGAAATGATAAACATTTATTGATCAAATGAATGGCCCATCATACCCACTAGCATACAATTTTAAATGCTTTAAGACTTGTTATTGCTTTAAATCTTCACAATGACATTTGAGTATCAATATCAATTGATTAAAATTGCACATCACTCTACCCTTCAATTAGGTAACTGCAGATCTTAATGAGATTTTAGTAGTAACAATATGCACTATCATAAAATCTGTGTGCTCTCTTGGTGAAATTAAGCTCTGATGTAGATATTGAGTTGTAAACCTACTGGAGACAGCTCTAGTAAATGGAGAGTGGTGCCCATGGCTGATGAAAGGCTAAATTTATCTGATGCAATTCCTTGTGCGCTTTCCATCCACCCTTCTGCACGATCAGTTTTCACATCAGTACTTGAAACACAGGACGTGAAATGTCCAGAAATCTCTTTTCAGGCTAAAGAGTGATAGTCTCTAAGTAATTTAATCCATCCTCCCTGCTTTGTGCAAAAAGACACTAAAACCAAACGAGGCCCTGATAGTATCACTCAGCTAAGACCTTATAAAGAGACTTGGAAACAGGGCTTCTGATTCACATTGTTTATGCATTTATTTTGTTGTTGTTGTTGTTTCAGATCAAAAGTTAGCACTCTGCAGCTGAAATCCTGAAATCCACTGTCCAGAGCTCAACTGAATAAAATTTTAGGATGCCAAATCTAATGTTCTTGTATGGAAGAGAGAAAGAAATGTTTGTAAAGTGGATATTAGTGTGATGGTATACCAAAGTGTGAGAGACTGGACGGCATGCATGTTGAATGCAATGGGAGAGTCAAGGATTCCTGTGCTTTGTCATGCTGTTCAGATACCTCTATATTAGCCTATTCAACATTAAATATGCACTGCACAGCTCATGTTTCTTGACTTAAGTTTTAGTTTGCAAACTGCTGGAATGTGCTATAACAGAACTGAAACAGCTTTTGGGAATTTAACAAGTTAGGAGTTTACAGTTTTAAGCTATAAAATTGTCCATACTAAGGCATCCAGGTAAAGATGCATTAATTCAAGGAAGGCCAATGGCTCAGGAACACCTGGCAGCTGGGTAGTCACATGGCTGGCATCTGCTCATCTCTTGCATCTGGCCTCCATTATTTTCAGTCTCTGTTCCAGTGGGCGTTCCTCACTTTGCTTCTCCAGGGCTGACTTTCATCTCTTGGCTTCCCTTAGGCTCTCTCCAGGTTCTGGCTTGCCTAACATCTCATGGAAACATCTGCTGGGTTCCAAGTATCTCCAAATATCTGTGTCTCTGTTCTCCAAGTGTTGGCATCTGCATCAACTCTGTTCTGAAGTTTGTCAGCTCTAATGTTTCTGGCTCTTTCTCTAAAATGTTTCCTCTTTTAAAGGATTCTGGTAAACTAATGAAGACACACCTGGAATAGGTGGCGTCACATGTCCCTCTAATCAAAGGATCATACCCACCATTTGGTGCACTACATCTCTGTGGAGATAATCTAATCAAAATTTCCAGCCTGAATCAGGATTAAAAGAAACAGTTGCTCCTCCAAGATTGGATCAAGATTAAAATGTGGATTTTCTGGGGTACATAATACTTTAAAACTGGCACAACATATTTTTAACAAGTGACACAACTGGTCACTCCCATCTCTTAAAAAGTATTTTCTTCCTTTGGTTCCCAGGACTACACATCTAGCCAACGCTCCATGCCTGAATGGTTACTTCATCTCAGTGTCCTATGTCCCCTCCACAGCCCAGTCAGCCCTGAATGTTGTAGTACTCACAGCACAAAATTAGGACTCCTTTATCTCTTGGTGATCAAATTCAGTTGGAACTCCTGAGTCCACTTCATATCCGTTCCACCCAGCCATCTCAGTCCACATAAATGCCATCTTTCTAACAGTTTATAACAAAAACCTGGGCATGATCTTTTTTTTTTATCTTTTCCTTATAAAATACTTCTAATCTCTTAGTGCATATACATACAGATTCTGACCACTCCTTACTACCTTTACATCTAATCCCTGGTCCAAGCCATTATTTATCTCTTCCTTCCATTCACAGTTTACCTCTCTGCTTCCACAGTTACCTTTCTACAGTGTAGTCTGCACGAGATTCATAAGTTATTAAGTCACTCCCTTGCTTAAAGCCCTCCATCCATTTATTTCTTCAACTCATTACCCATTTGCTATTACTATTCACTCATTACCCATTTGCTCATTAATTTATTCTTCAAATAATTTCATGTGGTAGGCATTCTTTTAGGCCTTTGGAATCTATCACTGAATAAAGAAAATAGAGATGTCTGCCTTCATGAGTTGCATCCAAGCAGTTGAGAAACACAGTAAACAATATATATTATTTAAAAAGTAAATTGCATACTTTGTTAAAAAGTTTATGAAGAAAAGGAAATGTTGGTGAGGATAAGAAGGCTCCAGAATGCCAAATTGTTAATAAAAGGAGAGGGTGGGAAGGCTACAATTTTAAAAGGGGTAGTTTGAGTAAGGATCATTGAGAAAGTGAGAATTTAGGATAGATTTGAGGAGGTAAAAACTTTTACACCTTCCGTGAGCTGCCTCTGTAAGAAGGCTAATTCTTATACTTTGCTCCTTTGCCCTTCATCATGTGTTTTAGTTAGGCTAAAATTCCTTGGTAATCTCAAATTCTAGAACCCATCTTTGCCTGCTGTTTGAGGAATTCCAAATATCTACTCATGTGACAGCTGTAGTCAAAAACTTAAGAGCAGAAGAAAATGGAAATAAGGAAGCCATTGAAATGTGATACATATACACATGAATGTACAAAAGATTATAATTAGCCTGTAAAATGCAAGTGAAAAATAAGCATTTTGAAATTCTAACAATAAATTTAGCAAGATGAGCTGTGAGAGAATACTGATGGGGTAATACCTGAATTAAGTTATTATATTTGGTTGTCTCCATTGTTTCTTGCTGTAATTTTCTGCAGTTATCAATTCTCACTTTTGTAGATGATTGATATTCACTCTACTTATTTGGAATACTTTCTATTTTAACCGAGTAAATGGAATTATCAAAACAACTGAATAAACTTACTGCTTAGGTGAGTGACTTTAAATATATAAAAGTTTTATTTCAAACATACAGCAAGGAACTAGCAATAAAGTCTTAAAAAAAAAGTCTTTTGGAAAAGTTATTCTATAAGGAGTTAGAATAGCTAAATAATAGTTTCAGACTAGCAAACTAGGTACTGGAAAAGAATGTTTTTCGATGATTTCTAGGATAGTCCCAAGGTTGGTTTAAAATCCTTGCACCCTTAAAAAGCTGACAATATTATTAGACTTTCTACAAGGAGTTCTTCACTGCATTAAAGAGGGTTGGAATCTCGGTCAAATAGTTTACCAAAAATATTCAGTGATTTCAGCAGTGGCTCCTAATTCTACTTACACTATTGAGTTTTGCCACAGATCTCTTTTCTCAGGTTTGTGTTATCTTCTCCCCAGGATTCCTAGATTTCTGTGGTCGTATTTGTAGCCTTGTTGATAAAAAACAACAGGTACCTTGGAGTTCTTTAGCTTATTGGGTTCCAGTCTGTGTCTCTGCGGCTTTCACAGTGCAGGGACTTTACCTCCCAGGAAAGCTTGTTCAAAAAGTGCCACGTGATCATGATGGAATAAGGGTGGTACTGAGTGATCCATTTTGAGTTAACTTTTGTATGTGGTGTGAAGTAAGGGTCCACTTCCATTCTTTTGAATGTGTATGTCCAGTTGTCCCAGCATCACTTTTAGAAAATACTATTCTTTCCCCCTATGGAATTCTCTTGAAATCCTTATTGAAATAAATTAAACTTAAATATAAGAGCATTTTTAAAATTAGAAACACTATTCTACCTAGCTATAGTTCTGTCCTTATGCCACTATAAAACTTTCTATTGCTTTGTTTTGTTTTGTAGTAGGCAATCATTTTGGCAATTCTGCATCCTTTGCAATTCCACATGAGTTTTAGCTTTATCCTGTTACTGCAAAAAAGACCAGATGGGATTTTTATAGCAATTGTGTTTCCTCTGTAGACCAATTGGAAATATTACCATGCTAAAATATTTTAATTCTTTACACAGGATGCATCTCCATTTACTTACATATTTTTATTTTTTTGACAATGTTTTTTAGTTTTCAATATAATTTGTGCAGTTAACTTAAAAATTGGCTCCTTAATATTTTATTGGTTTTAATGCTCTTATTTTAAAGAAATTGTTTTCTTAATTGTATTTTTGGGTTATTCCTTGCTAATGTATAGAAATGCAATTGATTCTTATATATTGGTCTTGGGTGCTGCAACCTTTGTTGAACATGTTTATAGGGATATATTAAGAATAAATGCACAATGTAAAGCCAATTTTAAACCATTAAAAATGTTTCCTGAATACCCAAATATTATGTTGTAAAAATATGCAGAGTGTGTCTCCCCACACATATGGACAGTTTGAGTGATGGAGGAAGCTGTGGGAAGACCTTTGTACTGAGACCAGGTCGAGACCGGGTGGCCGTGAGGGCATCCTCTTCTGCAAGACCCAGGACCGCCCTTGGACGGCGGCCAGGTCCTGTGCTGTACTTAGAGAATGTCTACCAAACTCCTTGCAAATGATGGCAAGAATAGAGACACTTTCAAAACTGACAGAATCACTGAGATAGTTTGGTCATGTCAAATGAAGAAGTTGGGTTGAGATGTTGATACGGATGAGGGAGCACCGAACCATTCCAGGGTCTACAAAGTTTTATAGTCATGAAAGTGAATGAGACAAGGTCCTTACTAGCTCAGCTAATAAGCTTTTATAAAGTAAGTGATATTGACATAAAACCATACACATTTGGTGATGATTTAGTAAAAGATAGAGTAATTTATGGTATTTTAGAAGATACATTTTAGAAGGACATTTAATTCACTAGATGGTACTGAAATAAACTTTATGGCCAGGGAATTGCGGGAGGACGGTAGAGTAGGAAGCTCCAGGAATCAATCCCTCCACCAGAACTATTATCCAGGCAGGAACCATCTGAATCAACCATTTTGAAACTCCAAAGCACACTGAACAGCTGGAGGAAGAGGCTGGTAAATTGTGTGAAATACCAGTAATTGTTTTCTGCACACAACAGTTAGCTTTGCCTACCTTCCTCTCAAGACAAGCAGGAGTGTGGTCTGACCTCTCCAGTGCTGCAGAGAAGGTCAAGCAAATCTGTTTCCCAAGATGCAGGAACTGGAGACGCCGCTGTCCTACTGCTGACCACTGCTCTTGATGAGCTACTTTGGATCTCTGGGGACCCAGCTCTGAGGGTGGCGTTGTTCCCACCTGCCCTGAACAAAGGCAGCCGAGGACATGGGAAGACTGTAGTTTCCTCAGAGCTGCTGGGGACAGCTGAAGGGCCGCATTTGCTGGGCAGGTGCTGGTGAAGAAAGCATAGCTTTGGGGATCCGTGAAGGAAGATCTCTGGTTCCCCCGACGTTCCCTCCCCAGGACAATTTGGAGCTGGCCCCACCCAGCTGAAAGTAAAGTTCTGGAGTGGTCTGGGACAATCAGATATTTGGGAGCTTTATGAGTAATTATGTCTGGATCAGAAAAAGTGAAGAGGAAACTGCCGGGAGATACGGCTTGGTGGTTAAGTGAAGGTCTGAGCACAAAACAAACAAAAAAACTTCTAATCATATTAGGGTATTGATTAAGGTATTGAACATTTATCAAGAGCAAAGGACAGAGTGGGCGATGGTGCCTCAGTGGCAGAGTTCTCGCCTCCATGCCAGAGACCCAGGTTCATTTCCCGGTCCCTGCTCATGCCAAACAAAAAAGAGCAAAGGACAGAATTTTGAAGAGTTCAGGCAGGGATATGGCATGATTATACTTGTGCCCTAAGAAGAGAAGCAGAACGTAGCCAAGTCATTTAAGAGATTGCAGCAGTGAGAGAGGATGAAAAATAATTCAAAAGTTGAACAATTTGCTACAAAAGATTATTTCAGGGAGAATTGTAAATTGGTTGAAGAGTGAGCATTTGCGGTTGATGAAAACACAGATATGAATAAAAAGGGACAATTCTCTGTAGGACCCAAGAGAAATTTAGCTCTTACGCACACAGTAATAGTCTGTCTGAGAGATAGACATTGATTGTCTGAAGTTTTACAAATCATTGACATTAATTAATGAAAATGATTACCCATTTTAAGAATTTTAGTTTGTGTTTTTAATTAAATTGATATTTGCTCTAATACTTTACATATGACTTAATCTGTTGGAGACTTTAAAGAGTTATGATTTTCATTCTCTTGTAAGAAATTTTTCCTTAAATCAAGGAGGTGCCATTTCTCACGAATTATATTAACTTCCAATCAAAAGTTCTGTGGGGTAGAATTAACTACTAATATGGTGTTTAAGTGATAGCCATAAACATTCTCTTCATAACTAGTCAATATTGTTACTAGATTCTGTAGTTCAAAAGATTTAAGGGCGACTCTAAATCTAGAAATTGTCAAATGATTTCTAGAAGGTAAATTAATATTGAAATATTGCTCTTAAAAATAATTCTACTCCTTTCTTTAGAATCATAAAGAAAATCACTGAATTAAATAAACATTTTATTCTTAATTTAGCACAACAGAAATTATGTAAAATTCTCTTCAAACCCTTCTTTGTATGCCATTGTGTAAAATTATGAACTATAACACTTTGTCAAGATAGCTGTTTTAGAAAAGTCTTCAGATATAGAGGTAGTAAACTCTGATTTCATGGAAATCAACACATTTTTCAAAGTTAATTCCTTTTCCTGAAGCAATATCTGAAAGACATAAACTTGTGCAAGATGATACACATTGATAACTTTAATTAAATCACATTCCTGAATAACTCCTTTTCATTGAAAGATGCTTATGTAAAAGTATATTTATGAATAGACATAAAGAGATACAATTATCAATAGACATAACTTTTTATCAGAATTTATTCAGACTCAAGATGTTTCTGAAAATAACTCTAAGTATTTCAAAATGCCCTACTTATCTATAGGAAAGGATTATGATACAGAAAATGAGGCATGCTCAGAGTCACCAGGACTTAGAGATTAAGGGTCAGGTAAATTTGACACTGCTTCCCAGAAGATTCGGAGGCTGCTGAAATTGCACAAAACCAACTATAATGATCTCCAATCTCTGCTTTTATTCTTTGCTTGAAAGAATGTATTAGGAGAAATTTCTAGGGAAGGAAAATGCAAATTTTTTATTGGCTTTTGATACGCATGACATTTTTAACACATACTAAGAAGTTTGAATGTGTATTTATGTTATATTACTCATTTATATTATGTAGCGATTTAATTAATTTAATTTAATTAATTAAATTTAATTAAAGATCACTTAATTTCATCTTTGTATTCTAATTAATATAATAAATGGCATTTTCTTTTTTTCATATGTATATATTTTTCCACATATTCCTCCCACAATCCCACGCACAAAATATCTAACATTTTCTACTGGATTTCAAGGTTTTAATGGTTAGTTTCTCTTTTGCTTAAATTTCTATCACACACAGTGACTAAATCCTCAGCTAATTTATCTTGAATGCAGTTAAATTATATGAACCCCAAAATAGAAAAGCTAAAAAGAAATGCAGGTTATTATAATGAAAATATGTCAACAAACTCTTTCCAGATTCTTATGTGTTTCACATTACTCTTCTTATGTTTAATGTCCTTAATGATTTATTTTCTAATGTATTTATTTCCATTATACTGCATTATGATTCATGAAATGAACTGCAGACTTTGCCTTATGGTACTCAAGTCTAGGAAGATGAATGCACATCTTGCAAAATTAAGAAAAGAATACTGCCTTAGATAGATTACACTGGGATGAAATAAATTAATTTATAAAAAGCATCTAAATAGGTCCCATGCAATCAGTTGAAACTGCTTCTAGGAAAATGTTTCTAATGCACCTTGCTCCTGATCTTTTAGAGTCTTGCTCAGGTTTATAAAAAGAAAAAAAAAAAAGAAGGAAAGAAAGAAAAAAAGAGAAAGAAAATGCTTTTATTAATGATTCTGCCATTCAGATCTGAAGGATGACACCCAAAATATGACTTACTTCCACCCTGAAAGTCAATCTCTATGCTTCTGCTCTCTTCTGCTACTGGCATGCACTACAATTCAAAATCCCTTCTCTGATAACCTTATAAACGTGAAACTTTTACCACAGAAAACAGAGACCTTTTCTTATCTATAAAAATACCAGGCTTTCATTTACAAATCTTTCCTTCTGAGTTGTTCTTACCTTTTGAGAGATAACTTAAAATCTGGACCCATACATTTTTAAAAAGCCTGGGCATCAAGGGACTGAGAAAACCTTCTCGACCAAAAGGGGGAAGAGTGGAATGAGACAAACTGTCAATGGCTGAGAGATTCCAAACAGAGTCCAGAGGTTATCCTGGAGGTTATTCTTACACATTAAGTAGATATCACCTTGTTATTCAAGATGTAATGGAGAGGCTGGGGAAACTGCCTGCAAATGTAGCGCTGTGTTCCGGTAGCCATGTTTCTTGATGGCCACTGTATAATGATATAGTTTTCACAATGTGACTGTGTGATTGTGAAAACCTTGTGTCTGATGCTCCTTTTATCTGCCTTATCAACAGATGAGTAGAACATATGGACTAAAAATAAATAATAGAGGGAACAAATGTTAAAATAAATTTAGTTTAAAATGCTAGTGATCAATGAAAGGGAAGGGTAAGGGGTGTGGTATAAATTTTTTTTCTGTTTTCATTTTATTTCTTTTTCTGAATAAATACAAATGTCCCAAGAAATTATTATGATGATGAATATGCAACTATGTGATGACATTGTGAATTATTGATTATATATGTAGAACTGAATGATCAAAATAGGAATGTTTGCATTTGCTTTGTGTTTTTTGGTATTTGCAAAAAAAAGCCTGGTAATCATAACACATCTATGTTAATAACCAGTGATCCGTCAGCATGGCGTGAAATCAAAGCCTGTACTCATTTCAGCCCTTCCATTTCTTCCATGTTCTGCAACTACCTGGCCTGAATGTCAACTTCTTAGGGCCACCTAGGAGACCCTGGAAGTTCTTCTAAGTGTTTTTTAAGGAAATTTCAAAGATACAAACATATCTGGGAAAGTTACTGAAGTCCAAGCATGGAATTACTGAACCATTCCTAAGCTGCTTAGATGAATTCCAGAAATTAGAACAGGTATGATTGAGAGCTCATAGACCGAGCATGTAATTTCCATGCCTGTACAAACAAAAGGAACAAAATAACGTAAAAATTGTTAGGAGTTAAAACAAAACAAAAATGTTGAAAAGGTGAGCTACATATATAAGTAACAGGATATTTTAGGAACAAAGTCTGTGACCATACTCAGTTCGCTACCGCCTTATTCTTTTGCAAAGTTTGACTCTCACACTAATTTGAGTAATACTTAAAGAGGGAAAAAGCAAATTGGACACTTCTTTCTAAATATATGAAAAGGGACATGACATTCTAAATATTATCCTTGAATTAAATTTTTAAGCAGAATTGGATGTTTGTTTGTCTACCCTCAGCCAGAAAAGACTCACTAATAGATGAGTACACCCCTCGCTGGCTTATTCTCTGGAATATTCCACTGGAGTTTAATTTATTGACTGCCAGGTTTCATTTCATTACCCTATCCAAAAAAAGGAACTCATTCACTTTTAGAACTTATTTTTATCTCAACTGATTTAAACTCCCTTTTAAGTCATAGTGTTACATTTTATCAGTTTCTCAGGGAAAGTATAAAGCTTAAATTGGATGAACAAAAGCATGTTTTGCCTACCAATTTATGTAAATCTGAGCAACTATGACGAGACTGGTAGAGAGAAGAAGGAAGGGGAGGATATAAGATTTATGAAGAGCCAAATGATCACAATTAATCATGTTCACTTTCCTGGAGAGAAAATCAAAGTGAAAATGTAAGAAAAATCAACCCCTCTGCAGACATTTCAATCTTATGTTTATTAATAATCTCATTATTTTCTTTAAATATTGTAAAATATTCTGCCTCACATTTGTAACATAGGAAAAATTATGCACATACAAACAAACACACGTATATATGTATAAAGGCAAGTAGTTTATGTTCTGTACATTTCAGTACTACCCCCAAGGTTATCAAAATATTTTTAAAATATGTTCATACATTTTAAGAATATCTTTCCCTGTTTAAATGCTTTCCATGACAGAATACAGATTGGAATTGTTTTCATTTACATTCTACAGTAAGATTATTGTTTATTATACTATAATTCCAACCTGCGATTGAACTGAAAGTTTTCCCAGTATTTACCCATGTTACATAGGTTATTTCAAAATGATTCTATCTCAAAATAAATTAGAATTATTCGAAGAATTGGATCATCATTGGGTGGAAGCTGATACTTTTCTGTCTCAGTGGATCACCAATTCAAAAGACTTGAGAAATGCTATTTACTGAAGTCTAAAAAGCAAATCAAACCACATTCTCTTTGTATAGATAATAAAGAATTATCCAAATCACCAAATCTCAGATAAATCCAACACAGAGAAAGCCTAGATGGAATCAAATTCTAACTAGGAAATCATTTAAAACTTCTTCAAAAAGGCAAAATTCTTTTATTGTCAGAAGACGATCTGGGCAGCATGTGCTGGGAGATGGTTCTCCATTGGTCTTTGATGCTGGTGCACATCTTCCAACAGAGGCCCTAAGAGCTTTTGCTCTGGATTACCTTTTTAAGGATGAATTACATCACAAACAGCCTTAGGAGTTATAGTGCCTCCCTCTGGGGAAAAGCTCAGAATTGTCTGTGGTACAAATAGTAAATATAAGGTCTTCCTTTAAGGCAAAGTTTGTGGAGATGGGCTGCTGGCTTTGTGCCCCTCGGAAGAATAGGATTTCTTAAGCCCAGGGTTCTTAGCTGTGATGCAGACCTACTGTGTGTGGAGCATTCACCTGGACCTGCCTCTCTCTTGTCTCCCCGGAATTTTGGAGCTAAGGAAAACCAATACATGTATGATGTTGAAATTGCTTGCAGTGCTGTAATAGTCCTTTGTCTCTGGCTGAATTAGCCAAGGTTATCCAGGAAAACAGAACTGACAAGAGATATAGACATATAATTATGTAAATATTATGAAATTTATTATAGAAATTGGCACATGCGACTATGGGAATAGGTACATCTGAATTCCATAGGGCAGGCTGCGAGCTGGGACTGCCAGTGAAGGTTGTCAATGATTTCCCCAGGAGATGCTGGCTGGCTGAGGGCAGAGATGGAAATTCTTCCTTTTGGTTGTTGAAATAACCAGTTCTCCTCATAAGACCTTCCACCAATTGGGTGAGACTTTTCTCATTGTTGAAGGCAATCCCTTCAGATGACTGTGGATCTAATCAGCCATAGACGTAATCAACATTTTAGTGAAATAATCTACAAAATATGCTCACAGCAACAATTAGGCCAGTGCTTGTTTGGCCAACAACTGAACACAAAAGTCTAGTCAAGCTGTTATGTGAACCACTGACCAATGAATAATCTAGTGGTTTGGGTTATATCCATGAAACTGGGGAAGACCGATTTCTTAGCTTGCATGTAGGGTAAAATCTCAGACACTTTACAATTATTGACAATGTGTAAAGGTCAATTCTATTAAATATAGAAATGACCTTTTGACAAAGGAGTCTATTTTTTTAAGGTTTTGCTCCTATGACATTTGTTTACATGTGCTTTCTTCTTGTTGACATATAGTTATATATAGTCAGCATGAGAACTCACTGGTGGCGTGCAGTAATCTCAGCAGGTAGGCTATTGTCTTTACCTGATCTGCTCTAATGCAGCACCCACCTGTCGCCCAACTGGTGACTGGCACAAATGCATGAATTCACCTAATGTTTCTCCTCACCTTAAACTCTCACAATGGTTTCTGTAAACCTGTGGGTTCTTTGGTCATCTGTATGCATCGAAATGCATTTTTAGGAGTCATTTTCACACATGTTAAATTTCTATTCATAGTGTATGAATGTTCAAGGCATTTCCATTTCTTTAGAGTAATTTAAAATTTCATCCTGTGCAACATGTTAGATAAACAGATATATAAATAGATAATAGAGATTGATAGATAGATGGATGAGTGGGTGGATGGATGGGTGGATGGATAGAGGTAGAGAGACAAAAAGCTGACATTAAAAGCCTTTTCCATAGGAATGAAAATTAGATTTGAATATCCTACTCTAGGCTAATGTGACTGTTAGTTTGAGCTTTCCTTCACTATGCCAAACCCTGTCAATCTGCCACTGACTCCTGCAGCAACAAAAGGTTAGAAACAAATCCTATTGTCTTAACATGTTTTCACATCTGTTTCAGAATGTTTTAGTTCTGGAAAGCACTTTGGAGTCCTATCAGGATCCCACCAGGCAGGTGTTGCAGGTGGTCACAGGCGTTCCCAGGAGTAGGAGGCCATCCTACATTAGGCAACAGAGACATAGAGAACATTTCCGCCACGATGAGCAGAACTATGTGTTTTCCTCACATTCACCTCTTCTTAAGTGATAAAACGTTTGTAAGAAGGGGTCATTAATTTCTGTTTATTTGACAGAGAGTAATTTAGGGAAAAGTAGTAATTTGAGTTCATCATTAAACTTTTAATTCTTGGTGATATTCACTACTGTTTGCAAAGTACATACAGTCCAGTTTATATTAAAATGACCAAAACTGGCTAAAACATACTAATGACTGATTCAAATAAATGCTGTTTTGGTATATTTTTGTTAAAAACCTAAACTACCTACTGATATGTAAACATGTTAAAAATTCAGATATTAATAAAAAGCATTAAAATCTCACTTTCAACTTTCCGTTATTAATGGCTTCTTATGTATCTTACATTCCAAAAAGAAATTAAGAATGTATATGTGCCTTTATTGGAATATTGCTGCAGCCTGTCATAGAAGCACTAACTTTTGCCGAAAGCATGCATGTCTAATTTACCAAATGATCCTCAAAACTGCTTACTCTCAGATCCTAAAAAGCATCCTAAAAATTTTATGTGGATATTACAAATAGCAATATATAATAGAACTGATTCTGCACCTTGTTTTTTTTTTCCTCTTTTAATAATGTATCTTGGATGTATTTATTGACTGCATAATGATTATTTGTATAGCTGTGTTATGAACTATCTAACCAGCCTGGTTTTGTTGGCAATGTCAGTTGTTTGCAGCTCCTGAGACACTGTGGTAGTATATTTGTAGGATAAACAAGTGGAATTGCTTCATAAAAGGTAAATGTCTGAGTATATTTTAAATTTTTAGGAAATACTGCCATGCATTTTGTTGGTGTATAGAATTTTGAGTGTATATTTGCATGTACATTCTTCTGGAAAGAAAGACCTGATTTTTAGTCTCCAAACTAAAAAAGGCTAAGAGCTATTAATTAAAGTCAAAGTAATTTCTCTTTCTTTCTGTGTCTCTCTGTCTCTGTCTCTCTCTGTCTGTCTCTCTCTCTCTCTGTGTATTTATGGCAAGAGCAAAAATTCCCTTATTTTTCCAGTGCATGACATCATTCTAATTTTTTGTAAAGCGTGTATCAAAATCAAAGCGTTACATTTCCTGTGTAATGTGTGGCAACTATGAAGTAATCTATCCCACTTTAATCGATTAGTGTGCACTTTACTTTGTTTTGCATACACTGCAGTAAAGCTCAGCTTTTGCCGACTGTACATCCCTAAATCCTATCTGTTCTCAATAGTGTCATTCATATTACTCATAAAACAGCTCAGTGCGCTTTTCTTTTAATTAGAAATGCAAAATTTTGGCATACTGATTCTCTAGAAATGATCTTAATTAAAATGCAAATTGTCCAAAGTAAACAAAATTAACTATGGTGCATAAATTAATAATGTAAATTGTATAGTATATGTGGTGAACTTGTAGTTACTTTAAAAAAAGATTAAATGATTCACATTAGATTAATATTTAAGTTATTTTCTATACTTTGTTTTAAACCTGGTAACTGTTACCTTCTCATGAATTTCTTCTAAGATGATGCATGCCATACCACATCTAACTCTATTTATGCAAATTATTACATCTAATTTATTGAGCTAGTGTGAATATAATGAAAAAGATATATTCTAAAATGCATCACATATAAGCATTATTGAGGAGTAAAATGTGATTCACATTCACCATAGGAGCTTATTGGTTTAAGAAATTTTATCTTGGTTTATTCGCAAAGCAAAAATAGTTTTGTGTTAGGACACTCATTTATGAGCCTTTACTATGTGCTTAATAATCTACGTTATTTATTTTATTCCACCATTATCTTCAAAATAAGATTTTATTTTTAAAAGGCGAGAAAACAAGTGTTCAGTGTCACACAGCTACAAGTGACAGCAATGAGATTTTAATGCACTTATTTTATATTAAAGTCAATATTCTGAAAAAACATGCCAACCAAATAAGCTTCATGCCTTGTTTTTGTATCATCAACCTTATATTTCAGTTTAAATTTCATCAAAGGTGTTTGACAATGCAAATCTATCCTTAACATACTGCAATCTTTTGCAAGTTAAATATTAGTAATTACTAGAATTTTCCAGCCTTAATTTAAATTTTAGCATTTTTGACTACATATTTCCTCAGATAGTCTTAGAAGTTGAGATGTTTTTCTTAATGGAAAGTGTTCATCTTTAGAACATGCTCCTTTCCATATTTTTAAAGTCAAAGCAAGCTTATACTGCATTTGACAATACACTAGACCCCAGAAAAACAGGGCCACAGATTTCAGATAAACAGTGAATTAAAAATAATGGTTAAAAGGCAGAGAAGAGACAGTGTCTGATCTCCTACTGTTGTTAATGAGTACTTGAGGAATCTATTGATGGATATATAGGTCCAGCATTAATGAGCAGAAAAGTAATTGTTCTGAATAAAATGAATTGTACCACATTTTGTGAATAAAGAAGATTATAATGAGAAAGTAAGGAACATACTAGAGGAATTATATAATTTTACCATTTCATTAATTATATGTATTTTTCTTGAATGCTCTCCATACTTGTGTATTAGTTAGCGTTCTCTCGAGAAATGGAATCAACAGGAAATATTCATAAATATAAAATTTATAAAAGTGTCTCATGTTACCGTGGGAATGTAGAGCCCAAAATATGTAGGGCAGGCTAGTAAAGCTGACAATTTCAATGGAGGGTCTGGACGAACTCCACAGGAGAAGCTCATCGGCCAAAGCAGGAAGAGAGCCTGTCTCTTCCGAATCCTCCTTGAAAGGCTTCCAATGATTAGATTAAACATCACTCATTGCAGAAGACACTCCCCTTGGCTGATTACAAATGGAATCAGCTGTGGATGCAGCTGACGTGATCATGACCTAATCCTATGAAATGTCCTCATTGCAACAGACAGGCCAGCACTTGCCCCACCAGACAAACAGGTACCGCCACTTGGCCAAGTTGACACATGAACCTGATGGTGACAACTTGCGATGGTGGAGATGTTCTCTGCCTGCATTCTGAATTCTCAAAACAAGTAAACTTCAAAAATTGATGGCCTAATCCCCCCAAAAAAGTGTGGACTCATTCCCCTCATTGAGGGGAAATATATATCCTTGTTTATGCATAGTTATGGTGAATTGGTAAATGCTACAATAACAGTTTCTTTTAAAATGTCCATTCAGTGTTGCTAGAAAAAGAGCCTGTCTAATACTGTACCCCCTAACATGTCACATAAGAGGGTTTAACCGAGAGAGTACAGAGCAGAATGGAGATCTTCAGAGCTGCTTGCTCATGCATTTAGGCAGCAGTCAGCAGGTTGAAAAAAATCCCTTTCCTTTCATATTTCTTTTATTTGTAAGTAAGTCAACATCTGTACATACTCAATAATAACAGCCAATATTTCCCCGTGATCAGAAATTTGTCACTTTTTTCCCGGTGATTATATTATTTTTCTCCTTTAAATAAAGTTTATTTGGGTTCATGACTAAGGAATATGGGTTGAGCCTTTGTGTTTAATGCATCTCATCCTTCCCCATGACCATTCTTTATGAGTTGATAACATCAATATAAAAATAAGAAAATGTATCATTTCAGAAAAAAAGAAAGAATTGTAATAACTGCATGTTGAAAGCCTCAGCGAAATTCTGCAAGTTAGAGCATGCACCAAATCTACTGGAGAAAACATTCCTCTAACTGAAACTTGCCACATGTGTAAAAATTAGTACAGTTGGAAGGGATGACAGCAAAATGCCATGGAAGCCCGTGCTCCAGGCGAATACTGAGAAAACAGGTGATGATGTGCGTATCAAGTGAGGTCTTTTATTTATTATTGTGATGCTACTAATATTAATAAATGGCACTAACATTTATTCAGTAGCATTACAATTATGTTCCAGTTATTTTCCTAAATGCTTTACAGCAATACATTATTACATACTTAGAATAATCAGATGAGATAAATATAATGGGATTATTACCTTTGCCAAATGTGGAAACTGAGATCCAGAAGGCACAGATAATTTGTCCCAAATAATATGATTATTAAGAGACAGTGCTATAATTTGGGTTGGGCCGTCTGGACTCCACAGCTATGAAGCAATCCCCTGGTACCTCTAGGTCATGGACTGCATAAATATGCATAAATATAAACTGAATAAATCTCTGTGAGACTAGAAAACATAAAGATTAATGGCGTCTTTGTATAATAATATACAAGAAAAGGAAAATAAATGGTAACAGCGCAAAGGCAAATATGAAGAAGAAGAAGGAGAGAGAGAGAAAGAGAGACAGAGGAAGAAGAAGGAAAGGAAAAAGGGAGGGGGCGAGAAGAAAGAAGCAACTTAAAATAGACGATTAGGAGACCACCCATTGGGTAGGTCAATTAATGTAACACAAATAGCTTAACTCACCTATTTATTTTGAGATGCTCTTTTAAGCAATATTAAATGAAGGTTAACAATAAAGGAATGATACAATATACAATGGCCAAAGCATATAAAAGAAAATAGTGCTGGTGATATTGTTATCATATAAAAATAATTGATGGCCGAAAACATCAGACAGATAAAATGGATTATTTTGTACAGATAAGAATGCCACTCAGAAAGAAAAGAAACCATTCAGGAACTTTTAGGCATCAAATAATAAAGGGCCGAAATACATTACAAAGTCTGGGAGCAATATGTGGATAAACAGACAAAAATGTAAGTATAATAGGACACTTTAGTATAATATGAGCAGAATAACAACAAAAGAAAAACAATTGAGTATTTGTCCTATATTATTACTACTCATGGAATAGCAAAGTTTATACTTAAAAGAAAAATTACTCTAAGTATCAATAGGGACATTATTTTAGCAAATATTAGGGGAGAAATTGTATTTTAGTAATTATAATAAACTATATAGGAAGGCAGTGTGATGACAGAAAATCAACATACTAGAACAACTGCTGCTTGTAGACCTAATACATGGAAAAATTCAGATTTTATTTTAAGAAAAAGCAACAGGTTACTGTTTGATATAGTCTCATCCTGTATTAAAAGCATATTTATATTTTGTAAAAAGATTAAAATCTAAACTATTTCCTGAATTTTTCCTCTATGCCTTTTTTATGGTTTCCAAATAATCTAAAATACACTGGTATGGTAATCAGATACAAGCAAAAACTTCAGCTTTTAAAGTAAAATTTCTTTCTCTAAAAAAATGCCTTTTGTATAATATGATGCATGATTTAGAAAATGTTTTAAAAGTCATCTCCTAGAGTCTATTGTTGAGATTTTAATCATATAGATATGAGACACAAACAATTTAGCAAAGTTGGGTCATTTTCAACTTGTTGGCAAATGAGGGAATCCGTCCATGCCACCTGTACACAGCGCTGTGCATTTTACATTTGAGTCCGGTACTTTTGCTTTGAACTCAGTGTCCAATATAAATGTTTTCTTTTGTTTGTTTTTAAGAATTTTTTTTTGTTTGTTTTATTGGTCTGTTGGGAGAAACAGTTAAAATGGATATTTCCAAACATTGTCTCTTTGGCTTGCTGGAGTAGCTACCATGTTCTTATTGTGAGAATGGGGCTCTCGCTGCTGCCAACTTGAGCTGCTGTGAAGAGCAAGGGCAAGAGAGGGGCAAGCCTGTGGCTCATAGCTCGCTGACACTAGAAACTGCAGTCAATCACTCTCATTGCCCCATTCTCAAGCAATAAATGGGGGAAAATTCCATTCCAATACTATATTGAGGCTTCTTTATAGGACATGATGTTTAAAATCACTCTGGAAGTTATACAGTCAGGAACAAATTATTGCATCAGTGTTAGTTAGATTCAATTGTCAACTTGGCCAGGTGAGCATGCCTAGTCTTGTTGCTGCGGACGTAAGTACGTGAACCTCATCTGTTGCCAATTACATCTGCAGTCGGCTAGGAGGTGTGTCTGCTGCAATGAGTGACGTTTGACTTAATTGGCTGGCACTTAAATGAGAGATCGCAAAGTAGCACAGCCTAAGCAGCTCAGCATTCCTCATCTCGCAGCTCAGCCCAGGCCTTTGGAGATGCAGAAAGAAGTCACCCCAGGGAAAGTTGTTGGAACCCAGGGGCCTGGAGAGAAGACCAGCAGAGACCATCCTGTGCCTTCCACGTAAGAAAGAACCTCAGTGGAAAGTTAGCTGCCTTTCCTGTGAAGAACTAACAAAATAAATCCCCTTTTATTAAAAGCCAATCCGTCTCTGGTGTGTTGCATTCTGGCAGCTAGCAAACTAGAACAGCATCCAAGGCTATTTTTTTTCAACATGTTATGACATTTTTGGGAATCCCATTTACTCAATTTTCCTTCTTTTGTCTAGGTAAACTCTCTCCTACCACTCTCCATTCTAATAAGACTGTTACTGGTTTATGTATCTCTACAGATTTTTATGCAATTATAAACATATTTACTATTGTGCGCTTTACAATTTTTACTTAACAATAAGTATATCCCAGAGAGCTTCTGTATCACTAAATGAAACAAAACAAAAAAGCACTCTGGAGTCCAGACTTCTACTTCTTTTTATATATCTTGGACATAGAAAGAAGAATCTTATAAAAACTCTTTAATGTGCTTGTAGATAGCCTTGATTTAGTCTCTTCCTTGTATCTTTTAAATGCCTTCATGAAGCTTTCTTGACACTCACCTTTTATTATTTCCACACACCCACAATGAAATAGCCATTTCAATTGCAGGATGACTGTAATAATTATTGGCCTTCCAGAAGGTCTTACACCATTGAACATATTATATTGTATTAAATAATCATAGTAATAAAACAGGGCACTTTTTCTTGCTAATGGTCAATATATTTTTACATGAAGACTTCAGTCATCAAAATAGCTAAAATATTTTAAAATAATGCATATATGCACTTTAACAGGTTACAATATCTTGAATAAAATCATTGAGGAATTAATAAATAGTTATGGTTGTGTATAAAATAAAATTGCCAGAGATTCTCAGTTAAGTCTAGAAATTTTGAATCTGATAATACAGATCTAACTTCTGAATCAGAACATGTTTCTCTGCAGACCTTGCCAGGTTTTTTTTTTTCCTTTTTTCAAAGATAAATTCAATTAAAGACAAGAGAAATATGCACGTGATTTCAATGAAAATCAAATTGCTTTCTTTGAGCTAAAATAGCTTTCGTATTTATTTACTATATTAAGAAAAAATTGCAAAATTGTGAAGGCCAAATTTTAAAATTTTATGTTTTTTGCACTTTAAAGATTTTAGTGACAGAAAGCAGAGAATTGGTTGTGTATAAGGCCTGGGAATGGGGAGCCTGTGGCAGGCGGGCCAGAAGGGAAATCTTAAGGTGAATATCGCAATCATCTTTGCTGTGAAAGTGCATGGGAATGAACATTCAATAAACTATACATATTTAAAAGGTGAAATTTATTTTATATGAAGAACACTTAATAAAAAAGGTAGCCTAAATGCTTTTCCATGTGAGGGCTGTGATCTGAGAGACTCAGCATGGAAATTGGGCAAACCAAAAAGGAAAAGAATCATTAGGCATTGATTTCTACATTTATATGTACTCGATTCATTTTACTTCTCAAAGAGTTTTTCAACTTTAGAATTGAAATAAGCAGTTTTAAGGGCATATCTTCAAGAGAAATGCAAAATTCTATGGAGTTTAGCTTTGATGAATCCTTACATCTTGAAAACTAATCTTAAAGTCAGTTCGCAATTTTAGTGAATAGATGCAATTCTCTGAACTCATTTTCTAACTCTGTTTTAGGATGCGTGAATGGAGCATTCATGAAGCAGGAGAATTTTGCCTAGGTATTCTTTAAATGCCACCCCCCCCACCCACACACACACTCCTGTCGGCCTCACCATGCCAATCCTTTGCATCCATTGGGCATCTAAGGCCTTCAGGCTGTGGTTGACTCCTGAGAGCTTGTGAATGCCACATCACACCTCTGCCACCTTCCCCTGACAGCGCTATCCTCATCGGAAGGTCTTGTCACTGCTTGTGGTTCCATTGCAATGGGTGCATTTGGAGTTTCTTAAACAGTCAGTTATGACTCTCGTCAGATAAGCTATTTTAATTTAGCAAGAGATTTAAAAAAGGAAAGCTGAAGTCAGTGTGTGCACCTTATACCCAGGACATATAAGAAGGCAGTGTCATGGCAGTTTGAGAATGAGAGTACACAAAGGACGCAGTGTTCCTACTACCCTGAAATGGCAAGAAATTGGATAATAGTTCAGTGTGGGAAGAGAGGTAGCACAGGATGGGTGAATATTTTTGCATTATTTTGACTCTGAGGCACTGGGGAAATACCAACTCTAAATTAAAATTATATGAAGTGCCAACTTCACAGTCTCAAATTGTTGAGGTATATCATAAAGCACTATTTTTCCAGTGTAACTATCAACTTGATCCAGTAGGAACTTCCTGTTCCTTAAGGACATTTCTGTCCAATCCATTAATGTTTAGGTGTTTTGGTTGTTTATAGTCCCATATTTGTGCCAGTTTTCCTTCTCTCACAAATCCAGTCTGTAGCAGTGGCTCATGAAGTAGAGTTGAGGGAATGATCTGATTTCGTTTTGTTTTATTAACTGACATCCATAATTTATTCCGATTCCCTTAGTTTGTACCTAATGTTCTTTTTCTGTCCCACAATCCCATCCAGGATAAGCCATTGCATTTAGGCGTCATTGTCTATTTAGGCTCCTCTTGGTTGTGACAGTTTCTTAGATATTCCTTGCTTTGGATGACCTTAACTATTTTGAGGAGTACTGGGGAGATGTTTTGTAGGATATCCATCAACTGGAATTTGTCTAATGTTTTCTTCATGATTATATTCTAATTATAGATATCTGGGGAAAAGACCACAGAAGTAAAATGCCATTCTCACCCCCTCCTGTCAGGGGTATATATTATCATCATGGCCTGTCACTGCTGTTTTTGACCTTTCTCAGCATGTTGAGGAAGTATTTATCATTTTTCCCACTTAAAGTTATCCCCTTTCCATGCTAATCCTAGGAAGGAAAGGGAGTCACAATGTGCAGGTCACACTTAAGGAATGCAGAAGTTTGTTTCCCCCTTCATGAATGTGTAGTAAAATAAAACATTTGGAATTCTTCTATTCATCTATTCTCGCTCTTATATTTATCTATTCAGTCGTTTATTTTACAGTATTAATGCATGGCTATTTATTTTCTATCTTGGATTATGATACAATACAACCTTATTCATTTTGTTTCCACAAATTGTTTCAGCTTTGACCATTGGGTCCTCTTTCAGTGGGGTCTGTTGTCCCTTTGACCTACTTTACCATGTTATATTTTAGCACTTCCCTACTTTCTACACTCCAAGATGCTCCAGGTTCATCTTACATAATCCTTGCCTTGCCTTAATTCCAGAATCAGTCATTTCTATAAGAGCATCTGGTTCTTTTACTGGAAAATCTTACTAGAAGTAAATATCTGGGTTCTGGGTGTTGCTAGCTCATTACTACTGGGGTGGCATTGCTTCTAGCACCACTCCATTGACAGAGCAAGGATAAGCACGTACCTACAGAAATCCATGAGTAAATACATATCTGTAAATATATATGGATGTGTCCTTCCATGCTTATATTATACACTTATCCCCACCTCTAATTTAAATTTCAATTAATATTTTTAAATTAAAAAATGATTTAAAAATTCGGTGGATTTCAGATTGGAATGCAGACAAATCTAACTCTATTATGCATATGTGGGAAACAGCCTTACCTAATGGGGTGGGGAAAAGGTGCTGCCATCAGTAACTTAAGGAACGACTGGAGTTTGTATCACTAATGGCAAGGTAAACCATTCATAAGCACTGTATTCTAATTGATAGAGATGTTCCCCACAAGGGTGCAAGGGTTGGCAATTCTGCTGCTGACATAGTGGAATTGAACAACTAAGTAAAAGAATGGGGGGTGTCAGAGTTTCTTAACTTAGAGTGGCAATTTACAGATAAGCACAGAAGAGAATCTATAGTGATTCACATGGTCATTGAAATTGTCCATGCGAATTCAGGTTTAGGCCAATTTAGATTCAGTTGGCTTCACAGAGATTTATAGATATGTGTGTAAACATACGTTCCATACAAACCTGGATTTTCCTGCTCTGTCAGTGAGAGTGCATAGAACCACAGCTTTCAGCAGCAATGGGTTCACCTAGCACCAAGGTCTTCGTTTGTTATCAATACTGATTCCCAATAAAAGGAACCAGGCTTCTTTGGACCAGTGTCTGGTTCCAAGACCAGCACAGGTACATAAAGACGATCCCAGAGGTAAGGAAGTTCTAACACAAAACAAAACAAGACAAAAACCTACTTTGGTGAAGGCATGTCAAAGGCCAAAGAAGCCAACTAAAAGAGTTCCCAATGGCCAAACGTGGAAGACTTTGAGCAAAATAAATAAATGTGTGTTGGATTATAACCCAAAGTATAAAATGCTTTTCCATGGCCCCAAGTGATGTAAACAAATGGCTGAATAATTAAATAGGGAGAATAGACAAGTCTCCCATGTAGAAAAAATCCAAATAATTGATATAGATACCCCATTCTCCACTTTGGCATTTAAGTAGATATTTCTCCACTCATGTGTGATCTGAATATAGTGACCGTCTTCCAAAAAATACAAAATGGAAAGGGAGAGGAAAAAGGAGTAAAAAAAAAAAAGAGGGAAAGATCTGACAACCACTACCGCAGCCACATCATGAGGGGCATGGTCGGCTGGTCGGCCATTACGTCATGTTGAAAGGATGCATCTTTGATATAATGTAATAAAATGACATTTTATTCTCTGGGCTTCTCCCCTTAAACCCATAGCTCCAGTCTAATCATGAGAAAAATTATCAGAACCCCAACTGAAGAACATCATACAAAATATCTGCCCAATACTCCTTGAAACTGTCAATGTCATCAAAAATAAGGAAAGTCTGCAAAACGGTCATCGCCAGTAAGGTCCTAAGGCAACATAATGACGAAATGTGATGTGGTCTTGGACCAGAAAAAGAACAAGAGGTCAAAACTAAGGACAGTAGAATGGAATGTGGGTTTCAGTTAACAATAATATATTCACTAGCAGTAAAAAAATGTACAATTATAATGTAGGATTTCAATAATATGGGAAATTGCGTAAAGTATATTGGAACACTGTCCTATCTTCACAATTTTTCTGTAACTCTAAAAAATAATGTAAAAAAAAAAAGCTGCTGACAGCCAGATAATAATGAATTGAATAAGAAAATAGGAGTCTGGGTACATTAGAAAAGGTATAAGTACAGAGGTAACAGTTAGAACAAACATCAAACCTCTCTATATGCCCATAATTATAAAAATGAAAATAAAAATGTAAGGAATACATATATGTATGGGAAGCAAATGTAGCTTAATAGACATTGTTAAAAAACACTATGGCAAAGTTAAGACAAAATACAACGATCATATCAACAAATGTTTTTTTCCAAAGGAAAAAAAATCGATATGTCTCATAAAACAAGATTCCATTATATGCTATAGACAAGTGATACAATTAAAACAAAAATATTCAGAAAGGATGACGATAAAAGAATCTTAAAAGTATACCAGGGCAGTGCGACGGTGGCTCAGTGGCAGAATTCTCACCTGCCATGCTGGAGACCTGGGTTTGAGTTCCGGTGCCTGACCATGCCAAAAAAAAAAAAGACCAGGCAAATGGAGAAAATAATGAAGCAAGTATATCAATTCTGATTTCAGAAAAAATAAAATTCTAGCCTAAGTATGGTTTATTATGACAATGAAGCCCAATTCACAATGGATCCATAACACTAATGAATATATCCACACCAAAAGCCAGCAGCTAACTTTCTGAAGGAAAAATTGTGTGAGAGTAAGGGAGACATAGGTAAAAAAAAATACTGATAAAAAGGGCTTTTATCATGGATCACATGGATATTGGATATGGAATGGCAGGGATATCAAAGACCTAAAACTGGTAATCAATAAGATAAATGTTATGGATATATATTTAACTCTGCACACTGAACGTTGCAGCCTGATAATACAGAATAGACTTTCTTCTCAAGTTCTCAGGGAGCTTTCACAAAAATGACTGTATGTCAGGTCATAAAAAATCAGAGGGGTCCTTATAGTTGAAATATTAAAACAATATACTTATCAAAATACAATAAAACCATGATTGCTAAAATCATGGTTTTATTGTATTTTGCTAAAAATTAAAAACTTTTTAAAAACAGAAATGTCCTTAAACCTAAAATCATGGTTTTATTGTATTTTGCTAAAAATTAAAAAATTTTTAAAAACAGAAAAGGTCCTTACACCTTGACAGTATTGGAAGAAAAATCTTTTATTGCACAACACATGGGCAAAAGGGGGAATACAAAGAAAAATTACAGTTTCTAAAACTTAAAGGTATTGAAACATTACACATCAAACTGTATTAGATACACTTAAAGCAGTGATCACAGAAAAACCCATATAACCAATTAGTTTATCAACAAAAAATAAATGAACTGAAATCTAATGCAAAAACAACTAAAATTTAAACTAAAAAGACTTGTATCCAAAAAACACAAAGAACTCTTGAAATTCAACAATAATAAAAAAAAATGCTCCCATTACCAAGTGGGCAAAAGAGCTGAAAAGACATCTCATTAAAGAAGTTATGCAGATGGCAAATGAGCACATGAAAAGTGGCTCAATGTCATATTTCATAAAGGAAGTGCAAGCTAAAAACAATGAAAATGATAAGAATAATAAGTGAGCCATAAGAAAGCATGGAGGAAGCTTAATTGCATATTGTTATGTAAAAAAAATCCAGCCTGAAAGGGCTACATACTATCTCATCCCAAGAATATGACATTCTAGAAAAGGCAAAACTATAAAGACCAGCAAAAGATCAGCAGTTGCAAAGTTCTGGGGAAGTAGGGAGAAGCTGGATGGGGGCAGAACACAGGTTTATTTTAGGGCAATAACAAGTAATGGTAGATGCCTGACATTATGCATTTGTCAAAACCTACAGAATGGTACAACACAACGAGTGAACTCTAATGTGAACTATGGTATTTAGTCAATAATAATGTATCAATATTCCTACATCAGTTGTAATAAGTGAACCGTATCAACACAAGATGTTAGTGGTAGATGATACTGTGTGTGGGAGGGGGAGGAGGTATATGGGAACTTTATTTTCTGAACAAATTATCTGTAAATTAAATTGCTGTAAAATTATATTCTATTAAAAAGTGAAGTCAAAGAAAGCATAATAAAGAAATATAAGAGCAATAGAATGAATAACCATTCCGAGTCCTGATTTTAAAGTAAATGAATGAGAGAGACAAAGTAGCTAAATTGAATTTTTTAAAGGGGTGAGGAGAAAACACAAACATACAAAATAAGAAATCACCAGGGGAAAATAAGAATTAAAATGTAAATGCTTAAAAATCATAAGTAACTACTTTGCAGGTCGCTATGCAAATACATTTAAATACCTGAATAAAATGCTCATTTCCTACAGGAATGCAAAATTTCCTTCATTTGATATACAAGCCTTAGAAAACAATTTTTATAAAAGAAATAGTGTAAGTAACAAGGGATAAGCCTATAAAAATGCATCAATCTTGTCAGTGCAAGAGTGGCGTAGTGGCAGAATTCTCGCCTGCCATGCCAGAGACCTGGGTTCGATTGCCAGAGCCTGCCCATGCCAAAAACAAACAAACAAACAAATGCATCAATCCAAATTTATTTGACAAGGAAATGATGCTAAACATCCAAAAAACAATTAGTATGAATTCTCCCTAAATTGTTTCAGAATATTGAAAATTAGAGAAAAACCCACTTTTTTCATTGCAACATATTTTGTTGAAATACTAAATTGGATAAATAAAGTACAAAGAACAGAAAGGAAAAGCAAACTATAAACCAATATCACTACTGCATATCACTACAAAAATTATCAAATAACATTAGCAAACAAAATCTGACAGCATTATAATAAAACATGCAACATTGGCATGCATAATTTATTTTATAGTTTTAAGGTTTGCTCAATAATCCTAAAGTCATTTTTAATATATTAATAGATCTAAGAAAAAATGATCTCCACAGATGTTGAAAAAGCCTTCAAAACAACCCAGATACATTCTTGATAAAACCACTTAGGAAAATGAGAATTCATGAATAATTTCTTAACAGGTTAATACATATCAGACTAGCGTTGTATTTAATGTGGAAATACTAGAGGCTTTTCCACCAAGACTCGTAAGAAGGGGAAAATGACCAGTGTCCCCTCTTCTACTCAAGAATGTACTGGAGATTCTCAGAAACAGACAGAATTAGCAAAGATGTAAAGGTAATTCCATTTGCCAGTGATTTGATAGTATATCTTGAAAACCCTAGAAAATCAACCGTAAAATAACTCAAACAATAACAATATTTAGTAAGCGATCAGGGCATTAAATTAACATGCATAATCAGTGTCCTTCCTGTACAGAAAAATGACCAAAGGATATATGCTCGAAAAGACCCAATTTACAATAGCAACAGTGACAATAAAAACTTAGGGATCCACCTAGCAAGAACTTTGCAAAACCTGTATAAGGAAAATTTTAAAGCACTACTGAAAGAACCAAAGTTATTTAAGAGATTAAGTAATCTACCTAAACCATGCATAGAATAAGTGATTAAATCTTACTCAAACCCATGGCTGCAGGATTCCCATAAAACTTCCAAATTTCCCTCTTAACACATGAATGAATTTATCCTCCCCCCTTTTTTTTCTTTGGTGGAACAGAATGAAGGAAAGCTTAGACTAAAAAAGAAGGCAACTTGAACCAATAGAAAGACATACGCTTTTCTTAGTTAGAGACTAATTGCAAAGATGTCAATTCTTCCTAAATTAGATTACAAAGTAAACAATCACATTTTTATGGAATTTTAGAGAATTTAATAGTAAGTTCATAGGGATAAAATGTGTAGAATGTCAAATAACCATTTACAAAGAAAAACTACAGGGGCACAACCCTGTTAGACAGTAAAACATTTTATAAAGCCTCTATAATTCAAACAAAGTGGTGCTTTCTAAGCAGACCAGTTGAATGGAATTGAAAGTCCAGAAAGACCCAACTACATGTGAAAATTTAGGGTATAATAAAGCTTCTATTTTAAATCTTTGGGACAAAGATTGACTTTTTAATAAACTGAGTTGAAACAATTGTGCAGCCACTGAGATAAAGATGAAATTAGATTCATACTCCCTTAGTTTTGTTTATCTGGAACCTGGGCTCTTCTGAGGCAGAGAGAAAAAAAGGTGACCTTGGATCATGTCCTTATTTTAGGAAACGAGGGAAGGAGTCAACCTGAAATATTTTAGGAGTGTGCCCTCATGTCTCAGTTTACTTTTGAACATTTAGCAAAACAAACAAACAAGCAAAATCCCAATGTGCCAATTAGTCCTGACGAAGACTAATTGGGGGTCATTAAACTATGAGTATGACTTTTCTGTGGATTTGACGTATTTCAAAGTAAGAAAATAGAGCAAATATCAAAAACAATAAACAAAAATAAAGAATGTCAGAGTTGTGCTCTCATTAAACTTATCCACTTTGTTACTGAAGCCTTGTATTTTATCATGATTTTAATGCAAGCAAATGCATTGGTTGTGATTGAAAATCTTCTCGACCCATTTTAAGTCATACTTTCACAAAAATCATGAAATGGAAGTCAACTATTAAAACATATAGCCTCTCTCCTCACAATGGCGTTTTTTAGCTTATGTTTTCATATCTCGCTTTTATGTATAAAGGTTATGGGTTCACAAACTTGTGTTTCATCAAATTTTTATTGTGGTAACATTTAAATAGCATAAACTTCCATATTCTAACCATTTTCAAGTGTGCACTTCAGTGGTGTTAATTATATTTACGTTGTGCTACACAACATCCATTACCAAAACCTTATCTACCCAAACAAACTCTACTCATAAAGCATCAACTCCCAGAAGTCCTTTTTGTTCAGTTTTAAAAGTATGCTTCTCAGAAGGAAATGAACAGTTTGGTTAAAAAAAAAAAAGAACCGTGGGAATCACCTGACAATGTAGTTCCTATACCACAGTCCTTTTTGATTGTTAATGCTGCTGTGTCATCAACAAAATCATCCGCGTAAGAGAGGGATTTTAAAGGCTCTAGACTATTACTATGCCTACTGATAAAATGAAATTATTTACAACACATTTAAAAGATATATTGATAAATGCTAGTTGTCAACTGAATTATTTTTAAAAAACCTTCTACTGGTTCAATTTAGTGGTTTTTAATTTATTCACAGAGTTGTGTAATCACTGCAACTATCTTCTTTAAGAACATTTTAATCTCTACAAAAAGAAACCCTGTACCCATTAGTAGTCACTCCTCATTCCTCCCTCCCCTATGCCATGGGAACCACTAATCCACTTTCAATCTCTGTGAATTTACTTATCTTAGATATCTCTTATAAGTAGAATCATACAGTCAGTTGCCTTTTGTACCTGGGTTCTTTCATTTAACATGTTTTCAAGTTCATTTTTTAAGCATATGACAGTATTTTATTCTTTTTTAAATTAATGTTTATTTTATTTTATTTTATTTTTTGGCATGGGTAGGCTCTGGAAATTGAACCTGGGTCTCCAGCATGGCAGGCAAGAACTCTGCCACTGAGCCATCATTGCACCACCCTCCACCCCTTTTTCTTTTTTCGCATGGGCAGGCACCAGGAATTGAACTCTGCCTGCTGAGCCACCATAGCCCGTTCTGCCCCACCCACTTTTTAAATTTAGTTTTAGATTTTTCCAAACAAACTCTTCCGTTTCCTTTCCCCTACCCACTGGTAACTTCTAATCTACTTTCTGTCTTTGTGAATTTGCCATTTCTGGTCATCTCTAATAAGTGATAACTATTTGCCCTTATATGCCTTGCTTATTTTACTGAGCATAATGTTTTCATGGTTCTTTTCCATGTTGCAACATGGCTTATGTGCTGGTTTGAAAGGAAGTATGCCCCTAGAAAAGCCATGTTTCAATCAAAATATCATTTCTTAAAGGTAGAATAATCTCTATTCAATACTGTATGTTTGAAACTGTGATTGGATCATCTCCCTAGATGATGTGATTTAGTCAAGAGTGGTTGTTAAACTGGATTAGGTGATGACATGTCTCCGCCCATTTGGGTGGGTCTTGATTGATATACTGGAGTCCTATAAAAGAGGAAATATTTTGGTGAAAAAGAGATTCAGAGAGAACAGAGAATGCTACAGTACCACGAAGCAGAGAGTCCACCAGCCAGTGACCTTTGGAGATGAAGAAGGAAAACGCCTCCCGGGAGCTTCATGAAACTGGAAGCCAGGAGGGAAAACTAGCAGATGATGCCATATTCGCCATGTGCCCTTCCAACTGAGAGAGAAACCCTGGCTGTGTTTGCCATGTGCCTTCTCACTCGAGAGAGAAACCCTGAACTTCATCGGCCTTCTTGAACCAAGGTATCTTTCCCCGGATGCCTTTGATTGGACATTTCTATAGACTTGTTTTAATTGGGACATTTTCTCGGCCTTAGAACTGTAAACTAGCAACTTAATAAATTCCTTGTTAAAAGCCATTCCATTTCTGGTATATTGCATTCCAGCAGCTAGCAAACTAGAACAGCTTATAACTTCACTCTTTCTTATGGTCAAATAATATTCCATTATGTAGGCACCACATTGTTTATCCATCCATTTGTTGAAAAGCAGTTGGGTTGTTTCCAACTTTTGACTATTGTGAACAATGCTGACATAAGCATTGGTGTGCAAGTATTTGCTTGAGACCTGCTTTTACTTACTTTGGATACGTATCTAGAAGTGGAATTGCTCGGAATTGTTATTGCGTATGGTAATTCTATGCTTAACCGTTTTTTTTTAAGATATTGGTTTTTGTTTTGACTTTGAGCTTTGCCATACTCAAAAGTTAACCTTTTAAAAGTACAGACATTTTTCATTGACTACAAATACTTTAATTTTAGCCATTTCAGAGGAAATCTTTCCAAAACAAGACTCAATACTTTATTCCTGAAATTTTGCACAGATAATCCATTCCTTCACATCTATTATTTAAAGTACGCATGGCTCTCTACCCTAATATATAGAGTATTTGTAACACACTTTAAACTTATTGATATGAACAGCAATTATTGAATCCTTCCCTTATATGTGATACTTTAAGCCACATAATGGGGGAATAGTCGATGAGAAGTAGCAAAAAATATGGAGAAATGAAGAGAATTAATCAAAGAGCTAGTTATGTCAGGGATATTCATGATTAACTTTTTGAAGAAATGCCATCTTGCTTTCCACAGTGGCAGTTCCATGTGACATTCCCACCAACAGTACCCTAGAGTTGCAATTTCTTCACACGTTCCTTCACAGTTTCTCCATGTTTTAAATAGCAGCCATCCTTCTGCATGTAAGGTGGCATCTTAATAAGGTTTGGCTTTGTGTTTCCCTATTGGCTAATGATGTTGAGCATTTTGTCATGTGGTTATTGGCCATCTGTATGTCTTCTTTGGAGAGATGTCTATTCAAATGGCCATTTTTAAACTGGGTTTTTATTCTTTTTGTTGTTGAGCTGCAGGAGTTCTTTATATATTCTGAATATTGTGTCCTCATCAGGTATATTATTTGGAACTATTTTCTTCCATGATGTAGGTTTTCTTGTTCACTTTTTTGATAATTTCCTTCAATGAACAAAAGTTTTGATTTTGCTGAAATCAAATTTATCGATTGTTTCTGTTGTTGCTTGTGGTTTTGGTGTCATATCTAAGAATCCATGGCCTAATACAAGGTCCTGAAGGTGTTTCCTTGTGTTATCTTCTAGGATCGCTGGAGCTCTAAAATTTATGTCTTGATTCATTTTGAGTTGATTTTGTATATTATGTAAGATAGGGACTAACTTTATTCTTTTTACTATGTGAATATCCAGTTTTCCCAGCACCATTAGTTGAAGAGACTATTCTTTCCCCATTGCGTGTATATATAGTAGCCTTGTTGAAAATTAATTCACTACAGATGTTTTGGTCTATTTCTGGACACATGTGTCTCCTGAGATAATCAAGTATTTTTTCTCTTCAATCTATTTGTGTAGTGCCTTACATTGATTGATTTTCATATGTTGAGCCACCTTTGCATTCTGGGATATGTCCTACTTTATCATGGTAACAGTCTTTTTTTAATGTGCTGTTAGATTTGGTTTGCTAGTATTTTTGCATGGATATTCATAAGGGAAATTGTTCTGTAATTTTATTTTCTTGTGATGTCTTTGCAGAGCTGTAGAGGCTGAGTCACGCTGGCCTCACAGAGTGAATTATGAGTTGTTCCCCCTTCTTTATTTCTTTGGCACTGAGGGATGTGGGCTAGTCATTAGCTTGCACTTTCATATGCAGAAATTGAACCTTGTCAGCCCCTTGTTTCTTCTGACAGTCTTGTAATTACACTAAAGGTTTGATTTAATTAACACCTAATTATTCAAATCTCTTTTTCCAGCTCATTCATTTTTCTACTGGAGAAAGTAATCTGTGAATTTCCTATGTTGCTATTTAACTTTTTAAGCTGAATTTTGGAATACAGTCATTGTTTATCTAATTATCTGAAAAATTTAACTCAATAAAAATTTATTTTCATAGAAGTTTGATAAGATTAGTTTGAAGTTATATTTGAGGTGGGAATTTAGGTGACATTCCTAATCTATATTCAGAGTAATTCACTATTTCTTGCAGTATCAGAAAGTAGGAAACGGGAAAGAGGAAATGGTTACCAATTTGAACCTTGTCAACTTTGAAATGTCCATAATGGAGATAAAAATAAAAGAAAAAATTAACATTCAGCTATTTAGTAAGAAGTCATCGCTTAGGTCACCCTGAGAGTGGGTAATGTAGTGGAGGAACTTTCTTTGTGGTTTTGGAGCGGAACGTATTTGGCAATATACAATTTAATGACATTAATTCTCCTCATGCTTGAAACCTTGAGATAGCACTGTGAAAATCTCTCACAAGATACCAAAGAAGCTTTAAATATGTCCACTTTTTGCAAAATTAATATGATGAAAATATTAGCAACCTTTCCTACAAAAGATGTCAGAAGTTTTTGTCTCCTTTCCAGAGCGACATAATTCTTTAAAATGTTATCTCATCCTAAAAAGTCTACACATCCTTCTTAGAATGTACTCCTTTATATCACAGAACTGTAATCAAATTGACAATTAGGTACTGTTGGGCACAAAAGGTTGGATGCTAAACTCATGCTTAATTCTGTAGGAATCTTTTGATTAAGGCTGCAATCTGCTATATTAGGCTTTCAAATTTAAAGTCCATTAATAATAATTTTCTTCTTCTATTGTAAATCCATGTTCATATATTTAAATTAAATATAGCCTATTTGGCTTTGGCACCTGGTGAAGCAATGCTTTTAAAACTGTGGGTCACAATCCAAATGAAATCAATTTAGTGGCTTGTGACTAGTGTTTATACTTTAATAAAGTAGAATAGGTTCGGCTAGATTATATCTACAGGTATCATAAGTAATAAGCATAAATGTACTCTTTTTAGCAACTGAGCACAGGCATATGTGAGTAAGTCAGATTGAGGGTATTTTCTTATAAAGATATGTTTCTCATTTACTGTTATATTCTTTAAATATTTTTGTTGGATGGTTAGTTTTTTTTTTATTGATTTGTAAAAATAGATATTTATCTATTGTATCTTTTGGAAGCATTTCCCAATTTGTTTGTAGTGTTTTGATTTGGTATTTTCAGACATTTTCAAAGTGTATGTCATCAAATTTGTCATTATTTCAATTGTTTCTGAAATTGTCCTTTCTTATAAAGCTCTTTCCTTTGTCCAGATTATATATATATATATATATATAATATATATAAAGGTATATATAAATATACCTTTCCCATCTTCTCTACTAATGCTTTTACAGCTTCTACTCTGTAACTACGTCCTATCTTTCTCTTAACATACCAGTATAACCCTTTTAAGGTATTGCGTATTTACAAAACATTCACAAAATAATAACTCACAGGGCTGTTCTCACCACACTATTATTTTAAATATATTTCTGGTTGTTTTTTGATTTTTTAATATTTAAAATTAAAATATTTTAGAAGTTTAACAAACACACATAAAAGTGTGCAGCATCATAACTGCACAATCTTTTGAATGCTTCAGTTTAAAAAGACTGACTAATCAAACCCAGGTCAAAGCACAAAGCACAAAGCATCGCCAGCACAGCTTGTCATGAGCAGCCTGCAAACGACGCAAATACTCTGTTCTAATATCTGTAACAATGGTTTGGTTTCGTCTGTACATGAGTTTTACAGAATGAAATCACCCAATATGAATCTGAATTGTCCTGCTCAAAGCAATATTTGTGAAATCCACTCAAATTGTTGTATATTAGCACTATTTTGCTCATTTCTGTTGCTTTATATTGCATTATATTAATGTACCAAGCAATGATGAGAACATGGATTGTTTCAATGCAGGAATGTCATAAATACTACTATGAACATTATTGCATATGCTTTAATGATTATCCAGATATTCTTTTTCTTCTGTGTTAATTTTGATAAATTGCACATTTCAAAAGTTGTATTTTTCACTTAAATATTCAAATATATTGACATAATTTACAAGCATCTTAATTTTCAAAGCCCAGTGTTCATACGTTTGAACACTTCTGTTCTCTATTTCCTTTTCCTCTTCCTCTCCTCTCTCCCTCTCCCTCTCCCTCTCTTTCCCTTTTGTTCCCTGCCATCCCCATAAAGCAACTAGGTGACCCAATAAAGCATAGATAATGTATGTCAATCCTCTGCCAGCGTCCTCGATTATATCTTATGCATTTGAAAAGAATCCTTAAAGTGGTCTCCATACAGCTATCCACTTCTCACTCTCCCATTACTACCCTAACTTCTCTCACAATGGCCTTCGCAGGATCCATCAAATGATGCCTCATGCTCTTCTCTAGAGACTTGCTTTTTCCTCTGCTCAAAATGCCCTTTCCTTAGATATCCACAGAGCTCCAGATTTATTCTTTCTTTCTGGTATTAGTTCAAATGCACCTTCCCAGGTGAGTTTTTTCTATCTATTTAAAATCAGATCCAAGTCCAGGCACTCCATAATTCCTTCCCTGTTGGATTTTTCTCATTATCTCTAAGCACACTAACCATATTTAATTCGTTAATTAATTAATTAATTACGTGTTTGCCTTTCTGAGCACTAAGCATGTAAGCAACACGATAAAAGTGATTTAGCGTTGTTTCTTTAGGACTAGAGCCTAATACATAGTAAGTACTCAAAAATATATAGTAAATGAGTGTTTCTATGACTAAATAAACACAGCACTTTCTTCAGAATTTCTTTTGGTGTAGAAACATTTTACACTACAACTCTTGGCTTTTGTTTATCTAAAAATAGTTTTATTTTATAAGCCAAGTTGTGAAGGAGCTTTTCTGAATACAAGAAGTTTTACTCTCAGCCCTTTAAAGATACTGTACTCTCTTCTGGCTTCCATTTTACTTTAGCAAAGCTTGGTGTCAATATAGTTGTTTAGTTGTAAAGGTCTGTCTTTTATCTCTCTCAGTAGTTTCAAGAAGATCAGTATTTCCTTTGGTGTTATGTATGTCTATTTCTATGTATCAAAGCATGGATTTTGTTTTTTAAAATGCTGTACTTCTCAATCCTACTTATTACAAAATAATGATGTTTAATTGCGGACCTATAATATATACTACTGTGTCAATTATAGAACATAGCAAAATGGGCAAATGCAACAGCAAGTTTCCTACTTATAAAATAAGCAGTCTAATATTAGCCATAAGTAGACTTAAGAATGTAAGGATGTGTATTGAAATCTCTGGAACAACTATGAAAAATTATGAAAAGTGGTATAGCTAAAAATTCATTTGAGAAATTAAAATTAAATTTTATACATAATAAAAGAAAAGAAGTCAGGAATTAATAGTGGAATAAAACAGAAGAAACAGTCAAAAAAATATAATTGCAGAATTAAATGTGAATATGTCACTAATTATAACACATATTAATTTATTAACTATTAATTTATACTTGCAAAATTTAAAGGCAGGGATTTATGAACACAGATAATGGGATATATGTTAGCTACAACAAACTCACTTTAAATATAAAGACACAAATAGGTTAATAATAAATGGAAGGAAAATGACAAAACATTCAACCAGATTGTACATGGAATGAATACATTAACATGAGGTAAACTGGAATTCAAGACAAGGAATATTGGTTGTATATTTGGAAATTTCAACACCATCCTTGCAGCAATTGAATGGATAATTTGACATAATCAATAAAGACATAAAAGATCTGGAAAGAACTATCAACCAAATCTGTACTCAACCATAGCAAAATATGAACAGAGAGCATTCACTAAGATAGACCATACTGTGTCATAAACCAAGAGAGAAATAGTTTCAATATACAGTTGCACATATGCTCTTAAACCAAATTATTCATATTTCTTCAACTATGTGCTTGTCTGTCTGCGCTACAACCTCACTTTTATTATTTTCATCATAAAAATAGTCACTGAATATAAAAAATTATCTAAATGTATTACAGTATTATTATTTAAAGGATTAATAACAAATTTAAAATATAGGTAAAGGACCCAGTTGTATTTATATTACATACATTATTATTAATCCTCCCAAAGCACTGAAGGAAAGTTAAACATAATTATCAACTTTTCAAACAAAAAAACAAAACAAAATAATAAGTAGTCTCAATAAATTAATAAACTTGTTTTACATTATTTTAATAGGGCATAAAGGAAGGGTTAGAATTAAAAAAGAAGGTAATATTCAACAATTTATTTTAAAGAATGTTGACATAATATTTGGTTTCCTATGCCTTTATATTCTAAATGGTGAATCTCAAATCGAGAAAATGTCCATGTTTAAACATATCTATGCAATCAATAGTAATAATTTTAATTTTCATTCAATTCTCTTGACTTTGGAGAGTAGATACTTTTATATATCAGTGCATGAAATGCATATAAAGTATATTCAGATATGTAGTGAACACTTTTTGGACAGGTTTACAAATGAGACGATTTTAGATGGGTTTAATGAATTTAGAAGAATATACTCTTTCAGCTCTGCAAGTTTTACTACCAATTATCTTATGATCAAATGGTATGGTGCTGGCCATTTATGTATTTCATTAAATTAAATTTTTTACAACCTGTAGAGATAATTTATTCATAAAACTTACAGACTGAATTTTTTTTAAAAAGAAGCTGGTCTGCAAGTGCACCATTTCTCCAGCTGCCCCAAGCACCTCAGAATCCCCTTCGCCCCTCTTCCTTTCCCCCTCATAGCCTCCCTTTGTCCTGAATCACAGAATATGCTGCCTTCCCAGCCCAGCCTTTTGAGTAGAAACCTCATTTGGTGCTGCACTGCACGCATGTGACTTCAACTCAGTGAACTTCTATGCATTATTTTTAAGTCTGTTTTGTTCTGTCCACAGGTAAACTATAAGCTTTTAACTTATCCATCATTCCCATTTTATTAACCTTAAATAGATAGAAAAATAAAGTAATTGGAAAACAACAGCTGTGAATAATATATCATTAAGCTGAAAATGTAAAGTGATTCATGACGGTGTTTGGTCAGATAAAGAAAACTACTTCTTCTAGCACTAATAACAACATTTCTAATATTTTATTCTCACCAAAGGCTTAGCATGGTCCTATTATCTTTTTTGCCTGTTGTGCGTTGAGAATTGAACTAAAATCTATAGAATCAAATTGTTAGTTTCTTCAAAAAATTTGTTCAGACAAAATATTCCACCCAAAGTTTTATCAGTAATTGATTTCTCTATCCTGATAAATTTATGAATATTGCAGCAATATTGGTCTGACAATAGTTTGGATGCTGTTTTACTTTATTTTATAAGTATTTTAATTCAGAATGAGCATTTTAATTTGAAATGATATGTATTAATTAAATAAAAATCATTAACAGAAAAAATATGTAGATCATACTTTGAGTAAAGGAGACAAACTAGAGGGAATATCTTTCTTTTCATGTTCTGATATTCAGTTTAAATGATGGTAAATGAATATTGTAGGGAAAAGGGCATGCAAAATTCTCTTCACAGGGAAAAGAAGTTTCCGTGGAAAAATACTGAAGGGCGAACTCAGCAGAGTCACCAGGTCACCAGGAACAAGGCAGGACAAAGAAGTTCAGGCAAAGGCTTTATTTCGGAGAAACAGAGCCGCCCGGCAGCATTTCAAGAGAGAGAGAACAGCTGCCCCCACATGCTGGGGGACAGGGTTTTTAAGGCTTAGGGATAGGGAGTTGGGGGGCAAGGTTTAGGCAGGTCTCTGTTGTCTAGTTTTCAGAAATAAGAGGCTAAGTTTGGAGTTGGCAGCTTTCTGTTGGTAAAGTTTAAAATTTAAACGCTGCCTTAGGCACGCAAGGCTGTCAGGGCCGGAGGGCAGAGAGTGAGTAAGGGGGGTTTACACAAGGTTCCGTCTGCAGGAGGGTGGTGGTTTCTGAAGTATTTGCCAGGGGTAGGTTCCATCTTGGGGGAAGGGGTGCTGTCCTTCAGACCTAATAAATACAGGACTTTTTCTATCAGTGAAACGATTTGTTTTCAACTTCACTCCTTAAGGCCTCTTCTCAGTTGGGAAAAAAATTTCTGTTAGTAAAGGAAACATTAAGTAACATGTTTAAAAGAACATTTGGAAAGTTAAACTGATGTGTGCAATAAACTAATTTTTAGGTATTTTAGCTGTTGTCTTTAAAGAAAATGTTTTTGTATTCTGTGCAAAAACACACACACATATAAACAAATTAGATAAACCAACTGAAAATTAACAATGACAATTTGACTGTAAAGCAATCGTTTAGGCTGAGATAAATCTGCTCTTGGGGACTAATTTCCTAATAAAAGCTTTCAACGGGCTTCCATTTCATACTTCTGTTGTTGAGTTTCAGGAAATCTGCTGGGTAAAGAATTGGTGCCAATTATTCATTAAAAAATTAAAAAGCAACTAATACTGAAATAGGGAAAACAATGAATGAGTGCTACTGTATGGCAGCATTTATTATGAGAAGAACAAATTCAAGTGGTCTAGAGGGAATGAGTTCCTTTTGTTACAAACTCCCTCCGTGTGTCATGCATGTAGATTAGCATCTCCATATCTCCAGTTGCTTCCAAAGTCTTTCATTTCAGCTGCTGGCATGAGTAATAAAATGCCTTATAAACATTTCTTAGATTTTCCAAGGGACTGCAATATAAGAAACACTTGATATCACTTCTTTTGGTGATTAAAGTACATTCATAATGATAAAATAATTAAACACATTAAAATAATGATAGAAAAGATATACGTCTTCTTACATGTGCGTCTAGAGGAAATCTCTTCTTGTTTTATTTTTGCTGGATATGTTTAAATACAATAAATTTGAATCTTTACATTATTAGTTTAGGAAAGTTTTAAAATGATAACAAGGTGAAGGTTTCTCCTTTGAAATTTGTGCCTTAAAGTTACAATGACATGTTCAACAAAGAGAGATGACTGTCTTATAACCCGAAAAAAAAAAAAAAAAACCTAGTCAAAAATAAAAAAAGATAGATGGCTGCATTTTGTTTAAATTACCATCTTTGCATAGTCAATTTTGCAACTCTAAATCTTACAGAGATTGAACCAAATCAGCTGTTGAGTGATCTGAATGACTGTGTGGAAAGTAATTGCACAACACATAAAAATGAACAGCACCATGAAATGGTTTTTTTCTTCACATGAACATATGGTCAGAAGTTCTGTTTAAAAGCATTTTCCATTTTATCTATCACCTCACCTTTCTTGAAAATTGGCTAACTTACTTAGCAGCAAATTGATATTTTTCTATTAAGCAGAGAAACCATGGATAATTTATTTCTCCTTAGTCCTGAAATTCAGACTATTTAAATTTTTGCCTATGAAACTGAGAGAGATGAATGTCAATATGCTCCAAAGAAAAGCCATCAAATACTGAAAACATAACCAGGAATCCATGATTCATCCCAGTAGCTAACTTCAATTCCCTTTACAAATTTTGGCATTAAAATGATAATCCTGGAATTCCTTATTCACATCATTGTAAATAATCTGGCAGACAAGCTGGCAGTTTAAATATGATGCCTCAGTAAAAGTAAAACTATAGTGATGGGCTACTGGAAAATGAAGGATAATCAAGTGGCCTTCTGTCTCTTTCACTTCGGACATTTTCTCTTCAGTTATGTTTGCCCCCGTGGAAATGTAATGGTCAATGACTCTACTAAACATCCTGATTTGTTTAAGCTTCTGCTTTATCCAGAGAACTATAAAGAAGAGAAGGAGGCTAGCTGAGCTGACATACCAGTGATCCTTTGTTGTAGAACAAACGCTTCTTCCCCTTTGAGTAGAAACAAGTCAAATAATGGGGACAGGAAGTCTGCTGGCATTATGTCCTGCGTATCCTTACAGCTCACCCCTCCTTTCCCCCGAGTAGCCACATATGCTTTCTCCAAACTGAAACTCTCTGAGCAACTTCCATTCTAAGACTGCTCCACAGGCATGCTGCTTTTGCTCAGTAAAACTTTGCATGCCTTTGAAGAAAATCCCCTGGTTATTTCTTTCATTGATATTTCTGGTGTCAGGAGTGGGATCCAATTAAGGGCTCCATGGCCAGGCTGTCCCTGGCTCAGAGATGAGCACATTACCTTCTGAAGCCCCTCGAGCCCTGTTCTCCCTGAGAGCATTGGTGAGGTGAGTCAAAAGCTCCAATTTGTGTCTTCAAACTCCCATCTGTTTTATTGAGCAATAGCCTGGTAGGGTCATTGCAGAGTCATTACTGAGAGACCAGGTAGGACCTCTCCATTGTGTTGACCCTGTTTTGTTTTATTACACATAAGGTAATGGGTAATAAACAGTCAAATATGGCCCCCTTAGTGGAACCTCCTGCCCAAATAGCTGCTTATTATATGTATAAGAATTCTGATGTCAACAGTCATAATTATCTTGATAAATTAGTTAAACTAACCTCTGATGAACTTAAATTTGCATGCCCACAATGGGGTCAAAGTTAATTATCTCAGAGAAAAACTCAACAACCCCAAATTCAAAATTAGGAATGCTTTTAACAAATGGCTCTTAGAGAATACTGAAAGGGAACATAAAGCCCAATTAGAATCAGCTAAGGAAACCATGAACTTAAAGAGGCAAACCCATGATCTACTGCCACAAGCTGAGTGCCAGATTTACGCTTCTTCAGGCTGTTTCAGCTCTCACCTTCCTGAGGGGTTGCCCCAACCTCTTTCTGCCCCTCCCTAAAGCTGTCCTCCTGCACTGTCTTGTCCAGTCCCTTTAAGAACTAGCTCATGTAACCCAGACCCGATGTTCCCCTTCAAAATCAAATCTAAAGATCTGAAACTGAGGATGGGACATAATTCAGAGTCCTTGGTTCTCCTTTGTTCTCTGGACCCAAGGCTTGGGCTGGGGTAGGGACTCTCTGGGAGAAACTCTGGGTGGCCTGCTCCTTTGATGTGAAGAGAGTCATGCAATTGCTTGACCACAGCAGGTCTCCATGTGAGTGTGGGGACAACCTGAAAGCACTGGAGGGACTGGGTGTTCTTGACAAGAACAAAGGATTATGAAATGTAGTGACAATAGCAGATGCAGTGGCACGGCAGTCAGCTGGCCTTTGTCTTGTGCGGTATGGTTGGCTATAGAAGATCGTCTTGAGAAAGAGGAATCAGCAAAGTGAAGGAAGATTTACAGTTACAAAGGGATATGTGGATTTCCACCTTTGCCTTGCTGATGGGCTTATGAAAACAGGTAAGAGAGTTGATGATATAGTGGTATGAGCCTATTAGTTTGTTTTTTTTTAATTGAAAGATCAGAAAGAAAAGACTAGAGTTATCATACATGAAAAATGCTGGGATCAGAAATTTAAAAACAGTCCTTTTACAATAACTCAAGAAACATTAAATACCGAGGAATAAATCTATCAAACGTGCGGAGTATCTGTCTGCTGAAAACACACTGGTGGAGATATCAAAAAAAGACCTAGGTAAATGAAATGTCAGTACCATAGACAGCTCTTAAAAAGGCAGCCCTGGGATGACTTGGGCATTTTATAATCAGGAGACAACCCAAAGAGCTCCAAGGGCAGGCAGAGTCCTGCAGAACCCTAAGGCTATGATTTTTCAAACTGTAGATCACTAAATCAAATAGTGATTTAACTATCATTTTTGAATAGAATAGAAAGTATCACACTGCATTGGATGGTAAGGAAACATATTTTGCCAAATTTTGTTAAGTGTGTGTATATGTGTGCCACTTGGGTCATGATGTAAAAGGACTTTTTTTAGCCATGGTACACTGTCAAAAATGTTTTGGGAACCCTACTGTAAGTAATAACTTGTAGCTGAACTTCTAGCTGGTATAGTTAAATGCTTTTATATTCTCTGCAGATGCCAAAGCTCTACAAAAAAAGTTATTTTGCTATTTTTAATGTGATAGACAAAGTTTTGAAGCTTAAAAAAGAAACAACAACAACAACGAAATTGGGATTCTAAAACCTGGGATCCTTAGGCGGATATAAAAATATAACCAATACGATTAAAGAATTAGTAAAAATGCAAATTGTCATACTGCTTTGGCCAGTAAATGAAACTATAGTTATGAGGGGATACTCTGCTGGGGAATTAATTGAATTGAGAAAAACATCTCTTCCTGATAACCAAGAGCAAATACTTTCACCTGTTATCTACTAATATTTCCCACACTTGCTAAGAAAGCTGCCTTATGATTATATAAAAAAGAGAGGGCATAGAGGAGCAGCCATGGGGTGGAACATAGCAAAAGCATTAAGAATCCCTCTCAAATGCTCTGATTTAAACCACTATATAAGATTGTGAAACATTTTCCCAGCTTTACCCTCACTCGGTGCCCTATAGTAGAGGGCATATACTTAAAGCTAATATGTCCCTAAAAGATTTAACAAAACTATAAAACCAAAATACCTTCATAGATTTCAAAATTCACATAAAACTAAATCATTGGGTTTTTTTAGGGGACAGTGTAATACCTATATGTGACATTAATTCTTGTTAAAGATTGTATATACTGTTTCAAAAATGCATTGACTGGGGCGGGCCGCGGTGGCTCAGCGGGCAAGAATGCTTGCCTGCCGTGCCGGAGGACCCCGGTTCGATTCCCGGCCCCAGCCCATGTAAAAAACAAACAAACAAACAAAATATAATAAAACAAGAAAATGTTTAAAAATGTTTCCCTTTCTTCCTCACTTCCTTCCTTCCATCCTTCCTTCTTTCTCTGTCTTTAAAAAAAAAAAAAAAAAAAAAAAAAAAAAAAAAAAAATGCATTGACTAAAGTGTTTTAAGTAATAAGTGTTAGTCTAACAAGTTTAATTTTGATGATAATTGTATGTTATAAAATGTTTGCTTCAAAACAGTTCCCAGAGAGAATGTGGAGAGAGAGACGTACATATTCACCATCGGTAGGGGAGCTGAGAGGTGCAGCCCCTGGGAGGGCAGTGTGGTTCCACAGGAGGCTAGGGGTGGGATGGCCATAGGATCCTGAAACCCCACTGCACAGTGGATGCCTGGAGGAACTGAGTGTGGGGACAGGAATGGACATTTGCACACTGGTGTTATGGCAGCCATGTTCAGGATCCACAACGGATGGAGGTTGTCTAAGGGAACGACTGAGGAATGGAAGGGGGAATGATGGTGTACATGTCCAATGGACTACTGAGTGGCCACCAGAAGGAATGAAGTGGTGCGGCTGCAACTAGAGAATGAACCTGAAAGCTGTATGTTGAATGAAATGTCAGAAACGAAAAGACAAATATCATCGTGCCTCAATCATACGGACTAACTATAATATAAAAATTTGTTATAAAGTTGAGAGCATGAGTTGGGGCTTATTGTAAAGGGTCCTAGCAGCCGTAGAAACTGTCTCCAAACTAAAGCTCTCTGAGCACGCCTCCATTCTGAGATGGCTCCACAAGCATGTAGTTTCTGCTCAATAACACGCTTTCCCTGCCTGTGCAGCAAATCCCCTGATTATTTCTTTCATCAATACCCAAAACCATGTCTTCTGCTTTCTCAAGCCAAAAGACCTTCAGGTTTTCCATTAGACTTTTGGATATTTTGTGCAGTGCAGACTGGGAAATTCTGTTTAAGTAACTATTGTCACCCCATGCCCCATCTCATGCTAACTGTAAGTATAAGTATTTAAAACAGTAGTATTTTCTTTACAGACATTTCTCTTTAAGCATTCAGACCAGTGCTATGCAAAATTTGGTGCAGACAAAACTTGTTTTTGACTCATAATCACTTGCCACCTTTGGTATTTTTGCATCGCTAACATCAGCAACTCTTTCAAATTTCTGAGGCCCCTCGTGCTGCTTGGGCTCAGTTCTACTAAAATAGAATACTTATTCATATAAATATTGCAATTTTATTCCTCTCATGAGTTCTTATATTTCAAATCAGAACCATAACAGGGTAATGCTTTATGAAAAGGATTAACTCACTAGGGAGAAATGATAAATCTGACTGAAAAAGATTTGGGTGTGTAGAAGGTCATACATCACCCTTCATGGGCGATCCATAAACCACTATCAATGCCAGTTTTATGAAAACTACTATAATTTTAATTTTTTTCTGAATGTTTCAGTATAGTTTTGGAAAGTATATAATAGGGATTAGTTTGAAGTTGCACATCAAAAATAAAGTAAATGATAAAGCATGAATGAGGTACTGTATCTATTTGTTTGGTATTCTTGTCAAAAGGATACTTTATAAACAGAATTTATAAAGAATCACACACAAAATGCTCATTAGTGTGTGGATTCATCCTGTGGGATATCAGATATCTTAGTCACTCAGGAAAAGATAAAATGTGTAGATAATATATATTTGAAAAAGCCGTAGTTTGACTGCTTGACTTAGACATATTTTCCCTGTCTTTTATCTGTTTCAGACTAAAGCTTTCTCCTGGAGGTACTCCCTCAGGCCATTAGAAATCACTGCGACAAAATTTGCAGTTAATGAGGGATGATAGAGCTAAATGCTCTGTTGCTTTATTTTAAATGGCCAGCCTTTTTATTATCATGATTCAATAATGTTCAAAGTCTTTAAATGTAGTCATAGATAATGTCAAGTTTTTCAGAAATATCAGTTTCTAAAAACACAAATTCATTCATAATTATATGCTTTTTATCTTTTCTCTCTTTCTTTTCCTTTTAGTTTTATTTCCATGATATCACTATATTAGTTTACTGATGCCTACCAAATTGAATTGGAGATGAGACATTGAAAGCTGTAATCTAATTCCTTGTTTTCAAGTTTCGTTAATTGCATAAACCCTGTTTACAGGTAAAAACTGACATAGAACCTTCTGCATGAATTGGACAAAAGTCAGGGGAAGCTAAGAGAAGAAATCCAAAGTTTGCCCTAAAGAAGCTAAGAGAGGACCCACAGGACTCAGAGACAGTCACTGGAATCAGAAGCTGAAAGCAATGGCATCGGAAGAGGGACCAACAGACACCAGCCATGTGCCTTCCCAGCTGACAGAGATGTCCCAGAGGATGGAAACCTTTCTTCGGAATCAATGTATCATCCTGTTGCTGTCTTAACTGGGACATTTTCATTAGAACTGTAAATTTGTAATGTGATAAATCCCCTTTGAAAAAGCCAATCCATTTCTGGTAACACGCATTCCAGCAGCTTTAGCAAACTGAACCATAGTGTTACTGAAAGTCTCGTAACAACAGCTTTGATACAAGCTGCAAACTGCAAATTGGTTTTTCTGGGCATGGTTTCTGAGTCATCACTGGACCTGCACTGCCCAGTGTGGCAGCCACAAGTTGCATGTGGCCACTGTGTACAGAAAATGTGACAATTCTGAATTGAGATATGCTGTGATGCAAAATACACAATTTTGTGCCGTAATAAAAGACAATGTAAACTCATTATTAAGTTTTATTGATAACATTTTAAAATAAAATTTTGTATATTTTGGGTTAAATAAAATGTTATTAAACTTTAGTTTACCAGTTTATTTTCACTTTTTTAATGTGGTTGACATAAAATTTTAAAGATTTAGGCCATTATTTTTCTTGCAAAAGGTGAACTATGGTAACAAAGCATTTCCATTATAATTTATTATCTTCAAGGGTAATGCAAATCAGTTTAGTTTTTATACTTTTGGCCACATTGTTCCAACTAAAGTATCCTTGAAATAGTGCTATTTCAGCTTCATGAATGTTCCATTTCTTTCTTGTTGCTTTCAAGGTTTTTGATTTGTCTTTAGTTTTCAGAATTTTGATTGTGATGTGTTTTGGCATGGATTTCTGTGGGGTATTTCTGCTAGGAGTTCACTTACTTTCTTGAATCTTTGCTTTAAGTCTTTTGCTAAATTTGAGAACTTTTCAGTCATTACGTCTTCAAATTCTTTTTCAGTTCTACCCTCTTTCTTCACTCATTCTGGGACTCTAATAACATGAATTCTATGTCTTTTGTTATAGTCCTTGAGGCTTTGTTTATTCCTGTTCAGTCAATTTTCTCTGTTGTTCAGATTAAGTAATTCCCGTTCTGTCTCCAAGTTCTCCTGTCTTTATTCTGTTTTCTCTACTCTCCTGTTGACCTCAAATTCGAGATTCTTATTTGTGCTACTGCACTCTTCTGTTTTAAGATTTCCATTTGATTCTTCATCTCTTAGATTTCTTTACTGACCCTTTCTATTTTTTTCATTTATTTTAAGTGTGTCAATTTCTTGTTGAAACATTTTTATCACTGCTGTTAAAAATGCTTTGTCAGATAACTCTTAACATCTGTGTCAGCTCATTATTGGTGTTTGTGATTTTTCCACCTTTTTCAAGTTGGGATTTTCATGGTTCTTTTTTCTCTCATCCACTATTAACACCTAGTTATAAAATGGTCTCCGTATCACTAAGTATTCTGCTTTGAAACCATTCTCTGTTCCATTTTCCTTGATGTTCCAAGATACCACTTAAGCTTAGTGTTCATTTTCCATACTTTTTTCCTGATTAGTCTTTAAAATAACATTATAAAATATATCATACCTTTTTTGATAGCAAATACAAAAATCAACTATTTTCAGTTACAAAATATTCCCAGTGTAAATCAATACTCGATCTTGGATTTTCCAAGCCTTTGAGTTCCTTTCTTATTTCCATTGGAGCCCTTTTATTCAGTGGAGCTTTCTACGCAGTCTTTAAGTATGTTTTTGCATTCATACTAATTGCTCTGAGTAGCCACATTCTAACGAAATCTTAAGAGTCAGTTCAAGTGTTCATAAAGTCTTGCTAGGTCAATCTAAAATCTCATTGAGCTTATTTTAGGTAAGTTTCTTAGGTGCATTGTCTATGAAGTGGTTTTTTAACTTATCAGCTCCAAAGCCCACATGTATAATAGATATTTCATACCTTTTGTTTATCCTCAAAATTATTTATAGATAATGTAATTCTAATGCAAACATAATTTCAAAGCTTACTATATTCTAAACAAAAGTGAAATAAAAGGAAAGTGAATGATTAAACATAATCTGTATTTAGAATGTAAATGTTCTGACACTTCTTTGCAAAATGGCATTATGAAAACAACAGAGCCAGCTTGTAAAAAAGAAAAAAAAGGCAGATGGAAACAGATATTTTGTATTGATGACTCAAAGAAATTGAGCTGTAATGGAAGTCAGCATTGCATTCAGTGACAAAGTTATCCAATTTAGTGAACAACTGTTGATAACAGTAAAGCCCAAATACCAGAATATGATGTTTAATTTATACAGTAGTGTGTTCCTTGAAAGTTTAATGTATGATAACACGTGCAAAGATGCATTTCCTTTGATGTTAACTGGAGCTACATTCTAGGCACAGATAATTGCTAACATATTTTTTCCTGTCGCATCTCTGGTCTTGGTCCCTAAATATGTCAACTCCTAAGATTAACATTCATAGATGGTCCTGCAAATATCTATAATCTAATGGGCATCATAGTATAGAGTAATAACCACACATGGACCACCAATTTGCAATTTGTATTTCCATTAACTTGTATATTGCTCTAATTGCTTTCCTAATAGATATCTCAGTGTATAAGTTTTCATTAATATAAGTTCTTAGAAGGTTATACAAAGTTGTGTCTTCCATGGCACCTAGTATCATGTTTTTGAGGGGGCAGATTTTCAATAAATAGCTTGCAATTTGAAATTGCTAATTTTGAAGAATTCACCCACAATGAAGATGTTGATATTTTGGAAACTGTTCTTAATTGTTAGTAAAAAATATATTAATTTAAAAATCCTCAGACAAATAGGATTGTACAACTTGAAGGTTAATGATGATGTGGGCAAATAAGCAAAGTAATTTCACAATCTGATGTGATTACTGCATTCTGAGATTCAGAGTAATTGTGATCTAGAAGATTATATTAATTTAAAACTTAGATCTTTCCTTAAAACAATTTATCATTCCAGAGTAAGATGATATTATAAAATGTTATATAAATAGACTGGTACATGTGTTCCAAATATTTTCCTATGAATGGAAGTTTGTAATACTTCTACATTCAACATTTAAAGGCAAGTGGTCAATAGCCATGTATTTTAAAAACAAACAAGAGCTATCTACCCTTGGAAAGTTTATATCTTTAAAACCGCTGCACTTTAGCTCTGGCTTTTTTATTACTGTAGCTTCTTTAACAACCAACACCCAAGCCAGTAGTGATTTGCCTCTCATGATTACTGCTGACAATAAACTGAGCAGAATGATTGGCTCAACCACTTGGAGAGGGCTGTGTTAGCATCATTTTCCCTTGGACAGACAAAATAGTTCCACAGCAGCATCAGTGAACTGTGTAGGAAGCAGTGCAGCATATTAAAAGGTAAGATGGCCTTGGAATTGAAAATATTGCCTTTGCTTTCCAGCTATGCTCATTTATAGATTTTTGACCCAGGACAACTTAACTTTTCTTTCAATCTCTGTTTCATCAGTTACAAAGTAAAGGTCAGTCTTGTTAGTTTTTAAGTGTGAATAAGGCCAGATTTTATTTACGTCTATTTGCTATTGTGCCTGTACATAATTTGTGCCTAGGAGCAAAAATGCATGCTTAATGCTCAGGGTGTGAAGAAGTTGGAAGTATCAGGCAAACATTAAATACAATATTTCTAAATAGAATCATTAAAAGTCATGTTCAGTCAGTAACAAAATTATCAAACTTCAAGTATGTGCATATGGAAAATATGTCAAGTATGTGACAATAGTAACAAAACTGTAGAAACGGTTGTGAAAATATGATTATGCCTTGGCATTTAGACCCTGGCTGACATTTATGCACAGGAGCCTACAGACTTTTCTGGGAAGGATGAAATAGCAAATATTTTAGGTTTTGCAGTCATTGCTGCAACTACTCAACTTTGTAGTTGTAGCAAAAAAGCAGCTCTAGACAATACCTAAAATGGTGAGTGTGACAATGTTTCAATAAAACTGAAAATTGAATTTTATATAATTTTTACATTTTATGAAATAATATCCTCCTTTTGACTTTTTTCAGCAATTTTAGGATGTAAACATTCTTAACTCATGGGCTTCCAAAGACGAGCAGCATGCCACATTTGGCCCACAGAACACAGTTTGTAGCTGGCGTAGACTGAACCAGTGAGGTAATGAGCAGTATGATTACCTGGCTTGCAGAAAATATTCTGTAAGTCTTTCACTTACTATTATTATTATTATCATTACTATTAGTGTTTTATCACTATTATGGTACTAAAATAAGTTTAAAATTTTAAATTCCTTTCCCTCCCAGTCATATATCCATTTTACTCCAAATAACTTTTCCCATGGTCAAGCCCTGAATCTGGGCATTATTGAAAACTACTCTGCTTCAGAAATATGAACTTTAAACATTCAATCTGTGATCAATATTCCCTTCCTCTCTTGTTCCCTTATGTTCTTTCATTTCCCTTATTTACTTTTACTTTTGTCCCTTCACATTTTTTAAAACATTTTTATTGTAAAATATAACACATATACAGAACAGTGATGAATTTCAAAGTACAGTTGAACAAGTAGTTATGGAGCAAATTTGAAAGTATAGTATGGGTTACCGTTCTGCAATTTCAGGTATTTCCTTCTAACTATTTTAGTACACTAGACACTAAGAAGAAATATCTATATAATGATTCAGTAGTCATAATCATTTGTTAGACCCCAACTTTTCTCTTACAACTCCTCCCTCTCATTTGGCCATTCTCTCAGTCTTCAAGGATATTTGGGCAATGACCATTCTACTTTCTTCATGTTGAAAAGGGTGTTGGCATTATGGGGTAGCAGGATGCAACTGGTTGATGCTCTTGAGAGACTGGTACCTCTGGGGTTCCGGGCTTATCTGGCATAGGGACAATCTGGAGGCCTTAAGTTTCTGAAAAATAAGCTTAGTGAATGAAATGTTTATAGTGTCTCAGGTAGAGCGCTGAGTGTGCTGCAGGCTTTTCAAGATTACTGTAGGTTGGGGCTCAGTTATAGTGGCAATTTGTAATGTCTACTTGAAGTTTGCACAAGGTGACCTCTTGACTCTCTTTGAAATCTTATTTTGTTACATTTGTTCTCCCCCTTTTGGTCAAGAGGGCAGTTGTCAATCCCACAATGCCAGGGCCAGATTCACCCCTGGGAGTCGTGCCCATGTTGCCAGGAGTCTTACACCCCTGGAGGTCATGTCCCACATAATGGGGAGAATAATGAGTTTATTTGCAGCTTTGGAGTTTGAGAGAGAGAGGCCACATCTGAGCAATAAAAGAGGTTCTCTGAAAGTGACTCGGGCAAAATCATAGGTAGACTGAGCTTCCCCATTATAGAAATAAGTTTCATAAGATCAAGCCTCAAGATTGAAGGCTTGACCTATTAACTTGGGAGTCTGTAATGCTTGAGGGAATATCAGGAATTTCCCAGGTAGGGAAGTTTAATAGTTCCATATTTTTTCTCCAGTCCCTAAAAGGACTTTGCAAATACTTTTTCATTATCTGTCCAACATGCTCTGGAATGTATCAGGGTATTACTAAAGCTATACAGAATTGGAATTTTGATTGGTGTTGCATTGAATCTGTAGATCAATGTGGGAGAATCGACATCTTAATGGCATTTGGCCTTCCAATCCTTGAACAGAGAATATCTTTCCATGTATTTAGCTATTCTTTGAATTCTTTTAGCAGAGTTTTTGTAGTTTTCTGTTTAGAGGTAGTTTACATCCTTGGTTAAGTTTATTCCAAGATACTTGATTTTTTAGTTGCTATTGTGAATAGAATTTTTTAAAATTACCTGCTCAGTTAGGTCATTTCTTGTGTGTAGAAACATTGCAGATTTTTGCACATTAATCTTGTATCCCACCACTTTGTTGAATTTGTTTATTAGCTCAAGTTACTTTGTCATAGATATGAACCTAATATAGGATCATGTCATCTGCAAATAATGACTGTTTTACTACTTTCTTTATAATTTGGATGCCTTTAATTTCTTTTCTGGCCTAATTGTTCTAGGTAGACTTTAGCCCAATGCTGGTCTTGGTGGGAAAGCTTTCAGTCTCTCACTATTGAGTGGGTTTTTCATGTATGTACCCTTTATCATATTGAGGAAGTTTCCTTCAATTCCTACCTTTGGAATTGTTTTTATCAAAAGGAATACTGAACTTTTTCAAATGCTTTTTCAGCACCAATAGAGAAGATCATGTGAGTTTTCCCTTTTGATTCGTCAATGTGTTGTACTATCCTGATTTCTTATGTTAAACTACCCTTGCATGCCTGAAATGAGCCCCATTTGGTCATGGTGTATAATTCTTGTAATGTGCCTTTGGATTTGATTTGCAAATATTTTGTTGTGAATTTTTATATCTATATTCATTAGCAAGATTGACCTGTAGTTAGTTTTCTGTTCTTGTGTTATCTTTATCTGGCTTTGGTATTAGAGTACTGCTAACCTCATTTAATGAGTTAGTGTTCCTTTTTCTTCAAAATTTTTGAAGAGTTTGAGCAAGAAGGTTTTAGTTCTTTTTGGAGTGTTTGGTAGAATTTCGCGGTGAAGCCGTCTGGCCCAGGGCTTTTCCTTGTAGGAAGGTTTTTGATGACCAATTGAATCTCTTTACTTGTGATTGGTTTATTGAGGTCTTCTATACCTTCTCAAGCCAGTATAGATTGTTCATGTGTCTCTAAGAAATAGTTCATTTCCTCTACATTGTCTAGAGGACAACTTAGTTTATTGGTGTATCCTCTTATTTTTAAAAAATTTCTTCAAGATCCATCTTAATGACCCCTCCCCCATTTCTGATCTTATTTGCATCTTCTTTGTTTTTGACTTTGTCAGGTTAGCTAAGGGTTTGTCAAGCTTGTTCTCAAAGAAACAACTTTTGGTTTTATTGATCCCTTCCATTGTTTTTTGTCATTGTTGTTCTCCAGTTCATTAATCTTTACTTTAAAATCTTTGTTATTTCTTTGTTAGTTTGCTGTTCTTTCTCTGGCTTCTTCAGTTGTTCAGCTACGTCTTTGTTTTTAGCTCTTTTTTCCTTTTTAGTGTATGCATTTATACTTATAAATTTCCCTCTCAGCACTGCCTTCACTGCATTCCAAAGACTTTGATATGTTGTATTCTCATTTACATTCATTTCCAAATATTTACCAATATCTCTTGCAGTTTATTCTTTGACCTAATGGTAAAGAATTTTTTTTTGTACCCTCCATATATTTGTGAAGTTCTGTTTCTTTGTTAGTTGTTGGTTTCAAGTTTCATTCTATTATGGTCAGAGAAAGTATTTTGAATAATATCAATCTTGTTAAATTTATTAAGACCTGTTTTGTGCTCTAGCATACATATGGTTTCTCCTGGAGAATGTTTCATGAGCACTATGGAAGAATATATATCGGTGGTTTGGGATACAACAATCTATATAGGTTTGTTAGATGTAATTCATTTATCACATTATTTAGGTTCTGTATTTCCTTATATCCTCTGCTTATTCTATCTATAGAAGAGAGTGGTGTATTGAAGTCCTCACTATTATTCTTGAAACATCTATTGCCCTCTTCGATTTTGCCAATGTTTGCCTCATGTATTTTGGAGCTCCTTGATTGGGTGCATAACATCTATGATTGTTATTTCTTCCTGGTGAATTGTCCCTTTTATTGCTATATAGTGTCCTTCTTTGTCTCTTATGACATATTTGTACATAAAGTCTATTTTGCCTGATGTGAGGATAGCTAACTCTGCTTCCTTCTGGTTACAGCTTGCATGGAATATTTGTTTTCCATCTCTTCACTTTCAATCTGTTTGTATCTTAAGATGAGTATCCTGTAAACAGCATACAAATGAGTCATACTTTTAAAACCATTCTGCCAATCTGTATCTTTTAATTGAGGGGGTTTATCCATTCACAATCGAGATTATTACTGTTGAAGCAGTACTTACATAGCAATCTTTTTCTTTGGTTTTTATTTGTCATATATATTTTTTCCTTCTCTCTCTCTTTAACCTTTAAGTTATCCTTACTAATATTTTTCAATTCTGTGCCCTACTCCAACCTCTCTCTTGTTTTTTGTTTTGGGTTTTTATCTGACAGAGCTCCTTTTAGTATTTTTTGCAGGCAGGTCTCTTATTAACAAATTCTCTCAACATTTGCATCTCTGTGAAAATGTCAAACTCCCTCACCTTAGAAGAATAGCTTTGCTGGATAAACAATTCTTGGTTGACAATTTTTCTCTTTCAGAATATTAAATATATCATAGCACTGTCTTCTCACCTCCATGGTGCCCATCGAGAAGTCAGGGCTTAGTCTTATGTGGCTTCTCTTGTGTGTGGTGAATCATTTTCTCTTGCTGCTTTCAGTACTTTCTCCTCTTCAGCATTTGACAATCTGATTAGTATGTGTCTTGGAGAGGGTCTATTTGGGTTCATGCTCCCTTTTCTTTTTCATTCACGTTGGGACCTGAAGAAAGAAAATTTTGTCATGTGAAGAAACAAGAAAATGGAGTTCTAGGAAAAAATAATGACGTTTAAAAGCATAGAGAAAGGTATTCATGGTCACCAAGAAAGGAGACATGCTTCTGTAAGGTCATCTCTGAGGAGAGATGAATGGTGTGAGGATATGAAGACAAGGTTAGAATTTGGAGGACCCCATAAGCCATTTGAAGACATTGGATGCTTTTCCTAAATATGATACCCCCCCCCCCATTTTAAGTGTTAGTTAAGGAAATGACATAATTATATTTCCACCCTTAAAAGACAATTTGTAGTTAGAGAGAAAATTGGAGGCACACCTGGAAGCAATGAAACCTGTAAGTTTATTACTGTTGAGTGAAAAAGCTGTGATCAAGTGCAGTGAGGCCACTGGGGATGGATGGCCCTCAAGTCTGGGCTGGGCCACCAAGGAGTGTGTGATCTCACTTACTGAGATGAAGAACACTAGAAAAAGAGCAGGTTTTAAGGAACGATAAAGAGTTAAGTTTGGGACACGTTGCAGTTGAGATGCATTTAAAAAATAAGGAAAAACAAACTCAAGGGGTGTTGGCTATACAGATATGGAACAGAGAAGAAGGGGTCTGCAGAAGACAATTGAAAATTGTCACAATATCTTCATAATTGAAACCATGGGTTTGGGTGTTATTCCCAAATATCAAATTTGAGATTGTTTGGGAATAGGGGCTGTGCCCAAAATCTGTTTTAGTGACACCAAAGTAACCTTTTAAAGCCCACATTTCATCATGCCGTTCTCCTGCTTACATCGTCTCAGGGACTCTTCATTTCCCTGGACGTTGGTGGCTATCTCCTGATCACCTTGGTCCTGAAACTGCCCCCACCTCCCGTTATGTTTGCAGACTGATTAGTCTCCTGGGGTAGATACTGCAGATGTAGAAACGGCTTGTCTTTAACCAACCAGCACATCTCACATCCATTACTGCTTTGTTGGACATTAGTTCTGAAGTGATCCAATCAGAGTGAACTCCAAGGTTTTTATCCCACAGCTCTCTTTTTTTGGTAGATTATATATAGAGTGTGGATATGGCACCTGCTACAGCTGTTTTGTTTTTGTATTAGCTATAAGCTTTAGAATGATGTCCATCCACAAAAGAGGTTAAGAGAATCCCTGGAAAATAAAAGTCATCACCGTCATCAAAGCTTTACTGATGTCTGCACTCACTACCTCTGGACTTTTCAGTCAATAGTTAGCTGGAGTATAGAATAAACCACTTAGCACAAAATGTATGTCTTCACTTACTTATGGGCTTCACATCTCCCCATTTCCAGATCTGCACTTTGATTCAGGCAGTCTTAGTGGCTGAAAAAATTAGTAACTGAAATACTAGATAAATTTTCAAAATTTAAAAAAATGAAGAAAACTGATTTAAATAAGAATTTGAAATGTAAGAAAATAAAAATTCTAATTGAAATTTAAATTTTAGGTTTTAGATCCAAATGTGTATATAGCATATTTTAAGTAAACTCTATATGATTAAAGCATTTAGATAATTTTGCTTTTTAGAACTGGCAATCTGTTTTAGTTTGTGGATTTAATTAAGTATGAATTATTAGACTATTAATATCTTAACCAATAGTCATTCTTAATATATAAAGTAAAAAACTCTGCGGTCCATATTTAAAAAAAATCTGTGTATATTGAACCATTGTTTCAGTTTGCTAAAGCTACCAGAATGCAGCACATCAGAGATGGATTGGTTTTAATAAAGGGGATTTATTTAGTTAAAATGTATAGTGCTTCAAAAGAAAGGCAGCTAACTTTCTTTTGAGGTTCTTCCTTACGTGGGAAGGCACAGGGCGATCTCTGCTGGCCTTCTCTCCAGACCTCTGGGTTCCAGCAACTTTCCCCGGGTGATTCCTTTCTGCATCTCCAAAGGCCTGGGCTGAGTTGTGAGTGTTGAGACGATGTGTGCTGATCTGCTTGGGGTGTGCTGCCTTGAGCTCTCTCATTTAAGTATTCAGACAATTAAATCAAACATCACTCATTGCAGGAGGCACTCCCCTTAGATGATCACAGATGCAATCAGTGATAGATGAGTTTCACATACTAATGGCTCATATCCACAGCAACAGAACTAGGCACCTTTACCTGGCCAAGTTGACATCTGAACCTGACTACCACAACTGTGGTTGTTTGAAGCCATTACATATCCCAGAAAAAGTCATGTTTTTAAAATCCTTTCCTGTGGCGCAAGCCTATTGTAGGTGGAATCTTTCATTACATTATTTCAATTGAGAACTCCATTTTACTGGAGTCCTTTAAAAGAGATAAAATTGAGAGAAGCTCAGAGAGAAAAGGCCCAGAGAAGTTAAGAGGGGACCCACAGGAAACAAAGAGGAAACTACTGAAAGTAGAAGCTGAAAGCAATGACACCCAGGAGAAAAGAACAAGCAGACACTGGCCATGTGCTTTCCCATGTGACAGAAGTGTTCTGGATGCCAGTGGCCTGTCTTCATAGTCCAGGTATTATCCTGTTGATGCCTTGAGTTGGAAATTTTCATGGCCTAAGAATTGTAAATTGTAAGTTAATAAATCCCCATTGTGAAAGTCAACCCATTTCTGATATATTCCATTTTGTCAGTTTTAGCAAGCTGAAATGTAGACATTTCTCTCCAAGCATACCTTTTTTTTTTTTTCACTTTTCTTTAACTGGGAGTTTTACTAGTCTTTTTTTTTTTCCCATTTTTTTTTTTATTAATTAACAAAAGAGTTAACAAAACAATTAGAAATCATTCCAATCTACATGTACAATCAGTAATTCTTAATAACATCACATAGTTGCATATTCATCATTTCTTAGTACATTTGCATCAATTTAGAAAAAGAAATAAAAAGACAACAGAATAAGAATTAAAACAATAATAGAAAGAAAAAAAAACAAAAAAAAACAAAAACAAAAAACCTATACCTCACATGCAGCTTCATTCAGTGTTTTAACATAATTGCATTACAATTGGGTAGTATTGTGCTGTCCATTTCTGAGTTTTTATATCCAGTCCCGTTGTACAGTCTGTATCCCTTCATCTCCAATTATCCCTTCTCTTTTTTTTTTTTTAATTAACGGAAAAAAAGAAATTAACCCAACATTTAGAGATCATACCATTCTACACATGCAATCATTAATTCTTAACATCATCACATAGATGCATGATCATCATTTCTTAGTACATTTGCATTGGTTTAGAAGAACTAGCAACATAACCGAAAAAGATATAGAATGTTAATATAGAGAAAAAAATAAAAGTAATAATAGTAAAATCAAAACAAAACAAAACAAAACAAAACAAAAACCTATAGCTCAGATGCAGCTTCATTCAGTGTTTTAACATGATTACTTTACAATTAGGTATTATTGTGCTGTCCATTTTTGAGTTTTTGTATCTAGTCCTGTTGCACAGTCTGTATCCCTTCAGCTTCAATTACCCATTGTCTTACCCTGTTTCTAACTCCTGCTGAACTCTGTTACCAATGACATATTTCAAGTTTATTCTCGAATGTCCGTTCACATCAGTGGGACCATACAGTATTTGTCCTTTAGTTTTTGGCTGGATTCACTCAGCATAATATTCTCTAGGTCCATCCATGTTATTACATGGTTCATAAGTTTATCTTGTCTTAAAGCTGCATAATATTCCATCGTATGTATATACCACAGTTTGTTTAGCCACTCTTCTGTTGATGGAGATTTTGGCTGTTTCCATCTCTTTGCAATTGTAAATAATGCTGCTATAAACATTGGTGTGCAAATGTCCGTTTGTGTCTTTGCCCTTAAGTCCTTTGAGTAGATACCTAGCAATGGTATTGCTGGGTCGTATGGCAATTCTATATTCAGCTTTTTGAGGAACCGCCAAACTGCCTTCCACAGTGGTTGCACCCTTTGACATTCCCACCAACAGTGGATAAGTGTGCCTCTTTCTCCGCATCCTCTCCAGCACTTGTCATTTTCTGTTTTGTTGATAATGGCCATTCTGGTGGGTGTGAGATGATATCTCATTGTGGTTTTGATTTGCATTTCTCTAATGGCCAGGGACATTGAGCATCTCTTCATGTGCCTCTTGGCCATCCGTATTTCCTCTTCTGAGAGGTGTCTGTTCAAGTCTTTTTCCAATTTTGTAATTAGGTTGGCTGTGTTTTTGTTGTTGAGATGAACAATCTCTTTATAAATTCTGGATACTAGACCTTTATCTGATATATCATTTCCAAATATTGTCTCCCATTGTGAAGGCTGTCTTTCTACTTTCTTGATGAAGTTCTTTGATGCACAAAAGTGTTTAATTTTGAGGAGTTCCCATTTATTTATTTCCTTCTTCAGTGCTCTTGCTTTAGGTTTAAGGTCCATAAAACCGCCTCCAGTTGTAAGATCCATAAGATATCTCCCAACATTTTCCTCTAACTGTTTTATGGTCTTAGACCTAATGTTTAGATCTTTGATCCATTTTGAGTTAACTTTTGTATAGGGTGTGAGAGATGGGTCTTCTTTCATTCTTTTGCATATGGATATCCAGTGCTCTAGGCACCATTTATTGAAGAGACTGCTCTGTCCCAGGTGAGTTGGCTTGACTGCCTTATCAAAGATCAAATGTCCATAGATGAGAGGGTCTATATCTGAGCACTCTATTCGATTCCATTGGTCGATATATCTATCTTTATGCCAATACCATGCTGTTTTGACCACTGTGGCTTCATAATATGCCCTAAAGTCAGGCAGCGCGAGACCTCCAGCTTCGTTTTTTTTCCTCAAGATGTTTTTAGCAATTCGGGGCACCCTGCCCTTCCAGATAAATTTGCTTATTGGTTTTTCTATTTCTGAAAAATAAGTTGTTGGGATTTTGATTGGCATTGCATTGAATCTGTAAATCAATTTAGGTAGGATTGACATCTTAACTATATTTAGTCTTCCAATCCATGAACACGGTATGCCCTTCCATCTATTTAGGTCTTCTGTGATTTCTTTTAGCAGTTTTTTGTAGTTTTCTTTATATAGGTTTTTTGTCTCTTTAGTTAAATTTATTCCTAGGTATTTTATTCTTTTAGTTGCAATTATAAATGGGATTCATTTCTTGATTTCCCCCTCAGCTTGTTCATTACTAGTGTATAGAAATGCTACAGATTTTTGAATGTTGATCTTGTAACCTGCTACTTTGCTGTACTCATTTATTAGCTCTAGTAGTTTTGTTGTGGATTTTTCTGGGTTTTCGACGTATAGTATCATATCGTCTGCAAACAGTGATAGTTTTACTTCTTCCTTTCCAATTTTGATGCCTTGTATTTCTTTTTCTTGTCTAATTGCTCTGGCTAGAACCTCCAACACAATGTTGAATAATAGTGGTGATAGTGGACATCCTTGTCTTGTTCCTGATCTTAGGGGGAAAGTTTTCAATTTTTCCCCATTGAGGATGATATTAGCTGTGGGTTTTTCATATATTCCCTCTGTCATTTTAAGGAAGTTCCCTTGTATTCCTATCTTTTGAAGTGTTTTCAACAGGAAAGGATGTTGAATCTTGTCGAATGCCTTCTCTGCATCAATTGAGATGATCATGTGATTTTTCTGCTTTGATTTGTTGATATGGTGTATTACATTAATTGATTTTCTTATGTTGAACCATCCTTGCATACCTGGGATGAATCCTACTTGGTCATGATGTATAATTCTTTTAATGTGTTGTTGGATACAATTTGCTAGAATTTTATTGAGGATTTTGGCATCTGTATTCATTAGAGAGATTGGTCTGTAGTTTTCTTTTTTTGTAATATCTTTGCCTGGTTTTGGTATGAGGGTGATGTTGGCTTCATAGAATGAATTAGGTAGTTTTCCCTCCACTTCGATTTTTTTGAAGAGTTTGAAGAGAATTGGTACTAATTCTTTCTGGAACGTTTGGTAGAATTCACATGTGAAGCCATCTGGTCCTGGACTTTTCTTTTTAGGAAGCTTTTGAATGACTAATTCAATTTCTTTACTTGTGATTGGTTTGTTGAGGTCATCTATGTCTTCTTGAGTCAAAGTTGGTTGTTCATGTCTTTCCAGGAACCCGTCCATTTCCTCTAAATTGTTGTATTTATTAGCGTAAAGTTGTTCATAGTATCCTGTTATTACCTCCTTTATTTCTGTGAGGTCAGTAGTTATGTCTCCTCTTCCATTTCTGATCTTATTTATTTGCATCCTCTCTCTTCTTCTTTTTGTCAATCTTGCTAAGGGCCCATCAATCTTATTGATTTTCTCATAGAACCAACTTCTGGCCTTATTGATTTTCTCTATTGTTTTCATGTTTTCAATTTCATTTATTTGTGCTCTAATCTTTGTTATTTCTTTCCTTTTGCTTGCTTTGGGGTTAGCTTGCTGTTCTTTCTCCAGTTCTTCCAAATGGATAGTTAATTCCTGAATTTTTGCCTTTTCTTCTTTTCTGATATAGGCATTTAGAGCAATAAATTTCCCTCTTAGCACTGCCTTTGCTGCATCCCATAAGTTTTGATATGTTGTGTTTTCATTTTCATTCGCCTCGAGGTATTTGCTAATTTCTCTTGCAATTTCTTCTTTGACCCAGTCGTTGTTTAGGAGTGTGTTGTTGAGCCTCCACATATTTGTGAATTTTCTGGCACTCTGCCTATTATTGATTTCCAACATCATTCCTTTATGGTCCGAGAAAGTGTTGTGTAAGATTTCAATCTTTTTAAATGTGTTAAGACTTGCTTTGTGACCCAGCATATGGTCTATCTTTGAGAATGATCCATGAGCACTTGAGAAAAAGGTGTATCCTGCTGTTGTGGGATGTAATGTCCTATAAATGTCTATTAAGTCTAGTTCATTTATAGTAATATTCAGATTCTCTATTTCTTTGTTGATCCTCTGTCTAGATGTTCTGTCCCTTGATGAGAGTGGTGAGTTGAAGTCTCCAACTATTATGGTATATGAGTCCTTTTCCCTTTTCAGTGTTTGCAGTATATTCCTCACGTATTTTGGGGCATTCTGATTCGGTGCGTAAATATTTATGATTGTTATGTCTTCTTGTTTAATTGTTCCTTTTATTAGTATATAGTGTCCTTCTTTGTCTCTTTTAACTGTTTTACATTTGAAGTCTAATTTGTTGGATATTAGTATAGCCACTCCTGCTCTTTTCTGGTTGTTATTTGCATGAAATATCTTTTCCCAACCTTTCACTTTCAACCTATGTTTATCTTTGGGTCTAAGATGTGTTTCCTGTAGACAGCATATAGAAGGATCCTGTTTTTTAATCCATTCTGCCAATCTATGTCTTTTGATTGGGGAATTCAGTCCATTGACATTTAGAGTTATTACTGTTTGGATAATATTTTCCTCTACCATTTTGCCTTTTGTATTATATATATCATATCTAATTTTCCTTCTTTCTGCACTCTTTTCCATATCTCTCTCTTCTGTCTTTTTGTATCTGACTCTAGTGCTCCCTTTAGTATTTCTTGCAGAGCTGGTCTCTTGGTCACAAATTCTTTCAGTGACTTTTTGTCTGAGAATGTTTTAATTTCTCCCTCATTTTTGAAGGATAATTTTGCTGGATATAGGAGTCTTGGTTGGCAGTTTTTCTCTTTTAGTATTTTAAATATATCATCCCACTGTCTTCTAGCTTCCATGGTTTCTGCTGAGAAATCTACACAAAGTCTTATTGGGTTTCCCTTGTATGTAATGGATTGTTTTTCTCTTGCTGCTTTCAAGATCTTCTCTTTCTCTTTGACCTCTGACATTCTAACTAGTAAGTATCTTGGAGAACGCCTATTTGGGTCTAATCTCTTTGGGTTGCGCTGCACTTCTTGGATCTGTAATTTTAGGTCTTTCATAAGAGTTGGGAAATTTTCAGTGATAATTTCTTCCATTAGTTTTTCTCCTCCTTTTCCCTTCTCTTCTCCTTCTGGGACACCCACAACACGTATATTTGTGCGGTTCATATTGTCCTTGAGTTCCCTGATACCCTGTTCAAATTTTTCCATTCTTTTCCCTATAGTTTCTGTTTCTTTTTGGAATTCAAATGTTCCATCCTCCAAATCACTAATTCTATCTTCTGTCTCTTTAAATCTATCATTGTAGCTATCCATTATTTTTTCTATGTTTGCTACTTTATCCTTCACTTCCATAAGTTCTGCGATTTGTTTTTTCAGTTTTTCTATTTCTTCTTTATGTTCAGCCCATGTCCTCTTCATGTCCTCCCTCAATTTATCGATTTCATTTTTGAAGAGGTTTTCCATTTCTGTTCGTATATTCAGCATTAGTTGTCTCAGCTCTTGTGTCTCATTTGAGCTATTGGTTTGTTCCTTTGACTGAGCCATATTCTCAATCTTTTGAGCATGGACAGTTATCTTCTGCTGCTGGCGTCTGGGCATTTATTCAGATTTCTCTTGGTGTTGGACCCAGCAAGGTTGTAATATTTTTCTGTGAAATCTCTGGGTTCTGTTTTTCTTATCCTGCCCAGTAGGTGGCGCTCGTGGCACACGTTTGTCTGCGGGTCCCACCAGTAAAAGGTGCTGTGGGACCTTAAACTTTGGAAAACTCTCGCCGTCCTGGGGGTTCGCTAGCCGAAGCGGCTTGAGCCGGCCCGGGGTCCGAACGCAGGGAGGGTTGCTGGTCACCGCAGCCAGGGAAAGAGCCCGTCCGAATTTCCTAGTCAGCCCTGGGCAACAAGCGTGGCGGGAGGGCGCCAGCGGCAGCGGCCCGCCCGAGAGAGTGCACGTTCCCCGGGAGTCACGGGGTCACCGTTCTCCGCGGCCTGGGGGTTTCCGATCCAATTCTCTCAGTTGGTCCGGGGGCTGCGCGTGGTGTGGGCGCCAGTCGCCTTGGTTTCAGGGGACCACCTCTCCAATTCTCCCAGCCGGCCCGGGAAGGGGGAAGGGAGTAACTCCGGCCACTTGCCACCCCGCCCGGTAAGGCCCGCGCGCCTCGGCGATCTCACCCGAGCTGCTTCTCTCAGCCAGCCAGCCGTTCCAGGATGGGGTACGCTGTCTTTTTTATCTCTGTTGTGGCTTTGGGCGCTTTCTGTATCGTTTCTACTCCCCTAGTAGGTGTCCTGGAGAAGAAACTAAGATCCGCGCGTCTTACTAAGCCGCCATCTTCCAGGAAGTCTCCCCAAGCATACCTTTTAAAGTGACTTTCTGGTTAGGCACTTACTCAGGACTTCTTTACCATTCAATAAGCTTTTTCTGAGTATATTTTTTATTACTAAAGATTAAATGAAACACAATCGGAATTTAGGAAACAGGGAAAGTAACTGTGGATACTATATTCATTGAATCTGCTCACCTAATCTGAAGAACAAATTGGGAAAACAAGCACAAAGTTGTTTGCCCCCTTGACTATCTTGTTTTGCTAAAGTTGCCAAAATGCAATACAGTAGATATCGGCTGGCTTTTGCAATGGGATGTAGTTATAATTCTTAGGCCATGAAAATATCCAGATTAAGGCATGAACAGCATGATACCCGAACTCTGAAGAAAGGCTGCTGACATCTGGGACACTTCTGTCACATGGCATGATGGTCAGGTTCTGGAGTCAACGTGGCCAAATGATGATGCCCAGTTGTCTGGTAAGGCAAGCACTGGCCTGAGCATTGCTGCAAATCTATTTCCTGACTGACTGATAAACCAGAAGGCTTGTTTATTAAATCAACAGTCAGTTGATTGCATCTGTGACTGATGACATCTGTGATCACCAAAATGAGATGTCCAGAGAGTTGAGGACTTTTGAGGAAGAAAAGAGACTTTTTCATAGCTTCTTCAGCCAATGAGACTCTCCTGTGGGGTTTTTCCAGGCCACTCCAGCTGGAGCTGCCAGCTTCACAGCCTTTCCTATGGATTTTGGACTCTTCCATTCCCATGGTTGTGTGAAACACCTTTATAAATCTCATATTTAGAGATTTCTCCTGCTGGTTCTGTTCCTCTAGAGAACTCTCACTAATACAGCTTGGTACTGGGAGTGGGTTTTTAGAAACAGAATCTAAAAATGGATTTTAACAATTGGTTTACTATTCTGCTTAGCCTCAAAGTCACTGATGACTCTGCAATAATCAAAATGGCACTGACAGGCCATGGGGTGAGTTGGCAAGAGAGATATTCAAAATATCACCATTGGATTCTGCTAATTGTATGTTTATATGAAGCAAGGTTCTGGGTGAGAGTGTTTTTTGCACCTTTATGGAGTTTTGTGGAATTAAGAGGTATAATGATGTTGGCTGGTTGTTGTTAGATATGCTGGATACAGTGATGAAGGAAAGTGTTGTGCTGAAGGCTTGAAATTTTCAACTTAAGCACCACATGAATGATGTAAAAGTGTTTATGTGTGCCCTGAAAGAAAATATCATTTCCTGTGGTAGCAGACTTGAGAGCTCTGAAAACCAGACACAGAGCATTATGGCATGGTAGCAGAGTCACAGCATTAACTAAAATTTCAAACTTGCAGGGTGTCTGCTGTTAAAGAGCTTTGATTGGAAAAGAATGGAATCCTGAAATGTGCAATGGGGATACACGGCTTGATAATGAAGGCAATGGGGAGATGGAATCCCTATTCCATGTACAGCAGTACTCCATCATAAAGTGGAAATGGTACATAGGCGATAAAGCTCAAGCAGATCCTGAAGGCAAGTAAGTTACATGACAAAGTGGCCTAAGTGCCCATGGTCCCCACTTCTGCCCCATTACCTTCTCTTTCCAAGACCAGAGCTATGGCCTCTTGGGGAGTTCCTTACAGCTGGGTGAGTGTGGAAGAGAAAACTCAGGCCTGGTTTACAGATGGTTCTGAGTGATATGCAAGGACTACCCGGAAGTTGACAGCTGCAGCACTACAACCCCTTTCTGGGATGTCCTCAAAGGACAGTGTTGTTGGAAAATCCTCCCAGTAGACAGAACTTCAAGCAGTGCACCCAGTTGTTCATTTGCTTGGAAGGAGAACTGGCCAGAGGTACGTTCATATACTGATTCACAGCTTGTTGCTAATGGTTTGGCTGTGTGGTCAGGGATTTGGAAGGAGGGTGACTTTAGCAGAGGAAGGTTTTAATGATCAAGTGGATAAGATGCCCCTTCCTGTGGATTAAAGTTATCCTCTTTACTCAGCTAGTCCTGCCATTGCCTAATATAGTCATGAACAAAGTGCTTATGGGTGGTAGGGATGGAGGTTATGCGTGGGCTCAGCAACATGGACCTCCACTCACCAAGGCTGACCTGGCTACAGCCACTGCTGAGTGCTCCCCAATCTGCCAGCAACAGAGAGCCATATGCAATCCCCACTGCGGCACCATCCCCCAGGGTGATCAGCCTGCTACATAGTGTCTAATTGATTATACTGGACCACTTCCATCATTGAAGGGGCATTTGTTCTTAATGGAATAGCCACATACTCTGAATAGGTTTTGCCTTACCTGCACACAATGTTTCTGCAAAAACTACCATCTGTGGACTTCTGGAATGCCTTATCCACTAGTTTGGTATTCCACACAACATTGCTTCTTAGCATGGAACCCACTTCACAGCAAATGAAGTTTGGGAATGGGCACATGTTCATGGCAGTCTCTGATCTTACATGTTCCCCATCATTCAGAGGCAGCTGGGTTGATACAAAGGTGGTATGGCCTTTTGAAGACCTAATTATGGTGTTAATTAGGTGGCAATACCTTGCAGTGCTGACAAAATGTTCTCTAGGAGGCTGTGTATGCTCTGAATCAGAACCCCTCTAAGGTGCTATTTCTCCCATAGCCAGGACTCATGGGTCCAGGAATCAAGGGGTAGAAATGGGAGTGGCACCACTCAACTACACCCTTAGTGATCCACCAGGGAATTTTTGTTTGCTGTCCCTGAAACTTGCAGCTCTGTTGGTCTACAGTCCTTAGTTCCAAAAGGAGGAATTTCCTACCAGGAGACACAGCAATGATTCCATTGAACTGGAAGTTAAGACTGCTACCTGGCACTTTGGGCTTCTCATGCCACTGAGTCAAAAGACACAAAAAGCAATTACTGTTCTGTATAGGATGATTGATCGTGACTATCAATGAGAAATAGGACGTCAATACCCAATAGAGATACAGAAGTTTTCTGGAATATAGGAGATACCCTAAGGTGTCTCTTAGAACCACCATGCCGTGTAATTAAAGTCAGTGGAAAATTGCAACAACCCAATCCAAGCTGGACTATTAATTGCCCAAAACGTTCAGGAATGAAAGTGTGCATCATCCCACCTGAAAAAGAACCACAGCTAGTTGATGTGCTTGCTGAGGGTAAAGGGGATGTGGAATTAGTAGTAGAAGGTGACCACATGAAACTATGACCACGTGACCAGTTACCGAAATGAGGACTGCGATTGTATGAATATTTACTCTCTGTTTCGTTATGAAGCAGGATTCGTCATGAACAGTGAGGTGGCCAAGTCCCCCTCAATTCCCCAGGCCTTTAAGTGGCCTGGCATGAAAGCACTGTGCTTAAACAATGGGGAGAAAGTCCTGCCCCCTGTAAGTTCTGAGATAGCTCATACTTACCACAGGCACGGATAGGTTTGCTCTCTTGGCACGACATGTCTTGGCTCCAAACCTCAGCTTACATGGTTCTGCCTTTGATGTCATTTTTCCTTCAACCTTTCATTGATCCTGCAACAAACTTGTTGGTTTCACATGCAGCATACAGGGGTCCCAACGCATCAGACAATACAACTTTCCACAGCTCCTTCTTGGATAACTCCATCTCCAAACTTGACTCACATTGAAATAGTTGATGGTTCATCTGTGTTTGGTTAAATCCTCATATGGAACAGTAGACTCTGGGGTCTCACTTTCTGGAAGCCCAGAATTTCCCAAATCATCAATTTCTGGTTTCTTTTTTTACCCAAGAGTTCAGTTCTCAGATGTTCTTTTTCTCTTGCATTTTACTATAAGCTGCAAGGAGTAGCCATGCTGCATTTTCCACATTTAATTTGGAAATCTCTTCGGCTAAATATTCCAACTCATCACTTTCAAATTCTACCTTCCAGCTGACATCAGGACTCTTTTATTTCAAAATTCTCTGCCACTTTAAAACAAAGATCACCATTCTTCCAGTTTGTAGTTACACATTCATCATTTCTGTCCAAGACCTAACCATAAGTACCTTTAGCATCCATATTTCTATCAACAGTCTCTTCAATGCAATCTAGGCTTTTTCTATCAATCTGTTCACAATGAAACCACAATCCATTTATAAAGCCATTCCTGCATTTTTGTTACTTGCATCTCAGCACCACACCCCTGATACCAAAATCTCTTTAACTTTACTAAAGCTGCCAGACTTCAATATATCAGAAATGGTTTCACTTTTACAACGGGGATTTATTAACTTACAATTTATCATTCTTAGGATATGAAAATGTCCAAATTAAGGCATCAACAGGATGATACCTGCACTCTGAAGAAAGGCTGCTGGCATCTGAGACACAGCTGTCATATAGGGAAGGCAGAAAGCGGCAATCTTCTGATCCTTCCACTTCTGGGTTTCACCGTCTCCAGCTCAGTTACACTGGCCCCTCTCTGAGCTTCTGTGGGTCCTCTCTTAGCATCTCCAGGGTGTTTCTCTCTAATCTTTCTCTCTCTCTCCATGTTTCTCTTTGAGCTCTCTCTGGTGTTTCTCTCTCTGGATTTCTCTCTAAACTTCTCTCTTTTATCTTTATAAAGAACTCCAGTAAAGGATTAAGACCCATCTTGAATTGGGTGGGTCACTTCTTAATTAAGACAACCAAATCCAAATGGCCACCCACAATAGGTCTATACCCATAAGAATGGGCTAAAAGGATATGGCCTTTTCTTGGGTGCATACAACATCAAACCAGTATACTACTCAAAGTTGCACTAGAGTGGAGAAATAGATGCTTTATATTAGCTGAATGAAATAATAAATGCATAATTTTATCGAGTATACTTTCTAAACATCTCTCATATTAACATATGCCCTGCTTCCAATAGTTAGACCTTGTTTATATTCTCACATATAGTCAAAAAGTAACATAGACCATAAACATGATACATACACAACAAAAATATATACAATCATACATTTAATATAGTTCAAACAAAAATATATATGCATACCATATGATTAGGATTTGAGTATCAATGTTAATTTTAAGGTAATAAAGCTACCTGAGAATGAAATAATTAAATTGTTCTCCAATCCTTCCTTGCCTTTTAGTAAACAAGCTTTCTCTTATGCACATGTCGAAATGAATGTCCTGGTTTCCAGAAAAAAAGAAACTATTCCTTGTTAATTATTAAGGATTTTGGATCCCTCCAGAAAAAAATAAAATTAAAGAAGCAATTGTGAAACTAAATTTTATTTGCTGGAAAAATTGCCTAAAAAGATAGTTTTTCAAAGTGTGTTTTTTTTCCTTTGAAGATATATTCAATATAATTGATTATATAATAAAATACATATTTATTCTCCTTTCTTCGTTGGGGCAGGCAAAGCAGCACAGAAAAGAGTTTCTTTTTTATTTGATTTTAATGTAGTCAGATGCACTGGTAAGGTAATATTTGAACAAAATATTTCTGTCAATATACAGATGTGATCACCTTCAAACCAGACTAATTTACATGCACAGTTCCTGTTTTCCTCATTACAGTGTAAAACACGCAGATTCTGTGGCCTGCTGGTAAAGCACAGGCACGCTCTGCACTTTGGTACCTAATTGTTGGTAGAAAGTAAAGTGGCAGGGATTGCACTGCAAGCAGCAATAATTGGAGTGCTTTTCCCCCAAGTCCTTGTCTGTGAAAAGATCACATATTAATATCAATCACTTCTCATTTTTCTTATTTATAAAGATATCAAAAGCCATTTCAATTTTTAAAAAATCATCTCCTTTGGTTTAATTTACTGGGCCTTCACACACTCTTTTCTACACGATACCCACTCCAAGTCTGTGCAGACTGATTTATGTAACCATCACAACCTTTACTCTGTCTGAAAATGAATGTCAAAGGTTTAGCCTAAGGCTACCTTGAATCATTTCCCAGAGACAGTTATTCATTCTGAAGCTTTAGGCCGATGTCTCTGTGTGTGTGTGTTTGTTTTCTTTTTCAGAAAATGTAACTTGCTGAGCAGAAAGATGTCAGTGTAAGACGAGTAAAGCCCAGCAATGTCGGCATCTGTGCCTTAAACTACTTCTTAGAAGTGGAAGTCTGCTTACTTATGGAGATGTGTACTCTTGTGTTTCCCTTTCAGTGTCAGCCTTGAACTCTTTATTTGGGGTAAATAATGAAAAGCCACCCTGACAAGTCTTTGAATAATCAGTTCAACCTTTGAATAAATGGTGATTAAACTGATTAGCTCTTGAAAACTGTTTAAAAGTACAAATACATGCATTGTGAGTGGATTCACCTGAAAGACTGATAGATAGAAGGAAAGCAGGTGGAGCAGTTGAAGCCGCACCAAACACAGGAATGCTCTATTCTATTTGATTTAGCACATTTGATAAAGACCTGTGGTTTCTGGCTACAGGAGAAATCAAACAAAAGACTAAAAACTCGATTTTGTATAAAGCTGTGAACTTATTTTCATTATCATTAATCCGATAATCATCATCATTAGCATCAATAGCATTTGAATGCTTAGTTATGCAACAATTAACTCAATATAGCCTGGTAGTACAGAACATAGTACCGGAAACTAGTTTGTTTTAGGTGTTGACCTTGATTATTTTCTTGTGCTACATGTGGAATCTCAGGCAAGTTAAAAAAAATAAAACTCTTGAGCTTTAATTTTATCATTCATTATGTCAAAATAAGTCCTAATATCTAGAAATTGTCAGGATTTAAAATTTTTCCATAGTTGCAACTTAACTTGTTAGCCTGTTACTGTTTCATTGATTGTGGCAAAAGACAGGAAATTCCTGTGTCAGAGTCATTCTAATTATATGATCATTTAAAAATTGTGATTTAAAAGAAAATTGATAAAGAAAAATTATTGAGATAATTGAAAACTGAGCAGGGATCATTTTGCTTTGTATAGCTAATTAGTTACAAATTTACAGTTCTAATGTCCAAATTAAGTTATCCAGAGAATGACACCTTCACTCTGAAGAAAGGCTGATCTTATATCTTATAACTTACTATATTGTTTATTATTTCTAACAGTATTTGCATGTGTGTGTGCATCTATGTGCAGATTCCCTAAGATTTTCTACATATAGGATCATGCCGTCTGCAAATAAAATAAATTAGTTCCTCCTTTCCTTCCTAGGAGCCTTTCATTTCTTTTTCTTACCTGGGTATGCTGACTAAACCTCTGCTACAATATTAAAAAGAAGTGGTGAGAGATGGAAAACTTGCCTTATTTTGATTTAAGGGAAAGGACGTCAGTCTTTCATCTTTAAGTATGATATTTCCCATTAGGTCGTTTTGTAGATGTTCTTTACCAGTTTGAGGAAGTTATCTTCTACTCCCAGATTTTGAGAATCTTTTCACAAGTGGGCGTTGGATATTGTCAAATGCTTTTCGTGTCTGTTGAGATGATCATGTGACTTTTGTCCTTTATTCTTATCCTTATTTTTATTTATTTATTTATTTATTTATTTATTTATTTATTTATTTATTTATTTATTTATTTATTTATTTATATGGGCAGGCACCAGGAATTGAACCTGGGTCTCTGGAGTGGCAGATGAGAAATCTGCCACTGAGCCACCATCTCGCTGCCCTATCCTTTATTCTTTTAATAGGGTTTATTACATTAACGACTTTTTGAATGTTAAATCAGCCTTGCATTCTTAAGTTAAATCTCATGTGGTGTCATATAATTGCTTTATCCTTTCCTAGATTCAGTTTACTAATATTTTATTGGAGTTTGCCTCTAAATTCAAAGGAGATACTGGTCTGTAATTTATTTTTTTGGTCGATATGATTTTGACCCTTAAAATTTTAGTATACATAGTAAATCAAAACTAAAGACAAGAAAATACTTTTCTCTCATTTTTAAATGGAAGGATCATAATTGTCATCCCATATTTATTTTAACTTCATTTAATGCCCATAAATGTGGTTATTATTTTCTAGTAATCTTTACTACAGTGAAGGCTTACTTAGATTGCCAAATATATATCAATTGCATTGTCCATCATTACTTTTGAATCCTACTTTATCCCTCCAGGTTCTTTTTCCTTCTAATAGAAGGAAACATTAAGAAGTTTATATGTTAGGATTTCTAAGTGATAAAGTTGTCAGTCTTTAAAGATTAAGTGCTAACACTGGTTCTTATTCTTCTACCTTTCAGATATAGCTACAGAAGATTAAGGTTAAGATTTCATTAAAGTATGTCAGGGAAGCCTTCTGGCTTTAAACATTTTTTTCTTTTATTAGTACCCAATAGGTTTGGGTTTCCGTCTCCTTTCAGTGAATCAGTGGTGCACCGTAACAACCACCAAATTCCACAGGTCTTCATAGGTCTCATTTCTCTTATACTTTCAATTGCTTAAGATAGTACTTAAGCCAGCATATCCTCTTCCACGATTTTCCATCCCAGTTTACTACCAATGGAAGTTTTAACAACTCCACCACTGCACAAGCCAGCACCTATTCACGCTCTGACTTCCAGCAGTAGCAAATGATCAATCCCTAAAATCTGCTTTTTAGGCCCTCTTCAGGTATGGGCTCTCTTATTTAGTTCCATAATTGTAGATTCTGAGAAGAGTTGAGTGCAGAAGTTTTACTAGTTAATATTCTTAGGAGATAATACATAAAGAAGTAAGGAAACTAAGCTTTGTTAGAGAGGGAAGCAGACGTGTAATGCCAAATCTGTGCAATAAAAATCCAAGGATGAATAAGGAAGAGTTCAGCCACGCCAGTGAATGTGAGGATCCCTTATTCAGCTGTGGACTGGATCCTGTTTAGGGCCTGAGACCCCATTCCGCAGCTGCTCGGGGAATTTCTCAGTCCACAGAACATTGACTGACCAAGTTTCCGCCCCCACTCAGGCAGTGGCATGGAGCTAATGACCGAAAGGTGGAGTAATGCAATGACATGTCATCTCTGTTTCAGTTTGGAGCAACTCTGTCACACCATCTTCAGAGCTCTATATAGGATCAGATGAAGCTTCAGCGCAACTACATCTTAGGTCAGTTCTCTCTCTGCTCAATCTGCCTTCTCATTTATTTTTATTTTTTACAGTTGCTTCTCCCAAGAGCACTACATAATAGACCTTCTGCCTTCAGTTCTCCATCTCAGAATCTGTACTAAAGTCATCCAATATGAAACACGTGACACATTCACTTACTATTAAGGGTGAATCAACCTGAACAACTTAAGGGCAAAAGACAAAATAGCAGAAGGCCTCACAGTCTACTTCCAGACATACCCTAGCGATGACTTAGCATAACCCACCTCACTTGCTTGGTTTGCATCTTTCTCTCTTGGCTCCTACTTTAACATCCTTAATTTCTTACTTGTTTCAGAGATCATTCCATGCTTCTATTTTCTGTCTTAACTCGTTAAGGTCTCATTTTAAAACTAATGTATAAGAAGAAAATCAAGGATAGAAACCTTCAATTTTCTGCCATTTTTGTTGTAGCATTGTGTACTTTGGGGATAATTTGCTTCAATGTTTTAGATAGTGGATATTAAGCAGGGAAATTGTAGAGGTAATTGGGTTCTGTTTGTACAGTACATCTGCCTGAGAACTAGTGGCCGGGTGGTATGCATTATGCTCTGTTCCGATGACACTCTTAAGATGATATAGACAGAAGCTAGTATCCTGTAAAAAGCACTGTATGGTCCCTCTTATGCCTCTCTTGATAACGATTCACTTTTTTATTAATTATTTTAAATCCTTTGGTGATGAGACAGAGTTTAATTAGGAAGGGATTAGAAAATGTATTGATATTGTTGGAATAATGTCTATAAACTTCTGAGAATGTGCAAACCTTGAGGTTGGCTCAGGTTTTTCAGTAGGCTCGTCCAGTGCAGTCAGGTACCTTCAGGTCAATAAATTCTTTTAATTCTCTATGACAAGTTGATTTTGATATTCTGTAAGTTATCTCAGGAGCTAAATAACAGCAGAGATAGACCACAGTTATCAAAAGTATGTGGTGGTATGTAGAAGGGAAGGGGCAAAGAAGGGTCTTACAGCCCTAACACATACATTTTGGGGTGCATTAGACAATTATGAAATACCCACATGAAGCAATATATGCAAATATATTTAAAGGGAACAAAATGAAAACAAAACAAAAATACAATTTATCCAATATTCTCTTATCTTAGAGCTTTGCAACAAATATGTGAAAATTTTCAGACCACATGTGTGAGTTTGTTTTTGATGATGCTGACATCACATTGTCTTCTTTTCTAGGAAAAAAAGATCACGATACCTCAAATAGGGAAATAAATCAATATCATTTTCTACTTGCTTGGCAGAAATTCACATTAACCTTAAGAAAGTTGACTATTTAGAAGGTTAATTTGAGGTCTTGTACTATTTTAGAAACTCAAAACAGTAAAATGGAAAAGGTTGATTGGGAATCGGGAGCCCAGTGTTTTAACTCCCGCTTTGTCGCTAACTAGCTATGTGACCTTGGCAAATCACTTAACCTCTAAGATCTCTGTTTGTTCATTGTAGGATGAGGAGGTTGAATTACATGATTTCTAACAATGCTCAACTAAACCTGTGACTAAATCAAAATACAGAGAACTTGATTGAAATACCACCCACACAACTGCTGCACAAGAAACTAGCATTGAAGATAGCAGTGGGGTGTTAGAGGAAATTCTTTATACTTAGAGGTCTCTTCTAATCCTTAATGTTAACTTCAAGCAATTCCTAATAATTTTCCCACAAAGGAAGACAATAAAGCATTTTCTTTTTTGTATAATTTTAGTGTATTAGGAGAGCACAATGATATTCTTAAAATGTTTATTTTATGTACATCTGTCTAATGAACTTAAAGGATACTCTTCCCATATTGGGCTTATCTTTTATTTATTATTGTGGTATCTCGCTGATAAAGTGTTTTCTAGAAGGGAAGACATGAAAAAAACTAAAATGGTGCTATCAGTATCAGGCAGCAGATAACCAAATAACGGTGTTTATCTCTAACAGAACAAAGAGTTAAACTGTGCAAGCAGTCCACCTCTGGAGCAATGAAAGGAAACTTTCCGTGCTGGTTTGAAACTATCAAGTACCACAGAAAAGCCAGGTTCTTTAATCCTCATTTAGTATTGCTGGGTGGGGTCTTTTTTATTGTTTCCATGGAGATGTGACCCAGGTGGTTTCCATGGAGATATCTCTGCCCATTCAAGGTGGGGTTGCTTACTGGAGCCCTTTAAGAGGGAACCATTTTGGAAAATGCTTTAGAGAAAGCAGAGCCCAAACAGCCAGAGACCTTTGGAGATGCAGAAAGAAAACGCCCCCTGGAGAAGCCTTATAAAACAAGAGAAAGCTAGCAGATATCGCCATGCGCCTTCCCAGCTGGCGAAGGTGTTCCGGACCCATCGGCCCTTTTTGAATCATGGTATCTTTCCCTGGCTGCCTCTGGACATTTGCATGGCCTTAGAACTGTAAACTTGCAACTTAATGTATTCCACTTTTTAGAAGCCATTCCATTTCTGGTATATTGCATTCTGGAAGCTTTAACAAATTAAAACACTCCCTTTACTCCAGCTGCTATTAATAAGCAGAGAAACTGGAAGAGAGAAAATGTGCACAGTCACAGAGAACTTTTCTACTCAAGTAAAGGACACTAAGAGTGGTGAAAAGCATCTCAGATTGATGGTTAAAAAATTAGATGAGATCCTCCCTGGGTGCCACAGGAATGTGTCCTCTGATGATGATAAAGGGATGAAACGAGAGCACTCGGAGATCATGGACTCTATGTAATTTAGCCACTCAAACATGCACATCTTCTCAGAATAGAGTTGTTAGTAAATCCTTTGCTTCTAGAATTTTTCCTCCACTCAAGTTAAGTTAATAATCATGTCATCTTAATCCATACCATTACAATTTTTATTCTAGCCATATATTTTTATCCCACAATATAAATGGTGTATATAATATACATGACTGCTTCCTCTATCAGGAAATTGAATTCCTCAAAATACATTCTTCTTCATTAGAATGGATTTTCCTGAATTCTGTCAGGGTTCATTTTTGTTTCCCAAAGCTTAACTTTACCAAGAAACTGGCAAAGCAAATCAATGACAAAGTGCTGCCCTTGAGCTAAATTGTTAATTTTGTGGTTAAAAAAATACATAGAGAAACAAAAAGGAAAATTGACATATATTACCTTATGCTTTAATATTTTAGAATCTTCTAGAAGAGCAGGAAAATAAAATAAAATAAAATAAAAAATGTCTTTATATGGCATGCATTTTATCAATTACATATGAGCTTTGTTTGTGAAGTAAGTAAATATCAACCAATAAAAAGTTTTAAATTAATAATAGTAAATTGCCCCAGCAGAACATTTTAAAAAGACATGCATGAAAACACATAAAAGAAGAAATTTAAATGGTTGTAAATTTATGAAGACGTTTTCAAGCTCAATAATAAATTTAAAAAAGTAAAAATATTCATGAATGACTACTCTTTTATGATTAAATTGTTAGTAATTTTATTAGTAATAGCACTCAGTGTTGGAAATAGTAGAAGAAAATGGAAAATCTGATACATTGCTGACTGGAGAATAAGGTAGTATAAACTTTCTGTGATACAATTTGGCAATAAACATGAAAAGCTATAAAATGTCTCTATACATTAGTTTTCCTTATAGAAATTAGCCTAAGGGATTAACTGCAGAAATGAGCAAAGTATTTGCAAAGATGTTTATTATAAACTAAAAGCAACGTGCAGGAAACAGGTTTCATACTCCAAAATGACAGTCATCACTTAAACCCTTATAAACACATATATAAATATTCTACAAAACTATTAAAACCTTGGTGAGCTATATGTAATCATGGAAAGAAATGTATAATGTATTATTTAGTGGTAGCAAAAACACAGCGTAGTAGTTATGTCTGATTCATTTTGTATATCCTAGTATCTGGCAGAATGCTTTCCACAAAGTACACAGCATTATGCCTGTTGAACGAATGGGTGACAGTAACTTTAAAATGGATTCTCAGCCATTGATGTAACAAATTACTCACAGATGTCATGAAATGCAAACTCTTTTTGTGAGTCGTTTTTTTGTTAACCTAACTTCGGATTCTGTATGGAGGCTGTCACTGTGGGAACATCTAGAATTGCTTGCGCAACAACAAAATCTTTAGTGTGGCTGCCAGTCAATGTTATTTTCATATTTGTAGCATCAAAGATAGCAACTCTGAGCTCCCACGGTCTCAAATAATAAGCCATCAGCATTTTCTCACACTCCATACCGACTCTCAGACCCTGTGTACTTTCAAGGCATTTTATGGCTTTCTTAAGTCAGTTCCGGTCTTCTACTCCAGGAGCTAATATATGATTGAGAGATCAGCCATTTGTGCTACTACTGTCCCAGTTTCTCAAAACCTATGGGGTTAGTATTTTGTACATTACAGGTAGTAGAGCTAAGCATCACTACTGGGTACCAGAAGAAGGCATCACAGCTATGTCTATGCTATACATGCTTGAAAGGATGTGGTGAGTTTCCAGGGGTGGGTGGGGTTTGGGAACTGGAGAGTGCAAAAATGGATGAAGATAGTAATTAACCAAATCCTCAAAATTAATATTCTGGAGTAAGTGTGATGGTTAATTTTATGTGTCATGATGTTATGATGTCTCATTGTTTGGTCAAACAGACATTGGCTGATTATTACACTGAACGTAATAATGGATCAATTTATATCATTAATCACTTGATTGCATCTATTACTGATTGCATCTACAATCAACAAAAGAAATTGCCATTAGCTTTGAGGGGAGTCCATTAATTTCATCAGTTGGTGGTCTTAAAGTAAGAGCTGAGAATTTCAGCAGTTAGAAAGAAGAATTTATTCATTTTCTTCATCTATCCAGCTTCTCCTGGAGAAAAGTCTTTCCCTTCACTGGAAGTTTCAGTTTGGGGCCTGCCTTCTGGAATTCAAATTTGCTAATCTCTAAGGTTGCATGAGCCAATTTCTATAACAAATGTCTCTCTCTCTCTGGAGAACACTAAATAATACAATGAGCCTCTAAAGTGTGTTAGCCCTGCAGTGAAATTACTCTTTCTTGACACTATGTCCAGACAGGGCTCATGTACTAATGTACAATGGGGATAGCATTTTCTTTGATTCACTTATCCTGACAGTGTTGTTGGGTCAACTGTTGAAGTCAGAGGCTCAGCATCAACCCTACTCAACACACCAACAGCCCATATATGTGTTTCACCAATTCTGCCGTTTTTCCCAGAGGGTCCTACTAACTATTGTCAAGCAATCTATCTTTGATGCAGGAGGGAGTATTTCAGTTTTCTAAAGCTGCTAGAGTATAATATACCAGAAATGGATTGGCTTTTGCCATGTGAACTTATTAAGTTACAAGTTACAATTCTAAGCCTGTGAAAATGTCCAAGTTGAAGCACCAACAAGAGATTAGCTTTTCTCAAGAAAGGCTGATCGTGCCTGGGGTTTTTCTGTCACGTATAAGCACTTTCTGTCCCTCTCTCCCAGCTTCTGGGTCCAAATGGATTTCTCAGCTCCTTCTGCATCTCCAGACATCTGTGTGCTGTACAAAATGTCCCTTTCTTAAAGTTAACAGTTCAAGGCCCACCTTGAATAGTTGGCATCACGTCTCTATGGGCACACCCTAATCAAGCTGTCAAGTGGCACACCCACTTAACAATAAGCCTGTCCCCACAAGATCGGATTAGAAGAACATGGCTTTTCTGGAGTACATAATTTTAAACCAGCACAGAGAGGATATTCCTTCCTTCTCTCTGTCAGTCACTTGTGGTTCTCCAAGTCAGGAGTGGCTTGTAATGTAGGGCGATAAGTTTGGATTTGTTCACAGATCCATCTCTCTTGGGCACCTGTCTGCATGCAAACTGGTCCAGGGAAGGCAGGTTGCAGAACCCGCATCTGTGCTCCCCTGAGACCTTAATTCAGCCTGCAGTCCTGGCACTGTTTCTTACCACCCTCATGGTAAATTATTGCTCAGGACTCCAATTGCCCTTCCAGCTATCTGCTTTCAGCCAGGTTCCCGCAGTCCTCTTCTGTGATTATGATGATTTCCCAAGTCCGTTCCTGCTCCCGGCTGTGGTGAAGAATTACATGGCTGGCATTAGATCCTGCCATAGTAAGACTCTGTCTTCTTCTCAAATAACAAGGTGTCTAATTTTCCCTGAGTGTCCTGACTTAAGTTTGTATTCCTCAGTAGAAAACAAAAGAAGAAAGGGAGTTTTCCCATCTTTTCCTTGTAATATCTTTTTTAGTAAAGGGACTTGGGCAGAAGCTTCACATATAAACTTAAAAAAAAATTATTTAACTACCATTTAATTCTTACCAAATAACAGAAGGCAGTAACTAATTGTTCTGCTGTCCAAAGCTGTTAATCTAGTTTTCTGCTTCTTTCCTTATTTACATAAAAGACATAATCTTTTCATTATGAAGGGAATTTTATACGTTAATTGTTGGACCACTTAGTTTAAAAATGAGAAAAGGAGGAGCATACCCTATAATGGAATACTCAAAGTCACGTAGCTATTAACTTATGAAGTTGCAACTGCAATACAGGTCTATGCATTCCATGGCAAAGCATTCCCCACTTTTTATTAAAATCTGAAAATATTTAAATTTATTTCAATGATTTAACTTAATATATATATTATATTTTCATGTGGACAATTTCTCTTGTGGACAATGGTGACTTTTAGGTAATGGAGTCAGTAGATTTCAGGTGATGCACAGAGAAATTTTGCAATATTACATAACATGAAAATTTTATTTTTAAAAAGAAAAGTTATTATTTTTATACCTGAATGGAATCACTAATTTTGTTTCTTAATTTCCAAAAATTTTTAAAGAAGAAGAGCATATGAAATGCTTTCAACTTTCCAGGCTGGTGGGCAGGGGAGACAGTATATCTGGGAAGGGACAAAGTAAGAGGGACCGACATAGGACTTAAACAGAAAACAGCAGTTGCTTGTATGAATGCAAATGTCTCCTCTAGTGACCAGCCATTTTGTCATTAGTCACAGCTTAACATACTGCTTTCAGAAAGCCTTGTTAAATGCAGTCTTATTACTCAGGCTACATGCAAGATGTTCCATTATCCAAAATTATCCTCACCTATCAGGCAACAAATGACTAAGAGAAGGGACACAAATTTGCTATTTTGTTGTAGGAAATTAAAAATTATGAAATATTCTCAGTGTGGAATAAGTGTAAACAAGGGAGACCAATTAGAATGCTGCCTTGCAAGCCCTAAAATAAACAAACAAAACAAACAAACAAAAAGCAAAAAGTGAAGCTGAGGCTGATGGAAAAAAGATAGAATGAAAGGGGCTAAAATCAAGCAACTGTATAGATGTACCAATGGCAAATCCATTGAAAACAACAGTGCAGTAACCTGAAAATTGTGGAAAGGCATCTATCAAATGCAAATTTACATAAAGCATTCCTTCTTTTTTTTTCTTTGCATGGGCAGGCCCAGGAAACGAACCCCGGTCTCCGGCATGGCAGGCAAGAATTCTGCCACTGAGCCACTGTGGCCCCGTGGATCATTCTTAAAGGAACTATAATAACAACTTACCTTTAAAACTCACCTTCAATGTCACAGCAAAACTTTCCCTACTGGAATCCCGTACTCCACAATGGTTATAACAAAATATACAGGCAGATAATAGAAAAAAAAAAAAACCTAATTTTTAAATGCTAACGACTGCATAATAATTAAGACTTCTCAGCAGAATGCCAAACCTCAGCCAAATCCAGGCTTAATAGAAGGGAGTTAATGGTATAAAAAGGCTGTGGATGATTCTTACATTGAGGAATGCCACACTCGACTAGTTATGTTCCAAAAACCCTGTTAAAATGATCCCAATATCTGTCAATAAAAAAAAAGATGGAAGTACCATCATTAACCCAAGAGTTTTGCAAAAAAGTAGATATCAATATAAATGATTTAAGACAGTGACTTCAGGGTGGGTCTTGGTGGCTCCGTGGCAGAGTTTCCACTTGCCATGTCGGAGACGCGGGTTCGATTCCTGGTGCCTGCCCATACAGAAAAAAAACAAAATACAAAAAACAGTGACTTCATTACTGATCATAGGAAAGTATGTTGTATATTTAATATTAGAATAAAAAAATCTTCTGGTAATTCCAAAAAATGCTACAATAAAACCTGTGGTTAATTAGTTGTTGCTTAACACAAATACTGAACATTACATTTTTCTAGCATGCACATATGTGTTTATGGGGTTTTGAATATTATACGATGGAACTGGTGTTTAACTCTTGTTTTAAAGAGAAATTCTAGTAGTTTGTTTTAGGGCACTAATCTATATGCAACCCAGCAATAAATACACTTGAAGTAATTGAAGTAAGGATAGATGGAAAGGAGAGGGAAGGGAGCAAAAGGGCACCTATTCTCTTCTTGGGATAAACTTAATGATTTTCTTATGTTTAGTTTAATTAAAATCATCCCAGGACTTCTGTCTCCTGAGGAAGGTGTGTCCTTGGAAATGACAGAGACACCCCAGAAGAAAGGTGACAAACTTTCACGTCTGGTAACTCTTCTTTTTTACTTCAAAAAGTCACCATACAGCTATTTACCAAGCCTGACATTTACCATGTCAGGCCAAAAACAGTTTCTCCAAATGACAATTTACTATTGTTTCTTTTCCCCTCTCCCTCACTTCCCATAGGAAAAACATATAAAATAGAGCTGAATTCAACTGATGTGAAATCATCCCTGACGTCCCCTTGGGATGGCGCTTCATTTCTCTGCACCCTCTAAGAAAGATACAGTGAAATACTTTTGCTAGTCTCCAAAGTAGTTTATTTTTTATACACTACAAATTATTTAATTATTCTAACATAGATTAATATTCCTAAAATTTAGGACATATTAAACTGTGTAAGATCTCTTTCATTTTTTAACTGAGGAGGTCAGTTATTTACGGGGATACTCCAATCTTCCATACTTTCTGCAGAGGATTAACAAAATTATGCCAACTAAAGCCTAGTGGCATTATCAACTGAATTGATCTCAACCTAAGAAAGGAGGAAGAATTTTACCTGGGGTGCAATTTACAATTTTGAGCCTAGAGTCCGATAGCAATCTCATCAGGATGGTTTTCCTGGCACCATTGTGCTGGTCAGCCGCAATGAAAAATCCCATCCCGGTGCTATCCAAAAGACGAACACACGCCAATCTTAGCATCCCCTGCCTCTGCCTCAGCTCATTGCCTCAGTTGAAGCACATGGTCACTTTCTGTTTCCATAAAGTTTTTCCTAAACTTTGTCTTCATTCTGAAGTTTCAAGATTTCACTGACAATTGTAACCAGGAATACGACTATGTAAACTTACTAAGAATACCCCAAATGCATGAAAGAATAGGCCAAGTGTATTAAGCAGCAAATGAGAATTACATTGCGTAAGCCAATTATTACTGGATATATATATATAAGCTTCATTGCCTTTTCTCCATCCTTAGGTTTTCTTAGATATAAAAAGTATTTTCTTGGCTACCATAAATAATGAACTGACAATATTGTTCAAATTACAAGTTTACTTAATTATCAGATTTAGATAATTTCTTATATATTGTCATAAGTGTGTAGGAACAAAGTTTGATTCCTCTGGGTTCCTTAATTTGAGGTATTTAAAGGTAATTAAGTTGATAAAAATGAATTTATACTCTTATGCTGATCTATTTTGTCAAATTTTAAATATACATATCTTTTTAACTGGAAAAAGCAAGAAATTTTTTTTTTAAAAAAACAAGAAAACTATCCACATCTTCATGAAGAGTAATTGGAAAATTGATACCACTGCAAAAGCCATGCAGGAAATGAAACGGTAAATGGCAAAGTCCATTCATTAATTCCAAAAAATAGCAGCTACAGGCATAAGGAGGGAAGGAAGAGAAAAGAGAGAGGAAGGAAGAAAAGATGAAAGAAGGGATGAAAGATGGGTGGAAGGAAGGATGCAAAGACACAGGGAAACAAGGAAGAAAAGAAGAGTAGGTAAAGGAAGAAGGAAGGGAAAACTAACTAGGAACTGATACACAGTTGGGGAGAGGAGACCTAGACCTCAAAGGGAGTTAACTGAACAAGAAACTGAGGAGGAAAATATATAGGAGCAGGGAATGGCTGATTATTAATAATTAACTATATTTATCAGTTAATAAATTTAATTAAAGTCAATTTATTTATTAATAATTAACTATTATTATTAACTACTATTATTAATCATTAATATTTGACTATAATAATTTTAAACTTTTAGCGATCAAGTTCTGTGTTCACTTGGTCTTTAAATTCTTAGAGACTGGCTCAGAATAGATGATCAATAAATGTTTGTTAAAATAAAGATTATAAATATTGCTTTATACCACTAAATATCACTAAAATTACCTAAAACAAATGAACAAAAAAGACTGTGAATTCAGATGAACAATTTGTAACTCAACTTAAAGAGCCTTATTTTAATCCTCAGGTAAAAATTTGCCTTAGGAGTTAAGTGTCATATTCTAAGTTGACAATGGGCAGTAGTAATGAAGTTCAAGATTTCTTCCAATCTTGAGATTACAATTCTATGACTAAAAATTATATGCAAAAAAATGGGTAATAAAATACATTTCTAAAATAATGCAACAATAAAATTATCCCTGGGGTGTTAACATGCAACATCGAAATATCTGGGTTTAAATAAATGCTTCCCCAGATTCAGTGTCCCAGTTAGAGTTTAAAAAATTCAAGTAAGAAATTTAGCGTAATCAATGCATTTTTGGTGGTTCCCAAACATTTAATAGATTTCAACTTTACTAAAATAACAGCATAAGAATATTTCAAGGAGAACTAAAAATTGCATATCAGTGAACATGTTAGAAATATAACAGCCATATAATTGAAATAGAGTTTGAACAAAATTAATTTTGTCTGGTGAGCTTTAGAGTAGTGGCTAGCACTCACATTTCAAAAATAGATGTTCCTTTCTTCAGCATGAAATATCAGTGTTCTGTGCATTTTGACTTCTGACAACATAAACAGTGAAAACAAGTTTTCATGTTGCATCTAACTGAAAAAGAATCTTCATTTGTCACCCAAGGCATCACATCTTCAGAAATACAGCTCTAATAACCAGACCATATAAAGGTCATCCTCAGGCTAAGCTGCAATTTTGAGACTTAATGTTCTCGCCATTGCAGGTTTTGTAAAAGTCCTATAAAATGAATTTTCAGAATATCTTACAATACTACTTGGATTGCATCACTAAGTAGACTTTGAAGTAAGGAAAATAGTTTGTTAATTTTCAGCCAATTAATTTTTATGACTACTGAAATGTGTGAGATAAAAGGATTTCTTAGTAGATAATTGACTTCCATTTGCAGTCCAGGAAGTCAGGTCTACTCACTTAAGACCACTATCAAAACCAGGTATGATAAAAACATGAAAGAGGGCTTTCCTCCTAAGGATGAAAGAGAAACTCAACTGAGATGTTTGAAAAATCAAGACAAACATACAAAGAGGGATAAGAATGTTAAGACAGAGTGCTGCCTCCAATAGCCAATAAATAAGTTATTCATTCACCATTCCTTGGTTATTCCAATGTGATGTTCAAAAGTACTTTGTACCCACGCAGTTGCATTCAGGTTTTGATGTTCAGTGTTTCATGAATGTTCAAAAAACTTAAAACACTTTGGCAGAAAATGATAGCGACAAGGGTAGACGGGATATCAAAGGCTTTTCTTTTCATGGGTAGTTCAAAATAATTGGCTCAATATTTCAATAAAAGCATATTCCTTACAGAAGAAAGTTTCAGTGTTGTGTTATTAAATTCTTTGTGCATCCCTACTGCTTTAATTCAAAGTTGCTTTCATGCAGAATTGTACCCAAAAACCAGATTAGGAATCTATACAATATATTGGAAAGGGAGGGAAAGAAAATGATTTTAAAATACTCAGACATTTACCTCCCAAAGAATCTATGAACCAGCCTAATTGCATTTGATTATAGTAACTGGAATTTTGTCACATCTAGATGAGCTACTTATTTTTAGTGCTCTTGATAATACACATATTTGGTTGCTTTCAGTGAAGGGAAGCTGCAAATGTGTGTTTTATTACTGAAGGTTTGGACATTTTTGCTTCTAAAAGTTGCTGAAAATACGCATTCACATAATGAAGAATTTCAATATGTTTATGTCCATCTATACCACGCAGACTATTCAGACAATTCCAAATAGTCAGATTACTATCATAAAATTTATTCTTAATAAATTATTTCATAATAATAATAACAATAATTGGCCTATATTATTAGCTCACCACAAATATACATCTTTTAAATAAATTAAATATATGATAGCAATATAATTTTAAATTTTATTTTTAAACTACCATATTTAACATTTAGCTATTGTTCTGTAGGATATGGTATAACCTTACAAAATGCTTGCTTCTATTTTGACAGCACAATTACTAAATGTCATATTATTTCATCAACTTAATTTGTTAACTCACTAAACAAGTACTGGAACGACGGAAATGTTTTGTTTGTTCTTTATTAATTATGGTAGATACCAGCATCTTTTGGCTAATGAGAACTTGGAATGTCACTAGTATGACTATGAAATGAATTTTTATTTCATTGAAATTTAATTACATTACATTTAATTAACGTAAATGTATTTTTACATTTCATTATAATGTAAAATTAAGATGACTAGTGGCTACCGTATTAGACAGCACGATTCTAAAGTATTTGAAGGTGATTCAAGAATTATTACTTCTTTCTATTGTGGATCTTTCCATTTTCAACTTCATTTACCATAGTTACAAGTGTCTTCCCAGCTATATACTGAGAATATGTAGAGACATTTTGCCTTGTTTTATCAGTGAGCGTCAACCCAAAGGATTTCATTCAAAAATTTAAACAGAATGAACATGTTGTGCTTTCTGAGAACCGGAAGACTCACCACCATCAATTAAGCAATTACAACTGCAGAATATATTAGGACTCCAACAATAATTTCTTCTCCCTTCAGGGCTCACCTTGCTTACGCTAACTATAATATTAAAAATTATCAAACAATCCGAAGATTTTCCCCATTACCCCTCGCAGATAACTTAATGCAACACTTAAATGTATATGCTCTCCTCCTCTAAGGACCATTCATTTTAGAAATTTATGTCTGTGTTTTGTCTTGTTGCAGTAAGGCAATACAATTCAGTTTTGCTTAAATTCTGAAAGCTTTCTTTCTTTGAGAGCAAGGCTTTTCATATTCCAAAGCTATGGAGAATAATGAAAACCGATCTTCAATTATAATTTCTTCTCCCTTAAAATTATTTGATAAAAATAAATATTTAAGGTTACCCATTTGTTTTAAAAATATTTTCTGAGTTCATCAGAAAAAATAATTATGTTGAGAAACATTTATATATTCATAAAATTCAAAGTATTTCTTGAGTTTTGTTGTGATAATCATATATATGGCTTTTTGGACATATTCATAGGACCTTCTTAAATATGAAAAACTGTCAAAATAATATATTTGGCAGAATTCTTTATTTTATAAATAAATATAGCATCACATATTAATAGTTTATAGCTTGTTAAATTTTTAAGGGAGTCTAATCCTAACCTTAAAAGACTGTACTGGCCATCTAGCCCAATTTGTTGTCAATACCAAATCAAATTCTGCTCCACTTTACAAGGATACATATTAATGAAACTATCATACATTTCGCGCACTTATAATTCCAGCTCCTACCTGTTTTTTGTATGACCTTGGACTGTTACTTTCTGATCTGTAAAAATAAAGAAATGACACTATCAATTTCTTAATTGCAATTGTGAATTAAGAAATCACTTGGCATATGACCTGTACTTGTTTTGGACAAAATATTCTCCTAGACAGGTAAGAAGGAGCTATTTTGCCATGGCCAGCTTGTAGGAATCAGGTTTAGGATGCGAATGGGTGGCCCCCAGACCCTGAGATTGAAAGCAAAAGGAAGTAGAAGCTTGAGTCCTGAAATGAAAGTCAGCTTGTGATTTAACTGGAGAGTCCAAAGCGTCAAATTCATAAGGCCATGCATATGCATAGTGGCAGGAAATAAATCAATATGAAAGGGTTTACAATCACAGTCTGGTAAGAGAAAGCTAATATTTTCAGATGGCTGAACATTAAGAAATTTCCATAGACAGCAGTACGTAGAGAGAGGGATCCTCTGATCTCTTTCTATTATAAAAAGGTAAATCTTACAGACAAGTTCAGATACCATGCATATATGCTTATTAAATAGTTGTTCTCTTTCAAGTCTTTATGTAACTCTTTTCTCTGCCATGTATAATAAGGCCCCTACTTTGAAAGCGCTAATTTTCCTCTCTTCTTAAAAGCTGTTGGTTTTTAAAAAATGAATTCTTATTCCATTCCTATTTAGTTTCTGCCCAAACCACTCCTCCAAAATGGATTTATCAATATATTTATACTAGTGTCCTAAGGCTATTTTAAAAATCACCATAAACTAGGTGGATAAAAATAACAGAAATTTATGTTCTCAAAGTTTCAGAGGCAAGAAATCTGAAATCAAGGATTATATTATGCTCTAGAGGAGAATCTGTTATTTACCTCTTGCAGCTACTGTTGGTTTCCTGCGTTCTTGAGTTTTGGCTCCATTGCCTCCTCTCACTTACTCCTCTTGTGTCTCTTAGAAGGATACTGGCCAATATGCTGGTGCATTTAGGACTCATCCAGCTAATCTGGGATGAGCTCATCGCAAAGACCTTAACTTAATTACATCTAAAAAAATCCTTTTATTTTTCACTTCCAAATAAAGTAACGTTCACAGTTTGCAGGGATTTGAACATGACTATAACTTTTGGGGGACCACCATCCAGCTCTGCCTTGTGGCTCCCCCCGAAATGACATCCACACATCTATGTATAAAATACATTCATCCTATGCCAACATCCCCCAAAATCTCAGTTTATGACAGCATTAACTCTAACCCAAAATCGCTTTTAAATATCAACAGCTCAAAAGTCTCAAATCTTATCATCTAAATCTTATACATCATGTATGGGTAGGACTCTGGTTGTGATTCATCGGGAGGCAAAATTAATCTCTATCTCTAGACCTGTGAGACAAGAAAGCACTCATCTACTCCCAAGATGCCACGGCAGGACAGGCAGAGGGTCACAGTCATTCATCGACGTTCTATTCCAAAAAGAGTGAGAAATGGAAGACATAAAGCAATCACTCATCCCAAGCAAGATTGAAATCCAACAGCACACATTTAAGATTCAAAGGCCAAAGAGTACTCCTCTGTGGCTTGATGCATCCAAGCTTATTAGATAGAAGAATTAGTTAGAAGAATTCAGTTCCTGTTGGTTGTAGAACTGAAGTCACCCATTCCTTGCTGGCTGTCAGCCAAGGGCTGCTCTCAGCTCCTTGGGGCCACCTGCATTCTGGCCTTGTGACCCTCCCACCTTCAAGTTGGGATGTGCACATCCAGTGCTTCTCAGGTTTATGTCTCTGACTCCCTTTTTCTGCTACTGGTGGGAGGAAACTCTGTCCTGAAAGATCCTGTGTGAGGGCCTCAGGCCCGCCTGCGTAATCTCTCTTTCTTAAAGTGAACTCTGCTTATAACAAAACTTAACCATGAGAGTAAAGTCCATCACCTGTGCAGGTCAGAGCTATGCAGGGTGTGCGCTCAGGGAAGGGGGCCCTCGGGGGCTATCTTAGCATGTTGCCCACCACAATATTCACAAAGGAATTCATAATGTTTCCTCCCAAATAACTGCTTCTTCCTGCTTCTCTATCTTCACAATCAGCCAAGAATAAAATCTCTGCCTTACCCTAATAACCAATTGGCTCCATTATTTCTAATTTTATGCTTACAGGGCTCTCCTCACCTCCATTTCCATCGCTACTACCACACACCTCACCTCCAGTCTTACATCCCTGTTTGCCCATCTTGTTTCAATCCATTTTATATACTATTCCCTTGAAGCATCTCCCTGTCCATTTTGTATACTATTACAGTATTAATTCCCTTGAATCATGTCCCTGCCCATTCCCAGGACTTCCCCTTTATCTTATTTGCACACATGAAGTTGACATTTTATAAGATATAGCTCACATTTCTGAATTTTATCACTGCTCTTTACACAAGCCAAACAAACCTCGCTGTTCCTGGTGAAGGCCTCACTCTTTTCCTTCTACATATTTTTCTCATACGATTTCTTTTGTCTAAAATGAAAATCTTATTTCCCATTTCAACGGTCAGTTCAAGTGTCAACACTACTTCGGAAATCTTTCCCAAACATATCAATTAATGGTAAGAACTCCTTTTTCAGAATTCTGAGGCAACATGTATTTAAAAACATTTATTTTTCTTATCATATTCTATCTGGTATCATTACAATTCATGTACATGTCATATTTCCTTCCCTACAAAATAAGCTGTTCCTGGACATTATCTGATGGAGCATATGCTCCATACATTGCATGTCAGACTGAAACGAGTTAATTTAACTGAGGGACAGGGCGGTGAACTTGCCTTTAGCTGGGGTTGGAAGGTAAACTGCAATGGGATAAGGGCTAACATGTCCTTTTAACAACTTTACCCTCAGATGGTTGCACAGGTTTTTTCAAAATAGGGGGGAAATAATAGACGCTGTGGTATTAACAAAGATTTAAGAGTTCAGAAGCTGAGTGTAATTGCCATCGTCTCTAGCCATCCACAGGAAATGTATAAAGTTTGTAAAGCCTATTTTGGTGGTCAATATAATCTTCCTTTTCCGACGAACACCTTCATATCTTGCATGATAGTCTCTGAAGTTTTCATCAACATGCTTTTGAGTGTATAAAACAAAACCCTATAGCCCTATTCGATAAGGTAAAATTTGTGTTTCACAATGTCCAAAACCTGATGTTCACGGAAAGAAAAGCAACCTGGCTTAATAATTCATGCTGTTCCATCGATATACTGAGGTTATGTCAGGTATCATTTAGAATTGTTAACGGGTTCCTGGTGGAGGACTTTTCCGAGGTTATTAATCACCATGGTTGGGACCAGAGAGTGAGGCAATCAGTTTAGAAATACTTGGGAATTTCATATCTCTTAGAAGCCTTTGAAAAGGCATTTTATACCTTCATTCATTTTCTTCCTCCTTGGCTATTTTTGACATATGTGGTTTAAGAGGAGCTGCTTTTACTGCAGGACCCACCTCCAGAGCTGGTGGTTCAATTCAAAAGTGGTAGCTGGGTGGGCCCCAAGGAAGGGGGGAGCTCATTTTGGACCTAACTACTGCCATGCAATTAGAACTATTCTTTTTTAAAGAAATGGTTACCATTCAAATAAACTGCTGATTTTATGTACAATAAGCACACAGTTGGTGAGGCCAGGTTTGAAATAGGAAATAAAATGGGGCATTTAGGCAAATAGGCAGGGGTCTTTTTAAATGACGTCTTCTAAATGGGTTTCAATGTTTTCTTTCAGCCTGGCATTGTACCCGCTTTCCCATTTACTGGGCGTCTCAGATGCTATGCGCCATCAATAAAAGTCATGGAGAAATATCACTCTCCGTCTTGTTCATAGTGAGCACACATGAAATCCAAACACTAGTACTATTAAGGACCGCCTTCTCTCTCAGTTTATCCCTTGTCCCCAGTCATAAACCTGCTTCCAATAAACATTGAGCCTTTCTGCCTGCACAGCAGACAATCAATGATGCACTCTACAGATCTAATTATGTACTAAGAGAGAATTCAGCTAGGGGGATCGGGCTTGATTTTGGCCTAAGAACTTGGCAAGATCTTCTTTACTCTTTAGATTCAGACAATAGCAATGACAGCAATAGAGAAAAAAACTCAAGACTTTTGGAGCTGATTATCAAAAGTTAAACTGACATAGATACATTCTGCAGTTATGTCACCTTTTTTTTCCTCTATCATGTAAGTTTTGTGGTGCTGTGGTCCTATTTTTTAACCAGGCATACAGCAGTCCTATGTGGTTTTTGAAACATTAATGCTAGTACTTGGTAAACGTTTCAAGTACTAGTTTGTTTAACATCTATTGCTTTTACATATTGATATAATCTGGTTTTTATAATCATTATACACGGGTTAAGTACACAGAGTGCTCTAGACTTGGCTTCTAATCAGAGCCTGACTTGGCCACTTTCTGGTTGGGCAGAATCTCTATGTCTCATAGGCTCCTCTGTAAATTGTGGGTGATAATAATTCCTATCATAGAGCTTTTAAGAAAATTAAGTGAGAGTATAAAGAATTTAGAAAAGTGATTTTTATATATACTTGCTATTATTTATTGATATTATTTTTCTTTCACAGATTCATTTCCTGTGTTCTCCTTGACTGATAAAATGAACTGTGTTTAAAGTAATTAAAGATAAAGCCTGAAACTATAATGAGAATTCATTTTTTTACCCATAAACTTTGCAAAATCTAAAGGCTTTCAAGGACCATTGATAAAGATACTTTAACAAGGAAGTGATTTTACAGAATTAGGTTCAGACTGTTTCTAGTTCAAGGCCTATTTCTACTTCTTAATATCTGTGTGATCTTCAGCAAGTTCTTATAACCCCAATTTACTTATCTGCTTAAGATAAAAAATAGTATGTATCTATCATATTGTTGCTGAGGAATTAAATAAAGTATTGTTTGCAAAGACTTTATCATGCCTGGATTTTAGTAAATCCTTAACACGCTTTTTGTTGTTCTATTATTATTATTTTCTGGATATCTATTGGTATAGATCAAAATGTCACAAAACTTTGTGGTTTGGAACAACAATTCATTTTATTTTATTTCTCTGTGTCTTGACTGAGCTCAGTGGGGTAAGATCTTACTAGAACTACTCATGTAGTTTTAATTAGTTGGTAGCTGGTCTGGAATGAACTGAAGACCTGATAAGGCTGAAATCCAATAGTATTCTTCTAGATTCATCTGCTTTGTACTTCATATAAGATATTAGGAACAGTTTGGGGCCAGCCAGTGATCTCTTTCTCTTTGCATTTGGCCTAGCCACCTATCAGTTTAGACTTCCTATGACATAGAAGTCCCAGGATAAACGGACTTCTCAAATGGTGGCTGGCTTCCCATAGAATGGGTAATCTGATATTATGGAAGAAGGTACAAAGATATTTCTAAACTTACAATCATACAACATCATTTTCACTGAGTTATATTCATTTTACATACATCACAGAACCATCATGGATTCAAGGGGCGGGACTACACACTGGGGTGGAAATTGGGAGGTGTGGTCCCTGGGGTGGGGAGTCTTGGATGGAGAGATACAATGTTACTATTGCTATCATCATCATCACCATCTATCATCATCACGATTTAGCTATAAATCACTTCAATCTTTTCGGGGAAAATGGTAATACTCTTAAATTATCCATTGCTGGGAGCCAAGTAATTTTATTTCTGGGACTTATTCTAAGAAAATAATTTTTTAAGAATCTGAAAAAAAAAGGTTCTGTGTATACAGATCTTTGTCACTCAGTAGATATGTATGGTTGAAAAAGATGAGAATGACTCATAAAGGGTTAAATAAAGACATATTAAATCAAGAAAACACTATACAAAGCATTAGAGATGATGTTTTCAAGACATATTTTTAATAACATCTGAATATATATTATGCTTAATGATACTGTGTCACAGCTCTCCCAAATCACCTTCAAGCTCAGTGAAGAACTCAAAAGACTCAGATGCTGCTTTACTTATGATTATGATTTATTACAATGAAAGAAGACATAAAAATCAGCAAGGGAAAAAGATGCATGAGAAGATGTCCAGGAGAAATAGGCACATGCCTCCAGGTATTCCATCCCAGAGGATTCGCAGGAAGATGTACTTAATTCTCCCAGCAACAATGTGTGACTACATGCCAAAGTGTTGCCAATCAAGGGAGATCACGGGAGCCTTCAGATGCAGGATTTTACTGGGGGTCAATCACTGTAGGCTTGCAACACCTCGGTAGCTAACTGCCTTCACCTGAAGGAAAACAGAAAATCAAAGTAAAGCAGGTTTTCAGATTAAAGGTGGTCAAATAGGTACAGCATCAACCAAGACTTCAGGCATACAAAACCAGTTTTACCGGGTAGAATATTCTGGTACTCTGGTTATTTCCCAGGAGCCTGGCGATGGTCAGTCCTAAAAACTAGCCTTTCTTCAAAAGTGAAGTGTTTGAGCAACCCAGGTCTGCTGAGTTAAACCTTTCCTGTTCACATACATTTAGAATCAAATCAAGAAATCCATATATTGAAGCATATTGGAAGAAAAACTAACCAATATATAAATATTGGTAAGTTATTTTTAGAGGAATTATAAGTGATTTATCTTTTTTACCTTTCTCTATTCCTAGTTTGACCTTTTATTTTGGGGCCACATCATCTGTCCCATATATACCACTGGATTCCAAACAAAACTCTTTTCCTACAAATTTTCCACTCATACCCAGTGCTTCAGATCACCAAATGACTTGTAGATTCCTGCAAGTGCCATATTTGTTACTCTCAATAGTCTACATATTTGCTGCCCCATATCACATCCATTGTCCAACCACTAACTTCAAAGGTAGGTGCCATGAACAGTTTCATGGAGGTTCACTGGGCACCGTCAATATCTCAAATATGAGTTACTCATATTTCTGCTTTACCCCAAGGATTCCTCCTTTGCCATGGCCAACCACTCAGGCTACAAGCAAGTGGAGTCAGGAATTTAGTTGGACTGAACAACTCGGGGGCAAACCTCAATAACTGGGGGAAGAGAAGCAGCTGATAAATTCCCCAGCAACTCAGCTTTCAATGGACAATTCTGAGAGGCAGTCCCTTCATTTGTAAGAAAATTCTGGCAGTGTCAAAGCTCAATTTCTTACAATGGGTATTGCACTCTTACATGATCTTCCTTCTTCTAGTTCCTTACTTCTGGGATCATTTCTAAACCCTTGTTTCAGTCTCTGCTCCTAAGATCCGTATTTGTGGCCACCTCCCATGCTCTGGTTTATGCTATTGCCTCTAATAGAAGATTAATTATCTAAATCAAACCTTGCTATTTGTTTTCCCACAGAATGTTGATTTATTCTTTATAATCTAGCCTCAAATAAACTTTTCCAGTGAGGCAGTTTCTGATTCCAAAGGTGGGTAATACTTCCCTCTTTTGTGCCACCAAAGAAAACACCTCTATTGAGATTTATCACATTGTGTTATAATTTTTTCCTGACATATTTACGTACTGTGGAAGACGGGGATTTTGAAGGCAGTGACTCTTGTCTTTATTTCTGTATATTAACCCTCCATAGCTGCCATGTAAGTGAATACTCAACAACATCACTTGAACAAACTACTGAATTGATAATTAATAAAAAAGAGAAACAGGATTGAGAATCAAGTATATCATCCAAGATTAGGTAGCATGGGATTAACAACCAAATTACCTAGAAACTCAATATTCTATGGCCTTGTAATCTTTATGGAGAGGATGGAGTTGTAAAAATTCCTTAAACTTGTCTGTTACGTTTTTTTAAAAAGTGTGTAACTACGTAGAGGACACCCCCCTGAGGTAGCCTCCAATGTCACGTTCTTGTAAAATCCCTTCTCAATGAATTAGGGAAGAACCTGAAATTGCTTCTAACCCATAGAATATGACAAAAATGATGGTTTGTCACACCCTTGATCAGATTACGTTACAGAGCAGAGGTGCTGGGATATCACAGCCTAATCTGCATTATATCACGGGAACTCTCTAGGAAGACTGGGATGAAAGAGATTGTTCTGCTGGTCCTGAGGACACAAACAGCCATGTAATGTGCTGCCTTTGGGAAGGGCCTTGGCACAGAATTGTGAATGACCTCCAGGACCTGGGAGTGGCCTTCAAAGAATTCAGGGTCACAATGCGGACTGTGACATCCAGGGGTCAAAAAGTCTCCCTGACAACATGGGAGATGAGTCTCAGGGATGCACCTGGTGCTGGCACTGTGGGATTGACAATGACTGTCTGACCATATGGGGGGAAAAGCATTGTAACAAAATAAGGTATTAGCAGCTGAGAGAGTTCAAATAAAGGCAACAGGCTATTCTGGAGGCTACTCTTCTGCAAGCGTCAGCAAGATATTGCTATATACTATGGTTTGTCAAACCCCAACCAAAGCCAGTCCTGTTAACCCTAAAGAACACCTAGAATTCTATCTGAGGTTCTTCAAAATTCCATGCACTGTGATTACCTTCCAGCTACCTACAACCTCCTCTAGACCAGATAAGTCCTGACACCCAGGGGACCAGCCTCTCCAGAGTATCTAGCTCCATCCCACTATCCCATATTATTGATAGCCCTTTCCGAAATGAAAAAATTAGAAGGGCATAGCCCAAATGACCCTGAAGATTGGGATACAGATCAAAGGAGAAGCAGGAGAATGGAGAAAATAGGATTTAAAAAACAAGTATGACTGCTAAATCATTATAGTGATTTTTATTTTAGTCTACAGTGTCTTGGAGCAGCTAGAAGGAAAACCCTAAGATCATCAAACTGTTCACCCATACCAACCTCTTGAATCTATCTGTTCTATAACTACTTGTTAAAATATACTCTGAAATTTATTGCTTTTTTTTTGTATATACGTTATATTTTTACAATTAAGAAAATAAATCCAGGGCCATCAATCAAATAGCCACCATGAAATGTATTGTGCTAACAGTATAAATATGTTTGGGAATGGATTCTTCCACAGCCTAGGCTCCAGACGGGAATGCAATTGAGAGAATACCTTGGCTGTAGTCTTTTGTGACTTTGAGAAAAAGACCACGTTAACTTATTCCTAGACTCTTGACCAATGGAAACTCTGAGATAACATAAGTGGTGTCATAATGCAAATAATTTGTTATGCAGCAATAAAAACTAATATAATGTAACTTTGGAAATTGGAATTAAAATATTTCACTAAAAATTCATTACTTTAGCTAAATTTGTGACTCAGGCATTGGTCTTTCAGAGCAATTCTCACGCTTTTTCACCCGTTGCTCCTGCCTCTTTGAGTTTCTCTGGATATTTCCACCTTTCCCTCTTTCATTCTTTACTGCCCAACAAGGTTTGCATATAACAAGTTTCCCATGCCAGTGAGTGTACTGACTTAAACATAAAAGTAACAATAAGAAATGTGATCAGTGTAGACAAAAATTCAGAAAACAAGTAGATATGCTGAGAAGTACATAATATGAATAGTATGGTAGGCAAAAAACGAGAATGGCCTCTCTGAAAACTCAAAAGAAAACTTCTGTCACAAATATTCTCTTTCCACAATTGCTTTCATGTGATTGCTCAGGAAATATTTGCTAAAAATGGCCAAAGGAAGATATAGATTGCTATATATTGTCCATTGGCATCATAATTCAGGGCTGCTGAATGATCCTTTTAGAAGGGGAAAGAGCGAGGTTTGCTATTTCATTGAATGGCGTGTAGCAAACTTTTGATCCACTTCTCCCATTAGTCTTCAGATCTGAAATAATTTTTTGCAAATAACTATCTCACCTGGTCCCAAGTGGTCAATGAAACAATAGGAAAGAATGTTTGCCATGTCTTTCAGTTGCCATCATAACGGAGAAAAGTAACAGATTAAATCTCTGTTACTTAAACCAAACATCTTCAGAATCTAGACTTCCTTTCTATTTAGAAGAGGAAAAAGAAGAGAAAAGGTGCAGCGGATAAGTAAGAGTGATTATCTGTTCATATTAGAAAACTCACTTTCTTAAACTTGGAAACTCCTCATTCTGAACTAACCATATGTGGGAAACTCAGTGACACAACAAATTTTATGCTATTCTAAACCATTTACTATATATAATGTTTCCTTCCTGGGAATGAATTGACCAGGTTGGCCTCATAATGTTTCCATTTTACTATTAAGCATGAAATTCAGGTAACTATCGTCAGAGAGCAATGATCCTATTAGAGTTACATAGCCAAAACTCTCTGGCTCAGTAAAAGAAATCAGTCAAGAACTCAATTTTACATGAGATCTAGATACCTGTTTTAAATAAAATGATGCATTAAGTAATTATTCAACTGAATCAATTATTAAACTGATGTTAGCAAGATGAAAACTCACATGACTTAAGGGCCATACATTTTAAATGGCTGTCACAATCGAGCTTCTTTACAATAGCAACTTTATTTTTTTAGAAAATCCTGGTGTGCCGAGAATGTCAGCACACATAGAATAAATTGACAAAAAGAAAAACAGAAGTCCTGGTCACCTGGTACTGGGTCCATTACACTCTATCAGAATTCTTCTTAAGCATAGGATAATAAATATTTTCCAGTATTCCATAGCTCTGGTGTAGGGCAGACCCATGCTCAAATCTCAGGGGAAATATTTGGCAAAATTGTAGATCAAAATAATTAAATCTAATATTTATTCATCCCTAAGCCTCAGTTCCTTCATCATAAAATAAGGGTCATCATAATAGCTACTTCATGAAGATACTGTGAATTAAATAATATAAAGCATATTAGGAAAATGTACTAACACATTGCCTCAATATTTGCTATATTTTATTCTCTATACCACCACTCCTGTTATTACTGCTGCTGCTGCTGTTATTATTATTATGTGATTAAAACTCAGACTGTAAACTGATCACATACACTATAGTATTTTTCTATTTCTACTTTTCACTGCGTTTTCCATGGTAGGCTAGCCAAGTTGCTTCCTAAACTTTAGTAACGGACCTACCACCACTGTTGAAGTTGGCCTTAATTGGATGCATTCATAAAAATTCTCATTATCTCAGATCTCTCCATGTACTGCCTTCCCGAGGTTCCTGAGATGTAGCCAAGAATTTCTGCCAAAGAGAAATATTCCTCCCCATCTACCTTTACTGTCCTTTGCTCTTTGAATGGTGACACCAATTGAAAAAAAATAGAGTGAGCATTGGCAGAATATCCCTTGTGATAGCTTTATAACCTTAGGCAGTCATTTAATTCCTTAGTCCTCAAGTGTCTCAACTATAAAACCAGAAGTTGAATCGGATGCTCTCTAAAGTTCTGCCCCCCTCTCACAGCCCTTTGGCCTCTCTCCATTTAATGTATGGCTCCATTTCTGCCTTGAGTCTGAGAGTCAAGCTCTTCCATTCAGGTCAATTAGTAAACAACCCTTGCTTTTACTAACGATGTGCTTCTTTAGATTTCTGTTAAAAATCACCAGTAGTTTGTGATTTGGCATCCTGTCAAAGCTAAACAACCTCCAAGGGATTTTGCCCTTAATCCCTCTCTGAAGATTTTACATGAATTTGAAACTACAGAACAGTTTTTGAACAGTTATGTGGTAGTTTGTCTGAGGTAATGCTTGATAGTTACTCTTTTCCATTTAAAGTGAATACATTCTGGGTGAATGTATATGCTTCTTTGGTCTTCATTATCCTGATAGCGATGTGCTCTAATTTTGAGATTCCAAATTAATTTGTCTTGTAAACACACACACATACCAAATGCTGTATATAGATGAAAAGGTAGGTCAATTGTCTGCTTTATACTGGCAGAAAAAAGAAATGGTAAGAGAAATGAATAAGGGTCTCATAAAGTTTTGATGTCTACTTAATCTTACAATATAAATTATTATATTTAATTATTGACAATTGATTGAAGGTTTCCAATTTTGTGAACTTAAAAATCAACTAATAGATTCTTCTCCGGTAGAGATGCAAGTAAATTCCATACCATGTGTATTAGTTAGGGTTCTCTAGAGAAACAGAATCAACAGGGAACACTTGCAAATATAAAATTTATAAAAGTGTCTCACGCTACCGTAGGAACGCAGAGTCCAAAATCCACAGGGCAGGCTGTGAAGCCAATGACTCCGATGGATGGCCTGGATGAACTCCACAGGAGAGGCTCACCAGCCAAAGCAGGAATGGAACCTGTCTCCTCTGAGTCCTCCTTAAAAGGCTTCCCATGATTAGATTTAGCATCACTAATTGCAGAAGACACTCCCCTTTGGCTGATTACAAATGGAATCAGCTGTGGATGTAGCTGACGTGATCATGACCTAATCCTATGAAATGTCCTCATTGCAACAGACAGGCCAGTGCTTGCCCAATCAGATAAACAGGTACCACAACTTGACCAAGTTGACACCTGTCCCTAACCATGACACCATGAAATAAATAGTTGCAATTAACCCTACAATCCTGTCCAAATATTTCTTTATTAATTTTCATACTTATACCTATGCCTAAACCTTTGCCTATATCTTTATCCATGGCAATCTATCTATCTGTCTGTCATCCATCCATCCATGACTTCTCAAATGCTCTTTGAACTAATTTTAATATCTCTGGTTTCCTCATTAATTAATGATGTAAATAAAATATTTGGGCATTTTATATTTGAATAAGTCATGTGTTTGAACCTTTTGAAAAATAGAGCTTTTCACTTTGGGAGGTCATCCACCAAGGTTCCAAGTGCACTCATGTGATAGGGCCGAGTAAACACCTTCCTGGAGAAGTGTGTGTCCTGCCTGGGCCATTTAAGCCGGGAACATTTTTTCTTGGCTTCCAGAGTGGAACCTGAGTGGATATAGAACTTTAACTTTGCTGACTTTGGCTATCTCAAGGGTTTTTTGTGCATTGTTTTCCTTTCCAACTGATACTATATTTGAGCTTTTATTCTGCTTCATGCAGGTTGAAAAGTTATTCTCCATTGGGGAAAACCACAGATGAAAACTGAGCATTTTGGTTGACCATTTGGAAATTTGTATTCTTTGTCAACTGAAAGAAGACAAAGAATCTGGTCTGTATGTTTAATTTTTCCCTGTGCTTATGGCTATGATATTCCAATGGATTAAAAAGTATGTGCCCCCTAGAAGGTGGAAAAAACCACTGAGACCTGTGTTTGTTTGATCTGTGGCTGTGCTTGTAGCTCTGAAACGCTAAGCTTCTCTGTTTTTATGTTAGCACAGAGGAAAGTCTTTACCTTTGTTCAGCTGCGAGGAAAGTATTTTGCTATCTTTGGCACACATTAACTAAATTATCACATTTAAAATTAAAGGAGCTCTGTTAAGATTGATATAGAGAATATTTCCAAAATTCACAGAAATTAAAGGGAGAATTTTTAATATAAAATTGCCTGACTAAAACACAAAATCCTTTTTGACAGAAACTGCTTTCTCAGTAACATTTAATGAGTTCAGATTCCCATAATTAGAGTGAATCTTCGGGCAAATCAAAAAGTTAAATAATTTTTATTTAAGAAAGTTTTTGTAAAAAACCCCAGCTTTATATTGTCGCTTTGCCTTGTCAGTTTTAAGTATAGCAAAATATTTTAAACATTTTACTCTTATAAGATTTAAGTTTTATCATGAAGTGTCTATTTAATCTGAGCTCCCTAAGTGTCTTATATATGCTCACAACTCAAATGAGCTGGTATTATTTCTACTTAATATTTAAGAATTTGTAAAAAGTAAATTTTAGTGTTCAACAAATTGTCTGATGATTCTGATAGACATTTTTATAACAGTAATTATGTTTGTAGTCTATTAGATCAAACAATTTCTAAGATATTTAGGTATCCTAAAAATTTGGATAAATATTAAACAAAATTAATACATTATTTTTCTTTGGATAGTTGGTAAGTAATATTGACTATCCAAACTTGATTACTAACATAATTTTAAATGTATGCATTTTGCTTAGTTTGCTTTTATCAAGTGCCTATAATTTTGGATCTCGTTAATGAACCTGTGTATTTTTGGCACTTTAAAAGGTATACAAGGATACAGGTTTCCAAGGGACAGGGTGGGGATATTGACCGGGAAATTGAGGTTTCAAATGTACGGGGCTCCTCTTTGAAATGACGGAAATATTTTGGTAATAGGTGGTGGTGATGGTAGCACAACATTATGAATTCAATCAGCACCGAAATATGTATCTGAATACGATTAAAATGGAAATTATTAGGTTGTGTATATGGTAACACAATAAATTAAAAAAAAAAAATCCCTGGAACTACAACAAACAAACAGGAATCCCCTAGTTAAACCACGGATTTTAATTGATAGTACAATTATTAAGATGTGCTATGATCAATTGTAACACATTGCACACCAATGCCAGGTTTCGGTGCACTACTGCATGGAATTCTTGTATTTTGTGCATGATTGTTCTGTAAACTCACAACTTCTCTAATAAGGAATAAAAGGTATACAAGAAATAGGCAGGGTAGAAGACATCTGTGTCTACATATTCTAAATTTAGCTAGTGGCAGTTCTCACTGGCACGTTTGTTAGTTTTTTACCTGAAATGGTGCCTGCCTACTTCAGCTGAAAGTTATAATTTATACGTATGGTTGAGAATATATGGGTGACAGAGGTGATGGAAAAGTATAATGAGTAGACAAACAAATGAAGTTGTTTATTTGTTTTTGTCTGTGTATAATGGGTAGCATCAAAGTGCCTAGTTGTTTCTCAATGTGAAAAAGGATAGTGAAAAGCAAGCTGTGAATGGACGTAAAAATGTGTACAATAATTGCAAAAAGGGGGATTTTATTTGCCTTGTGTGGTAGTTTTGAGGCTGTATGTGCCCTGTGGGAATGGTAGGCTGGTACACTGAACACCAGAGCAAAAGTAACAGAAGCCACCCCTCACCGACACCCGGGGGTGAAGAAACAGACAGTTCCATCCCTGTCCCCATCCGTGCTCCCTCCCTCCCTGGGCCAATGGCTCACGGTCTTCTCCTGTGGATACAGGCTCCTGCCCCACCCCACTCCAGGCCAAGGGTGCAAGGTCCTTTCCTGTCCGCACCCTGCCAAACCCTCCCATCCCTTGTTGCCCTGTTAGTTCCTCAGAAGTAAAAGATCCTCCACTATCCTCCCCAGGAGGGCTAGAGTCTGGCTTCAGACCCCCACCGTGCTGGTGCCTGAATAAATCCCAGGACACTTTGTGGCCTGGCCTTCTTCAAACCTAACATTTTGTGCTGAAATGCGGGCGGCTTCATTGAGACAAACTGATCAGTGGGGAGTCTCTCTTCACTCTGCCAACCAGGACACTGCTTTGTATAGCGTAATGACAAATCGTCCGCAGTCCCTTACCTTCAGTCTTTCTTTTTCCTCCTGAATAAATTCCTTCACCTGTGATCAGTTTGTTTCCCAGCCTTCTTCAAATCCAACATACCCCATAAAGGATCGTGTTCTTTTAATCCATTCTTGTGGGTGCAGACCTAGTGTAGGTGGGATCTTTTGATGAGGTTATTTCATTTGAGCTGTGACTTGCCTCATTTGAGGTGGGTCTAATCCTCTTACTGAAGTCCTTTTTAAGAGGATAAAAGATAGCGAAATCCCACAGTGAAGCTGAGAGAGGAAGCCACTGAAGCCAGAAGCTGAAAACAATGAAATTGGGGAAGGCAAGATGGGCAGACGTTGCCAGGTGCCTTGCTATCTGACAAGAAAACGATCAAGCTTGCCCATAGCCGGGGTTCAGGGAGAAAGCATCACCTTTAGTGCCTTCAGCTGGACATTTCATGGCCTCAGAACTGTAGGTTTTAAGATAATAAATCCCCACTGTAAAACCAATCCAATTCCGCTGTATTCCATTTCATCAGCTTTAACCAACTAAAACAAATTGCGAATAACACATATGGAAATAGATACCTCTCCAACCCCCTGGAGGAAAACCTTAGTCCACTTTTGTGAATATGGGATGGGTTACCTACTTATTTCCAAAGGATATGGAGAGGAAAAAGAGCAATTTCCGGGAGGAGAAATCTGACAGACACCACCTTTCCCAAGTGGTCAAGGTTAACATCACATAATTTATGTTGATATATTAATGGAGGATATATCAGATTTATGGATTAGAAGAACCTACTTTGAAAGATATGATTTTCCCCATAATTGATCAATATATTTCATATTTTTCCAAACAAGTATCAGAATGATGCTGTGTAAAAACCGAAAAGCTGAAATTAAAATGTCTATTGTAAATCAAAAAGATGAAAAGTTGCCAATACAATTTGGAAAATTACTCATAAATTTTGAAGATTTAAACTTTGAGTCATCAGGTTTATTATAAAATACAGAAATCATAACCACATAGCATTTATACGAGGATAGAATGTTAGACCAATGAAATAAAACATAGAGTTCAGAACAGAGACACAAAAAAGTATTTATGACAAAATTCAGATTGCAGATTACTGAGGACAGAAAGTGCTGGGTTGAAATGAATCTATGTGAAACAAAAATTAACTGTAACTTCTGCCTCACAGCATGCAAAAAATTAATTTATAGATATGCCATATAACTTTTAATATAAAGTTAAAACTATAAATAGAACATTAATGTAAGATAATAACTTAATGGTCTTCAGGACAGCAAAAATCTATTATGTGGTCCATTAGAAATAATTAATCATAAAGGAAATGATCTATAAATTGGAAATTCAGTTCCTCAAATAAAAATACTAACAGAATGGTTTTCCAGATAGGGAAGAAATATTTTTTTAATTTGCACTTCAAAAAATAAAGAAAAGGTGTTTTTCCAGAATATATAAAGACCTCCTGTAAGGTCATAAAGAAAAAAAGTATTCAATAAAAAATAGGTATCTTTTCATGTGCTTTTTGTCCATTTGTACATCTGTTTTGGAGAAATGTCTTTGCCATTTTTTTGGGGGGGGGTTGTTTGTCTTTTTGTTGTTGAGTTGAAGCATTTCTTTATGTGTTCCAGATATTAAATCCTTACCAGACATATGGTTTCCAAATATTTTCTCCCACTGTGTAAGTTGTTATTTCATTTCCATTATAAAATCCTTTGAGGCACAACAATATTTAATTTTGATGGGATCCAGTTTATCTATTTTTTCTTTTTTTCTTGTACTTTGGGCATAATATCTATGAAGCCATTGCCTAACAAGAAGTCCTGAAGATGTTTCTGAAGCTTTATCCTAGGAACCTTACAGTTCTGGCCTTTATATTCAGGTTTTTGATCCTGTCTGAGTTGAATTTTATGTACGGTGCAAGGTTGGCATCCATCTTCACCGTGTGCAAATGGAGATCTAGTTTTCCTGGCACCATTTGCTGGAGAGACTATTCTTTCCTAACTGATTATTCTTTGACCCCTTGTTAAAATATCAGCTGGTCACAAATATGGAGGTTGCACTCTGAAGTCTCAGTTCAATTCCATTGATCCATATGGATATGGCATTGTGCCCGTAGCATGCTGCTTTGATTACTGTAGCTTTGTAAATAATTTTTGAGATTAGGATGCTGAGTCCTCAAACTTCATTCTCTTTTTCCAGGTGACTGTGGTCATTCAGGGTCCCTTAATCTTCCATATACATTTGATGATTGGCTTTTCTATTTCCACAAGGAAGATTGTTGGATTTTTTATTAGGATTGTGATGACTCTGTAGATCACATTAGGTAACTGACATCTTATCAATGTTAAGTCTTCCAATCCAGGAGCATGAAATGTCCTTCCATTTATTTAAGTCTTTGATTTCTTTAAGAAATGTTTTGTAGTTTTCTGCTAAAAAAGTTCTTGATGTCCCTGATTAGATTTATTCTTGGATATTTGACTCTTAGTAGCTATTGTAAATGGCATTTTTTCCGATTTCATCTCAGGAGGAGAAATGTATAGAAACTCTACACACTTGTGTATAGAAACACTACTAAATTTTGCATATTGATCTTTTATTCCACTACTTTGCTGAATTCATTTATTAGCTCTAGGAAGTTTTTTGTGGATTTCAAGGAATTTTCTCTGTATAGGACCATGTCATCTGCAAATGGGGAAAAGATTATTTTCCAATTTGGATGGTTTTTATATCTTTTTCTTGCCTAATTGCTCTAGCTAGAACTTCCATTACAATGTTGGATAACAGTGTGACAGTGGGCATCCTTGTTTTGTTCCTGGTCTTATAACAAAAGCTTTCAGTCACTAACCTTCATAAGATGTTAGCTGTGGTTTTTCATATATGCTTTTTATCATGTTAAGGAAGTTTCCTTCTAATATTAGATTTCTAAGTGTTTTTTTTTTCACAAGCTATGCTGTATTTTGTCAAATACCTTCTCTGCATCAGTTGAGGTGATTGTGTGGTTTTCTCTCTTCATTCTGATAATATGGTATGTTATGTTAACTGTTTTGTTATGTTGAAACACCCTTGCATACCTGGGATTAATCCCATTTGATCATGGTGCATGTGCTTGTTTGCAGCAGTTATGTACACCATAAAAGGCCAAGTTCTTGTAATCTATCCCTGTGGAGGCAGGCATATTGTGGGTGGGTCCTTTTGATTAGATTGTTTCCATGGAGATGTGACCCAGCCTATTCAAGGGTGGGTCTTAATTCCCTTACTGGAGTCCTTTATGAGAGGATAAAAGACAGATGAAACTGAGATAGAGCTCAGAGACAGAAAAGCCCCAGGTGAAACAAGGAAAGATCCACAGGAGAATAGAAACCAAATAGTACCAAGAGAAGCAAGAAGGACCAACCAGAGCTGAGAGAGCTATTTTGAAACCAGAATCCAGGAAAGAAAGACTGACAAACATTGCCATGTGCTTTCTCATGCAATACAGAAATCCTGGATGCCAGCTACCTTTCTTCAGAGAAAGCATCTCCCTCTTCTTTGCCTTAATTCGGACATTTTCATGGTCTTAGAACTATAAATTTGTAAAATATTAAATCTCCTTTGTGAAAGCCAATCCATTTCTGGTATATTGCATTCCAGCAGTTTTAGCAAACCAAGACAATGTATAATTCTTTTAATGTGCTCTTGGATTCAGTTTGCTAGTATCTTGTTGAGGATGTTTGCATTATTAAAAAGACGTAGTAGTCTGTAATGTTCTTTTATTATGGTATGTGTGCTGGTTTGAAAGGATGTATGAACCCTAGAAAAGCCATGTTTTAATCAAAATCCCATTTTGTAAAGGCAGAATAACCCCCATTCAATACTGTATGATTGAATCTGTACTTAGATCATCTCCGTGGAGATGCAACCCAATCAAGAGTGGTTGTTAAACTGGATTAGGTGACAACATGTCTTCACCCATTTGGATGGGTCTTGATAAGCTTCTGAAGTCCTATAAAAGAGGAAACATTTTGGAGAATGAAGGAGATTCAGAGAGAGCAGAGCAGAACAACATAGCCATGAGAAACAGAGAGTCCACAAGGCAGCGACCTTTGGAGATGAAGAAGGAAAATGCCTTCCAGGGAGCTTCATTAAACAGGAAGCCAGGAGAAGAAGCTAGCAGATAATGCTGTGTTCGCTACATGCCCTTCCAGATGAGAGAGGACCCTGAACATTTTCACCCTGTGCCTTTCCAGATGTGAGAGAAACCCTGACCATGTTTGCCATGCGCCTTCTCACTTGAGAGAGAAACCCTGAACTACATCGGCCTTCTTGAACCAAGGTATCTTTCCCTGGATGCCTTAGATTGGACATTTCTATAGACTTGCTTTAACTGGGACATTTTCTTGGCCTTAGAGCTTTAAACTAGCAACCTATTAAATTCCCCTTTTTAAAAGCCATTCCGTTTCTGGTATATTGCATTCTGGCAGGTAGCAAACTAGAACAGTGTCTTGTTATGGCTTTGATATGAGGTGGATTTGGCCTAATAGAATGATTAGGGAGTGTTTCTCCTCTTCAGTTTTTTGAAGAGTTAGAAAAGGAACGATATTCATTCTTTTTGGAATGTTTGATAAAATTCCTTGTGAGGCCATATGGTTCTAGGAGTTTCTTTGTTTGAGTTTTTATTACTGATCTAATCTATTTGCTAGTTATTGGTTTGTTGAGATCTTCTATTTCTTCTTGAGTCAGTGTAGGCAGTTCGCATGTTTCCAGGAATTTGCCGATTTCATCTAGTTTATGTAACTTGTTGACGTGTGGTTGCTCATAGTATCCTATTCTTCTGTCATTTATTTTGGTGCTATCAGTAGTAATGTTCCCATTTTCATTTCTGATTTTAGTCATTTGTGTTCTTTCTTGTCTGAAGCTGATTTTACCTAGAAGGCAAATTCTGGGGGGCACTCCAGAGAAGAGTTTCCCAAGTCACTGATTCTCAGTTGTACCAGGGCCAGTGGCCAACAAAGCAAGGGCAGCCCATGCAAAGTGACCTGGAGGGGGGGCGAGGAGGACAGGAAGGGCTCCAGGATGTGCTGTCATGACTCTCCAAAGCTTATTTTTATCTGTCCAGCAATGCAGCCATTCATCTGTCCTCTGCAGCTCCAAGGAAATGTACCATCTTTTAGTCTCCTCCATTGCCTTTTCTAGGGCAGGTTGGAATGAAGGCTGCCCTCAGACCCAGGAATCTGAAGTAGCTCATCCAAAGTTGGGTCAGCAATAGGTCTTTGCCCACTACAGATCTTGGGGAAGTGTACGTTTTTGTCCCTTTCTGCCCCCAGCAAACTATGCCAGGAGTTGGGCCCTATTGCTGTCCAGAGAGCAGAGATTTCACAGCTCACCAAATTATTTCATCTTCTTCCATCTGACTTTATGATTCTGTTAATTATTAAAAACAGAGCAAAGTTTCCTCACATAGCAGAGTTTTCCTTTTTAATAATCTCATTGCCCAGGCACCCATTCTTATCTTGTGGCCAAATTTCCCTATGAAAATCTTTTATAATCCTGCTACAAGTTGTTGATAGAATAGTTTTTGGGGGAGGTGAATTATTCTAACGAGTGCTCTAATCCATAATTGATGTTAATCCCAGCATTGCCAAGTTATTTACAATTCATTATTTTTTTTCCTTAGTGCTTAAGAATATTATGTTTATTCTCCAAAACTTTATTTTCTCGAGATAATGGTGAAAGGATTTGAAAATTGAACATTGGCATAAAATTTAAGTTGTTGTTATTGTCATTTTATCTTACCAAATTGGTAACTGAAAACTCTTTATAGAACAGTTTGTTCTGCCCATTTTACAAGCACCATGCTGCAGGGATGGACTTATAGACGCTGGGAGTTCAGCTAGGATGAGAAACCTATTAAAATGTCCAATGAATTCCCAAATGCTTTCATTTTATGAATGGGGGGAACCCACACTGTCTTTTATTCCTGAGCCTTTTGAAGAATTCCTGCCAAAATATCTATCTTTACCTCTTTTAACAATTCTTTACCTCTTTTAACAATTCTTGTCTTTTGTCATTGTCATTTTCTTTACCTTGCATCATTTTTTGATGTCTACAATAATAATATTTAAGTGCCAAAGATGCATACATATGAGCATAAATATCTTTTTAATATTATAATATTTATATTCATGCGGACATTAAATAACATGAAAAACATCATTGATTCAATATATTCAATGTTTATGAATCCCCACATTTCAACATCACTTTTTTTTTTTTTTAATATGGAACGCTTCACAAATTTGCAGGTCATCCCTGCACAGAGGCCATGCTAATCTTCTCTGTATGGTTCCAATTTTAGAATATGTACTGCCGCAGTGAACACGTCACTTTGGTTTTAATTAGAAAATAATTAAAAATATTTCTTAAAATCAGAAAAGACCCATTTCTCTTGCTTTATTTAGCATACTCTCCCTTTTTAATTCATTTTCCTTTCATAGAGATAAATTCCTTGAATGTCATAATTTCAAACTATTTTTTCCTCATTTTAGTGTGAAAATAAGATTTTATTTTAACAGTTATTTCAAAAAGTCAAAATTTCAACGTGAGTCTGTCATCAAACCAAAAAGCAGGGCGGAGCTTCTTTTCAGCAACGTTAGCAACGTCTTGCTCTTTCAAATATTGTAAAAGTACACTTCTAGGTTTATTATTACCACATTCATTTAATCTTATAAACGGTAGTTTATGGAAAAGGAATTGATATTGGAAGCAATGTAGATTTAAAAAATATGCTTTAATCTAGCTGTATTTTTTATTGATAATAATAGCAAACTATCATTATAAGAAGGTATCAGTATTATCTTATTTTTACAAAGGCAGTGGCTTATTGTCTGAAGGAAGGTTATATTTAATTTCAAGGTCACTGAAAGAGGATAATCTGGATATTATTGTTGTAATGACATAGAATAGATCAGAGCCACATTTTAAGAAAATTGTAGAATTTGAACTAATCTGTTGGCAATCAAAGAAGACAGGAAACTTTCTGATACGTATGATTACTCTCTCTTAAGGGGTTTGGCAACCTCTATCACTGCGCCAGGTGGTGACACACTGGGCTATGTGGACTGGCAACCAGCCTCTGGCAGTAGCTCAGCCCCCACCGCTTTTACTGCTGTTTAGAGTTCTTGCTGCTGTTCCTGGTGACTGACTGCGACAGGCACAACCAACACAGTCTTACATCTCACAAAGATTTTTTGGCCTCCAGGTCACTCAACCACATCTGTTCTAAATCCTATGATAGCAAATAAAGCAAAGTAAAAGATGCTGTGACTCTTGAGGAGGGTAGTAGAATATTTTTTTCATTCTACTCTAAGCTATCATAATATGTGAAGCAGGAATAAATGTTTCCACCCCTTGACATGGGACCATACTCCCCAAGGGTGACAGATACAAGGAAGGGGAAAATTCATTACTTCTTGATTCAGTTACTTTATGCTTTTATAGCTGAAATCAAAAAGGAAGTAGAAAGTTGACATCAAGCTTTAGGGCTTTACATGTCTTGCCTCCTGTGATGCAGACGAAAACTTTTTCAGGTGTGAAAATAATATAAATTTACTAATAGTTAAAATTAAACAGAATGAGAGAACAGAATGATTTCTGTGTTTATGTCAGGCTCATTTCTGTTGCTCTTTGCATTAATTAACCTATAAAACATGAGTGAAAGAATATAACAGTGGAATTAAAGGCCCACGTGCACCCTTTAGTGACTGTCATTCCACCATTTATTTCTTTCCATCACTATTCCTGCAAACTAGTCCAAACTATTATATTTTGCTAATATGATTGCAATAGCCTCTTTATCTATTGCTCCTTTTCCTTTTACCATTGTTAAACAAGCAGATGAAACTTCTTATAAAGAATTTCTTAATGATGAAGGATAAAAGTTACTAATCTCACAATGGGGTACTGTAGTTTTAAAAAGATGGAGTCCCCGACCAGAGAAATCTAATGGCATTTATAGACTGGAGGATCCACTTCCAAAATGATATTAAGTCAACAAATAAAACTGATTTGATTGTCTGCTTGTTTGAAAAGTCCTAGCTTCTTTCTATCAGGCCTCCAGAGAATACCTCAGCTCATCAAGCCTTACTAGGAGCTAATTAAGTCCTGTGAGTTTGCAGGGAAGTGTGCAGATCGATCAGTTTGCAGCAGTAGTTTGTGGGGGATATTTCCAGGGAGAGGCACAAAGGACAATATTTCTAGATGTCAGGTGATTTCATTCCTATGGGAAATGTTTCTGAACAACATAAGGTATTCTGCCGTAAATGTCCTCCTGCTTCAGGCACTCCCCAGTGATTTGTGCTCTAAATGCAAAGTGATCTGCTTGCTAGAGGATGTGAGAGGACATGAAGAAAAACAGTTACGTCCTCTGACCTAGTGCAAAGCATGAAGACTAAGAGAGATAATGTAGGAAAGAAAGTGATAGTGGGAAAAAGGGGCAAAACAAATATGAACAGAGTGAGGAGTGGAAAGACATGTACAAAGAGGAAGAGAAGAAATACACATTCAGCTACATTAAAAGTAATGAGGCTACTTCTGCAAATAAAAAATGCTTAGCTTATCATAGTCAAATAACAAGGACCTACATTAAAGACATTAATAGAAAAAAGAAAATCTAACCACAGTCTTAGGAGAAGTATTTGGAGTAATGACTGGTCATGACTAGTATCCACATAGGAAAAGGAAGGCTCTGAGGATAGATGGCACTGCAAACTATACTTTGGGTGCATTTTATGATGGCAGCTCCCAATTCTGGCTTCTGGAAAATGGTTTATGATATTAGAAGGTTTAAAGGGCACTTTATCATCTTTGGAAATATCTGCATGCCAAGAAACAAGCAACCTGACTTAGTAAAGGTTTCAAATTGAAATATGATGGTTAAAAGGACAGAAAATAAATATTCAAATAGAATCATAAACTTCATATCCTGTGCATAATATTGGATACTGTAGAGAATGGGGACATAATAGACGGGCATTTTCAGTAACGCTTAAGAAAAAAATAACATAGATATGTGTAGTAACGTCTAGATTGTAAAGACTAGAGACTGATTAATAGAAAAGAATTCAAAAATTTAAAAATAAGAATACAAATGTGATCTCACAAATTGAAGAATTCTCTAGTAGATTATGATGATGAATCATTTTGACTCTTGCAGACATTCATTTTTAATATGCCAGGAACTGAGCTAAGCTCTTTATATTCATTTTTCTTGAGTATGATATTTAACCCATTTTGCAGAACAGTAAATTTTGTAAAGTAAAATCGTTTACTCAAGAACACGCATCTGGGTGGGCCACGGTGGCTCAGCAAGCACAGTGCTCGCCTGCCATGCCAGAGGACCCAGGTTCGATTCCCGGTGCCTGCCCATGTTAAAACAAACAAACAAACAAACGAACACACATCTGATAAGGGGCATAGCAAAATTTGAATTCAAGCTTGTATCTTCTAAACCACAGTCTTCTCTATCAAAGGTTCAGGAGCATCACAGGATTGAATGGTTGTCAAGCGCATTCAGAACCAGAATTTATATATACACATACACATATACGCATGCATATATGGAAAATAGATAACATATGTATGTATGCACTTGTATACATATATACATATATTCAATTCAATAGGACATTTATTTGCTTATCTTGTCTCCCACACAGGGAACAAAAAGACATTGCAATTACTGTGACACAAAACCAAACCAAATGTAATTATGAAAGTACTGTGAACAGGAGGGGTTCATCATGAACATGTTATTTGATTTTCTGGTTTTCTCAAAATATGGGGATCATTGTCAATTAATATCATTGAGGAAGTCACAGCTTAGAATCCATGCACAGAAAAAAATACAGCAAATCCTTTTTCTAAAAAATTAACAGATATAGAGAGCAGGAGGTTAAAGAGAGTTAGAAATTAATGTGATTTTTCATGATAAATGAAAAAAAACTCACAGCACTATACCTAACGTATGAATATTCATGAAATTTCAAAAAAACAAAGACAAAAGAATGTTTTTGAGGGGAAAAAAACAGAAAAGAAGAACAGGTAAACAGTAAACAGTAAAAAATAAACTGATAATATCCATTCTTATTAAAATTACTAAATAACAAATGAGAATGAATCGATGTACCTGGAAAAACTACAAATCAAGTAGAAAGGTAATACAAAGACAATTTCAGACATTCAAGAACTCCAGTAGTATATAAGAGCATTCAACAAACAGAATTACTTAAAAGTCAGTGTTCCTTAAATGATTAATCTGAGGTCTTTCAAAAAGCAAAGCAATTAGAAATGCTAATAAAATCACAAAGGTTTGCAATAAAGTGCAGGCTGAATATGAATCAAATTGGAGCAACATGAGATTTGATCATAATGTAATATAAGAAAAGCAATTATCCATTCTCCTTGTTGCATTGAGCATTTTAGTTTAAGCTCCACACAGCCCATAAAACAGAATTATATTTTCCCCCAGGAATCCAACGCAAAATCTGGTTCGTCAGTGAATATTTAAAATATATATATATATAGCATTGTAAATATTGTTTGTTGCTTTACCATTTTACCAATTACAATATGGAAAAAGTATGAAAACCTGAATTACAGATTAGAATGAATGTAATACTAACTTTCATAAATAAAGATACTTTTAACATAGTGGGAGATGGAACAGATGTTGAAATTTGATGAGAAATGGGGAGGCTGTAAATTATTTGTCTTTCATAATATGTCGGTGTTTTTTAAATCAATAGAGTGAAATTGAGAGATTTAGGTTTAGTATTTAATTTTTAAAAAGATTACATAAAAGCCATAAAAACAATCAGGCTGACAGGCTGATGGGTATTCCTTTCGTTAGTTTACTACTGTGTAATAAAAATATAAATCTCGAAGATACAGAGATATGAGGATTTTATTTAGGAATATTGAAATGAAGAAATAAACTAAAAAAAAAAGGATGTGATTTTTTTTTTCCTGGGGAGCGGATGCATGATTTAGGAGATTGTAATGAAGAGAAACATTAACATTTATTTCCTTCCATTTTTTCCATCTACATGTACAGGCAAACCTTGGAAACATTGCAGTTCAGGGCCCAGAACGCCCCAATAAAACACATATCGCGATAAAGTGAGTCACACGGATTTTTATTTCTCAGTGCATATAAAAGCAATGTTGACACTATAATTATCAATGCGACAAGGACAATGGTCTAAAATATAGGCTATAGTGTGCAATAGCGTTACATCTAAAGAACAAGGTACAGACCTTAATTAAAAGTACTCTATTGCTGGGTGGTACGACGGTGGCTCAGTGGCAGAGTTCTCGCCTGCCACGCCGGAGACCCGGATTCGATGCCCGGTACCTGCCCATGCAAACAAACAAACAAAAAATACTTTACTGCTAACACAAGCTTTCAGCGAGTCATGATCTTTTTGCTGGCATAGGGTCAGCCTCAATGTTAACACCTACCGACTGATCAGAGCGGTGGCTGCTGAAGGTTGGGGCGGCTGCTGCAATTTCTCACAAGACAACAATAGAGTTTGCCACATTGATTGACCCTTCCTTTTATGAAAGATTTCTCCACCCACAGTAGAACCTCTTTCAGAATTAGAGTCACCCCCCTCAAATTCTGCTGCTGCTTTATCAACTAAGTTCATATACTATTCTCAATCCTTGGTTGTCAATTCAACAATGCTCAGAGCATCTTCACCAGGAGCAGCTTCTATCTCAAGAAACCACATTCATTGTTTCTCCTTTAGAAGCAACTCCTCATCTGTCTAAGCTTTATCATGAGATTACAGCTGTCAGTCATCTTCAGGCTCCACTTTTAATTCTAGTTCTCTTGCCATTTCCGCCACATCTGCAGTTACTTCCTCTGCTGAATTCTTGAAACCCTCCAAGTCATCCAGATGGGTTGGGGCATCAACTTTTCCCAAATTCCCGTTACTGATGATATTTTGACCTCTTCCCATGAATCACAAATGTTCTTACTGGCATCTGGGATGGTAAGTAGTTTCCTGAAGGTTTTCAATTGACCCAGATCCATCTGAGGAATCACTATCTATGGCAGATAGAGCTTACAAATTGTATTTCTTGGTCCCAGGGCTGCAGAGTGGATGTTGTGTTAGCAAGTGTACATACCCCTCAGACTTCTTGGGTGACTAGTGCACTGTCAATGAGAAGTAATATTTTGAAAAGAATCTTTTTTTCCTCATATAGTAGTTCTCAACAGTGGGCCTAAAATGGTCAGTAAATCCTGTTGTAAGAAATGTGCTATCATGCAGGCTTTGGCATTCTATGTACTCCAGGCAGAATAGACCTAGCATAATACTTAAACGCTCTAGGATTTTCAAACGGTAAATGAGCATTGGCATCAACTGAAAAGCAGTAGGTGCCTTAGCTACTAACAAAGAGTCATCCTGTCCTTTGAAGCTTTGAAGCCAGGCACTGACTTCTGTCTAGCTATAGAAGTCCTAGACGGCACCTTCTCCCAGTAGAAGGCTCTTCTACATTGAAAACCTGTTGTTTAGCGTAGCCACCCTCATCAGTTATCTGAGCTGGATCTGGGTAACTGGCTGCAGTTTCTAATTCAGCGCTTGCTGCTACACCTTGCAGAATATGTTATGGAGATGGTTTCTTTCCTTCAACCTCATGAATCAACTGTGTTAGCTTCATACTTTCCTTCTGCATCTTCCTCACCTCTCTCAGCCTTCGTAGATTAGGTTTTGGCTTCAGGGAATGATGTGGCTGGTTTGATCTATCCAGATGACTAAAACCTTTTCTTATGAGAAATGAGACTGTCTCACTTTCTTATTCACTGGAGTAGCACTTTCAATTACATTCAAGAACTTTTCCTGTGCATTCACAACTTGGAGAACTTCTTGGTGCAAAAGACATAGCTTTTGACCTATCATGGCTTTTGACCTATCATGGCTTTTGACATGCCTTCCTCACTAAGTTTAATTATTTCTAGCTTTTGACTTAAAGTGAGACATGAACTCTTCCTTTCACTTGAACACTTGGAGTTCATTGTAGGGTTATTAATTGACCCAATTCCAATATTGTTCTGTCTCAGAGGATAGGGAGGATCAAGGAAAAGGGAGAGAAATGGAACGGCTGGTTGGTGGAGGAGTCAGGACATACCACATTTAGTGATTAAGTTCATGTCTTGTATGGATGCAGTTTGTGGTACCCAAAAACTATTAAAATGGTGTTCTACTTTGCTAGTCACTGGAATGCAATACACCACAATGGAAATGGCTTTTAGAAAGGGGAATTTAATAAGTTGCTAGTTTACAGTTCTAAGGCTGAGAAAATGTCCAAATTAGAACAAGCCTATAGAAATGACCAATCAAAGGCATTCAGGGAAAGATACCTTGGTACAAGAAGGTCGATGAAGTTCAGGGTCTCTCTCTCAAGTGAGAAGGCACATGGCAAACACTCTCAGGGTTCCTCTCTCATCTGGAAGGGCACATGGCGAACACAGCGTCATCTGCTAGCTTCTCCTGGCTTCCTGGTTCATGAAGCTCCCCAGGAGGCATTTTCCTTCTTCATCTCCAAAGGTTGCTGCCTTGTGTACTCTCTGTTTCTCATGGCTATGTTGTTCTGCTCTGCTCTCTCTGAATCTCCTTCATTCTCCAAAATGTTTCCTCTTTTATAGGACTCCAGAAATTTATCAAGACCCACCCAAATGGGTGGAGACATGTCGTCACCTAATCCAGTTTAACAACCAGTCTTGATTGGGTTACATCTCCAGGGAGATGATCTAATTACAGATTCAAACATGCAGTATTGAATAGGGATTATTCTGCCTTTACGAAATGGGATTTTGATTAAAACATGGCTTTTTGTTTCATGAAGCTCCCTGGGAGGCATTTTCCTTCTTCATTTCCAAAAGTTGCTGGCTGGTGGACTCTGCTTCTCGTGGCTATGTCATTCTGCTCTGCTCTCTCTGAATCTCACATTCTCCAAAATGTTTCCCCTTTTATAGGACTCCAGAAACTAATCAAGACCCACCCAAATGGGTGGAGACATGTCTCTACCTAATGCAGTTCAACAACCAGTCCTGATTAAATCACATCTCCAGGGAGAGGATCTAATTACAGTTTCAAACATACAATGCTGAGTAGGGATTAGAAGAAATAGCTGCCTTTACAAAATGGGATTAGAAGTAAAACATGGCTTGTCTAGGGTACATGCATCATTTCAAACCAGCACAAATGGTGACATCAAAGATCACTAGTGACAGATCACCATAACAGATAGAATAATAATGAAAGTGTTTGAAATATTATGAAAATTACAAAAATGTGATGCAAAGACATAAAGTGAGTACATGTCATTGGAAAAAAGGTGCCAGCAGAATCATTTCACACAAGGCTGACACAAAACAAATTTGTAAAGAATGCAGTACTTTCAAAGCACAATAAAGTGAAATATAATGAAATGAGGTATGCCTGTATTGATCTACACATATAATTGTTTTTAGAATAGGCAATAAAATTCAGTTTTAAAATGAACAAGATAAAAATTGTTGCACTTTCATATTTTTAAATTAAAAATAGGAACATTTCATAAACCTAATATGCATGTATAGAATGGGGGAGCCTGGTACAGTAGTGTGCACAGCCAGGAACTGGGCAATGCTTTTGTGTAGGTGTGTGGGCATGTGAGAAAAAGGGTGGTCTTTAAGCTGATTATGAAGTTAATATAATTAAAACACGTAGCGTGTTTCAAATCAAATTTTTAAAATTTGCCCATATTTTAAAAAAACAGTTTTAATAGTTCACAAACTGCATTGTGAAATCAGAAAGTGAAGAAATATTTTGAACATCCCTAATGAGATGTTTTATCCATTTAAATAATTAGCTTATTTTTGAATATGGAAAGCAGTTACATTAGTCCATAGTTGAACATTTAAAGGCAAGATAGAGTCAGAAGTCTTACTTTTTCCTCTGTCTTTTTTTTTTCACTGTTTTTTTACACAGGCAGTTACTGGGAACCAAACCCGGGTCTCCAGCATGGCAGGCGAGAACTCTGCCTGCTGAGCCACCTTGGCCTGCCCTCCTCTCTATTTTTATTCTTATGAATTTTTTTTCACATAAGGAGCAATTGTTTTTGAGGTTTAATATGAAACCATGCAAATAAAATTTGTATAAACACAAATCCAAACTGTGGCATAATCCAGATAACAAAGGACAAAGTAAAGAAAACTAATTGGCATCCATATGCAATTGTGTCTTGTATACTGAAAAGTCGTTCACAAAATTATGGTTTTATATCAACAGAAGACACATTTTCAATGTCATCCTTCAAGGTGGGTTACTTCGGTATCACCTCCTCTTTTCCCCAGTGGCCTCCTGTAGCATGGGGGGTAACTGGGAATTGACACCCCTCTGAGATGCCTTGTCATATGTGCTGTGTTCGCCGCTGTAGTCTGCATGTCCCTGTCCACATCCATGGTTCCCAAAGTTACACCCAGTGTGCTGGTTTGAAACGATGTCTGTCCCCTAGAAAAGCCATGTTTTAATCTAAATCCCATTTTGTAAAGGCAGAATAATCCCTATTCAATACTGTATGTTTGAAACTGTAATCAGATCATTTCCCTGGAGATGTGATTAAATCAAGAGTGGTTGTTAAGCTGGATTAGGTGACGACATGCCTCCACCCATTTGGGTGGAGCTTGATTAGTTTCTGAAGTCCTATAAAAGAGGAAACATTTTGGAGAATGAAGGAGATTTGGAGAGAGCAGAGAATGCTGCAGCACCATCAGCCAGAGCTTTGTAGATGAAGAAGGAAAACACCTCCGGGGTAGCTTCCTGAACCAGGAAGTCAGGAGAAGAAGCTAGCAGATGACTCCATGTTTGCCATTGGCCTTCCAGATGAGAGAGGAAACCTGACCATATTCACCATGTGCCCTTCCACTTGAGAGAGCAACCCTGAACTTCATCAGCCTTCTTGAACCAAGGTATCTTTCCCTGGATGCCTTAGATTGGATATTTCTATAGACTGGTTTTAATTGGGACATTTTCTCAGCATTGGAACTGTAAACTAGCAACTTATTAAATTTCCCTTTATAAAAGCCATTCTATTTTTGGTCTATTGCATTCCAGCAGCTAGCAAACTAGGACACCCAATGTAATCATATTCACCATGGCCACTATCGTTTTGATCACCACCACAAGCACTCTTCTAGTCTTCATACCTTAATCATGATAGTTATTAAATCCTTGGTTCCATTTTATCTCTGACCTCTCCACAGACCCTGTGTCACCTCCCCCACCAGCTGCAGCCCCTCTTGCTCCTTTCTCTTGGTGGTGTTGTCTATATACCTCTTGGGTTTTGCAACTCTGATTTCACACATCCCAGGACAAATTTGATAATATTTGCTTTCTAGCATTTCTTTTCTTTTCTCTTTTTGGCCTGGGCAGGCACCAGGATTCAAACCTGGGTCTCCAGCATGGTAAGCGAGAACTCTGCTGGCTGAGCCACCATGCCCCACCTTCTAGTGATTTCTTTCCTGGCTTTTCATCAGGACACGTGATACAACAAAATCCTCTTCTTCCATTTGTTTTTGTATCCATGAGAAGGTCAATATTTTCAATCTCTCCAAATGCACCAAAACATTATTTTATTTTCTCTTCAGAAGTGTCTGGGCACAATCTAACCACAAAAACTTTTTTGGGTGGGTTCTTTCCTTTTTAAAACCTTTGCCCTTTGTGGGGCTTTCAATTTGCCACCCAGTTGTGTTTTCTTTCAGTTCCAAAACCTTATTAACACTGGCTGCATTTTTGAGAAGCAAAATCCAAATCCTCTTCGTGTTCCAGTGACTGAATCTGTTTCAATTGTGCAGTCGACAGTGTCTCCAAATTAAGACAAATACTCAGATCTTTCTTGCTTGTATTCCAGCTCAAGCCTCCAATAAACATTTTCCCATCATCTTGCTGACTCTTGTCATCTTGGACCCCTCGGTGTCCTATTCGCTCACGCCATCCCTGGTGGTGGCTTGGTTGGCAGCACTGGCAGTGGAGCGTGGTATCAGGAATGTTTTACAGAGAATAAAACAGAGCTTATTTTAGTATCAAATACATGTTTATAATTATATAAGCTTAAAGAATACAATTTATCTATGTAAACTTTTTAGAAACATCTTGAGGCAAATTTGAATATATCATCTTGGTGATTTAAGATGAAGACTTTCTGGACCTCTTGAGATGGCTTTCCTTAAAATCAAGTATGTTTTCCTTAATTTACCTGAGTTACTGCACCAATTCTGCATTTTTCTATTTTGTATATTCCATTTTTCTTATTTATTTAAATTATTAATATAAAGTATGCTTCCTGGATGTTTTGGAGGAAACTACACTGAAATGTCTACTTAGCGCTGGCATGGTAATTTTAAGTGACTATTTTCTCAATGACACACCTGCAGTTGTCATTAAGTAGCGAATGATACAGTGTTCTAAATGTTTAAAGCCTTTAAGTGAAAATATTTATTAGATTATTGGCTTTAATAACATTATTCAATATAGGAAGTGTCTTTAAAATCTTGTGGACATTTTCAGGTCAACCTTCTATGGACTTGTTTTTATTTTGTTAAAAGAAGTCATTTGCATCAATTTGAGAAGCAATAACTGATCCATCCTGGCATGGAGAAAAGGAGTTCCTGTGTTCATATATCCTAAGAAAAAATAGCATAGGAAATTAAAATCCAATATCTAGACATGAAATGTTTTAGAGGCTTAGAGATCCCCCAAAACAATGTGGACAATTTCTTGTTTCATTATTTTTATGGGTATAATCTGCTAAAAGGTGTTTTAGTTTTTGTTAAATACTGTCAAATAGTTGGAATCGTACATTATGTAACATTTTCAGACTGGCGTCTTTCACTGGGAAATAAGTATTTAAGTGTCCTCCGTGTTTTTTCACGGCCTGATAGCATTCTTTGTCTTTCTCCCTTTGTTTTTTTTCATTGAAAACTATTTCATTGTATGAATGTACCACAGTTATTTTACCCATTCATCTTGGAAGATCATCTTGATTAGTTCCAATTTTTGGTGATTTTGAACAAAGCTGCTGTAAAGATTTGCAAACAATTTTTTCTGGGGACAAAAGTTTTCAGATCAGTTTGGCAAATAACTAGGACAAATTCTGGATTGAGTGATAAGACTATGTTTGTATTTGTGAGAAGAAACTCCTGTCATCTTTCAAGTGGGTGTGCTATTTTGCATTCTATCCAACAATGTATGAGAGTTTCTGTTGTTTCATAAAACACTGTCAATTTCTAATGAGGTTGCTTGTTATCTTATTGTTGAGTTTTAAGTGCTTTGTATATTTTTGACACAAGTCCTTTTCCAGATAAGTCTTTAAAAATATTTTTTCATGTTCCTTGGATTTTCTTTTCATTTCTTTACAGGATCTTTCACAGAGAAAAAAGGCTTTAATTCAATGAAGTCAATAGTTTGCTTCTGGATATTTAATTGTTCTAGTAACATTTGATGAGAATACAGTTCTCCATTGAATTGCTTTTGCTTCTTTGTCATAGATTGGTTGTCTATAGGTATGGGGGTGTATTTCTGGGTAATCTTTGCTATCCCATTGACTCATGGATCCATCATTTCACCAGTACTATGCTATCTTGATTACTATAGCTTTATAGTAAGTCTTGTAGTCAGTTAGTTTCAGTCTTCCAACTTTGTCCTTCAGTATTGCGTTGCCTATGTATATCTTTTGTCTTTAAATATAATTCTTAGAATTAGTTTGACTAATTCACAAAATAGCTGGCAAGGATTTTAATAAGGGTTCATTCACTTTGTGGATAAGTTGGGAAAAATAGATAACTTAAAAATATTGAGTCTTCCAATCCATGAACACAGAATATACCATCATTTATTTAGATCTGAGGTATCTTTCACCAGAGTTTTGTAGTTTCAGATTTTTTCTGTAGATTTTTTACATATTTTGTGAAATTATATGTAAATATTTCGGGTCAGATTTTTAGTGATGCTATATTTTAATTTCATATTTTTAGTTCGAATTTTAATGGCTCATTGCTGTATATAGGAAAACAACTGACTTTCATGTATTAATTTATATTTTGTACTCTGTAAACTCTTTGACAATTTAAAAAATTATTTATAGATGTGACATTTACAAAATAGAAAGTTAATTATTTTAAAGTGAACAATTCAGTGGCATTTAGTACATTCACAATGTTGCACAACCACCATTTCTGTCAATTTTCAGGACATCTTTCACTCCAAAGTAAAACCCCTGACAAATAAGTCAATTTCTCCAGTTCCTCTGCAGCCCCTGGAAACTACCAATCTGTATTCTGTCCCTATTGATTTATGTTTTTCTGAATATTTCAGACAACTGCAGTCATATATAATATGTGACTGTTTGTGTTTGCCTTCTTTCACTTAACATAACATGTTTAGTAGATTCAAACTCTTTTAAGCAGGTATTTGTACTTAATCACTTTTCATGGCTGAAAAACATTCCATGAGTATATACTGCAATTTGTTCATCAATTCATCTGTTGATGCACATTTGGATTGTTCCCACCTTTGCACTCGTGAATAATGCTGCTATCACATGAGGGCACATGTGCTTGTCTGCGAATGTGTTTTCAATTCTTTTAGGTATATTTCTTGGAGTAAAAATGAGAAGTCGTAGGGTAAGTCTGTTTAACTTTTCAAGGAACTACCAAACTCTTTTACACAGTGGCTGAACATTTTTGCATTCCTACTAACAATGTACAGAGATTCCAATTTCTTCACATACTACTCAACACATGTTATTTTCTTTTTTAAAAAATTATGTATATCCTGGTGGGTGTGGGGTCATAGCTCATTGTGATTTTGATTTAGATTTTCCTACTGACTAATGATTTTGAGCATCTTTCCATGTTTTTGTAGGCCATTTATGTATCTTTTAAGAGCTCTCTAGTCAGGTCCTTTGCCCATTTTAAAATTTGGCTGTTTTGCTATATGCTTTGAAAATATTCTCCCATTAATTAAATTTATCCCCTCTTTTTTGATAATGTCCATTGATGCACAAAAGTTTTTAGTTTTGATGAAGTCCTACTGTGGTAGTTAGATTCAGTTGTCAACTTGGCCAGGTGAGTGTACCTAGTTTTGTTGCTGCAGACAAATGAGCCAATGGTACATGACCCTCATCTGTTACTGATTTACATCTGCAGTCGGCTAGGAGGCGTGTCTGCTGCAATGAAGGACGTTTGACTTAATTGTCTGATGCTTAAATGAGAGACCGCAATGTAGCACAGCCTAAGCAGCTTAGCATTCCTCATCTCAACACTCACAGCTCAGCCCAGGCCTTTGGAGATTCAGGAAGAAGTCATCCCGGGGAAAGTTGTTGAAACCCAGGGGCCTGGAGAGAAGGCCAGCAGAGATCACCCTGTGCCTTCCCACGTAAGGAAGAACCTCAGTTGAAAGTTAGCTGCCTTTCCTCTGAAGAACTAATGAAATAAATCCCCTTTTATTAAAAGCTGTTTCTGGTGTGTTGCATTCCAGCAGCTAACAAACTAGAACACCAACTTATCTATTTTTTCTTTTATAGCTCATTGTTTAGGGTCATATCTAAGAATTTGTCCTCAAATCAAAGTTCAGGAAAAATTCCCCTAAATTTTCTACTAAGCAATTTGCAATTTTACCCTTTATATTTTGATTATTGGCCCATTTTTGAGCTAGTTTTTGTGACTTATGTAAGGTAAGCTTCCAACTTCTTTGTATAGGTATCCAGTTTTTCCAACACCTTTTATTGGCACAGCTCTTTTTCTCCCATTGAATGATTCTGGAACTCTTGCAAAAATTAATTGGCTATGGGTTTATTTTTTGATTTACAGTTCTATTTTATCGTTTTATGTCTACCATTATATCAGTACTACACTGTTTTGTTTACTGTAACTTTGTAGTAAGTTTGTAAACTGGGAAATGTCAAATCTCTAACATTGTTCTTCTTTTTCAAGATTATTTTGGCTATATAGGACCCTTTGCAACTCTAAATGTATTTGTGGATCATTTTTTTCATTATGAATTTGGATAGGCATAGCAGTGAATTTGTATTTTGGTACTATTGACATCCTAACAATATTGTTTTTCAATCCATGTAACTAGGGTGTCTTTCCATTTATTCTGGTCTTCTTTAATTTCTTCCAGAAATGATTTATAGTTTTCTTTGTAAAAATCTTTCACTTCTTTAGTGAGGTTATATTTCTAGGTATGTTATTATTTTGAATGCTATTGTAAATGAAATTTTCTTAATTCACTGCTGGTATTATGTTCTGCGTTGATCAAGTACATGGTAACTTAGCTGAATTATTTATTAACTCTACTAGTTAAATTGTGGATTCTTTGGGATTTTTCATTTATTTAGGGTCATGTTATCTTCAAATAGAGATAATTTACTTATTTCCTTCTAATCTAGATCTTTTTTTTTTTTGCCTAATTGCTCTAGTTAGAACTTCCAGTATAATGTTGAATAGCAGTGGTAAAAGTGCATATTTTCATCTAGTTCATGATTTTAAGAGAAATGTTTTCAGTCTTTCAACATTAAATATTATATTAGCTTTGGGTTTTTATTTATCATGTTTAGGGAATTCATTATATTTTGAGTTTTCTGGGTGTTTTTATCATCATATGGTATTGGATTTTGTCACATGTTTTTGTGCATTAATTAATATGATGTTTATTTTCCTTCATTCCATTAATACGTGTGTTACATTCATTGTTTTTTTATGTTGCAACACACTTGCATTCCTGGGTTAAGTCTCACTTGGTCATGGCATTGAATCCTTTTAAACTGCTGTTGGATTAAGTTTTCTAGTACTTTGTTGAGAATCTTTTCATCAATATTCACAATAGATAGTGATCTGTAATCTCCTTTTCTTATGATTCTCAATATGAATTTACTATCAAGGTGTTGCTACCTTCATAGAATGGAAGAGTATGAGAAGCATTTGTGTTCATTCTTCTAAAAAATGATTGGTTAAATTTACCAGTAAAGCCATCTTTGTTGGGAGGTTTTTAATTACTGATTTAATCTCTTTACTTGTTGTAGGCCAGTTCAGAGAACGAAAATTTTCTCAATATGATAAAAGATATATATATATATATATATATATATATATATATATATATATATATATATAAACTCACGACCAACATCACACTCAATGGTGAAAGATTGAAAGCTTTCCTGTTGAGATTGGGAACAAGGCAAGGATGCCCCCTCTCACAACTGTTATTCAACATTGTGCTAGAAGAGTAATTAGGTAAGAAAAAGAAATAAAAAGTCTTCTAAATTGTAAAGGGAGAAGTAAAACTTCCACTGCTTTCAGATGATACGATTCTATGCCTAGAAAGTCCTCCAAACTACAACAAATCAACTGGAGCTTATAAATAAGTTCAACAAGTTGGTACATACAAAACTAACATGCAAAAATCTGTTGTGTTTCTATTCAACATTAATGAGAAATATGCAGAGGAAATCTGGAAAAATATTCCACTTACAATAGCAACTAAAAGAATCAAATACCTAGGATTAAACTTAACCAAGGATGTAGAAGATTGACATTCAGAAAACTACAAAGCATTGCTAAAAGAGGCCAAAGAAGATAAACATTAATGGAAGGGAATTCCACATCCATGGATTGGAAGACTAAATGTTTTTAAGACATCAGTTCTGCCCAAGTTGATTTACAGATTTAATGCAATTCCAATCAAAATGTCCAACAGCTTACTTTGCTGAATTGGAAAAGCCAATAACAAATTTATTTGGAAGTTTAAGGGACTCCAAAGAAGCAAAAACACCTTGGCAAAAACACCTTAAAAAAGAAAAATAAAGTTGTAGTCTCTCATTTCCTGTCTTTAAAGCATATTGCAGAGCTGCAGTGGTAAAAACAGCATGGTATTGCCATAAAGATAATCATATTGTCCACAGGAATGAATTTGAGAGTTTAGAAATAGAACCTTATAACTATGTTCAATTGATTTTTTTTCTTTCTTTTTTTTGGCATGGGCAGGCACTTGGAATTGAACCCAGGTCCCTGGCATGACAGGCGAGAACTCTGCCACTGAGCCACCATTGCCCACCCTCAACTGATTTTTGACACGTTTCCCAAATCTTGTTGACAGAGCAGGCTCTTCAACAAATGGTGCTGGGAGAACTGGATACCCATACCCAAAAGAATGAAAGAAAACTCCTATATCACTCCTTATACAAATATTTACTCAAAATCCATCAAAGACCTAAATATAAAAACTAGAATCATAAAACTCCTAGAAGAAAATTTAAGAAAGCATCTTAAAGATCTTGTGGTGGGAAGTGGCTTCTTAGACCTTATATCCAAAGCACAGATAATGAAAGAAAAAATAGATAAATGGGATTGCCTCAAAACTGAATACTTTTGTGCTTCAAAGGACTTTATCAAGAAGGTGAAAAGGCAGCCAACTCGATGGGGTAAGATATTTGGAAACTACGTATCTGATAAGGGTTTTATATCCAGGATATATAAAAAGATCCTACAACTCAATCATTAAAAAATGCAAGCTAATTTAACAATGGACGAAAGACTTGCACAGACATTTTCCAAAGAGGACATACAAATGGCTAAAAAGCACATGAAAAGATGTTCAACATTATTAGCTATTAGGGAAATGCAAATCAAAACCACAATGTGATATTTCACACCTACTAGAATTCACACTATTAAAACAACAGAAAACTACAAGTTGGAGAGGATGCGGAGAAATAGGAACACATTTAATGTTAGTGGGAATGTAAAATGGTATATTCTGGTGGTCCCTCAAGAAGCTAAATATAGAACTAACATATGATCCAGCAATGCTGCTACTAGGTATATACTCAGAAGAATTGAAGACAGGGACATTTGCATACTGATGTTCCTAGCTGCATTGTTCACAATTACCAAGAGATGGAAGCAACTAGGTGTCCATCAACTTATATAGGAATAAACAAAATGGGGCATGTGCATATGATAGAATATTAATGAGCTATAAGAAGAAATGAAGTCCTGATATATGTGATAACAGGGATGGTCCTTGAGAACATTAGGTTGAGTGAAATAAGTCAAGCACAAAAGGTCAAATATTGTATGACCTCACTATTACGAACTAGCAAACTCATGGTGCTAATATCTAGAATGTAGATCTAAAGATGATAGAATGAGGGAAGAGAATGTGCAGAATTTGTAATAAGGTTGATTGTAGATGTTTGGAAAATGATACAGTTGATGGTAGAACATTATAGTTAGTGCAAGTAACAGTCATGACATGTGGGTGTGATTGCGGTTGACAGGGAAAGTTTTGCATAATGCATGTCACTAGAAGGAAAGTCAGATGATGAAATATGGAACAGTGCAACATAGTGTGCTGGTTTGAAAGGATGTATGGACCCTAGAAAAGCCATGTTTTAATCAAAATCCCATTTCATAAAGGCAGAATAATCCCTATTCAATACTGTATGTTTGAAACTGTAATCAGATCATCTCCCTGGAGATGTAATTTAGTCAAGAGTGGTTGTTAAACTAGATTAGATGATGACATGTCTCCACCCATTTGGGTGGATCTTGAGAAGTTTCTGGAGTCCTATAAAAGAGGAAACATTTTGGAGAATGAAGGAGATTCAGAGAGAGCAGAGAAGAACGACATGGCCATGAGAAGCAGAGAGTCCACAAGCCAGAGACCTTTGGAGATGAAGAAGGAAAATGCCTCCCAGGGAGCATCATGAAACAGGAAGCCAGGAGAGAAAGCTAGCAGATGATGCCATGTTTGCCGTGTGCCCTTCCAGCTGAGAGAGAAACCCTGACTATGTTCGCCATGTGCCTTCTCACTTGAGAGAGAAACCCTGAACTTCATCGGCCTTCTTGAACCAAGGTATCTTTCCCTGGATGAATGCCTTTGATTGGACATTTCTACAGACTTGTTTTAGTTGGGACATTTTCTCAGCTCTAGAACTGTAAACTAGCAACTTATTAAATTCCCCTTTTTAAAACCGTTCCATTTCTGGTATATTGCATACTGGCAGCTAGCAAACTAGGACACATAGTGAACCCTCTTGTGGGTGAAAATGTTCTAGAATTGATTGTAGTGATGAAGCATAACTTACTACAATAGAAGACACTGATTGTAGACTAGATGGATTGTATGTTATGAGAACTTATCTCTATAAAACTACTAAAATGAAAACACAAGCGGCAGCTTCTGATGGGCTGTAAGCAAGTTCCACATTAATTAAGGACATGAAGTCTTAAAGTTTCTCAAAGTAAACATCTCTTAGGAGTATTCTGAGTGTTTTTATGAAAGTTGTCTATAAGATGATACTTTAAAATACATTTATATTGGGTGCTGTGATGGTGGCTCAGTGGCAGAGTTCTTGCTTGTCATGCCAAGACCCGGGTTTGATTCCCAGTGCCTGCCCATGTGAAAAAAAAAAAAGAATACATTTATATTATGTTCCTGAAAAGATAAGAACAATTTGTGATCAATTTAATATGCATGGCTTCCATAGGCCAAGCAGAGGCTGTGGAGATGAGATTAAAATTATACTTTCAGGAATCGTTTCTATAGTTTGTTACTAGAGAAGGTTTTCTGTACATATTGAACACCAGAAGCCATGAGAAGGTGGCTCAGTGTTCTTTCTTGATTGTGAAGTCTGCTTTGGTATTGCTTTGCTATAACTGCAATTTGCCATGATGATTGTGCTTCTCTTCCTTTTGTGAGAGCAGGAAGGAGTGGAAATAATCTGAGTGACCTCTGTTTAAAAAAATAAAGAATTATGAGAAAGAGACGAGTGCTTTACATCAGTCCTTCTGTAGCCTTTAGAGAAGTTATAACACACACACACAGTAATTTTTGAGCTCGATTATTCTCGTTCCTCCAGAGCCAGGAAGCAGGGTCCCACACTGAAAACACATCTGCCACCTTCAAGACTACCATGGAGCCGGGAGTATCAGGGCATGGATAAATAAAAACACAACAAAGCTTTCCACGATTTTTAAGTTGCCTATTTCTTGATTCATCATTTGATTAGTTGCCATAAAACTATCTTCCAGAGATCAGATAAAGTTTGGTTCTGATTGTTTCTAGCTTGTTGCTGTTTCTTCCTAGTTTCTGGAATGGGTAAGGCATTTGGAGCTGCCTAAACTACAATTAAATTGGTGTCACTCTCCTTCATCAAGGAGCCTCCTTGAGGGAGGTTGGTGGAAATGCTTGCAGTCTTTGTACATTTGAAGTCTGGTACAGTACTAGATAAAACCAAATATTCACCATTTGTCTGTAGAAGTCTACTAAAAGTTACTGGGACACATGCTGCATTATAGGCAAAAATTCATAAAAGCTGGGCTAAGAAAACTAACTTGACTAACAAAATACAATTTACCATAATTGACTAGCTTTTCTGGAGTGTATAATAATTAGCAACTATTGACAAAAAGTGAACTATAAACTCATGTTAAATGTACTATATAATGTAAGCTACATGAGAAAGAAGAGAATGGCTTGGCATTTCTCTCCATATGCTTATTTCTATTATATAAGAGAGAGTAAAGTGAAATAAAGGAGGAGTTGGGATTTACTTTAATGAAGTTTTAAAAATTATTACATTGTTACCAAAAAATATTCAGAAAGCACTGTATAATCTTCCCATACACTTCAAATTTATTTAATCTTTAATGTTTTTAACCAAGTTGTTTGATTCAAAATTGAAAGAAAGCTTGGGAGTATATCTGCCAAATTCTTTTGAGTAGTTCAATTTCTCAGAGTCTGTCCTAGTACATTTTCAGTATGTCACAAGTAATTTGTTACTATTAATGACTAACTTAATGACATTTATGACTTATTTGCTGCTAGTAAAATTTAAAATGAATTAAAGGTTACACTATTATAATATATTGTAATATAAATCTAATATCCTAAATTTAACATTATGAATTATCTACTTAATATGGAAAAATAAGTGAAGAGTTATGGCTTGTGAATAGAATTGTATATAACTGAGGTTCTATTAATAATTCAGTGAGAAGGAGTTATTAATTCTTTACTCCTCCACAAATATGAAAATGGTGCTAGATATTTTAATGTCCATCACCAGTATCCATACAACCTTCTTAGCACTTCTGCAGCCAAGAGGGAATATATAATTCGTTCTGGCTAATGACCTTTGTGCAGAAATTATGTCTGTCACTTTTCTCTGCAATGTAGAAGTCACTGGCCCCCCTTTTACCATTCTTCCCGCAGCACTCGCAGAGAAGGCAGCTACAGCTTGGTAGAGCCTCCCACAGCTTGATTTGCTGGGGTTCATTATGGGTAACAGTTGCTTTGGAGCTACAATGGGGTCTACTGTTGTAGTACAAGTAATAAACCTATTGATTTTGTTTTTTGGTTTTCTGGCTGCCAAAGCAAATGCCATGATGTGGATTGGCTTAAGCAATGGAAATGTATTGGTTCATGGTTTTGAGTTTAGGAGAAGTCCAAATGAAGTCATCATCATGGCAACGTTTTCTTCCAAGACTGGCTGCCAGTTCTCCTAGGTCCTTGAGTCCTGTCACATAGCAGTGTACAAGGCAGCCTCTCCAGTCTTCTCCCTGTAGGTGACATTGACCTTTGATTTCCTTCTTCTGGTGGCTTTTTCTCTATCTGTCTTAATTTCATCCTTCTTATAAAGAATTCCAGTAATAAGATTAAGACCTGTCTTGCTTGAATTGTCCACACCTTGAACATCCGCTATAGGAAAGTAAGGCATAACCACTGAAGTGGAATGCTATGCTGCTAGCCTATTTAAAGGTCAAACTTATGATATAACGCACCAGCCATGGCCTAACAAGCTCATATTCTATCACTGTTATGGTGAAAATTAAGGAGGGAACAGGATATGAATTACAGTCATAGTCCAAATCAAACTTTTGAATTTTTAAACTTCATTATTTTAAACTTCATTATTATAAGAAGGGAAGAAAGTAATACCAGTTAATGCTAGAATAAAATAATTTATGGCTCGTTCCCAAACAAAGCCATAGCATACCTGTTATACATGTTGATGTAAGAGAGGAAATATATTAAAAGATATCTGTATGTAAAAGCTGCAAAAGACGGCTGTGTGCATGACTGCGAACTATTTTCCTGCTGTTTAAATTCCATTCCCAGTCTACAAAACCTTCAGGGATTCGAGAGAGAAAGTTAGTTGCTTTTAAATTTAACCAGGAAACTAAAAACATATAACAGTTCTTTCTTTCAACTAACATTGCATATAAGTTCCTAAGCGGAAATAAGATAATAAGAGAAGAATGGTTTATTTTCAATCTGTCATTAGGAATTAGAATTCATACCTACAAAGTAACTCTTCAGTCATAACATACATAATCTCACTCCCATGTTTAGAGCAATACAATGCTTTTTGTTATATGTCAAAGACGTTCCAAACCCTTTACATTGGCTAACGTGGTACTGAAGAATCTGAACTCTCCAGTACACCTTGTGTCATTCTCACTCTTTATTAATAACTTTCTTTTAGTTCCTTGAATTTCCAGCTCTTTTTAGTCTCAAGGCCCCTGTCCAAGCTGGGCTGGAGCGCTCCCCTACTTCAGCCTCATTCCTAATCTTCCTTTTGTGTGTCTGCCTCATTTTAAATCTCTTTCAGTGTCATTTTGAAAATAACCACTTTTAGAAGCCTTCTGTGATTAACCAAACTAACTAGCATAAGTGGAAATATCGTCTATCATAACCAGGACCTTAAAAACATTATTCAAATATGTAAGTATTTTAAATAACAATTTTGATTTGTACATTCTTTCTCCCTTTCCTTATATGGAGATAATGCCAGTTCTATAAATATTTTGTTCACCTCTAAGAACAAGGCAACTACTATTATAACTGACACATTATGTCATTGTTTTAAAGAATGGCAATTATTTTTCTTAAAATAGCCAGTCCTCTTAAATCAACCTGAAAAGTTGATGTTTGTTCACTTTCCAACACCTAAAGTTTTATAGAGCAGTGTTTTTAAAACATTTTTTCATGGTCTCTAAAATAAAATTTTTTATTTTATTTCCTTGTAGATATTTTGTTTCTTTATTTTATTCAATTAGATTACTAATTTTTTATAAGTTTAAATATTCTTTCTAACTACTTCAATTTTAAAGAAAATTGAGCTATCAATCTTTTAAATTCATCAATCATTCAAAATATTTTTATTGGTATAAAAATATCAATCATTTAAATTCATGAAACAGTTTTAAATTCTTTCAATCAGGGGTTTCTGCAGAAAATATACTATTTTAAAAAGGGAGGGGGTTAACAGAGAGGAGAGTTTCTGGGATGACCCTTTCCGAAATGATCAAATCAATCAATGGCTGAACATTTAAAAGAGTTTTCCCCCTGCCCTGCAATGGTGGCTCATAGCGAGGGAGAATGACTCTGCAAAGCTGTAATCCGGAAATTGGTAAGTAAGGCAGATCAAACTGCCCCCACCGCTATGGGCTGATAGCCAGTAATCTGGAGCATGGACATGGAAACTACACTGCAAGAAAGACTCTTGTTTGTAATAACTTTTTTGCTCTAGGCAAAAACTAAGATCCATAGGAAAATGGTCTCTGATTCGTTTTCCCTTTTCAAATTTTTGGTGAACATAATTTATATTCAGAATTCTTGCCAGAAGATATTCAGACAAAAGAAATGTTTTAGCTTTCTAATTTTTCCAGCTAGTGATAGTGTAGATGGAGCTAGAGCAAGCTAATCCAGAATAAATAACCAGAGTATTCTGTCTCAGTTTACACTTCCAAACTTCAACAACAGCCACAAACCTAAACTGGACACAGGTTACTACCTGATGTAAGAGACTCACCAAGCCACGTACTTCTTGCTCAGGAACAGAGACTACCACCACATGCCTTTTACACAGGAAGGTATTTCTCAACATACCTTTCAAAATATTTATTAAAGTGACGCTATTCTAAATGCCCATTGACTTATTTCACATTCTGTCACAAATGTATATTTGCAAACATCGAGTGACTTTCTAATTTCTGTTCATGATATGTCAGAGTTAGAGTTTCAGGGAGTCGACATGGCCCTGAGGGAAACCAATGAGATGTATTAACATCCCCATCAAATGAAAATAGACTTCTGGTTTGCTGTGTTAATTAAAACAAACAAAAAGGCATTATCTAGTTTGATGTCTTGATATCTGACTGTAATGGTTTGTTACAAAAGGAAGACGTAGCTTTCATAAAAATTAACTCCTGAGTCCATTTATGATAACACGATGACACTTGGTAAAATGTATCAATCCATTCCATAAGGCAAACATGCATGTTAGAAGGCATTGTTATCATAGTATTAACATCCCCATGACCCCTTGTATTTTCAACATTTTTTGTTGTGAAACATAACCTACACATGAAAAAGCAATAAATTTCAAAGTACAATGTAACAAACAGCTAGCTATAAATAACAAATTCCAGAGTTTGGTATGGGTTACAGATCCACAGTTTTAGGTTTTCTCTTCAAGCTGCTCCGAGGAACTAGGAACTAAAAGAAATATCAATATAATGATTCAGCAGCAACATTCATTTGATAAATCCTATCTTCTCTGTTATAAATCCTCCTTCTTCTTTGATCTTTCTCCAAATCTTTAGGGGTATTTGGGCTATGCCCATTCTAACGTTTTCATGTTGGAGGGGTTGTTGATAACATGGGATGGGTAGATGGAACTCGTTAGTGTTATTGGGGAGGCTGGCCCCTCTATTTCAGGACTTATCTGGCCTAGGAACCCATATGGAGTAGGTAGGTTTGTGGAAAGTAATCCTAGTGTGTGAAACTTTTGTAGAATCTCAGGTGAGGCCCCAGGGTTGACAGGATTGGCTGCATTTGGGTTTAGCAAATCCTGGTGAATTAGCGATTTCTAGCTGAAGCCAGCATAACAGTCGCCTCCAGAGTAGCCTGTCGACTATGTGAACTCTCTATAGACACTGATATCTTATTTTTTTACATTTATTTTCCCCCTTCTGGTCAGGCAGGCATTGTCGCTTCCACTGTGCCAGGGCCAGCCTCATCCCTGGGAGTCATGTCTCTTGTTGTCAGGGAAACTTTCACCCCTGGGTGTCCCCATGACTTTTAAGAATTTGATAATTCCTTCAAAGCTATAATATTTCTTTTAGATTATACATATATTTGGATAAGTAGCCCCAAGGGCATTCACTTGGCCCTATTCTCCATAATAATTCTCACGTCAAGGGTAAGGAAATGAATGTGAAAATTTTGCCAGTCGCTGAATATGTCCATGCTAACCAAACACTTGTGAACTAGGGAAATACCCACAGGGCAGTTATGCAGAGCTGCTGAACTCACTGGGGAGTGGATTAAAGATAAAATTCCATTTATAAATCCACTTCTGCAATAGCAGCTTGAGGGGCTCCCCAGAGAAACAGCCATAAATAGATGAAAATTACTTTTAAAACAGCCATTTCAAGTCTCTGAGAATATTTCGAAGGGCCTACAACAAATTAAGAAACATTTATTCAAAAAATTTGTAGCAAATTTCACAGTTCAATCAGAACAGCGAGAGTCAGTGGAACTTGAGCCCTGGACTGCCCCTCTCACCTACCCCCTGCTCAGTAGGATGGACACTCCATTCTGGACAGGTGTGCCTGAGAAGCTCGGGCTCTCCCTCCACCTGTTTAAGATGAGCAGGGCAGCAGCATTTCTCTTCCACCCCGCTACGTGTTAATGAGCCTGAATTCCAAGCAAGTGTAGCCAAAAGTTGGGGGTTCTACCTCAGAGGTGGTAGATCATGAATATTGGGGACCCAATAACCTTCACCTGAGCTTGCTGATAGGGCAATGATTCCAACCCAGGAGAGTCAAACAAATAAGTCCAATGGCTACAGCCTCATCCAGCTCATAAAGCAAGGGTATCAATCCGAGAGAAGCTGTCTATGGCCTCCACCCCAGCTCTGGAGCAATAGCTCAGAGATTTTGTTCAGGGTGAGAGGCTGTCTATCAGAAAGAGAGTTCCAGTGTTCTCCACACAGTAAATGACTTTATTTAGAACAGAGGGTGCAGAAATTCAAACTTAAAAGTACTCTCAAACAATGGAGCATTGGTAGTAGATAATTAAGAGGAGGCTAGCAGATTCGTGTGAGCAAGAAATTAAATCATAATCCAACTGGTTTGGGATGACTAGGAAAAAGAAAAGCTAAGATAAGCACTCCTTGGCTTAGAAGAAGTCTTGAAGATTGTCCACAGAGCTCCCTCTGCAAAGGGAGATCAGGCCATGGGCCAATTCATACACCAGGGAATTGTGGAAAAACAATAGACCAAGGAGTGGTCACTCAGTAGAAATGAACTGTTGACATATAAAAGTCAGCAGAGACAGACAGATAAAGGAGAGATCACAGAAAAATACAGTCAAAGAGAACTCTTTTAAAACCACTGGCATGCTCCCAGGGATGAGCCTGGCCCTGGCAACATGGAAAAGCTTTCTTGACCAAAAGTGGGAAAAGAAACGAAACAAAGTGAAATTTCAGTGGCTAAGAGATTTCAGATAGAGTTGAGAGGTCATTCTGGAGGTAATTCTTATGCATTGCATAGGTATTCCTTTTTCTTTTCCCATGTATTAGACTAGCTAGAAGGAAATACCTGAAACTGTTGAACTGTAATCCAGTAGCCTAGATTCTTGAAGATTATTTTAAAACCATATAGCTTTACAGTGTGACTGTGTGATTGTGAAAACCTTGTGGCTGACACTTCCTTTATCCAGTGTATGGACAGATGAGTAAGAAAATAAAGTCAAAAAGTAAATAAATAATTCGAGTGCATAAGGGATAAAAAAAAAAAGAAGGATTAATAACAAGTGTTATGTCAGGATGTATAATTCCATCTACTACAGTATGTGTGTGTGTGTGTGTGTGTGTGTGTGTGTGTGTGTGTGTACACACAGTAAAAACAAAGACTTGGAAGGAAGAAGTAACCACAAATTCATCCATTCATTTGTTCATTCATCAAATGATTCCTGGAAGCCTGTATGCTATGAAATGTTAAGGACAGCAGGGATACAATGTCCCCAACTTCATGGGTTTACTTTCTAGTGAGGAGAAACAGAAAACAAATACATGCAAGCTTTGCAGACAATTTCAAATAGCCACACATGCCACAAAGAAAATGTGAGAGTTAGCAGGAGAGATAAGGACTTAATGGGATGGGGCCGCTTTAGGAAAGGAGCCTGGGGGGTGCTTCCCGGAGGAGGCGGGCCTGAACGCAGGGCGGAGAGCTGCCTGGGCCTGTCCTTCTCAACCGTCCCCATGCCAGGATTATCCGGGGAGCTCACGGCTGTGTGAGCTACAGCCTGGGTGCTAGGATTTTCCTAGTAATTTTTCAGCGTGTTCCTGGTGATTCCAATGTATAGCAAGATTGGGAATGTCTGGCCTGAGCAGAAAGAATTGTAAGCAGCTCACAGTGATTGTCGCATTGTCTTTAGGGGGTGGCAGAGTGATCATATAAAGACTGTCTGTCTTTAATAGACTGAGTTTTAAAGACTTTCTGTCATGGCCATATGCTTCTTTTATGATAATTTGTAAAAAATAAAAACATAACTTAGAAAAAAATGCCATCATGACTGAATGCATATGCAAGTATATTAGTTTTCTATTTCTGCTATAACAAATTACCCCAAACTTAGCAGACTAGTACATTAATTCAGTGCTTCATGTCAGAAGTCCTACCTGGGTCAGACAGGCTAAAATCAATGTCTCAGGACGGCTGCACTTCACCTAGATGCTCTGTGACAAAGTCAATGTCTTTGCCTGCACCAGCCTCTAAAGGCCACCCACATTCTCGGCTCATTGCTCCTTTCCTCCTTCTTCAAAGCCAGCAATCGTAGATAAAGTCCTTTTCACATTGTAACTTTCACTTACCTTACCTCAGTCTCCCACTTATGAGATCTCAGGTGACTACACTGGGCCCGCATGGATGATCCGGGACAAGAAATCTCCCTATTTTAAGGTTGGTTGATTAGCAACCTTAATTTAATCTGCAACCTAAATTCTCTCTTGCCACGTAACATAGCATATGAACAGACTCCAGGGATTAGGATGTAAATGTCTTTAGGGAATGACTATTCTCCTTTCACATCAAATTTGAGTCCTCTAAAGAGTGACTTCAGGGTGGGCCACAGTGGCTCATTGGAAGAGTTCTCACCTGCCACGCCAGAGACCCAGGTTCGATCCTTGGTGCCTGCCCAAGCCAAAAAAAAAAAAAAAAAAGAGCAACTTCAGAGGTTCACCCTGTGGAGGAAGTAGAATTCACTAGAATAGTTCAGCCAGGTAACTAAACAAATCAACAACAAACAATAAGCAAGACCTGAAGACAGAAAAGAAGAACCATTATCTAGAGTTGTTACAATAGAGTATCTAAACTGTTCAGTTTTCAAAATAGAATACAAAACAAGAAAAAAAGCCTATTAGAAAGAAAAAGAAACAGGAAACTATGAAATATGTACAGGAAAAAAGGCAGGCAACAAAACTTGCCTTTAAGAGAGCCTATATTTCAAACATAAAGACTTCAGCATAATAGTTATGAATATGTTCAAGAAACTAGAGGAAATCATTCTTAAAGAATTAAAGAAAGGTATGAACCCAATGTCTCAACAAATCTGTAATGTCAGCAGGGAAAGAGAAACTGTAAGAAAAAACCAAATGGAAATTGTAGGGATAAAATGTGTAATTGGTGAAGTGAAAAATTGATTAGAAGCACTTAACAGCAGATTTGAACTGGCAGAAGAAAAACTCAGGGAACTGGAAGGTAAATTGATAAGGATTAGGCAATTTGGAGAAGAGGGAGTAAAAGAATGGAGGAAAGTGAATGGGGGCTTCAGAGCAATGCTGGGCACCACTAAGCAAGCACACTGACATGCACACAGTTTGTGAACTAGAAAAGAAGAGCTAGAGAAATAAATGGAAAATATTCAAAGAAATAATAATGGAATCCTTCCAAAATTTGTTGAAAAACATTAATCTATATAACTAAGAAGCTCAACGAATTCTGAGTAGGATGATGACAAAGGAATCTACATTTATTAATGAAAATGTTAAGCCAAGAATGAAGAGAAAATCTTGAAAGCAGCAAGAGAATGATGACTCATGTGCAAGGGAAACCTTTATTGAAATCATTATTATGTACTGACTGTATTATTAAGTCTATAACAAATAGGAATGCAATATATACAACAATAACAGGACAAGGGAATGGGTGGGAGCAAAACTGAATTGGAGTAAGAAATCAAATCAAATGGTGACTTGAATCTACAGAAACAAATGAAGAGAGCCAGAAATGCAAATAATAAGGTTAATATAGCAAATTATATATATATAGTTGGGTCTGTGACACTTATATATGTTATATGTGCAACAATAACTTTAAAAAGGTAAGAGGAAATAAACCTATAAAGAAGTAATATTTCAATATCTCACTGAAATTAAGCTAATATAAATCTGATGTAGAATTTGATAAGTTAAAATATATTTTGTAAGGCCTCAAACCGCCACTAAGAAAATAATTTTTAAAATGCAGTGATGTCATTAAAGACATTAAATATTACCCTAGAAATATTAGCTAAATGCAAAAGACAAACTTTAGATGGAAAGATGCAAGTAGATTGAAATAAAAGAATAGAAACGATCTATTATGCAAATAGCAGTCAAAGAAAAAGCAGAAAAAGGTTTTACTGCTATAAAAAATAGAATTTAAAACAAAAAATGCTACTAGATATAGATTCCTTTGTAAATATGCATGTTAATCCATCAGAATATTATAGGAGTTATAAACATATATCACCTAACAACAAGTACCAAATTATAGAGGCAAAAATTGACAGTATTGAAAAAGAAATGGATAGTTAAACAATATTAGATGGAGACTTCAATACTTCACTTTCAATAGGATATACAACAGTTAATCAAAATATCAACAAGAAAACGGAATATGCTTCAGGCCTTTGCCTTCTAATTCTTTGCTTGTTATTATTATTAATATGAACATGTTCTCTTTGGCACTTAAGTCCTCCTTTTTGGCTGTTTCTTGTCTAATTCACATTGAAAGAGCGTGGCTTATTTCAATGGAAGTATTCTCACCTTCATCCTCAAAGGGAAACCCACTAAACAGGTCAGGCACCAAGCATATTTTCAAAATATTGCTGCTCTTTTTCACCAATGTGTTTATGTTCTTTCTCCTTTCAAAAATCTGTTTCTCGATATCTTGTTAAAGGAATGGCCCCTGTACTCTATGCATGATTTTTGAATAAATGAACCGCACATGATAAATCTACCACACTTCTCTCTGGGAAACTGTTTTATTTCTTCTACACCAAGAAGTCTCTGGCATCTCAACCTCATTCAATGATCATCATTGACTGCAGGTTTCAATCAACCAATAAAAGTACTAGAAGGACTTCCAGCTGCTTTAGCTACTACACCAAAGAAAATACAGTAAATGCACCTATATCAGTAATAATAAGTAAGCATCTTTAGTTACCAATATGGCCCAACACATAGTTTTGTTATTTTCCTTCTTATATATCACTAATACAATTCAGCTTCACCTATATCTTCAATTTTCTATTGATATTAATTAGCAATATAAAGCAAAATCTCATCTCAGTTCAGACTCTGAAACTCTTCCCTAGGTCATTGGAAATCTGACTCTGGTTTAGGTCTGGTTACAGAAAAGTGTGTGCTTTTTGAAGGAAACTACCAAAAGTAAAGTGAATTCTATGTCTTCTCACAAGTTAGGGTTAGAATCATCAGACAGAGCTCAGAGGAGATGGATCAGTCTCCACGGTATGTAGATTTATCTGAATCACCCAGATGCTTTCGTCCCAATTATCCAGGTTTCAGTCTTCATATTCGATACTAAAAATTTAACTCAGAACATGGAGAAAGGTTGTGAATTCAGCTTACATTATAATTCAGTAAGCTGGTGTATTAGGCTCATGGTTTGTTTGTTTTTCCAGTAAGATTTTCTAAAGCTGTAAAATATCATTGTAGGATAGCCATATGCATTTTTTTGGTCCTCAAAAATTACCATGAGTTGAGAAGCTAGAACTCAAACTTTATCTTTCACATGTTTTAATTAGTCAAATTAACTTGTAAGCAGCCATTCCATTTCAATCCTGGTACAAAATAAAGTATAATTCAGAGATCCGTGTCAGAAACAAAATGACTCCAGAGATCTTAAGCAGGAAAGGGATTAAAACAGGTAATTTGGTATTTTCAAAATTAATCCTGGAATAACAATTTCTAGACTGAATCTTCTGGAATGACTCAAAATAGCACAGACTTGCTCCTCTGAGGCTTCCCTTAAAGCTATTCCTAATTCTTGATGCAACTGCCTCTAACACGTGGGAAGCTGTAAAATAGACTCTAGCATGAAGGTTGCTGCTACAGTATTATTCTTTTTTTTTTTATCAGGACTGCATTAAATCTCCAGATCAATTAGGGGAGAAATGATATCAGTATTGCATCTTCCAACACATGGCAAGATATATTTCTCCATGTATTTATGTTTCCTTTAATTCCTCTCAGTAATACCATGGAGTTTACAGTGTACAGGTTTCAGCAAACCTTATGTCACATTTGTCTTTATTCAGCTTTTCTAAAATTTTGTTAAGGGGATTGTATTTTATTTCAGTTTTCGTTAATAGTTCAGTTATCTCTCCCATATTGCAAGTGTTAGGGGCACAGTGTCCTTTGATCTGGAAAATCTGCATTCATTTTTTTCAGGGTTTCAGGAAACACCCTAGTTGCCTCTTGATGGGCAGATGCTGTCTCTCTCATTATTATTATTTTTTTTTACGCCAGGAATCGAACCCTGGTCTCAAGGCATGGCAGGTGAGAACTTCACCACTGAGTCACTGTGGCCTGCCCTCTCCCATTATTTCTATATGGCATAGACTAAACTTTCTCTTTTTAATTTTCAAACCAGCTTTTGCTAGCCTGAAAATCCATATGGTAGGCTCTTCACCTTCATTTTCCTTTAGGAAATCATGCAAGGACATAGACTTATCTGCCATGATGCCAGAGTCTACAGGCATGCCTTTAAAAAAAAATCCTGCTCCCTAAAGAATGTTACTTTCTGTAAGAGAGAAATCCAGACCTGAAGCAACGACTTCATGATTTCCTTCTCTTCCTTCTTGATGTACCTTATGGTCAATTCATTAACGCTATAATGATGGCCAAGTGCAGCCCCAATTTGCCTGTATGAAGCACATCTTTTTTTTATTCCTTCAGGTTTATCCTGTTTCTTTCCTCTGTTTCTTGGCAGCATTCTCTGAACCACTAAGAACACTATGCTTGTGATCCATGATTTTAATAGAGTTTATGGCATTTAAATAACACAAGATATGAGAAATTGAAGATGCAAAGTTCACCGCATTATCACCAAGAGATGTCCTGAGAGATTTCCATAAGTATACTTGGCATTCCCAACCCAGTGTGGAGAACTGCAGCTGTTTTACTACAAATTGAATTTTAATAAAAATGTGTAGCTATTCACATGTTATTAAACAGCAAAATACATGTTATACAGGTAATATTGTATATAACAAAACATACATTTTATGCATTTATGAGTCACTAAACTTTTTAAGATATCACTATATTTCTAGCATTTGTGTGTCATCTGCTGGCCTTCGTGTATCATCTTTGGCTTCTGAAAAACTCCCCTCAAATTTCTATTTAATGTCTATGCAAACCCAAGAGACAACAAAAAAAATGTCAGGAAACGGGTAATATGGAATGGAAAACTGTATATAAATATACAACTGATTTTGTAAATTGATCATCTATCCTGCTACCTTGCCAAGATTTTGTTTTCTTCTTATACAGTTCAGTGATTTTTTGTAATTCCATTTTTTTTTATTACTAGCTATAATACTGTTTTGCATTTTTGTGGATGTCTTCAGATTTATAACATATGTCTTTAACTTCTTACAGCCTTCATATATATTATATAGACTTTGAAATATTGTACTTCCATTTTTTGCTTCCAAGCCTTGATGCTAGTGTTGTCATACATTTTACTGATACACACTATGAAATCCATACTATATTGTTATCTTTGTTTTAACTGTTATCCTTTACAATGATTTTAAGAAAAGGAATAACCTCTCATTATTGTCCATCTTTTCCAATACAGTTATTTGTCTAGTGCCCCATACATAGATCCATAGTTTTGTCCTACCTTTAAATTTTCCTGTAGCATGAATATGATAACAATGAATTATTTTTGCTTTTGTATGTCTAAAAAACTCTGTATTTCATTTTCAATTTTGAAATATATTTTTGCTATGTAAAGAATTTTATATTTTACATTACAGGCTGCTTGAATTTGTTCCATACCTCACAGATACTTTTAATTATTTTCAATTCTTCTTTTTGTATGTTTTATTTTAGATAGTTTCTATTATATGTTTCAATTTCACTAATATTTTCTTCTGCATTGTCTAATCTGACATTAAACCCATTAAGTGCATTTTCATTGCTAAACATGGCAGTTTTCCTCTCTAGATGTGGTATTTGAGTCTTTTGCCCCTGTGATTTTATTTAACTGTTGAAGTGTATGGAATATTAAATAACTTTTAATATTCTTGTCTTCTTATTCTGACATCTCTGTCATTCGTGGATCAAATTCAATTTTTTCCTGATAATTTTAATTGGATGTCAAACTTTATGAATTTTGCCTATTCGTTTGCTGAATATTTTTTAAATTAATATAAATATTGTTCTGAGCCTCAGCTAAGTTACCTGGAGACAGTTTGATCCTTTCAGATCTTGCTTTTAAGATTTATTATGCAGGATGAAGGCAGGATTTAGTCTAGGGCTAATTATTCTTCATTATTGAGACAAGACACTTCAGAATATTCTACCAATGATTCATAAAGTGTAATGTTGCCCAATATGGCAGGTGGGAACAGGCAATATTTTGGCCCTCTATGGGTGTCAATTACTGTTCCCTCTATTCTTTTTATTTTTTGGCTTGGGCAGGCAGGCTCTGTCTGGGAATTGAACCTGAGCCTCTGGCATGGCAGGCGAGAACTCTGCCTGCTGAGCCACGGTGGCCTGCCTGTTCCCTCTATTCCTTTAATAAGATGATTTTCCTCATCTTGGAAACGTTGACAGATAGAATTCCATTGAGTACTAGAGAGAGATGCTCCACAGATCACTGGGATTCTCCCTCTGACTAGGAGACGGCAGCTACCTTGGTCTTCCCACAATGACAGCTTTGATTTCTGAACACAGTATCCTACAAGGCTCTACTGCAGCCTCCCTCTGCATCCCAGTCTACAATTTCTCTCAAGGCACTGTCAGAAATATCTCAATGTTCCCCATTCCTCAAAGTTTGTTATTCCTCACAGCCTGAGGTCCAAGATTTCATAAGCCATTATTTTATTTGTTGTGCGTATTCACAATGTGCATATATATTTACATCCATGCAAATGGTTGTATCAAATGGAAGAGAATATCTGGTCTTTGCAACTACATATTGGCTGATTACGTATTTTAACCTTCTAAAAGTAAAATTAAAAAAGAAAGGATGTTGTCATACCTGTCTCATTGCACAATATATTCAAATTCATACGACTCCAACACAGACCAAAGGTTCCCACGACAGATGACACCGTCTGCCTTTAATATGGGCATAGGAGGGAAAGACACATAAACTTCCATTAAGAATAAAGGAGGCTTTGCCCATGACTGTCTTATGAATTGTCATTTTCTAAGGTAACATACCATAGAATGGCTAGAATGGGTAAGAAGTAAGACATTCTTATAAAATGTGGGAACAAAGGGTTATCTAAAGGAGAGGTGGGAAATGTGAATGTCCTTGATGTCAATCCCAGAGAGCTCCCAGACAGATCCATTGTAGTTAAACTAACACAGTCAGGTTGGTAGCCTGGAATTTGGTTCCCTTAAAAACATTCACACTGGGGTGGGCCACGATGGCTCGGTGGCAGAATTCTCGCCTGCCATGCCAGAGACCCAGATTCGATTCCAGGTGCCTGCCCATGCCAAAAAAAAAAACAAAAAATATATTCATGCTAAGATTTCCTTTGGAAAGTGTTCCATTTCACCTTGGGAGATATATCCTGCTATAATAAGGAAAGTTACACCCTCATAAAGCCAGTGCATTTTATGATTTCTGCTTTTAGTAGCCTAGCAGACTAAAAGATTCTCCAAATCAAGGAAAACAATTGTAGCTCATACTTACATATCACTTATTATATATAGGCACTTCTCTAATTTACCTAGCTAGCTATTTATACTTCTTTAACCCTCACTATGACCCCTGAGTTGAGTTCTATTTTTAGCCTTATTTTAAAGAGAGAAAACTGAGACAAAAAAAGAGGAATATGAATGCTCAAGGAATCAGGTGGCTAATATGTGATGGTGCCCAGATTTGAGCTCATTTAGTACATGACTCCAAATCCACACTCTTAACCACTCCACTAAAGCCATCTGCGCATCTCATTGTTGTTGTTTTCCTAATGACCTAATCTAGGATAACCAGACACAACCATGGAATTTCCAATGTTTGCATTCCTAGACAAATCTCTGTTGCTCTGCCACAGTATATAGAGCCGATACCAAATTACTTCCAAATTTTTAATTGAAAATTATTATTTCTGTCTTTGAATCCTACTTGAAACTATTTCCATGACTTGAGCCAGTGCATACCTTTTCTGTTTCCTTATTTCTTTCCCCAGAGAATGATCAAGGTATTCTCAAACTCCCTGTTTAGGTTCCTAGTTTTAAAACAAATACCATATAATGTGTTGGCTTAACAACAGGAATTTATTGGTTCACCACTTTAAGGCTAGGAAAAGTATAAAATAAAGGCATCAGCAAGGTGACGCCTTCTCCTTGAAGCCTGGCGCTCTGGGGCCGGCTGCTAGTGATCCTCGGTGCTTGGGTTTCCTGTCATATGCAAGAAACAAGCAATTCTTCTTTTTCTTATGGGTTCTGTTGACTTCTAGGTTCTTGCTCCTCACTGGGCTTTCTCTTTTTGCAGATTTCTCTACCAGGCCTCCAGTAATAGTATAAGACCCATCCGGATTAGTTGGGCCATACATTAACTGAAGTAAACTCATCTAAAAGTCCTATTTATAATGGGCTCATACCCAGGAATGGATTAAGATTAAGAACATGTGTTCCAAACCACCACATACTCCCTGATATTCAGTTCTCCAAATATGTCTCTAAAATGAGCTCAGATTTCCTTAAGCTCCGCCTACTTGGAAAAAATGTCCAATAACAGAAGAGCACTCTTTTTAAAATATTTTTTTAATTTGAGTAATTGTAGGTTTATAGAAAAATCATGCATAAAATACAGTTCACATATAGCCCCCTTCATGTGCAGTTTTCCTTATTAATAACACTTTGCATTCATCTGATATTTTGCTACACTTGATCAAGGAATATTACTATAATTGTTCTTTGAATGTAGTCCCTAGTTTACATTAGGGTTCATTGTGTATTATACAGTTATATTAGCAGATCACTCTTACCTTCCATAAAGTCTTAAATATTACCTTCAATTTTAGTGTTCGAATATTATGGTGATTTAGAGTAGTTTCCTGAGACAGACAGTCGGACTTTGAATCCCAGAGCCTCACTAACTGAGTTACCTCAGACGAGTTATTTTAACAAGTTGATACTTTAGTTTCTTCATTTGCAAAATGTGAACAATAAGAGAACATAGACCATACATTTGTCATGAAAATGAAATGATCAACTTACAAATTTTCCCATCACTGTTTGGCACATAATAAGCAGTGTGTAACTGTTTATAAAATAAGCAAATAGATTTATGCTGATTTTCAAATTAAAGCCTTCATTTCCTTTTATGACTCACAATCATTATCGTAGCTCTAGTAGCATTTGCAGAAAACAGAGTAGACCAAACTCATGTCATCAGTAGACAATGAGAAAGTTCTCCAAGGAAATGAATGTAAAGGAGAAAAAAAACTTATCAAATGGTTTTAATCAAGGATTAATAGAGATATTGGTGTTTCAATGAATTTCTTAATCCCAAGCAAGTAGAGAAGATTCAATTTTGTTTGAGTTATGAGGTTTGCAGCCTATTGCTAAACAGGAATTCTTTTTTCTCTAATATTTTTTAATATTAATATGCTGATCATCCTATGTAAGTGAGAAAAAACATAATACAAAAATTAAAAAAAGAATGCATTCTGTTTTCATATATCTATGAAATTGTCCTTTTGTTCCTATCGTGCTTTTTTGCACATGAACAAATGCGTTTTGCTTTTATAGGCTTTTAATCTTGAAAATGGAGTTTCAAAATGTGTAGCAGCTGAAAGTTTCATTGTCTGTGCAGCATCATACATAATCACATAATTCATTGGCAGAGACATAGAAGCAGAATTGAAATAGCATTTTCTAAGGTTAAGTTGGTTTCGGAAACTGCTGAAAATTATAGCTCTTTTCTTTTTCACGGCTATTTTGAGAATGCAGTTGCATCTGGTTAAAATCTTTACCTACATGAAATGGCAGATACCTTACTACCCACCCCACCCCCCAAAAAAGCACATATCTTCTTATTTAAAATGACATCCTCATGTTTTCCTCTCCAGATTTATAATGAAGTGTGAATGCTATCTGTACAAAACACATATGTTAATTCACCCATGTGAATGCCCTGGAGTAAGAAAGCACTACTTCCATCCACACCCTTTATTTCATTCTCTCTCTCTCTCTCTTTCTCTCTCTCTCTCTGACTTCATGCTTTTCTTGTAAGATTAACAGCAAAATAGAGTTGCCTAAATTTCTTAAATGGAATTAATGGGAAAAAAATCTTTGTTTATGCTCCCTAAAAATTCAAAAAGTGAAGAAAGTTTTCCCATCCTAGACTTTAAGTTTGAGTCTTGTTCCATCTCCTTAATTCCTAAACCCTGAGAAGCAGCCACTGTTAATCGCCTCTCATACATAGTTCCAAAACATTTAATTAAAATACCAATGCATCTATCTGTGTTTTTATTGGCTCTCTTTTAGTATGTTTAAATTGTTTATTCTACTTACGGTGTCTTTAGTATCATCAGATATAAATCCACCTGATTGTATTTAAATCAATACATATCAGTGTACTGTTTTGACTAATTTCACATTGGCGGACAATCAGATTATTTTGCAATCTGTGCCATTATAGAATATGCTTGAATAAAACTGTGTGTTTGTATCTGTGTATCATGAGACATATATGAAAATATTTATCAATTGTTTTAAAATGTCCTTAAATGTCTGATAGATGAGTATTTGCTCTCCATTTTTATATAAATTGGTATTTTTATTTTAATTGATTTTTAAGTATTTACAGTTATTTTAATTTTTAACTGTAATTATTATTTCCATGTACAAGAGGAGTAAATAATTGTTTTAGATAATTTGGACGTTGAAGAAAATCAGAAAATGAAAAATGCCTATTCCACTACACATTAATAACCATTTAACATTCAGAAGAATATCTGTTTAGAACTTTTGCAGAGAACGTGTTTATTGACATGGAATAAAAACTCAGTGAAAGTAACATAAGATGAAATGGGTAATTAGCCATATAGATACAGGATTTTCATTTGCTTAACCTCAGGACTACAGATAGGTCTCAGACACAGGACAGATCCACAGACTGGAATGCCCAAAGTTCTTTTCTCCAACCTCTTATCTTTGTCCCTCTTTAAGTCTTGTTTTAACCTCTTTCTCAATCGAGTATCTTTCTCACTCTACCAGGTCACATGGAAAATATAATTACTGACATCTCACCAGTTTGCACATTACAGATTTAATTAGAAGATAAGCATGGTTATCCGAACACATTTTGAGAAAGATATATATTTGTCCAGTCTGGGAGAAATGCATATCTCACTATGGATCGATCAATTGTGGTTGTGATGAGACGGAAGTTCTAGAACCTCTAACAGGGAATCCAGGAAATGAACTGTGAGGATTTGAATGAAATGAGATCCGAGAGAATAGGGCAGTTCATTTCCTACTAGTGCCTAATTCAAAACATGCCTTCTGTAATTATTGATTTTTAACAACAAAAGAAGATAGAGAAAAAATTGTTGAATTTTTATCCAATCAGCAATATATCTCTAACTTAATTTCATCTCCGTTAATGTAGTTACATCATTTTCTTAACTGTGGAAGTTTTATTACTTAACCGGTTCTATAATTAATATTTGAAGAACTTAAAATTTTCTGTTACTAAAAATTACATTCTTGGGGTAATGTTTTACACATCACCATGATTACTTTCTTAGGATAAATGCACAGAAGTGTGTTAATGGATTGAAATTTATGCATATTCTTTACAAATTTATTAATTATGAAATGTGTGCCCCTCCACGAGAAATGCTTTGATAAATTTCTCTCCACCAATTTTTAGAGTATTTATCCCCTATCCCCACACCCACACTATTCTTATAAAGAAAAACAAAGAAAAATAGCCCTTGATCTTAATGTAATATACCTTTGGCAATATCTATTTGAAGCGAACATTTTCCTTACCATTCGGCCTTGAAAACCCTGTGTTATTTGGTCTCAGAATCTAGAGAGGTCATTTTTTTTTTCTTGACTCCCTGTTTTATTCCTGCAGCCCAGTAATACACTGCTCTTTGTACAGAGTGTGTGCACATGCCAATAATTGAACTTTTCTCCTGCAGCATTTCCCAAGATGGTGAAAACACAGGAATGAACTTTCTCTCTGACTTACTATCTGTTAGGTACAGGATGACTTTTACAAGATTCGTGAAATGTTAAACATTTTTGTTTAAATACACAAAAGCAATTAGTCATTCATGTATCCCTTATTGGTCTCAGAGATAACTTTCGTAACAAGGATATTGTAAGAGCTATTCACTCTTGTGATCATTTGCACTTGTTTTATCTGGAGAGGTGCTCTTTCACGCTATTGATTTAACAACTTGGTATATTTTGCTCTGGAATTGGCTTAGAAAAGAGAGTGAGAGAAAAAAGAATAGAGCACTACTTATTTAATAGAAACACGAGCAGATTGATTCAGTGCTGTGTTAGATAACTTCCTTATTTTTTGAAATGTTATTACTTTATCAGTAAAATATTCATATAGTAGCTCATTTACCCATGTAACATGTATGTAAAAGTGTTGGATGCAAACATTTATATTAAGGAGAATACATTTCATCTGAAAATGAAAATATTATTTTATGATTACTACCTAATAGCAAAATATTGATAAAATACTTAGTAAGGTTATTTAATTTTTTTTTTTTTGTATGCTGTATGGCAGGGTCACATCTCATCATTTTTCCATGGGAGAATCTGTCATTTCAGCACCATTTGTTGAATTTTTTGTTTGTTTGTTTCTGTTTGTTTTGCTTATTTGTTTGTTTTGGGGGGAAGTGCATGGACTGGGAATAGAATCTGGGTCTCCCACATGGCAGGCAAGAATTCTACACTGAACTAACCTCGCACTCCCAGTATGATTATTTTTATTCCATTAAAGACATATTTTATCAGTTAAATATCTAACTTTGATATTATAAGTTTCATTGTTTTGCCAGCCTAAATACTTCTTTCTAAAGAGTTTCCTCAATGCTTCATGGACCTAAACTCCCTTCAAAATTCCAAAGATCACAATTCCAGACTTTTTTAAAGACTTCATTAAAGCTAATAAGCATTCATGTGCATGGTACAATTTTGAAGGTTTCAGAGAAGGCTCCTCTGTACCATGTAGTGCTCCCAAATGCATTTTAAGAACATGATTTAATATGAAAAAATCAGTATTTTCACCTTACATAACACTTTAAAAATGGCTTTAGGTAGTGAAATACATCTAAAACCAAAACCTCAATAAACTCTTCTTGTGTGCTATCTCTGTTCTTGGCTTCATTTCAGTGAAAACACCATCTTATTAAAAATATTCAAAAGAAATGTTAATATCAGGACTTGGTTTGGTTTGGAAGGGGACAGCTTGATGTTTCTTTTACTATCTTGCCTTTTAATTTTTTTAAATATGCTACATATCTTTCTGTGTCTTCCTAAGAGTGTTTATTGCTGGTGTGAGTATATGTGTGAGTATAGGTGTGAGTGTGGGGTGGATGTGAAACTGGATGTGTCACTGGAAGAAACTTAGGCTTTGCCGTCTATGCTTCTCCGGAAGACCAGAAAGTGAGTGTGCAATCTAGCTTTGAGTTGCTTTTCTAGTAGGCAAAAACAACTGGCATTACACTGGCCAAATTTATATAATTCTCATGCATTATGAAACTCACCACTGCAGAGGCCGTGAACCTCAGTACAAATAAGGCGAGGCACAACACCAGGCAGTTATTATACCTCTTTGTCAAGCAATGAGAAGGAGGAACTTGAAAAGTAGAAGGAAGTCAAAATTTGGCTCACCAATGTGGTTTACTCTTGTGCATGACAAAAAACAGAAAATGGGCAGATGTCTAGATAAACTGACCTGTGACACATTGTGCATTAGTTAGTGATCATAATTTTGTGATTCTGGATGGTATTATGTGCCTGAATCATTCATGTAAAAGAATTGATAAATGACACTATATGTGTAATCCTTATACTTCATTGTACTATCAGGCAAGCATCTATAACTAGATCTGGTTCAACACACATATATTTTAAAATTGGATGTAAAGAAATTAATGTTTATTTGATTACCTCCTATTTTTTAATTAAAATGCTAAGTACTAGAGAAGCCACAAACACATGTTAATGTATTTGAAATGAGACCTACTTTAAGAAATTGCATACTCACCGTGTTACTTTCTGATTCTTCGTACAACTCTTTAATTAGAGATAGGATTTTTCTCATTTGATAAACATGCTGGTTTCAGTATGCCAGGGAAGCAAATGAAAAAGAAATGACATTTGAAAGTTTCCTTGGATATGGTGAAGGAAACAAATCACTAATGCTTAGTCTTTAAATTAATAAAATGTTGGTTAAACTAAAATCACAGTGATATTAGATTCAAGTGTTCAATACTCATATCCACTCCTGATTCAATCAGTTTACTAAGTACATATTTCAGCCAAATATTGGTTTTAGTCATATTCTCTTCTTTTTATATTGTGTTTAATTGCCCATTTTATAAAAGAAACTTTTCCTATGGCAGCCTCTCTCTTTTCCTTTGGGTTTTGGACTTCAAAGCTGTGTGCAGCTGAAATGTTAAGGCACCTTTTAATTAGACGTCTGCCTTTGTTATCTATGACATCTGTATGGTTTCTTGCTAAACGTGTTTAAGATTATTCGTATGACCTTGAAATTAATAATTCAGAGTCTGAGAGCATGAGCTCTTGAAGCCAGAATGGTTGGGGGCCTATCAGACCACTGCAAGGCTGTCAGTTCCTTGCACTTTCTTACAGAAAACAAAAATGTTTACAGTAGTCAACAGTTTAACCATTAAATATGGAACTCAAGAGACCAACAATATTTCTAGGAGCTTGTATCCCTCCTTAATTATTTTAGTAAGAATGTTTAATGTTGTTTAAATTGTTGAATGAAATAATGCAAATGTTCTTATTGTAAACAATGGCATATGTCATTTAGTTAAAACCATCCAGATAACTATTTGTCTGTCCTCCTGTTGGGTGATAATTAGAAAATTTTAAGATGTCTATGAAATAAATTGTCTTGAGCCTTGCAAAAGTAAAACAAAAGAAACAAGCAGCAACCACAACCAAAACCAAAAACAACAACAACTATGAGAAACATTAACAATAAAGGACAGAGAAATAATTAATACATTTTAAGTATTAACAGTAAAGAATTTAACCTGGACTTTAATCACTAAAAACAGGACACGTTGACTTAGAATCAGTATTCTACACTTCTTAAGATGCTTGGAAAGTTTTCCATTCTATTTTCTCCAAATGATCAGGAGATGATTGATCATTGGAACAAATCTAGTAAATTGGTAAATTTCAGTGTTTTAAAAACATACAATAAAGCTGAAAGGTCCCACATAGATTTAGCAAACTGAAGCTCAGTGAGGTAAATAAAAAAGGACTTCTCCTGTGGACAAAACATTTAGAAAGCTCTCTAGCTGTCACCTTATAGCCAAACAGGAGAGGCGAATCCATTTTATGTACCAGTAATACCTTCCTGTTAGGGAATTATCTGCATAACAGTTCTGATGTCTAGATAGAAAGTGGACGACATCCCTCCTTCATTTATCTGTGAATCTTTTTTGGCCATGAGAAAGGACATTAGTTGTCAATTTAGGTATATTATTTCAGCGTTGTCTTTACCAGCTTTGCAGCACATTTATTTTACAGGCACATGATTTTCGGTTGTACAAATGTGGCGTCCAGCAAATGGATGCATTCGTCCAGGGTCAGAGGTGTTCTGTGATAGCAATGCTCCATCGTCAGGTTCTCTCTTGTTACTCTGACCTCGTGCTTCTTCTGGCTTCTGAATTCTACCGATTGACCGTGTCTGAATTTCTTCTCTTCATAAAGCCTCCAGCCAAAGAGGTTAAGACTGCCCTGAATCAATTTGGCCAGAGCTTAGCTAGTAACATTGTCAAAAGTTCCTATTGACGCAGGGGGTCTCCCCTACAGAAACACAGATTGGGACTGGAATGCATGCTTTGTGGAGAGCATGATTCAATTCCAACACGGGGGTGGAGGAGTGGGTAGGCTTTGTCTGGTTAATTATTGGAATTGTCAGTATGGTTCGTTTTCTCCTTTAGAAAAGTGAGGTGGTATTGAATTTCTATTACAGTGATATTAATCTGGAATGTTTGTATGTAAATTAGATGCTTCTAAAGAGTTTGAGGTTAGATAGCCTGTATACTATCCTTAGTTGGTTTGGTATGGTTAATACATTTTGAGAGTCACAAATCAATTTTATAAATTTTGGTTTCTATTTCACGGGGTACTGCTACATCTGGGCTTAAAAGGCATATTTTAAGTGCTTTTATCAATAAACAACAAAGAATAAAATTAAATCAATTAAACATATAACTAAACATTAAAAGAAAAGACCAACAAAAATAAACCAGAAGAGGATGGTGCCATGGTGGCTCAGTGGTAGAATTTTCTCCTGCCATGCTGGAGACCCCGGTTCAAGTTCTTGAGCCTGCCCATGCCAAAAAAAGATTTAAAAAATATATAAATAAACCAAAAGAGAGCAGTGGCACTATTAATAAGGATGAAAAATATTAACGAGTTAAGAAATAGAAAAACGCTCTGAACATAAATATATTACACACACACACACACATATAGCCATACTATATGTTAATGGACAAATAGAGATTTTCTTTTAATTTCTCCCACTAAAAGCTGATTCTAAATTTTACTTGAGACTATTATGAATGTATAAATAAATTCCATGATCTTCGTATCCAAGTACCAGTATATTTTGCATTTGTTTAAGATTTCTTTTGTATCTTTCAGTAACTTATTTATCTTTTATGAGCTTTATTGGAGTGTAATTGACAACAATAAATTGCACATATTTAAAGTATGCTATTTCACTGGTTTTCATATGTGTATATACCTGTGAATCTGTCACTACAATTCAGATAATGAACATATCAATCACTCCAAAAGTTTTCCTTACGTGTTTCTATAAACTCTCTCTCGTGCCCTCTCCCACAGCCCAGGCAGCTACTCATTTGTTTTCTGCACTGCAGTCTAGTTTTCTTTCTATGGAGATTGTTAACATGAACTTTTATAGCATGTAGTCTTTATTTTAGTTTCTTTCACCCAGCGTAATTTGAGATTCATTCATATTGATGCATGTGTGTTACTAGTTCATTCTTTTGTATCCACTACTAGTATCCCAGACCAAAGTTTGCTTATCCATTCTCTTGTTGATGGACATCTGGGTTATTTTGAGTTTTTCATGGTATTTGGAGTATTTTTGAAGTATTGCAAATGAAGCTCCATAAACATGCATCTGCAAGTCTTTGTATTGTCGATGCACACAGTTCCTCTTGAGTAAATACCCAAGGTGGATGGGCCGGATCTTAAGAAATGGCCAAATTCTTTGTCACAGCGGTTGTACAACTCTATATTCCCAAAAGCGGTGCCTGAAAATGCCTATTTCTCCCCACCCTTGGTAAAGTCAGTCTTACCAAGTTCAGCCATTCTGATAGGTGACTAGGGTATCGTCTGGTCTTACTTAGCTTTTCCCTAATGACTACTGAGAGTGAACAAACAGGTTTCCATGTCCATATTTTCCACCCCTATAACTTGGGGAAATGGCTCAAATTTTTGCTCACATTTTTAATTGTTTTATTATTTTTATTGAATTTTAAGTGTTTTTATATATGTTGGGTACAAACACTTTTTCGGATATAAAATTGAAAAAAGTGTTCCTTGTCCATGGCTCATTTGCTCATTTTCCTCATGGTAGCTTTCTAAGGCAAAAGCTTTTACTTTTGATGAATTGCAATTTACCAACTTTTTTTTTTCTTTTTTGGACCATATTTTTGGTGTTATATCTTATAAATCTTTGCTTAACCTCTGATCACAAATAGCTTTCCCTATGTTTTTAGCTAGAGTTTTTATAGTTTTAGGCTTTATATTTTTATCTATGATCCATTTAGAATTAATTTATGTATATGGTCCAAAATACGAATTGAAGTTCATTTTGTGGCATACATATAAAAATTATCCCAGCATAATTTAAGAAGGACTATACTTCTTCCATTGAATTACTTTGACACCTGTATCAAAAATCAATAATTATGTATGGGTTCCTTTGACTTAATTATCAATCTCAATGCCACTATCTCACTCTGCAGATAACTTTAACTTTATTTAAAGTCTTGAAATCAGATTGCAACCCAATTTTATATATATATTGTATGCTGTATGGTGGGGTCACATTTCATTGTTTTTCCATGTGAGTATCCTGTTATTGCAGCACCATTTGTTGAATTTTTGTTTGCTTTGCTTTGGGGAAAGTGAATGGACCAGGAATTGAATCCCAGTCTCCCGCATGGCAGGTGAGAATTCTACCACTAAACTACCCTTGCATCCCCTAAGTATATTTTTTAATGTACTTTTAATTGGAGAAGTGGTAGGTTTACAGGAAAATAATTCAGATCCAATTATATTCTTTTACTAAGTTTCTCTGATATTGTAAGTCCTTGTTTTTCCATATGAATATTGGAATCAGTTTGTCAGTTTTTAAAAACTACCTACTGGAATTTTGGTAAATATTGTATCAAATTTATAGATCAATTTGGGAAGAATTGACATCTTAATGATACTGATTTTTGATCCATGAATTAGGTATATTTCTTGATTTATTTGGGACTTCTTTAATTTCTCTAAGCATTTTTTAAAATCTCTTAAATATTTGTACCTAAGTATTTCATACTTTTGATATCATTATAAAGTGTTGATTTATTTCAACTTTTGATTGTGTTTGTTAGTATATAGAAATTCAACTGATTTTTGTGTATCAATTTTTTGCCTTTCAACCTTGCTATAAATTCAATTCTTTATTCTTGCGTGTGGGCCACAGACCCCATCAGATTTTGAAGAAAGACAATGTTGTTTGTGAATAAGGAGAATTTTACTACTTTCAGTTTGGATGACTTGTATTTCTTTTATTTGTCTTACTGCGTTTGCTAGAATTTCCAGTATAATGTTGAAAAGAAGTGGTTATATTGATTTTATATTGCCGCTAGTACAAATTATCGTAAACTCAGTGATTTGAAACAATGAAAGTGTATTATATCGCATTTATGTAGGTGATAAGCCGGGCACAGGTCTAAGATTGAGGGGTTGACAGGGGATCTTCTTCTCTCTGCAGGCTCTTAAAGAGAACATTTTTCTTGACTGTCCAGTATCTAGAACCCATCTGCATTCCACAGCATTTGTTCCTCTTTCTCTACCTTCAAGCCAACACGGCAGTAAAGTCTTTCCTACATAGCATCACTCTAAACTCTTCTGTTTCCCTCTTCATTTTAAGAAGACCAAACCAGACAGTCCAGGATAATCTCTCTTTTTTAATATCAGCTGATTAGCAACCCGATTCCATCTGCAAGCTGAATTCTCCTGTATTAGGTAATGTAGCATATTTATAAGTTCTAGAGATAAGTTAGTGGACATCTCTGGGGAGCCATTTTTCTCCTTATAATGGTGGTAAAATAGGCAACCATATGTTTTTTAAGATCACCATATGAGTTTTCAGTTATAGTTTATTGAAGAATAGTGAATTATGTCAATTGATTTTCAAATGTTCAATCTTCAGAGGAACCACACTAGGTCATGATATATTATCCTTTTTTACTTGTAGTTACACTCAATCTGTTAAAATAATGTTTAGAATTTTTGCATCTATCATCATTGAAATATTGTTTAAATGTGTGTTTTTTTTTTTGCTTGAAATGTCCTTGACCACTTTTGATATCAGAGCAACATCAACCTCTGAGAATGAGTAAGTAAGTATTTCGTCACCTTCAATTTTCTTGAAGAGTTTTTATACAATTAATATTTTTTTGTGTAAGTAAAAACTTTTGGTAAAAACTCATCTTCTAATATAGGTGTTTATACTATGAATTTCTAAATATTGCTTTAGGGGATCCCACATAATTTGGTATGCTCTATTTTCTTTCATTCAGATTATAACAGGCAGCATTCTGAGATAGCCCCCAAGATTTCTCCCCATGCCCCCAGGAATAGACACTGTCTACTGTCCCCTGCCTTTGAGTGTGGGTGGGATCTTTGAATAGTAAGTGATGTCACTGTGATTAAATTATGGATATGGCAAAAGTAAAGGGAATTTGCATAGGTAACTAAGGTCTCTAATCCATTGAGTATGAGTTGCTTAAAAGGAATGTTACCCTGAATAGGTCTAACCTAACTAGGAGACTCCTTTAAAAGAGCATCCTGGTTTCTCTGAAGTTAGAAACTCAAAGCAGCAGAGACGTTCCCTCTTGCTGCTTTTGAGGAAGCAAACTGCCATGAATTGCACAACTACAGGGAAGTGAGGTTTGCCAACAACCTAAGGAGGCTGGGAAGCAACTTCCTCACCAGCTGAGACTCCAGATGAGAATGCAGCATGATTGACAACTTGATTTCAGCCTTGTGAGACTGAACAAAGAAGCCAGCTAAGGCAGCCGGGATTTCCAGTGTACAGAAACTGTAAATGGTCTGTGTTTTAAGTTTCTAAGTTGATGGTAGTTTGTAATGCAGGAATAGAAAACTGATATACACTTCAAAATACTTTGCTTTTTCTTTTGAGTTCTTCATTTTATCATGAATTATTTAGAATTGTAATTTAGTTTTGAAATATTTAGGGATTTCCCAGAGACCTTTATGTTATTGATTTGCAATTTAAATCCACTGTGGTCAGAGAAAATACTTTGTATGATTTAAATCATTTTAAATGTATTGACACTCTTTATGCCCTTTAATGTAGTCTAGTTTACCAAATGTTCCATGTGTACTTGGAAAAATATGCAATCTGCTATTGTTGGATGGAATGCACTAAAATGCCAGTTTGTCTAATTAGCTGATGTTATTAAGTTTTCTATTTTTTCCGTCATCTTATTCTCTTTATTATTGTGAGAGGGATGTTGAAATCTCTGACTAAAATTGTGGATTTGTCTTTTCAGTTCTATCAGTGTTTGCTTCCAGTGTTTTGAAGCTCTGTTATTAGGTACATAAAAACTTCTAGGATATCAGGGGCTCTCAATGCATTTATTCCTTTATTATTAAAAAATTATCTTCTTTATCCCTGGTAATATTATTTACTCTGAAGTCTTTTATGATATTATATCACTACTCATAATATTTATGTTTTACATCCTTTTTCATTTAACCTCATTTTGTGGATATGTGTATATATATTGACTTTTTAAGCAGCCTGTAGTTGATTTTTGCTTTCTTATTCCTTATGACTAAGTCTGTCTTCATAAACTGGGGTCCTTAGACTATTTATATATAATGTGACAATTTTTATGGTCAGCCTCTATTACCTTGCTTTTTATTCTTTAATCAGCCCATCTGTTCTCTTTCTCTTTATCTCTTTGTCTGCCTTCATTTTTGTTATTCCATTTTATCTCCTTTGTTGGTTTTTTAGCAATAATTTAATAGGTGAGTTAGCATTTAGAATACATACTTTTAGCATACCATTTAGATATCGATGACAACCTCAGTTGTAGACACATGTATCTAGTTGTCTGTTGCAAATTTCCACTTGGGTGTTTTGCACCCTCCTCCAGGAATTCTGCCAATCTCACACACTGTCACCCAGCTCATTGTGCTATTTCCCCACTGTCTTTGGTTTCTGGATGCTAATTCCTTCTGCCCTTAACTGTCCTTTATAGGCTTGTCCATTTAACTATGTAATTTGATCTATCTGCCACCTCCCTTTACTTCTGGCCTAATTCCCAGCTCCAGTCTCTCTTGGCCAGTTCTCTATGCTGCCACCCATAGTATGGAAATAACCATGAACAAACTTCTATGTTGCTATATTACTATGATTAGTATCATAGAAAATAATAGTTTTATTTAGTTTTGTCAAATTTATCAGGCTTCTCAGAGTAAAGATTTTGTAAAAATTAGAATCTCAGGACTGGAAGACATATTAAAGATTCAATAACTATTTACAGATAGCATAATTTATTGCTACACACACATAGTTACACATGGCTTAAAGTTTTCAGGAATTGTGTACACCAAAAAATTAGTAAAATGTTGTATGTAAGTCAAAGGTAGATCGTCAAAATTCCTAATATTTAGCTGGACTTCACTGTTTTATTTTTAAATAAAAATACTGTCCTATTTAGTCCACTAAACTTACACTAACATAAATTGCACTGTTAACTTTCAAACTTGAATAATTAAATAATATTCAAAAAGGCATTTTGTGACTTATTTTTAGACTATCAAAATTGTACATAAATCATCTCTGCGTAATTGCATTTATATTTCAACAGATCAACCTTAATTATATTATTTTTCTAAATAGAGTTCTAATGGATTTCAACATTTTTATTTCACTATTCAAACATATAGGCCATATATTTGATAGTCCACAAAATCTCTTTTCTCCACAAATAATTTTTAAGAATAAATTATCTTCATTCTTTGATTATTTTGTTTTGCTTTGTCTTTTTACAAACAAACAAAATTCTCATATAATAAGTAATAGTTGCAAGAAATTATAAGATATATTTTTCTCCACCATATATCTCTCCTCAAATACCTAATTAGTCTGGAATAAATGTGATGAGCAATATTTTGACACATTATGACCATGCTAAGCTTTGGAAATAAATTTTAACCCTTCTGTTTCAAATGGAATCTCATTATGAACTGTAAAGATTTGTTTACATTCTAAATTGATCCAGCTGTTACATGCATGGACGATACTAGAACACAGGGGAATGAAAGAGAAAACAAACACTGATATCTACAGTACAGAAAACCTTTTGTTTAGTTGGAGGAGGGAGGGCTCGAGTGACTTGGGTAAAATATAAGTAAAATAAAATAATATAAAATAGAATAGCTTTGCATGGGCCAGTAATTTAGTTTGACACTAACACAAATAAAATACTCTGTGCCAGGACCATATGACAGCTAAACCTATGGGTGACACAGGAAAAACAACAGAAACAAAAAATGAGTACATAATATTTGGAGTCATCCCAGAAGAAATATTGTGGAATATATTTAAGATAAATCTCGGGCAGGATTTTGTTAGACGAAAGTTTGGGAGTAGAGGCAACATATATTTTATACAAACAAACGTAAATATTGGCAAGCACAATTCAGGAGAGGCAGATTATATGTTAAAATTATTTAGATTTTGAATTCTTGAATAAGTGAAAGGAAAGCAAGTCCTTGTAGCATATTGGAAAGGACAACTAAAATGATATTTAGTATTTGTTGGGAAATAGAAGATAAATCATGAGTGTTTTTGCATGTGAATTACTGTAATCAAAATGGTTTTAATTGAATATAAGTGGAAGGATAACAGAAGCGTGGGGAACTGGAAAATTTAGTATAGATGAGACTATTATAAGAGGCTGCACATTAATCATAGACCTAGCCTTCAGGATTATCTCCAAGGAAGGGTATGCATCAGAGTGCCAAAATTCATATGGAAGTGAATTAGTTTCTTTCAAGGGAGCATCTGACATCAGCTATCATCTCAAATATTACTTTTCTTAGATATATATGAATATGTATCTTTCTATTTTGCTTTATTTGTTAAAAGATAAAAGATATTTATGGCACCATAACATGATTTAATAACATATTTAGTTACAATATGTCTTACAAAATAGGAAACAAAAAGCCTTTGCTAAAAATTCTCAATAAAACATTAAGAAGTATGGCATTTTTTAAACAAAAAGATAAAGAATCATGTATCCTAACTGAGATACATGTTGTGTTTAAAAGGAGGCTAGGACATGAAACAATAAGAAAACAAAAAAACATGCTAACATATTTGAAAGTTTTGTTAAAGGTGGTAAATAGCAGAATGAGAAAATACGACAGTAAAAGGTCACAAGAATGGAGAGTCGCAGTATATGAAAGGACACATGGTCCATTTTGTCACTAAAAAGTCTAAATAAATATGGTGCAAACATGATATCTTATCAATGTTGCAAAGAAGTTAACTTTTCATTCAAGAAATTGTAGGTTTTCAGAAAAATATTGAGGAAATTGAGTTCCCATATACCCCACTCAAATACACACAGTTTTCCCTACTATTAACGCTTTGCTTAGTGTGGTTCCTTTCCTAAAAACTGAAATATCTCATTATACTATTCACTGTAGTCAGTAGTTTACATTAGGGTTCCCCGTTTGCGTTGTAGAATCCTACGTTGTAGTTTTTCTAAAAGTTTTATTCTAGTGGCATGTAAACTACCTAAAATTTTCCCTTTTAACCCCACTCAAACCTACAATCCAGTGGTGTTAATTACACCCACAATGTTGTGTTGCCATCACTGTCATTCACTGCCAAATTTTCCCATCATCTCAAATAGAAGCTCTGTACATTTTAAGGCTTAACTCCATATTCCCTACCCTTACCCCACCACCATGTAACCTCTACTATAGACTATGCTTTATGAGTTTGCTTATTCTCATTTTTTCATGTAATTTTGTGTCTAGCTTATTTCACTCAACATGATATCTTGAAGGTTTATTCATGTTACTGCATGTGTCAGAACTTCATTCCTTTATACAGCTGAATAATATTCCTTTGTGTGAACAAGTCACATTTTGTTTATCTTTTCATCAATTGATGGACCCTTGTGTTGCTTCCATGTTTTGGCAATTATGAACATTGGTATGCAAATATGTGTTCAAATGTCTCCTTCTGGCCCTTTGGGATGTATATCCAGAAGTGGGATTGTCAGGTCATGTGATGATTCTATCTTTAACTTTCTGAGAAACCAATAAAGTTTCCCATCAGCAGAAGCACCATTTTGCATTCTCAGCAGCAATGAGCAAGTGCTCCTATTCCTCTACATACAGTCCTCTCCAAAACCAATTAATTTCCTTTATCAAAAAAATTATAGTCCTTCTAGTGGGTCTGAAATGGTATCTCATTTTAGTTTTGATTTGCATTTCCCTAGTAGCTAATGATGTTAAGCATCCTTTCATGTGCATTTAATCATATGATATCTTCTTTCAAGAAATCCCTATTCAAGTCTTATGCCCACTCTTCAAGTGGGTTGTTTGTTTTTGTTATTGAGTTGCAGGATTTCTTTATATATTCTGGACACCAAATCCTTCTCTGATATATGGTTTCTAAATATTTTCTCTCAGTTTTTGTTTGCCTTTTTACTTTTATGAAGTTCTCTGACACACAAAAGGATTTAATTTAAAGAAGTCCCAACTATATTTATTTTTTTCTTTTGTTGCCCATGCTTTTCATGTAAAGTGTAAGAAGCCACTGCCGAATATAATGTCCTGAAGAGGTTTCCTTAATGTTTTCTTCTAAGATTTTTCTTAAGTTTTTGCTCTTCCAGTCCATGCACATAGAATATCCTTCCATTTATTTATGTATCCATTGATTTATTATAGCAATATTGTATAATTTTCCATGTATAAGTCCTTTATATCCTTAGTTGAATTTATCCCTAGACATTTTATTATTTTAGTTGCTATTGTAAATGGATTTTTTCTTGATTTCCTTTTCAGATTCTTTAAAACTAGTGTATATAAACACAACTGATTTTTGCATGCTGATTGTTCCCTGCCACTTTGCTGAATTCATTTGTTAGCTATAGTAGCTTTTTTTTTGCTGAATTTTCAGAATTTTTTACATAGAGAATCATATCATCTGCAAGTAGGGAAATTTTACTTCTTCCTTTTCAATCTGGATGTCTATTATATCAGAATATTTAAAGAAACCCTGCAACTGAACAACAAAAAGCCAAACAATCCAATTAAAAAATGGAAAAAGGACCTGAATGAACAGATCTCCAGAGAAGATATGCAAATGGATATGAATACCTGAAAACGTGCTTAATGTTATAAGCCATCAGGGAAATGCAAGTCAAAATTACAATGAAATACTATCTCATACCCTCTGGAATGGACACTATAAAAAAAGAGACTATATGTTTTTTAAATATTAAAAAAAGACATATTTGAATTAAAAAATAAATCTTTTACATTGTTGAGCTGACTTACTTTTAAAAACTTATTTTGAAATATTTTCAGACTTTCAGGATATTTACCAAAAAATGCAAATTCTGTATAAAGAATGCCAATATATCCTTACCTCCCCAGCTATCAAGATCCAATTTTAACATTTTGCCACATTTACAATATCATTCTATCATCTATGTATGTATGCATGTATCTATCATCTATCATCTCTAGCTACCTGTCTAATCATCAATACATTTTCTCAACACTTCACCTTACATTGTATACATCATGCTCTTTGAACACTTAATATTACTATGTACATTTCCTAAGAAGAAGGATATTCACTTACCTAACTACCTCAAGTGCAGTTATCAAGTTCAAGAAATGTAGCATTGACATAAAGCTTACAGTGGATATTCCAATTTTGTCATATGTCCCAATAATGCTTCCACCCCCTTTCAGCATTTTCTCTTGCTTTGCTAAATCCTATTCAGGACCATGTATGGAATTTAATTTTCATTGTCTCCCTACTTGTACTTTCTTTCTTCTCATTTTTAATTGTGGGAACACATATAAAACACAAATGTCTCCAACTCAGCAACGCCCAAGCACATCCTTCAATTGGATTAATCACCTTCATAATATGACACTGCCCTCACCACCTTCCATTACGGAAATCTCCACACATAGAAGCCCTGTGCCCACTGTGCATTAACTCTCCACTCCCCAGCCCCATGCCTGGAAGTGTGTTCTCTAATTTCTGTCTCTAGGATCTTGCATATTCTCAGATGTTTTCTCTGGTGTTACCATGGAACTTAAATTTAATATCCTAAATCTATGGCAATCTTCTTTCAGATCTTTGAGGATTTTAAGAAGTGGAGTTAGAAACCAAAAGTACAGTACTATTGGCATTTATACCTACTCATGGCACTACCCTCACTGGAGATACTCATTTCTGCATGAGGCTTCGATCTATTGTCTATTATCCTTTTTTTTTTAACCTACAAAACTCCCTTTAGTATCTCTTGTAAGGAAGCTCTAATGATGATAAAGTCCCTGAGATTTTATTTATCTAGGAATGTCTTAGTCTTTCCCTCATATATGAAAGAAAGTTTTGCCAGATATAGAATTCTTGGTTGACAATTTTTTTCTTTCAGTATTTTAAATATTTCATCATACTAGCTTCTTGCTTCCATGGCTTTTGATGAGAAATAGCACGTAATCTTATTGATTCCCCCTTGTCCATGACACGTTGCTTCTTACGTGTGACTTTTAGAATCCTCTTTTGTACTTGATAATTTTATTTTAATATCCTGTACAGTGGGTTTATTTGGGTGTCCCCTGTTTGTCTTTCATAGGAGCACTTGGATATCCATGTCTTTCATTAAATTTGAGAAACTTTCTGCCCTTATTCTTTGAATAGTCTCTCTATCCTTTCTTTTTTTCTTCTCCTTCTGGGACTCCTCCAACATGTATATTGGTACCACAAATTTCTCAGGCTGTGCTCACTTTTACTTATTCTTCCTTTTCTCTGCTCCTCTGACTCAATGATTTCAATGACCTTCATGTTCTCTGATCCTTTCTTCTCTTACCTACGCTCTGATGTTGAACCCTTTTAAGGAATGTTTATGTTCTATTACCGTACTCTTCAGTCTGTTTGGTTCCTTTTCATAATTTCCATGTCTCTGTTGATATCTTGTGTGTCCAACTATCATTTTTCTCATAATTTCCTTTAGTTCTTTGTCCATGTTTTACCTTAACATATTCTTTGTCATATACAGGAACACTTTTTAAAAGGCTTTTTCTGGTATAACCCAACTCTGATCCTCCTCGTTGTTACTTTCTAATGCTTTGATCTCCTCCTTTGCCCATGCCATCACTTCCTGATTCTTTAACTGTTTTGTAATTTTGTTGTATAAACTTCGGTATTTTGACTTTTAAATACGCTATCACTGGGATTTAGTCAGAGGTATCTGTTCATTAAGCATGTATCAAGACAGTGTTAAAATAGAACTTTCCTTGAATTCCAGGAGTTAACAAAGCAAAAAAAGGCAGAAAAGAAAACAGCTTCCTCAGTCTTTTCAGATTGACCTTTGTGAGTGTTTTTCTTCAGGGTTTATTCATGCAATGAGATTAAGGCATAGTTTCAGGCCAAAGTGTAAGGGTCTTCCTGTCCCACTCTGTGCTTGTGTCTTGTCTTGAGTATGCACATGTGACCCCAGTAATTCGCCTGTTTACATTGTTCCAAATGACCCCTCTTTCCCATCCAAAATCAGGGACACTGCACTGCATTCCCGACAGCCAGCAGGCCCTTGTGCCAGGCAGCACGAATCGACTCTCCCACAGTGTTCTGTAGGAGAGCTTGGTGACCTGCCTTCTATATGCAGGGCAGGTTCTGGGATGGTGATTACCCCACACCACCCTCAGGAAGACTGATCCAGACATACACGCGCTCATGTGCATGGGGTAACTCTGCTCCACCTGGAACCGGGACCAAGGATTTACACTCGGAGTGCACTTGCTGCACACAAGGGAGATGGGGGCAGTCAGGTGGCCATACATCTTAGTAATTCACGTAGCTTTTTCCTTGGTTTAGCACTCACTCTTTTACTACAGTCTTTTAACTCTTTTTTTGGAGTTTTGGGGAAGATGTTTCTGCCAAATCTTGCTGGTTGTTCAAAGCTTGATGGAGCCTTGAGGCATCTCCATGAACCTTCTTAATAAGGCTAGGCTGATTCTCAGCATTCTGTAGGGACACCTTTCATTGTCTTAACTTCTTCCAAGCTCTGTTTTCATTCATTGCAATACACTATACACTTTAAAAGTGGAAGTCTTTGTTGTCCCATTTATTGAATTTTTATTACTCAATAAAGTTTTCAGATTGATTTTAGTCACTATGCTAAAACAAAATCAAAAGATTCAATTTAAAAACTTTCAATTCTAATGAAAACCAATTTAGAATGATTTACAAAATGCTTCTTCAGAAGCTCAAATTCTAAGACATTTAAAAAAACAAGGTTGATGCTATAAAACATTAAGAGAAAATCTATACTTCCTGTTATGATTGTGTTTTCATTTGGGTGTTTGACATGAATTTACGAGCAAAATAATTAAGGTCCAATTATTCTAAAAGCATATATGAAAATAGTATATTTCAGATACTAAAATTTCTATTTGACCCAATATTGTGGTTTTAACCTGAAAATATGAGTCATGTGAGGACATAAAGTACATTTTTTCCAAGGTTCCTGACTTTTGTATCTTTTTACTATAACACTCTGCTTCATATAACATAACAAAATTTGTAATAATCAAATTACCTATAAAACAATAATGTTGTCTTTAATTTTGTATTTTTACTTCAGTGTATAGTGAACTCAGATGAAAGTAAATATATAGTTATTGATTTACATCACAACATAAATGACAAGAACTCTAGCAAGCACATTCCGATTGCTCTCCATGAACTAATCCTCTGTTTCTATTTCATATCACCTAACCTAAAATTTCCCACATCCCTGTAGTCAGAATCATGACACAACTGGCTAGTACACTGTTCCAGTTTCCTAGCTGCTGGAATGTGATATAACAGAAACAGAACAGTTTTTATAAAAGGGAACTTATTAAGTTGCAAATTTATAGTTCTAAGGCTTTGAAAATGTCTACATTAAAGCAAGTCTATAGAAATGTCCAAACTAAGGCATCCAGGGAAGGGTACCTTGGTTCAAGAAGGCTTATGGCATTCGGGGTTTCTCTCTCAATTGGAAAGGCACATGGTGAACATGGTGAATCTGCTAGGTTTTTCTCCAGGCTTCTTGCTTCATAAAGCTCCCCCAGGGGCATTTTCCTTCATCTTCAAAGGTCTCTGGCTGCGTGGCTTTTGTGGCTCCAAAAGCTTTCTCCAAAATGTTTCCTCTTTTAAAGGATTCCAGCAAACTAGTCAAGACCCACCTGGAATGGGTGGAGCCACATGTCCCTCTAATCAAAGGCTAATACCCACAATTGGGTGCAGCACATCCCATGGAGATAATCTAATCAGGCTTCCAACCTACAGTGCTGAATGCAGATGAAAAGAAACGGCTGCTCCACAAAATGAATCAGGATTAAAACATGGCTTTCTATACATAATCTTTTCAAACCAGCACAGACACCAATTTCCCAGAAAGTGCATTTTTCCCAATAGTGCCAGAGACCTAAAGGAGTCAGATGCACTTCCCTCCTCTTGGTCTGAGCACTTCTCATTTTAAGCAAAGTGTCCCTGAAAAGTGAGAACAGGTTTTCAAGGCCTCTGGGAAGATTGGGAAAAGGGGGAAAGTTACCAGTTAGCCCTTCACATTTAACCATGTATAAAACTGAAAATATTTGCACATGCGTCTCCACTTATAGAGGAGACCATATTAGAAGCTGAAATAAAAGGTTGAAGTCTAATAAATCTATTAGAACTAGTAAAAATACTACCTGAATAAAATTTAAATAAAAACAGGACAAATACTGAGTTCCATAGGATGCCTACAAAATAGGCATAAACTATAACTTTTCCAAGCAAAACAGGATTTGTGATTTCCCTGTGACCACAAATTCTACTACTAGGCTTGTGCCATATACAATGTGCCATGGTCACCATAATGCATGTATTTGAGAGCTCATTTCTTACAAAATGATTGTAAAAAAAAAAACACAATTGTAAAGACTCGTTGTCTAAAAAAATTAAAATGCATGCATAAATTATGGCAACTTCACTAGTGCATTCATTCACAATGAAAATGAATGAAGCATGACTACCTGCAAAAGTATCAGAGAACATTACAAACATCATATTGAAAGACAGAAGTTAAAATCTCCATAAACTCCACATTCCGTCAACTGCCTCAGTGAATTGTTAAAATGGGGTTAGGTTACAGCCTCTATAAAAGACAGAACTTTGTAGCTTGAAACTACAGCTCTCACTTCCTCAACTTGTCCTGAGCTTGCAATTTATATTTATACTTTCCCTTTTCCACAACCCTTTCTAAATTTTCTCACTCTTGGGTAGTGCTTCAGCAGGTCCAGAGTGCTGTCTGATTAGTCAGCATGTATAATACTTGAGGCTACAGGGCTTTGCTTACCTTGCCTTTGATAAGTTGTGATTGCTACATTTATCCATGCACTGTTATCACAATTAAAACACCCAAAGATTCCACAACTAACTCTTCAAGTTTCAGGTATACCCTTTCCTGGCTTTATTACGTAACAGCAACCCTCATTCCTCATCAACCTTATACTACCAATAGTAGAGTATTACTATTCTTGGTCCGTGATCTAAAAAATTATTCAAGGTGATCAGTCAGCATTCAAAATCTTGGATTCAGACTTGTGTTCTCTAGTGATAGTGTTGTTCTCCTGGGAATAAGGGCCTCTAGCCAGCAGAGTATCAGTTTGGTAAGAATCAAAACACAATTTCTGAATGTGGGTCATAAGGCAATGTTTGAAGAAACCAATCTTACTTCCAACCTTTGGTCCCCAGGACCGTGCATCTTAATATATGGAGGGCCAAGCACCATATACTGACCAGCGCTTTGGTGAAGGCGGCATTCTGGAGGGCAACGCCCACATCTGGGGCCTTAGCTGAGTGTCAGTCTTAGCCCAACAATTTGGTTATGTGTCTGTTAGTGCACACACTTCACTATAAAATGACTCCCTTGCTCTGAGGCCATATTATGTGGCACTCAATGTCAGCATATCAGTCACTGTCTAAGCCCTTGGGTGGTAGTAATTATGAAAACAGTTGGGACACGGAAGTAAATTCATATCTGGAGTTAGACGTCTATTCCATTAAGGAAAACACCTCCAGTATCAGAGTGGAAAAGGGTCAATGCAATCAGCTTTCACCCACGTGGCTAGCTGTTCCCCTTAAGAGATCAGTGTGGATGAACAATCAACAGAACAGCCTTAGTGAGAGGAAGCACATTCTGTCAACCCCACGTATAGTCTCCATTTCTGTCAGCATAACTACTGATGGAGAAGTCATAAGATCTTGCCAACATGGCTGCCGTGGCTGATGCAAGACAACACAAAATGGCCTAACCCGCGACCGGCTTTCTTCCCGGAACTGGCGGTGGTTCACGCCAAAAGCGCTAACCTTGAATCTGCCCTCCACCTTAGCAACAAAGGCCACCAATCCCCGTCCGACACGTGTCCCTGCATGCTCCCAGCCTATGTCATCTTGGGCACTTTCTCAATAAAGCAGACGCCTTCCACTCACCTCTGAGGGTTGTCTCCTGAGTTGTTTCTTTGTGACTGTGTGCTGTGTGCTGTGTGCTTGACTCAGTATGGCCGCTTACCCCCAGCCATCAGCTACCAACAAACTACGCATACATGGGTCCATTGAACACAGCGAAATAGCTGAGCACGGAGAATGGCTAGCATTCTCTGATTAAGCTACCTGTCTACCAGGTTCCTGAGTCCTTCTGCATTGGATGCCCTCTGGTAGGTTCATCCACATGCCTCTACTTTAGACCATTCATTTATGTCTTTCAGTTTTGCTTCTTCAGGACCCTGACCACCCAACCATTTGTAACTACCTAGTAATCCATATATGTCTTTCTATCGGGCCAGTCTATATCTGTGAACTAGACCTGAATATTTCCCCGTGAGGAAATGAGTTTAAATTATGGGAGATGAGTCATTAAAACAGAGTTAATGCGGAGGTGACGTCAGAACTAGCTGAACCACCTGATCATGTGATTTTCTGGACCCTCTGCGAGTGCTTGAGTCCAATTCAATTCTTAGCCTACCATTTCTATCACACAATGGATTGTGGGTGCTTCTGCCCACACTAATGATGTGGAGGATCTGACAATATCCATTTGTCAATGATTACTTTGGGTTACATGGTCAATTGATGGCTAATGGTCAGGTACTCAGTCTCTATTAATGCTTAGTAAGATGCCAGAAAGTGCTTTACAAAGAGTGAGTAGCTCTTTCTTGCAGAAGTCTTGGCCGTTTTCAGGAACCTTAGAGATCTGCATTATGACTCTCCATTTGGGGTTTCCCAGAGATTCCACATAGCATTCTTATCAATAATGGATAACACTTTCAGGATCAGATGGGATCTGGCACACCTGCATGGACCTCCTGGAGAAGCCTCTCTTTCTTTGCGCCCCACTTAAAATCATCAAAGTTACAAGTTATCTGAATAATCCATAGGAACAATATTCCCAAATGCCTTATTCACCCTTCAAAATCCATAGAGGCCCACCAATATCTGTGCCACTTCGTGGTCAATGCTGCAATATGCAATGATTTTACCTTAACTTTGATGGGGATATTTTGGCAGCACCTTCCTGAACTTTTCAAATAAAAGTTATTATTGCAGGAAAGGCCAAGTGGAAAACCCTTGAAATTCCCACTACCAGCCAACACAGAAGATAAATATCGCAAAAAGTGCTTCTCAAAGGACTACAATTGTAACCAGGTTTTAAGGATCCATCCCCAAAATGTTAGTACTAGATCCAGGTTCCTTGTGAGATTAAATATTAAACATAATTTCACCTCTGGTACTCTGTCAGAGAATATGTTAATTAATACACAAACAAGAAAAAAATGACATAAGAAATAGGTAAATATTTATGCATAATTGCACTCATTATAGTAATAATATTATTTATAACACAAACTATCCAAATTGGGATTAAAGTTAAAGAAAAATGACATATCCTTCTAGGCATCTACAAAATCTGAATTACATAGGCAAAGAAGAAAAGAGGAATGCATAACTGTGCGTACAACCTAATATAAAACACAGAAAACGCATATTCATAGAGTAATGCCTGGAAAGACACGTGTCAAAACATGAATGAGTCATTTTTAGGTAGCAAAATTATAATAACTTCTGTTTACTTCTTTAAGGTCTTGACTGTTTTCCATTCTGGTCTTTTTTAAAAAAATCTATTTTTTCTAAAAAAGAAAGAAAATACAAAATTTAAAATTACATTATCAATATATAATACAAACTGCAAATTTTTATATATATATGTAAGGTATTATGCTTTAAAGAATCAAGCCTAAATTAATTTTGTGAAAATAGGTTGTGTGCAAAAATTTTTAAAGTATGTCCTGTATTAGCTTGGATTTAATTGAATGTATTAGCACAGAAATGAAGAGAACAGATATAAAACCATTTGAAAAATCCCTCCCCCCCACCCAAAAAAAAAAACTGCTTCCTTCTCCTGATTAAAGAAAATGTTTGACATTTGGCTTCAACACAATCTGATTTCTATCCAATTACCACCTATTGTTTTCTTTATTCTTAGAACCTTAATCTTATGGAACATATTTTCATGGAAAATTTGAGCAATTATTAAACTCAGGTTATTTTCAGCTCAGGTAACTAGCCTGAAGGAATATAACTCAATCAAAAGAAAATATAGATGGTTTTGCACTATTTATTAAAAAACATAGGATTTCAATAAAAATTCAATAGAGCATCTAATTTAGCACTGATTGAATTAAGTGATAAGAACTGTAAGGTAATGTCCTCATTATCTTTAGACTAGTCCAGCATGAGGCATGATTAGATTATTCACCATGTAAAGAAAACAAGCCAACACTCAGTATTCCTTTAGTAATGCAGAGAAGCAATTATTCCCAGTGCTAATGAGAGTAAGACTTCACTGTTTTTAATATGCTTAAAGAAGAGCTTGCTTTCTTGGCTATCCTCTAAGTTATAATAGGTATGTGGCAGTAATTTGAAAAGATAAATTGACTATTTTATCAAATTTAACAAAATGTTGTTGTTGTTAAATTAGCTTTAAAGGTGGCCAGATGGCAAGAAATTCTTAAAGAGACAGGTAAGTAACTGACAGGTATGAACCATGATAAAAATGAATGAAACAAAAAACATATATGATAAAAGGAGACAGACTATTAAGAAAGATTCAAGATCATATGTACTGGAGTCTGTCAGAGAAATGGCTACATTCAATGAAGCAGTATCCAGATAATTAAAACACAGATAGAAAGTCTTTAAAGACAGAAAATTTGAATAGGTTTAGACCAAGAGATAGCAATGGGTTCCATGAAGGTTGCTGGATGATCAAAGAAGTGTTTCCCAGTCTATGCGGAATAGTAAAAGAACTATAAAAATACTAGGGAACAGGTAGGTTCCTGGGGCTATGGAGACTATCTCTATTTACTTGGGAGACCTACCATGAGTATTAGAATTTGTCAGAAGTTGTACACTTCTGGAAAATGCTAATGTGTATTTATTTATAGCATGGGACTTGAGATGATTTTTTTTTCCTGTTGTTATAGAGAAGGCCAAAGCCCAAGCAAAACTTAGGAACCTAATGCAGAGAAGAGATAAATAACATCTGTTAAACTGACCAGTATTGTTATTTTACTCCAAGAAGAATACAGAGTACTCTCTCTGTCTTTCTCTCTGTCTCTCTCTCATTTGCTCCCCTTCAATTTTCTGCTAGAAACACTTCGAAAAGATATATAGACATAGATCTTCTTAGCTCAGGAAAATACCTTTTGTAGACAATCTTATTTAAATTATTTCCCTATCATTTCACATTGTTTAGTGTTTATAGGAAGGATCAACAGACTTTCTCTGTAAAGGGTCAGATAGAAAATACTTTAGATTTGGCCAAAGGATCTCTGTCTCAATTACTCAATCTTGTACATGTAGCACAAAAACAGCCTTGATGGTCTGTAAATGAATGGGCATGACTGTGTTTCCATAAAACTTTATTTATAAAAATAGGTGACAGTCTGAATTTTAGCCCAGGGGCTGTCATTTGCAGACCCTTATCTTCAATTATGGAGACTGTATCAGTTAGGCATAGACTAAACTTCCATACTAAATACCCAAATATAGTGACTTAAGGAAAATAAACATGTATCATCTTCAATGTAACTGTCTAAATTATGCAGTTCAGGGCTGGGCATACAACCACGCTGTGCTGGTTTGAAAGGATTTATGCTCCCTAGAAAAGCCATGTTTTCATCCTAATCAGTGCTGTGGGAGCAATGATTTCTTCTAATCTGTATTCAGTACTATAGTTTGGAAGTTTGATTAGGTTACTTCCATGGAGATGTGACTCAATCAGTTGTGGGTGTTAAATTTGATTAGATGGAGACGTGTTTCTACCCATTCTATGCGGGTCTTGACCAGTTTACTGGGCTCCTATGAAAAAGGAGACATTTTGGGGAGAGTTTCTTTTTGAGAACGAGGAGAGGGCTGCAGAAGCACGACAGAAGGACGAGAGAGAACCAGAGCCCACCTGCCAGTGACCTTTGGGGATGAAGAAGGAAAACACCTCCTGGGGAGCGTCATAAGGAAAGAAGCTTGGAGAGGAAGCCAGCGGATGCCGCCATGTTCGCCATGTGCTCTTCCCATTGAGAGAGAAACACTGAATGTCATCGGCCTTCTAGAACCAAGGTACCTTTCCCTGGATGCCTTAGATTGGACATTTCTATAGCCTTGCTTCAATTTGGCCAATTTCACAGCCTTAGAACTGTAAACTAGCAACTTATTAAATTCCCCTTTTTAAAAGCCATTCTGTTTCTGTTATATTGCATTCTGGCAGCTAGCAAACTAGAACACATGCCATGCTCACATCTGAGTGGTTTACATTTTCCATTGACCTCAGGTCTAGCTATGGGCTCTCTTGGCCCAGTGACTTTTATAAATGCATAGACGAGGTGTCTTCTGCCTGGGGTGTGGTGATGGAGAAGAAATAAGATAATCACCAAATCAAAAGAAACATGAAATAAAATGAACAAAAATCTTCCCCTTTAGAAAAGGAAATATTTGTAAATAGTTGTTACTGTTTCATAACCATGGGGCCCTCTGCCATGCCCAAGGGGCCAAGTTCCTTTCCGAGACCCTCGTTCTGCTCTCTAGGAGGACACCCTGTCTTCTGCCATCCTGAAGTTTCCCTCTGGATAAATAACTCTTCCCTGTCCATTATTGAGCAGCATCACCTATGAGCTGAACAGCAGGCGGTGGGGCCCCCTTGACCACACTGCATATGGTTCATACACTCATTTAGGGGCTTTGTGCCTGAGGTTACTTTAGAGAGGAAAACATTGAGTTCTGCATGTCAAGCTGCCGGGATCAGTGTCAAAAACTCAGAAGATTTCTAGACTATTTACTTTCAATCTGTTGCTTTTGAAAGTAACCAGAAGTCATGATCTGTTTTGGACATACAGATGGGTTTTAAGTCAACATTTCAACCATCTTACTTTAATACTAATACTCCACACACAGCCGACTAGAGATGATATGTGGTTGTGTAACTCAGTTCTGGCCTTTAGGTGACTGTGGACGTGATGTGTGTCACAGGGAGAACTCACCTTGAGAAGAACTGCGTGTGTTCTCCTCTGCTTGTTTTCTCCTTCCTCCTGGATGTGAGATGACAGCAACTGACCTGCCCTCTTGGGTTCAGATAAAGCAATGCTTAGTGCGGTCCAGCCATCTCACCTGGCCTGACATGCTCACGTTTTAACAGTTACAAGAGGAGAAATAAATAGGTCTCTCACTTAAACACTGAATCTTTGGGCCTATTTTTAGTCACCTAGTCTCTACCTTAACAACAGAGACCGTGCATTTAGGAGTTGCTATTGAGGCATTAGTATTTCTCAGGCAACCAATTGGTTTATAATCTGTACACTTTGTGTAAACAGAACCGGGAACTGCATTTGTGATGATGCAGGGCTGTAGATGTCAAAGGCACAAGGTCAGAAATACAGATGAAATAACCGCTTTGCTCTATTCACTTATGACGCATACACTATAAATGAAGAAGCTGTGCTTTCATCCCTAATGTCCTTCTTATGTGGAATGCTCTGAATTTTCAACAAAATTCTTCTGAAGGCAGTGTGACAAGCAAGGAGTTAGTGCAAAGCACAACTGCTTTGATCCTCTTCTTTAAAATGAGAAAAGGACCATGTCTATCCACCGCTAACACTCTTGAAATTTATTGAAGCCACAAAGCACATACTCAAGTGCAGGAAAGAAACCAGTGCTCAGGTGATGTCCATGTGAATATAAATATTTATTAGATCATGTTACTTATGATGAGCATAATATACACTTATTTATAACTACTCTTGTTGAGCATTTTATATGTGCCAAATTCTATAACAAGTTTAGAAGGAAATGAAACTAAGCTCAAGCTCACACAATTAGAAAAAGGCAAACTTGAAATTTAAATTTTTAACATTCAAGAAATGAAAAAATTCAATAGATGCTGTAAAGTTATTGATAACCACAACAAATGATAGGAGTTTAGTCTGAAAAGAATTTATCAAGGTTAATTATTTATTCATTCAGATCTGATAATTACAAGTTCATTTATTAATAAAGCTGATCTAGTTTGAATTTTTTCACCCAGATTTGGTGTTTCAGTTGACTGGGCACCTATTTTAATTGGTGATGAAAAGATTCTACTAGGATTTTGCCACATTTAAGATGGTATCTTTCTAGTTTCTGATCTTCCTCTTATGATTTTCAGATTTAAATAAACATCATGTGTGAGATGTTAAAACAATTAAGGAAGGAGTCATTGAGTATCACCTCTCTCTAACCTGAATCTTATTCCCCTGCAGGGACCAGTGAGTTACGATATATTTGGACAAAGTACGTTCTTAAAACCACTGAGCAATGAACCTTGATGTGGTTATGAGCATGAGCTCTGTGGCAGTTTGAAACTGTATGTGCCCCAGAAAAGTCATGTTTTAGTACTGATCCAGTCTTATGGGCTCAGACCTATTGTTTAGGGTGGGAAATTTTAATTGGATTGCTTCCATGGAGATGTGACACACCCAATTGTGGGTGTGACCTTTTGGTTAGATGGAGATGTGACTCCACCCATTCAAGGTGGGTCTTAATTAGTTTACCAGAGTCCTTTAAAAGGGGAAATATTTTGAAGAAACCTCTGATGCAGACACTTGGAGAACAGTTGCTTCAGAGCTGACAGAGATATGGATGTCTGGAGATGCTTGGAGTGCTGACAGAGAGAGCAGATGCCTAGACACGGGCAGAGCCCAGAAGCCATCACCATATGTTTTGCCATGAGATGCAAAGCATGGCAGAACCCAGAGATGTATCCCAGAGGAGCTAAGTGAAGGTCTGCAGATTGTTAGAGAGGAAACCACTGGCATCAGAAGCTGGAAGCAATGAACCAGAAACAAGGACCAGCAGATACCAGCCACATGCCTTCCCAAATCAGTCTTCCTTGAGCCAAGGTATCTTTTTCTGGATGCCTCAGTTAGGACATATTTATGACCTTAGAATTGTAAACATGCAACTTAATAAATTTCCCTTTCAAAAGCCATTCCGTTTCTGGTATATTGCATTCTGGCATCTTCAGCAAACTAATACAAGCTCTGAGGACACAGATGTCAGGCTGTGTAACATTAGCATGAGAATGAAACACATCCCACTTCTGAGATCCATCAAGTGTAATCAAGAGTAAGTTAAAGGGTGCGTTTCCTGATGTTTCAAGATAGGCCACAGAAGGAGGCAGCACTTTAGTACATTCTTCGGGTTGACAGGAAAATTGAAAATGAAAGGAGACATCTGAAAAAATGAAAGTAGTAATTATCTACCTCTGGACTTAGGATTAATTTTTTTAACCAAGTCTCAATAAATTATGTGTTTCCCATTAACATTCTCCTTTCTTTCTGAGTCTTTCAACTTAAAAATAGAGAATTTGGGGACAGCTGAAAGAAAATGGAAAAGTATACTTTGTGGCTTAAAGCCAAAGTAGAGTTCCTTTCCAACTGTGCTCTCACTAGAGTAAAGGGAAATGCTAGCTTTCGGTCTTTAATTTTAGAGAAGTCTTCACTCTTGGGGGTATAAATTGGATTTACTTTTCAAATAACTAGTTCCAACTATATTCTAGTGAATCCTTTCAAGATATCTTGGCTTGATTCCAGGATTTACATCACCTTGGGTTACAGGAACAACCTCATTTCAGTATTTGAGATGTTTTCTCTTTTTCACTTTTAAAACCTCATTCTCAACTCAATTCAGATTTTGATCTTTCCTTCAACCCAAGGCCAGGCTACAGCCCTAGCTGAGGCTCCCTACAATGGAAGTAGGTGTGCTGGTTTGGAACTGTTATGTGCCCCAGTAAAGTCATGTTCTTTTAATCCTAATCCAATCTTGTGGGGAAATACCTATTGTAGGCTGGGATCTTTGATTAGGTTGTTTCCATGTAGATGTGAACCACTCAGTTGAAGGTGTGACCTTTAAGTTAGATTATTTCCACAGAGTTGTGGCCCCTGCCCATTTAAGGTAAGTCTTAATTCGTTTAGTGGTGTCCATAAAGTAGCTCCTTCAGAGGGAAAGAACTTGGAGCTGACATAGACACAGACGTTTGGAGATGAAGACAGAAATACCCCAAATGCTAAACAAAGACTCACAGAAATAGCCAGAATCTGGAAAGAGACAAGAGGAACTAAGAGATGAAATCCAATGTTTGCCCAACAGAAGCTAAGTGAGGGCCCACTGACGCTTTGAGAGAACGTCCCTGGGGACAGGAGTCGTTTGAGCCCAGAAACCAGGAGAGAGGGCCAACAGAGTTCACCGTGCGCCTTCCTCTGCAGCGGAGGAACCTGGATGCACTCGGCCTTTCTTGCACTAAGGTATTTTTTTGTTGATACCTCAATTTGGACATCTTCATGGCCCTAGAATTGTAACTTGCAACTTAATAAATCACCTTTATAAAAGCCAATCCATTTCTGGGATATTGGATTCTGGCAGCTTCAGCACACTGAAAAGGTCGGCTTTAGAACACTTCTTGCCTTGTTCTTTTCTACTCATGAATCACCCTTGTGAGAGATACAAGTACCATGGAGAGAGCCTAAGGTGATCCAATTTCTGACATCTCAGTAAAGACCTCGTTGAGATTTATTTGTTTCTGACTGATGGTCATTTTTTCTGATGTGCTGCTCTTCACGTGGGTATTTCCATGGTACATGGCACCAAGTTGGGTATACCTTTGCTTGACTTATTACTGATGGTCCCTTCACCTCTACTAAGCCTCCTACTGTTAATATGGAGCCAAGGGACAGCAGAAGTTTATCCTTACCAAGGGTCCAGGGACAGGGTGGATGACCCATTATTTTCTTCCCATACACACCAAAGCTACTTCCCCTGCAATCACTTTGGCTCAAGTTTTTTCACTGGTTGCTCCATTTCAACAAATACCCACATCAGAAGTAGGCAGAACCCTTTAGTCTAAATAGTCACTTCCCATTTTTTTTTTTTCCCCAGGAAAGAAGGAGGAAACTAAAAGGAAGAAGAACTAAAAATTTAGTTTAAAAAACTATATGAATAAGCCCCCAGAAAATTCTCAGGATCAACTTCACCACTCTCTGTTTTTGTCACAAATCCAGGGTGGGTTAGGATCTGATGCTCAGCAAGCATAAAATTGGAGAACAAGGTACCAACATGACTTTTTACTGGTACCTTTAATCTTTGCGAGTGATTTTCTCAAAGCCACTTGGCTTTGTACCTCTCACGCATGGACCCAGCACTCACTAAGAGAGCGATCACTTTCTTGGCTCTATTCTTATGTTAGCTTGGGTGGGGGAGGGTACGTAGGGGGGAGACAGAGTGACAGAGCTGTAAGGCCTCTCAATTAACTCTGAGGAGAAGCAGGTGTTCTCATCTACTGGTGGGGTTTTCACCTTAGATTTTGGGGTTCTTAACAATTATATCTTCAGCTTTGGATGACGGCATCAATTCAGGACAACAGGAAAAATCCCACTCTTGAATCTAGAGGACTGCCTTAGACACTCTGAGCGCCCTGATATGAATCACTCACTCGACTAGCTGTTATAGATGACAAAGGTACCCCAAGAAAACCAAATCCTACTACTCTCTTCAGAGAGCACACAGAGGTCTCTTCAAATAGGAGGGAGTGCAGACTTCTGCTCTTAACCACTCTTCCAATGCAGCTAATGGAAGAAGAGGATAAGAGTACAAATCACTTTAATAAGTACAAAGTAAAGTGCAATTACTTTGGCAGCTGAGAGAGACCGAATTCTTAAAATCAAGTCATCAAATACAAACCTGGAAGAGACTTTAGAGACCGTATAAGACAAATCTTATTTTATGTTGAAAAAAACCAAAGGGCAGAGCAAGGAAGGGGGCTGCTCAAAGTCCCCCATTATTTTAGTATTATGGGGACTAAAAACAAGATTTCCTGATAACCAGTGATTTCCAAAGAAATTCTGAAGTCATTTTTTCAGAATCCTTTCTTTTTTTCCTCCCATAATAGTTTTCATCTGTGGTCTCAGGGCTAGTCCTGTATTTGTACAATTTGAAAGAAAGAATACTATTTTGAAATTATTGGCATTCAGAAAACAATGATAATAAAGCAAAAAATAAGAGCATAGAGGGATAGATAGAATGATTCACTGAAACAACAAGCTAAAAGTTATGATAGGAAAAATATTAAAGAATTTGTTTTAATTGGTAATGGATATCATATAGTTAGAATTCTTTTCAGTTATTCTGCCAGGGTGTAAAACATGCCAAGATTCATAACCTGCCCAAACTTTCAAGACTACTCACAGGCCTGATAGCATTTTTTTTTCTGAAGTTTATGCCATATGTATTCCAGATAGAAAACAATGTGAATAAATGTTCCCAATATGACTCACCCCAAAATATATCAATAGTTTAAGTATTTTAAAAGTTGAAGTGAAAGAATAAAACTATATAACTGAAATATTCAGTATGAGAAAAGCTTCAAATGATATAGATTAAAATGAAAGACATCTTCTAGTCTTTGTAAAGTGAAAGCATGGGGTGATTTTCTTTTTCTTCTTAAAGTATGAATTTTTAATCATCCTATTAAATATTTTGGCATAACGTAGATTTACTTTCCCTTTTCTTCCTTTGCATTGATCCTGTAAGCAATAAACCTCGCCCAGAATTAGTGTCAATATATATTTAAGGACTCCGAAAGGTTATTTTAGTTATATGTCCTGTCATGACAAAGAGCTGACTTTAAGATGGCATCTTTTATATTGGTTGTAATCTGCCTCAAATATAAAAACTGTTTTCTAATTAGCTCACATTTCCATTGCCCTAAGAGATTCTGTAATTAGACATCTATAAACAGTGGTGCAGTTATAGTTATTTTTAATTGCTTTATTCCTAATGAGGAAGCATTTTGGAATAACTTGCCACATTGAGGGAGTCATCTTGATTAAAATAATGTCCTAAAATACTTGCTCCTATCCCCAAATAACTAAAACAGCAATTTTTCCTCCTTCTCATTTTGTCCATCAAGGGTAATCTGTGGTCCTGCATTGGCTCCCCGCTAAAATAATTTGACAGTGGAATTGCTGTTCAGTCATTTTTCCAGCGTGGGTGAGATTCACAGGCACATTTGGGATTGTAGTGTTATTGACAGAGAAAGGACAGGGGGCCATGAACATTTGGGGTGTTGGAGGGAATGCAATTGATCAACCAAGTTCAAGAATACCATGTGTAACCGCTGTGTCAAAAAGTATGCACTTAGGTCACATCCACATTTATACTGAAATTATGAAATGCTACTAAAGCAACACATAGACCTAAGTGCCCTTTTAATGACTTCCTGTTATTACTGAGAATCCCCAAGTTTTGATCTTAGTAACAAATCTCTTACATCCTTGTGCTGGGGCCTCCTGTGTCAGTGATCAGGTTCTTGACATTTCCTCCAGTGCCGGCTGTGAGATTGCCTGTTGGGCAGCAATGGGAATGTTCTCTGTTCTTCTAAGGACACCGCTAGCATGAACACCAGGGCAGGGCTAAGTTTCTTGCAAATGTTGGGGAACAGGTCACTTCCCAAATTGGTCACACAGTGTCCATAAAAAGCACTCTTGTGAAAAGAGTTCCTTGAGCTTCTGGCACTCTGCTTTTTATATCATGGTAGCAACTTCTTAGATCTAAGACTCCTACTATAATTCCATAGGATTAAGAAATCTTTTTCTCTTTTCTAAGCACAGAGAAATCTTCATGCTTTTACCAATGGGGAAATTAGTTTATTTCCTTAAGCAACATAGTTTAAAGTGATTGAGTTCTGTTTAATTTATAACATTTAACCATACCCCAAAGTTTCACCTCTACAAACCAGACTTCCCAAAATTAAATTTGTATACCTAAAAGACCTGGTTTTCCCAGAAGAAAAGGAACAGTCTTACCTAATGTTTAGTAACTTCTCATCTCTTTGAAGAAGCTTTGAAATGTCAGTCTTTACTTCCTGGAGACATCATACTCTTGGATTCAGTAATAAGGCACCAACGCATGAGGACTTCATTTACCTATAGTCCCTGAAAAAAGAAATTTCTCTCATTTTATGTCCTAGACATGGATACTCAGACAAGATGTTTCAGTTTGCTAATACTGCCACAATGCAATACACCAGAAGTGGATTGACTTTTACAAAGGGCATTTATTAGGCTACACATTTACAGTTCTAAGGCCATGAAAATGTCTGGATTAAGGCATCAACAAGATGATACCTGGACTCTGAAGAAAGGCCACCAGCATCTGCAACACTCTCTCAGCTGGAAGGCACATGGCTGGTATCTGCTAGCCCTTGCTCCTGTTTTATTGTTTTCATCTTCTGATTCCAGTGGTGTTCTCTCTGTGTCCCGTGGGTGTTTTCTCAGCATTTTTGGGACATTTCTCTCTTTAAGTGTCTCCAAATCCTCTCTTAGCTTCTCTAGGGCAATCTCTGGATTTCATCTCTTAGCTTAGTATCTCCTGGGGTATTTTGTTTCTCCAAGTATCTGTGCCTTCTCTAAAATGTCTCCCTCTGAAAGGACTTCAGTAAGCAGATTAAGACCCACTTTGAATGGGTGGGTCACATCTCCATGGAAACAACCTAATCAAAAGACCCCACCCAACAGTTGGTCTTCCCCCACATGAGTGGGTTAAAAGAACATCGCTTTTCTTGGGTACACGTAACAGTTTCAACCAAACACATTCCACCCTTTGGACCCCAAAAGACATGTTCTTTCCATACAAAATAAACTCTTTCTATCAAAATATCACAAATGTCTTAAACCATTTCAGTAATGATGCTAATACAAGGTCAAAAACAGTATAAAGTCTCATCAAAATTAGTTTATGGCTTGTCCTATGGCAAAATTCTCCTCTTGCTATGGATCTATGAAACGTAGAACAAGTTATATGCTTCCAATATACAAAAGAGAGACAGTCATAGGAAACATGTTCACATTTCCATAGGGAGAAACTGGAAGGAAAACAGAGATCAGAGGTCCCAAACAATACTGAAAATGTGCAGTAACACTTCATTAGATTTCAAAGTCTTAGAGTCATTTTATAGAATGATATTTTATTCTCAGGGCTTGCGAGAGTGGCTGTCCCACCCTTTTGAGGGCTTACACAGTAGCCCTGCTTTCTCCAAACACTGAAGTGAGGGTTTTAATATTGGGGAGCACTGGGGACATCACCTTGTTCTCAGCTCCACGTTCCAAGTCAAGTGTCTGGGTACACCTGGGCTCTCTGCCATCTCTGGGGCAAACACTCAATCCCTCAGAACAATGGGATGGGCTTTCCCCAACCCCTGGGAAATGTGTTCCACCCTCTCTGAGGCTTAGGGCACTGAAACTCTCACTGGGCATTGAAGTAGAAGGCCCACACTTCTCCTCTGGGGCAAATTCACCCTTCCCAAGTACATGGGTGGGTCCGCTCTCTCAGCCCAAGATTTCTTGGCTCCTGACCTTTGGTTCCATGGTTCTACCTTTGACATCATTTTTCCTTTAATTTGTCCCTTTTAATCCAGACTGGCAGTGGTTGCATTCATATAGATCTTGCAAAAAAATTTTTTTTGGCTTGGCAACAGCATATGGGGATCAAAACCATCAGAAAATAGGACTTTCCACAAAGTACTAGATAACTCCGTTTCCAGCACTGGCTTGTGCTAAAATAGCTGACCGGTTCCATGTTTGGTTAAATCCACATGTGGGGCATTGTTCTCTGGCATCTCACTTTCTGGATGCCTAGAATTTTCTAGACTTTTAATTTCTGTTTTCTTTGTACCCAAGACTTCAAGCCTCAGCATATCCCTTTCTTCTCACGTCTTACTATAAGCTGCAAGGAGAAACCAGGCTGCATTTTCCACATATTTTGTTGGAAATTTCTTCAGACAGATATCCAAACTTATCACTTTCAAATTCTACCTTCCGTGTAGCACCAGAAGTCAATTTTGCCGAATTATCTGCAACTTTAAAACAAGGACCACTTTTCTTACACTTGGAAATGACACAGTCATCATTTCTGCCTAAGGCATCATCAGAAGCATCTTTAGAGTCTATATTTCTACTAAAAGTCTTTTCAAAGCAATTCAGACATTATCTATCAAGTATATGACAATTCCTCCGGAACTTTCTCCTTATCAATTTATAAAGCTATTCCAGTACTTTTGGTATTTGCAAATCACAGTACCCCACTTCTCTGGTACTAAAATCTGTTTTGGTTTGCTAAAGCTGCCAGAATATATATATTCTGCAATATACCATAAATGGTGGCTTTTACAAAGGGGGTTTATTAGGTTACAAACATATAGTTCTAAGACCATGAAAATGTCCAAATTAAGGCATCGACAAGATGACACCTGGACTCTGAAGAAAGGCCACCACATCTTGGACAGCTCTGACAGCTGGGAAGGCACATGGCTGACATCTGTTGGTCCTTGCCTTGGTTCACTGCTTTCAGCTTCTGATTCCAGTGGTATTCTCTGGGTGTCCCGTAGGTCTTCTCTCAGCACCTCCAGGGCATTTCTCTCTCTAGGCATCTGTAGGTCTTCTCTTAGCTTTTCTCAGGCAAACTCTGGATTTCATCTCTTAGGTTAGCATCTCCTGGGGCATTTTCTTTCTTCAAGTGTCCGTGTTTTCTCTAAAATGTCTCCCTCATAAAGGAGTTCAGTAAATGGATTATTATCCACCTTGAGTGGTCGGGGAGAAATCTCACTAGAAACAATCTAATCAAAAGATCTTGCCCAACAATAGGTCTGCTCCCACAAGAGTGGATTAAAAGAACATAGCTTTTTTGGGATGCATAACACCTTCAAACCAGCACACAAGATTAAAGGAAAAATCTCCTCCTAAACACTGATACAAAGATTCACGATATTACCCTGCTTAAGACATCTTCAGATTATGACTTCCACATATACATTTTTAATTTTGAAATCTATTTCCAATGGAATCTTGCAAATACAAACATAATTATTAAAGTGGAATTAAACAATTAAGAAAATGAAAATATAATAAGATTTGCTTTCCCTTTATAATTCCTTCTGTTTTCACTAATCAATTCCAGTGATATAGCTAGAAGGAATTCTTTACTTTTACACAGTCCATTTCATTGATTATTTGTTAATGTCTTATTGTCTTCTTCTATGGTTTCAATTTTAAATTTAGACTATTCCTCCTTAGGTGGCTTTTCTTGTAGAAGTTTCTTTACATGAACACAGATACTCATAAAACCTGTTCAATGTTGATTAAATAATAATTTATGCTATGTTAGCAGCCTAAAAATTAAGTTCTCATATAGCTTGTACTATGATTTACATTACTAAGTATCAGAAGTTGTCCCCATTTCTCATTCTTTTCCCAACTGCCGCTTACAAGTATCTTTGTTTTTCTGCCAGCATACAACCCTAATAAAAAGAAAATCTCAATTTGTTCAAAATCCAATTGAAAAAACAGGTTTAATTTTCCAGACTGCTTCCTTAATCTTTGGGAGAAATGTACACCAAAAAGGGACTCAACAGATCACTTACTTTAGGTTCTTCATTTTATATATGAGAAAACTGTAACCCAGGGAAACATACCTTCTCAAGCAACCTGGAGAGTGGCAGAACCATGACTGAGTCCCAAGATTTCTGTTTCCCACATCATTTTCATTAAATACCCTATTTAAGTACCCAGTTATTATGAAATTTGCTAAGTTAAAAGAGGTAGAGTTAACTAATTGTGATATGAACAAGATTTTAAAAGATGAAATCACGATGGTGGCTCAGCAAGTAGAATTCCTGCTTGCCATGCAGAGACCCAGTTTTTATTCCTGATGCCTGCCCACACGTAAAAAAGAAAAAGAAAAAAAAAAGATGAAATCATTCACGTTAAGACACTTACAGAGAACAAATCTTAGCTTATTTTAAATAAAACAATCATTTTATTGGAAATAATAACAACATGGCATGCACATCCAGATAGTAAATTCTAATAATTACTAGTAACGTGCTGAAACAAATACATTCTCACTTCGGCTGCACTGAACTGTTAAGTTCTTCAGAAAGAGAGTTGCGTTAGGGAATGAGGACTAATGACCTTATATTCTTACTAGTTGGCAAACTGACACATGGGATATCTTCCTATCCATGTCAAGATTCCTCTGGAATAGGAGTGAACAAACCAAAGACAAAATAAATCTGTGGTAGTGAAGAGAAGGCGAGGGTGTAACACGAGTAGACTCGGAGTTTTACAAAGTTTGGAATGCAGGAAGTTGGTTAAAGCAAGTTAACGGACAAAATGAAGGAGAGAACAGCCCAAGACAGGTTATGGTAGAAAAAGACTTTAGAGGAAGTGGCAGCCAGTTTGCCAGACACAAGCCATAGACTTAGTACACACATATATACACATTTTAAAAAACAGATTTTCTTCTGAGCTTTTAACCCTACATATTCCTTTTTTTCTCCACAATTTTTCATTTTTTCTTCTAGTTGCCCCAAGACATTAGAGACCAAAAGAAATATCAGTATATTGATTCAACAGTCATATTCATTTGTTAAATTCTATCTTCTTTATTATACTATTCCTTCTCTTATTTTTCCTTTTTTGTAAAAAAGTAACATACACACAAAAAAGAAATAAATTTCAAAGTACATTTCAACAATTATTTGCGGGACAGATTTCAGAGTTTGATATGGATTACAATTCCACAATTTTAGTTTTTATTTCTAACTGCTCTGAAGTACTGGAGACTAAAAGAAATATCAATATATTGATTCAGCACTCATACTAATTTGTTAAACCTGACCTTCTCTGTATAACTCCACCATCATCTTTGATCTTTCTCTCACACTGTAGCAGTCTTTGGGCTATGGCCATTCTAACTTTTCCATGTTGGAAGGGTCTGCAGATAATATGGGATAGGGGGATGGAACTAGCTAATGTTCTAGAGAGGCTGGCCCCTTTGCATTTCAGGACTTAACTCTTCCAGGGATCCATCTGGAGATTGTAGGTTTCTAGAAAGTTACCCTACCACATGGGAACTTCGTAGAATCTTATATAATACTGTAGGTATTCTTTAGGATTGGCAGGAATGATTTTGGTTGGGGTTTGGCAAGTTATTCTAAGTAGCAATGTCTAACTGAAGCTTGTGTAAGAGTGACCTCCAGAGTAGCCGCTTGACTCTATTTGAACTCTCTCAGCCACTGATACTTTATTCGTTACACTTCTTTTTCCCCTTTTGATCAAGATGGCATTGCTGATCCCATGGTGCCAGATTCATCCCTGGGAGTCCTCTCCCAAGCTGTCAGAGAGACTGTTATCCCTGGATGTCATTTCCCACATAGGGGAGAGGACAATGGTTTCTCTTGCAGAGTTGGGCTTAGAGAGAGTGAGGCCACATCTGAGCAACAAAAGACTTCCTCCAGAAGTAACTCTTAGGCATACCTATAGGTAGGCTAATCTTCTCTGCTACATACTTAAGCTTCACAAGTACAAGCCTCAAAATCAAGGGCTCGCCTATTGATTTGGGAGTCCCTAACGTTTAACACAGTATCTGGGATTTCCCAGTGGTAAAGTTCAATGGTTCCATGTTGTTTCTCCCATCCCTCAAGTGGCTTTGCCAATACTTTTTTATTATTTGCCTAATATACTCTGGGATGTATCCAGGCATTACATTAAGCTATACAGAACAGGTTAAAGGTTCTCATTCTTATTCTGGGCTCCCTGTGTTTGGATTGTTTAAATGATCCATTCAGAAAGCTGAGTTAGAGCATATGCTACTAAAAATTTAGGTTCTAGACAAAATAAATCTTTCTTGGTAACCGTATATATTCTTAATTCTATACTTTATATGCTTTCATTATTTGTGTCTAGTCAGTTTTAGTCATTAGTTTTCAGTTTTGATCATCTTATCTTGTTTTATCCTTCAGGATTCTAATAACATACAAGAAGTCAAATATTTTATTCAGAAAAGCTTTTTGACTAATTTTCTGAATACTTGCCTTTTTGAAAAATGCATTTTTGTTTGCTTCCTTCACACATGAACTATATTATGGCTTCCATACCACCCCAAACTTTATAAATATTAGTGGTTACTCCATTTTCTTCTGGCATTTAATGTCAGAAATTAGTTTTCATCAAGTTTAATTTTCATTCTTTTAGAAATAAGTTGTTTTGTTTGTTATCATTGCTTGTTTGTTCATTTTTCTTTGCATGCCTAAAGGTTTATTGAATTATTTCTTTGTTCTCAAAAGTTAAATATGTATATAGGTGTGGATCTCTTTTTATAAAATTTACTTGTAACATTATGTGTTGGTTTCAGGCATGGTCTTTTTTCAGATAAGGAAAGATTTGTTCTAATGTCTTTAATTACTTCATTTGTTTGATTCTTTCTTTTAGATACATAAAATATTCTAGACTACAAAATGTAATTTTTGTCCTCACATGTTAACTCCTTTCCCTTAAATCTCATCTCTAAACTTTTTCTTTCTTTTTTAGGGAATATTTATGAAATCATCCCTTCCTTACCTATTCTTTTTTCTGCTGTGTCAAGTATATTTATTTTACCATAATTTAGGCATATTAATCTTGGCATTTCATGAACTCATACTGTATTTCTTTCTTTTTCTTTTCTTTTTGTAAAAACACTGTTCTCATATCTTTTTGAGAAGCAAGGGTGATAGTTTTCACTACACTGCTTCTTAGACTCTCCTGACAGTACAAAAATGCCAAGAAAAGTTTCTTCTCAAAAAGTCATTGAAAATAGTCCAACAAAACAAGAAACATTCTCTTTAATAGAGTTATAAATTAAGGGCCTTGGTAGAAAGCCAAGGAATTGGGTGAAAAGGGAGAAAGAAGACACATAGGAGAAGAAAAGGTGGCAGATGGAGAACTCTAGCTTGGTCTTCGATGTAGCAATACTCATTAGAGTCAACTGCTATATACTGGGTTACAAAGGTACACATGTTATGGGCATTTTGATGGGCTCAAGTCATCCTCCTCCAGCCCGTCCTCATCTCAGACCTACCTTCTAGGTCATAGAACTTTATTGTAGTAGCCTGAAGTTATAACTTGGGTTATCACCCATTCTTGATAGGACAGGCTCATGGCGTCCTTGATCTTGCAATGACTTTTCCCCAACATTCTTGGCAGGAAATTGGGAGAAGAGGTCCTGAACACTTCTCTTCATGTTACCATTATATCTAGAATTTACATTTTTAATATAAATGATAAGTTAGTACTTTCTTTGTTTGGCTTTTTTGGAGGGAAGAGGTAATAAAAAGCTGTGGTAACAAGGCAAGTTTGAGTGCCTCCAAATCCAGTTGTGCAATCTACAAGAGTGCCGCAAGTTTTGTGTTTACCTTTCTTTCTTTATGGGCTAGTTATTATCATCAGTGTGTGAGCACAATAAGCAATCAGTTTCTGTGATGGTGGGCCGCTTCTGAGATGATTCATCTGTAAATATTCCAAGCAATTGTTAGAACACTGGCGAAGTCACATCAATTTGAATTGCCAGTCAAGCCTATAAATATCTCTGACATTCTGGAGAGTGAGTCTCCTGAACATATCAATGTGGAAAGTTGACAGAAAATCCAGATTGCTATCCAAACTGCATGGAATACAAATGAAGGCTTTCCTATCTGGATGTGTTGGGAAGAAAAAGAGCAAGTTGTGTATCATGCATATCAATGAGTCAAAAGATTGAAAACATAAAACAACTTGAGCTAGTTTAGAGCCAAATCAGATTGTAGCAACACAAGATGCTGTGAGAACAAGCATGTTTAATTAGGAAATTAATGTCGTGAATTTGGGACTGGAGGCAACAAACATATTAGTTGAAAATTCTTGGATTCCGTTGCTGATACGTAGGTGGCCTGACAAATTCCATTCATATAGCATATGAAATTATATTCTCAATATTTATCTCCTTCAAAGATTATTTCCTATTTATTTTCTATTAAAGCACTCACTTGGTTGAAATCAGTGCTAGTCCACTTGTAAAGATGTACTACAAATATACTAATGCCAATATGTAATTTGTTTATTAGAAAATGCAGTGGGTGTGGCTTTTCCACTATGTGTGGCTTGGTGAAGGTTATACTTGTGGTCAGTATTTGGGCTATGCTTTAATGACTGTGAAAAGTTAAGAAAAGGCGTCATTTTGACATGAAATATTTAACACCATTGAGTCTTGCATACACTTGCAATTTTTAAGTTTCTAACTTTCTCTCGTCTAGCAGCGCAGATAGAAGGAGGAGGAGGAAGAGGAGCAGCAGAAAAACAACGGTGGCATCTTGACCACTTACAGGTGTCAGACCATATGCTGAAAGCTTTATATGGACCCTCTTCTTTGATATTCAAAACACCTTAGGAGGAAGTATCATTTTCAGATAAAGCAAGTGAATTCTAGAAACATCAAATAATTAGCTGAAAATCTAGGGCTTACTTGAACTGCATAACCATTTCTGTATTGCCGAGTTTCTTCATTCTTTTAATACATATTTGTTAAACTTCCTTGTGTACCAGACTTGTGTTAGGTCCTGTGGTCTCATGACTCTTAAAGACCTGTTAAAGAAACAGTTCTCAGCCAGGCAAACAAACAAGCAAACCAAAAACTGATATATTTAAAATTCATTTATTTATTTTTTTGACATTTGGCTAATTTATTCATTATTGAATATCTACCATGTTTCAAGCCCTACTGGATAGAAACAAAATAAGGCAAAGTACTTTTTGCTCAAGAATTTCAAAGGCCAATGATGCAGATAAACAGGTGAATTGGAAATTATAAAACAATGCAATCCATGCTATTTTAGACAACTGACAAGGCTATTAGAGGGACTCATTGGTAAGATCCAGAGAAGCCTGCTGCAAAGAAAAAATATCAAAGTCGAGGCTTGAATGGTGACTATGCATCAGGCGCCGAGATCTGGGGAGAGGTGAGACATGGTAGGGTGCTTTGGGCAGAATAAATAATACTAGGAGATATAGAGAGATAAGGGAGAGGAAGATGATTAGAATGATATGGTTTAAGGTATGACGTGAAGGAGAAAGATTCAAACCATGAAGAGATTTTGTACCATAATAAGAAATTTGTCTTTGCAGTAATAGGGAACAATTGATTCATATTACTTAGGGGACAGATACGATCAGCTCAGTATCATTGAAGTCACTGAGGAAATTGGATTTTATGCAAGGAATGAGGTGTGTGTTGGGGGTAGAGTGGAGTTCTGGAGACAGGGAAATCTATTACCATTAGATGAAGTGAAAGAGGACTAGGGTTTAAAGACACTTCCATTAATTCATCTTTAATGCTATTTCACTGGGCCTAAAACAGACATGGATAAACACAGACTGACATGGAAGTAAATCAAACAAATGTTAAAACTGCATCTGGCAGCACTGATTAAATTTATCCAGTTGTATACATACATCCATAATGTTGTCCCATTGTTCTCTCCTTTAAAAAGTACATTGTTTTATACCTTTAATGTCATAAATAGTACATTACCCATTTTTAATAAGAAAAAATACTTTTGGAAATAATTCTACAATATATATGTAAGTCTGATATTTAAAGCTTTAATGTGGAGTTAAAACAGTGAGGAGTAATTTGAAGACTAGATTGAAATATGTTGAAATGTCACAACCTATTACAAAAGGTGGATGGAAAATCACATATTTACCATAGTGTAACAAAATCATCCTTTTCTGCTGTATTTAACAATTTCATTTCTCTGACCTTCTTTATTCAAAAGTCAGAAATCTTGATTAGAGTCTAATTGTTCTAGTAACTATGCGATACACACATACAGGGAATCTCTGTATCATCCGTGAAAGATTCACTCCGTGATAGCCTATGTTTAACAAAATGGGCAAGGTGCTTTCCCTCATGGAGCTCATGTGTTGCATGCATAGGATGTCGGACAACAAAACAGTGAACAAGTAAAAATCGAAGCTATCAGGCAGGGGTGTGTGCTATTTAGAAAGTAAAGCATGGTTATAATTAGAGAGCAGCTAGATTTCGGGAGAATTTTATATAGGGTTGTAGGGAGGCTTCCTGGAGGAAATATTATTGAAGCTAAGAAGTGAATGACAGGGAGGTGGAATTAACCAGGTCTGGAGAATGTTCCAGGCAGAGGCAGAAATGACCTTGGCCCTTTTGCAGAACAGAAAGGAAGTCCATATGGCCAGAGCAGAGAGTGAGGTAGGACAGTCCAGGGCGGGGAGAGAAGTGCAAGTGGAGACTGGCAGAAAAAGCAGAGCACCGTGTGGGAAGCTATTAGCAAAGGTGACACGATGACGTGTCCACTCAGAAATGCTGTTCTGTCCACCCTGTGGGTTATGCACCGGTGGAAGAAGAGATAGAAACCAGAGCTGGCTTTTCTCCATGGATCAGGAGTGTTCGGTGGTTTGGACACAATTGTTTGGATTAAGCTGGACAAGAGCCCTCAGATACAGGATTCACGCAGCGCTGCAGGGAGCGAAATTGTTAGGACATGTTCAGTCCACGTTGAACGTCAGCTCGGCCACTTAGTAATCGTGTAAAACTGAGAGCAAATCACGTTTGGTTCCCTCATGGGTGGAAAACACAATGACAGTGATGTCTGTCAGAAAGGGTGGCTGCAAGAAGACACACATTCAAATGTGCACAGTGCTTGGGACTCAGTGGTGGGTTTCTGTCACTGCTGCAGCTTTTCTTAGGACATGCCTCATGTATTGATGCATACACTATTTTTTATAACCTTCTAGGTGAGAAGACTCAGATCGTTCTCTCTAGCTGTACGTAAAGACCCCAGACTGCTAGTCTTCACACCTAGCTGGTATGAAGTGGTGAAGGAATTCCCCAACAGCTGCAGCACAGGCTTATTTTCCCTGGTCTGCTGTTTGGGGAGGTCACAGGTTAGAAAGATAAATAAATTCTGCCAACCTTATTTTGTTCAAATAATAATAATATCTATACACTGTTTCCAAGCTGCTTTTATATGGTGATTTTTAACATTGTGTTATCCTTAACCCAATCTTCAAATTCTGCTACTCATAGCTCAATTCTCACCATAAATTCAACTGCAAAAGGCCTCCTCAGATTGGAAAAGGGAAGAAAATACTTTATTTTCCCTTTCAGTTTTCTACCTGCAGCTGTGCTTGTCAGTTTGTGGAAGAACTATAGCCTTTTACTGTTTTAGCAGCCGGAGGAGCTCAGATGGAAAGCAGACCTCTCAAACCCTGCTCAAGGCTCCCTCCCTGCTGAGGGGTCTCTGCTTCCTGCTCCTGGAACACCCTCCCGCACATGCACTTTCAGGTTTGACACATGTAACTGCAGTCACGCCTGAGGCAGAAAAGCCTCATAAAGCATGGAAGGATACCAGAAGCATCCTTTTTTATACCATGAAGGGTGCAGCTGGCCAGTTATATTATTCTTTATATCCCTCTGCCACTAAACCCTGAGAGTTCTTTCTTGTTCTTCTCGTAATTCCAGCCCACAGCCAGTGGTGCAAGAGCACTTGCTCAGGCTGTCCTTCCCTTAGAGCTGCTCTAGCTCTCCGTCCCCATCCTCCACAAAATAAGCATACCAGCCTGAGCAAGTTTTATTCCCTCTGTTAGAAAACATTAAAAAGTGTTGAAACCTTTCTGGGAAGGATTGTTGATATTTTCCCACTGTATACTCAATTGGAAATTGACAATAACCATCAAAATAAGCATGTCCTAAATACTTTTGCCAATATAAGTGACGATTCAACATTATCCTTGAGATTAGATGTAGAGTAGCCATTGACCCATTGTCTGTTGTTCTAAATCAGCAAATCTAAAAATGCTAAGCAAGTTCTCTTAAAAAGTTAGCTATGCATTATTTTATCTGTTACTTTCCTCCCATATTTGCAAACAATAGAAAATGCTGGTAATTCACCAATAGTGGTGGAGGTGGTGGTAATAGCAATATAGTTATTTATTATTTCATTTCATGGAAATTTAAAATGCAAAATATCTTTCTAATTTATAAAATATATCTAGCAAGCCCTGCTGTTTAGTTTAATATAGCTAGACACATAAAAACTACATGAAAAGAACTGCTGTTCTGATCTTATACTCATTCAGTAAACAAAGGCCAATTTTCACGGTAATTCTTATAAATGTAAAGTATTAGTGAAATATACTTGCTTGTACTTTCATGCAAATTGAGGGAACTATACTATTATTTCCTTTCTGAGAAATCATAAGGCAATGGAAATTCACCAATAGGATATCTCTTGAGCAGAACTGGGGAGAGGACAGCTCCCCAGTCCTGAAACTGGCTATATTCTGCTCCCCATTTAAAATTCTCTGAATTCTGAAAGTCATGGGGGAAGTAATGAATCGGCATATGTACCTGATATGTTGTTAGTCAAGTTCAAATAAATAATGATATATTCTTCCTGGGAAGTAGATAATTGGATCTATGGAATAACGACGGGGATTCTGTTTCCATTTTGGATTTCATTATTTAATACAAGAGTAACGGTATTTAGGACAATATGAATGTGTGTGTTAGTTAGATTCAGGTGTCAACTTGGCCATGTGAGCATACCTAGTCTTGTTGCTGCGGACATAAGCCAACGGTACGTGAACCTCATCTGTTGTTGATTACATCTGCAGTCGGCTAGGAGGCGTGTCTGCTGCAATGAGTGACGTTTGACTTAATTGGCTGGTGCTTAAATGAGAGAATGCAACATAGCACAGCCTAAGCAGCTCGGCATTCCTCATCTCAGCACTAGCAGCTCAGCCCAGGCCTTTGGAGATGCAGAAAGAAGTCACCCTGGGGAAAGTTGTTGGAACCCAGGGGCCTGGAGAGAAGACCAGCAGAGACCATCCTGTGCCTTCCACGTAAGAAAGAACCTCAGTGGAAAGTTAGCTGCCTTTCCTCTGAAGAACCAACAAAATAAATCCCCTCTTACGAAAAGCCAATCCGTCTCTGGTGTGTTGCATTCCAGCAGCTAGCAAACTAGAACAATGTGCTAAGTAAAATTTTAATTTGTAAGAGTTACAGTAACGTCTGCATTTGGTCAAAGGTCTTCTTAAGTTTAATGAGACTGAGTTTACTTTTATTTTTCTTTTTTGGCATGGGCAGACTCTAGGAATCAAACCCAGGTCTCCGGCATGGCAGACGAGAATTCTGCCACTGAGTCACCATCGCACTGCCCTGAGTTTACTTTTTTTTTTTTTTTTAACATGGGCAGGCACCGGGAATCGAACCTGGGTCCTCTGGCATGGCAGGCAAGCATTCTTGCCTGCTGAGCCACCATGGCCTGCCCCTTGAGTTTACTTTTATATTTAAATGTAGTAAGATAGATAATCAATATACTAGGCTAGCAATTTGGGGTGAATAATGTCTGGTCAAAAAAGCCTTGATTTGCAAGTCCAATCAATGAGATCACCTTGCTCAAGAAAATATCTCAGACATAAGATATGCAAAAAAGGTTACTAAAATGCTTCTGCATATGCTGAATCAAACGTATTCTGCAAGTGCTGTCTCACCAAGTGAGGCAGCAGTGTCGTGGCAAACATTACACTCTTAATTACCTGGACAGTGTGGCTCTCCCTTCATGGCAATAGAATTATAATGAGAGAAATGCCCACGTATGTGGAGTAAAGAGTATGAGAACTGAAGCAATGTGATACTGTCTTGGCTGCCCCACCGGAGAAGAGCTCTGTGGAAGCATTAGTGAAGAAGACCTAAATTGAGAGTATAGAAAGGTTTTAGGGAATCTGTTCTTTTATCCTAGTTTTAGGGAATCTGTTCTTTGTTTCGATGTTTAGTGCCAACAAATCAATTGCTCTGAATCCACATTGCCTTGCCTTCTGTAAGCCAGCATCCCCCACTGGAGAGAGAATCCAGTGAAATGGCTGAACTCTTTCAACTTGTTGTGGGCAAGAAGATTAGGAGTTCTAGGAATTATAAAACTTTGAAGTGAAGATGTAACTCCCTATCCCTTGCTGTGTCTAGACAGGTATCCTGGAATAAATAAATTGAACCTTAGAACTGATACCTTTCTGACTAAACCCATATTCATATACAATATTAAAAGTTGTTGAATGTGGGCATGCAATGGTGGCTTAATGGCAGAATTCTCACCTGCTCTGCCTGAGACCCAGGTTTGTTTCCCCGAACCTGCCCATGTCAAAAACCAAAACCAACCAACCAACCAAACAAACAAAAAGTTGTTGAGTAATGAAGATCACCTGTGAAACAGGAACTGAAAACCATTTGTGTATTGATATGTTTTGCTTTGTTTTTCAAGTGAAAAAAGTTTATTAAAGAAAGAGAAAAGTACACACTCGAGAGGTGGGCACAGGCATGTTCCAGGGAGAGATGAACCACATTGCCTAATGCAATTTTACTGAGATATAGTCACACAGCATATACTCCATCCAAAGTATACAATCATTGGTTAACATTATCATCACCTAGTTGTGCATTCATCACCACGTTCAGTTTTAGAACATTTCGTTACTCCAAAAAAAGAAATAAAAAAGAAAACTCAAAACATTCCATACCCCTTATCCCCACCTATTAGTTTTTCTAAGCACACATGGTGCAATTCACCCTAAGTGTACAATCACTGGCTTTTGTATAATCACATACTTATGCATTCGGAACTACGATTAATATGAGAACATCCTCATTTCTTTTGAAGAAAAAAATCCTATACCTCTTATATATCACCTTATTATTGATATTTAGCATTAGTATAGTGCCTTTCTTTCCATTAAAGCCAGAATATTATAATGTTAGTGTTTGCTAACTTACATTAATTGTATTTTTCACACACACTGCCCTATTATTAACACTTATAATAGTGATATGTGCTTGTTCTACTTCATGTAAGAACTTCCTTATATTTTATACAATTACCACCATGTCCCTTTAAATTTCACTAACTTATACAGTCCTAATTTTTATCCTGGAACCTTCTTTCTGGTGACATGCATGACCCTAGCCTCTGTCTTTCAGCTACATTCACACTCTGCTTTCTTAATTACACTTACAATATTGTTCTACCATCACACAGTATTGTGTGATTTCTTTCTGAATGTTTACAATGTACGTTATTGAACATTCCATATTCCTTGAGTATCAACTGCTCTATGTCTGCCCTCGTTCTAGCTAATGACAACCTATGCTTGCAACTTTAACTCTCAGCATTTGCTCATTTTAGTTAGCTCATATTAGTGGGACCATACAATATTTGTCTTTCCATTTCTGGCTTATTTCACTCAAAATATGCCTTCAAGGTCCATTCACATTGTTGCATGCCTGCACACATTATTCCATCATATGTATACACCACCGCTTGCCCTTCCATTTTTCGGTCACTGGACTCTTAGGTTGGCCCCGACCATTAGCAATTGTGAATAATGTCACCATATGCATTGGTGAGCAAATGTCTATTTGTGTCCCTACCTTCACTTGTTTGGAGTATATACCTAGAAGTGGGATTGCTAGATAATATGGCATTTCTATACTTAGCTTCCTGAGGAATTGCCACAATGCTCTCCAGAAAGAATGCACATCTACTTCCCTACCAATAGTGAATAGGTATACCTCTTTCTTCACATCTCCTCCAGCACTTGTGTTTTCAGTTTATTTCTTTAAGTTTATTTGCACACCATACAATCCATCCTAAGTGTGCAATCAATGGCTCCTGACAAAATCACGTAGTTATGCATTTACCACTACAATCTATATGAGAACACTCCCATTTCTTCCATAAAGAAAGAAGAGAAAGAAAAATGAAGGAGAACCAAGAACAATACCCATACCCCTCCCTTACATTGCCCTCTTTTTTACATTTAGCTTTGGCAGATTGCCTTTGTTATAATTAATGAAGAATATTATAGTGTTACTATTAACTATAGTTGTATTTTGATTTAATTGCATTTTTCCATATACCATCCCATTTTAACACCTTGTAATAGTAACATACATTTGTTCTCATTCATGTAATTTTTTTTTTAATTTTTGTATAATTAACCTCCTGTGCTGGTCTGAATCTGTTATGTGCCCCAGAAAAGCCTATGTTATTTTTATCCATCACTGTGGGTACAGACCTACTGTGGATAGAAACTTTTGCTTAGATTGTTTCCATGGAGATATGACTCACCCAATACAAAGTGGGTCTTAATCCTTTTACTGGCATTCTCTATGAAGAGAATAAAACTGGTGCACAGAGAGTTGAAATCAACACCAGCAGATATCGCCAGGTGCCTCCCCATGTGTCAGAGGAACATCAGATGCCAGTAGACTTTCCTGAGAGAAAGTATCTTCCTTTGATTCCTTAATTTGGACATTTTTATGGTCTTAGAACTGTAAATTTGTAACCTAATAAAATCCCACTGAAAAAGCCTACCCATTTACAGCATGTTGCATTCTGGCAACTTTAGAAAATTAAAACACAGATGAGTCATTTTGGGTGGAGCACAGTGGTAGCATAGTGAGGTGTGGAATTTAGTTCATCCTCCAGAGCAGCTAATAAATATCCAGGAATCTATACAACAACTGCTGTGGGGCCTAGAGTGACTAGACATACTGTATACACCAGTCTGGAATGGGTGGAATGGCTGAGCCCCAACACAGAGCTGTAAGTCCCCTAAGCCATGGGCACACCTCCCCCACAGGCACAGCAGGTGGGTGCCCCAAGAGGAAAGGAAGGCTTTACTAGCAGCAAGAGCTTAGGTCAACCAAGCTCCAATTGCAGAATTAATTAACAAATTCTGACTACTGAAAACAGGCCCTGAGCACACATAAACCTGGCGTAAGTACTAAGGGAACCAAAAGTTTTTGCCCCAGCAGAGAAACTCTGCTGTGAGAAAAGAAAAAAGAAAAAAACAAAAACAGAGGCTTTTTGGGTTGGACAGCACAAAATACTGGAAAAGTGCTGGACTGAAAGAAAATGGGGCACACAGAGCCTGAGGACACATAGAGCTAAGTACCAACTCAAGCCCATGATTCACAAACCCAGACAGTGGGGGTCTGGCTCTTATTTTTTTATTTATTTTTTCACTCTCAGGCTCCAGCACTGCCCCAGGCAAAGGCAGAACTAAGGCATATCTAGGAGACAAAATAACTAGTCAGATAAAAGGGGTTAATTCCTTAAAGGGCATATCCTCTCCAAGAAAAGGGGGTGGGGTCAGCTTAAGTGAAGGTCCTGTTTCAGGGAATTCAGGCCTGAGGGGCTGCAAAACAGAAGTAATCAAAACCCACTTACTATCTCAGCTCTGTGTCAACCACACCGCTACAAGGGAGAGGCTCCTGAAATTAACAGCACTACATACTTTACAAGAGAGGGGAGCAGCAGGCTAACAAATACCATATACTAGGAAGGACAGGAAAAGCACAGAGCCTAGAGGCTCCATAGGAAAGTCTGATAACCTGCTGGGTCTCACCCTCAGGGAAATTTGTTACTGGTTACTCTCACCTCTTGAGATGTGGGCCTGTCTGAGCCAGGAAAATCTGACTGGAGTCGATAACATTTAAGGAGATACTCCTCAAAAAAACGCTCCATATAGGCAGGGCAAGAAACAGAAACGCAAGAACTGAAAATTTCTGATCAGTTAAACAGAACCTATGTTAAAGGTCTAGAATAAATTGAACTGAATGTCAAAGAACAAATGGAGAACAAAGCTATCCAACAAGAAAACCCTTTGTAAAGGTGTGAAAACAACCTCTAGAATAAATTAGTCAAGGAAATAAAATGCCTACATGCCAGCCAAAAAGTATGAGTCGTACTAGGGAAATTGAAGATATGGCCCAGTCAAAGGAACAAACCAACACTGCAAATGAGATACAGGAGTTGAAACAACTAATTCAGGATGTTTGAACAGATATGCAAAGTCTCATCAAAAATTCAATCAATGAGTTTGAAAAAACAAATCACAGAACTTAAGGAAATGAAAGGCACAATAGAAGAGATGATAAAACAATGTAGATGTACACTGATAGATTTGAAGAGGCAGAAGAAAGGATTAGTGAACTAAGGGACTGGACATCTGAAATATGACACATGAAAGAAAATAAAGGGAAAAGAATGGAAAAATATGAGCAGGGTCTTGTGGAATTAAATGACAACCTGAAGCACACAAATATTCAAGGTATTGGTGTCCCCTAAGTAGAAAATAAGGGAAAAGGTCCAGAAAGACTAATGGAGTGAATAAAGACAGAAAATTTTCCATCTCTTATGAAAGACATAAAATTACATATGCAAAAAGTGCAACATACCCCAAACAGAATAGACCCAAACAAACCTACTCCAAGATTGTTAGTATTCAGATGAGCAAATATGAGAAAGAAAGAGAGAATTTTGAAAGCAGCAAGAGAAAAGCAATCCATTACATAAAAGCAAAGCTTGATAAGACTACATGTGGATTTCTCAGCAGAAACCATGGACACAATAAGGCAGGGGTATGATATATTTAAGATTCTGAGGGAAAAAAACTGCCAACCAAAATTCTATACTCAAAAAAATGGTCCTTCAAAAAATGAAAGTGAGATTAAAATATTTTCAGAGAAGCAGTCCTTGAGAGAATTTATAACTAAGAGACTGGGTCTGCAATGACTATTAAAGGGAGTACTACAGGCAGATAGAAGTCTGGAGAAGAGTGTAAAAATGAAAACTACCAGTAAAGGTAAAGAGTGTAAAAAGTTAGATATGACATATTTAGTCCAAAAGACAAAATGGAAGAAGAAAGTACTGCCTTTACAATAATCATATTAAATGTTAATGGAGTAAACTACCCAATCAGAAGTCATAGATTGGCAGAATGTATTTAAAAACAGGACATCTCTATGCTGTCTACAGGAGACTCACTTTAGACCCAAGGACAAAAGTAGGTTGAAAACAAAAGGTTGGGGGAAAGATATTTCACACAAGCAAAAACTAGAAAAGAGCAGGAATAGTTAAACTAGTACCTGACACATTAGACTTCAAATGTAAAACAAAACAGTCAGAGAAGGACACTATATATTAATAATAGGAACAATTCAACAAAAGACAAAACAATCAAAAATATTTATGCACCAAGCCAGGTGCTCCAAACTGCATGTGGCACATACAGAAAATACTGAAGGGAGAGGTAGATATTTCTATCATAGTAGTTGGAGACCTCAATTCCCCACTCTCATCAATGGATAGAACATCTAGACAGAGTATCGATGAGGAAACAGAGATTTTAAATAATATGATAAATGAACTAGACTTTAGAGAACATTAATCCCACAACAGCAGGATACACATTTTTCACAAGTCCACATGCATCATTCTCAAGGATAGACCATATGTTGGGTCAGTAAATAGAAAAGGTTGAAATTATGCAGAACACTTTCTTGGATCATAGTGGAATGAAGTTGGAAATCAATTACAGGCAGAAGGCCAGAAAATTCCCAAATACATGGAGGCTAAACAACACCCTCTTAAACAACCAGTTAGTCAAGGAAGAAATTACAAGAGATATCAGTAAATATTTTTAGGCAAATGCTAATGAAAATACAACATACCAAAATTTATGGGATGCAGCAAAGATGGTACTGAAAGGGAAATTTATTACCTTAAATGCCTGTATTTAAAAAGAAGAAAGAGCAAAAATCGAGGAATTAACTGTTTACCTGGAAGAACTAGTGAAAGAACAGCAAACTAACCCCAAAGCAAGCAAAAGGAAATAAATAATGAAAATTACAGCACAAGTAAATGAAAACAATGAAGAAATTCACAAAACTAGAAGTTGTTCTTTAAGAAAATCAATTAAATCGATGGATCCTTAGTTAGGCTGTCAAAAAAAAAAAAAGAAGAAGAAGAAAAAAAGAGAGGGAGGATGCAAATAAACAAAATCTGAAATGGAAGAGGGGACATAACCACTGGCCCTGCAGAAATGAAGGAGATAATGAGAGCATGCTGTAAGCAATTATATATCGCCACAATAAACCAGGCAACGTAGATGAAATGAACAACTTCCTAGAAAGGCATGGACAGCTAAACATTGACTCAAGAAGAAATAAATGACCTAAACAAACTAACCACAAGTAAAGAGATTGAATTAATCTTCAAAAAGCTCCTAGAAAAGAAAAATCCTGACCAGATGGCTTCATATGTGAATTCTACATTCAAGAAAGAATTAGTACCAATCCTGCTCAAACTCTCTGCTGATCTTAAATGGAGTGCTCTCAGTCTCTCACCATTGAGTATAATGTTAGCGTGGGTTGTTTGTATTTGCTTTTTATCATGTGATGGAAGTTTCCTTACATCCCTATCTTACAAAGTGCTATTAAAAAAATGCTGAATTTCGTCAAATGACTTTTCTGCATCAATCAAAAGATCATATAATTTTTGCCCTTCAATTTGTTGATATGGTGCATTCCATTAATTGATTTTTCTTATGTTGAACCAGACTTGCATACCTGGAATAAAAGCCCAGTTTGTCATGGTATATAGTTCTTTTAATGCGCTGCTGCAAGTATTGCAAAAGTCCTCAAAAGTCCTTCGTTAGAGAGATTGGTTGGTAATTTTCTTTTCTTGCATCACCTTTGTTTGGCTTTGGTATCAGGATGTTTGCGGCTTCATAGATCAAGGTAGGAAATCTCCCTTCTGTTCAATTTTTTTAAAGGATTTGTTGTATCTCATAAGTTTGGATATTTAGTGGTATCATTTCATTTGCTTCAAGATACTTACTGATTTCTCTGTTACTTTCTTCCTTGACTTATTTGCTGTTTAAGACTGTTGTTTAGCCTCCATATATTTGTGAACTTTCCAGCCTAAAATGAATCTCTTGCAGACAGCATATAGAAGGATCCTATTCTTCTTATTTATTCTGCCAATCGATGTCTTTTGATTGGGGAGTTCAATCCATTAACATTCAATGTTATTATTGTAAATGCAGTGCTTTGTTCAACAATTTTTTTTCTTTTGGATTTTATATGTGGGGGGGAAGCTATTTGAAACTATTCCAGTTTTCCCAGCCTCTGAGGTCTGATTCCTGTAAGTAACAGCTGCCTCCTGTGCTGGGACTTGCCCCCATTCTTGGGGAGGAGCCATCCTTCAGCCTCCTCTTTCTTGCAGGTTGGGAAAGCTCCAGTGACTCTCAAGCAGCCCCACTTCCACCCTTGCCAGAGTGTACTTTACACAGAGGCTGGTCTCCACATTTTGTAGGTTGAAACTTTTCTGACATCCCAGCTCCTGAGATCTAAATTCTCTGAATGACAGCTGCTGTCTGCTCTGGGTCCTGCACCCCCCTTTCCTTGGGTGAGATCTACCCTTTAGGGAACTGTCTCCATCGCCTGATTGGTTACTTTGTCTCTCAGCCAACCCTACTTCCACCCTTGCCTGGGGCAAGCTGAAAACTGGGACTGGTGACTGCTTTCTTTAATGGGCTGATGTTTTTTAAACCAGCTATCCTCATAGCTGGACCCCAGCACTGAGATCACCGATCAAGAGCCAGAGTTGGTACCCAGCTCTGCGTGCCCCTTATCTTGGGGCACAACCTTTTTCCAGCACTCTGAGCCCAGTCAACTCCAGGAGCCTTTGTTTTTTCATCTACCCTGCTTCCTACATGCTGGGAGTGGGGCTGAAACAGAACTCCTGGTTTCTTTATTGTGTTGTAAATTTATCTGTGCTTGGAGCTGGTATTCAGCGGTTCAGATTCATTACTCAGATCCGTGATTGGTGCCTGGCTGAGTTCCCCTTCTTCACTCCTGAAGGGGAGAAAGGGCTTCTGTTTCCCACCATGGAGTGACTCCAAGTCAGCCTGCTACGCTAGTGGGAGAAGAATACCAGCCTCACACATGGATGGGTTTACTTATAACATTTTCCCTGCCATTTATCTGTCTCTCTCCACATGGTCCTGGCTGTGTACGATGCATGTCTGGTCTCTGAAGTCCCCCAAGCAGTTGTTTCAGAAAGTTCCTGGCTACTTAATAGCTGCTGTGGAGGTCAGATGGAACCCTACAACTTCTATGCCACCACCTTCCTTCCTCCTTCATTACCTATTTCAAGTGCCCTCTCCATAAATGTAGAAAGCATCTTTCTTTCATTGCAATTAGAGTTCCCAAGACATCTACTTGTTTTATTGGAAATCCTTTGTAAAAAGAATATACCTGGCACCTTCTGGGACTCACTCAAGTGTAGGAGATCCCTGATATAGAGCTTTGCAGAGGCCAGGAACATGGGATGCAATCCCAGCAAGTCTCCTCTTCGCACTTGCTGGGTCCAGATGGCACTGGGAGGCTGGACTGTGGCTTTGAGCCAACCCCACATACAGACATCCAACCGTGGATGAGCAGGAAGTTCTTTCTGCGGCACTATGCCCCAGTTGGCAGCTCCCAGGAGCATGAAGCTCACTACATTTTCAAATTCATAAAATATTTAGAAATCTGCATTTTTTTATTTAAAAATACTGTGATATTTCACCATAAGTTTCTGAGACAAATGCATCATTACATCCCACATCCCAGCTGAGAGTTTTCACTGAGAATAACATGCATTATTTTAAATAGTCATGATTACCTTGTCATTGATGGGATATTGAAGGAAGAATCAAGAAAATGACTTGCCTGGGCCCACACACAATAATCAATAGAATTAAGGAGGGAAATCTCATGTTTTGATTTTCAGTATTCACTTAGAACCATTAAAGCATGTTCTCTCCCAGGTCATTTGTACTAGGAGGTAATAAATATATTCCTTACTTCATACACAAGCTAAATTCTTGATGAGGTTAATTTTCTTCACTCCATTAAATCCTCTGTAAATGACCCAAAGCCACTGCTCTCTGACAGCAGTTCAGTAGTTTATGTCAGTGATCACAGTCCAGTTCCTTGTATTAATGTGTCCACATCATGAAAGCTGTCAGGAAAATTGATACCAATGAGAGGCTGTGCTGAAAAATTCAGGACAAAGGCCAAGTGTAAAATTCTATGGACAATGAACTCCGTCTTTACTTACATAGACTATGCCTTCACATCAGAATTAAAATGTACTGATTGAAAGATCATACCATAGGTACATGATACACATTTGGAAAACACCAAAATTTAAACCTACAATGCTGGGAGCTTTCTTTTCTCATGGTACTCGCTATCCAATGTGGACACTCTTCAGCATAGGTCCTCAAGCTAAATCCTTCACCAGCTGCAGTAACAAAGAACAAGTAAGAACACACCGAAACACAGGTCGTTTGTGGTGTAAACTATGACCACTCACACCAAGTCTCAAGCACGTGCAGTATAAAACCCAAGGAATGAATGATCTAAAACTTTTCTTCTCTTTATAACCATACCTTGTATTCATCTGTGTTGTATCATCAACAGATGGGTATTTTGGGGGGAACTTGGAAAAGGGGGATTCTTAGAGGAGTTGAGTATTGCTAAGTCTTTAAAAGGGCCCTCAAGTCCTTATATGCATCTGATATTTTTTAAAGAAAAAAATCAATATAGTTCACATGGAATACCTTTATTGCATTCCAAGTATATTTAGGTTAGTTCAATACAAATGCATAAAAATGTTGAAGCTATTTAGCAATGCTTTACTGTACCTGGATTCTCTGTTAACTTATTTTTTATGTGAGGTCTGAAAAACATTTGGCATTCTCCATGTTTTAAAATATTTGGGGATCTCCTGCTCTAGGCTGTTTCAAACTATCTCTTCTTCATTTTCCTCCAGTTTCTCTCACCTCCGCTTCCATTGAGGTAAACCATCTGGTTAGGACCAATCTCATCACGTGAACATTGTTCCAACATTTTAATCTAGTTCAGGGTTTAGCATTATACATTCTGTCATTTCTCTAACCTGAGTTTGAATTGCTATATTCACTTAGAATGAGAATTCATCATTCCATCTCCTCTTTTAAAAACTCTTGCCATTAGAAATAGTCACATAATAAGGTTGTTAACATTGAGGCATTCAACATTCTCCTTTCTTCTTAGAAATTAATAGCTAGACTATGAAAGCAAGACAGGCCCTAAAATAAAAAGGAAACTGCAGAAAGTAGTGGCAATACTTAGGAAGTACTGAGAATATTATCTATTTTGAAATGATTTTTTTTCTCTATAGGCAAAATTCAGTGTTGAAAATTACAGAAGTGCTCGGGTGAAGAAAACTGAACACTTTGGCTTCACCAACTTTTTCATAATCTTTTAAAGACAACTGAACCATTCATTTCATTTCTCCCAGTCTTCCTCTAATTCTTTGACTACCAGATGGAATACACAACTTCACTGATCTTACTCTGCAATCTAACATAACTAGATAGCATTAGGTATAAAAATATCATAGCCTTTCAGTATATATAAGTTTGGATATTATTACTATTAACTGATAAGGAATAGGAAGAAAAATTTCTAAATTGATGAATGACTTTCTGAAAGGACAACAACAAATGACAAGTGCCTTCAAGTTTAGAAGTAAGTCAGGTTGTCTTTTATTTGCTTGATTCAATCTTTGTCAAAGCGACTCAAGATTAGTTTCCATTCAAATAACATTTCAAGAAACAAATCACATTAACTTGATAAGATTTCTTTTTACTTCATACTACTGTTTTCCAAAATCATGAATTGCCTGTCTTGACACTAAGGCATCCACCATGATTAACTTGGCTGTTTACTCAATTATTTCTTTCTAAAATTAGAAACTTCAAAGTGCTTTTATATTTAAATGATGAGCACTCCAGCAACACTGCAGATCAATCATCTCAAGCTAAATGATTAAAAATAGTAAATGTTCCTCTATTCTCCTTAGCTATTCTAAATAGTGGATCAAACCCAGCAGACTAAATTTATTTTCATTGTATTTTAAAATGAGCCCCAACCACACCCATGAAACACTAGTCAGGGAGTTTATACTCTTAACTCAATATCTGTTTTGAATGGTTTGGGAAAAGGAATATTTCTTAATTAGAGTGTTTTATTTAGTAAGCCATGTTCTCTTGGGAATTTGTACTCCCTATGGAGAGTTTGTACATTGAAAAGCTACATTTTCTTTCTTCTGTACAGCAGAAAGATGACAATTTCCCAGATGTTTCCAAAAGGAACTTAATTCTTTAACGAATAATTTGTAAAGAAGAAAATAAATTAGAGTCTGTATATCTCATTGGATGAGACATGATTTAGACATGATTCAACCAGAAATGGTATTGGTTATTCCTTTAAATGATACAAAGTAATAATGAGCTACTTGGTCTGAACGTTAAGATTTTTAATCAGTTGTTTTGTCATATAAGTAACTTTTCATGCGTTCATGATTTTATAGGATTCATTTCTAAGCCATTTCTGATTGCGATGGAAAAAGAACACAAAATAAAGATGTCCATAGTTTGCTCGTTAAGTTGCTATTCTTTGTCACTTCCATTTCCTGGCTCCTTACCCTCTTCACACCACCTTTATATTAGAGTAGCCCAGGGCTCCTGCTCTGATTCCTGGCTCTCCCTAGATGATCTCATTCTATCTCGCAGCTTTATATTTCAACAAGGTCTCCTCACCAAGATTAAAGAGTAATTTACCCATGTTTCTTATAGTACTTGTACGGCTTCACTTTTTAAATTTATTTTTTTATTTTTTTAGCATTTTTTATTGTGAAATATAACATATTTTCAAAAGCGATAAATTTCAAAGTACATTTAAACAAGTAATTTTAGAAAAAATTTCAAAGTATGGTATGGGTTACAGTTCCACCATTTCAGGTGTTTTCTTTTAGCTGCTCTAAGACACCGGAGACTAAAAAGAAATACCTACATAATAATTCAGCTGTCATACTCATTTGTTAAATCCTATATTCTTTGATACAATTCGTCCTTCTTTGATCCTTCTCTCACTCTTTAGGGATATTTGGCAATGGCCATTCTAACTTCATGTTGAAAAGGGGTATCGACATTGTGGGGTAGGGGGATATAACTGGTTGATGTTCTTGGAGAGACTGGGACCTCTGGGTTTCAGGGCTTATCTGGTCTAGGAACCATCAGGAGCTTATAGGTTTCTGAAAAATAAACTAGGGAGTGAAATTTTTATATCATCTCAAATAGAGCCCTGGACATTCATTAGGGGTTACAGGAATACTGTTGGTTAGGGCTTGGCATATCTTGACAATTAGCAATATTTAGCCAAAGCTTACATTAGAGTCACCTCCAGAATAGCCTCTCAACTCTATTTGAAATCTCTCAGGCACCGATACCTTATTTTGTTACATTCTTTTTTCCTCTTTTGGTCAGGTAGGCATTGTTGTACCCTCAGTGCCAGGGTCAGGCTCAACCCTGGGAGTCCTGTCCCACATCGCCAGGGAGGCTTATATCCTTGGATGTCATGTCCCATGTAGGAGGAAGGATAATGATTTTTCTTGCACAGTTGGGCTTAGAGACAGAGAGAGGCCACATGTGAGCAACAAAAGAAGTTCTCTAGATGTAACTCTTAGACATCATTACAGGTAAGCTTGACTTTTCCATTACAGATAGAAGTTTCATAAGAGCAAGCCTCAAGGTCAAGGCTAGGTCTACTAACTTGCTAGTCCCTAATGTTCGAGAGAGTTTCCCAGGTGGGAAAGTCCCTCAAGGGACTTTGCAAATACTTTTAAATTATCTACTCAACGTCCTCTGAAATGTATCCAGAAGTATATTAAGCTACACAGGAATGCAAGGCTTCACTCCCAAGTCTACGCTTCCTGTGTTTAGTTTGTTGAACTGAATTGACCAAAGAGGTTAGATTGTGTGCTACAGAAAATTTAGGTTTTGGAAAAAATAAACCTCTCTTCCTTTGGTCTCATACAATAGGTGAAGTTCTAAAATACAGACAATATCATCCTTTATCAAACGTTCTGACTTCCCTTAGTCCCAACATGATCAGCTAGTTCTTCTCTATAATCGAAGGCTGATCTCGTTTTTGGCTTCTTTGACAGTTGCTGAGCATAGGAATGCTGACTCTGAGAGCTGCAGATCTCCAGCTCTCAGTCTTAGGTGTACCTTGGTATTGTATGGCTTTACTTTTTATTTTTACTTTTCACAATTAATTTACAATTGATTCTTTTCCATGCTGTGAGATATGGATCAAATTTTATCCATAAAACAACTTAGTTCTTCCAGCATAATTTATTAAATTATCTTTAGTCCAGTGATTTAAGATGCCACCTTCATCATATGCCAAATTTTCTGCATGTGCTTGGATTCATTTCTAGAATTTCTATTCTACTCCACTGATCTGTTGGTGTATTTGTGAGACTGTACTTCACTCTTTTAATTTTAGACACATTATAGCGTATTCTAACATGAGGCAGAACTATTGCCCTATCATAGATTTTTTTTTTCAAAATAGCCCTGCTAGTTTTGCATCTTTATTTTCCATATGAACTTCAATATTGACTTGAATTTTTTATTGGTATTGCATTGACTTTATATATGAGATACATCATCCTTTTAGTGACGAGTTATCGTTCCTTGTTCGATTCTATTTTTGTGTCCTTCAAAAATGTTCAATCTTTTTTCATATAGGATTTGGACATTTCTTTTTAAATTTCTTTTTAAGTGTCTAATCTTCTTTGTTGCTATTTCAAATGAATTTTTCCTACCAATATGCCTTCTGTTTTTTATTTGTGAATATGAATGCTATTGATTTTCGAAAATTACATACTCTGCAATTTTTCTGTTCTTTTTTTTACTATTTGACTTAGTTTTATGATGGATTCCTACTGTTGTTTTATAGTGTCTAGCATACATCTGAAAATAGACTGGTTTATTTACCTATGCAATTTGAGCCTTCTAATTAATTTATCATGTTTAACTGAACTGGCTACTACCACCAATATGATAACAATTTAGATGGTAGACATCTTTGCCTTGTTGATGATAAGTTTTACCATTAAAATGAACAGAGAAATACAAGTGCTGGAGAAAATATGGAAAGAGAGCTATACCTATCCACTGTTGGTAGGGAAGCTGAGAGATGCAGCCCCTTGGAGGGCAGGGTGGTGGCTCTGCAGGAGCTAGGGGTAGGTTTCCATATGATCCTGCAACCCTATAGTCAAATGTGTACTTGGAGGAACTGGAGTGGGGACAGAAATGGACATTTGCACACTGGTGTCTATGGTGGCAGTGTTCACTATTGCAATGGATGAAGGTGGCCTAAGGGTCCATCGAATGAAGACTATAAGGGGGAACTGTGGTGCATGCATGCAATGGACTACTGAGTGGCTGCAAGAGGGAATGAAGTTGTGAGGCATGCAGCTAGGTGAATTGATAATTGAGAATACTATGGTGAATGAAATAAACCAGAAACAAAAAGACACATATTATAGTACCTTACTAATATGGACAAACTATAATGTGAAAACGAAGAGAATTGAGTTCTCTCGTTGGTCATCAGGTTGGAGCCTATTGTAAAGGTTCCTAGAGTGTGAGCTATTATAACAGTCATATCTCTTCCTAAATTGTAGCTGTTATTTCTAAATTCTGAGATTCTGAACTCTTTGTGTATAATCTGGTCATTTCATGGAGCTTTGGGTATTTGTGTGACACCTGAAGCAATAGAGTCCTGAGGCTATGACAGTCAGCATTACCCATATAGCAATGGTTAAAAACTGAAAAAGGGATCAGACTTCAATTAAAGATATGAATGAAATTGATCTGGGTAGGACTAAGGCAAACCAGACTAAAGGAGAGGATGACATCGATCATATTTTAAAACTTCAACTTCTTTGTGAGACCAAAGGAAGGGACGGTTATTTGCTACAAAATTTCTGTTTTCAGTAGCGCACTAATTTAATTGTATGTCAGTTTATTTGAACACCATATTTACACGGAATCATGACTAGGGAATGAGATCTTGGTTTGTACAGGTTGTCGTGATACCCTGATATATAAGCTGGGCAGGAGATTAAAAGATATTTGCAAACTCCTTTAAGGAACTGTGGGAAAAAACTGGGAAGAATGAACTTCCCCACCTGGGGAAGACCTGATATTCTTGAAAGCACTGAGAACTGTCAAGTTAATGGGACAGGCCCTCATTTTTGGGTTTAGCCCTTACAAAACTTATTCCTGCAAGGGAGAAGCTAAGGCTATTTATGATTATGCCTAAGAGTCACCCCCAGAAAACTTCTTTTTGCTTGGATGTGGCCTCTCTCTCTAAGCCAACTCTGCAGGTGAGCCCTCTGCCCTCCCCACTACATGGGACCTGACTCCCAGAGATGTAAATTTCCCTGGCAACAGGGGACAGAACTCCAGGGTTTGATCCTGGAGCTGGTGTCATGGGAATGAGAAGGCCTTACTGACCCAAAGGGAAAAGATAAATGAACCAAAATAAAGTTTCAGTGGCTGAGAAATTTCACACATAGTCAAGAAGTCTTTCTGGAGATTATTCTTATGCAGTATATAGATATCCCTGTACAATCTTTGGTGTGTTGGAGTAGCTAGAGGGAAATACCTGAAATTGTTGAACTGTTATCCAAAAGCCTTGAATCTTGAAAATGATTGATTAACTATAGAGCTTTCAAGGTGTGAATGTGTCAGTGTGAAAACCTTGTGACTGACACTCTCTTATCTAGTGTATGGACAGATGAGTAAGAAAAACAAGATGAAAAAATAAACAATCATGGGTATGGGGTAATAGGATGTTTTGGGTGTTCATTTTTACTTTTATTTTTATTTTTATTGTTTTTGGATTACTGAAAATATTTAAAAATCAATTGTTAATGATGAACGCACAGCTTTATGATAATACTGTGAACCACTGATTGTACATTTTAGATGATTACATTTCAATAAAAAATCATTGAAGACAAAAAACTAAAAACTGTTATATGAGCTACATGTGGATTTAGAGAAAAACAAGTGGCATAGCTGCTGTTATAATCAGTTAATATTACACAACTTTTCCTTTGTTTGGTGAGGAAAACATGTTAGGTAGCTATACTGCATGACTCAGTCAGCACTATGTGGCATCATAGCTTTGACCGAATTATAAATGTGACTACACAATAGAGTGATTCACTTGATTTGTGTTTTGAAAATTGTTTACTTTAATAATATCAAATGTGTTGAAAATAATTTCTATATAGGAATTATTTTCTGTCCACTAATGATAATACTATGCCAAGTGATGAACATCCTATTTTCAAAAAAAAGGTATCGGAAGTTCAGAGGAAAATAAAAGAATCACACGTCATCCTGTGATTGAAACCATAGAATCTGCACAGAGTGCAAGGAGCAGCTGTTTGAGGCTATCTGTATGAAAAAAAACACATCAAAACCAAGCCAAATAAACTGGACCGCAATGTAAACCCCATCCCTTATTCAAAATGCAACTCAAAATGTATATGTTATAAAACTTAGAAGTCAGCAGGAGAAAATATTCTTGACCTGAGGGTCATCAAATGGTTCTTGAACATGACACCAGTAGCATGGTCTGTAAATAACTTCCACTTTCAGCCAGCGCAGCATGATGCACGCTTCTTGTTTGTCTTCTGTTTCTCTTTCCGGATGAGAGAAGACTCAGTGAGTCTTCTGATTTTGTGGTTCTTTGGCCCTGTAGGATCATAATATGGTTTTCTTTTTCTTAATCGCCCCTTGAACACCCAATTGGAAAAGGCTGTTTCTCCTTTTCTTTTTGCCTTTTTTTCTGCCCCAGAAGTTATGTTTTTTGAAAGTACCCCTTTAAGTCTTTTCTTTCCCTTTAAGTATCATCTGTCCTTTAAAATTTCACCTGCCCCTTTAAAGGGTGCCTCCCTCTTTGAATGATATGTACTTAAAAATATCTTGCCTACCATCTGTGCCCTGATCTACCCAGAAACTTTTGTAGTATTCTCAGATATAGCATATATTTAATATTTTTTATATTCTGTTCCAAATCATCATTAGGCATCTCTCACTATTTTCCCTCTATGTCTTCCATGGTTTTTCTCAGTCTACCTATAGTTGCCAAGACCCTCTGTGGCTGGGGGAGTAGTGAGGCAGCCAGAGAGAGTCCTTGTCCTGGGATTTGGTGCCTTTTCTATTTTTCTCAGTTATTTACAATTTCAGTATTCTTTGTTTTCAATTATGCTGCAGACATGGCTTTGCATAAATTTAAATTTTACTTTTGACTTTTCAGGAATAAAAAAAGGGAACTTTTTCTTCGGCTGTGGGGGAAAACTTGACAGGTAACTATATTACAACCATCGTCCATAGCAATAGCATTGCTGAATTCTATTGTGAATATTTTGTTTAGAGTTTTTGCATCTACATTAATAGCAGAAATTGAAATCAATTTTACTGTTTAATAATGTACTTATAAGATTATACTGTCAAATTTATTCTAGCTTCATAAAAATGGCTTGAGTCCAAAGCTGGGGCAGGGTAGGTACAAGATGAACTTGAAAATGTTGTTATTCCAGAAAGTAGGGAAATGATAAAAAATAATTAAATAAATAAATAAGCAATAATAAAATAAATAGATTGGGGTATCTTATAAGAACAAAGTAAGCAGTTTTAAGTGATAGTGACTGTTCAAACCTGGAACCTTTTGAGTAACAAAGTAGGAATCCATGGGTGGATAGTGAACATAAATAAATAAACAAGCACATAAATAAATGAACAACTCAAAGGAGGAACTTTCTTTAAAATAGAATGTAAATTTGCCACCAAGTAAATGGAAAGGGAGTACAGGAGATGGAAAAATACATATTTTTTGCAACCATCACAGTAAAATTTATTCAAACAAGAAAGATTAATTAATGCCAAACCTAGGAGGATATTTTTACAAGACACAAAATATTTACATAGTTTGAAAGTGTTTTCTCACACATTGCTTATTAGTGACAAGGAATAGAACAGTAATTGTAAAATACGTACATGGAACAATATCTTGGCTGGACGATCAAAACTGACCTTAACAAAGGGAAGCTGAGTGGCATTGTGACTCCCTCTGTGATGCCCTTTGAAGGCTGCAGTTTTGCCTAGGCCATTTTTCAACATGGAATGCAAAACCTGAAGTTAGTCATGAGAACACTATGTTCAAATCCAATATGAGGCTATTCTGTTTACAAAAACAAGGAGAAACAAAAGGACAGCAGCTTCGAAAGAGTCTATGTCATAAAAGACGAAAGCATTTTCCAAACAAATTAAGCATTGGTTTGTAGGGTTACTTAGATTTTTGTTGCATTGTGTCTTAGAGAGAAAGAAAAAGTGTGGTTTTGGAAATCTGTCTTGTTTTTCTTTCTTTTTTTCATGAAAAGATAGAAAGGATTTAGCTTCACCAGTACCTTAAAGCCCTTTAAGTTTAATTGTAATTCCTCAGTGCTATTTTTATGTGTGATGGGCAGACAGAACTGATTCCTTAGTTGCCTGTGAAGTACTCTGAGCTAGCCCTTGGTTCCTAGCACTGGGTTTACATGAATGCCCTAAGTTCTCTAGTTTCTTTGCTTTTCTATGCAGGAAGATTGGTACATTAGCCATGGTGGTTCTACCCATAAAACTGTCTAGAAGTTTTGATGAAGGGCATATTCTTAAAAGCTTATGAAGATCACACTTAGTAGCAATCAGTTTGTTTCCTGATACTTGGATAAGATTATAAATCTCAGTGATTGTGGAGTCTGATTTCTTAGTGCCCACTCTCCTCATCACTAATTTACAAACTGTGATAAAAATGCCCCAGAATGAAACACCAGTGAACGAGCATGCATGCGTGAATTAAGCCACTTTTTACAATCTGTCTTGATTACTGCTGGTCCATCCAGCTTGTCAGCATCTCTTAGGAGATGGTAGCAGGAGTCTGTGGGTCTATTAACCAAAATGAAAAAAAAGAAATAATGAAGAAAGAAAGTTTCCTGTATCCTATGGTTATATGTTTTCAGATGCCATCTCTTACATCCTGATCTATTTTATTTTGAAGAAAACAGTATCTAAAATAAGAAAGTGCTAGTTTTGACAGATATTGCTTATCACAAATTTTACCTTGGCCTATGAGTTCAAGAACATTTTTCTGGTATATTACTGTTGAGCTTCAATTAAAGTGGGTTTTATAATGAGGTACCCAGCAACTGATGATTAAATGAAATATGGGGTAGAGTTTTGATGATTTGTTATTCAGCTTCAAAATAATCAGGTGGTTCATAGAATAAGGGTAATATTTTGCATAACATATGTCCCTAGGTATATAGTTATTTTCATAATTGTTTGCATATTTTTTCTGCAAAAGCCAAAAGTTTAATTGTAGCAAGCTGAAATGTCAATTTCTCAAGTACTACTATCTACCTAAAAACAGATGAATGAGCAGAAAATTTGTGTAGGGAATTTGGGGATATATATGACTATATTACGGTGAGACACCTACTCTCAATTATATGGAAGCACTGTCCTAGGAACAAACAGAGGTTTAAATATGTCTATAAGAAGAGACAACATAAGTATAGAGCTGGACTGGGGCATATATTTTGGAAACGCGCTAACTGTTTTGTGGCCAGCCCTAAGTTACATAGAACTCCACCTCACCCATTAGCATTTCACCATGTTGCCAATCAAAAGGAAGAAAGGATCCGCAGCTGATAATAAACAATTCACAGGGATCTGAGGAGCCAGCTTGTGATTTAAGGTGTAATATCTATACCTAGTTGAGCACATCCTCCAGGCCACACTATCTGAGTCCAGAGTCCAGCTTCAACACATTATAGCATTTTGATCTCCCTTTGCTTTATTTTCCTCATCTTTAAACAGAAAAACGCTTCCTGATATGATTCCAGTACGAATAAATGTGCAATTAGGTGTAAAGGGCCAAGAACAGTGCCTGCTGTGGAGCAAGCCCTCGTGTTAGCTGCTAGCACTGGGTCAACCAGCAACCCCATCCTTGACTTTTGCCTTGTAGGAGCGACCATTATGCTTTCTTAGCCTATGCTTCTTATTCAAACTAAGGCTATTTCAATTAGTGGAAAAAAAAAAAAAAAGATAATATTTGTGGTGATTTGGAGCTGCATGTCACTCAGAAAAATGTGTTTTTAAATTTATTCCATTCCTGTGGGTGTAAATCCATTGTAAACAGGACCTTTAAATGACAGTGTTTCAGGTAAGGTGTGGCCCAATCCAGTCAGGATGGGTCTTAATCCTATGGCTGGAATCCTTTATTAGCAGAATGAAATTCAGACAGAAAGCGAGAAAGCCACTAGGAGCAAGAAGCAAAGGTCAGTGGAACCTGGAAGAGAAGTGAGAGGCCAGGAGAGGCCGCCATATGCATTGCCATGTGACAGCCCAGGTCCAAGGGTCACCAGCAGCCAGCCCCAGAGCACCAGCCATCAGGAAGAAAGCATCACCTCAATGACGTCTTGATTTTCTGAGCCTCAAAGCCATGAGCTAATAAATTTCCATGGTTTAAGCCAACGCATTCCATGGTAATTGCTTGAACAGCCAAAGAAATGAAAACATTATTTTTAAAAATACAGTAAAAACAAAAGAAAACACCATTTTGTTAGCACTTAGAATCACTGTGGGAATAAGAGCCGTGGATCTTTAAAGGGATTTCTCCATGACTTATCAGCACACTTCTGCCTGGACTACTTCTAGGAGATTTTTAGGTTTTTCCATCTTACTCTTTATCAGCCCGAGAGACCTCCAGTTTTGTACAGACTATCTAATTGCTGTTTCTTCTGTGTAACTCACAATCAGACTTTTTGACATTCCTTTCTTTTCTTTGCTTAGTGTATTAGTTAAGGTTCTCTAGAGAAACAGAATCAACAGGGAACACTTGCAAATATAAAATTTATGAAAGTGTCTCACGTGACCGCAGGAACGCAGACTCCAAAATCCACAGGGCAGGCTGCAAAGCCGACGACTCCAATGGATGGCCTGGATGAACTCCACAGGAGAGGCTCACCAGCTGAAGCAGGAATGGGGCCTGTCTCCTCTGAGTCCTCCTTAAAAGGCTTCCCATGATTAGATTTAGCATCACTCATTGCAGAAGACACTCCCCTTTGGCTGATTACAAACGGAATCAGCTGTGGATGCAGGTGACATGATCATGATCTAATTCTATGAAACGTCCTCATTGCAACAGACAGGCCAGCACTTGCCCAATCAGATAAACAGGTACCACAACTTGGCCAAGTTGACACATGTCCCTGACCATGACACTTAGGTTTGAAGACCTCAGTTTAGCTTTGAATGCACATTATCTAAGCTTTCACAACTGACTACACTCTCCCTATTGTACGGCCTCTGTTTAGCTTGCATTCTCTCTCCTCTTTATCCCCTACCCTGCCCACACTCTCCATGGAGTATGACCCATGTTTTTCCTACATACTCCCCAGCATTCTACTAGTTAAAACAAAATTTTAACAGGTGACAGTGACACTGATATATATAATTAGTCAGATGTTAGAATAAGGCTAATATACAATAATTATTTAATAGGCATGTATTTTACACAAAACCTTGCATTATAGAAGCAAATGAAGAATGAAGCAAGAGAATACATCAAAATAATCATGAAGTCATCTTAAATATCTCTGATAGCACATTTTAAAATATGGTTCAATAAATAATTATTCTTCTGTTAACGTAATCACAATATATGGCACTTACTTCAGTTGTTGGCTTGTGCCCAATCCACTCCAATGTCATCAAACCTCATTATGTTAATGACCAGAGACTGCCATGAAAGCCAGTCACCAGTGGAGAACAATGCCACTGGAAAAAAAGATGGGTTTCCAACTGAGAGCTTATCATCACCATCTTTATATGCAATAAGCACTTTATAAGAATCATCATTCTCCATTATATTTGCATAATTGAGGCATTCCATAGAATCATTTCTGAATAGTGCTCTGAAGGAGTGGTTTTTAATACTATTTAAAATCCACAAGTCAAAGCTGGGGTCACAATTTAAGGCTAAAAACATGTACAGTAATGCCAGAGATATCTGTGATTATGAAAAATATGTGCATTATGTATACAGCCATATATAGAAATGTATATCATATGCCAATATGTATAACATATAAAATATTCATGCTACATATGTGCGTGTGTTGCACATAAAGTTGTTAGTTTCTGGTTCATTTATTTTTCATTGATTTCAGGGTAAAATTATAACTACCATGTTTAAGTGAACAAGGCTCAGAGTCTGGTAAGCATCATGTTGCACCGGTTTCCAAGTCAGCAACACAAAATCTTTATTCTGTTAAATTTATTTCTTATTGTGTGAAAACTGAGTATTTAATATGGGGGCAAATCTTTAAACTAAAGCTAATCATGTCTTTAGTTTAAAATTATATTAATAAATGCTATGAGATTCTATCTGGTTTCTGCATAAATGTATCTCCAATTTCCCATGGATTATTGAACATTAGTCTCAGTTTTCCTTTTGTGAAAAAAGCCAAACTATAATTGACATCTTCATGCATGGGAAAGTCAACATACTAATAGCTGAACTTTTTAAGCATGCAAATGATTCATGGATAAAATCTGTATTTTGGCCACTAGGTTTAATGCCCAAAACTATTCTAAAGACACTAGCCCCAACCCTACGATACACTAGGAATTAAAAGGCATGCCATGTTCTTGGTCAGAGTTGAGTAAATAATGGCTTTACCTTTACAGAAGTGTCAGCATGGAACTTGCCATGGCAGTAAAATAAAGGTTACCTACGATATGTACTTTGCATGCAAAGCGTACTTCTACCTCTTAAAGACTTACTTCTCAGCATTACTAAATGCTAATTTTAAATTATTTCAGGGTTTTGTATATTTTCAATGATGAATGTGTCAAAAGAATGCAAGTTCTAAATAATTGTACGTACGTCACTGCACTATAGACAACAGCTAGTAAAGAGAATTTTTAAAGCAGAGATGAAGTGTCATCTTTGCCTCAGCACCGTTCAGAATGGATGCCTGGTTTAAATGAGTGTGATATCTTAGTGCTGTGACCTTTGACACAGCCTTCACTCTATGTACTTATTTGGTATGTTTGGTGGATTGTAACTTTTTCAATTGAAAAAAAAAAAGACCATCACATAGGAAAGAACGGAAAAAGCATTTTTCCTTTCTGGTTGCTGTTGATGAAACTATTATAATTTTGTTGTTTTTGTAGTGTGTCTTGTTTGTTTATTTTATTTATTTATTCACTATTTGCTTGTAGGAAAAGGGAGAGGTGTACTTTACTATCTTTATTCAGAAGTATTTGGAGATAATAACGGACGTAAATATTCAACATAATATGATGGCCTTATTCTTAAATATGTGACAATTCTTGTGAAAAGTTTATCTTTATTTTAATAAAAAGAGTTCTTTTAATACATTTTATTACCATTTCTGCAGAAATTATTATTTACTGCTTGTAGAACATCATTTTTCTCTATGGAAATTACATGTAATTCTACTAAATATGGAGTATCTGATAAAAAATGCTTTAAAACCCAAGTAGATTTAACTACTGAATATTTTAAATGCTAAACCGAGCAGAGTTAGACTATCAAGAAGCATGTTGCTAGTTTTTAAGTCATTACCTGAAGGGCTGTAAGAGCTTTACAATATTTCTGATGCAAAATTCTTAAATTGAACATCATCCTTCTCCATTTCAATCTCTTTCTATGTGAAAGCCCAAATGATAATTTACAAACTCAGGTATAATTATGCCACTCCCATTTAAAATGATTCAACGGCTTTGATAACTTAGGATATAGGCCAAAAGTTTTAACATAACCTTCACGGTCCTACATGACCTTCCTAGGTTCACCTTGTTTCTGTCCACTCTTGTCTTCCAGCGACACTGCACGCTGGCCTTTCTGCTCTCCAATTTTAATAGTGCTTCCTGGTGCAGGTACTTTCCTGCACTCTGCTCTCTGCCTCGCTCCTCCGTTCCCAGCCCTCCACCCAATCTAACACTCCTCACCTAATCTAACACACTCACTCCTCTTCCAGCTCTGAAACGCTAGTTCCTAGAGGAGCCCTCAACTATTCTGCCCTCTGCACCTCCTGCTCTCTGTCTAGGTTAAAGCTTGCTGACATTTGCCTCCATCATCCTGTAATTTTCTTCTTCTCATTTTACAGTATATAGTCAGTGGCATCACACATAGGTATTTAACATGTGTTGACAAATGTGCTGAACATACAAACGAGTGAGTTGAACGTATTTAAAGTAATATCCTACAAGCACTGAAACTGATGACATCATATTGCAGGTAGTTGAATCCTCTCTTTCCGGTCTATTTTGCCATTTTTATTCTCTAACTTTTCTTTGCCAAAGTTCATTTTTCCATTCAAAACTGCATTTGATATGTTTAGTAACATTTAAGCAAAATGCTTTTGATTCACAGGAAAAGCGATCATAGACTTTTATATAAAAGAGAGAGAGGTAAAAAAGAGAAATGGCTAAGCTTTTACTCCATGCTGTACCATCAATTCCTATATATTGCCAATAAAATATTTTTAATTACTGCAGTGTAGGTGTTGCAGACTAATAATTCTCAAGTCCCAATAGGTGCTGCCTACTGAAACTTGGGCTGCTTAGCCCCAAGTCTAACTCTGTTTGTCGATGAAAATTGGGGTTATTATGTTAGTAAAACCACCTTCACCCCTGCTGTCACAGCTGCTGCCTAAATTCACGTCTTGAGTTTTGGGAATGTGGCAAAATGTAGCTACCCAGAAGCTAGACTGAACTATTTAGGGGAGTAAGCACTGAGCCGAGGTTTTCTTCCTTAGTGAAATATGCAAACTGAAAGAACACTGACTAAAAGAGAATTTCAAGAGAAATCAGATAGTTGTCAGAAATTTCTTATGCCAAAATATGTATTCAGTTACTTGTCTCCTTGCAGTATCACCACACTAACTTTCCCTAACTTGGGAGAGGAGCCTTCAATCTATTTTGATTCTCTACAAAAGGCCATTCTCTCCATGATACAATGACAATTATTTCTGAACACTGCAGACCATAATTGAGATGATCATACTTTAATAAGGTCTCTATCCCCTGAAACCACCCACTCTCGCTAATGTCCTTGGCACATGAGATTTTTTCATTTTCACCAAGCTCTCGTCCATCAGTGACACATGATGAAATTTATGTGCAAAAATTCCATTAATATTAATGAGATTAGCTCTCATAAATCTGATTTATTGCTGATAGAGTAGTTTCTGGAAACAGTAAAATTTTTTACGTTAATTAGAGACCAAATCAGGTTATTTTGTCAAGTACATAAAATGCATCAAATAGTTAAGTAGTGAAGTAATTAGCAGGCATAATTAGTCAAAGTCATGAAAATACTAAGTTATCATAATAAAGAATTTTAAACCACTGCTATTTATATTCTGACAACTTTGTTTTTCTTTCAAGCCAACTAATGATTGCTGACTTAAAAGAATTTTTTTTTTATCAGAAATCGTCATCTTGAACAGATTTCAAAATGACACAGTACAGACCCTGCAGGCTAGGAAATTCCACACGCAGACTCAATCAGCCCTTCTCCTACATGCATCCTTCTTTCAAGCACACACTCTTGTCATCCTCTGCCTTATTCATTTCATTTTAATAATCTTATTTACCTTACTTTCTCCCTCCTTGGAAGGCAAAAACTATGTCCTTCTCATTTTTGTAGCCATCTGCCCCTTTAGTAGCCTCTGACAAGTTCAATAAAGTCACAATCTCTTTAATTTAATTAAAAATGTAAAAGCATGCATGAGAGGAAATGCAGAAGAAATGACAATAATTTGGTTAGGCTGGTGGAACTGGCTTGCGCCAGTTTTCGAAAAACCCTTCTTGTTTCTGTATTTGTTTGTTGATAGTTGACTTTTAAATAGGGAATGGATAGGGCCTGGCTGGATGCTGTGGGGAGGACTGGCATTGCTGAAGAATCTTTATTTGCAGGTTTTTAGTGTGTATTAATCAAGATTCTCCAAAGGAACAGAGTCAACATAATAGATGTATAAATATATATAAGTACAGATTATATTCAATATATATAAATGTATTTTGTAGGGAGAAAGAGAAGGATAGAAAGAGAAAGAGATTTTTTTATAAGGAGCTCACAGGACTGTCGTGCTGGCAAGTTCAAACTCTGTAGGGTAGGCCACAGGCTAGAAAATTCCAATAAAAGTGACATTGAAATCCTTAGTCTGATTTCCACAGGGGAAGCTGGAAATTCCAGCAAGAGCCAATATTGAACACGAGGTAGAAATTCTTCTAACCTTTGAAATCCTTAGTTCCTCCTTTCATCACTTCCAACTGATTGCACGATGAAGAGATTACCCACATTGCTGAGTACAGTCTGCTTTGTGATTGTAGATGCAATCAACTGATTGTAGATGCAAATACCATCTATGAAATACCTTCACAGTAACAAGTTTGCCAATATTTAACCAAACAACTGAACAGTATAACCTAGCCAAGTCGACACATGAAATTAATATCACATGGTCTGAATAGAATGCACACACTACTATGTTTCACCATGCCTCCCTCTTATAAGGACTCATGAAATTACATTAGGCCATCTGGATAACCTTTTATAATCTTTCCAAGTCAATATCTTTAACTTAGTTAAATTAACCTTGATTATTCATAAAAGTATATGGTATTAGTCTTAGAGAAACCCAACCTGAATCAAGTTAAATTAAAAGAGAAACCCATTAGTATTTGATGTATATTCTGTCTGACAAAGCAGGGTTAGAAAATCTATTAGTTTCTGCTACATGTCTTTTTTTTTTTCCTTCTTGGAGCTATCCCTCTGATTTCTTGCTCCTATATGTTTTGGGGGCGACTGGGTCTGCTGTACTGCTGTTATATCAAAATATCCCTCCCCATCATCTTAGGAATGCCTTTTGTTTCTTTCCTATGTAAAAAGGAAAAAAAAGTTTCCTGGATTTCATGATCTTCCTCTTTCATTTTTATTTCTTCTTTCCCTCTTTGTAAGAAGCCCATCCTTTAAGGTCTCATTGGGAAACAGTGAACAGAATAAAACATTTTTGAGTCTTCTCATGTATGAAATTTCATTATAATCGATTGAATATTGATTCAGAGTTTGAGGGGTATAGAGTTCCTAAGTGTTCTAGTTTGCTAGCTGCCAGAATGCAATATAGCAGAAACAGAATAGCTTTTAAAAAGGGAAATTTAATAAGTTGCTAGTTTACAGTTCCAAGGCCGAGATAATGTTCCAATTACAAAAAGTCTATAGAAATGTCCAATCAATGGCATCCAGGGAACCAGGCACCTTGGTTCAAGAAGACTGATGAAGTTCAGGGTTTCTTTCTCAAGTGGAAGGGAACATGGCGAACATAGTCAGGATTTCTCTCTCATCTGGAAAGGCACCTGGTGAACATGGTGTCATCTGCTAGCTTCTTCTCCTGGCTTCCTGTTTCATGAAGCTCCCCGGGAGGCATTTTCCTTCTCCATCTCCGAAGGTCACTGGCTGGTAAACTCTCTGTTTCTCGTGGCTATGTTGTTCTCTGCTCTCTCAGAAATCTCTCGTTCTCCAAAATGTTTCCTCTTTTATTAGACGCCAGAAACTAATCAAGATCCACCCTTGGATGGAGTCAAGGTGGATGTATCCAAATGGGTGGAGACACGCCTCGAGCTAATGCAGTTTAACAATCACTCTTGATTAAATCACATCTACAGGGAGATGACCTAATTACAGTTTCAAACATACAATAATGAGTAGGGATTAGAAGAAATGCTGCCTTTACAAAATGGGATTAGGATTAAAACATGGCTGTACATACATCATTTCAAACCAGAACACTAAGTTTGAGATATATTTTATTCTCTGAATCTTGATCTTTTTGTTGATGTTGAGAGATCTAATACCACTCTTCTTCTTGATTTTTTTCTTATATGCAAGATATAAGCAACTTTTCTTCATCCTTTCTGTTATTCAATTTCAGGATCATGGGCCTGGATGGCTGTGTGTGTGTGTGTGTGTGTGCGTGCTTTACTTATTGTACTGGGCATTAGGGGGAATCTTTCAATTTGGAAACTCATGACTTTTAGTTTTGAATAGTATTTTGTATTTCTTTGAAAACTGTCAGATCCCAAATTTCCTCTTCTCTCATTTTCTGAAACTACTAGGATTCCATAGACTAATCTCCAGAATTAGCTTACACTTTCCTAATTTTTTTTCTTTTTAAAATTTGTTTCAATTTTTGTAAGATGTTTTTTCTATCAGTATTTTCAAAATTTCTATTGCTCATTTAAAATCAATTTTCACTCTCATCTCTCCCATTCTCTGAATTCTTCTTCATGTGGCCTTCATTCTTATCTCATGAACACAATCTCTTATATTTTCCTCTGAAAACATTAAATCCATTCATTTCTGAATTCACATTTTGTGCTTCTTGAACTGCTTCTGCCTCTGTTTCTCAGAGTCTATTTTTTATTATTGTATATTGTGATTTATTTCTGTCTGATTAGACACCTTTCTCAAAGTACCTGCTAATTTTTGGCACTTGCAAGCATATTGGAACCTGAGAGTGTATGTGTATATATTGAGGTTTGAAAATAAGACTTTACTGTTAGATCCTCAAATATAAGTGTACTTTTTGTCTTTTCTCTGTCCAGTTCTCTGAAAGGAATTGTCCGATCTCTTCTTTGGGAGTATAAGTCTAGTCCACTGCCCTCTTAGAGGAGTGCAGGGAAAAAGTCAGGTAGATTTTTCCATAAACCCTGCAACTGCAGCAGCTTCTGCTACTTGACTGGTGACCCTTGCAAAACTTCATTCAAGGTATCCAGCATCCTTCCAGGGTGAAGTGCAGTCCCCTGAAATAGGACGAGGAAATCTGTCTAAAAGTCCTCTCCTCCTTATAAAGTTTTTTAAGCAAAAGTCAATTTCAGATCCCCATCTCCAATTCCTCAGAACTTTAGGGTCCTTTAGCTTGGATCATTTTGCATCTGATTGACTTTCTCTCTCTTAGAGTAGACGTGCCAACGTGACCGTTGACCTGTCTGTATCCATTCTTCCAACCACTTTCAATTTTCTATTTGTTCTCAAGCCTAGGCTTCTTTAACTGTCACTGACCCTTCTCTCCTCCTCTTTGTCCTGGTATATTTAGATCCTTTGGGGACTTACTTTATTGAGTGTAGTTTATGGGCGGAGAACTAAAAATACATTATCAATCTGAATTTTAACAGGAAACAATTTGTTCATGTACTAATTTGATCAAAATAAATTGAAATTAGAAAGCATCTCTTCTCAAATAATTATCTTGGTGCAGCAAACACTAGGATGTTATGATGTTAATGATAGCAAGCCTGCCTTTGAAATATGGGAACAAAACTTTTTAAAAGAAAATTTGTCATTGCATTTCCTATTTTGTTCCTTCAAGTATTATTGTTTCACAGTATAAAAAAGATAGAGCATCTTCTTTGAACAGTGTCAACATCAAAGCCACAAACTAGCTAATTTTGTCATCAATCTATAAAGTAGAATAAAACAAAAATTAAATTTCTCTTAGCCAATAGCTCAGCATGTTTCTTTATTATTATTATAGGCTGAAACTCTCTGCTATTGTCAGTTGCTATTTAGGATTAAGTATTCTTCTTTCAACCACCTGTCTTGAATCACACATACCCTCAAACACACATACACTTTGTGCCAGTTTGAAACTATTTGTTGTACCTCATAGAAGCCATGTTTTAATCCTGATCCAATCTTGTTGGGGACAGTCATTTCTTTTGACCCTGATTCAATACTGCAAGGCAGAAACTTTTGATTAGATTATCTCCACAGAGACGTGGCATGCCCTATTGTGGATATGACCTTCAGATTATATGGAGATGCGACCCCACCCATTCAGGGTGCATCGTCATTAGTTTACCAGAGCCCTTTAAAAGGGGAAATATTTTGTAGAAACCTCAGATGCAGACACTTGGAAAACAGCTGCTTCAGAGCTGACAGAAACATGTTTTGGGGAGATACTTGGAGTATCAAAAGAGAGAGCCTGTGCCTAAACATGGCAGAGCCCAGCAGACATCGCCATGTGCCTTCCCATGAGACGCTAACAAGCCAGAACCCAGAGTTGTGTCCCAGAGGAGCTAAGGGAAGGCCCACAGATGCTTGGAGAGGAAACCACTGGCATCAGAAGCTGGAGGCAACAGAATCAGGAACAAGGACCAGCACATGTTACTCATGCGCCTTCCCATGTGACACAGGGGTTCTGGATGGAATCAGCCTTCCTTGAGTGAAGGTAACCTCTTGTTACTACCTTAATATGGACATTTTCATGTCCTTAACTGTACACTTATAATTATTAAGTTTCTTTTTTAAAAGCCATTCTGTTTCTGGTATATTGCATTTAGACAGCTGTAGCAAATCAGTTCAGTCTTATAAGAAACACACTGTGTGCTATACAGACGTAAATATTCACTTTGAAATTTTCAAAATGGGAGATTTTTCCCCAAAGTTCTCCTTGCTCAATATTTGTATAAACTCACATTCATGATTATTGACTTGCCAAGACATGTAAGAAATGTGATGCTATTAAACCACGAGTCATATTAGAGTCATTCTTGGTTTAATACATACTCTTTTTTCTCTTTTGGTTTTCCAAAAACACCTCCACCCTTTTTCTGCTACTTATGTAAGTAACCTGAAGTTTCCCTACACCCTCAACTCCTACTCTTGTGCTGGCCTGAAGTCACAGGACTTCGGAGCTGATATGAGGAGTGGAAGTTAGAATCACTCTGAGAAGACTTCTGCTGTGTTTATTGAGGGATGTGGCCTGTATGACTCAACTTCAGTAAATCGGTATTATTGGTTAAAGATTCTAGACTCAAGGAGCAGGATGGCAACACCATCCCACCACTGTCACCTCATGCAAACTGCCTCTGTGTCTAAAGACCAAAGCTGAGTTTTTAAGTATCTATCAAACACCAGCCCCTTTATCAATGCCTGCATTATTTGTATAGATCATGCTACAAGTCAGGTCATTTGTGATTTAGAATGCAGCTAATATAGTTTTAGGCATCATTGAACAAATGATATCATTAGTTTACTAAACAGATTAATATATGAGTTATTTTGAGAAAGGTTGATTCATCAAAGAAATCATCAGAAGTCATTGCACTTAGTGTAATATTCTCCTTCAGAAATATTTGCTACACACTTCTGACATTTAGCTAACTAGGTAAAGAAACTTCCTTCATAATTATCCCTGAGAAATAAATGGCATTATGATACTTAGCCCACAATGAACAATATCTCGTATGGCACTGTGTTTTAAAATTTTTTTCTCTCCATTCAATATAGCTATGAAGTCATAAAAAATAAAATGACCTCTGGTATTTTTCAGGTTTAGAAATATAACCCAGAAGATCATTTCTTGTTGTTCTTTTGTTATGACAGGAAGTTCACGGCTACGTGGATTTTCTGTAATTGTGCTTCAGAGAAATTTGAGTAGGAAACTACAGCAATTCATTCAGCAAATAATTATTAAGCATTTTCTATGTTCCGGCCTTTGTACTATCTGCTGGGAACCTATTTTAATGAAGGGAATTTTTTCATGAAATATTCATATTGAGTCAACCTCCAAGCAATAATGAAAAACAACTTTTACATAAATCAGTCTAAAAGTATTTGGAGTATTGGAACCTCCTTCTAGGGACAGAGTCAGGAGCCAGGAATGCAGTGAGTTTTTAAATGTTAAGGAGGACTGATTGCACATAGAATTTTACATTATAATAATCAAATGTATTAAATAAATATAACTAGATTGGAATCCAAGTGAATAAGAATCATGTTTAATTCCTAGTGAGTGGTAGTAAAGCTCCTATGGCACCTTTATATGACACAAAGATGCAAGAAATTTTATTGGCCCTTCATTAAGTAGTAAGCCATAGAATGTATTTTTCCCCATGCTTTTCCTTTGGTTTTAACCTTAACTCATATTGTATGAAGTATGGGAAGGAAATATGCTAGGTGGTGTCTAGATCACTTTCGTTCTGGTGTCACTCCATACTTGCTCAAATTATATGTTTTACCTCCTTAAACCACTTCCATTCAAAAGAATCTGCTAGTCTATTTTCTGAAATTACTATAAAATCTACATCCAATGAGAGAGAATTAATACAAATAAGTCAGATATTAAACAAAATTCTAAAATAGCCCCTTAGGAATATACATTCTAAAAATTTTAGAAGTCCATAGGAAATCTGATTTCCAGCTCTGAAACAACACTGGATAGACAGAAACTGCTACCTATTGTCTACAGAGTCATAATCATCAATTCAGATGATGACATGAACTATTTGTTGGCATAACATCAATTAATTGTTTAATTGGTACTTTGAAGAGCCTCCTCTTGTCGAGAACACTGATAGCTACTGAGACAGGTGCAAGTAAGTTAAATAGTTCTATCCTGGCCTGCACTTGAGAAGAGAAAATCTAAATAAAAACAAACATGACACAATAAATGCTCAAATACCTTTCAGAATAAATGGAGAAGATTGTAAATTTTGTAGCATAAATATAGCAGCTGGTTGTGAGATATTAAACAAAAATCAGCCACAGCTGACACCTAACTTCCAGCATCTGCCCTCCCTTGTCTGAAGTTTCTACCTCCTGAAGACACAGAGGGATGCATGGCGCTCATGAGGAGTTAGTCTAAGAAATAATCCTCAGTCCGTGGCTGGGGGTGTGTACAAAGACCCCAACCTCCTTGATTCTTAGCAGGGTTAACTCCGAGGTGTAGGTTTTACTCACCAAGTTTCCCCATGTGTTAAACTCCAATCACACATCCTTTGTTAATGGACCCTTTACTGGCTGCCTACCCTCTCTTTATCACTCCCCCACTTTCCTATAAGGTTTTCTTGTACCTTTCCAATAAACTAATTGTGGTTAAATCCTAGCTCAGGGTCCGCTTTTGGTGGATGGATATTTGATAATGCAAGTGGTTTTTAGGAAGAAAATTCTATGACTAGGTTACTACAATTAGAACACTTGTCAGCCAGAGAGCCAAAAAAGTTGCTGGCAGCCCTTTCAGGAGCGACAATCCTTAACATGCGAGAGCATCCCAATTAATAACACTTGCACGTGCGACAAGCTGGGATGAGATGCATGTGGAAAGGGAAGCATCACTTATGCAATATCTCCAACATTTGAGCGATGTGATGGTAGGTGTAAGAACTTGGAGTCTGTTGGTTATTGTGAAAAGTGCTCAGAGAGAAGAGGATATGCTCAGATCAGCCAATTTTTAGCTCAGGGCACGGTGTGAAAGCCAGAAGGCCTTTATTGCAGCATTTATAAAGACCTTCACCTCCTACCATCAGAGAGCACATTTTGTGGAAAATCTGGCCAAGGGACTGACTGTGCAAATGGTAGAATTAAAACAAGGTCAAGTGAAAACCCCTGAAATTGTTCCCCCTCCACATTCTCCCACCAAGATAGTAAATCAGAAAAAAATATTACATACCAGGTGACCGGCAGAGCTCAATGCTGCATGCAAAGTCTTCAAAGTTGGTTCCTATTAAAAACAAAACAGTGGGCTATGATAAGCTTATTCAAGTGGTATCCCTAATCACCATATCAGGATAGAGATGGTGTCATTTCATTTTCAAAAAAAAATGAATTGTCCAAAAAATAACTTCTTGGGGGTTTTAAACCCCAAAATAATCAAAGGTCTGCCTCAAACTTCTTGGGACTCACATTCGCTGCTTGTGAATGTCCTAAAGAAATTGAAAATTCTCAGCACAAGAGTGTGTGGAAAGTAAAGTTTTGTTTGTAGTCACTGCTGACTACAAGAAGTTACACAGAGTTTATAAAAATAAGTTCTGTCTGTCCTAGTTAATGCTGATCTCTGTTAAACTGCTCTTAATGAAAAGTTATGAAAAGTTTTTCTTAACCCTCTAAGTACTCTGTCTAAAAGATAACTTTTTATCAGAATAATATCCTTGTTGACTTCATAATCCTTTATTTCAGAAGACAAGCCTTCTCACTTTTAAAGGGATACTGTTACAAAAGATTTATTCTTTCACCTTGTAAAAGTAAAGTGCTGAAATAGTTTAACATATTACCTTAAAAAAGTTTTTAAGTATAACAACAATTAGATTTTTCTACCCTTCTGTTAGATAAATTTGCATGTATGAAATGCTATTCATATATTTAGAAATTGCACCTACACTAATCTGTATAATGTTAGAAGTTACAAATCATGGGAACAACCAGAATTTACTTGTCAGTTACACTCTAAGGCTTCTCTCTAAAAGTACCTGTGGTCAGCTATAAGCCCGAAATTCATCTTCAACAAAAGAGAAGTAAGGCAAGTATAAAACGATGTTCTACCTGTTAATTAACATAATCCTGGTAAATGTGCGAAACAGGACAAAACTTCTGCTACAGTTTGTAGTTGATAACCCTGGTTTAAAACAATTGTCTAGTGGATTTATTTCTAAAGGTAAATTCATTTAAAATGGTTATAAAAAATTAAAACTTAATACAGCAACCACATTTACTCCTGAGTTTTAACTGTTATTTCTAAATTCTGAGATGCTTTGCTCTTTGTAAAACCCAGTAGTTCCCTAGAACTTTAAGTCTCTGCCTAACACCCAAGGCTTAGTTAAATTTCTCCAGCTCTGAAAGTCAGCATTAGTCCATACAGAAACATGATAGCGATCTAGGGAGGATTAAGAGAAATAAAATAGTGTCTACATTCCAAAACTTTAAATTTTGTGTGAGACAAAAAAAAAGCCAAAGTATTTTAAGCAAAATAAAAAACATATATTTGCAAAGTCCATTAAACTTTATAAAAAAAAAGAAAGAAAAGAAGCACCATGAAATTATTAAACTTCCCAAACTGGGGAATTCCTTCTATACCCTTAAGCAATGAAGGCTCCCAATCTAATAAACCAATACTCTGCCCCCAAGGACTTTGGTTTAGCAAGCAAAAGTGATTGCCCTCACCTGAGCTCTCGAATTAGGAAAAGGAAAATGGCTGTGCCTTCTTAGTCCTACGTGATCACACGCGGTGTAGAAAGAGTGAAGTTTTCTCTCAATTAAACAGTATTAAGAGACACTCAATTTCTTAAATGCTATGCTCTTACCGACAACAACAACAAAAAATGGTGGTAATTCAATGCCTTGGACATCAGAAAGAGAACACTAACATCTCTCAAGGGAACAACTGGGCCTGCACGGCAGCCAAAGCTGCAGTCCAATCAACCAGGCCCCTTGTAAGCCTCATTCCTGCACCCCTTAACTTAGCACACGCGTCCTCTTTTTCCCCAGTTGAGCAGGAATGAGCCGTCCAGCTAAGATCCAGTCTTGGACCTGAAAGGTGGTGGTTTCCTTCCCTTTTCCCCAGTCTCACTTGGCTAACGCATCTCCTAGTCCATGCCCGTCCATCCTCCTCTTGCTATTAATTGCCCTTGCATTTCAAGCTTCTCACCTAGTGTATTTCTTCCAGACTAGAAACCTTCCGCACCAAACCAATGCTGCCGTGGAGCTTTCCAGCAGTTCCAGCCACCGTCTATACTCCTCCCCTCTCAGTTCTCTGAGGGGGAATTGAGGCAGGCTAGAACAGTGAGAGAGGGGAGAAGAGCCCCTCAGCAAGGTCAGGAGGGCTCCTGTCCTGGACAGACAACCTGCCCAGGGGCCACCCACTTATGGGAAACGCCCAGTGTCTGCCAGCCCATCTGAAGCCACGTGACTGCCACCTGGGTGAGGCGTCTATGGAGAAGGGTAGAGCCAGCCGACCCAGCCAAGGCACTATCTACCCTAGGCACTGCCCTGGAGAGAAGGGAGGGTGAAAGAAAAATCCCTGAACAAGGAAGGGGAAGGGGAATAACTAGTCTATAAAAGCTAATGGTCCCACATTGCTCCTGCGGCTTGCCTTGCTCACCTGTCGTTGTGAGAGTGCCTGCATGTCCTCTCACATGGGTTCTCAGTAAATTCTGACTGCTTACCCTTAAAAAACAAGAGTGTGTTGAGGGCTTGAGCATGTGTGCGAAACCACAAGGAGGATGGCATAACTGCAACTTGGAATGAATGTTTGTCTTTTAAATATTTGTTGAAAATTAGAGTCCTAAGCATGTATGTGGATTTTTCTTTGGTCTAACAACCTAATTGTAGTAGTGCTTCTATCACAAACTACTTTCCTGATGGTCAATTAACTCATCTTCATTGAGTCCGGGTTTCTTCATACACAAAACGAGGGTTTTCAAATAGGGAAGAAACCCTTTCAAGCTAAAATAATATCCTATTTTCCTAACACATTTTAAACATAAAATTAATTAGTTTTATCATAAAATGATTAAGCTGTCAATATAAATATTCGGTTTGCTGATTTTACTTAATTAATCCTATAGCAATCCATTAGTTCATTGCCCCAATTCAATCTATTTATTGCTTTTCAGTTGCGAAATACTGCAAAGCTTCAAATATATGGATCTTGTTAGGACTGGTATAACTCAAATGTCGATTTTTAATTCTTCCTGCAAAGTGGTACAATTGGACTATATTTAATGCCATTGATTCCATAACCTATTCTACATATTCACTTATAAACAACTAATTATAATTATGTCGCTTAATGTTGAGATGAGAAATTTGTCTCTAATCATTAAAAGTTTATTGAGAACCATTAAAATCTCATTGATTATTTTCCTTCTTATTAGTGAAGTAAAACAAAGTTTTCATTTGTATTTGGATACAAAATTTGGCATATGCTAAATAAATTGAGTCTATCTCAATGGGGGATTCACTGAATGGATCCCACACAAATACACATCAGTATGTTCAATATATTAATTTGCTGTCCACTTCCTGTACAATTTCATATTCAAATGTATGTGCCATGTTCCTGTTCATCTGTTTTTGTTTCTGTACTGTATATATAATTAGAAATATTTGTCATTATCTAAAATACTCCAAATAAAACAAATGTATTATTCAATATATCTAGGGAAAAAATAATCATAAGCATCTACATTTGTATTGCTTCAAGTAAAACGTTAGGATATAAATCTTGTTTTCTAATCCAGTGATCATAATGTACATATGGCTATTGAGACTCAATATGTGTGTGGTACAAATTGAGACGTACTATAAATCTAAAATAAATACCAATTTCAAAGACAAGGTACTTAGAAAAGAATGCCAATTATCTCAATAATTCCATATAGATTTCATGTTGAATGATAGTATTTTGCATTTATATGTTTAAATAAAATACATTATTAAACTAATTTCACCCAGATATTTTAACTTTTTCTTTTTTAAATGTGGCCACAAGAAAAGGTACATTTACATATGTGGCTCACATGTGTGGTTCATATGATTTTTGTGTCAGACAGTGCTGGTCGAGTTCATATAATTATCAACACCATTTTGAATTCCAGATTGCCTTCCAAGGAGAGGAGTTACAAGAATAAGAGATAGCAAACACTGACTCAACACTGTTAGGGAAATCTCAGGCCCTGTTAAGCAGCCATTACACAGACCACACCTAACTGCCCTCCTCCTCTGGGGAAGTCACAAGCACATGCCAAGTGGCCATCCTGTGGCCTTCCAGTACCCCCCAGCTTCTTTCCCATCTGTGCCATTCCACAGCCTGGGGAGTTGCAGAGTCTAATGAGAAAACCGTGCCACACTTTCAACACTGAAACCAGAACCAGCAGCCCCAGATGCTTATCAGAACAGGAATCCCCAGGGGGATAAAAGTCACTCAAACAGTGTAGATTTGTCTCTCTTCTCTGACAGTAAGTGGGGCATGCAAAGCTGCCACCTGCCAAGTGGGCCTGGAGCAGTTTTGGCCACCCCAGGAGACCAACCATGATGGAACTTCTTCCCTGGCTCTTTTAGATTCTGCTATGTGACGGAGATTATTTTCCCTTTCCAGACTCTTCATACTGTGCAAATGATAAAGGGATCATTTGCTGAAAGTTTCTGTTGTGCTCTGAACCTGTGTTCCCCCGATGCGTCATTGTAGCAACTCACTCCATAAGAAGGAGTAGAAAAGGGAATAAAAGAAGAATTCAACAAAATATAAGTGACAAGCAAGAAGACACAACCTGACAGAGTTTCCCCATAATTGTAAGTAAAACCCGTTTCCTTGTACCTCAGGAGTATCTTTTCACTCTTAATCAGTGCAGTGTGATCTGCTCCTCAAATATCTTAACCAGATATGTGGTCCTCACATAACCTCACATAACTTAGATCTGGTACTCACCATAAATATTGCATAAATATATGGTAGTTTGTGTTACATATGGACTATGTCAATACATATCTGGTAGATAAAGGCTGAACAGGAACAAGGTTGGTCCTTGAAACTTTCTTCATTAACCTAAAGTCATCAGAATGAGAAAATAAGCAGAGAAAAATGCCCATTCCTGATCCATTTTGATCTTAAACTCAGGACAAATGCACAGGACCTGTGAGAGAGGACTCCCGTCACACGCCACCACTCAAGGAAAGCGTAGGGTGGGAACCCGCCACACAGGTGCCAGTGGAGACTGCTGAATGGGGAAGCTACTATTTTATTTTGCTTCCTGCCCAAGGCTTGATTTTCATTTCTCCCACTTTAAAATTGTCCTTTTGTCCATGAAGTTTTTCATTAAACTTTCAGTTGACAGGCAGGTGATAGTCTTCAAACCAAAATTAAAAGTTGAGTAATAGAATCCTTGTTAGAGGCCCTATCTGCATTTCTGAGACCAAGCAGTGTTGAGTTCTGCCAGAGGGAATTTTTGGAGGTGGGATTTGTTTAGTTCCTAGATCGGGAACTCTGTTTCCATACTTTCCTTCTTTCCATGCCCTTCTACTAAGTCTTAGTGCCTTTTTTCTTAAGCATTATTGCCCTCTTGGAATTCTGGTCAAGAAAGAACAGGCAAGCCTGGGCATCAACCTCCAGAAACAGTGACCCCTGTCATGACTTTGTTGAAATACAAATCAGAATTGAGACTGAATGGCCAGATTTTAAGGAAGTTTCCCAAATCTATCAACTGAGTCAAATTTATGAAAAATTCTCAAATAACACTCAGAGGCCTGCCAATTTTTCTTCCACATTTAATTTTTTTACTACTCATTCCAAATGCATTATTTTATTTCATTTGTACGCTTAATTACTAAAGTAAAATACCCACTTAAAAATATATTGGAAACTAAAGCAGATAAAATGAAAATTTTCATGGATTCCTTTCCTATACCCCATAATGTATTCAGAATGAATATACTAGAGAATGGGAATATGGCTTTAGAAGAGCAGACAATGCAAAACCCCAAGCAAGGTGCCCATCTGTAACTAAGGTAAAATGGATTCAGGCTTTAAAACCAAGAAAATAAATGCAATAATTTAGAAAATATTCTGGTCTTCTGTGATTACCTTAATTATTTTTTAGAGACACAGCCCCTACACAGAAAGTGTCACAGGAACAATCCAGTGTGCCTAAGGATTTAAAATAATTGTCAGATTTCAGCATGCCCAGGACATACTTAAATTTCTCAAAAACCTATAAATATTTCTCAGATGGCTTTGAAAATATGAAGTGACTCTAAGCTAATAAATATTGAATGGGGGCTGGAGTTTTTCCCCAAAGCCTAATGTTTAGAATTTTAATCTACCATTTTCAGTCGGCTCTAATTAGATGACTTCAGCATTCAGTAGGCATCTATCACCATGATGGGACTCGGGGGAGGTGGGTGGGTAATTAATCACCAGGAATACCTACCATTCTCTCTGTTCCCTCAGAAAGATTAGAAGGGAGAAAGATGAGCAGGTCATCACATTGTGTAAGCAACTCCACATCTCATCAGCTCAATTTTTTATTTCACTTTCCTACAAGAGCCTTGTTTTAAAAAGTTGCTAATGTCCACTTTTTCATTCTCTTACATACACAGATGCACACATCCAGTCATGGGCATTTTCCTCTCCATCTGAAAGCAATGGGCTGCTTCACTAGGCAGAGAGTTTACTGATGGTCTTAGGAAAAGAATGTGCTTGCTGTCTCAAAGGACAGAGTGAGTTGCTCCGTGTGAATCCCTGTTGCTTATCCACCAAACACCTGGCATCTCCTTGGAGATTTCCTTCCAACACTGAGAGAATCTGACCTTTCTTAACTGGTGAGATAATGACAAGGCTGCCAAACATGTGTTGTTTTGTAATTGCTTTTACAGATCTGTGCCATAAGCTATGATTAAATACTAGGAGAAAGGTCATTAAAAGATTAAAGAGAGAAAATGGCTTATTTATGGAAATTAATGAATTTGGAATTCCATAGCACCTATGTGTAAACTATAATCATGGGGAGACAGGAAGAGTTATGAGCTTTTATGCTAAAGAAGGTTTTTCTGCTGGACCATCCGAAGTTTGAATGTGGTGGCAGCTTTTGCACATTAAGTGTCAATGCTTGTACTCTGCACGTTAGTGGAAAGGGGAGAGGGTTGGTCCTTCCGTGTAAACTAATAAAACCCATTCTTTATGGTTTCCCAAAAGAATTCTATGCTTTGAGTTACTCAAATTAACCAACTTTGCCTCATTCAAAATTTCAAATCCAAGTGTTTTTCTTTTTTTTTTTTTTTTTGCATGGGTAGGCACCGGGAATCAAACCCGGGTCTCTGGCATGGATGGCAGCCGAGAACTCTGCCAGTTGAGCCATCGTGGCCCGCCCCCAAGTGTTTTCTATCAAGCAAATCAGAAAAAGCAGAGGCTCCAGGGGTCACTGGGAACCAATGCTCAAAGGTCATTGGAAGTAGAACCAGGAAGGACTCTAAAGATGATCAGAGTGAAACAACCAGTGGGCTTTGGGCCAAAGTGGTGTTTGTAGCTATTATTCCTCACTGGTAAAGTGATGTCTCAAGGATAAGATATTTATGTTTTTGATCCTTTAGTCCAAAAACATGTCATTGGATTCCTAGGGCACTGAGGAGCAGGTGATCACTGAGCAAACATATACTTGAGAACAGAAGCAAAAAGACTTCCAGTTAAATTTGCCCAGTTTGAATAGAGCATGAAGAAATGTAAATCAGAAATTGTTCAAAGACCAAAGTGATGTTAGCAGAAACAGAACTAGGAGCAAGAGTGTGGCCTTAAAATTTGGACTCCAATAAACAAAGGTACAATTAAATGAGCTTTGCCCACACAAAGAAGGCAAAAGCAAAATTTTAGAAGAGAATTTAAAAATCAGACCACAATCAGAGCTGACACGCTGCTTTTACATTTCTGAAATTAGGCTACTTCCTGAATTTTTTAATTAAAAGCAAATAAATCCATGTTCCCAAGGCTGTTGGCACCATAATTTTGGCAATTTAAGAGCCAAGGAAAAAGTTGAGAAGTTAATGTTCATTCTTTTTATGCAATCTTAGCATATCTAACTCATTATTAACTCATGGCTCTGATGAATTCAGAGGGGCAGATTGTGACTGAGTCAAAGTCTAACTCAGAGAGATATTGGGGAAAACTTTATCTATTTTTATGGACTTTAATAAACTTGGGAAAACTTTATCTATTTTTATGGACTTTAATAAACTTTTTCTATCACCTCCTTCCACTTCAGCCCTCCACAACAATCTTATTACATAATAATCTGGTATAAATATTGGTAAGAAAGTTTATGTTTGGGAAGTTGGAAATCTTGATCTTCTTTATATTTGATTATAATATTCTGTGGCTTCTTGAGACGCTCCAGTATCCAGTTCTCTCCATGCCACGGTACTTATAAAAGATGCCACATGCCTTAGATAACCAGTATGTTCCATCCCAGCTGTCAGAGGGCTTGGGTCAGGGAAGCCTAAAGGCCAAAAGACAAGTAAGGCAGGAAATTAGACATGCATTGTAATTAGGACTTACCAACAGGAGAGGATCTGCCATGGTGGCAGCCCACCATGGAAAACGGAAGTTAATGCTCTGCAAAGGGGGTGGAGTGGGCGTGTGTGTTCAGCTGGGTCTCCTGACCCAGGGAATTGCAGTTTTGTTATCAACAGTGATCAAGGCAGGAAAGTTTTAATGCTCTGTTTATGATACCATCAGTACATTCTTCCTTGCCTCCTACCACCAGGAGGTTTAATACTTTAATTTCTGTAGGCAGCTACCTGCAGTAATTTATTCTCAGTATGGAGGAAGGGCTCTGGCCCTGGGTCTTCACACAGTGAAGCAAGGATCCCCATGGAGGCAGGCTCTAACTAAATTAAAGAAAGAAAACACAGTTTGATTTGGCAAAGCAAAGAACCAAAGGAGAACTATAACTTAGTTTTTCTTTTCTTTTAAAAGAAAAGAAAAAGGAACAAATGGATTACTAAACTGTTAAATATGTTAAATTCGTAATGTTTTTATTGTCAAAGTTCCAAATAAAAGAATCCCATCTATATGTAGTTAAAATGCTTAATTGCAGATGAAAGCTTCATATGTGATTGACAACAAGATGATTTGTTAATCAAGTCACCATTTATAAATTTGGCTTGCGGACAAGATTGTCCCTGTTTTGGGTCATGCCAAATAATTTAGTTTACAACTACCAGTTTTTTCTTATTCTGTATTAGAGATTATCCAAGACACCACGTTTACTTATTAACATAGGGATGATGATGTGCAGCCTGGGAGCCCGCCAGTAAGTAATACTGAGTGTTGAGAAGAGTAGTCCTAGCACCTGAGGCTTGTATCTGTATCTCATTATAATTTGAATGGAAAACATTCAGATTACACTAGCAGGAAATGGTTTCAGATCAGATAAGAGATTTGCTTTTTGAAAGTTCATTAACATGAATTTAGGTACATGAAAAGTATCTTGCTGAAGGGGTTGATCAGGTTTATGCAAAACATTAAAATGAAAATATGAGCCAACTTTTTATGATCTAACTTTTAAAAACATTTCCCATTTAAATTCCTGGAAGTGATTCAGAATGGATTTAATTCCAAAGATTATGCATTTTATGAGGAAAAATGTAACAGACAGACAAATGAATTAAAAGATTATGAGAAATAGAATGTCTGCAGAATGGAAAAGCATTAGATGAAAATTCGCTTATAGAGAAATAAATTATAAATAAATGATGGGATTATAGTTTTCCTTTTGAAACAAGAAAAAAGCAGACTCGACTTTGTTCTTTGCAGGAAAACAATCCATTTGTGATCTCTACATAAAGGCAGCAAAGATAAAGAAAAGAGAAATAGCAAGAACGAGACCAGCAGTGCTAAGGTAGCATTTCATGAAATGAAGCAAAGCAAAGACAGCCCCTGACTGCCTTCTTCTTACAGACAAAAACATTGGAAAGGAGAATGCATTATCTCCGCTGGAAGCATTTTTTTTTTCTTTGTAGAGTTCTCATGTTTTAGGTCATCATGTTAGCCAATAATGCTGATTCATCAGGTTGAAGAAGTGATTCAATTCAATGCTAGGAATAGTGCCAGGCTTTTTGTGGGAGCTCAGCAAACATTAATTAAAGATGCTGATGAGAATTTATAAAGCAGTAAACAGTATCATGCAAACACTTGGGACATGCTATGGAAATTGTAGAAGCCTTGGCATTTAAAAATATGGCCTATATGTAGCTGTCTTTCTTACTTCAGTGACCCTACTTCTGGTACAAGCTGACTACTTTAGGGAGTATATAATTCTAGCTATCTTGAATTTTATTCATTGTACCCTGTAAAGTTTCTTTTTCTTTTCAAACAAAGTGGAAATTAAAGGACCAACAGTTATTTTTCCAAATTATTAAAGAAGTTTAAGATCTTTTAAAACTAATAATGATATTGTTAACTCTCAGAATGAGACATCATTATTGGATTTGAAGATTTAAATTGTTCCCAGAATGTGAGCCCGTAATATTTCTAACTTAAAACTTTATCTGCTGCTTTTTGAATTTCAGAGTTGAGAACAAAATAATAAAATAAATGATCTGTCTTCCTTACTTGTTTTATTTTTCATGCTTTCAAATTCTGATTTGCATGAATCATCCAGTTGAAATTTTAAAGACAACATTTTTATCTTCTTTACTTCTTTTAGATGATAAATTCTGGTGTGAGTCTAATTGGGTCAGCCACATTGTATGGCATATCATATTAATAAATGGATAGTTAAGTCTGTTGGAAACATCTTAAAATATAGTGTGGTAGTTTGATTCAGGTGTCAATTTGGCCAGGTGAAGGTGCCTAGCTGTGTTGTTGTGGACATGAGCCAATGGCATGTGAACCTCATCTGTTGTTGATTACATCTGCAGTTGGCTAGGAGGCGTGCCTGCTGCAATGAATGATGCTTGATTTAATTGCCTGGTGCTTAAACAAGAGAGTTCAACGTAGCACAGACCAAGCAGCTCAGCATACCTCATCTCAGCACTTGCAGCTTAGCCCAGGCCTTTGGAGATGCAGAAAGGAATCACCCCGGGGAAAGTTGTTGGAACCCAGAGGCCTGGAGAGAAGACCAGCAGAGATCACCCTGTGCCTTCACAGGTAAAAAAGAATCTCAGTTGAAAGTTAGCTGCCTTTCCTCTGAAGAATTACGTCAGCTAAGTAAATTCCCTTTTATTGAAAGCCAATTCATCTCTGGCATGTTGCATCTCAGCAGCTAGCAAGCTAGAACATATAGTCTGGGAGAAGAAGTAATTTGTGTTGTACACACACTTGGACCTTTTACATAAATGACAAAATTTTCATTGAACCAGTTAAGATTTTTCAATTTGTTGATTTACAATAATCATTTAAATACATTATTTTTCAGTGAAGAAACTAAGACAATGACATTTAGTAAGACGAATTGAGTAAAGTATGTGTGGTAGTTTGAAGCTATACATACACCAGAAAGACATGTTCTTAAATTTAATCCATTCCTATGGGTATGAAATCATTGTAAATAGGACCTCTTAATGAAGTTATTCAGTTAAGAGATAGCCCACCTCAATCAAGATGGGTCTTAATCCTGTTACCAGAGTCCTTTATAAGAGAATGAAATTTAGATAAAGAGAGAAAGGCACCCAAAAATTGAACATCAGTGGAACTCTGAAGAGAAGGGAGAGATCAGGATCTGCTGCCATGTGTCTTGTCATGTGACAAACTAAAGACCAAGAATCACTGGCAGCCAGCTCCAAAATGCCAATTTCAGAAAGAAAGCATTGACTTGATGATGCCTTCACAGGGATTTTCCTTTTGCCTCAAAACCATGAGCTAATAAATTCCCATTGTTTAAGTAGACTCATTGTATGGTATTTGCATGAGCAGTCTAGAAAATTAAAACATATTTTGGTACCAGGAGTATAGGGTGCTGCAAATAACAATACTGTGGAAGCAGCTTTGGAATTGGGTAATGATTAGAGGCCGGAGGAATTGTCAGGTTCTTGGTAGAAGAGGCCTATTCTGCTCTGAAGAGACTGTTGGTGGAAATATGGGTACCTTCAGAGGAGGCCTTTGAAGGAAATGATGAATGTGTTATTGGAAACTGGAGGAAAGGTGATTCTCATTCTAAAGTGGCCGAGAACTTGACAACACTGAGTGATCATGCCGTGTGGAAGGCAGAACCTGAGAGCAATGAAACTGAATATTTACCTGAGGAAATTTCCAAGTGTGGAAAGTGCACCCTGGATTCACCTGTAACTTAGAGCAAAATGTGAGGGAAAAGGGATAAGGTGAGAACTGAGCTCCTGAGCAACAAGAAATAAGTAATTGATGGTTTGGAAAATTTTGAGTTTCTAAAAGTGAGTCCCCAGAGAACAGTCCTCCATGTGAGGGCTGGACTGAACACGGAACCACTCAGCATTTAGGGGAAATCAATACTGGAATTGCATTTGTCCAGGGAGGATCTGTCGAAAGCCCTACCATCGGATGATTTGGGCCCCTGTGAGCTACATGCCAAACCAACGAGCTTGTGGCATAATTTTTATGAACATAAACACTGCCCAACCTGAACTAAAAGGACAGAGAAGGTACAGGTGGGGGGAATAAACCACTTCAAGGGCAGAACCATGGAAGCTGAGGTCTGGACTGAAGACCTCATCTCAGGCCAAGAGAGGGCCCACTCTTGTGTGGAAGGGGTGAGTCTGCTCTTGTGCTTGGAGGTGGGGTATCTTCTGCCCCATTGTTGAGGCAGAGTGCCGCCATTCAAGTGCTCAGAGAGGGTGAAGCAGGTGCCCCAGGGATTGCAGTGAGTCTGGCTGCCGTACCAATGCTGGAGAGGACGGAGCCCTCACCCCAGTGTTTGGGAAAAGCATGACTGCTGTGTAAGCTCTTGAAAGGGTGGGGATACTGCTCCATCAGGCCTGGAGGACAAAACATCATTCCTTAGATGACTCTTAGATCTTAAAATCTTATGGGTTTCTTGCTCTGTCGGGTTTCAGCATTGTTTTGGATTCATGTCCCTGTTTTCCTTCCAATTTCTCCTTATCGGAATGGGAGGGATTATTTTTTTGCCTTTCCTTCCTTTCTGAATTGGAAACAGATGACGTATTTTCTGTGTTTCACAGATCCACAGGCACAGGGGGATGGTGCTCCAGGACACACCCATAGCCGATTGTGATGATACTTTGTACCTGGCATTTTTTCTAAAGTGACTTAAAGCTTCTGGGGTGTTAGCAAAAGTATTTTCTATATTGGAAGAACATTCCTTCTTGGGGTTCAGCATGGGGAGTGTGGTGGTTTAAAGCTACATGTACCTCAGAAAAAAAAATGTTGAGCCATTTCGTGGTATTTGTTTGAGCAGCCTAGGAAAATGTAACAGGATGAAGGGTAACATTCCTATGATTATGTTTTGCTTACATATTACCTCAGCCATGAACTTGCAGGCAAGGATTCTGTTAGGCTGTAAAGCCCCCATGAAGTAGCCAACCCTTAGCAACTTCCCCCACCCATTACATCCAGGAGGTCCCTTGCAAAACCAGAACCCCAGCTCACAAGGCCATTGCATGAGTGTCCTTGCATCTGTCCTCTGACATTACAGCCCCAGCAGCTGCAGCATCTGATAATGTGGGACTTAGCACCTCCGATCCCCACTGCTTAACGAACCAATAAATACCTGCCAACTACCTGAACTCAAAGCTAGGCTTCCCGCTAACCATCCTGTAGAAGCTGTACCTCTTGCCCAGCTAGGGGCAGTTGCCATCTAAGCCTTCAGCCCACTGCACACAGCCTCGCAATAAATCTCCTTTAATTGAATTTCTGTCTCTTCTCCTCCCTCCTGGTCAAGAAACCCATCAGATTCTACCTTCTTAACCTCCCAAATGCAATTTGAGTGATGCTGAGAAAGTCTCTGTGCACCTATATCCCTTGTTTATCAGAAAAATTCTGTTATGATAGTAGGCTTTTGGAATTTTCTTATTCTTGAGTGGCCTATTTAAATGTGGTTTAATCATGCTTTGAATCCACTCATTCATTAATATTCTTATTTGAGAGTTTACTGTGAGCCAGTCAGGCTATCCACAAACAAAGACCAAAAGAAAAACAAAAAACAATGGAAACTACTCCTGTCAAATATTAAACATATAGCTATTAACAGATGACAGAGTTTGCACATAAATGTGTGACTGCAGTTATGGGGCATGGGGTGAAATAGACAGAGGTCCTATAAAGGGAAAGGAGGGAGAGAAAAATAAAACTCAGATGTTCCATGGGTGCTTTTTATGCCTCATTTCATTTAGTCTTTACTTTTACAACATCCCTCCAAGATAGCGCTAATTACCTATCCTCCCCCATAGTTTTCTCTTTTTTTTTTTCTTGTTTGAACAAATGAAAAATCTTTGGCTTGAAGCTATGTGACTGTCCTTGTAAATAAGTTGTGGAACCAAAATTTGAAGCTAGGTTTATTTTACCTTAATTTTATAGTTTAAACCATTTAGCCATTGACTCAGGATCTAGGAGGAGCTCTTCTCTTGCTATCACATCCCGTCCCAATAGCGTCACATCATTCCTAGCTCTGAGATGGACTAACAGGTCCAAGCACCCATAGCACCAAGCTAAGTAGGGCATCCTCAGTATAACCTGAAATAATGACCCACCTCACTCACTGTCGTGAACACCACAAAACCCATTGCTTACCAGTATGTATCATGCCAATTGTTTGTAATTTCCAGAAACTAAGCATCCCAGTTTATGCATTATCAATTTCCTTGTCGTCTTGTATATCCTCTCATCTGATCCCATCTTTTACCCAATTTATGGGGGCCCAGGTCAAAACACTGTGCCCTTGGAAGCTCTAAATCAAAAATTAATAAAACATATATATTTTTGTCACCTCACCTGCTGAGCTTAACTAAAAATTATCTCTCCACAGAAGATAATACCTTGCCAACAATTTTCCGATCTATGAGCTGAAGAGGACATGCTCCTCCTTCAAAAGTTTTATTTGACTTATCTCATTTTCCTACCATCAACTCCTATTAGTTCAATTTTCTTACTGTATTTCATTCATTCATCAGCACTCTCTTGTCTTCACTTCCGTTCTTAATCAGTTTGTCTGTATTGACCAGTCTTTGAAATGACTCCAGTGAAAACACTCACAATTGACCACACAGCCTCCCTCATTCTTGAAAGTCAGGTCTTCTGTCTGTGTACATGCCACCAAGAGGCTGATGGTAACCAGGCACGGGGGAGGTGGTGGGAGATAACCCATGATTACAAAAACCAATGAACACAGCACTGCCAAATAATCTTACCATGTTTCTACTGTTACTTTGCCCTTTTTCTTCCAAGTTCTCACTATTGCCCTTTCCTGCCACCCTTGTCTCTTAGCTAATGATTTCCCTTCATATTTCATTGAGAAAAGAGACTCTAACACACAAAGAACTTTTGTTTCCACCAACACATCTGTAACTCAAAACAAATTTGTATCCTTCATCTGCCTTTTCTCTTTTCCCTTATACTTATCAAAATCCCTTATTTTCTCTTGGTTCTGAATAATATCTTTTGCTTTTCCTTGTAACTTTCTTACTCACTGTTTTTTCTGGCGGGGGGGCAGGCACTGGGAATCGAACCTGGGTCTCCAGCATGGCAGGTGAGAACCCTTCCACTGAGCCGCCATCGCCCACCCTGTTCGCTATCTTTTGAAGCATCAATTTAGTCATACCACTGAGTTATTACCACCAACTTGATCTAATCTCCTATTAAAATAATCATCATCATATTGTCCTAGAGTCAAGCAGATGGTTAACGATTATTCCTTGATGTCACAATCCATCCAGTGACCAGGACACTTTTTACTAATTCTTTTTTGCAGAAAAATAAATTGAGAACATTTTCAACAATTTGGGTCCCCACTTTCTCACCTCCCATTCACTTGTCAACCCATTTTAGTTTGGCTTCTGTCCCACAAATCCTGAGACTATATTAATAATGTTTCACTAAAAAATACCATTTTGAGAGTGCACAGGTGGTTCAGTGGTAGAATGCTAGCCTTCCATGTAGGAGACCTGAATTCAATTTCCAGACCATGCACCCACAAAAAAACAAAACAAAACAAAACAAAAAATGCCATTTTGTCAGCTCATCAGTATTCCTCACTTGAAATTTTCTCAGTCTTCTCTTCTTTCTGGGAAATTCCCTCTCGTGGATTCCTTGACATAACACTTCCATGACTTACCTTTCCTTCTTCTCCTCCCTTCCTTCCATGGCCCTCCTTTACAGGTGCCACCAACATAGAACTTTAAATATTGATATGCCTTAGGGCTCAAGCTAGAGGAATTTTTTTTCTTTTCTATCTACCCTCCATTCCTAAGTAATGCATCCAAACCATGTCTGTAAACAATATTTGTACATTATGACTACCCAATTTATATTTTAGGATTTTAATCCATTTTTTTTATCCTACATCGTTAATAGCTGATAGGCATCTTAAATTTAGCATGTCCAATACCCATTAAAACTTGTATCTCTTCCCAGGAGTCCCCTTGAGAGTAAATACCATTGCACAGCTCATAACTTTATTTTTATTTTTTGTTTTTCTCATTCATGTTTCCTTAACCCAATCAATCAGCAAGTGCTGTTGGGGTTAACTCCCATATTTCTAAATCTACCAACTTTCCTGCCTCCATTTCTGGCCCTTTCAATAAGTCTTTCACTCAGTAGCCTGAATCATAGTATTTTTAAAAATCCAATTTTGGATTAATATTTCCAAATTATGCCCCTTCCAGCTGTAAAAGTCTTCAGTGACTTTTTCATTGTATTTTAAATAAAACCCAAACTTGTGATTACGGACTTCAGGCCTACACGCTGTCCTATCTCCTCTCACTCTCATCCCTCCCTCACTCACAATCCCACAATTGTACAAACGTCCTTTCTTTTCCTATTCCTTGTTCTAAGGTCCTTGCACCTGCCCTTTCTAACGCATCTCATACTGCTCACTCCGCTGAGTTTCTTCGTTCCAAGTTCCTGTCTCATCTTTGCAGAGGCCCTTCATTCTTAGGCCATGTAGCCCGCAGCCCCCATTGCTTTATCATATCTTTATTCTTTGTATTTCATGATGTTATATTTATTTTTCTTTCCCACTCAAAAAATTCCATTAGCAAAACGATATTGTCTGTTTCTCATAATATGAAGCCTAGAACTTTTTTTTGCCCAAAACATCACTAGCACATGATAGCCCACTATAATTCTCCTGAGACTTAGTCTTGTATAAATATGACAATGAAGATGCTGCTATTTCTAAATCACAACAGAGACGGGTAGCAGAGCAGAAAAAGGTAGGAAAGATAAGTTTCAATAATGGAAGTTGAAAGGAGAGATCATCTCTTATTTCAGAATTTCTAATACTTTAAAATTCAGTTTTCTTACCATTTTTTTGTAAACCTCATGTTTCTTTAAAAAAGAAGCTGGAGCCACATTCTATATATTAACTCTATGTTTTAATTAAATAGGTGTGTGACATATGTGGTGGGCGTGGGAAACAGTTATATTAATGGAATTTTCTTATTTCATTTAGGTTTAGATAAATCCACTTCAGAGATGCTACTGTATTTTTCTACTCTACCCATTAATCCCCCTTTAACTCCTTTATAGACTTATTCCTTTGCTGGTGTATAAAACCTATATATTCTATTTCTATTTTGAAAACAGAAAATCACACTGGAGAGTGGATGGAAGTTTTAAGACAGCAGTCATGTGGAAATGGAGTTCCAGAAATGGGTGGGTATGATTCAACTTTCATTACTCAACTTTCATTACTCACAAGAAGCAGTGCTTACCTTATTCATCATTCTGGAATCTAAATTGATTCTAATGGTGATCCTTGCTGAATTATTTTAAAAAGTCATTGTTGGTAGATACATTTTCCTAGGTCGCGCAGGTTTTTGTGCATCTTACTTGCAAGGCACTAAATGCCCTTTGTTCCAGACTAGATTTTCAAGGGGTTCTATGTGAGCTTAAATATTATCTTGCTATTGAAAATGCAAACATTTTATATTTATTATTCTAAAAAGATTTTAAGCATTGAATAAAACTATGGTATATACACAATTTGATGTTAGCTTAACTTGTAGAAGTTAGAGAGATATATAAAGAAAATATTCCATAAAATTATAGTCAATAATTTAATTGTAAAAATGTGCTTCCATCAATTGTAACAAGTGTTCCACATTACTGCAAAATGTTAGTAATACAGTGGTAAAGTGGAATCCTGTATTGTATGCATAATTGTTCTGTAAACTGACAATTTCTCTAATAAAGAAAAATAAAGAACAGGATCATAAGAAATAGCTTAGTATACAAATATAAATTCTTATCAGCTGTATGAAAAATGTTTCCTTTTAAACTTATAAATTCAAAAAATGGGATTAATATTTCCAAATTGATTGTTTCCTTCCAATTGGTTATGCTTTTGGGTAGTCAGATTATTTAGCCAGATGAATGATCATCTTGGTGAATTAAAATCAACATCATTTCTAAAATTTCAAATTATTACTGTACTTGTTTTTCCCTAACTTCATGATTTCCATGTTCATAGATTCATTCCTTTTATGAAATAATCTCATTGATAAAATTTAAATAAATATTTATTTATTTAAAAATTAATAAAAAATTATTTTTATTTTATAAGAAAAATAAATATAACGATTACCTTCTGCTTTTTATAATTCAGGTAGACAAAGTAACTCATTGTATAGACGCTTACACTATACTTGGAAGTGCATAAAAATGATCTTTGTCAGGAAACCATTGTTAAAATAGTAGAAATACTAAGTGCTTAATACAGAAGGAAAAACACATTGATTTTGAACACCAACCTCGATAAAGGCAAAAAATTCACTTACTCCTTTTATATGTCATGGTTATTTTGGTTACAGGGGACAACACAATTTAATCCATCATTAACACAAAAATAATTTGGTAACTCAAAGGATGGCACTATCTTCAGGCTCTGGGAATTCAGATAGAGTCATGAGCACTCTCTATCTTTCTCTCTATCTCAACTCTGTTTGACTCCATTCTCATATGCTGTCCAAGAAGCAGCAAGATGCCCTAGGCAGCTGCCAGTTCAACATGTACCTTCAATGCTGGTATGCCAAAGAGAAAAATAAAAATAGTTTTTTTGGATAGCTTCAGGGAAAGTCCCAGGAAAGATTCTTATTAGCTCAGGTTGGGTCCCACACTGATTCTTGGACTAATTACTTGTCCAACACTTATTGGTCAATCACACACACGTGCTTGTCACTGGGTGTTAGGTGTTTTGCTGCAACCCACCAGAACTAGACATTGATTTTAAAAAATGGTATAAAACATCCCTAAAGAGAGGGATTCTGAACATACCAAAAAAAAAAAGTATCCCTTGCTTTCTCTGAGCCTGAATATCCACATTAACCATTTTAAGGAAATTCGGATTATTTATTTTTATCATTATTGTGTTAAAATATATATTTAAAAATTTTTTTGAGTGTTTTTTTATTCATTTGGTCATTAGCAGGTAAATTAAATCATATTTCTAAAAATATTTATTCTGTATCAGTCAGTGAAATATGCTCATAGCATTCTGTATGCTGAGCAGATAATTATATTTATGAATTGCAAAATAATTATAAATTGGTGTTAAAATAACCTACTCAAGATTATCTGATTATTTGGAAGAACATAATTGAGTTTGTGACTATTCCGACATCTTTGTTTCTTCTCTTCCATTTTCCTAGTAGCCACCATTAGATTTTACAGTCCTACTGATTTTGCGATGCAATGACAGATACATAATGAAGTAACCGAGAGCAGGAGCTGTGAAATCAGGCTGAATGGGAGTTTGAGTACAAGACTGGCCATTCCTACTAGCTGTGTTTCCTTGAGTAAGTTTCTCAACTTCTCTTCGCAGCAGTCTAGAGCAGATTGGATTTAGAACTCGCAACCAATCATTTTAGCCGCATTCTTACAAATGTTATTTCCTTTGCCTTAATATCCCAACTTTAGATCAGAGCAACCTTCTGTCTTTTCTGAACTGCAGTTGCTGAGCAATTTCAGAGAAATCAAGTGTTTCTACGCTATATGTGGGCTTCCATCTCTATAAAACTTTCAAAACTTCCAGGAAATCCTCTTGTATCCTCCAAAGCTTCTTGCTAACCCATTCTCCCATTACTTCAAGACTCTTGTTTACTTGGCCTTCCCATTCAATTACTTTCTCTCTTCTTTTCACACTCTGTCAACCTCTTCTACAAGAGGGGTTTACAAACTCCAGGGTTTTCCACAACCTCATCCTCTAGTTGCATTCCTCCAGCCCAGGGCGCATTTCTGACCTGCTTCAGATAACATCTCTTCATGCTTCTCAGGAGTTTCCCACTTTGATTTTCTTCCTTGACCCATTTCTTTACATTTTTACTTTCTACCGATATCTTCTACATTAGTTTCCACTTTTGCCTTAACAAATTGCCACCAGCTTATTGGCTTAGAACAACACGTATTTATTATTTTAGAGTTCGGGAGGTCAGAAGTTCAAAACTAGGTCTTATAGGGCTAAAACCAAGGTGTTGGCAGGGCTGTGTCCTGCCTGCAGTCGGAAAGGGAGAATCTGTTCCTTGCCTTTTCCATCTCCTAGAGACTCCCCGCATCCCTTGGCTGGTGGCTCCCAGCCAATATTCGCATAACTCTGGTCTCCACTTCTATCCTCACGTCTTTTCTGACTTGTTTCAGTTCTGCCTCTCTCTTATAAGGAAACTGTGATTACATTAGACCCATCTGGATAATCCAAGATATTTTCTATGTCAAGACCCTGAACTTAATCAAACCTGCAAAGTGCCTTCTGTTGTATAAGGGAACACATTCATAGGTTCAGGGATTAGGATGTAGTCGTGGTTTAGGACCTATTATTCTGTCTACCATACCTTATCAGCACTGTGAACTTTTCATGGCTTTCCTATTCCTACTTCTTTTATTTTTTATTAATTAAAGAAAAAAAAAGAAATTAACACAACATTTAGAAATCATTCCATTCTACATATGCAATCAGTAATTCTTAATATCATCACATAGATGCATGATCATCATTTCTTAGTACATTTGCATCGATTTAGGAAAAGAACTAGCAAAACAACAGAAAAAGATACAGAATGTTAATATAGAGAAAAAAATAAAAATAATAATAATAGTAAAAAAAAAGACACAAACAAACAGACAAACAACAAAAAAAAACCTATAGCTCAGATGCAGCTTCATTCAGTGTTTGAACATGATTATTTTACAATTAGGTATTATTGTGCTGTCCGTTTTTGAGTTTTTGTATCTAGTCCTGTTGCACAGTCTGTATCCCGTCAGCTCCAATTACCCATTATCTTACCCTGTTTCTAACTCCTGCTGGACTCTGTTACCAATGACATATTCCAAGTTCATTGTCTTATGTTGGTTCACATCAGTGGGACCATACAGTATTTGTCCTTTAGTTTTTGGCTAGACTCACTCAGCATAATGTTCTCCAGGTCCCTCCATGTTATTACATGCTTCATAAGTTTATCCTGTCTTAAAGCTGCATAATATTCCATCGTATGTATATACCACAGTTTGTTTAGCCACTCTTCTGTTGATGGACATTTTGGCTTTTTCCATCTCTTTGCAATTGTAAATAACGCTGCTATAAACATTGGTGTGCAAATGTCCGTTTGTGTCTTTGCCCTTAAGTCCTTTGAGTAGATACCCAGCAATGGTATTGCTGGGTCGTATGGCAATTCTATATTCAGTTTTTTGAGGAACCGCCAAACTGCCTTCCACAGTGGTTGCACCATTTGACATTCCCACCAACAGTGAATAAGTGTGCCTCTTTCTCCGCATCCTCTCTAGCACTTGTCATTTTCTGTTTTGTTGATAATGGCCATTCTGGTGGGTGTGAGATGATATCTCATTGTGGTTTTGATTTTCATTTCTCTAATGGTCAGGGACATTGAGCATCTCTTCATGTGCCTTTTGGCCATTTGTATTTCCTCTTCTGAGAGGTGTCCATTCAAGTCTTTTTCCCATTTTGCAATTGGGTTGGCTGTCTTTTTGTTGTTGAGTTGAACAATCTCTTTATAAATTCTGGATACTAGACCTTTATCTGATATGTCATTTCCAAATATTGTCTCCCATTGTGTAGGCTGTCTTTCTACTTTCTTGATGAAGTTCTTTGATGCACAAAAGTGTTTAATTTTGAGGAGCTCCCACTTATTTATTTCCTTCTTCAGTGCTCTTGCTTTAGGTTTAAGGTCCATAAAACCACCTCCAGTTGTAAGATCCATAAGATATCTCCCTACATTTTCCTCTAACTGTTTTATGGTCTTAGACCCAATGTTTAGATCTTTGATCCATTTTGAGTTAACTTTTGTATAAGGTGTGAGATGCGGGTCTTCTTTCATTCTTTTACATATGGATATCCAGTTCTCTAGGCACCATTTATTGAAGAGACTGTTCTGTCCCAGGTGAGTTGGCTTGACTGCCTTATAAAAGATCAAATGTCCATAGATGAGAGGGTCTATATCTGAGCACTCTATTCGATTCCATTGGTCGATATATCTATCTTTATGCCAATACCATGCTGTTTTGACCACTGTGGCTTCATAATATGCCTTAAAGTCCGGCATCGCGAGACCTCCAGCTTCGTTTTTTTTCCTCAAGATGTTTTTAGCAATTCGGGGCATCCTGCCCTTCCAGATAAATTTGCTTATTGGTTTTTCTATTTCTGAAAAATAAGTTGTTGGGATTTTGATTGGTATTGCATTGAATCTGTAGATCAGTTTAGGTAGGATTGACATCTTAATTATATTTAGTCTTCCAATCCATGAACACGGTATGCCCTTCCATCTATTTAGGTCTTCTGTGATTTCTTTTAGCAGTTTTTTGTAGTTTTCTTTATATAGGTTTTTTGTCTCTTTGGTTAAATTTATTCCTAGATATTTTATTCTTTTAGTTGCGATTGTAAATGGGATTCATTTCTTGATTTCCCCCTCAGCTTGTTCATTACTAGTGTATAGAAAAGCTACAGATTTTTGAATGTTGATCTTGTAGCCTGCTACTTTGCTGTACTCATTTATTAGCTCTAGTAGTTTTGTTGTGGATTTTTCCGGATTTTCGACGTATAGTATCATATCGTCTGCAAACAGTGATAGTTTTACTTCTTCCTTTCCAATTTTGATGCCTTGTATTTCTTTTTCTTGTCTAATTGCTCTGGCTAGAACCTCCAACACAATGTTGAATAATAGTGGTGATAGTGGACATCCTTGTCTTGTTCCTGATCTTAGGGGGAAAGTTTTCAATTTTGCCCCATTGAGGATGATATTAGCTGTGGGTTTATCATATATTCCCTCTATCATCTTAAGGAAGTTCCCTTGTATTCCTATCTTTTGAAGGTTTTCAACAGGAAAGGATGTTGAATCTTGTCAAATGCCTTCTCTGCATCAATTGAGATGATCATGTGATTTTTCTGCTTTGATTTGTTGATATGGTGTATTACATTAATTGATTTTCTTATGTTGAACCATCCTTGCATACCTGGGATGAATCCTACTTGGTCATGATGTATAATTCTTTTAATGTGTTGTTGGATATGATTTGCTAGAATTTTATTGAGGATTTTTGCATCTATATTCATTAGAGAGATTGGTCTGTAGTTTTGTTTTTTTGCAATATCTTTGCCTGGTTTTGGTATGAGGGTGATGTTGGCTTCATAGAATGAATTAGGTAGTTTTCCCTCCACTTCAATTTTTTTGAAGAGTTTGAGGAGAGTTGGTACTAATTCTTTCTGGAATGTTTGATAGAATTCACATGTGAAGCCGTCTAGTCCTGGACTTTTCATTTGGGAAGCCTTTGAATGACTAATTCAATTTCTTTACTTGTGATTGGTTTGTTGAGGTCATCTATTTCTTCTTGAGTCAAAGTTAGTTGTTCATGTCTTTCCAGGAACCCGTCCATTTCATCTAAATTGTTGTATTTATTAGCGTAAAGTTGTTCATAGTATCCTGTTATTACCTCCTTTATTTCTGTGAGGTCAGTAGTTATGTCTCCTCTTCCATTTCTGATCTTATTTATTTGCATCCTCTCTCTTCTCCTTTTTGTCAATCTTGCTAAGGGCCCATCAATCTTATTGATTTTCTCATAGAACCAACTTCTGGTCTTATTGATTTTCTCTATTGTTTTCATGTTTTCAATTTCATTTATTTCTGCTCTAATCTTTGTTATTTCTTTCCTTTTGCTTGCTTTGGGATTAATTTGCTGTTCTTTCTCCAGTTCTTCCAAGTGGACAGTTAATTCCTGCATTTTTGCCTTTTCTTCTTTTCTGATATAGGCGTTTAAGGCAATAGATTTCTCTCTTAGCACTGCCTTTGCTGTGTCCCATAAGTTTTGATATGTTGTGTTTTCATTTTCATTTGCCTCGAGGTATTTACTAATTTCTCTTGCAATTTCTTCTTTGACCCACTTGTTGTTTAAGAGTGTGTTGTTGAACCTCCACGTATTTGTGAATTTTCTGGCACTCCGCCTATTATTGATTTCCAACTTCATTCCTTTATGATCCGAGAAAGTGTTGTGTATGATTTCAATCTTTTTAAATTTGTTAAGACTTGCTTTGTGTCCCAGCATATGGTCTATCTTTGAGAATGATCCATGAGCACTTGAGTAAAAGGTGTATCCTGCTGTTGTGGGATGGAATGTCCTATAAATGTCTGTTAAGTCTAGCTCATTTATAGTAATATTCAGATTCTCTATTTATTTATTGATCCTCTGTCTAGATGTTCTGTCCATTGATGAGAGTGGTGAATTGAAGTGTCCAACTATTATGGTATATGTGTCTATTTCCCTTTTCAGTGTTTTTAGTGTATTCCTCACGTATTTTGGGCCATTCTGGTTCGGTGCATAAATATTTATGATTGTTATGTCTTCTTGTTTAATTGTTCCTTTTATTAGTAGATAGTGTCCTGCTTTGTCTCTTTTAACTGTTTTACATTTGAAGTCTAATTTGTTGGATATTAGTATAGCCACTCCTGCTCTATTCTGGTTGTTATTTGCATGAAATATCTTTTCCCAACCTTTCACTTTCAACCTATGTTTATCTTTGGGTCTAAGATGTGTTTCCTGTAAACAGCATATAGAAGGATCCTGTTTTTTAATCCATTCTGCCAGTCTATGTCTTTTGATTGGGAAATTCAGTCCATTAACATTTAGTGTTATTACTGTTTGGAAAATATTTTCCTCTACCATTTTGTCTTTTGTATTATATATATCATATCTGAATTGCCTTCTTTCTACACTCTTCTCCATACCTCTCTCTTCTGTCTTTTCGTATCTGACTCTAGTGCTCCCTTTAGTATTTCTTGCAGAGCTGGTCTCTTGGTCACAAATTCTCTCAGTGACTTTTTGTCTGAGAATGTTTTAATTTCTCCCTCATTTTTGAAGGACAATTTTGCTGGATATAGGAGTCTTGGTTGGCAGTTTTTCTCTTTTAGTAATTTAAGTATATCATCCCACTGTCTTCTAGCTTCCATGGTTTCTGCTGAGAAATCTACACATAGTCTTATTGGGTTTCCCTTGTATGTGATGGGTTGTTTTTCTCTTGCTGCTTTCAAGATGCTCTCTTTCTCTTTGACCTCTGACATTCTAACTAGTAAGTGTCTTGGAGAATGCCTATTTGGGTCTATTCTCTTTTGGGTGCTTGCACTTCTTGGATCTGTAATTTTAGGTCTTTCATAAGAGTTGGGAAATTTTCAGTGATAATTTCTTCCATTAGTTTTTCTCCTCCTTTTCCCTTCTCTTCTCCTTCCGGGACACCCACAACACGTATATTTGTGCGGTTCATATGGTCCTTGAGTTCCCTGATACCCTGTTCAAATTTTTCCATTTTTTTCCCTATAATTTCTGTTTCTTTTTGGAATTCAGATGTTCCATCCTCCAATTCACTAATTCTAGCTTCTGTCTCTTTAAATCCACCATTGTAGGTATCCATTGTTTTTTCCAGCTTTTCTACTTTGTCCTTCACTCCCATAAGTTCTGTGATTGTTTTTTCAGTTTTTCTATTTCTTCTTTTTGTTCAGCCCATGTCTTCTTCATGTCCTCCCTCAATTTATCGATTTCGTTTTTGAAGAGGTTTTCCATTTCTGTTCGTATATTCAGCATTAGTTGTCTCAGCTCCTGTATCTCATTTGAACTATGGGTTTGTTCCTTTGACTGGGCCATATTTTCAATTTTCTGAGCGTGATCTGTTATCTTCTGCAGGCGTCTGGGCATTTAATCAGATTTCCCTGGGTGTGGGACCCAGCAGGTTGAAAGATTTTCCTGTGAAATCTCTGCGCTCTGTTTTTCTTATCCTGCCCAGTAGGTGGCGCTCGTGGCGCTCATCTGTCTGCGGGTCCCACCAGGAAAAGATGTTGTGGCTCCTTTAACTTTGGAAAACTCTCGCTGTAGGGAGGGGTCGCCAGCCGAAGCTGCTTGGGGGATTGCGTATCCACCGTTCCCAGCTGGACTGGGAAACCACATGTTTGGAAGGGACCCCCGGCCGCCGTTCTCCACGGCTTGGGGATCTCCGATCCAATTCTCCCAGTTGGTCCGGGGGGCCGCACGTGGGGGGAGGCGCCAGCCGCCGCGGCTTGCGGGGACCGCCTGTCCAATTCTCCCAGCCGGCCCGGGAAGGAGCGAGGGAGGGATTCCGGCCGCCTGCCGCCCTGGCCCGGGGAAGCCCGCGCCCCTCGGCGATCTCACTGGAGCGGGTTCTCCCAGCCAGTCAGCCATTCCAGAATAGGGTACACTGTCTTCTTGGTCTCTGTCGTGGCTCCGGGAGCTGTTCTGTATCGTTTCTACTTCTGTAGTAGCTGTTCCAGTCAGAAGTCCTGGGGCTTGGATCTGGAAATGGTTTCTCTCTTAGAGGCTTTCTTAAAAAGCCAAAAGTCTCTAGAACACTGGCCGAACAGAGAAACTCCAATGTCCACAAAAGGCGCAGTTATCTTGCTCACCTGCTCTGCTGGGGCTCCAGAGATTCAGGCGTTCATCCCATCTGTGTCACCAAATTGTTACCAGACAAAGGCTGTCAGTTTTTCTGCCCAACATACATAATTACCAATTCCTGAGACACCAGGGTTTCCAAGAGAGTAAGAGTTTATTACTACATGTGTTGCAGGAGAGTAGACTGCCTAACCCTATTCCTACTTCTTAACCCATCTTATGATCTCCTCATTTCTGGCTTCTTCAGAAAAAATCTTCTTGAGTTGTTTACACAAATTTATTTGTCATCACTCCCCATATATACACACACTCTATTGAAACCACTTCCACCAAGGTCACTGTGACCTTTTTATCGCACAAACTTTTTTTATTGTTTTTATTTTACTAGACCTCTTATCAGCATTTATGTCATTGACCACTCATTGCTCTTTGATACACTCTTCCATAAGCTTCCATGTGACACACATTTTCCAGTTTTTCACCTTCTTCTTTTGTTCTCAACTTTCTTTCAGGATTTTTCCTCTCCTGCCTACTATTTTCATGCTAGTTTTTCTCTGGATTCTATCCATAGTGCTATTCTCTGCTCACTGCACACAATCTCTGGTTTGTCTCAAAACCTTTGTAATTTCAAATTCCATTCAGAGTACCAATGCCTATCTAACTTCTACTTCTGGGATATCTTTATTTTCTGATGTCAGAACACGTACAGAACTCATCGCTGCAGTTTGTAAGTAGGTGAAGACAGTACTTGATGCCCTAATCCTGTCCCATTTCCTGTGTTCATTCTTGAATTTTTCTCCTTATAACCTCTGTCATCTAATCTATCACTATTTATTCAGTGTTCCTTATCCTAAATACATCCTGAAACCCTGTGCTTCCCTCCATTTGAACAGTCACTGCTGTGGCTCATGCCAAGATCATCTTTATCATCTAAATTTTTTTTACAGCTTTCATCCTAGACTTCTTACTTCAAATGTGGTCTCTCTTCCAAGGTATTCTCTCTGGTAGCAGCAGAGGGATCCTTAAAATACTCAGATGCCCTTGCACATTCTCATGTTTAATGTCTCTTATGGTTCCCCGCTGTTTTGAGATGGGACCAGCTCCATAGGGGTGTGGTATGTGTAGGTGCAGAGTCCCTTTCCTAAAGGGAAGCCACGCTTAATGTTCTACTGTATCATCTTGAAATTCTTAATAATTTTTTAATTATTTTCCTTATTTTTGTCTTTCACTGGACCTTGCAAATAATGCAGCTGATTCTGCTCTTAGATAAAATTGCCTATCGTAATATAACTTATCAGATTTTCCTGTCTTTTTCCCTGTGCCTCTTCAGCAGTCATTTTGTCCCTTCTGTATGAAACACAGACACACACATATACCCTTCTACCACATCTGTACTCATTCCAACCCTTTATTTGCTACTCTATCTTTAGCTCACTATTTCAACATTACTTTCTCTGGGATGCTTTACCACACGATATTCCATGGCCATTTCCAATCACAAGGCACGCATCTCCCTCTATGGTAAAAATAGCTATTTATTTTGCTGTATCATTGAATGGGTCCTAAGGTCCATTCCACTCTTTAGCATTTTATCCATAGTGTATTACATAGTCACTGTCATATTATGGGTATTTATATGCACTTAATACATCATTTTAAGTGAATGAAGTAATTTTCTTTCCTTTTTTTTACTTTCATAATGGGAATAAAAATGTAAATGCTAAAATGATCTATTTCAGAAGGACCTGTTCATACAGATGTAACATAGTTAATATGTTTCTATTGTTAAGATTTTTACGTCTACCAAAATTCAGAAAGACGTTAGCATCTTGGGTTTTGTTTCTGCAAGTATTTCAAGGAAAGGTAATATTTTCCAAACCAGAGCACCTCTAAAATTATAGTACTCATCATTGACAACTCTCTCATTGACTTTTATGATGATGGTCTTTTATAGTCATACAAATATTATTGCTATCATTCTGAAAAAGCAAGCCTGCTACTTTCTGAACCCTATGATGAAGACCAAAAGAGATGAAAAATTGAAGGTCAATTTTTCTGTCTTACTATGATCGCTAAAATAACCCTGATTTGCTCCTTGTAAACCAAAGATACTGGGGGATATGTTATTAGCATGAAAACATACACAAGAAAGGTGTGCTAAGAACTTCTGTGCAAATGAAATAGGAATGTGGTACACAGTGATGGAAAGGCACAGGAACGTGAGCTTGTGCAAATGTCTAAAGTGCCTCAGAGTAGGAAAGACTTTCCTACAACAAAATTTTGTCCTAAAGCCTATTCTCATCATGTTCTCGTAAGTATACTGGGCCATAGAATGGAACTGCCCAGGCTATAAAATTGCCAAGCTATCTGGACTTTACCATCATTCAATGAATGACAGCTTCATTAGTTATTATCACACTCATCAAGCAATATTTACTAAAAAGCCGCTCTGCTCATGATGCTGAGGAAATGGAAATAGATTAGCATCAATACAGTATTTTAACATGATTAATTTACAACTCACTTTTTTTCTGAATTGCCTTAAAGAAAAGTTCAGGAGCCTCTTGCTTGCTCTACAACTGCAAAGCTGACTTTGCTTTCTTAGAACTATTCTCATCTATTTTATTCAAAAGTGGCTTTTCCAGATGTCCATCTGACTCCATTCACTAAGAGTACTTTTCAATTATTTAAAGAAGTGGTCAGGAAGATTAAGTCAGATTAAAATGTACAGACAATACAGGTTTAGTGAAACTAATGCAAAATTATAAAAATGAAACCAATTGCAAAATAATGCACTCTGTAGCCCAAGCAAATCAAGTTTTCACAGGACAAGCACCCAGGAAGAAGGACTTTATATCCAGAGCATAGAGATGGCACCTGCACACAAGACATCTGTTCTCCATAGCACCATTATATGACCTTATTTGGCTGCAGCTGGGAGGGTATTGCCGGTCATCTTCAGACAGTGTGCATTAGAGGAGCTGTGACGTGATAACAGAAACTCATGTTCCCCTCCTAGAACTGTCTTCTGGAACAGTTGATCAGCCTTTGGGAATCTTTGCCCATGTGCAGATGTTGCTATTCGCTCAGTGTATAATCTCATCTGTCATTAGCCCCTCCATAGTCTTCTATATTTCTCATTCTCATGCTATACGTATTGAGAGAAATAATATAGAAAATGTCAGACACAGATTAGTTATCAGGATATAAAAATTAGAAAATTGCATAACCAGAGCATATCAAGACAAATGTATCACAGTTTTAAATTCCTTAGCAACAATAGGGATGTCCACAAATACCCTGGCCCTCCTCCTAATGGGAACCCTGTAGGGCTGCAGTCCTATACTTCCCTTGAGGGATGCCGTAGGGTTGAAATCCTATACCTCCCTTAGGGGACACTGTGGGATTGCAATCTTATACCCCCTTTGACATTAGGGAATGTCCAAGCAACTTACTTTGGTCGATGAAATGTGAGCAGAGATGATGCATACACGAGTGACCTTTCAGGTGGAAACCTGAAGAATCAGTGTGTGATTTTTGGTATTTCTTCCCTATTGCCTGCTATAACAATCCTGAAAGGATGAGATGGGGCCTCTGTAATACTGAGGGACTACAATTATCAGAACCTTTTGACAACCCACATTGAAAATATGGCCTGTATCAAAATAAAACTTTGATGTTTTTAGCCACTGATATTTGGAGGTTATTTGTTGTTATAGTATAACATAGCTGTCCTGATTTTTTGAACTGATTTCAAAACTAAGTCCAAAAGGAAAAATGGGAGTGTTTTAGTTTCTTAAATTTTTAAACCAAATAGTATACAATGGGTTGGATAAAGCAGTGGTAAGTTTTTTGGCTCATGGATAGGAAGACAGAAGTCCAAAATCATGGTATCAGTAAGCAGATCTTTTTCCCTGAACAGTGTGACATTCTGGGACAGGTTTCCAGCAACCTTGGTCTTTGGCTTTTTTTGTCACGTGGCAATGCACATGGTGATGTCTTCTTTCTCTTCCAGGTCCCATTGACCTCCAGTTTCTTGCTCTTCCCATAGCTTCTTCTCTCCCCCTCTCCCCCTCTCCCCCTCTCCCCCTCTCCCCCCCCCCCTCTCATGCCCAATCTCCTTTGTTTATAAGAACTCCAGCCACGTTGGGTTATGGCCCACTGTCATTGGGTTTGGGCTCATCCTAATGAGCATCTTGAAAGGTGTTATTTATAAATGGGCTCGCAACCTCAGGACCAGGGTTGGGGTCTGAACACACTTACGGTGGGACACATCATTCAATCCCTGACAAGGACTGCACAGATGAATGGAAAGATGGAAAGGGAAGAGTGTTCTAAGTGACAAGGGAGATCATAAGGAAAGGTACAGACAGAGTCTGTCATGGGATGAAAAACATACAAAATTAAATAACTCTAGTTGGGTAAATCCAGCAGATAAATCTCGAAGATTATGGTTTTTAACCACATATTGAACACAATGATGAGAATTAGTGTAGTTTTTGAAAGAATGTAGGATGAGGAAAATTTCACCTATGTATTTGAAAGAATCAGATTCTACATTTCCTAGAGAATTTATGCTTCCTGGAAGATTCCATGCTTCCCTCTCGACCCAGTCCACAACCCGTAGCATTTACATTCTGTGACGACTCATCAAACTCAGGTTTTGACCTGTTAGAAAATCTGCAGATTTTATTGTGGTTGCTTTTATAGCCTGTGTGCATTCAAAAAGAGGATAGAAGCATTAAGCCAGATACAAATATTAAGATGCTAAGAATTTTAGTGAAACTAATGATCTTGTCCCAATTGCAAAAGAATGCAAATAAGGTTGAAACTTAATGGAATGAAAAGTAGATTTATTTAATATTAATTACATATTGCATTTAATGAATTTGATATTTTTTTCTGAATAGTAAATATTGCATGGGAAGTTTATAAATTTACATATATGGATGCTTACTTAATCTAATGAAAATTTTAGATTTGCTGTCAAACGGTCTCTGAAATTTTTTTTTTAGATTTTTCTAGAAAGTACGTATTATCTCAATAATGGTTTACTTATGATTTAAATAGTGAATATTGTTCCTTATAGTAGCACTAGTTACTTTAAAATCCACTAAAGTTATTTGAAATTATTGTCCTTCAATAAGCATTTATTTCTTTTTCTTATTTTAACTTTTTTTATTATATAGAATGATATATATACAGAGCAAAGAAATAGAAAAGCAATAGTTGTCAAAGCACCCTTCAACAAGTGGTTACAGGATAGGTGACAGAGTTTGTCATGGACCACTAGTCTATCCCCTCAAATTATTCCTTCTAGCTGCTCCAGAATAAAGGAGGCTAGAGGGCTTCACCATTTTTATTATCACAATCAACTTTTTTTCCCTTCTTTTTTTTTGTGAACAACAACATATGTACAAAAAAGCTACACATTTCAAAGCACAGCACCACAGTTAGTTGGAGAACATATTTCAGACTTTGGCATGGGTTACAATTTCACAATTTTAGGTTTTTACTTCCAGCTGCTCTAAAATACTGGAGACTAAAAGAGATATCCATTTAATGATTCAGCATTCATATTCATTTGTTAAGTCATATCTTCTATGTATAATTCCACCATCACCATTGATTTTTCCATAACTCTCTTTGGGGTTCTTTAGGCTATGTCAATTCTAAATTTTTTATATTGGAAGGGTCTGTCACTAATATGGGGTAGGGAGATGGAACTATCTGATGTTCTGGAGAGGCTGGGCTAGGTTTCAGAACTTCTCTGGACCAGGGACCCATCCAGAGGCTGTAGGCTTCTGGAAAGTTACTCTAGTGCCTGGAACCCTTGTGGAATCTTATACATTGCCCTAGGTGTTCTTTAGGATTGGCTGGAATGGTGCTGGTTGGGGGTTGGCAGGCTATGGTAGGTAGTAAGGTCTACCTGAAGCTTGCATAACAGCAATCTCCAGAGTAGCATCAATTCTATTTGAACTCTCACTGCCACTGATACTTTATTAATTATACTTCTTAGGCATGCTTAAAGGTAGTCTATGCTTCTCCGCTACCTACATAAGCTTCACAAGAGTAAGTCTCATGATTGAGGGCATGGCCTATTGATTTGGGTGTCCCTAAGGTTTGACACAGTATCAGCGGCTTCCCTGATGGTAAGGTTGAATAGTTCCATAGTCTTTCTTCCCTCCCTCAGGTGTCTTTGCCGATACTTTTTGATTATCTGCTTAATATACTCTAGGATGTTTCCAGGCATTGCAATAATCTATCAAGGAATAAAAGACCTCTTTCTTATTCTGTGCTTCCTGTGTTTCAGTTTTTCAAATGAGCTATACAGATAAGTTGAATTAGATTATGCACTACAGAAAATTTCAGTTCCAGATCAAATAAACCTTTCTTCCATTGGTCTCAAAGAGTATGTGTGGTTCTAAAATATCGATGCTGTCTTCCTTACCCTTATGTTCTTAATTACTTTAACCCCAACCTGTTCAGCTTCGTTCTTATCTTTAAATATCGGATTATATATAAAAAACAGACTCTCAAAATCCAGAAATAACAATCACCACTTGGGACTTAATGTGTCTGCTCTAAAAGCCTATAATGTAGACCTCTGTGTTCTTATAAGCATTTTCTAAAGGTGACTATACCATTGTTTTATTGTTTGTTTGTTTCTGGCTTATATTTTCTCGCCAAATGTCCCACATGTTCATTCACATAGTTTTATGCCTCATGACATTCTTCCTTTTTGTAGCAGCACAACCTTCATTCATAAGTATACACCATCATTCGTTTATCTATTTCTCCATCAGTGCATCCTTCAGCCACCTGCATTCATTGGGCATCATGTAGAGGGCCCAAAGTCCTCAGTCCATCACCATTCTCAATTTTAGATAATTTCATTGTTCCCAAGAGGCAGAAAACCAATAAACACACTGTCACCAAATAGGAAATCTAAACTTCCTCTTAACCCTTGTCCCTCCACCCATTACTTAGCTTTGCTGTTGGTGTGGCAGTGCTGATGGTTTCCTTTTGAACACAGCTCATGGCATGCAATGGCAGTTTTACCCCTGTACCCTGGACTTAAACACTCTTTATACAAGATTCACATCTTTGAAGTAATTCTCACAAGGAAGCATTCATATTTCTCGCATGAGTCAGTGGGGAACGTGGGTCTTATACAACCCCTTTCAAACTTGTTCATCTTCCATATGGTAATATTACTTCAAGACCCACTAGAGAATCACCTTCACTCCTATCTATTCACTTACATTGGAGTTCAATCTCATCAGCGAACAGTTCACCCATCTCTAGCTTCTATGTATCTCTAAGTTCCCTGTATTCTGTTTTATAAGCCTCTGATTATACCTTTATGCTGGTCATAAAAGTGGAATCATGTAGTTTGTATCCTTTTATGTTGGGCTAACTTCACTCAGCACTATGTCCTCAAGGCTCATCCATCTTGTCATGTGCTTCAGGATGTCATTTTGTCTTACTGCTGCATAATATTCCATCGTATGTATATACCACATTTTGTTGATCCACTCATCTGCTGATGGATATTTGGTTTGTTTCCATCTTTTGGCTATTGTGAATAATGCTGCTATGAACATTGGTGTGCAAATGTCTGTGTCATTACTTTCTGCTCTTCTGGGTATATAGCAAATGGTGCTATGGCTGGGTCATAGGGCAACTCAATATTTAGTTCCCTAAGGAATCGCCAAACAATCTTCCATAGTGGTTACAACATTATACATTCCCACCAGCAGTGCATAAGTATCCCAGTTTCTCCACATCCTCTCCAACGTTTATAGTTTCCTGTTTGTTTAATAGCAGCCATTTTTATAAAAGAAATCACACTATGGGCAGGGGGCAGGGGTAGCCTAGGTATGGAGGTCATTACCCGTAACCATTATGCACTGGCAACAGCGTGCATGGAACAGGGAGGGGAGGTAGTGCTCGGGAGGGGTGCAGGAACGGTGTGTTGGGCTGCACTTGGGGTGGGGGTGGGGGGACAGGTTTGTGCACTGAGGGCTGGTGGGGTGGGGGCACCTGGAGTGTGGGGCATGGGAGTGGGTGAGGGAGGGGGTTTGGGTACATGGGGTGTGGGGTGAGTCACCGATCATGGGGCTGTGCTGCTGAGGGTAGCTTGCCCAAGGAATGTGGTCTAGCTTACTTCCTAGTCCCATGCTCCTTTCTATGCACTCCCACAGGCTCCACGCCTCCACGCCAGGCTCCAGCTTTCTGCCTCCCAGTTCCTTGGCATCTGCAACCAGGACTACTGCATGTGGTGCAGAAGGCTCTCCCAGGTCAGCTGCACTCCCAAATCGCTGCTTCAATTGCCCGCCTGTCTCTTCCCTAACTTTTCTGTGGAGCAGGGCTAAGCTCAAGCTATTCTAGTCGGCCATCTCCCTAGAAGTCCTCCTCAGTGTAAGCATTTACTTCTTTGCACTATCTATATTCAGCTATTTTTTTATATTCATAAAAAATAATTGCTTTATTGGAAAAAAACTGATTTCAAAAAAATGTGCAAGTGAATTTACTCACAAACCTTCAAAACAACAATCAAATTTCATTGATTACTTGATTGTTCTATAGTTAGTATGTTAACAAATTGGTTATAAATAATCAGTCTTTCTGAATATAAATTAAAGCTTGTCAAACTTTAGCTAGTTAGAAACAACTTTCTCTCTCTCTTTTCCTCTTTCTCTCTCTTGTATTTCCATTAGTCATGAAAGATATGCAAAATTGCTTCCAGGCACTTTTAAGTAGCTGAACATTTCTAAATGTGCATATTCCCTGGGGATATTAGAAATAGAATTTCCAAAAAATTTAAGTGCCAGATTGTCTAGAAGCATGAACACAAGAAGCAAAATTTTACCTTTACCTATGTTAATGCAAATCTGGTCACAATAATGAATATATTATTTTATTCTTCTGAATCTGAGTCTGCCTATATCAGAAATGGAATTTTAGCCCATTTATCCTGTGGATATAACACATTACGTATACCACATAGCAGATTTCTTTTGTTGTTGTTGTTACTTTTTTGTTTTTTTGTAGTAATACAAAATGTAGCTAGTAGCTCACTCTCTTACAGCGTCTACATACTCTGTCCAATTCTGAAATGGTTACGCCACCAACACATGCTCATTCCTATGTAAACCACCCAGTGCTTGAGGTCATGACCTTGGTAGGCTCTCTGACCAGAAAAAATAGATCAAATGAGGTGGCAAAATTGGTCAGTGAGCTCAGTGAATGAGGTAACCCTATGTTCTAGTTTACTAGCTGCTGAAATGCAATATATCAGAAACGTAATGGCTTTTAAAAAGGAGAATAATAAAGAATAAACAATAAAATAATAAATAATTAATAGGATACTAAAAGTGCCTGTGTCCCAATTCATTAACATTGTCCACAATTACTGAGTGGGTACATGGCCCTGGCATAATCCAAGGGCTTTACATGAATTCTTTTATTTTATCCTTCTGGCAAACCTGTGAAGTACGTACTGTTATTATTTATCATTTGCACATAAGCAAAGTGAGCTTTGGCGAGATTACATAATTACTTCTAACTGCAGAATTTGTATTTTAAGTGACATACTATAGCAACATGGAACTTTCCTCAATGTGAGCGTCTCTTGAATTGCAGGACTACATTTATATAATTATGACTGTAAAATTCATATCAAGGCTTTATCCTCTTTGCGACATACATAAAAGTGATCACAGGACATCTCAATGTTGTCACTGTGAATTTCCAGGACTACTCATAAGATGAACATAACACTATAGCTAAAAGGTAAAAGAGAAATGTTCAGAGAAATACTGAAAGAAGACTAAAAGCATTTCTTAGGTTTACCACATAGCTGCACTTGAAACATCCGATAATAGAATGTTCAAATTATCAGAGCTAATAGGTCACTCCATTTCTTTACATACGGTGCTTTTATTATTTTCAGGTATGAATTAGTCCGATCATATTAAATATCTTCACGGTGTGTAGAGTTGGGTAATGATCTCCATCAAATAATGAGTGCAGAGGGCACACTTCACTCTGAGCACCTTCTGTTCCAGCTGTTTCTACTTATATTAATTTTCCTAATTGGGTTACAATTAAGCTGTGAATGAGAAGTTAACATGGGAATTGGAGCTTTTCAATAAAATGGTTTACTTGTATTATTATTTTGTGGTTCTTAACTTTCAAAGGCTGATTTCTTATTACAAGTTAATTAAAAAAAAATTCCAAAGTGTAAGACAAGCTTTTGGCATGCAAAGATTGATCTCCCCAGATCTAACAATTTGGCTGCAAGAAAAGTACCATAGTGTGTGGGAAAAAATGTTCCATTTTCTTGGACATGATATTATGTTTACTTAACAACCATTGTAATATATCATACTTGGTTCTGGTCTTGTGTTTGTCCTAACTTTACTTATTAATGTGGAAGCTGTCAAATGATCAAGGTTCAAGATGGCAAAGAAGTCAAGCGGCTGTTCTGGAACTCTTTACATTAAGTCATTACTATTTCATGTAGGAGCCTTCGATCAGCAGCTTCCGAACACCTGAATTTGTTAGAAATGCCAAATCTCAGGCCCCATTCCAAGAACGTGCAAGTTAACCCGATCCCAGGTGATTTATATGCACATTAAACTTTGAGAGGCCCTCTTAAAGACTAATTAAATCAACAAAACAAAGGCAATTCCAAATTCAAAGGAAATCAAGATGATTTGCCTAAGCATGTGTTCTGATTATCTATTAACATATGAAATCTCAACTAGTCTAATGCCAGTTAGATACAAAATTTTTTTTTCATTTGGCAAAGGGATTTATTATACAGAAATCAGAGTCTGCATCAAATGGTCACGTACAAGTTTGAAATAGTTCCATTGAACCAAAGAGACAAAACCAGAAAATTACTAGAATACAAGTAACTCTGGGTAGCTTCTTCCAGTCCCTTTTAAGAATTACAAATTACTGAATAGTTTAAGCTGTATTTTCCTTGAGCCACCCCAAAGGCTTTATGTAGGTTCTGAGGTTTGGGTAAAGCCATCTTTTTTTTTTTTTTTAGGTGTATGATCATCATTTCTTAGTACATTTGCATCGATTTAGAAAAAGAAATAGCAAGACAACAGAAAAAGAAATAAAATGATAATATAGAGAAAAAAATAAAAATAAAAAATATGTAAAAAAAACAAAAAAAAACTATAGCTCAGATGCAGCTTCATGCATCTAGATGCAGCTAGATACAAATTTTTACTAGCATCACTTTAGATTTTTACAAAATAGCTTAAGAGATTTTAAAAGAGCATTTTATAAGAAAATCATACAGCCAAAGTTGAGTTGAGGAATGTTATTATGTTGGGTCTTTATGTGGTTATTCTCACAGGAAGCCAGCCCACCCCATTCTCTTATCCTCCATGGGTGAATGGTGCTGTAATCCTCTGATTTATACTTTAACTGGACTTTTCCCAATCAAGCATATTTTTCCTTTTTTTTATTTAACCAATTAAAAATTTTCAATAATTTTATCCCAAGAGGAAGAGATTCCTGAGGAACACTGTCCATCTAATTGAGTGTCATCTGCTGCCACCCATCGATGTCAAGATAATTGAGGATTATTGCTGTTGTCCTGTGAGAACAGAACATATATGTGACATTTCTCATTCTGCCACTAGCCATTGCATTATCTTTCTTCATCTGTCCCTTTGCTCCTCTGGAATTTGAAAACGTTATCCTTAAGTTTTATCTGTACTTTAATCATTGACCTGCACAGTTTCCAGCTAAGGAATATTTTTATATTAATTTCCATAGCTGATTGGATGCCAAGGCCTTGACCCTTTGGAACAAGTCATCTGAGGAACAATTTACCCAAGCCAAATGATCATCTCTGGAGCAATTTTCCATGTGCTTCATTTTATCCACGTTACCGTCAGCATTTGGAATGTCGGTGTTTTCCTGGGCTTCCTTTTCTCCTCCTTTGCTATCATTATCATATAGCACCACACTGAAATGCTCATGCAAGCAGGGTCTGCATTCCTGCTGCAGCATAACTGCTGTAGTAGCTGGATATATCTCCAGATCTGTGGCTGGGTGCTACAACAATGAGAGGATGGCTCTATTTTGTATTCTGTGCATGCACTGCTTGTGGATTAAGGCAGCAAACACTGGCTCCATCTATTAGGTGGTCAAGAATGCCCTTCCTTCCCTCTATATGGTCTCAATTGGGAATGTGTGTTCCTAGTTAACACAATCCCTCTCCCTGTATCAAGGGAGATGGGAAGATGAAGGTTTTTTTGTGGGTTTCCAGCTCATCCTATCATCATATACAGCAGCCTTTGTGGTCTTTGATCTGTGCTGTAACCATGCGTCTGTAGACTCCCTGTCCAGCAGGTGGAATTCCTGCTCATCGGAAGCCCTTTTCTAGAGTGTCACCTCCCAGTAGCTATCCTTCTCACTGTCCTTACTGTGAAAGCTCTTTTCATGCTAACAAGAAAAATAGCACCCTTGCTATAGTATATCTGCTAACTGCTGGATCCTTTGTAAACTAAGGTTGACATGTCAACATTGTTTCCTGCCATCAGGCCGTGTTCTGGCGGTCATACTAATTCTGGCCTGCAGCTCTTGGTATTCTTTACCCAGTTGACTTCTAATGCTGTTATGATGACCTGTTCAATGCCTGGAGGACTTTTATCTTCATATATGGTATGACCAGCACGCATTTATAAGCGGTGAGGGTGCATCTCATCCTAGCACTGGTAACGGTCTTCTACATTTTTTTTTTTCAAGGAAAAAAAAAGTAAGAAGCAACTGAATTAAACCTACTCTGTTATGAATCTAGTGACTAGTGGGATGATGTTGGCCATGGCTTTCTTTCTTCTCATGGACATCTTTCATTCAACCTGGATTGTCAAGGCCTACTCTTCTTCCTCACTGTATTCACTTCCCGGGATGTGGATGGCTCAGATCATTCTTCCAAAGCTTAGAAAAAGTGTTACTGTCAGCTTTGCACCAATACACCAGATTACGTGAAGGTTGTGTCAGTGGGATTATGCAAATATCACAGCTATGGTGAATCAGACAGTTTTACTATTAGGTAATCTAACAATAGAGCAAGTGTAATTCTCTTCGTAAACATGGAACAGCCCTCATACTTCTCAACCAATGCAAGCAGGAGCATCCGAGGAATGGAAAGTTGTTAGAGCCGGAGGGACTTGATGTCAGACATGTGCTAGTTACTCTTGGGGGCCTCACTGAGTGTTCCCTCGATGACGTGAGCACGGTACTGGTGAGCGTGACAACAGCGCTCCAGTTGGAGAAATCCATGCGGACCATGAGAACGCACCACTGCTGCGTAATTGCCTAATATAAGACGTTTTTATTACCATTCGGACAGGTCCACACAGAAGCCAAATATCCACCAGGTTTTGACCATGGGCAAAATGCCAAGACTAGGGATGAAGACTTTGAGCTTTTCGTCCTGGAGGAAGCACATACCAAGGAATATTGGCTGGTCAGATCACACAAGGTAAAGGGCATTGTAATCGGGCCTTATCAAAAACGTAAACGTATGTCCAGTTTTGATATGCTTCACGATGAGGGTACCGTCTTTTAAGATGCTGAAGACATTTTTACAGTTTGTAAAAACAGGGTACAATGAAATTAGGATTGTCTGGAAAGATTTTGGGCTGGGCCAAATGGAATGATTATTTTTAATTCCGAGCATGTTACCCAATGAAATGTCATAGGTTTAATCTGGTAAAAAACAATCAGATATATATTGTTTCTACATATTGTTTCTTATTCCTATTAATGTATACTTTTGCATTTCTAATTTAACAAATGAAACAAGAAAACAGAGTAATAAGCATTACAAAAATACATTCACCATTTAAGTGGGAAAAAATTAGCTATGACTCATTATTCATGACTGGCATAGATTCAATACATATCAGGTTATAGATGTGGGTAAGCCACAGAAAGTGGCCTTAGGACTCTTAGGTTAAATGCCCAACAAATCAATATTGAGCAGAGCTTGGCATTAAATCCTTGGAAACACCAATTTCCCTGCTACATAAGAGGGTAGTTTTCTGAAAAAAGGATAAAGACTAAAAAAAGAAAATGAAATTATGATAAAATATAAGCAATATGATAAAGAAGCAAATGAAAACTTACCAAATAAACAGTGTAGACAATAAGTTCTATTAATTTTAAAGAAGAATGGAATACTCTGTCTTAAGGTAGTCCAGAAATATGTAGAAATATGAAGCATGGGAAAATTGAGATTGGAGTACTTTAATGCGTCAAAATAGAATGTAAAATGAAGTAAAGGGAATAAGACCAGTATGATTGGAAAAGAATGTCTAGATGAAGATAATCAACATAAAATTGTAAATAGAAGTTGGGATTCCAGAACTGAAGACCTTAAACATTAGATCTAAGATTTTATACTTTATTTCTTCTGAGCAATGAAAAACCATTTAAGGTATTATTACTGGAAAGATACAAAGATTGTACTTCTTTGTATCAAGTGAATTTGTAAGAGTTTTGACTAAAAGAAAGATCATGTACTATTCTGTGGCTTCAAGTAGAAAAATCAGCAACACAATTCTGAAGATTAGTTCATGAGAATGCAGAAAATTTTTAAAAACCCAACTCTCCACCATCTGCAAATTCTAAAATACTGTTGTATATATTCTTCATAGATACTACATAAGCAGTAAATGTAATAATTTACATGTTAATTGTAAATACTAAATTCAAGGTAGTAGCGTTTATGGGGAGGTAGAGAAATGGGATATGAGAGGGACACTGTTGAGGATATCTGTCGATGCGTTCTGCTGAGCATCTCTCACTGCATTCGGGAAATTTCCAGCAGAATAAGTTTTGCCTTCCTCAAGAGAAATCCAGCCGACTTTGTAACCAGGCATAATAATTAGACTTACCTCCACGAAATTTCAATTTGGAAATGTGTAATCTGATAAAGGCTGATTAAGGTGATGCAATTCTAAATCAGCATAACTTTAATTCTGTGGCACAATTTTGTCCATTTTCCTTGTAAGATAAGCCTTGACATTTTTCTCTTTAATTTCGAACAATTCTACAAACCACCCATTCCCTTTCAATAAACCCCTTTCTTGCTTATTCAGTATTTACTGTTATTTACAGCAATGAATCCTAAATAACACAGGCACACAAATTTTCTCTCTGATGCTTTCCTTATTTAAAATAAATTTTAACATATGGCAAAATATTAAGAAATTTTAAGATAGGTATATGGATGTTTGGCCTATCTCTTTATTTTTCTGAAGTTTTGAAACATTTCACAGTAAAATAGTTTTAAAATATAAGCATGTGTGTGTGCTTTTTTATTTTTAAAGATTAAAAATAGAGAAAATGCAACTCCCTTATGGACAACTTTGTCAAGCTTTTATGGGCTATTATTGCTGACTTTGGCAGAGCAACAGTGCCAGGAAGTTTCAAGCTTTGAGCCAAGCCAAATAGTCCTTGCAATTGTTTCTATCTGGCAAAGTCTTCTCTCAAAAAAGACACAAAGCTCCCTCCTCCACCAACTTCAGATTTTATCAATAAGGCATTTCTGTCCAATAATCAATAACCCCCACTCCAGGGTTCGCCATCCTTCTTCTCTATTTTGCTTTTCTCCACAGTAATCAGCACCTTTTCACTTATGTGTTTATGTTCATATATTTCTTTTATTTATTTATACAAAATAAATATGTGTCTCCTTTACTGAATGTCTCCCATCACTAGAACCTAAGCTCCACAAGGGCACTGTATATCTAGCAAAAATAGTACCTTCCACTTTGTAAGCACTAAGTAAATATTTGTGGAATGGCAGCTGTGAAAAGGAATGAAGACCTGATACATGTGACATGGACAGACCTTCAAGACATCATGTTGAGTGAAATAAGGCAGACAAAAAGGACAAAAATTGTATGATCTCAGTGACATGAAATAATCAGACTAAGCAAACTCGCAGATTCAGAGTCTACAGTATGTACAGGGTACCAGGGCAAGGGGTAGGCGCTGTGAACAGGGAGTTAAGGCTTACAATGTACAGAGTTTCTACTTGGGATGATGTTTTTGGTAATGGATGGTGGTGGTAGCACAACATTGCCTGTGCAGTCAACAACACTGAGTTATCTATTGGAATGTGGTTAAAGCGGATATTTTAGAGTGCATGTATGTTACTAGAATGAACAGTTTCTAAAAAGCTCATGGAACTGCACAACGCAGTGAACCCTAAGTTAAACCGTGGACTACAATGAATAGTACATTATAAGTCTGTGCTTTCATCAATTGTAGCAAATATACTGCACCAACGTAGGGTGTTAATCATAGGGTGGTATATGGGAATCCTGTATTTCTGTGTGATTTTTCTGTAAACGCACAATTTCTCTAATAATAAATAAATAAAATTTGTTGAATGGATAAGCGAACAAATAAATAAATAAGAAGATCATGTGATGTGCCCTGACCCCTTAGAATCGGATAATATTTATCTGAAGAGCCCCTTGGGCCCTGAAACCCTCTTTCCTAAAATCGCAGCTTTGATGTTCTGCAGCTTCTCAACATCTGAATTTAGACATCTCTACCTACGGATGGGTCAGATTACACGGGGGCATCTATTACAATTTAATACCTACAGGAATTGAGGTTGTGGACTGTGACAGTGAGCGAATGTGACCCAAACCTGGACATACGGACCCTGGCAACGTATGAGACCATATTTGTAGGTTTCATTATCTCCCACAGCTGCCCTCCATGAGTTACCAGAAAGAGGTGGGGATTCTTTCTCCAGGAAGCCCCCAGGAGAAAAGTAAGTTATTTTGATGTTCTTTACACTTTTCATTGGCGTAAAGCAATGAAATTGCTTTAAAGTGAATAACAGCAACTGGGAAGGAAAAGAAGTAATAAGCAGCCAACGCGGTTACAGAGGAGGTAACAAATGGGACCCCAGGTTCCGGTTGAGGAAGCGTAGCTCAGAGAAAGACGCATAGCATGAAATAAATATCTACTTTAGAATACTGTGTTTGTGACTCCTTTCTCTCCCTTTAAATGGTTTTAGATGGGGATTTAAGACAGGTGCCACACCCTGAATGAGAAATCAGAAAACTGCCTCTGCTCTGCAGTGACTTCGTTTATTTAGGGGTGGTGCCTCATGGCAGGTACCCCAACTTCTGTCACAATCACACAGTGGGTCAGGCCAGACCACGACCCAGAGCAAAGTGGGAGGGCTGCACATTGCGATGCCTCTGTGGGATCTTAAAATTATAAAAAATTAATTCAGCTAACAAGCAAAAGTGAAAAAGTGAAAGACCACTTCTTATACTACCTGTTACATTTTTCCCCATGTTAGAATAAAAGAATATTTTTCTTTTCGGTTTCTGTTCAAGGAATAGCATGGCCTCTCAGTGACCCATATGGCCTGCCACAGTGAGTGCATTTCTTTTTCTCCAAAATAGGGATCAAGAACAAATAAGGCTTCCAGTTTTCACAGGCGAGGAACAAATGGCTTCACTGTTGGAAGTCCATGGTGTTGTTTGGAATGAGGCAACGCAAAATGAAGACGTGAGAGGCCGGGGCAGGGTCGAGAAAGATGTTCTCTCTGCGTGGCTTAAATGATTGTCTAGAAATTATTCATTCATTGGCAAATATTTTGTTTTCATGAGACCATACTGCTTTGCCTATCACCTGTTTCTTTTTCACTCTGATAAATTAAGAATACATCTATTTAGACCAGGTCCAATAACGTTCAGGACCCCACCCCCAGGAACTGTTTATTGGGTGAGTACCTTGGCGCACACTGCCCTTTCTTAGGCTGCATGCTCGGCCCAGGCAGAGCGGTGTGCACCTGTGAACTCAGATTCCCGCTGTTGTTCTAGGCCCAGTAAAAACCAACCTTGTGTTTTTAGTGGTAACTTCATTTCCTACCATTAAAAACTAATACTCACATTTTCAAATTGCATGATACTGTTTCCAATTGTGAGACGAATGCATTTGATGGGATTGCCAAGTGGCAAAGGCTCTTCCTGGGCCTTTGTCATTTTGTATAAATTGGATGATGATGACGGTGAAAGTAACAATGACTACGATGACGCAGGTGACAATTTGTCCGAGTTCGCCATGTGCCATCAGCGCTCCCAGAGAGATGGCGAGAGGACAAGTACCCTTGCTACCTTCACAGATATTTGTCACTCACCAAAAGAAATCTGCGTGTATAGGATTGTTGTGCGTGTTTTCTTAATTCTAGCCAAATGTAAACCATCAGACCTTTTTTTCTAAGAGGTTGCATGTTCCAATAGACGATCCAAGGCCACTTGTCAAGATGGATTCTAATCCTGGATCCCTCAACTGAGAGAACTGATTATTTTTCTGTTGTTCTTCCTCATGCAAAAAGGTTTTTTTATCTGTACATTTAATCACCGCCATTGCCCACTCAAGGCATTCCTAAACTATGCTGTCTCTTTATTCTCTATTTTTCCTTCTGGTTTCATATATGCCCCCCAATCATACTCACGTACAGCTTCATTCCATGTACTTCCATTATCGAGCTCCCATCAGGTAGTATTATGCTATCCATTTCTGAACTTTTACAATCTGTTCTATTGCACACTCTGTATTCCTTCAGCACCAATTGTCCAGTCTCTACCCTATTTCTATCTCCTGATAACTGTGTTCTTAACTTCAATTTTCAAAGTTCACTCAATGTTAGTTCAAATCAGTAAGACCATGCAGTATCAGTCTTTTAGTTTCTTGCTAATCTCACTCAGCATAATGTCCTCAAGATTCATTCACATTGTTATATGCTTCATGACTTTATTCTGTCATACAGCTGTGTAATATTCCATTGTATGTACACACCACAGCTGTTTAGCCACTCTTCCATTGATGGACATTCGGACTGTCTTCATCTCTGGGTAATTGTAAACAATGCTGCTATAAACATTGGTGTGCAAATGTCTGTTTGTGTCCTTTTTCTCAGGTGCTCTGAATATATATCTAGTAATGGGATTGCTGGATCACATGGCAATTCTATATTTAGCTTCCTGAGGAACCTCCAAACTGCCTTCCAGAGTGGTTGTATCATTTTACATTCCCAACAACAGTGGATAAGTATGCCTCTTTCTCCACAATCTCTCTAGCACTTGTCCTTTTCTGTTTTTCTGATAATGGCCATTCTAGTGAATGTCAGATGATATCTCACTGTGGTTTTGATTTGCATTTCCCTAATAGCCAGTGAAGTTGAGCATCTTTTCATGTGCCTTTTAGCCATTTGTATTTCCTCTTCTGAGAAGTGTCTGTTCATACCTTTTGCCCATTTTTCAATTGGGTTGTTTGTCTTTTTGTTGTTTGAGTTGAAGAATTTCTTTATATATTCTGGATACCAATCCCTTATCTGATATGTGGTTACTAAATATTGTCTCCCAGTGCACAGGCTGCCTTTTTATTTAGAGAATTGATTATTGATGAAATAATTGTTTTCTCTTTGATGAAAAGAAGAGACTACCACTTTTGTGTGTGCAAGATTGTATTATTTTGCAGTTTCACTTAATCAGCTCTATACATATCTCTAGAGATACCAGGAAGTCTGGTACTGAGCTTTGGCTAAGATAAGGACAAGATGTGTTAGTTACTGACAAAGTGAAATTTATAGCTTGGAACTTCCCTAGAGGCTCCTGATGCCATTTTGTCTACCTTGTTTAGGAAGAGATTAATGTTTCTCCCTAGTTCAACCCCAGTTTCACAGCCTGGCTTTTCATTCAATAGCTTTTCACATTGTATATTTCAATGGTTTTGCATAGCTTTGAGCAATGTATGATATGTTTTCTTTCATTGGGGTTGTCTGATATGTGTGTCTATATATATATATATATATATATATATATATATATATATATATATATATATATTAAAGGGAACAAAAAGCAGATATTTCACTCTTTTAAAATTGCTACCATTAACACTTCCCTATTAGGAGAGGACAAGTAAAAAAGCATTATCTTTACTTTATGTGCAAATTGTCTTCTTTACACTAACAAATGCACAGACAAGAAGAAACTATCTTATTTTATAAATAGCCCTATTTAGCAAAAAATATAACACAAAAACAACAAGTAATAATTGGGGAATCTAAAATGACCAGCATATGCATATATTTAGAAATATATAAGCTCATCCTATGCTTGGAAAGGAGGAACAGTGCCTTCCAGACGGGCCAGTTTGCCTTTTGATGTGATCACAACTGAGTAATTTCAAAACATTTAGTGTCCCCATATGTTTTTTTCTGTATACCCAATTCATGTTGGAGATAATAATATCAGTGGGTCCAACCATGTCCAGAGTGAGTCAAAGAAGAAGGATGCCTTGGGTCATTTATGTTTTAATCTATGATAATAAGATCATTAGAAAATGTCCCTCAAAAAGTCTCCCTTCATTAATCCATAAAAATAAATTAGAACTAAAGACATTTTACACCAGCTCTTTGAGGTATAAATACTAAAACTAAACAAGCTACATTAGTATCTATAAGATGCAATACAGAAACCTAACCTGTGGCTATAGTGCTATGTCTCAAAATAATAATGGTTCTACAAACAACAAATGATGACATATAAATATATTAGTAAATACATTTCGTAAAAATAAAAGAAAACATATACATAGAACTTAGAGGCTGTGTCAGGCAGTGTTGTTATAATAGTACGATTATAATATTGTAATTATAATATTATACATGTATATGTAGTTTAATTTTGGAGGTACAACTATTATTACATCTGTTTTTCAGGTGAGAAAACAGAACAATAGATAATAAGCAACTTGCTAGGGTCACCCACCTAGAATGAAGTGGAACCAAGATTTAAACTAACAAAGCTACTTCGAGAGACCTTTGTAACTCTCCCAGGATGAATTTTTTCAAAGGGATAAGCATAATTTCTGAAAGCTTTGCAATTCACTCGGTCTTAGTAATATACTTCTAATCTTTGAATGTTTACCTCATGGTATTAGTTGCCATTATTGCTGTTGGAACCAAACTGTCCCAAACATGGTGGCTTAAAACAAAACAAAGGTATTTTATCTCTGCAAGTCCAAACTCTGAAATGGATCTCACTCGGCTAAAGTCAGCTGTTAGCAGAGCTGAGTTCCTTTCTTGAGCTACTTTCCAGTCTTCAGAGGTCGCCCTCAGTCCTTGGCTTGTGACTTCCTTCCTTCTTCAGAGCCAGCAATGACCAATCCTGTCACTCACATGATTCCGTCTCTTATTCTGACTCTTTTTGGTTTCCAAGTCCCATTTATGGGCCCTTGTGATTCCCTTGGCCCTACCCAGATAATCCAGGATATTTTCCATATTTTAAAATGGATTGATTAACAACTTACTTTCTTCTGCAAACTAAATTTCCCCTGGCTATGTGCCAAATATTCACAGGTTCTGCGGCTAAGATGTGAACCTCTTCAGGACCCATTATTCTGCCTAACACACTCATTATGTATTTATATTGAGTATTTTCTGCCTATGTATGTGTACACATGTGTGTATGCAATATCATCACAGTCAGGATGTAATAGGAAATTACATTTAGACATTTTGTGTATTAAAATAAGATTTTAAAATGTTACTTGCATTAACCAAATAATTGCTTTGATTCTTTCTCATCTATGGCAAATTGGGACAATGTCACTGAACAGAAATAACTTTCATCACAACACAAAAACTAGAACATAACTCAAATCCTCAATTTCCATTTCCTTATCAGTCTCTGGAAAAGCTGACATTTACTGACTTACATTGATAAATACAGTATACGAATATTGCTATACCCACAAGGTCAATTAAATTAATATTGGTTATTAATGACTATATACATAAAGTAGAATCAACAAAAATTATGAAGAAAACAATTATCCTGGTCTTTATTTACACTGATCACATTAATTTAGATGTCTTATAAATCAATTTCCACACATCGATAATATGTGCTTGACTCATACATTAAAGGCTCTATCAAGTATATCTTATCGTTTTGTATTTGTAACACTAAATATAAAAGCCTTTTGGTTCACATGTAAACCTGGTCATGAACTCTGATTAAATGCCAAAAGCAATTATGTAAATCATTAGATTACTCTTCCAAATCTAGTTGGTTTCCTCAGGTGAAAGTGGATTGTGTGCTTAAAATTAAAGACTTCTTAAAAAAATTTTACAATGTCAGTCTGAAACATGAGAAAGCATATATTCTATTTAGCAAGTTCAGGCTCTGATTAATTGATTCTCATCAAGAATTTATGTTTTGTCACTAAATTGTAGCAGGGCAGTGAGAATGCTGCAATTAGGGCTTGCTGCAGAGTTGGGATGTGATGGCTGCCGTGGGCTGTACGAAAATCTGCGGATTGTTACAAATTGCAGCCAATAGGAAGTTTTCCACTGTAGCTTGGGCTCTTGGAATCCGCACTAATAATAACTTCATAATTTGAATGAAACACGTCTCATGTTTAATGTACAAAATCTTCAAGAGTGGAGACTTTGTAAGTCTGGTTGGAAACTGGTTATATTTTTTATGACAAATCTGTTATCATTCTGCATCACTGGCTACATATGCTGTTTGGTTTTTTTTTAAATTTTTATGCACATAAAAAGCAAAGGAAATTGTTCTAATTTTTATTTCCTATTCTAACATTGTCTAAATAAGCACGCAAGCTTTCATTATCTCCAAAATGTTTGATTCAAACAAAGACTTACACTAGATGGAATAATTTGTATCTGATATTTAAAGGGAAAGAAATTATCCCTAAATATTTCAGTAATAACTCAAATCATCCTCAATTTTTGCTCTATATTTAATTCATGCCTTATAATCCATATAAAATATAAAAGTTTATAGAACAAAATTATTCCTGAATGTAATTCTCATTGACAATTTCTTGAAAATACTGGTCTAGAAGACATAAGATCTGGAAGACTGGGGCTATGTTTACAGACAGAAAAAATGGACCTGAAAATGATCACTCTTAATTCATGTCTGTCTATGTGTGTGTGTATACATTTTATCATATATATGCATGATATATATGATTCATCTAATGATGATGTGGCAGCGGAAAAGAGATGAAAAGAATTTATAAAAAATGATCTTGTTAGAGCCCATAAAGTTACATGCAAAATCACATAAAGTAGTATTTTTCAATCTTTTTTTTTCCTTAAATTATCATCTCCTAGGGAACAGTTCTAGACATAATGCTCTTAGTCCTTCCCTCCTCAGCTCATGTGATTTTACAACCATAGTTTTACTCTATATATGCTTATATATGGTGGCCATTTGAGGGCCACAAACTATTGTGGCATCTAAGATTTGGTGATGGTTGGTGTTGTAGTTGGCTAACTGCCAGAATGCAAGAAAGGAATGGCTTTTTAAAAAGGGGAATGTAATAAGTTACAAGTTTACAGTTCTAAAGCCATGAAAATGTCCCAATTAAAGCAAGTCTATAGAAATGTCCAATCTAAGACATCCAGGGAAAGATACCTTGGTTCAAGAAGGTCAATGAAGTGCAGGGTTGCTCCCTCAAGTAGAAAGGCACATGGCGAACATGGCATCATCTGCCAGCTTCCTCTCCAGGCTTCTTGATTCATGAAGCCCCTCAGGAGCGTTCTTCTTCATATCCTAAAATAGCTGGCTGATGGACTCTGCTTCGTGGCTCTCGTCATTCTGTCATCCTTCTCTGCCCTCTCCGAATCTCCAATGGTCACTGGCTGTTGGGCCCTGTGGTTCTCTCAACCTTGTGGCTCTGCTCAGCTCTCTGTGGCTTTCTCATCATACTCAAAATGCATTCTCTCCAAACAATGTCTCCTCGTTTATAGGATCCCAGTAAACTGATCACGACTCATGTAGAATGGGTAGATACATGTCTCCAACTAATCAAGTTTAGTACCCACAATTGACTGAGTCACATCTCTGTGGAGATAATCTAATCAAGTTTCAAACTTTTAATGCTGAATAAGGATTAGAAGAAACCGTTGATCTCACAAGATTGATTAGGATTAAAGCATGGCTTTTCTAGGGTACATAAATCCTTCCAAACTGGCACAATTGGGTTCTGGTGTCAACTTGGCCAAGTGATTATGCCCATTTGTCTGGTCACACAAGCATTGGCCTGACCGTTGCTGCAAGGATATTTCATGGTTGGTTGATAAAGCAGAAGGCTGGTGTATTTAATTTAATTTAATTTAATTTACATGAGCACGCACCAGGAATCAAACTCAGGGCTCTGGCATGGCAGGCGAGAACTCTGCCACTGCTCCACCATTGCCCTCCCAAGGCTGGTGTATTAAATCATTAGTCAGTGGGTTGTAGTGTGACTGATTACATCTGCGATCAACTTAAGGCATGTTTCCTGCAAATCAGATAATCCAATCATCTGAATTTGAGCCCATCAGTTTGAAGATTTTTTAAGAAGAGAGAATTTTCACCGCCTCTTCAGCCAGTGAGCCTCGTCTGTGGAGTTCGTTGAGACTTTATCAGAGTAGCCAGCCTCAGAGCCCACCCTACAGAGTTGCGATTCTTTCATTTCCATGGTTGTGTGAGACAATTTTATAATTTTTTATACTTACAGATATCTCCTGTTGATTCTGTTTCTCTAGAGAACCCTGACTAACACAGATTCCACCACTCAAAAAAATATCCATGCCTTTGGTGATTTCACCCCCAATGAGAACACATGCCATAGATTGTCGACAATGGAAGGAAAATCAGCAGGTTGTTATGCAAAACCCTTCATTTTGCTAAGAAACCTGAGACACAGAGAAAGAAAGTGATTTGTCTAAAATGACACATCCTTAATAGGCACTATGGGGAAAATAAAAGAAATATAGGCATAGAATTTGATCAATTTGCTTTACATACGGTTAAATTAAGAAATACTGTGGGAAATTAAAAATACCACAGTACCTGCATGATGATTAAGTGAATGATGTAGCTGTCAGGAAATTCAAGGTATTACAGCATAGAGACAGAATGCAACATTATTTGACAACTCAAATGCTAAGTATTACATTTATGATAATTTATGATAGATAAAGTGCTTCATAAAGGAGCTAGGTCAGAGATTTAAAAATTCCAATAGATGGCAAAGCTTGTTTAAAGGTCAACCATCCTTATACTCTTGGTATTTTTCCAGAACTAGAGCTTGTTCAACAAAGTAAGGAATTCACAACTGTCAGATGCTGGCATTTCAAAGGCTAAGGGACATCTTTATGAAATAGTCAGGACAAAAATCTCTTCATGTACAATAATACAGTAAATATCACATAGAAAACAAGATTAACATTTTTTATTTTACGTATTTATAAAAAAAGTATCTCTGATCTTAGAGAAATAAAAATAGTCATGATAATAAAATAATAATGAAAATAGTCATAATAATAAAATAGCACTGCCTTTTGAACGCCTTCATAGCTCTGATCTAAATGGTTATACAGTGTTTATCAGAAGAAGGTTATTGTCACAATCAACACAGTACACAGTGTACTATGTTTATGCTCCAGGATATAAAGAAAGGAAAAAATGAATCATGGTCCTTGGCCATTGGGAAATATGGTTTCTAGTTGTGAGTCGTAGACCATTAATTAAATTCAGTCATATTTTCTCAGCTTGGTACAGGATTCTAAATTGATTCCTTCTGCATGCTTTACTTTTAATCTCCTATAAGTGTTAGGAGTACACGTTGTAAACTGATCTAAATAATGTGGATTCCAAAGGGAAAATATAGTTATAAAAGGGAACTATATGAAACTGTAATATAACTCAAAGGAGGTACTCAAAATTTGGAAGAAAAAAAATGAAGAATTATGTCATTTTTTCCCAGGCCATGAAATTGATGGTGTTTTTATATGTTCCTCTTGAAATCATTTATTTTCACCTATGGAACTTGCCTATCCTAAATGTGTATCAATGCCAGCAAACTCATGCAAAACTGTCTTCAATCCCATTCATAAAATTCCCTAGGATCTTGTCTTTTGTTGCCAGCCTTGTTCCTAAATTAATTTTGAGTTTGTCTATTCCTGACTCATGGCCTCTATTCCACTGCAGCTCTCCCCTTACCCGTCTTAGTTTTCCAGGGCTGCTGTATCAAATTCCAAACACTGGTTGGATTGAACAGCAGGAACTTGTTGTATCAGAGTTTTGGAGGCTGGAAGTTCAAAATCAACGTGTCTGCAGTATCATTTTTTCTCTGAAGTTCTGTAGCGTTCTGGTCATGGCTTACAGCGTAACTCAAGCTCTACCTTTGTCACATGGCCATCGGTCCCTTCCTTTCTACCACTGACTCTGGGTTCAGATTTCCTCTGCATACAAGGACTTCAGTCAGACTGGACTAAAGCCCACACGAATCCATTTGGCCTCCTAAACTCAGGGGATCTCTGAAGATCTGATTTACAAAGTGGCTCACATCCAAAGCACCATGGTTAGGCCTTGAAAATATCTTTGCAAAGGAAATTATTCAGTCCACAACAGTCTTCCTTCTTGACCCACAAGAGACATTTTCTCCCCATATGCGAAATGTATTCCAATATTCTAAAACTTTTATACTTTAATAGAAGGGAACTCTGCCAGGTTTGGAGACACAGTGGTAGATAAAAAGGGCAGTGGTTCTTTATTCATGGATCTTACATTCTAGTTGAGGAGGTAGATATGAAATAAATAATTGCATATTGTACAATTAATGATTTCATTACGATTTGAATAGATGGTACAAATGAGTTCAGAGAGCATTCGTAATAACTAGGAGTTTGTACAAATTTGGTGAGGTAGGAAAGATTTCAATTAATAAATGGCATTTTATCTGATTCCCCCAATGTATATGAATTTACTTTACAAAGAATAAGAAAAGGAAAACAGAGCAAAAAACGTGGGTATAAGACTTTAAAAAATGATGTGACAGTTTGAAACTCTTATATATCCCAGAAAAGCCATGTTCTTTTCCTAATACAGTTTTGGGGGGACAGACCTATTGTTCAGGATGGAAATATTTGATTAGATTGTTTCCATTGAGATTGAGGCACTCAATTTTGGGCATGACCTTTTGATTAGATGACTTCTATGGACATGTGGTGAGCCTCACTGGGTGGAGATGTGACTCCACCCGTTCAAGGTGGGTTTTGATTAGTTTATTGGAATCCTTTAAAAGGGGGAACATGTTGGAGTTGCTTCAGAGCTGACATAGATATAGACATTTAGAGATGCAGAAGATGCAACAGCCTAGCAGACATTTCCATGTGCCTTCCCATTAGATGTTAAGCATGGATCCACAATACCAACAGGCCAGCATCTGGTGAGAGTCAAGAGAAGCCAAGAGAAGAAATCTAGTGTTTGCCCAAAAGAACCTAAGAGACTAGCACACGCCTTCCCAGCAGACAGGTGTTCTGGATGCCATCAGCCTTTCTTGAGTCATGGCATCTTTCTCTGGGTGCCTTAGTTTGAAGATTTTTCTGGCCTTTGAATCGTAAACTTGTGATTTAATAAATTTCCTTATAAAAACCAACCCATTTTCGGTATACTGCATTCCAGCAGCATTACCAAACTAAAACAAATGTTGACCCAATCTTACTGGAGAGATAAGAGAAAGCTGGTGTGGGAGAAAGTAAAAGTTTGGGGAAGTTGGAAAACGATACTGGTGAGGAAGGCAGACTTCAGTTCCTATAGCACCTCTTCAAGCATTTTGAATTTTATCCTGAGATAAAGGCATTAATGACAATTAAGTTATGAAATTACATGATCATATTTAAGTTTTACAATAATTGTTCTAGAGAGAGTAGAGAGTGTAGAGAATGAGTTGTAGCAGGTAAAAGAGGCTACAACAAAACCAGTTAAAGCTATTATAATGCAGGTCAGGTAAGGGGTGACGAGTAATTTGGTTTAAGACTGTAGAAGTGGACATCCAGAAATGGGTGTCAATATAAGAGAGATTTAGGAGGCAGAATTAGCAAAAATATTAGATTAAGTATGTGGGGGCAAGGGAAAGGAAGGAATCAAACGTGTCTTGAGAATTTTTGAACTATAATACTAGCAGTGCTATGCCTGGAATATATAGTTAGGATTCATTAGTATATAGATAATAAGAGAAGCCATGGTAGTAAATAAGATCACAAAGCAGTCAGAAGCTAAATGTGGAGAAAGAAAAATATGAGGTATAAAGAGAAACTAAAGCTGTGCTTGAACATCTCTAAGTTTTATAAGTCAAGATAAATGATTGGCAAAAGATTGCAAATAATATATATTAAGAGGTATACTATATATCAATTAATCACTCAAAACCAAATGTACAGCTCATTTGTTAATAATCAATTAATAGTGGTTTAGTTTGTTAATGCTACCAGAAATGCAATATACCAGAAATGGGTTGGCTTTTTTTTGAAGGAAATTTATTAAGTTACAAGTTTACAGTTCTAAGTCCATAAAAATATCCAAACTAAGGCATCCAAGGATAGATACCTTGACTCAAGAAATGCTGACAGTGTTCAGGGTTTCTCTTTCAACTGGGAAAGCACAAGGTTTCATCTACTAGCTTTCTCTCCTGGCTGCTCATTTCAAATGGTTTCCCGGGAGGTATTTTTTTTCTGCATCTCCAAACGTCTCTGTATGTGTCAGCTCTAAAGCTTTTTCCAAAATGGTTCCTTCTTCTTAAAGGTCTCCAATAAGTAACCCACCTTGAATGGGTGGAGACATATCTCCATGACAACCACCTAATGAAAAGGTCCCACTCACAATTGAGTGTGACATATCTCCATGGAAATAACTTAAGCAAAAAGATCCCACCCAGGAAAATTGAGTAAAAATTAAAGAACATAGGTTTTCTGGGGTGGTATAATAGTTTCAAGCTAGCATATTTCATCCTCTGGACCTCCAAAAGACACCCTCTGGACCTCCGAAAGATGTGTTCTTTCCATATTCAAAATACATTCATTTTATTACAATATCACAAAGTCTAAAACCATTTCAGAAACAATGACAAATACAATACAAAATCAAAACCAGTACAAAACTCATCAAGGTCAATTCCAGGCATGGTCTGTCCTAAGGCAAAATTCTCTTCTGACTCTTGATCTGTGAAACTCAAAACAAGTTCTCTGTGGCCAATATACAAAGGAGGAACAGTCATAGGATAGATGACCCTGTTAACATAGGGAAATATTGGAAGGAAAGCAGAGATCAAACAGTCTCTAAAACCAGCAGGGCAAACTCCATTAGATTTCAAAGTCTGAGAGTCATTCATCCTTGGGGTTTTAGAAAGCAGCAGTCCCATTCTTTTGAAGGGCCCACACAGTTTGGTCCTGTACTCTACAAATGCCAGGGTGAGGGTTGCAACCTTGGGGGACATTGGAGAGACCACCTTTTCCTTGGCTCCACCCTCTTCAAGCATCAGGGCACTCCCTGGGCTCTCTGCCATCTCAAGGGCACCTGCTCAACCCCTCAGAACAATGGCATGGCAGGAAGGCGCTTCCCAATCACCAAGGAGTGTGCTCCACTCCCCTGCTTTCAGGCATTTTTGTTTAATCAAAAAAAGTATTTATTTCTATATATTCTTTCAATAATTGAGAAAAATCAGAAATTGTTCTTTTCTTCACATTAGTGAACTAAATTGCTCAGATTTGAAATGTATGTAGTTTATTTGGGGTCAGAAAGACTAGGATTATATACATGTTAAATAATGTTAAAGGATGAGCTAAGCCGACTACTTGTGTAGTTTCACCAATGAGACCCAAATTTTCTATTACACTACAATGAAATCAGAGTACCTGTTCAGGAATACTAGCTTCTATTTTTATAGGTCATGGGTAACTTTCAAAATATGGTGGCCAGTTGTTATAGGTAGTTACTCAGTAACATCTGAGCATACTGCAAAATATAAAAACTAACAAACAAAACCAAAAACACTATAATTCTTAAAATTAATGTGTTTGGATTATATAATACACTGATGACTCAGTGTCAAATTCACTCTTCTAAGGAAGTTAGAATGGAAGATAGGCAAATATGTATCTCCACTATACAGATAATCACATTATACATGTAGTTATTGAACAGAGATAGACATTTTATCAAAAAAGGAATTTTAGGTTCTGCCCATGAATCTGTCTTCTGAGATATTGAATGTTTCAGGCACCTCAAAATTCTTACATCATTATTTTGACATAATGACGGTGCTGCTCAGTTAAGATGCCCTAATCTTAAATAGTTTCCCTGTGTCCCAATTTAGAAGCACAATTTAATACGAATCGCACATTTTTAAAAAACAATATATATTTTTTTAAATAGAGGAGTTGTAAGTTTACAAAAAAGTCATATAAAACTACAATGTTCCTATATACTCCCTTTCCTACTTTGCAAGGTGCTGGTATGCGATATACTAAAATGGAACAGCTTTTATAAAGAGAATTTAATAAGTTGCAAGTTTAAAGTTCTAAACCTATGGAAAATGTCCGAACCAAGGCATCCAGGGAACAGCACTTTAATTCAAGAAAGGCCAATGCATCTGAAACATCTCCATCAGCTGGGAAGGCACCCTGGTCCCTCGCTCCTGGGCTCCGCTGCTTTCAGCCTCTGTTCCTGTGGGGGCTCCTCACCTTGCTTCTCTGGGGCTGGCTCTCATCTCTTGGCTTCCCTTGACTCTCTCCAGGTTCTGATCTGCTTAACACATCGTGGCAATATCTGCTGGGTTCCAACATTTCCAAAATCCGTATCTCTCTTCTCTGAGTGTCGGCATCTGTGTCAGCTCTGCTCTGAAGTTTCTGCTGGCTCTCTCACTGTCAGCTCTAAAGTTTCTGTCTTTTCTGGCTCTCTCCAAAATGTTTCCTCTTTTAAAGGATTCCACTAAACTAATCAAGGCCCACCTGGAATAGGTGGAATCACATCTCCATCTAATAAAAAACACACTCACAGTTGGGTGTATCACATCTCAGTGGAGATGATCTAATCAAAAGATTCCAACCTACAGTGTTGAAGTGGGATTAAAAAAAACCAGCTGCCCCACAAGATTGAATCAGGATTAAAGCATGGCTTCTCTGGGGTACATAATGCTTTCAAACCTGCACACTCACCTATTGTTGACACTGCATTAGTGTGGTACCTTTGCTGCAATTGATGAAAGAATATTAAATATTACTGTTAACTATAGTTCATAGTTTACCTTTGGTTTATTTTTCCCAGATACCCCCTACTATTTGGCACTTTGTAGTAGTGCCATACATTTGTTATAATTCATGAAAGAAGATTTTTATGTTTACACTATCAACCACAGTCCATCATCCACATCAGGATTCACTGTGTTCTTCTCTCTTTCTAGTAACACACAGTATCCAAAACTTCATCTTCAAGCACATTCACAAACATAACGAAGCCTGTTAATGACACTCACAATAATGTGCTGCCATCACCACTATTCAAACATTTACAATCAACTTACTTGGAAATTCTATGCAAATTAAGCATCAGTTTCCCATTTTCTACCCCCATTTTATCTCCTGGTAACCCATATTCTACTTTCAAACTCTTTGAGTTTGCTTTTTACAATTGTATCATATCAGTGAGAACATGCAGTGTTAATCCTTTTGTATGTGGCTTATTTCACTCAATACAATGTCCTCAAAATGTTGTCACATGCGACAGGACTTCATTTCTCCCTACAATTGAGTAATAGTCCATCATATTATATACCACTTTTTTAAAAATTTTAACCATTCATTGGTTGTTGGAGACCTGGGTTGCATCCACCTTTTTGTCATTGTGATTAATGCTGCTATGACCACTGGTTGTGCCTATTTCTGCCTGAGGCCATGCTTTCACTTATCCTGGTTCTGTATCTAGAAGTGGGACTGCAGGATCATATGGCAATTCTGCTATCAGCTTCTTCGTGACTGCCAAACTGTCTCCTACAGCAGCGGCACGAGTCTACGTTCTCACCGGCAGTGAACATGTGATCCTATTTCTCCGACATCCTCTCTAACATTTGTAGCTTTCTGGTTTTTTTCTTCATTAATAGTGGTCATCCTAGTAGGTGTGAAATTATATCTCATTATGATTTTTATTTGCATTTCCCTAATAGCTACTGAAGCTAAGCATCTTTCAATGTGCTCTTTAGGCATTCGTATTTATTTTTTGGAAAAATGTGTATTCAAGTTTTTTGCCCTTTTTTTAAACTGTTGTTTTCTTGCTGCTTTCAGGACTCGGTATCTTTGGTATTTGATATTTGGATTAGTCTGTATCTCAGAGTAGTATGTTGTGCTCCTCGGACATGGATATTTATATCTTTCATAAGAGTTGAGAAGTTTTCAGCCATTATTTCCTCAAATATTCTTTTTGCCTCTTCCCTTCTCTTCCCTTTCTGGGTACCCATGGCTCATATCCTTGCATGCCTCATGTTATTATTCAAATCCCTGAGATCTTGCTTACTTTTTCCATCCTTTTTCTCTATCTGTTCTTCTGTTGTAAGATTTCAGTTGCTTTCTGTCTTCTAATTCACTCATCCTTTCTTCTGCCTGTTCAAATCTGTTGCTGTATGCCTCTAGTCCCTCCTATTATGACTTTCATTCCCATAACTTCTGTTACATTTCTTTTTATGCTTTCAACTCTTCTTTATGTTCACCCATGTTTTGATAGTCTTTATCTTTTTAGCTATATTTTCCTTCATTTGCTTGAATTGATTTAGGAGATTTGCTTGAACATCATTGATTAGTTGTTCATACTGTGTCTCCTCTAAAGTTTCAATATGTTCCTTCAACTTCCTGTTTCCTAGTATTCCTTGTAATTTTTTTTTTTTTTGATGTCTAGGCATGTGACTATTTGTATGAGCTTATGATGAGAGTCAGTTTCTCTCTCTTGCCTATTTCTTTATTTGCATGGGCAGGCACTGGGAGTCGAACCCGGGTCTCTATCATGGCAGGCAAGAACTCTCCCTGCTGAGCCACTGTGGCTCACCCTAGGGTTTTATTTTTTATTGGCTTCCTTTTAAGACTGTTCTTCAACATTTGGTTCAACTTATTCTAGAACATATCTAGAATAATCTAGAATTGCCTGTGTTAACCTGATCACATTTTTTCAGCTTTTCTTCCTTTGATTCTTGCCCTGGATATGTGCTAAAATTTTTAAGATTGCACTATATGTGCAGTTGTTTCAGCTCCCAGGAGAAAGCTTCCTTTCCTCTGTACCTTCTGCAGGACTCTTGATCTATTTTGTTTGTTTTTGTTTTGCCCCCATATTTTTTTAGATTGCCTCTAACTGTTTTTGCCTAGAAGAAAAATTCTGGGAAGAGGGTCATCTTGGATTGGCCTTTCCTAAGTCAGTAATTCCAGCCAAAACATACCCAGGGACACATAAAGGGGTCACAGAGCAGCTCCAAATAGCCCAGGGAGAAGGTCGGGAAAGATGTCAGAAGACTTTCTGACTCCCCTCCAGAGTTGCACTTTCCCATCCAGCCAATTGTGCTTTTCAGCCAACTCTACCCCACAGCCCTAGGTGGGTAGGTGTCTTTAAGCCTCCGCTGTCTCGCCCTTCTGTCAGGGATGGAGGTGAGACAGGGCTGCAGGCCTGTCCCTGCCCAAGGTGGGCAGAAGCAGCAATTGAGAGCAGAGACATCCTGATGCGAATTCGACAATCAAAACCCATGATCTGTGCTCAGCCGTGCCCCACCCCCATTCTCCGGTAAAGGTCTTCCACATCCCTGTCCTCAGCAGGCCAGACCAGGCTGCCCGCCTTTAGATAGCGTGGGGTGTGGCACCAGCAGCTGCTGTGGAGCCAGGTGTTCACAGTTCTTCACTGTAGTTTCTCAGCTCCTTCCTCCGGCTCTTCCCTGGACGCTGGGCAGTACTACTCCCCCAGTTTCCAGAGACCCAGAAAAGTGGTTTCAGAGAGCTCCTGCCTGTCCACTGGCTGTTTTCATGAAGAGTGAATTCTGGAGTCCCTTTCTCTGCCATCTTCCCAGAAGTTTCTCATCCATCTGCTGTTTTATGTGAATCATTTCTATGCTAATCTTTATATGCCTTTGGAGGAGAGGAATCAATCCTACATTTTAAATCTAGCTGATAAGTAATTTCAGTCGTACGGCAAATATCCTGTATCTGGCATGAGTAAAACCTTTCCAAACATTTGTTCCTGAGTATTCTTTTCTGGGAATTAGGAACAGGAATATCCGTTGAAAAAGTTAACAGCAAAAGTTTAAAATACATTTTTTGAGACACTAAAATAGACTTTCTTATTCCTATCCTTTTTCTATTTTGAAATGTAATTTTCAATATGTTAGCCACTGAAATGATGCTTACTTTGATATAAGTCTTATTTTTTACTATTCTGTTTATCCCCTGAGGTTGTTTTTAGAATTCTCACTTTTTTTTTCCTTTTCTGAAAAGTTTCTATCCATTATTCTGATAAAATTGCAAACATGTTCAAAGCCAATAATGACATACTATAGCTATAAAAATAAAATTCACATTGGGAAAAGTTGCAACTATATAAATAATGATCTTAATAATTTCATACACTTTAAATATAACACTATAGAATAGCAAATACAATCTGAAAATAAAACTCACTGTAAGAATAAAGCAAAAGGACATGTAGGCAATTTAAAAATAATCTACTTCTCACTTTCAACATTCAGAGTGTAGCGTTGCAAAGAAATATTATGCAATTTTAACTGAGTATGAGGGAAAATTTAACTAGGATACAGCAAATTTTCATGAAAAACTTACAAAACCAATGAAACACAAATAAATTGATGTGAATATATATATGCACACATGCACAGTCATATATATATCTGGTGCATATTTGTGTATATATTATATATGTAAGTATATGATCATATATGTGATATATATAAGGTCTATGAACATATATAAAATTTAGAATAAGAAAAATATAATAGTAGTAATTTAATCTTTTATAGGAAAATGAAATTATTATATTCAAATGATAGAGAATGATTGTATACTTCTCACATATAACGTACAGACTATAATGTTTAAAATATGATTAAAATCCTCTTTTCATGCTGAAGCTTTAATGGAGGACTATAAATAAAGTTTTATTGCATGTTTTTTAAATTCAAAATTTATGTTACCATTAATAGAATTTTATGCTGTGATGCTTGCTGTCATATATCACATCCTAAGATTTTTTTTTTTTTTTTTTGGCATCTGCAGGCTCTGGGAATCAAACCCAGGTCTCCAGCTCTGCAGGTGAGACTTCTTGCCGCAGAGCCACGGTTGCACTGCCCATGTCCTAAGTTTAACTTAAAAAAACTGGGGTTGTGATTAGAAGGTGTTTTAGTTTCCTAAGTTACTCAAAGCAAATACCATGAAATGGTTGAACTTAAACAACAGAAATTTATTCGCTCACAGTTTTGAGGCCAGGAAACTGTATAAATCAAGCGCTCATCAAGCAGTGCCTTCTTCCTGAAGCCCTGCTGTGGGAGAAACTTGGCTCCTCCCAGACACGGCAAGGCGCAGGGCGGCTCCTGCTGCTCTCTCCCTTCTCTTCTGGGTTGTGTTGCGTCCAGACTCTTGTTACCATTGATTCTCTGTGTGTCTGAATTTCATTCTCTCATAAAGGGCTCCAGTAATAGGGTTCAGACCCATCCTGACTGAGGTCAGTCACTACTTAATGGGAGTAGCCTCAAAAAAATTCCTATGTACAATGTGTTTGTACCTACAGGAATGGATTAAATCTAAGAACATGTTTTTTCTGGGGTACCTACAGTCTCAAACTACCACGACAGGCAAATATATGCAAAACTCTAAAGTAACCAATTTCAAAACAATACAATTTATTAGAACTTATTTTAAGAACTTGAGAATTATACAAAGATTTGAAATATATCTTATTCCTTTTCAACTGGGGCATGGCTTCCTTTCTTGGACTAAATCAATATAAATATTTAATTTAAAGTCCACACTTCAGTAAATGTACCCTTGCCCTTGAAGAGATAAATCACTAATTCGGGAGAGAAAACCACAGAATACACAAACTTCACCTTCTATTTAGAAAAATGCCAGAATGAGCAGGTTGTGACAAATGTTTCTATGAGCCGACCCTTGGAAGGCAGCAGTAGGAGGGGGTTAACAAAGGAAAAAAATGTCAAATTAAATTGTTATTTGTGTATGTACTGAAGAAAAAAAGTAGGTAGAAGCAAACATAAGGCATTATGAACTAACATATGACCAAGGACTAACAAAAGTTTAATTCTCACTGTGTTGGTCCAAAACTTATTTAAATGAATATATTTGTGCCATGAATGTTTTGCCCATATCATTAAAGAAATATCACCATTATCATACTAAGTCACAAATATTCATTATACCACTTCATTGTGTTTTCCACCTGTGGCTCCATAGCACAATCACATTTTAAAGACATGGCTAATTTTACCTCAAGGCCCCAAAGTTCTCTCTACTTTTTTTCATTATATTAAAATCATGATGAAGTCTGTGCTGAGGGATGAGAATACAAACCCAATGAAATAGGAAAAGTCATAGCAGGAGGAGTCAGAGATTCTTAAAATCTTGTTGAAAACGTGTAGCCCAGGGTGCAATTTATGCCACTTGGTAATGAATACTTACCTAAAGGCTAACAACTCCCATCACTTTCTTATAGAAAGGAGTTGCAAACTGACCATTTGACAGTCACTCCTCTTAACACATCCAAGGACCTATTACTTCTAGCCCTGGAACTGTTAAGGATATTTCAAAAGTCTTTTTTATAGGAGCCTTCCATCTAAGGCAGCTGTCCTAGCATTTCCCCCAAATGGCCAACAGTACTCATATATCTTTTCCATATATCAACTCGTAGGGGACAGGGAAAGCTATGATGCTCTTTGAAAAAGCTTCTGCCCATTATCCCATTTCACTAGGTTTTCTCATTCCTGGAACAATTACCAAATCATGATAGCCTATTTCATTATAAATGCAAGCATTTCACTATTCCTTTCAACAAAAATTGAAAGTGACAGGGAGGGAAAAAGAAAAGTAGACAATTTCTCTGTCGCTGATTTTCCTCTTGAGAAAGTAGGAATTCATCTGTATTAAATCAAATAAGGTCACTGAGTATTTGACTATGTTATAAAGCTATCATTTCTGACACTTTTTTTTAATTTGTTTTTTTGGTTCATTTACATAGCTTTGAAAATGCTTAAGGAAGTTATGCAATGATTGGAAGTATATATTTAGTCATTATTATTGTGTTAATGCATTATATTTCCATAATGCTTTGCAATTTGCATAGCACTCTTACTCATCCAAAACATTTAATACAAGGCATTCTTCTATAGTCTGGAGATACCTCAATGAACAAACAAAAATACCTCTCTCCATAGAGTTTACATGCTTATGGCATGAACAAGACAATAAACATAAAGAAGTAGAATATACCATATGGCAAAAAGGGATAGGTGCTGGGGTAAAAAACAATCCATCAGTTAAAGAGCATCAGGGGTGCTGGGGATGGTTTGCAATTTTAGAGTGTGCAGGAGAATCCTTATGAGGATGTGACATTTTAGCAGACCAAAGAGGTGAGAAAGCCATGTGGATATCTGTGGGGAAACACTGAAAACTAAAGTACTAAAAGTGCAAAAGCTATGAGGCAGGAATGTGCCTTATAAATTTAAGGAAGAAAGAGGAGACCAGTATGTGTGGAGCCAAGTATAGAAGGTGAAAGTAGGAGAAGGTGAGCAATTGAGGAAGGGCCTTGCATTTTTATAGTTTAATCATTTCTCTTTCACACTGACTTATTTGTATAGGAATATGAATTCCAGAAATGCAAAAAGAAGAATCACTGGTCACTTGGCAGTTTTGGTACTGTTGGCTAGAGACAGCTTGATATCTAAGACCTGTAGGACCTCTTGAGCATCCCATGACCATGATGGACAGTGAGCATTTAAGACTCTGGGCTTCCATCCTGTGAGTTCAGAAACCAGAGAATAACAACAACTGCATGCAAAACACATTCTAACCAATGCCCTCAAACTAGTGTCCATTTCCAAGAATAATTTATAAAGCCACAATGTCAAGACATCAGTTTAGAATAAGGAATTGGACTTACAGAGGAAACAAATATGTAAATGGACGGAGAACTTTCATGCAGGACAGGTACTCTCAGGTGAGATGTGTGACCAGTGTATCCTTGCATTGGAAGTAAAATCATGATCAATGTTTGTGTGGCAAACATAAATTCATAAAAGACCATGGGGTGTATGAAAGTTTCAATGACATCAGCTAGAGTTAACTTTATGCCTTCCTCTGTGCACAGGCTGCAGCACAGTCCAGACTAGAATCTGGTAGCTTGAATTCACATGGCCTTTCCAATACATTCCCTGTTGGAACAGGTGAGCATTAACACGTTTTTTTCTTGCTTTTCTACTATTCCTGGCGGACAGCAATCCTATGCTTTAGTTACCTGATGTGAATGTTAGGTTCATGCGTCAACTTGGCCAAGTGATGGTTCCCCATTGTCTGGTCAAGTAAGCACTGGCTTGACTATTTCTGTGAGGACATTTCAAGGACTGAAATCATCCTTCAGTTGCTGGCCTCTAGAGCTAACTACATCTATGATCAACTAAGCGGAGTGTCTTCCACAATGAGAGAAGCCAATCAGTTTGATTTCATCTCATCAGCTGAAGTTTTCTAAGGAATAGGAGACAAATTCAGTTCAGCAGAACATATTGTGCATTCATGCAACATACCATTGCATGAAATAAGATTAAATGCAGAAGACTATAAACACTGTTTGTTTTAATAAATAGAGATTTGCAATCAAAATACAAAATTTTTCAGCCACATAATGACTAGGTGAAGATGCCAAGGACAGTGCTAAAATTAAGAGCTATTACTAAATGATTACTAAATCACTTACCTGGATTTCTGATTTTTTTCTGTTATTGGTTATTAAACTTATTGTAATGTTATTCACCTATGACATAACTACCTTTTAAAAGTCTTCTTTCTGGAAACTATTTCCATTTTATTGGAAACAAAATATAATTAGTTATACTCCAACTGGACTAGAACTAACCCCCTGCCATAATATGTTCACATTTAAATTCATTTTGTTTTCTTCTTTTATCATATCCTTATATTTCTATGTTAGGAAATGCATCTACGTATATTTTGGTCATAGGCCACACTACATTTTACATTATAAATGAAGCAGTTTAATATTAATTGAGATTTGGAAATTGGAGTGCAAAATCTTATTTTAAATATTTGAAAAAGCAAGTTAATCAGTTCCCATTGAAGTCATTAATTTTCACAATTCTATTAAAGCACTTATTAAACTATTTTGATTACATTTTATATACTTGCTTATTTAAATGATTTCTAATTATAAAATGACATGGGAAAATTACTACAGGCATTTTTTCCTCTCTGAAGTGCCTTGGTTGATTAAACTCTTTCATTATCTAATAGGTATCATTAATATTAGCACATTTTTAATTTTAAAAATATTTGTTCATTTTATTGTCTTATTTTTATGATTTATATATATATATGCATGAAAGATGTTTCTATAAAAATATTACTATTAGTGGAGACTTAATTGTGTCTGCAATTTAGCTTTTCATTTACTTGAGTGCCCAGATAAAGCAACAACCACCAAGAATACTTTCATAATTTAAATAGGACAAGAAACTAAATATTTAGATCAAACTTTTCCTACTGAGACTGACAAATGTAAAAGGCAAACAGGTGACTAGCTCTCTAAGCAAATAAAGCATATGGGGATAGATTTTCATTTTGCAGAGAGAGTAAGAGATGCAGCATCAATTGAGGAATATTCGATAAGCCATCTGGCTTGATGATGTATTCAGATGATAAGTTCCATAAGCAGTTCTCAATTTTCACAGAAATGCAAGAGCAGTAGATGGAATATTTTACCTACATGAATATCTGCCAGGGACTTTCATTTAGCTAAAGCAAAGTTGCCTAGAAAATACTTGATTAATTTTGTTGACCAATCCATCCTCCATGCACAAAGCAATGAGCAAGGGGACCTTTATACTGGACGATACTCTGCCTAAAACAATTATTAGGCCAAATGTCACGAAAGGGTCCATAGCAGTAAGAGACCAAAGAAAGGGCAAAGCTACACACCAGTGATATACAAAATGTCTTGCAGAATTCAAAGAAATGCTATTCTAGGTTTCATGTACAACTATCCAAAAGAGAAAATAGAATCAAAGAATTGGAAGTCCATAAATACTTCATTCTGAACTTTCAATCATGAAATACTGATTTGTTAATTTATCAATGTATTTAACAAATAGTATTTATCTCCTTTCAGAGTTTAGGCACCATGTTTTGGGAGGGGAAGGGAAAATATGGAAATGCTTAAATGAACCACTCACCTCATTTATATGGGAAATCCTCTGGTCAGTTCAGAATTTTAAATAACATGTACAAATAATGGAGAAAACTTTTAAGTAACCCTGGGAAAATGTATGGAGTCACAAGAAAAATGTTAAGAAAAGTTTGATTGCCTGATTTTTATATTCTGAGGAAAAAAAATGGAAAGAAAATTTTCACTGCTCTTTAACCTAATGATATGTAAACAAGCAGTCTTAGAGAATAATGTGGCCAAATCTACATTTATAACAGCTGTTCTGGAATTTATTAACTCACCAGTGTACAGTTAAGATTTTTTTTCATTAAGAGGTAAGGAAATATTTGAATTTATAACTGTAATTACTGATTATCCAAAGGTATTGCCTGTATTTTGGTTAATATGATTGTAATCAACTATAGTATTTTCTGTTATTTCTTGTAGGCGAAAATAAGTTCTTGCATAATTAGCATTGCTAGGTGCATATACTGAATAATAGCCATGGATAATAGTATCTTTATTTTCATCCATATACTCATTCATTCAGCAAATATTATTGAGCATCTTCTATAGCCAGACACTGGTTCAGCACATGGGAAATATCAGAGAACAAATTAAACTCATAGTCTTGTCGTTGTGTCTTGTATATAGACTGTTTTAACTGGCAACTGTGGGGAATGGAAGAGTCCAGAATCTGTAGGGTGTGCTGTTGAGGCTGGAGGCTCTGATGAAGGGTCTGGATGAACTTCACAGGAGAAGCTTGCTAGCTGAAGAAACAGTGAGTCTCTCTTCTTCCTTAAAAGCCTCCAACTGATTGGATTATCTCATTGTGGGGGCTGCGCCTTAGTTGATCACAAATGTAATCGGCCACAGATGCAATCAACCGACTGATGATATAATACACCAGCCTTCATGTTTGTCAAGAAACCATGAACTATTCCTGCAGCAGTGGTCAGGCCAGTGCTTTCCTGATGAGACAACTGGGCATAGTCACTTTGCCAAGTTGACACTAGAATCTAACCATCACACTAACACATCACAAGTTCCTGATAAATTGAATTTAGGTTATGAGAAAAACGGTATCAGGAATGACTCTGAGGTATTTTACCTGAGCAACATCATTCTTGGGATTCATAAAGACAAATTATTTTTAAAATGTATTTGAGTTAAGAAAGGTTCTACAATATAAATTTAATGAGAATAATAAAGGACATAAGAATTAAAACTTTGGGGCAAGCACAGATGTTTCTCATTTAAACAAAAATAAGTAGGTAGAAACAAAAAAAAAAATCAAAATAAGGGAAAATTATACTTAAAACTTATACCAAGTAATGGAAGTAGATAGTAACAAAAAAGCAATAATTAAGCTAAGAGAAATTTTCAGAAGTGGGAAAAGAGATGTTAAGATAAAATAACTACCCCAGTCAATGAAAGGAATGAGTGACAGTGTGCTCTTACGTAAACGATAGCCTACATACTTTACCGATATGAGATTTGAAGCAAGGAAAGTGTACAGTTTGAAGCTATTGTGTACCCCAGAAAAGCCACTTTCTTTAATCTTGATTCAGTATTGTTGGGTGGGACCTTTTTTGATTGGGTTGTTTTCATGGAGATATGTCTTATGCAGTCATGGATGGGACCTTTGATAAAGTGGTTTCCATGGAGATGTGCCTCCATCCATTCAAGGTGCGTTACTTACTGGAGTCCTTTAATAGGGAATTATTTGGTGAAAAAGATTCAGAGCCAACCCAGATAGAGACATTCGGAGATGCAGAAAGAAAATGCCCCTGGGGAAGTTGTTTGAAACCCAAAGTCAAAGAACCAGCAGACAAGAGTCACATGTTTTCCTTGCTGGTAGAGGGGTTCTGGACCCACCAGCTTTTCTTGAGTCAAGGTATCTTTCCCTGGATGTCTTAGTTTGTGCATTTTTATGGCCTTAGAATAGTAAATTTGTAAATTAATAAATCCCTTTATAAAAGCCAATTTATTTCTGGAATATTACATTTCCAGCAGCATTAGCAAACCAAAGCAGATTTTGGTTCCAGAGAAGTGGGTACTGCAGATTCCAAATACCAAACTTATTGGAATAGGGAAGATTCTATAAAAATTGTGGGGAGCTTGACAGAGAAGACCTAGAGTATTTGAAGAGACTATTGGTGGGCATATGGACTGTCAAGATATCTCCCATGAGGCTTTAAACTGAAATGAAGAATGTGTCATTGCAAACTTGAAGGAAGGAAATCCTTGTTTTAAAATGGCAGAAAATTTAGCAATATTGTGTATTGCTGTTGGATGGAAGTTACAATTTAAATGCAACAACCTGGGATACTTAGCTGAGCAAAGTTCTAAACTAAATGTGGAAAACATAGCCTGGTTGCTCCTTGCAGCTTAAAGTAAAATGCAAGATGAGAGATTAGTTGAGAACTGAATTCTTGAGTACAAAGAAGTAGAAATTGATTGTCTGGAAAATTCTGAGCTTGCAGAAAGAGGTATCCCAGTGGTTAGTGCCCCATATGAGGATTTAACTAAACATGGAACCAGCCAGGTGGGACATGTAGTTAGACAGAAAGGATTTATGGAAAGTCCTATTATCTGATGGCTTTGATACCCATGAGCTACATGGAAAATCAACAAATTTTTTGTTAGATCCATAAAAGTAGAAATACTTCCGATCTGAACTGAAAGGGACAGAAAAGGGATAAATTGAAGGAAAATTTACTTCAACAGCAGAACCGTAGATGCTAAGGTCTGAAGTCTACAAACCTCAGGCCAGGAAAGTAGAACCACCCATTCACTTGAAGATGGTGAGTTTGCCCTGAAGGCAGAGAGCTGGCATTCAGTCTCAATGTTCAGAAAGAGTTTTGTTGCCCCAGGCCTCAGAGAAGGTGGCGCACATTACTTGGGGATTAGGGAGAGCCTTACTGCCTCCCCATTGTTCTGAAGGGTTGAGCATGTGTCCTGGAGATAGTAGAGAGCCCATGTGCTGACCTGATGCTTAGAGAGGATGGAGCCAAGAAAAAGGTAGTCTCCCCAATGTCCCCCAAGGTTGCAACCCTCAGCCAGCATTTGGCTAAAACAAGACCACTATATATCCCCTTAGAAAGGGTGCGACTGCTTTCTAAAGCTCTGAGGATGAATTTTGAAATCTAATAGAGTTTGCCCTGCAGTTTTTCAGATCTGTTTGGGTAAAGTGACTCCTGATTTCTTTCCAATCTCCCCCTATGTCAGTGGGAACACCTACCCTATGACTGTTCGTCCTTTGTATTTTGGCAGCAGAGAACTAGTCTGCCTTTCACAGGTGAAAAGCCAGAGGAGAATTTTGCCTTAGGACAGACCACACCTGTAACTGACCGTGATGAAATCCTGGTTTTGATTTTTTATGGTATTTGAATTGTTACTGAAATGGTTTACGTCTTTGTGATAGTGTAATAGAATGAATATATTTTGAATACAGAAAGAATATACCTTTTGGGGGTCCAGAGGGTGAAATACACCAGTTTGAAACTGCTGTGTACCCCAGAAAAGCCATATTCTTTAATCTTGATTCAGTATTGCTGGGTGGGATCTTTTTGATTGAGTTGTTTCCATGGGGATATGTCTTCTGCAGTTGTGGGTGGGACCTTTTGATGAGGTGGTTCCAAGGAGATGTGCCTCCACCCATTCAAGGTGAGTTGCTTACTGGAGCCCTTCAAGAGGGAACCATTTGGGAAAAAAGATTCAGAGCCAACACAGACAGATACATTTGGAGATGCAAAAAGAAAATGCCATGCCCTCAAGGGAGCTGTTTGAAACTAAAAGCCGAAGAACCTGCAGACATAAGTTACATGCCTTCCTGGCTGACAGAGGAGTTCTGGACCCATCAGCCTTTCTTGAGTCAAGCGATCTTTCCCTGGATGCCTTAGTTTGGGCATTTTTATGAACATAGAACTGTAAACTTATAACCTAATAAATCCCTTTATAAAATCCAACCCATTTCTGGTATATTGCATTCTGGCAACATTAGCAAACTAAAACAGGGTGTCTTAAAATCAAAGCAGTTCAGCTGGCTCACAGAAGAGCCCTGGGAAAGAGAGCCACTAAAATGGAAGAAAGAAGTACAGAGAGTAGAGACAGACTTTGTAACCCAGTGATAATGGGCATGAAACGAATGCACAGAAACATCCTGAGGTAAAATGCAGTGTGTGCTGTGCAAGAAATATAACAATGAGGAAAATCATTTGACTTCCTAATTCTTTCCAAAAATAATTCTAAATAATACATCTTTCCCATTAATACAAAAGACAAGGTCTGAAAGAGAACAGGTACATGTATGAGAATAATATTTTTGAAACATTAATTGATGTTTTATCCTTGAAATTGCCTCTTTCACCTTCCCCCCTCAGTCATTTCTGTTAATTCAGCACATTTGGAACTATTTCCTCAGGGAAGGGATACGACTAGATTGGAAACAGAAAATACTCTATAAGTTTCTACTGACTTTCTGAAATATGAAATCTCGTAAAAAAAATTGAAGGACTTCTGGCATAATTTGAATGTTTTGGAAAGTGAGGTTTAGGGATTGTGTGCATTTTCTCTAGAATGAAAATGAGCACAATTTTGCTTCCATAGGAGCATCTGGTAAAGTCTGGGGACATTTTTTAATGTCGTTGTGGAATAGGTCTGGGAGTGGAGATGGTACCCACTGGATGCCAGTGGGTAGAGGGAAGCATGGTACAGTTCAGCCCCCAAAACAGAATGATCTGGCTCAAAATCCCAAAAGTACTGAGATTGAGAAAACCTGCTCTAGAGACACTGGGGAAGATTCTCTTAGGTTCTGGGAAGACAAAAACAAGTGATGAGCTATGAGAGGACCCTCTGCTTCATAAGCTGAAACCCAAAGACATGGCAGGACTCCAGAAAACAAAGGATGCTGCATTAAGTTTAGGCCAAATTTAGACTTAATTTGGCAGAAATAGTGGTTCTCTGGTGGGTCACGGAACTGTCTCAGTAGGGCAATAAGTTTGTCGGGGACTGAAGCCAGAATATTGAGCAAATGATGGGTAGGGGCAACTCAGTGAAGAACCTAATGAGACCATCCAAATGTCCTTTAATCTGCTGGCCTGAAGCAGTAAAGAGAACTAAACCCCGGAAGAGAAGAGGAAACTCTGAGGTCGGGCTAAGGAGGGGCTGCTCAGGAAACATCAGGGTGATGTTTCTCAAGAAACCAGTAAGATTTAGCAAAGTATTTTGCACACAGGAAAAGTTTTCATGGACATGAATCTTAAATAAGTATATTTTAGATTATTACATTTGCACAAGGACCTTAGACTTTGCATGCCAAATGTTAAAATTTTTAAAACTAATCTTAATAAATTTCCAATATAATAAGTTAAATTTAAATCCATCAGGTTAGAGATTAGAGAAATATTTCATATTTCCTAAGTACAAGACATTTAAAATTCAGCTGTACATGAATTAACAGACTGGATGTGATTAGTGTTTTGCATTATTTTAGCATTGAGCTTTGTTTTTATCTTAGACATTTTAACTCAAATAACTAGGATTGAAAATGTAAAAGGAGGCCCGTTATACAGACTCGCAGCCATTAATATCACTTTTCCCTGAAGAGTCCTCACAGAGATTGGAGGAATAACAGCAGAATAGAAGTTTTCTGACTGTATCAGGTTATAATTTACATCATAATAAGTCTTATAATGAGAATCTAAATTGTATCATAAAGTATAATTATGGTTTATAATATTGATTATAACCTCATAGTTTATATCATAAATTACATCATAATTTGTGACTTTTTAGTAATTTATATCATGGCTATGTATGGACTTTAATGTTAAATCTCCTTTAGAGACCATATTATGCGTATAATTTATAATTTAAAATTATATCAAATCCACTAAAAGTTGGAAGCATTCCTTTACAATATAATAATAACTAGCGTTTACTAAGTACTGAATAGATGCCAACCATCACACCAGGACTTTGCATGAATTATCTCATTTAACCCGAGACATTCTGCAGAAAGTCATATCAACATTCCCATTTTACTTCTGAGAAACAAAGATGTTAGTAACTTAAACCAGATCACAAAGCTAGGAGGTCGGAAAATCAGTATTCAAAATTAAGCAGTGCTAGTACTGCGGTATTGCAGTGGTATTGCAGTGCTAGTACTGCAGTGGAATAGTGTTCCCAGGGTGGGAAGTTCCCAGAAGCTGTCAAATAGCACTTCAATTTACACCTCAATTGACTAAGACTCAACTTGACTTGCAAAGAGAGTGAGAAAGGAAACCTTTATTCTGCCAAGTTGTGTGCTCAGAGAAATTTCTAAAGGTATGAAAGAGGGCAAGTCACAGAAATCTGTGCCCCTGTATAGTTAGAATAAATGCTCACTGTATCCCCTGCATATATAATATCATCTCCACCTTTCCCTCATAGAACAAGCAGCAATATTGATGAATGTATCAATATGATTTAACCTATACAGATTTTCCATATGCTACTTGGTTAATATTAAAATAACTTAAATCAATTAAAAATAATTTGAAAATAATAAATTAAATAATATTATGAAAAAAGGTGTTGTGGTGGTTTGAAGTTGTAGGTACCCCAGAAAAACATGTTCTTAAAGGTAATCCATTCCTGTAGGTTTGAACCCATTGTAAGCAGGATCTTTTGATGAAGCTACTTTTGTCAAGGTGTGTCTTTCTTCAATCAGGGTGAATTTTATTCCTATTGCAGAATTCTTTTATTAAAAAAAAATTAAAATTCAGACAGTGAGAGAGGAAGCCAAGGAAGCAAGAAACTTAAATCCATGAAACCTGGAAGAGAAGAGAGAGACCACTGATGCTGCCGACAGCCTTGCCGTGTGGCAGAGGAGCCAAGGATTGCTGGCAGCCAGTCTTCAGGAAGGAAGCATCGCCTTGATGATACCTTGATTTGGACATTTTTCCATGCCATGAAACCATGAGTGCATGAAATCTCATTGTTAGAGCCAATCCACTTTATGGCATCTGCATTCAGCAACCTAGGAAACTAAAACGGGTGTCTTAGATCTTTTCTTAAGAGATGTCCTTATGGAAAAGCCTGGCCCACATTTCCAAGATGAACATATACATTACACAAACTTTTAGATAAAATTCAAACACTGGTAAAATTAACAACTAAAATAACATGTATGATTTGTGCAAATATTTTTTTGCACGTAAAAACTAATATAAGTTGTGATTTTTAATATATGTTGTGATTTGTCCTTCTTGGTGAGTCCATTGGTTTGGTTCAAACTCAGGAATGCCTTGAGAACAGAGCTCAAAGTTTTCATACTTTCTGATCATTGCTTTAAAAATAATCTTAAATTAGAGAGGCACTAATAATATCAAATTGTGGTATTGCCTGTTTCTAATTTTAGCGAGACTGAGTCAGAAGTTTAATAATTAACCTTAAAACTTGCCACAAATAATATGTTTGAAAACTGAAGTTTTGGAGACAGAGTCTGTGAGCTCTCTGGGATTAATTTATTGGCATTAACATCAGGAAGCAGCTGCCTGGAATCAAGAAGAAGAACATGTTTGTCAGAGGCAGGTGCAAAATTCACCAAATCAATGTAAATAAAAAGATGCTGAACACCAGTGGAGGACCAGACGAACATGCATTCCCAGGCAAGCTAAGTCTCATGAGCTCCATGAAATTATGATTCGCAATTAACATTTAAATTACAGTAGATTATCACTTGTTGTTTTTTCTGTTTCTATTCAAACTGTAATAAATCTGTACATACTTAGTACAATTTTATGCCCCACCCTTTATTTCTATTATATTGCAAATAATCCAATTTAATAATACACAGATGGATTTTTAAGAAAGCATTCTAACGTCACTATACCAATATGAAATTGTAATTACCACTCTGGTGAAATTATTTAGAAAGTAAAGTAAGAGTTTATAGAATTGTTGACCAGGTAGGAAAAGACCTATTGCAATTACTGTTGTAAATAGGCCTGCAAGTACACCAGGATATATAGAATCTATTTTCTTGCCACACTTTCTGAAAGTTGAACCACATCATTTTATTACTATTTGCTTTTGAAACATTCATAATTTCGTGCCCGTGGAAATACTGATATCGTGTACCTTAAATATAACATAATTTGCAAACATGGAGAGTTGTTGATCCTTCATACACGAACGTAATTTCCACATTTGGAAGTTCGCTTCATGCAAATCTATATTTTTATTCTTGCAGATGATTATGGATAGTTAAGAATAAATAGATTTTTTTCTCTCTGAGTGACCATGGTGCTTATTTGAAGGTGTATCTTACTCCATCTTTTTTCTTCAATGTACACATCCAGCAAACTGGTCATCCTGAAATTCCTACTTCAATTCCTAGCACTCTTTCAATTCTTCCATACTTAGACAAAAATGTGATTTCTATGTAACTATGAATAAAAAGTCCTATAATAATGTGATTTGTTTTGTTTGGTCAGTTTTTGAAATTTATCGCCTTGATTTGTCCACAATTTTCTTGGAAACTCCATGTGGATGTTATAAGGCAATTTATACTCAAATAACTTTTCCTAGTTCACTCATTCATCAATTTTGTCTTCTTTGAAACCATAGTCCTATATCATTTTTTCTTTATCAGCATCCTCCTCAGCTTATTCAAGTTATTTGGAATTCAATTTTCACTTTCATGTATTCTTAAATCTATCCTAAAATTACCATACTTTTATGATTGGGTATCCATAAGTTTTGAAGTCACCATTTTTTAAAATGGGGAGAATAGAAAGCATCTGTCTTAGTTTCATAGAGCTACTATTTTAAAGCACTGTATACTGCATGGCAGAAACAGAGAACAATAGAAATTAATTGTCTCACTGTTCTAGAAGCTAGATTCTCAGAGAGAATCCTTCCTTGCCTCTTCCTAGCTTCCAATGGTTTGTTAGCAATCTTTGGATTGCTAACATTCTCCCCTCTGCCTGTACACAATTTTCCCCATTCTAACAAGAATATCAGTCAGATTGGATTAAGGCACATCCTAATCCAGTTTGACTATATTTTAACCAATAACAATTTAAAAGAACTTATTTCCAAATAAGGTCAAATTCATAGGACCAAGGGATAAGACTTGAACATGTCTTTTTTTGGAAACACTATTTATCTTAGTTTCCTAGGCTGCTGCCTTAAAATTTATGGTTTTAAGGTCTAGAAAATGTCCAAATCAAGGCATCTACAAGGCAAGGTTTTCTTTCCAAAAACCAGCTACAGGTGATCGTTGACCCATCTTTTACACGGCAAGACATGTGGTGGGGTCTTCTGGTGTCCCTTCTGCTCTGGCTTTCATTGATTTCAGCTTCTTGCCTCAATGGCTGACTCTCTGTATTTCATTCTCTTACAGAAGACTCTAGTAACAGGGTTAAGATCCTCCCTGATTTGGATGGGACACACTTTATATGAAACAACCTCATCAAAAAGTCCTACATCCACAGGAATGGATTAAATTTAAGACCCTGCTTCTGGGGCACACACAGCATCAAACTACCACACTTCCCAACCCGTGACCTCATTTTAAAGAGGTCATGTACTCATACAGAACTAGAGGGCCAAGGAAAATTTAAGTCTTTCGCTGCACTTATTTTCTGATATCCACTATAGCTTTGAATGGTCTGACAGTTCCACAGCAGCTCTCATGCTCGGTTCTTTTGTATTTTCTGTTACGACAATGGATTATTTTGGGATAACTCTGTTAATTCTCCACAGGACTCTGATAGAATTTTGCCTCACTAATTTGACATGAAATAAATGAATTTATTAATGATTTCAATGCAAATTCCATACATAGTTGTGGAATAGACAATTGCAAAGTATCAAAGGTATGAAAAGCCTTAGATAAGATGGAATGGAGACTTCCAGGAAAATGGTCAACTAGAGTAGCTTGAGATTAGCCCTGCTCCATGGAAAAGTTAGAGAAGGGACAGGAGGGTGACTGAAGTGGTGATTCAGGAGTGCAGCTGACCTGGGAGAACCTTCCACACCATATGCAGTAGCCCTGGTTGCAGAGGCCAAGAAACTTAGAGGCAGGAGGCTGGAGACAAGCACAGAGGCACAGAACTACAGAGTCCATGGGAGTGCACGGACGGGTACACGGGACTAGGAAGTAAACCAGGCCACGTTCCTCAGGCAGGCTTCCCTCACCAGTGCAGCCCCGTGACTGGTGACTCACCCCACACCCCACACACCCGAACCCCATCACCTGCTCTTTTTCCCCTTACTCCAGGTGCCTCCACCCCACCAGCTCCCAGTGCACACACCTGCCCCCTATCCCCACCCCAAGTGCAGCATAGCTTACCTCTTCTGCACCCCTCCTGAGCACTACCTCTCCCTTCCTGTTCCCTGCAGACTGTTGCCAGTGCATAAAGGCTGTGGGCACTGACCTCCATACCTAGGCTACCCCTACCCCCACCACCCACAGTGTCACACTGCCTCATCCCGCCTCCCTGAACTCAGTGCATTTGTTTATGGCACTCCCAGGCCCACACATGCACATGGACCCCCAATCACATCATTCAGCTCTGGAAACTACACTTTACAGCAGTCCTAGAACCATGCATATGCACAGCCCTCAGCCTCACTTCCCAGTTCTAAGAAAGTACTCACCTGCACAGCTGTGTCACAGCTGCCACAATCCACAAAGGCATAATGACAACCTGCTGCCAAAGCTCTACACATGCACAGAAAGGACCCCATGCCTTAGACCAGCACACACCAGGGTTACCCCCAGACCAGTGCACAGCTCCATCCTCCCTGGCCGCTGGGCACCCACATCCACAAGCATCAGTGTAACATTCCCAACTTGCACCCACACCTGCCCTGAAACAAATCACAGCACTGAGTGTTCCACCCCGTGCCCTGCTCCCTGCTGTGCAACCATCCCCCAAACACAGGCCTTACACTACTGAAAGAAATAAACCCCCAAAGTAAATCAATCAAGACATTTACATGCCATGAAGACAGGAGAAGATCACTAAGAATATCACAAAGCAGACAGATACAGCCCTGCCTAATGACCAAATTAAAACACCAGAGGAGACACAGACATTGGAACAACTAATCAAAGATGGTCATACAACTCTACTTAATAAAATGAATGGAAAAGCAAATGACATAAAGGAGATCAAGAAGACTGTAGAGGAGCACAAAGAGGAATTGAATGAATAAATAGAAAAATAGCAGAAATCACAGAGATGAAAGACTCTGTTGAGCAAATAAAAAACATACTAGAGGCACACAACACCAGATTTGAAGAAACATAAAAAAGAATGAATGATATAGAGGACAGGATAACTGACTTTGAAGTCTGAAAACAGCAAATGGCAAAAAAGATGGAAAAAATTGAATGGGAACTCAGGGAAATCAGAGACAAAACAAAGCACACAAATATAAGAATCATTGATGTCTTAGGAGGAGAAGAGAGGAGTAAAGGACTAGGAAGAGTAGTTGAGGATATAATGGGGGAAAACTTCCCAACCCTCATAAAGGACGTAAATATACAAGTCAAAGAAGCCCCAAAAACTCCAAACAGAATAAATCCAAATAGGCCTTCCCAAGGCACATATTAATCAGTTTCTCAAATGTTGAAGAGAAGCAGAAAATCCTGAAAACAGCAAGAGAAAAACAATCTACTACATACAAGGGAAATCAAATAAGACTGATTTCAGACTACTCAACTAGCACCCTAGAGGCAAGAAGGCAGTGCTATGATTTATTCAAGATTCTGAAAGACAAAGACTTTTAGCCAAGAATTTTGTACCCAGCCAAATTACCCTTCAAAAATGAAGGAGAGATTAAAGTTTTCACAGACAAAGTAGTCCTGAAAGAATTTGTCAACAAGAGACTGGCCCCACAAGAAATACTAAAAGGAGTTTTGCTGGCTGAAAAAAAAAAAAAAAAGACAGGAGAGGGAGGTCTAGAAGAGGGCACAGAATTGAAGAGTACCACTAAGGGTAATTTAAGCAATACAAAGAGAAAGAGGGAAAGGGATATTTAGATCTGACAAATAAGATAAAAAATAAGAAGTTGGAATCAAGAAACACATTTTCAGTAATAACCTTGAATGTTAATGGGCTAAACTTACCAATTAAAAAATATAGATTGGCAGAATGGATTAAGAAACATAATCCAGCTATATGCTGCTTACCAGAGACTCATTTGAAACACAAGGATACAAATACATTGAAATTGAAAGGTTGGAAAAAGATTTTCCACACAAGTTGTAACCAAAAGAAAGCAGGAGTAGCTATACTAATACCAGACAAAATAGACTTTAAATGTATACACTAATTAAAGGGTCAATTCACCAAGAAGACATAACAATTATAAATGTTAACACTCCAAATCAAGGAGCTCCAAAGTACATGAGACAGACATTGGCAAAACTGAAGAGACTGATAAATGTTTCAACAATAATAGTAGGAGACTTCAATACACCACTCTCCTCTATACATAGAACAACTAGACAGAAGATCAACAAGGAAATAGAGACATTAAATAACTTGATAAATGAATTACACCTAATGGACATATATAGGTCATTGCACCACAAAGCACAAGGTTATACATTCTTCTCTAGTGCTCATGGAACATTCTCCAGGCTAGATCATATGCTGTGGTACAAAACACATCTTTATAAATTTAAACATACTGAAATTATTCAAAGTATTTTCTCTGATCACAATGGGATGAAGCTGACTCTCAATAACCACCAAAGAACAAGAACATTCACAAATATATGGAGATTAAATAACACACTCTTAAGCAATGAGTGAGTCAAAGAAGAAATGAATAGAGAAATCAGTAGTTATTTGGTGATGAAGGAAAATGAGAATACAAATTATCAGAATTTATGGAATGTGACAAAGTTTGTGCTGAGAGGGGAATTTATTGCCATAAATGCCTATATTAAAAAACAAGAAAGAGCAAAAATCAAGGACTTAACAGCAAACCTGTAGGAACTTCAGAAAAGACAGCAGACTAACCCCAAAGCAAATAGGAGAAGAGAAATGACAAAGATTAAAGAGGAGATAAATGAATGGGAGAACAAAGGAACAATAGAAAGAATCAATTAAACCAAAAGTAAGTTCCCTGAGAAAATTAATAAAATTGATGGGCCACGAGCAAGACTGATAAAGAAAAAAAGAGAGAGCATGCAAATAAACAAAATAAAAAATGAGAAGGGATGCATTACCACAGAGCCTGAAGAAATAAAATAAATCATAAAAGGATATTATGAACGACTATATGTCAACAAACTAGACAACTTAGATGGAATGGACAAATTCCTGGAAACACACAAAGAAGCTACACTGACTCAGGAAGAAGTAGAGGATCTCAACAAACCAATCACAAGTAAAGAGATTCAATCAGTCATCAAAAATCTTCTGACAAAGAAAAGCCCAGGGCCAGATAGCTTCACGGGGGAATTTTATCAAACATTTCAGAAAGAGCTAACACCAATCCTGCTCAAGCTTTTCCAAAAAATTGAGGAAAAAGGAATTCTATGTAACTCATTTTATGAAGCTAATATCATTTTAATACCAAAGTGGGAGGGTTAACATTCCCTGGTTTTAAAACCTACTATAAAGCCACAGTGCTCAAAACAGCAGGGCACAGGTACAAAGACAGAAACATTGACCAATGGAATCAAATCAAGAGTGCAGAAACAGACCACCAAACCTATGGTCAACTGATTTTTGACAAATTCCCAAATCCTCTGAACTGTTTTTTTGCCATAAATGCCTATATTAAAAAACAAGAAAGAGCAAAAATCAAGGAGGTGGTTATTGAGAGTCAGATTTTTGATGACTGATTGAATCTCTTTACTTGTGATTGGTTTGTTGAGATCCTCTACTTCTTCCTGAGTCAGTGTAGCTTCTTTGTGTGTTTCCAGGAATTTGTCCATTCCATCTAAGTTGTCTAGTTTGTTGACATATAGTGTTTTCAATGACTGGGTATGGAAAAACTGGGTATCAATAACCTAGTGAATGAAAGAGGACCCCTATCTTACAGTCTACACAAAAAAGTGGATCAAACACCTAAATATAAGAAAATGTAGGGAAACATCTTCAAGACCTAGTAATGAGAGGTAGCTTCCTAAACTTTACACCCAAGGCACATACAACAAAAGAAAAAAATAGATAAATGAGAACTTCTCAAAATCAAACGCTGCTGCACCTCAAAAGACTTTGTCAAAAAGGTTAAGAGGCAGCCTACTGAATGGGAGAAAATATTTAGAAATCACATATCGGACAAAGGTTTGATTTCCTATGTGTACAAAGAAATCATACAACTCAACATCAAAAAGACAAACAGCCTTATTATAAGACGGGTTAAATATATGAATAGGCATTTTTCTGAAGAGCAAATACAGAAGGCTCAAAAGCACATGAAGAGATGCTCATTTTCACTGGCTATGAGGGAAATGCAGATCAAGACTGCAAAAGATACTACCTCACACCTAAAAGAATGGCTGCTATTAAACAAACAGGAAACTATAAATGTTGGAGAGGATGTGGAGAAACTGGGACACTTATGCACTGCTGGTGGGAATGCATAATGGTGCAGCCACTATGGAAGACTGTTTGGCTCTTCCTAAGGAAACTAAATATTGAGTTGTCCTATGACCCAGCAATAGCACTACTTCATTTATACCCAGAAGAACTGAAAGCAACGAAACAAACAGACATTTTCACAACAATGTTCATAGCAACATTATTCACAATTTTGGCAATTGTTTCCATTGCCAAAAGATGGAAACAAACCAAATGTCCATCAACAGATGAGTGAATCAAAAAAATGTGGTATATACAAACAATGAAATATTATGCAGCAGTAAGACAAAATGATATCCTGAAACACATGACAAGATGGATGAACCCTGAGGACATAAAACTGAGTGAAATTAGCCAGGCATAAAAGGATAGATACTGTATGATTCCACTTTTATGACCAGCATAAAGGTATAATCAGAGGCTTATAATACAGAATATAGGGAACTTAGAGATACAAAGAAGCTAGGGATGGGTGAACTGTTAGCTAATGAGGCTGAACTCCAACGTAAGGGAATAGATAGGGGTGAAGGTGGTTCTCTAGTGGGTCTATAAATAATATTACTATATTCAAGATGAACAAGATTGAAAAGGGTTGTTTAATCCTACATGTCCCACTGATTCACAGTAGAAACATGAATGAGTTCTCATAAGAATTACTTCAAAGATATGATTCTTGTATACAGAGTGTTTGAGTCCAGGGTACAGTGGGAAAACTGCTATTGCATGCTATGAGCTGTGTTCAAAAGCAAACCTTCAGCACCACCACAGCTACAGCAGAGGTAAGTAATGGGGGGAGGGACAAGATTTACCTGGAGGTTGAGATTTCCTATTTGGCAAGGTGTGTTTATTGGTTTTCTGTCTCTTGGGAACAATGAAATTATCTGAAATTGAGAATGTTGATGGACTGTGGACTTTGGGCCCTCTACATGTTGCCCAATGAATGCAGGTGGCTGAAGGACGCACTGATGGAGTAGATTGTCGAACGATGGTGTATACTTATGAACAAAGGTTGTGTTGCTACAAAAGGAACAATGTCATGAGGCATGCAAAGATGTGAATGAACATGTGGGACATTTGTTGAGACAAAATAATCCCGAAAATAAACAATGGTATGCTCAACTTTAGAAAATGCTTATAAGAACACAGGGGCCTGTATTGTAAGCTTTTAGAGCAGCCACATTTAAGTCCCAAGTGGCGATTATTATTTCTGGATTTTGAAAGGCTGTTTTAAATATGTTAGTTGATATTTAGAGATAAGAATGAAGCCAAACAGGTTGGGGTTAAAGTAATTCAGAATGTAGGGGTAAGGAAGACAGTGTCTATATTTTAGAACCACACATACTCTGAGACCAATGGAAGAAAGGTTTATTTGATCTGGAACTGAAATTTTCTATAGTGCATACTCTAATTCATCCTATCTATATACCTCATTTGAACAACTGAAACACAGAAGCACAGAATAAGAAAGAGGTCCTTTAATCCTGTATAGATTATTGTATGCCTGGAAATACCCTAAAGTATATTAAGCAGATAATCAAGAAGTATTTGCAAAGTCCCCTGAGCGATCCGAAAAAGACTGTGAAACTATTAAACCTTACCATTAGGAAATCCCCTGATACTGTGTCAAATCTTAGGGATATGCAAGTCAATAGGCCATGCCCTCCATCATGATGCTTACTCTTCTGAAGCTTATGTAGGGAGCAGAGAAGTTTAGCCTACCTATAGGCATGCCTAAGAGTTACTTCTGGAAGACCTCTTTTGTTGCTCAGATGTGGCCTCAGTCTCTCTAAGCCCAATTCTGCAAGTGAAATCATTGCCCTCCCCTCTACATGGGACATGACATCCAGGGGTGAATGTCTCCCTGGAAACATGGGAGATGGCCCCCTGGGATGAATCCAAACCTGGCATATGGGATCAACAATTACATCCTAATCAAAAGAGGGGAAAAGAAGTAAAATTAACAATGCATCAGTGGCAGAGAGAGTTCAAATAGAGTTGAGAGGCTACTCTGGAGGTTGCTCTTATGCAAGCCTCAGGTAGACCTTGCTACCTACCATAACCTGCCTACTCCCAACCAGGACCATTTCAGCCAATCCTAAAGAACACCTAGGGCAATGTATAAGATTCCATAAGGGTTCCAGGCACTAGAATAAGTTTCCCAAAATCTACAACCTCCAGATGGGTGTCTGGTCCAGATAAGTCTTGAAACCTAGCCCAGCCTCTCCAGAACATAAGATAGTTCCATCTCCCTACCCCATATTAGTGATAGACCCTTCCAATATAAAAAATTTAGAAATGACATAGCCCAAAGAACCCCAAAGAGGGGTATGGAAAAATCAAAGGTGATGGTGGAATTATACATAGAAGACAGGACTTAACAAATGAATATGAATGCTGCTCTCTTTTAATCTCCAGTATTTTAGAGCAGCTAGAAGTAAAAACCTAAAATTGCGAAATTGTAACCCATGTCAAAGTCTGAAATATGTTCTACAACCAATTGTGGTGCTGAGCTTTAAATTTATAGATTTTTTTTTGTATATATACTATTTGTCACAAAAAAAAAAGAAGGGAAAGAAGTCAGTTGTGATGATAAAATTATTTAAACCCTCTGGCCTCTTATATTCTGGAGCAGCTAGAAGGGAAAATCTGAGATGATGGTATGGTAGCCCATGACAAACTCTGGGATCAGTCCTGTAACCACTTATTGAAGAGTGCTTTGAAAACTATTGCTTTTTCCTTTCTTTGCTTTGTATATATGTTCTACTATACAATTTTTAAAAAGTTAAAAAAGAAATGGAAGGGAAATACTACAATTTAAAATATACATATTGTGGTAATTAAAAGCCTGTGGGCAATACAGACTGGAGATTAGCAAGGATGTCCAGAAATAATTAAGTAGAATAATGGAAGGAACTGAAGGACAGTCTCTTCTCAGATGTTGAGGCTGTCAAAAGATTCTGCCTTAAGGTAACTGTCAAAAATGTGGTGATGTAAAGGTGCTTGGAGAAAATGCTAAGATATATTTTTTCTTGTATGTCTAGATTATGACATGTTCTTTTATATTAAGCCTCTATAACTTTAATGCATGTCGAAAGAAACCATAGCACCAAGCTTTTGAATGTCAAGTAGATTGAGGAAAGAAAATGGTGGTGAATAAAGAGAAAGAAGTATTTGGGGACTGATTGCAAAAATAGCAGTAAATATGAAACTTTGATTATCAAAAACAAATATTACACTTATTTAAACAAACAATTGTACCAGGCATAAAAAGATACCAAATAATGAACTCAGAGCTGATAAAAGTTCCTACAAGATTATAATAGAGAAAGTACAAAAGCCTCTGGGCACAGTAACACTCTCTTGGAAAGTTTGGATAGGCTGCATTTTGAAGGCTAACTGAACTAGGTCTTGGAAGATGAAGAGGAATTTGAGAGCTAGAAAAGGTGAAAGAAAAGGTCTTCCAGATAGAGGGAAAATGTATGCTGAAACACAAACTTTGTTAAGAAATGTGATGTGCTTGGCCAGCATGTGAAAGAAGCAAAAGATAAAATAAGAGATGAATTTAAAGCCAGATATCCTTCAGTCAGGGCACTTTGAGTGCATGAAGTGCCAGAGTATATAGTGGCTTTTGCAGCTGATTGAAGCTTTATTAGATAAGAAATAATATTCATATCAATGTCATGGTCAAGTTCATATGCCAACCTGGCCAGGTGGTGGTGCCCGGTTGTCTGGGTGGGCAAACACTGGCCTGTCGATTACTGTGAGGACATTTCATGGACTTAAATCATGACCATGTTGGCTGCATCCACAGCTGATTGCATTTGCAGTCAGCTAAGGGGAGTGTCTTCGGCAATGATTGATGCTTTATCTAAACAGCAGAAGGCTTTTAAGCAACATTCAGAAGAGACCATCACTCTTCCTACTTCGTCCAGCCAGCCTCTCCTGAGAGCTTGTTGAGGACCCTCATTGGAACTGCCAGCTCGTGACCTGCTCTCAGACCTGAGATTCTACATTACGTGAGACACTTTTTATAAATTTTGTATTTACAGATATCATCTGTTGATTCTGTTTCTCTAGAGAACCTTAGCTAATGCATCATCCTTCAGAGAATGTTAAAACTAGGAAAAAATCCAGAAGGTGAGGAGGTATTTATGGACATTATTTGGAAGTTCTTTTAGTTTGCTAAAGTTGATGAAATGCAATATGCCAGAAGCAAGTTGGCTTTTACAACGGGGATTCATTAACTTACAAGCTTACAGTTCTTAAGCCATGAAACGTCCAACTCAAGGCATCAGCAGGTTATGCCTTCTCTCTGAAGACCAGCTATGGATGAGTTGATCTCTTTTGTCAGATAGCAAGGCACGTGGCAACGTCTGCTGTTCCTTCTCTCCAGATTTCATTGCTTATAGCTTCTAACTTCAGTGCCTTCCTCTCTCAGCTCCTCTGGGGGGTTTTGATATCTTTTATCCTCTTATAAAGGACATCAGTAAGAGGATTAAGACCCACCTTGAATGAAGTGGGTTATGTCTCAATTGAAATAATTTAATCAAAATATCCCAGCCACAATAGGTCTATACCCACAGGAATAGCTTCAAACCATCACAGAATTTTTCTGAGAAAATTGTGTCCTTTCTCCCCAGTTATGTATTTATCCAATCATTTATTTATATCATTGTGGACTCATCATTATTTATTTTATTCTTTGGTTTACAACCCAACTCCATGTCATTTATTTTTTTGCTCAAATTGTTCCAGCATTGGCCATTGGAAACTCTTTCACATTGGCTTCAAAATCTTTTTTGATATGTTCCCATCTATTTTTTATTTCTTTTGATGCACTTCTTATCTTCTAATACTATAAAATTCTCTAAACTTATCTCATATTTTCCCCACCCCAGTTCTAGTATCAGTCATTTCTCTAAACATTTCTGGGTCCTTTTACTGGAGAGTTTTACTTATAAACCCAAATCTGCATGCTGGGAGTACTTACTTCTAATGAGATATCTCACTTCTACACCTCTCAGTGAACAACTCTAAGACATATATGTGTCTGTATAACCTCTGGAAGCACACTTATCTATAGTTGGTTCTGCATCTATCAATATGTGCACATATTTAAATAGTTAATAGTACAATTATTAAAATGTTCTCTCATGAATTGTAACAAATGTACCATACTGATGCAAGGATGTGTGCAGGAACTCTGTATTTTATGTGTGAATTTTCTGTGAACTTACAACTTCTCTAATAAAAAAAATGGTAAAAAAAAAATGAATAAAAATGAACTTAGGTTCGTACTGATGTCTCCAACTTTAACCCAGCATGACAGGGTTCATTCTAGTCTTCCCTCTGGTTTATTTGCAATTTCTTTCTCTTACGGTGAGGAAATGTAGCTCCCATCATTTACTATTTATTTACTTACTTGTTTAAAACTGGTTTATAAATAAACTAGCTTCAGATTAGTAAACTTAACCCTGTGAGAAGTGAATTTGCCAACCAGTTTGGCAATTTGCCAATTTATATAATTTAATTTTTTTTTATTTTAGCCTATTGTTTCCAACCAAAACATCATTTTCCAAAGTTATGTAGGTCAACTCTTTTCTGTTCTTCACCACATTTAGTGAGATTGTGTCCCATGCTTATAATAGCATTTGATTCACTTGTAACTGTCTACACTCCATCCTGACATGCCCCAGCATCTGGTTGATTTTGTAAATTTACTACATCATATTACACTCCTTGTGGTGTAAAGTTGTATGGATTTTGACAAATAAAAATGTCATGTGCTTACCTTCCAGCACCATTCAGAAAAAAGCACCACCATAAAACTTTCCCTGTGCATCTCTTTCATTTTACACCTTCTAGTCCCCCAATCCTAAAACCATTGAGCTATTTTCCTTATCAAAAGTTTTGCCTTTTCCAGAATGCCATATAAATGTAATCATACAACTTTATTCATCTGGCTCTTGCAATTTTGAAAAAAAAAGGTCTTAAAATTCACCCATGCTGTTATTTATCAATAGCTCCTTCCATTTTATTACTCAATAGAATTCTATTCCATATATCATTCATCTGTTGAAGAAAATATTAGGTGCTTCTGATTTTTAAAGATTATGAAGAGAACTTCTATAATCATCCACCTACAAGTATATTTTGCATGTGAACATAAGTTTTAAATTCCTTAATGCAAGTGCTGAGAACTGTGATTGCTAAGACTGTAGAATAAGTGTTCAGGTATAAACGTGTTCTCACCTCAAGTGGAATGTAGATGACTTATCCCATTTAAATCCTTTATTTTCCCCTTTTTTATAAAGCAGTTGCCTGAGATATTAAATTTACATACATGGAGAACCACATTAAACAATGCTATACATTTCTTTTTTAATTATCAAGCACAATTTAAAGAACTAGATGGAAGAAAAAATAGTCTATTACGTTTACCTTTATGTTTATCCTCTCCATTATTCTTTTTTCATTTTGAAGTTTCATATAATCTTCTTTTATTATTTATCTACTGTCTGATCCTGCCTGGGGATTCTGTAAGTGGAATTCTGATGCCCACACTTTTTCTGTTTTGACGTGGCAGCCCTTCCTCTCCCCAGCTGGTGCTGAGATTGGGAAGTAGAATTGTGTCATCTCGGCAAAGCACCATAAGTCACACCAAAATAACACTGCAGAGGCTTTATTAACTAATTTAGCTTATGAATCATAACCCACAGAAATGCATTCTTAACCTAGAAAATTAACTAAAGACTAAAATAAAAGACTTCAGAAGCAACCATACTCCCATAACATAATCCACAAAATATCCAGAGTATTGTCCAAAATTTCTTGGTATACAAAGAATTGGGTGTACCAGTTAGCATTCAACCAGAGGAGCAGGAATTCAGAAATTAGCTTACGAGATTGTGAGAACTGTCCAGGCAAGCCCAGCACTGCACAGGTCTTTAGGAAAGGCCGTCTGCAGTCATGAGACATGAATTGAAGCTGCTGTACACACATGGAATCTCTTCTTCCCTAGGGAAGACTTGGCTTTTAATGCTTTTTGACTGACTGAATCAAGTCCACCATTTTTCACCTAAAAAGATACAGTTATTCTGCTGGTTTGAAAGGACAATGGCTACCACACATGAAGGGCTTGAGCCAGTTCCACAACAGTCCTCATGCCAGATATATTAGTTATACTCTCTTTAGACATCCTGGTTAAAGACATCAACAGACCTTCAATGATGACTATTTTGAAATTAATTTCAGAATATATTTTATATTGCATATAACAATACATATAGAAATAAGTAGAGTAAATTATATGGAATGTTCACTTAAAATTTTAACAACAAAATCAAAGCACAAAGAAGCTTATTTTTGTACGTACTTAGAAAATTTATTCCTTTTGAGCACAATGGGCTTAGGTGGAGAGAATACAGCAAAACAAGTAACGTGAAATTCTCTCATGAAAGCATTTCATTACTTTTCTTCAGAAATTGTCAAACTTCCAAACTTGCCAGATTCGCACTTGATTTAAATTTTTTTCACAGGGTTTTACACTGTAGAGAAATATGACATCAGTTTTTGAATAAAGGTAGCCTGGAGAAATCTATGTAACAAAATATGAGTCTACATCAAAGCTAATTGCTGCACTACCTGAGCTGGGACGCCTGTCAGTTCTTCACTGATAGAATTATAGCATCTGACGTGAGTTTCCTGCCAAAACCATTGACCAGAGATTGAATGAAATCTCAGTTAGACGCCAAAAACTTGAACATCTCTCCTTTCAAATGAAGATTTCTAGCCATAATAGCATAAAATAAAGGCAATTCATATTGCTAAAAAGAAATTTGAAAGTCCTCCATTATGATTTTTGTCCTTCAAAATGAGTAAAAATAAAATCTAGTTTGGGCATCGAAGCAAACATTTACACCAGTTGTGGTATCAATTTAAGAATTTTTTTTCTTCAGGATATAAGGTGTCTTAAAATCGAAATCTCTTCATCCTGAGAATATATACATTTAGAAAGCCCGCATTACATTACAATTTCCTCTATTGTGGGTAACAAAAGTATACGAATATGAAATTTACTCTCAGTCTTTCTATGATCATATATATAAATATAGTTTTAAATGACTTGGATGCAAAATGTATTTAAAGCATTTTCTCAGTAAAAAAAAAAAAGAAAAAAACAATTACAATACTGAGTATATCGTATAAAGACTTACTTAGATTGTTAAGGTCAATGTTAATGAAAAGCAATGATTTAACGAATAGAAACATAGATGATGTTTTTAAATTTTTAATAAGCTGCATCTCAAACTTAACTAGATAATACATAGACTCTGAAAGCATTATTTGCAAGTGAGAGAGAAGATTCTGAGATTTTATTATACACTCTCAATCATTTGGAGTCATTAATTAACTACCATGAAAATATTCGTAAAGTAAACCATTAAACAAACAAAAACTTACTTTTTCAACATTTTCCATAAATGTCTCCCCAAGGAGAAACCAGATTGACTGGCCAGGAGTGCATTTGATGCAGCTGGGGCACGTGGTGAGATATTACATACCCAGATGGCAGAACTGGTAAGAGGGGTTTAGAGTCTCATGGAACAGACGAGAGAGACTTGAGTTTGTGCTATGGTCTGAATAATTAAGGATCAAATATATTTCATGTAAAAAACTGACTGTACAATTGACAACTTAAAACAATACAACAAAGCTCAAATGATCTCATGCCCCATTTACCACATATTTGTATTTTAACTTACTAAAAGTCAATGTAAAATTTTACAACTCAGATTCACCCCACTAATTACACCTGAAGTCAACTCATAAGAGCAATTTTATTCTTTATATGTGACTTGGGCTGGGTGCATGACAGGGGGACAGCGATTCCTAATATTTTTAAGATCTTGGCACAGGCAGAAAATGCTAAAACGTAAAAGTCGTTTTATGGAAAAGAGTAGGCTATCCAAAGCTGATTTAAGAGTCCACCCTAAACTTTTCCCCTCCATTTCTGCCCAACTTCTAGAGGGCTTAGTGGAGTCAATATATCATCTTAGTATACTATAATTATGGATTATAATCTCATCTAATCTGTTTGCAATACTCACAAAGTGCGCTGCAACTGGGATCAATGAGAAAGAACATGCTCAAACTAAGGTCATTTTAAGGTCACTATTTAGGAATATATTAATACTTTCAAAAGTGAAATATGTTCTACAACTTTCATTTTGACTTGTTCTCCTACCAAACTTTTATAAAAAGATTAGCAAAGCTTCGTAAATTGAGTCAGTAAATTCTCTTGATCCTTTCTGAAATACCGTAAATAATATGACAGCTCTTGTTTGAAGGTTTGGTTGACTTGATAAAACTATTTAGGTCTTATGCCTTTTGGCAGGATATTTATCAAATGTAATTCACTTTTTTCAAGGACTTCCATTTGATTCATTGTATTTTCTCGAATCAATTTTGCTAGTTTATATTTTTCTAGGATATTTTGTTTCAAATTATTTAAAAAATATGGAGTATAAAATGTCACATAGCATCCCATTGCCATTTCTTCATGCTCTATTGCATGTGCAAATTGATTCCTTTTTAAAATGTTATGTTCTTTATTTTTATCTTATTTCCTTTTTTCTTGATCACTATTGCTGGAGATTTATATGTTTTATTAGTTTCCTCCAGGAATGTTGTTCTGTTTCTAACTTAAGTGGAATGAGGCCTGTCCCAGCCAGGCTAGTCTAGAGTGTGCCTATCGAGTCCGTAATCTTGGTGAACCCAAAAGCTTAATTCTTACTCGTGCTGCATGTTCAGTGTCGAATTGCAGTGAGTTTCTGTTCAGGATTATTTAGGACCAGGCAGAGAGAAGCCTTGTCTTGACATGTGCTTTTGCAATCACTGTAGCAGTGCAAAAGGAATATGCTATCTCAGATACTGGCACTTAAATATGCTGCCCAAACATGGCATGCAGAATTGTTACTGGCCCAAAAATCATATGGTTGCACTTAACTTCACAGCAAGGTAACAAAGTCCAACCATGTGCCAGAAGGGATAAAAACCAGCAACATTAAATAAACAGTGCTAATGATGTTGTATTAGTTAGGGTTCTCTAGAGAAGCAGAACCAACAGGGAACACTTGCAAATATAAAATTTATGAAAGTGTCTCACGTGACCGTAGGAACGCAGAGTCCAAAATCCACAGGGCAGGCTGCGAAGCCGATGACTCCAATGGATGGCCTGGACGAACTCCACAGGAGAGGCTCACCAGCCAAAGCAGGAATGGGACCTGTCTCCTCTGAGTCCTCCTTAAAAGGCTTCCCATGATTGGATTTAGCATCACTAATTGCAGAAGGCACTCCCCTTTGGCTGATTACAAATGGAATCAGCTGTGGATGTAGCTGACGTGATCATGACCTAATCCTATGAAATGTCCTCATTGCAACAGACAGGCCAGCGCTTGCCCAATCAGATGAACAGGTACCACAACTTGGCCAAGTTGACACCTGTCCCTAACCATGACAGTCCACCCCTTGTCAACTTGGCACATATATATATATATATATATATATATATATATATATATATATATATATATCACCTTAGACCATACTTAATTTCCAAATGAAAACAAATAAGCACACTTTTTTTTTTTTTTTTGACAATACTCAACTGTCCTGCATATAACTGGAAACACATTAAATCTCTCCAGAATAGCGTGCAAATCCTTGGGCAACATTCATTCTTAAACTTGATATCTTACAACTTAAATAGTATAACACAAACAAAACAGCATTACAGTCCTCATTTCTGAAACTGATCACGTGGTCGAAGTTCATATTTATCACTACCTTCTTCCACTACCCATTCCATGTTCCCTTTCCCCTCAGCAAGCACTTCAGCTGGCCGTGGTTCTTTGCCTGGTGGGGTGACCCAAACCTTCATTCCTGAAGTCTCAGAGCCATTAGTGGTCCTGCCTGGATTGTGTTGTTGCAGTTTTCCATTGATTTTAATCACAGGGCATGGTAGTACTAATAGACGCCCCAGGGGATCTCCTATATTCCAAGAAAACTCTTCTTTACCTCCATTATGTAGTTGCAGTCCTACTTCCTTCTGATAGTCAGGGTCAATTACCCCAGACAATAATGTAATCCCCTTCTTGGTGTGTTGATCCAGAGGCATAAGTAGCCCAAAGTGGCCAGGTGGCAATCTTAACTTCCAGTTCAGTGGTATCACTGTTGTTTCTCCTGGAGAAAGCACACCCCGTTTTGGAACTAAAACCTGTAGACCAGCAGAACTCAGGGTAGCAGGGACAGGAAGCAAAAATTTTCCTAGTGGATCACTAGGAGTAATAGTGAGTGGCACCACACCCATTTCCACCCCTTGGTTCCTGGACCCATGGATCCTGGCTATGGGAGAAACAGCACCATACAGTGGACGCTGATTCAGAGCATACACAGCTTCCTGGAGAACATTACCCCAGCCTTTCAAGTTTTTGCCACCTAGTTGGCACCGTAATTGAGTTTTCAAAAGGCCATTCCACTGTTCTATCAATCCAGCAGCTTCTGGATGATGGGGAACATGGTAAGACCAGAGAATTCCATGAGCATGTGCCCATTCCCGCACTTCATTTGCTGTGAAGTGTGTTCCTTGATCCGAAGCAATGCTATGTGGAATACCATGACGATGGATAAGGCATTCTGTAAGCCCACGAATAGTAGTTTTGGCAGAAGCATTGCGTGCAGGGAAAGCAAACCCATATCCAGAGTATGTGTCTATTCCAGTTAGAACAAATCGCTGCCCCTTCCATGAAGGGAGTGGTCCAATGTAACCAACCTGCCACCATGTAGCTGGCTGGTCACCTCGGGGAATGGTGCCATATCGGGGGCTGAGTGTGGGTCTCTGCTGCTGGCAGATTGGGCACTCAGCAGTGGCTGTAGCCAGGTCAGCCTTGGTGAGTGGAAGTCCATGTTGCTGAGCCCATGCATAACCTCCATCCCTACCACCATGACCACTTTGTTCATGAGCCCATTGGGCAATAACAGGAGTTGCTGGGGAAAGAGGCTGACTGGTATCCATAGAACGGGTCATCTTATCCACTTGATTATTAAAATCTTCCTCTGCTGAAGTCACCCTCTGGTGTGCATTCACATGGGACACAAATATCTTCATGTTTTTAGCCCACTCAGAAAGGTCTATCCACATACTTCTTCCCCAGACCTCTTTGTCACCAATTTTCCAATTATGGTCTTTCCAAGTCCCTGACCATCCAGCCAAACCATTAGCAACAGCCCATGAGTCAGTATACAAACGCACCTCTGGCCAGTTTTCCTTCCAAGCAAAATGAACAACCAGGTGCACTGCTCGAAGTTCTGCCCACTGGGAGGATTTCCCCTCACCACTGTCCTTCAAGGACACCCCAGAAAGGTGTTGTAATGCTGCAGCTGTCCACTTTCGGGTGGTACCTGCATATCGTGCTGAACCATCTGTAAACCAGGCCCGAGTTTTCTCTTCCTCAGTCAATTCACTGTAAGGAACACCCCAAGAGGCCATAGCTCTGGTCTGGGAAAGAGAAGGTAATGTGGCAGCAGGAGTGGAAACCGTGGGCATTTGTGCCACTTCTTCATGTAACTTACTTGTGCCTTCAGGACCTGCTCTGGCTCTATCTTGTATATACCATTTCCACTTTACAATAGATTGCTGCTGTGCATGCCCAACTTTATGGCTTGGTGGGTCAGACAACACCCAACTCATGATAGGCAACTCAGGTCTCATGGTAACTTGGTGGCCCATGGTTAAGCGTTCAGTCTCTACTAAGGCCCAGTAGCAGGCCAAAAGCTGTTTCTCAAAAGGAGAGTAGTTATCTGCAGCAGATGGTAAGGCTTTGCTCCAAAATCCTAAGGGTCTGCGTTGTGATTCTCCTATAGGGGCCTGCCAAAGGCTCCAGACAGCATCTCTATTTGCCACTGACACTTCCAGCACCATTGGATCTGCTGGATCATATGGCCCAAGTGGCAGAGCAGCTTGCACAGCAGCCTGGACCTGTCGCAGAGCCTCCTCTTGTTCAGGTCCCCACTCAAAATTAGCAGCTTTTCTGGTCACTCGATAAATGGGCCGGAGTAGCACACCCAAATGAGGAATATGTTGTCGCCAAAATCCAAAAAGACCCACTAGGCGTTGTGCCTCTTTTTTGGTTGTGGGAGGGGCCAGATGCAGCAATTTATCCTTCACCTTAGAAGGGATATCTCGACATGCCCCACACCACTGGACACCTAGAAATTTTACTGAGGTGAAGGCCCCTGTATTTTTGTTGGATTTATCTCCCATCCTCTGACACGCAAATGCCTTACCAGTAAATCTAGAGTAGTTGCTACTTCTTGCTCACTAGGTCCAATCAACATGATATCATCAATATAATGGACCAGTGTGATGTCTTGTGGGAGGGAGAAACGATCAAGGTCTCTGCGAACAAGATTATGACATAGGGCTGGAGAGTTGATATACCCCTGAGGTAGGACAGTGAAAGTATATTGCTGACCTTGCCAGCTGAAAGCAAACTGTTTCTGGTGGTCCTTACTAATAGCTATTGAGAAAAAAGCATTTGCCAGATCAATAGCTGCATACCAGGTACCAGGGGATGTATTGATTTGCTCAAGCAATGATACTACATCTGGAACAGCAGCTGCAATTGGAGTTACCACCTGGTTGAGTTTACGATAATCCACTGTCATTCTCCAAGACTCATCTGTTTTCTGCACAGGCCAAATAGGAGAGTTGAATGGGGATGTGGTGGGAATCACCACCCCTGCATCTTTCAAGTCCTTAAGAGTGGCAGTAATCTCTGCAATCCCTCCAGGAATACGGTATTGCTTTTGATTTACTATTTTGCTTGGTAGGGGCAGTTCTAGTGGCTTCCACTTGGCCTTTCCCACCATAATAGCCCTCACTACACGAGTTAGAGAACCAACGTGGGGATTCTGCCAGTTGCTCAGTATGTCTATGCCAATTATACATTCCGGAACTGGGGAAATAACTACAGGATGGGTCCGGGGGCCCACTGGACCCACTGTGAGACGGACCTGAGCCAAAACTCCATTGATCACCTGGCCTCCATAAGCCCCCACTCTGACTGGTGGTCCAGAGTGATGTTTTGGGTCCCCTGGAATTAATGTCACTTCTGAACCAGTGTCTAATAATCCCCAAAATATCTGATCATTTCCTTTTCCCCAATGCACAGTTACCCTGGTAAAAGGCCGTCGGTCTCCTTGGGGAAGACTTAGAGGAAGGTTAACAGTATAAATTTGTGGCAGTGTAACAGGTTTCTTCCCCATAGGGACCTGGCCTCCCCTTCATTCAAGGGGCTCAGGGTCTGTAAATTGTTTCAAGTCTGGAAATTGATTAAGGGGCCGTGACTCTGTGTTTTTGTAATTCAGGTTAGACTTCTATTCCCTTGACCTAGAACTCTTTTGTTTATACAGCTCCAACAAGAATTTAGTAGGCTGCCCTTCTATTGTATTTCTAGGCACCCCATGATTTACTAGCCAATGCCACAAATCTCTGCGTGTCATATAATTTTGATGCCTCCTTTAAGTTTGTTGTCTATTATAATACCCACGTCTACCCTGTCTTTGGTGATTAAGTGCTGCCACCTGGCTTCTGCCAATTCGGGATCCTGTCATCCCCATTGTGTTTAAGGATTCCAGCTCAGTGACAGCAGTTCCTACAGTAATATCTGACCTACAGAGAAGTGCAACCACAGAGCTCTTGAGGGATGATGGTGCTAGTCTCACAAATTTATTTCTCACTGTTCTGGTAAAAGGTGCATCCTCTGGACATTCCTGGGGTGTAAGAGCAGGCTTTGCATGATAAATCCACTCTAACATCCCAATCTCTCTAAGCCTCTGGATCCCCTCATCTACATTATACCAGGGCAGTTCTGGCATTTCAACCTCAGGTAATGTTGGCCACCTTTTGATCCATGTTTCAACCAACCACCCAAACAAGCTGTTAACACCTTTTCTAACTGCTCGAGCTATAACATTGAATGCAGAATCTCTGCTTAGTGGGCCCATATCAATAAATTCAGCCTGATCCAGCCTTATATTCCTCCCACCATTATCCCACACTCTTAAAATCCATTGCCACACATATTCCCCTGATTTCTGTCTATATAAATTGGAAAACTCACACAGTTCTTTTGGAGTATAATGTACCTCCTCATGTGTGATACTTTGTACCTCACCTTTAGGGGCCTGTTGGGACTTTAGTCTAGTTATAGGTCTAGAAGAAATGAGGGGTGGTGGGGGTGGGTTATGAAAAGAATTAGAAATATCTTCCAAGCCATTTGCTTCAGGGCTTTCATTTGGGGTTTCATCTGGTGAAACAGGATTAATAACTCTAGGGCTAATCCCTTCAGGAGGAGGTTGGGTGGCCAATTCCTCAAGGCAGGCTGGAGGTGGGGCGGCTATGTCCTCAGGGAAGACTATTACAGGGTTATCTAAAGAAGGCTCAGCATGGTCTAGGGTTTCAACCTCACCCCCAACATCATTATCAATCCATATGTCACCATCCCATTTTTCAGGGTCCCACTCCTTTCCAATCAATGCCCTCACTTTAACGGCAGACACCATGCAAGACTGAGATTTCAGTTTACGTTGTAAAGTTGCTACTCTAACAATAAGATTCTGAGTCTGATTTTCAGAGATCTCAAGTCTACAACTACAGGAAATAAAATTTTCCTTCAGGATACTCATAGAAACCTCTACATCTTTCAGACGGCACTTAAGCTTCTTGTTTGAAGCCTTAAGCCCATCCCTTTCACCCTTTAATGCAGACAGTGTATCTAACAACAACCAACCAACATCTCTATAACTCTTATTCCTACAAAACTCTGTAAAGGTGTCAAAAACATTATCCCCCAGAGTCTGGCTTCGTACAAGCGAAGCATTAGGAGAATCGAATGATGATATTTTGACTATCTCCTTTGCCAACTCAGTCCATGGATTGGGAGTGTCATTCTGATTATGGGAATCAGAGTCCTTAGTGTCTCTGAGCCCAGTTAGAGTAGAAAACTATTCATAAAAACCCATTTTTAAGATTCTGTTCCTTAAGAATCACTCCCGGTACCAAGATGTATTAGTTAGGGTTCTCTAGAGAAGCAGAACCAACAGGGAACACTTGCAAATATAAAATTTATGAAAGTGTCTCACGTGACCATAGGAACGCAGAGTCCAAAATCCACAGGGCAGGTTGCGAAGCCGATGACTCCAATGGATGGCCTGGACAAACTCCACAGGAGAGGCTCACCAGCCAAAGCAGGAATGGGACCTGTCTCCTCTGAGTCCTCCTTAAAAGGCTTCCCATGATTGGATTTAGCATCACTAATTGCAGAAGACACTCCCCTTTGACTGATTACAAATGGAATCAGCTGTGAATGTAGCTGACGTGATCATGACCTAATCCTATGAAATGTCCTCATTGCAACAGACAGGCCAGCGCTTGCCCAATCAGATGAACAGGTACCACAACTTGGCCAAGTTGACACCTGTCCCTAACCATGACAGACGTTCACAGTCTAATTAAAGCAAATTTTGTCATTTGTATTTTAAAATATGAAGCAGAAATCTTTTATAAATAGCATTTTAGACATTTCCTACAGGTTTGGATTTATGGCAGCATCGCTGCTATTCAGTTCCCCCAAATGCAGTCATGATGATTTCTCCTTTCACCGTTTTAAGAAGTTTGTACATAATACTTTAAAAATTACTTTTGTTTTCCTTTCATTTTCAAAATACAGGAATTTCTGGGCTGTTTTTAATTGGTTTCAGCTTATCACATTATGGAATTTTGATTCTTTTTACTTGTATTTACTTCGTAGCCTAGTATGGTTTTATTTTATACATACCTTGATGTTGTAAAAGAGGAGTCGACTCTCCATTCACAATATAGAGTTCTAAGTATGTTAATTAACAGTGTTATCAAGCTTTGTCACTATTAATATTTGATTTCATCTACTTTTTTCAGGAAACTGAATTAAACATGGCCACAAGATTTTTGGGGGGGCATGGGCAGCCTCCAGGAAACAGCCATATGATTTCAAATACAATTTTTGTCAATTTTCTCTTTGTATTTTATTGTTATATTATTATGTACATATAGACTAATGATTGTTATAGCTTCTTTGTTAATTTTCCATTTTAGCATTGGGTAATTATTTTATAATATACTTGTCTAATACTAATATTGCTTTGTTGTCTGTTATTTCATGGTCATTTCCTTGGCATGCACTTTTCCATCTCTTTGAACTTTCTGTCTTATTCAATCAAATAGCCTTTAACTACATTGACAAGAAATATCATAAAAACATAAAGATATAGCTCTTTCAAACAAAATATAACAGATTTTTTTACAAACCCAACCTGGGAGATATCTGTCCTTCTTCAAGGGAGTTTATTTAACATATCTTGTGAATGTTTACAAAAATGGTTGATCAAATAAATGTGTATTTAATATTTTATGTGGTATTTGCAATTGACAATATTTTTATTTGCTTTTTAGTCTTTTCATTCATTTTTATTTTCTTCCCTTATCATTTAAATATTAAGTATTTACTTCTATTTATATTATTTTTAAAATTTTAGATATACTCCTGATTAATGAAGTCTAAAGATATGTATGCTCATCTTTAGAATTCTTAAAACTTCAAGAATGTATTGAATATTATGCTTCCTTCTTGTTTTTGAAGATCCCTGTCTAACCAACCACCTTCTTTACCAAAGTTTTTAAAGATTCTTTGGTCATTCTTCTTGCTACTTCTTTTGTACTGCAGTTTGCTCTTGGTAGCTCTTTCAGTGAGAGTGGGTGGACAGTAATCATCTCAGTCCTTTTGTTTTTTTTCTTTTACCTTTTTCTGCTATGTTTCCTTAATAGTGTTTGGATTTTGCCATAAATTTGGAATGCTACCTTAGTTGAGTATAAGGTTATTCATGGGTAGGTAGATACACCCCCTTAGTGATGTGGAGGTGTCAATCTATTGTCTATGGTCATTCGTCATTGCTCTTTGCTTTAGAATAATTTTTTTTGTTTTCACATTTTATGGGAACTTTTACCTGGGTGTTTTTAAGATGTTTCCATGCATTTTATGTCCTACAGTTTCCAAATGGCATATACATGACTCTATCTGGCGACTGGGATTTTTTTCAGTTCTAAAACTTTTTCAAAACATACTTCATCAAATATAACTTCTCTCATTCTCTTGATTTAGTACAGCTAAAACTGTGATTGGGGCTTCTATCCTTTACATGTTCTCTCCACTGTTTCTTAACAGCTGTTTAGTATTTTACATGTCTTCATTTTTCCTGCTTTTTTTGGTCATTTGCTCAGATTTATCAATTGTGTTAACAACTCTCCCTTCTGCTATGTCTGATATTTCATTTAAGATGTTCATTGAATTATTAATTTTAATGACTATTCTTCAATAATATGCTTTATTATTTATGTGTGCATTTATCTATTCTTTCTTTCCTTTATTATGCTCTTGTACTTTGATGTATTTTCCTTTCTCATGTCCCACACCGGAGGACAGAATCTTTCTTGTTCCCCCTTTTGGTGCTGAAAGAGTCCTTTTGCAGCTCTCCTGTTTGGATGGGGGGTCTCCTCTAAGCCTCTGGCTTCTTTGGAACTAAACTCCAGTCACCAGTCTCTGGGGTTTGGTTCCCCTGGAGGCCACCCAGAAGTTTCAAATAGCTCTTTCCATTCTCAGATTTGGTTAACGTCTTCATTTTTTATACCTGCGGCTTTCTTTTTCTTTCTCCTTTGGTTAATCAAAGTTATTATTTTAAAAAACATTCCACATTTCTTTATTTGGTTGGAGCAGTCTCCTCTCTCCACACTCATATCAATTTAAATGATTTAAAGTTGAAAGGGTACAATCCAAATATCCATTGTCTTGCATTGTTTCTCTAATCTCTGCTTCTCCTATGGTCTCTATACTATCTTAAGTACTCCTTTCATTCTTCCTACATACCTAAAGAAATGAAGTAAACATACAATAAACATATAAGCCAGAGAGCTCAAAATAGAGCACTTTTCCTTTGAAGAGACAGACATCCCACTCAAAATCAAAATCCATCCTTTCAATAACATAATTTGACAGAAAATATATGTCTTCTCCTTTATGCTTATCACTTCTTAACAATCCTGGTAATGCTAGATGTTTTGTGGCCAGAATTATGTCAATAGTACCTGCAATTTTATGGCTAATTCTTGATTTATATGGAGAAAAAGAATAACATTTCTTATGGGGAAATTACTGATTATTCATCAAACTCTTCTCCTCTGAACTGGATGAAGCCTTGGAACACATTCAATATAGAACCCCCAGAAGTCACAACCAATCAGCATTCACATATGAATGAACTTTATTAGTCATCCCTGATTTAATATATCAACCCTAAATTGGTAATAATTTTAGTTAAGCGATATTAGGCTTACACTTAGACCATCAGCCTCACTGCAACTGAAGTTAGCAGTTTTAAACAACAAAATTGTATTTTGCAACAATTTGCAAATTGCGTTATGCAATGTACACTTTGCAGTACTCTCATTTGGGCCCACAACAAATGTGGAAATGGGAATTATATTTGCTTGAGGGAAAAACATAAATCTATTTACTGAAAACCATGGAAAAATTATGTAGCAAATCTACAATTTGAACCTAGATTTTCATCAAAGCCCATGCTTCTGAGATATCTGTGTGAAGGCCAAGATAAATTGTTGAAAATATCTATAATCACATTACCATCTTCAGCACTCATCTATGGCACTTTGAATTATTATGACTATTTGCCTATTGTTATACACAGTTTGAAATTTGATGGGTACATGTAAATCTAAACCATAAAATATGCATACGATATATATTGAAAAAGAAATATACAGATTTGAAAAACTAATTCAAATGTTGATTTCTAAAATTGTCTAACTGTAGCAGTTTGAAGCTGTATGTATCCCAGAAAAAAAGATATCCCTAAATTTAATCTATATTGGTGGGTTTGTACCCACTGTATGTAAAACCTTCAGACAGGGCTACTTCAGTTAAGGTGTGACCTACCTCATTCAGGATGGGTCTTAGTCCACTTAGAGAGGTTCTATATAAAAAGAATGAATATGGAGAGAAGGAAAGGCACAAAAGCAAGAATCTGAAATCAATGAATCCCAGAAGAGAAGGGAAGGACCCAGCAGGTGTTGCTGTGTGTCTTGCTATGGGGAAGAGGAGCCAAGGGTCATGGGCAGCCAGGCTTTGGGGGAGAAACAATTACCCTGATGATGCCCTGATTTGGATATTTTCTGGGACTCTAACTGTAAAGTGAATAATTCCCATTGGTTAAGCTGAACCATTTCATGGTTTTACTTTCAGCAGCCTAGGAAAACAAAACAGATTTTAGTACCAGGAGGATGGAGTGCTTCTGTTTATGTACCAAAAATGTGGCTATTGCTCTGGAATTGGGTAATGGGCAGAGACTAGAAGAATCATTAGATGTCTGATAGAAAAAGGCCTAGATTGTTTTGAAGAGATTATAGAAATATGGATGCTAATGATGCATCTGATGAGGACTTAGAGGGAAGTGATAAATGTGTCATTGGAATCTGGAAGAAAGGTGATTCTTGTTTTAAAGTGTAAGAGAACTTGAAGACATTCGGTTCTAATGTAGATGGAAGGCAGCATTTTACAGCAATATGCTTGCATATTAAGTTGAGATTTCAAGCTAAGTGTGGAAAGTGTCACCTTGTTTATCCTTGCAGCTTACGGTAAAATGCAAGAGGAAAAGGGATAAGCTGAGAACTGAACTCAGCTTGGGTATAATGAAACCAGAAATTGAAGGTTTGGAAAATTCTGAGCTTATGGAACGTCAGACCCTAGAATATAATGATCCATGTGAGGCTTAACTGAACAGGGAACTAGTCAGCCAGTGGAGTGCAAGTCGGGACTGGAAATGCAGTTATCCAGTTAGGGTCTATAGAAGATTCTTTTGTCTGATGGTGTGAATGGTTTTTCTACATTCAAAATCAACAAGTTTTTTTATGTGATCTGTATGAACAGAACCACTGCCAACCTGGAGTAAAAGGGACTGAAAAAAGACATATTGAAGGAAAACTCATTTCAAGGGCAGAACCTTGGAAAGTGAGGTACAGACAAAAGATGTTTACTCAGGCTAGGAAAGCAGACCTACCCATACATGTGGAAAGGATGAGTAAGCCTGAAAACCTGGGGAAGGTGGACCTTCTGCCCCATTGTTCTGGAAGAGTGCTGCCACTCCACTCTTCAAAGAGGGTGGATCATATTTCCAGGGATGGTGCAGAGTCTGGCCACACCCCATTGTTCTGAGAGGGTTGAGTCTGTGCTCTGGAGATTGTGGACAGTCACCTGGAGGCTTGAAGAGGTAGAACCTTCACTATGTGTTCTGAGGGTGCGTGACTGCTGTGAAACTGCTTAAAAAGGTTGGGGCTGCCACTCCATTGATCCCAGAGGATAAAACATCCTTCCATAGACCTTAAAATCTAATGATGTATGCTCTGCAAGTTTTCAGAATTATTTGAGATCCATGAACTCTGTTTTCCTTCTAATTTCTTCCTATGGGAATGTGTTCTAGTTTGCTAGCTGCTGGAATGCAATATACCAGAAACAAAATAGATTTTAAAAAGGGGAATTTAATAAGTTGCTAGTTTACAGTTCTAAGGCTGAGAAAATGTCCCAATTAAAACAAGTCTATAGAAATGTCTAATCAAAGGCATCCAGAGAAAGATACCTTGGTTCAAGAAGGCTTATGAAGTTTGGGTTTCTCTCTCAAGTGAGAAGGCACATGGTGAAATAGTCAGGGCTTCTCTCAGCTGGAAGGGCACAAAGTGAGCATGGCATTATCTGCTAGCTTCTCCTGGCTTCCTATTTCATGAAGCTCCCCAGGAGGCATTTTCCTTCTTTATCTCCAAAGGTCGATGGCTGGTGGACTCTGCTTCTCATGGCTATGTCATTCTGCTCTGCTCTCTCTGAATCTCTCATTCTCCAAAATGTTTCCTCTTTTATACAACATCAGAAACCAATCAAGACCCACCCAAATGGGTGGAGACATGACGCTACCTAATCCAGCTTAACAACCACTTTTGATTAAATCACATCTCCAAGGAGATGATCTAATTATAATTTCACATATGCAATACTGAATAGGGATTAGAAGAAATGGCTGCCTTTACAAAATGGGATTAGGATTAAAACATGGCTTTTCTAGGGTACATACATCATTTCAAAACAGCACAGAATGGAAATATACATCCTTTCCTTGTCCATTCTCTGTATATCAGAAGCAGATAATTTGTTCTCTGAGTTTCACAGGTCCACAGACTGAGGGATATTGTGCCCTAGGATATATAAAAAAATATGGCAGGGAAAGAATGTAAAAATAATGTAGTAAAGAAGAAAAAGAATAACAAAGAGGAAGAGGAAAGACAGGGAGATGAAGGAAGAGGAGAAAGAGAACAGAAGAAATAAGATAAAAGACAGATGGAGAGTATATTAGCTAGGTTTCTCTAGAGAAACAGAATCAGCAGGAGATATCTGCAAATATAAAATGTATAAGTGTCTTATGTAACTGTGGGGATGTAGAGTCAAAGTTCTGTAGGGCAGGCCGTCAACTGGCAGCTCTGATGAAGGTCCTCAGTTAACTTACAGGAGAGGCTGGCTGGCTGAAGCAAGAAGAGTGACTGTGTATTCTGAATCCTCCTTAAAAGCCTTCTAGTGATTAGATTAGGTGTCACTCATTGCAGAAGACACTTCCCTTAGCTGGTTGCAAGTGCAAGGTGGTCATGATTTAAGTCCATGAAAATGTCCTCGTAGCAACAAACAGGGCAGTGCTTGCCTGACCAGACAACTGGGCACCACCACCTGGCCAGATTGACAAATGAACCTGACCATGACACAGAGTTAATTTCGATGGACAATATTTTAAGATAACAAAAAGAGACAATTTCTCACAAGTCTGTTATGCTGTAATAGATTAACACAATATCACTGATACATTAAAATAAGATGTTGACAGACTTAGAAAACAACAAAATGCTACAAAAATGGAAGTTGTAGGAAAAAGAGAAAACATAAAAACACATACAATACACTAAGGATATATAAATTAAAAGTGGCAAAAATATGTAAGACATATCAGGTAGTCAAATTAATGAGTTTAAAGGAAAAGTTTGAAAGTAGCAGGAAATAACAAAGAAATTAAAATTAGAGAAAAGGTGTATATATGTAGGATACATTGAGTTAGTTTCATAGTTTTTTAACCAATCAGTATAATTTGTAGAGCATAACACACAGTAGTTATGCTTAGTGAACATTTGTTCAACATAAGGATAATCAATATCTCTGAAGAAATGAACTCATCAAATGAGTTTATTGTAATCTCTGTGATAATAGCCATATGGCCCATTATTTTTCTTTTTAATACTTTTGCATACTTAAAAAAAAAAACATTATGAATATTTACAAAAATATGGACATACAAACTGAAAACCTAGGACTTCCAACCAAAATTTTAGTATACTTAGAATATCACTATAAATATATTGCCTTTTATTTCTCTTAATTGGACATTTCAATTTCATGTAAGAGGCCATCAGTGTAGGGCATTCATTCATTCATTCAAAAGCCATGTCTAGATTCTTCTATGCATCAGTCACTAGTTAGGAACACTGATGATTAAAAAAATGTAAAAGATAAGGATATTGTTACCATGGAATTCATATTGTCTAATCTAACAATCAGGGCAGATTCTGAGATATAGGTTTCCATGAGTGATTTGCGTGTGTGTATGTTTGTGTGATTTAATTTGCTTCAAATATCAGTGGATACTGGCAAATTCATTGTTTGAATTTGCTAAAGGTGCCAGAATGCAATATACCAGATATGGGCTGGCCTTTAAAATGGGGATTTACTAACTTACAATACAATTCTTAGGCCCTGAAAATGTCCAAAGTAAGGCATCAACAGGACACGACCTTCTCTGAAGAAGATTTCTGTCATGACCAGTGTCTGCCAGTTGTTCACTCCTGGGTCTTGTTATTTTCAGCTTCTGGATCCAGTAACCTCCTCTCTGAACTTCTGGTGTGTCCTCCCTAAGCATTACAATAGGTTTTTCCTCTCTGCTCTCTCCAAACTTCTTTGGGTGTTTCTCTCTAAGCTCTCTGGACTTTTTCTCTCTTTTATCCTCATAAAAACTCCAGTAAAGGACTAAGATCCACCTTGAATTGTGTGGGTCACATATCCTTGAAACAACCTAATCAAAAGGTCCCACCCACAACAGATCTGCCCCCACACGAATGGATTAAAAGAACATGGCTTTTTCTGGGGGTACATAACAGCTTCAATCCAGCACACTGATTTTTCCAAGAATTAACTTCTCTGATTGAGCTCATTTTCTGAATGGGTATTGTCCACACCTTATCGTATGGCGTGGTTAATTAAACAGTCCGAGGAAACTAAAGCCCTGTGCAAAGATTAATGTCTTTAGAAGTCGTAGCTTATTTTCCTAAAGAAGTGACTGTCAAATTTCATCATACCTAATAATTATCAATGGTGCAAATTCTAAATTCAAATGTTTAGAGTAGGGACAAGCAATAATCATTTTTACAGGTATCAACAATGACTCTTACATGGTGGCTTTCTCTTTCAACTTGGAGAGATATCTTTCTAAGAAAGGGCTCTGATCCTTGTAAAATTACTTTCAAATACTAACCTTATTTATTTTCAACCTTTCTTTTATTTTTTTTTTTTTTTTTTTTTAAAGGAAAGACAGAGAGAAGGAAGGAAGGATAGAAGGAAGGAAGGAAGGAAGAAAGGGAAACATCTTTAAACATTTTCTTGTTTTATTGTATTCTGTTTCTCCGTATTTGTTACATGGGCTGGGGCCGGGAATCGAACCGAGGTCCTCCGGCATAGCAGGCAAGCACTTTGCCCGCTGAGCCACCGCGGCCCGCCAACCTTTCTTTTTTAATCAAATGCATTAAAACATGAAATTTCTCTCTACTTACCAATTTACTCGAATGCTCCAGCTTTAATGTATAGTATTTTATCTGTACTTTATTTCAAGATATGAAAAATATTTCCACTCTAATCATAAGGTTATTTTAAAAATTTCCAATGCAAATGCATTATGGGTCACAATATATTAACTCTTCTGATTTTTTATTGTGAAATACAACATATATACAAAACAGCAACAAATTTCCAAGTACATTTTAACAAGTAGTTATAGAACTGATTTTAAAGTTTGGCATGAGCTACAGTTCCATAATTTTTTAAATTTTTTCTTCTAGCTGCTCCAAGACACTGGATATCAATAGAAATATCAATAATTCAGCAGTCATACTCGCTTGTTAAATCCTATCTTCTCTGTTATACTCCTTCTTCTCTTTAAATAACACATATACACAAAAGAAATAAATTGAAAAGTACATTGTAATAATTAGTTGTACAACAGATTTCAGAGTTTGGTATGGGTTACAATGCCACAATTTTGGGTTTGTAGTTCTAGGTGCTCTAAAATACTGGAGGCTGAAAGAAATATCAGTATAATGATTCAGCACTCATACTCATTTGTTAAACCTGGCCTTCTCTGTATAACTTAACCATCATCTTTGATCTTTCTCCCACTCTTTTGGGGTATTTGGACTATACCCATTCTAACTTTTCCATGTTGGAAAGGACTGTCAATAATATGGGATAAGGGGATGGAACTAGTTGATAACTCTTTAGATTTTTAAAATTTTCTTTATGAGGTGGGGCAAGATAGCAGCATAGGGAGGTATGGAACTGTCTTCATACTCTAGGTCAGTTGGTAAATAGCCAGGAACTGTCTGAAACAATTTCTATGACCAGGAACACATATACAACTGTCTGTAATTTGTGGAAGAGCCAAGACCACAGTCCAGAATGGTAAATAGTGTCACAAATTGTGAAGGCTGGTGCCCCTTCTCCACTGGAACAGCAGGCTGTTTTGAAGTCACTTCCCTCCGGGAAAAAGAAGTAGTATCTTCTAGGAACAAGATAAGGAGAACTCATACAAGCTCCAACTGTGTATTTAATTAACAAATTCAGACTGCTGAATACAAGCTCAGAGCACAAACTTGGAGCAACCACAAAAGGAAATGAGAGGTCTCTCCAAACAGAGAGGAGGCAGCCCTGATGAAAAAACAAGCAAACGAACAAAAACCGAGGCTTTAGAGTCCTCTGAACTCTGAATACTGAAAAAGAGGTTGCTCCACATAAAAAGTGACACAGAGATTTGTAATCATGGAGGGGTAGAGATTGGATCTTAAAAGGATTATTTTTTACTTCTTTAACAGCCATATAATGAAAAGTTCAGGTATTTTCAAATGTCTGCACTGCCTCAGGCAAGGGAAGACTTAAGAAATGTCTGAGACAAAGAACTATTCAGATGAAGGAAATAATTCCCAAAAGGGTATAACTTTCCTGAAAGGAGGTGGGGGGGCAGCACAAGAGGTGGTGCCTAATCAGAGAATTCAGACTCCAGGGGTTGAAAACAAAAACAGCCTCTGTCTCAACCATGTCCCTGTCAGGGACAGTGTCTGCTGAGAATTAAAGGTGCTGCACCACTTCACACTGGTGGGGAACTGTGAGCTGACAAGCACCACATGCTGGACAGGACAGAAAAAGCACAGAGTCAAGAGGATTCTCAGGAAAGACTGGTACTCTGCTGGATCTCATACTCAAGAAACCTTGATACTGATTACACCCTTTTCCTGAGACCTGGCCCTGTCTTATTGGGGAAACTCTTATTAGGGTCAATAATATCTTGGGTGACCCTCCTCAAAAAATTCCATATACAGAGGGCAAGAATCAGAAAAACAAGAGCTGAAAAATTCTGATCAGTTAAACAGAGGCTATGCTAGAGGCCTAGAATAAGTTGAATGGAATGCCAGAAAACAGGTAGACATTCTGGCTTTGTTATAAGCCAACCAACAAGAAAACCCTAGGTAAAAGAGAGAAAATGGCCTCCCTAATAAACTAATCAAGAAGATCAGATGCATAGATACCAGCAAAAAATCTCAAGTCACACTAGGAAAACAAAAGATCTGCCCCAAAGGAACAAACAAACACTTCAATGAAATATAAGAGTTCAAACAGCTAATTAAAGATGTTCAAACAAGTTTTCTAAACCAAATTAATGAGTAGAAGGGAAATATGGCAAAAGAGATAAAGGCTATAAAGAAAACACTGGGCAACCATAAAGAAAGCTTGAAAAAACAAATGTCAGGGCTTATATAAATGAAAGGCAAAATAGAAGAGATGTAAGACACAATGGAGACATTCAGAAGCATATTGAAAAAGCAGAAGAAAGGATTAGTGAACTAGAGGGCAGGGAATCTGAAAGCCTACACTGAAAAGAACAGATTGAGAAAAGGATGGAAAAATATGAGCAGGGTCTCAGGAAATTGTATGATAACATGAACTGCATGAATGTATGTGCGATGGATGTCAAAGAAGGAGAAGATAAAGGAAAGGGGGCAGAAAGCATAATGGAGGAAATAATCACTGATAATTAGGAAATAATCACTGATAATTTCCTAACTCTTATGAAAGAAATAAAATTACAGATCAAAAAAAGCTCAGTATACTCCAAACAATAGATCAGGACAGACCTACTCCAACAAACTTACCAATTAGATTGTCAAAGGTAAAATACAAAGAGAGAATTCTGAAAGCAGCGGGTGAAAAAAGTGATTTATCACATACAGGGGAAGCTCAGTAACATGATGTATGGATTTCTCAACAGAAACTATGGAGGTGAGAAGACAATAGTATGATATGTTTAAGATACTGAAAGAGAAAAACTGATAGCAAAGAATTCTATATCTGGTTAAACAGTCCTTCAGAAATGAGGAAGAGTTTTAAATATTTTTAGACAGACTCTGAGAGATTCTATAAACAAAAGACCTTTACAAAAAAATTGCTAAAGAGAGTGCTACAGGAAGAAAGGAAAGGACAAGATAATGATGATTATCAGTAAGGGTAAAAAGAGAGGAAAAAAATAAACATGACATGTGGAATCCAAAAGACAAAATGGTAGAAGAAAGTACTGCCTTATAGTAATAACATTAAATGCTAATGAATTTAACTCCCCAAGCAAAATACATAAACTGGCAGAATGAGTTAAAAACCAGGACCAATTTTTATGCTGTCTATAAGATATTCACTTTAGACACAATGACCAAAGTAGATTGAAAGTGAAAGGTTGCCAGAAGATATTTCATCCAAATAATAACTAGAAAAGAGCAGGGGTATATATATTAATATCAGACAAATTAAACTGCAAGTGTAAAACAATAAAAAAGACAATGGAAGACACTATGTATTGATAAAAGGGAGAATTCATCATGAAGACACAAGAATCATAAATATTTATGCAAAAAAACAGAATGTCCCAAAATTCATGAGGCACACACTGAAAACACTGAAGGAAGAAGTGGACAACTATTATAATAGTTGGAGACTTCAATATACAACTCTTATCAACAGATAGAATATCTAGACAGAGGATCGATAAGGAAACAGAGATTTTGAGTAGGATGATAAATGAACTAGACTTAACAGATATTTACAGAACACTGTACTGCACAACAGCAGGATACACATTTTCTACAGTGCCCACGGATTCTCCAGGACAGATCACATGTTGGGTCACAAAGTAGGTTTCAATAACTTTAAAAAATTAAAATTATAGAAAATACTTTCTTGGATCATAATGGAATGAAGTTGGAAATGAATAAAAAGCAAAAAACTAGAAAATTTATAAATACATGGAGGCTAACCAACACACTATTAAACAACCGATAGGTCAAGGAAGAAATTACAAGAAAAATCAGTAAATACCTCAAGGCAAAAGAAAATGGGAGCAGAACAAAACATATCAAAACTTACAGCACGTAGCTGCCCCAGCCAGAAAAAAATAAAAGGAAGGGGGTAAGCAATGTTGGCTCAGTGGCAGAATTCTCACCTGCCAGGCTGGAGACCTGAGTTCAAGTCCCAGAGTCTACCCAAGTCAAAAAACAAAACAAAAAACAAACAAAACCTTAAAGCATGTAGCAAAGGCAGTCTTGAGAGGGAAATTCCCTATCTTGACTGCCTATGTTAAAAATGAAGAGAGGACTTAACTACTCACCTGGTAGAACTAGAGAAAGAAGAGCAAACGAACTCCAAAGCAACCAATTTTGGTGTTCATAAATAGACCCTCTCATCTTTGGACGACTGATCTTTCATAAGGTGGTCAAATCAACTCAACTGGGGCAGAGCAGTCTCATCAATAAATGGGGTTTGCAGAACTGGATACCATAACCAAAAGAATGAAAGAACACTGCTATCTCATACTTTATACAAAAATAACTAAAAATGGATCAAAAACTTAAACATTGGAGCTAAGACCATAAAAATTTAGAAGAAAATGTAGGGGAATATTTTGAAGATCTTGTGATAGGAGGTAGTTTCTTAGACCTTGCATCCAAGTTACAAACAAAGAAAGAAGAAATAAATTAATGGGAACTCTTCAACATTGAAGGTATTTGTGCATCAAAGAACTTTCTCAGGGCAGTAAAAAGACAGCCTATTCAATGGAATGCAATATTTGGAAAAGACATATAAGACAATTGTATAATATTCAGAATATTTAAATAAATCTTACAAATGAACAACAAAAAGACAAACAACCCAATTAAAAAATGGGTAAAAACATGGATACTTTTCCAAAATAGGAAATACAAATGGTTCAAAAACATATGAAAAGGGCGGGCCAAGGTGGCTCAGCAGGCAAGAATGCTCGCCTGCCATGCCAGAGGACCCGGGTTCAATTCCCGGTGCCTGCCCATGTTAAAAAAAAAAAAAAACATATGAAAAGATGCTCAACTTCTCTGACTATTAGGGAAATGCAAATCAAAACCACAAAACCACAATGAGATATCTCACACCTACTAGAATGGCCATTATTAAACAAACAGAAAACTACCAGGGCTGGAAATGATATGGAGAAAGAGATGCATGAATTCACTGCTGATGGGAATGCAGAATGGTGAAAATGATTTGAAAGGCAGTTTGGAAGTTCCTCATGAGATTAAGTATAGAATTGCCATATGATCCAGCAATTCCATTAATAAGTATATATTCAGAGGAACTGAAGGCAGGTACATGAACAGACGTTTGTACACCAATGTTTGCAGCACATTTATTCATGTTTGCCTAGAGATGGAAACAGCACAAATGTCCATCAAAGGACAAGTGGCTAATTAAACTGGTATACACATATGAGAAATATCACACAGATGTAAGATGGAATAAAGTTATAACACATGCAACAACATGGATGAAACTTGAGGAAATTATGTTGAGCGAAATTAGCCAGAAACATAAGGGCAGAGACTGTAATGGTCTCACTATATGATCTAATTATAATGAGCAAACTCTGAGAGTCAAGGTTGAGACGACAGGTTTTCAGGAGATAGCAAGAGGGTAGAGATTGGGCATTTTTAGGAATACTGAATGCTCAGCAAGACTGATTGTGAAGGTGTGGAAATGGGTAGCACAAGTAGCACAACAGCACAATGGTAGTAAGTATAATGAACAAAGCTGAGTGTGAGTATGATTGAGAAAGGAAGGCTACAGTCATGCATAGCACCAGAAGAAATGATAGAAGATTAAAAAAAAAAACTGGACTGTATAACTTAGAGATATCTAGAGTGGACAATGATGGTGATTAAATGCACAAATAAAAGAAAGGCTTTACATGAGGGATAACAAATGAATATCACCATTGCAAGGTGGTGAAAATGCGATGATATATGAAAAAAATAAAATCAATTCAAACTAGGGTCTATAGTTAACAGTAACATTGTAATGTGCTTTCCATTAATTGCAGAGAAAGCAATATACTAAAGCTAAAAGTCAATGAGAGGGATATAAGGGAGGGTATGTGATGCTTGTTGTTTTTGTTATTTTATCCTGTTTTTTTAATTCTTTTTTAAAATTTTATTTTGTCTTTTTTCTTTGCAGGCAAGTTTTAAATGTGTTCAAATAGATTGTGCTGGTGAATACATAACTGTGAGATTATACTTGGAGCCACTGATTGTTTACTTAGGATGGATTGGATGGTGTGTGAATGAACTGTTTGAAAATAAACAGAAAGACACAAGTGCTGGAGAAGATGTGGAGAGACATACACTTATTCAGAGTTGGTAGAGAAGTAGAGTGGTGCAGCCCCCCTCTGGAGGGCAGGGTAGTGGTTCCACAGGAAGCTAAGCATAGGGTGGTCATATGATCCCACAACCCCATAATTAAGCATATTCTTGAAAGTACTGGAAGCCGGGGCATGAGTGGACATCGGCACACCGGTGTTTATGGTGGCAGTATTCATGATCTGCAATGAGCAGAGGTCACCTAAGGGTACCTTGACTGATGAACAGAAGGGCAGAGTGTGGTGTAAATGTACAATGGAATATTGTGCAGCTGCAAGAAGGAATGGAGTTGTGAGGCATACAACTATGAAAATAAACCTTAAGGGCATTATATTGAGTGGAATAAGTCAGAAGTGATAGGAAACCATTGTAAGTCCTCACTAATGTGGACTAACCACAATGAGCAAGTTACGAGAATTGAATCTGAGAGCAAAGGTGATCAGAGGATAGAACATGGGCAGAGATGGGGCAATCGGCTATTAAGGAGTACAGAATGTTCAATAAAGCTTATTGTAAAGGTCCCCAGATTGTAAACTCTTACGGTAGTCGCCTCAATTGCTGAGTTTTAACTCTTAATTCTGAGTTGCTGAGCTCTTCGTGTATAACCTGGTAGTTCCTTGGAACTTTGGATTTCTGTGTGACACCTGAGACTCAGAATCAAGACTTCGGCAGCTCTGAAAGTCAGCATTACTCCACACAGCAGCTGTTAAAGAAGTGAAAAAGGGATCACAGTTCAATTAGAGATACAAATGAAACAGACTCAGTTAGGACTAAGGTAAATCAGAATAAAGGGTAAAAGATGATATTGATGGTATTTTAAAACTTCCACTTCTGTGTGAGACCAAAGGAAGACACTTTTATTTGGTACATAATTTATGTTTTCTGTAGCAAACTATCTAATTTAACTTGTATGATCAGTTTATCTAAACAACATAATTACATGAGACCTCAGGGAATGAGATCTTGTTATTCTATAAAGACTAATATAATACCCCAATACATCCCAGAGTTATGTGGAGAGAAAATAAAAAAGTGTTCGCAAAGTTCCCTTGAGGGACTGGGGAAAAATATCGAAATATTGAACTTCTCCACCTGGGGAACACCTGCTATTCTCTCAAGCATTAGGGACTACCAATTTAATAAGCCAAGCCCTTGATCTTGGAGCTTGCCCTAATGAAACTTATTCCTGCAAAGGAGAAGCTATTATAATTATGCCTTAGAGTCACCCCAGAGTACCTTTTTTATTTCTTAGATGTGCCCTCTCTCTAAGCCACCTCTGCAAATAAACTCTCAACCCTCCTCCGCCTAGAGGAGACATGACTCCCAGGAGTGTAAATTTTTCCGGCAATGTGGGACATGACTCCCAGGGGTGATCTTGACCCTGACATTGTGGAATTGAGAAAGTCTTCCAAAACAGTGCAGGAGAAATGAAACAAAATAAAGTTTCAGTGATGAGAAATTTCGAATAAGCTTGAGAATTCATTCTGGAGGCTATTCATTTGTACTATGTAGATATTCCTTTTTCAGTTTCTGGTCTATTAGACTATCTAGAAGGAAATACCTTAAACTGTTGAATTGTAATCCAGTAGCCTTGATTCTTGATGATGACTGTGTAACTATATAGCTTTTATGGTGTGACAGTGAGATTGTGAAAGTCTTGTGACTGACACTCCCTTTATCCAGTGTATGAGCAGATGAGTAAGAAAATAAAGACAATAAAATAAATAAACACTAGGGGGAAATAAGGAGTATGGATGTTTGTTTTATTTTTATTTTTGGAGTAATAAGAATGCTCTTAAATTGATTGTGGTGATGAATGCACAATTATATGATGATACTGTGAGCTTTTGGTTATACACTTCGGATGATTATATGGCATGTGAATATATTCAATAAATTGCATTAAAAATTTCTTTTATCCTGGAGGTGCAGGGGTAATTCAGTGGTAGAATTCTCACCTGCCACATGGGAGACCCGAGTTTGATTCCCAGCCCATGCACTTCCCCAAAAGCAAAACAAACAAACAAACAAAACAAAGAAAAATTCAACAAATGGTGCTGCAATAACAGGACACTCCCATGGAAAAATAATGAAAAGTGACCCCACCACACAGCATACAAAAAAAATTCTTTATCTTAATAAGCATTTGTTAAATGTAATAATATTGGCATAATAGTATGGAACTAATAGGAAAAGGACTCTAAGTTCTAATTGTATGCCATGTACTGGGCACTGTTTCATCATGGGAGGAGAACCCAGTATTATGTGAGACAACCACCAAGACTTTAAGGAGATTATAGCCCAGTGGAGGTAACAAATAGCAAGAAAATAAATAAATCATATGAGAGTGATACATATATTGAAGAAATGAAAAATGAATTAGGATGAAGAGATGGCCAGAGTTTATATATTCAATGAAGACTATTTTACTAAATTTTATTTATCATCCTCATCTATCAGGTTGTTTGAATACTGCTATTATTATTATAGATATGAAAAATTCTCCCTCAATTATTTTCAATTTTTTTTCATTATGGTTTTGAATGAATATTTTCTAGGACATAATTTTTCTAGGTCCATATATGTTTGTATATTTATACTGTATTTGTTTGAAGAATTAATCTGGATTAAAGTTTATGTAATTCTGTAGATGATTTTTTCTAAATTAATCTGGTTAACATCATATAATCATGGAAAGGATTTTTTTGCCCCAGATAGTTGTCTGATATTAATGTTGATTTATTTTGGTAAGCATTTCCCTAGTGTAACTTTTTAATTCTTTTTCTTCAACCTTTAATATTTACTTTATTTTAAGAATAAACATATCTGCTTGTGTTTTGGTATTTAGAGTCTAATTATATAAGCATTGTCTTTAAATAAGTTTAAACCTTCTACATTAACACCAAAGTCAATTCTGAAATCTTATTTTACATTTTTAAATTACTATGATTTCCTTTAACATTCTTTTTTTGGGTTTTTTTGGGGGGGTTATTAAGTTTTCTTTATCATTTCTTTGCCTCTCTACTACTTCATGTTATGCCAATAACATATTTTACATTATCTTTATAGCTACCCTATGTTTTTAATACATATTTTCAATAAAGTCTGAATTCAATTATTATATTTACAGTCACACTTAGAATATTTTATAAATCCTTCATTTTTCATTTTCTATATTATTTTTGTTTCATATTTTAGGCTCAACTTATTTTAACATATCCCTAAATTTCAATCTATGAAAATAATATTTGATTTGTCGAAACTTGTTTCTGTTTCTTTGCTCACTCTGGCATTTCTGCTACTCTTCATTTTCTTCTTTCTGAAAATTCATCCTCCTTTCTCAGGGAGGTCTTATGAGCACTAAACTTGCAATATTTTAATATATTCAAAAGTTTTTTTTATCTCAATTTTGAAGAATAGTTTAATTTTGTCCAGAAATCTTCTGTAGTAATTATTCCCATCAGGATTTTGAAGATATTACCCTATCCTTGTCTAGTGTTTATTTTTTCCATTTAGAAGTTTGTTACTGAGAATGGCAAATTACCATAATAGTTTGGTTTTTCTTAGCCATAAAATCAAAGAGTAGACTTAAAGGAAATGTAGAGCGGCTGTTTCTGTTTATATACCTCTGCATGTGTGAAGGAATGGGAGTAGATGTCACAGATACAGTGAAGAATGTCAACACGCAGTGAATGTAGGATGGGCTGTGTGGGTAATTTTGCCTCCACACGTAATGCTCCATTCTGGCTCCATCCATACGAAAGAGAAAGAGAAAGATCAGCTGAACGTCACCTAGAGCTGCGAGCAGTACTTACTGTGCTGTCAGAGCACACTGGTTAGAGGTCATCCTTGGCACTGTCGGCAAGTCCATGCCGAACCCCATGGGCTAAGCACCTCCTGGAGAAATGCACTGTAGGGGTGTGCTCCGAGAGGCAGGAGTGCCCTGTCAGAAGTCTTCACCAGAGGTGCAATCTCCTGCTCACTAAGTTCATTTCCCAGAGAGGACTGACTCCAAGATAAAAACCCTGCAACCTTACTGCCCAGAAAAGGCAGAAGAGAGATCGGAGAGTGCACAGCAGCTGAAAAGTGAGGGGGAAATCATGGAAAGAAGAGAGTCAAAGGGGAAAGCACAAAGTCTGTGGACAAACTGCCAAATCTCTTTCTGACCAGTGAAAAATCACCCATGTATGTACAGACTTTAAGCATTCAATCTTGATTCAGCTGTTGTATTCCATAAAGCAGACAAGACTAAAACAAAACAAAACTATACTTCTCAGAGTAACATTTTTAAAACCACAAGATTACTACAAAAGAAGGAACATTAATTTTTTTTTTTTCTTTGCATGGGCAGGCACTAGGAATCAAACCCAAGTCTCTGGCATGGCAGGAGAGAACTCTGCCTGCTGAGTCACATAAGGAAACATTAAAATGTGACCAATAAAAAAATAATGTGACCAATATTTAAGAATAAGGTGATCAATGGAGGCTGACTCTGAAAACAAGCAATTGTTGGAAATTAACATAAAAGGATTTTAAAGCATCTATTATAATTGTGCTTAAGGAAACACAGGTAAATATGCCTACTGAATGACAAGTAGGAAACCTCAGCTGAGAAGAAAAATTATACCAAAACACTGAATGCAATTTCAAGAGCTTAAAAACACAACATGTGGGGTGGGCCGTGGTGGCTCAGCAAGCAGAGTTCTCGCCTGCCATGCTGGACATCAGGGTTCGATTCCCAGTGCCTGCCCATGCAAAAAAACACCCAACATATGAATAGAAGACTTCACTTGGTGGGTAAATGTATTTGTGTAAAACAATTAATGCTAAACTATGCTTGTCACAATACGGGAGCAGGCTAAGTAGTGTTGGGGGGATGGATAAAAGTATCCTTTTATGAGGAAGAGGGTAGAAGGGGTGAGTAGGGGAGAATTAGTGCATTAGTACTTAAATTAAATTTTGAGTATAATGACAGCCAAACAGATAGACGAAACATATCTCAATGGAAGAAATAGTTTGCATTTTGTGAACCAATCAAAGAAGAGTCAGACGCAACTGATTAACAAAGCAGAGAAAGAGATGGCAGTGACTGATGGGATTAAAAATACAAAAGAATATCTAAATTAACAAGATGAAGAAACGCAATGAATAACAACTCTGTCAAACCCATAAGAATAGAAGACAAGGAAAGAAAAACTAAAATAAGTAATAAAAATAAAGATAGGAGGACAAAAATTAGATATAGCAGTGTAAATCTGAATGGACTGAATTCCTCTATGAAAAGAAGAGACTCAATTTAGGGGAAAACAAGAAAAAAAATACACTAGCTGTAAACTATTACAAAAAAGAAACCTTTATAGTAAACAAAGAAAAAATTGACAACAAATGGATTATGACTTCTTTTTTTTAATTTCCATAGTGTGGGCATATGGCTTGTGTCTAGGTTATCTGACTTCCACAAAGAATGCTGCCATGACCTTCCTGCTCCAAGTCTTCATGTCCCGGCGACAGTTTCCCTGGGATTCCATTTGTCAGGTAAAATACAGGATACCCAGTTAAATGTGAATTTTAGATACAAAATAAATACTTTTTAGTATAAGTGTATCCCAAACATTGCATTCAAATGTTTCATAGGCCGTTCTTACATTAAAACATTATTCATTTTCCCTAAACTTCAAATGTAATGAAGAGTAAGGTATTTTTATTTGCTAACTTGGCAACCTTCTCTGGGGTTTATACCTAGTAAACCCCTTACAAGCAGCTTGGCAGTTTCAAAGGATTTATTTACTCTTACAAGTATGGCAGACTTATTTTTCAAAGTCCTAATAATGCATTATTATTATGATTATTATTATTATTTACTGTTATTATTACAGCACCACACTCCTGTCAATACATGGTATTTTTAGACTTTCCTATTTTTGCAAAATAAAGTATTGAACAGACGTTTCAATTTGTATTTCACTCATCACTATTAATGTTGAGCTCTCCTTCATGTGTAACCTTAAGCCAGTGCTATTTCTCCTCACATGAATCACATTTGTATATTTAAGGGAAGTAATTTCCTTAGTTTTACATAGATCACAGAAATCCTTTCTTTCCAGTATGCAGTAGGAGAAAGGTCTTCGATGTTCATCTTTTGGGGAGCCACGGCAACTCTTGGGAATTTCTGACCATGTCAGTCTTTTTGGATATGCTGAACCCACAACTTCTAGGACAACATCAGATGCAAAGTGGGTCCCCAGTAAATATCTGCTGAAATGAACACATGGATAAAATTGCCTTACTTTTGAAAAGACAAGTCTGTAGACCTTTTTCTTACTGGGGTGGAAGCTGGTTCTTGACCAATACCATAAAATTCTCAGAAGGAAAGGACTTGTAGAAATCCCAGCATAGCTCATACACAATTAGTGAGATAAATGAGAGGAATAATTTAAGTCTATGTGCAAATATTTGACCACTATACCTTGTGGAATTTTTCAGACTCCTATCACCAATTCAAGAAAGGACACATCATTCTCACATGCTCCTCTTTGCCTGAATGGAGCACTAGTTAAGGTTTAATGTTTAGCTTGTGTGTGTGCATGTAATACACTATCAATACCAATATAGTTAATAATTTTTATTTAATTTTAAGTATAATGACATCCATGGGCAAGGCAATCCCTCTTCCAACTTGCGATTTATTTTGCACTCAATGTCCCAAAACCTTGTTTATCGTCCTAAATGCAACCAGGCAGCTCCTCCTCTCTTGCTAATTCTTCATCAGCAAAATCCTTTCTCATTTTATTTAATATTTTTGCTTTATAAGAGAAGCAAAAATTGGTATTTTGTCTTTCTGATCTCTCAAGATAACTTTTCTTGTTTGAGGAAAATCAGATAGTAGGAGGAAGCTTTCTTTTCAACAGACGCACAGTATGTTGTAATATAACATTAATCAAAAGCAACTCATCATTATTATAAATACACACAAATAATATCTACACATATCTTCATTTTATATTAGTGGGTAGCAAAGCATCAATTAGCTTATTCAATTTTTACCAAAGGAAATGAAAAATGCACATAATGAGAATGAAATAGATTTCTTGTCTTTGTTGTCAAATTAAAGATGATCACGTTAAAAGTAAAAATTTCTTTTCTGAGATTAAGAGGAAAAGAAACATCACACTCTGTAACCACCCAGAATTGTATCTAGTTTATATAATACATGCTCTTTTTTTTTTTTTTTTTTTTTTTTTTGCATAGGCAGACACCAGAAATCAAACCCAGGTCTCTGGCATGGGAGACAAGAATTCTGCCACTGAGCCACTGCGGCCTGCTAAATAATGCTATTTAATTTTAAATTTCCTAACACTTTTTCTGTAACTTTTCCTTTAATATTCTCCCTTTAAGGTAGAGAAAATATTGAGATTGTGCTTTCATTTATTAAAATGATAGGACGAAAGTATTTTCACAAAACATGAATGTAAACTTTTGTGTTTGATGGTGATGAAAACAGTGCATATGATAAATCACTAACAATGTTTCATGAACACAATTTTAAAAGAATAGATTAAAGGCATATTTAGTAAAACTGTGCATTATAAGAAGTCACCTGCTGTATTCAGGAATCCAAAGTATGGTTGTGACTCCTTCAGTAACTTACTCTAAATTACTAGCCTAGACAATTTGGCTACACATCTGTTAAACTGAAAGCAGATAGTTTGCTTAAGTGGCAAGTAGGTAATCTCTGTCTACAAGCCTTATCAATTAAATCATTAAATTAATGCAGCTACTTCTGATGCCAGATGCTGGCAGATAAATGCCTTTGGTGAGTCTCAAGGTCTACAATGATTAAATTCTAATCATAAGAGATTGTAGTGAAAATGACCCATTTGGAAAAATGCTGACTGAGATGTGCATGGCTTTTCTTTTAGGAATACATGCCCACATTCTTGAATGATCATCAGTGAGGGTATCATGGTGACTTATTGTTGCTTTGATTGAATATACATTTAATAACGCCTGCTCCAGTCCTCAGTCCACAGTCATGCAATAAATTGGCCCTACGAGGGAAGCATCTGAATTTCTTCAGTTTTTCATTTTTCTATCGTCCTCATCTATTTCTACTCTGTAGTGGTCTCCTTGTCAAGAAATTCAGGATAGTGTTTTATTAGCCTGTTCGGCTTCCTACAAGTGTTATTTTATCTTTTGTGCTCTCTGAATTTCCTTTCAAATGTATGATGCAATTTGGTAGGGGAAATTCTGGGAAATAGCTATTTATTTGTAAACTATCTTTGAGGGTGGAAGAAATAAATATGAATCTTCCCCTGTTTTTTTTTTCCTCCAGCACTATTATACCCTGTGGACACAAGAAAATGAAGCAGAATATTTTTATGGCTGTAGTCCCTGAACATGATTTTGTTTGCAGAGTGTATTTGAGAACATGACTTGGCCTATAAATCTCAAAATTAGGACTTGAGTAGCACGCTGGACCACGGCATCTGCAACCCCTGGTTATGAACATATGGTGTTACGAAATGCTCAGCATGTCCAAAGATAACCTGATTTGTTCCCAAGCTCTAACTTGACAGCTTCCCAAACAGCTCATGATTCTCGGTGTTTCCCGCTGGACCTTTGTTACCCCTATCTCTCTTTCGGAGAAGACATTCCTAATCTCTATGGTTGATAACTTGTTAAAACAAAGTCCATTACTCGTGAAATTTCCTGATGAATTCTTCAAAGATGCCAGCTTGTAGTTTTTCTCAGAATAAATTTAATTAAATATTTGTTAAATTATAAGGCTAATATCTTCAGTTTCAATCGTGCTTTAACTATGTAGGCCAGAGATGATAAATATTACTTTCATGCACACTCATACATACACTGTTATTTTCCTAGTATGTGCTATTTTCATTAATTACTAATTATTTTATTTTAAATAACATTTATTGGTATCTCATTTCTTATTCTAAGAATTCTAAGTATTCACAACTACTTAAAGTATAGAAAAATGATTTTACTTAAAGTTATAATGAGAAATTTAACGATGTATTTATAAAGTCCACATACAATTTCCATGACATTCGTAGGACCTCCTTCAGCCTTTGAATGCTCATTCACTGCTTCTACTTTTAAAACCCTGAGGTGTGTCTGGTTCTACAATTTTGATTTGAAATTCCTCAATTATCCCAGACCTGGTCTGAATGGTTTGGGTTTCTGTCCTCTCTGTGGTCCTAGTTGGAAATACTTCCACCGTGGCAGGTTCCTCAGTTTTTCCTTTCATCTAATATGCCCTGCAATTTGGAGCAGTCAGAGAATACAACTGATCCCCAAGTTCTCCCCTGTCACTGACGGTGCAGTCTCAGGAATGCACATGCTTAGGGTGCCAACATGGCTTCCTGTAGACATGGAGACCAAACGGACAAGGGTCACCTACCCTGCTCTTAGACCACAGCTCAAGGGAAAAACCATCCATACTTTGGTATTGTTTTCTTTCTTTCTCTAATTTTGAAAGTCAAAGCAATGTGTGTGTTCCCCTTTTGGAGTCTTGTATCAATTTTATGAATCTCTAGCTTGAATTACCATTTTTTCACTATATGTTGTTTCTTTTTCCCAAATAGCAATCATTATAAAGAGTGATGACAATTTGGGGTTACCTAATACAAATTAGGAAATTAATGTTCCCAAATATAAACATGATTTTGAGAAAGCAATGCAAATTGTTTTGGTTTGCTAAAGTTTCCAGAATGCAATATACTAGAAATGGGTTGGCTTTTACAATGGAGATTCATTAGTTTACAAATTTGCAGTTTTAAGGCCATGAAAATGTCCAACTTAAGGCATCGAGAGGAAGATACCTTCTCTGAGGAAAGGCTGCTGGCATCAGGGTCTCCTCTACTACATGAGAAGGCACAGAGCCAGCATCTGCTGGTCCCTCTCTCCTGGGTTCCATGGTTTTTGGCTTCTGATCCCAGTGGCTTTCACTCTGAGCATGTGCGAGTCCTCTCTTAGCATCTCTAGGGTGTTTCTCTCTCTCCAGACTCTCTTGGCTTTTCTGTCTTTTATCCTCTCACAAAGGACTCCAGTAAAGGATTAAGACCCACCTTAAATGGGCTGGGTCATTTCTCAATTGAAACAACCTAATCAAAAGTCAAACCCACAATAGGTGTGCCCCCACAGAGTGGTTTAAAAGAACATAGTCTTTTCCGGGGTACATAACAGCATTAAAACAGCATACATATCTTCAAGGGTTAAGAGTTAAAACTAGAATCTACACCTCCTAACTTCTGATGCAATGTTCTTCCTAATATATTTCTCTGATTATTGTTTCACAAGTACACTCAATACTCCCCTGAGTGCTTAAAAAGATGTTAAGAATGTAAAACTATGACAAGCCATAATAACCTGATGTGATGGGTAGAATATTGGATCCCCTTAAAGATGTCCATTGCTGTTCCCCCAAAACAGAGAATATGTTATGTTACATGGCACAGGGGCCAAAGATGAAATTAAGGTTGCTAATGAGTTTTCCTTAATATAAGGAAATTATCCTGGATCATTCAGGTGGGCCCGGTATGATCACAAGGATCCTTTAAATATGGAAACCAGAAGGTCAGTCAGAGAGGGATTTGAAGAAGCTATGCTGCTAGCTTTGAAGATGGATAAAGGGGTCATGAGTCAAGGAAGCTGGAAAAGACAAGAAGATGGACTGTCCTTCAGACCTCCAGAGAGGAGCTCAGCCCTGCCAACTGCTGGACGTTAACACGGTGAGACCCATTGCGGCCTCCTTACTTCCAGAAATGTAAATGAAGGTAATAAATGTGGGTTCTTTTAAGCCACCAAGTTTGCAGCAATAGAAACTAATACAACTAGTTATCAGGGGGAAAGTAAAAATTTAATTTTCAAGATCTTCAGGGTAACACGTGTCAGTTGCTCTGGAGAATCACAACTTTTCTGTTATAATCTACCTACAAACACACAAACATATTGCTGTATAGTGTTCTGATAATACACACAGGTTCAAAATGCGTTCCCTGCTTGGTGAAAGTTGAATTTCTTATAATCATGTCCAATCCAATAACTACAATTGAGAATTTGTTGAACTTCCTTTCTTCTTCCTTTCTTTTCCTCCTCCCATTCATTCATTCATTCATTCATTCTCACTATTTTTTGTTTAGGCTGATTTATTGTTTTTCCACCATCAGTTGATAAGGGAAACTTCTCAAATAATTTCCTTATAAATACATTCCAGATAGCAGTAGTAAGTGTTATCTGCAAAGTGTTTAGAACTATTGTTTTAATACTAAAATTACTGCTTCAATCCTAAAATACCATGGGTCATTCGTTCATGTCCCCATTTACTTTATACATCACAGGAATGGAGAAAAATGCATAGGTAGAACTTATGGCACCTGATATAAATTATAGAGTTTTTATAGTGTATGCTGATATAATGCTTACATGAAAAGGACACTGGACTTTCAGTAAACTATTAAATTCACTTTCTCATACAAACTAGATTTAAAGAAAGCCTAAAACCAAGCAAAAAAAGATGAAAATTACAAACATGATTAAAAAATAAAATGTGAAAAATATCTATTTGCTGCAGACTCTTCTTAGAAGTAACCTTATAATTTACCTCATACTTGAAAATAATCTTAAAATCAAAAATATAATACGTAATTGAAATTAAGTTCTGTAAGCCATACACAGTATAAACATTTTCTATGATAAGTTAATAATTTCCTCTGGATAGGGCAAAAAAAATAGAGTTTTGTTCTCATCCCAGCTTTTACATATGCATTTATTATAAATTAAATACTGAATTAGTAGTTCAAGGATAGATTTAAAGAGCAAAAAATCTAAATTTGCTTTTGTTTTATAGAATACATGTTCTTTATTGTATTTCCTTCAAGGAACGCTAAATATAATTCCAAAGTTGGCATATTTTCCTTGAAAGCCAATATTTTAGAGAAATATACATAGCCATAGAAATTAAAATGCTATATTACGATGAATTGAAAAACAATGTAAACATTAAAGAATGCTGAAGAGTTAATTAAGTGAAAATAATCTGGTATGATATTATGTTGAATTTTTAGTACTTTGGAAAAAACATCCCCAGTTATAAGAAAGTATTCCAAAATTAATTGATTTTGGAATATTTTATTAGAAACATAAGCATATATTGTGAATAAAAGATGCACTTACAGTGATAATACTTGATTATCAGATGTAGAATCAGTAGCTTCATTATTTAAAATTTCATAGATTTGTCTACAATAATTTCTAATTTAAGTTTCCAACATACAGTACTGGTTAGGGATTAGATAAAATGGCTGTATTTACAAAATGCAATTGTGATTAAAACACGGCTTTTCTAGAGGTATATAAATCCTTTTAAACTAGCACAACATCCAAGGGTGAAAGTCTGCCTGGAGTTGTGGGAGATGACTCCCAGGGATAAGCCTGGCCCTGTCACCACGGGATCAACAATGCCAGCCTGACCAAAAGGGGGGAAAGAAATGTAACTTACTAAAGTATCAGTGGTTGAGAGAGTTGAAATAGAGTCCAGAGGCTACTTTGGAGGTCACTCTTATGCAAGCTTCGGTTCTATATTGCTACTTATTATAGCTTGCCAAACCACAAGCAAAACCATTCCGGCCAATTCTAAAGAACACCTAGGGCAATATATAGCATTCTACAAAGGATCCATGCACAAAGGGTAACTTTCCATAAACCTACAACCTCCAAATGGGTCCCTAGACCAGAAAAGTCCCGAAACTTTGAGGACCCAGCCTCTCCAGAACTTCAGCTAGTTCCATCTCCCTACCCTGTATTATTGACAGCCCCTTCTAACATGAAAAAGTTAGAATAGCCATAGCCCAAATACCCCTAAAGAGAGGGCTAGATAGATTAAAGGTGATGATGGAGTCACAGAGAAAAGGTAGGGTTTAAAAACGACAATGATTGCTGAATCATTAAATTGATATTTCTTTTAGTCTCCAGTATCTTAGAGCAGCTAGAAGTAAAAACCCAAAATTGTGGAATTGTAACGCATACCAAATTCTGAAATCTGTTCTATAATTAATTGTTGTGCTGTGTTTTGAAATTTTTTGCTTTTTTGTATATGTGTTATTTTTCACAAAAAAAGAAGAAAAAAGTAAATTGTGATGATAAAAAAATATTTCTTCTACCAGCCTATATTCTGGAGCAGCTAGAAGGAAAAATCTGAGAGGTCTGTATGGTAGCCCATGACAAACTCTGGGATCTGTCCTATAACTACTTGTCAAAGAGTGCTCTGAAAATTATTGCCCTTCTCTTTCTTTGCTTTGTATATAAGTTACATTATACAATAAAAAGGTCATAGAAAAAAGTAATAGAAAGTATACCATTCACTAAAGCCACAAAAATATAAAATATATTGGAATATAGATTTTATATATATGTATATATACAGATAGTATAGATAGATAGATAGATAGATAGATAGATAGATAGATAGATAGATAGATAGATAGATAGATAGATAATGTCTTAGCTTCCAAACAGCTACAACAAAAAACATATATTTCATTGGCTTAAACATTGGAAATTTATTGGCTCATGGCTTTGAAGCTAGGAGAAGTCCAAAACTGAGGCATCAGCAAGATAATGTTTCTCCCAAGTGACAGGCATTCTGGAACTGTCTACAGATATTCCTTGGTTCTTCCCTTTTCTATCATGAGGCAATGCAATGGCAATGTCTTCTTCTTTCTCCTCCAGTTTCTGTTGACTACTGGCTTTTTTCCATGGGTTTCACTATGTCTGAATTTCATTCTGTTTAAAAAGGACAGCCGTAATCCAGATTAAGGCCCAACCTAATTCAGTTGGGTCACTTCTTAGCTGAAAATAGCATCTTTAAAGGGTCCTACCTACAATGAGTTCACACATGTGCACAGGAATGAATTAAGATTAAGAACATGTTTTCTGGGGCACAAAATTTAACCTGCCACACATATTCAAATACATATTCATACATACACACATAAACATATCCAGAGGTACATGTCTAAAACGTACATAAAGAAAACAATGGGGCTTTAATCAAAACTTTAAAATATGTTACTTCTTAATCTATATTCAACAAAAGTCTGATAAAGTTCTTTAAAAGGTTTTTGAAGGAATTTAATGTTCTTCTGGAAGGGAAATATTTAATACCAAGACATTTTGCAAAAAATTAAACAAATGTTGAAATATACTGTGAAGCCAAATATATTAACTTTAAGAATAATAAAATAGTGTTCCTAAAGTTAAGATAAAAGCAGCCAAACAAGAATTTTCTCAGTGTGTACAAGCAAAAGTCATCGAGAAGACTGAGGTGAACCACCCTAATAAAAACAAAATGTCTTGTGTGGTCTATAGACCTGGTCCATTTTCAGACCTTGATCCCAATGACAGAAGAAGCTGATTCTAAGAAGGAAGAACCCTGCCAGATCTCCGAACTCATGCAGCAATGATTCCCATTTTGGATCTATGGCAATTTACTCAGGTACCCAAATACTGGGGAGAGGTAAGGGGGATACCTAGACATTTCAGGCAGATACTTAATGACCCAAAGCATATTTCTCCACAAGCAAGATGGATCCTTGAGTATGACAGTGAACTATGCAAATTCAACCAATAATTGAATAACTGCAACTACAGTTGCTATGCCAGAGATTGTATCTTTGAATAGCGGATAAGATAGCTTCAGGTAAATTCTATGTGGCCATTCATCTGACAAATGCCTTCTAATTCCCCAACAGGAAGGGAAGGATGAGACCTGAAGCATTCTGTATGGAAGAGACAGAGTTAAGTCCCAAGGCCAAATTAACTCTTCCTCTTCTGTCTTATTTCCCGAGAGTATGGGGACCATCTGGACCGTCCAAAAACATCACATTGGTCTACTGTAGCAATGGTACCCCACTAATCAGGCCAGATGACCCATAGGTGGCAAGTACATTAGAGGTCCTTTGGTAAGAAACAAACACTCCAATGGATGGGAGAGAAACTCTGACTCTGGAAACATCATTTGAAGTTTTTAGGGGTTCAGTGGTCTGGGACATGCTAGAATATCCCCTCCTAAATAAAAGACAAAATACCGTGTTGCACCCCAACACTAGCCTAACTAAGGTTAACACTTTAATCCTTTAAAGATGTTATTTTCAGCTAAGGAGTGACCCAACTGAAAACTTGAAAAGCCTCTTTGGTTCTTGGAGGCAGCTTATTCCACATTTGAGAAAACTGCCCCAATCATTTGAGTAAATGGGAAGGGAGGATACTGAAAACAAGTGGGTCTCAAAAAAGAAAAGGAATCTTCAGAGTCCAAGCTGCCATGTAATCAACCATGAGTCCTGGGCCATACAACATAAGAATTTATAGTTTTAGAGGTATTTATAATCAGGAAAGACACAGTATAGAGTTTATGGCAAACCCCATTAGGAGAATCATAATATAGACTCTTGACTTCTAGAGCAAAGTCATATAATTTGCAGCTGAGAATTATATAAGATCAGAGAAACAGCTCCTGGCATGCCACTGCACCCTGGAAGGGTCCAGACCATGGAATATCAAGTAACTGTGCAGGCAGAACTTTCCATCATGAGCTGAAGGCTCTCAGACCCACCACAAGTTAGGGAGGGGCCAGCAGCAAACCCCAGTAAGATGGATATGGTTCATGAGCAGGACACAAGTGCACAAATAAAATGTACAAACCTGTGGCTTAGAGTCCCATGTCACTTAACATTGTTATGCTGGCATCACTCCCCCAACTCATACCTGTGACGGGGCAAGGGGATGGGAAGCATGTCCAGCTGAAAGATTGACGAATACGTCCAAACTTGGTTCACGGATGGGTCAACTCGGTATGTAATATGGGCTGAAACGACTCCTACTTCACTACAGTCCCACAGAGGGGGCGCCCAGAAGGACTTCAGCTGTGCCTGCTGCCTGGCGACTTCAGGCTCATTGTACCAAGAAACATGTAGGAAAGGGAAGAAATAGAGCAGGGATAACTGACTTTGGCCATTAGGTGGAATATTATACAATAGGGACCAGAAAATAAGTGATTGTTATCAAGGAGCTGTAGTAGGGTGACTCTTGATACTTCCTTGCCTAGAATCAATGATAAAGGACACTTGTGCATTTATGGCCTCCGAAGGGTACACTGACCAGGTGCTTAGGCCCCTGAGGAAGGAGGCTCTAGGCCATCCCACCAGGTGAGCCACCTACACCAGCAGAAGCGCTAGCTGCACTTTACCCCATTCATCTTCTTTTCAAAAATATTCAAAAGAACTAGAATCCTAAAGAAGCGGTTTCCAAGTGTGGTGAACTTATCAAATCAAGTCATCACAATTTAGCGGCACAAGGAACTTAGTGGACACCGTGGTGTAACAGTCTCGGCCCCCACTGTCACCTTCTCAAACCAAGGCATTCATCCTCCAAGCACAGACTGCTGTCTGCCGAGAACCACTTCCCCAGGAAGTGCCTTTGGGCAGAGGAGCTGCTTCAACCAAGGCTATGTCTTAAGGTGGGACACCTTGCTTCTCACGACTGGTAGACATGAGAATGACAAAAACCTAGTTATTTTGCCTCAATTTGAGACATCTCATGAAGGGCCAATCCAATTTCAGAATTCCCAGTGGGATTGTCAGAGACCGTTGTCCCAACTGCAGATGGTTCCTATTTCTTCTGTGTCCAGTCCTGCTGCCTTCACCCCCTCAGAGGGTCTGACCCTGAGAGGACGGCCCAGCAACCTGTCTGCAGACTCGTCTGTGTCAGAGTCGCTTCGCAGAAAAGCGAGGAAATGAGCTGCTGCAGAATATGAAATAATAGAGTCTTTTCTTGGGGGGCAGGTTGGCAGTATCAAAATGTAAATGTCCTCATTCTTGATCTGGTAACATTACTTTGAGAAATCTATCTCCAGAAAAACCGGTCTATGTACCCAAAGATATAAGAACAAAGATATTTATTGATAAATTAATTTAAATACATTAAAACAGAAATCTGTAATTACTATTACTAGGGGAACGCATGAATATAGTATGCCATATAAGGAAATGCTAGCATTAAAAATTGAATTTGAACCATTTACTGACACATATTTCTAAAACATGTCCTTAAGTGAAAAAGAAAATTTCTAAGTAATACATGTAAAATGACACAATACCAAAAGGCTATAATTTGAAATACTCCACAGAGATTATTATTTCCCCCCCAATCAAATTTTGGTAATTAACATGTATCCTGATTCCTGTATTTTTTGTGGTGGGAAATAAGGAATAACTTTAATGAGAATTTTTTCAATAATAAACAAAGTAACTCATGGTTTGCTTTTATGGATGCATCATTATCAAATATTTCAAAAGTTTGATTCTAACTAATATAGATGTCCCTACAGTGGGATAAGGTAGACAAGTGTTGACAAGAAACGATTGTACCTTTAGTCTCTAGTCCAAAAATATTGATATATGGACCTGGGTCAGATGGTGTTAGTTTCTCCAACCTGATTCTAAATAGTTTAAACTTATTCCCATATTCCCAGTAGCAATACGCTAAAAATTTCATACTTGCAAGTTAAAAGCAATTTTTAAATAAGTTATTTACACAGGAATGTCAATAAATTTTAGTCTATAATATTAATGTGCTGTTGAATCCAGTAACAGTAATCTACTCTGGTAGTTGAAATATCATGCTTATGGTTTATTTGACAGTATTAATTAGCAAATATTTTATATATGTGTGTGTGTATATATATATATGTGTGTGTGTATATATATATATGTGTGTGCGTGTATATATATATATATATATGTATATATATATATATATTTAAAGCCCCGAACAGACATTCAAATGCAGCAGGTTATTAAATATTTTTTCTGTTGATTGTTAAACTAGACTGAAATGACAGTATAGTGATTATTTCATCCATCTGATGAAGTGACAAGGCTTATATTTGAAGTTATATACAAGTGGAGGGTCTCATTAATTAGAATTCTGTATCCATAGTTGCTAAAAGATATATAGTAGAATTGAATATATTCAGATATTCTTTTATTCTAATATTTGTATTATTAAATATTTAAAGCTTCACAGTAATGTTTAAATTCTTTTTATCTCCCAAGAAATAACCTACTATATGCCTATAAACTCTATTTTCTGTTTTACTATTTTTAAGAATGTCACAATAAGGTTAGAGTGATATGGTTGATATCGTTAACTTTTATTATAAGCAAATTATTCATAAATATGTTTTCAAGATATTGTTTTAAAATTTTAATCCTGCACAGTAGTAGAACCTTAATAATGTTAACTGGGAAGCAGTAATTAAAGTAGTTCAATAATGACAAAATAATAAAATAAGCATTTTAAAAACTTACTGAAAAACTTCAGTCCTAATTGAAATGTAGTAATTCCAAGTGTCTACCATAGCTCAGTTGTTTAACGTAGCAGTAACCTCACATGGATGCTCCCACAGGGAGGCTTCTGGTTGGTAGTTAAAGTAGAATAGGCATGGGCAGCCCAAAATATGATAACTTAACTTGGCAGGAATTAATTTCCCTATAGTCTCTATCTTATTAAAGCATGTGGGTGCATTCAGTTCTTAAGGAAATTTTCATCAAACATAGCCAAATGCATATTCTGTTTTATCTATTCACAGAGAAACCAATGTGTGCCAAAGTTTCTATAAAATAATGAATGCCAGAGAATATTTCCTAGCAATGTTCAGCAAATAGTAACATTAATTTAAATAATGTGTACAATACCCAATTGCATTGTAGAAGGTACAACACAAATAACTGCTGATTTCAGGAACTAACTTTCAAAAGATGCAACCACTCATTCGAAGGCAATATAGTGAAAGAAAAATAACATAGTCCAAAGTATCAGAATTGCAATATACTTCAATTTCTTATAACAATCTGAACATAATGCAGATTTCTTTTCACCTAAGCCAGTAAGAGGATGTCATTCACAAAAATAAATGAATAAACAAATAAGAAAATAGAAAAAATTACTGTAAGATTAAAAAATATTGTCTGCATGGGTGAAATTTTATATGAAAAATCAAAGTTGATCTAGATTTGGAAGGAAACAGATAATGCCATCTAATAACATTCATATTATGTCTGACGAGGAAACAAAGTTATGTGGTAGTTAAGTAAAGAAGGGAAGTCTAAGGAAAGAGTGATTTTGGAATTATATACACTGTCTGCATCTGGGCTCAAAAATGTGTGTCATTAGATTAAAAAGTTTAATTTTTCAAGACTCCTGTTCATCCTCTGAGTATTATTGTACCGCTTGAGTTATATAAGATAATGTGAAACTCTTCCTGAGCCCTATGCTCCTGGAAACCAGGGAAAGTTAACATATCTCCACCTCAGTTGTTTGTGTTCCAGGATATGGCTTACTACAAAGAATCACCCTTCCCTCTGTGACTTAAGGCTCATGAATACCCCCTTGTTTACACATATTAAAGCCAGACACAGACTAACAATATTTCTTTTTTGTCTCCCAAATTATTAGCTGAACTGTTTGTACCCCCGACCAGTTTAGACAGAACACATGATGATTAAACTTCTATTCTACCTAAGTTTCTTTCCTTTCCCTGGATCCCTGAGCTCTGACCCACCCGCAGCCAGGACCAGCATACCCCCTCCTTAAGTGCCTCTCCAGTGGGTCAGCTGATCACAGGAAAAGCTATTCCTGGATTTACAATCCAATTACATCATCCAGCCTCATATTCCTGGTTCTTTCTAGCCTTCTTTGCTGCTCATTATAAAACAGAGTTCCTTCTGCCTGACCTTTGAAATACTTGCAGACCTTTGAAAAGCACTTCTTATTATGGAGTTCCTTCCTCTTTATTACAAAAATCCTTTTGAATAAAGTTTCTCCTTATGTAAATCATGACATTACTAATTATTTTGCCCAAAGCTATACACTGAATGTGTTCTATGCTGGAGCTAAACCATAGTTTTTACTTCATTACTTTAGAGGTGCCCTAGCTGTACTAAAACGTTAAAACAAACAGACCACGATAAAATCCTGGAAGTGAGAAGAACAATGCACAGCATGCAGGGAAGAGTGGGGGCAAGAGGCAGAAAAAACACGATAAGTAGCTGTAAGTTGCTCTCTCTGGGCAGCAGCGACCAGTACCCATCCCCCAGCGACCAGTGCCCATCCCCCACTCTTGCTGCCAGACTTAGGGTCCTGCTTCTGGGTCACAGAAAGGGACCTACAAATCCTCTTTTCCAAGAGCAAAGGTGGGCATGGCAGATCACTGATCACAGCTTTGGATTAGCGAATTTGGATCATTGGGACCTGGCTCTGAGGGCAGCTACTTTAACCCACCCCAGGTAAAGACAGAGGTAGCCATTGGTTCAACCCTCCTCAGACAGGGATGGAGGTGGTGGCAACTAAATGATGCATAACTTGCTCAGAGCTGCAGAGGAGAGCTATCTGAAGAGCTACATTTGCTGGAAGATCAGGGAAGCTCAGTTTCGGGGAGTCACCAGAGAAGCCCTTAGAATCCTTGTTGAGCCCCTTCCCAGGACACATTGGAGCCAGTCTGCACAGCTTTTGTGGTCCCTGTCCCTGTTTTGGATAGGAAAGACAGCCCTCTCTAGGGTGACCCTCCTCCCAGAATGTGCCTTCCAGGCAAAAGCAGCTTGAGCAGTGAAAGCAGTGTGAAAACGTATAGAAGCACTTAGTCTGGGACAAAGGTCTTCCAGCTGCAAACACGCAGGAGAACGTGCTCTACCTACTGGGAGACAGAGGGGCAACCAAGCTCCTACAAACAGGGAAACAAACGCCAAGACACCTAACAAGCAAAAGGACAAGTCAGAGGTCCAGAAAGACACGGAAAACCCAGCACACTGGGTCCGTAGGTAACTCAACTTCTTACTTCCTATGAGCACTGAAATGTAAATGCATAGAAAGGAATGATATATCCATGGTTTTGGAAAGAAAATGTACAAAGAAGTAAGTGGTAACAAGTACAAAAACATTGAGGGGAGGCTAGAGTTCAGTGGGAGAATTCTCGCCTGCCATGCAGGAGACCTGGGTTCAATTCCCAGCCCATGCACTTCCCAAACAAACAACAAAGAAACCAAGCAACAAACAATTCAACAAATGGTGCTGCAATAACAGGATACTGACATGGAAAAATAATGAAATGTGGCCCCACCACATTTAAATTAAAAATTAAAAAATAAATTAATTTTAAAAACGAAGAAAGACTTCAAACCAGAGACCTAACCTCAAAACTGGAAGAACAAGAAAAGGAAAGGCAAAGTAAATACAAAGTGAGTGGAATGAAGCAACTATCAAAGACTAGAATGGATATTCTCTTGATATTCTCACAAGCAGTGGGGACAACCAAAGCAAAAGGCAGAGCCCCCAGTCTTGGGGTTTGTTCATATGAAACTTAACCCCACAAAGGATAGGTCAAGCCCACTTAAAATTAGGTCTAAGAGTCACCCCCAAGAGAATTTCTTTTGTTGCTCAGATGTGGCCTCTCTCTCCAACCAACACAATAAGCAAACTCACTGCCCTCCCCCTGTCTACGTGGGACATGACTCCCAGGGGTGTGGACCTCCCTGGCAACATGGAACAGAAATCCCAGAATGAGCTGAGATTCAGCATCAAGAGATTGAGCGACCCTTCTTGACCAAAAGGGGGAAGAGTGAAATGAGACAAAATAAAGTGTCAATGGCTGAGAGATTCCAAATAGAGTCGAGAGTTTATCCTGGAGGTTATTCTTACACATTAAATAGATATCACCTTGTTAGTCAAGATGTAATGGAGAGGCTGGAGGGAACTGCCTGAAAATACAGAACTGTGTTCCAGTAGCCGTGTTTCTTGAAGATGATTATATGATATAGCTTTCACAATGTGACTGTGTGACTGTGAAAACCTTGTGTCTGATGCTCCTTTTATCTACCTTATCAACAGGTGAGTAAAACATATGGAGTAAAAATAAATAATAGGAGGAACAAATGTTAAAATAAATTTAGATTGAAATGTTAGTGATCAATGAAAGGGAGGGGTAAGGGGTGTAGTATGTATGAATTTTTTTTCTGTTGTCTTTTTATTTCTTTATCTGAATTGATGCAAATTTTCTAAGAAATGATCCTGATGATGAATATGCAACTATGCGACGATATTGTGAATTACTGATTAAATATGCAGAACAGAATGATCATAAGTTAAAAAAAAAAGATTCTTATATAAATAAAATTATAACAAAAAAAAGAAAAGAATACATAAATTGGAGTTCACCAAAATTAAAACCCTGTCCAACAAACAATGTCATCAAGAAACTGAAAAAACAACCCACAAAATGGGAGAAAGTATTTGCAAATTATGTATCTGATAAGGGACTTGTATCCAGAACATGTAAGAACTCTTCAAGTCAATTATGAAAAGACCAAAAATCCAATTAAAACATGGTCAAAGGAAAATTTACATTCATATAAAACCAGTACACGAATGTTCACAGCTGCTTTATTCATTCATAATGCCAACGTGGAAACAATCCCAAAATTAAACAAACTGTGGTAGGTCCATAGCATGGAATTACTACCAGCAGTAAAAAGTAATTATTTATACACACAACTTGAATGGCCCTCAAGGGAATGCTGTTGTGTGTTAAATGGTTGCCAACAAAGTACATACTGTACCATTCCATTTATATAAAATTCCAGAAAATGCACACTAATCTATGGTGACAGGAAGCAACCCTAATTCACTCACTATCCAATTTTCCTTTATCGCCTCCATTTTTGGGGGCAAGGGCGGGGGAGGTGCAGGGTCTGGGAATCGAACCCAGGTCTTCTGCATGGAAGGAGAGCATTCTACCACTGAACCATCCGTGCATCCTACCACCTGTTAAAGAAAAAAAAAAGACTAGAATGGAAATAAATGAAATAGAAAACAAAAACAAACAACAAACAAAAAACAATAGAGATAATCAACAAAACCAAAAGTTGGTTTTTTAAAAGATCAATAAAATTTACCAACCTTTATCTAGACTTACAAAGAAAATGAGAGAGGACACAAATAACAAAAATCAGAAATGAGATGGTGGGCATTACACCGACCTGGCTGAAATTAGAAGGACTTATAAGAGGACATTATGAACAATTGTATGTCAATGAATTACATAAACTAGATGAAATGGACAAATTTTTACAAATACATGAACTACCTACATTGATATAAAAAGAAATAGAACTTCTTAACAAACCAAGTAAAGAGATTAAATCAGTAATCAGATATCTCCCAGCAAAGAAAAACTCAGGGCCAGATGGCTTCATAGGGGAATTCTAACAAACTTTCCAAGAAGACTTAACTCCAATTCTGCTCAAACCCTTACAAAAAAAATTGAGCAGGAGTGAACACTCCCTAACTCATTCGATGGGACTAATTTCATCCTCATAGCACAGGCAGATAAAGATACTACAAGAAAAGAAAACTACAGATCAATATCTTTTATGAATATAGGTGCAAAATCTTTAAATCAATACTAGCAAGGCAAATTAAACAACATAGTAAAAGAATTATATATCATGATCAAATGGAATTTATCCCTGGTATGCAAGATTGGTTCAGCATAAGAAAATCAATTAATGTAATATACCACATTAACAAAACAAATGAAAAAAAGATATGATCATCTTGATGCAGAAAAGGCATTTGACAAAATATAGCACCTTTCTCGATAAAAACACGACATTAGGAACAGAAGGAAACTTACTCAAAATTATTAAGGGCATATTTGAAAAACCTACAGCTATTAGCTAACCTCATACTCAGTGGCTAAAGGCTAAGCTTTTCCTCTAAGATCAAGAACAAGACAGGGACACCCACTATCACCATTGTTATTTAACATTGTATTGGAATTTCTTGCTAAGGCAATTAGGCAGGAAAAAAATAAATAAATAAAAAGCATTCACATCGGAAAGAAAGAAGTAAATCTTTCCCTATTTGCAGAAGATATGATCCTATGTACAGAAAATCTTTTTTTTTTAAATCCACAACAGAGCTCCTAGAGCTAATAAATGAATTCACCATAGCAGCAGGGTACAAGATCAACAACCAAAAATCAATAGCGTATATATGCACAAGCAAAGAACAGCCAGAAGAAGAAATCAAGAAAAAAATTCCATCCACAATAGGAATAAAAGAGTCCAATATCTAGGAATAAATCTAGCCGAGGATCTAAAGAACTTGTACACAGAAAGCTCCAAAACATTGCTAAAAGAAATTAAAGAAGTCCTAAATAAATGGAAGAATATTACATGCCCATGGATTTGGAAACTAAATATAATGAAAATGCATCAAAAGCAATTTATAGATTCAATGCAATCCCAATCAAAATTCCAACATCGTTTTTGCATAAATGGAAAAGTCAGTAATGAAATTTATATGGAAGGGTAAGGGGCCCACATACCTAAAGTCATCTTGAGAAAAAATCATGTTGGAGGAATCACACTCCCTGATCTTAAGCTTATTACAAAGTGAGAGTAATCAAACCAGCTTGGTACAGACACAAGGACAGACCTATAAACCAGTGGAACTGAATTGAGAGCTCAGGAATCAACCCTCACTTTTATGGCCAATTGATTTTTAACAAGGTGGCAAAGACCAGTCAATTGGGAAATAACTGTCTCAACAACTGGCACTGAGAAAACTGGATCTCAGTTGCAAAAATAAAATAAAGTAAGGAGGACCCCTACTTCATGCCATATTAAACTGTCAACTCAAAATGCCTCAGAGAACTTACTCTAAGAGCTAGAAGTGTTAAATTATGAAAAAGGCATAGGGAAGCACCTTCAGGACCTTTTCTTAGGCAATGGTTTCTCAGAATTTATACTCAAAGCACAAGCAATAAAAGAAAAAAAAAGACTTGGGAATCTGCATTAAAATTTAAAAAAGCTTTACCATGAAAGTAAACAGACAACTATGCAATTGGAGAAAATATTTGGAAACGGCAAATTTGATAAAGGATTAATATCTAGAACATATAAGAAATCCTTCAACATAACAAAAAGACAACTCAATTTAGAAATCAGCAAAAGACTTGAACAGACATCTCTCCAAAGAAGATATACAAATGGCCAAAACGTACATGAAAGATGTTTAACATCATTAGCCATCAGGGAAAAACAAACCAAAACCACGATTAAACCCATTAGAATGGCTGCTATTAAAAAAAAAAAAAGGAAAATGACAAGTAATGGAAACACTATGGAGAAACAGGAACACATTATTATTTTTGGTCGCAATGTAAAAATATGCAGCCACTATAGAAAACAACTTGACAAATCCTCAGAAAGCTACGAATAGAACTGCCATATGATCCGGCAAACAGGTATAAACCTGAGAGATTTGAAAACAGGTACTTGAATGGATATTTCCAAACTAATGTTCATGGTAGCATTATTCACAATTGCAGAAAGAAGGGAGCAAACTCAGGGCCCATCAACCAATGAATGTATATTCAAAAATGTGGTATATACATACACTTGAATATTATTCATCTGTAAAAAGAATGAAGTCATGATACATGTTTCACCATGCGTGAGCCTTGAAGACACATTGAGTGACATAAACCAGACCCAAAAGGATGAATATTGTATCATCTCACTGTTCTGAAACAGTTATAATAACCAAGTTCATAGAGTGAAAATCTAGAATATAGGTTGCCAGGGAACGAGACTGGGAAATGGAATGGGGAGTTATGGCTTAAAAATTATAAGGTTCCTATTGAAATATTCTGGTAATGGATGGTGGTGGTGATAGCACAGCACTGCGGAGGTAACGATCAGCACTGCAATATTTATCTGAATAAGATTAAAAGCTAAAATGTTAGATTTTATATATGGTAAAATAATACATTCTTACTTTAATCCATGGAGCTACACTATATTTTCAGTGAACTCTAAATTAAACCATAGACTTTAATTAATATTACAATTATAAAAAGGGTTATGATCAATTGTAACAAATGTTTCACAGCAAAGCAAGGTACTGGTGGTGGGATGGGTACATGGGAATCCTGTATTTTATGCATGATGCGTCTGTAAATCCACAACTTCTCTAATAAAGAAAAATAAAATTTAAGAACCCCCCAAAAAAATTATCCACATTCTCATGTTATGCTGTAGCCTACTTTCCTCCCTATGTTTAATTTTGAATTTTAAAGTCAATAAAGTGGGTTATAAGAGAAGATTATTTCAGAATTATCTCTGGGGAATTTTCCTTTAAAAAATAGATAAAAATCATGTATTAAGTCAGGGAAAATGAAAGGTTTAGCCTCACTTAATACCATATTCATACCTTAATGAATCATGTTATTAGAACTTGAATTTTATACCTTGAAAATTACATGAGATGGAAAGAATAAGAATATTGAGTTTTCTTACCCAGTGTTTCTTTCTGATGGATAAGTGAGGTTTCATGCAGGCAGATAATGAAGTCACGGACACTATGTCCTAAGAGAGGAAATACGCCAGACACACACAGAGACCTCGGTCTGCAAACTTGAGCAGAAATCAGAATTACTTGGGATAGTTAAAAAATGGATGGCTGTGACCCACACCACATTTTCTGTCTCAGTGGGCTTGGAGTACAGCCTGATACTTTACATTTCAACAAGTTCTTAGATACTGCTGCTACTGCCCCAAGGACCACTATAACGGTTTAAAGCCATATATACCCTAGAAAAACATGTTATTAAATTGAATCCATTCCTGTGGGTGGAAGCCCATCAGTAAGCTGGACCTTTTGATGATGCTACTTCAATTAGATGTGGCCCACCTCATTTAGGATGGATCTTATTCCTCTTTCTGGAAACTTTTATAAATGAAATAAATAGAGAGAGAGAGAGAAAGCCATGGATACAAGAAACTGAAACCAACAAGACCTGGAAGAGAAGGGAGAGACCAGTAGACACTGTCAGGTGCCTTGCCATGTGGCAGAGATACCATATCTCTGGCAGTTTTGGGGAACAAAGCACCGACTTGGAGATGCCTTGATTTGGAAATCTTCCTGGCCTCAAAGCTGTCAACTGCTAAGCTCCCACTGTTTAAGCCAACCCACTTCATTGTATTTTCTGGAGTACCCTAGGACACTTAAGCAGCCACACTTTAAGAACCATTGCCCTAAGACATGTGGGAGCATGCCAGGGAGTTTGTAAAAGCCAAACTATTCATTTACAGACTCTTGCATCTACTCTTCTGGCAATATGGTGGAAGAGAGTGCTAGAAAAAAGACAGAAAATACCCAAGTAATTCCAAAATGGGAAAATGAGGAGTCAGTAAAAACCGATGTGGTGAATTCTAGCTTCCCTAGGAACATCAGTTGCTCTTGCTAGCCCAAAATGCTGGTAAAGAGAAAAAGCTTTCCCTTCCCTGAATTTGAGACTTGAATATATTCTGCCAGTATAGACCAGGAATTCATAAATCAAAATAAAAACATAAGCAGATGGCCAAGAATCTTAACTAAAACCAAGATTCAGGCCAAAACCTGCAGTGTATCAGAATTTCATCCTCTCCCACTACTAAAATCCCATCCTGAGTTTGTCTTACAGGCAAGCTCACCTGCAGTCAAAGTCAGCCACCCACACAGCATGGACAGATACAGCCACTCTCCACCCTTGTTCCTTGAACAGCCCCTGAGACACGGGGAACAAAATCACCTTCTTCAGAACCAAAAGGGGATGAGGAGTCGTCAGAAGCAGATACAATAGGAGGGGTCCCTCCAAAGGAGGATAAAATGCAGATGTCTACCACACATATTGACAGTCTTATAAACAACCAGTCAGAACACGCCAACATGAAGCCTTGTCACTTCTCCTCCCTTTGTTTCTGTCTTACGAGCCTCTCCAGGTGTGAACTTGCCTTCTATCTCCTTGCTGGTCCACCTCACAATAATACCTTCTTTTCTCAAAATGCTGGGGTCACAATATTGAATTCTGTGTGCTTTGGGCAGCAAGCCCATTGCTCAGTAACAAAAAACAGAAGGTTAAAATGGTCAAAAGTAACACAGAAAATTTTAAGACTAAAGTTTTAAAATTGTATTGAGTTGTCATACTTACAAAGAAATACCTGAACCCCCAAATCAGAGATTGCATATCATTTTAATGCATAAATTATGCACATATAGCCTATGAAAAAGACCCACAGAAAAGGTCATAAAAAAGTCACAACAGATTTCAAAAACTGGTATCAGATAAGAGCAGACTCCATATCCAAAATACAATAACAAGTCAATTAAAAAACTTTTTAAAGCTTCATTGAAAAATGCTCTTGTGAAAAATGCAAGGATAGGAGAAAAAATTTAAAATGAAATTTAGAAAATACTCAGAACCAAATTACAATGAGAATTATTCTTTTAGAATATGGATAAAATAGTATGCACTTAGAGAGAAATTATATAGACTAAAATTATCAGATTTTGAATATAAAAGGGTAAGAACAATGCAAAACTTTCCACTTAAAATGTTATATTCAAGAGAATTTCAAAAGTGTTTAATAGAGAGCCATTCTAGGTGGTGCTATTATATTTTAACTACTTCATTTTTCCATAAATTTTCATTTATTATCAATGAACAAGCTTTTTTCTCTGATTGTAAAAGCACAAGAAATTTGATTCAAATGAATTTGATTTTAAAGTACATATTTTTTGTTTCATACATTAGCATTAGAATTATATTTATTTTGTGTTAGAGTGTTTTACTAATTAAAATTATTTTTATTTAAGTTTATTTGATTTCATTCATGTGTTTCCTAATTCTTCTCCTTTAGAAACCTAGAAATCTATTGCGTTTGAGGTTGAAAAAATATTCTGTTGTATATTTAATGGTATGGGGTTAAATAAAAGTCATAACACCTTGACTCACTCACATCCACAACAGTGGGCATCTGCTGTTTTTGTTTAGCATTCACTGGTAACAGAAGTCCTGTCCCCTTTGGGGAACTACATCCCCTTGTTGTTATGGTTTAGGAGGAATTTACACCTCCCAAACAAGGGGTGGGCTGGTGGCTAAGTTGCCCTTACCATACTGATTGGACAAGAATAGGCATATGCCCCAAATTTGCCAAAAACACCTGAACTTGGGACATTTACTGAGATTGTCTTAAATAAGATGCCATCTTTCCTTGGGGTTTCTAAGCAGTGGGTGTGAGTGCCAGAAGGCAGCAGAGAGTTGCCATTTTGGTTTCAATTTCTTGTATCAATTAATTTCCTTTTTGGTTTAAATCATTTACAAGGATATTTTTTTAATGGGGCTGTGAAGGTAGTTCAGTGGTAGAATTCTCACCTGTCATGTGGAGACCTGAGTTTTATTCCCAGCCCATGCAATTCCCAAACAAACAAAGAAACCAACAAAAACCAACAAACAATTCAACAAATGGTGTTGCAATAATGGGATAGTCACATGGAAAAAAGAATGAAATGTGACCCTGCTATACAGCATACAAAAAAAAATTTGTGACTGATCATTTAAATCATTTCAAATGATTATAAAACTATTTCAGATAATTATAAAATCATTTGGTAATGAAATAAAGCTGAATACATACATATCTCCAATTTCGTAATTATTACATTATGCTACATGACTCTATGGAGGTGTGTGTACTCTGAGGAAGTTCTAGACTCATTCTGTATCTTCTTTTGTAGGAATTAACATTCAAAATTTTTTATGCTTTCTTTAAAGTTTTATTCAATGAAAAGTTTGAATTCATACTATAGCTGTATAGAGAAATCTTTGACTTCTTAAGAAGAGTTTTCTTAATCGATGAGGACATACATATGAAGTGTTTGAAATGAGTATATTGCCAATCATTCATTGAGCATTTTGAAATGACATCAAAGTTGTTTAAATGATTAAATTCTGTTAATGAAATACAGTGGAATTCTTTCAGTTCATTAATAATTAGAGATTCAGCATGTAAAGCTGCAGCTACTAAATATAAAAAGTAGCAGCACGCAATAATTTTTTACTTAATGTAATCTGTTTTAGGATCAAATTGACTAACACCCCTCCCCAAAATGGGCTTAAATGAACAACAATTAAGATCAACATTAAGAAAATTAAATAAATAAGTATGGACCTTTATTTTATTTTATGCTACAATAGATAAAGGATGTCAACCTTTTACTACAAATAGTAATTCTCTTTCCCACCAGTTTGTGGAAGTATAGATGCATGTAAAAGCAAAGCAAACATCCTTCAATTACAAGCAGTAGAAGACATCACTATATAAAAAGTATGGTCATAAATGTAAAGTAAATAGATTTAAATATAAATCCATACTCTTCTCGAAGGAGGTATCTTCAAATATGAATTAAATTGTTAAGGAGTGGAATCAAACAATGGTTTTTCTATATGAGATTTCATCAAGTAATATAGCCTTGTCAACATCAAAGAAAATTGTAAAAAGTGATGTGAATGCCAACCCCACTCTAAATTGTAATATGTGATCCTAACCAGTCATTGAGATAATGCATTGTCTGAAACACAGGCTTCTGCAACCAGTTTCCCAGCTCTACTATTGTGACGTGCAAGAAAACATTTTAAGTTTCATTAATTACAATGGCTATCAGATATTATGATGCTATATCAGTAGCATTGGCAAAATTATTTTTGGCCATTATAACTTTGAATGTATCTCTCAAACCTTTTGCTATTTACACTTGTTTCCAAGCATGTCTTCATACATTAAAATATCTGGATAGTTTCCTCCCTCTGTTAACTCAAAATGTTGAAAAATGAATGTTGGCTCAAGTTCTGCATCGATGAACAGTTCTGAACGCCTAGATAGTTAAAGGTGGCTGATTTGGTGAGCTTTCCTATTCATACTCATTTGTTTCCCCTCATGTTATTGAAGAAGAACACTTTCAAATACGAATCATCAGGTAGGGGTCCCAGGGCTAGAGCAAGGGGACTTTGGCTTCTCCCCTCTCTTTGCGATGGGAGAGAAGGGCAACTGCTCTCCAACACCTCCAACTGGATTAGAAGGACTTTGAGATAACCACCCATGGAGACGGGGACCCCTACAAAGAGGGACAGGCTTCTAATCCAGTCTGGTTGAATGCTTGATGAACTACAGAAATTTATAGGTCCATCCTGCTGCACCTGAGCACAGGGAGGAGGGAGAGTTTTTGGGAAATTTTGGTATGTGTTCATGAAGTTTAGAGGCATGCATGAATAAAGAAATGGAGGCCTGTATCCTCTTTGGGTAACTTTTTATCTTCCCATGAGGACGAGGAAGAGAACAAGTCTCTTTTGAGATACAGCCCAAACACCAATGACTGCTGAGGCAACCACGCCTGAGATAACTGAGAGCTAGCTGGGCACTGAATCTATTGGCCAAGCTTGAAGGCCCTTGTGGGACTCTGCCTCAGAGGTTTCCTGAAAGGGTAAAAAGTAAGATAGAGTGGGATATGCTCCTAGTAAAAGAGGGAGCTGGTGGTTTACCACAGAAGATTAGACAGTACATTTCTCATGTCTGAAAATTATGCTGTGAGTCTCCCCAGAGACAGATGCTCTGAAGGACACACAAATAACACCCCACAATAGAACAATAATTGGTAGCCTTGCTATAACGGAATGATGAAAGGCTAATGTCATCAAAGAAAGAACAAAAAATGGAACCATCCGAGTCAAAGAGCTTTTTTCCATTTTAATCAAACCCCGTTTCTATTTCACAATTCTGGAAGAGCAAACACCAAGCTTAGGGGTGTATGGGGGACTGTGGAAGAAGAATTGAAAGAATAGAGAAGACTTCCATAATCCGTCATGCTCCCTTCCCCATTGCCAGTGTGAGGGGGCAGATCAGGGCTGAGCAACATGCCACAGGGGCGGAGAAACTGTTACGAGCAGTAGAAGGAGGGCAGAATTCAACTGGCACGAGACTAAATTTTTGGCTTGGAGTGTACCTGAGAAGAAGATGAAAGGGACCTCAAGACCAAGAGGCAGGACGAGCTGTCTCACAAAGCACATGCAAAGACAGTATAGTGGTTGGAATTATTCCTTTTTATAACGGTTAAATCAATCCTTTATGATAGTAATACAGAGCGGTGGGAAACCAAAGATTCAGATTCATTAGCTGTTAGCTGTGCCCATGTAACTGTATTTTTTAAATGCTTACCTGATAAACTGTCTTAAGCCTAAAGTCAGTGTCCTGACTAATAAGATACATTAGAACCTTCCCCAACAATGTCACGAACAAGACAAGGGGCCCACAATCACCTATAATTTACGTTGTCATAGAGGAGAGACAGGAAGTACAAAAATTAGAAATGAAAATGTAAAATTATCAATGTTTGCACATGATAAGATTTTGGAAAACTTGAGGGAATTAACTGAAAAACAAAGCAAACGAGAATTCAGTAAGGTTTCTGGGTACAAACATTTTCAGAAATTATTACTACTTTGATTAAAGGATGACAATTTAGGTATGCAATGGATAAAACCACCCAATGACATGGGAGCAACATAAAATACCTCAATAGTTTAGAACAAAACTTAGAAAGGAGTGTGAAAAATCAATATGAAAGAAAAAGCTTACTGATAGATGCAAAGGGGGTCTTAAACATAAAGTCCACCATCATAAAGATGTAATTGGACTTAATAAGCTATAAATTTTTGGCAACCCTAATAAAAATGCCAATAGGATTTTATATTTCTTTTGAAGTTAATTCTAATGTGCAGGAGTATAGAAAATTAACAACTGTGGATAACGAAGGACTATCCTGCCATAAAAGAAGATACGGAATGCTATGTGGGGAAAGGAACTAGCACTAATAGAGATTAAATATACCTTTAAAATTACATTAATTAAAAGAGTGTAGCACTGGCATATGAATACATGAATATATCAGAACAGAGTAGAATCTTCAAATACTCAACATTAATAGACATAATTCAGTATATGAGACAAGTATTATTTAGTTTTGTGGCAAAATTATTCAACAAATGTTGCTGGGACAACAACTGGTTCTCTTAAGTGAAACTAATTCAAGTCTTTAAACAAACATCATACAAAAATTAATTCCAGATTTAAACATGGAAAATGAACCCACAAAAGTATTAAGAGAAAACATGAGGAAGAATTGTTTTTCAAACAATCCCAGTATGTGAAAGGTCTTTCTTAGAATGACACAAAATCCAGAACCGTGGAAGAAAACTATAAAAAATTTGATTATAGCATTTTTTAAATTTTGCATGATAAACAAGTGCCATGAAAAAGAAAAAAAGTAGAAACTTTCTACCAAAATGTTATTTGGTAGAAATATTTACAGTTCATATTAAAAAAAATATCCTTTCAAAAAGGATAAATTGCCATAGTATTATAAAACAGAGTTTCTATAATATATTCCATAATATATAAATATATACAGTATTACAAACAAATAGGGAAAAATCATGCAATGACTCAACAGAAAAACGGGCAAAGAATGTGAGATCACCTTAAGAAAACAGAACAGAATTTGTCCTTGAACATAAGAAAAAATGTTCTTCTACCTTACTGATAAAAAACAAATGCAAGGTAAAACTACTACAGATTTGCTTCTTTTTCTCTGATTTGCAAGTATCAAAAAAGTTTGCTAATATGCTGCGCAGATAAGGACGTCAGGCAACATAATTAAGAAGAATGTGGGGAAACAAGCAGGATACTCAATTAGTGGAATTTTTACGAAGAGCACATTGCCAGTATCTAACTTTATTAAAAATGCCCTTTGAGCCATCAATTTCACCTTCAAGGAATTTGACCTATATATAAACTTGCAATTGTGAAAGAAGGCAAGTTTATAAGCACATGCATTTAAGCATGTTTTGTATTAGCAAATAATAGTAAAAGTCTAAATGTCCATAAACAGGAGAAAGGTTAAATTATTAAAAAGTATGGGAAAGGGTGCATGGGTGGTTCAGCGGCAGAATGCTTGCCTTCCATGTGGGGAACCCAGGTTCGATTGCCTAGACCATGCACCTAAAAATAAATAAATAAATGAAGTATGGGACAGAATGCAATGATATTAGATTATTAACAGCCAGTTATTTATGTATTTTTGTGAAAGGTTATCTAAGTTACAGTAAATAAAAAGAAGGTTCAGTACCCTGCAAACAGGATGTTGTGATTTGCAAAAGTTAAATGTGTCTGTGAATATTATATCTATTGAAAACTGCACATGAAGAGCAGCTAAGAGTGCCTGAGGGTTATTGGAAGAAAGAAGCTGGAGGAGACTTAAACCTATCTACACCCATTTGTACTTTTTGAATGTTTTACTAAATGTATGTATTACATATCAAAAACAATACAGTAAATAAAAAGAAGGTTCAGTACCCTGCAAACAGGATGTTGTGATTTGCAAAAGTTAAATGTGTCTGTGAATATTATATCTATTGAAAACTGCACACGAAGAGCGGCTAAGAGTGCCTGAGGGTTATTGGAAGAAAGAAGCTGGAGGATACTTAAACCTATCTATACCCATTTGTACTTTTTGAATGTTTTACTAAATGTATGTATTACATATTAAAAACAAATACAATTTAAAATGATTCCTGGGTGATGATTCTGGTCCACAGCTGTAGCTGTGGACCAGAATAAAGGAGATTCTGACAGCTGCTAAAACTCCCCACGAGCGCCATCTGGAAATTTCCTCAAAGTTTTCTGTGGCTATCACCTGCAGCCTATCGAATCACTGGAGGTACTTGTCTGTTTCCTTAATGAAGAGGATCTATTTCCACCAAAGTGCATGGGGATTTCTAATTGTAGTTGTCTCTGTTAGTGCCCGTTGTGATCTTTCAAGTTTGAGTAGGACATTAGTTCTCAAACTTTGGTGTGCGTCAAAATAACTAGAAGGCTTAGGGACACAGAGTGCTGGGCGCATATCCCCGCCTTCCAGACGCCCCAAGTGTTTGGTAAGGCCTTACTTAGGAAATGCATTGTTTTGTCAGGGGGAGCGCATGTTCCAGAAACCGAACCCAGGTCTCCCGCAGGTGAGGTCAGCATTCACCACTGACCCACCCATGCACCCAGGAAATGCATTTTTAACATGCAGACGGTGCTGATGTATTTGGGGACCATACTTTGAGATCCGCTGGTCTCAGATTTCAAGTCAATTAGGAGAGATGAATATAGTGGTTTTGAATAGGAGAAACATTACATATATTGAGAATGTTTTACCCCAAATGACTATAAACATTTTCCTGCTTTAAAAATGAATAGTCTTTAAATTCTTTGAGCTAGTTGCTGGGTGGGCAGCTGGAGCCATTTGGTAAGGATGAAATATGTTGCAGGCAATCTTTCAGGTGTCGTTATGGAATTTCTTCTTATGAGGGTTCATTTGTCACATATAAGCCAAATTGGGCTTGTTTTGCTTCAGGATGTTTCAACATGATGCTTAAATCAAAACAAGTGAGAAAACTCCTTAATTTTCTGGAGCTTTTAAATTATGAAGTCTTAATTATATTTCAGTAAATTACTTGAGAAGTTTAGTGTAAACATGAAACAACCAAGGATAAGTTTTCTGTGTGAGAGACCAACATGTTTCCAATGTGAAAGGAAACAATGAATTAAGTATCTTACGGTTAATTATCTTACAGTTTTGGATATCAGAAGTCTGAAGTGGTTCTCATTGGGATAAAATCAAGTCTCTGCAGAGCTGAGTTATTCAGGAGTCAGAGGAGAAACTGTTTTCTAGCCTTTTGCAGTTTCTAGAGGTTGGCGCATACTTTGGTTTATGTCCCCCCTTCCACTTTCAAAACCAGCATTGGCCAGTTGAGTCTTTCTCGTATTGCATTACTCTGACTCTGCTACCATCATCATATATATCTCCTTCTCTGATTCTGACCCTCCTGGCTTCCACTTATAAAGACCCATGTGATTAGTTTGGGTACATTTACGTCTATTATAGTTTTATCATCTGCTCTTCTAATCATTTTATTTATTTTGCAAGACACAGTTATCTCAGACTAGATTTACTATCTTACCCATGTGTGTGTTCACAAGCACACAAGAGTCACATAACAATTAATAAATAAATGTTTGTTGAATGAATAATGGAATGCATTAACAATCGTATGACAGGTGATTGAGTGCAAGGAAAATGTTGGGAATGTTAGGAGATTTTTTAAATCCCTGATACGTTAGGTGGTTATTTTGTTCTTGTTGCTATTGTCTTGTTTTGTTTCAGTCTAAGTCTCACCAAACTGAGGAGACAGTCATGGGCAAAGATTTTTTTCATTAAGTAGTTGTTTATTTCACACTTAAATCCATTAACCAAAATGTCACAAGAGTGGGTCCTTCCTAAGCTAACCTTGCTGGACCTTGAGAGAGCAACTGAGTTTTTCTGGCATCAGTTTTATTGTTTTTGCCTTTCTTTCGGGGGTCACATCACTATAAAGAACCTATGATTATTACCATACAGTAGGTCCTGTCAAGATAAGGTTACATGCTAAATGTGATTACTCCCGCATTAGAGACGAGGACATTGAGGTGGAAAAATGTTAAATCTATACACATTGCGAATTTAATACTTAACTCTAGGTCTGTCTAATAATTACTCTGGGCTTTTAATCACAAAGCTTTATTTTCTCCTTTATGAATAAAAAATACATGTTTTGATGGAAAATCTATATTAAAGTGTTATATTTTACAGCCTCAAAATAGAAATAATCCTTACTAGTAATGAGCATTTGGCAACTATCCCTTATCAGTAAATTGTAAATCAAATGATTATCGTTCAAGTTATTAGTTTGAATTATGCAGGTCCGTGAAGAATAAACATGACTTTATTTTCCGAAACAACTCAGTCAACTAAACAAAACATACATAAAACAACATATAACAATGAAGATATCTTGAAAATTAAGTGACAGCCAATAAGTTTTAGAGAACTCTAAGTTTAGAGAACATCTCTAAACCAATTTTAAAATTAAAATGAAGGTTGAGTCCGATATATGTCAACTGAATAACTGCCTACAATGGGTCAACTCATCAAACTCTGATCATCTACATAATTTATTTAATAAAAGAAATGGAATTGTGCAATGCAACGTTGGCTCAACCGCAGAATTCTCACCTACCATACCAGAGACCCAGGTTTGATTCCCGGTATCTACCCATCCAAAAAAAATACGGAATCAAGAAAGTTCACATAAAATTCAAATAATAGGGTAACATTAAATAATTGATCCTTTATCATGTCCATGATATTTAATTTTCATATTTTCACATCATAAATCATTCTTATTTCTGAGTATTAAAAAAATTATGTATGCCATAGAAGAAAAATTTTCCTGACATTTGTATTAAACTATATATTAAAAGTGACTCAGAATGATTTTACATTGCAAAATTTAATAATGAGATCAGAAATGGATACGAATAACCTCAAGGGAAGAAATAGAGAGTACAGAAACACACAAAGAAATACAGCTTCATCTATTTTATGATTAAGTTCCAAACCTCAGAAATTGAAGAATTTTTTAATGTCTGGCACATAGCTACGGAAAAATTCCAATATCCTACACTTTTAGCTAAAAAAGACTCTAACCAAAAAAATTTTAATATTCTAGGGTTGGGTCCAGAGTTATATTAACCCAAAGTAGAACTTTTAGGAATATAGGGTAAAAAGAAATAAGAGATAGTAAATACTTGGACTTTGGCGAAATTAAATCAATATTTTCTCATTATTTAAGTTTATTAAGGAAAAAGATAGGTTCAGGACACATTTTAAGTAGAATAACTGCTGGTAGAATGGAAATGGGATGTGCACTTTCTCAGTTGATTAAGGACAAAATGAAGTTTTTATATCCACATAATGACATAAAAGACATTGGTTAGGGGGAAGTGACTGGAATCAGATAGCCCTGTGTGCTACCAGCACCTCTGGCTGTGTGATCATGGCAGCAGCAATAAACCTGCAGCAATTACATTTCCTCATCTGCAAAACGAAGATGAAAATATTATCTAAGGAGATTGTTATAAATGGTGCTGTAGATGATGCATATATTGCAGCTTATGTTAATTGCTTGTCCAGTATCCATCCCCTGCAATTTCTTCATTAAAAAAATAATTTTTGTCAGCATCAATTTTTTTTGAGGTAATAAAATTGCTTTTCAAGTCCTTTTTTGCCACCGGGGAGATAAAGGAATGTGTGTGGTAGGAATGTGAGAACCATAAGGGAAGGTGGGGGTGGGGTGGGGGCCCTGGAATGTTTTTTGCTTTTACTTTCAAAAGAGAAGATGGTCACCTTGAGCGCAGGCCTAGTGGGTAGAGATGCAGCCGTCTTCTACAGAAGGGAGAGCCATGTACCGAGCATGACTTCCATGAGTGGGCCAGCCCAGCACAACCCGAGACCAAAGAACAGGCCACAGAGAAGATTAGCCACGGATTTTACTCAGGGACTGGTAGACAGGAGATTACTTCTTCCCAGGGGCAGCTGACTGAGAAAAATGAGAGTCTGCATTCTGCCTAAAACCGAGAATGAGAGAGAGCCAAGGGGGCTACTCATAAAGTTCAACAGAGTCCCATGAGACTGGTTGCAATGGAGCCTCAGCAGAGTCCCACAAGAGTTGGCTGCCAACAGTGATTAGGGGAGGGGAGTTTCAATGAGTGGCTGTGCTTTGGTCATAAGGGCTGCTGTGTCCTTAAGACCTGCCCTTTCCCTAAGGGAGAGGGAATCAACCCCCACACAGCAGTATGCACTGACCACAGGACAGACACTGCATCTGTATTCCACAGCAGCAATGTGAGAGGCACCAGGGCATTGGGAGTCCCTAGAGATGATCTTACAAAGTGATGTCCTTATGGCCAAGAAAGGGAATTAAGCCATGTTACTGATAATCGATAAAACCTGTGATTACAGTCATAAGTGAAAAGATTTCCAAAAATTTTCTGATATTATGAATTCTGCCAGGTCAGCAGAGTAGCCTATGCATTCCCATACACAGGGGTCAGAGTCCAAGGCAGGCCAGTGGCACCTGACGGTGGCAGCTCAGTACATATGCAGCATTGAGATTTATTGTGGACATAGGTTCCTGAGAAACCTGTTTCAGAAAGACATTTGCTATGATGCGAAGGGCAAAAAGAATACAAGCTAAGTTTCCAATAATAGAGAGATACCACACCTTTCCCCCTGCACTTGCAGGCAGCTTTCTGAAGTCAAATCCGCAAATAGCTGGGCGTAATAGTGTCCACAGAGTCATATATATTGTGCCTTGGGTTTGGGGGGGGGGGGGTCCCAGATTGGTTATATATACAATTTTTGGAATTTTGTGTTTAAATTATGGTCCAATACTTAAATTTTGGGTGACCCTTAGATCCCATGGGCTTAGCATTCCTAGCCAGTATGGCTGCACTGACCTAGACTGCAGCCAATTGACCTTATTTTCCCCAATTTCTAATGCTTGTGGTGCAGGCTGGAGCAAGTTATTTTCATTAGCTCACTGTGGCTGTAGGATTGCTGGCCCTTTTACCCAAATTTGCAGTGTCTGCATGGGTCCTGCTGTTACCAGTTCAACAGGGATGGGAGCAGCTGCTTGGGTCCATGAACTGAGGCTTGTAAGGGCCAGATACAACAGGTATGTCCACTACTGCAGAGATTATGTATCCTCTTTTAAAAGCTCATTCATCCTTTCAATTAACCCTACTGCTGTAGGGTTGCAAAGCAAATGAAATGTACATAAGACATCATGTTCCCAGTCCAATCCAGGCTTGGGTTAGTTGCTCGTTAAAGGGGGTCCCCCATCATTGTCCACATATGTGGGTGCAATGAACAATGCACTGAGCTTCTCTGAGCTATGCACTGTAGTTCTTTGGTTAGCTTCCCCTACTGAGAAGGCCAGCAACAGTCCAATAGATATATATCTGTGTCTGTAAAGGCATATTTTTCACTTTCAAATAAGGAAAAGGTACAATGTAATTTTTCTGTCACCTGGTGACTAGAATCTACTCACTGCTGATGTGAGTAAATTGGTAAGGAAGCATCTATAGGCATCACAGTAAACAGGAGAGGCAGGTACCCATGACTTCTTTCAGTTGTTTTCCAAAGGGACTACACAGCGCTTCAGCCCTTTTAACTCACTTTGCCACAAACCCCACTAAAAGCCAATATCCACATTGGCCACATCTAATTCACAAGGCACATCTGGGTTCAGCACCCAAAAGGCCTGAGGCAGTGTGATGGCACATCTGGCTTTTTCAACAGTAACCTGCTGGGAGGTATCCCATTCCCAGGGATAGTCTATCTTAATCAAAACACACACAGGTTTAACAGTTGGGCTGAGTGAGGAACGGAAAGTTTCTAATACCCCAACAATCCCAATAAAGCCATTAGTTGTTCTGGCATATGCAGCGTAGGAAAACCTTTTACTTTATCAATTACTACAAAGGAATAAGTTTTCTCTTTCCCAATGATGCAATACCCAAGAATTTGAAAGGACAGTCAAGGCATTGCAGACCATCGTGATCAATGGCCTGTCCCCACTGTGAAGCTGAAATAGCAATGAGCCTGAGGCTTCTTTTGGTTCTGGAGAAGAGTTACTGGTTAATATGACATCATTAAATTAATGAAACAGAGTGACACTTTTCCACTTGGCAAAATCCTTTGCTACAAGCTTGTGGCAGATGTTCAGTCTATACAAATAGCCTCATGGGATCACAATAAAAATCCTTTGTTCTTCTTCCCAAGTGAGGACAAAAATAGGTTGAATGGCCCTATTTAATGGAATACTGAAGAATTGAGTGTTAATTCTTCATAGGAAAGAGGCAACCTTTGAAACTGTGGTGTACAAAGGTGCTGTCACTCCACCTTTTACCTCCCAAATATTTTTTTCTTCTTTTCATCATCAGATAAAGAATCTATGGGGTCCCAAGCCTTTGGGTCCCAATCAGGGGAAGTCAGGATATGTCTTCTATGCTCCTTGGACAGCCTATGCGACCTTATTCTAGCCTAACGGCATGCTAATATTTGTACTATCTACATGGTGTAAGCTCTCATTCAACTCATCCTGCAAATCTGCTGATCTCTCTGCTTTCTGAGACTGTGTGCCACAGCTGATCACACCACACACAACAATGGCCGTCTGACTGCATTACAGTCAAGCAACTGTGCGACCCCTCCTCACATACAGGAAGCATGCCCCCCTGGGATTACCCCTGCAGACTTGCAGATTTCTCTGTCTTCCTTGAGACAGTCTGCCATGGAAGCCGCATCACACACAACAGCGGCGAACGGACTGCAGCACAGTCAAGCCAGTGTGCAATGCTGACCCACATCAGGGAAGCAGCCACTGGAGATGACCCCATGCAGTCACCTTTCCCAAACTCATGCTCTCCATGCCCAGAAGCTCTCTAGTCTCCTGGCCAGCTCACAAAATGTTCCAGCCAAGCACAACACCAAGGCTAAAGGACATGCAGACAGAAGATTAGCCATGAGTTTTAATTAGGGATGTACAGACAGGAGAATAAATCTCCAGTGCTGGCTGGTAAATTAGAGTCTGCACTCCACGCAAAGCAGAGAGGGAGAGAGAGAGAGAGAGAGAGAGAGAGTGTCAAGGGGCTGGGGTGGAGTTGGGGGGGACAGGGTGCAGGGCTTATAAAGTTCAACAGAGTTCTATGATGTTTGGTTGCAGCAGGTCAGCAGAGTTCTGCAAGGGTTGGCCACCAACGGTGATTAGGGGAGGGGCGTTGTAATAAATGTCTGAATGTCTATGCTTTGTTACATGGGCTGCAACAGGCTATGGTCCCACACTTTCTCCAGGAGAGGGCTTCCCAAGCCCTGAGCCACCACAATAAGCCACTGAAGTAGGATCAGAAAGTTTCAAATGTCAATTTTCTACTAGCTATTGTCTCGCTCTGGGCTTCTTGTTAGGTAAGGTAACAAATGCTTTATTCGTTCAAGATTCTCTCAGTTAGGTATTGTGCTATCTATGGTTACACACATCCTCAACTAGTATTATGATGAAAAATTTTCAATATAGAGCCTGACGCATATAGATGTCCGTGGTTGTTGCTGTTGTTGACACTCTCTTAAACTATAGAAAACAGCACAAGGCAAAAAGTACAGAAAGTTTAGAATCAGGTAGTGAAAGGTCAGACTCTTCAGTTGAGAACTATAAAAAAGTGAGATTGAAATCCCATGGGTAAGGATAAATGTTTTAGTTTAAAAAAGACAAATTCTACCAAATACTTTAAAGAAACCAATAAAAAAGAAAAATTAGTCAGGCTGTATCAAAATTAGTAATGCACAGACCCTTTGATTTAGTAACTCATTTCATGGGAAATTTCCATATTAAACCAGCAAACAAAAAGTGTGTGAACACGTATGCAAAGTATTATTCATACTAGCAGTGTATATAATTGTGAACCACTGAGGAATATCCTAATTATCAATCATTAAAAGATATAAAGAAATTTGAATCCATAAAATAAAGAGTACTCCACTCCTAAAATGATAACATAGACCTATATTTACAGGCATAATAAATATTGTACATAATAAACATGAAACATTGAACATGGTTTTGAGTTAAATCCAACATGAAAAATATATTCTCTTTTATGTGAAACTGTAGAGAGAGATGTTGAAGGATGATAATCAAAATGTTAAAAAAGATTACTTCTCCATTAAAGAATTTCACAGATTTTTTCATTTTATACCAGTCTGCATTTTAATTTTACAACAAGCTTACATATGTTTACAATAAAAGTAACACTACCCTCTAGTTTTTCTTCATGTAATAAGTGAAATGGTCATAAAAGACAAATTAGGAAAACGCACCAAAATACCAGAATAGTGATTTAAAAAGCAGATGCAATAAAATTAAGTGCCCAATGCATCTAAGGGAGTATTAAAACATCACATGTTAAAATAAAATATAAAATCTGTAAGAAAAATTTCCATCTCTCTTTGTAATACAACAATTACTCTTCACTTTATATTCACCATAACCTAGGGCAGAAATTAGCATGGCAAAAGGAAAGAGCCGGAATGGGTGATGACAAAGTAAAGATAGAAATCAGTTTAGGTAAAATATTATTGCTTGAGCTGGTTTGACTCTGCTATGTACCATAGAAAGATTAATGGTCTTTTAATCCAATTTTGTGAGGGCAGACCTATTGTTGGGCTGGATCTTTTAATTAGATTGTTTCAATGGAGATGTGATCAAGATGGGTCTAATCTGTTTTCTAGAGTCCTTTAAGGGAGAGCCACTTTTGGAGACAGCTCAGAGCCGAGAAAAGCGAAGAGAGAAAGAAAACTCCTATAGTCACTTTGGAGAGAAGGACGAGCAATAGACACTGCCATGTGCCTTTCCATGTGAAAGAGGAAATCTACATGCCAGCAGCCTTTCCTCCAAGTGGGTGTCCTTGCATTGGTACCTTAATCTGGGCATTTTCGGGAGCTTAGAATTGTAACTGGTAATTTAATAAATCCTCTTTGTAAAAACCAATCCATTTCTGATATAGTGCATTCTGGCAGCTTTAGCAAACCAAAACAAGGTTGGAGAATGTTCAAACAATAATTTCTATTTGGTGGCACCTAAAAACATTATGTGTAAGCAATAGCCCAATTTTACAAAATTTTTATTTTTTGTTGCTAATTGCTGTGTTCTAACATTAGGTCACAGCATTTTTTTTACCAAAACGGATCTTATATATATACAGACATGATTACTAATATCACCTAAATTTGAGCAAATTATTCTTTCCCATCTTCTACTCCACAATATCCGGAATCCTGAGTATAAATTGAAAAAATAAATCACCCAACTGTGGTATCTAAATTCAGCTGACTCTAAAGTCAAGAAATGTTTTCATTAGTTGGCATTCTCAAACAACTGTTTCAAATGTTTTTCATATGTCTCACAAAAGCATAGCAAAATGAATATGCCTCACTTCACAGAGACTGGGCTTTATCAAATGGAAGACATCATTTTGTCACACCTCATGTTTATACTTGTCCACACTCACATCTATCTTTTTGTCCCTCTCTGCCGTCACAATGGAAGAGCTGTCTTTCTTTGTCTCTCCTGGCTCTGAGCTCACATTCCCTCTTTAACAACATCACTCTAAATTTTATAACCTATCAGACCTGACACCGATCTCTCTTTCTTGACCTACTTCTCAATATCCTCAAGCTGCTCCTATATTTAAAAAGAAATTCCTCTTAAACCCTTGTTCCTTGGCTCTTCTTTTCTTTGTCACAGTTAAATATGTTGAAAGATTGTCTGCATTCACTGTTTATACTGCCTCACTACTCACTTACTCATCTAAAGGCTCTAGAAAAAATATCTTCCCCAAAACTCTCTTAAAAGTGCTCGCAATAAGAAAATAATGTCTTCCTTATTAACGCTGAAAGATTCTTTCCAATCATACCGTATTTGGTCTGTTAGCAGCTTTTGGCTTGGTCAAGGGTTGACTGAAACGTTCGCTGAAACCCTTTTTCTTCTGTTTATTTACTTGTTTAGTATTTTAAGGAAGTGTCATTCCCCCGGCACCAATAAATGTGTATGGTTCTTGTGGTTTCTTCCTCTTCCATCTTCTGTTCTTCCTTTCCCTGGACCCGAACAACAATCATCTAAACAAATTTTTAGAGAAAATTTTAGTGTCCCAAGGAGTTCACAGCTACCTAAGGGAAAAATAATAAAAAGACATTGTACACACAGGGTGCAAAAAATGTATTATACATTGACCCCTTCCTTAAAAATGCAAGGGTCTGGTCTATTTAGCAAAGACAATTAAGAAAAAAAATGAGGGGGGCATTTGGGCAGGAGAGGTTTTATGCTAGACTGTTGTGGTTGCTTGCATTATCTTTTTCAAAATTATCATTCCTTCCCTGCCCATGTCATACTTCCCTGTACATAGTACATTGCTCCACTGACCTTTTGCTTGGCCTGTTACCTTGTAGGAACAAAGGAAAATGAGTTGCCTTGATGTGTGCATATTCTAAGTAGAAGTTTCACATGAACTTTCTTTGACTCCTCTCTTGCTTTAATTCTTCCCCATGTGGAAAACATGTGCCTTATGTTGGCTCCTTCTTTAGCCTGGGTTCCATACTGAGAAGACACACGAAGGCGAGCATAACTAACTGCAATTGAGACCAGGCAATAAGATACAGCCACTGTCAAACAACTGACTTCACATAAAGTGAGAAATTAATAAATATTCCTTGTTTTAAGAAACTAAAACATTGGAAATATTTGTTGTTGTGACAAAGACTAATAAAATATTAAAAGAGTTAAACATATAGTTAAATTTGGATAATTTTATTGCTCAAATAATGCACACTTTAAGATCTTATTTGTGAAAAATATGTGTATAATCCAGCTATTGATTAGGTAAACCATAATCAGTCTAAAATTCTCATGTATTAATAAAGACAAAGATGTGAGTTGACAACAGATGAAAAGACATTAAATGCTCAATTTTACCTAAAATGATATGAAAAATATATTATAATTAATTTTGAAATTTAGGAAACTATGAATTAAAATACATCCAATAATATAAACAAGAAAAATAAATTAAAAATGCCCAGAAGATGTAAAAGAAAGAAATAAAGTACGTTTTATTGCCAATCACAGAAACTAAAAATATGGCAAAAATAAATAAAACAAAATGTTAATTTTGATATAATAATATTTTATAATACCTGGCTCTTTTGATTGCCTACCACACACTGTGCCCTTAATTCAAAATTTAACTAATATTGTCTGAATTAACTCTTAAAAGATTATAAGACAGGTATTATCATTAAGCCAACCTATAATTGAGGTTTACAAATCAAAATATAGAAACAAAATGTAAACAATAATAGTATATTTTATAACATGATTAGTAGATACATCATAATTTATGCTTTACAAATTATAGAATACTTTTTAAGAGCTCTGGTATCACAAGAACATTCTATGTTCATAGATTACAAAACTCAATATTAAGATATCAGTTCTTCCCAACTTTGTCTACAGAATTAATACAATCCCACATTTTTGCAGGTGAACTTCGTGACCTCTCCCCTGCATGGGACATGACTCCCAGGGGTGTAAACCTCCCTGGCAGCGTGGGACAGAAATCCCGGGCTGAACCAGAACCCGGCATCATGGGATTGAGAAAGCCTTCTTGACAAAAAGGGGGAAGAGAGAAATGAGACAAAATAAAGTCTCAGTGGCTGAGAGATCTCACACAGAGTCAAGAGGTTATCCTGGAGGTTATTCTTCTGCATTACATAGATATTCCTTTTTCAGGTTATGCATATTGGAGTGGATGGAGGGAAGTACCTGAAACTGATGAGCTGTATTCCAGTAGCCTCATTCCTCAAAGATGATTGTATAAAGATACAGCTTTTGCAATGCTTGTATAATTGTGAAAACCCTGTGTCTGATGTTCCTTTTATCCAGGGTATGCACAGATGAATAAAAAAAATATGGATTAAATGGTAAATAAATAATAAGTGGGATAAGGGGTAAAATAAACTGTGTAGATTGAAATACTAGTGGTCAATAAGAGGGAGGGGTAAAGGGTATGGTATGTATGAGTTTTTTCTTTTTCCTTTTTATTTCTTTTTCTTGAGTGAGTGATGCAAATGTTCTAAAATGATCATGGTGATGAATACACAGCTATGTGATGATATTGTGAGTCACTGCATATACACCATGCATGGACTGTATGTGTGTGAAGATTTGTCAATAAAAATATATTTTTTGGAAAAAAACCCGAAAAATTTTTTGCAGATATCAACAAATGATTCTAAAAGTTATATGGAAAGTCAAAGGACCTAGAAGAAGTAACAATTGAAAATAAAAGCAAAGTGAAGGACTCACATTATCTAATTTCAAGACCTACCATGAAGCTATCATAACCAAGACAGTATGGTACTGGTAACAGAATAAGCACATTTCAATGTAACAGAAAAGAGAGCCTCAAAATAAACCCATGCAAATATAGTCAATTTCTGTTTTTTACAAAGGTACAAAGATGAATCAAAGGAGAAATATAGTCTTTTCAACAACTGACATTGGAGCAAGTAGATGTCCAAATGCAAAAAAAAAATAGCGTAGGAAAACACTTCACACCTTGAAAAATTAACTCAAAATGTCCCATAGACCTAATCGCAAAATGCAAAACTATGAAATTGCTACAAAGATACAAAACAAAGAATCTATGTGATCTTGGATTTGGAGAGTCTTTAGATCTTCATCTAAAGCAAATTCATGAAAACAAATAGAAAAGTTGGATTTTATCACAAAAGCACAATTCATGAAAAGAAATTGACAAGTTGGACTTTATTAAAACTAATGACTTTTGCTCTATGAAAGATACTGCTAAGATAATGAAAAGACAAGTGATAGATGAGAAAATATTTACAAATTGCATATATGATAAAGGATTTGTATTCAAAATATATACAGAAACTTTAACATGTATCAGTAACAAGCACTCCAATTAAAATATGGGCAAAATGTCTGAACAGCTACCTCATCAAAGAAGACATAAATGGCAAATAACCATGTGAAAAGATATTCAACATCATTTGTTATTAGAGACATGCAAATTAAAATAATATTGAGACATTACTATATATCTATTAGAATGGATAAACTAAAAAAAGAAGAAGAAGAAGAATTTTAAAACATGCAAAAAGCAAAAAACAAAACTGACAATACAAAGTCCTACAATTCCTAGCAAAAATGCAGAGCCCAAGAAAGTATGATTTTTGGCTGATGAGAATACAAAATACTACAGCCACTTTGGAAGACAGTCTTGCAGTTTCTTCAGTTTCTTTTAAAACAAAATATAGCGTTATATTATCCAATAACAGGACTCCAAGTTATTTACCAAAATGATTTGAACACTTATTTCCATATAAAAACTTTCAAATGAATATTTATAGCAGCTTTAATCATAATAATAAAAAATTGGAAACCACCAAGATATCCTTCAATAGGTTAATGGTGCTAAAAAAAAAACTTTTCATGCAATTTAGGAACTCACAGCTGTCTTGAGCAATTCATGAATCAGGCAGCATCCCATCTGAAAGTATAAGAAACTCCAGGAACAGACAGGAAAAGAGAAGCTTATGTTGGGCAACTGCAGACGTAAGTGGTAAGTGTTCTGATTTGCTGATATTAAGCTTCCATTTTACTTAGGGGGAGGTGTTCACAAAGTTTATGATTACCAGTTTATGATCTAGGTTTTAAAAAGTTTGGAATGAAAACTCCTGTAGAAACTTACGGAAGTGGAAGCTTTCCCGGTGGCAGGATGCTGGGTTCATTCCTTCGGCATAAGAGTGAGGCTGTTGGAAAGAACTGGGTGTACTGACAATTCAGGCACTTCACATCACCTTAAGTGCTCTTTGAACCAATATTTCATCAGGAAAGACGGAAGGGATAAGCATTCTGTCCCGGGCACTTTGCTCAATTTTTCATTTTTCATACTTGACCTCATATGTTTCAGAATATGAACAGCATGTGAATTTGAAAATTATGCATCTCTGGGTTTATTCACTCAATTTTGACTTACTGTCATTTTCACATTTTTGAATAGATACATGGATACCAGGTCATCTCATCGACAGTGAAGTAGAGTTTGCCTTCTTTTAGGACTGTATCCCTTACAGCCAAAGAAAATATTCAGCATAGTTAACAATCATTATGTAAAAAACACCAACCAAACAGAACAGATATGGGTTCAACTTTTTGCTATGCCAGAAAATCCCTCTGGGTTTTCCCAAGGTTCTCATAATCTCCAGAGAAGGGTCCCAGTTCAAGCAAACCCTCAGGGATTGGGAACAGAAGGTTTTCACCAATCAATAGGAAAGTATTTCAAAAGTTGACCGCAGATGGAGGAAAAGTTCAGCCTTGTCTTAGTATTACAAATTCCACAACCTTATGTAACTGATTTCCCCTAATTGCACTAATCAGCAGTCTTAAAGAGAAACGACAATAAATATTAAATGAGACATGCTAAAAAATGCAAATTCATTGTATATTTTGATGTGTTCTATGAATCACAGTTAATAACATTTTTATAAACAACATTTTTAATTCATTAAAAGAACTTAGTTTGTATTTTAACAAGAAGGTACCAATCAATCTCTTTGGTGATTTCATGTAGAAAATATATTCACTTCAAAAATAGGCATGCAAGCAAATACAGGTAGCCCGAAAAAATGGCTGACATAAAATTAAGAGAAGTGCTTACATGTGAATAAATACATATGTCAGCTGAATAGAGACCCTGTAATTTGAATTATTCTGAGGGCAATTGGGAGTAATTCAAGTTCAGAGACCTCAAGTGACACCACAACTCCAAGGTACGGCAGGTAAATTCTATTCTTTCATGTTTGTTTTTACCCACTTTACTTAAATTATTCAGATATTTAATGTAAAGTTAATAAAGAATTAAGATAAGCTTTATTTTGAAATAAGTCAAAGATGACTTACTCTTCCTGAGGATAACCAGACTGTAATTAATTTTGAATATAAAATGTACTAAAGATTTAGGATAATTTTGCTTACTCCATTCATTTCACATGGCTTCATTCTCTGCCTTGTCAATTAAACAAATGAATAATATTCTTATAGAGAATGAAAAATAATAGTGTTGGAGCACTGATGAAGTGTAAAATGTGGAGAAACAACGTTTCAAAAGAGAAGAAAATGCATCAACAGAAAAAAAAGACAAACTCTAAGTTAATTAAATAAGCAAAAACAAATATGACAAGTGCTCAGGGATGTGATCAGACTATCATCTTTCACTGAGCCTCAATAATGACAGTTTTGCCCAGAAAACTTCAGTTCCACTGCGAAATAGCAAAGAATGCATTTCAGTAGGTATGAAAATCAATTTATAAATAAATCTGAAGTTAATTTGAGTTTCTAAGTTTTTAAATTATTATGGAATGCTGCAATGAAACAATCATGACACTTTGCCTACACAAGATTTCCAATAATTTGCTGTATCTAAAAAATGCTGACAAGGATTTTCCTGTGTTCATTGTTAATTTATGCCCTTGAAAACAATGTAATTATTTGCAGGGTGGCTGTAATAGAATGAAATTCATATTTCAATCTTTTAACTGCTGTGAGTTGGTCCTGTAAGTATGAAGTAATACAGTGTAATTAATAATTAAATTTACCATATTGTTTTATATTTGTAGGTCCTCAAATTATAAATACTTTTGAGGATATAGCATAAGTTAACACCTCACACACCAAAAATTGGTGGGGGGGTGTGAGAAAGAAAAATCTAGGTCTAGCATTTGTGGGTCTCATTGGAATGACTATTTTCAGACTCTATAAATTCCAGCTTGTTTTGATATTTGAGATGTTGATCAAATAGGAGGCAACAGAGAGATAGAAATGTATGTATCATATCAATGAAATAAAATTATACTTTGTGTGATCAAATATTGATGTATTAAGATTTAAGACAGTAAATATTAAATGAGCCTTATGCAAAAAATGCAAATATAGTGACTAATTGTTTTGATGTATTCTTTAAATCTCCAGCTAATAAAATTTTTATAAAGAACATTTTTAATAGCTAAATAATTAAATTTCCTCAGTCATTAAAATGTTTATTAAACATTGATGACCGAAAGGTCATAGTGACTTTATTTTAAAACATTTTCTTAATCAACCTTAAAAGAGACTAATTAATATTTCACATTTTAATTAATTTGGTTTTATTATTTTTAATGCATCATTTGGAAGGTTTTCTCATGATAAAAATAAGGGGAAAAATCATTAATCTCCATAAAATAAAAGTTCAATTGTACTTTAAAATTAGTCAGGTTGGGAGACTTACAGAAGGTATAACTTCATTTTTCACCAACTGTTCTCTGAGAACTTAGAACATTTTCCTCCTAACATTTTTGGTGACACTCCCAATAATATGTCTCAAATAAATTAATAAAGAAACAGTAAAATATTATCAATTGTCCCCACCCATATACATATACCCTAACTTTGGAAAAATGAAAAAAATTATGTGACTCACAATACTTACATTTACCACTCCTTTCTACATTACCTTTTGTCATCACCTATAACGCCACAATAAAGCAAAAATACGACTGTCTCAAAAATTATGTAAAGTATAAAAGAAAATCAGTATTTCGTAAGTATTCACAGGTGGGAGCATAATTTATTGGCATTCTGATTTGGAGTAGCCAGCTGCTTTCTCTATTATAATCTCTGTGACGTTTCTTCCCACAAACAAGAAAAAATATTATCAAATATTGTATTAAAAATTAGCTATACTTTGTCTAAATGGGTAATATAATGAGATGGAAACATAACATTATTGTGAAATAGACACCCCATAAATTAAATCAAACCTAAAAATGTGTCTGACTGATCAGCAACCATATTTCTCAATGTCTGGTGTCTAAACGTAAAAAGAAATAGGAAAAGAAAATAAGTTCTGTAACTATGATTACTTGATGGTGTTTGCCAATCTCAAGGACCAGTGGATTTTAGAGGCCACTGAAGAAGCGAATCAGTAGGCAAACAACTTAAACCAGCCACTTAAATCCATGTTTCATCATCGGACTTTCCTTCTAGTGACGTGCCTGATGCTGCACTTTGAGGGGAAGAAGAGTCAGTGAGGAAGGTAGAGTTAAGTCCAAGCTGAAAGCACCCAGCTGGGTGGACCCCAGACGGCCTAAACCTGAAACTACCACACGATGTGCATATTTACTTATGAGTGCGTTTTGTTATTTAATTTCTTAAAGTAAGCATAATCAAGGCAATTTTTCCATATTGCTGCATGTCTGAAAATTTAGTTCCAAACTGTATCTTTTCTATATTCATCAATATTTCTATATGCATAGTAATGTTTCCACTAGTATCCAAATAACCGGGAAGTGTCTAACTTATTTAAAATTCTATGAATTCATGCCGGACTTCAGGGTTATTAGTAAAACAACAAAACGTAGTGGGTAAAGATACATTGGCTGAATGATTTGGCCTTGTTTTTATGAGAGCATATACTAACAGGAAGAGCGCAGACACAGAGGAATATTTTAAACTGAACCATTTCTGAACTAGGATAAAAGAAATTATTCTAAGGCTTATTTTGCAATATTTGGATTATCCAAGTTTGTTCCATTTATTTTTTTCTTTCTGATCCTTGAACTTTGAGAGTTTTTGCATATTAAAATTCTTCCAGAAGGTGATCCAGGGAAGAGAAAAGAAAGAAAAGTGAATGCAAATAGGGTTATTTGTGGAAAGCTATCTTGCTTACGAAAAATGGTTGTGTAGAGGGTTTTACTTTATCTAGTAAAATTATATTGAAAGATTATATGTTGATTTAAATTCCCTAAGCTCCTATAATTCTAGATGAATGGTTTAATTTTGGTTATTTTCCATATTCTTTTTACTTTTAAAAAAATCTTTCCTTAACATGATTTCTCCAAACACAAATTTATAAGAAACGATAAAGCAGTCTAGGTCATGCAAGAACATATACTCACACATACACACATACACACATACAGCACCCACACACATCCATGAACATATATGCAATAGGCACACACACGCAGAAATGGACATCAGCACATCAGCACCCCAACCCCAAGTCCTTCAGTCACCTCTGTGGTACTGTAGGACTGGATGCAATTTGAAAATTCGCACTGTAAATCACCAAGTGTTATGTCATGGACCATAAATTCTGTAATTTTTTAAGCATTAGAACAAATTACCTGAACATACACAAAGAGAATGAGTTTCATAACCAGCTAAGAAAGAGGACAAAATAGTCCATAATATTTAATGAAATGCTTATTTATAATTTTTTCACAAATTACTGTGCAGAAAAGGCAACTATTGTTACATAAATAACTAGTATTAGTAACTCATCATATAATTTGATTGCACATATGAGGATAAACAGCTAGTAGGCAATGCAGAGGCAGAAAGGTTCTACTACTTTCTGAAGAACCCAGGAGCAAGAACACATCCAAATTCAGACTCTTCTACTTTCTCAGCAGCATTGAAGCGTGAGGTCATGGAGTAACATGATTCCTTCTCCTTACGCCTCAGCCTAGTAATAACATTGCAGGAGTGGCAATGTGGCTTAAATTAAGCCCGTGTGCCTTTATCAAACCTGCCATTCCCTCAGAGGAGAAAGTACTTTATATTGAAGCAGATTTTCAAGTACATTTACAACATCAACCTGTAAATGGCTAATAAACTTTCTGCATCGATCAGGATGGTTTGGCTTCCAGTAAGAAAATGCCCAGATGAAAGTAGCCTTAAAAAATAGGAATTTAATAAGAAATCCAGAGTAGAGAACTTTGCTCACTAAACAGTGTAAAGGCGAATGTGTAATCCCAGTCTTTTCAAGTGTTGAAATTTACCTCCACCTTCAACTCTGCTTATTGTCTCCAATCCAAACTTAAATGGTTCTGCAGCTCTAAAAAATAATCCATCGCGTGAGGGGAGGGTTTCTAACACTTCAGATGTTCAAACGGTTCTGGCCTTAGCACTCTGAGGCCACACTGGAGCTTTTCTGAATAAGTTATAAACTTTTCCATTTTCTTTGCAGTTTCCATAATGGTGTCATTGCTAAGGTTCCCTGTGCTCTTGCTGATCTAAGTTTTTTCTGTATTGTTTTATTACAATTTTAGTGGAGTTTTGGGAAGAAGGACGGATAAAAATGCATGGGTTCAACCAGATTTCATTGTAAATGCAAGGATATTTACGTTGTATGGGCCAAATATTCACAGAATTTTGAGTGCATAATGCCTGAAACATTTAAGAAACAACAAGTAAATGCTGATATCATTCTAACTTGCTTAGATTATTGTGCGTAGACTACACGGCTGTCAGCCTGCACAGCTCCTGGCATTTGCTGAGAACAAGCAGTGATTTATGCCAAGCTGCTGAGGAAAAATAAGTGATTGTTCATTAACTGGCAAAACTATAGGATAAGACAGGCTGACAAAACAATTTTTGTGCTGAAAATTGTGGTGTACTTATTTGCAGGGTTGGCATAAATTATCTTATTTCTTCAAGGTGCAAACTATAGATAGCAGGAGACCATTAGATGTCATGCCAGTGACTGGCCAACAGAACAATTCAGAATCTTCAGGGATTTTTTGCGTCAGGATCATTAATTTGGGTTTCCCAGTGTGTAGTTCATTCCTAAGAAAAATCTCAAGTCGGTTCTGACCATTTTGAATGGGAAAACAGTCAATGTTGAAAATAGCGATCTGGTTGTCTATTTGCTACTCTTTAGAAGGAAATTTACATTGTACATAAAACTAATGTATTTACCTCTGATGGGAAGCAAGAGCAGCATGAATTTGAGGAGATGTTTTGTTCAGTGTTCACTATCTTTATTTGGCCCACACTAATTTAGAATGGAAGTTTTAGATGGCAAAAATAAAACTTGCAAACTCAGTTTTTCAAATGTTCAGTTAAGTACTTTTTTTTACCATACTTAGAAAGGAATGATAATATGTGGTAAAAGTGATCAAAATAATTGAAATATGAGGACATTATAATTGCAATTTAACATACTAATGGAAGGTATAAGAATTAAAGTTGTTCCACCCTATAGTAATATACCATCTCACACAGTAATAAGGGCATTTGGACGTTACCATTAATTAGAAAATGAATATAGATTGTATTGCAAATTAGATTAAAAGGAATCTTTACTCCAAATTGAATATTAAAAGTGTTCTTAAGGTAATTTCATCTTATGATAGATAGCAATAATTCTAAACATGATTCTACTTAAAATGTTTTAGATAATAATACAAATTTCCATTTTATTTCTTCATCCCTTAATACAAAAGGGATGAAACATCTGGGTGAATACAGATGAGAGATCGCTGGATGTGGCACTCACTGAGTTTTCTATTGAGATGTATGGGCTATGTCTTGGTTTTTGTTGGAAGAATGAACTCTATTGCAGTCTTTTACCTTATGAATAATTCTTCATTCAATTCAGGCCCTACTGTCTAGTTTTTCCTTTCGCATGGGCAGGCACTGGGAATTGAACCCTGGTCTCCAGCGTGTCAGGCGAGAACTCTGCCTGCTGAGCCACCATGGCCCACCCCCTAACCATCTATTTTATCTCCACAAGTCTCAAGTCTCTCCTCATAGCTCCCCCCCAGTCACACAGGCCATTCTTAGTTCTTTTACCAGTTGCTGTCTGCCACTGTACAACAACACAGTAAATTCAACAGCTCTTTCAAAGTATCACCAAAAGCATGTTCCAAAATAATGGCTAAGAATGTTCAGTAACAAAAGCTCAGTTTAGACATTGCTTCTTAAATAAATTGCACTTGCTTTTCTCATCAGGCAATATTAATTAATGCCTTGATTCTTTCATAAACCCAATAATAGCAAATTGAGTTATGTAATTTAGATCATTTTGATAGATTAAGAATTTTTATCTACGTCCAACTCTATTAGTAACCCATTTTGTGACCCTAGAAAGTTATTCATAAATACATACCTTAAATAGTCACTTTGTAAAATCAGAAAATAAAGAAATATATGACATGTCATCAACTTTGTCTAATAAAGCCCACATTGGGAATAAAGAATTAAAGTTTTATTAGGTTTATCAGATGATTTATTTACTTCGTCAGTTCAAGGTATGTGCTATTGTGAATTATGAATTTACATCATTTCTCGTAAATATGCATGATTTGGTTTTGAGTTACATGAATACACAGGGAGAATAAGGAGGAAATACTTGGGATATATATATAAAAAATAGCACATCTTCACAATCTAACAAATCATTAAGTAAAATGGCTCAGACTCCCCATATTCATAAAATGTGAGTGACTTGCTTTATTCATTTTGAAGCTTTTTTCTTTGGGAAGATAACTGATTTTATTCTTAAGTGTATATTCATCATTGAATTTTTCCTTAAGCTAAATATATAGAGAATATAACAAGGAGATTTATGATAATAGATCATTTTCTTTAGAAGCGAGATGGAATCTGTTTATTACTAACCATTTATAAAGACTGTCAGTTTGTTTCATCTTCCAAGAATAGATAAATTTTTCAGCATGACATAAATCAGCAGTAAAAATTATGGTGTTTTACTTGGCTTACTGATTTTTAAAGGAAGACTAATCCTTAAAAATCATGTGATTAGGATATAAAAAGTTTGGGAGAGCAAAGTGTTTTTGAAAATCCTGACTTGTTGCATACATTTAGAAAACAATTCTCTGTCAAGCTTTGGTTACTCCAGTTCACCCGCCTCCTCCTACAAAATGCATTCTCTTATCCCCTTGACTTCCGATTTCAAATGGCTCTCTCAGCCCCTGTGGGTCCTTCTGGCTTCTGACTTGCTGAGCACCTCATGGGAAGGACTCCAGTAACTAATAAGACCCACCTTGGAGGCGGAGTCACATCTCCATCTAATCAAAAGGTCACAGCCACAAGTGGGTGTGTCACATTTCCATGGAAACAACCTAATTAAGAGCTTCTACCTTACAATATTGAATCAGGACCATGGAACATGTCTGCCCCCAAAACATTGGATTAGGATGGAAAGAATATGGCTTTTCTGGGGTACACAACAGTTTCAAATCAGAACAATGAGTTAAAATTTAATTAAAATAAAACAAAATCAAATACGTGTGTGGATTGAGATGAATTTTACCAAATACATACATACTTGTAAATACAAACTCAGTCCTCAATCAAGTAAATGGTGATCTTATTTCCATCTCTATAGATTATTTTTGCCTGTTCTAGAACGTCACATAAATAGAATCACGGCATGTTTATGTTATTAATCTTGCCTTCTTTCACTCTACCAACAGTATTTCAAGATTCATCCATTTTGTTACACATATCAGACGTGTATTCCTTTCTATTGCTTTGTGTATCCAATTGAATGAATATGCCACAATTGGTCATCAAGTCACCAGCTAATGCATACACGGACTATTTGCACTTAACCACTTTTGAACAAACTGCTATGAACATGTACAAGTGGTTGCACTTAACCACTTTTGAACAAACTGCTATGAACATGTACAAGTGGTTGTAAAGACATGTGTTTTTATTTCTTTTAGGTAAATACCTAAGAGTAGTTGGCAAAGTGACTGTACCATTTAGGATTCCCTTAAAAAATGTATGAGAATTCCATTTGCCCGACATCCAAACCAACACTTTTCATTGTAAGTCATTTTGACTTTAGCTGTTAGAGTAGGTGTGCAGTGTTAAATCATTGTATATTATTGTGCATGTCCCTGTAAACTAAAGATATTGAGCACACTTTGCTCATTCTTACTTTGTTGTTTGTCTTTTTTAGAACTTTTTATATTTTGAATGCAAGCACTTTGTCAGAAATAGGTAATATGAATATTTTCTCTCAGCATTTGGCTTAGCTTTTGGTGGCTCTGGAGGAGGATGTTTTAGTGACGTCCAATTTATTGATCTTTTTATTTCACAGTTTGCACTCGTCTCATTGGCTGACCCCTAGAGAATCAGCCTGTTTCCTACTAGAAATTTTAGTCTTTGGTTTTATAGTTAGGTCTATGATTCATTTTGAGTTAATTTTCATATGATATAAAGTAGGCCCTGAAGCTCATTTCTTTTCCGTATGGACATCTAGGTACTCTAGCACCATCCAAGTACTCTAGATGCCATCGTCCCATGTTCATTTACCTTGGGGCCTTTGTTAAAACCAAGTGGTCACTTATGGGCATCTCTTATCCATTCTGTTCTGTCACTTGATCTATGCGTCAGCCCTTTTTTTAACAAGACACCTTCTTGAATTCTGAAGTGCTATACTATGACTTAAAATCAGGTAACACTAGCCTTCAACTTTGTTCTTCTTTTAAAATTGTTTTGGCTGTATTGTATATTTTACATAAATGTCTGAGTCAGCTATGTAGATAGCACGTTGTTTGCAAATTGAGGCCGTAATACTTCTTCAATTCCAATCTGTATGACTAAATTATATCGCTTGCCTTCTTGCACTGATTTGAAGTTTTGGTACAATATTGAATACAAGGCTTGGGAGCAAACATCCTTACATTGTTACTGATTTAAGAGATTAGCATTCAGTCTTTCACCTAAAATATATTTTAATATGATAGTATCTGTAGATTTTTAAATGTTACTCACATGAGTTTGGATAAATGTCCTTCTAGATTTTTTATCAAGAATGGGTGGTGAATTTTATTAAATGCTTTATCTGCATAAATTGAGATGACAGTGTTCTATTTTTCACATTATTATCTTTAAGTGGTTGTGCCAGTTTGAAGCTATTATGTACCCCAGAAAAGCCATGTCCTTTAATCCTCATTTAATATTGGAATCTTTTTCATTGTTCTCATGGAGATGTGACCCACCCAATATGGTGGCAACTTTTGATTAGCTGGTTTCTATTGAGATGTGTCTCCACCCATTCAAGGTGAGGTTGCTTACTGGACCCCTTTAAGAGGGAGCCATTTTTTTGTTAATTTTTTTAAATTTATTTATTTTTTTAAACATATCATAAGGAAGGTGTTAAAACTGGTGTAATAGCTCAATAGAATAAGTACTCCAGATTTGAGGAGGGATGAAGAGGGAGATGTTCAGAACCCTTTGCCAGAATCCCCTCAACTTGATCATAGCGGATTAATGACGTGCTTTGTGGTGGATTAATGACATGCTTTGTGGATGTGCTTAGTCGATGACACCAGCTTGATGGATCTTTCTTTCTGCACCAAATCCCACTGAGTTATCTGGCCCCCGACGCTGACAAAGAACCATTAAGCAAGGAGCACTGGCACCATCCAGGGTGATGCTCTCCAAGCGATTGACCAACCGATCAGGTCTTGGAGCTGCCACAGCTTTTGGGCCTTGGCAGCCTCTCCAAACACTACAGGCACTATACTTGCAAGGCGCTGATTAAGAATCACTGAGAATTTCACCTCATCTCCTGCCTATAGTTCAGTGCCACCCTGAACATCTTTCATGTGGAAAAAGAGCTTCTTGCCATTTTTTACTTCATAGTTAATGATGCCAAACTGTTTCACACACCCCACTGTAGCCCTACACCGAGGTGTGATGTGACAGGCCATGGTCTGTGCATTTTGGCCCAGGACACACACTGGAACTTGACACACTCCCCTTTATGTAGGCAATCCCTTTTGTTGAAGACCCCAACCATGCCCAATGGATAGACCTCACCTTCCAGATGCCCTCCTCCATGATCCAAGTCGTTCCCTGGGACTCAGTTTGGGCTGGATCAACACTCCTCAGGGGGCAAATGACTTTACCAGAGTAGGTGGTGGGATCAACTTCCTTGGGATTGCCATCCACTGAATGCGCTTTGCTCACCTTTCTGTACTGACCTTGTTGCCTCAGCCTTTGGACAAGCTGTACTCCACCATGTCCCCCAGTTCCAGACTTCGACATCACCTGAGAGCTCACTGTGCAGGAAAAAGATTTCCTTACCATGATTGGCTGTTTCAATAAATCCAAAACTATCAGAGTTTCCACATAACTTAAGAGCCTTTGGAACTGGAATTATGATCTAAAAGTCACACACAAGTGGCAATCTCCGGCCCAGAACTCTGTCATTAATACTAAACTCAACCTTATTTCTTATTTGAGGAGAAGTAGATCCTTCCACATCCTTGGCTGGAAAAGTAATAGTCAGTTTGACCTCACAATGATTATAAGCAATAATGCCGTCCTCAGACTCCTTCTCTTTGCCTTTATTCGGACTAGTGGTTTTGGGATCGGAAAAAGTGGCTTCTTTTTCTGAAGTCCCCAGGAAATGATGATCTGAGTGGGAATGGAATGAAACCATGCCCTTGGGAAGTTTTTTAATCCTAATAGCATGATTTCTTTGGACAGAGAGCAGATCAGGAGCTTCAGTAAATGCTACCTCATCTGCAACATGGAGTCGATTCTCATTGAGAAGTCCACTGATGGGGAAGAACATGCGATCATCACTATCCGCACACTTGATGAAACCAACACCATCTCTCATGGCAGCAATCACACCCACTTCTCTGACTTCATTTGTGAACCGAAATGCATTTGATAGAACTTCTATGTTGGGTACTCATTCTGGTTTGTCACATCAGTCTTTTGAAATATTAAACCTAACGTGGTCACCTTCCAGTAGGGTCACCTTGGATTTTGTTACTTTGTCTCCAAAGGGAAGTTCTTTAGGAATCACAAAGTCAACTTTGATGTGTCCTGGCAATGAGTCTTTCTGGTTTTTATTGGGTACTTTTGGGATCACTTTGGTTACAGTTCCTTCAAAATGTTCAATGCTGATATCCTCAAAAAATGACTGTTCCTTGAGGCAGTAGCCTGATGTCTGTTACAACTCCTTTACCAATTCTGTTCTTGATTGTGAACTCCTCACCATCTCCAGGATGTAAGGTTTCTAGGCCACCCTTAAATTCACTCTAGCAAAAGAATATCTCTTTTACAACATCTCCTCTTTCAATAAAGCCAGATGCCTCCTTCATGGCACAAACTTGTTTCTTTTTCTACAGCATAATATTATGAGCACTTGCAGCACCAGCATGTTTATTTGTTATCAATTATAAACTTCAGAGGTATGAATCAGATAAAACACTTCTTGTCCATCAATTTGTTCTTCAGGGATGATTTCTGGTTTTATCTTCACCAGTTTAACATCAATGGGTTTCCCGGTCTGCCAGTCAGATGATACTTCAAATTCAGCATCATCTCCTACTTTTCGGTCCCACAGGTTGCCATTATACTGTGAGTAGTGGAAGAAAAATCTAGCTTGATGTTCTGAACACTGAATAAATCTGTAAGAGGTTAGCAGATTTTTGATAATCCCAGTTTCACGCAGTGCTGCTGACATACCACTGGGGTACCCATTGTGTCCATTGTTGTGGAGAAGGTTTAGATTAATGCTCATCTCACAGTGATAAACAAACATTATTGCACTTTCAGTTGAATTTGCTGATTCTTCTTTTTCAGCATGTTTCAAAGAATGAAAGCTGGTCATATTTTTTTTAAAAGTGAGAGAAAATTGTCTATCAAGCTAATAAAGAATACAAGTGCTGCTTCACTGACCAATGTCACAAGTAAACAAGACCACTAGCAGCATTGAGAAGTGCTCTTTCAAAGCTATTGAGTAGGCACAAACTTCTTGTTTCAGATCAAGTGTCATGTCTTCAACTTAAGTGTACTCTTCATTGGTCTTGTTAGTTGTTATGACATCTGTTCCTGGCCTGATCTGAAATTGAAGGAGCAGCTTCAGGTGGTAAAGTCTGTTCTGTTCAACACCCTCTCTCCAGCACTGCCATAAGCAGCAGGGCCCAGTACATAAGAGGGAACCACTTTTGAAAAAGTTTTAGAGCCACCAGAACCAACAGAGCCAACAGAACAGACAGAGCCCTGGGGGAGTGACTGAGGCAGCCTGGAGAGAAAGCTAGCAGACCATTGCCGTGAGCCTTCCTACCTGAGAGAGAAACCCCAAACATCATCAGCCTTCCTGAACTAAGGTATCTTTTCCTGGATGCCTTAATTTAGAATTTTGATAGCCTTGACTTAATTTTTACATTTTCATGGCCTTCAAACTGTAAATTTGCAACTTAATGAATTTTCCTTCATAGAAACCATTCCGGTTCTGGTATATTGTATTCCAACAGCTTGCAAACTATAACACTGGTTAATAACATTAATTCCTTTTCAAGGAATAAATCAACCATCGATTACTGGGAACAATGCCATGTAGCCATGTGGTACTACCTTTCCACATATAGTGGAATTTAGTTTGTTAATATTTGTATGAATATTTGTGTCCATTTTCAGGACTGATGCTGCTTTGTACTTTTCTTTTTTGTAATTTATTCCTTTACTTTTTTTTCTTTTCTTTGCACGGGCAGGCACCAGGAATCGAACCCGGGTCTCCAGCATGGCAGGCAAGAACTCTGCCTGCTCAGCCACCGTGGCGCATCCTACTTTACTTTTGATTTTAACACCATGCTGGACACATGAAAGAGTTAGTAGATGTCCTCTTCCCTCTGATGAATTCTTTAGTATTGGTTTTGTTTTTGTTTTTGTTTTTTTCAGAAATCACCAGTGGAGCCATCTTAGCCAGGATTTTTCTTTGTTGGAAAGTATTTAATTACAAAGTCAATTTCTTTAAATTATATAATCCATAAAACTTTTGGTTTTATCTTGAATCATTTTGGAATTTTGTGCCTTGTAAGTGTTTTACTAAATTTCATCTAAGTTTTCAAATTTTTTGATAGATTTATCATAATATTTCACTATAATCTTTTCAATGTCTGCAATCTGTAGGTCTGTAAACACTCATCTTTTTTATTTACTACCATCTATTTATTTTGGTTATAATTTGCTTTTCTTTTATAGATTTTTAATTTGGAAATTTAGATAATTTTAACCTTTCTTCTTTTTAAAGTATTGGAAATATAAATTTTCATATTCATTGATTGAGCTATATTGCACAAGTTTTATTATGTTATATTTCATGATCTTTCTATTCAAATTTTTTCTAGCATGGTTTGTTATTTTTTCTTTGATGTATCAATAATTTAAAAGTATGCTGTTTAATTCCAAATAATTGGAAATATTCCAGATATATTTGTATTAATTTCCAATTATATATGTTTTCTTCAAAGGACACATTTTCCATTAATTTAATCCTTTTGATTCATCAAGACTTGTTTTATGGCCCTGCACATAGGGCCATAAATATTTTGTGACTATTCCATTTTAATTTCCCAAGAATGTGTACTCTGCAGTTGTTAAATATAGAGTTCTACTAGTTTTTATTATTGAGTTGCTTGGAAATCTTCTTAAAGTCCTCTATAGTCTTACTAATTTTCTGTGTACTGTGTACTTTTTTGTTAAGAGAGAAACATCAAAATCTTCCATATTACCCTTATTTCTTCATTTAGTTTGAAGCACTCTTATTATATACACATACATTTAAATTTATTGATGAGTTGATATTTTACCATAAAGAAATATCTCCTTTAAGGCTGCTATTATTCCTTGACCTGAAGTCTACTTCAGATATTAAACAGTCTCTACAACTCTGTAATGGCTATTTTTGCACGTTATAACTTACCATCCTTTTACTTTCTACCCATCTATTTTCACTTAAATTCCATGCCTTTTTAATAGCATACGTGCTGGTTTGAATCTACTATGTACCCCAAAAAAGCCTATGCACTTTTAATACACCCCTCTTGGGTAGATCTAACGTGGGTGGGGCCTTCTGCTTAGGTTGTCTCCATGGAGATGGGACCCAGCCCATTCAAGGTGGCTCTTAATCCCCTTGTAGGAGTCCTTAATCAGAGGATAAATGGCAGAGAGCTTTAGAGAGAGAAAAGAAAGTGTCTTGAGAGAAGCTAAAAGATAAAAATGTCCGTAGAAGCTCAGAGACTTTTTGGAGAGAAAGACCAGAAGACATCACCATTCGCCTTTCCATGTGGCAGAGGAAGCCCAGATGCCAGCAGCCTTTCCTCTGAGAAGGTATCTTTCTCTTGACTCCTTAATCGGGCATTTTCAGGGGCTTAGAACTGTAAATTTATAACCTAATAAACCTCATTGCAAAAGCCTACACATTCCTGACATATTGCATTCTGGCAGCTTTAGCAAACTGAAATAGATTTTGGTACCAAAATAGTGAGGTGTTGCGATTTGCAAATACCAAAAAATGCTGTAACAGCTTCATAAATACATAAGGGGAAGATTCTGAAAGAACTGTGAGAGGCTTGAAGGGAAAGGCCTAAACTGCTTTGAAGAGAATGTTGTTAGAAATATGAATGCTTAAGAGGCTTCCGGTGTGGCTTAGCCAGGAATGATGAATGTGTCATCATCAGCTTTAGCAAAGTGAAACAGCATGTATTTGGAGTTTCCTTTGTATTTATATGTAAACACATATTTACCCAATTTGGCACTTTCCAATCATTTTAATATACACATTATCTATTTGGAATCATTCTCCTTCAGCCTAATGTATTTTCATTAAAAAAAATTCAGTACAGGTCTGGTGGAAGTGATACATCCTGTTCTTTGACTCTGATATATTGCCAAAAATTTCACACTCACACATAGCAGATAATTCTGCTAAAAAAGAAAACCAAAAAAATCTTGCAAGCCCATCACCCAGCCAGTCTTAAGTTATATTTGCTGTATAATACACAGCAGTTTAAGAATTCTAATTAATTTACCCCCTCTCCAGTTGATTGGCATTTATTTATCTCCTTCTTTCACCCCAGCAAATATTAATATAATGAACATTCTTATGAATACCTCCTTGTGCATATTAGTGTTGACTTCTCTACATTATATAACTAAAAGTGAATTGTAAGACCAATGCTTAGGTAAGCATTCTCAATTGCAAATTCATTGTCTAATCGATTTCAAGGCAGTTATATCAATTGTACTCACCCTTCAAATGATTGTGGGGAATCAATATCCAGAATTTCTACAATATATTAAGTTAAATGTCTTGTTTGCACATATAATACATGCAAAGAAACAGGAAAATGTGACCCAAACACAGAAAAGGGGAATAAAGGCAGGTGGTAGTTAGTATAAACTGCTGTTGAGAAGATGCACATGATGGAATCAGCACAATAAAACTTCAAAGAAGCTATTCTAAAGTGTTCAACAAACTAAAGGGAATCATATCTTAAAAATAAAGTAAAATATGATGAAGGGTGGGACACCGTGGCTCAGCAGGCAGAGTTTTTACCTGCTATGCTGGTGACCCAGGTTCGATTCCTGGTGCCTGCCCATGCAAATAAATAAATTAATTAATTAAAAAATTTGATGAAAATGTCCCATCTAATAGGAAATGTCAATAAAGAGTTAGAAATAATTTTAAATTATCAAATGGAGTAAAGGTTACAATATTTAAAATTTAAAAATTTCCTTAGAGAAGACCAACAGATTAGAGCTGGCAGAAGAAAAAATCAGAAAGCTTGAAGATATTTCAATATATGTTATGTAATCTGAAGACCAGAAGGGAAAAAAATGATTCAGAAAAATGAACAGAGTCTCAGAGAAATGTGGGTCACCATCAGTCACATCAACATTCACAGACTAGGAATACCAGAAGGAAAAGTTCACAAGGAGAGGAGAGAAAGAAATGGGCAGAAATATTATTTGAAGAAATAATAACTAAAAATTCCACATATTAGAAAAAAAATTTAATCTACACATCCAAGAAACTCAAAGAACTCCAAGGAGGATAAACACGAAGAAATCCACAGCCAGAGACATTGTAAAAATTAGGAAGCTGAAAATTAAGCTAAAATCTCAAAAGTATTAAGAAAAAAGATTTATCACATATTAGGGAACCCCAATAAGTTTAACAGTTGCTTCCCATCAGAAACAATTTAGAGCAGTGTTTTAGTTTGTGAAAGCTGCCAAAATGCAATACACCAGAAATGCATTGGCTCTTATAAAAAGAACTTATTGAGTTATAACTTTACAGTTCCTTAGAGGAAAGCCAACTTTCTTTCATCTGGGTTTCTTTGTTACTTGGGAAGGCACACGGCAATTTCTGATAGACCTCTCTCCAGCTCCTGGGTTCAAACGCCTTTCCCAGGTGGTTCCTCTCTGCATCTCCAAATGTCTGGGCCTATGTTGGCTCTGAGCACCGAACTGAGGTGCGCTGGTCTCTCTTCTGACCTCTTTCTTTCAAGCCTCTGGCTAATTTAACTAAACGTCACTCTCTGTGGAAGGTACAACCTATAGCTGACTGCAGATACAATCAGCCATAGATGAATTCCACATGCTGATGATTTAAGTCCACTGCAACTGACCAACTGGGCTCCATCACCTGACACCTGAACTAACTACCATGGACAGAAAGAATGTGGTGATAAAGTAAAAACCTGTCAACCACAAAGCTTAAGTCCAGCAGAACTGTCTTTTACACATGAAGGCCTATCTAATAAGGGCATTCCAAGTTAGACAAAACTGAGAGAATTGACTGCTACCAGACTTGCCATAGGAGAAATACTAAAGAAGTACTTTCAGGCTGAAAGCAAGTTACACCAGCAAATTATTTTTAAAACCACATCCTAAAAACAAAGTATGCTAGGCAAGGTAATTATAAAGGTAATTATAACTAACAGTATAATTATACATTTCTTCTTCTTTCTTATATTAATTGATTTATGAATAAATTGCTTAAAACTACATATATATTGGGCTTATGACATTTTGAAATGCAATGTATAGAGAGAATAACAGCATAAAGGAGGTGGGTAGTAGTAAAGTTATGTTGGAGTAAGTAAATGACATCAGAGATCATTCAAATACACAGGAGATAATGAAGTTATCATAAATTATAAGTTACCATAAGAAGGCCAATATAATGAATTCTATAAATATGAATTTGCTATCCAGTCTTCCATCAACTTTTTAAAGACATAAGACTTCATAAAGTAATACTAACAATACATTGTTGTATTTATAAAAAATATGCATATAATATGTAAGATAATGATAGCAAAAATGGGGGTGAGAGGGAATGGAGTTATATGAAAAAATTTTGTAAATTGTACGTAATTAACATAAGTAAGTAGATATCATATGTTAAGATGTATTTTATAAGCTTGAGAGCAACTAATCAGAAAGTAACTTAAAAATATAAGAAGAGCATAAATAATAATTTGAAAGAATGCATAGAAAAATAACAGACATTATGGAAACAAAAAACACTATAGATGAAATTTAAAATATATTGGAGACACACAACAACAGATTTGAAGAGGCAGAAGAAAGGATCAGTGAGCTAGAAGAAATGTCAAATGAATTTGAACAGACAAAAAAAATAGAGAAAAAATGAAAAAAATTGAGCAGGTTCTCAGGAAAATGATTGACAACACAAAGCGTGCAGACATATGCATCATGAGTATCTCAGGAGGAGAAGAGAAGGGAAAATGGCCAGGAAGAATATTTAAAGAAACAATGGCTGAAAAAATCTGAACTGTTATAAAAGACAAACTATGTAAATCCAAGAAGCCCAACATTGCCCAAACAGAATAAATCCAAATAGACCCACTCTATATCATAGTAATCAAATCATCAAAAACCAAAGAGAAGGATAAAATTCTGAAACAATAAGAAAAAAACAATTCAACACATACAAAGGAAGCCACAAAGAGTAAGTGCTGTTTTTTTCATCAGACACCATGGAGGCAGAAGGCACTGGTATGATATATTTAAGATACTGAAAAAGAAAAACTGTCAGCCAATCAAGAAAGCCAAAATTTGGTTCTTTGAGATGAGTAAAATCAGTAAACTCTTAGCTAGATTGACAAAGACGAAAGATAGAAGATGCAAACAATTAAAATTAAAAAATGAGGGGGGGACACATTAGTTCAGATGCCACAGAAATTAAAACAAACAAACAAACATAAGGTTACTATGAACAACTGCATGCCAACAAACAAGATGACTTAAATGAGTTGGACAAATTCCTACAAACACACAAAAACCTATGGTGAATCAAGAAGAAATAGAAGACCTCAAGAAACCAATTACAAGTAAAGAGATTGAGTCTGTCATAAAAAACCTACCAACAAACAAATATTTAGGACTGGATGGTTTCACAGGCAAATTTTACCAAGCATTCCAAGAAGAATTAACACCATTCCTGCTCAAACTCTTACAAAAAATTGAATAAAAGGAAATACTATCTAACATTAATATGAAGCCAAAATCACCCTAACCAAAAGCTGGATAAAGATACCACAATTAAAGAAAACTTTAGACTAAACTCTCTAATGAATATAGATACAAAAATCCTCAACAAAATAATTACAAATCAAATCCAGCTGTATATTAAAAGAACTATACAACATGACCAAGTGGGTATTGTGTATTCCAGGCACACAAGCATGGTTCACACAAGAAAATCAATTAATGTAATACACCACATTAACAAAGTAAAAGAAAAAAAAACACAGGATCATCTCAACTGATGCAGAAATGGCATTTCACAAAATTCAGAACTGTTTCATAATAAAAAAACATTTCAAAAGGTAGGAATTGAAGGAAACTTCCTCAATATGACAAAGGGTATATATGAAAAACCCACAGCTAACATCATACTAATGGTGAAAGACTAAAAGCTTTCTCTCTAAGATCCAGGCTAAGACATGAAAACCCATTATCACCTCTGCTATTCAACATTGTGCTAGAAGTTCTAGCTAGAGCAATTAGGCAAGAAAAAGAAATAAAAGCTTTTAAACTGTAAAGAAAGAAGTAAAACTTTCACTATTTGAAGATGACATGATTCTATATTTATATATATGTATCTCCTGAAAAAATGACCACAAACTACTTTAATAAATGAGTTCAACGAAGTGATAAGATACAAGATCAACACGCAAAATTCAGTAATGTTCCTATACAATACTAATAAGTTATCCAAGATGGTAATAAAGAAAAAAAATTCCATTTAAAATAGCAAATAAAATAATCAAATATATAGGCATAAATTCAACCAAGTATGTAAAGGACTTGTACAAAGAAAACTACAGAACATTGTTAAAAGAAATCAATGAAGACTGCATAAATGGAAAGACATTCTGTATTCATGAACTGGAAAGCTGAATGTCATTAAGATGTCAATTCTACCCAAATTGATCTACAGATTCAATGCTATACCAATCAAAATCCCAACAGACTACTTTCAAAAATCAAAAAGATAATTATTTGGAAGGGTAGAGGGCCTCAATTAGCCAAAAATATCTTGAAAAAAAAAAAAGAATGAAGTGGGATGTATCATGTTTCCTGACTTTAAAGCATGTTATAAAGCCACAGTGTTCAAAAAAGAATAGTACTGGCATAAAGATAGACACATTGATCAATGAAATCAAATTGAGACCTTAGAAATAGGCTCTTGGATCCATAGTCAATTGATTTTTTGACAAGGCTCCAAAGTCTACCATAGTCCACTATAGTGGGACAGAATAGTCTCTTCAATAAATGGTGTTGGGAGAACTAGATATTCATCACCAAAAAATGAAAGAGGGTCCCTAGCTCACACTCTATATAAAAAATTAACTCAAAATGAATCAAAGACTTAAATATAAGAACCAGTACCACAAAACTCCTAGAAGAAAATGTAGGGAAACATCTCCAAAATCTTGTGATAGTCAGTAGTTTCCTAGCCTTTATACCCAAAGCACAAGCAGCAAAAGAAAAAATAGATAAATGGGAACCCCTCCAAATCAAATACTTTAGTGCTTCAGAGGGCTTTGTCAAAAGGGTGAAAAGGCAACCAACTCAGTGGGAGAAAATATTTGGAAGCCACATCTGATAAAATTTCATTATTTCATAATAAATAATGAAATCCTACAAATAATAAAGAGACAAACAACCCAAAATAAAAATAACGCAAACATCATGAAAAAAACATTTTTTTCCAGAGAGGAAATACAGATGGCTAAAAAGCACAAGGACATATGCTCAGTTTCATTACCTATTAGGGAAAGGCAATCAGAACCACAATGAGATATCATCTCATGCCTACTAGAATGTCTGCCATTAAATGAACGGGCAATTGCAGGTGTTGGAGAAGATGTGGAGAAATTGAAACACTTACTCACTGCTGGTGGGAATGTCCAATGGTACAGCAACTGTGGAGGACAGTTTGGTGGTTCCTTAGGAAGCTAAATAAAGCATTGTCTTATAATTCAGGCAGTCCCACTTCTTGGAATATACCCAGATTTGAAAGCAGGGATGTGAGTAGACATTTGGACACTGATGTTCATAGCAGCAGTTTTCACAATTGCCAAAAGATGGAAACACGCCAAGTGTCCATCAACAGAGGAATGGATAAAACGCGGTATACTCATATGATGGAATATTATTCAACAGTAAGAAGGAATCAAGTCCTGAAGCAGGCGACAACATGGATGAACCCTTAGAACATTACGTTAAGTGAAATAAGTTAGACACAAAAGGACAAATATTGCATGATCTCATTGATATTAACTAATCATAATGTGTAAACTCATAGACAGAAAACATAGATTAGAGGTTCCCAGGATGTAGAATGAGACTAAAGAGTGCTTAATATGTGCAGAAAGCCTAAGGAGGTTGAACTTACTTTTGGAAACAGACAGAGGTAACAGTAACACGTAATTGTGAGAAGAATTACCAGTGCCGAATGGTGCGTGAATGTGGTGGGAAGGGGACACTTAGAGCCCATGCATGTCATCAGAACAAATATTTGAGGCTTTTTTAACATGGGAATGTGTATCACCGTGAACCTTGTGGTGGACAATGTCTGTGACTAACCAAATATATATAAAAAAAACTTCTAAAACTGGATTAAATGTGTGACACTGTTATAAGGAGTTAATAATAGAGGGTAAAAGGGAAAAATGTACCTATTACAAACTATGGACTACAGTGCACAGTAAATGCCTCCACCGACAGTAGCACATGTGCCACACCAATACTATGGGTCAATAAAAGGTGGTGATAAAGGATATAGGAGGATTTGCATTTTCTTTTTTACTTTTATTTATTTTATGGAGTAATGATAAGGTTCTAAAATTGATCATGGGGATGTATGCACAACTATGTGACGGTGGTCTGAGCCAGTGCTTGTTTAATTCAGAGGTTTGCATGGTGTGTGACTCCATCTCAATAAAATCACATTTAATAAAAGCCATGTTGAAATGCCACTTCCACCAACAGGAATAGTTATTTAAAAAAAACTAAAATAAGGGCTGGAGAAGACGTGGAGTAATTGGAGTTCTGATACATCAAATAGTGGAAATGTAAAATTGTGCGTATACCATGGAAAGCAATATGGAAGTTCCTAAAAAATTTAGATGTAAAATTAACACATACCCAGCAATTTAACTTTTCTGTGTATACCCAAAGAATGCAGTAACAATGTCTCAAACAGATCCCTATATCCCAGTGTTTATGCCAACACTATTCACAATAAAGAAAAGGTAGAAGAAACCCATATGCCCATCAACACATGAATGGATAAACAAGGCACTGTACATGCACACAAAGGAATATTATTCAGCATTAATGAAGAATGGAATTCTGAGCGACGCCACAACATTGAAGAACCTTGAAAATATTATACTCACTGAAATAAGCACGGCACATGAGGGCAAATATTGTATCACTTATAAGACATGACTGAAAAGGGCAAAGTTAATGAAATTAGAAAGATTAGAGGTTACCGGGTAATAGGGTTAGATAAGAGGAAGTATGCGTTCAGTGGACATGGAGCATTTATGAGTAAAATTTATAATTACAAAACACCCACAGCTAACATAAAACTTAATGGTGAAAAACTGTATATTTTCTTGCTAAGATAAATAAACAAAAATACCCCACAGGGACATACATTTTAGCCACTTCTATTCAACATTGCATTGCAGGTTCTAGCCAGGGCAATTAGATAAGAAAAATGAACAAAAAAATCATCCAGTTTGGAAAGGAAAAATAACACTGTCTGTGTGCAGATGGAACTATATTGCATAGAAAATATCTTAAGGCATCCATTCATAAAAACCTGTTACATATAATAAATAAAGTTTATGACGTTGAGGATAAAAGATCAACATGCAAAATTTGGTGATATTTATTTAAAACAGCAAGAAATGATCAGATAATGAAATTAAAGAAGCAATTTCATTTACAACAGAATGGAAAATAATAAAATACTTAGGAATAAATTTAACAAAAGAAGTGCAGGACTTGTACATGAAAATTACAAAATATTGCTGAAAGAAATTAAAGGTTTAAATGAGTAGAAAGATAACCCAGGTTAATAAATTGGAAGATAACATTATTATGATGGCAAAACTCACCAAATTTATCTAAGATAGAACAAAATTCCTTTCAAAGTTCCAGCTGATTTACTTTCAGAAATTGAGAAACTAATGTTTTGTCTTATATGGAAATTCAAGGAATCCCAAATAGCCTAAACACTCTTGAAAACAAACAAGTTGCAGGACTCAACCTCTCAAAGAGAAAAAATGATAAACCTGACTTTGTCAAAGTTAAAAATTTTTGTGATTCAGAGAACATTAGCAAGAAAATGAAAAGATAACCCATAAAAAGGGAAGAAATAATTACAACTCATAGCTGATAAGGGCCTTTTATCTTTAGTTATATAGGACCCTTTTTATGCAACAACAAAAAGACAACATGATTTTTAAAAATAGGCAGAGGATTTAATGAGAAATTTCTTCAAAGTGTATGTATAAATAGAAAATAAGCACATGAAAATATGAACAACATACAGCCATTCTTAGAGAAATGCTAACCAAAACAATGAAATGACTCCACATGAAATTACGTGGGTTATAATATATAAAATGGGCAATATCAAGTGTTGGTGAGGACGTGAAGGAATCAGAACCTTCATTCATTGCTTTTGGGTATGTAAAATGATGAGGCCCTTTTTACAAACAGTTTGACCATTCTCAAAACATAACACCAAGTACCTAGATGGCTCAGCAATTCCATTCTTAGTTATGTACCTCCCCAAGACAAAAATATGCGTGCGTACACAGAAAAACTTGTACATGAATATTCATAACAGTATTATTCTAATAGCCCAAAAGTGGAAATAAGCCATTCTTTAAATAATTGATGAATGGATAAAACAAGACATATCCACATAACAGAATATTTTTCAGCCATAAAAAGAACGAGTTACCAAGACATGCCACAACACTATGCGAAGTAAAAGGAGAGAGTCACCAAAAAACAGCATATTGCATATTTCTATGTATGTTACCCATCCAGAATAAGTGAATCTATAAAAACTGAAGTTAGATCGGGGATGCCAGGGGCTGGGGTTAGAGGAGAATAGAGAGTGACTGCTAATGGTATGAAGTTTCTTTGGGGTTATGAAAATGTTTTAAACATAGATTGTGGTGAGGCACAACTCTTGGTCTCTATAAAAACCAGTGAACCCTGTGTTCTAAATGGGTGAACCTTATGAGACACTACAGCAGGACAATATCCTAGTACCCTTGGAGCAATTGGCCATTTGTTCCCTGAGACTGGTCATGGGACTACAGATAATAACTGGTAAAGTTATTTTGACCCATTAATTGACAATAACTCTGTAAAGACACTGGGACATAGAAATAGTGCCCCAAGGGATTATTAAAATAGCAGTGATCACTCTCATCAATGATAAATGAGCTTTTAATCCTCAAGTATGCCAGAATAAACCAAAAATGGTCTCCACAATCAACACACATCAAAATAGCATTTATGATCATGAATATAAAAGCAAATTACATATTTTACTTATGAAATTTGCCTATTAGGCTGATAAGATTTTAAGTACAGAAAATTTTTTATTTAAGATTTCTAGCTCCATTCAATGTTTTCCTTAAATTTTAAATTAATTTCTCAAGTAACATGACAATTTGCAAACATCACATAATTTGGGCCAATATAAGTGAAATTAAATTATACAGAATTAGAATAAAATGTAAATTTACTAAATGTGACTGTTACTTTTTGAAGCGTTTTAATTTAAATGTTTGCACCATTTCCCCATGGGGGAAAAAATGTTTTTAAACTTGTTTGATTAAAGTACCTAAAGGAGGTTCCACGAAGACAGGAATTTCGTTTTCTTTACTGCTTTAATCCTATTTATAATATTGCGTGGCACATGGTAGGCATTAAATAACTATTCTCTTTCCATTTCTCCAAACGTATTTTATCATCATCTCTGGATAACTTCCAATTTATTTTCTCTCCCCCGTTTACATTTCTTCCTTTCTTCCTTCGGGAGATTTCTGTTAGGATTTGTTTGCCACATTGGGTTAGGGTAGATTGCCAGAATAAACCCTTCTTGCACTTCCAACTGCTTAATGAATTCACCCATTGCCATTACCTTGGGTTTTAATTTTTATCCTATGATTGCTGCAGTCAGAAAATTCCATTTTGCTTTACTCTTCCTAGCTTAATAATTATTAACAAATTAAGCAGCACATTTTTCAACATTTAGTATATGTTTGTTGCTGTTATATATTGCAGGGGATGCAAAAAAACTTTTAAGAGAAAGTTTTTCTTTCAGTAAACTGTTAATTCATTTGAGCATACAGAATTACAGAATAATTTTTTTTAATTGCCTTAAAATGGTATACAGCATACACAATAGAGGTTAAGAAGAGAAAGATTTAATGCCTTTTGACTTTACAGTGAAGCATCTATTTTTTCCTTACTCAGCCTTCTCCTTCTTATCAAAATTAATTTTGTTTTTGTTTTCTGCTTAACATTCTCATGATGAAGTAAAGCAAATGCAGAAGCATACAGACTAACTAAGACCAGGGGCCCAGCACCAGTTTCAATCTTATTTCATTTATACCTGTACCCACTCTCTCTATCTCCTTCCTAGGCCGTGTTCAACCAAATTGCAGCCATTCCATCATTTATTTGTAAATATGCTAGCATAAATCTCTAAAAGAAATGGGCAGATTCTTTTTAAAAATTCGACACTGTCATTCTCAAAGCAATATCAAAGAAACAAAAATTTCTTAATATCATCAAAATCCATCAGTGTTCTAACTGTCCTAGTTGTCTTATTTTTATAGTATTTTATTTGAATAAAAGTCAAATAGTTCCATATATTTGAAGTTAATTAATATCTCACTAAGAGTAACTTTATAGATGCATGCTGTATTTCTAATGCTAGAAGTTTATTACTTTGGATTATGAAAGCTTTTCTGTAAGTCTGGGCATTAAAATGTTGGCTACAACTTTATGATACTATAATAATTGGCTGTAACTTTAGTAAGAAAATTAAGATATTAGGGTTTGATTTCTGCAAAGAATCATTTCTGCTTCACTGGTTTGTGGATGAGAGTTTGAACTAAGAAAGCCTAGAACTTCTTGCTAATCAATCCCTGTCATCGTAGCTGTCATCTTGATTGAAAGTCCCAAAGAGTGTACAGCTTACTACCCAAAGTAATAGTGGGTGACTCTTGTTCATGGGTTTTTTTCAACCAGTGTGTGGGCTGTATTCCATTGTAGGTTGTTGCATTTAAATGACAATATTTATTCAATTTCTGCTGCTACAGTCTTAAATGTAATTTTTTTTTTTGCAAGGAGAAATATAGCACAATCTAGCAGCAATGATTGGAAATAACTTCTTGAAATGTCAAGGACATTTTCTTTAAACAATAATTAGCAGATTAAATGCCAACAAGTACATTAAATAACTCTGATATTTTGCATTTGCACCTTAACCTAAATCATCAGTAGAAGGAGTCACTTCAGGATCCCATGGCAATCTCATCTTGAATTAAATGTTATTTATTCATGTATATTTTAATTATTCAACAGTAGCCTCCACAATATAAAATATGTGTAATGGTTATTGAAAAGTTTGCTAAGCAACAGAAAAGAATTTGAAAGTAAATTGCACATTCTTTTAGCTTTTCCCTTAAAAAATTCTTAAAATTGTTTTATTGCACTACCATCAAAATTCAGATTTTAAACTGCATAAACAGTGCCTTACAAAATATGAACATCAAATTTATTAATAATTAAGTCACCCGATGAATAGCTATTTAATGCCAATTTTATACCAGGCACTATTCTGGTATAAAAATAGCTGCCCAAAGCATAGAGCTGTTTCTTTCTTGGAGGATAGAGAGGTCCATGACCGGGAAATTGAACCCGGATCTCCCAGCTGGCAAGGGGACGTTCTACCACTGAGCCGCCCGTGAACCCTCAAAGTGCAGAGCTTTTGTTGTCATTTTTGTTTTGCCTTGTTTTGTCTTCCTGTCTTATCAGTCATCTGATATATCACTGGAAATACTATTCACTAGCTTAGGTGCCGACAATTTGCAAACTTGCTGGGTTCTCACTGCATTTGTCTGTTCAGATAAAACTGAAAAATACATATCTCTCTTTCTCACCTGACTTTGAACAGCATGGATAGGTTCCATGATATTGGGGAAAACGTTTCGTCTCTATGTGATAATGTTTTAAAGGGAACCTAATCAGATAGGAAAGAAAAGGAGAGGTAAAATGGCATTCGGATTTTCTCACTTTAATGAAGAACTTGTATACATATGCCAATATTACAAAATTACCTCAATTTCATAATTATATGCTGAGAATATGACATTATGCATTTTTGTGGAGCACTTTGAGTGTAATTGCACACTAAAATTTCATAATTTATTCTATATGTAGGTCTGCCATTTGCATTTATATATAGTTAATCATAGCCATAAATTGATTCATCTGTGCTTTATACACATAAGTGAAATTTTAATGAAAGGCAAAAACCAAATGTGTAATTTCTTGTTCTGTTCATACTCCATTAAATGAATAGGGTTCCAATGGTTAAATCCTAAAGAAAACGTAGATTCTTCCCATCCAAACTTCTTACCTCTAAAAAAGAGAAAGAAAATAAATCAAAGACACATTAGGTATCTATATTTCTCTATATCTCCAAATGAGCAAGTCAAAATATCATTTTTCCTCTGCCCTTTTACAATTCCATAGTTTCCTTCCATTGCTACTTTTGTGATATTTTGAAAGGATGCATGGCTTTCTCAATCCTTCCAGAGACCCTTCTCCTAATGAGATCAGTAAAAAACAAACAAAAAGTAGAAATGGCTATTTTGTGAGCCTGATATATAAATAGAAACAAAATTAAAGCAATAGATCCATTGTAGTGAACTCTTTCACACATAGAACAATTTATTTTAAAAATAATCCTTACCTCATTCTACAACATTAAGTCAAAATAGCATTTTATAACTGAGAAATCTCAAATTTCCGAATATTTGACTGAATCTTAATGGAAATGGAGTAGAGAACAACCTTTGCATGTTATCCATCACATCTGGCAAATTTGGCCTTCTAGACCATTGAAACCCATTTTATTAATTAAAATAAAATGCCACTGTTTTAAGAAAAACATTTTCTTAAATATAAATTAATTATAATTGACTAGTCTTTTTGGTAAATCATCTTAAAATTGAATATTTATCAATAAAATTAGAAAAAAAGATCTTGTTATAGTTTTTAAAATTTATATCTTCTTTACTTCAAAATTCATTTTAAGAGCATGCATGCATGTGCAATCATACTGGCTAATTCAGATTTCAATTGGTTAATTTTTATTTCATTGCATATTTGATTTGATTTGATTCAACACACTGTGAAATATAGGGGATATAAACAGAGAATATTTGTAATTAATATCTACTACTTGCTGGATATACATTTAGAAATTACTTGCTTTCCTCAAGATACAAAAACATACTTTTAAGAAAAATTCTCTTTTTTCTAGAACTACATTCTCAGAAACAGTGTGAGCAAATGTAATGAAAATTAACCAATAATGTTAATTACTTATGATGTAACTCAAATTTAATAGCATATGCTTATTTTTCCACTTATGTGTTATTGATAAATAACAAAATCAAGATAGTCAATTCCTGTCAAAAATTTTGTAATTTTAATTAATTTAGCTCTGACTCTTCTTTTTCCCCATTCTAAACTCAGTAAAGTGAAATTCAGAATTCAGGACACGGATAAGGATGTACACATATCAAAAGTAATTCTACCTGTACTAATTTTGAAATTTTTGTTTCAATATAATGTAGAAGAGCTTATCACAGTTTATAATACATCAAAATAAGACTATATAACTAAATAACTCTCAGATTCATTTCATATCCTCTGAAAACAGTCCGCCACCTCGCTCATGGCCTAACTCAGAATTAAGTCTCAAAAAATGTTGAAAAATGAGGTTATAGCTCATCACTAATAAATTTGTGTTAAAATCACTGTAATCAAAAAGGCCTTATCTACTGAAATACAGCAAGACCTTTCTGCTGAACCATGCAGAACTGAGTTTGAAGTCAATCTTTGCTGAGTTAATTTGGGAACTTCACTGAGCCTGAGTTTTTCATCTATTAACATGGGGATTCCAACATTAATTCTAGTGGACATATCTGGTATCTTTTACACATCTTTCCTATGCTTTAGGAATTCTCCACGGCTTCTTTCACCTCCTTAAGAGAGAGACAAAGGTTCACTTTCCCAGCCTCCTTTGCAGGATAGCATGTGAGCTGGGCTCTGCCAACCAGCAGCTGTGAGAAACTCTGATTTTGAAGAGAATTATATGAAGAAAAAGGCACCCTGTGGAATCACCATGGTGAGCGTGGCAGGAGATATTTAATTTCTAGGGACAAAAATGACAGATGCCCAAGGCCTGGTATTGTCAGAATAAACCATGCCTGTTGCCCCTGGACCTGTCTGGTCATATAATTAGAAATATATTTAAAACCTGAACCTTTGGCCTTCCCAGAGATTATGTGAGATACTTAACAGGACATAAAAAATCCTTCTTCTGCTTGAACTAGCTACAATAGGGTTTTTCACTTATAATGGAAACAGTTATATACAACTACTTTATAGCTATGCTGTGAATTACAAATACATGCAAAGTAATAGAAGAATTCCTGGAAATTAGAAGAGCTATAACATTGTGGTTTCTCTCTCACTTAAGCTTGCTAAAATGGAAGGTTTTCTCCAAAATGTTTGTTCAAAATTTTATAGCCTTCTGTAGGTTATGTGTAAAAATCAGCACACTGTCAGCAAGGTAACATCCTATTACAAAGTATATCTACAGATAAATATATAGGCAATATTTTGGTAAAGTTGGACTGACAATAAAAATGCCTAGAAATTATAAAAGCTTTTTAGGAATTAATTGGACACTTCATAGTCTATTCCTATATCTTTTCCTCAAAGAAAGTATTTTATGCCATGATAAAAAAATGTTTCTGGAAACTTTGTAACTATAGGATAATCTGTATGCAATACTAGGATTCTTTCTCACCCACACAAATTTCAACATAAGGCAAAAACAAAATTAATAAATTTACTGTGACGGTCAGGTTCTGGTGTCAACTTGGCCAAGTGATTATGCCCAGTTGGCTGGAGGCAAGCACAAGCCTGAATGTTGCTGCAAGGATATTTTGTGGCTGGTTGATAAACCAGACAGCTAGTATATTAAATCATCAGTCAGTTTATTGCATCTGTGGCTTATTACGTCTACAGTCAATGAAGGCATGTCTCTCTCAATGAGATAATCCAATCCATCGAAGGCTTTTAAGGAAGGAGACTCTTCCACTGCTTCTTCAACCAGCGAGCCTCTCCTGTGGAGTTTATCCAGACCCTTCATCAGAAGGTCTTTTACCAGGGTGACCGTGCACTGAAGAGAAGGAAATGACCATTACTTTGTGGATCACTGGACACTGGCTCAGTAGTGATAGTAATTCCAGGAGACCCAAAATGTCACTCTGGTCCACCAGTCAGAGCAGGGGCTTATGGAGGTCAGGTGATTCATGGAGGTTTAGCTCAGGTGCATCTCACAATGGTCCAGTGTGTCCCCAGACATATTCTGTGGTCAATTTACCCCTTCTAAGGTGAAGGATAAACTGTTGCACCTATGACCAAAAAAGAGGCATAACACCGGGTTGGCCTCTTTGGGTTTTGGAGACACCATGTTCTTCATTTGAGTGTCCTAGTCCAGCCCATTTGCAGAATGACCAGAAAAGCTGCTAACTGAGTGGGGACTGTAACAAGGGGAGGCTCTGTGACAGGTCCAGGCTGCTGTACAAGCTGCTCTGCCACTTGGACATTATGATCCAGCAGATCCAGCAGTGCTGAAAGTGTCAGTGGCAAATAGGGATGTTGTCTGGAGCCTTTGGCAGGCCCCTATAGGAGAATCACAATGCAGACCCTTAGGATTTTGGAACAAAGCCTTACCATCCATAGCAGATAACTACTCTCCTCATAAGAAACAGTTTTTAGTTTGCTACTTAGCCTTAGTAGAGACCGAATGCTTAACCATGGGCCACCAAGTTACCATGAGACCTGAGGTGGCTGTCATGAGCTGGGTGTTCTCTGACCCACCAAGCCATTAAGTTGGGTGTGTGCAGCAGCACTCTGTCATAAAATGGAAATGGTATATATGATATAGGGCCAGAGAAGGTTCTGAAGGCATAAGTAAGTTACATGAGGGAGTGGCCCAAATTTCCATGGCCCTGACTCCTGCCATATTACCTTCTTTTTCCCAGACCAGAGCTATGGCCTCTTAAGGAGTTTCTTTCGGTCGTTTTGCTGAGGAAGTGAAACTTGGGCCTGGTTGACAGATGGTTCTGTGTGATATGCAGGGATCACCCAGAAGTGGAGAGTTACAGCACTATAACCCCATTTTGGGATGTCTAAAAGGACAGGTGAAATCCTCCCAGTGGGCAGAACTTTGAGCAGTGTGCCTGGTTGTTAATTTTGCTTAGAAGGAAAACTGGACAGAGATACATTAATGTTAATGGTTTGGATGGATGGCCAGGGTCATGGAAGGCACATGATTGGAAAATTGGTGAAAAAGAGGTCTGGGGAAGAGGTATGAGGATAGACTTTTCTAAGCTAGCAAAGAACATAAAGATATTTCTGTCCCAAGTAAATGCTCACCAGAGGGTAAATTTAGCAGAAGAAGGTTTTAATAATCAAATGGATAAGATGACCTGATCTGTGGATACAAGTCGTCCTCTTTCCTCAGCCACTCCTGCCATTGCCCAATGGGTTCGTGAACAAAGTGGGCATGGTGGTAGGAGTGGGAGTTATGCATGAGTTCAGTAACATGGACTTCTACTCACCAAGGCTGACCTGGCTAAGCCACTGCTGAGTGCCCAACCTGCCAGCAGCAGAGACCCAAAGAGTCCCAAATATGGACCATTTCCCAAGGTGATCAGCCACCTGGTGGCAGGTTGATTACATTGGACCACTTCCATCGTAGAAGGGGTAGTGATTTGTTCTAATGAAAACAGACACATACTCTGGATTTGCATTTGGATTCCTTGCATACAGTGCTTCTACAAAAAGACCATGTGTGAACTCATGAAATGCCTTATCCACCATCATGGTATTCCCCACAGTGGGTACACGCTCATGGAATTCTCTTGTCTTTCCAGGTTCCCCATCATCCAGAGGCAGCTTGGATGACAGAATGGTGGAAAGGCCATTTGAAGACCCACTATGGTGCCAACTAGGCGACAATACCTACAGGGCTGGAGCAGTGTTCTCCAGGAGGTTGTGTATACTCTGAATCAGCCCCAATTCTATGGTGCTATTTCTCCTATAACCAGGATTCATGGGTCCAGGTATCAAGGGATGGAAATGGGAGTGGCACAACTCACTATCACCTCTAGTAATCCGCTAGGAAAATTTTTGCTTTCTGTCCCTGAAACCTTCAGCTCCACTGTTCTGCAGGTCTTAGTTCCAAAAGGAGGAGTTCTCCTATCAGGAGACACAATGATGATTCTATTGAACCGGAAGTTAAAAATGCCAACCGGCCACTTTGGGCATCTTATGCCACTGAATCAACAGGAACAAAAGGAGATTACTCTTCTATCTTTGTATCTTCTATCTGTGGTGATTGTTCCTGACTATCAAAGGGAAACAGGACTGCAACTACACAATGGAGGTGAAGAAGAGTTTACCTGGAATAAAGGAGATCCTCTAAGGTGTCTCTTAGTACTACCATGCCCGGTGATTTAAACCAATGGAAAACTGCAACAACCCAATCCAAGCATGACTACCAATGGCCCAGAAACTTCAGTAATGAAGGTTTGGGTCACACCACTTGGCAAAGAACCATGGGCAGCTGAAATGATTGCTGAGCATAAAGGGAACATGGAAAGGGTTGTAGAAAAAGGTAGTGATAATTATCAACTATAACCATGTGACCATTACAGAAGCAAGGACTGTGATTCCATGAATATTCCCTCCCTGTTTTGTTGTGTGTTTTCATTTGTACATAAGCAAATATCTTGTTTTCCTCTTATCATATGACATAAGTTGTACTGTTCATGTATTGTTATAGTGTTTAAGTTGTAGTATATGAAGTTTAAGAGTGAATGTTACCTAAGGACTTGCATCCCTATTCTGGAGAGATGTGATGCGTTTCTGGTTGTATGCAGGACAGTTGAGCATTGCTAGGTGAAACGTATGTCTGCTTTTGTGCTCTACTTGGAAATTAAGCATGTTTCAGGGTGATGTGCAGCTCCCAAATTGACAAGGGGTGGACTGTGATGGTCAGGTTTCAGTGTCAACTTGACCAAGTGATCATGCCCAGTCATCTGGTCAGGTAAGCACTGGCCTGAGCATTGCTGCAAGGATATTTCATGTCTGGTTGTTAAACCAGAAGGCTGGTGTATTAAATCATCCATCAGCTGATTGCATCTGTGGCTGATTACATCTGCAATCAACTAAGGCCCATCTCCCACAATCATATAATTCAGTCCATTGAAGGCTTTTAAGTAAGAAAAGAGACTCTTTCAGGGCTTCTTCAGCTAGCAAGCCTCTTCTGTGGCATTTGTTCAGATACTTCATCAGAGCTGCCAGCTTCATAGCCTGCCCTATGGATTTTGGATTCTTCCAATCCCATAGCTGCATGAGACACCTTTATAAATATAACATTTATAGGTCTTTCCTGTTGTTTCTGTTTCTCTAGATGACCCTGAGTAACACAATTAGGCTTAGTGCATGTAGAAACACAATATTTTAAAACTCAAATCTTAGAATTGTGGACAAAGAGGAGGGAAGGATTGTGTGGGAGGTACTGAGAATTATTTAAGACTGTAAATCTGACTACCTTAGATTTAGATTTAGAGGGGATTATGCTAATCAAAGAGCACTGTAAAATAAGCAGGTAAGAATCCTTCCCATGTGACAGTTATGAAAATAAAAACTGTTTCTCCTGAATATCTTCAGGACAGTTTACACATGTTTTGTTGAAGGGACATGAACAAAATGAACAAGGTAACAAAATTAGTAATTCCTTCAAAGTGCCTCACATTTTAAAAAAAATCAGTGACATCTGAAAGGGAAGTATAAGTAAGGATAAGACAATACTTAATATAACCAAATTTTCGATACCATTAGAACAAGTCAGCATTGCATTGGTAATGTGAAGATGTCGGTTTCCCTTAAGTAATTCCTATAGTCACAACTTACACTCCCTTGTTCTTTTAGTGAAGAAATTTCCTCTCCAATGACCTTCTTCTAAAGGATCAAAAGAAGAGTGTTGTGGGACATTTTTTCCCTGGTAGAGGATGACTGAGTTAAAAGCAGGCCTATCACCCACCAGTGGCCATACACCACCTCTGGCCTTGGTGACTGCTATAGGAGAGTGTCTGCCAAACTTTCCTGATGCTGTAGATCACCTATAACATTATAATTTGGATCAAGCATCAAAGAAGAGCCTTAACACATACCCAATCCACACTAAAACCCTAGGACAAAGAGAGGTACTGACCTTTACAATTAGCACATCAAAGTAAACAGATGCCCAGGCATCAGCAAAAACTTTACAAGACAAGAAACAGGAAAATATGGCACAGTCAAGGGGAACAAATTAAAACTTAAGAGGAGACAAAGAATTCAGAAAAACTAATCAAAGAATTTCAAACAAAGCCCCTTAATCAATTCAAGGAGATTAAGGTTAAATATGAGTGGAAAGAAATTAGGGGTGGATATAGAGCTAAAAGATATTAACAAGACAATGTGTGAGCAAAAAGAACAATTAGAAAGTTTGAAAAGAAACAGTAATAGTAAGGATGAAAGTCACAATAATGGAAATTAAAAATATGCTAGAAGCATATAACAGGAGCATTAATAAGCAGAAGAAAGAATCAGTGAACTAGAAGACAAGACAAATAAAATCACACAGTCAGAAGAATGGTTAGATAAAATAATAGTCAAAAATAGTAAAACTGTCTCAGGGAATTGAATGACAGCATGCAGCATACAAACATATATATCATGGGAGTCCCAGAAGGAGAAGAGAAAGGAAAAGGGATAGAAAGTATATATGATGATAATGTCCCCAATTATCCAATTGTTAGGAGAAAAAAAGTAAGTATGCATCTCCAAGAAGCACAACATACTTCAAACAAAATAAAGCTTAGTAGGCCTACTGTGAGATCTAATCAGAATGTCACATGCCAAAGATAAAGAAAGGATTCTGAAAGGAGCAAAAGAAAAGTGATACAAGTGATCTTCAATAACATTAAGTGCCTGCCCATGCAAAAACAAAAGAACAAAAAAATAGAAACATGGAGGTGAGAAGGCAGTGATATGTTATATTTAAGGTAGTGAAAGAGAAAAACTGCCATCACAAAATTCCTTATCTGGCAAACTGCCCTTCAAAAAGAATGAAGGGTTTAAAACATTCACATACAAACAGAAAATGAGAGAATTCATCAACAAAAGACCTTCCATATAAGAAGTTGTAAAGGGAATTCTTTGGTTTGAAAGAAAAAGAAGAAAGTGGCTAGGAGAAGAGTGAAGAAGTGAAGATTTTCAGTAAAGGCAACTAAATGTATAAATGCAAAACCCAATAGTTCTCTATCTTTAATATACAACTTTACTCTTTAGTTCCTGTAAGACTCAGAATATAATTGAATAAGAAAAAGTTATACTTCATAATAATGGAAACACAAAATATAAAGAGGTACTGTGATGCAAAACAACATAAAGAGGGGAAAGGAGGGTTATTGGCACAAAGAAGGAGTATGCAACTGAAGTTAAATTGGTATCTTTTTAGTAGGCTATAGACATAAGTTGTATAATACAAACCCTAGGGTAACCACAAAGAAAGCATTTTAAAAATATGCAGAAATGAGAAAGAGATCAGTCAGATATATCACAAAAAAATCAACTATAGAAAAAAGGAGGCTGAAATAAAGGAAAAGAACAACAGAAAATATATATGACATACAAAAACCAAAGGATAAAGTCCTAAAGTAAGTATGCTTTTACAATAATAACAGTAAATGCCAATGGGTTAAACTACTAAATCAAATGACAGAGATTGGCAGAATGGATAAAAATGTATGATCCAACTATCATGAGGTTTACAAGAGATGTACCTTAGACCAACAGACAGACATAGGTTGAAATTGAAAGAATGGAAAAAAATATTAGGCAAAATAGATTTCAAGAAAAAACTGTTACAGGAGACAAAGAAGGACACCACATATTAATTAAAGGTGCAATTCACCAAGAAGAAATAACAATTTTAAATGTTTATGCATCTAAACATGGTGCCTCAAAATACATGAGGCAAACACTGGCAAAAACAAAGGGAGAAATAGACGCCTCTACTATCACAGTTGGAGATTTCAGTGCACCACTCTCATCAACAGACAGAATATCTAGATAGAAGATCACTAAAGAAACAGAGAACTTGAATAGTATGATAAATGAACTAGACCTAACAGACATATACGGAACCTAGTACCCAAAACAGCAGGGTATACATTCTTTTCAAGTACATGGAACCCTCTCCAATACAGACCACATGCTGAGTCACAAAACAAATCTCCGTAAATTTTAAAGATTGAGATTATTCAAAGAAAAACTATCCTCTCTGGTCACAATGGAATGAAACTGGAAATCAATAACAGGCAGAGAACTGGAAAATCAACAAAAAATATGGAATTTAAATAACATACTTTTTAAGCAATCAATGGTTCAAAGGAGAAATTACAAGGGAAATCAGTCATTATCCTGAAGTTAATGAAAATGAGAGCACAACAAATGAAAACTTATGGGAAGCAGTGAAGGCAGTGCTGAAAGAGAAATTTATAGCCCTAAATGCTTGCATTAAAGGAGAAGAAAGAGGTAAAATAAAAGACGTAACTCCTTTCTGGATGAACTAGGAAAAAAAAAGCATAAAACCTCAAAGCTAGCAGAAGGAAATAAATAACAAAATTTAGAGCAGAAATAAATGAAATAGAGAATTAAACAAAATAGAGAATATTAAAAAGCCCAGCATTCTTTAAGAAGATCAGTAAAACTGATAAACCTTTAGCTAGACTGATGAAGGAAAAAAGAAGATGCAGGTAGACAAAATCAGAAATGAGGGGTGGTATGCTGGAATGAATCTATTATGTACCCCAGAAAAGAGCATATTATTTTAATCCATTCTTGTGGAGACGGACCTATCATGGATATGACCTTTTGAATAGGCTATTTCAATTGAAATGAGACCTAGCCCATATAAGGCGAATCTTAATCTTTTACTGGAATCCTTTGTGAAGAAGACAAAAGACAGTAAAAATCCAGAGAAGTAGAGAGAAACACCCAGGAGAAATAAGCAAAGACCCACAGGAACTGAGCGAAAAAGCCACTGAAACCAGGACCAGGAGAAGAGGACCCACAGATGTACCTTCTCATGTGACAGGAGAACCCCACATGCCAGCAGCCTCTCCTTGGAGAAGGTGTCTCCATCTTTGTGCCTTAGTTTGGAAATTCTCTTGGCCCTAGGACTGTAACTTTGTTATCTAATTGAAATACCCATTGGGGGAAAAGAAAACATTTCTAGTAGATTGCATCCTGGCAGTGTTGGCAAATTGAAACAGCTTTTAGTGCCAGAGAAGTGGAGCACCATGACTGGCAAATATCAAACATGCTAGGACAGCTTTATAAATGGATAAGGGGAAGTTTTGGGGAAGAATTGTGGGATGCTTGATAGAAAAAGCACAAGTTGCTTTGAAGAGAATGTTGGTAGAAATATGGATGCTAAAGGTACTTCACATGGGCCTTAGAAATAAATGATGAATGTGTCATTGCCAACTGGAAGAAAAGTGATCTTGTTTCTAAGTGGCAGAAAATTTGGCAAAATTGAGTACTGCTGTTGGATTGAAAGTAGAATTTGAAAGTGACAAGCTCAGATATCTATTTGAGAAAATTCCAAACCAAATATTGAAAATGCAGCCTGGCTTCCCCTTGCAGTGTATAGTAAAATGTGAGAGGAAAGGGATAACTGAGAATGGAACATGGGTACAAAGAAACCAGAAATCGATGGTTTGGAAAATTCTGAGTTCCCGGAAAGTGAGTCCCCAGATAATACAGCCCTCATGTGAAGATTTAACCAGTCAGCCATTTCACTGCATAACAGGCTGGGAAATTGAGTTATCCAGAAAGGATTTGTGGAAGGTCTTGTTTTTTGACTGTTGGGACCCTTGTGACTGCCAGCCTGGGTTAAAAGAGACAGAAAAGGGATAGACTGCAGGGAAAAACAAGTTTTTGTGAGATTTATAAACATTTTTACTGCCAGCCTGGGTTAAAAGGGACAGAAAAGGAATAGATTGCAGGGAAAATGACATTAAAGGCAGAATCATGTAAGTTTAGGTCTGGAGACAAGAAGCTTCAGCCAGGACAGTAAACCTAGGCATGGATGTGGAAAGGATAACATTACTACTAATGCCAGAGACAGAAATGAAAAGGGTCCTACAAGAATATGTGAGGACAATCTAGATGAAATATGCAAATTTAAAGAAACGCACAGGTAACTTACACTGACCCTAGAAGACATAGAAGATCTCCAAAGACCAATTTCAAGTAGAGATTGTCAGTCATCAAAAACTTCACAACAAAGGCAAGTCTAGGAGCAGATGACTTCACAGGTGAACTGCAAAGCTGCAGTGATCAAAGCATCATGGTATGGCACAAGGACAGTCATCTAGAAAAAAAGAAATGAACTGAGAGCTCAGAAGTCAGGCCTCATATTGAGGGCCGATTTAATTCTTTTTACAAGGTTCCAAGTCCACTCAATGGGGAGATAACAGTCTCTTTGCCTCTGGTGCTGAAAACTGGATATACAAATGCAGAAAAATGAAGGTGGACGCCTACCTCACATCATATATAAAAATTAATTCCAAATGAGTTAAAGGCCTATACACAAGAAATAAAATTATATAACTCCTAAAATTTAAGGAAACATCTCCCAGACCTTGCGTTAGGCAATGGCTTCTTAGACTCTGCATCAAAAGCTTGAGCAAAAGAAGAAAAGATAGATAAATGAATCTTCATCAAAATAAAAACCTTTGTGCATCAAAGGACTGTATCATGAATGTAAAAAACCATCTACAGAATGGAAGAAAATATTTGGAAACCACACATCTGAGCTGGGATTAATAGCCAGAATATACAAATAAATCGTGCAACTTCACAGCAAGAAGACAAACAACACAATTAAAAATGGTCAAATAACTGGAATAGAAATTTCTCCAAAGAAGATGCACAAGTAGACAATAATCAAATGAAAATTTGCTTAACATCATTAGCCACTAGGGTAATGCAAATCAGAATTACAATAAGACACAATTTCACACCCACTATGATGGATGCTATTTTTTTTCGGCCTAGGCAATCTCTGGGAATTGAACCCGGTTCTCCAGCATGGCAGGCTAGAATTCTACCACTGAGCCACCTTTGCACTGCCCTAGAGTGGATGTGATTTTAAAAGAAAATAAATGTTGAGAGGATGAGGAGAAATAGGAACAATTGTTCATTGTTGGTGGCAATATAAAATATGCAGCTGTGGTGGAAAACAGTTTGGCAGTTCTTCCAAAAGTTAAGTGTAGAATTACTGCATGACCATTGTTTCCGTTTGCTAAGGCTGCTGGAATGCACTATACCAGAAATAGACTAGCTTTAGCAAAAGGGATTTATTAAGTTACAAGTTTCTATTTCTAAGGTCATAAAAATGTCCAAATTAAAACATCAACAAGAGGACATGACAAAGAAACTGTTCATACCAGTGTTTCTCTGTCAGCTGGGAAGGTTCGTGGCCAACATCTCCTGGTGCCTTATTTCCAAGTTGCACTACTTTTAGCTTCTTAGTCCAGTGGCTTTCTGTGTCAGCTCTCCAAGTATATCCAAATGTCTGTGTCCAGGCATCTGCTCTCTGTTGGCTCTGACAGAGCCATAAAGTGCTCCAGGAAAGGATTAAAACCTATCTTGAATGGGCTGACCCACATCTCCATGGAAACAATATAATCAAAAGGTCCCACCAAACAACAGGTCTGCCTCCACAAGATTGGATTAGAAGAACTCGGCTTTTCTGGGGTCCACAACAATTTTAAATCAGACCACCCATCAATCCCAATTCAAGGTATACACCCAAAAGAAATGAAAGCAGGAACTAAACAGATATTCATGCATCAGAGTTTATAGTGTCCTTTTTCAAGACTGCCAAATGTTGGGGGCAGCCCTAATGTCCATCAACAGATGAATGGATAAACAAATGTGGCATATTTATATATATAATGGAATACTATTCAGCATAAAAAGAATGCATTTCTTACAAATATAAGCTGAGTGTCATGTTGAGTGTCATAAGCCAGATGCACAAGGACAAATGTACATTCATACATATATGAAATAATTGGAATATTCAAATTCAAAGTGTAAAACTCTAGAATACATGTTAGCAGGGGCTAGGGTCAGGGGAGAGAATGGTGAATTAATGCTTAATTGGTTCAAAATTTCACCTTCTGGAGATGGGAAAGTTTTGGTAATGCTAATTACCAAACATAGTGACTATAATTAACTCCTCTGAATTGCATTTTTAAAAATGGTTAACATAGGAAATTTTAGGTTTTTTATATATATATATATATATGTATATATATATATATTTCACAAGAATTAGCTTTTTTTAAAACCATAGCCCTGTACAACAGAAAGTGAACACTGTTGTAAACTACGAATTTCAGTTTATAGTCTAATTTTAATAATATTGTTTCATGAATTATAATAAAAGTACCACACTAATGCAAAGTGCTAACAATAAGGGAAATAAATGGTGTATGGAAAGTCTGTACTTCCTGCATGATCTTTTTGGAAACTTACTTCTCTAATAAAATTTTTTGTGTGTTTTTAAAGAAAAAAAAGACTATTGTGAAAGCAACAGAATGGATAAAAACAAATGACCATGCATTCTTCCTGTGGAATATAACTCAGGAATAAAAGGAATGCATGATTGATATCCCAAAAATGCTGAAGAATGATTAAACGCACTATGCAGAAAACAAGCCACACACACAAGGATGAGCACTACATGATCCCATTATATGACATTTAGGAAAAGGGGAAACTAGGAGACAGAACCGTAATCAGCCATCGACAGGGACTGGTGCTGGAGGGATGGGATTGGCAGAAAAACAACAGGAGGGAACCTTTTGGGGAGATGAAAATATCGTGGAAGTTAATAATGATGGTTGACATGATTTTGAACATTTGTCAAAATTCACTAAATTATCTACTTAAAGGGGCACATTTCACTATATGTTTATCATACCTCAATAAATCTGGCTTAAACAACAACAGCAAAAGATGTAGCCAGAAAAGGGCATGAAGGAACTTCCTGGGAGGAAGGAAGTGTCTATACAGTGAATTGGGCAATGGTGACAAAAGTGGATACATTTGTCAGAATTCATCCAATAGAATGCATTTTATTACATGTAAATTATGCCTGAATTAGAACAAAGTTCAAGCCATAGAAGATTAACAAAAAATAACTCAGTTACATTTAAACTTACTCTTAGGCTAAATCCCCCCCCCCCCCACTCATAACTTCCAGGAGACCCCTTACAAAACCAAACCTGCTCCACTCGGGGCAGTCCCTTGATTGTCCTTGCAACCCCCTCCAGCAAGTGGATTCCTGCAATAGCTCCCCTTGCCCAACCTCCGCCCTCAGGCAGTTCTAGCCTGGCAGCTACAATTTTGCAATCCTCCCCATTATCCAAGATTCCTTCCCTCTGGGACTCACAGCTCTGGTGATTACAAGCTCCTGATAACTCCCCTTTTAGCCTGCCAATTTCTCACTCCCAAGTTAGATAGTGAAAATCCATCTCCCTTTCTCTACCCCACCAACCATCCTATAAAAGCTGAAATCCTTTCCTTCCTCAGGGCTATTGCCCTTTTAGGCATCAGTCCGCCTGCACAGAGTTCACAATAAGGCTCCATTGATTGAGTTTTCCTTCCTCCTGGCGGAGAAACCTGTCACTTACCTCCTTCTCTTTTGAGCAAGATTGAATTCCATAGACATGGCTCTGGAATGACCCATCCGGCTTCTTTTCTGCTGTATCTGCAGTGTTATTCCCAGATTGTTTCATGAAAGGATCCACATTTTCCTTTAATGTAAAAAATAACACATTTAAAATTTTATAATCCATCCCTCTAATTTGATTCTTGGCTACAATGGAAAAAAAAAGTTAAAAGAAAAAATTTATTTTTATATAAAAAATAAAAGGTATGCATTTCAATCTTTACTTCCTAGGATATTATTAGTAGATTAGTAAATTTAATAACCAGCTTGCTGAGAAGTCATGGACATCAGTCCTCACCTACCCCTGCTACTCTGCAAGCCCCACCTCCTCTTCTATTTGCTACACTGTTGCAGGCTGTTTCCATTCCACACCCTGAGGGAGATGTTAAGTCTTAGGAAATGGCCCAACCATACCTTAAATTTGGAATCCCAAAACTAGAAGCCCCAGATGCTAATCAAGACCGGAATTCTCAGTGGCAGGGCTCCCACCCAAGGCGGATGAATACCGCATTTGAACTTACAGTTTTGTTTCCATTCTCTGCCAGGAAATTAGGCATGAAGAGCTGCCATCCACCAGCCTGGCCGGGAGCAGTTTTTGCCACCGTGGAAGACTGTCCACGATATTATTATCTCTTCCCCTGATCTATCGGACCCTTTGGGCTGTGTAAGTATTAAAGCAGCCACTTACTGAAAGTTTCTGTTGCACCATACACTGTGTTCTCATGATGTATGGTGAAGCAACTCACTCCACCTGGCTATCCAGGAGAGACATCCATTGATATGTGTGGTATAAATACTCCCAACATAGCTGATTTTAAGGTACCAATGTGAAGTTACTGAATGTGGAGCTGGAAAGAGATGTGCACAATCTCTTGCAAACCAGGATGAATCCAATTCACAATTCACTGGTTATTGTCAAGTTAAGGTAGGGATAATGGTCTCTATGTTTCCAGTGTTTAACAATCTGATATAAAGTAAATATTTCCTACAGCAAGCCTACCTACTTTTCCCTCTATATTCATGAAGAAAGTGTATCCGTAACTATCATTAAAATTCTCACTATATTTTGGACTTTCGTTCTAATTTGCGCAATAAAATTTACTTTGGCTCAGATATATTACAATTGATATCATCTCAATTTTAATTTTGTTTTCGATGATGCTGTATTTTAAAAAGCTAGAAAGATTTAAAAAACAAAACAAAATTCTAGTTCAAATGTGATCTTTGGGATTTGGAGTATCTGTGGACCGTCAATGTCATAATTTCTAAAAGTAGGCGCGAATGTCTCAAACACATAAGACATAAAAGGATGCAAACAACAGAAACACAGCAGTAGTATAGTACATTAGAAAACTTTTACACTATCAAATCACTCAAGAAAGTGCAGACAGATTCTGAAAGACCCTGTATCTAGCATAGAAATTTAACTGCACATCATGCAAGGTGTTTGAATGGAAAAGAGCAAATGTGAAACCCAGGAAACTATATAAAAGGAGTTATTTGGGACCAAGACCAAGATTCAAATTTTCCTTCTGTTTGCTGATGTTCCTAATGAGTTTTCCAATTCCTTAACAAAGTGAGATTGATGATTAAACCAAGGCTCCACACAATTGCAAACAGTATGATCAGTTATGCGTGTGCAAGTTCTCCAGCATGTCAGCAAGTACTATAAATTACATAAGATTATTTTGTTGCCTTTTTAATCTCTTTTTACTAATTTCCGAATAAAAGTATTTCTTACAGATGTTTTGGTTAGTGTAAAATCACCCAAAATGAAAATGATGAGGGTTGCCTGGAAGCCAATGCCCTACTGCCATTTAATGTGCATAAGCTCTTGACATTTCCATAGTCAAGAAGAATGGTGGTTACATGAGGCTGAAATTTCATGCTTTACTTAGGAGATATGTGATTAACTTAAATTTTATGCTGTGCTAAATGAAATATTCCCAATTCACTTTGAAGTTTAAGGTCCAAAATAAAAAGTGTCCATCCAGGAAGGTCCAGACTATGTGGACCTTCCCAAGACTGATGATTCATCAGCCAGCTGGCGGCCCTGCAAAGTACACACTAAGCCCACTCGTCTTGCTGTGTGGAGAGGAAAAGAGGCAACTCTATTTCAATTTTCCTTATTAGAAAATTCCAAATCCAAATTAGAAAATTATCAAAAACTTCTGTAAAAGTTCTAACACTTTGGAAAGATTAATATTAAATAATATTGATATTGATTTATTCCAGTTAATGTATATACCATAATAATTACAAAGAACCTTACAAATGTACTAAGCAATAAAAAGTCAATCTGTAAGAAGATAACTATAAAAATTAATACAAGAAGATAAATATGCTCTGTGATTCTATTTGTATGGTTGCTATGTGACTATGTTGTTGGGCCACCAAAAATTTCTGGAAGAAACATTTTTCTAAACATTGAGTGAAAAAAGCATAGGTATTATTTGTGTCTATTGTTTATTTTTCCTAAGGGTTTTATCCAGATAGTTGATAATATTACAAATCAGCTTGTCATTTTTACTTTAACTTGCAAATAAAACTAGAATCATTTACATGGTACATTGATATTACTTTCTAAATCGCAAAAGAAAGTAAATAAACATTGGCAATATTTGTTTTAACTATTAACAACATCAAGGTTGATCAAATGATATAGTATAATCTTAATATTCTATATATACTGAGATCATTTTAACATAGATCTATTTTATTAAATAAACTACAATTTAATTGTCACAACAATGAATATAGTCTGGAACTAATAAAGTGTATAATATCTACTAATTGAAACATGAATGAAAAATATCCCCTTAATCAAAAAAACGTGACATACAGCATCTGAGTTAGTATTTAATATAAAGTATTCTGTTGGGGAGAAGTACATGTGATCCAATTCTTTCAATCTTACCTTCAATTGAAAATTAAATTATTCCATTCTGCTACATGTTTGTATTTTGCCAAATATGAAACAAAGAAACAGAAATAATAATGAAGTTTGAATGAATTCCTTCCAAGCTAGCTTATATTTCTATTAAGGGGTGTTGGTCTTTAGTTACCTAGAAAACAGCAGTTACTTCAAAGCAAATATAATATTAGATCAATTGAAGGACTTTAATGAAGTGGCTTTCTGAAATCATCTAGTTAAGTCAAAAATAACAGAAAAATTTACTGCTGGTCTCTTTTGTGAAGGTTTACTATGTTGCAGAAAACGTGCTTAAATGCTTTAAATGTACTATCTAAGTTTATCTTCCCCAATTACATAGTAAGCTGAGGACAGATATTTGTTTCTCCCTTGTGTTCTGGGTTTTCTCTAATATCTAGAAAACTGTGTTGCATATTGTTTAGTTTGCTGAGCTGCTCAAAGCAGATACCATGACACGCATTTGCTTTAACTTTGGGAACTTATTAGCTTATGAGCTTACAGTTTTGAAATCATGAAAATGTCCAAATCAAGACATCATCAAGACAATACTTCCTTCCTAAAGACTGACTGCTAGCAATCCTGGGCTCCTCTGTCATATGGAAAAGCTCATGGGGGTTTGCTGGTTTCACACTTCTTTTTTGGGTTTTGTTGCTTTCTATTTCTTCCTTCTGTGGCTTTCTCTCCCTCTCTTTGTATTCATTTCATTTATTAGTGTTCTAGTTTGCTAGCTGCTGGAATGCAACACACCAGAGATGGATTGGCTTTTAATAAAAGGGGATTTATTTTGTTGGTTCTTCAGAGGAAAGGCAACTAACTTTCCACTGAGGTTCTTTCTTATGTGGGAAGGCACAGGGTGATCTCTGCTGGCCTTCTCTCCAGGCCCCTGGGTTCCAACAACTTTCCCCGGGGTGACTTCTTTCTGCATCTCCAAAGACCTGGGCTGAGCTGCAAGTGCTGAGATGAGGAATGCTGAGCTGCTTAGGCTGTGTTACTTTGCGCTCTCTCATTTAAGCACCAGCCAATTAAGTCAAAGGTCACTCATTGCAGCAGACAGGCCTCCCAGCCGACTGCAGATGTAATTAGCAACAGATGAGGTTCACGTACCATTGGCTTATGTCCGCAGCAACAGAACTAGGTATGCTCACCTGGCCAAGTTGACAACTGAATCTAACTAACACAATTAGTGTCTTTGGTGAGAAGATTAACACCTACCTGGGCCACACCTTAAGTGAAATAACCTCACCGAAAGGCCCTACTCCCAATAAATTTACACCATGGGAATGGATTAGCTCTAAGAACGTATTTTCTGGGATACATACAGTACCAAACTATCTCATGTATTGAAGGAGCCCACCCAATATTTTTAAATAATCGAGCAAGTGAATCCATATAGCAAAATTAGACAACAGGGCTAGACTAATATTATTTTCATTTTATAGACAAGAAACAGAGGAGCCATGCTTCTCAACCCAAGTCACACTGCAGTGAGTGTAAAAGTTGAATTCATACCTCTCCTCAATGCTAATGACTGAGAAATAAATATCCAAGGGTGGGGTGTGCAGTCAGTGGGGATTTTAGATATGTCTAACTTTTTTTTATAGCATGTGTAAGTATGCTGGTTTGAAACTATTATGTACACCAGAAAAGCCATGTTTTAATCTGTATCCAATTTTGTGTGGACAGACCTAGCATTTAAGGTGGGAAACTTTGATTAGATTGTTTCCATGGAGATGTGACACACCCAGTTGTGGGTGTGACATTTTGATTAGATGAAGATGTTATCCACCCATTCATGGTGGGTCCTGAATTCGTTTATTGAAGTCCTTTAAAAGGGGGAAATATTTTGGAGAAACCTCAGATGCAGGTGCTTGGAGGACAGTTGCTTCAGAGATGACAGAAACACAGATGTTTGGAGATGCTTGATGTGCCTATGGAAAGAATAGATATGTTTTAGTTTGCTAGCTACAAAAATGGAATGGCTTTTAAAAAGGGGGGATTTAATGAGCTGTAAGTTTACAGTTTTAAGGCTGTGAAAATATCCCAGTTAAAGCAAGTCTATAAAAGTGTCCAAATTAAGGCATGAAGAAAAAGTTACCTTCACTCAACAAAGGCCAATGAAGTTCAGGGTTTCTTTCTCAACTGGAAACGCACATGGCAAACATGGTGATGTCTGCTAACTTTATCTCCAGGCTTGTTGTTTCATGAAGCTCCCACAGGGGTATTTTCCTTCTTCATGTCCAAAGGTCTCTGGCTATGTGGTCTCTTATAGTTCTTGCAGCAATCTCATCTTTCTCCAAAATGTTGCCTCTTTTAAAAGATTCCAGGAAACTAATCATGACCCACCTGGAATGGGCACAACCACATCTCTGTTGATATAATCTAACCAAATTTCTGACCTGAAATACTGAATAGGGAGTAAAACAAACAACTGCTTCTACATGATGGATAAGGATTAAAGCAAGCTTTTGTAGGATATATAATCCTTTCAAATGAGCACTGATGCCTAGATATAGACAGAACCCAGCAGACATTGCCATGTGCCTTCCTGTGAGATGTTAAGCAAGCCAGAACCTGAACAGAGACAAAGGAAGCCATGAGATGAAATCAAAGGAGCCACTTGGAGAAGACAAGTGAGGGACCCTCACAGGAAACAGAGGCTGAAGGCAGTGGAGCCCAGGAGCAGTGACCAGCAGATGCCAGCCCCATACCTTTCAGCTGACAGAGTGTTCTGGACAGCCTCAGCCTTTCTTGAGTGAAGGTAGCCTCTTATTTGTGCCTTAATTTGGAGATTTTCACAGACTTAGAACTGTAAACTTGCAACTTAATAAATTGCCTTTATAGGAGCCATTCTATTTCTAGTATATTATATTCCAACAACTTTAGCAAACAAATATAAATGTGGTATATGTGTGTGTATATATATATATATCAATACAAACATATGTAATATACACAATACATACATATGCGTATGCATATATATATATATACACACACACACACATATACCTATACCTATACTTATACATATACATATAATGGATATTTTACTGCTTTGATTCTTAGCATGGTAATATATGGGAAGCAGATTTTACATTTAGAACAGATATTTGATTTTTTATTTTTTTGCACAGGAAGGCACCAGGTGTTTGATTTTTGTGTCAAATTTTCTATTGGGGGGAGGCCAATATACATAGGAGACTTTCAAACAAATCCTTTGTCTGAAGTTCATTGTATTTGGTTAGCATCTTATTAAATAAGATCTATTAAACAATCTGGGATTCTTGTTTGTTCATTTGGCACTTAAAAAGGGACCAAATTCACCTCTCCATTTCAACTGACAGTGTTTGGTATTTATAATAAGACCAAATACTAAGAGAGTGTAGGACAAAGGGAGATGCTTCACTTAATTTTCTCCAGTATAATCACGATTGTGCAGTTTGACTCTACTACAATCAATACATCCAGTTTTCACTAATTCAAGGACAATCTGAGTCACAGTCTACATTTATAACCCAAATTTTCCTTACCAGCCACGTGAGGACACACTCTGCTGTGACTTTCCCCTTGACACGTGCAACCTTTAGCCACCAGCCTGAGATACAGTGCTGCTTGTGCTGCTCTTTGCAAGTGAAATAGGACTGGTTCTGCTCCTCAGAACCCAAGGAATCCTTGAGGGCTGGTCTTCGTGCTGACTGCTCTGAAAGAAGCCTGTGGTTCATTGCCTCCTCTACTGTATTTAAAAGTTATTGATTACCCTTACTGATCCAGTGTCCAAGTAACATTGCTTTCTGAAGTTCAAGAAACCTGCTGAGATGTGGTCTTTATCGCGCCACTTGCTCTAGCTGTCCCCAAAGCCCTGCCCTTTGTCAGTGCCACTGGTTCAGGCCTTGGAACCACTAAATATATATATACATTCTCTTCTTATGCAAAAGGGGGATGGTTTTAATCATTGCACACTCTGCCACAGAGCTAAGACACTGCATTTCTCCTGATTCCTAGTGGCTAAGTGTGCCAATGTGACTATGTTCTGACCAATGAGATTTATGCACAACCTTGTTGTGAGGAATTTGTGAAAATTGCCCTTAAGTCAGGTGGCAGCAGGAAGAAGGTGGAACAGGATGGGCTGAGTTCATACCTGCTCCGAGGAACAGACAGAGAAGGGACAGAAAAATGACCAGGACAGCAGTTCCAGGATGCAAATGACCTGAGAAGGTCATCTACACCACACAGAGAGGTCCTGGATGAAAGAGCTAAGGAATTGAGAAGCAGAGAACCAGCGAGCATCTGGCTGGTGCAAAGAGCCCAAAGTGCCCCTTTCCAGGCAGAGGGCTGGAGCCCTCAGGAGCACACAGACAGGGAGGTGGCGTTGAGGAAGTGAGCCAAGCCAGGCCTCTTGAACTCACCACACTCACACACCCATGTGTACTGTCCACCCTGGGACCAGCGACCCACCCCACATGACCTAAGCACCAAGCCCCACTCACCATCCCTGGTATGCCATGTACCTGAACCCTGTCCCCCAGCACAACAAACACCCCTGCCCACCCCCTGCCGCTGTGGACCCACATTCATGCCTTGCCCTCCCACTCACAACATCCCACCACAGTGAACCCATGCCCCACCCTCCTGTGTCCTGCTCACTCCAACAGGCATTGCAAATCACCTTCCAGCATATCCTGCCTCTGTGCTCCACACCATGTCCTGTCCCTTCACTCTGAGATCTACACAAGCTGCACCCTTTTCCACAGCCCCTGTGCCACCCACCCACAACTCTGAGCTCTGCACCCCATGCACTTGCACACCAGAGTAGCCCACCCACCCCACACCTAGCCCTGCTCTGTACCCCAGCACCACACTGCCGTGTCCCATCCCAGGCCCCAGGCCCTGTCCTGTGCCCAACCCACAAACACAAAACCTTAGACAACTGAGGGAAATCAACTTTGAAAGTAATCCTATCAAAATAATTAAATGTCTCAAAGTCAACAGAAAAATGACAAGGCATATGAACATGCAGAGAGATATAGCCCAGGCTAATGACCAAAATAAATTACTCAAAGAGACACAGGATTTGGAACCACCACTAAAAGATGTTCATAGCACTCTACTAAATAAAATTCAATAGGTTTGCTAATGACAGAAAGCTGAACATTAAGAAGAATTTGAAAGAATAAGTAGAAAAATAGAAGATATCACAGAGATAAAAGATACTTTAGACCAACTCAATAACATACTAGAAAAAAATGAATATATATAAATAATGGAGACACACAGCAGCATATTTGAAGAAGTAGAAGAAAAATATGTGAAGTAGAGGACAGGACAATTGATTTAGAATGCATAAAAGAACAAGTGGCAAAAAAGATGGAAAATTTTGAATTGGATCTCAGGGAAATAATGGACAACATGCAGAGCACAAATATAAGAATCATCAGTGTCCCAGAAGGAGAAGAGAAGAGTAAATGGCTAAGAAGATTAGTTCAAGATGCAATGGGAGAAAATTTCCCAACCTTTACAAAATACATAAATATGCAAATCAAAGAAGCCTGTAAAACCCCAAATAGAATAAATTCAAAAAGGTCTTCTCCAAAACACATGCTAATCAGTCTGTCAAATGTTGAAGAGAAGCAGAAAATTCTGAAAATGGCAAAGAAAAATGATCTACTACATACAAGGGGAACCACACAAGACCAAGTTTGGACTACAAAACAAGCACTGTGGAGTAGAAAAGGCAGTGTCATGATATAATTAAGATTCTGAAAGAGAAAGGTTTCCAGCTAAGATTTTCATACACAGTCAAACAGTCCTTCAAAAATAAGGGAAAAATTAAAATTTTCACAGGCAGACAGAGGTTGAAAGAATTTGTTAACAAGAGATTGGTTCTACAAGAAATACTAGAGGGAGTTCTGTTGCCTGAAAAAAAGGAAAAAGAAAAGAAAAACAGGAGAGAGAGGTCTGGAGGAAGGCATGGAATTGAAAAGTAACAGCAAGGGTAGCTTAAAGGATAAAAAGAGAAAGAGGGAAAAGAATATATAGTTCTGACAAATAAAATTCAGAGAATAGATGGTACATTCAAGGGATGCCTTTTACAACAGTAACTTGAATGTTAATGGACTAAATTCACCAATTAAAAGATACAGATTGGCAGAATGAATTAAGAAATATAATCCAGCTATATGCTGCCTACAAGAGACTCATCTTAGACTCAAGGGTACCAATAAATTGAAAGTGAAAGAATGGAAAAATGTTCCATGCAAGCTATAACCAAAAGAAAACAGCAGTAGCCATGCTAATATCAGACAAAATAGACATTAATTGTAAAGATGTCATAAGAGACAAAGAAGGACACTGCATATTAATAAAAGGAACAATTAACCAAGAAGAAATAAGAGTCATAAATGTTTATGCTCCCAATCAAGGAGCTCCAAAGTAGATGAGGCAAACATTGGCAAAACTGAAGGGAGCAATAGACATTTCAACAATAATAGTGAGAGAATTAAACAAAACACTCTTCTCTATAGACAGAAAAACCAGACATAAGATCAACAAGGAAATAAAGAACATGATCAATTTGATAAATAAATTAAACCTAAAAGGCATACATAGATCATTACACCCTAAAAACACCAGGATATATATTTTTTTATCAATGCTCATGGAACATTTTCCAGGATAGATCATATGCTGGGGCACAAAACACAAAATTTTATACATTTAAAAAGATTGAAATTATTTAAAGCACTTTCTCTGACCACAGTAAATGAAACTGGAAATCAATAACCACCAAAGGCCAGAGCTTTCACAAATATATGGACATTAAATAATGCACTCTTAAACATTCAGTGTGTCAAGGAAGAAATTTCCAAAGAAATTAGTAACTATCTGGAGGTGAATGAAAATTAGAATATGACATTTCAGAACTTATAGGACACAGCAAACACAGTGCTGGAAGGGAAATTTATTGCCCTAAATGCCTATGTTAAAAAAGAAGAAAGAGCAAAAGTCGGAAGCTTAAATGTTCACCTGGAGAAACTAGAGAAAGGACAGGAAACTAACCCTAACTCAAATAGAAAAAAAAGATATAACAAAGATTAAAGCAGAAGTAAATGAATTATAGAGCCAGAGAACAGAAAGAATCCAGAAAACCAAAACTTGGTTCTTGGAGTAAATTAATAAAATCAGTGGACCCCTAGCTAAGCTGAGAAAGTAAAAAGAGAGAAGAGGCAAATAAACAAAAATCAGAAATGAGAGGGGGTCGTTACCATGTACCTGAAGAAATAAAAAAAAATCATAAATGGACACTATGAACAACTATACATCAACAAGCTAAATAACTTAGTTAAATGGACAAATTCCTATAAACACATGAACAAACTATATTGACTCGAGAAAAGTAGATCTCAAAGCAATCACAAATGAAGAGATTCAATCAGTCATCAAAAATCTTCCTACAAATAAAAGCCCAGGGCCAAATAGCTTCACTGGGGAATTTTATCATACACTTCAAAAACCACACCAATCCTGGTCAAACCATTCCAAAAATTTGAAGAAAAAGAAACAAAACCTAACTCATTTTATGAAGCTAACATCACTCTAATAACAAAATCATATAAAGATGCTATAAGAAAGGAAAACTAATGAATATAGATGCAAAAATTCTCAACAAAACGCAAGAAAATAGAACCAACAACACATTAAAAGAATTATACACCATGACCAAGTAGGCTGTATACTATGAATGCAAGGGTGATTCAACAAAAGAAAACCAATCAGTGTAATACAGCACACTAGCAAATTGAAAGGGAAAAATCATATGATCATCTCAATTGGTGCTGTAAAAGAATTTGAAAAAAAAAAAAAATTCAACATCCTTTCCTGATAAACACACCTCAAAAAGTAGGAATCAAAGAAAACTTCCTCAATATGATAAAGGACATATAAGAAAAACCCATAGTCAACATTGTCCTCAATAGTTAGAGACTAGAAGCCTTTCCCCTAAGATCAGGAATGAGACAAATGTGATCTCTATTACCATTATTATTCAACATCGTATTAGAAGGTCTGGCTAGAGCAATCAGGCAGGAAAAAAGAAATAAATGGCCCCCAAATCAGAAAGGAGGAAGTGAAAACTTCATTATTTGCAGATGACATGATACTATAGTTGGAAAATCCTAAGAAATCTACGACAAAGCTTTTTGAGCTAATAACCAAATTCAGCAAAGTGGTAGGATATTAGATTAATGTGCAAAAATTAGTAGTATTCTATATACAAGCAATGACTTGAGTCAATTCAGGAAAAAATTCCATCCAAAATAGAAACTAAAATAATCAAGTATCTAGGAATAACCTTAAGAAGGGATGTAAAGGACCTGTACACAGAAAACTCTATAACTTTGCTGAGGGAAACCAAAGATGATCTAAATAGGTAGAAAGACATTTCCTGCTCATGGATAGGAAGGTTAGATAAACCTAAGATGTCAGTTCTGTGCAAATGGATCTACAGATTCAATGCAATACCAACAAAAATTCTAACAACCAACTCTGAAAACTTGGAAAAGTGAACTATAAAATTCATTTGGAAGGGAAAGAGACCTCAAATAGCTAAAAATATCTGGAAAGAAAAAGAACTAAATGGGAGAATTAACACTTTCTGAATTTAAAGATTATTAGACTGCCACAGTGGTCAAAACAGCATGGCACTGGCACAAAATAGAAGTACTGACTAATGGAATAGAATTGAGAGTGTGGAAATAGTACACCAAATCTATGGTCAACTGATAAGGTCCTCAAATCCACTGAACTGGGAGAAAATGGTCTTTTCAATAAACAGGGATGGGAAAACTGGATGTCAATAGACAAAGAATGAAAGCGGACCCTTACCTTATACCCTATGTAAAGATTTACTCAAAGTAGATCAAAGACCTACATATTAAATGCAATATCATAAAACTAGAAGAAAATATGGGGTAGCGTCTTCAAGACCTGGTAAAAGGAGATAGCTTCCTAAACTTCATACCCAAAGCACAAACAATGAAAGAAAAAATAGATAAATGAGAACTCTTCAAAATCAGATGCTTTTGTGCTTCAAAGGACTTTGTCAAAAAGGTGAAGAAGCAGCAAACTCAATGGGAAAAAATATTTGGAAATCATATATTGGTTAAAGATTTGATATTCTTGTATACGTCAAGAAATCATACAACTCAACAACAAAAGAGCAAACAATCAAATTATAAACGGGCTAAAGACATGAATAGATATTTTTCCAAAGAGCAAATACAAATAGCTATAAGGCACATAGAGAGATGCTCTTTTTCATTAGCCAAAGGGATATGCAGATCAGGACTACAGTGAGATACTGCCTACCTCCTAAAATAATGGCTGCTATTAAGCAGGAAACTACAAATGTTTGAAAGAATAATGGAGAAATTAGGACATTTATGCACTGCTGGTGGGAATGTATAATGGTACAGCTACTATGGAAGAAAGTCTGGTGGTTCCTTAGAAAACTAAATATCGAGTTGCCCTATGACCTGGTATCACCATTACTTGTTATATACCCAGAAGAGCTGAAAGCAGTGACACAAACAGACATTTGTATGCCAATGTTCGTAGCAGCATTATTCACGATTGCAAAAAGGTGGAAACAATTGAAGTGCCAATCAATAGACAAATAGATAAACAAAATGTGGTATGTACATATGATGGAATGTTATGCAGTAGTAAGACAAAATGATATCATGATGCATATGATAGCATGGATGAAACTTGAGGGCATAATGCTGAGTGAAATAAGCCAGATAGATAAGGTATTGTGGTAATTAGATTCAGTTGTCAACTTGGCCAGGTGAAGGTACCAAGTCTTGTTGCTGCAGACATAAACCAGTGGTACATGAACCTCATCTGTTGCTGATTACATCTGTAGTTGGCTAGGAGGTGTGTCTGCTGCAATGAATGACGTTTGACTTAATTGGCTGGTGTTTAAATGAGAGAGCACAATGTAGCACAGCCTAAGCAGCTTTGCATTCCTCATCTCAGCACTCGCAGCTCAGCCCAGGCCTTTGGAGATGCAGAAAGAAGTCACCCCAGGGAAAGTTGTTGGAACCCAGGGGCCTGGAGAGAAGACCAGCAGAGACCACCCTGTGCCTTCCACATAAGAAAGAACCTCAGTGGAAAGTTAGCTGCCTTTCTTCTGAAGTACTAACAAAATAAATGCCCTTTTAATAAAAGCCACTCCATCTCTGGTGTGTTGCATTCCGGCAGCTAGCAAACTGGAGCAGGTATGATTTCTTTTTTATGACCTTGGGAAAGGTAAACTCAGAGGCTTACAATATAAACATAGGGCACAGTGATGGTTAGGCTCTGATATCAAATTAGCCGAGTGAAGATGCCCAGTTGTCTGCTCAAGCAACCACTCGCCTGACCATTGTTGTAGGGATATTTCATGGCTGGTTAATAAACCAGAAGGCTGGTGTATCAAATCATCAATCAGTTGATTGTATCTGTGGCTGATCACATCTGTGATCAACTAATGCGTTACTCCCACAATGAGATAATCCAATCAATGGAAGGCTTTTGGAGAGAATAGACTTTTTCGCTGCTTTCTCAATCAACAAGTCTCTCCTGTGGAGTTCAAAGACCCTTCATCAGAGCAGAAAGCGTCACAGCTTGCCCCATGGATTTTAGACTCTTCTATTCCCATGGCTGTATGCGACATCTTTATATATCTCATATTTACAAATAAATATCTCCTGTTGATTCTGTTTCTCTAGAGAACCCTGATGAATATAGTGGTAACAGGAGCGGTTCTTGAGAAACTGAATCTTAGAAATGGATTTTTACAATTGGTTTTGTACTCCGATTAGACTCAGAGGCACTATTAACACTGTTCCCAACGATCAAGATGGCACTTGGGTGAGTAGGCAAGAGAGATAAGCAAAAGGTTACCATTAAATTCTGGTAATTGTAGGCTTATGCAAGTCAAGGCTCTGGGTGAAAGCATTTTTGACACCTTTATAGAGTTTTGTGGAATTAAGAGGTATAAGGATCTTGACTTGTTGTTTTTAGATATGCTGGATACAGTGATGAAGGGAAGGTATGAACTGAAATGTTCAAGTTCGCAATGTAAGCGCCCTGTGAATGATGTAGAAGTTTCTGTATTTTCCCTAAAAGAAAATCTTATTCTCTGTGGTCCTAGATTTGAGATCTCTGAAAACCAGACACAAAGGCTCATTGTGCAAGTAGCAGATTTACAAAATAAACTAAAATCTCAACCTTACAGGGTATCTGCTCTTAAAATAATAGCTTTTGTTGAAAAGAATGGTATCCTGAAACATAGGATGGGGATATATGGCTTGACAATGATGGAAATGGGGAGATGAATGCCCTGAAATCTGCTGAGCCTTTGCTAGATAGAACTATAATGGACTGCCCTGAGGAAAGAGCTTCCCGACCTCCAGCCAGCCTTGAGGAAACAAATTCTGGTCTCCAGTCTCCCCAGAGGAGTCTGCCATCCAAACACCAAATAATGAGATTTACCTGTCGGTGCCTGCCAACCCTGTAACCACCTCCCCTGGGGAAACAGCCTTCACACCTCTGTCTGGAGTGACTGATCCTCTTTCACCACTTGAAACTCAATGAAATGCCCTGAGGTAATTAGCTTGAAAGACACTTCTATGTCTTTCAGGACCCATCCCCCCACCCCTCTTTTCTTCAAGAATTATAACTAAAGTCCCAACAGGCCCTGAATAGAGAGGGACAGAATGTGACCCCTGAGGAGGTGCACTGTAGTCCAAAAGGACTGCATGAGGTTCCAGTCTATATGGGCAGAAATCAGGGGATAACTTGTAGTAATTGAAATGAAGGGTGTGGCTTTTGGTGGGAGGAATATAAGGTTTCATCAAGCTGCATTTATTGACATGGGCCTACTAAGCAGAGATTCCACATTCAGTGTTGTAGCTTGAGGGGTTAAAAAGGGCATTAACTGTTTGTTTGGATGGTTGGCTGAAACATGGATCCAAAGGGGGCTGACATTAACTGAGGTTGAAATGTAAGAACTACTCTGGTATAATGTAGATGAGGAGATCCAGAGGCTTAGAGAGATTGGAATGTTAGAGTGGATTTATCATGGAAAAACTCCCACATCCCAGGAATGTCCAGAGGACACATATTTCATCAGAACATTGAGAATAAATTCATGAGACTAGCTCTATCATCCATATGAGGATTTATGGAATACCTTACCCACCATCATGGCATTCTCCACAGCATTGCTTCTGGTCAAGGAACCCACTTCATAGCAGATGAAGTTGGGAATAGGAATATGCTCATGGAATTCTTTGGTCTTACCAGAGAATCATCCAGAGGCAGCTGGCATTGATAGAATGGCGGAATGGACTATTTTTTTCTTTCAGAATGGACTTCTGAAAACCCAATTATGGTGCAAAATAGGTGGCAATACCTTGCAGGGCTGAGACAACATTCTACAGGCAGCTCTGTGTGCTCTGAATCAGCGTCCACTGTATGGTGCTGTTTCTCCCATAGCTAGGATTCTGTGTCCAAGAATCAAGGGGTGGAAATGGGGGTGGCACCACTCTATCACCACTAGTGATACACCAGGAAATTTTTTTGCTTTCTGTTCCTGAAACTGTCAGCTCTGCACTCTATAGGTCTTTGTTCCAAAAGAAGGAATATTCCTATCAGAGACACAACAATGATTCCATTGAAGTGGAAGTTAAGACTGCCACCTGGCCAGTTTGGTTTTTTCATGCAACTGAATCAACAGGCATGAAAGAAGGTTACTGTTTTGTCTTGGGAGATTAATCCTTATTATCAAGGGGAAATAGGACTACAACTACACAATGGAGGTAAAGGAGAGTTTTCCTGGAATGCATGAGATCCCTTAGGGCATCTCTTAGTACTACCATGCCCTGTGATTTCAGTCAATGAAAACCTGCAACAACCCAATCCCAGGCAGGACTACCAATGGCTCAGAAACCAGGAATGAAGGCTTGGGTCACCCCACCTGGCAAAGGACCATGGGCAGCTGAAGTGCTTGCTGAGGGTAAGGGAATATGGAATGGACAGTAGAAGAAGATAGTGATAAATATGAACCATGACCATGTAACCAGTTACAGAAACAAGGACTGTGATTGTATGAATATTTCCTCCCTCTTTTGTTATAAATATGTTTGCGTTTGTACATAAGCAAGTATCTTGTTTTCCTCTTATCATGAAAATAAGTTGTATTGTTCATGTTATAGTATTTAAGTCATAGGATAAGTCAATGTTATCTAAGGACTTGCACCCTATTCTAGAGTGATGTAGTGTGTTTCCAGTTGCACACAGGACAGTTGAGTATTGTTAGGCAAAACATGACTATTATTGTGTTCTAATTAGAAATTTAGCATGTTTCACGGTAATGTGTATAGCTGCCAAGCTGACAAGGCATGGACCATCATGGTTAGGTTTTGGTGTCACCTTGGACAAGTGATGACACCCAGTGGTCTGGTCACTCAAACACAGGCTTTACCGTTGCTGCAAGGATATTTCATGGCTGGTAGATAGACCAGAAGGCTGGTGTATTAAATCATCTGTGGCTGATTACATCTACAATCAACAAAGGAGTGTTTCACACCAATGATATAAACCAATCGGTTGAATTTTTTGAGGAAGAAGAGAGACTTTTTCACTGCATCTTCAGCCATTGAGCCTCTCCTGTGGAGTTCATCCAGACCCTTCATCAGAGCTGCCAGCTTCGTCTATGTATTTTGGACTCTTCCATTCTCATGGTTGCATCAGACACATTTATAAATCTCATATTTATAGGTATCTCCTATTGATTCTATTTATCTACAAAACACTGACTTACAGATCATGCAATAGTAGTTACCCCCCCATACTCCTCTATTATTTACTCTTTTTTACAAGATTCATACCTTTGAAATAATTAATGCAAGAACTTATTTATATTAGTAGTATTAATAAGTGGGATAAATGGCCCTATACAATCTCTTTCATTCATGTTCACCTTCAATATGGCAATATTACTTACAGACCCACTAATGAATTGCCTTCAATTCTATCCATCCCCTTACATTAAGTTCAACCACATTAGCTAACCATAAATCCGTATCTAAGTTCCATGTATCTCTAAGTCCTTATATTAGTCAGGGTTCTCTAAGGATTCCAGCTCAGAACAGCAATTCTCACAGTAGTATGTGACCTACAGAGAAGGGTTACTACAGAGCTCTTCCAGGATGATAGAGCTATTCTCATGAATTTATTTCTCAATGTTCTGGTGAAATATGTGTCCTCTGGACATTCCTGGGATGTGGGAGTTTTTCCATGATAAATCCACTCTAACATTCCAATCTCTCTAAGCCTCTGGATCTCCTCATCTACATTATACCAGAGTAGTTCTTACATTTCAACCTCAGTTAATGTCAGCCCCCTTTGGATCCATGTTTCAGCCAACCATCCAAACAAACAGTTAATGCCCTTTTTAACCCCTCAAGCTATAATACTGAATGTGGAATCTCTGCTTAGTAGGCCCATGTCAATAAATGCAGCTTGATGAAACCTTATATTCCTCCCACCAAAAGCCACACCCTTCATTTCAATTACTACAAGTTATCCCCTGATTTCTGCCCATATAGACTGGAACCTCATGCAGTCCTTTTGGACTACAGTGCACCTCCTCAGGGGTCACATTCTGTCCCTCTCTATTCAGGGCCTGTTGGGACTTTAGTTATAATTCTTGAAGAAAAGAGGGGTGGGGGGATGGGTCCTGAAAGACATAGAAGTGTCTTTCAAGCTAATTACCTCAGGGCATTTCATTGAGTTTCAAGTGGTGAAAGAGGATCAGTCACTCCAGACAGAGGTGTGAAGGCTGTTTCCCCAGGGGAGGTGGTTACAGGGTTGGCAGGCACCGACAGGTAAATCTCATTATTTGGTGTTTGGATGGCAGACTCCTCTGGGGAGACTGGAGACCAGAATTTGTTTCCTCAAGGCTGGCTGGAGGTCGGGAAGCTCTTTCCTCAGGGCAGTCCATTACAGGTCTATCTAGCAAAGGCTCAGCAGATTTCAGGGCGTTCATCTCCCCATTTCCATCATTGTCAAGCCATATATCCCCATCCTATTTCTCAAGATTCCATTAATTTCTAATCAATGGATTTAGTTTAGGAGCAGACACCCTATAAGGTTGATATTTTAGTTTACGTTGGGCTTGGTTTTCAGAGATCTCAAGTCTACAACGACAGAAAATGAGTATTCTTTCAGGGCAATCATGGAAGCTTTTACGTCATTCTTACAGCACTTAAGTTGCAAATTTGAAGGCTTCAGCTCATCCCTTTCCTTCATCAGTTCATCCAGCATATCTAACAACAACCAGCCAATATCATTATACCTCTAAATTCCATAAAACTCTGTAAAGGTGTCTAAAACACTGACACCCAGAGTCTTGCCTCATATAAGTGTACAATGGATGAACTCCATAGAAGAGGCTCATTGGCTGAAGAAGCAGTGGAAAAGCCTCTCTCTTTCTCTAAAAAATCTTCAACTGATTGGATTATATCCTTGATCGGGGGCACATTGTTAGTTGATTGCAGATGTGATCAGCCACAGTTGCAATCAACTGATTGATGGTTTATTACACCAGCTTTTCAGTTCATCAACCTTACATGGAATATCCATGCAACAACAATCAGGACAGTGCTTCCCTGACCAGCTATCTGGGCATCATCTCTTCACCAATTTGATACAAGAACTTAACCATCGCACATGCTTTGGGCTGTGTTTAATAGGAAGACATCAACAGTATTAAAGCAATACCAGGGATAAGTAATTTGGGGATTTTCTATTTGGTGAGGGTATGTTTATCAGTTGTTTTTCTTTTGGGAGCAATAAAAGTTATCTAAAATTGAGAGTGTTGATGATTATACAACTAAGTGAGGATAATGTCAGACATGGACTGTTCACTTTGGACATATAAGTCATGCTCAATAGAGGGAAGTGGCTAAAGAATACACTGACTAAGAGGTAGAATTGCAAACTGACGTATTCATATGATCGAATATTATGGTCCTACAGAAAGGAATGAAGCCATGAGGTGTGCAACAATATGAATGAACCTCGGGAACACTGTGTGATGCAAAATAAACCACACACAAAAGAGCAAATGTTGTGTGGTCACATTAGAAAATGTTTATGAGAAAATTGTGGCCTAGATTGTAAGCTCTTAGAGCAGTCACATTTTATGCAGAGCTAGAATGTTATTTCTAGATTTTGAGAGGCTGTGCTATGTATGTATAACTTGGTATTCCCATGGAACATTGAGCATCTGTGTGACACCTAAGACCCAGAGTAGGAGTTCTGCATATTGCCACATACAGCAGCTGTTAAAAAAATTGGAAAAGAAATCAGACTTCAACTAGAGATAAGAATGAAGCCAATCAGTTTCAGACTGCAGTAAATCAGAATACCCCAAGATAAGGAGGACATTGTCTATAGTTTAGAACTTAACCTTTTCTATGAGACCAAAGGAAGGTAATTTTATCTTGTCCGAAACCTAAATTTTCTATAGCACATAATCTAACAACATGTCTGGATAGATCATTTAAACAACCCAAACACATGGAGCCCAGAACTGAAATGAGGAATTGTAATTCTGCCTGGCTTAATATATTGCCTGGATACATTCCAGAGTGTGTTAAGCAGATAATTAAAAAGTCTTGGCAAAGTCCCTTGAGAGATGGGGAAAAAATATGGAACTATTAAACTTTACCACCAGGGAAACCCATAATACTGTATCAAACATTAGGGATTCCTATGTCAATAGGCCAAGCACTTGATCTCAAGGCTTCTTCTTGTGAAGCTTATTTATGTAGCAGAGAAGTTAAGCCTACCTATAGTTATGCCTAAGAGTTACTTCCATAGGGCTATTTTTGTTCCTTACATGTGGCCACTCTCTCTAAGCCAATTCTATAAGTGAAATCATTGCCCTCCCCCCTACGTGGGACATGACATCCAGGGGTGAAAGTCTCCCTGGCAATGTGGGATAGGACCCCCAGGGATGAGCCTAACCCTAGCACCATGGGATCAACAATGTCTTTCTGACCAAAATAGGGAAATAAATTGTCGCAAAATAAGATATCAGTGGCTGAGAAAGTTCAGAGTCAAGAGGCTATTCTGGAGACTACTTTTTTGCAAGCATCAGCTTGCGTTAGATATTGGTATTTATCATGGTTTGCAAATCCAACTAAAACCATTCCTGCCATCCCTAAAGAATTCCTAGTGTTCTAGTTGAGAGTCTACATATGTTCCATGCAGTATAATTATTTACTAGAAACCTACAACATCCATACAATTTCCCATCCATACAACATCCATACAATTTCCCATCCAGATGAGTCCTGAAACCCAGAGGGGCCAGGCTCTCCAGAACATCAATTATCCAATTCCTCTAACCCATATTATCAAAAACCCTTTCAAACATGAAAAAGTTAGAATGGGCAATAGCTCAAATACTTCTAAAAATTGGGGGAAGGATCAAAGGAGAAAGTAGAATTATAACAGAGAAGATAGGATTTAACAAATGAGTATGAATGATGAATCATTATATTGATATTTCTTTTTGTCTCCAGTGTCTTGGAATACCTAGATGAAAAATCTACAATTGTGGAACTGTAACCCATACCAAGCTCTGAAATCTGTCCCATAACTAATGGTTGCAGTATGCTTTGAAATGTATTGCTTTTTTATATATGCTATTTTTCACAATTAAATTATAAAAAAAGATTCAGAGGAAAGATGATTAAGACAAGATGACAGCATAGGAAAGTGTGGAGTTCAAGTAGTCCTCTGGGTTAATCAGTAAATACTCAGAAACTATCTTGAATAACTGTTTGGGGGACTGCCTTGACTGGGCACACTCTATAAACCAGTCTAGAACAGGAGAAATGGCTGAGACCACAGCACAAAACTGTAAGTAAAGTCTCTGAAACCATGGAGACTGGTGCCCTTCCCCAACTATCACAACAGGCTGTTTTGGAGAAAATTCTCCACGGGAAAGAGAAGTGGTCTCTACTAGGAGCAAAGCAAGGAGAACTCAAGAAAGCTCCAGTTGCCAATGGACTGCTGAATACAAGCTCTGAACACAGATAAACCCAGAGCAAACACAAAAGGAGTGCTGAGGTTTCTCCCAGGAGATAGAGGGTGGGGATAATAAAACAAACAAACAACAACAACAACAACAAAGAGGTGTTTTGAGCCTCCAGAGCTCAGAATACTGGAAAAGGGCTCTACTCCAAGAAATGGAACACATAGAACTGGAAACCAGCTCTGGCTCTTGGTTGAAAAACCAGGGTGGGGGGCTGAGGAACAACTCTGAAAAGGATTTTTCTTTATACTTTTTTAGCAGCCCATTAAAAAAGCTTTAGACATTTTCAGTTGTCAGCACTGACCCAGGCAAGGGTGAAGCTAAGGTAGGTCTGAGAGCAAAAATCAAGTGAGGGAGATAATTCCCTGAGGGGTATATCTTTCCCCAAGTGCAGGGAGGCAGGACCCAGCACAAGTGGCAGCTCTCATTCAGAGAATTCAGACTCCAGGAGCTGGAAAACAGGAACAGCTTAAACCTTCCTTCTATCCCAATCTCAGTCTCAACCACACTCCTGGTAGGGAGAGGGTCTGCTGAGAATTAAAGACTCTGTACCACACTACACAGGTGGGGAGCTGCAGACTGACAAGCGCCACTTTCTGGGCAAAACAGGAAAAGCACAGAGGCAGGAAAGACTGGCAACCTGCTGGGGCTGGTTGGTAAAATCTGATTGAGGTCAATCATATCTGGGAAAAACCTCCTTTAAAAATCTCCACATACACAGGGAAAGAACCAGAAAAACAAGAGCTGTAAATTCTGATCAGTTAAACAGAAGCTATGCCAGAGATATAGAATAAATTGAACTGAACATTAAAGGATAGATAGAGAACAAAGCAAATCACAGGAAAACCTTAGGTAGAAGAGAGAAAACAATCTCCATAATGAAGTAATCAAGGAGATCAGATGCATAGACACCAGCAAAAAATCATGAGTCATACCAGGAAGAATGAAGATATGGCCCAGTCAAAGAAACAAACGCACACTTCAAATAAGATACAGGAATTGAAACAACTAATTAAAGATGTTCAAACAATCTTCAAAATTAAAAAAAAAATGAAATCAACAAATTAAAGGAGTATATCTCAAAAGAGATGAAGGATATAAAGAAAACATTGGGTAAACCTAAACACATGAAAAAAGAAATGGAGACCTGATGGGGATGAGAGGCACAATAGAAGAGATGAAAAACACAATGGAGTCATACAATGGCAGATTTGAAGAGGTAGAAGAAAGGATTAATGAACTAGAGGATAGGTCATCTGAAATCCTTTACATAAAAGAACAGGTACAGAAAATAATAGAAAAATATGAGCAGGGTGTCAGAGAATTGAAAGACAACATGAAGCACACAAATACACATGTTATGGGTATCCCAGAAGGAGAAGAAAAGGGAAGAGAGGCAGAAAGAATAATGGAGGAAATAATCACTGAAAATTTCCCAACTCTTATGAAAGACATAAAATGACAAATCCAAGAAGCACAGTGTACCCCAAACAGAAAAGCTCTGAATGGACCTACTCCAAGACACTAACGAATCAGATTGTCAAATGTCAAAGACAAAGAGAGAATTCTGAAAGCAGCAAGAGGAAACTCATCCATTACAAACAAGGGAAGCTCAATAACATTAGGTGTAGATTTCTTAGCAGAAACCATGGAGGCAAGAAGGCAGCATTCTGACATATTTAAGATACTGAAAGAGAAAACTGCCATCAAGATTTATATCTAGTAAAACAGGCCTTCAAAATTGAGAGTTTAAAATATATTCAGAAAACACATACACTGCAACAGTTTTTGAACAAGATACTTGCTTTACAAGAAATACTAAAGGAACACTAAAGGGACGTAAGACAAGAAATGATAGTGGGTGAGTAAATGTACAAATATAAGAAAGATTTTATGTCACAGAGAACAAATGAATGTCAACATTGCAAGGTGTTGAAAATGGGCTGGTATATGGAAAAACTGCAATGGGTGCCAACTAGGGTCTATATTTAACAGTAACATTGTAATATGTATCCATTAATTGTGCCAAAGGCAATATACCAAGCTGAATTTATTTATTTCTAAACTTTTATTTATTATTTATTTATTTTAGGGTGTGTGGTCTGGGAATCAAACCCAGGTCTCCTGCATGGTAGGCAAGAATTCTACCACTGAACCATCCATGCACCCCCTTTTAATTTTTTTATTTTTCATTTTTTCTTCCACTTTTTCTTTGTGGAAGAAATGGAAATGTCCTCATATAATTGTGGTGCTGTATACTTAACTATGTGATTCTACTGGGAACCATTGATTATTAATTTAGAATGGCTTGAATAGCATGTGCATGAAACTACTTAAAAATAAACATAAAGATAAAAATGCTAGAAAAAATGTGGAGAGAGATGGACCCATTCACCGTTGATAGGGAAGTAGAGCAGTGCAGCCCCTCTGCAGGGCAGTGTGGTTCCACAGGAGGTTAAGGATAGGGTTGCCATATGATCCTACAACCTTGTTATTAGGAACAAACTTGAAAGAACTGAAAGTGGTGGCAGGAATAGACATTTGCACTCAGGTATTTTGGGGGATAGTATTCACGATTTGCAGTAGACAGAGGTGGCCTAAGGGTGTATCAACTGATAAATGGATGGGTAGGCTGCGGTTCACACATGCAATGGAATATTGACCAGGTGCACAAAGGACTGATGTTGTGAGACACGCAACCAGGTGACTGAACCTTGAGGACAGTGTATGGACTGAAATAAACCAGAAGCAAAAGAGACAAAAATTATAATGCATCACTAATATGAACTAACCATAATGTGCAAACTCTGAGAATTAATTCAGGAGCATAGGTTATCAGAGGAAGTTTCATTGTAATGGTTCCTAAATTGTAAGCTCTTAAAGCAGTCACATCTATCCCTGAGTTATAAAAGTTATTTCTAAATTCTGAGATGCTGAACTTTTTGTGTATAACCTGGTAGTTCCTTGGAACATAAGGTATCTGTGTGATTCATGAGATTCAGACTTAGAATTTTCCGACTCTAAAAGTCAGCATAACCCCATATAGCAACAGCTAAAGAAGTTGAAAAAGTGATCAGACTTCAATTAGAAATATGAAGGAAGCTGATCTTGGACTAATGCCAATCAGAATATAACATAAAGGATGATATGGACTGTATTTTAAAACTTTCAGTTCTATGTGAGATCAAAGGAAGAGATGTTTATTTGATATAAAATTTACATTTTCTGTAGCATATTACCTAATTTAACTTGTATGGTCTGTTTATTCAAACAACATAATTACATGGAATCTTGAATAGGGAATGAGATGTTGTTATTTTGTACAGGGTAATGTAATACCCCAATACTTCCCAGATTAATCTGGGCAGAAAATTAAAAAGTATTTGCAAAGCCCCCTTGAGGGACTGGGGAAAAATATGAAAATATTAAACTTATCCTCTTGGGGAATTCCCAAAATTCTCACAAGCATTAGCAACTACCGATTTAATAAGCCAAACCTTCAATCCTGGGGCTGGCCTTTATGAAACTTATTTCTGCAAAGAAGAAGCTAAGCTTACTTATAATTTATAACTAACAGTCACCCCCATAGAATCTATTTTGTTGCTCAGATGTGGTCTCTCTCTAAGCCAACTCTGCAGGTGAACCCACTGCCCTCCCTCCTACGTGGGACATGACTCCCAGGGGTGTAAATCTCCCTGGCAATGTCGGACAGGACTCCCAGGGATGAGCCTGGCCCTGGCATCATGGGACTGAGAAAGCCTTTTTGACCAAAAGCAGGGAAAGAAATGAGCTAAAATAAAGTTTCAGTAGCTAAGAGATTTCAAATGTAGTTGAGAGGTCATCCTGGAGGTTATTCTTATGCATTACATAGATATTCCTTTTTAGTTTCTTGTGAATTAGAATAGCTGGAAGGAAATACCTGAAACTGTCAAACTGTGATCCAGTAGCTTGGATTCTTGAAGATGAATGTGTAACTATGTAGCTTTTACCATGTGACTGTGTAATTGTGAAAACCTTGCATCTGTCACTGCCTTTATCCTGTATATGGGCAAATGAGTAAGAAAACAAAGTAAAATAAATAAATAAATAAGTAAAAGAGGGGATAAGGAGTATGGGATGCTTTGGGTGTTCTTTTTTATTTTTATTTTTGGAGTAATGAAAATGTTCTAAAATGGATTGTGGCGATGAATGCACATCTATATGATGACATTGTGAACGTTTGATTGTGTACTTTGGATGATTATATGGTCTGTGGATATATCTCCATAAAAATGCATTAAAAAGTCAGAGAATATGCATTTTCCTTCCCACTGCCCTTTCATACTGAGCAGAATAAAGACATGAAACATGGAATTCAGGCAATGATCTTGAGTCAATGAAGACCATGTGTTCGAGAATCAGGGCGCGGAGACAGGTGACTGTAATCTGAGGAGAGCAGAGCTATAGCTGAGCTACAGCAGACCACAACCCACTGTTTATGCCCATTTTTGAAATTTGGTTGTTTTAAGAGTCATTCTCACAATCCACATAATAACAACAGCAACAATTTTATTTGCCTGGCATTGTATCTGTAAAACAGGTCCAGTTCTTTTAAACTGTCCTAGCTCTGGTTTAGAACAGAGTGGAATGGTTATGCATGAATTCACGCCTGCACACCCAACTACATGCATACCTGCCTACACATAAATAACTAATTGGGGTTACATTTGCTATCCAGGTTTTGAGTTTATTCAGGGCAGGGATTATGTTGCATCCTTTCTTGTACTATTTTACTTGGCACCCAAAAAATTGAACCGAGAGACTTCTTTTATACAAGTAACAATATTATTTGTTGAGAAAGTAAAAATAACAATTCCTTGGTAGTAGAAAAATGGGTACTGTAAGTTGTGTGATTTGGAGATTAAATGTTATTCTCAGTGAGCAGAAGAGAGACAGAACTTTCAGAGCAGCAGCTTTAGCCTAAGAATGTCTCTTCTATCCTGCCCCGTCCCTGAAAGCTGTCCTTTTATTTTTTTCACGAAAGCATTTGTATAAAAGAAGTTATTCTGTTCCTTTTTTATAAAGATATATAAGTAGAATGAGATAAGCACACGCCATGCATTTATAAGACACTCAGTGAGTATTTGTTGTATATAGACATTTATTTCCGCTTTCAAGAAAAAAAAAAAACTACTGTGCTGCTGGAGAGACGACGTCAGCCCATGACGCGCTGGGGCTGAGCAACTAGCAGTCCAGAAACCTGCAAAACAGAGCAAGCTTTTTTTCATGGCTTTTCCTGCTTCTTTGGTGTTAACACTACTATCAGGACAAATTGGAAGCCACAGATGACTTAACCACTGACTCATAAAATTCCTGAGAATTTAACAGTCTACTCTAGCCAGACTTAGGAGCCAGCTGCAGCATGACTCTCTTACTCTGCAGAGGATGGGGCTGTGCTTCCTATAAATTACTACAAAAAAAAAAAAATCTGCCTTTGGAGGTTTTAATTTAATTTTTAAACTATTTGTTGGCATCCTATTTACTTTATTGTCCTCCTGAACATCTGGATGGCGCCAGTGTTGACGTGCACAGTAGACTGTGTTTGGGCCACTATTCTTGGTGCTGGCTGGGAGAACCAGGCAGGCCCTGCTTTGATAAAGGGCATCTAATAAATTGCAGTATGGCTAAGAAAGAAACCTACATCTGCATGTGGTGTAGTCTCAGAGAACTCCACTATTTCTGTTTCAGAGAGAGAAGACACGAGTGTCTCCTGACCCAGCAAATATTCCACTCAGGCAGGTAAGATGTCTAATTTATTTAAATCACAGCACAGGTGATTTGATTAGATTTGAGTCTTACAGTTTGTACAATTGAGTGTGCACAGGGTCCTATGTCCTGTAACTGAAACCTGCCTCAGGTTTGTGTTTGTTTCACATATAGGCAGCTGCCCTCGCTCTCTAGGTAACAAGTGTAAATCAAAACTCAGAGCCAAATTCTAGCAACTCTGTTTTCACACCCTAATGCAAATGACTCATGAATTAGTTTCCAAGGAAACTAATAAAGGAAGACAACCAGTCAGAGAGAGTGTTAAGCTTGACAAATACCAATAACGAAATGAAGGTTCACTGTCTTTAATACCTGGATGAAATCTTAGACAACCTGCATTATAAAGGAATAATCACAAGAAACGATATTTGTGTTGGATGTGAGTACACGGCCTTAGTTTGCAAGGCACTAGTGCAAACCTTTTCTCATTTTGATCATCACAATAAACCTGCATATCATATACTCACAGCTGCAATTATGCGATGGTTTCAATATATAATGTTTCTGGAGGGAAAAGACCTAGAAGTGATGGGCTTCAAGTCATTTATAAGAATGGAAAGACTACTCGACAATTCAAATCCACATTCAATTTAACTTTTTAATCCTATGCAGAAAACTAATCATGAAGTGTCTGTCCAGCCAACAGGAAGCAAGAAAGGAGGGAGAAGAAGGGAGGAAAGGAGGCAGAGACATACCACAAATCAATAAATATTTATGCAAAAGGATAAAGATTTTATCAACATTTTAATTACCATTCTATTCCATTAAAATAATCACTCCCAAATATTATTTCTCAAGTTTCTCTGTGCGTCTAACCTGGAGAAGGAGGTAAAAAGTGTCAATCTATTCAAGGAATTTACGTTAAGCCTCTCCGCTCACCACAGTCTTAGCCCTGAACAGGAGTTGTTCGCACTCTGGCGTTGCACCCAGTACCCACAAGAACAATTCGACAGAGAACTGAGAAAAGACCATGATAGTCGATTGCAGTATTGAAGAGGCAGGATTCAGGTAGGGCCGCCCATGCGTGGACATTTTTTGGACCATGAACCTTTTGGTCAAGGTTCAACCGTTGGGCTTCAGCATAAAAAAAAATCCTTTTTTTAAATGGATAACAGCTTCAGAGACAACATGGAAACTAGTCAAAACCCCACGTCAAAGGCAAGCAACAGCTGCTCCATTGTACTTTAAGGTGTTAATATCCTCCCTTCTTACAAGCAGATCATGATTTCTAGGACCTCTAACACACACTCTGGTGGTGTTGAACTCTTACGTATGTTTGTAGTATGGTACAGAACAGTCCAGCAGACTTCTAACATGACAAATAAAATTCAGTTCTAATTTCTTTAAGGTTTGGATTTTACACTGTTCTTCTAAAGTTTTTGGCCTTCTAATAATATGTTAGGCACTATAGATACGTGTTTACCAAAAATTGCAATTAATTGGCACACAAAATTTAGCTGAATTCATTATATCATGAGACTATTTTTTAATTCATGCTGCGCACACATGGGAGTAAATTACTCGGGCTATTTATGGTTAACTAAATTAGTATTAGATTCCTGACCTGAGAAATTTAGCCATTCAGATTTGGGTTGAGAATTTAGCACTTCTATCCTGCCAGGTTTACAGAAACTCAAATCACCAATAATAATCAGAATATTCTATCTCAATTACAGAATCTGATATTTTCTGCTGGTAAGGAAGTTCACAGAGCACACATTCCTTCTCTGTATCCGAGCACGGTTGAGTTTATTAGACGGCGTTCTTTGTACAATTGTACTGCTCATTTCTCACCAGCTTTATTTGAAATTCACTCATCTAATAAATGTCAGGAAGTATCTTCCATAAAATTTCAAAAATTTATTAGAGACTTATGAATGTTTTACAATTTACAGAAAGAAGAGGAAGTCTCACATAAAACCTTGTGTAAGAGAACACTGTATCTAATTGCTAGTAATAAAATAAGTTCAAAATATTTTATATAGGGCTCTGGGCCTTGGCTACTCTGATGGCTTTTATTCATTTGCTTTTTTTTTCTCTAACATGTATTTATCATCAATCCCATATACTCAGAACTCAATATTGTTTAAAGGATCTGAGCAGATTTCTGGGGATAAATGACGTGCTCAACAGCTACTAATAAAAGATGTACTCTGGTTGTAATTGAACACTGTCATTTGATTCACAGTACCTATTTATATTCAAAAAATAATAAATGTAAAGCACCTGGAACTTCTATTTATCTTCAAGAAATAGTACTTTTGGGGGAAAATGTTAGACAATCCCATTTTTTTGGACAATTTCAAATGCCCTCTGAGTTATCTTAAGATATATCCATTCCAATTGGAAGTACCATCATCATCATTCCAGAAAATCAAACCTAGTGTGCATTCATTGTGGAACAGGGCACATGTGAGTGATTCTTCAAAACTATGTCATCTTTCTCCAGACTATACCTGAAAAATAAAACTATTGGAAATATTTGAATTTTCACTTTTTAAGAATGTGGCAAGAAAAGAAAAAATCTTCCTCTTTATTTCCATGAACTATGTGTATATATTTACAAGCAGTAAACTCTTTGGGACTAATGGTATACATGTAGAAAACTGAAGTTTTGCAATAATGCCATGAGTAGTTTGTTGTAGATGATTGAGAGGACCCTTCTCAAATTCTCCAAAGGTCACTTTTTCTCCAAAGAAATATTTTGATGCATTATCCATTTAGTCACCTCAGTTCTCTAAGATTTTTGGATAAGTATAAATTATCTGCTGCCCCTATGTCACAAAGCAAAAATAACCAAAAGTCTCAGAGCCCAAAGACCACCCTCTGCTTCAAGATCAAGCGAATTTAAAAATAGAGGCTCTTAAACATTGGCCACCATCCTGCATGGTATTCCTCCTTAAATCACTGCATTAGAACCACAAAGGTCTCTACAATGCATGAGGAGAACATCCTGAGTAAATTGTCAGGAATCTCAGCGCTGGGGTAGGACTTCAATATTTTACGGTTAAAATTCCCTTTCTTTCTTGCAGCTGGTGGGATGCAAGTGCCCTGCCAACCAAGGAGTCAGGGAGAAATGATTAACCCCACTTGCTAGAGCTGTTAGTCTTGAAATGTTTTCCTTTGCTGCTCCCCCAAAAATCTAAAACTGCAGCCAAAGTTAAGAAATTTCAGACATGAGTCTTTCATTTTATGCAGGGGTTTCATGATTTGAATAAAAAGAACTTATCTGCAAGCCAAATACTACATTTCAAAATACAAAAAGTTCAAGCCTAATTTTCATCTTTTTATGGATGTGTGAAATACCTTTAAGGGATTATTACCAGTTAATTCCAGAAGAGAACTCACCATACAGCCAAAGGTTTAAAAATTTTACTTTCAAAACAGCATCATAAGCCTGTCAAGGGAAGTTTGTCAAAGTATTAAAGGTATCCAATCAACACAGTAAATGAATGGAAGTAACATTTCGCAAAGGCCCCAAGGAATCGGGTTTTAGCTACGATGTTTCTGTGACATTTGGGCTTTCCCCAGGCCTCTGTTGGTTCATTTCTAAGCAAAGAAAATGAAAGCTGAAAATCTGAAATCAAATCCCATACAGTGAAAAAAGTCATCTATATATATATGAACACAAATTAGACCTCCTCTTGTGTCCTCTGGCATTTTAAGCTTGCTTGCTTGCTTTTTCATTTTGAAAACTTATTTCTTGGTCACATCCCCTCCCCTCAAATAAAAAGATACACAGGTTGTCTCAGAAGCTGCTTCTAATACATTAATCTATTAATTTGTGCAAATTAGAAAAATGCATCCTTGCCACCCCCACCTTCCCACCCGGAACACTGCCTGGTAAGAGGGACCCAGGGTGGACTTCGGCCTCCAGCTCCTCCCAAACTCTCCTCACCCCCACCTTGGCAGGCGCCTTTGCATAGTGCGCAGAGCGCGCAGCTTTGTACGGTGACCTGGCGATCAGTGAGATGAGACCAAGGAAGTCCAAAAAGACCAAGAAAGAAAGGAATTGAATAATTGAAGACTGAGAGGCAGGTTTTACTGAACTTGCAAGGCCTCCTCTACTTAAACAGAGGCTGATTCTGAGTCCGAGAAAGAAGGGACGGCAGTGAGCAGGTAGAACCCTAGCTCACGTGGATTCGCGGAGCGAGAGCGAAACTGCAGCGTCAGCCGCACAGGGCTCGTGGTATTGACTCCTTCCCTGATGCAGAGAGCCCCGGGCCGTGTGATGGAAGGGCTTCAGAAAATATTATCGCAAAATTCTCTAGAATAAACACCTGTCTTCAGTTTGGATTTAAGACTACAATTGAACATTTAAAATTCGTACCCTCTGGTACTCTCTGGACATTCTTGCCTCTTTCTGAAAATTTTGGAATGTGCATTTGATAAGAGGTATTTTCCATCACCCCAAACAAAGTTCTTCCTGTGGCTACATCACGCTTCCTCTTCCAGGCACACATTCAGCCCCGCGTCTGAAGAAGTCGAGGAGAAGTGGGGTGAAGCAACGTGTCCAGAATCACAAAGCAGAAACGATGCAGCACAGCTTTCAATCAGGGAATCCGTATCCACCATGGCTTAGATATGCAGAGGCTTCCATGAGTTTCCTGAGCTTCATCTCCTCAAGATGCTCCAACCTAGAAACGCGTCCCTGGGCAGCCTCAGCAGCATTAAGGATCTGAGATCCAAAACGGACCCTATCATGCGACTGCCTGCAAAGAAACAAGTATCAGATGTGCCAGAGAACGTCACTACAGAGTTCTTCTTGAAATAAAATTGCAGTATTTTTTGAAGGTGCCAAATGTTTTCTGTGGGTCTTAAGAAAATCCTAAAATGTTTATTCCATCTGTTTAATGTCAAAAATCTGCTAACACATAGGAAGTTCCAAACTACTCAGAAAGGAGGGTAAGTTACAGGTTTCCATTACAAAGCTGTGCCACCACGTTGCTGCTTAGTTTCAACTCAGGCTGGAAAACTAATGGAGCACTTGTTGTTTTGATCCTGTTGTCTGCCACGCCAAAAAATACATCTGTAAATTACGTAGTATCTAACAGTTTAGAGAAAGAGACTTTTAGGGCTGAGTCACTGCTATTGGTTTTTACCTATAGGAAGTAGAAAATACACTTGTTTTCTTTCTTCATGTGCACTGATGTCCCTTTAACCACGGTGCTATGAACTCAACAGCTTCATGACTATTGTTTCCATTATCGTCAATAAATAAACTCGGGTGCAGCATAGTAATCCAATCACAATATTTATTTCTCTGCAGCCGAAGAATGCCATAGTTGCTGCATTTAGTGTTTTATTTGAGGTAACAGTAAAAGGCTATAAAAGCAATAATTAAAAATAAAAATGATTGTATAAAAATATTATAAAGCTATTATTACTTCTTATTCAAGAATCCCAAATCTGTTTCTAGTGTTTCAATCACCTATCACCTACTTAAAAATCATACAGGAAAAACTTGTTTTAAAACGTCAAAAAAAAAATCAGGTTTAGAAAGAACAGGAAGTTGTAGGTGTAATCTGCTGATTCATTCATTACACAAATTAACTGCAAGAAGACACTGTTGCTCTAGTCATTTTATTTTAACAAAATCATAAAAGTTTCTTGCCTTTCATTTATCTCTGTCTCATTTGTTCTTTTATTCTATATTCTAAGCACTTAATAATGTATTAGTATCCTACACAGCTATCTTAGCTAAATGCAGCTGATACTCAGTTCTTGCAAGAGTTTTATAGTTAAGGACTGAAAACTTGTGGTTTTCTCACATTATCGCGGATCTTCCCCAATTACATGCTGACAGTGAATAGAACAATGAATTACTTTTTTTTTTGCATGGGCGGGCTCTGGGAATCGAACCCAGGGCTCCAGCATGGCAGGCGAGAATTCTGCCAGTGAACCACCATCGCACCACCCAACAATTAATTACTTCTTAGGAAATAGGCTCATAAGTCTGAAATTAGCTGCATTTGCCAATTGCTGATTACAATTTCACATGCCAAATATTAAATCTAGACTCTAGACATAAAAAGGGGGGATTATTATGACTTCATGAACAGATAAAATTAATTAAGGTAACTGTACATGCTGTTCTAGCACAAATAAAATTTTAGGTAAGAGATAATGGACAGTAGAAAGAGCAAAAGGATATGAATTAGGTTAGGATCTAGATTTCTATCATTAAACAGTTGGCTGTCCTTAGGCAAGCCATGTCCCTACCCAGGGATCTCACTTCCCTCATCTATAAGGTGACAGAGTCCAGACTAGATAGATAGAATATGTCTTTCCATTCCAAATATATGATTTATGAAATTATAACAAATATTTCCAAAGTTTTCCAAAGTTACATATAATATCCTATGACTAAAGGGAAAAGAGATTCCAGAGTAATTTTCTTTGGGGAAAAATTGCAAATGCTTATTCCTTCAGAGAGCACAGCTGGGAATTTCAATATTGTGGTGAGGGAAAGATGTTCTGAAGTTAAGCAACTAATGAGTTACTGTGTACAGGACGGAGTAATAAATTCTGATGCCTAGGTGTCTACAAACATCCCCTTTCAGCTAAAGCAACTATTAACAGAAAACAGTTACACATTTGTCTACACCACATATCACACTGAATAAAACAGATAGATTAATCTATTGATCTGAGAATTGAATGATCCCATTATATGACTTTATCGTAACTAGCTTTTGATGCAGAACAGGATCTGTTTCTCTATATTGGTAAATCAAAAAAAAAAAAATCTCCCTATATTTCTAATAGTCTTTTGTTTAGAGTTGTTCATTAAAAAATAAAAAGTAGATGAGAACTGTTACAAATGGATTATGAGGTATGTGATATTCTGATGCCACACACAAGTCTATGGCTCTACGGAGAAGACATTTAGACATCTGCATTTAAGGTTTTTGTTGTATAAATGATCCAGAAGCCAAGCCACCAATGGGCTAGCCTTGGAGGACAGCATAATCTGAAAAGAAATGAGAGGCTTCAGACCAATGGCCTGAGGGACATAATGCGGAATTAGACGGCTCAGCAAAGGAGATTTATAAAAGCAGTAGGAGAACAATCTAAACAGTGTAGTACCATAGACGGGAACAGAAAAGAGTAGGATTATGATTCCTGATTATGAGGATTTATCAGGGTATAGTTTCCAGAAAGTGACCCTAATAAATGGTAACTAGATTTCTAGTTCTGAAACCTCGAGGGCCCAGCCTCTCCAGAACATCAGCCAGTTCCATCCCCCTACCCCATATTATCCACAGCCCCTTCCAACGTGAGAAGGTTAAAATGGCCACAGCCCAAATATCCCTAAAGAGTGGGATAGAAAGATCAAAGGTGATAGTGGAGTTATACAGAGATTTAGGGTTTAACAAATGAGTATGGTTGCTGAATCACTAAATTGATATTTCTTTTAGTCTCCAGTATCTTACAGCAGCTAAAAGTAAAAACCTAAAATTGTGGAATTGTAATCCATACAAAACTCTGAAATCTTTTCTACAACTCACTGTTGTGCTGTGCTTTGAAATTTCTTGCTTTTTTGTATATGTTATTTTTCACAAAAAAAGAAAAAAAATTCAATTGTGATGTTAAAAATAAAGATTACAGATTATCAAAATTGGCCACCTGATTCTCCGACATAATTTTAGTTTCCTCTGGATTTAAATGAACAAAGGAATACAGGAAGCTAAGCTAGAAAGGAAAAAAGAGTGATTGCTAATATCAGCTAAAAAGGCACCAACAAAAACCAAAGACTCATGGATAATTTTATGCAGCAGGGAAACCATAACCCTAGGAGAATCATAAAAATATAGTACAATATTATCAATAAATCCCATAAAAATTACCTCAAGTCATTAAGAAAAAATGAACTCTCCTCAATATTGTCTTATTTTCTAAAACAAAGACATTTTGGAAATTGACAGAGCGAACATCTGGTAAGTAGAAAATATGATAAATCTGTGTTAAATCAATTTATGAAATGGTTCTATATAGGATAGATTTCAACACATGTACCTTTTGTTAAAGTAATCTGTAAATAAGCAATACTTGTTCACCATAATAAGACAATAAATAAAGGGATTTATTTTATTTTTGAATGATTCCAAATGGTTTGTCATGAGACAAACATACTCACTTTGATTTTTTTTATTTTTCTACATTTAAAAAATAATAATAGTGGTATCACACAAATTTTTGTAATAGTAAAATGACATGTTGACTTCTCCCTTATTCTTCCAATAAGATGCAAAAACATCTCTGATTCTGAAGGATTGGAGGAAATTAAACTAAAATGATAGTTAGCACCTATGTTAAGGGAAATAAATAATCTAGGAGTAGTTTTGATCATGTAGTATAGGCACTGCCTTTTTAGGGATTAACCCACTTATAACAGGTCCCGAGTTTGCATATGGAGACACATAGTGACTCATGGAAAACACCGCTAGCTGAATATTACAGGGACATAGCACCTGTCAAGGAAGATGCAGTTAATTTTTGGATCCCTTTCTGTTCAGATATGAACTCAATTTTTAAACACTCTTCAGACATTTCTTATGATCCTTACCAGGGAACTGTAGACTACCACGATTTGCCCATATTTAATGGATAATAGTTACTGGTTCCCTTTTAAAATGCTCCCCTTTGGTTCACTGTGACACATGTGCTTTAAAATGGTGCCAGACTAGGTTTGCAAGTGGAAACAGGAGCTGACACATGACACAGGAAAAGTAATTGGGGTTCTTTGGTTGATGGGTCCCCTATGCCTTGATGTCTGTCTTCTCTTGAAGATATCCTCACCCCAAAATGCACAACTCTCTCTCTTCTCACACTCACACACACCCACACAAACACACATACACACACACACACACACACACCAGTTTATTTGTTTTCTGTAAATGAAAACTGAGGCAAGACATTTGGCTGCGAAGATAGAGCAGGCTGGAGAAAAGCAGGAAGGGCTGGACTAAGTGCCTGGGGCTGCTTCTAAGCTTCTTAGAAAGATTCTGCACATGGTTTGCTACTCAGAGTCCCGCAACAATGCATGCCCCCCAATTTTCCCCATTCTGCTGCTGCCCAGAATCCATCACTGAATGTACTCCCTTCCCGTTCTCCAAAGGGGTTAATAGTTTTGAAGCATCTGGAAACATAGTCTGTTTGGCAATGGCATCAATATTTTTGTATTGTATACAATTTCTTCAAGCAGAATTTCAGGAGACAATAGTTTGGAAAAGTGGAGTCAGAGTAGAAAACAAGGTCAAGGTGACTGAAACTGCAGACTGCACACATGTGGCATCTTTAGGGACTTCCCAAAATAAATGGGGATATATTATGTGGGGAGACATAGGTGCTGATGTAAGAATTCGAGAGTTTTGCCACGCAAAGGAGGACTCCAAGAGACGTTCTCTCATGCAACACACAAGGGGTTTATTTACCACACATGCGTGGGGCTCACTGAACACGCAGGAACAGAGAGCCCCTCGCCTGGGTTTGGGGAAGCTTTTTAAGGGGGAAGAGGAGGGGGGTGGGGGTCGAGCATGGGTCACAGGTGTTGCTTCATGCAAGAAGCAGGTAACGATCATTTTCACAACAAGCATTTCTGGTGCAAGGAGTCATGGGGGTTGGGAGAGGCAGATAACCACCCCGGAAGGTCCCGAGTTGTTTTTCTTAGCCTGATGGGGCCCATAACTCTTTCCTTTACAATCCTTAACTCACACCAAATGCATAGTAGTGAATATAAAATGACACAAATCCTTTTGCTAGATATTTCTATCATTCAGAAGCTAAAATACATGTAAATAGCTAAATTAGGCAAGAAAAGTTAGCTACTGCTAAGTTTTATAAAATCCTTCTTTACATAAGAAAAGTTAGCTACTGTTAAGTTTTATAAAATTCTTCTTTACATAAGAAAAGTTAGCTACTGTTAAGTTTTATAAAATCCTTCTTTACACTGAGGCCCATCCTATATGGAGGTACAGGTAGATGGCCATCCATCCAAGTAGAAATGAAGTTTATAAGTCATTATTCTCAGAAAAAAATATTAGGTAGCCAGAATCCCAGGTTTCTCCAGCCCTTTCATGTAAATGTTGACACAGTCACAGAATACCACCTCCAGGAGGTTAGCTGCAGGCAGGCAGTCTTTCCAGGCATATTTCTCCATTACTCGTCAGAAGCTGGGCACTCTGTATGTTGGAAGGAAGGAAGGCACGAAGGAAGGAAAAAGTAAAGCACCTATTCTGGTTGGCTCTATTTGTAGACTCACCCAACCGTTCTGGGTATTTTACTTTCCAAATCTTCTGCTTCATGAATTTTCCATTTCCATTTCTAGTGGTAAAAGGCACCGCTGTGGAAGCTGGAGGCATAAACTTGAACTTCATCCAGTGCACATCTTTTCTTCCTGAGAATGAACTCTTTAGGCAAAACTATCTTTGGACTATGAGACCCAGGGACAGAGATTTTTCTTTACATTGACACTGAGCATAGTTTTGTGAGAAAAATTTTCGATGTTTCAACCAATAAAGCTCTTAAAAATATAAAACATTTGTAGAGAATAAAATTAAAGCTCATTCTAATTGCTATAAAAGTGTATTTCTTTCTCTTTGTTAAGTCATTTCAGATGCTAACATGTCAACAACATTATTATTTGCTATTTGATATCTCTACCCTTGATAACCTCATGTATGAATGCCTCATTTTATGACAAGTATTTGAAACCATTTCAAGTATGAGGAATATTTTCCTGACTTTAAACTACCAAAATTTCTTCTTTTGCTAATCTCTTTTTTTTTTTCCAATTTGGTCCATTATGTGTTCAATTGTGCAGAAATTAGTACTGAAACAACCATTCAGTCCATCAAATGAACTTGTTTGTTTTTACAATCAAAGCTGCAGCCCATGACCAAATAATGTGGGAAATGTGCTTCTTTAGTGCATACATATTGAGCCATCCATACCAAAGGTACTGAAAGAGCTTCCTTCCCAGAGGGCCACGCTATTCTCTGGATACAATTATCTGTGGCTTTCCTCTAAAGGAATACATCACCAGTTCTTAACACTAAGTTCTCAAAATTATAAATCACTTATGGGAATTTTAATCATTTATCTCTTCAGGAATGCAAACATGGTATAATTAATAGGAGGCAAAACTCTCCAAATTAGTGCTGGTATTTTACTTCAGGGCTATGCTTAAAGAAACTCAAATATTTGAGGATGGCAATGAGGCTAATTTTAGTAAGATTTCATATCTATCTATGCCCTGTCGCTTAGAAAACATTACTTAAAATATTTTACTGAAATCACTGAATTAATTTCTGCAACTTCTCTTTCAGTTATCACAAATATGTGTGTTTTATATATGCATATTTTGGGCTAAACTTCAAGAGCTAAAGAGGTTCAGAGTGATCCACTGACTCAAATAGTTGCTGAAAGGGAGCCTTGAAAAGGCCTTTTCTTTCCTCCTTTCTCTCCAAGCTCTTTGCTTTCTTCCTTTCTCTCTCTCTCAGAACAAGCGCTCTGTGTGAGTGCTATAGGTGGTATGCAAGCACACTGAGAGATATTGAGCAGGCTGGAGAGCTGGAGAGACAGGCAGGTCAATATACAACTCGACACAATAGGGGGTCTCAGCAGCTCACAACAGCAACCATCTCAATTCCCTTGAGGATCTCTTTTTCTTTCCCTCATTCCTTTCCCGTGATTTAAGATTTGGCTTATTATGTTAGCCTTGTTATTCTAAGTGGTTTATTATCTTTGATGAATGGTGGATTATTCTAATGGTGCTTATTATTCTATTCATTTGCAACTCGAAGCTGATTAGGAACGAATAGCTGCTAAAGAGTTTTTACAATAACAAAATTAGAATTCTGTATTTTTATGGTGCTTATTTTCGGTATAGGCAATTATCCTCATCGTTTCCTTCACTTAGCCATCTCTTTCTCCGCTTTAAACTATAGAGATATAGTCCAGTGATGCTACAATAAAGAAGTCTCTACATCAAGTAAACAAAAAATCATATATTCAGCTGACTTTATATTTAACTAGGTATTCACTTTCAAACCACCTTGCAATTGAGCTTCTTTCCCAATCAATAGAATATGGGGAAGACGATGTGATGTCGCTGCCGTGACTGCTCCATGGTATGTCTCCATTTCTTTTTCTGCCATTTATATCTTAGTAAAGTATCCAATCAACCTCCAATTGTTTTAAAATCCCTTGTTCCTAACATTGCTCTCACTCAAGACATAATCCATCTTGCAATCTTTTCAGGAAAAAAAATAGCCAACAATTTTCAACACTGAATCTAACTTAGTCCATACCAAACTCATTTACCACGTTGAATACTGAAATTGCCTCCAAACAGGTCTGTCTTCTTCCACTCCTCCCTCCTTGCAGATCCAATGTTTTGTTCTTAAATGGCACAGTGGCCTTGTTGTAAGCCATCCCCAAAGGTTTCTCATTTCAATTAGACTAAATTCCAAAGTCATCATCTAACTAATCACCCCTGAAATGGTACATGCGTCAGTGCTGAGTCACACTTTAGGATGCATAAAAATCAGCTGTAAACTGGGTAGAACACAGATTTAGGATCATCCCTGCAGATTCTAAATCAATAGGCCTGACAAGGTCCCAGGGCGAGGCTAAAGCTGCCATCCATGGACCACCTGCCATACGCCTGCGTCTGCATGACTCGTGTCTCTCCCGACTCTCCAGTACCCGTCGGCTCAGCTACATGAGTCTTAGTTCTATTTCTTGGGCATGACAACATCACTTCACTCTTAGGACTTTTCCTCTGCTTATATTCTCTTTCCACTGATCCTCTGCCATATCCACTCCTTTCAAGGCTGCCTCTTTCTCACTGTTCAGATTTTATAAATAGGGCATCTACTTGAAAAGCCTACATCCTAGTATCCATTCCCCAATCCAATAATGCATTATTTAATTAGTCTGTTATTTCCTATTTGTATTTATCACAATAAGAACTTATTTGTCTGATCATCTGTACATAACTTGACCCCCCCAATAAAAAATAAATGTCATTTGGAAAGGAACTTTGCCTGTCCACTACCGCATGCTGCATACATGGTTTTGTACTGCAATTACATTTTTATTGAATAAGTGAGTTAATAGGACATTTTAGGATAGTGAAGGAATTCTGGCAGGATACAATTTTAATGAGCTAGGCAGAGACTAATTCATTTGGTACCTCTACTGAACTACTATGAAGAGTCATCTAATAAATGAAAGAGGAGAAATGCTACTTAAGAACCTATTTACCTCCTTGAGAATCTTGGCTTTCTTCCACATTTGGCATTGTTTCTAACCTCTACATTTAGTAGATCATATAAGCGTGATAAGAACTATTTGGAAAAGACCTGGAGCACTTTAGTGAAGAGAAGTGAGTGGAGAAACTCACTTTATTATTTCCCACACTGAGCACAAGAGATGAATTTCTTGATGCTAGCTCCCATTGTAAACACATAACATTGCAGTTTCCAACCAGAAGCCATTTATATATGTCCCTCTATGATTGAGTACTCTCAAATCCTAGAGCTGTAGGCTTAAAAGACTTGGCTCAAGCTTCCTGAATGTCAGATAATTTGGGGTTGTGAAAGCACTATGAAGCAAAGGGGGACTCATATGATCACTGAAGCTCTGCAAATGGAATAGCAAAAGGATTTCAAAACACTCAGCTTTGTTGATACGATATGGTCATTGATTTTTCCTTCTATGAACTTTAGTTCTGCTCTATTGTTTCATATCTCCTCTTAAGAAATTAAAATTACTGTGAAATTTTGAGATTTACCTTTTGGAACTTCAACAATAAACACATTCTTTGCCTTAACCAAACACGCAATAGCAGTCAAAATTATTTTAAATCAAGTTGAAAATGATTGTCATATGGAGGGAATCTTTACCTGGGTACCATTCATTTTCAATTTTATCTGACATTTATCTGACTAAATTGTTTCTACCCAGCTTTCCATAGCCTCAAATATTAATGAAATTGCCACTTATATTCATGAATTAATAGCTACTGTGTTTTTAGTGTATACCTATGTATCCTAGCATAGTACAGGAATAATCACAAACAGCAACTGAGCTACTATTTTTTTAAAGGAAACAAAATATTTGCTGGTTCAAGATAGACCCAATACTACTGTCAAACTGTTTTTCACCCTAGTAAAAACATCTAGGAAATACCCAACTAATAATTCCCTCAGTCTTATGAAATTGACACAAAGAAGAAGCTTGGATAAATCTACAATATTACATCTCAGAGAAATAATTTAAAGCTGGGTCAAGAACAAGTATTAAGATATTATTACCTCTATGGCTCTCACCTTCATGCTGGTCATCTGAAAATTGGGTATTTAGATTTTATTTTTCCTATTCTCCAGTTCTCCAAAGTATATTATGAAAACATGTAATCTGATTCCTTAATCATGAACTTCAATGAGCATCTATTTCTAAATACATATAAAAGAATACTATGCTAAATTTCCAGAACTAAACTTTATACAAGTTATTTGCCATTGCTTTCTCTGATTTCAAGGGGCTATCTACCGTCAACGTTTGACTTCAACCTTAGAACAGATGCAAATGCTTCTGCTCTTCATTCTAATTATCAAACTCAAGCTTTAAAATGCCATCTTTTTGTGATCTCTCCAGTGACTAACCCATGAATTTCATACAAAATATATTACAGCTTTCAAATTGCAATAAACAGAAAGCTATGATGTATCCGGCCTCTTAGGAAGAATTTTAGTCCTTCTGTATCATTGTTAGTAAATTAATATGCCTACACCTCTCCACTGAAAATTTATGGAATTGAAGTTGTATTTTCCCCCATAGACTTTTGGATCACAATAGAAAGCTCATCAGGTAGAATTATTCAACCATTCTTGTCTTACAAACATGAAATCTCATCTGCACCATTTTTCTTTACTGAAAGAACATGCCACTTTTTAAATTTTTCTCCTATTTTCAACTCTCCAAACCTCATTTCTATGGAATCAGGATCCCACAGCCTGCAAGTGATGCTAACCCATCCTCCCAAGCTAACGACCAGTGGCTGACTTCCATTTCTCTTCCAGGAATGCAGGTGTCAAAATGGCCAGGACAAGGAAAGGCCTTGCAATGCTTATTAGAAAAACCCTGTCCTGTTTCAGTTGATCCAATTGCTTCAGGAATAAGATGCTAAAAGCAACCAGATATTGAAAATAAAACTATCAGCTCATTTTAACTCCAAGATATCAGGCCGGTTTTATGAGTAAGCTGTTATAACAAGCAAAGGGTATTTGATTTTTTTTGATTCCTTGAAATATTGAACCAGAAAAAGCCACTATTTAAAACATTTAACTTTTTATATTTTAAACACTCTTTCAAATCTACATTTTTATGCTCTTAAACTATAAAGGTACTTAAACATTATCTCTTAATTCTTTAATCATAAAATGATACAAATAGCCAGTTGGACTAATGAAATGAGCTTTCACAAAGTAAAGCAAAGATAATCTAATCACTGTCCTAACATATTAGCCCTAGGTGGCCAACAGTCACTTTGTCTCCTCTACATGTTAAGACCTATTTTAGAAATAGCATCTCATAGTATCTGTTATTGGTATTAAGAGATGAGATTAAATACCCTCATTTTATAGCTTCTGAAACAGAGGGATGAAAACATTTCATAACACAAATACCCTTTAATGATAAAATTTCAAGTGATTACATTAAAATCCTTGTCATTAATATAATGCTGCTGTCTGTTCGTGTTATCCCTCATAAAGGAGTCCCAATGATCGCCATATTTTAACTAGAAACTTACTAATCAATTTCTCCTACTACTGCTTTGTTTCCCTTCACAGTGCTTGTCTTCCTCTTGATATGAGTATATATATACTCATATATATGTTTATGTTGATATGATACATATATATGTGGATACGATACATACATATGTATACATATATAAATACATATACATTATACATATAGTTATATCTACATTTATGATATATTTCAATAAAATTTCAAGAAAAGGGAGGTATTCTGCTAGAACAGGAGGGATTTTAGAGACAAGACAACAATATGCATTATGTGTTTGTTAGATATTGGCTTAGACAAATCATCTGTCAAAATATTATTAATACAAAATATTATTTTATACAAAACATTAAAAATCATTATTAATACAAAAATGTTATTAATACAAAAATTTATTTTCAAGGAAATATGGGAATAATTACCAAAAAAGAAAATTACAAAACAGCAAATATTGTATGAACTCATTTTGGTAATAAATAAATAAATAAATAAATTCATATATGTACTTAGAAAGCTATAAGGGAAAACATGTTTCAATTTTCTCATTTTTATTTATTTGTATTTCTCAATGCACATGTGCTTACGCTTGTGTAATAATAAATGGTAATTTTTGCTAAAAATATGACTCAAGCAAGGAAGGAAACATTGACACTTCTCAATGCTGGGTACATGAGTGTTCATTTTATCATTTTCCTACTTTTCAGTATATTTGAAGTACTTCATCAAGATATATAAAATAAATTACTCAAATGTTAAAGTAGTGTAACCACATCTTTTCTATTGCATAGCACCTTGACACAGGGGATGAAAATGGAGGACATTCAAATGAGAATAATTTCTTCTCTAGAAATAAAGTTTTCTAAAAACATGAAGTTTCACAAAGTTAGGATTCCCTTTGTTTTAATTCTCCTGGCTGCTGAAGCCAATACCATGCAATGGACTGGCTTGAACAGTGACTGGTTTATGGTTTTGAGGTTAGGAGAGTTTCAAAATCCAGGTGCATCAAGGTGAAGCTTTCCCCAGGAGATTCAGCATCATCAACGGGCTGCCAGGGATCCCTGATTCTTGGCTTTTCTATCACGTGTCAATGCACATGGTGGCCTTTCAGGTTCCTTAGATTTGCTGACTCCCACCTTCTGGCAGCTTCCCTGCTGCTTCCTCTGACCTTCCCCATAAAGCCTTCGGTAACAGGGTGGAGACCCATCCTGAGCCCACTCGGCCATGCCATAAGGGAACTGCTCTAGTTTGCCGGCTGCCAGAATGCAACACACCAGAGACGGACTGGCTTTTAATAAAAGGGGATTTATTTTGTTAGTTCTTCAGAGGAAAGGCAGCTAACTTTCCACTGAGGTTCTTTCTTACATGGGAAGGCACAGGGTGATCTCTGCTGGTCTTCTCTCCAGGCCCGTGGGTTCCAATGACTTTCACTGGGGTGATTCCTGTCTGCATCTCCAAAGGCCTGGGCTGAGCTGCAAGTGCTGAGATGAGGTGTGCTGAGCTGCTTGGGCTGTGCTGTGTTGAGCCTGTCATTTAAGCACCAGCCAATTAAGTCAAACTTCATTCATTGCAGCAGGCACGCCTCCTAGCCGACTGCAGCTGTAATCAGCAGCAGATGAGGTTCACGTACCACTGGCTCATGTCCACAGCAAGAGAACAAGGTGCCTTCACCTGGCCAAGTTGACACCTGGATCTAACTACCGCAGGAAGTAACCTCATTAAAGGGTCCTATTTACAATGGGTTCATACCCTCAGGAATGGAATAAGTTTAAGAACATGTTTTCTGGGGTACATAAGTCCAAGCCACCACAAACCCTCAATGATTAAATTTCCTCTCATTCCCCCACCCAACCTTTCAGAACTAATTCCTGATCTCTTTTTCTTCTCCTTTTCATAATCATACAATCCTTTAATTTTTTCCATCAAGGTAGCTTGCTCTTCCAACTTTTCCCAATGACTTCCTCATAAACAAAATCCCCAAAATTAAAATAACAAACCTGCATTAGAGTGTTAAACATACTTTTACAAACTTAAAATGTAATTTGGGGGCCTTTCTAATGCATTGTACTGTTGCAGAGGACTTTTAGAATTAATTCATTAAGCCCTAACAAAGAGACTTCGACAGCAATTGCATATATGTATGGGTTAAATTGAGGGAACTTAACAATAATAGTATAGTGTTAGATAGTCTTCCCATCTAGGAGCACAGCACATGTTTGCAATTATTCAGGTCTTAGTTTTTGATATTCAGCAAATTCTATGGTTTTCTTTATATAATTATTGCATAGCTCTGGTTAAGTTTATTTTAATTACACCTAAAATGTTGTAAAATATATATATAGTTTGTTAATTTCTATATGAGAAGCCAGACCCAACAATAGGCACTTACTGAACATTGCCTGTAGGCCTCCTGGGGCATCTGACTCCCCACACCAGACTTGGGGTACAGCCAGTGCATTGCAGTTCTCTGGAGAGTATGACAGCCAAGGGCTCAGCCCCTCACCTCCCCCGAGCTGGCAGGCTCATGGGCAGGTCTGCATTCCCAGCCCAGATGCCTCCTTATGGGATTCCTGACTTCCCAGACAACTCCACAGACACCTCCTGGCAGGGGTCCTTGGCTGAGGCACTTTCCACCACTTCGACTAGGTCCCTTCCCACCTCTAGGTCTTCATGCTCCCCCCACCACCCCCAGTCTATGGGAGCCCCATAAAGAGACAGGAGCCTCTGATATGGGGCTCTTCTCCAGGGGGAACAGCCCATCCCATTTGTGCAGCGTTCGCTGCAGTGGGGGAAAATGAACACTGCAGAGCTGCGGTCACTTTTTGCCTCTTCCTTGCACCATCACAGTAAGAGAATAAAGCCTTGATTGCTTCATTCGAGTTGGTGCTCCCTCCTAATTGACAGTGAAACACTTGGCTGCTCAACAGTATTTTCAGCAACTTAATGGAACTGATCTTTTAATTCTAATAGTTAAATACCTTTCTAGTGTATTTTCTTGGATTACATTTTTTCTCAAAAGACACTTTTATCACCCAGAGAAAACTATAATATTGCCTCTCCCATTCCAGTATGTCTACCTCATTTCTTTTCTCCTGTATGTCTGCATGCTTTGGTATTTATATGATGATGATGATGAATAATTATGGGGTGTATAGTCTAGTAGAAGTCATAACTTCAAGGGAAGTAGCAGATTTTTTTTCACTCCTAATATCATTTCTATTTCCAATAGATATATATCTATCTATATAGTTATCTAAAAAAAAAACATTTTAAAAGATTATATGAATTGCACACATCAATCTCTTATCGTATGTGAAATTTATAAAGAACTTTTACATATGTCAACTCATATTCATATGGAATGCTATTCATCAACTAGCAGAAAATATAACGTCGTAGTATTTCATCAACAAATAAATCACATGTGATTTCAAAAATTGAAGTCTAAACATATTGCTTTATAAAGCAGCTTTAAATAGAAAATTAAAATTATCAAGTAACAAATCACAAATTAAATGACTACAACTGTAGTGAAAATATATTAATTTATAAAAGAATCATTGACTTTTTAAATCCAACAAAACAATTAAGTAGCATGCCATCTAATAAAAAAGGTTGTAACTTGAGTTAAAATAAGCAGGCAAATGAATGACTAACATAACATAAAATACTCATGAATGCTATCATATAAGGAAGGATGTGTGTGTCAAGGCACACATATTTATTTCTTAGACTATATGAATTTTAAATTAAAATAAGGATTCTCTTGGTTCAGGGAGCTAAATCTTGTCCATTTCTCTCAGACCTATATAAAAATATATTTATTAGGAATATCTATTTCTTTTAAACTCACCAGAATAAAATTTAAACCTTCTGGAAAATATCAAAATAGAGAGGAGAGGGGGGCGGGCCGCGGTGGCTCAGCGGGCAAAGTGCTTGCCTGCTATGCCGGAGGACCTCGGTTCGATTCCCGGCCCCAGCCCATGTAACAAAAACGGAAAAACAAAATACAATAAAGCAAGAAAATGTTTGGAGATGTTTCCCTTTCTTCCTTCCTTCCTTCCTTCTATCCTTCCTTCCTTCTCTCTGTCTTTCCTTTAAAAAAAAAAAAAAAATAGAGAGGAGGAATTAAATTGAATATGGAATTTTAAAAATACATTTGCTCCAGAAATGATTGAACTTTAAAGTTTTTGTTTTCATTACTACTCTTGAGGCTTCAAGCAAATCCACAAATCATTCCCAAGTAAAACAAGCATTGACTTGCTGTGAAACTCATCGAAAGGAGATGATAGCCAGAAACTCTCAAAACCAGAAAGGAACTCAGAGAATATCTAATCCAATTTGTCCCACCCCACCACACAAGCCTGCTGTGACATCTATGCACGTGACCATTCAGTATAAACTCAAATGCCCTGGTGATAGAAAACCCACCCGTACTAAGGCATTGTATTCCATGTTTGGTTATTCTGAGCAGTCTGTTCTTCATTATGCTAAAGTCAAACATGATTCCTTATAGCTTTATTTAATGGGGATTTAAAAAGATTAAAATACATCCCACCCATTTAAGAGGTCTTCAAATATATGAAGATAATTCTTCTCCAGATTAAACATCCCAATCACTTCTCAGGTGCCTCCCTTTTTATTTTATTAACCACTTAGATTAAGTCTTTCTGGACACTCTCCATTCTATTTCCATTAATAACCCAGTTTTGTATATATTGTTAAACTGGAGTTTAGACTACTTATAATATCTTACAATATTTAGGAGAAGTGGAGGCTGCTTCTGTTATATAATATACTTAACTACACTGAAATTCTATTAGGATATATGAATTGTATTTTTTCACCCTTCTGAAAATAATTCCATATTTCTAATTTTAATGAGATTCTCATACCCTAAACTTTGGAATAGCTTGTATCTCTAGTCCCATCACATGGTGATGTCCTCTTTTTCTGGCTATTCTGGCTTCCTGGTTCTCAATGTAATGCCAACAAAAACCTGGATTTTTTTTTACTTTATTTATATGATTGTGAAACTACCTTTCTTTCATTTGGAGATTAGATATTTTTCAAACAATGTGACCTTATTTTTAATAATGTTGAAGTTAATCTTTTAGTAAAAAGTTTTAAAAACTATTGAAAATATTTATGAATCTTAATTCTATCAACTAGATAATCTTCATCTTTTCCTCTTTTTGAATATTCTCATCCATGTCTTAATAAAAATGTTGGCCAGTTGAGGATAAGGAACAGAGCCTCATGGCGGGCCACGACAGAAAAGTCCCTCTGTGAGCTGCCTTTCTTACTGCCTTTCCCAGTGCCTAGCAGAGTGCCCGCATTTGTAGGCATGCAATAAATATTTTTGAGAAGATGCCTCTAAAAATCATTCTTACTGGGTGTACATGGACCATATCAACACTCTCAGTACACTATCATTTAACCAACTAATCACTTGCCAATCCCATATGGATACTCCATATATTCCTAACAGATAACCCTAACTTCACAGAAGCAGTCAGCCCATGTTACAATTTAATTTATGCCCTGTGCTAGATTGAAGTGTGTGCCCCAAAAAACACATGTTCTTCATCTTAATCTGTGCCCTGTAGATGTGAATCCATGATAAATAGACTTTTGAATATTTTATTTTCAGTTAAATTGTGGCCAATTCAGTAAGGGTGAGCCTTAATCCGGATTTCTGCCGGCAATCTATAGAGAACCAGGAAGCCAGAAATGAGAAGAGCGAAACAGAGAAGATACCACCATGTGATGGGACCAGAGATACAAACTAAGGAACCCATGGATTGTTGGCAGCCAGCACAGGAGTGCTGCAGGTTTTCAGGAGAAAGTAAGCCTTGCCAATGTCTTCTAATTCAAAACTACAAGCCAATAAATTCCTGTTATTCAAGCCAACCCACTGTGTGGTATTTGTCATAGCAGCCTCACAAAGAAAGACATAACTCCTCCGTAATTTTCCTCATTTCCGTGTACTTCATACACTTGCACATGTTTGCCTAACATGCCAATCCTTTAAATTTTATTTGACAGTAATGGAAGCATAGTAAACACTTTGTAGAAATTCTTCCAAGTCAACTAGTATTGAATAATATATTACTTTTAGTGGCTGCCTAATATTTTGTGGTGTACAATTCTATAATTCAGTCCTTTCAGCTCCTATTGATGAGCATGCAATTTTTATCAAAATTTGTCATTATTAACAATACTGCAACAATTTTTCTGTACAAATAATGTAAACTGGTGGTGGCTTCATTTCCATTGGTAAAGTAATCCTGAGTGAGATTACTTTGCAAAAACTATGTATACTCTTCAACTTAATTAATATTGACAGCTTGCTTTTCCAAAGAGCCTTAACAATTCACATTTCCACCAGGAATTAGCTGTAGTTGTATCCTCTTCTCATATCTCAGCAGTCAGATCTTCCTGATATTTGTCAGTCTCCTGTTTAAAGTGATAACTCTCAGATACTTTAATGTGAATGTAATTGGCTACTCGTAAATCAAAGATGTGTCTGGGTAATTATATGATTCTATTATTTCCCTTGGTTATGTACTATAAAATCATGATGTACACAGAATTAAGCAAATACTGAACCATTGCTCCTGGGGGAAACACAGGATTAAGTTCCCATGAACTTGACATTTTCATTTGCATCAACCCATCAGAATCTAACTTTGTTTTATGGGTGTTTCTGTTTAAACACACTTTATCGAATATGTGTGTTGATTTGTTAACATTGAACACATGACCCAGGGCAATATGACTCATGCCTGAACAACGCTCACCTAACACATGTACTTTCTCCATAAGGCACTACACAGCCTTCTTGTGCATACAAGGTCTGGGCAGTGCTTCAGCACTATGCTTGGGAGCAATTTTAATCAGCAAAATTACAAAAGAAGAAGTGAAAAACATGGCTCAAAATAAACTGCAGAAAGGACATTTGTTTGCAGTATGAAAGCTGAACCAAGAACGCAGACAGGTGCCTTGCTCAGCTGGGAACAGACATATCAGGTGACTGAAAGTTTTGTTGCTTTGCATGTGAGCAAATGACTGGGACAGCACTATGGGTTGATTTGTGCATCCGGATAAAATTTAGCAGGCAGGCAACTTCGAAAAAACAAATTCCACAAACGACAATCAACTGTACACACACACAAACACACATAATCTTGCGCGTACTTCTTCAACGTATTGATTTTTTAGTCATTCTTCTTGGAGGAGTTATCAGGAATGCAACATTTAGCAAATTCTTTGCTTTCAGCTGAATATGACTTCCAACAGATGTCTGAAGAGGTCTTGTCACTGCTTTGTTTGCTTCTGTGCCTGACTGATAGCAATATTATACAAACACACGCAAAACAAAACAAAAAAATGGTTGTCTTATTTTCTTGATTAGAATATTCACTGCTCAAATAGAATCCATATGGTCTAATCTATTCATCCGTATTCTCTTTCCCTCAACTAATACCTAATATAGAAGCATGATCCTTTGCAATTAATGTCAATAAGTAAATTGAATATCTCACGTAGACCCCATTAGATTTTTTTATCTGCCTGAGTGTTTTTTATTATGCCTTCAAGTGCATTGCTTCTTTTTTTTTTGTTCCTTTTATCTTCAGTGGTATGCTATCATGTTTTTCTTGTTTATTTGTTTGTATATGTGTCTTTTCTTGACATAAACTCATACTCCTTGGTCCTTTTGGGTCTTCTCTTGAACAAAATGTGTCACTCTCATGCTGGCAGGTGTACATGCATGCAAAAACCCAAATGAAGAATGTCCAGATTATTTTAAAATTCCAATAGTTATTAAATAAATATTCAAAGTGGATTACAGTATGGCTTTTCCATTTTGCTTCATAGCAAAAATTTATTATGAAATATAGATGTCCTTTTTCATTTATTGCTTGTTACCTTCACCTTTCTACTCTGCTCTACCACATAAAACAGCAGCATTTTAAGTTGAAGGCATTTCATTAAAAATAAATAAATAACAGTATCTAGCAGAAAATATTTATCAGGATAAAAGCACACCTCTGATCAATACTCAATCCAAGCATATCTTAAACTGAGCTTTAGGTGGTTTGTGTATTCCTTTTCCCTTTGGTGAAGGAAAGCAAACTGAAACAGTCCTAGTAGACCAATGGAGACAGAAATCACATTGTGCAGAACTGGCTTTCAACTCCAATTTTCATCGATACTACTAATTAAAAGAGATTCCCACAGTCCCTTAATTTTAAAAATTATATTTCTAACCATCCATAAGCAAGTTCAAATGTCCATGACATGTAATAGCTTGTTCTTTTGCTGAGGCAAATATTTCCATCCTGGGCATTAGGCAGTAGTTGAGCCTGGTGGGTTTCCAATGGCCATAGCTCAATGTGGCTCTACTGTTCTCCACTAATACCGTTCAACAAGGCAGGGTCCTCACCTCGGCCACCTGATCTGACCACGGATTTAGGCAATTTCCTGTCCAACTCAAGGCAGGGTCCTCACCTCGGCCACCTGATCTGACCATGGATTTAGGCAATTTCCTGTCCAACTCTCCAAGAAGACTCTCTGCCATTTCTCCACTCTCAAACATTCTTGAACAGAATCATCCTGCTTTTCTCTTCTTATTTCACTGAAAAAATAGAAGTAATCAGTAGAGAATTATCACATCCTCCCACCACCAAATGTAGCAATCTAATAGACTCTCTGCCCAATTCCTTTGCCTTTTTCAATAGATGAGATGGCTTTTTGCCTTTATAAATCCAAACCTTTTAATCACTCACTAGATTAATTCTTTCTAATGCAAAAATTTTGCTCCTAAAATTATCCCTTCCTCTTCTGCATCATCAGTTTTTTTCTTGTTCTTCTGAGTCACTTCCATCAATAATTCTACAAGACTTTCTATGAATTCAAATTTTCTGTGAATTTAAATTTTATGAATTTAAATGCAATATTCATCTTTGGAAACTCACAAAGTTATGCTGGACATATGGGGAATTGTTAATATTACAAAAATGACTAAAATTAATATGTTTGGTAGGAAACTGAATTTACATAGCTATTTTCAATATGCTATTAATGATCTTAATATTTTTCTGCAGATGATAAAGGCAAAATAGAAGAAATTCTGCAATTATAATCAATCTTCATGGGCATTAACCTTTAAATGAATTATAATAAATTCAAAATAGGTTCTGTTCCCAAACTTTTATTTTGACCATGAGGCAATAAGAAAGAACAGATTTATCTTTCTGCTTTGAATAACTGGAAAAGCAGAAAAAACTATGAAACAATAATGTTCACACTTTTGATAAAAGCCAGCAAAGGACAGAGACTCTGGAGGTAAAGAAAGCAATGGGTGTGAACTCACTTCCTGGAAAAAGTCTCCAGATGCCACACAGAGATAGGGAATTTAATCAGGTGCTGTACTCTTGATCTGTTGAGGAGACAAAGTTTGGTGTTTGGGAATGTTGGGGCTTGGTTTTCAGAACAAAGTAGTGGTAAGGACAGAGCTGTGCCTTGATAGAACTGAGAAGATCTGCAGAGGTACTTGCTATCATTGTACGTGTGTAAAACCAAGGAAAGAACAACCGAAAACAGTAGAACAAGCAACTCCTGGAAACAGTTTGTGTTTACACCAGACAGAGAAAAAGATCTGTTAATACATATGGTACCGGGTAGAGTTCTCAGAAAGGAATTGCCTTGTTGAAAGAGACAAATTAACCTGGAAAGGGGCGGGCCGCGGTGGCTCAGCGGGCAAAGTGCTTGCCTGCTATGCCGGAGGACCTCGGTTCGATTCCCGGCCCCAGCCCATGTAACAAAAACGGAGAAACAGAATACAATAAAACAAGAAAATGTTTAAAAATGTTTCCCTTTCTTCCTTCCTTCCTTCCTTCTATCCTTCCTTCCTTCTCTCTGTCTTTAAAAAAAAAAAAAAAAAAAAAAAAAAAAATTAACCTGGAAAAATTCTGCTTTGGATATGCCTTGATGAAGCAACCTCATCAAGGATCAAAGTGATTCCAAGTAAATTAATTATGTCCCTGAAAATAGTTAAAGGAGTAAAACAATAACAATTATAAAGTCCAAAATTCCCATAAACATAAAATTGACAATGGCTAACTTCCACAAAATTATCAGATATGCGAAGAAATAGAAACTTGTGAGTTAAAACAAGAAAAAAATAATACAAAGAGATTCAGAAATGGCATAATGATGGAGTCCATGGACAAGGAGATTAACTGCTGTTATAGAGATAATCAATACAAGAAGAATGTCGAGGAAATCATGAGCAAATTGAGGAGCAGAATGAAAGACCTAAATAACAAATCAATGAATACCTAAAATGAGAAATCTATTGGATTGCAGTAATGACAAATCAGATATTGCAAAGGAAAAGATCAGAGAACTTGAAGATATGGCTATAGAATTATCTAAAATAAAAGTTGAGAAAACACTATAAAAAATTAACTGACAGTGAGCTGTAGAATAAGCACCACACAGGCTAACATGAGTGTTATTACAGTAACTGAAGACAGAGAGAGGGAGCAGGGACAGAAAAACATCTGAAAAAGTAATGGAAGACAATTTCCCAAATTTGATGAAAATAGAAACCCCAAGGTCAAAGAAACTCAAGAAATCTAAAGCAAATTGAGCTGAAGAAAACACACTAAAGTAGAACCAAAGCAAATTGCAGAAAACCATTGATAAAGCATAAATCTAGAAGTCACTCAGAGGGAAAAAGAGACACAGCAATTACACATGAAAAAAGAAAAGAATGACAGCAAATTTCTCAACAGTAACAATGCAAGCAGAAAAACAATGGAGCAAAAATTGACCTGAAAGAAAAATCAAAGCAAAGCAAAAATTGTAAACCTAAAATTCTATAACAAATAGAACTGTTTTTCAAAAATAAAAGCAAAACACTCTAACAAGTATAGTTAAACTGAAGGAATTTAACATTAGCATGCTAACATTACAAGAATTTCCAAAGGAATTTCTCCCAGAAGAAGGAAAATAATACCAGATATAAATTTGGTATGTAAAGAATGGTGAGCACCAACATTTGTAATTGATTTTTCTTAACCTCATCCTATTCAAAAGATAATTGACTAGTTAAAGCAAAAGAATATCAAGGTCTTATTGGGTTTATAATATGTAGAAGTAAACTATAATACAACAGTAACAGAAAGCCTGGGAAAGGGTAAATGGAAGTACACTGTTTTAAAGCTCTTATACATAATGTGAAATATTATATAAAGATAGCTCTGATAAGTTAAAAACATATTATAAAACCTAAATTAGCCATTAAAATTATGCCAATAGCAGCCGAGCCGCCCGACCTCCCTACCCCCTCTCTTTCTCCGCCGGCCCGCCGCGCGGCGCACGCGCCCCGCAGCAGCCGAGCCGCCCGACCTCCCTACCCCCTCTCTTTCTCCGCCGGCCCGCCGCGCGGCGCACGCGCCCCGCAGCAGCCGAGCCGCCCGACCTCCCTACCCCCTCTCTTTCTCCGCCGGCCCGCCGCGCGGCGCACGCGCCCCGCAGCAGCCGAGCCGCCCGACCTCCCTACCCCCTCTCTTTCTCCGCCGGCCCGCCGCGCGGCGCACGCGCCCCGCAGCAGCCGAGCCGCCCGACCTCCCTACCCCCTCTCTTTCTCCGCCGGCCCGCCGCGCGGCGCACGCGCCCCGCAGCAGCCGAGCCGCCCGACCTCCCTACCCCCTCTCTTTCTCCGCCGGCCCGCCGCGCGGCGCACGCGCCCCGCAGCAGCCGAGCCGCCCGACCTCCCTACCCCCCTCCTCCCCCTACTGCTCCGGCTGCTCTCCAACCAACACGGTGCCCTCTTCCCCCGCCTTCACCGTGCTCCTCCGCCACCAGCCTTGACAGCCTTGCCGCCCTCACCTTTCCTCCTCCAGAACAACTACTGGGGGAGTGGAGATAATACAGAGCAGCTCCCGGAGCCACGAGGGAGATTAAAGGGACAGCGTACCCCATCCTGGAACGGCTGACTATCTGGGAGAACCAGCTCCGGTGAGATCACCAAGGGGCACGGGCTTTCCTGGGTGGGACAGCAAGCGACCGGAGTCCCTCCCTTCCACCTTCCCAGGCCAGCTGGTAGAATTGGACAGGCGGTCCCCTTAGGCCGCGGCAGCTGGTGCCCCCACCACACGAGGCCCCCCGGAACAACTGAGATAGTTGGGTCGGAAATCCCCAGACTGCGGAGAACAGTGACCGGGGGATCCCTTCCAAACACGTGACTCCCCCGTCGGCTGGGAACAGTGCACTCTCCCGGGCTGCGACAGCTGGCGCCCTCCCGCCACGCTTGGTGCCCCGGGCCGACTAGCTAATTTGGCCGGACGCTCTCCTGTGCTGCGACAGCCGGCGACCCTCCCCGCGTTTGGAACCCCGGGCCGGCTGGCATTCTTCCAAGACGCTTCGGTTGCCGAACCTCCCCTACGGCGAGAGTTTTCCAGAGTTGAGGGACCCACAGCAACTTTCGCTGGTGGAACCCACAGACAGGCGTGTGCCACGTGCGCCACCTACTGGGCAGGATAGAAAGAACAGAACCGAGAGACTGCGCAGAAAAATCTTTCAACCTGTGGGGTCGAACACCCGGGGAAATCTGACTAAATGCCCAGACGCCAGCAGAAGATAACGGATCACGCTCAGAAAATTGAACATATGGCCCAGTCAAACGAAGAAACCAATAGTTCAAATGAGATACAGGAGCTGAAACAACTAATGCTGAATATACGAACAGAAATGGAAAACCTCTTCAAAAACGAAATCGATAAATTGAGGGAGGACATGAAGAAGACATGGGCTGAACATAAAGAAGAAATAGAAAAACTGAAAAAACAAATCACAGAACTTATGGAAGTGAAAGATAAAGTAGAAAAGATGGAAAAAACAATGGATACCTACAATGACAGATTTAAAGAAACAGAAGATAGAATTAGTGATTTGGAGGATGAAACATCTGAACTCCAAAAAGAAACAGAAACTATCCGGAAAAGAATGGAAAAATTTGAACAAGGTATCAGGGAGCTCAAGGACAATGTGAACCGTACAAATATACGTGTAGTGGGTATCCCAGAAGGAGAAGAGAAGGGAAAAGGAGGAGAAAAACTAATGGAAGAAATTATCACTGAAAATTTCCCAACTCTTATGAAAGACCTAAAATTACAGATCCAAGAAGTGCAGCGCACCCCAAAGAGATTAGACACAAATAGGCGTTCCCCAAGACACTTACTAGTTAGAATGTCAGAGGTCAAAGAGAAAGAGAGGATCTTGAAGGCAGCGAGAGAAAAACAATCCGTCACATACAAGGGAAACCCAATAAGACTATGTGTAGATTTCTCAGCAGAAACCATGGAAGCTAGAAGACAGTGGGATGATATATTTAAGTTACTAAAAGAGAAAAACTGCCAGCCAAGACTCCTATATCCAGCAAAATTGTCCTTCAAAAATGAGGGAGAAATTAAAACATTCTCAGACAAAAAGTCACTAAGAGAATTTGTGACCAAGAGACCAGCTTTGCAAGAAATACTAAAAGAAGCACTAGAGTCAGATACAAAAAGACAGAAGAGAGAGACATGGAGAAAAGTGTAGAAAGAAGGAAAGACAGATATGATATATATAATACAAAAGGCAAAATGGTAGAGGAAAATATTATCCAAACAGTAATAACTCTAAATGTCAATGGACTGAATTCCCCAATTAAAAGACATAGACTGGCAGAATGGATTAAAAAACAGGATCCTTCTATATGCTGTCTACAGGAAACACATCTTAGACCCAAAGATAAATATAGGTTGAAAGTGAAAGGTTGGGAAAAGATATTTCATGCAAACAACAACCAGAAAAGAGCAGGAGTGGCTATACTAATATCCAACAAATTAGACTTCAAATGTAAAGCAGTTAAAAGAGACAAAGAAGGACACTATATACTAATAAAAGGAACAATTAAACAAGAAGACATAACAATCATAAATATTTACGCACCGAACCAGAATGCCCCAAAATACGTGAGGAATACACTGCAAACACTGAAAAGGGAAATAGACACATATACCATAATAGTTGGAGACTTCAATTCACCACTCTCATCAATGGACAGAACATCTACACAGAGGATCAATAAAGAAATAGAGAACCTGAATATTACTATAAATGAACTTGACTTAACAGACATTTATAGGACATTACATCCCACAACAGCAGGATACACCTTTTTTTCAAGTGCTCATGGATCATTCTCAAAGATAGACCATATGCTGGGTCACAAAGCAAGTCTTAACAAATTTAAAAAGATTGAAATCATACACAACACTTTCTCGGATCATAAAGGAATGAAGTTGGAAATCAATAATAGGCGGAGTGCCAGAAAATTCATAAATACATGGAGGCTCAACAACACACTCTTAAACAACAAGTGGGTCAAAGAAGAAATTGCAAGAGAAATTAGTAAATACCTAGAGGCAAATGAAAATGAAGACACAACATATCAAAACTTATGGGACGCAGCAAAGGCAGTGCTAAGAGGGAAATTTATTGCCCTAAATGCCTTTATCAGAAAAGAAGAAAAGGCAAAAATGCAGGAATTAACTGTCCACTTGGAAGAACTGGAGAAAGAACAGCAAACTAATCCCAAAGCAAGCAAAAGGAAAGAAATAACAAAGATTAGAGCAGAAATAAATGAAATTGAAAACATGAAAACAATAGAGAAAATCAATAAGACCAGAAGTTGGTTCTATGAGAAAATCAACAAGATTGATGGGCCCTTAGCAAGATTGACAAAAAGAAGAAGAGAGAGGATGCAAATAAATAAGATTAGAAATGAAAGAGGAGACATAACTACTGACCTCACAGAAATAAAGGAGGTAATAACAGGATACTATGAACAACTTTACGCTAATAAATACAACAATTTAGAAGAAATGGACAGGTTCCTGGAAAGACAGGAACAACCAACTTTGACTCAAGAAGAAATAGACGACCTCAACAAACCAATCACAAGTAAAGAGATTGAATTAGTTATTCAGAACCTCCCTAAAAAGAAAAGTCCAGGACCAGACGGCTTCACATGTGAATTCTATCAAACATTCCAGAAAGAATTAGTACCTACTCTCCTCAAACTCTTCAACATAATCGAAGTGGAGGGAAAACTACCTAATTCATTCTATGAAGCCAACATCACCCTCATACCAAAACCAGGCAAAGATATTACAAAAAAAGAAAACTACAGACCAATCTCTCTAATGAATACAGATGCAAAAATTCTCAATAAAATTCTAGCAAATCGTATTCAACAACACATTAAAAGAATTATACATCATGACCAAGTAGGATTCATCCCAGGTATGCAAGGATGGTTCAACATAAGAAAATCAATTAATGTAATACACCATATCAACAAATCAAAGCAGAAAAATCACATGATCATCTCAATTGATGCAGAGAAGGCATTTGACAAGATTCAACATCCTTTCCTGCTGAAAACACTTCAAAAGATAGGAATACAAGGGAACTTCCTTAAAATGATAGAGGGAATATATGAAAAACCCACAGCTAATATCATCCTCAATGGGGAAAAATTGAAAACTTTCCCCCTAAGATCAGGAACAAGACAAGGATGTCCACTATCACCACTATTATTCAACATTGTGTTGGAAGTTCTAGCCAGAGCAATTAGGCAAGAAAAAGAAATACAAGGCATCAAAATTGGAAAGGAAGAAGTAAAACTATCACTGTTTGCAGACGATATGATACTATATGTAGAAAACCCAGAAAAATCCACAACAAAATTACTAGAGCTAATAAATGAGTACAGCAAAGTAGCAGGCTACAAGATCAACATTCAAAAATCTGTAGCTTTTCTATACACTAGTAATGAACAAGCTGAGGTAGAAATCAAGAAACGAATCCCATTTACAATCGCAACTAAAAGAATAAAATACCTAGGAATAAATTTAACCAAAGAGACAAAAAACCTATATAAAGAAAACTACAAAAAACTGTTAAAAGAAATCACAGAAGACCTAAATAGATGGAAGGGCGTACCGTGTTCATGGATTGGAAGACTAAATATAGTTAAGATGTCAATCCTACCTAAATTGATTTACAGATTCAATGCAATACCAATCAAAATCCCAACAACATATTTTTCAGAAATAGAAAAACCAATAAGCAAATTTATCTGGAAGGGCAGGGTACCCCGAATTGCTAAAAACATCTTGAGGAAAAAAAACGAAGCTGGAGGTCTCGCGCTGCCTGACTTTAAGGCATATTATGAAGCCACAGTGGTCAAAACAGCATGGTATTGGCATAAAGATAGATATATCGACCAATGGAATCGAATAGAGTGCTCAGATATAGACCCTCTCATCTATGGACATTTGATCTTTGATAAGGCAGTCAAGCCAACTCACCTGGGACAGAACAGTCTCTTCAATAAATGGTGCCTAGAGAACTGGATATCCATATGCAAAAGAATGAAAGAAGACCCATCTCTCACACCCTATACAAAAGTTAACTCAAAATGGATCAAAGATCTAAACATTAGGTCTAAGACCATAAAACAGTTAGAGGAAAATGTTGGGAGATATCTTATGGATCTTACAACTGGAGGTGGTTTTATGGACCTTAAACCTAAAGCAAGAACACTGAAGAAGGAAATAAATAAATGGGAGCTTCTCAAAATTAAACACTTTTGTGCATCAGAGAACTTCATCAAGAAAGTAGAAAGACAGCCTACACAATGGGAGACAATATTTGGAAATGACATATCAGATAAGGGTCTAGTATCCAGAATTTATAAAGAGATTATTCAACTCAACAACAAAAAGACAGCCAACCCAATTACAAAATGGGAAAAAGACTTAAACAGACACCTACCAGAAGAAGAAATACGGATGGCCAAGAGGCACATGAAGAGATGCTCAATGTCCCTGGCCATTAGAGAAATGCAAATCAAAACCACAATGAGATATCATCTCACACCCACCAGAATGGCCATTATCAACAAAACAGAAAACGACAAGTGCTGGAGAGGATGCGGAGAAAGAGGCACACTTATTCACTGTTGGTGGGAATGTCAAAGGGTGCAACCACTGTGGAAGGCAGTTTGGCGGTTCCTCAAAAAGCTGAATATAGAATTGCCATACGACCCAGCAATACCATTGCTAGGTATCTACTCAAAGGACTTAAGGGCAAAGACACAAACGGACATTTGCACACCAATGTTTATAGCAGCGTTATTTACAATTGCAAAGAGATGGAAACAGCCAAAATCTCCATCAACAGAAGAGTGGCTAAACAAACTGTGGTATATACATACGATGGAATATTATGCAGCTTTAAGACAAGATAAACTTGTGAACCATGTAATAACATGGATGGACCTAGAGAATATTATGCTGAGTGAATCCAGCCAAAAACTAAAGGACAAATACTGTATGGTCCCACTGTTGTGAACGGGCATTCGAGAATAAACTTGAAATATGTCATTGGTAACAGAGTTCAGCAGGAGTTAGAAACAGGGTAAGACAATGGGTAATTGAAGCTGAAGGGATACAGATTGTGCAACAGGACTAGATACAAAAACTCAAAAATGGACAGCACAATAATACCTAATTGTAAAGTAATCATGTTAAAATACTGAATGAAGCTGCATCTGAGCTATAGGGTTTTTTTTTGTTTTTGTTTGCTTGTTGGTTTGTTTGTTGTTGTTGTTTTTTACTATTACTACTACTTTTATATCTTTTCTTTATATTAACATTTTATATCTTTTTCTGTTGTGTTGCTAGTTCCTCTAAACTGATGCAAATGTACTAAGAAACAATGATCATGCATCTATGTGATGATGTTAAGAATTACTGAGTACATATGTAGAATGGTATGATTTCTAAATGTTGTGTTAATTTCTTTTTTTTCTTTCCGTTAATAATAAAAAAAAAAAAAAATTATGCCAATAATGGAGATAAAAATAGAATCACAAAAATACTTAACTCTACAAGAATTCAAGAAGTGGGAGAGATAATCAAGCATAAATGAAACAAAGAGAAGATATACAGCAAGATTATAGATTTAAGCTGAAACATACTAAAATAAAGTAATATTTAAACTATCTAAATACTCAAATTAAAGGCATTAAAATATAAAATCACTAATATATTAAAAATGAAATCATGGGAAATGATATCCACGCTAATCAAAAGAAAATTTGAATGGACTTAAAAACACACACACACACAAAGTATATATCAGACTACAGAGAAGAATAAGGGATAAGAAAGGTATTTTGATAATAGTGAAGGGGTAAATTCTTCAGGAAAAAATAACAATCCTAAGTGCATACAACCTAGTGACAAAGATAAAATCAATGAATCAAAACTTGATAAAATTAAAAAAATAAGAGAGTCAAATCAAATGTAACAGAGATTTTTAAATCTCTCTCTCCACTTTTTTAAATCTCTCTCTCTCTACTTTTCTCCAGATGGACAGACCAAAAAAGCAGAAATCAGTACAACTTTAGAAGGAAAACATATCAAAAATGGATTTAACTTAACTTTATATAACACTCCACCTAAAAACACAAGAACATACATTCCTTTCAAAAGCACCTTTTCAAAACAGACAATATTCTAAGCAAAAAAAGAATAAAAATTATTAATCAAATAAAATACATTCTCTATTGACAAATAAATTAAGATAGAAGTTACTAATAGAAAATATATTGAATATGTACAAATATTTGGAAAAGTTAAACTTCACATTCTATGTAACCACGGATTAAAAAAAATCAAAAAGAAAATTGGAAATTATTTTCAACCAACTGAAAATAGGAGCAAAACATTTTTTTAATTATGGGATGCATCCAAAGTAGTGTTAAGAGGAAATTTTATAGCACTAAACACTTGTATTGGGAAAGAAGAAAACTTGAAACTCAATGACTAAATTTCTAACTTAAGAAACTGAAACAAAAGGAGGCTAAATGTATTCCAAAGGAAGCAGAACAAAGAATGAAAAATGAAAAAGAGAGAAATCAATGCAATAGAAAACAGAATGATAGAGAACATCAATGAAATCAAACCTGGTTCTCTGTATAGACAATAAAATTAATAAATTTATAGCCAGATTAATCAGGAAAATGATAAAATTATTCTTTATTTTATAAAGCATGAGAAAGGAGATGTCACTACAGATCCTATGACATTGAAAGTCTACTAGATGAATGTGCAATTTTATACCAATAAATTCCATAACAAATGAAATGAACAAATTCCTTGAATGATAGAGTATACAAAACTCACATGAAAAGAAATAATCATCCTAAATAGCAATCAAATAGGTCATATAAACAGAATTTATTGTCAAAATGATTACCACAAATAAAACTGCAGACCAAGTGGCTTCACTCTTACATTCTCCACAAATTCTTCTAGATAATACAAAAAGAGAGAAACTTTGTGAGGCCAGTATTACCTTGTTACTAAAACCATACACAATACAAAAGAGTTAGTTCCTAATGTTTCTCATGAATATAGATGCCCAAAACCCTTTCTCAAATTTTTAGAAGATTGAATCCAGCAATATATAAAAAGGTTATTATTCTGTGATCAAATATGGTTTATAGCAGGGATACAAAAGGCAAGTTTGGATATATATAACATTCTCATACACACACACACACACACACACACACATAAATCTACAACTAAAATGATAACAGTGAAGGATTGAAAAATTTCTACTGAGATATTGAACAAGGAAAGGGTATATGCTCTCATTATATAAGGAAAAGAATATCAAGGTCTTATTGGGTTTATAATATGTAGAAGTAAACTATAATACAACAATAACAGAAAACCTGGGAAAGGGTAAATAGAAGTACACTGTTTCAAAGCTCTTATACATAATGTGAAATATTATATAAAGATGGCTCTAGTAAGTTAAAAACATATTGTAAAACCTAAAGCAGCCATTAAAAATATGCCAACAATGGAGATAAAAATAGAATCACAAAAATACTTAACTCCTCAAGAATTCAAGAAGTGGGAGAAATAATCAAGAATAAATGTAACAAAGAGAAGATATATAGCAAGATTATAGATTTAAACTGAAACATACTAAAATAAAGTAATATTTAAACTATCTAATGTACTATAACTCTAGTACATTATATTGTACTGGAGTTATAGTCATGCAAAAGGCATAAATGCAAAATGCTAAGAACAGAACAAAAGGAAAGAAAGAAGGAGGGAGGGAGGGAGGGACGGAAGGAAGGAACAAAGGAATGAAGGATGGAAGGAAGAGAAATAAAAGCAATACAGATTGGAAGGAAGAAATAAAAACGTATTTTCAGGTGTCATGATTATCTTGCAGAAAATCTACAAAATCTACTAAAACTAGTAAGTTAATAAATTAATTTAAGATCAAAGGATAAAAGATCAGTATTCCAAATCCAATTGAATGTTTGTGTTCTAGCAACAGGCAACTGAAAATGGAAAATGATAACATATTATCATTTGCATTAGCATCAAGAAATAAAAATATTTAGATATATGTCTAACAACTTATAAAAAGACATTTACACTGAAACTACTTAACACTGCTGAAAGTAATTAATGAGGTCTTACCTAAATAGAAATACCAGTAATTAAGAAAAAATTACTGAAATGCAAACAATCCTCAAAGAAGTACGACATTTGCTTGAGTAGAAAACTAGACATGGTAGCCAGTAAAAATCTAAGAAAACAAACCAATCAGATATATTATCTAAGTAGACATCAAAACTAAATAATGGAGCATGTATATGGAATATGTGAAAATTCTCCATTCAAGATCAAGTAATTTGTGAATCACCAAATTATATGGTAAGTGAAAGAGGCCAGACAATTACATACTATTATATATTGCTATGAAATTCTGACAAAAAAATATTGTGAGAGAAATCAGATCAGTCGTTACTAAGAGTCAGTAGATGAGGGAAGAAGATTGGATGCAAAGTAGTACCGTGGAACTTTTGGGGTGGCAGAAATTTGGGGGCTCATAATTGTGATGGTGGTTATGTCATTTTGTAAATTTGTTAAAATATATTGAAGTGTACACTTAATATTGGTTAACTTTATTATATATAAATTATTCCTCAATAGAATTAACCACAAACAAATGTTTTTGTCTTTTCTCTACTCCATGCTTTGCTGTTTCTATATAATTATATTATTTAAGAATCTTAATTCTTAGTGGTTTTAGTCTAAGTTTGCTATAAAACATTTTTAAATACTATTTAGAAGAAGAATTATGATTTTTTATTAAATGATTCTAAAACTATTTTATCTTTTCTGCACTGAAGTTTGTTTGTGCCAAGTTAAATATGTCAACTCAGGCTTTTCTCCTCTAATTTAATGATAAAATATGCAGCAGCACAAAAAGGCCCTACAGATACAGATGCTCTATAGTCTGATATGGTTTCAATCACAAAAAGATTAAAAACAAGAAAATGAAAATTTTAACCATGTTCAATTGTGAGTCATTATTCACCTTTCAAAAGATCCCATTTTTCCCACTGGTAAAAGAGTAAATTAATAGAAAATTATGTTTCAATCTTTTTTAAATCAAAGGAATGTCTGCTGATCAAAAGGACACCATTATTTCCCTTTTTAATGAGTCCCATTTTTGTTTTCTCTAAAAAGTGTACGTTTGAAGGCAAATTTTCACATCTCAAATATAAGTGAATGCATGGTTATCTTTCAATATTTTCTTGAAGGAAGTATTCCCTGACCCTCTTGTAAGTAGGTCAACAGGTAAGAAGTGGGGTGAGGGGTTGCATGTAAGAGGTTCATTGCAACTTCCTATCTCATTAGTATTTGGATTCCTTCCTTTATATTTCACCTGTGAATTTCTGCCATCTCAATTTCATTTAGCATAGGACAATTGAATCCACATTTCAGCTGACAAGAAAACCTGAGGCCATTTCCATATTCTTAAGCTACAAATGAAGTTCAGGCCCTCCTCTAAGTCCACACCAATGAACTCTGCTCAGCTTAAAATAGTGTCCCTTGCTATGTGTTATTGCACCCTAAGAATCCATCCACAAATATAATCCAAGTATATGCCAACATAATATACTTCATATATTTTGTTCTCACCTATATTACAATTTGTTCTTATTTTCCAGGAAAATGTTAATGAAGCAAGCAAGAGGTAGGCATCATATCACTTGTAAAGTGTCCCTAAGGTAAGGTAGTTTAAGTAGGGGTACCCTCTTAAGAAAAGAGAAAAGCAGCAGCTTCTGTGGCAAGATATTCTGAATGTTTGGGGAGTTTGAGCCATGCAAACCCAAGTAAATTCCCCATTCCAGTACTTTAAATCCTCCACTTTCCAATCACTGTTCTAACTTTCACATGGAAGATATGGCAAGTTGGTTAATTCAGCCTCCAGAGCAATTTGTCAATTCACTAGAACTGTGAATATGAGATAAAAGATTTCTTCAGGGAAATCACTGAAACGCTTTGGTCCTTTGACCATGATCTGGGGCAATCATTTAAAATCTCGAGCTTGTATGTTTCTTTATTTTCACTCTCTAACACAGTTAGTAACAGCCAGTTCAGCTCACAGACTCTGTATCCACATTTTCACAATGACCTGTTGCAGGATCAACCAAATCCACCCAAAGTTTCTTCTGCATGTACTTTCATCCCAGGGGGCCACATAGAAGTAATTATTTTGCCAAAGTGTAACAGGAATTACAAGTGCCTCATTTTCTGATGTTATTGGAGTCACTAACTCCCAACATAATCAAATTTCAAACTCATGTGTTCAAATTTCAATCCTATTACCAGGATTGGCCATGGATTAGATGGCCATTAATTTCATGGATTAGAAAAATAATGCTCTTTAGCCAGCACAGGCAGGAAACATCCAATACAGTGCCCTGAACGACTTATAGAATTTTGGAGACTGTTCTAGTTTGCTAGCTGCCGGAATGTGATATACCAAAAACAGAAAGGCTTTTAAAAGGGGGGACTTAATAAATTGCTAGTTTACAGCTCTAAGGCTGTGAAAATGTCCCAGTTACAGCAAGTCCATAAAAATGTCCAAATTAAACCACCAACAAGAGGTTACCTTCACTCAAGAAATGCTGAAGAAGTTCAGGGTTTCTCTCTCAACTGGAATGGCACATAGTGAATACAGCGACATCTGCTAGCTTCTTCTCCAGACTTCTTGTTTCATGAAGCTGCCCAGGAGCATTATCCTTCATCTCCAAATGAAGATGAAGGATAATGCTTCATCTTCATTTGATGAAGCATCAAATGAAGATGCTTCATTCATTGGCTGCGTGGGCTCTGGTAGTTCTCATGCCTCTGTTCGTGGCTCTCATTCTCCAAAATGTTTCCTCTTTGAAAGGATTCCAGTAAGGTAATCAAGCCCCACCTGGAATGGGTGGAGTCACATCTCCATCTAATCAAGGTTAATACCCACTGGGTGAGTCACATCTCTGTGAAGATAATCTAATCAAGTTTCCAACCTATGGTACTGAATGGGGATTAAAAGAAATGGCTGCCCCCACAAGTGGATCAGAAGTAAAACATGGCTTTTCTAGGAGACATAAATCCTTTCAAACCAACACATTCCATCCTCTGGACCCTAAAAAAGGCATATTTTTCCCATATAAAATACATTCATTCCATTTCAATATCAAAAAGCCTTAAACCATTTCAGTAACAACACAAGTACAGTACAAAGTTAAAACCAGTAAAAGGTCTCATCAAAGTCAGCTACACACATGGACAGTCCTAAAGCGAAATTCTCTGAATCTGGACCTCTAAAACTCAGAAAAAGTTATTTGCTGCCAAAATACAAAGGAGGGACAGCCATAGGATAAATACCCCTATTTCCATATGGGGAAATTGGAAAGAACATGGGGTCACTGGACCCAAGCAGTTTCAAAAACTTGCAGGGCAAACGCCATTAGATTTCAAGCAGTTTTATTCACACATCATACGATTCAACCGAAATGTATAGACAAGCCTTTGCCACCATACTCTACCTGAAGACATTTCCTGTCTTTCACAAAGAATCCATACCCCTTTCCTATGTCCCCCACCTGTTGATATTTAGTTTTGGCATAATGCCTTTGTAACATTCATTGGAAGCATATTACAATCTTACTGTTAACTATAGACCCTAGCTTGCATGGATTGTTCTTTTTCCAATATACCATCTATTTTAAACACCTAAAATATTGACATTCATTTGTTCTCCCTTATGCAAAAAAATTTTTTTTCATTTGTACAGTTAATCACCATCGTCGTCCACTCTAGGCATTCCTAAATCATACCATCTCAGTCTTTATCCTCTATCTTTCCTTCTGGTTTCATACATGACCCCAGCCCTTCTCCCTCTCTCATACTCACATTCAGCTTCATTCAGTGCACTTATATTATCGTGCTATATACAGTCAGGTAGCATTGTGATATCCATTTCTGAATTTTACAATCAGTTCTGTTGCAAAAATCTTTATTCCTTCAGCACCAACTGCCCAATCTCAACCCTATTTCTATCTCCTGATAGCTTGCGGTCTTAACTTCATTCTCCAAGATCACTCATTTATGTTAGTTCCTATTAGTGAGACCGTACAGAGTCTGTCCTTTTGTTTCTGGCTAACTTCACTCAGCATAGTGTCCTCAAGTTTCATACATTTTGTTACATGTGTCATGATTTTATTCTGTCTTAGAGTTGCATAATATTCCATCATATGTATATACCACAGCTTGCTTAGCCACTCATCCATTGATGGACATTTGGACTCTTTCCATCTTTTGGCAAAAAGTAAATAATGCTACTGTAAATGTCAGTGTGCAAATGTCTGTTTGTGTCCTTGCCCTCAGGCCCCCTAAATATATACCTAGTAGTGGGATTATTGATCATACAGCAATTCTATATTTAGCTTCATGAAGAACCCTTAAACTGCTTTCCAGAGTGGTTGCACCATTTTACATTCCCACCAATAGTTGATAAGTGTGTTCTTTCTCCACAGCCCTTGTCATTTTCTACAGCCCCTGTCATTTTCTTTTTCTTTATAATGGCCATTCTAGTGGGTGTCAGATGATATCTTACTGTGGATTTGGTTTGCATTTGTCTAATAACCAGTGAGGTTGAACATCTTTTCATGTGCCTTTCAGCCATTTGTATTTCCTCTTCTGAGAAGTGTCAATTCATGTCTTTTTGCACATTTTTTGATAGGGTTGTTTGTCTTTTGTTGTTGAGTTGAAGAATCTCTTTATATATTCTAGATTCTAAATCCTTATCTGATATATGGTTTACAAATATTGTCTCCAATTGCATAGACTGCCTTTCTACTTTCTTGACAAAGTTTTTTGTGGTATAAAAGTGTTTAATTTTGAGGAGTTTCCATTTATCTGTTTCTTTCTTCAATGCTTATGTTTGGGTGTAAGATCTAGGAAACTGCTTCCTATTACAAGTTTGTAAGATATTTCCCTACTTTTTTAAATAAAAGTTTTATGGTCTTGACTCTAATGTTTAGATCTTTGATCCATTTTGAGTTAATTTTTGTATAGGGCATGAGCTATGGACCCTCTTTCATTCTTTTGCATATGGATATCCAGTTCTCCAAGTACTGTTTATTGTTCTGTCTCAAGTGAGCTGGCTTGAGTGCCTTATCAAACATCAATTGTCCATAGATAAGAGGGTCTATATCTGAACACTCTATTTGATTCTATTGATCAGTATATCTATCTTTATGCCAGTACCATGCTGTTTTGACCACTTTAGCTTCATAATATGCTTTAAAGTCAGGTAGTGTGAGACCTCCCACTTCATATTTAGTCTTCCAATTCATGAACACAGTATACCCTTTCATTTATTTACATCTTCCATGCTTTCCTTTAGCAATTTCTTATAGTTTTCTTGGATAGGTCGTTTGTATCCTTAGTTAAATTTATTCCTAAATATTTTATTTTGGGGTTGCTATTGTAAATGGATTTTTTTCTTGATTTCCTCTCAGATTGCTCTTTTTATTGTATAGAAACACTACTGATTTTTGACTGTTGATCTTGTACCCTGCCACTTTGCTATACTTATTTATTAGCTCTAGTATCTTTGCAGTAGATTTTTCAGGATTTTCAACATATGGTAGCATATCATCTGCAAACAGTGAGAGTTTTACTTCTTTCTTTCCAATTTGGATGCCTTTTATTTCTTCTTCTTGTCTAATTGCTCTGGCTAAAACTTCCAGCACAATATTGAATAATAAGTGACAGTGGGCATCCATGTCTTGTTCCTGATCTTAGAGGGAAAGCTTTCAATTTTTCCTCATTATCTCAATTATCTCTATTAATTATTTTTTCCCATGATGATCCAACCAACATAGCTATTTCAACAGTATCCAGGGATCCACCTTATAACACAGCATGCCCCTACTTTCTGATCCTCCACTCTAGGTAGAGACTGAAGATGTATCATCTCACTTTAAGCTCCTTTATATCTCATTTTTACATATTCCAAATAATTCTAAGCTTAACATATTACACATGAAACTCATTTTTCAGTATGAATAATAAACATTTTAAAATAGTGCTCAATTAAAATTTTATCACCAAACCCTCTTCAAATCAAATGGATCATACTTTTAATAAAGTAAAAATAGATCATGTTTGCTATGTTAAGGGCAACTTTATGTAACTCTTACTCCTGCTCAAGCTACTTGTTTCTCATCATGTAAATCTAAGACGTGCAAAGTTCTGACTTACAGAAGGCAAGTGCTATATACATTTATGATATACCAAATGTAAAGTATGAATATTTTTATTTTTATTTTTTTTGGGGGGGGTTGCCTGGACCAGGGAATGAATGAATATTTTTTAAAAGTGAAGGAAGAATACAGCAGATATTATTAAATAAATATTCTTTTTCCCATAGAGATTTGTATAAGTATTGAGTCTTTTCGTTTTAACAGAATATCAAATTCTTGATGCTTAACAAGATTTTTTTCAATGACAAAGTATTTTGAGGTGGAGAAAGCTTTTATCAGCAATGAAAAAGAACTCTATCTCCTGATCTAGTCACTAACAGTATCATGTTCAGTATTTACTGTGTGTTTAATAAGATTGTATTTTTCAACGTTGAAAAGGTGTGAACCACACTTCACTCGAAGAATCTTCTAACTCATAAGTAAACTACAAATTCAAAATCTTGATAGCTCTCAAACCACATTAATTGAACTTGTTGTATTCCAGTAAACACTATGCATTTCTTACCCCCTCTAAATTGTTCTAAAGTTACTGATACAATTTCTTTGTTGCTAAGGCAAATCAATGAATTGATTGGCTTAAATGTTGAGGATTATTGACTCATGTTTTTGAGGCTGGAAGTCCAAATGAGGGCATCAACAAGGTGATGCTTTCTTCTCAAAGACTGGCATGCCAGATTTCTGGCTAGAAGATCTATCATGCTCCCAGCTAAATACTGCAAAGTTATTTCCATAATAAAGGCATCTTCACCTTAGAAACTTTCCCCTATTTTTCATTAGCTTAGGGGTTTCGTGGAGGGCCTTGTAATGCAAAACTCATAAATCATGGGTCAGTTTTAAAATTTGAATGCAGTTATGCCAATTTCTGCCCCTTGTGTAAATCTAGGCAAATAATTCTATTTTTTTATATTCTTGAAAATTCAAGTTAAGTTCATTCTCCCTCTATTCATTTTCTCACATCCATTTTATGATCATTACTGCACTTACATTTGGGTTCTGACTCCCCGTGTACATGCAGTTTTTCCTGAAACAGTCCCCTGGCGTGCCCTGCTCCCTTGCCTCTGAACAGCTGGGAATCAGTCTTTTCATGCACGTTGTAGTGGTAACAGTTATAGACATGGAGAGTGCAGAGGTAACAGGGTCTTTTCTAAGTCTTTTTCATTTTTTAAGTAATTTAATTCTTCAATAGTCCTATTTTATCAATGAACAAAAAACTGATGCACAAAGAGTTTCAATAGCTTGAGGAAGACTATACTGCTAGTAAGTGGCAGAGGTGGACCTTCAGTCGAACAGATTGACTCCACCCACCAGTTTCACATCACACCATTAGGGCACTCTGTCCAGCTGTTACCATACTTCACGCCCAGACATTACACCAGAGGAGCTCTTCCAGCTCCATCACGTGACTGTATGTGTACCCATTCCTCCTTTTGAAGTCATCTGCGGCATTACCCCTATGAAAGGGGGTGGTGCTTTTCAGGGGATGTTTTACAGTGACAAATGAAATGAACAGCTTTTTAAATAACTTTTATTAAGTGCTTTCAAATTTACAGGTCAGTTATGAAAATAATACAAACCCAATACAGATAACTCCAACATATCCCTACCATCATCCAGATATCCAGAGCTAACAATTTTAACATTGTACTACATGAACCATATCATTCTTTCTTTCTATGTATAATCTATTTCTCTATCTATTTCATCTATCTATATTTCCTTATTAATTTATCAGTACATTTTCTGAGCTTTAAATGTAGCCCATATGTCTCATATTCTTTGATCACTTAATACTGCCATTCATGTTCTAAGAACAGGATATTCACTTATGTATACATTTTAAGTGCAAGATATTTAATTTTCGTATAAAGCTTACAGTCTATATTCCTGTTTTTCATGTCTCAATAATGTTCCCCTTTGAGATTTTCCTCCTCTTTTTCCAGATCCCATGCAGAAACATGTATTGCATTTAATTGTCATGCTTTGTTCAGTTTTTTCTTTAAAAAATTAATGGTGTGGACAGATATAAAACATATATATTCCCATCTTATCCACTCCCAAGCATGTACTTCAATGGGGTTAATCACATTCACAATATTTAATATTCTCAACAAATCCCATTTCTAAAATTTTCCCATCTCCCCAAACAGAAACCCTACATTCATTATGAATTATGTCTATATCTTCCCCCCGCCCAGAAACCTGTACTTAATTTCTGTCTCTCTGAGCTAGTATATTCTCCAATATTTTCTTTGTAGTTACTGTGGGGTTTAAATTTAACATTCTGAATCTATAAAACTCTCTTTTGCTTGATACCACATTAACTCAATAGACTACAAAATTATGTTCCTATACCCCTCCCTTGACCTTTATTTGGTTCTTGTTACAAATTTTATGTTTATACATTATGAATACAAAACCACTCTTTTATTATTGCATTTTATGCGCTTTCCTTTTAGATCCTGAAGGAAGCCTAAAGTGGAGAAAAACAGAAACACACTAACAGTGCTGGCATTTATATTTACCCATGTTTTACCCTCACTGGAGATCTTTCATTCTTCATGCAACTTTGATCTATTGTCTATTGTTCTTTCCATTCACCTTCAGAACTCTCTTTAGCATGTCTTACAGGGCTAGTTTAGTGAATGAAGTCCCTCAGCTCTTACTTATATGGGAATGTGTAATCTCTCCCTTACCTTTGGAAGACAGTTTTGTTGGATATATAATTCTTACTTGGCATTATTTTTGCTTTCCACATATTAAATATATAATCCCACTGCTTCTTCCTTCCTTGGTTTCCAAAGAAAAATCAGCATTTAATCATTTGAGGCTCCCTTGTATGTGACTTGTTGCTTCTCCTTTCTGGCTTTCAGAATTCTTTGTCTTTGGTGTTTGACACTTTGATTATAATATTCCACAGCACGGGTCTATTTGTGTTCATTAACTTTAGAGTTCATTGAGAGTTTTGGATGTGTATATTCACATATTTGTTAAATTTGGAAGTTTTTAGCCATTATTTATTTGAATATTGTCCCTGCTCTTTTCTCTCTTTCATTTTTTCTTCTTCCAGGTCTAAGTTGTTATTGAACCCTTCTATGGAATTTGTCATTTCTGCTTCTATGGTCTTCAGCTCTGTTTCATTCCTTTTCATATTTTCCACCTCTCTATTGGTATTTGCTTTGCATTTAATCTCTCATGTTTCTGATTTCCTTTAGTTCTTTGTCCACATTTTTCTGTAGCTCCTTGAGCACATTTAGGATCACTGTTTAAAAATCTTTGTCTGGTATGTCCCAGGTCTGGTCTTCCTCATTGACAGTTTCTAATGTTAAAATTTTCCCCTTTACCTGAGCCAACATTTCCTGTTTGTTGGTGTGTTTGTAATCTTTTGTTGAAAATTGGGCTTTTTGATACTTTGATGTGTTTAAACTGGAATTTAGGCTCCTGTAATGTCTGTCCCTTAAGCCTGTATCCAACTAGTATTATGATCGCGCTTTCCCTGATTGCCAGGACCTAACAAAAGAGAAAAAAGGAGAAGCAGAAGGAGAAGCAGAAGAAGAGAAGGAGAAGGAAGAGGAGGAGAAGGAGGAGAAGGGAAGAGGGGCAAGAAGAAAGTAAATATCTTTCCCAATCTTTGCAAGTACTGTCCTTAATGAGTTATCCGTACAATGGGTCTAGAGAATAGCTCCAGGCCAAAGCAGAGGCCTCCTTGACCCTTTATGCACTTGTATTTTATCTTGGGCATGTGTGCATGGTCCTAGGAATTCCCCCAGTTACATGGTTCTGAATTTCACCTCTTCCCTAACAGTTTCCTCACAATTCTGGGCACTACCCTACATGTCCTGGAGTCAGTATCCCCGTGCCCCATGCAGCACTGCTTGAATGTTCTCCCACCGCACTCCACAGCAGAGCTCTATGAACTGCCTCATAAAGGCAGGGCAGGTTTGGGGATGGGTGTCCCTTAGGCCACCACACATGCTGGGCCAGGCATGTATGTTCCCAGTATGTGTACAGGATTCCTCTGCTCTTTCTGGAACCAGGACCAAGGATCTACACGAGGACCATGGCTTGGAGCCACACTGAACTGGTGAGAGGCTGGAGGATACAGAGGGTCAAGAGAGTAGCATTTTTCTTCAGTGCTCGTGTTATTGCAATATTTATCTGCTTTCCTGTGCTGTAAGCGAGATGTGTCTGCCAGTTCTTCCTGATTGGTCAAAGCTTCTGTGAGGGGATGGTGCCCAAAAGCACCTCATTCTGCCATTTTGATTGGGGCTGAACCTCCTTTTAACAAAAATAAATAAATTAATTAAAAATAAACCTTTATATGCATTTTTATTAGTCTAGCTTTAAAATATAGTCTAGTGGAATAAAATGCTATTCTTATGTTTACTTTAACAACCATTTCTTTGGGCGTACTGCTTTTATAAGTAGAAAAACTTTTTTTGTAATTGTCCTCTTCTCATTAATGTAATGTACTCTCTTATAATCCAGGTAGGCAGTGATGAAAGTCAAGGTACAAGAAAGAAGTTTGAACGGAAACATGTATTCTTGTATTACTTCCTGCTATTCATTGCTATAATTTACCCAAATCTCATCATAATAAAATAGTGTCCAGGTTCCAATGGAGTTAAACAATGACACTATTTCACTTAACAGATATATTAGTTGGGGTTCTGCAGGGAAGCAGAACTGGCAGGATGTGTATGCGTGTGTATATGGGGGGATAAGGTTCTCATAATAATATTGTTATGAAATTTACTATAGGAATTGGTTCTTGGAACTGTGGGGATGGGCAAGTCTGAATTCCATATGGCAGGCCACAAGCTGGTAACTCCAGTGGAAGTTTTCAGTGAATTCCCCAGGAGAACCTGGCTGGCTAAAGTAGAGATGGAGTTCTTTCCATGACTGCTGAAATTATCAGTTCTCCTTTAAGGACCTCAAATGATTGGATGCAACGTCTCTCATTGTTGAAGGCAATCTCTTTACTTGGTTGTAAATGTAGTCAGCTACAGATGCAATCAGTTTACTGATGACTTAAATCCATTAAATATGTTCACAATGATAGTCAGGGCAATGCTTGTTTGACCAAACAAGTGGACACTATAACCTAGCCAAGATGACACATAAACTTAACCATCATCATCTACCCTTATCAACATGGCATCCATACACATATTCTTAAACCATAATTAATTATCTAAATAAAAAGAATACAGTCATATTTTTGATTTACAATATTCAACCATCCTGAGTAAAATCAGAAATGCACTAACTTTTTCCCCAAAAAAGGATGTAAGTCCTTGGGTAATATTCATTCTTAAACTTGAGACTTCCTAAAACTAAAACCTTATGACCTAAAGTTAATATAATTTATGTTACATGTTGTTCTAGCTTTCTAGCTGCTGGAATGCAATATACTAGAAACAGAATGGCTTTTAAGAGGGGGAATTTATTACGTTGCAAGTTTACAGTTCTAAGCCTGTAAAAATGTCCAAATTAAAGCTAGTCTATAGAAATGTCCAAACTAAGGCATCCAGGAAAAAGATACCTTGGTTTACGAAGGCCAATGATGCTTAGGGTTTCTCTCTCAACTGGAAAGGCATATGGAGAACATGGTGAGTCTGGTAGCTTTCTCTCCAGGTTTCTTGGTTAGTGAAACTCCCCAAGGGCGTTTTCTTTCTTCATCTCCAAAGATCTCTGGCTGCATGGGCTCTCATGGTTCTGATGACTCTCATGCTCTCTTTAAAATGTTTCCTCTTTCACAGGATTCCAGTAAACTATTCAAGATGCACCTGGAATGGGTGGAGTCACATCTTCCTCTAATTAAGGTTAATACCCACAATTGCATAAGTCATATCACTGTGGAGATAATCTAATCAAGTTTCCAACCTACAGTTGGATAGGGATTAAGAGAAACTGCCACCTTCACCAAATGGATCAGGATTAAAACATGGCTTTCCTAAGGCACATAATCCTTTCAAACTAGCACACATGATAAGAGGATAATATAGAGGGGAAAAAAAAGCAAAAAGAAAGATATCTGTTTTATGTATGTATATCTATATATGTATTTATATACAAAAAGATATCTGTTTTATATATATATATATATATATATATATATATATATAAACATATTCATACAAAACAAAGAAATACCAAACCGTTACAGTCCTTATTTCTGTAACAGATCCTATAGTCATAGCTTATACTTAAATCTACTTTTTCTACTACTTATTCCATATTCCCTCTATTGTCAGCAAGCACATAAATTGGACATAGTTCTTTGGGGTGACCCAAACTTTATTCCTGAAATTTCTGAGCCATTTTTAGTTCTGTTTGTTGCAGTTTTGCATGAGTTTTAATCACAGGGCATGGTAGTACTAATAAACAGCCTATAGGATTTCTTTTGTTCCAGGCAAACTCTCCTTTATCTCCATTGTGTAGTAGCACTCCTGTTTTTCCTTGATGATCAGGATCAATCTTCCCGGCCAGTGCCCTAAATCCTGTCTTTGCCGACTCAGGCATCAAGAGCCCAAAGTGACTGTGTAGTGACCTCTGACCTTCAGTTAAATGGTGTCGCTGTTGTGTCTCCTGGTAGAACCCCTCCTTTTGGAAGTAAGAGCTATAGACCCGCACAACCTCAGGCTGTAGGGACAGGAAGCAAATACTATTGTAGCCGATCATTAGGGGAAACAGCGAGTCATTTCACTCCCATTCCCACCCCTTGATTCCCGGACCTGTGAATCCTGGCTATGGGAGAAACAGCACCATAGAGCGGCTGCTGATTCAGAGAATATGTTTTAATTCTAATTGTTTTCTCTCTTACCTTGAAGAAGTACAGGCAGCAGTGAATTTCAAGTAGATACATTTGAACAAATAATCACTGAGCTCAAGTTACATTTAATAAATTTTAACAAATCTTGATATGAACTACTTCTGTTTCAAAATGGTAGTAATTTTTTCATCATTGGCTAAAGCCCTACCAAATAACCCACAGCTAGAAGCTTCTTATCACCACATTCACCATTCCTACCCAGTCCCCTAGCTACAGAATAGACCCTAATTTAGTGCCTGGTTACACTTCTTCTAACAATTTAAATCATCCCTTTCATGTTCTGTTTCCAGCAATACTTGAGAATACCTTACACTGGGGATGAAAAGCCCCAGGTTGTTTGTAATGCTCCCTTAATGTTTCGGTTTTGGTTTTGTCTATAATTTTTTCAGTACATAAGAAATGCAACATAAGCAATAGGTCACAGACTTAGGAACTGGAATACAATAAACAACTCAGACTTGGTAGTAGACAAATGATAAGCTCTTCTCCACTGGCAGACTTTTCAAAGTATTCCAGTTTATGCCAGTGGGTGTCTACAGGTGTAAGCTGGTAAGTGTCAGCAGTTGGCAAGTTGTGGAGCACCAGGAAAATCAGAATATTTGCTGTGGAAGGATATATTAGCCTGAATGATGCTTGCCAGCAGGATTTGTTGGAAAGTTATCTTCCTGCATTCTGGATCTGACATACCAACCAAATTTAGCTCTTCCTAAAAAGAAAACATTTAAAATAAGGCAAAGTTCTACTTGAAAGTAAGGATAGGGAGGGAGTATGACAAACCTCTCTGAAGGATTACACTCACTCTAATCATTTCTAATCTAATCATTTCAACCTGGTTTAAGAGTCATCTTGTGTCCATGTTAAGACACACTATCAAACATTTTAAAGAAACAATGTTTTCATGCTCAGTCAAAAATGGTCATGAATTGAATATTCAAGCCAGATGTTAAATAAATAGCTTCTCTAGCCTATATTGGGATAATAGGAAGTAGACTTCATAAAGCAATTCACTGTTGGTAAGGGTGTAACTTACACACCTTAATTAATTTGCCATAATTGCAAAACAAAGAAAGTATTTTTTATAGTTAGGAATAGACACAACTCTTAACATTCCCCAAAAATTGTAAATTCTGATGATGAATAATAATACCACTGAGCCATGCATATAATATCATTTGTCCTACTAAACTGGAAAATGATGAGGCAGAATTTGAATGTACTCTTTGGTTCAAAAGATTATTCCTTTACATTGATATTTATCATTTACTTTAGATTTATAGTACAGTCCTGATATCAAGGGCATTTATTACCTCAATAAATGTACTTCATTAAATGTATACATATATGTGTAATTGTTATGTTATGATATTGGAATGATTTCTATGGAAAAATATGCACCTGGTGTTAATTTGCAGTAAACCATTTTAATGAAATTTTATTGAGATATATTTATATGCCACATGTATTAGGCTTCTCTAGAGAAACAGAACCAATGAGAGATATTTGAAAATACATATTTGTAAAGGTGTCTCATGCAACCATGCAAATGGAACAATCCAAAATCCATAGGGCAGGCTGTGAAGCTAGCAGCTCTGATGAAGTGTTTGCACAGACTCTACAGGAGAGGCTCACTGACTGAAGAAGCTGTGAAAAAGTCTCTCTTCTTCCTTAAAAGCCTTCAGCTGATTGGTGACAACCTTAGTTGATCACAGATGTAATAAGCCACAGATGCAATCAACTGACTGATGATTTAATGTACTAGCCTTCCAGTTTATCAACCAGGCATGAACTAGACTTGCAGCAATGGTCAGGCTTGCTTGAACAGACAACTGGACAAAATCGTTTGGCCAAGTTGACACCAGAGCCTAAACATCACACCACATAATCATCAATGTGTACAATGAATGATTCACAGTATCATCATGTAGTTGTGCTTTCATCACTACAGTCAATTTTTGAACAATATTCATTACTTCAAAAAAAGATAAAAGTAAAAATTAAAAAAAAAAACACCCAGAACACCCCATACCCCTTATCCACCACTATTATTTATTTATTTTGTCTTTATTTTCTTACCCATCTAGCTATACACTGGATAAAGGGAGCGTCAGCCAAAAGTTTTCACATACAGTCACACCATAAAAGCTATTATTAATATCATCATTGTCAGGAATCAGACTACTGGATTACAGTCCAACACTTTCAGGTACTTCCTTCCAGCTATTCTAATACACTAAAAACTAAAAATGGATATCTATATAATGCATAGGAATAACTTCCAGAATGATCTCTCTACTTTATTTTAAACTCACAGCCACTGAAACTTTATTTGGTTTCATTTATCTTCTCCCTTGTCGTCAAGAAGGTTTTCTCAATCACATGATGCCAGGGCCAGGCTTATGCCCAGGAGTCATGCCCCACGTTGCCAGCGAGATTTACACCCCAGGGAGTTATGTCCCACCTAGTGAGGAGGGCAGTGAGTTTATTTGCAGAGTAGGCTCAGTGAAAGAGGCCACATCTGAGCAACAAAAGAGGGTCACGGGGGGTGACTCTTAGGCATAATTATAAGTAGATTTAGCTTCTCTTTGCAGAAATAACTTTCAAAAGGGCAAGTCCCAAGGTTGAGGGCTTGGCCCATCAACTTTGTAGTCCCCAGTGTTTGCAAGAATATCTGGAATTCCCCAGGTGGGGAAGTTGAATATTTCTATATTTTTCCCTATAATCCCTGAGGGGAACTTTGCAAATACTTTTTTATTTTTTGCTCAGACCACTCTAGGATGTATCAGGGCATTACACTAACCTGTACAAACCAATGAGATCTAACTCCGTATTCAAGTTTCTATGCTATTATGGTGTTCAAATAAACTGATCATACAAGTTAAATTAGACACTGTGCTACAGAAAATATAAATTTTACAACAAATAAAATCTCTTCCTTTGGTCTCACACAAAAGTTAAAGTTTAAAACACTCAATATGGTACTTTATCTTTTAGTCTAATTTACCTTAGTCCTATGCAGATTGGCTTTATTCATATCTCTAATTGAAATATAATCTCTTTTTCAGCTTTTTAAAACAGCTGCTGTATGGAGTAATGCTGACTTTCAGAGCTGCAGACCTCTAGCTCTGAGTCTCAGGTGTAGGTAGATAACTGAACTTCCAGAGAATGACCAGGTTATACATCAAGAGCTCAGTATCTCAGAATTTAGAAATAACATTTATAACTCAGGAAAATGTGATTGCTATAAGAGCTTACAATCTAAGAACTTTGACAATAAGCCTTCCCCTGATAACCTATGCTCTCGAATTCAATTCTTAGGGTTTGCACATTTCAGTTAGCCCATATTAGTGAGGCATTATATGTCTTGTTGTTTCTAGCTTATTTCCTCAGTATAGTGTTCTCAAGTTTCATTCACCTACTTGCATGCCTCACGACTTTATTCCTTCTTGCACTTACTCAGTATTTCATAGTGAGTAGATACCACAGTTCACCCTTCCTTTCAACAGTTGTTGTACCCTTAATCCAATTCTATCCATTGCAAATTATGAATACTGACACCATAAACACCACTGTGCAAATGTTCATTCCTGTCTCTGCTTTAAGTTCTTTCAAGTATATACCTGATAATGGGGTTGCAGGATCATATGGCAACCCTACACTTAGCCTCTGAGGGACCCCCACACTGCCCTCCAGAGGGGCTGCACCATTCTACTTTCCTAGCAACAGTGAATAGGTATATCATTCTCTCCATATTTTCCCCAGCACTTGTACCTTTCTGTTTATTTTTTAAACTGATTTATTCATGCACCATCCAATCCATCCTAAATAAACAATAAATAGTTCCTAGTATAATCACATAGTTATGCATTCACCATCACAATCTATATGAGGACATTTCTTTCTTCTGCAAAGAAAGACGAGGGAAAAAAAGAAAAAGAAGAAATACCACCACCAACAAAAATCCCATACCTCTCCATTTGTTACATTTAATGGAAGAATATTACAATGTTACTGTTAACTATAGACTCGAGTTTGCATTCATTGTATTCTTTCCATATACCATCCCATTTTCAACACCTTGCAATGCTGACATTCATTTGTTCTCCCTCATGTACAAACTTGATTATATCTGTACATTTAATAACCATCATTGTCCACTCTAGGTTTTGCTATGTTATATTGTCCTAGTCTTTATCTCCTGTCTTTCCTTCTGGTGTCATATATGCCCCTAGCCTTCTTCTTTTAATCATCCTCACACTCAGCTTTGTTCAGTGTCTATAAAATATTGTGCTACGGTCAGATAGCATTGTGCTATCCATTTCCATATCTTCAAGCAATCAATCCTGTTGAACACTTTGTACTCTTTCAGCATCAAATGCCCAATCTCTACCCTCTTTCTATCTCCTGAAAACCTGTGTTCTCCACTTTAACTCTCAAAGTTCACTTATTAATATTTGTTCATATGGGGGCCAAGATGGTGGCTTAGTAATGTGCACGCATTTTTAGTTCGTCCTCCAGAGCAACTACTAAATAATCAGAAACAGTACAGAACAGCTCCCGGAGCCACGACAGTGACCAGACACACAGCGTACCCCAGTCTGGACCAGCTGGACCAGCGGCGAGTCTCCGGAACAGTGAGTTCCCCAAGCCCCGCGCACTTCCCCAAGCCGTGGCGGCCAGCGCCCGGCGCCCCTCCCCCACAGGTGGCTCCCCAGAGGGAAACGAAAGAAACTCTAATAGTAGCAGAGACTGAGTCCAACCAAACACCAATAGTGGCATTAATAAACAAATTCTGACTACTAAAAATAGGCGCCAAGCTCAGGCGAAACTGGTCAAGGCAGAGGTCGCCTATTGGGCTAACCGAAAAAGAGGAAAGGGGATGAAACGGAGCCTTCTGAGGCTGTTTCTATGGAGGCTTGGCTGCCTCTGGATTTAGCGGCGAGATTACACATGCTGCAACTGTCCCAAATGCAGAAACAGGCTGCTTTCAGGGCTGTCTCCCACCTGAACCTTCCCCATGGGAGGGGTGAAACACAACTCAGGTGGAATCCCTCTCTCAAGGAATTCAGACCCCAGGCCTTCACAATTTGAAGCCATTAAAACCAGCCTACAACCTCTCCTCTGTCTCCACCACGCCCCCAGCAGGGAGAGCCTTCCAAAGTTAAAGGAGCCACAACATCTTTTGCTGGTGGGACCCGCAGACAGACAAGCGCCACATACTGGGCAGGATAAGAAAAACAGAGCCCAGAGAATTCACAGCAAAATCTTTCAACCTGCTGGGTCTCACACTCAGGGAAAACTGACACAGGTGATTCCTTCCCCCTGAAAGGAGGCGAGCTTAGTCCGGGAAAACCCGGCTAGAGTCTGTAATACCTATGTACACCCTCCTAAGGGTGGGGAGGGAAAAGGCACATTACAAGCAGGACAAGAAACAAGAAAACAAGGACTGAAAAATTACCCTCTGTTAAACAAAACTTAAGCTAGAGGCCCAGAAAAAGCTGAACTGAAGGTCAATGAACAGATAGACAACAAACTCATCTAGCAAGAAAACCCTAGGTAAGATAAGTGAAAGCAACCTCCAGAATAAACTAATTAAGGTAATTAAATATCCAGACACCAGCAAAAAATTAGATTTTGACTAGTGCATTTCCTAATATAACTATTGTAGATAGTTTGATTGAATTTCATAAGTACTTGGAATCTCAGGTAGGACATGAGATTTTGTAGGTTTGTCCAGAGTGATCCCCCGATGAATCCCAGAATGATTTGATCAGTGACTAGAAAAGTATTTGCAAGCCCCCTTCGGGGAATGGTGAGAGTGGGGAGAAATTCAACTTCCCCAAGTTAAATTCTTGATATTCTCACAAGCAGTGTGGACAACCAAAGCTATAGGCTGAGCCCCCAGGCTTGGGGTTTGTTCACATGAAACTTAACCCCACAAAGGATAGGTCAAGTCTACTTAAAATTTAGGCCTAAGAGTCACCCCCAAGAGAGTCTCTTTTGTTGCTCAGATGTGGCCGCTCTCTCCAGCCAGTATGATGAGCAGTCTCATCACCCTCCCCGTCTCTGCGTGGGACATGACTCCCAGGGGTGTGGACCTTCCTGGCAACATGGGACAAAGATCCTGGAATGAGCTGAGACTCAGCATCAAAGGACTGAGAAAAACCCTAGAATGAGCTGAGAATTAACATCAAGAGACTGAGAGAACCTTCTTGACCAAAAGGGGGAAGAGTAAAATGAGACAAAGTGTCAATGGCTGAGAGATTCCAAACAGAGTCGAGAGGTTATCCTGGAGGTTATTCTTATGCATTAAGTAGATATCACCTTGTTGTTCAAGATGTAGTGGAGAGGCTGGAGGGAATTGCCTGAAAATGTAGTACTGTGTTCCAGTAGCCATGTTTCTTGATGATGATTGAACAATGAGATAGCTTTCACAATGAGACTCTGTGAATGTGAAAACCTTATGTCTGATGCTCCTTTTAGCTACTATATCAACAGAAGAGTAGAACATATTGAATAAAAATAAATAATAGGGGGAACAAATGTTAAAATAAATTCAGTTTGAAATAGTGGTAAATGAAAGTGAGGGGTAAGGGGTATGGTACGTATAGTTTTTTTTTCCTCTATTATCATTTTGTTTCTTTTTCTGTTGTCTTTTTATTTCTTTTTCTAAATCGATGCAAATGTACCAAGAAATGATGAATATGCAACTATGTGATGATACTAAGAATTACTGATTATATATGTAGAATGGAATGATTTCTAAATGTTTTGTTAATTTTAATTAATAAAAAAATATTTGCTCATATTAGTGAGATCATACAGTATTTTTCCTTTTGTTTTCGGCTGATTTCACTCAACATAATGTCTTCAAGTTTCTTTAACGTTGTAACATACTTCATGATGTTATTCTCTCTTGCAGCTGTGTAATATTACATCATATGTCTATATAATAGTTTGTTTATCCATTTTTCCCTGGATAACATCTCTTGACAATCATGAATGTTGCTGCTTTAAACGTCAGTGTGCAAATGTCCATTTGTGTCCCTGCCTTCAGCTCTTCTGAATACATACCTCATAAAGGGATTGTTGGATCATACGACAGTTCTCTAATTAGCGTCCTGAGGAACTGTCAAACTGCCTTCTAGAATGGTTGAACAATCTACATTCTCATCAATAGTGAATGTGTGTTTCTTTCTCCACATCCTCTCCAATACTTGTGGTTCTATTTTGTTTTGTTTTTTGACAGTGGTCCTTCTAGTAGATGTGAGATGATATCTTATTGTGGATCTGATTCACATTTTCCTAATAGTCGGTGAAGTAAAGCAAGCCATTTTCAATTATACCATTCTGATATTATTAAAAAAAAAGATAACCATTATTATAAAAATTCTTATAAATTAGTAAACAACTTCCGACTTGAGATAAGAAATAGAGTGGTGGACTAAATTTTGTACCCCAGTTTGGAATGAATTCTTGGTCTTGGTTTGCATTCTGATAGGCTAGTACCCATTGCAAATAAGATCCCTTCAAGGTATTACTTCAGTTAAGTTATATCCCAACTGAATCAGCTTGGGCTTTAATCCAGATTACTAGAGCCCCTCATAAGCAGAATGAAAGTAGGCTGGAAAGTAGCCAAGGGGAGAAGCCAGAAGATGGAAGTCAACATAATCCAGAAGAGAAAGGAGAAGACAACACCATGTTCATTGCCATGTGATGGAAAAGCCAAGGTCTACCAGCAACAAGAAGATACTAACCCAGGGCAAGGAAAGCCTTCCAACCTCTGAGACCAGGAGCCAATAAATTCCTGTTGGTAAGCCAACCCTTAGTAAGGTGTTCAGTTAGCAGCTAGGAAATTAAAACAGTTCAGGATTTTAAAAGCTAAATAAGTAATTCAAGACCACATCAAGAGTAAATAATAGAGCTGGGATTTGAACTTCCAAAAGTTTTGTGCTTTCCTCTAGACCATGCGCCTGAGATGGGAAGTACTCCCATGTTCTTTCCTTCCATACACTCCTGGTCCTCAGTAAACACCTTGATAAATAAAATGAATGTAAAGTTCCTAGCCAGTATTCATTTCCAAATTTGCATTTTCCTACTTTTGGCACTTTATTTAATGCCTTATTAATCATTATAGGACTGTGGTATTTATTAATAGATAATCTATCCAGTTTCATTATTATACTGGGTAATCCAAACTAAGTTACCTAAACAAAGGATAGTGAATTTAAAAACAGAAATTATTAGTAAAGATGGTATAACTTTCTTAATCACAAAGAGAAAAGAGTTCTTGGTTTGAAAATGTATGCTATTTCCTACTAAAATACAGTAAGAGTTTTTTTTGCATGCAGATTAACATTTTCAATCTTAGAAATATTTTAACAAAGGTTCTTAATCTGAGGTTCCTCCATTTAGAAACTATGACCTTGTTCCGCCAAGTAATTTTAACTACCTTTCCTTTTCCCTTCACCAAACTAAAATGAGGGTGTGCTTGAAAGTATGACTATTCCAGAATAAAGCAAGATATTGAACAAGAGCATAAACAAAATTCTGAATGCTTTTACTTCATTTTTTATAGCATTTGAAAGAGTTAAACCGCCATTCTTCTATTAATTTAGCACAGGTAGATGACACGGCAGAAGCAGCCTGCACCTATACTCCACAACCAGCAGCTCCTGCTAAAATTAATGTTCGTAGAACCTGGCTGGCAGTGGATGATGGCGCCATTAATCAAACATGAACATGTTTACTGGAGTTTCCAGGTTTGACACAATTGTAATTTGTTCATCACCATTTTCCTGAGAAATTTAAGTAGAAGACAGAAATTGGATAAAGTTCCCAATGAAACAATGCTAATCTTGTCTAATGCTGGCTCATTTTATCGAAACCCTCTTTGCTTTCAAAAACAGTTTATTTTGTTATCAAGCATATCATTTCTCCCATCCGCTTATCATGATGCTGGTAGCCATGAAATGAAAGAATGAAGAAATATCTAGGAATATATAAGAAGCAAATAAGACCCTTCCTTTCCCTGTGATTCTAAAATACATTCCTCACTTGGAGTAAACTTTTTAAAAGCTTTTTGCATTTTTCTGCTTCAGGCCAAGATTGAGACACAGAGACGGTATTTATCCTCTTGCCTGAACAACTTTTAAGAAACTGGACAACAGTTTTTGAAACAACAGTTTTCAATATCAGGCATGTATGAGAGGCGGTAAAAAGAAAAAAGGAGAGGTGAGTGCTATGACTGCCCCATCCTCTTTACTAGACACAGTTTTCTGAGTGGAAATCAGACTTTCTGCTCAGGAGGTGGAGCCGGGAGAGGAGGGAGGCCACTGTGGCCAGGACGCAGGCAGAAGCCCCTGCAGGAAGCGAGCCACACTGAGAGAGGACCCGAGACCTGCCGCGTGTCCCCACTGAGTGCTCAGCTGAGAACTAATCACAACCACCTAAGTATGGGGGAAAAACACCCCAACTGACTAGAGGATGCTGTCTCTGAAGCTCCCAGAAGGCAAGACAAGAAATATAACAAGAGTTTATATTTCCACCAGACTGAATAGAAACCACAAAACTTGCTGGGCATTTGCTAGAATATTTGCAAGGGCTTTCTCTCAGAAGTGCAGTTAAATTCACCCTGGGTTAAATCTGCCCTAGTCCTATCTAACAAAACTTAAAAGTAATTACAAAACTTTCTGAGTAACTTAGTCATATCCCAGAACAAAGCTTAAGAATACTTTTAGGAATGGATAAATATTTCAGAAAGCTAAAATAAAATGGACTTTCTGCAACTGGGTAAATGATACCTAAAAAGTTACAGCTAATATCATACGTAATAACAAATGACTGAATTCTCTTCATCCCCTAAAGAAAATCAGGAATAAGGCACTGACAGCCATTTTCACCACTTCCATTTAAAATTGTACATTAGTTCCTCTGAAGAACTAACGAAATAAATCCCCCTTTATTAAGAAAAAAAAAATTGTACATTAGGCACCTGCCACAGATTAGAAAGGAAGAAGTAAATCTGTCTTTATTCATGGATTTCAAAATCACCTATGTAGAAAATTAGAATCTACAAAATAACTGCTAGAATTAATAAGCGGGTTTAGCAAAGTTGCCACAAATAAAATCAACATACAAAACAAACTATTTTTCCATATTCTAGCAATGAGCAATCAGAAATTGAATCTTAAAAAGGCACTAATTTATAACAGCATCAAAAACATAAAACACCTAGGGTTTAATCTGGAAAAATATGTGTAGAACCTGTAAGAAAAACTATAAAACAATACAGACTAAAATTAAAAACCACCATAAATAAATATATCATGTTCAATGCTTAGAAGATTTTATCAAAAAATTTCACCAAAGAATATGCATGGATGGAAAATAAGTGCATGAAAAGATGCTAAACCTCATTAGTCAGTAGGAAAACACAAATTAATAGCCTCATAAGATACTACTACACAGCCATTAAAATGGCTAAAAGAAAAAGACTGGTCATACTGGTTTTTGGCAATGAGGTGGAACCAGTGGAGCTCTCTACCCTGCTAGCGGGGATTTAAAATCTACAGCCAACTTGCAAAGCAGCATGGCAGTTTCGTAAAAACTTAAACACTTACCTTCCATATGACTCAGCCATTCAATTCTTATGTATTTACCCAAGAGAATGGAAAGCATTTCTCTATAAAAAGACTTGAATGCTCATATAATTAAACTAATATAATTAAATATAATGTGATATTTATATAAACAAGAATGTTCATTTAAGCCCATTTTTAATAGCTAAAAACTTTAAAGAACCTAGAAGGATCATTAATAGTCTAATGGATAGACCAATTGTGGTACTGTTTTTATCTATACCATGGACAAATACTCTGCAATGAAAAGGAATGACACTAGAACAACATGAATTAATCTCTAATGATTATTCTGAATGAAAAAAAAAGCCAGACAAAAATGAATACACGCTGTATGATTCCATTTATATAAATTTCTAGCCAAAGTAACTAATCTCTAGTGACAGAAAGCTTGCCTGAGGAAGAAGGACAGGAAGAGAGAGGAGATGATATTAAAATGGGTAGTAGGTAACTTTTAGAAGAATGGATATGTTTGCTTGTTGCTTTAGTGTGGTGATGATTTCACAGATGTATAAATCTGTCAAAATTTATTAAATCATATATCTTCAATATATGCATTTTATTTAACCAATTATTCCTTAGCAATCCTGTATTTTTTTTATTTTGAAAAAAGGCATGTTTTGTCAAGATCAGAAGTTTTATAAAGAACTTATCAAAGTTCTGACCTATATTTTGATTTGGAGAAGAGTTTCAAGGTATTAGAAAATCAAATTATGGAGGAGCCAATGAATATAGGAAATCCAAGATTCATGTTTTCCCTTGATGTCCAGTATCTTTTCTATTACGTCCATTGAAACTCAAACCTTACAGTGGTGCCAAGTACCTGTTAAATTTCCTATTACGTTCTAAGATGTTCACACTCAGTAAATACTCTGAGTAGTGCCCGCTTTAGAAATCTTTTTATTCTACCCTGTTGCAGTACCTAGAAAATTGTGCATTTAAAGTTGTTGAATAAACTAATGAAAAAAAAAAAGATTCCAACATGTTACTACCGTGACACATCAAATCTACGAGACGTCTACAAAAATTAATATTTTGGAAAACAACAATAATAAAAATACAAAGATTACTGCACACTTACTTTGGGTCATTAACAGATGTGAGCACCTCATGCTTAACCCCTCCAACAGCTATATATGATACTTCCATTTTATTGTCTTGGCCAAGGAATTTTGCTAGTGATGAATCATACCTGACATCAAGTTCATATCCACAGCTAGGATATCCTAAGTAGTAATTAATTTCAGAAAAAAAATATCGTTTTAGTGTAGAAAGATGCTTTTATTGAAAGTAATTTGGCTTGAAAATTATACTTTCACAGCTCTCATTATAAGCACAATTCATCACAATCCATCCCATCTTTTAAATCTTTCCGATTATATGACACAAAACTAAACCTGAGGAATATGAAGTGTTTTAAAAAATAATAAAAATTTTGAAGAAGGACAAAGAATATTTCTTCTATGATTCTTTTTTGATTCTTTAAATCTTAAGTATGTAGGTCACTTCCAGATATATTTGCAAAATAATAACAGCAGTGATAATAAAAATGGTCTTGTGGGAACCATCATGAAGGTTAATAAGAAAGTATTTAGAAGAGTGATGGTCGATACACTAAAGTAACTTAGCTCCTTGTTGAGAACTAGGTCTCTTTTCCTTGCTGATTTCAGTGACCCTAAGGGGAGAAAAACGAGCTATCATTTGCCTTGTTAGAAGTCATAAATTTGCCTGTAATCCCATTGGTTTACTTCTTAGTCTAAAATGAAGCAATACACAAATAAATTAGGTAATAATTAATTTCTAAGAAAACATTAAAATTGCTGTCTTGAAAATACCAAATTACTCACTCAAATTCTGTTTCTGCCATATTTTATTTTGTTGCAACTAATTAAACATATTGTGCTAATGGTTTTTCAAAAGTAATTGATGTTGTTTTGCTGACTTGCTAAGCTAAAATGTCTGCCTCTAATTTAAGGCAACATGCTTTCTCTGCAAATATTCTAAAATAATATAGAAAGGATAATAAACATAGTGGAAATCCACTAAACAAGTTTTAACATAACCGAATAATTACAGGCAACAATTTATTTTCTAGGCTCAGAAAAATAAGTTACAAAACAGTAATAGCAATAAAAATGGTGACCTAGATAAATCTTAACAAAAACTTCAACTAATTATTTAATGTAATGACACTGAATAAAATATATTTTCATTATTCAATACATAATTTTTAAGCTGTATGAAGAGTCCTAGACATAATCATTCACCTTGCAGGAGCATATATCAAAGACATCAACTGAATAGTGGCAGTCACAAAGGAAAAACTTTAAGTTGCAAGATAAATACTTACACACACTAGCAATATGGACTTCATTTCTTAAATGCAAATGGTATGAAATGTTTAATTATATCCAAAAATAGCCACGCTCAAATATGTGTTCCGTTAAAAAAAAAAATCTGGTTTTCTCAGTGTGGGACTATTATTTCATTATTTCCACTTAAAATCAATAGACACAAAGTATCTATCTCCAGTCTTTTCAGGCTATGTATTTTAAAATTCTGTTATCCCCTCTTTCTGTGTTATTCTTTTTCTCCTTCTTCTCAACCAGTGAGAAATAATCTGGTCACTGCTAATGAGCCAGAATTTAATAGCTTCACATCTTTCTCCTCACTGGAATAGTGAGGAGAGCCTGCAATTGCTTTTTCTTTTCTGTCAAGTTTCCGCAATATAATCCATCAAGCCCCTTCTTGAGTTGTCTCTACTTATTTCTCTTCTTCAATCGCAGTGAAACTCTTCTTTGAGGTCACGTTTAAATAAGAAAAACATGCGCATTGCTTCATATTGATTTGAAAATGTTACACCTTCTTACAGATAAACCTAGCATCAGCTTGGGCATTCTAAAGGAACTGCCTGGCAGTCCTGGATTTCCCATTAACAAAGTGTGACTGGTAGCAATTATTTGCTCATTTTGTACCTGTTTCTACATCACTGAGCTGCTAAAAGAAGAATGAAGGCTCGCTCTCCATTATCTGATTTGTTGTGATTTATTTAGTTTTTTTTCCAGTTCTCTCGCCAATTTCCAACAAAAGATAAGGAGGGAACATTAAAGGGATTGATAAGCAAATGTCAGATCAAATTCCTTTTGGCAAAGGCCATGGTCACCAGTAGGTGAAACGAATGCATGAGTTGAAAATTAATCTGTATTTCATTTATCTCTATTTCCCCAGAGATTCCTCATAATTAGGAGTTGACCATACCTGCTATCTATTTACTTTGGTGACCTTGGAAAACTAAATTAGGACTTCCATGGACTTCTTTGAAAAAGTTGCATCTCTTTCACATTTCTTCCTTTCTTTAGCATTAGGAATGCTACAGCAAGTTAGGTTGTCGGGTATAACTAGATTTCAGTTCACATAGATCAGAAAAAAAATCTAAATGGATACTCATGCAGTATCTTCACTCCTCCAAAATCGCTTTCCTAGTATTAGATTTTATCTAATAACTACTGCAAGCATTTCAAATTCAGGTATATATAAATTTGGGATAAAACTTATTTAAAGGCTTTAAGTGAATAAAAACTAGAGTGGATTTTCAAACTGCAATTTCATTTTCAAACTGCAATTTCAAACTGCAATTTCAAACTGCAATTTTATTTTATTGCATTCATATGTGGAAAATTTTCTGGAAATCTTTTTTATTTGATTAATTATAACCACATGATAATTTTTGTATTAAGTTACTCACATTATATTTTTCTATAGGAAAAAATCTAATGGATTCCTGTGAGACTATTAATTCCTTCAAGGGGTTGTCTTAATCTGAAATATGAAGTCACCAAAGACCAGTAAACTGAAATTTAGAAATTCTCTGAGACAGTTTTTAATCAGTTATATGATGATGCTTAAATTATATTACTTTAAGTCAATTGCATGTTAAAATTTTCCCCCTACCACAAACAGCAAATATCCATATACGTATTTGAAAACTAAGGCAACATTCTACAATTGGATCATTGTTCAGCTATTCTAGGCCACTCAAGCTTCACATTTTTGGATTCCTGAGTATTTACTTTAGTCACTCAATTCTTTTCAAAGGCAGGTTTTGACTCTTCCTGCATTTCCCTTAATCAAGAGGAAGATGGTTTTATTAATATTGTTTAACTTAAACAAAACAATAAATACCAAAAGTCCTATGGGCCATAATATTATTTAATATGAGCTATATGTGCACATCACTCTTGTGAATGAACTTTACCCGCCTTGTGACTCTCCATATTTACGTACTTAAATTGATTAGTAAGCATAGCACTCAAAAAAACGTGATAACCAAAGAAAGGTCATACCAAGTTTAACTATGTACATGTGCTAGTATACGCTAGATTTATATTTTGTATTTCTATGTAATTTATCATTTCTAAACTGCTACATACCAGAATTTATATACATATGAAAGCAAATCTTCAAATTTTTCACATCTGGGTAAAATGTGCTTGAAACATCATAATGCATTTTTTTTTTTGAAGTACAAATAAGAAAATACATTCTCTCTCTCTCTCTCTCTCTCTATATATATATATATATATACACATATATATATATATATACACTCAAAGCTCACTGATCAAAATTATACATTTATCATTTAAATTAATTTCTTTTTATTTTCAAACGTGAAAGGCCAGGCTCTGGAAGACATGAGACTTTTAAGTAATGTCAGAGGCGAAATGCCCCCAGAAGGCAGCATCTTCATTTTGTCTGTTCCTATAGAAACTCCACACCAAGTGTCATTTTCACTGGTAAAGAGAAGAGCAGACAGCGGGGGGCTCCTGACATCACCCATATTCTACAAGGCCCCAAGAAAATTTCAGAGAACCTACAGATAAAATATTAGAATTAGAAGTGAAGTTAGCAAGGCCATTTGACATAAAGTAAATAAATAAAACAAATGTATTTCTACATATCAACAACAAGAATTAAATAGTAGCAATCTTTTTAAAGAATGACATTTACAATAGAATCCATATATCTCTATCAAATAACTAGAAATAAAAATATATAACAACTATTTTTAAGACCTTTACCCTGAAAACTAACTAAGTAAAAAATTCTTAGAGAGAATCAGGAACACAATAAAAGGGATCACCTAAATAAATATAACTTTCTGTTCATAGAATTAAAAACAAATACCGTAAAGATGCTAATCTCCCCAAAACTGGTCATAAATTCAGTGTAATCATAATCAAATTCCCAGTAGGTACTTTTGTGGAGAAGAAGAGATTATTCTGAAATGTATGCACAAATGTAAAGGGCCATGAAGAGACCAGGAAATCTTTGGGGAAAAAGTCTGTAGAATTTATTCCAGGATACGATCAAAACTCAGTTATATTATTTATTATGGATAAATAATAAATAATTTATTATAAAGCTTGTAGTTATAATATACACAAGAGTGGACAGTAGCACAATTTTAGTAAAATTGATCAACATGACAATAGATTCCAAAAACACAGATGCATCTGCACACTCACTGAATGTATGACAAAGATGCTACTCTAAATCAGTGGAGAACCGCAGGCTGTTTCAATAAATGGTGCTCAAATAACTGGGTATAGAATTAAAAATGCAGAGTATGGACCCCTGGATCTCACCATTCACAAGAATGAATTCCAGTTAGATGTCAGTGTAAATGTCAAAGGGAAAAAACAAAAGACTTTTTTGAAGAAGACATAAAAGAATATTTTTAAATTTTGGAATAGACAAAGATCCTTAAACAGGACACAAAACATGCTCATGATAAGAAACAACTAGTAGTTACCTGGACTACATTAAAAGCAGAGACTTCTGTTCATTGAAAGGCAATCTTAAGAAAGCAAAAAGACAAATCAAAGACCAAGAGAATACATATGCAATTTACATAATCTGATAAAGAATTTACAATAGGACATTACAGCTCTTTTATAGATCAATTAAAAAAAAAAGACAGGAAACCCAAATTTAAAGTACGGATTTAGAAAAAAGCATACAGGCTCTTTGCAAAAGATTTCACTCAAATGACCAACAAGCATATGAAAAAGTTTTGCACTTCATTGGTTGTCAGGACAATGATGTACCCTTATACCTCAACCAGAAATGCTCACATTTAAAGGACCAAAAATAGAAAGTTTTAGTGAGGATTTAGCACAACTTGAATTCTCACACAAAAACTTGCAATTCCTTTGGAAACTATTTGTCAGTATCATCTACAACAGATTAATTTTCCCTATGACCCAGAAATTCTTGCACATACAGACAAAATACTTTCACAAGTGTGTTTATATCAGCTTTAGTGAAAATAGTAAAAAAATGGAAACAACCAAAATGCCTATCAACATTCACTTAATTGTATAAAGGAAAAGAAATTGTACATATTTCTGAAATAGAATACTAAACAGCAATGAGAATTAACAAACTTCTTCTACATTAAGTTAACAAATTTCACAACTGATGCTAGTGAAAGATGTTAGACATAAAATAGTACATATAAGTTCAAAAATACAAAATGGATTTTCCACTTTTGGTAAATGCGAAGTAGTTTGTTTCAGACTAACTGTCCTAATAATAACTGTACATTCTGTATAAATTATTTTTTTTAATTCAGCTATAGTCAGTTCTGCTTTAACGTCTTACTTCTTGACTGTGTTTTATAGGATGGATGTCAAGAGAAGATGCAGCTGGCAGTCCAAGGGAACCAAGCAGATATTTCGACTGCTGCCCACATCCGAGGGCCCATTTTAGAGTTTGAGTCCAGCCGAGCTGTTTGCCTACTTAAACAAATATCAATCATCATCAGAATTATAATGAAATCCAAAATCTAAAATATACCATCCCTAATGTCTAAGATACAATTAAAAAATGTAAGTCTGGGAAAAGAAACATAACCCATAATTAGGAGTAAAAAGAATCAAAAGAGGCCTACCCTGATGTGACTCAGACGTAGGAATTAAAAGACGTGCCATTTAAAGCAGTTATTTTAATTATCTCCAACGTTTAAGTAAAATCTGGTCGTAATGCATAAAGACATTGGAAATTTCAGTGGAGAAAGGAAAACTATTTAAAAGTATATACCATGTGGGAATTTATAAGTGAGAAAGAGAATAAAGAAAATTAACTATAAAAAAAAAAACTTGAATAAACTCCAGTAGAAATGATCAGACCTGCAAAAGGGAGACTAGGTGACTGAATATACTGAAAGGAGTCTGAATGAGCAGACGGATGATAACAAGCAGTCTGAGTACATGTTGTTGGAGTCCCAGGAAAAGAAGAAGAGAGACAATAGGGCAAGGAAAAAAAAAGTATTTTAAAAAGTAGTCATGGCAGGAAATTTCAAAAATATGTAAAAACCAACACCAAAAGCACATACTGGCAGATCCTAAAATGTCAGTGAAGCTCAGCCAGGATGAACAGGGAGAAAACCAAAGTTAAGCATATCACATACTGCTGAAAGTTAAAGATGAAGAGAAAATCATGAAAACAGCTAGAGAACGCAGCTCCGCGGGAACGATGGCTTGCATGAATGCTGACTTCTCATCAGGAACAACACACAGCAACAGGAAATCAAGCAAGTGCTGAAAGAGAAAAAACATGTCTACTCAGAATTATCATCCTACCAAAAAGTTCTTCAAAATGAAAAGCAAAATAAAGTGTGGCACTGCAGAAAGGTATATAAAGCGCCTGAAAGATCATATACAGGACTCAGCATAAAATGATATACAGTAGGACTTTATTTTATGCAAACCCAACACCTGCAAATTCAGGAACACATGATTGGCAATCAAAAATACACAAATAAATGACAGAGAGAGAGAATTACATTTTTAAAAATTATTTCTATGCTCACTTTTGTTTACTTAGTTATTAGTGTATATTTGCCTTACTTAAAAACAATGTGTGATAAGTATGTACATATAAAAAATACCTATTAATTAACTCACTATTATGAGTGATTTTCAGTTACGTGAAGGGTCCTAAAATATGTTAGTGGCATAAAACGAGTTCCTACTCTTTTTATTCTTTTAATTTTGTTAAAATAACATGAATTTAAATAAAAAATTAAAATTGTTTATTGTAGGTTGTATTGTTGTTTTAGTTCAACAAAGCTGCCAAAATGCGATACACCAGAAGTGGGCTGGATTTTAACAATGGGCTTTATTAGTTTACAAGCTTACAGTTCTGAGGCTGCAAAAATGACCAAATCCAGGCAATAAACAGGTGACCCGGGGGTCCTGGACTCCTCGTCCCGGGGCCGGGCACCGGGCGGCATCTGTTGGTTCTTCTCTCCCAGGCTCTTGGCTTCGAGCCTCTGACTGCTCCATCTCTGGTTTTCCATCTGAGCCTCGATGCCTTTTTTCTCCATCTTCTGTGTGTTTCTCTGAATTTCATCCTCTTGTAAAGGACTCCAGTGGGAGCATGAGGACCCAGCTGGGGCACATGTCAGCTGAAATAACCTAATCAAAATGTCCCACCAGGAGCGGGTTTATGCCCAGAGGAGCGGATTAGCTTTAAGAACATGGTCTTTGGAGGTACATGTAGCTCCAATCCATCACAATAGTTTATATAAATGTAATATATATGGCAAAAGGTGGGGAAGGGCAAATGAAGCTATTATTTAGGAAATTATTACACATTTTACATGAAGCAATGCAATGTTAATTCTAAGTACACTGTGATAAGTTAAGCATGTTTATTGTATTAACTTCAGAAACCACAAAAAGTAATGCAGACTTATAGCTAAAAATCTAATGGAGGTAGAAAGAGAAATCTAATGGAGGAATTAAAACACACACATATAAACACATTTGATTAAATCAAAAGGTCAGGAAAAAATAGAAGGAAAACAACACTAAAATATCAGACAACTAGAAAACAATTTATAAAATGGTAAGTCTAAACTAACCATGTTAATAATTCATTAAATGTAAGTTTACTAAAATCTCACAACACACTCAAAAATTATTTGAAGATAGATTACAGACCTAAACTTAAAGCCAAAAATATAAATTGCAAGAAAGAAAATTGAAGAATATTCCTGTGACCTAGGCAAAACATTTCTTAGGGCATAGAAAGCATTAGCTGCAAAAGGAAAAAAATTATTAGACAATGAGACTTAATCAAAATTAAAAACCTCTGTATATCAAAAAATCTATTTAAGAAAATAAATAAGCAAGCCCCAGATAAGAATGAAAAATGTCATATATTGGCAAGGATGTGGTGCAAGCAGAAATCATTAAATTCATGTGAAACTATAAAATTGAAAATGAAAAATGAAACTTGGAAAAATATTTGCTTTCTTTCATCAAGTAAACACTCACCTACTCCAAGCCAAAGAGTAATAAAAATATATCCACAAACATATTGCAGAAATGTATTACAGCTTTAATATCCAGAAAATGCACCCAACCAACACCCATCAACAGGAACACAGTTAAAGAAATTACTGTATATTCATACAATGGAATAGTATTAAACAATGTAAAGAATAAACATTCAACAACAATAGATGATCTTGCAGATATCAGGCTCAGCAAAAGAAGCCAGAAACTAAAGTATGCAAATAATGTGATTCTGTAAACCTGCAGAACATTCCAAACTAATCTGTGCAAATAATTTCTTCCTGGAAGGAAACAGATGCACTGTGTAGGGCACAAAGGAAACCTCCTGGGGGATGGTACTGTTTTCACTTTGATGGCGTTGTAAGTTATACAGATGTATAAATTTGTCAAAACTCATCAAATTACATACTGATGATCCTGGCATTTTACTGTAGGGAAATCTTATCTCAGAAACATCTGTAAACAAATAGTAAACCCTAGCTAATAAGTTTACCCATCACAGTGGTGTGAGTTAACTATTTAGAAAAGACCCTCTGTGGAGGACAGGGGCAAGATGACAGCTTAGTGAGGTGTGGAATTTAGTTCATCCCCCAGAGCAGCTAGTAAATTGCCAGGAACAGAATAGAACACTGCTGGGGTCACATCAGTAACCGGACACACAGCGTACCCCAGTCTCAACAAGCCGGACCAGCTGAGACCCGGCACAGAAGTCTAAGGGTCCCAAGCAGCAGAGCCGGTGCCCCTCCCCATGGGCAGGGCAGCCTGGTGCTGGAGGGGAAAGGAAAGAGACTTAACCAGCAGCAGGGGCTCAACTTAACCAAGTACCACTTGCAGAATTAATGAACAAATTATGACTACTGAAATAGGCCCCCAGCACAGATAAACCTGGAATAAGCATCAAAGGTACCAGGAGGTTTTGCACCAGCAGAGAGGAGGTGAGGTTGACAAGAAAAAAAAAAAAAAAAAAAGAGACTTCTTGAGTCAGACAGCACAAAATACTGCAAAAGGGCCAGACCCAGGGTTCTGGGAAGATGGCAGAATAGGAGAGGTTGAATTCACCCCTGCTCCAAAGAACAGCTGGAGAAGGGACGGGAGGGTGACTGAGACAGCGTTCTAGGATGTTAGTTACCGGGAGGGTCTTTTATACCACACAGGGAGGCCCTGCTTACAGAAGCTGAAGAGCTGAGATGCAAAGAACCAAGACACAGACAGCCCAGCGCCCTTTCCAAATGGGAGCCCGGAGCCCTCAGAAGTGCACGGACAGGGAGACAAGGACTAGGAAAGCTCTACCCCTGTGTCCCCCATGCCCTCCAAGGTCAGCCTGAGCTGCACCCCATCACCACGGCCCCTGCACCACACCTCCACAACCACACAACACACCCCACACTCTAAGGCACCAGTGTAGCATCCCCAGCCTGGGCCTACACCTGTGCTGCCACACATCAGCATGCTGTCATGCCCCACCCCTAGCCCAGCAGCCTGCTTCGCATCCATCCTGCAAATGCAAAGTTTTAGACAACTGAAGGAAATTAACTTGCGAAGTAATCCTATCAAGATATTTACATGCCACAAAGACAACGGAAAACCACTAAGCATATCACAATGCAGACAGATCCAGCCCTGCCTGATGACCAAATTAAAATCCCCGAGGAGACACAGACTTTGGAATAACTAAACAAAGATGTTCATATAACTCTACTAAATAAAATAAATAGGATGGCTAAGGACATAAAGGAGATCAAAAAAAGACAATAGAAGAGGCTAAAGAGGAATTTGAAAGAATAAATAGAAAAATAGCAGATATCACAGAGATTAAAGATGCTATAGATCAATTTAAAAATATACCAGAGACACACAGAATTGAAGAGGCAGAAGAAAGAATAAGTGAACTAGAGGACAGGGCAACTGATATCAAACACTCAAAACAGGAAATGGCAAAAAAGATGGAAAAAATTGAATCAGATCTCAGGAAAATGATGGAAAAGATAAAGCACACAAATATAAGAATCACTGGTGTCCCAGAAGGAGAAGAGAAGACTAAAGGACTAGGAAGAGTAGTTGAGGATATATTGGGGAAAATCTTCCCATCACTTATAAAGGACATGAATACACAAATCAAAGAAGCTCAACAAATTCCAAATAGGATAAATCCAAATAGACCTTCCCCAAGACACAAACTAATCAGTCTGTCAAATGTTGAAGAAAGGCAGAAAATCTTGAAAGCAGCAAGAGGAAAAAGCAATCTACTACATAAAAGGGAAACCATATAAGACTGAGTCCAGACTACTCAACTGGCACCATGGAGATAAGAAGGCAGTATGATATATTTAAGATCCTAAAAGAAAAAGACTTCCAGCCAAGAATTCTGTACCCAGCCAAATTGTTCTTCAAAATGGAGGGAGAGATTAAAATGTTCACAAACAAATTCTGAAAGAATTTGTCAACAAGAGACCAGCCTTATAGAAATACTAAAGGGAATTCTGCCAGTTGAATAAAAAGACAAGAGAGGGAGATCTGGAAGAGGGCAGAGAATTGAAAAGTACCAGTAAGGAACACATAAAGGATAAAAGGAGAAAGGGGAAAAAATATAGAGATCTGACAAACAAAACCCAAACGATAAAATGATGGATTCAAGAAATGTCTTTTCAATAATAACTTTGAATGTTAAGGGACTAAATTTACCAATTAAAAGATGCAGATTGGCAGAATGGATTAAGAAATACAATCCAGCTATATGCTGCTTACGAGAGACTCATTTTAGATGTAAGGATATAAGTAGATTGAAAATGGAAGGATTGAAAAAGATGTTCCACACAAGTTGTAACCAAAAGAAAGCAGGAGTAGTTAAAAAATATCAGACAAAATAGACTTTAAATGTAAAGATATCATAAGAGATAAAGAAGGACACTATATATTAATAAAAGGATCAATTCACCAAGAAGATATAACAATGACAAATGTTTATGCTCCCAATCAAGGAGTTCCAAAGTACATGAGACAGACATAGGCAGAATTGAAGGGAATGATAGATGTTTCAATCTCCTAATAATAGCAGGAGACTCCAATGTACCACTCTCCTCTATAGATAGAACAACCAGACAGACGATCAACAAGGAAATACAGAAGTTAAACAACTGAATATGAATTAGACCTAACATATATATATAAGTCCTTGCACCCCAAACACCAGGATATACATTCTTCTCTAGTGCTCATGGAACATTCTCCAGGAAAAATCATATGCTGGGATACAAAACAGGTCTTTATACATTTATTTACTTTTTATTTTTTTTATACATTTAAAAACATCAGAATTATTCAAAGCACTTACTCTGATCACAGTGGGATGAAGCTGGATATCAACAGCCACCAAAGAATGAGAACTTTCACAAATACATGGAGATCAAATAACACACTCTTAAACAACTAGTTGGTAAAAGAAGAAATTGCTAGAGAAATCAGTACCTATCTGGAGATAAATGAAAAAAAGAATACAACATATCAGAACTTATGGGATGCAGCAATAAAGGCTGTGCTAAGAGGGAAATTTATTGCCCTACAGGCCTATATTTAAAAAAAAAGAAACAAGAAAGAGCAAAAAGTGAGGATGTAAATGCTTACCTGGAGGAACATGAGGAAAAGCAGGAAACTAACCCCAAAGCAAATACAAGAAGAGAAATAACAAAGATTAAAGCAGAGTTAAATGAATGGGAGAAAAAAGAACAATAGAGAGAATCAATAAAACCAAAAGTTGGTTCTTTGAGAAAATCAATAAAATAGATGGGCCACTAGCAAGACTGACAATGAAAAAATGGGGAGGATGCAAATAAAGTGAATGTGAAATAAGAGGGGGGTCATTACCACAGATCCAGAAGAAATAAAAGAAATCCTAAGATGATACAATGAACAGCTATAGGTCAGCAAACTAGACAACTGAGACGAAATGGACAAATTCCCGGCAACACACAGATAAGCTACACTGACTCAGGAAGAAATAGAAGATTGCAACAAACCAATAACAAGTAAAGAGATTCAATTGCCCTATGATCCTACAATAGCACTATTCCTTATATACCCAGAGCTGAAAGCAGAGACACTAACAGACATTTGCACACTGATGTCCATAGCAGCATTATTCACAATCGCCAAGAGATGGAACAATCCACATGCCCTTCAACAGATGAGTGAATTAGCAAAATGTGGTATATACATACGATGGAATATTATGCAGCACTATGACGAAATGACATCCTGAAGCACATGACAAGATGGATGAGTCTTGAGGACATAACGCTGAGTGAAATAAGCCAAACACACAAGGATAGATACTGTATAATTTCACTTTGATGACCATGGTAAAGGTTGCTGAAGGATGCACTGCCTGAGAAGTAGATTGGTGAATGATGATGTATACATATGACCAAATAGTGTGTGGCTACAAAAAGGAACAATTTGTGAGGCATGCAACATTGTGAATGAACCTGTGTGACACTTGGTGAGGGAAAATAAGCCAGAAACAAAATAGCAATTATTGTATGGTCTCATTTGGAAAATGCTTATAAGAAAACAGGGTCCTAGATTCTTAGCTCTTGCGGCAGTCACATTTTGTCTGGAATGGTAATTATTATTTCTGGATTTTTAGAGGCTGCTTTATGTATGACCTGGGATTCAGAGATAAGAATGAAGACAATCAGGTCAAGATTAAATTAATTTGGAACACAGGAGTAAGGAAGACATTGTCTATAAAAGACAAATATTATCATGCCTTACTCATATGGACCAACTATAATATGAAAACTCAGTGAATTGAAGTCAAGAGCATGGGTTATCAGACTAGCGCCTATTGTAAAGGGTCTTAGATTTCACGCTCTTACAGCAGTCACATATATTCAGGAGTTTATTTCTAAATTCTGGGTTGTTTGTATATGATGTGGTCTTTCCCAGAAACTTCAGGTATTTATGTGACACCTGAGATTCAGAGTCAGAGCTCTGAAGGTATGAAAGTCAGCAGTATCCCATACAGCAACAGTTTAGAAAGTTGGAAAAGCGATCAGACATCAAGTACAGATATGAATGAAGCTGACCTGGATAGGACTAAGGTAAATCAGAAGATTAAGTAAAGGATGGTATCATCCATATCGTAAAACTTCAACTTCTATGTGAGACTAAAGGGAAAGATGTTTATTTGGTGCAAAATTTATACTTTGGGTAGAGCATTTCCTAATTTAAGTTGTGTGGTCATTTTAACTGAATACTGTAAGTACAGGGAATTTTGACTAGGGTATGATATTTGTGGGTTTGTAGAGAGGTTAGTGTGATGCCCCGATAAAGCCCAGGTGTCGGACAGTAAATCAAGAAGTATTTTCAGGGTCTCCTTAAGGGCATGGTGAGAAAGGAGGAAAGATTCAACTTCCCTATTTGAAGAATTTCTGATACTCTCGCAAGCAGTAGGAACACCAAATCAATAGACCTGGTCCCTGAACCTGGGGTTCACCCCTATGGAATTTATTCCTGCAAAGGACATGCTAAGCCTACTTAAAATTAGGCCTAAGAGTCACTCCCAGAGAACCTCCTTTGTTGCTCAGATGTGGCCTTTCTCTCTCAGCCAACATAGAGAGAGAGAACTCACTGCTTTCCCCTCTCTACATGGGACATGACTCCCAGGGATGTGGGTCTCCCAGGCAACATGGGATAGAAATCCCAGGATGACCTGGAACCCAGCATCCAGGGATTGAGAAAGTCTTCTTGACAAAAAAAAAAAAAAAAAAAAAGGTGGAAGAGAGAAATGAGACAAAATAAAGTGTCAGCGGCTGAGAGATTTTAAACTGAGTTGACAGGTTATCTTGGAAGTTATTCTTATGCATTAAATAGATATTCCTTTGCATTCTTTGGTGTATTGGAGTGGTTAAAGGGAAGTACCAGAAACTATAGAGCCATTCTCCAGTAGCCATGTTTCTTGAAGATGTTTGTATCATGATATAGCTTTTACAACGTGACCGTGTGATTGTGAAAACCTTGTGTCTGATGTTCCCTTTATCTAGGGTATGAACAGATGAATAAAAACTATGGATAAAAAATAAACAAATAATAGCGGGAATAAAGGTTAAAATATATTGGGTAGATGGAAATACTAGTGGTCAATGAGAGGGAGGGACGAGGGATATGGTATGCATGAGGTTTTTTTTGTCTTTTTTTATTTCTTTTCTAGATTGATGCAAATGTTCTGAAAAATGATCATGGTGGTGAATATGCAACTATGTAATGATATTGTGAGCCACTGGATGTATTAATTTTAAGCTCATAAAATATAGTGGGAAAAAATAAGGAAATGCACTGTACCTGCACTCTGAAAAGAAATAATTCAAGAGCATGTATACTTTCGTATACTTAACTCTGTTTTTATTCATTTTTAAATGTGTAATACAGAGATATCCCTCAGCTATGCTCAATTCAATGGTAGGCATTTCATATATTAATATTCTATTCTGTTCTTAATATAGTAATTTGTTCATTAAATTATTGGTTAATATAAAATATTGGGAGATTTTTTAAACATTAATTTAAAAAATTATTTTGAAACAAAAAGGAAGAATGGAAAGAAAGAAGGTCAAAAGGAAATAACAACTTATTAGTCAGGCTCAGATAATGTGATTGTGCACAGATTTATTGAAATTAAAAACACTCAACAAATAAACGAGCAACTTGATTGAAATGGAATGGCCACTGGCCACATTAGGCAAAATGTATTGTTTTTAAGTATGAATCTGCTAGCTAAAGTGTGAATACCTGAGCCAGGCTTTCATGATCTTTAAATGGTATAGACTACTGTATTAGTTTGCTAGCTGCCAGAACGCAATATACCAGACACAGAATGGTTTTTAAAAAGGGGAAATCATTAAGTTGCAAGTTGATAGTTCTATGGCTTTGAAAATGTCCAAATTAAAGCATCTAGGGAAAGATACCTTAACTAGAAAAAAAGGGCCCTTGAAGTTCGGGATTTCCATCTCAGCTGGGAGGGCACATGGTGATGTCTGCTAGCTTTCTCTCCTCATTTCATAAGGCTTCCCTGGGGGAGTTTTACTTCTGCTCCAAACTTCTCTGACTGTGTGAGTGTTCTTTGTTCTGGCAGCTTTGTGGGTTCTGGTGGCTCTAAAGCATTTTCCAAAACGGTTCCCTCTTCAAGGGCTCCAGTAAGCAACCCCACCTTGAACGGGTGGAGACACATCTCCATGGAGACCATCTAATCAAAAGTTACCACCCACAACTGGGTGAGTCACATCTCCATGGAGACAATAAAAAAGATCCCATCCAGCAATACTGAATGAGGACTAAAGAACTTTGCTTCTCTGGGGTAAGCAACAGATTCAGACTGGCACAATTACATACCAGCTAGTCAACCGTAGTGCCACACTCAGACTCTTCGCTTCAGTCAAATTACCCTCCCTGAACCTTCTGCACACCATATAATTTGCTACTACTGTACCTGTGCTACACTGACCCTGAAAGGAGGATCTCCTTAACATTTCATCTAAGCCCCACCCATCCTTTAGTTCCCACCTCCTCCTTGCCTTATCCTAAACTATTACTTTGTGTAGAAGGTGATGATGTTTATTTCTATAGAATGAAATCGTTGCTCTGGAGATATTCAGTGTGTACCCCAGACACCTCAGATAGCCCAAGTGCTGCTCCCATGCTTGGAGAGGGTGGAGCCAAGAGAAAGTTTGCATTTGCAGACAGTCAGGCTGCTGCATAGGCCCTTGGAAAGGGTAGGACTGCCACTTTGTAAAGCTCCGAGTATCAACAACTCTCAGACTTTGAAATCTATTCACATTTGCCCTGCAGGTTTTCATAATTGGTTGGGCCCAGTGACCCCTGTGTTCTTTTCAATTTCTCCCTATGGAAATGAAAACATGTATCCTATGACTGTCCCTCTTTTGTACGTTGGCAGCCGATAACTTATTCTGAGTTTTACAGGTCCACAGCAATAGGAGAATATTGCCTTAGGACAGATCATGCCTGCAGCTGACTTTGATGAAATTTTGTACTGCTTACGACTTTGTATTTGTATTTTTACTGAAATGGCTTAAGGCTTTGTGATATTGTCATGGAATGAATGCATTTTGCATTTGGAAAGAACATGTCTTTTGGGGGGCCAAAAGGTGGAATGTGCGAGTTTGAAATTGTCATGTACCCCAGAAAAGCCATATTTTTCAATCTTCATTCAGTACTGTCAGTATTGCTGAGTGGAATCTTTTTGCTGTTTTCATGGGAATGTGACCCACCCAATTGCTTACTTTTGTGGGCAGTAACTTTTAATTGGGTGGTTTCCATGGAGATACGTCTCCACCCATTCAAGGTGAAGTTGCTTACTGGAGTCCTTTAAGAGGGACTATTTTGGAAACAGCCAACAGAGCCCCACAGCAGAGACCTTTGGAAATGCCTAAAGAAAAATGCCTAAAGAAAAATGCCTGGGGAAGCCATTGAAGAAGCCTGGAGAGAAAGCTAGCAGATGTTGCTATTTACCCTTCCAGCTGAGAGAGGAATCCCACACATCATCGGCCTTCTTGAATCAAGGTATCTCTCCCTGAATGCCTTAGTTTAGACATTTTTATGGCCTTGACTTAATTTGAACATTTTCATGGACTTTGAACTCTAATTGTGCAACTTAATAAATTCCCTTTTTAAAAGTCGTTCTGTTTGTGGTATATTCCATTGTGGCAACTTAAACTAAAGCACGAGTCTTAATGAGTTTGTCAATTCATCCAATCACTCAAACGTAATTAAAATGTCTATATTAATTTTTAACAGTTATGCCTTCTAGAAACCAGCCCAGCACTCTGCACTGCACTGATCTCTATCATCTTTTCTAAGCAGGAAAAAGGGAAAATCTTCCCATCTGATTCCTCAAAATGAAAACAGGTGTAATGCATCCAATTCTACCCAGCGAAATAAGCAATAAATCCAGTAGGAAACTACAGGGATAATTTAGGGGGAAACAATCATCTCTTCTTCTCAGCAATTATATGGTGGCTCTTAAACTATCACACTTAAAAATCGTCTTACATTAAGACAGGTAATGAAAAGAGTTCTTGGCTTCTGGCCAGCTCTAACCTAATCCCCCTTGAGAAAATGATGAGATATTTTAAGCTTACTTGGTTAAAAAATGCTGCTCAATGCTTCAGATGTCCACAAAAATGTAAGATGATTCTTCTAGAAAATGAAGGGTGAGAATTAATCAAGGTGTAGCTGCCAACCCTTTTTGGAGTTGCACTTTTGTGCACTTGTTAAAAGTTGGAGGATGAAATAAAGTATTATGCACAGCTAGAAAATGCAACTTAACTATGTTTTATCTATTTTTTCCTCTCTTCTCCCCTTGGATTCACTGCAAGCAGCATTCACTCTAATTAGCCTGGACACCCAGGTAAAGTGAATCTGAAAGTCGTCCTAACACTCACCGTGCAATACAGTCAGAAAACGATTTCCATCAACTTGTAATATAATAGTAGTCCTTACTGACAATCACTACAAAGATAAGAGGGAAAAAAAAACTTTCAATAAATGTATACTAATTTAGAATAGATTCACCATAATAGGGATATTTAATAATAGGAGTGATATACTTTGATAACTAGATCCTTTGGAAGACACAATCTGTTGAATTTTGAGCAAACTGCAACATTGGCAAAATGCAGCAGAAATGTCTTCATATGAAAATGTAACCTTGAAAAATAAACTAATCAGCAATCTACCTCTTATCTTATTAAAAACGGCTCCTACAATTATCCCATTATATTTCTTACCACTAAGGAAACACATGGGGATCTTTTGCTTTCCATGGTTAATTATGTTAAAGATTTCTCAAAGTGGAAAATATTTTCCAGAGTGGAATCTCGAAAGTCCTTGTGTACAGTGAGTGTCTGAGTCATTCTTAGGAGTCAGTATGTCGGCTGATTCCTGAGTAAACCCCTGAACATCCTATTCTCAAATAGTGATAGCTGACAAAGAAATGCCAATCCCTACTTTCTACTGAATGTTCATTACATTAATAATTTAATTTCCCCAGTCAAAATTTTCTCTTGTCATAATTATACTATGCAGATTGCTAATTCACTTATTCTGTTCTACCCAATGATATAATGCATGATTAAACAATCTAATAACTCAACTTTCCAAGTGCATTGGAGAAAAGATGGCAAAATGGCTATCAAAGAGAATTACCAAAGAAAATTTCCTTCAACTTATTCTATCCACATCAAGATTAAGGATCACAAAGTGTTATATGTTTTTTTGTTTGTTTTTTTACACTTATTAATTCACTCAACTCATGTGTACTGAGTGTAGTTTAGGTCAAGCATTCTGCTAACTACTATAAATTGATTAAGACCAAAGTCCTTATACACCAGAATGCTAGTCCGATTATGTCCAAAAGGGAATACTCATGTCCATTATTCATGGAAATTCATGCAGTATCAAACTCCTAAATACATAGCCTCAGGTTTTCTTAATAAGAATAGAATTAGAGCAAAGAAAAATGGACTGTCTTAAAGTAATATTTCATCCTGTCTACAGAGGAGCCTAATAAACTATATTGCCTCCCAACAAAAATGTATTTCCCTTGGGAAGTAAATATCTGTGTTGGTCAGATACATTTTCTCTCTCCTTTGGACTGTGTTTCTAAATACGTACAGATTCTTCTACCTACCTTTTTTGTTTCTTTTTATATTTTTTTCTACTTACTTTTATATTATCTGCTAATGCCACATCATTACTTCTGACAATCAGATTAGAAAACAATTGATTTAGCCCCATCTTTTCTTATTCTGTGGCTACACTGTGGTCTCTTCAATTAGATTTAGTATTTCCCAAGTCTCCAATGATAGCACTTAACAAGAAATCCTTCCTTAAGTTACTGTATTTCTGAAGATGGCTAAGTTGCCCCTTTTATGAGGTTTTGTGTTTTGCTTTTTTTTTACCACTTTTGTTCTGAATGTGTTCACATCTCCAAACCCTGAGGCTACCTTGTTGATTATTACATACTTGACTGGAGTTTCTGAAATGCTGTTATGAATCTTGGATTTTATGGGAAGAGTTCATTTAAAAATAAGTAACACCCACACCTGCACATGTAACAGATTTTCTTACTCAATTTGGATGTGAAAAAATGTGGCCCTTATATACTCCAGTGATACAACTGAATTTGCTCATTTGGATCTGTTACTAGAAGTGACGGTTTTGACATGAAGAAGGAATAGAGCTAAAGAACTAGATGTGTTTTGTTACCTGTTGAGGTTTTTACAATTTTTGTTATGGTAGAATGTATCAACATAAAATTTCCCATTTTAACCACTTTCAAGTGTAGTTTTAATAGTTGTATTCACAATATTGAGCTGCCACCACCATCATCCATGGCCAGAACTTTTCCATCACCCAAACAAACTCTACACTAATTAAGCGTTAATTCCCCAACACCACTCCCTACCCCTGGTAACTTGTCATCTTCTTTCTGTCCCTACAAATCTGCATTATCTACTTATGCAAATTCATATAATATTTGTCCTTTTCTAGCTGGCTTTATTTCACTCAACATGTTGTCCTCAAGGTTCATTCATGTTGTAGGATGCACGAGCCCTTCATTTCTTTTTACAGCTGAATAATACTCAATTGTGTATATAAAATACATTCAATTTTATCACTCATCTGTTGAAGCTTTTGTTAGGGTGCTTCCTATTTGAAAAACTGTTAATATTTGTAGGTAAAAGACTGAAGCAGATAATCAGAAATTCAAGTTTAAATTATACAAAAGTGGCCAAACAGTACTGTATATTCAGAAATCACAAACCTATTGATGACAGGGGACTATATGTAAGTTAGCAAGTGCTTAGAAAGAAGATAAATACTATAAAATGTCAGAAACAACCTTATGAAAAGGAAGGGCATAGAACAGTGAGAGAGAAATCAACAAAATTAGCTGAGAATGTATAGGCAGAGAATTAAACTATTTAAAAATCAAATTAATAATTGCTGCATATCTACCTTAACTTTAGGGACATAGCAATAAATGATTATGTATGCTCAGTGTTAGCAGAGATATTATATAATTGACTCAATTCTGTGTTTTCAGAGTGTGACATGTATCTGGCACATGGAACTTTCTGGTGTAAAAAGTTCTTGCAGTTAACAGATAGGGGAAAAGCACAGCATTATACAGAAGAATATTTTAATAGTCTTTTAAAAATGTGGGGATGTACTTCAATCCTACATTAATACTCAACAAGTGGGAGTTTCCTAAAAGTTAGTTGGAGTTGAGAATCTGAAACCCCTACCAATGAACTTTTTTATCTTCTATATTAAATCCATTAATGTATCAGCCCTTTAAGTGGATCTTTTTATTCATGTATAGTTTCTTAAGTTTATATGTTGGCCATTTGAAAAATATTCATTCTTTGTACAATACCAAAACAATTACATCCATTAATATTACCATTGATAATTTGTCAGAAAAGTATTTAAGTTTTCAGACGCTGTGAAGCTTACAGTGGATGATACAAGTTATCCAAACTCCTAATTTTCACTTGAAAGATCACATTTTCTCATAGACAATACATTATATACCAGGAGTAAAAGGCCCACTTTGTTCATTTTGGAAAAATGTCCACCAAATAAATATCGACGTCTGAATAGTCTTATTTTGCTTCTCAGCTGTTCTTTCAAGTAAAAATGGCGTCCCATTTAAAAAGTGCCTAGTTCCCCTCACAGACTAAACCATTACATACATTATTTACTCCAAGGAGAATGTCTGAGTTTGCATGCTGCAAGAGTGCTCTACACAGAGCCACCCATGATATTAAATAATATATATATACTGAAGGGTTGAAATTTAATACGATCATTTTATTCCCTACTTGACAAAGACATTCTTAAGTTAAGCTGGCTTTGTTTTTTTTTTTCTTTTTCGTTTTTACTGCAAGTGCCCGGCAGTGAAGGGTATAATTAGAATCTGGAACCACTGTCTTTGACTTGTCCCACAGCACCATCGGTTTGGGCACCTTTCCTTTTCCATCACCAATGCAAAAACCAGCACAGTGTAAAAGGAAGGGATGTACTGACACTGCCATTTAAATGACTTTGAACTTGCAGAACCTGAAAAGGTTCCTAAAGACTCCTAATCATCTACTGACCACACTCTAAGGGCTGTCAGAGAAGAGACTGGGGAGAGAAGGAGCAGAATGCATGGACTGTTTTTCTTAGTTTAGGATCTTTCGCCTGATAAGAATATATATGATTGAGCTAGGATATTGAGGATGGTAGTAAAACTTCTAAAATACCTGTGCGGATGTTAAAAACAGACATTAATAGGGCTGAAAACAAACCGACACAAATTGGTGTATTAAAGCACCAGTTCGGGTTGGAAATGATAACTTGGTGGCATCATTAGTCAGCATCTGAGGATTTTACACTAAAAAAAAATTAAGGTATATGTAATATCAAAGGTGAATCAGGAGCCAATTATGAGGGAGAAAAATTGAATGTATGCTTTCAAAAATGGCCAGTGCAAGGATTTTATAATGTTACAGACCCAGGCAAAATACTGGTCATTTGTTCACAGCCTGTTTTGCTCTCTGTGTACAACAGCGATATGGTAGCAGACCTATACTTTTTTTTTTTTTTCTACATAGGCAGGCATGGGCAAACCAACCCCGGTCTCTGGCATGGCAGGCAAGAACTCTGCCACTGAGCCACCATTGCCCGCCTTGTACATTTTAAAAATAATGTATTTGAGATGCTTGTGAAATATGTTTAGATGTTTAATAGTTTATAATGGGGGAAATTGCAGTAGATTATTTTTGAAAACTACTAATTTGTGTTCCCCTTACTAAATAGGTATTACCCAGTAACTTTTATTGAACTGGGTAAGATATATTTGTTGGTAGTGCCAGTCACCAGTATAGTGAGAAAACTATAATTTTCATCTTCCAAGAGTTAGGAAAAATTGAGATTATATTTTATGCCATTATTCTACATTTTACTATTGCTGTTTAACCAGTTGAGATCAGAAACCTGCCACATATACCTTAGGCACTGTAGAATGTTACATGAATATTCAATGAATAGAGGCCTCCAGTGTGAAAAGTTTAATTTTCAAGGTCATTAGAAAGGAGGCATAATCCCAGCATCACCAATGGGTCTCTGATTTTTTTCGTTTTCCCTTTTATCTTTTTGTCTATAAACCTTGTCATTTAAACTGTTCATACCAGAGTGAATATTTTTTGACATTTTGATGTGTATAAAATAGTCCCTAAGGTTAATATAAAATATTATCCAATTCCTAATTGTACCAGTTTGAAACTATGATGTGCTCCAGAAAAGCCATGTTTTAATACTGATTCAATCTTGTAGGGCAGCCATGTTTCTTTTAAACTTGAATCAAGATTATGAAGTGGAAACTTTGGATTATTTTCCTGGAGATGTGACACACCCAACTATGGGTGGGAACTTTTGATTAGATGAAGATGTGAATCAGCCCATTTAAGCTGGGTCTTGGTTAGTTTAATGGAGTTTTTTAAAAGAAGAGACATTTTGGAGAAAGCCCAGAGCTAAAAGACAGACATTTGGAGATGCAGAGCCCAGCATTCAGTGCCATGTGCATTCCCATGGGATGCTAAGCAAGCAACAACTCATAATTGTGTCCTGGAATAGCTAAGTGAAGGCCCACAGATGTTTAGAGAGGACAGCACTGGCATCAGCCTCTGGAAGCAATGGAAACAAGAATTAGAATCAGCAAATGCCAGACATGTGCCTTCCCATGTGATACATATCAGTCCTTTTTGAATAAAGATATCTTTCTCTGAATGCCTTACTTTGGACATTCTTATGGCCTTAGAACTGCAAACTTGTGTTTTAGTTTGTTAAGCTACCAGAATGCAACAAACCAGAAATGGGAACAGCGTGTATAAAGGAAAATTAATAAGCTATAAGTCTACAGTTCTGAGCCTATGAAAATATCTTAACTAAGGCATCCAGGGAAAGATTCCTTAATTCAAGAAAGGCCAATGGATCTGGAATACTTCTGTCAGCTGTGAAGGCATGTGGCTGGCATCTACTGGTCCCTTGCTCATAGTCCATTGCTCTCAGCCTCTGTTCCTGTGGGGGTTCCTCACTCTGCTTCTCTGGGGCTGCTTTTGTCTCTTGGCTTCTTTTGGCTCTGTCCACATTCTGGCTTGTTTCACATCTCATGGGAAGACACATAACAATGTCTTCTAGGTGCCAAGCATCTCCAATCATCCATGTCTCTGTTCTCTGAAGCAACTGTTCTCCAAGCGTCTACCTCTGCTCTCTCTCTCAGTTCTGTCTCCATTTCCAGCATGTTTCTCTTTTAAAGGATTCCAGTAAACTAATCAAGATCCATCTTGAATGGGTGGAGTCACATCTCCCTCTAATCAAAGATCACATCCACAATTGGGTGTGCCACATCTCTGCAGAGATAATCTAATCATGCTTCCACTCTACAATGCTGAATCAGGATTAAAAGAAATGGCTGTTCCCACAAGACTGGGTCAGGATTATAACATGACTTTTCCGGGGTACATAATAGATTCAATCTGGCACAACCTATAACTTAATAAATTTCCTTTTTAAAAGCCAGTCCGTTTCTGGTATTATCTTTGAAGATAGAGTAAAGATGTGTGCATTATCTTTCATTTTCAGTAAAAGCAACAAGGTTGTCCAGTTTTTGCATGAAATCCAATTTATGTACATAAATATAGACTACATTGCTAATAAATTAATTATTATTTGCACTTATATAATGTTATGATTTAATAGTTATAAATTTTTGCTACATCTGTCATTTAGAAATCTAATTCCCTCCCCTTGGTTCTGGGCTGGCCTCTGTAACTGGGTTGACCAATAGAAATGCAGTAGAATTGACATAATTTGACTTTTACAGCCAGGCCAAAAGCATCACTGCTGCTTCTGCTTCAGTCACATGGCAGATACATTCACTCTCAGTTCCTTCATTTTCTTTTATGTCATTATTTTTTCCATAGGTTTTTTCATTTAATAAGTATTTCACCACGTGCTTTGCTTTCTATGTATGTCTTCTGATAATTTGGAAGGATTATACATTGTTCTAGCAATTATATCTATATCTATAATTTCAATTAAAACACTCCCTTCTATGTGTAATAATGAAATTAGCATAACTGCATTTCTTTTTCCTTTCTTCCTACACATCTACTTTCCAATTTTAGTTGATTATATAGTTTGTCTTAGTGTTTTTTTTAACACTTTAACTATCTTTATAATCCCATTTTTTCTTCATATTTTAATCAATTCTTTTGACCACTGAGAATAAAAGATGAGCAAATCAACGTACTTCAATATCTCCCACATTCCTTAGCTATTTTTTGTGCAAGTTTTGTTATATATAATCATTTCTACATTATCAGGATTTGTAACATTTATATTTGACTTTGGAAACCTAACCCCCACATTTAATTATATTGCAGTCCTACAAGCAAATGAATATCATGTTCATTGTTAGTCCTTTGAACATAGGTTCTCTATTAACATTTTCCAGGATGAAATTTGTTCTATTGTTTTTTACAGGGATATAAGAAACTAAAGTTCATGAGTCTCCACATCTTTAAAACATATTTGTTTTATGCCTTTGCCCTTGAAAGTCCTTTCAGTTGAATATACAATTTTCCTTCAAGACTTAATTAACATTGTTCAAATTCTTCTAGCCTGAAATATTGTGCTAGAGAACTATGAGGTAAAACAGGTGCTTTTACACTCATATTCAACAATCTTTTTGCTTTGCTAACAAAAATACATTCTTCCTTAATCTTTGAAATTTGGTAACTTTAGTAAGCTCTACCTTGTTAAGAATTACATCTAATTTGCCTGAGATGTATTTTGTCCCTTCAATATATTTCTACAATTTTTCAAAATATTTTAATATATTTTTCATTCCATTATATTTAATTTCTTCTTCAAGGACACTAATTACATGTGTTTGACCTCCTTTATATTGTGTCCACATGTTTTTCCTTCATTTCAATTCTACTTCATTTGCTTACTTTTCTCAATCCTGACCACCTTGTCGTTCTTATGCTTTCTGCAATACCTTTCTGCTTTGTAGTGGTGATTCCGATCTGGCTTCTGTGAATATGCTAGTATCGCTTCTGCCTCCCATTTCTCTTCTGAGCTCTGCTCATATGTTGCTTGACTTTTTGTTGTCCCTCTGCATTTTCTCTGAACCCCTGTATCTTCTTCTTGACCTCTTGGGCTTTTGAAATTTGGGGATTTAATCAAAATATATTTGGTAAAAGTTATTGAACCTTTTGGATAGATTTTACTAATGAGTGGAATTAATATGCCCTTATTTTTTAGTTTCTTATTTGTCTTGTATGATCTTATTCTGACTCTTCAGAAGTTTTTGTTTGTTTGCTTTCTTATTGTATTATGATTAAGGGAAACATGCAAAGACATTCTTTTGGTTGATAGAAATTTCTTTAAGACATAGGATTGTTGGTCTGAATTCCATCCAGTTGATCAAAAGCAATGTCACTGGAAAGCTCTTGATGCTCACCTCTGCCTCATCAGCAGACGCTTCCTGTATGCATGGCTTGGTTTTGTAACTGCTCATTCATCTTGTCTCCACTGCTTCTCATTGAAACCAAACTGGGGCCAAGGAAGTTCCCAACACAAACTGCACACCCCATTCCAAATATAGCAAACAAGTCATCATTGGTTTTGCATTTCAGTGTGTGTCACTCACTTAGGAGAAGTGTGTTCAAACAAGTCATAATTATTAAATATGGTTATGCAAACTTTTATTGCACAATTCTGGAAGGCACCAATTGTATTGATTTCCTGAGCAATCTCAGGTATTCCTCTAGCCCTAGGTTTCCGCTCTAAATCATTCTACATCCTCGTTTAATGTTTGCTAGCTTTAGATGGGGCTGTCAGGTATCTTCCAGTTTTGTCAAAGATGGATTTTACGGAAAAAAAAAAAAAAGAAAAAAAGTTGGATTTTAAAATTTCATTTTTTACTTTCCCTGTTTCATTTTGGTGATTTGTGAATGAAGAAAAGGGTAAAAACAATGAGTGAAATATTGTTTTGAAATATAGAACTTTGAAGATTATTCTAAATTGCTTCCAGTCACTTATTTTCCAAAGTTAAAGTAGTTAGTCCTCTTTCATTTCTTTACCCTTCCCTCAGAAATGGTTCTTTGGAGAGTGACATCATCAGCACAGCAACATCAACAGCTACTGAAAACCTCTCCCCAGCGAGTCATCAAATAAAAAGGCAATTCTCACTTGTTCAGAACTCTGGAAGAAGGTATAGGCTAGAGAAAGATCCCACAAATGGTGAATCAAAGAAAGAGAAAATGTTCAGGTAGGAAACTGCTGTCCTTGACCAGCGGGTCCTCTCCCTTCCCCCTCGTTCGGTCTCACAAAGCTCAGGATGGGCCCAGAGGTGGCAGCTTGGACCTCTGCTACCTGCCACTGGGGACACAGCCTATAAAATCTCTCACAGCAGTAAGACAGATCCCCTCCTATATCCAGACATAGGGACCCAAGTCCACAGGGACCTATAGAAGGAATTAAGGTTAAAAAGGGTTGCTAAAATAAATCAAAGACCTGAATAAATGCAAAGACATTCTGTGTTCATGGAAAACTAAATGTTGTTAAACTGCCAGTTACACCAAACTGATCTGCAGATTCAACGCAATGCCAATTGAAATTACAACAGTCCACTTTGCAGAAATGGAGATGCTAATTATTTACTTTATTTGAAAGGGTGAGGAGCCATGAATAACCAAAAGCACCTTGAAAAAGTAGAATGAAGTGGAGGTACCACACTTCCTGACTTTAAAGCATATTATAAAGCCACTGTGGTCAAAACAGCATGGCATTGGCACAAAGATATACATACTGATTAATGGAATGGAATTGAGAGCTCAGAAATAGACCATCAGATCTATGGACAATTGATTTTTGATAAGGCTTCCAAGTCCACTCAACTGGGACAGAAAGTTCTTTTCAATAAATGGTGTTGTGAAAATTGTATATCCATAAACAAAATAATGAAAGAAAACCCCTACTTCACACCTTATTTGAAAATTAACTAAATATGGATCAAAGACCTAAATATAAGAACAAGTACCATGAAATTTCTAAAAGAAAATGTATGGAAATATCATCAATAGCTAGTGATGGGCATTAGTTTCTTAGCTTTTACAATCAAAGTGCAAGTAATAAAAGAAAAAAATAGATAAATGGGGATACCTCAAAATCAAATACTTCAGTGCTTTAAAGGACTTTGTCAAACACGTGAAAAGGCAACCGACTCAATGAGAGAAAATATTTGGAAATGACATAGCCGATAAGGGTTTGACATCTGTTATACATTAAGAAATCATACAACTCAACAATAAAAAGACAAACAACTAAATTTAAAAATGTACAAAATACATAATTAGACATTTCTCCAAAGAGGGAATACCTATGACTAAGAGGCACATGAGAAGATGCTCAGCTTCACTAGTTACTAGGGAAATGAAAATCAAAACCACGAAGACATATGCCTACGAGAATGGCTGCCCTTAAACAAACAGGCAACCACAAGTGTTGGAGAGGATATGGAGAAATGGAAACACTTACTCACTGCTGGTGAGAAGGTAAAATGGCACAGCTGCTGTACAGGGCAATTTGGCAGTTCCTCAGGAAGCTAAGTACAGAGCTGTTTATAACCCAGCAGTCCCACTACTCAGGAAATACCAGGAAGAACTCCAAGCAACGGCACAAACAGACTTTTGCACACTGATGCTCACAGCGGCATTGTTCACAATTACCAAAAGAGGAAGGCAGCCCAGATGTCCATCAACCAATGAATGGATGAGCAATGTGTGATGGAATATTATCCAGCAGTAAGAAGGAGTCAAGTTCTGAAGCATGCAACGACTTGAATGAACCTTCAGGACATTATAAGTCAGACACAAAAGACAAATATTTTATGATCTCACTAATATTAAATAATCATAATGTGCGAGCCCATAGACTTAAAATAGAGATTATAGTTGACCGGATATAGAATCAGGCTAAAGAATGGGGGGGCAGTTGCTTCATAAGTGCAGAATGTTTGCAGGTTGAAAGCAAACCTTTGGGAATGGACAGAGGTGACGGTAGTGTTATTGTGAGAAAATGAAACAGTGCTGACTAGTGTGAGTGTGGTGGAAAGCAGAAGTGCAGAGCCATGTGTGTCACCAGAAGAGAAATTGGAGGTTAAAAAATGGGAATGTAGAACACAGCAAACCTTGCAGCGAATGATATCCATGATTAACTGTACAAATATACTCAAGTTCTTTCACGAACTAGAGCAGATGTAAAACACTATTATGAAGAGTTAATAATACAGGGGTATATGGAGAAAATGTACCTATCACAAAACTCTTTCATCAACAGTCACAAATGTACTGCATTAACACTGTGGGTCACTATTATAGGGTGATAAGAGTATGGGAGGATTAAGATTTTTATTTTTATTTATTTTCTGGGGTAATGAAAATGTTCTAAATTCTATCATAGGGCTGTATGCACAACACTTGATGATACTGTGAACCAAGTGATTGTATACTTCGGATAGTTTCTATAACGTGTGGATACACCTCAGAAAAAATGCATTTACGTACAACTTTTTAAAAACCCTATAGAACAGGGGTGCAAGGGTAGTTCAGTGCTAGAATTCTCCCCTGCCATGTGGGAGACCCAGGTTCGATTCCCAACTCATGCACTCCCCAAACCAACAAACCAACAACAACAACAAAAAAAAAACAACAAAATTTCAACAAATGTTGCTGCAATAATGGGATACTTACATGGAAAAAGAATGAAATGTGACCCAGCCACACAGCATACAAAAAAAAAAGAAAAAAAGAAATAAAATCTATGAAATAATGAAGAACACATAATAAATGTTCAATAAATTCTACACTGATCAAAAAAATTGTTCTACTCAACTCAAGCCTTCTCTCTCTTAGTAAACAATACAACCCACCAGGTAATTATCTAAACTAAATCCGTGTGTCCTCCTTGCTGTCTACTGTCTCTAAGTCCCACAGGTTCGACCGGCAGGTGTTCGCATTCTACCCTCACTTCTGCTGACACCGCCTTGTCTGTCCACAGCCATTTTTACCTAAATGATGGTAATCACCATTGTTTCTGGTCTCTCATTTTTACCAATTTCCTTTCTACATCTGCGCGTCCTGGTATTCTAGCCTATGGACAAAGGATGCTATAGAGCACTTAAAACATGGCTAGTCTTCATAAAATAAACACAGGATTTTGAAGAATTTGTATGAAAATAATATTTGAAATATATCATTTATATTTTTCTATTATTAAGCATTGAAGTGATAAGAATTTTGATAAATTGTGCTAAAATATATTGTTACAATTAATTTCGCCTGCTTATTTTTACTTTCTTAACACAGCTATGGAAAATTTTAAAGTACATGTGCTTCTCATTTGTGGCTTCCAATATATTTCTACTGGACTGAGCTACTCTAGCTAGTAGCAACAATGGCTTTGTTGAAACACAAAGAGGAATGTGTCATCACCCAGCCTAATGTTCTCAGGTAGCTTCATGTTATAGCTAAAATCTAAGCCATAATTGTGGGAAGACGGCAGAGTAGGGAGCTCCAGGACTCAGTCCTTCCAGCAGAGCAACTGTTAGATAGGCAGGAACTGTGTGACACAAACAACTATTTTGAAACTCTGGAGGCCAGAAGCACATGGCACAGCAACCAGGGAAGAGTAGGAGGAAGAGGCTGGCAAGTTCCAGTGAAGAACAGTGGTCGCACTCTATGGAACTCACTACTGGTGTCCATTTCACACACACGTCACAGGTCCCACTGCTGTCTACCCAGCTGGTGACGAAAGGGACATCTCAATCCTCTTCTCCAAAAACAGGGCTGGGCAATCCTGATCACTGATCAGAGGTTCTGGTTGGACCTCTAGGAGCCTGGCTCAGAGGGTGACCATTACTTCTGCCCAACCAGGAGGAGGCAGGAGCCATTGCTTCATCCTGCCCCGGGGCAGTGGTGCTGGAGACTTAAGGTGCTAGGCTTCCTCTGGGTTGCAGGGGGCAGTTAGTTAATGGGCTGCATTTGCTGGGCAGACCAGGAAACCTCTTGGTGCCTTTCCTGATCTCCTCCCCAGGTTACTTTGGAGCTGGCCTATACCCTGTATGTGGGCCCCTGGCCCTTGTCTGGGCTGTGGAACTATTCTCAGGGGTGAACCTCCTCCCAGAAGGCGCCCTCCAAGCAGCTTGAGACATAGAACCTACAGCTTTTATAACACAAAAAAAAAACATAACAAAAATTAGAAAGATGAATAGAATCTAATCAGCTTGTCTTACCATGGCTGACAAGGTTTTCATCACCTGGTTTGGGGTTATTTATACTCCCTCTCACCCACTCATTACAGTCTTGCCATGTTAATTTTTATTCTGTTTGTTTTACTCTTGCTGTGCTATTTGTTGCCTCAAGACTCGTACATGCTCTTCTTTCTGAGAAAAATGCACATTCCCTCATGCTTAAATGCCAGCTCTCTTCAGTTCCAGCTCAATATCACTTCTTCAGAGGGATGTTATTTGATTACCCAACCTAAAATAAGTAATCTTTTATGATTGCCTATATCCTCCCTTTATTAACTCATAACAATTTGCTAAAATCTTGTATAATATAACAATCAGGGGTATTCTGAGATAGTCCCAAAATATTTTCAAGTCCTGTCAGCCTTTTCAGTCTGCAGTTTTTCACTCATCAAATCAACGTGTGGCAATCAGAGAGAACGCTGATGCTATTAAGAACATAGCAGTCACATTTCATCTTTCCTATCAAACATGATTTAAAAAAATCATTATGGAAAAAAATAGCTTTTGAAGTAGTCGAAGGAAAGGACTCCAAATTTTTTCTTTCACCCCTCACAACTCATCAGGAGCTGTCCTTCGTGGACTTGGCAACAGGTTTTATCATTAGCCAAAGAAGATTCATCTAACCTGGAATGGGAGGAGGTGAAGGCATGGAGAAAGGAAGGCATAAGAAGCGTGTTAAGATTACCTTCTACAGGGGAAAACTGCACAGTAAGGATGAAAGTGTACAATAGGATGAAGAAAAGGTAAACGTAGAGAGTTTTTGCTTACTTTCCCAATGAAGTTTTGGGGCAAGAAAAGACTGTCAAACTAGATGGTCTTATGTCAACTCCAGCACATTATGACCATGTAATGGTAAGGCAGAAAGGAAAAAGAAAAAGTGGGAGATAGTGAGGGATGAAGACTCCCTCACCTTTCAAATCTCTTGAAGAAAGACCAAAAAGTTATCCTATGCCCAGAGATAATGTAGGATGTGGACATTACTTTTAGAGTCATTATGGAGACGTAATACTGATACAAACATCTGCAAGATGGACTACCAATGGGGTCCAGATGTAGCACATCTGGGCATGAGTCTGCAGTATATGTAGCATTTTCCAGAGCCAACAACCATTGTCTGAGTCAGCTTTGAAACTCTCTAGGGAACCAAAATTAAATTCAGCAGCCTCATTTTTTTATAAAATTAATTCAATGGATGTAGGATCAGTTCTCACTGATGACTACTGAGGAGGCAGAGGGCGTCACCTGAACCCAGCACTCCCTCTCCCACTTGTGGGAGCTTGTGAAGCCCCATCCACCATCCCCGTTGCCTTCTTAGGAAGAAACGGAGGAGAGGAAATTAGAAAGAATATACATTTACTCAAAAGAGAACTACTCATCCAAAGAGACTATTTAAACCACGAGTTACAAAGATAAAGTACGTTTTAAAATATCTTCATCAAAACTCAGGAGGATGGGTTCACATGTTTAGATAATGTTGAGAAGATAACATCTAACTGCAAGTGATAAATGTTCTCACACCAGGACTTTTCATCTGGCTCTTCAACCACAATCAGGATCCGATAAATGAACTATGTCTTCCGCATCAACATTAAATATGCAGTGCTTACCCTAAGGTTTAACAAGCAGTAGGCAATCAATGCTATAACGGGAGGGCAAGAGAGCAGGAATCGAAGAGGAAATGTGACAAGAACAGAGATTGGAGTCATGCTTGAAATTGAAGAAAGAGGCCAAAATCCAAGGAATGAAGATGCCGTTAGAAGCTAAAAAAAGCAAGGAAATGGATTCTCACCTAGAGCCTCGAAAAGAAACACAGCTTTGCCAACACCTTGATTTTAGCCCATAAGAAACATTTTAGATTTCTGACCTTTAGAACTGTCAGATAGTACATTTGTGTTGCTTTAAGCCACCATGTCTGTGGTAACTTGTTACAACAGCAATAGGAAACAAATACAGATTTTCAGTAAATTAATGATTATCTAGTATGGTAACTTGCAATCATCTAAATTACCTTAAAAATGAAAAGTTTTGCTAAATGAAAGCTTGTAATCACACCACATGGTTAATAATGTACAAACCCTAGGGTGTATTTGTACATTTTACTAGTTTAAATAATGGTAGTACATTGGATTTACAGAGCTTTTACTCAGATAATAATACCAGAAGGCAAAATTAGAACTAATCATAGCCATTATTTTTGAGTTAGTATTGAGAGCACACCCTTGTTGCTAATACAACCTTTTATATATTCTAATGAATTGTTTCACACCTTCATAACAGTTGCTGACCTTTTATATTTATGCACTAAAGCTTCTTTATATTTTTCAGGAAATACTCCAGAAGTCATAAGAAAGAATTTTCATTGATCTCTAGTGCTCATTTAGGAGAACATATTCTTGCCACAGAGAACCATACATGCATAATTTCAAAATAACAAAATAAATTTAGGAATTTAATATTCACTTAGTGCTTTACAAAAAAAGATTCCTTTCTACAGCAAGCTGTGCAATGAAGTGTTTGCTTGCAAATCACTGGATACTTGTCAGAAAGTTGGGAGAAATAAAATTTTCAGAATTAAAGGTTAAGGAAAAATGAATTCAATCAGTGTTATTGACAAAAATAGTGTAAAGGATTTAGAAATTCAAATGAAGCCAATGGTGAAACATGAGTCCATTTATAAACAATCAATTTTAGCACACTTATTATGGAGCAAAGTCGGTGTAAAAAGGGATATACAAATTAAAAAAATCATTTCTAGTTATCTGGCCATAATTCTCAACATACTGATTCAACTGTAAGTAACTGCAAGAATTCCAAAATTGGAAACTTCATCTTTATCTGCTTCAGACTTTTCATTTATTCCTTCTCCTTGGATTCTAACAGTGCGTTTGCTTTATCTCACTCTCATTTTTGCCCTACTTTCAAGTTACTTGAGTCTAAGAAAAATTGAAGATGACAGAGAAATCATATAAAATGTTCCTGGTAATTTTAACTGACAATCTAATGGAGAGTCTAGTCTTCCCTTAAGGGACTGTGATATGACAAATGTATTAGTGCAGAGCTCAGAGTCAATTTCTTTATTCAAGTTCCTCATAGGACTAATAATTCCATAGCATCTGCAAGTCAGTTAATCCCAAAGGTTAGCCTGTGACAATTTGTTTAGCAGCTACTCTTTTAGGATAGGTGGCATTTTTTATTTTTGAAAATGACATGAAATAGCACAGGAAGCAAAAACGGCAGCAAAGTGAAAGAGGTCACAGGAAAGCAGGGCTTTGGTGGAACTAGGTTCTTTACTGTAGTAATCAGATTATCCTCTAAATCAATCAGGGTTCTCCAGAGAAACAGAACCAAAAGGGCAAATACTATAGAAAGATACGCTGCCTCATCCCATGCACAAGCCGAACTCCATTAGAGCAGGCCACAAGCTGGATAGTCCCATAAAGGTCATGCTGAAGTCCTTAGTCCAAATTCCCCAGCCGGAGTTGGCTGGCTGGAAATTCGAGCCAGAGCCAATGCTGGGGTTGAGTCCCAAGTCCTTCTCTGACCTCTGACATCCCCAATTCTGGTTTTTAAGACCTTCAGCTGATTGGATGTGGAGACTCACCACACTGCTAAAGGCATCCTCCTTTGTCAATCATGGAAGCAAATTCCATCCTGAAATACCCTCACCGGAACAAGCAGGTGATGGCAAGACCAGATAACCAGGCATCACATCCTAGCCAAGTTGACACAGGAAATTAACCATCGCATTCTCCAATTGACTGTTTCTTGAAATGTCCTTCAGCCCGGCTTATTTAGCTGAGTAGGATGCTTGTTACTTCAATATTAGTGCATTATTATGATAATTTTCTGTCATAATAGTCATATTTTATAATCTATAAACTATACTTATGAATGTGGGGATGACAAATATTGAAAAAAATTGTATATGTACAACCTTACTTTTTATAAAACATTCGTATAATAGTTCTTAAGATCAGCAAGTTTTCATTATTCAACTTCATGATTAAGCCCACTAAATATAACCGGGTGTCCAAACTAATACAGTAAATAAGTGAGTTTGAATGCACATGTGTGCGTTCTTTGAAAATGGATCTATTTTTCTAAAATTTTTAAATTCTATTTTAAAGATAGAAGTAACTTATTATTTCACTCAAACATTCAAAATTTGTGGAGAGAATAGACTATGACCTAGTTTACATGAAGTGTTATCCTGCAGTCATTGAAAGTGACTTGCAAAAAACTGTTTTTTTAGGTCTATACTTGCTAACATTTTACTTTCTGTATAATTGGTGAAAAATTTTAGAATTTTTTCTATCTTGAGCATCAGAAAAAAATAAAATAAAACCTTAATAAATTCTAGATTATTAAATATTTATTGCAGAGTATTGAACTTATGAGAGTATTTAGTCAAATACTTTAAAATTGTATGTCTTAAAATAAATGCTGAGAAAAAATTATAAGCTAGTTTTCTTTCAAAAAATATACATATGATAGAAAATGATAACCTAGCAACCTTAGAATAAGTGTAAATGAACCCTTATTTTTAACTTCCTATGTAAAAAAGATTGACCCCTAAAAGTTAGCATTTATGCTAACGATAACATTAAAAAACTCATACCGAAAACAATGAATTAAAAAATGCATAAGGGGGCTGTGTGATGGTGGTTAGCGGCAGAATTCTCGCCTCCCATGCGGGAGACCCGGTTCGAATCCCAGTGCCTAGCCTTGCAAAGAAAAAAAAAGCATAAAGAAAATAATACATAATCCATGGTTTTAATTCATGTTAATGTAACTTTTTATTTTCTCTTTTAATGCTTGTTTTTTCTTAATATGACCTATTAACAGCATTCTTGTTTGAAATCAGTATGTGCTTTATTTAAAAATAGAGTGAGAAGCCCACATAAATCCATGTATAAAATGCAACTAGAAAATAGTATGATGGCTTATTTAGTAAGTATACAAAAAAAAAAAAGCACACACACATATTTAGAAGTTTCATTTTTCATTGCTAACTGGGAAGTAATTTGAAGCTGTCACTTCTTTTGTCCCTTTAAGTTCAGAAAATGTGGAAGAAATGTATGCAACATTCTGTGGCTGTTAGCAATGAGGTGAGAAGGGCGATTTTCAAAATACAGGCCATTTTACTGTATCATCTTTCTTCTTGAAAATCCTTGACCTTTCAAAAATTTGCATCATGCATGTGGGTGTTGTTTTGACGGTTTGTTTTCTTTGAACTATTTCAAGAGCAATTCTCATTTCATCTGAAGATTTTCTCCCATTACTGGCTTTTCAACTAAACAGGGCTGGAATCTGAAGATGCCTTCCTCAATTTGGGCTGCAATCTGGATTTTTAATTCTTTTCAAATTAACCTGTGGCACCTCCGGATGAAATGGGCATATCTGCATTTAGCATTTTTCTCTGTTCTCTTAATGCCACTTAAAAGGGCAAAAATTGTCAGTGCAGCTGTCTTTTTCATCCAGATTACATTTCCAGGCTTATTCAAGAGTTATATAGATGTACGCTGGGCACCATGCTTCTCCTACCAAGGAAAATCAGCACTGATGGGTTTTCTTCCCTTCGGCCATTAAGTTTTATTCATTTTTAGACTCATATTGCCTCAAGATATTTATAATTCACACATTATTTCCCATTTTTCCTGCATGTATTTGTTCATTAAATAAAACAGCAACCCATTAAGGCTGCTGCTCTCGGGTGGAATTGGCACTGCCTGAAATACCAAGTACAATAAGAGTTTTCCTTAATCAGCTCATTTTCTAACAGGGTGACTCAGGCACCCCCACTTTCCACCTGTATGTTCATCCTAATGCAAATCATAAATATGGCCTGGTTACTTGCAACTCCTTTGCTACTGCATGAGAATTCTTTCTTTTCTTCTCTCAGCCCTCTCTGTCCCTGCTGCAGCCGTCACTGACCTTCCAGGGTGCACAGTGCACATCTCTTGCATTTCTCTCTGCTTCTGGGCCACATTTCCAGGCCCATCAGTGTGTCCTCACAGCTGAAATGATCCTGGCGTCTCATAATACATATAGTAAAAGACAAGTAATCAAACACAGTGGTAGAATTTCTGATCCCTATTAATCACCAGGGGCATTTGAAGTTTTTTAAAAACAAATTGCCTTTCTGTAGATAACTAAAATTATGAATTTTTCTAGGTCTCTGGGAAACATGCTATGTAGAAAATTAAAAGTTACAAGTTTAAATATAAAATCATATCTTCAAATGTCTCTTAAATATAAAACACAGTCGTGCATAAAAGACCTCCAGAATTAGTTTAATGAGTATTAAATATCTGTTTTCTGTAATTCGTTTTTATTGCTATAGTGAATACAAAGGAAGTATAAGAAATGGCCTCTGTACTGAAAATGTTTTTATACTAACCAGGGACATATGAGTAGCATATAGGGATGATTAGATTGAAATACAAAGCACTCTATTCTCCAAACACCTTATCTAGTAAAGGCAGACAGATGTTTCTTAGGGAACAGAGAAATTTCTCATAATTAGGGCTCTGGAACAAGGACAAGCAAAGACCTTAGTGATAAGCTTCATGTTTTAGAGGAAGAAAGGAATGCAAAATGATTAAGTGACTCACCCACTGACATAGACCAATTGACAGCTAAATTATTTCTATAAAAGCTATAACCCGTACATAAAAATTTAGATGCTCTAACCCCTACATCGTCCCATTAAATCCCACATCATTGTTAACCAAAAATTTCTATTCTTAAATATCAGAATTTCAATCCAAATATTTCCTGCTGCTGGTTCTTTTATGTAAACATTCAACCGTAGTAATAGCACTCGATAACTATTTCAAAGTAAATCACACAAGAGACTTGTTTTCCCGGGATTTATAAGCAGAGAAGGCTGGTGGCAAGTGGGAAACCTTAGAGAGCTGTTTCTGGAAGGCTGACATTGTAACCTGACTGACGTATGGTGAGGAACACAGCGGTCAGCAGTAGATGTGGCCTCATCACTCCGCTGCTCTCACTCTCCAATCACCTTGGGTTTTACTGCCTCCAAGGCTCTTCCCTCCAAGCCTGAAGCTTCAGAAAGATTATCCACACTAGGTCATCATTTTGGTCTTAGAGAGAAAATATACTTTATGGTCTCTGTGGTACACTTTTAGAAAGTTATGCATTTTAAATAGGAAACGGAATTAAATTTTCTTGGTGTGTTCTAAAACTAAAGTGCACATGAAATAGACTGTACATTAAAGTATTATACATTTCTTGGTCCAGTGACAAATGACAAATTAAAACAAAATCAAGGTTATGATGATTTGAAAATAAACAGCAATAACTTGTTACTACAATAGGTTAGTTATTAAGATGTATTTTCTGCGTAATATCTGAATCAACATGTTTAGAGTTAACCTTTTATAATGCATATAATGATAAGCTTTGATATAGTTGCAAAATAATAGAAGGTGTCTAGATTAAAAGCGTGTTTAAATGATTTAGCCAATGATCACAGAGCCCACACTCCAATAGTTTTTCTCCAAAATAACTAGAACAACTTTACTCTTTGCAAATATAAAGTAACACCATCTTTCTTTCCTCTACTAAGAGACTGAATTCCAGAATACTAGGACGAGTGGACACCCAGGAAATGCTCAAGATCTAAAAATCAGGAATGACTTAGGGTAAGAATTTTGTGACCAAAGTATCAGCTCAATACTTCTATACGGTTATTACTCATTTGTTTTCAGATACTAAGATTAGTGACTTGATATATTTTAAGCGACTAAGGAAGTCAGTAAGACGATGGACCCCAGAAATGTCAACATCTGAATGTGATCACAAGTGTCCTTAAATGTTGAAGAGAAGGTCATAAAAGGAGATGTGACAATGCAAGTAATGTCCTCTAGAAAGGAAAGCAGCTCTGTTGAAATCTTGATTTTAGCCCATGGAGACTTGAGTCTGGCTTCTGACCTCCAGAACTGCACAACGATAAATTGTATTGTTTAAGCCACTGTTTGTGCCAACTTGTTACAGAGGTAAAAGGAAACTAAGACAGTTGTCACAATGGGAGAATCAAAAATTCAGACCACAGAATTTGTATCTACACATTAGTATAAAGCTCCTTAGGAATTTTTAATAAGTGAGAGGCATTTAGGCATTCCATGCGTTTAAAAAATAATACTTCAACAGTGTCTTAAAACCAAGTAATAGAGGATAAAGATGAACACTAAAATAAAGAAAGAGAATTGACAGTATGTAGCCAGTAGGTTGATATTATCCCATACCAAGCTTCCCAAAATGTATTCCTTAAAGCATTAGTGTTCTGAGAGATATTGATAGGTTTGCAGAAGAAAACAAAAGTTCTCCCAAATCAAATATTTCTGAAAACTCAACTTCTTTGCCACAGGACTCTACTATGTCTATGTGCATTGGAAATATACAAATGGTAGTGCAGTATTTACAAAACATTTTGACCAAATAATTTAATTATCACCATCACTTAAATCTGTTGAACATAGCCTGGTAAATGCTTAACAGGTCTGGTATACTGGAAAATCTATTAAGATTTTTATTAAAATGACAAATACCTCTGTTCAACTTATTTCACATATTTAATGAGAAATGGATGCATCCATCTTTTTTAGAAAGGTCTGAAAAGAAGCTCACTAAAATAACTGAAAATGCATGTTGGATACTCACCACAGGTAAAGCTTCCTTCAGTATTCAAAGAAGTATAATGCCCTTTAAGCAGCAAATACCAGTGTACCCCTGGATAAAACAGCAGAACTCTTCAGCTTGGACTCATTCTACAATGAGAACCATGCGAATCCACGTAAAGTTGACATGTTCCTCAGTTTCAGTCAGCTCCCTCTGCGTGGTACCAGCACTCAGGTTTGGCTCTGTTTCCCTGGGCCCACCCATCCAGGGTTCATTGATTCTGAGGTACAGCCACAAAGTAAAGGTGAAAGAGAGACGTAAAACAAAGTGCAACACAAGTTATGAGCAGTGTTGAAGTTACTGGGATGGTTAAATATGAATGGCACATAGATCCTTGCCTATTAAAAAAATTTAAAAAAACACAATCCAGCTATGAATAAGATATATACACATCAGTTGAAAATACATGTAAGTTGTTATATGATTAAAAACCAAAGTACATGATTCAGGTAATATGTGCTAACAGAAACTAGAAGAAAAATAAGCAATGTGGAAATTTCCAAATATTAATGCACTAGCTGAATAGTGTGGATTTAAGTTTTTAGAGAAAGAGTGAAGGCATTCCTAGATGAAGGAATATGAGAAAAGTGCAGACACAGGAGTGGGCAACACATTCGCAGTTCAGATAAGCATACAAGAAAGCACTGCCTAAAAATCAGTCAGGTAAAGTTTCTTATAGGTTTATTAGGGTGAAATTATTTATCATTTTCTTATGATGCCATTATTAAAAGTTTTAATTTTGAAAGAAACCCTGGGCCTGGAATATGAAAAATCATTTCATGGTCTTAATATAACTTGGCAATTGAAACAGCGTTTTCTAAAAATAGAATCTGAAACCATCTCATCCCTGAGTAAGAGGTACTTTGTTGAATAAGGGACAACTTTATTTTTCCTCACTTGGTAATGCTGTGTTAAATCAAAACTAGACACACACCGATATCTAAGTTAGGGGAAAAAAATACCACTTTTTAGTAAAAAAAATTTATTAAAAGATCAAACACCATATAATCAAATCTTCACAGTAGTGCTGTATCCATGCATAACTAACAGAATATTCAGACCAGCTCACTATCTGATTGAATTGAGGTATCAGCCCTTCACAGTGCTTGCTTAAAAACTAAGGGATAAAACTTCCAGGAATAAATGACACCAATTTCTGCCTCTCTGGGTATTTTTTTACAAGGGTATGTTTTCAAATAGCATGATATACATAAAGATTCATGATACAAAGGTATGTTTTCAAGTAGCATGAGATGCTTAAGGATTTATGAAATGTGAGAGATAGTCAAGAGGAAAAAAGCAGTAAAAGCAAATCCACAAATGATCCCCATGTTCACAGAAAGAAAGACTTGATGGGTACGCTATTAAGATATATTAAAGGAAATGGACAAAATGAATAAAAAGATGAGCTCAATAGAGAACTGGGATTTATATAATAAAATGGAAATAATAAAACTAAAAATATAGACTATGAAATTTCAAATCCATTGCGTGGATGAACAACAGACTATGCATAGCAAAAAGATTAGTAAATACTAAACAGTTCAAATTAATAGATCAACTAGAACACATGTAAGAGACCATTTGAATCCAGACAAACGATTCTACACAATGTAATTAGAGTCTCAGAAAGAAAGGAAAGAATGGTGTAGAGAAAACATTTGAAAAGATAATGGCAATTTTCAAAACGTATTTAAAAATAAAACAGTCCCATATTAAAGAAACACAACAATCTCCAGAAAGAGAAAATCAAAAAAATCGTATCAGAAATAAAAGTCCTGAAAACCAAACACAAAGAGAAAAATTTAAATACAGCTAAAGATTAAAGACACTTTACATTCAAAAGGACATTAAGATATATAAGATTTCTCAAAAGAAATTATGAAAAATATGATAGCTTAGACTTCTATACATAGGTAGAATAAGAAACAAATGAGGAATATAAAGAGCAGGTGGGAAAAATAGAAAACAATACACAAAGAGTTTACTTTAACCCAATTATATCAATATTTAAACTAAATGTAGGTAGACCATATACCATGAAAAAAAGAAAATATGAGTACATGAAATAATAAAATCTAACTATGTTTCTTTACAATAGTCATACTGTATTAAAAAGACAAAGTTTGAAAGTAAAAGAAGGGAAGATGTATCATACTCATACTAACTAAAAATAATTAAGGTATATTAATATCTGATTAAATATGTTTTAAGACCATAAATGTTACCAGAAATAAATAGAAACATGTCTAATGATTAAAAGGATAAAAAGATAACTTAGTCAAGAAGACAATAACCCCAAATTTGTATAAATCAAATAACTTAGTTTAAAATTACATGAATCAATTATTGACAAAAGAAATAAATAAGTTCACAAACATAATTGGATATTTTAATACTCTCCTCTTAATAATTGATAGAAAAGCAGACATAAAATTAGTAAAGATATAGAATTTTGAAGAATGACTTTGAAAATTGACTTTTATAGAATTTTATACCCAACAACAGCAAAATATTCATTTCTCTTAATTACATATGGATCATTTAACAAAACATATCATATCCTGGGCCACAGAGTAGTTTCATACATTTCAGAGAGCTGAGATTTGCAGTGATTATTATCTGACCACAATGTAATTGAACTAGAAGTCAGCAACAGAAAGATGGCTAAAAATATCTTTATTTTTGTTTGGAATTTAATATGGAATTTAGACTACATCTTTCTAAATAACAAGAAGAAATCAAAATGGAAATAAAAATGATTTGCACTAAATTACAATGTAACTAAAATATGCCATACTGCAAGAAGCCTACACCAGACCTTAGAGGGAAATACACCTTCATAGTGTAAATTAAAAAAGAAGAAAGTGGAGTGAGCAATGATATAAACTTTCATTTCAAGAAGCAAACTTCTGCTGCTTGATTTTCTAGTTGCTGAAAAAGAACAACAAATCTAGTCTTAAAATATATAAGGAAAGGAATAATAAAAATAAAAGCAGATATAATTTGCATAAGTAATGGTGTATAGTAGTGAAAGATCAATGAAGACAAAGTTGGGTCTTTAAAAAACGTCCAATCAAATTGATAAACCTTAGAAAAATGGGTCGAGAAAGAAAAGAGACAGAACACAAATTACCAAAACCAGGAAAGAAAATGGGGTCATAAGTACAGTTCCTACAGCCCTAAGACATGTAATAAGAGGACATAATTAAAATTATATGCTAAAGCACTTGAGATGTTAGACAAAATGGAAAAAAAAAACTTGAAATCACAATTTACCAAAACTGTCACAAGAAGAAATAGAAAATATGAGTGGTCCCTCATCTGTTGAAAAAATCGAGGTTGTAATTAAAATCTCTTTCACAAAGAAAACTGCATCCCAGAGGGCTTTAATGGTTGTGTTTCCCTCACATTTAAAAAAGAAATAATATGTGTATATTATTTCAGACTATGATTTCTTATCAGGACACAAGTAACACTAACTATAAAGAAAAATGTTAGTAAATATATATATATATAAAATAATAAAATGTTTCTTTTTAGACATCATTAAGAGAGTTACAAGGCAAGCCACAGCATGGAGGAATGTATTTTTAATATATATAGCCAATAAAGTACTTGTTTCAAGGTCATATAAAAAGCACTGGTATTCAAGAGAGAAAAATAGATAATCAAGTGAAAAAAAAGCAAAAGACCTTAGAAATCTGCATAAAGAGGAAATCCAAATGATTAACCTCTGAATGTTCTACTTTGTTAATTGTCAAGACATGCAAAGAAATGAACAAGACTGGCAGTGAGGCTGTTTGGTGAGAACACGGAGCAGCTGGAACTCTTACACACTGCTGGTAGAAGTACACGCTAGTGTAACTTCTTTGGAAAATTGTGAGTATCCAACACAGACAAATGTCTCACAACAGCATTAACTGCAGTCAACAAAAGTCCATGTTGAGTAAATAAAAAAACATAAAAAATGTTTGTCAACATTTAAAATATTCAAAAACTAAGAAATCTAACTGCCCATCTACAGTGGAATGGCTAAATAAATTGCTCTATATCATAGAGTGAAGTACCTCATAGCAATGAAAATAAAGTATTGCAACACAAACATAACATTGAGCGAATGAATTCTCATACAAAGAAATACCTACTTTAAGATTCATTTTGTATGAAAGTGCTAAAAAGAATGCTCAAATCAGGACAGGGGCAGAGGTTTGGACAATGTCTTGGAGAAGGCACAAAGACGTCTTCTGAGGTTCTGGTAATGTGCTATTCCATTATTTGTAGTGTGTTCATACATCAACCATAGACTTAACAGTATGTGTACCTTTCTGTATATATCTTATATATACATGCAATTGAAATTATTTAAGAAACAGCTTCTTTTATCTTAATCTAGCAAAGGAAAATTTAAATAAAATGTATTTACTAGATGAATAATTATAGCCAATAAACACTAATTAATTGATTTGTATTAATATAACTTGAGAATAGGACTCTAACCTAGAATAACTTAGTTAACATTTTACCAAAGACTTTTATGAGTGAAATGGTAGTTGGTTATCTTATGTTAAAATGACACAACTTTGGTATAGTAAATACATAGGACGGCACAATTATATCCCAAACAATCCTAACAAACAGGAAGAATAGGGCTTAATATTGTTTTAATTCATATATATATATAACACAAATTAGTGGAAGTCAGTATTTGATTCAAAAAGTATTCTGAACTAATCTAGCAAAGGGGAATATAAACAGAAAGGAGTATTGTCTCAGGTTCTCTGGAAACAGAAGAGAAGACCAAGTGTGGGGCACAAACTATTTGTAAAGGTCAAATATGTGATAGGAGGAGGAAGAAAGCAGTACTGAGCACGGGGAAAAGTCAAACAGCCGAACTCTGGCCATCCTGGTAAGGCTTTCTGGGGTGATTTTGCTCATCAGGGCCGCCCACTTTGTACAGAACAGCCATGGTCTTTATCCCTCGGTCCTTGGGGAAGGCAGCTCTCCCCAGCTGATGCCAGCCCAGAAGGAGCTCTCAGCTGCAGCCTCTCTTCTCGCCTGATTTCCCTTCACTGAGTAACAGGTTGAAGCGGATCTATGTAGCGTGTTTCCATACCTCACACACATATGGAAAAAATCAGAGTTTTCAGAGGCATAGTGAACACTGTATATAGAACATTCATGAAATCATGTCACGTATGGGACTGGCCATGTTTACCCTCCAGAAGGAAAAATTAGGGCAGGAGATGATAGTTGTTCTCAAATATGTGGATACCTATAAAGTAGAGGAGCTTTTATACTCAATCTATGCGTTACAGAAGAAATAGGTGAATGATGTATACGAGGAGGGAAGCTCCCTGCCTCGAAGATATCCAGGCACACCTTGGTGACCAGTTCTCTGGAGTGCTGCACAGGAGATTCCAGGAATAGAGGACTGGATTGCTGACAACCACGGCTCCTGCCAGGTCTAATACGTCATGATTTTCATACCCACAGGTCATGATAAATTTTAAAGCAAACAAATATAAATAAATTAGATGTCATGCAAATGGAAGATGACCAATGTAAAATAAAACTATTTTTAAAAGTTTTTGACATGAAAACACATTATCAAAGGCAGAAAGAGTGTGATGATATGATCCCCCAATTTATAGTAAGATATATTCATTTCAGAAGACATCAAAGGAAAGAGCACTGTTGCTTGGTTACGAGTTATAAAGAAGTAAGTTCTTTCAGATCTGAAGAATGTGAGGCAGGAAAGTCAAGCAGACTTTGGTACGAAACTTATGCACTGTGTACATAAAAGTTAAAGACTATCAGAGTGAGGAGAATGAGGTATTATGCATAAGATATGATTGAATTAAGAGAAAATGCCAATATATTTGTATGTGTCTTCATTCCCTTGAAGATTTTATAAACTGTGATTGAGATGCTGTTTGAATTATGCTTTGTCACCCTTCATTCTGGCTGCATGTGCACAAATGTAAATATCTGTTCTAATTTAAATTCTTGGGGAAAAAAAGAACTGGACAGATTGTGGACAGACTCAAAAATTTAGTCCCATTGAAACAGTTCATGTGATTCAGTCTTTATCTTTACTTGAGATACCGCCTTTGTTAATTATTTCACTAATTGTGTGGCAAATCTATGTGTTCCAATCTCAGGCTGGACCCAAATGAGTTCATTTTTATTAAACAAGGTAATGCACCCTCATAATTTGTCTGCTCTTCTGAACTGATCTCTAAGTACCTTATTGCTTTGCTGTATTTTGACATCATGATTCAAATGTTATCTGCCTCGGTTGATATGTTTTAAAATGGAAAGCTTAGAAAAACGTCTTCTCCTCACTGCCATGATTATCTCTGTCCCACCTTTCAAAGATGAAAGGAATTAATATATTTTGCTTCTCCACAAATCTGCAAATACAGACCCCCTACACTGAGGATTCTGAAACACACATTGTTATAATTGATGGGGAAGGAGAAGATGGTAGAAATGCTGCTTTTGGCCTTGACATAAGAATAGATGATTAAAATAAAATTGCACTTCTCTGGCAGTATTAAGCATTGGCCAGCTGCCTAAAATCAGTGGTGCCCATTCTGGCAAGCTTAGCTTCTCCCCCAAAACACTGCATCACTGAGCAAAGACTTCCCCTGCCTGTGACTTCAGATGCCCTGGGATTGATATATTTATCCCGCCTCATTGCCTCTGAGTTCCTAAGGTATTAAATAAAAGATTAACCTGCAGGTACAATAAACACTGGGGACTCCTACATTAGATGTCATGTCTTGAAGCACTGTCTTTCAAAGATACACAAGCTAGATCAAAATGAAATTTGTATTATGTCAGTAGGTTTAACTATTTACTAGAGGATTGGAAATGGTATATAATTTCATAGCATAGGCCAAATAAGGTTTTGCAGATTTTATATTTAACTCATTTCTCTAGGCATTACAGTCACAATACATAGCATTGTAGCAAAGGTTCCCACGAATTATTCAGAGAAGAAAAAAACTACACAAATTCTTGCTTTATGTATGTAGCATCCCAAGAACTGAAAATTTCTCTTTCAAATAATTTAGAACAACTTCCTTTTCCCCACCTACATCTTGCAATGGATTGGCAACTTGATTACATTTTTACAGTTTCAATTATATATTGCTACATAGAATGTAAATCATTATAGTGTAATGATTGAGGCTGAAAGCTCTACTTGCCAGATTTTTTCATTAGAGAATCACAGGTTTACAGAAAAGTCATGCATAAAATATAGAGCTCCCACATACCACATCTTGCATTAGTATAGTGCAGTTGTTATAACTGAAGAAAGAACATGGTTATAATTGTATTATTCATTATAGTTTGTGTTTTACATTAGGATGCACTGGTTTTTATTGTGTTATTTTCAACTAGACAACTTTTACTAAATGAGAACATTTTAATATAGGATCCACCACTTAGTAACTGTGTGACCTAGGACAGATTCCTAAACATGGCTTAACATATCTATGCCTCAGCGTCCTCATCGGTAAAAAAAAATAGCAACTCCCTCATAGAGTTGCTGTGAGAACTACAGCATTTAGTACATATTAAGCATTTAGGGCATTTATAGGGCCTGTAACATAGTGAATTCTCAGTCAATGTCAGCAAGTACAATGAACCAGGAAATTGAGCATATCAAATGTTCATGAAATCATGACCTATATGGAACTGCCCATGTTAAGCATAATAAGGGAAATATTGGAGGGGAGATGATATCTGTCTTGGGGTATCTTAAAAGTTGAGTGAAGGGGGCACGGGTGGTCAGTGGTAGGATGCTCACCTTCCATGCAGAGACCCAAGTTCTTTCCCAGACCATGCACCCCCCCCAAAAAGAAAAAGTTAAGTGGACAAGGCTTTAAATGCAATGTGCGTATCAGAGAAGAAAAACAGGACCAACAGACAAAAATGACTTAAACACATGTTTATGTGTGTATGTGTATATGTTAATAACCCTTCTGTCCCCTTCTCAACCAAAGCCATGCCCCCAAGGGTCTTGGGTAATATAAATGTGGGCAGAAGTCATTTGGCTTGTAGGATTTAAGGAGAGTTTATAGACTGTGCTGTGTGTTGTTGTCTAGACTCCATAGTGTATAAAATGGAATCAGGTTATTTACAAACCCAGCTTCTCAGAGACTAAGGCATTCACAAAGACACCATAAACCCCCAAATACAGTAAATTCTCAAGTCAACTTCCTCCAATTCCATCTGCTCTCAATAAAACAAGATGGCTTCTTATATCCTTACATCCTGATGATGAAAGAGGGGGGTGGAGAATAGAGGAAACAAGGAGCAGCTTTCTTCAGAGCCCTGTTACCCTATTCAATGTTACAAATAGACCATAGGAGGCTGACTCAGCCAAAATTTACCAATCATCAATTCTAAGATTGCATATGCTAACTAAGAGGGGGAGAAAAGAAACGTCTGTACTTCTCAGACCTATTGGCTTCTTACTATGATCATTTAATAGAGTTCAAGCCGCTGCAATGGAGTCCTGGCCGCACTGTAGAATCGCTCGAAGGCCTTAGAAAAACTGCTGTTTTCCAGGTTCCATTCCCTAGGGAGTCTGGACTTTATTGGTCTGGTGTAGTGACCTGGAAACAGTATTTTCAAAGCTCTCCAGTTGATTCTAACGCGTAGTCAAGGTTGAGAACCATCTGGCTTACTCAACAGATGTGTTCTAACACAATTAACCCAGACGGAAATAAAGAAAACCCATTACATAAGTTTGTAGCTATTTAAAGTAAGGGTGTCCTGGAGAACTCAGGAGAAAGATAGCAGATTTGGACTCTTTTACTAAGTTCTCAATAACAGTATAATGGATATCAGGTTTCTGTGTAGCTAGCAATACAAAAAATACACAAGTATAGAAACAAACCTCAGAAAGTTACATCACAGTGTAGCCGCTGAAAAACAGAAAGGGCACTTTCCAGGCTCAGAAGTAAGAATATTAGATGGCTAAAACAAGCTCCCACTTGCAATAAAGCTCAAAACCAAGTTTTGGCCTAAAATAGTAAACTGTCTGAGCACTGAGCTGATGTTTATTTACTGAGTTCTTCCTGTGTGCTAGCACTGCTCTAGGCACACTGCGTGAATTATCTTCCCCCCATTGTACAGATGAGAAAACAGAGGAACAGAAGTTAGGAAATTCCGCAAGGACGTATTGCTGCTAATCGTGGCACCTGTTAGGCGGAACCCCTCCTCCCTTGAAATAACTGACACTCAGCAAACATTCCACAAAACGACCCCACTCGTGACTTCCAGGAGGCCCCTTGCGAAACCAAACCTGCCCCAGCTCACTCGGCAGCCCCTTGACTCCCCCTCTGGCAGCTGCATCCCTGCTACAGCTCCCCATACCCAACATCCGCTGCCCTCCAGCGGTTACAGCACTGCACATCTCCAGCAGTATTTCACTTTTAACCCTGGGCACCATGATAATTAAGTCTGCCACAACCATTTGAAATGAGTGGACATAAGTCCCCAAAGAAAAGAGTTTTCAATTCCCAATTTAGCTCCCTACTTCCAAAACCAACCAGTGGAAACCTGCCAGCTTCTGGCTCCCAAGCTAGACAAAGAAAACCCACTGCCTCCCTTTCCCTGCCAACTCCCAGGTAAGCTGAACTACTCTGGGCTGAGCCCGCCTGACCACTGGTGCCCTGTAAACCCCATAACAGGAATCTGTGTGTGTGTGTGTGTGTGTGTGTGTGTGTGTGTGTGTGTGTGTGTGTGTGTGTGTGTGTGTGTGTGTTAGCTCCATCGAACCTTGCAGAACTAGGCTTTCCTCTCTGTTCTAGTTTGCTAGCTGCCAGAATGCAACACATCAGAGACAGATTGGCTTTTAATAAAAGGGGATTTATTTTGTTGGTTCTTCAGAGGAAAGGCAGCTAACTTTCCACTGAGGTTCTTTCTTATGTGGAAGGCACAGGATGGTCTCTGCTGGCCTTCTCTCCAAGCCCCTGGGTTCCAACAACTTTCCCCAGGTGACTTCTTTCTGCATCTCCAAAGGCCTGGGCTGAGCTATGAGTGCTGAGGTAAGGAATGCCGAGCTGCTAGGCTGTGCTACCTTGCATTCTCTCCTTAAAGCACCAGCCAATTAAGTCAAACGTCACTCATTGCAGCAGACACGCCTCCTAGCTGACTGCAGATGTGATCAGCAACAGATGAGGTTCACGTACCGTTGGCTTGTGTCCGCAGCAACAAGACTAGGTATGCTCACCTGGCCAAGTTGACAACTGAATCTAACTAACACACTCTCTGACAGTGCACCTGGAAAGCCTGCACTCAAAACACAACCTCCACACCTTCCTGCTTTTCAATACATGGTAGCATGTATTCATGTGAAAATGCCTACAGGCTCGCCATGAAGGAAGTGTTCTTCTGAAAACAGAAATTGTTTGGGGTCTTACCAAACATAAGATTTTTGATGTATTGGGATGTTTTCTTTTTAATTCTTATTTTAAGGGCTTAAGCAATTTCTAACAAAAATAAATTAGTTAATATTTGATTGCCACCACCGGGAATAAATTCTTGTTAACTTATGTAACTAGATAGGTTTATGGAAGTATATGGATGAAACAACTCACAGAATGGGAGGGAAACCTGAAAAACCACATCTTGAGAAGTGCAGGGACTAAGATATTTTTGGTAATTGATGGAACAGGGACAATGAAAAGTCTTTTCAGGGCTCCATAACTGAAATAAATCAGATCTAACCATTTCCTCTTTTTGTGTCAAGTTATTAAAATTCAAATTTGAGTAACAGTCTGATTGGTTTGGTTTGGTTCCCATGCCTGTTGTTGACCAGGTGAGGCTGGGCACCACGGTAATTAAGTCTGCCACAACCATTTGAAATAAGTGGAAATACTTCCCCAAAGAAAATCAATGTACTATCACAGAAAAAAAAAATTAAAGAATTACAAAAGCAAGCAATAACAACATCTGGCCCAAAAGTTCCTACTGCTACTGAAATAAGGCAATGCAATGGGCTCTGAAAACCCTTATGAATCTTCTTGCTGGTCAAAAACTACCTTGAAAAGGACACATGTGGGAGGCGGGCAAAGTGTAGTTCATTTTCAAGATTGCTACGAGGGTAGTCAGCATGCATCAGTAAGCTTATTCATCCTCCCCAAGCCCTATCTTCTTACCACCCTACATGATATTTTCCAAACAAAAGAAGTCTGTTCTTAGACATGTGACACACATTAAGTACTGGCTAACTGTTAATGATTTTTATTATATTTTATTTGTATTAAAGTCTTAGTCATTCAGTCGCATGAGTGTTGCTGGTTAACCCGAAAGCTTCCATTGTTGAAATCAATTTAACATGAGGTCCAAAAAAGCAATTCATTAATTAACTAAGTTAAAATTTGAGACCTGTCTTTCTGTCCTACACCAACGCCCCTCTGGAGACTAAATCCCACTCTTTGAGCCAAATAGGATAGGAATTTGTCCCCACCTTTGTGATTAGGCTTAAGATTTCTGTCACCAATATCCCAATACTGACTACAGTCCTTTCCTCATCTTTTCTTATTAAAGAGCCTTCTGTTACCCATAAGATGAAGGCCAAATATCTTGACATAGCCTAATTTTCGAGCTGCATGCCTCACCATCACCTCAGAGACTCATATTTTATTTCAACCACACCAAACTATTAATTTTATTCACAAGGCAGGTGTTTTTCCAAGTCTGAGTGGCTCAGTGCAGGTTTTCTCCTCCTTCTTAAATTTCCCATCCCCTAAACTTCCATTTATTGAATTAAATTCAGTTCAAATGTCGATCAATCCTTTCAGAAGGAGCCCCACACTTCTTTACGGTTCCAGTAGCCTATGCACTGAAACTAGCTTTTCTGCATAACCCGAAGACATAGCATATCTAACAGCTACCAGGACAGCCATTCTCAGGACCCCAGCCAGCCTAACCTGGCATAACTTGTTTTTATTCCTATTAAAATATTTTTACAGTATAATAACTACATATTTATTTATATCTTTAACTCATATTACACTGAGTGATCCTTATGGGAAGTGCCTTTGGTAATTATCTGTCACCATCAGTTCAATAAACATCTATTGAGCACCTAATAATCTGAACAATTAAGCCAAGTGTTAGAGATTCAGGGACTTGAGGGAGAAACAGACAAGTAAACAGGCCATTATGACACGGTGTGGTAAGTGCAATGATAGGGAAATTCAGGTTACTATGGGAACACATGAGGAGAGCTAAGGCATGGGTCAACAAGGACTTCCCCCCACAATAAAACAGTAAAAGTTATCCAAGCAAAAGCACCTGTGGGAAAAATAACAAACTCTGCTTTGAACATTTTTAACTTAAGCTGTATGAGGACATCCAATGAAAATTATCTAGTACACAATTGGAGAGAAGGTTCTGGATCTCAGGACACAAAGATTTGGAACCTCTACTTACAAATGGGAAGTTAAATCATGGGAGGAAGTGAATAATACTTTAATATAAATAAAATAGAATAAATATCTTTAACAATCATCCAGTACTTAGTGTGTATCATGTACTGTCTAAGCACAATTCAAGCATTATCTCATTTAATCACAGCCATATTATAAGGAGGGAACTATTTTTATCCACATTCTGAAGAAGAGGAGGTAGAGAATCTAAGATGTCATATTGAATTTGCCTCAAATAATTCCTGATAATGGACCTACCAAAACCCAAAACCTGCATGACTCCGAAATTTAAAACTTATCTACCAGGTCAAGTTGTCTCTCCTTCCAAAAGAATATAAGAGTAGATATTATCACCTTGGGAAAGTGGGCTGAGTAAAGAGAGAGGAACCTGAGAATAATCCTAAGGAAAACTAACATGCAAGGAAGGCAGAAATAAAGGGTTGCCTAAAAGACAAAGTGAAATAGGAGAAAACAAAGAGGTAGGCTGAAACCAGGAGAGTTTGGGTTGTAGAAGCTAATAAAATAGGACACAGAACAATGTCTAGCACAGAAGTAGCCATTCATAAATGTTTAATGACTGAATGAATGACTATAATTGTGAAACAAGACTTCCTGTATTTCTTCTTTCAAGAAAGCTTAGGGGTCATTGATAACCTCTCTCTTTAGGAATATTTAAGACTATTCTACGTAAAATGTTAAATATAATATGAAAATCATTTCAATGATGTTCTAGTTTGCTAGCTGCTGGAATGCAACACACCAGAGACGGATTGGCTTTTAATAAAAGGGGATTTATTTTGTTGGTTCTTCTGAGGAAAGGCAGCTAACTTTCCACTGAGGTTCTTTCTTACCTGGAAGGCACAGGATGGTCTCTGCTGGTCTTCTCTCCAGGCCCCTGGGTTCCAACAACTTTCTCCAGGGTGACTTCCTTCTGCATCTCCAAAGGCCTGGGCTGAGCTGCCAGTGCTGAGATGAGGAATGCCGAGCTGCTAGGCTGTGCTACCTTGCGATCTCTCATTTAAGCACCAGCCAATTAAGTCAAACGTCACTCATTGCAGCAGACACGCCTCCTAGCCGACTGCAGATGTAATTGGCAACAGATGCGGTTCACGTATCGTTGGCTTATGTCCGCAGAAACAAGATTAGGTATGCTCACCTGGCCAAGTTGACAACTGAATCTAACTAACACAAATGACATTTTTCACTTATGTTGTAATAGATTCAACCTGAGACCTGCATTTTAAATTGTGTGGCTTTATTATGATTAATTCTAACTGCAGAAATACAAGATAATTTGATGATTTGATACTTACTCATATTTTCTTCTTCCTAGAAAACTGCCTACAAGTGGAGATAGCTAATTCATGGAAATCTCCCACACAGCCCATAAAGCTGACTGCCTGTGTCTAGATCCTGAGTTTATAACATTAGGGATGGATTTGGATTTGAACACTTCATAAATGCACTACTGTTTTTACTTGACTAACAACAGAGAATGCATTCCTGTACACAAATGCAAATGCTCAAAACAAACAATAAGGAAAGCAAGTTTATAGATTCAGTTACCACTCTCCAGGGAAATAACAAAGAGGGAACTTGTTCATGATGAACTATTGGAGTAATGCTTCCAGATGATGTAAAACAATGTGAGGATCATGTTATTAATTCTTTTATGGGCCTGGATACTTAGGGCTATTTTGTAGACTGTGGGGTATCCTATTCATCACTCTGCTCAGTCAGGGGATGAAGAGGGGGAGAAGAAAGGAAAATAAATGATAGACTATAGAAGTATAAGATTGTTAGAGTTGGTTTGTCAATTCCATAACCAAGGTCAGTCCACCTAATACCCAATTATATTCCACTTAAAAAGAACTTCAATAAATGAAATCTTATCTGAAGTGCCTTCCCATTTAGTAGAATAACCTTAGAAAAGAACAGAAAAGCATAGTAATACTTTCCTAGCCAAAATGAATAATTTTAAAATGTCTCATTTTCAACCACCCATGAAATCACAAATTGTTTCACTGAAATTAGTCCTCTGCAGACGGCACAGTTTGTCTTATTTCTAGCATGCTAATTCACACTGATAAATTTTCGTGTATGAAACTGAATGCAGGAGCACATGAATGTGTGTCCAATAAGCAATCATCTGCGAGGTACCTTGATTCACGGTGATGCATTCACCTCTGTTCTCTCCATTCATAGCCCACACTTTGGTAATCTAGTCTGGTGCCAGGATCTATCGAGCAGTGCTATCAGATGTACTTTCCAATGGTTGAAAGCGTCTCCTTAATCATCTGTTAGAATATCAATTTAGAAATTCAGGCAGGCAAAGGTTTCTAACGGAGTACTACAATAGTGATTTTTTTTTTTAGTTTTTTTCTTTGCATGATACTTGCCCAAAAAACCATGTGGCAGGTTATTCTCATAACTAAATTTTATGAAACAATTGACTAGATTATGATTTTATGGTCTCAGCAAATAATTTAGGGAAGAAAGTTTGTGAGTTTAACATCTTGATTGTAATTTACAGTAGATGCTGCATTTTCAACTCACTACTGCATGTCCCACCCTTTTTGGGATTGATTAATGCCCTGCTTTGCCAAGCATGAAAATTTAAGGACAAAGAAAACTTTTCCCTGGAGTATATGAACAAAGCTACATATAATCATATCCAATACTTTTTTTTTTTTCTGAGAATCCCTCCTCTTACTATCCATTGATGACTCAGTTCACTCCAGTCTGGATTCTGACCCCGCTCTGCCAAAACCAATCTCACAACTAGTATCAATGAACTTCCTACCACTAAATCCTATGGGCACTCGTCCTTCTTCATCCTACTGGAATTATTAGAAATATTTGACACAAGAGACTGTTCCCTCTTCATTGAGACATTCTTTTCTTGCAAGACACAATATTTCCCTGGTTTTCCTCTAACTTCTTGGAGCCATTCTCTGGTCATCTTTGTCAGGAACTCCTCTTCTCCCTAAATCTTGACATCCCTCAAAGCTCCATTCGGGGCTCTGTTCTTCTCAGTCTATATTTTCTCTGAGGTCATTTCATATATTCCTCCTTGATTACAATTTTATACTGGATATCATCAAAATTATATCTATAGCTCAGCCTTGCCCGAGTTACAGACTTATACTGACAACCAGATATCTTCACTTGAACATCATAGACATCTCAAATTCAATATAGCCAAAGCTGAAATAATAATCAATACTCCACCCACCCTGACACTCTACTCTGCCTTGCTAAATCTTCAGTCTTTCTTATTAGTAAATGACACCACTTTCCAACCAATTGTCCAAACCAGAGACCTCAGAAGCAAACTGACCTCACCTTCCCCTCATCTTCCAACTGTAATCAATCCCCAATTTGTGTTTATTTTAGTTACTAACTATATTTAGATTATGAACCCTTTCTCTAACCCAACTACACCCGTTCACCATCAGGTCCATGTGTTTAACTATCAGACTCATGAGTACTTTTCCTCAGGAATTATTATTTTTGCATTGAAAAAGACTATACTTCAAATAAAACCTGTATTACATTATTTCTATGCTTGAAACCTTTCGATTGTTTCCAAATTCCCTATTGATCAAATTTTAAATCCTTAACCAAGACACAATTGGTGGCTCACCCAACAACTGTTCTCCCTTTCTTCTAGTCTGATAACACCCCAATTTTGAACTGTTTTCAAGCATTCAAGGAAATTCTGACTTGGCTTGAACCCACATTCTAATCTGTCTACCAATTTATCTCCCTCTCCCCATTACAGACTAACTATTGTAAAGATATATATATATATATACATGTATATATAGATATACATATACACACACATACATATCTATATATACATGTATATATAGATATACATTATCTCCATTTACTACTTCCCACCCATTCTTATAATGACTCCACTTATAGTAGCCACATTTCCCTAATCAGTGACCAGTATAAAAAACCAATAAGGCTGTGACACATTATGGGCAATGAAATTAAAGGAAAAAAATTATGGGGTACATGTTATGGGAATAAGTTCTTCTTTCCTAAAGTGAGAAATGAATAGAAAATATTGTTTGCTTGTCTGCATATCAGTGTGTTGGGATGTGAGGTCTGAAGTGACATAGCATCTTGCATCTTACATTCAAGAGGGGAATTATTGAAAGTCTGGGAATATCATTCAAAATTAAAGAGCAAGAGAGAAAGAATCTATCTGATAAAATGAGTTTCTACATTAAACAACCTTGAAGCTGTCCTACTTTAAGACTTTCTGTTATATAATCCTGAAAATAAAAATCCCTTTATTTTTTAAACCATTTGAGGCAAGTATTTTACTTCGTTGGCTGCTCAAGCAAATGCCATACAGTGGGTCAGCTTAAAACATAGGGATGTATTCCCTCACGGCTTTGAGGTTAGGAAAAGTCCAAATCAAGGCATCATCAAAGTACTGCCTTCTCCTCTCATACTCTGAGTTTTGGGACTGCCTACTGGTGATCCAGGGTCCTTAGCTTGTCGCATGGCAAAGTACACAGCACCTCTCCAGTTCTCTCCCTTCTCTTCTGGGTTCCTTTGATGTTCAGTTTTTCTGGGGAACTACAATCGCAACCCACCAAAGCAAGGTTTTATGATATGCTTCCTCAAAGTCTCACACATCTTAACTGCTCAAAGGTCTGTGGGGATCTGTCCCTGACTCCGTCTGCCCTGTCCCCTCTCTTTAGATTGCAGCTGTATTGGCCCACTTGCAGCTCTTTACACACTGTGCTTTCCTCCAGCTCAGGGTGCTCCATATGTGGTACCTGTTCCTGGTACTCTCTTTTCCTTGGATTATTGCCAGCTCAAGGCTCAGTCACCTCGTGGGCCCTCTGGTATGTGTTCTATATCATGACATTTATCCTTACAATATGCAACATACCTCTAATTATATGTTCAAGGTCATCAATTCCCACCTCATTGTCAGATTTATAAGGGCAGAAGCTGGGTCTCTTGTATTCACAGTTTAATTCCCCAAACTAAACATAATTCATTACACATAGTAGGTGATCAATAAATCATTTTAAGTGAATTAATAAAAACTAAAATCACAAAGCAATAGAGGAGTTTAAAAATGTGTTATTTCTACATGTGCCTGATTTAATTCTATAGCCTAAATGCTGAGAAAGTTGGAATTTCCAAGCGTATCCTGCCCCTGTTAAGAAGGCCAGCCCAGACAGAAGGGTGACAGACAGCATAAAACCATTGGATGTGAATAGCATCCCTTAACCTAGAGTCCAAGTTAAGGAAAATTAGACTTAAGCAGAAATAAAGGGGAAGGGAAGGTAGGTAAGTGCAGCTCCAATAGGAAAGGGGAACTCAGACAGAAGCTGTGCATTCATCCGAAGTGCCGTCTTGTTGGAAGACAGGCTGTAGTGTACTCACATGTCCGTGTGAGATTCAGACACACGAAAAACACAAAAAAACACTGGATCATAAGGGGCCCTGAGTTATAATGGCCTCTATACCAGCCAAAGCTGCAGGAGAATAAACTTAAACTGAGCACATGACAAGACAAATCACTTTCTCTTCAACTCCATTTTCCTAAACAGTATGATCTGCACAAGAATAGATAATACGTCTAGTAACAGTCTTGGTTTGGATGCTACAGCCCACCCAGGAAGCCCCAGCTCTCCCTAACTTTGGTTTTTTTGAGTACCAATAAGTCCCCTGTATTAGTTTGTTCAATGCTGTTGCAATGCAAGATACCTTAAATGGAATAGCTTTTAAAAAGTGGATTTATTAAGTGAAAAATTTATTGTTCTAAGGCCATAAAATCTCCAAACTAAGGCATCCAGAAAAAGATACTTTGACTCAAGAAAGGCCACTGTCTGTCACATGGGAAGGCATGTGGCTGGCATCTGCTGGTTCTTGTTCCTGGTTCTGTTGCCTCTAGCTTCTGATGTCAGTGGTTTCCTCTCTAAGCATCTGTGGCCTTCACTTAGCTCCTCTGGGACACAGCTCTGGTTCTTGCTTGCTTAGCGTCTCATGTCAAGGCACATGGGAACATCTGCTGGGCTCTGAATCTCCAAAAACCCACGTCTAAGCATCTGCTCCCTCTGTCAGCACTCCAAGCATTTCCAAATATCTGTCTCTCTTTCAGCTCTAAGCTTTCTTCAAAGTGTTTCATCTTTTAAAGGACTATAGTGAACTATCAGAACCCACCTTGAATTGGCAGAATCATATCTCCATCTAAGAAAATGTCACACCCACAAATGAATGGGTCAATCTCCATGGAAACAATCTAATCAAATGTCCCAACCTACAATATTGAATCATGATGAGAGAATATGGCTTTTTGGGGTACACAACCATTTCATTCCCACACATTCCACATCCTGGACCCAAAAAAGACAAGTTCTTTCCATACACAAGATGCACTCATTCCATTACAATGTCACAAAGACGTTAACCATTTCATTAACAATAGTAATACAATACCAAGTCAAAAACAGTACAAAATCTCATCAAAGTCAGTTATGGGCATGGTCTGTCCTAAGCAAAAATTCTCTTCTGGCTGTGGACCTGTGAAACTCAGAACAAGTTATCTGCTTCCAATACACAAAGGAAGAACAGTCATAGAATACACGCTCCCATTGTCATAGGGAGAAGTTGAAAGGTAAACTGGGGTCATTGGACCAAAACAGTTCTGGAAACTTACAGGGCAAACTCCAATAGATTTCAAAATTTGAGAGTCATTTATCATCCTTGGAGCTTTAGGAAGCACAGTCCCACCTTTTCCAAGGGTTTATGCAGCAGCCTTTCTCTGCAAACAGTGGGGATCATTGGGGGTGTCCCAACTCTTTCTTGGTTCCACTCTTTCCAAGCATCTCCAGATGGCACACACTCAACTCCCACCCCCCAATCCCCAGGGAATTTACTCTACCTACTCTGAGGTTGAAGGTGGCAAAATTCTTCCTGTCCACCAAAGCAGGAGGCCTGCCCACTGTTTTCAGGTCAAACTTACCCTCTCCACTTGTAAGGGGGTCCACTCTTCCGGCCCAAGATTTCCTGGCTCCAGACTTTAACATCCATGGTTCTGCTCTGAAGTAGTTTTTCCTTCAATTTTTCCCTTTTCTGTCCCTTTTAGTCCAAATTGGCAGTGGTTCTGTTTATACAAGTCTCACAAGAAACTTGTTAGTTTTCCATGCAGTATACAGGGCGCAGACCATCAGATAATAGGACCTCCTATAAATCCTTTCTGGATAACTCCATTTCCAATTCTGGCTTTTTTCTGAGATGGCTGACTGGATCCCACATTTGGTTACATCCTCACATGGGGCCTTGTTCTCTGGGGTCTCAGCTTCTGGAAGCCTGGGATTTTCCAGACCATCAATAGCTGGTTTCTTTGCACCCTAGAATTCAGTTCTCAGTTCATCTCTTTATACTTGCATTTTATTATGACCTGAAAGGATAAACCAGGTTGCATTTGCCACATTTAGTTTGGAAATTTCCTCAGCTAAGTATGCCATGTTGTCACCATTAAATTCTAACTTTCAGCAACAGCAGTATAAAACTTTGCCAAATTCTCTGCCACTTGAAAACAAGGGTTGCCTTCCTTCTTGTTTGCAATGACACATTCATCATTTCTATCTAAAGCCTCATCAAAGGTATCAGAGTCCATGTTTCTATCAACAGTCTATTCAAAGCTATCCAGGCCTTCTCTATCACGCTCTTCATAACCCTTCTAAAATCTTCCCCTTATTCATTTAAAAAGCCATTCCAACATGTTTGGTATATCCAAATCACAGCACCCTACTGCTCTGGTACCAAAATCTGTTTTAGTTTGCTAAATGCTGCCAAAATGCAATATACCAGAAATGAAATAGCTTCTAAAAAGTGAATTTATTAAGTGATAAGTTTACAGCTCTAATGCCATAAAAATGCCCAAACAAAGGCATCCAGAAGAAGATTCCTTGACTCAAGAAAGGCCGATGTCTTTCACATGGGAAGGCACATGGCTGGCATCTGTTGGTTCTTGTTCCTGGTTCCATTGCTTCCAGCTTCTGATGCCAGTGGTTTCCTCTCTAAGCATCTGTGGCCTTCACTTAGCTCCTCTGGAACACAACTCTGGGTTCAGGCTTGCTTAGCTTCTCATGGGAAGGCACATGGCGATGTCTGCTGGGCTCTGCATCTCCAAAAGCCCATGTCTAGGCATCTGTTCTCTCTGTCGGCACTCCAAGCATTTCCAAATATCTGCATCCCTTTCAGCACTAAGCTTTCTTCAATATGTTTCCTCTTTAAAAGGACTGCAGTAAACAGACTCACCTTGAATGGGTGGAATCAAATCTCCATATAATCAAAAGTCACACCCACAATTGGGCATGCCACATCTTCATGTAAGTAATCTAATGAAAAGGACACACCCACAATTGAGTGGGTCAATCTCCATGGAAACAATCTAATCAAAGGCCCCACCCTACAATACTGAATCAGGATTAGAAAGCATGGCTTCTCTGGGGTACACAACAGTTTCAACCCGCACACCCCCCCTTTGCCTTTTTTGTGCCCCTTATAGTATATATTGTAATTATTTATTTACTTTTATTTGCCCTCATTTGTCCAAGGTATGGATTAAATTTTACAAGATTTATTACTTCCAACAACTTGCACATTGTAGGATCCATAGTGAGAATTAAGAAAATGTCTGAATTAACATTACTTAGCTGATTATGTCAGTACTGCCAGCCAAAGGAAACTTATGCTGAAAGATGTTTTGCTGTGAAAAGATGACACAAAATAAAGCAAAACAAACAAAGAAAACACCCCTCTCTTTCTACATAAATAGGCTTAGAGTAAAATTAAAACTGCAGCTTTCCTCCTTGAAAAAGGTGGTCCCAGATGTATCTTCATTACTCAGAACTTTTGCAAACACTAACTTTCAAGAGATCAATTTGAAAGTGGTTTGTAAAAATCTACTTTGTTTATGATAAAAGTACCAGGTTCTCACTAAAAATATTGTGTCATATTTTCTGGATATAAAAGTCTTAACCACACACACACACACACACACACAAACATCTGGATGAAATCACAGTAGATAATCTGTACAACCTTTGGGTAAGTAAAGATTTCTTAGGACACAAAAAGCACTAACCTTAAACGAAAATAACAAATTGAACTTCACCAAAAGTAGAGCTCAACTCTTCAAGACACTGTTAATGAAATAAAAAGGCAAGCCACAGATAAAGAGAAAATATTCGTGAAATATATAGCTAAAAATAGTACTTGAACAGTCCTTTCAACTCAATAATAAAAAGACAAGCTAATTTTTAAAAAAATGGACAAAATATTTGAACAGACATTCCCAAAAGAAGATAAATGGATATTCAATAAGCATATGGAAACAGGCCTAACACCTTACTTCAGCATAGAAATAAAATTAAAAATTCTAAGATAGTACCAGTAAAAGACTTTAAAAACAGTTAAAAATTTACAGTCTGACCATACCAAGTATTGGCAATGATTTGGAATGACTGAAACTCTCATACATTGCTAAAAGTGGTGCAAAATATTACAACCACTTTAGAAAAAAAATTGTTTCTTGTAGTATCAAACATACCTCTACCCTATAACTCAGCAAGTCTAGTCCAAGATAAATAAAGCATATGCCTACAAAAAATTATGCATTAGTGCAGCATTATTTAATAGTAAAAAGCTGGAAATAACATACATATCCATCATAAGATGAATGGAAAAACAAATTGCAGAATATTTATTCAGTGTAATCAGCAATGAAAAGGAACGAACAACTACAACATGGATGTATCTAAAAATCAACATGCAGATTTTAAGAACTATACTGTTTAATCATGATGATAAAGTCTAAAAAATAAAATTAATTGGGAAATAAGATCAGCGGTTGCCTAGCACCAAAGATGGGATGGAATAGATATGCCACAAAAGGCTTAGACAACTTTACAGGGTGCAATGGCACAAGTGAACATATTTCACAAAACACATCAGAATGAACTCTTTACTTTATACCTCAATCAGATTGATTGTATAATACCATATTCTCAAAAAAAATAGTATAATGTTTTAAGGCATTTCTGATTTTTAATAACTCTCACTATAACCTTTAAATATCACAAAACTATAAAATGTAAAAATATTATCCTGTCTCATGAAATACCACTTTTAATTGCTTCGTATATCTTATTCTTAAACTTGTATAAATATGTATTATGTATTATAATTATATATTTTCCAAACATGGGACAAATTACACATATCCTAATTTTCCTCGTGTTTTCTTTTAAACCACTAATGTTTGTGACATTCGATGTCAGTGTATATAGATATACTGCATTATTTTCTAATGATGCTATCTAATTTTCTAACAAATACCATACTAGTGGTATCTTATAGATGTAATTTATCTTATAGATGTACCTTAATATAGTTTACCAACCTCCATCGATAGACAAATTTCAAAATCCACCCCCAGAGATATAAGTTGACAAAATAAAACAAATGTGTCTTCGAATACAAAGGTATCTTCAGTGACCACTTAGTAAAACAGTGCTTTGTGTAATTTACCCGAGGTCAGAACAAATTTTTATCAGCTTTGCATACTCTCACAGCTGATGAAAAAAAATGCTAACAATGGAGCAATTGCATGGTAGAGTGGGGAGTTCTTAAAAGACCTCATGAGTCAGCCAAAAACGGCAGCTCAGGTTGATGAAGAGACATACCCAAGTTTGGACAAATGTTGTTGGCAGAGCCAGAAGCAGTACCCTGGTCTTAGGGTAATGTTTCCTACGTGTTTTCCTTTGGGTAGAATTCACTAACCTGGAAGGGGTTTCAACCCTGGCCTTGGTATCATTACTTCTCTGAACACCTGAGATCACTAATCTTACCTGCATTTGAATAATTCAGAACAAAAAGAAAATCTGTGTGCAAAAGCATAGAGGCAATACCGTGTTTGTCTTCCAAGAATGTTGCTTTATGCTTCACAATTTAACACACTGCAACAGCATGATGCATCTAATGATTTTTAAAACAGCTTTCTGCTGACAGCATAAACAGAAACAAGTTTATTTTCAGTGAGCAGCTGCTGTGTTTTCATCAAGGATCATCTCTTACTGAAATAATGCTGCAAGCTGGCACTGCCAAGAGTGGGTAAACATCTACGAGGCTTGTGGACTGGCAAACAGGACTGCTGTACTCCGGCTGCAATTACCAATAAGCCAAACAGCCCATCTCCAATTTTATGAGAATGAAAAGTTAAACCAGTCTGCACAGGAGTTACAGAAATGGTTTGCACAGATTGTCTTATTTTAATGAATGGATCAACTGCAGATGTCAGTTCTTTTCCTCCATGTAAGTGTGATAAATACATTTTTTTCATTTTCAGGGTTTTTTTTAAATTAATTAATTCTGTTTTTAATTTTTTTCCTCATTTGCCTTTAGCAGGCAGTCCTTACAAGAAAAAGTGAAAGTTCAAGAGGTTTATTCACACAAACATTTCTTTGTATCCTCCTTAACAATTTATTCCTAAATATTTGCCTTCTCTCAACAAAGATTTCTGTGCCCTAAATTTGGTTTGAAAGGGGGAAAAAAGTACCTGGGAAATGACTATTGGTCATTTTTTAAAATTATTACATGTTTTTAAACTCACAGAAGAGTTGGAAAAATGCAGAAACTTCTGATGTGCCCCTCACTCAGCATCACCCGATATTAAATCATGCATCGTCAGAGAGCCTTTATCCAAACAAAGCAGTAAAGGCTTTCTGGCCTTTAAAAACTGCAATTAATATGCTTTAAGAATTTTCTTAAGTAATAAACACTCAGTACAAACACAACAACTTAAAAGATAGAACTTTAGGTCCACTGAAGGTGAAGGAGAATCTAAATCACTTCCCTGACACTGTTTTAGGATCTAATTAGTAGAGAACAGAAACAGAGATCCCGGGGGTAGGTATGTTATTAAACGCACACGCACACAACCAGAAGCCCCAGTGAAGTTGGACTCATAGGCAAGGACCGGACCTGGGGACAATGTGAGCTTTCCTACTTCCAGCCTCTGAGTTAAAGAAATGCAAGCTGCTGCTGTCCTTTCCCAGGTTCTCCGAGTCAGGTGGAAGGACTGTGTAAACCACTCCCTCCTCCAGAATCAGAGTGACTTAAAGAAAGCCGGGCTCCACCACAGAGCCTCCGGCTCCTCCCTGATTTAGAGGATCAAGTAAGGGGCAGAGAAAATGAAAGCGTCCTCTCCAGATGACACTTCCGTGCGAGTAGGAAGCCTTGTTGAGATTTGCATCCTTCATGGGCAAAGCGAGGTGCAATGAGAGAGGAGAACGGTTCCTTCCTACAAAATCACTCATTTATCCCTTCAAATCTACATGCAAGGAAGGACTCAAGGAAGATTCAGACGCAGATCTTAATCTCCAGAAGCTACGGTATAGGATGGTGGAAAACAATCATAAGAGGAGCTAGAAGTCACAGGACAGGGAAAGATCGAGTCTAAAGAGATTTCTGAGATGGGAGAGATTATTTCCGGCCAAGTAGATCTCAGGTGTGTTCTTGGTGAAGCGGCATTTCTCTTAGGACTGGCAGGATAACTGAGACCTGGACACCTAGCAGCAGAGCAGAAGGAGGCATTTTAACTTGAAATACATCAATAAAAAGGAAAGTGAGAGACAAGGCAAAAAGTTAAGTGGAGATGGAGTTACGAGAATGTCCACCCTATGAAAATTTGGGGACAGATGAAAGAAATCAAGGGTGTTAGCAATTTTTCAGTGTTGCGAATTTACTATCATGTCATTAGAGGAACTACACCTTTTATGAATCATTAAAAAGTTAATAATTAAAATAAAGTCACCAAGCCTCCAACCCTCAGTAAGCTGTTGCATGCCTCCATTAAATTAGATACTGAACACTTTCTTGGCCTAATCCCAAGTAATTATAATTCTGCTCTCACCCGCTTTCTCCTGTGCCCAGCTAACATCTCAGCAGGTGACGAGGTCATGTCCTTAGAGTGCCAATTAATCAGATTGCAGAAACATCACCATTTTCTTTTGCACTTCAAGGCACATTTACTACTGATCTTGAGGAGCGTGGGAATTCGCTAAAATGTTAAATATAATAAATGTAATCAATTATTCATATGCTGTGTTATTAATATTATTTAGCATTTATATGGCACAGATTTTTTTTTGTTAAATAGGATAAGTATGTGAGGGCCAGTCTAAAAAGCAGACAGTTGCTGATAGAGTTCCCAGTACCCCAGTAGCCTAAGATTGTTAAGGGGAATTGCTGATACTGCTGCCCTACAAGGGGCAGCACAGTCTAAATATGTCCCTGCTCTTCTATTTTTCCAGGAATATTTAATGCCTACTTTGACTTGTTGTTTGTAGAAAGGATAGAGGCACCACGTAAATTCAAATACTATAAATTTGATTTTGTTCTCAAAAGGAGTGACCATCTCTCCTTATACGGAATTTCTGGATCCCAAAGGCATCTTGAGCCAAGGCATGCAAATAAATCACGTTCCTCTGACACCCAAATCCTGAGCCACCCCAAACCCTAAGCAATCACTATTCCTGGAGCAGGATCTGCAACCCTGAGAGAAAGAACATCTCACCACCATATAGCATGCTGTTTCATGTTTATTTTTGTTGTTTTCATTTTCCTTCATTTTAGCTATTACTAAAATGAAATTTAAATTATAAAATAATTGGAATATTCAAATAAAGGCAACTCCCATGTCTTCTCTTTACTCAGATTCTATCAGTTGTGCACTATCCTTAAACTCCCAGCTTTGTGAGGCCTCAACTGTGCACCCCTCCCTCCTCCACAAGGTTTGCAGCACTTCCCTCTGTCTCCACTCTTGTACAGCACTTATGTTCTCTACCACTTACTGGATCCCACTACATTTCATACCAGTATTTGTTACTCTAACATATGTACACAACTAGACTGTGGTTTCCTTGAGAACAGATCTGGTAAATGTGTTACTGCTCCTTCCTAAGGTAACCCTTCCTGAAACACTTGAGGCCAGTCTTTCTCCATATTTTCTTTCTGACTTCTGAGAGCCATCGCAGGTGTGCAGACCACTGCAGCACCTATGCGTAACCCAAATCACCAACCCATTCGTATCCGTCAAGTAGTTAGTAAGGCTCATTGAGTACAAATCACCAAGCTATGGATATACAGAAATGATTCATGAGCACGTTCTGTCTTTAAAGGGATTGCTGCTTAAGAGGAAGAATAATTGACGTCCATGAATAATTACAACACAAGTGGAAAAGCTGTACGTGCTCTGAGAGAGTCAGGTTAAGAGGCTGGAGGAATGCACGTGGGCTGAACTTTGAAGAACAGAATGAGCTGAGAACATGAGGGTGTGAAGGAGGCCATTCCACAAAAAAGATGCTGCTTAAACCAATAGGAAAGTGCAAATAATACACAAGGAGCACCACATAGTTCAATTTGAAAGAAGAATATAAGTAATTCTAATTAATATTAATCAATTAATTAATAGACTACACTCCTTTTCTGAAGGCTATTATATCTGACACTTGGGAACTTTGATTTTATTCTGAAAGCAATTATTTGGGAGAGGGGCTTTTAATCAAACATATTATTTTGAAAGATTATGCTGGTATCAAGATGTCAGGTGGAAATGAGAAAAAAAAAGTATGGAAAGCCCAGAGTCTGCATGACAGCTTGACAAGCACAGGAAATGGAATGGAGTGGGAAGATGAGAGAGGCTATAGAGGTGGGATCAGTAGGATTAATTTGAATACAGATGGTTCCAGCATCAGAGCACGTAATTGATGGCCATGGAAGGATTAATATTTTGTATTAACGTAAATGAAGAAGAGGGAATTGTGGACCTAAGACAAGGATGTTTACTTGCAAGCTGAAGAAAAAAGGCCAAAGTAGGAATAAAAATCACCAAAAACGCCCCAAAAATACTGTCAATAAATATAATGCAATATTTAATTAGTAACTTGTATTGTTCAAGGCCTTAAGTATGCATTACCAAATTTCTGTCTTCTTTGCAACCTGATTTTCTCCCATGGTACATGTGGAATATGGTGTTTGGTTGAGCACACCCGTTAGGGAGCTGCTCGTGAAGGATGCAGGGTGCGTGAGGACCATACCTCGGCGCTATTGCTACAGGTACATGACTGGGGGCATCCCCAGTATCTGCAGGTGCAGCATGGCACACATGCACACATGCAGCCTCTGGGCTGATGAATAGGCTGAATGGCCAAATATTTTACTTCCATCACATTGGGCCTATATTTTTTAACAGTCTGATTACCTTAAATCTCTTAATCTCATGTTACTCGGGAGTTTCCAAGAAATCTAAATTCTGGACAATGATGTTATTGTCTCTAAACCATCACTAGAAAAGACCTATGTGGGATTTGAAAATATGGACAGGGTCCTCTAAGTTTCACAGGCCCAAGCATCAGTAATCTTTACCTCTAGGTGCCTGTGTCTCTGCCTCCTCTGAAAACAGGGAAACACGTGGGAGAAGCCACTGCAGCATCAGCTCTTCAGAAGAGAACCTCGTTGCCATCCCCAAAGTCCGTAACACACAAACAGGCATATTTTTCATGAATTTCTTTGCACAAAATGATACCTCTGTTGTATTAGGAAACATATGAAATATTCACCATAATTACTACATTTTATTCCAAAATTAACTAATAATATCTTGATTCATATAGTTGCTTATTAAATATACCCCAAACTAAAGCTCTTTGATTGGTAAGGAGATAGTCTCTCAATCAATACTGAAAAATAGAATATTTTACTATGCTCTAAGTACTTATGGACGGAAACAAAATCAACTCAGCATGAAATTGTGTATTCTTTGCTACTACATATGATGCTGAGGAAAATGATTTGCCTTCTATAATTATTTACTTTTAATAACTTATGAGATCAAGATAAAAATATACAATGAATTTCAAAGCCCATGTGTAAAAGACTTCCCTTATCTACTCAAATGGATCTTCTTTTATTCTAGCATCATTCATAAGGTAATATATTTCTCAGGTTCTCATGTTATGGGGTAACTCAGTTTGCCGGGCTGCTCTGAAAATTACCTCAAACTGGTTTTGGGTTAAACAATAGTAGTAATTGACTCATGGTTTGAGAGACCAAGCGGCGTAAATCAAGACATATTGTCAAAGTCTGTGCTTTGCCTGCTGGTCAGGGGTCAGTTGCATCCTGGTGCTGGCTTGCCAGCAAGCCTGGGTTCTTTGGCTTTCCCTTCACATGGGGGAATCTTCTTTCTTTTCTGGGTTTCCTTGACCTCCAGCTTCTGACCCCTCCCCATCACTTTCTTTTAGTATGTATTAATTTCTTCTACTTATAAAGGACCCCAGTAAGCTGGAAAAAAACCCACCCTCATTGAGCTGGGTCACCCCTTAACTAAAATAACATCTTCAGGAGATCACATTAACAATGGGTTCACAGCAAGGAATGCAGATCAAGAACCAAGAAAACGTCTACATTTGGCAATATCATTCAATTTACCCCTCAGAATGTGGGGCAACTGTGGATGAAATGACAGAAATGACCCAACCAGCTTTCCCAGAACAACACATAAAGCAAAATCATGCAGGAAAAGCAGCAAGGACACCACAAAAAAAATGGAAAGTGTTCTTTTATTTTTAATCAATAAGGGAAACTGACCAAATAAATTCCAAAATAAATGGCTTCCTAAGAATTGAATTCACATCACTTGAAAAGTGAGCATATGTGAATTTATGGCTGATGAAAGGAAATACCTCGACATCTTCAGGCACCTGGAGCTCTTCCCGAGATGCTTCATTCACTCCAGTCTCTCTGTGTGATGCATGTGGAAAGTCATCACGGAAAACAGATGGAGGAGCCGCTCACTTTGAAACAGTGGCACAATTATATTAAAATAAAGCATGATGATCTAGTCATAAGAGGGGGGGAAGTGTAATGCTCATGCTTAAATTGTATAACTGGTTTTTTTGAAGGGCCAGGAAGAGAGGGAATGTGGTGTTCGTGTTTAAAGAATTTTCCTCTACACCTGGACAAGAAAGAAAAGGCTAACTCCAACAATGCCGTACCATTCTTAACACAAGCTAGCACCAGCTTTTCCAAACAGTAGGTAAAGCCATTATGATAACAGTCTATGTGGTCTCTTGACATTCCTCCTTCCCACCTAACTCCATCAAATCAACGGCAGCTTATACTGGTGGCGCAGCTCTGTGGAGTCACGTCTACACAGATGGTTTTGTCTACAAGAAGAAACAAGGTCAGAATGGAGTTGTGTACTGCTTGTGCCTCAGAACAAAGAGGCGATATTTGGGCCACTGAATTATGGTCAGTTTACTACCCAAACACAGGATATTGCTATTTTTTATAATTTCTACTAAACGAACAAACAAACGAAAACTCTACCTAGATTCCCATAACCCAGAAAGTTATACAGCAGCTTGAAGGCAAGCACACCAAATGAAAGAAGAAAGGCCTTGCTGAACTAGGATCACCAGATGTAAAATTGCCGAGCAAGAAGGAAGCATGTAAATTGTTTAAATTTTTCAAGACAGAGTTGTTTTGCTTTGTTTTCTTCTCATGATGAGAACTTTTTTTTGCAAAGCTCGTGGTCACCAGAGGTTGAAAATCCACTAAAAAGCACATTTCAGTACAATTGTTTGTCAAATCTTGCTAGACAGAGCTGTGCTGGTCTTCGGAGGTGTTGATGTCTTTGAGATGAAATGTGCGTTAGCAGTCAGCTCATACTGGTGATTCAGGTTAATTGCATCATTCTGCTGTGATAAGACAATGCAATTAGCACATCTCGCTGTACAGAGATCTCCGGATGGGTACCTAATTAACTCAGGTCACAGGCTCCTAGCTTAGAATGGGGCTTTTGGTCGGCTCCCCAGATGCCTTTGCACAGTGGTCTATATTCTGAAGTGCAAGGAAAATTTTTAAGAAATAAGGCAAATTTAAAAAGGTTAGGAGAAAACTGCAGTATCAATTAGATTCAGAAAATGCTGTGCTGATATATCTCTTGCAATGTATCATGTAACTATTGCTTAAAATTGAGCAGAATGACTATAACATGTGAAAGTTTATTATATTATTTTCCATAAATATTTCCTTCGCTGATTGAAACAAAGCCAATGAAACAAGAGTTGACTATAGACTCAGAAAAGCAGAATGCATGTAAACCATATTTGATGAAGGTATAATTAAAACTGAAAAGATTAGCAGAATATCATAAGCATAAAGAGAGTTTAGCATGTAATTTTAGAAAATATAAAATGCCTTAAAATTTTTGGCAAAGTAGTAGGCTTTGGGTATATAAAGAAATGTGCACTATCATGGAGGTATTATTTAATTCATTTGTTATCCCAAATAATAATGCAGTATAACAAAAATTTCCAAATTACATTTGTCAGTGCCACCCGCTCCAGTGGAAATTTGCCCCCCTCTTTTTAACCAGATAGGATTTTCTTACCACTTTTATAAACGCTTGTCACACTGCAACAAATTGTTAATTTCTAAACCTGTTTCATGCAATGTGAACTTCTTAAAAAGAGAAAAGGTGTCCAAATTCACCTCTTTATCCCCATCACCCATCATATAATCTGTTCCCAATAAATACCTTGTTAAACAAATGAGGACAAAATATATGAATAATCATGTAATAAATTACATTATTCATTATGCCAGCCAGATATTGGTCTTGTGTACTTCTCTCTACATGGATGGAATGCCTGGTTCACCATGACAGAATCAGCCAGCTGGGAAAGCCACCAAGTGGAACTAAACGTAACCACTGAAGTTGCTACAGATGCTGGGAGAGTCACAGCGCCCAAACATGAATGAAGGTAATGCATTGGCATAGGCAATCCTAATATGGGAAATACAGCTAGAAGATATTTTAAAATCTAAACAGGCACAGAGGCTGTGTGGGGATTTAGATGGAGGCTTCTCAGCATAATAGGATATAACCTGGGCAGACTAGACCAGGCAACAGTCTGGTCCTAAAGAGAGCAAGGGGTCGAGCATAAAACCAAGGCAAGATTTCCTAGAGGGAAACAGAGTTATTCATAAGCTAGAGACAAAATGGAGTTGGGTTTCTAAACAAATAACAAGTCCGGTATAGAACACGAAATATCATAAAGGGTTTACTTTGAGCTTGAATGATTTGATTCTAAGCCTTAGTTTTCATTTTTCCTCCCATGGTCAGGTTTGACCACAGAGATAAGGCTGGATTGAATCTGCTAACGGGAGCTGAGCACCTATACCTATCAGTAAAAGGCATGCCAACGTGAAGAATGAGGGAGAGACAGACAAACAGTTACTCCAAAACATCTGTTCCCCATCAGCGCATCTGGCCTATGTTGTGTACGACCTCAGTCATAACTTCCTGAAATGAATTTGGACTCAGATTTGGTCCTGAATGACCCTCCTGGCTTGACAAAACCCACATCCCCGTTATCAGTTGGCAAAACTCCTTCTCCTTCTACTGTCCTATCGCGGAGAAAATGAGATGGGGTGTCTCCCCCATTCTTCCTACTAAGTGCAGGATGAATGGCCAGAAACTGAGAAAACTCACGCTAGCCCATAACCCAAGGTCGCATACTTCTGTCCAGACATCGCATAGACTCTGGGTGCTGCTTATTTGTAGCTCTAATGCACTGGGTGCCTCTTCTCGCAATCATGAAATACATTTGCTCAGGGTGCAAACCAAGGGGAGCAGATCACAGCAACTGCATAGCTTCTGTTTTGGCCATCTAGAAATATCTGGTCTGTGCATCCAGATGGTTTCTAGGGTTCCCAGGAGCCTGGACACGGCCCCCCGGGCAGCAGGTCCAGTGCCGTAAGTGTGATACTTCTTCAAATGGCTCACCAAGAAGGGCCAGAACTGACATGGATCACACAGACGGAAATGGGAAGGAGGATGTGCACAGTTCGGTGAGATGCTGCAGTGATGGAAGCTGGGGAGACTCTTCCTCCCTCGTAGCTGGGATATGTGTTTCCCAGATAATAGCAGAGAATCAAGAAACACGTATGTCAAATATTGACCTTTATACTTTTTTTCTGTATGCTGTATGGTGGGGTTACATTTCATTATCTTACCATGTGAGTATCCCAGTACTCACCATTTGTTGAAGTTTTGTTTGTTTTCTGGGAAGTGCATGGGCCAGGAATTGAACATAGTCTCCCACATGGCTGGTGAGAATTCTACCACCAACCCACCCTCGCACCCCCTAAATATTGACCTTTAAAAAGGCAACTTCACAAAACCACTCAAAACCACATTATTTCAAAACTTTTGAATATAGGCTTGCTTTCATAAACTATATTCAAATGAAGTTACCAAAATATTTTGTTTATGCTCATGATAAAGATGCTTGAAGCATATTTAACAACTTTCTCAGTCTCTTTCTTTAGAATGAGTTGCAAAATAAGCCACATGAATTTAGTTAACATTGCCAGTTCTATTTTTAAATGCCCCTCAAAAAATAGGAATAATTGACCTGGAAAATCACGTTCTATAGATTGGATAAAAGAAATGAGTGGGAATTTCCATTCTCACTAGTCCTACTCTATGTAAATTCTCATAGTTGGAAGACCCAAGATTGAACTGGCATTTTATATTGCAAAATGGTCAGTAGTCAAGGGAAATGTGCTTACCTTTTTAATTTCTATTTTTAATTAAAACTGATGTTTAAATATTGTATTATCTTCAAAACATTTTAAAGCTCAGCCAAAATAATTAATTAAACCACATTAAACAATAATAGCAAAAAAATAATCTACCTTTTAAGGTCAGTTTGGTCAAGGAATTTTATAATTGAGAAATACCTACAAACCATGGGATTTGATGAAGTCACCAGGGCTGGCATGTTTTTTTTCAATATGAAAAATGTTATTACTGCTTCATTAGGACTCTGAAAACATTGTAAGAATTCCATAATTTAAGACTCTCAATAGGTTGAGAATATACAAGTAGAATTTTAGTTTACCGTATTTAGCCAAAAAACAGCCACTTGATTGGGTTCTTGCCCTGAAACTTTTCTAACAATCTAAAACTCTCCGTGGAATGTTACCCATATAGCAATGTTTGATGTGAACATGTGAACAAATGAATGACTGAATAAATAAATGCACTGTAACCTCGTAAAAATTTACTCATGAAATTTTGTTCCTGCTCTCTTGTAGAGGAAACAGAATCTCACTCAACTAGAATCTATTTCATATGGCCATAATGTTCTAAACAATTAAAAAAACATACATATGCACTCAAACTCTGAAAATCATTTCAAAATTTCATCATTTGCAATTGCAAATGATGTAATTTGGGCTTTTAGTAATCATAAATTTATTTGAACTGATTCCATTCCAAATAAAAGGAAGTATTATATTAAACTTCATGAACATGTCTTAAATTAAGAATTCTTGCTAAAATAGGAAAAAAGAAGCTTCTCTCAGTGATATTGGGTAACTAAAAATGATCTTAGTAAAGCACTAACTTCCCAAGTTTTACCTTTCCGAGCTTAGTCCAACCATTTCAGTGATTTGTTTCAGGCCAAAATCAGATGCTACAAAACTGCAGTTACAGAACCAACATCATACTTTCGTTTTTGCTCTCTAATTAAAATCATTTGATGTTTCCTGGGGGGTTGATTTTAGCTAGCATAATCAATAACAATTCTAGAACAGTTAGAAACTCTTTAAAAGCTACATATCCATAATTATGCCTCCCCTAGGCTGGTTCTGAACTAGCTATTTTTCATAATAACAATACATTTATTTGATGAAATTTCCCTTGAAACATTATACATAGTTTCATATTTATAAACTCATTAGTTCTCTAGTCTGCCTTGAATTTTATAAATTTGCCCTAAAAATCAAAATAGATTTCTTTGTTCTGAAATTTTCTTAGGCTTTTGGCCAAAACTAATATAATTCTTACCTAAGATCTAAGTAAAGTTTAAGTATGCTTACACGGAGTATAAGTTATGCATGATTTCCTTTATAAGAAGCAAAAATGTCAGCTTTAATAAGACAGAACTTAAGCAACATTTTCTTTCACTCGCTACTTAATATGTATGAAATGTGAAAAATCTAGATACTAACATTCTTTCACCATATATTTTACCCTAGGATGGATTTAAAAGGAAAATAATGATGTGCCTTAAGGACAGCATACCTCTTCTAGTGAAAATTCATCTATTGTCCAACTCCCACTTGCAACATTGGAGAACCTGACCAGAGGAGGTAAATGCAAAAATCAAAGACCAAATGGGACTTGTAGTGACTGAAAGCCTACGGGGTTACTGGGGAGAGGAGAAAGGAATCCTATTGATATGTTTATATCCACTCAATTGCTTCTCGTAGGCCCCAGACTTCAGGAATGGCCTCCTCCAAATAAAAACTGAAGTCTTTTTGCCCTATTTATCTCCCGATCAGTCTTTCACCCCCTCATTCTCCGTGAAGTGAAAAGATGTTTTAGGAATGTATTGCTGCCAGTTCCTCCTTTATGGCTTCAACCACATACCACCTCATTAGTCACAGTGCTCCAGAGAAACAGAACCAAAAAGATTAGATAGATGGATAGATGGATAGATGGATAGATAGATAGATAGATAGATAGATAGATAGATAGATAGATAGATAGATAGACAGACAGATAGATAGAAAGAGATGGAGATATATATATACATATTGTATTAGCTAGGGTTCTCTAGAGAAACAGAAATAGCAGGAAATATCCATAAGTATAAAATTTATGAAAGTGTCTCCCATAACCATGGGGATGTAGAGTCCAGAGTCTGTAGGGCAGGCCATGAACTGGCAGTTCCAATGAATGTCCTCAAAGAACTCTCAGGAGAGGCTCACTGGCTGAAGCAGGAAGAGTGACTGTCTCGTCTGAATCCTCCTTAAAAACCTTGGGCGATTAGATTAAGTATCATTCATCACAGAAGACACTCCCCTTAGCTGATTAGAAATGCAATCAGCTGTGGATGCAGCCAACATAATCATGATTTAAGCTCATGAAATGTCCTCCTGGCAACAGACAGACCAGCGCTTGCCCATTCAGACAACCAGGCACCAACACCTGGTCAAACTGACACAGGAACCTGACCATAACATGCATAGATGTAAGTATTAAGAGATTTATTATAAGAATTGGCTCATGACTATGGGTTTTGGCAAGTCTTAATTGCGTAGAGCAGAATGCAAGTAAAGAACACTGATTAACGTGCTGATGAATTCCCCAGGAGAAACTGATTGTCTAGAATAGAGATTGAAATTCTCCCTTCTGACTGCTGAAATCATCAATTCTTCCTTTAAGGGTTTCAACTGATTGGGTGAGACTTCTCTCATTGCTGAAGACAAGTTCCTTTGTGACTGTAGAAGCAATCAACTGACTAATGATTTACATCCCTGAAACACCCTCATAGTAACAATCAGGACAGTGCTTGCTCGACCAAACCATAACCAACCCAAGTGGACACATGAACCATCACACCACCAAACAATGTATGCAGGTATGCATGTTCTTAATGTATTTATTTATTCAAATAGTGCCATATCTATTTCTTGCTTTAAGCTAGTTGTAAAGTAAATTTCCATTTTTCCCTGTTGTTTTCTGAATTTGGCTACACAGACCTAATAGAAGTTCTTAACATTTCTATGATGATTTAACAAACCTCCTCAATAGTCTGAAAGTAGAATATATAGATTACTATGAAATATTTCATATTTTTCATGCCTTCAGAAATTAAAATTCAAAAAGACCTTGAAGGAAGATCCATCTCATACTTAGAACATACAGGTTTTTTTGCTTTCTTTATTGTAAAGCTTAAAGAATCTGTTGTAAGCATGACTTCCATTTGACAGAATCCTTAACATAATTTGTACCGAGGAAAGCCCTACAGATATTTGAATCAATTCCTCTCTTGAGAGGGGGAAACTGAGGTCTACTAGTGCTGAAGGACAGCGGGTGCGAGGCTGAGATTTGGACCCGCCCAATCTCTTGATTGACGTTCCTCCCACGCAATGATACTTAGTGATTCAAAAGTATCCGAATGTGGTTTTTCTTAAGGAAGCCTCAAAAATTTTATATTATAAAGATGATCATGTATATAGACTTTTCATATCATATGTCATGTGAAAACTGGATGGATTTTAACCAAATTGTGGCTATTTCGTTTGGGATGACCTGAATTAAAGTGTTGCCTATGTATACCTTTGGAATTCACTTTGGGCAGCCCTGGGACTTAACGAAATCAGTAAACATCCTCCAGAGCAGCTGGCACTGAGTTCTCACGGTAAGTCTTTCAGGAATGGCTTGATGGAAGAGCAATAGGCTTTGGGTGAGGGATATATGCTCTGCTCTCCACCCCCCAAGAAAAAGAGATGAGGCATCAACTATGGGACAGATTCTAAATCGGTAGTGTTCCATTTGAAATGTGCTTCACCTTACCTGGAAATCTTCACAATGTTTACTCCTGGAGAGTAATAGCAAGATTTAATTATTTGATGGTGCCTTATGGCTCTGTGAAGCAGTGCTAAGACGGCCAGCGAGTTATGGATTAAAAATAATTAGTTTATATTTCTGTAATATTTATGCATTTCAAATCACCACCACTTCACATACATTATTTCATTTTATTCTTAAAATAGATATATGGCAAGTCTTTTTTGCAAATGAAAAAGCAAGTCCAGGAAAGTTAAGTCCAAGCTAGGACACACAGCTTTTACTTTATGTTCTTATCAAATGCTTAGCTGGTGTTTACCAAGTGCTAGATTCTATTCTAAACACTTCTCTAATATTAACTCATTCAATCCATATAACAACCCTCAGAGATAGGTACTACATTATTCTCCCCATTTTATAGTTTATACAAATGAGACCAATGTAGTTAAGTAACTTACCTAAGGCCACTTTACTATTTAATGGTGATGTTGGGAATTGAATTTTTGAATCCTAGTTTTTAAAATACAGGCTAAATCAAGGATGATCAGTTGAGAGAATAAATATGAATATTCTATTTAGTATTTAGTTTTGTCAACAGTGTTTGGCATTTCCCTTTAACTTTTATCATTTTGCTTCATGCTTCTTTTCTTTTGGTTTTCTCAATCTAGCCATGCCTACTATTTCAGTGTAAAAATATAAAAATTTTACATATCATGCATGCCATGACATGGAAAACCAGGACATTTTGAGGCTGAGGAAAATAATGGCAGCACTTGAGAGGCCAGATGAATAGAAAGCCTTTTCCTCTGAACTCCGGAACAGTCCTGGTTCTTCCCCTTTGTGTAGCTAGGTTGATCATCGCCTTTCGGAATTTTCGAGATGCCACGGTGCCTCCAAATACTCCATTTCCTCCGTAATACCGGAAGAGTCAGCCATACTACTTGCACTCAGAATAAACCTTTCTATTTTACATTGGATCGATATTGGCCTTACTTGTGGAGAAGAAAAGGGGACCCAAACAAGGAACTAGCAGCCCAGAGCTCTGATGAAATGAAATGCTTCAAGTCCCATTTTCTAAATGCCCATGGGATCAGACCACCAGGTAGTCATCCCTGAACTTTTGTGGTCTGGATTTAAGGATGAAAGAGAACGACAACTTAGACCTCAGTTCAAGGTTGCTTTTGTTTTGGTTTACTGATGAACCAGCAAACAAGCAATGCAAAGTATCTACGGAGGTCATCATGCTTTCCAATGCATCATTTTCAAGCTTCAAGCCAATATCCACCAGAAGTTCAGTTGTCAGAGGAGCCCAAAGGCATATGCTTAGAACTTTTAATATGATGTCATTAAGACTGGAGCCATGCCAGAACTCATGTGTCTACCTAGTGCATATGTGGCAATTTCTCGCTATGCCCCAATTTCACATTTTTCTGCTTTCTTTCTGCGTACGCAGCCCTCTAGCAGGCCCAGCCATAGCCAATCATACCAAGTAGTCTGGTATGACTTAACTTGTGGCTATTTCTCACTTTGTCTCAATAGGAAAAGATGTCTCTAAAATTAAAATAGTTTTCTAACATTTGACTACTTTAAGTATCTTTTAACCAAAAGCGTTCACCCTCTTTTTTTTTCTTTCATGGTATTAACTTTTTTGCAAAAATCAATCATCTCAATGAAATCAGAAAGAAAAATAGATGTTAAAGATTGAGATGGTATAATCTAGGAATGCCTAGAGTGTATAATAATAGAGAAATGTACAATGTGCAAATTTTAAAAATGTTTTGGCATGAGGAAGAACAAAGGATTGTCATTATTGCAGGGTGCTGAAAATAGATAACTAATACTTTAAAATGTTACATTATGTGTGAGACTAAATCAAAAAATATTTGTTACAAAATTTAGATTTTGACTAGAGCATTTCCTAATATAACTCATGTAGATAGTTTGATTGAATGTCATAAGTACTTGGAATCTCAGGTAGCACATGAGATTTTGTTGGTTTGTCCAGAGTGATCCCCCAGTGAATCCCAGAATGATTTGATCAGTGACTGGAAAAGTATTTGCAAGCCCCCTTCGGGGAATGGTGAGAGTGGGGAGAAATTCAGCTTCCCCAAGTTGAATTCTTGATATTCTCACAAGCAGTGTGGACAACCAAAGCTATAGGCTGAGCCCCCAGTCTTGGGGTTTGTTCACATGAAACTTAACCCCACAAAAGATAGGTCAAGTCTACTTAAAATTTAGGCCTAAGAGTCACCCCCAAGAGAGCCTCTTTTGTTGCTCAGATGTGGCCTCTCTCTCCAGCCAATATGATGAGCAGTCTCACCACCCTCCCCCTCTCTGCGTGGGACATGATTCCCAGGGATGTGGACCTTCCTGGCAACGTGGGACAGAGATCCTGGAATGAGCTGAGACTCAGCATCAAGGGACTGAGAAAAACCCTAGAATGAGCTGAGAATTAACATCAAGAGACTGAGAGAACCTTCTCGACCAAAAGGGGGAAGAGTAAAATGAGACAAAGTGTCAATGGCTGAGAGATTCCAGACAGAGTCGAGAGGTTATCCTGGAGATTATTTTTACGCATTAAGTAGATATCACCCTGTTGTTCAAGATGTAGTGGAGAGGCTGGAGGGAACTGCCTGAAAATGTAGAGCTGTGTTCCAGTAGCCATGTTTCTTGATGATGATTGAACAATGATATAGCTTTCACAATGAGACTCTGTGAATGTGAAAACTTTATGTCTGATGCTCCTTTTAGCTACTGTATCAGCAGAAGAGTAGAACATATGGAATAAAAATAAATAATAGGGGGAAAAATGTTAAAATAAATTCAGTTTGAAATAGTGGTAAATGAAAGCGAGGGGTAAGGGGTATGGTACATATAGTTTTATTTTTCTCTATTATCATTTTGTTTCTTTTTCTGTTGTCTTTTTATTTCTTTTTCTAAATCGATGCAAATGTACTAAGAAATGATGAATATGCAACTATGTGATGGTATTAAGAATTACTGATTATATATGTAGAATGGAATGATTTCTAAATGTTTTGTTTGTTAATTTTTTTAATTAATAAAAAAAGTTTTAAAAAAATCAATCATCTTATAGAATGTCCCCATTTTGGATTTACCTGCTTGACTCCTTGTGGTACCATTTAACTTGTTCTTCCATCCCCCATATTTCCAGTCTGTGTCCTCTTTTTCATTACTTATGTGTTACTCGATAAGTATTTACTGTGTGCCTGCCTTGGGCAAGATCCTGTTATAGGTCCTGGTGAGTTTACAAAGATAAATAACAATATCACTCCTTTCTTAAAAGCAATTTAATGATTTCCTTTTACCTTTGGGAAATAATACAAAAATCTTAAGCATTTCAATATATTAATAATATTGCGGTGGATTAGGTATCTCAGAAAAGCATGTTCTTAACCTTACCCCATTCTTGTGGATGTGAGCCCATTGTAACTGAGATCTCTTCTAGATGTGATTTCAGTTAAGGTGTGGCATAAATGCATCAGATTATTCTTTAAACCAGAATACTGGAGTCCTTTATGAATAGACTGAAAGTTAGAGAAAAAGCCAGAGGGACATCTAGGAGCTGGATGTCACTGGAACTCAGAAGCCAGGAGAGGCCACCATGTGCACTGCTGTGTGCCAAAAAAGCCAAACCAAGGGTCACCAGCAGCCAGCCCAAACGCCACAGTCTTCTGGAGAAAGCATCACCTGCATGATAATCTGATTTTGGAATTCTTCTAGCCTTGAAAACGCAATCCAATAAATTCCTGTAGTTTAAGCCACCCCATTGTGTGGTATCAGTGTTTAGCAGCCAAGAAACTAAATACTCTCCATGTCTATACCATAATCTCATCTCACTCTAGAGAATTCACTTCTTGCAACACGTCAGACTCCCTAAAAGGAAGAAAGATGGAAGTCCTGAGCTCCAAATACCCAGTTCCTTATCACAAACTGACAAATTCACAATCACACAAGTCATTCCACCTCATCTGGGAGAAATGAGTAAAAAGGTTGAGCAAGAAACTGAAAGTTTGGAGGAAACCCCTTTTAACAAAAACAACCAAAGAACAAAAAATAAGAAATAAAACTACACACACACACACACACACACACACAGCAGCATACCTTCCCATAATCAATGGTATATTGATGTTATGGTTTGACTTGTGTCCCCCCAAAAGAAGTCTTAACCGCTGGTCCTGTGAATGTGACTTTATTTAGAAATAGTGTCTTTGACGATGTTGTTAGTTAAGAAAGGCCAAAGTAATTAGGGGGATCATAATCCAATATGACTGGTTTCCTTAGAAAAAGGAGAAAATTGGATACAGACAGATGCCATGTGGTGACTGAGGCAGAGATTGAGATGCTCTAAGTCAAGTAACTCCAGGGCCTGCCAGCAACATCAGGAACCAAAAAGCAGAAGAGGTCTCCAGAGAAACAGAACCAATAGATATAAGGAATTGGTTCGTGTAACTGGGGATCTGTCAAGTCTGAAAACCATAGGGCAGGCCAGACACTGTAAATCCTAATAACAGTGGCGTTGGAGTCTTGTGTCCAAATTCCTTAGGCTGGAAACTCAGAAGCAGTAGAGGATGTGGCCTCCAGGCAGAACACTTTCTGATCCCTGGAGCCCTCAGTTCTTGCTCGTAAGACCTCAAACTAATTGGATGAGGCACACCCACATCATTACTTCAGGCCAACTGGTCCTAGGTATTAATTGCATCTATGAAGTACTTCCACAGCAATACTAGACCGGTGCTTCACCAAACACCTGGATACCATAAACCAGCCAAGTTGACACATAAAATTACCCATCACAGACAGATCCTTCTCTACAAGGCTTCAGATGGAGCATGCCCTGCTGACACCTTGGTTTCAGGTTTCCAGCTTCCAGAACTGTGAGACAATACATGTCTGTTGTTTATGCCACCCATAGTATCAGGGCCCTAGGAAACTAAGACAACTATTTTTCTTGATTTATTTTATTTCCCTCTTCTAGATTTAGAATACCCTTGTTCACATGAAGGGAAATTTTACAGGACTGGTTACTGTCCCTATGGAAAAGGGAAGCACATTTATTTCACCTATCTATTAATAAGCTCGTAAGTAGTTTACTATATTTATCGCATCTGAAGATTCTGCTTGGAGCCTACTTGAATAACTTCAGAAAACAGGGCTTCTGCAAAAGAGTGTCTCAGAAATCTTTCCTACAGGCCCAAAGTGACAAATGGCAGGGATTCTCTCCAGCAGTACAGTCCAATAGAACTTTCTATCATAAATGGAAATATTCTATATGTGCACTGTCAAGTAGCCACTAATCATATATTGCTATTGTACACTTGGAATGCAGCTAGTGTGACCAAGGAACTGAACTTTTATTCTTGTTTAATTTTAATGATTATTTTACATTTAAATGGGCGTGTATGCTGGGGCTGCTGGATTGGCCATCCCAGTATTTGCAAAGATTGATCTGATTAATCCTATCTATTCCAATAATGTCCCCTGCCTCCCTCAACTACCCCCATCTCCATCACACAATCTGTGGGGTTTAGTTTTTCCTTGGAATGAGACTGAATTTGGAAAATTCAACATAATGAGGAATGTGTTTGCACCACTGAGAGAGGTTTATGATACCCTGTTACCTGCCTCTTAAAATTCTGCCTGTCGAGTAATCAGGTTTCTCCTAAAATTTTAAACATATATCAGGACTCCATGGGCCATATTTACAAAGAAAGGGAGCTTCATTCTGGTAGACATAACATCAGGAAAGGGCATTCTAAGAGAAGGAATGAGAATAACAAATAGTGGGGTGAACATGGGTGAATGCAGGAAACCATCAGTTTTGTTAGAGCATAGGATATGTCAAAGTTGAAACTGTAATATGGTAAACAGTAAGAAAAGACTAGAAAGTTAATTTTGAACAAGAAACTCAGAAGGTGAGGGTCAGACCAAGGAGTTTGGGCTTAATGGTGCGGACATTGGGAGCTGTTTTTGCCTGAAATTGCCATAAACAGAATTGTGCTCAACAGGGATTGATCTGTACAGAGTATTTGGGATGATTGGATAGTGGCTCAAACAGCTGTATCAGTCTAACTCTTTTCCTCTTGGGAGATAGAGAGTTAAAAGTAAAAGTATGAAAATGCATGTTTTCTTCTTCGATCGCTATTTTGATCACTGTTGCCTGTGGTTATGACACAATTATATAGCTACCATGCCACTCGCCCTAAAATTTATAAAGAGTCACATGCCCTCTTTGGGAGCTATTAACCAGACAGGTTCCAGCTCCATCCCCTTCCCTGGGCCATCACTGATTAATAGCACCACACATCTCTCATTGTTTGAAGATTATTGCTTTTTCTCTGCCCTACGCCAGCACCCTAGCAGTAAGAGAACTTCAAAAGAAGTTCATTTCACCTCCAGCATCTAGCATGAGGCTCACCACACATGTGTCTGATTTGGTAATTACCAAGAATCACCCCTGTGGAAGGTATTCAAGTCTCTGCACATACACTTTCTAGGGCGGGAACCCAGGAGGGCATGATTTTCTGTGTCATGGAGAACACCTTGCAGCAGAAGAAAGAGCTTCTCACCCCAGCCTCAACCACCCAAACTATTCCTGCAACTCTGCTTGGTCCTGGGCCTCACTCGCTCGCTCTCACTTACCCCCTATGCACAGAAGGGGTGTTTTGGTTTGCTAAAGCTGATGGAATGCAATGCACCAGAAATGGATTGGCTTTTAACAACAGAGATTTGTCACTTATAGGTTACAAATCTAAGGCCATGAAAATGTCCAAAGTAATGCATCATCAGGAGGGTACCTTCTCTGCAGAAGGGCTGCGGGCAGAGGCACACCTGTGTCCCATGGGAGGGCAGCTGGCCAGCATCTGCTGGTCCTTCTTTTCTGGGTTTCGTTGCTTTCAACTTCTGGCTTCAGTGGCTTCCTCTCTCAGCCCCCAGGGGCTTTTTCTCTAAACTCTCTGGGCTCTTTCGGTCTTTTCTCCTCTCACAAAGAACCTCAGTACAAGGATGAAGACCCATCTTGAGTGGGCCGGGTCACATCTCAACTGAAATAGCCGAACCCAAAGGTCCCACCCACAGTAGGTCTGCACTTAGGATAATGGATTAAAAGAGGGTGGTCTTTTCTGGGGAGCATAACAGTGTTACACCAGCACAGGGGGTGAAAAAAAAATAGGACTATAAATCCCTGTTTGGTTTGGTTTTGTTTTCTCATACAGTTTTCTATATCCATTGTAAAAACAACTATTAAAAGTAGTATTTTCTGACATCAAGATGTTTTTGATACCTTTATATCTGAAATGATGTCTCAATACCCCAAGCCTGAAACAAACAGTATTGAATATGTCTGGTAATGAAGCTAGCTTTAAATAAGCAGCAAGTAGGAAGCACCAATGCACTCCATGCTGGCAAATGAGTTGCATTTGTCCAGCAAACAGAGACATGAACCATCTCCTTGCTTAAAGCTGCTCATTCTTTGGAACACGATTATCACAACAGAGAAAGCAACAGCCACCGTCATTGTGTTCGCTCACAGAAAACATTACCGAAACCCTAGCTGATGACACATTAACATTGATAAATCTGCAAAATCCCATCTGCAGCTTGTCAATAGTATATGAACCTACATCGAGCTTTGATCAATGGCAGCAAGTAACTATCTTGGAAAAGTCTATTTTGCCTTTTCATTTTTGGGTTCTGCTGTTAAGGTGATTCACTGATTGGATTCTTAGATGCCATGCACAAAGACTGAAGATTATTAGCATACTCTGAATATAAATGAATGCTCTGTGATAGGATTCAATTTCTCTCTGAATTTTAATTTTGAAGATGTTCTCTTTTGTTTTGTTCCTATTAATAATCAGAATCTTAATCATTTTCATGTGCCCATAGAAGTATTGCAGAGTTGTAAAAGAAGCAAATGTAGTTAGAAATAAAAACCATAAAGCTTCTGCACTGTGATCACATAAAAACTGCAATGGACCAGACATAGATCTCTGATGTAAAGCAATCTCATTGCTATTTTAATCCATGCAAAAAGGGACGATGTTGTGAAGGTGCTCTCTAAATACATCTCTTTTCCATCCGTTGTGATGACCTTTCTCAATCAAGTGTAATGAGAACCCCAGTGGAGCTTCTTGCTCAGAGACGTGAACACAAGCAGCAGACATGGCAGCTCTCGCCCAAATCAAAGGGGATATTCAATTTCAGGAAATATTCAAAGACAGAATGAGAAGAGACTGCTATCTGGAGTAAATATTTAAAGAGACATCTATTTTCACCCTCCAGAAAGCAGATATTAAGCCACATCTCAACTTTTTCCACATATCTCTGTCATGATCATTCTGTATGAGTAGAATAACATGAAGTACCAAATATTTTGTCTTTCTAGGCAAGACTGACTTGGCCAGGCAGTGGATGTGACTTCATAAGACCTAAATACTGCAATGAGCAGACAACTTAAAAAACAGTTGCATTTTCCTGACTGCATGCAAGTGGGGGTCCTTTAATTTACCCTCATCCTAAACGATAATGTGTTGACCAAAGTGCAAATAATAGTTTTTTCATCAAAGATTCCTCCAGCGTACATGACCACATAACTGTGTGGGGGACGTATGACAACCTCAAGCTTTTCTTTTAAGTAGAGATAGGTGTCAGTTCTGAGAGATTTCACCAACACTTCTTCAGGAGAAAGGCTGTATCGTAAAAGATGCATACAGTACCCAGAGACAAAAAGATTCTGGAGTATTTAACTTGCCACCCTAAATTTCGCTGGACAATTCTGGGGTGGAGGATCACTCTAGTTATTAAATTTATGTGAAAAATGCCAAAGATAGCCTCACCATCATGTAGTGATGCTAAAAGGGAGATAACCCATCTTTAAAAGCCTAAAAACTTATATGTGGGAACCAGAATAAAGCTGCTTTTGTGGCATACAGTTGTCTTAGACAATAACATTGTATTTATGCGACTGACATAGGCAGAGATGTAGTAATAATTTTCTGATTTTTTCCATGTCACTTTAATGTTTGTTTTCATTTCATCTAAAAGCTATACATTTTTAAATAGTAAAATATTGAAATTTAGGGATTTAATTCCAAAGCATTTAACAGTTCTTTTTGTTTTATTTTTCCCTTCCTAAGAGATCATGATATTTCAATTCTGTGATAACTGACAGTCGGAAAGTGATGATATAAGAATGCTATACTGATTTTTGAAGTGTCCTCTTGCACCTAAAATATGGCACTGTCCTCTTTACTTAGAGTTGGATGAGATCTGGCCTTGTGAGGTGCCGTAAGGAGCTGAACAGGACACGTCCTGGAGGATGGGAGTTTATGGCGAATGGCCCCTCTGTTCTTTCTGCCCGGTCACTTGGTCCTCAGAAATGCATAAGGGATTTCTAACAGAAAGTATAAAGTGCTTTCTCCTTTCTAAGGTTCACACTGCAGACAGACTTCTGAGGTGCATTTGTAAAGAAGTTATTTCGAATCAAACCTTTTAGACAGCTGAACTATTCTGCACTGGAAAACTGTGATCTCTGTATTTTCTCTCTTCACCTTCTTTGGACTGCAGAAAAACCCTGACTGTCTCCCAACATACCCTCTACACAAACATCTAGTGAGAAATCATCGAGATCTGCCATAGCAATTGCTTTTTATGTGGCTCATTTTAGGGCAGCACCTGCTCATGTAGATAAATGGTGGCACATTTGGCCGGCAGCCCAAGAGCGGGGCCTCAGTGCAGGGAGCCAAGCGTGAGCTGGGCGTGCACGCGTAGACACGTCCACCCAGCCTCTGTGATCGGGCCTGAGGGCCCACGCCGGTGGCAGCTGTGAAACCTCCTCCTTGTCTGCTCTTCCTGCCGGCTGTGCAAAAATGTGCATTTATAAACCCAAACCCAGAGTTAACATCCATCTCTGGTCATAAATTAAAATGGGTTCTCTAGTCTATATTCATTGCCTGGCAATTAAAGAGTCTACTTGAATGAACGTGGTCCGTGTAAATAGTCTGAAGTGTGGCAATTCCACAAGTGCACGCATCTAACCGGCTTTGTCTCCCTTCACTTGCTGCCAATCCTACAGCGAAGAGGCTGTTTCTGAGTCTAAAAGCAGCCAGCATAGAGAGCACTGGGCAAAACCGCACGAGCTGTTTCCTGCTAAAATGTACAAACTGTCAGGCCAAAAGTGGAAGAAATCTTACAGTGGGAATTTGGAATCACAATCAACGTTAATGTAAATAAAAATCAATCATATGAGGACCAAATTAGTTCCCAGATAAATGCTATTAGCTCAATGAAAACTAATACTATGAAAACAGTGCAGTTTACGAATCACTTTCATAACGATAAACTAGGACTATAGGCACGTGTATGGAAAACCCTAACATGTATTACCTAAAAAGAGCTGTGGGAAAAACAGCATAACATGAGGAGAAAACAATAATAAAGATTTATAAGTATACAGAAGATTTTGAAGAGATACAAGAATTTATGAAAGTTGGATACTTCTTGGACGGGGAATTACAAACTGGCACCAGGGAAGTGAGAGAGACCTTTTCTCTACACCCTTTTGAATCTATTGCCTTTTATATTTCATGATTTTATTAACAAAAAAAGAAAAGAAGAAGAAGAAACTTTTTTGAATGCTAAGGAACCGTAGGTTTCACTGAAGGTTACTGTGCTGTCCTTGTTGCCAGAAGCTTGGACAGTACGTCTATACGCATTATCTCATTTAATCCTCAAACAATCCTGTGGTATTTGGATCATGAAATCCCCGCTTCCACTGTGAGGGGGACATGGAGTGTAGGCCAGTGCTGTTTCATTGCTGTTTAATCCCCAGACAAGAGCCAGGATTTTCCTTTCAGCATCAGCACACATTCTCGCAGACGTCAGGGACTCCTCCCTCTCTCTGGAGGTGGAGGTTCTGAGATTGAACCAGTGAAACTGGGGGTTGGGGAAAAGAATTTTCCACACAGTTTATTACATAGGAATCTCTGCAAAGTCAAGGAAAGCATCGTTCTGCTGGACCATCACGAGGGGTTTTTCCTTTTATCGCACAGAATCCCAAACCCCTCCCTCAGTTTCCTTGCATGCTGACCTGGCTATGTGGAATGGCAGGCACTGAGCGTCCCCGCAATTCCCTGGAGAAAGCCCCTCTTGGCCACATCCCCCGCCCTTCGTCCGCCCAGCCCTTCCCTCTCCTGCACCTGTGCATCTCCTCCAGCCTCCTCAGGAGCAAAGCTAGGGCTGTCTGGATGGGGCATCAATTCTCTGCCCAGCTTTCTTCAATCTTCCTCCTTTTATTGTTAAGATCCTTTCATTTTGAAATGCATTTCTAATTCTAGAGGCAATGTGTATAACTCTGGCTAACTAGGGAAAGCATCAAACATAAGAAAGTATGAAGAAGAAATTTACAAAAAAATTTTATGTTATCTCCCTACGCGTAGGTGAGGAAATAAGAGAAGTAACTCAATCAAGGAAGTAGTTGCTCATTTGAAATATATGTATGCTCAGAACACATCTATCTAACTCCAGTGTCAGTGCCTGGAACAACGGGCTTTACATTATTTCAGCCACTTTCCAAAACAAGCCAGTAAAAGAATGCGCTTGTTTTCCATTGCTGATATGACAGAATAACACACATTTGGGGGCTTAAAACGACACGCATTTGTGATCTTATAATTCTGGGGATCAGAAGTCTGCAAAGGGGCACAGGGGTCAAAATTAGTGTCAGCAGGGCAGCTCTCCTTTAGGGGGTCTAGGAAACGATCTATTTCCTAGCCTTTTTCAGCTTCTTTATCCACATTCCTTGATTTGTGGCTCCTTCCTCGATCCCCGAAACCAGCAACAACAGGTCCAGTCACTGTCACGTCACCCCATCGTGACACTGCCACCTCTGCTTCCATTGCCCACATCAAGGACCCCTGTGATTACAGGGAGTCCACAGCCCAGGTCAGCTCAATAACACCATTTATGCCAACTGCAGCCTTAATTTACCGTATATTGAGAGTTTCTGGGGGTTAGGAGTGCACGTCTTGGGATCCATTATTCTGTCGACCAAAAATGGGACTGAATCATCCTCCTTGACATGTGAGAAAAGGGAGGCTTAAAGAAGTTGAATAGTGTGTCCAAGTTTAAACACTAAATAAATAGAAAGACTGTACGTGCCTCCCTTCACTCTGCCCAATATCCTCTGTCCCTCGAGGTTAGGGCAGACATGATGGCATCTGTAAAATTGGTGCGTTCGAGTGAGTTTACTACCAGGATTATTTACGAAGGTGTGGGCACATAGAGGAGAACACCAAGGAATCCTGCAGTCCCCAGGGACAAGAAATGACAAGGTTGTGCTACCACCCCGAAGGGGTCAAGAGAGAGAGGAGTTTGGCCAGAACGGGGAGACAGAGAAGGTGAGAGAGACATGGAGAGACAGACTGGCAGGGACGGTGACGTTGTGTTATGGAAAGCAGCTAGCCAGGGGCGACCCTACCGAGAGGGGGCTGGGGAGACAGGGACCCTGTCCTCACCCTCCTCCCTCCCGCAAGCTCCTAGTGCTCACACCATCCGAGGAATCTGGCTACGAGGCGGGGGTCCAGCAGGTCCCCTGATGAGGTCACACGGCTCTGCCTGCCCTGCTGAGAGCTGGGGAAGAAGGCCACGGAGAGGCTCTGGAGGGCAGGAGAGAACACCTGGCAGTGTCTCCACAGTGATCGATTGATTCATTCATTTGCATTTTTATTGCTGATTTCTGGTGTCACCTCAAAATCATGTCTTCAACATTTAATTATCATGGAAGTGGTTAGGATCCGATCAATTTTTAGAATTATAACTTCTTAAAAATTGTGGTAACATACGTATGAAGCACTAAATTAAATGTAATCCTTTGCTTAAAATGGTGCATTACCGATTCGTACAACTATCTTTTCTGTAACTTGTTTTGTGTGTTCTGAAGGGAATAAACATATAGACTTTATTTGAAACAAGATTTTAAAGTAAATATGACCACCTATGCTCATTCCAAAGCTGTCCTGTGCTACCCCCTCTGGCTGAACAAGCTGCATGACATTTTCCCAGGGATAGTGCAATGGAAACACTAAACCATAACCCAGTTATCAAGACATAGTTCTAAAAACATTTTTTCTGTCCAGACACCTTGTGTCAGCCTTGGCAGTTCTATGCCATAAGGATCAACTTGAGATTTCCACACAATGGAGACAGAATTCCTTCATTTAGCTGTGAACTTAAATGTGTCTTTTCAAGTAGTGACTTATCTAACTGAAGATAAACTCTTTTGCTGGTTTCAAACAAAATTGAGCTTGAGCCTTTCCTTAACACAGTGGCTTTAGCGTCTCCATTAACCAAGAAGAATTTGGAACTCAACAGGCTATACACTTACCCATCTTTCAACTTATGTTCAGCCCAATAAAAGATTAGGAGGACAATGCAATTTAGGCCAAAGAATAGAATCCTGAGGTAACTGGGGGATGTCGGATATGATACCTTAGGAATTACAATGTTTTATGAGCAATGGAGGGAGAACTGTTCAGATCGTATATCAATTCAGGGAGACGTTATTTGTACACCTCAAACCAGGCACTGCAAATCTTCTCTAACACTGCTGTGCAGCTCAGCAAGTCACAAAGATTGCTGTCATACACATATGGAGAATTTTTGTCTTATAGTTATATGTTGAAAACATTTTTTCAGGTGATATTGGAGTAAGTAAAATCATCCTGAAAATTACAGTTACGTATAACTGTATAGTAGATGAAGTTAGATTAATAGTTTAAAAACTCTGGAGGTGAAAACTTTTCTCCTGTGCACCCCTCCATCTTTCATTTCCCAAAGCCCCAGTCGTGGAGGGCAGTAGAAGAGAGGGATGCAGCGAAACTAAATTGAATGAAGCCGAAAAGGAAAGGCGGAGGTCAGCGGTCAAAGTGGAAAGGCTATCTCTAATCAATTTAAAGACAGGAACCAATGGGTCTATGCAATTTGTTTGAAAACTCACATTCACTATGATATACGGATGAGTATCTAACACAGAGATGGCTTAGCATGAGTGGGGTATAGACAAGATAGTGACTGGGCAAGAGTCAGGTCAAATGAAGCAAGAATTGATAGTCAAAGTAGATTAGGAAAGAAACAGGAACTTTTCCCCACAAACTGCCTGTGGACAAATGGCAGGCTTACACCAACATCGCATTGCACATTCTTCATAATTCATATACTCTCATTTTAGCTAACATTTATATGAACTACGGAGTAATTCATTTCACAATTTGGACTTGGCAATTTTTGAGTAATTCTTTTTGTCTTTTTCAAGTCCTAAGTTAAGATACTTCTCTTCCAGTATTACAAAAGTAATCTATCTGAGCTGAAGTGGCCCCAGAGCTTGAACCCCAGCCCACACCTTTGGGTTCAAGACGCCAGACCCAAGCTCTGGTGGCAGCTGCCTATGAATGCTTCCTCGCAGGCCCCAGGATCATCTGCGAGGGCTGCAGGTAAGAACCGCTTCCTGGAGCACAGGCTGGCCTGTGCGTTTCTTCACTAATAATAGGTCTGAAAAAATATTACTGATATCTCCTCTCCTAATTAAAAGTGTAACGCATGTTTTCAGCTGATGGTAATGATTTTAAGCCCATTACTTTTATATATGACCTATTTTCTGTGAAACAGAATATATAAAAAAAAAATTTCTGAACTGTGAATAGAACAGTTTTCTTCCCAAATGCCATTTCCTGGAACTATTTCTTCTGGAGAGCATGAATATTTTTTAAAAGCTTCTAGAAAGTGTGGAAACTTTGGGATCATAAATTCAGTCGCTTTATAGCAGATGACCACACTACTTGCAAAATTCTGATTCTTCCTGTGGTTTAACCCCATTTTCTATTGTCCAGATTAATTACCTAATGACTGGACTTCTGCTTTGTCATGGTGTTGACTTTTTTTGGCTATATTTTGATTTTTCTCTCACCCTCCAAGCCTGTGCTCACTTATCTCCTCTTTGTAATTTGTGCCCTAGTTACAGGGCGCCTACCCAGTTTCTAAGCCCTGATTAAATGTTTTTCTCCCTTCCATATTTCTGACCACCTGGCTGTGATGTGCCCTGATCCAATCGTGGCTTTTCCATCTAGTTTCCATGATTCTCCTCTGTCTCTAATGTGACATGGCCCTGTCCCAAGACAGTGACCCTACCCAGCAGATCCAACTTTCCCAATCTCAGCCTTCATATGTGCCCTAGATCTATGACCCACAGCATTTTACATCCCCAGGAAGAAACGGAGACAATTCCTGCATCTTCTTACTTAAGAAAAAAAAATTGGCAAATGATAAATATTTATTAAGTTTTTTTTTCTGAATTGTAGTAAAAGTGCTTTAATTTTTAAATGCTCACCACTGAGAAAGGCATGATGTTCCTTTACTGCAGTTAAATGGAAAGAGCAGTAAGAATTAGATCTGATTTTATTAGAGACATATCACAAAGCCTTAATTCCTTTGAACTCAGTTTCTTCATCTGTAACACAGCAATGATAATTCTATCAGATCTAGAGGTTTTTAAAACAATCAAATAAAAATAAGCAAAACATTCTTGAAAGTAGTAATAGTTCTAAAAGATAGGGGAATATGTAAAAGAGCATAAAATTCAAAGCTCCTGAAACTCTCATATATCCTACATCTTCCTAGTCGTGGTGATAGATTTGTAAAAATATAAGGAGCACTTTTCCTTGTCAATGTATCTCAGAATCATCCTTACAGCGAGGCTGTTGGTTTTCCACCCCATAGTCTTTGCCCTTACAAGCTTAGTGACTTCCACCTGTTGACACCCACATTTCATTTCGGAAGGGTTTTTGGTGGCCACAGAAGTTCACTTTGTCACCTGCTCAGAAATCCAGGATTAACCCTAATAACCCCTTCCCAGCACAGCAGGTTTCAATCAATGACTAATTGAGTTAGTGTATAAGTACATTCATTGGGTAGAAAAGCTCTTAATGTGTGTTATATTGGCTTTCAGAGCTCTCCATTGGGGTTAGGTTTCAATACATATTGGCATGACTTCCCAAACTCTTGGCTGGCTTATCTTCCCTGCTTCATTGTTTCAATGCCACAAGTAGTTTCTTGGGGTCACATCCAAAAAAAATACATATTTTAAAAACTTCTTTTACTCAAATCCTTGCTTTAAGGTCTGCTTTTGGAGAAACCCAAACAAAGAGATTCTTCAACAACATAAAATATAGAAAGCTTTCTTACATGGAATATTTCGGCATGACTGATGTTAAAAGCACATTTAATCCTGTTTTTCCCCAACCTGAAATTTAGCGGTTGTTCATCACAGCCTACCCAATGCATGAATCCTCCAATAGCACATCCTCCATGTGCCCTGGACACCGCATCCTAAGTCACTCATAGGTCATCTACTGGGAGAGTTCATGTTTCTCTGCCTCTACGGATGTTAGCTTTCTAGAACTTGAAGCTCCCCTCCCCAACCAAGTGCCTGAAAAGGCTGTTTTATTGCAATTACTGCATTTATTTACCTATGCATCTTCCATTTGGATTATGCAGTGCTTCTAGGTGTATTTTTTCCCCTATCCCTAGGCTCTAGTAAAGTGTGTGCACAAAGCATGGACCCAACAAATCAGGGCTGAACGTGGAAAAGAATGAAAACAATTGCCTTTCTGATGTTGCAAGGAGAACACACATCTTAGGAAATAGTGGTGGTCCAGGCAGTCACTGGACTGGGGCGTAGACTGGAAGGAAGTATCGATGGAGCCAGTGAAGAGGTAGGGGTGAGGCAGGAGGCTCCTTGCACGTCCATCACCGGGCTGCCTGGTTGCCGTAGCGACCGATATGCACTTATTTTATAATTCTTTTCATCAGCAAATGTTTGCCCAGTGTCTACTAAGGGCTTCACATTACAAATGTGTACTTATGCCTGTGCAACGGAGGTGTGTTTTGTGGTTTTAGTTGCTGATCTCTAAATGCTATGCTCTCAGGCTACCGGCAAATGTTTCTAAATCTTTGTTTCACAACTACCTTGTCAGATAGGATGATCCAAGAAAATACCTGTGAATTTTCTGTACTCTGAATGTGCAAGTACCGGTACTAATTTCTATTGAAGGACAAACAATTTATTCCTTGCATATCCTGAAAACCAGGGGGATATTCCTATTCCCTGAGATTGTAGATTAACATAGCTTTCCCCAGAGGTAGGAAGGTGATGGTGACCAACTTGGAAGTCCCTCTCCAGCATATAAATCTTCAAAAGGAAGTTAATAGGATTATGCACATATCTGGTGTCACCTTTGCAGAAGCCTGGCTAGCATACAGAGCGATGCCCTCCCAGCACCTGCTGCTCATGCTTCGGTTGGCATGTGGCTTAGCAAGACCGCCGGGGCTTCAACGCAGCATTACACTTCATCCTAGTCTCCGAGGATAAAATCCAGACCGGGAGGTAAAGTCTACCAAGAACTTGTATAATCCTTCTTTAAGTTTAAACCCTGAGGGAAGCTTCTAACGAGCCTGTGTAGACCTTTTGCCTCCTTGCTGTCTTTCTCAAAGAGCGTTCGCCTGGCTTGAATGATCAGGCTGCATGAGCCAGTCTAACCAGAAATTAGTATTTGCCCGGGAAGTGCAGAGAAATGAGACGTAGAATTTACTGTGAGAATTTCATTATAAACAAGAGGAAAGAAAGGGGGATGTTCAGAAAGTAGCAGGTGACTCTGCTATTGGTGACAGACCTCAGCTTTGCCTTTTTCTTCCCAGGCACCTACTTTAGGAAGGCTTCCATGCATAAAGAAATAAGTACACTGCAGTTAGCTCTAGGTAGACTGAAGACCCCAAGGTTTAATCTCAGTTGTGCACTGATGGAGTATAATTTGGAGATTCAGAGAGATGCATGTAATGCAGCTAAATTTAGAATCTGTCACAATGGCAGTTGCTAGGAGCTCAAAAAGAAATCAAGGAACAAAGGGAGTGGCTTTTGAAGTGGCTGAACTCATTTGCAGAAGCAGAAAGTCAGTACCTTGTGATGGAGCCTCTGTGCTGCCATAGCCTCTTAGGATGAATGACTAAATGACCAGAGGGGTAGCTCATCAAAACTGTCATAAAAGCTGCAATTCCAGGAGAGGCAGAGAGGTGACTTTCATGACAGTGAGCTGGGACTCGAGTATGAAAGTCACATTAACAATACCAGAACCTAGTGTCTAATTTCCTGCCTATTGAGTCAGAAATTGTCTCCTCGTTTCATATAATGATAAGTGTAAGGTATTCTTTTATATGGTCTTGTCCTTTTTTTAAGCCATATGCACGATTACTTTAGCCTCTATCCATTCTCAATTCTGCTCCTTCCATATTGGCCCACACATTTTCTGCAGCATGCTTTGTTAGCATTACACTACTCTGCACAGATATTCAGAAGGGCTAAAGGTGAAAAGAGAAGCTGGGCAGTAACAAAGGGCTTAGCTCAAGCAGTCATCAACTTTATGACGTAAAGTTAGTAATTACTTAGGTCTCTTCGGCCAACTCTTCCTCAGTGCCCCACCTAATTCCTTCAATCATCAATTAGGCAGATACAGATGGAATTGCAGGGATAATGTCAAATGTCAGTTGGAATTGGCAGCTGAGTCTTCACTTCTTGTTTTTGGCCATTGTCAGACAACAAACCTTGTATGTAAGATGCTCAAAAATAATTCGTAATAGTGGGTGCGAGGGTAGTTCAGTGGTAGAATCCTCACCTGCCATGTGGGGGACCTGGTTCAGTTCCCAGCCTGTGCACCTCCCCAAAAACAAACAAATAAGCAAAACAACAAAATAATTCAAAAAAGTGGTGCTGCAATAATGGGATATTCACATGAAAAATAATGAAATGTGACTCTGCCATACAGCATACAAAAATAATAATAATAATAAAAACAATTGTTATTAGTTACTGGGTAGTAACCCCCATGATGAAGTTAGGCAGAAATACAGCATGTTTGGGGTAGGACAGGCTGTGAGGTTTGGTTTTCTCTGACCACGACCTTCTGATCTTCTTGAATTAACCCAATTCTCTGTTAATGGGTTTCTAAGAATGTCTTTATTCAAAAACAAGCAGAGAAACCACCACAGAATATCTTTTACTTCCTCCCTCATGATGTTTCAAATTTATTATTAAACTATATTTGTTTCAATATGATCAGAAAGCTTCCTAACAACAGAATCTTACTGTTTTCAGCAGAGCAGCCTTCCGTGCTGGCTCACCTACTGTCAGCTTCTCTGGCCCGAGTGGCACGCGTTGGGAAAACAAACCATCCAATGGGACCAGTTTGTGTGTACGCACTTTGTGTCCATGCCTGTGTCCTCTGCTTGGTGACAGGTCAAGCACACACACACGAGGAAGCTTTGATCGTGTAGTCTGAGACCTTTCTCCGGCCTTAAAGAGAACTTTAAAGCAAGAGGTTAGGACTCGAAAACCTCGGAATTAAAATCTTCATAACATTTATAACGGGAGAAAAAGAATGTTGCCCAGTGAAACCTAGGGAAGGAATGATGAAAGGTGGGGGTCAGGGGTGCCCAGGGAGCAGGATGGATAAAAGCGCAGAGAAAGAGCTGCTTAAGTACAGGGTGGCTTCAGGGAATGTCCTGAGACTGCAGAAGAGCTGCGACCCTGAGACATCAGGCCTCTCGAGTGGATTAACTCCTTCCTCGGCTTCCATGACACTACTCACTCCTGATGTTTTTGGCATGTTTGTTTAAACCAGGGCCCCTATTTACTCTGTCTGCTCCCTTCCATACCAAGCTCCTAATTCTCCTCACTGAGAAAGCTCTTACCAGGTGAGTACCTCCACTTCCATACCTACAACTACTATTTGTTAACTTTATATCAAATTCAAATCTTTATTCTTGAGATCCAGTCCCAGGAACCAAATATCCAAATACCTTCTCTCTACAGCTACACTTGCATCCAAAAATGCCTGGGAAAGACACTCAGTTTACCTTGCCAGAATCCCCAGAGTCATACTTGAAAATTTGCCCCTTACCATCCTTCCATATTCTCCATGTGCCACCAGTCTCCAAGTTTATAAATTGTTGTATTTTGCTTGTCTGTATAACATCTATTTATTGAAACCTACTGTGCATCAGACACTGAGCTAGGGTTAGCGGATACACAGTTACACAAAGGCACACAGAGTTCTCATGGAGCCTTTAGTCTAGTTTGGGAGAGATACAATTAACAAGTAAGCAAATAAACTAACTCATTTAAGCTTCTGTTAATGGCATGAAGACTATAGACAGGTTTCTTCTGATAGGAAATAATGACAGGGTGTATATTTTAAACCAAGAATTCAAGGAAGGTGTCTCTGAGGCGGGACCAAGACTTAAAGGGTACAAGTTGTAGGAGCCCAGGGCCCGGGTACTTCCTTAGGAGTCTGTGAAACTCAAGCACACCCAGCCTGCGTGTCCTTGGCAGTTAGTTATTGGGGTTCCCTGGTGGGGGAAGAATGCACAGACGGTCAATGCACGCCCTGCATGTTCCTGGGAACCCTGAAACGTGCCCATTACCTCTTGAGCCAGCCCCTCACTTTGCCCACGTTCTCATCCCCAGTGGAATGTCTTGTTGGAGCCCCAACCTCCGGCCCTGCTGAGTTTTGCCTAATTGCAGAGCACTTAATCCACACTCTGGACAGCCGCCCTAGGAGCTGTGTGCTTTCTCTTACATCCACTCCCTTAATAAAGTTCATGTGTCAGCCTGTGCCTGGCGTTTTCTCTGATCTTTCAGCTGGAAAAGTCACAAGGGAACCGGTCCGTTGGAAAAAGAGGGAAAAATAGTGTTCCTGGCTAAAGTACGCAAAGGCCCAAGCTCCAAGGCTGGACACTTCTTCCTGGGTCTGGTATTTCTCTAAAGACTGGTGAAGCTGGTGTAGAGCGAATGAAAAAGGGAATGACATGATTTTAGGTGCTTATTAGCAAGTATTTATCGAAGGCTTTTTCATGCAACATTGTGGTAAGAATTTAAGTGGATTATCATATTTTTCACTCATAGTTACCTAATGATATTTATCCTTATTATCGTAATTAGGGAACCAAGTCACAAGGAGGTGAAGTAATTTGCACAAGGTCACACAGGTATGAAGTGGCGAGCTGGGACTTAAATCTAGGCAAGCCTGATGCTTGCAGGCACTGTGTTATATTGCCATCTATCGCCACTTAAATAGGAGCCAGATTCGCAAGGACGGAAAGGGCATGGCAAGGGGTTTGAATTTCAGTTTTCTGTAATTGAAAAGTACAATTTTTACTTCTTAAGACAGTTCTTAAGAAGAGGGACAACCCTTCCTCCCTGAGCTTCCCTGGAGTTTGCTCCTACTGGATATATCTCAGCTCAGAGATATTGGATCACCCGCATCACTGCAACAATCTCCACTCTTGGTCACGTACAGTCCATTTTCCACACAGCTATTAGATTTTAATTCTCAGAAAATTCAAACCCAGTGAAACCACAATCCCATTAAAATTCATCCATCACTAACCAGAGCCTTCAGGAAAAAAACCAAACTCCTCAGCTAGCACCTGTGGCTCATTGGAATTTGTCCCCTGCCTCTCTCCCCTGTCCTTCTCAAGCTACGCCAGGATGTTCATCCTGGGCTCCCACACAGCGAATCTGCACGTGGTCCCCTCTTGCGCCCCTTACCAGGGAAGAGAAGAACTTGCAGATGAGCGTCTCCATGATTTTACTGGAATAGACTATTTTTCTTTCTGCTGTTAAGAATGCTCCTTGTTCTGGGAAGCATATGCTCCTTCCTGCCTTAAAGCCACCTTCTTTCCACCAGCCTTCCCCTCCCCAGCTCTTCACCTCCTGCTTCATTTATCTAACCACACCTGCTGCTCACTGCTGAGGACGCAACTCCTAAGTCAACCCCTCCCCACGAAGACCCTTCTCACAGGACTTGCTGCATGCTTATATCCTAGCGCTTACAATACTGCATTTTACTTGGTTTCTGCTTGTTTTTATCCCTAATAAGGTGATGTTTCTTTGAGTTTGGAGCTGCATCATCTTCGTACAATTCAAAGCCTGGAACATGGTATAAGTCTTAAAAAAATGTCTTCTATGCATGATAATGTGGATGAATAAGTGAACTGCGATAATTCAAGGATTAGGCCATGAATGGAGAATAAATTTTCTCAAAAAAAAAAAAAAAATCAATGAAGATCGAGACCTGCATGATTTATTTTTCAGGGACCGTGTGTCATTTCCAATGGTGACATCTACAGACTCATTCTACCATGCAAGACACTCCAAAAACAAGCAATCAAAAACAAAACAGTATTAAAAACCCTGATACTTATTATCTGAATCAGTTAGCAAACAATGTTTAAATACTCCTGTTAAAAAAAGAAGATAGGATGCTCGGGCCACAGGTTCTATAATTTTGGAATTTGAGAAAAAGAGATCATGATTTAAAAGTATAATATTAAATATCTTTTATATAAAACATAGAGAGTATTTTGTAGTGTAGACAGCTGTTTAAGGTACATTTTCTCATGTGTCTCTTGTAATCCTGTGATATGTGACTTGTATACTATATTCAAGCCCCATTTTAGAGATTAGGTAATGGAGGCTCTGAGAAATTACTTATCTGCCAGAAAACAGCAGTCAGTAAGTGGCAGAACTTAAACCTAAGTTTTTCAAATCCAAATAATTCAACTCATTTAATGTCAAAGTGATATTAGAGGAAGCTCTAAAAATGTTTACCTAGAGAAAAGAGATCACACCATCTAGCATGATTTAAGAGCAGTATAACTTATAATACACTTTCATTTTTATTTTCAAGTTTGTTACAAGTTCCAAAGTTTAGTTGCACATACACCAGTTTTGCTACAAAGACTTAAAAATCTCTGAGCTTTTTTCTGAGTCTGAAGCAAACGTTTTTGTCTTGAGAATATTCATGTATTCCAGGCTGTTTTACAATTCCCTGGCCTAGAAAACACAAATATCATTACCTTTATCCTCTCAGCATAGACTGAACTTTAGATAATTCATTTCTAGGCCAGAGTTTAGAATTTTATATGTATTTTTGATGTTGTTTTGTGCTGTGACCATGAAAAATTATGGCGCTCTGATTTGTGATTAACTTTTAACTTCATGTGCTGTAGAGAGAGATGTCGGAGGAGAACACTCAGAGCCATTACTAGGTTTTATAGAAAAACATCCCTGAAAAACAGGACATATTTAGATATTTGATTTAAAGAAGAAACATAACTGGTAGAATACCAAAGGAGGCAGAGCGGTTACACAGCTTTCAATGATTTAAGTAGTATTCCTTACAGAGTTGTACATTCTTCCTAAACGTTTAAGAAAAATGTCCAGTAAAATAAATGTTTCCAGCTTCCAACAGTCTGAGAAAGGTGAATGGGCAACAACAGACATCATAAAGGAAGGTGTTTGGCTAAGATCCCACCCAGCAAACGGTGCTTTAGCTGCTGGCTTCATGAGGCCAGAGATGCAGACACAGTCTCCCAGATGGGGTGGGAGAACAGGCCAAAGTTCTCCTGACTGCAAGACTGGACCTACTGCATCCCATCATCACCTTGCAGCAGTAGTGCTGAATCATCCCAAGACCTCCCCTCCCATTGCAGTGTAGACGTTTCCTCATTGGGCTTTAAGTTCTCTTGATGCTGCTATAGAGACCTATTTACCCTACTGTAATCTTTCTAGCCTTGTAGCTCAGCTAGGCTTTCCAATTCTAAGTGAGGTGTCCTTGATTGTCCCTGAGCTGGACAGCATTGGGTTCTGACCCTGGGCCATGGAATTCCAAACACTGTGGCTCCAATCTGTGCTACTGACCTTGTCACTTAATACATCCAAAACAGCTCCCCGCAAAGCTCTGCTTTGCCTGTGCAACACTCTATAAGGTTTTCACTCAAGGTGTCCTGACTTCCTGGGTTCCTCAGAACAACTGTCCATAGAATTACAGCTCTCCTATTTGACTTAAGTTTTAGTCCTAAGAACCTCTTTCCTTTTGGAAATAAAATAGAGTGGAACTAAATAGTTTTGCTCCTAAAAGTGCCTCACTTTAATTCAGATATCTATAGATGAGTAGGAAACTGCCCTAAAATTTAATGTCTCGGGATAACAACCAATTTATTATATTGCCTGATTTTATGGGTCAGACATTTGGGCAGGGCTTGGCTGTATACCCTCCCATCTCATGTATCATCTGTAGAAGGCAATGGTGTAATTATCTGGCTGGCAGATGGACTGATCTGCAGGGTTTTCCTCTCACGCCTGTGACTTGCTGGGGATGGCAGTTCCATGGTGTTTTAGGGCCTAAACTGGAAGTCACAGATTCACTCACTCGACACATCCTTCTAGGCAAAGCAGTCACAAGCCTGCCCAGAGACCTGTCAAAAATGGGCAGCTGTGTTTTGAAACTGCTCAGCACCTTCAAATCAAATATTGCCTTCTACTCACTTCCGTCTCCAGGTAACTTTCCTGCCCATTTAGGGGCACACTTGGAAAAATACATGACAACCTGTGTTCCACTTTTAAGGAAGAGTCGTAGAATGCTGGTGTATGTTAATATTCAAACTGTCTTCTAAAGATCCATCAGCTACATCTGTTTAGATGTATTTATTGAACAGATATTACCTAATAGCTGCTATTTTAACAATAAAGACATCATTCATGGGCTCAATAAGCTCAGAATTTAGTGTTAGATACCCAAATAAATAAATCATCAAAATGACAATGTGCTAAGTGTTGAAGAGATCTTTGAACAAAGCATGGGAGCACTTTGAACCGAGTCCACATAGCCTGAGGAGCACAGTTAGAGGATCTAGGAAGGAACGGTGAACTTAGCCAGAGAGGATGAACAGAAGTTCACCAGGTGTCAATGAAAAGGGAATTGATTACTGTCCATGAGAAAAATATTTAACAAAGTATGGATTTGAGACAAAGCAGGGAGAGTTCAAGAAATTGGTATGAATATAGTACAAAAAGAGTAAAAGGGCATGTGGGTGATAATGCTGGAAAGATTGGGAGGGAACTGCAAATGCATGGAGTTGTACAGCATGTTGTTATGAAATTTTTATTTTATTTTAAATGTAATAGTCATCAGAGGATTGAAAGCAAGCGGATGAGTGGTAGAGTGAGGTTGGCATTTGTGTTGTGCAGTGCTGAGGCACTATGGAGAATACATCCTAGAGGGTCAGAGAAGGAGGCTAATGCAGTTGCCTTTGTGAGAAAATGCTGAGAGCTTGACCACTGCCAAGGCCGTGCGATGAGAAAGCAACCAGCTCAGGAATCATTTAGGAAGCAGCAGACTTGACAACCAATAGCGATAAAGAGGAAGAGATAAGAATGATACATTAGTTTCTAACTTAAGCATGGAATTAATGGCCATTAAAAACCATCAACATAAGAAACAAAGGAAAAGAAACACATGTGAAAAGGGAGGACGGGAATTTAGGCTTTGTACAAGGTGTACTTAGGATGACTGTGGCACATTTCGGAGGAAGTATCCACCGGCATGAGGAAATAAGGAAGGGTAGCTCAAGAGTGAAGTCTAGAGATATAAGAGATATAACTTTTGTAGAACATGAACTGAGAATTAAAAATAGGAGATTAGATAATATTCTCCAGGAAGAATTTGTAAAGTGAAAATAGATGAAAATTAAGAACAGAACTGTGGGGAACCCCAATTTAAAATTCAAAGAGAAGAATAACCCATGAATGCTGAGAAGGAGATGTTAAAAATGAAGAAAAAAGTGCTGACACCAAGATCAAGGAATGAGAGACTTTCAAGTAGAAGTACCAGGTAAACAATACAAATAAATCATAGCGCATATTTATTTCAAGTCTGCAGTTGGCTGCTCCCATAGAAGATGGATTTACAGAGATAAAATGTGGTCTCAAATTTCATAAAACTTAATGCTCAAGAGAGGAAGATAGAATGAAAAATGTGAAAGAAAATATCATGTGACACAATAGTAAATATAGAGATATCAGATTTCATTTAAAATATCAAGTTTTTTACTTCCAACATAATGGAAAGAAACCATTCTGAAAAGTTGAAAACAAATTGTTTGACATATGATGCAAATACTAAACTTAAGCTGGCATAGCTCTATTACGTTAAAAAAATTGTTATTTAAGATAAAAAGATTAGGGGCGGGCCATGGTGGCTCAGTGGCAGAGTTCTCACCTGCCATGCTGGAGACCCGGGTTCAATTCCCGGTGCCTGCCCCATGCAAAAAAAAAGATTAATAGAATTTTTAAACAATGCTGAAGAGCATTAAAAGGGAAAATCTACCTGGAAGATATAATAATATGAGTGTACATCACTAATAATTACCTCCAAGTAAATAAAGCAAATTTGTTATTGTTGCAGTGACATTACCTAACCTTCCATTATGATGGTACATATCAAGCAATAAAAGATAGTTCAACTAGAAAACAAAAACCTTGCAATCAACAAACTTGGTCTAATCATTACCTGGAGAACTCCATACCCTCCCAAATAAAAACTATAAATTATTTTTTGTTATATTCATACAAATTGACCATAAAATGTCAGAAAGGAAATTTCAATAAATTTCAAAAAATTCATATCACAGAGACTGCTTGTACTCCCAGTTGCCTCAGGAAATCTAAAATTTTCAGAAAACTAGAATATGCATCAGTAAAGCTAATTTTCATTTTAAAAAGAAAATCAATGCTTTTATAAATAACCAAAAGAATATTGTAGCATTAAAAATTAGGTCATTTTTTTTCTGTTTTTTTGAGGGGGGTCTTAAATATTTTAGGGAGGGAAATAAATACCTTAGTGTGTTGAAATGATTGTTCTTTGAATTTCAGCCTTTTCTCAACATATTTATGTGTCTTTCCTATCTCTTTACTTAGTGTCTTATATTGAAATATTTACAAGTATAATTGATGCATGTTTTGGAACAAAAAAGGAAGTTATTCTGTTTCAAGATAATCAACCAAAATGTCTAAAATGATCTAAATTGTAATACATTAATTAAAAAGTTATCAACTTCTCCTAAAAATTACATAGACTATTGGGATATCCACTACTGCTAGAGGTAGTCCAGCTTGTTTCAAATCTGTATGGTCTTGAGTTGAGGAGCCCACGTGGATCTTGAACACAGTTTATAAACCTTCCCATCATCGCCAGAAGGGCATTTCCTTCCAATGGCATTATCACCTTTAGGAGCCAGGGACAGAGATGGAAAGGAAATATGCAATCCACTTCAAACTACTTATTAAAGCCCTTGAGTCAGTCCATTGAAACTGATTAATAGCTAATTGTGGCTAGTTTCACCAATATACCTTTGCTTTATAACCTCATGTATTTGTAAATAATTCATCTCAAATCTGATTTTTATTGGCCAGTGTGCTGGTTTGAAAGGATGTATGGACCCTAGAAAAGCCATGTTTTAATCAAAATCCCACTTTGTAAAATGGCAGAATAATCCCTATTCAATACTGTATGGTTGAATCTGTAATTAGATCATCTCCCTGGAGATGTCTCCCAATCAAGACTGGTTGTTAAATTGGATTAGGGGAGATGTGTCTCCACCCATTTGGGTGGGTCTTGATTGGTTTACTGGAGTCCTATAAAAGGGGAAACATTTTGGAGAATGAAAGAGATTCAGAGAGAGCAGAGAATGCTTCAGCACAACAAAGCAGAGAGTCCATCAGCCAGCGACCTTTGGAGATGAAGAAGGAAAACACCTCCCAGGGAGCATCATGAAACAGGAAGCCAGGAGAAGAAGCTAGCAGATGATGCCGTGTTCACCACATGCCCTTCCAGATGAGAGAGGAACCCTGAGCGTGTTCACCATGTGCCTTCCCAGATGAAAGAGAAACTCTGAACATCATCAGCCTTCTTGAATCAAGGTATCTTTCCCTGGATGCCTTAGATTGAACATCTCTATAGCCTTGTTTTAATTGGGATATTTCTCGGCCTGAGAACTGTAAACTAGCAACTCATTAAATTCCTCTTTTTAAAAGCCATTCTGCTTCTGGTATATGGCATTCTGGCAGCTAGTAAACTAGAACAGCCAGCAATATACCTTGTCATTTCAATTGCTTATTTATGTCCTCTGCCAGTTTTTCTATTAATGCGTTTGCCTGTTCCTATTGGATTCTAATGATGTTAGTTGTATTTTTTTTTTTAACCTTTACATTAGGAAACTATTAAGCAGCACACAGAGTTGTGTCATGAACTCATTTTCCCATCACCTGCTTCAGCAGGGCCCGTGCTGTATCATCCGTAGCCCTTTGCATGAATGTCTACCCAAACTGCTCTCCCCAGCTAACTCAATTGATTTTGAAGCTAATCCAAGTGAATTGCTTTACTTTAAATAATTCGGCACATATCTCTAAAAGACACACAAAAAAACTGCTTTTAACATAACAAATCTTTTCATATTTTCAAATGGGTTTAATTTGTTCTTCTTTCTCTAACTTCTTGAGTTGGGTGCTTTGTCAGATGTCTTTTCTAAACTTATATTTAAAGCTGAAAATTTCCCTATGATGACTTTAGTTACATTCCACAAATTGTGAAGTCATATTTTCATTCATAGTCAGTTCCAAATGTGGCTTTCACTTATGATCAAAACCACCCTTTAACCCATGGGTTATTTAGGAATATATGCTTAATATTATAAAAATGGAGGATGCTTTGTTATAATTTTGTTTTTAGTTTCTAGCTAATTTCACTGTGGTCAGAAAACATCCTCTGGATAATTTCAGCCTTTTGAAATTTGTAGAAACTCGTGCATTATTGTTCAGCATTTAAACGATATGCTCAAATCATTTTGGGTAAATACTCCGAAAGCACTTAAAAGAAGTGTGTGCTCGGCAGTTGTCAGGGACAGTGTTCTTAAGTTCTATTGATACCAGTTAGCTCAATAGCATTAAACGTGTTGTTCCAATCATCCATATCTGTACTTATTCTGTCTTCTGCTTGTTTTACTAATTTCCGATATCTGTATTAAAATCTCCCAATACGTGATTCTGCACTGTGCCACCCAAATACCTCTTCCGAAATGAAGGACTTACTTTTCCAGCTGAGCGGGCGCCAGGCAGACAATCTCATGGGCACTCTCGGTAGTAGAGAAATGAGTTTATAAAGTGACGAATGCGATTCCATTTATATTTCAACGAAGAACTGAAAGATCCATTCCCATTGAACCTACATTTTCTTCTACCTTGTGACTATCCACAGCGATGTTTTGCTCATGTTTTAACCTTGCAGAACACTGCCCACCAGTTTTCCAGCCACAGGGGAGAAAGCAGAAATCAGTATCTCCTTTTATCGCCTGTCTTGGACAAGATGGAGTACCCCTTCAAGAGGAGTTTGTGTGTTTCCAAAATAATTCTTGTGTAAAATAAATGATGTTCAGTAAATATAAAAGCCTACTGCCATGTCTTATACTAAGTAGAGTCTCAATAAACAATTGTTGATATTAAGAGAATTCAAATTCTCAGTAACTTGATTCTCAGCCACTTAAAGTGTGTGATACTAAATACTTAGATACCGTAGAATTCTGACTATATTTGAGAGAGAGTAGCTGCTGAATTTTTTTTACATAAACCTTAGCCATCTGTCTCATTACAGGATTTGTAAGGTTACCATTTTCTATATAAAAAGCTTAAAAACAATAACAATGAAAATTTAAATTAGACACCCAAAGGAGATGGCTTGTGGTGACCTATCTAGGTGCAAAAGCCCCTGCAAAAAGAATTCTCAATGTGATTTAATTCTGTAGACTTGGAGTGGCAGCTTCCTCCTGCCTGTCATGTTTCTAAGCAATTCATGTAGTTTAAAGACAAAAGGAGAAGATGAGGCGCTTTTTCTTAAGATTCAACACAAGTGTGTATACCTTATCTATAATGCAAGCATTTAGTGGATACTATAAGTTCATTCCACTTACAGTATTTTTGAGCAGATTTTTGCATTTTCATGCCTGAAACCAACTTTTGTGGAGCAGTGGATACAATAGGTATCTTGACAATATCGAGGTTCTAGAGACAGGAGGAAAAAAGAGAAGAGAAAGGGGCATCTACATCTATTTTGTGACGGTCACATCTCTGTTAGCTTCTAAGGCCCAAAATGAACAGATAGTGCCAAAGAAATGTGGACTGATGATTCCGACATTTGGCAGTGCCTGACAGGCATGGCCCTTCGCACAGCATGTGAGAGGTTGATCAGCACTCCCATTTCAGCTCCACGGAAGGGGAGCAGAATCAGTCCCGGCAGTGACTCGGATGCGCGGACTTTCACTGTGGTGTTATTGTCACTCACGTTCCATCTACTTGCTAATAAAATTATTCCTGAGATTTACAATTTCGCTCTTGTAATACTTGCACTTTGGTCTTTTTATGAGTTGTCTATAAATATGAAGATGAATTAAGTTACGTATTGTGTTTGGTTAATACGAGCATAGCTGAAAGAGGAGAAAAGAGATCTATGCATTTGGTTCCACTCAGTGCTAAGTTCAAAAGCTTCATATTAGGGAATTCCTTTGAGTTCTGCTTAGTTTGGCTTTTAGGCCCCCCCCTGGCTCACATGGAGATTATTGTCTTTTCATCCCTGAATAACTTATTGTCATTGACTACGTGATTTTTAAACAGAAGTCTGTCTTCAACCAACTTAGCATTTATTGACTTTTCAGTTGACATGCTGCTATTTCCACCAAAAGTGTGGGCTTAAAACTTCTCAGAGAAATGGAGCAGTGGGTAAGGAGTTTCACTCCCAGGTCAGGAAGAGTTCTGCTTGAATTCCAGCTCTGAGTCTTGTGACTTCCCATGGGCATTTTAATTTCTCTGAGCCTCAGAAAACAACTTTATAGACAGACTCACTTCAGAGGACTACATGATGATTAAATTAAGATCATTAACATAAAGAATTTAGCAAATAACCTAGCAAGGAATTATTAAATGTTTACAATTATTATTGTTCAATGTATTTTTTTTTAACCCAGGCAAGAGTATAGGTGGGAAACAGGAAAAATTACAGGTACAAGTACACCATCTTGGTGAAATCATTTGGGGAAGTGAAAGAGAAATTTTGAGATTTTTAGAGCCAATTTTCCAGTCTGCAAACAAAGAAATGCCCCAAAGGCTAACGGAGTAAAGGATCTGATCACTAATGAGGGCCCTTCTCTATGGTGCCAGCCTGCTGCTACCTGGAACCTGTGGTCTGCAGGTATGCATCTGCTTGGCCCTCCCATCAGCTCTACAACCTGGAGAGGGGCCGAGTGAACTCAACACTTTAGATCCAAACAACTCACCAAAAAAGGCTAGTGGTGGCCCTGCCCAAGGTGGTCTTAACAATTTTCCGTGCAACTAAGAATGACTATTATGCAACATTTTAACTCAGAGTTCAAATATTCACCAAAAAGAAAAAAGAAAAAATCTTAAGTAAACTCAAAGAAGAGGCCACAGCCAGGACAGGAGACACTCTCCAAAGGAAGAATGGTGAACAAAAACACAGGTGGATGGCTTGATTTTTTTAAGATAAATAATGCAAAATGGTCAGTGAAATATGTTTTAAATGTTTCTTTCATTACATAACAGAGTATATCCATATTTATCTTTAGTTACTTAATACCTGAAAACACCTTGAATTCCTCTAAATCATACTTGGCAAGTAAGAATTAGGACAACTTTTCAACTTTTCCAACAAAGTTTCCCTTGTAATTTTTTTTGTGTATTCATCATCATGATCATTTCTTAGAACATTTGCATCAATTCAGAAAAAGAAATAAAAAGAAAACAGGAAAAAATTCATACACACCATACCCTTTACCCCTCCCTTTCATTGATCACTAGCCTTCTAGCATTTCAATCTACTAAATTTATTTTAACATTTGTTCCCCTTATTACTGATTTATTTTTAATCCATATGCTTTACTCATCTGTCGATAAGGTAGATAAAAGAAGCATCAGACACAAGGTTTTCACAATCGCACAATCACATCGCAAAAGCTGTATCATTATACAATCATCTTCAAGAAACATGGCTACTGGAACACAGCTCCACATTTGCAGGCAGTTCCCTCCAGCCTGTCCATTACATCTTGACTAACAACGTGATATCTACATAATGCATAAGAATAACCTCCAGTATAACCTCTCGACTCTGTTTGGAATCTCTCAGCCATTGACACCTTATTTTGTCTCATTTCGCTCTTCCACCTTTTGGTCAAGAAGGTTTTCTCAGTCCCTTGGGGCTGAGTCTCAGCTCATTCTAGGATTTCTGACCCACATTGTCAGGAAGGTCCACACCCATGGGAGTCATGTCCCACCTAGAGACGGGAAGGGCAGTGAGTTTGCTTGTCATGTTGGCTGAGAGAGAGAGAGGCCACATCTGAGCAACAAAAGAGATTTTCTTGGGAGTGACTCTTAGGCTTAATTTTAAGTAGTTTTAGCCTATCCTTTGTGGGGTTAAGTTTCATATGAACAAACTCCAAGATTGGGGACTCAGTCTATTGCTTTGGTTGTCCACACTGCTTGGGAGAATATCAAGAATTCTCCACTTGGGGAAATTGAATTTTCCCCCTTTCTCACCATTTCCCAAAAGGGACTTTGCAAATATTTTTTATTCACTGTTCAAATCACTCTGGGATTTATCGGGGCATCACACTGGACAAACCTACAAAATCTCATGCCCTACTCAAGGTTCCATGTACTTATGGTGTTCAATTAAGCAGTCCACATAAGTTATATTAGGAAATGCACTAGTCAAAATATAAATTTTGTGCCAAATAAGCTTTTTGCTTTAGTCTCACACATACATTAAAATTTTAAAATATTAAATACCATCTATATTCAACACCCTACACTACTGACATTTTTGTTCTTCCTCATGCAAAAACATTTTTTAAATTTGCACATTTAGTCACTGTCATTATATACTCTAGTCATTCCTAGATTATACCATCTCAGTCTTTATCATCTATCTTTCCTTCTGATTTCATTTGTGCCCCCAGCCCTCCTCCCTCTACCGTTCTCATATTCAGCTTCATTCAGTGTTCCAACATTATTGTATTAAAGTTAGGCAATAATAGAGATTTATTGAATACTTGTTGTAAGCCACAATACAATTCTGTAAAAAGGACATTGTAAAATAAATTTAATGTAAATGCTACTACATAAAAAAAATTATTTTTAAAACTTTTATAAGTGAAATGCATAAGAATTCCAAAGACAACTCAGAAGCTGACAGAAACATTTGCAAAATACATTTTCAATTTCTAGGGTGCAAAGCAAATACCATGAAATGGATCAAATTCAACAATAGGCATTATTAGCTTATGGTTTTGAGAGTGAAAGAAAGTCCAAATCAAGGTGTCACGAGGGTGATGCTTTCTTCCTGAAGATCATGATTTCCTGGAGCTGCCCGCTGGCCACATGTGGCTCTCCTGTCACACTCCTGTCACATGACTGCGTCTCCTGGTCTCTTCCGAGTTCCGTCAGTGCGGCTTCTAGCCTCTGTGGCTTTCCCTCTCTCGTGCCTGGATTCATCTTGCTTGTAAAAGACTCCAGTAGTCACAGGAAGACCTGTCCTGAATAGGGGGGTGGGGGGCAACACTTTGGCTGAAGTGACACCACCAACAGTTCCCACTGACAGCGGGCTCACGCTCCAGGAAGGGGTTACATTCAAGAACATGCTTTTCTAGGGTACATTCGGCTTCAAACCACCACAACACATTTTAAGTAAAAAGCTAACGTCTCTAACATATTTTACAAAAACACTTGAAAATCGAGGGAAAAACAAAAACACATTAGATAAGCGGCTTAAAGAAATGAAAAACCAATTCCCCCCAAATATGTAAACAAAGCCCTTAATTATATGAGAAAATGGAAACTCCTCACAGTAAGTGAACTGTAAATTTAATCTATATCTTTCATATCATATTATCTCTCACTAGTCAGACTGGACAAATTAAAAAGCATAAAAACATACTCTATCGAGAGTCTGTGGGGAAAGAGATACTCTTATTTCTTATTCAGCTGGTGAGAATTCAGATTGCATACGGTGTCTGTTGGGAGGATTGGAATTTGTCAATATCTAAATGTCCACATATGTGTTTACTTTTGTATCCAATAATACCATTGTTAGGAATTAATCTTAAAGATATGCCTCACAATACAAAAAAGCATGCACAAAATTATTCATTGCAGCTTTGTTTTAACATTTCCTTTATACCCTTAGATTGAAAAGTTGATCAAAGTGTGGTACAACCATCCAGTGGAGTACTATACAGCTATTAAAAATAAATGAGGGGCCACGGTGGCTCGGCAGGTAAGAATGCTTGCCTGCCAAGCCTGAGGACCCGGGTTCAATTCCCAGTGCCTGCCCATGTAAAAAAAAAAAGTAAATAAATAAATAAATAAATGAGAAAGATTCTATGAGCCAATATTCAGTAATTATTAGGATATATTGTTAAGTAAACAGGCAAAGAGTAAAAAGGTATCTTTCAAATTCTATCTTTGTGCAATAAATAAGGGAAAATGCAGTTATCTGCTCAACAGGAAGAAAATATAGAGAATAATGAGCTTGTTTATAATGAGCAAGTGGGTGATAACAAGGTGAAAAGGTAGAAATGTGGGGAGAGGGTGAGTGACGTTCTCTGAATATAACTTTTTGCACAGTTCTAACTTTTGGAACCATGTTAATATTTTACACATGCAAGAATAATTTTTTTAAATAAACTAGATTTTGGAAAATCCTGAAAAAAAAACAAAAATAAATTAATTAAATTGTATCTCAAATGAATACCATAACCTCACTGAAGAAGGGAAAAAGAAAGAATCCCAAAACATTTGAACATGATATTTATAGAGCTATGAACAAATTTTGAACTCCAGCTAGTGGGTTTGTTTTTCACTGTGGTATAGGTTAGCAATTCTGAGCTACTTTTCATATATTCTCGGGTAAAGCAAACTAGTAAATATATTATAAAATTCTGCAATATACTCTCAAATGCTTCAGAATGAAAATCATAATTTTACAGATGTGTGTGTGTAGAGAAAGAGAGAGGGGGAGGGAAAAGTAAATATGGGAGGTTGTTTAAAGGGTTTACAGGAGTTATTTGCATGATCTCTCATCTTGTCAGTAAGCATGAAATTATGTCAAAATAAACAGGTAAAAGGAAAACAAATGAACACAATGGAGTGAACGGTGCAGAAGTACGTGAAAACTGCCGAGCTCGTCACGCACTAGCTTTGGTTGGTTTTACTGGGAAGTCCCGGGGCCTTGTAAACTGTTTTACAGTCTTGTCCCACTGGCCACCGCTACCGAGACCCCAAGCCTGGTCGATAACAAGTTTATCGACCCCACAATCATTGATCATTTAAGGAGAGGTAACAGAACTTTCCTCAAGCTACAGAACTCTCTGCTCCTAACACTATACCAGGAAAGATTTTACTCAATCTTGTGACATTTCAAGAGATACTTACATTTCCAAAGTTGACTGAAAAATGATCATGTTTGATTTGCAAATTTGGAAATAATGCATCATGCAATGAATAGTTAGCTAATTCCGCAAATCTATTATTTCTAAATGCAAAATGTAAGTCACTCAATATAATGAACAATAAAAACTATGATATGTATGAAAAGACATCACCATGAATTAAAATTAGAGAAGCTCTTACTAATTTGTGTTCAACCTTTTGATGTTAAAACAAGAACTCTGCGGCTTCAGTGAAAGACTAAAATATTTAGTGTTCTTGTCAACCGCCAGAAATGGAAACGTCTTTGTAAAAATAAAAATGTAAAAATAACCGCTCACATGTATCTACCAGGAATACTTATTTTCGTCTTTGTACATCAGTTCTACGAGTTCAGTTTTTCTGGATTAATCCTCTCTCATTACAGGTGGATCATCTCTTAAATGAAGTGTATTCCTCACCAGCCATAACATTGCTAGATATCTCTTTTTATCTAGCCAGTTAACTTTGTAATTCATGTCATTCTTCCGACGATTACAGGAAAAGCAAAATTGTTGAGTGTCATAAACAGAGGCAAAAGTCACCGCTTGTACTCTCTTCCTTTTCTCGTACTTTTATAATTCTTCTGCCTTATCTTCCTGTCAGTACTATAACATTAGCTTCTTTAATGGTAGGGTGAAAATAATGCTAAAAGTATTACTACCATACGCAATACTAATTATAGACTAACAACAGCATCTTAGGAGAATGCGCTGTGAGTCAGCTTCTATGGTAGACACTCTGCATACATTTATTTTAGTTCTTGTAACTGCCACAGGAGTTTTAGCCTCAGATTATAAATGAGCTAACTGAGACTCAGGAAGACTGATAACTTTTCCAAGGACACACAGCCAGCAAATTCTGGTTCAAATCCAAGTGTATCTGATTTCAAAGTCTGGAAAATGACTCCCAATGGCAGGCAGCTTCAACCTGGAGTCCTTACCAGAACCACAAGACACAGAAAATTATTCGGCTGGCTATTTTCTCAATATTCTCATAGGAAAATTCTTTCCCATAGGAACAAAGTCAGTTCATTAACCTTTATTCACTGTGGGTTAATATGTTCCAGGCACCGTGAAATGGGCTAATTGTATATTAACACATTTAATGCCCAAAGCCAATCGGAGGGAAACACGGTATCATTTCAGGCTTCTAGAATGGAAAAATGATGCTCAGAACGTGGGATAATGTGACGGAGGTCACACAAGCGCCAAGTGGTGGTGAGAAAACAAATAACAAGCATAGTATTTAAGTTGATCCAGATAAACTAGTAAAGCTTTCTGAGAGGAAATTATCATTAATTAATATGTTGTTTGATTTATGTCAGTCATCCTGAAACCTGACTGCACTTGGTGTCTGAGTCCCACCCTAAGAGATTTCATAGGATGGGTCTGGGGGCTCTCTGGACATCAGGATTTTTAAATAAAATTGCTCAAGTGACTCTCAAGTCCAGCTGACTTCTATGCGACACAATTTGAAAGATTAAATCATCCCTCCCACTCCCAATAAAATGATCAATTGCTTTAAGTATTACTTAAATATACAAGATAGCCAAAGAAGCAAGAAGCATCTCACCGATGTCACATGCTTTCTCTAAAGAAGTCAAGTCAGGAGAAAACACACACTGTTCCACAAAGAGCTACTTTCTACCTGCTTTGTAAAGACCCTCACGTGTCCCCCAGCTGGAGGCTTGTCTTACGAGGGACGCTCGGTTGCTGTGATGTAGGTCATCTTATCCAGTGATTGGCTGGATTGAGCATTATCACCATTTTATTGAAACAGAGAACTTTTTCTGTGCCTTCCAAAATCCAAGAGGGAAAAGACAGACTGGACGCACGTCGGAGTTGCTGAGCAGGCCTGGCACAGCGGCGTGTGGGAAATGGTGTGACGTCTAGTCTCAGGAGGCCACTCATTTCCCAGATGAGCAGAGTGACGTGAGCGGCCCATGGCCTGTAACAGCTAAATGTCAGCGTCCCCACCAATAGTAGAATCGCCACTGCTGAAACTAAGATTTTGTTTGTGTGGTCCCGTATAGCGGGGTCTACTTTTTGCTTCTCTTACCTCCCTCACTCAGTGACTGCACAGGAGAAAGGAAGACAAGCCGACGCGCACACCTCTGTACGCAGCAGGTGAGCTGAGGAGACACCTCTAGAGGAAAGAGCTGGAAAGGACAACGGGGGATAATTGTGGGACGGTTTTGAGGTCTCACTCTGCCGTTACTGGCTATGTGACCCTGATGATTTATCTAACCTCTTTGTGCTTTTTAAAAATTATTATTGAAATGTGCATAATATAGTATCATTTTAGAATTATATAGGCTAATAAGTGTGTTTGGAACAATGCATGACACACAGTAAGTATGCTAGAAATGCTAAATAATGTTTTAGTTAATACTATAATTATTATTAAAAATAAGAGAGTGAGGCAGCACAGGAGACTTGTGTGCTGGTTTTCTGTTGCAGTCTTAATAAATTACTATAAATGTAGTGAATTAAATAACACAGATTTATTATCTGATGGCTCTGTAGGCCAGGAGTCCAGTAGGTCTTCCTGGGGTAAAATCAAGGTGCTGACAGGGCTGTCTGCCTTTTGAAAGGCTCTCAGGAAGCATCGATTTTCTTGTTCATTCAGATTGGTAGAAGAATTCGGTTCCTCAGGCGTAGGATGGACTTCCCCGTCTCCTCACCAGCCATCACCCGAGGGCAGTTCTCAGCTTCTAAGACACCTGTCTCCTGTCCCCCTTCCTTCCTATCGGCAATGGTGAGGCCAGTTCAAACCTCTCTCCTTCCTCCATCATAGCATGTTGCATTCCTCCGTCATGTACTTTCAAGGACCCTGTGATTAGATTGAGCCCACCAGGATAATCCAGGGAAATCTCCCAACCTCAAGGGTCTTAACCGCAATAACACCTGCAAAGTCCCTTTTACCATGTGAGGTACTAAAGTCACAAGTTTTAGGCAATAGGACATGGACATCTTGGGGAGACCATTCATCGCCCTACAACACCCCCAATGACATGGAAGTGGGAAAAGGTACCCTTGGACAGGACACCCTCAGAGAGAAAGGCTTTGGAGTAGTGAGAGCACAAAGACAAACTGGAAAGGGGGGAGGGTGCAGCGAGCAAGATGCTGCCTCAGATGGGAAGCATGGCTGGAAAGGAGAGCTCCATTCTCTAAGAACTGTGCATGCTCGTTTTGGGGCCTTTTCAGTCTCCTCAAGGAGAAAGCGGTGGCTTCAGTGAAAACACATATTAAAGATACAATTCACCCTCTCAAAGGGTAACGATTGGGCTGGGACCCCCTTAACAGAAGGGTTTGCTTTGGGGCAGTTTACTCATGTTTTAGATTGTTCTAGTACCTAGTGGAAAGACAAACCTACTCTCACTTATGATCACTCTCTTGACAATTATTTAGGTAGTACTTTAAAAGTGAAGAGATGAAATTGGAGAGTACCTTATAATGGACATAAAATGGCAAATTAAAATTTCATCCTCAAAAGTACATTCTACCTGAAATTTGCAGACTGTACTTCTACACCTAAGTTTTACAGGGCTATCACATCTCTGTAATAATGCAGTAGGCGTGTTTCTTCCCACTCAAAGGTGGTTGTGAAAGGATGTTTTTGTGTGCCTGTTTCTCATTTATGTAGATTTCAAACTCCACAGGAGTACAAAAGTCCACCCTCAAAAATATAATTTGCAGCTTTAACTAGATCACATTCTATTAATCTAAAATCCTCAGACTCAATTCTGCAGGCATTTATAGACTAAATGTTTCGCTGGCATAAAAATTCTAAATGCTTACTTCTCCAGGTTTAAGCCCCTAGGCCTCTAGTGTTGTAATAACTGTAATTCATGTCATATGTCAGAATCACTGTAATGAGAAACAGTGAGACAGGGCCTTTGGTATCTGTCATCTGAAGAATAGCAGCGATATCTTCAATATCAACCTTATAGCTGTAATTAGAGGGACAATTGGTGACATGCTCAAGTCAATACTTTAATCTAAATAAGCCACCATCATTAAAGTCTGTTGTATTCTCTGCCTAAGAAGACGATTCCATTTTACAGCTTAAAATCAAATTGGTTTTGCAGTCTTTGTGTAAGTTCTAAGCCTTTCTTTTCAAAGTTATTGACTAAGCCTTATTTTCATGATGAGTTCAGCATGAAAGCAAAAGCCAGAGTAATTTCATACTCTCAATGACTTTTTTTACTTACATAGAAATTATTATTTTAAAAGGACCTTTTACTTTCAGATTAAAATTTCTTAAGCTCAAACATTAGTAGTTAATTAAAGTGTTTTTGAGCTTCTAATCTAATAAGGTTTAATGGCTTAATTTAATTACGAAATATAACATTTAGCATGCATGTGGTATTTTCTCCAAAGAAAGGTTTGACGAAATTCCCTATATTCAATCTTTAAATTTGCAAGGGGAAAGATAGTTCTGCATTCAGATCTTTCACTGCTTAATGCCTTCACCATTTAATTAATAATTTTTTTTTGCATTTGTTACAAGGTAAATTACATGATTGAGGCCTACTTCTACCCAGTGAAAATGAGAAAATAAATTGAAAGCAAGGATTTAAGAAATAGGCTAAGGTTTGGAATAGACCATTATAGAGACATGAAAAGGATGTCAATTAGGAAAAAATTAAAAGATGCCTAATTAGGTCCGGGTATCAAAAGTTAGAGTTCCTGTCCTTGGAACAGAACCAACACATATGGCTATGGGATTTTTTTTCCCCAAAGCAATGTTCAATAACACAATAATATGGCAAAGCAATAAGATAGACACCAGGGATACTCAGGAAGTATGTAGGAAGAGAATGTGGCCAAATAAGAACTCTTAAGTTAGATCAACTTTGTGGCCTGGAATGTGGAAGCAAATGAAGAAACTTTTATGCAGGTAACTGAGAAGGAACTACTTTAAAAGTAGGGAGAGAGTTAGGGATGATTTTGTGTTTTGAGATTTTGTGTTTTGAGAGTGAGTTTCAACATCAAAGTAATTGTCCACGGTGTCAAGGACAGACTCGTCTCTTTTAAGAAAACAGTGTAAAAGCATTTAAAGGAACACATTGGATTTTGGAAATTAGGGTGTCCTTGGTGAGGCTGGGTAGAAGCCAGATTCTAGAGAACTAGATGTGACATGAGAAAGTAGAGACTATTTTTTTAAAGTTTTGTCCATGAAATAAAGAAAACAAAGTGCTAGCTGGAGCGGGGAGAAGAACTGAGGGAGACTGCTGTTTCGTAAGTAGAAGAGACAGGACTATTTTATACTGAAATCAAAGTGCCATTGGAGAAACACAATTTAATGTGTGGAAAAATAGGTAGAACAAAATCCTAAGGGAGTTAAGAGAAGGAAAGAGCCAAAAGGAGACCTAAAACTTGGTTTTAGGGAACAAGAAGAAGCTCTTTTCCATGGAATTGTCAGAAAATAAGAGAAGTGAGCATCAGCCTACATAGATGATGCACTTAACCTTGGGGACAAGAAGTCAAGGGAATTCTTACATGACCTCAGAACTCTCTGCTGAGAGTCCTGGTACAGTAGAATGGAAGGCCTCAAAATAGGGGGGGAACTTTGGATAGTTTGAGGAAAACAGGACTAGAATTATATGGAATAATTGCTGTGCAATACTGAGAGATGAGTTTAGGCTGGAGATAATTTTTGTAGTTGCAACTGTTAGGTCCAGGGGTCAACTTGGCCAGGCGGCAGTGCTCAGCTGTTCCGTTGGTCCACAGCAACTTAAATCATTGTCATGTGAAATTCATCTATGGCTGATTATATCTGCAGTTGGCTAAGGGGAGTACCTTCAGCAATGAATGATGTTTAATTTAATTAAGAGGAGGCATAAAAGAGAGCGATCACAAGAGAGCTCAGCAGCCCAGCCCAGCTCAGCTCGGTGCTCAGAGGGCTCAGACCCAGACATTTAGAGAGGCAGAAAGGAATCTTCCCAGGGAAAGTTGTTTGAACTCAGAAGCCAGGACAGAGGGCCAGCAGATGTTGCTGTGTGCATTCCCAAATTACTGAATTTGTAACTAAATAAATCTCCTTTATAAAAGCCTTTCCACCATTGGTGTATTGCATTCCAGCAGGCTTAGCAAACTAAAACAGGAACCAACTACAATTTTTGTCTGTGCTTAGTAATCTAGTTTTACATTTAAAGATCAACATCAAGCATCAAGAATGGTGTGCGGTAGGTTTCTCAGACATTAGCAGTGTTATTGTAGGACTACACTCGTTTTGAAAAATACTTCAGTATGTTTTAATAAAGTTAAGCACACGCTTACTATATGGCATGTAATGCCACATCTAGGTATTTGCCTGAGAGGGAATAAAACAAATGTCTACACAAACACTTGTACAAAATTGTTCATAGTTACTGCAATTATAACAGTCACAGACCAGAAACAATCCATGGTCTATCAATAGGAGAATAAATAAACTCCATAACGAAAAGAACAGCTGATATATGTATAAAACATGAATGAATCTCAGAAATGTTAGGTTGAGTCAAAGAAGTTAAGCACGAAAGAGTGCATTGTCTTTGACTCCTCTTACAGGAAGTACAAGAGCAACGTTTGGTGCTAGAAGTCAGACAGCTATGTAGTGGTTTGAAGCTGAATGTACCCCAGAAAAACATGTTCTTAAATTTAATCCATTCCTGAGGGTGTGAGCCCACTGTAAGCAAGGCCATTTGATGAGGTTAATTCAATTACAGTGGGGCTGCCTCAATCACGATGGTTCTTAATCCTATGACTGGCATCCTTTACAACAGAGTGAAGTCCGGCTGGCAGAGAGAAAGCCAAAGGAAGCATGAAGCTGAGATGGAACTCCAAAGAGGAGATGGACTCTAAGATGCTGCCTTGTGCCTAAGCACATGACTGAGGTGCCAAGGGTTGCTGGCAGCCAGCAGGATGCCCGAGCCGTTGGGGAGAAAGCCTCACCCCGATGATGCCATGCTTTGGACATTTTCCTGGCGTCAGAACCAGGAGTGAACACATTTCCATCGTGTAACCTGAACCATTTCATGGACTTTGCTTGAGCAGCCTGTGGTTACCTCTGGGCATGAGGGATCCTCCTGGGGTAAGGAAATAGCCTATATCTTGATTTGAGGGATGATGACTAGAGCACGTACACAGATAAAAACTTACTCGGCCATGCTCCGGATATTTGCGTGCTTTATTTACTATGTTTAAATAATACCTCACTCATTTTTTAAATCTCCTGAGGAATTTCTCTATAAGATGCACAAGCCTGACTATGAATGGTACAGCACCCTGCATGGTTCCTTTGAAACTGAAGTAACCACAGCACGTGCTGAATTACCAACGCTATGATAGAAACTCGCAGCACCCTTTGCTGTGTTGCAGCAGCAGGAAGAGAAGTCAGGAAATGAATATTCTGAAATTACTCTTTAGCAATTTGCTATGCTGGGAAAACGCCCCATGGCAGTTCTTAATGAAGAAAAACCTCTTTCATGAGTCATAAAAATATAGGTTGACAAAGCTGGTGCTATTCATCCAGATGATTACGCAGAATTTATACTTTTTTTTTAAATAACTGCCATACCAGCTAAATACATTAGCAGATATTACCTTTTTAAAAATGCCACCCCATTTTTTCTTCTCTGTTTTGAGAGTTGAAGGCCAGATTTTTACAATATTTTAAGGAAAAACAGAGAAAGTGAAGAAGCAAAAGAAAGAACCAGGAGAGTAGGCACAAGTGCGATGGTACGATTCCAGCTTTGGCTCAGTGTTTGCCCTCCCCCCATAGCACATGCAAACGCCAGAGCAGGTCTTGAGCAGTGGCTGTCATCACCCCTATTTTTCAGATAAGAAAACTGAAGCTCAGTGGATTAAATAAAAGCTGATATTTTTCTTTTATCTAATACAACTTGAATCTTGATCTACTGACCTAAAATCTTTTCATCATTACTTGTTTCAACATATAACTGACAGTTATAAAATATTTTCACTACAAAAGAAAGGAAATATTAAAATATGGGATTTATTTAGTAATTAACACAGCGTGGTAAAATAAACATGGATTTTCAGGATATCAGACCTACATTCAAATCCCCATGTGACCTTGAAAATGTTACATAGCCTTCCTGAGTCTCTGTCTCAAAATCTACGTAATAGAAACACTGTAACCTCCAACAAAGGCTTGTCATATAGGTTTAAATGTGAAAAAAATGGATATAAAGCACTGTACCTAGAATATGCTAGAATTTCCAGAGTCTTTAAAGGCATAAGGAAGAAAATATTAGTCATTGCATGTAAAGAGAATGGGAATGATTTTTCCACACAATTACTGGAAACCTTCACCCAGCCTTCCTCAGATACCATAGAGTGAGGGGAGCTCAATGTCTAGTGGGGAACTTGGACAGTTCTAATTATTTAAAGTACCTTTCTTAAATTGATCCCCCTTAATCATCCATGGGTCTCTGAACTGCCTTCTGGTATGAAAGAAACCAATCTTCTTTATCTTTTCTATTATGGTACACAGCCTATTATAAACCCTGTGCTCATATGCTTTCTATGGCTGCCCAACTCAACGAAGAAATCAAAATTCCTAATTCAAAGCTTTCTATTCTCCGACTTCCATTTTATCTCCTCTTCTGTAAACAGATCTTTTTTCTCTTAACAGTGAGTGGCTCATATAAGAATCCTCATAAATAGTTGATAAATGAATTAATGTGAAGCATTGCAGATATTTCCATCCTTGCCTCATTTCTCTGTAACTCTCCCCATATTTTCAAACCTTATTCTGCCACAAATTCCATGGTTCAGAACCAAATTTTCATCACCTTTGCTAGGCCCCAATCTTTAGAAGCCTGGCTTCCTAAAAATTCTTATATCCCATTATGAGGTATTATCCAAATTTATTTGAAATATTATTTATAGTTTTTTTCTTGGAGCATTTCTTCCTCCAGCCAGGCTGCAGTCCTTTTAAATGATGACAGGAAGTATAGCAATGTCCATATTCTCAGTCCTGCTAATGAGTACTGATGTGTACTCACTAGTAGGACAGAAAAAGCCAAGACTGGTGGCTAGGTTGAGATACTAGAAACTGGTTTAAAGAAAACAGTATGGACAGCACCAAGAAGTTACAAATGGACATTTTATTGTAATGGAGAAGGACTATGCAAGAATCGTTAATACAGAATATGAAACCAATGTCAGAAGTCAGTGAGTCAGGACAAATTAGAAACTCAATAAATTAGGATCTCAGTAAATAATCAAGAAAAACTCTAAATGGCAGGCTCACGGGCAAAATACAATCTAGATAAGATTAGAATTCAAAATGAGCAGGAGCGAAGACAGGATCTGTACATGAGTAGAGTTTGACTGATTCTCTAAGGAGAAAAACTTTGAGCCATGTGTTAGGTTTATCCTACATTTAAGCACACCTTTGATGAAGGAGTAGGAACTGGCAGGCTGAGGGCCCCCCAAAGTAAATATACTAGACTATCGACTATGCACATGCAGAGGCTAGAACTTCAGGGGGAGCCGTCCCAGGTCCAATGTCAAGATCAACAGAGAGGGCTTTTGTTTTTGCTTCCTAGGCAGCACAGGCAAATGCCCTGGCTTAAGCAATGGTAATTCATGAGCTCATGGTTTTGAGGCTAAAGGAAAATCCAAATTTAGGCCTCATCAGGTCAGTGCCTTCTCCCCAAGACTGTGGCATTCTGGGGCTGGCTTCCAGCAATCCCTGGGTCTTCCATCCTGTGGTAAGGCTCACAGCAGCGAATCCTGGGTCTCCTTTCTCTTGCAGGTTCTGCTGAGGTAGCTTCTTGCTTTCTAGAGCTTTCTCTCTCTCATTCTGAAATTTAATTCTCTTGCAAATGACTCCAGAAATAGGATTGTGACATGTATTCATTGGTTGGGTCACACACATTGTAATTGAATGACCTCATCAAAAGGTCCAACTTGGGTCCACACTCATAGGAGTGGATTAAATTTAAGAACATGTTTCTCTGGGTGCATGCAGCTCCAAACTGACACAGCATTCCAGTGTACAGTTGTGGTCGTGGCAATGGAGATGGTAATGATGAGGAGGTGGAGGGGGCAAAATCATATTCATCACATTGCAAGTTGATTGAATTTACTAGAATAAATGTAAGAAGTTCAATTAACTTGAAAATACCAACTATGGTGCAGGCCGCATGCCAGGCCCTGGATATTCACAGTCTACATTTCCAAAGGCTCACCATCAGGAAGAGAATGTGGATAATGCAGTTGTCTAAGAGACAGCAGCAGAAGTTCCAATGTCAGAGGTATAAGCACATCGCTGTGGAAGCGCAAAGGAAAGGACAGGATCCCAAGAGGCAGGAAACCTAGAATGAATCCCCAGACAGGCTCTTGCCTTAGTCTGACTAGGGCTAGCTTTCTGTTGTAAGACAGAGGACGCAGAAGGTTTTTTTTCTAAATGAGGGGCCTTCTGCAAATTCAGACTCAAGATACGAGTAAACAAGCTGTGTTGTTACCTTCCTTTCTTCCTGTGGCCCATCCCGAGGAAAGGATGCCCAGTGGAAGAGAAAGAGGCAAGAGTTAGGAATTCTTATCAGTTTCGTTCATTTCGATGTCAGAGAAGAGAAAAATGGAGCAAGTCCAATAGCCCGTGAGTTTCGGGAGAAACTGGGTCCTGCCTCATCCGGTCGGGGACTAAGCGACACTTCCATCAGCGAGTCTGACTAAGCGCAGCAGTGCTGTCCAAGATTCAGTGCTTGCTCTGTTACCTCAGGATATAAAAGTAAGAGCCCAGGCGATGCGACAGTGGCACAGTGGCAGAGTTTTCGCCTGCCACGCCGGAGACCAGGTTTGCTTCCGGTGCCTGCACATGCGGGGGGAAAAAAAAAAAAAAGAGAGAGAGAGCCAGAGTTCCTCTCTTTTACAAGTCCTTTGGTGTAGTACTGAATCCAATTAAAACTGGCCAATATTTAAATCCCCATATTTTGGGGATTTAAAAATATAGAAGTTCAAAAACATTGCAATTTTCTCTTTCATACCTAGAACTAGCACCCAAATTCAAACTGCTGTACTGTAACCAATATGCAGTTTGATGCATCAAGTCCTACAGGCATCAGGGATCATCTGATGATCAAACATTATCTTATTACAAAAAAAATGGCATTGCCAGGAGCCTCAGACCTCACAAATTACGTAGTTCAAGGCACCAAGGAAGCTTTATGCACTCTTTGATCTTGGGCAAGTCACATCAATAAACTGCTGTGGCTGTGGCTGTGGCTGTGGTGGTTGTTTTCACCTCACTGTTAAAATAAGCTACATTTTTAGTCTGTGACTATATAATTTTGCTGAACTAGAAATGCCAAATCTGCTATCCGAGAAATAACGCTAATTGAACTTCCTCATGAGTGATACAAAACTAAACTGCAAGTTCACCCTCCGGCACCGTAAACGCACCTCAGGATGATGATGTGAGGACAGCAGGCCCTCAGACAGCTTCCTGGTAGAAACGTGGAAGTGAAGCATCTTGAGAAAATACTCGTCCAGTGCCCTCGGGGGGCTAAACGCCATCTCCCACCTGCTCCAGTCTGAGGGCCACATTGGCTGAGTTCTCCAGGACCTCACCGTCCGATCAGGTCATTTACTTTGGCATATGAAATTGGCACCTTTTAAAAACCGGCCCATTAAGTATTTCACAGCATAATATCAAAGCACACACGACCCGTGGAGGTCAGTGCATTAAGATTTCAGTCCCCTACAGTCTGAAGACTGAAACTGATACAATCTGAAGCAGAGACAGTAGTGTGCGAGGCTGTTCTCCAATCACAGGGCCTCTGTGGCTGAAAGATGTCCAGTGTCCACCCTGGGCAAATGCAGGACACCCTGGGTGGTTCATCAGAAAAGAACCATTTTCCGTTCGTGCGGGTTCTTTGAGTTGGGCTGCTCACAGCTGTGCTGGCGCATGAACCAAAGAGGTAGGTGGCATGATTAACAAAATCTCTCTGCCCTCATTCTTACAAATTCTCAGCCAGAAAGAAGTATTGGTCTTTAAAGAAGAGAATTAAGATAGTTCAAGACATAAAGAAATGAAGTTAGAAACATGGAAAAAAAGTCCCCATGTTCAACCAGGCATATACAAACATCACAATTATTAGCAGCATGTTCAATTATTCTTAATTATTAAAATTAACTTATATTATTCATTCTTCCCATTCAGTATCTTTCAAATTACTTCAACCTTAATTAGCACCAGTAATATTTTCTCTTAATTGCTTTCATGGAAATAAAAGTTTTCTCTAAAAGAGTCCATAATATTGGCTTCTCTGAAATATCCAAACATGTTTCATTTGTCAGGCAAATCTCAACCTGATCAATAAATATGGGGTAATCCTTATTTTCCTCTTCATTTTAGAGGATTTCAGATGGTGCTATTTTATTCTTAGTCTGAATTTAGATTTTTATAATTTGGAAACTAAAGTATGTGTTTTATTTCCACTTATAGGTTGGATGTCCCCGCATATTCATGCAAGATAAACTGTGTATTTTCAAGTATGGGCATGCTTTCTGCATAGGAAGAGTCATTTCACCTTCTCACACTCTAAAGAAAACTCGAGCTCAGGTTACTGTTTCCAAATGTGTTTCACAATCCGCTTGTATCAGTCATCCTGAGCCCTTGTTACAAATACGACATCCTGGAGCCTGCTCCAGGCCAATTAAACAAAAATTAGGAGTAGTTGCAGGTACCAGAATTTCTTATAAGCCCCTCAGGTGAATTCTTATGTATACCCAACTGCATACGAATGTTGAAGATAGATACCCAAAACATACAGTTTTGATTTTATATAAATGATTTCCTTTTTTACATAGTGATATGACAAACTGAATATTTAAAGTGGAAATTACTGATGAGAGAAAAGTACCTTATACAAAGTTTAGAATAGCATTCAAATTCTGAATTACTAAACTCAGGGGAAACCGCACTGTTTCGCCAATACTTGAAAAGCAAAAGAAAAATAAGAGAGGAAATGGGAATAACTGTAGAATGGTTAGCATTTGTTTTAATTCATAAGCTGCCAATTTGGAGTATACCAGAACTGGAGTGGCTTTTAAAAAGGGGAATTTGTGAAGTTGCAAGTTTACAGTTCTAAGGCTATGAAAATGTCCAAATTAAGGCAAGTCTATGAAAGTGTCCAAACTGAGGCGTCCTGGGAAAGATCCCTTGACTCAAGCAGGCTGATGGGCCCAGAACGTCTCTGTCAGCTGGGATGGCCCATGGTGACATCTGCTGACCTTCTCTCCCAGCTTCTTGTTTCATGAAGCTCCCTGGGGGCATTTTCCTTCTTCATCTCCAAAGGTCTCTGGCTATGTGGATGCTGCTGGGTCTGGCTCTAAAGCCTTTTCCAAAAGGGTTCCCTCTTAAAGGACTCCAGTGAGCAACCCCATCTTGAATGGATACAACTCCATGGAAACTGTATTAGTTGAGAAACAGAATCAACAGGGAACACTCGTAAATATAAAATTTATAGAAGTGTCCCACGTGACTGCAGGAAAGCAGAGTCCAAAACCCGCAGGGCAAGCTGCGAAGCCAATGATTCCAATGGAGGGTCTGGACAAACTCCACAGGAGAGGATCACCAGCCGAAGCAGGAAGAGAGCCTGTCTCTTCTGAATCCTCCTTAAAAGGCTTCCAGTGATCAGATTAAGCATCACTCACTGCAGAAGACACTCCACTTGGCTGATTACAAATGCAATCAGCTGTGGATGCAGCTGACATGATCATGATTTAATTCTATGAAATGTCCTCATTGCAGCAGACAGGCCAGCACTTGCCCAACCAGATAAACAGGCACCACCACCTGGCCAAGGTGACACATGAACCTGACCATGACAGGAACCAACTAATCAAAAGTTACTACAACAATTGGGTGGGTCACATTTCCATGGAAACAATCAAAAAGATCCCACCAGCAATACTGAATGAGGATTAAAGGACATGGCTTTTCTGGGGTGCATAGTAGCTGCAAACTGGCACAATATTATTTTAACTTCAAGATCAAATAGCTCCTAGAGCATATGAGAAGTAAAGATCAAAGCTATTCACACTACATTCCTGATTACCATGGAAATACAAACTTCACCTTAACAAAATGACATCATAATGACAAATACATTCCAGCAAGGTAAATAATAATGAGAGGAGGTTCCCCATTGTTCTAGAAAGACTCCTTTCAACAGAAGATTGGGCAAGGTATTTGAAAACCATTGGCTGAGGTTGAACAAAATGTAAGGTGTGAATTGAAGTACGTGAGTGATGTATAAAAGGATGAACCTGTAGGCCTAAGAAAGAGAGAAAAAGGAATGATTAGCTATCTCTACTGACCATTACATAGGTTTCAGAGTTTAAAAATCCATTATGTCTCCATCTATCCGTGCTGTTTCTCTTAATTAACTGATTGCACTCTCTGCTTGGAAGGAGACATAGAAAATGAGAACAAAGATGAGTCTCACTCTCCTTCTGCTCGGTGGAAGGGTTTACATCATCCCAAGAACTTGCTGTGTGGACGGCTCTCCCTCCTACCCTCAGGACACAGGAGTAAGGACCTGGCTGAGTTTGCTAACTGCTATGACAAATACCACACAGTGGTTTGGCTTAAACAACACGAATTTATTAGTTCATGGTTTTGGTGACTGAAATTCCAAAATCAAGGTGCTGGTAAGGCTGTGCTTTCCCTGAAGGCTCCAGTGTTCTTGAGCTGGCTTGCCCCAGTCCTTGGGTTCCTTGATACATGGCGATGCCCTGGCTCTCCTCCAGAGTCTGCTGTTTCCATTGACTTCCAGTTTCTGGCTCCTCTGGCTGCTCCTGGATTTCCTCTTAATGCTTCTACCCAAATGGATTAAGTCCTCACCCTCTTTCAGTTTGGCCACACCTAAATAAGATTTTAGAAGATCCTACTCACAGATAAGTCCATACCTTACCTGATAATACATCTTTAAAGGGTCCTATTTACAAATGGACAATGAGTTCACACACACAAGGCTGCAGATTAACAGCATAAACATGTCTTTTGAAGCGTTACAAAACTCAGTCTAGCACAGGAACTATCCCCAATTTTATAAATGCTGGTTCATAAGTTTCCTTTTCTGCATATATTTAGTTTTAACAAAGTAATACATGCAAAATTTTAACAGTCTAACTATAATGAAAAACCACTGATCCCTTCCTCACTTCTCCTTATCCCTTGATACCTCTCCCTTCAATTTTTAACTATTTTTCCTGGCATTTACTTATTGGTTATAAATATAGGGTTATAATGCTATTTCTTGAGTTATCAATTTAAGACATTAACAGTGTCTTTTGTATTATAGGTGATGAGTCTTTAGATTTCCACTTACTAGCCCTTTTTTACACCAGCTTCTCATCCTTCCGTGCTGTGTTTTGGTGTCCTTGGTATGAAGCCTTTCCAGTTCCATTTGTCCACCAAATAAGTCTCTATTGCCTTGCAGGGAGGGAGAGAAGCAGCTGCTGGGCAGCACAGGATCAGGTAAGGGCCCTCCAACTAAAGCCTCTCACAGCCGCTTTGTATTCAGCCGCTCCTGGTCGTACCCCTCTGTTCCACTTCATCCCTCCGCTGTGAGAGCCCCTCTAGCAGGAAGCATCCTGCTTCCTTTTGGAATTCCCTTTCTAGAGCTCATATTTACGCTCCACCTTCTAAACATGTGTTGTCATTTCCCAACCTCTGATAACGTGTAGGTTTACACCAAACTTATTCCTTTTCACCCACTTTATCCAGATTTTCAAAAGGAGCCAAGGAATACATATATTCAGTGCACCGTAATTAACCCAAATCTCCTGAATAGATGGTGTAATCCATTCATTGCTTCACTGTCTCACTTCTGTTTGAACTAAAAGTCACCAGATTCTGTTTTAGTTTGATTTGGGTTTGGTATTATGTACAATAGTCCCACTGCTTAATTCTGATATTATGTTGAGAATTACAGTAAAACAATCACTTTCAGAGATTGATCCTAGCCAGGTAAATTAGGACAACCTTTTTGGAAAATAATTTAGCAGTCAATATTTAAAAGACTTAAAAATTTTACTGTTCCTGGACTCTGCTCCTGGACCCAGTTCCCACTTCTAAAAATTTGCTCTAAGGAAACAATTTTAAATACAAAAGTAAGAAAATTATGTGTAAAGGTGTTCATCATGGATTTATTAAGAGAATAAGATAAGCTGTTAATAAGATACAATAACAGCTAAGAAAGGCAGATCATACAAAAATGCTCTACAGATATGTTTAAATGATACTCACAATGACGATATAAAAACATGGAAAATTCTTATCACATAATGAAATCTGAGACTAGAAACTCATTCTGAGTAAATGTGCAGTCAGGATTCACCAGGAAACTTGTGTATCAGTGGAAGCACATGCCACTACATTGAAGGGGGCAGGTTATGCCATAGACTGAGCGGCAGCAGTTATTCCTAAATTCAGGATTCAAGGTCCACCTACCAGGGAGAAAGAAAATTCTTACCAAGACACAAAATTATTAGATTCTCTGTAAGTCATATCCTTGTGATTATTCCTGTCTCCTCAGCACTAAAAATATAGTTTAAAGCAACCAAGTAAGCTTTGGCTTCAAAATGCATTATGTGGAGACAGTTGGCAACATTATAGGATAAGTTATAAGAGTTCCTATAATAGAATTGATTCTAAGACATGGTCCTTATGACAATTCCATCATTCATATACATGTAGGCACGTGAAAAGAGAAGATATAGTCAGCCCCTTATGAATTAACATTGTAGCATCTAACAATTAAATCATCAACATGCTATTATAAGGATCATTATATTATAGCTAAGCAATAGAGCATAGTCACTCAGAAAACAGATCAGAGTTCATGTACTGGCTATGCCACTTCTTATTGTGTGGCCTTCTGGAAGCATCTTTAACCTCTTCAAAGTTTCCTGTATTGTGAAGTTGGAGTAATAGTGCAACCTCAGAGAGTGGCCGGAGGTATAAATGAAACAAATGCATGACACTTGGGAATTAATAAGTGTTCAAGGTATGTTGGCCATCATCCTTGCTATGAGATAAATCTGCATACTCTCCCTTGGCTGCGGCATGTCCAGTAATCACTGTTATTAATCTTACAGCAAAATATTTAACTGGAGCCAGAATATGTTTGGGTGCCAGCTCTGAACCTCACTAGCTGTGCAGTTTTAGAAAATTTGTTTTACTTAGTCATGCCTCAGCTTCTTCATCTACTTGTATTTCATTGTGAGGATTAAGTATGAAGAGAAGAGTGCCTGGCAAATACATATGCACGATAAGCATTAGCTATGATCATCATTATTGTGAAGATTATTCTTACTAACTACCATTAGTGACGTTGTCTCCCCTTTGTTCCTCCCAAACATGTATAAATACTTTCATATATAATGTTCACAATTACATTTAAATAACAGTTTTATGGAATATTCTCAAGTTTTCCATTTTAAAATTAACCTAAAAAAATTCCTATCCTATCACTTGGCTGATTTAAAATGGTGCATACTTACGCTGACTACACTTTCATGGTAAACCTGAGAAAAATATCACACTGGGGATGGCACTTCAGTTAGGGCTGAGCTCTGCTCGGGATGGTCTGTCTGGTGATGCACGGACTTGACCTTCTTCCCTATCCCGCTCATGGTATTTATTCAGGAACATCCTGGGACTGGCTAACACTAGCTCCCAAGCTAATAGCAGAACTGGGGGTGCATATTCCTGGGTCAAGATGCCTTTAAATCTAAATATAGCTGCTTCATGGTTTTAAACCTAGCTGTACCCACTCTCTTTGATAAAGCTCTATCAAAGTAGGCTGCCTTCCTTGGAATTTAAAATCGGAAGCTTGTTCCTCCAGAATGGAGAACAAAACTGACTCCTGATTGCATAACATTCTCTAAGTCCTTAAGTTCAAGATTCTTTAATTTTCATTAGAAAATATCTCATTTTCTGTACCTATAGATATCTTTCTATTAATCTCAGTCAGTCTTGAAACAACATAGCAATTCCCCATTTTTCCTTTGTTAATTCATGTGTTCCCCAAATGGCCAATTGCACAAGTTTGCTGCAGAACTATTCAACTTTTCAAGAACCATAATTGACTATAAGCACTAATGGTAGAGAAAGTTATTTAAAGTCAGTCAAGGCTTGACACTGAAACACAGACTATTTTGGTGGGAAAAGGTGCTAATTAATTATTTAACTCCAGGTTGTGATGGTCAGAGTTTGGCAAAGTGGTACATTTAAGGCAGAATCTGAGACCTTCAAGCCTTGAAGACTACAAGAGCACTGGTAGGAACCTGGTGATATTCATCAACATTTCACATTTGAACTGATTTATGGTCCTAAAATTTCCAGCCACTCTGAAACTTGTATTTTAAAAACCTCATCAATAGTCCACAGACTCTGACTTCCTTCCATCATCCACGATGTGGCTTTCCAGATGATGAATAAGACTCAGTCATGCAAAATTACGTGGCGCTTCTTGCCCATCACAACAAGGGTGGCAAAATGTCTTCATGACCACTGCATCTACAGTCACTGTGATAAACAGAATGTCTTCATGACCACTGCATCTACAGTCACTGTGATAAACAGAATGTCTTCATGACCACTGCATCTACAGTCACTGTGATAAACAAAATGTCTTCATGACCACTGCATCTACAGTCACTGTGACATAAGCATTTCTGAACTAATCCGATTCGAAGAGTTGATCAAGTCATCTGGTGTCATTTGGGCATATAATTATATGGTCACCAGAATATCAACAATTAAATACAGAATAATATGCAAAATCATTTAGACCTATCCAACTAATGCATTTTATTTAAAGCTATGTCTGGAATATTTCTTAGAAGTGATCTATTAAGATCTACTGTATGAAATCAATAAAATTGGAAGCTGGGTTAAAGCACCACTCAAAATAGTTCTAGCTCAGTGAAAGAACTATTTTCAGAGATAGAAATAAACTGTTATTGAGGATATATTTACAAACATTAGTAGGTTTGAAATTCTAAGGCAGATTTTGGTCTTAGACAAGGCTTTGGAAGTATTTAAAATGTTTCTTAAGAATCAACTCACACAAAAGTATAAGCTGTGTTTTACAAATAAAATCTGAATACTAGAAAAACACAAGGCAGTTTGTTTCTAAAGTTCTTGAAGAGTGAGTACTGAAATCAGCATACTTATTTTTATAGCAGTACTGAATAGCTTCTGAATGTCTCATTTTTGATAATGATGCATGAATATTCTTACTTCAGGGGTCAGTAAAACTAATTACTTTGGAACACTGGTATTTTGAATTTATGCCAGCCTTGTCCTTCATGAGAAAAATGCAAACCACTTCATATAAATTCACCTATTTCTAACTGATACACATATGAATCAAATCATTTCCTAATTTATAATTGGCAAGCCACAAACAAATTTGTCATTTTGTCTAAATCTGTATTATAGAATCCAGCTCTGCTGTGCCCTAAGTCAATTGTTCTTTGCCGTAGCCTTCACTGCTGTTTCATTAGATTGCAAAAGCATCACTCGAGGGTGATCGACCACAGTGCAGAAGAGATTAACCTCCCCCTTCCTGATAATGATTTTAGATGCTTTCTTTAAAATAACTTACAGTAAGCCTGAAGTAAATGAGAATATTAGTGATCAATTATGTTGTTTGAATAAAGCTTATGATTGAAATTCAATGACTCAAGTCCTTGTGACTATACTGTAAATCAATCACAATGACTTAACAACCTATATAGGAATGGATATCACTATACATCATTAATATCATCTTATGAGGCCTCTGAAAATAACTAGTGAGAAATTTTATGCTGACTATCTAGAATGATGGTTTATTTAAAATATTTTTAAAAGAAAGTTTATCCCTCTTGTTTACCACTGTATCCTTCAGTCAGACTAATATTAACTTCATTGTCCAAAATGAAAAGCTGATCTGCCATTAGGATTTTGCCCTGAGTGGTTCCCCAAAGTAGACTGAATTCCATCTTAGTATGTCATTCTACGCAATTGCTTTTTCCATTCCCTGAGTAAAAGGCTCTATGAATACTATTTTGGTGCTGAAAATATAGAATATATAAAAGGAAACTATATATATATATATATGTGTGTGTGTGTATGTGTGTGTGTGTGTGATTATAAGTCTCTGTCTATAAATCTATTTAAAACAGTGTCTTTTTGGTTCACTGTTCAAGTGTATATGTGCGATAACTATGTATGAACGACTATGAGCGAATGTGCAATAACTATGCATGAGTAAGGTTAAATTATTAAAGTACATTATGAATATCTTTTTGTTATTTCAAGAGGTGGTACATTGAGGGGTGGAGACAGAATTATAATATGATTTAGGGCATGAGTAATATTCTCTGTATAGTTGTATGTTAGTTACACTATAATATAGTCCTTAGACCCAACTATGGGGTGATTTGGGAAGGAAAAATTAAATGAAAACAAAGAAACATATGACCTTGGGACTTAGTGGGAATGTTCTTTACTGAAATGTCAGGTCCTGGAGAGAATGTGAAAAGGAGAAACGAAGACTGATAGTAATTAAGTCAGTAATTCTGTTATGCTACCAGCTGTCAAGCTTCCATAGGATGTACTTTCTTAGAAGGAAAAATAAAAATGCCTATACTCACAAATCTTCAGAATATCCTCTTGAAAAATATGTTAAATTTCTTGGAAATATTTTGGAAACATTTGTATCTTTCCTTCATAGCTCTAATCAAATAGGCATGTCCAGCTTACTGGCTTTCTTGAACTATCCCTTCTCCCTAACAGATAGATTACTGCTTAGTTTTCAGGGTTCCCATAGCATCTTGTACTTAATTAATTTTACAGTTAAAACCTCACCAATGGATACTAATTTGGGCTCATGTCTAGTTCTTCTGCTGAGCCATGAGCTCTTTAAGAGCTGGAACTGTTGTACTTATCTTTATATTCCAGGTACCGATCACTGCACCTTACAGACAATCAGTTCTAAATAAATGTTTTAATTGCCAATTTGTTTATCAACAAATGCTTATTAAGTCCCTACTATGTGCCAAATACAACAGTAGACAGTGGAGAGTCTATAGTAAATGAGCTAGAACATTTCACGGAGTTGTCACACTCATGAAAGGGACAGACAATAAACAATAAACATACATATAAAGTGGGTGTCTTAGTTTCCTAGGGATGTCATAATAAAATAACACAAAGAAGATGGCTTAAAACAACATAAATTCATTGTCTTATGGTTCTGGAGGCTACAAGTCTGAAATCAGGGTGCCATGCACCCTATGAAACCAGCAGGGGATATTACTTTCTTGCCTCATCTTAGCTTCTGGCATTGGCTGGCAACCCTTGGCATTTCTTGACTTAGCAGCCACAGCAAATCAATCTCTGCCTCTGCCTTTACATGGCCATCTTCTCTTTTTCCTGTCTGTTTCTATGTCCAATTTTCCTCTTCCTAATAAGTACACCAGTCGTATTGGATTAGGGTTCACCTGAATTCAGTATGACCTCATTTTAACTAGATTCCATCTTCAAAGATTCTTTTTCCGAATAAGGTCACATCCAGAGATGTGAGTTTCGACTTGAATATATCTTTTTTGTGTGTGTGTGGGGGGTGCATAATTTAACCCATAAGACAGGTGATAAGTTCTACAGGGAGAAAAAGTAGTTTGCAGGCATGAAAAGTAAAGGACAGTCACTATTTCAAAATAGAGTGGACATGGAAGGCCTCTCTGGGGAGACAACGGTGTAGAGGTAGAGACCTCAGTGCATCGAGTGTGCCACCAGCTGGGGAGCAGGTAGGAATGAAGTAGCAGGTAGAGCAAAGCTCTCAGGTCGAGGATTCCTTGGTGCTTTTGGGAAACATCAAGGAGACCAGCATGGCTGACATAGAATAAAAGAGGGGCAGGGTGGAGAGACTAGATTGGAGACTTGCTGGGGTGTGGATGCCGCAGACAGAATTGGGGATTTTACCTGAATAAGGGAGAAAGCCACTGGAGCATCTGGAGAGTTGAATGTCACGATCTGATTTCCTTTCAAAGAATCACTCTGGCTGCGTAATGGAGAATGGGCTAGTAGGAGCTGGGCCAACAATGGAAGCAGGATGGCCAGTTAGGAGAAACGGCACCGCTCTGACCAGGACGATGGTGGGGGTACAGATGGTGGAAGGTGATTGGCAGCTGTGTTCTAAAAGAAAAACGGACAGAATTTGCTGTTCGATTGGATTTGAGGTGTGAAAGAGAAGAGTCAATCTTATATGCTATCAAGCAATGTGTTTATCAGAATAATAAATACAAACATTCAGATAGCTAGAGGCTTCTCTTTGTGAAGTAGCAAATCTTAACTTTCATATAATCTCCAATTTATAATCCTTGGTAAAGCGTTTATTAAAACTTGCAAGAAAATGGTAAAGTTCAGTTTACCTTTCCTGAATCGTGCCTTTTTAGAAGAGTTCCCGTTCAACAAAGCTCACTTGCTACGTGATAATTTCAAGGTTTCTTTAAGTTTTTTAAATTGCATGTACCCGGTCAGAGCTGCGTGGTCTCCCAGGCCGTCCACAGCCTTTCACAGCTCTGTACGGCAGCTGCTCAGGGTCGGGGCCTCGTGGGCGGCCAGGACGGTGGCCTTCTTGGCACCAGCTGGGCTAACCGACATCATCTTACTAATGACCGAGTGCGTGAGAACTTTTTACACAGGTCAGGCATTAACTCTGCAGTGGGGTAGCTTTGATGGCCGTCCTTTTCATCCATGTGCGGAAAACAAAGCCCGCCGTTGATAGGCCAGCGTGCTGTACTGAATTTTGAAAAACATTTACAACCACTCAAAACCATGGGGAACGTTGCTCCAATATCAAATAAGCAAGATATACGTTACCCAGTGATCTTTCTTATCTTCATTATTCATTCCAAACAAAATCGCAAATACTTAAGTCTTATTCAATCCTAAAGACATCATAGACAAGAATTTTCTAAAGCCTTTATATCAAATCCGGGAAACACAGAGTTTAGAAAATGGATTAAAAAAAGGTCTTGGGAGGACTTCTGGGCCAAGATGGCGGCTTAACAATGCATGCATTTTAGTTCATCCTCCAGAACAACTACTAAATAACCAGACACAGTACAGAACAGCTGCGGGGGCCACGTCAGTGACGGACACACAGTGTACCCCAATCTGGACCAGCTGGACCGGCTGCGAGCCCCCCCAGAACCATGAGTTCCCCAAGCTGCCACAGCCGGCGCCCCTCCCCCACAGGCTGCTTCCCAGAGAGGAAAGGAAAGAGACTTTACCAACAGCAGGGGCTGCTGGAAAACCCCAAATGCGGAATTAATTAACAAATTCTGACTACTAAAGATAGTCCCCCAGCTCAGGTGAACCTGGTCAAAGTGGAGGTCGCTCATTTTTGCCCTAGTGCCAAGGGGGCAGGACTGACAGAAAAAGGAAAAAAAAAAAAAAAAAAACAGAAGGAAACAGAGGTTTTGTGGCTGTGTTTCTGCAGGGTCTTGGCTGCCTTTGGATACAGCAGCAGGGCTCCTTGGACTGCAACTGCCCCAGGCATAGGCAGAAACAAATTCATTTGAGGGCTTGTCTAGAGCCTGTGCCTTCGCCAGGGGAGGTGAAGCCCAACTCAGGTGGAATCCCTCTCTCAAAGAATTCAGACCCCAGGGCTTGGTTGTTTGGGGCCATTAAAACCAGCCTACAACCTCTCCTCCGTCTCCACGATGCCCCCAGCCAAAGTTAAAGGTACCACATCATCTTACGCTGATGGGACCTGTAGGCAGACAAGCACCACTACTGGGCAGGATAAGAAAAACAGAGTCCAGAGACTTCACAGGAAAGTCTTTCAACATGCTGGGTTTCACCCTCAGGGAAAAGTGATGCAGGTGACTCTTTCCTCCTGATAGGAGGCCAGTTTGGTCTGGGAAAATCCAGCTGGGGTCTATAATATCTAAGTAGACCCTCCTAAGTGTGTGGGGGGGAAGGCACCACACAAGCAGGGCAAGAAACAAGAAAACAAGGACTGAAAAATTCTCCTGTTAAACATAACCTAAGCTAGAGGTCCAGATAAAGCTGAACTGAATGTCAAAGAACAGATAGACAACAAATTCATCCAGCAAGAAAACCCTAGGTAAAAGAAGGGAAAGCAATCTCCAGAATAAACTAATTAAAGTAATTAAATGCCTAGATGCCAGCAAAAAATAATAAATCACACTAGGAAAATTGAAGATATGGCCCAGTCAAAGGAACAAACCAACAATTCAAATGACATACAGGAGCTGAAACAATTAATTCAGAATATACGAACAGACATGGAAAACCTCATCAAAAACCAAATCAATGAATTGAGGGAGGATATAAAGAAAGCAAGGAATGAATAAAAAGAAGAAATTGAAAGCCTGAAAAAACAAATCACAGAACTTATGGGAATGAAAGATACAGTAGAAGAGATGAAAAAAACAATGGAAACCTACAATGGTAGATTTCAAGAGACAGAACATAGGATTTCTGAACTGGAGGATGGAACATCTGAAATCCGGCAAGAAAAAGAAAATACAGGGGAAAAAATGGAAAAGTATGAGCAGGGACTCAGGGAACTGAAAGACAATATGAAGCGCATGAATATACATGTTGTGGGTGTCCCAGAAGGAGAAGAGAAGGGAAAAGGAGGAGAAAAACTAATGGAGGAAATTATCACTGAAAATTTCCCAACTCTTATGAAAGACTTAAAATTACAGAACCAAGAAGTGCAGCATACCCCAAAGAGAATAGATCCAAATAGACATACTCCAAGACACTTACTAATCACAATGTCAGAGGTCAAAGAGAAAGAGAGAATCTTGAAAGCAGCAAGAGAAAAGCAATCCATCACATACAAGGGGAGCCCGATAAGACTATGAGTAGATTTCTCAGCAGAAAATATGGTGGCGAGAAGACAGGATGATATATTTAAATTATTAAGAGAAAAATTGCCAACCAAGAATTCTATATCCAGCAAAATTGTCCTTCAAAAATGAGGGAGGAATTAAAACATTTTCAGACAAAATATCACTAAGAGAATTGGTGACCAAGAGAGCAGCTCTGCAAGAAATACTAAAGGGAGCACTAGAGACAGATAGGAAAAGACAGAAGAGAGAGGTGTGGAGAAAAGTGTAGAAAGGAAGACTGAGTAAAGGTAAAAAGAAGGAAAATTAGATATGTCAGATAAAATCCAAAAGGCAAAATGGTAGAAGAAAGTACTACCCGTGCAGTAATAACACTAAATGTTAATGGAGCATTTCTTTCTTGTAATTTTTTTAATTAATAAAAAATTATTTTAAAAAAAAGGCCTCGGGGTTCAACCAAAATCCCCATATCTAAAATATAATTCCTGAAAAAACATTAAATTAGAAATAATTTCAGCTGCACTCGGGTCTACAGGAGCACAGTACATCACACATGCACAGAATCTGCACCAACCTCCTAACATGTGCCGAGCCCTGTGTCCACGGCATGATAAGTCACAGTGTGTGGCCTCAGAGGCTCATGGAAAGCTCAACCCCTCAGCTACTGCCAAAACCCTGAGTTCATTTGGTTACGTTCTTTACAGGGCTTACCCCAAGTGTCTGAGGCATCTGGCATTTCCATTGTGAATCCAGACCCTGACCTCAGGTTAGTTTTATGAACTAACACCTTCTTAATTTACTTCTCTGTCCAGTGAGTTGTGGAGGAGATGATGCCTAACGCTCTGTAGTAGTTAGATCCAGACGTCAATTTGGCCAGGTGAAGGTGCCTTGTTCTCTTGCTGTGGACATGAGCCAGTGGTACATGAACCTCATCTGTCACTGATTACATCTGCAGTCGGCTAGGAGGCGTGCCTGCTGCAATGAATGATGTTTGATTTAATTGGCTGGTGCTTAAATGAGAGACTCAACATAGCACAGCCCAAGCAGCTCATCTCAGCACTTGCAGCTCAGCCCAGGCCTTTGGAGATGCAGAAAGGAATCACCCCAGGGAAAGTTGTTGGAACCCAGGGGCCTGGAGAGAAGGCCAGCAGAGATCACCCTGTGCCTTCCCACATAAGAAAGAACCTCAGTTGAAAGTTTGCTGCCTTTCCTCCTTTCCATCAACTAAATAAACCCCCTTTTATAGAAAACCAATCCATCTCTGACGTGTTGCATTCTGGTAACTAGCAAACTAGAACAGTCTCATTTCAATACTCCTCTCTCAGAGAGTACCAATGCTTTAGTTTATTTAGGATACTTTTAAAAATTATTTGCATTGGTCTCGAGCTAATTAATCAATTGAAAGATAATTTGAGTTACTCGTAAATGAGCAGGGGCCTACCTAAGGGCTGTGGAAAGAATTACAAAATATGTTGTGAGAATCAGATTCTATAAAATGAGCAGCATGTTTGTAGTTAAGAGTTTAAAAAGTCAAAATCTCCATCAATAAGGCACTGGATTGACTGTTACGATTCTCAGCAGCCTGGCCCATCAGATTTTTTTTTTCTTCTGATTCAAGCTTATGCAGGGTAACTTCACACTCTCTTTACATTATGCTGCCTTTGGAAGCAACTGTGAGTATTAGGATATAAACATCCTGTAAGCCTTTGTGCCCTGCTGCATATCATCAGTCCACCACAGATTTATTTTCACGTTAATGTTCAGCCTGGAATCACTGTTCCCAAAGAGGAATAAAAGAATAGCTAAACCGTAATCACATTTATTATTGTTTTCATCCCTTCTTTGCATTTGATATGAGAATCCCAGCTTCTTCTAATGCATCTTTTTTAAAAACAGTTTTAGGTTCCCAGAAGTGTTGCTTTATAAACCTTGTAAGTAGAAACTAAAACACAAATGAATAACATTTTTAAGTAAAATAGTACTTTCATTCATTTCTCTGTCTTTATTGCAAGGAATACTACTAGTATTGCTAAAATAATTTTGAACATTTTTAGTGTTCTTTTATGATTTTTGGTGCATGGCTTACAAATAGTGAGGAAAAAACAAAATTAAAAGTAACTCACATTGCTGGAAAAACCAAAAATAGGTACATTACATTATGTTAATATAAAACATTTACTTTAAATATATATATAATTAAATATATCAACCCTTTTCACCTAACAAAAAAAAAATCCATCATCATTTCTCAAAAGAATACATTTACCAGGGAACAACTTAGAGAGAAATAACTCCCTACGGTCACTTCAGTTCTTCTGTTTGCCTAGCGTAACAGAAGAAATTGCACAATTTCCTGCACAGGTTCTATGCACAAGGATCAAATTCCAAAGATGGTCCATAACCCATCTGCTTATGGCCCGGGCTAGACACCTTGTTTATCTGGGTCTTTACGAAATATGTTTCTACGCAGCAGAAAATTTTCATAAGAATTACATGTCACCTGTTGAAGGGATGAAGGGCTTTTTAAAAGCAGGAGTGTTTCCAAGCTCAATACAGAAAGATTGACTACGTACCACCTAGGTTTGATATTAAGATTGCCACTTTGATTTCTTATTTCTTTTCTTTTTTAAGAAACTAAATCACTACAACTACATATTCCAAAGTGGAGTTACTGGACTGTAGAATACACATATCATCAAATACAGTGAAATTTGTCAACTGCTAATTGACATTTTCATCCCTGTGGCTCCACTACTTCATATTCTATCATCAGATTTCAAATTTCTGCTTATTCAATAGGCACAAAAAGATATTTCATGTGGGTTTTATTTGCATGTTCTCTTTACCAGTGAGAATGACTCCCTGTGTTTAGTGTACATTTGACTATTGCTTCTGTGAATTGTCTATTCATGTTTTTGCCTGTTTTTCTATTAAGTTGTTTATCTTTTATGGCAATAATTTGAAAGAGCTTTTTTTGAAAATTGTTCTTGATTCCAATCCTCTATTTGTTATACACATTGAAAATATCTTTTCCTATTCTATGATTTTTAACTTATTTATGTTTTCTTTCGTCTAACAGAACTTGTTTTCATTTAAGGCTGTGGCGGACCTGGGGTGCCCTGCCTGATTGCAGCGCTCACCACTTCCTCACATGCCGATGGCTTTCCGAGCTGAGCACCTTCGCTCTCTGATGAGGGCACTGACCGCCCAAGTGGACGGCATGTGCTTTGCATGGGACAGCCTGGAAGGCCAGGGGTTATAGCTGCTGGAGGCAGCCTCCAATCGGTGAGGGATGGAAGTTGGTGGGTAAGCTCCCCGGTTTCCGCACCCCCAGCTGGGAACTATAGGATGCAAGGTTCTCAGTTGTCTCCCAGACACTGGCAAGCAAGCCTAACCCAAGTGAAGTCAAATGTATCATTCCTTTTCTTTGTAACTGTTGCTTTTTGCATTTCATCTACAAAGATAACGTACAGCTGGGAGGCAAGCACTCCTGGGAACCAGACTCATTCCTGTAAGTCTTCTAAATTTCTTCCTAATTTACCTTTAAAGTTTGTAAAGTTTTGCATTTTAAATTTAGTTCCTTATAAGTAAGATGTGTTTCTAAAGTAGAGGCAAATATGTTTTCCATATTTAAGATGATTTTTCATCTTTTCTCTAGTGGCATTTAATGCAACCTCGAGCATTTATGTCATATCTAGGTGGCTCTATTTCTTGGTTATTGATCCCGTATTTAATCAAGATTGCATAATTTAAATTACTATACATATTTAACGAATCTTAATATCTTGAAGATTATGTCCTCCCAACATATATTAAATGATCTTGGCATTTTCTTTATCAAACTGTGTTTAATTAGCTTATTGAAGATGTACAGTCTTACAGAAAACAATTGAAAGATGGACAATTTGCTTTAAACTTCTGCATGGGTTTATCAGAAAGCACGAAAACAATTATATAAGCTGTAAAAAATCCTAAAAAAGAAAGTAATACCATAGATGATTTCTAATTTATCAATTGTTTGTTGAATTTGTATGAATTACTGCTACCATAACTGGCTGTCAAAAGTAAAAGCAGGTCCTTGTTATGAAAACTGTAACAATATCTAAATGCTCAAATTATCTCCACATTTTTAACAGTCAGCCTTTATGAAAGGCAGACATAAAAGTTATAAATTGACCAAGTAGAGAAGAAAAGAGATGAAACAGACAACAGAAAAATCTCCACAGGAAAACCAGATAAAGTTAACAAAAACATATATAAAAATAATGGTAATTAATTTTAGTCATAAAATGAAAGGACAAAATGGAGAATTCCAGTAAAGGAATAGAAACTATGACAACAAAGGAAATCCTCGCACTGAAAACTACACACTGAAAACAAGTTAAGACCCAAATACTTAAGTTTAAAAATCACATTATGCACAGCTGATTAGGATTAGAGAACTGAAGATCGATCACTGAAAGAAAAATTATGGATAATGGGAGAAGGAATTGTGAGAGATTATCACTGTATGAAATGGTGTAAAGATCTAACATATTTAACTGGCATTCAAAAGGAAGATAAAAAGAGTACTAATATTTGGGGGTGAAATAATTACTGAGAATACTTTAAGACTGATGAAAGATATCAAGCCATAGCCTCTGGAAGTGCTAAAAAAAACTCCAGCTCAATGAATACAAATAAAGTGATATGTAAAAAGATGTCTTATTACCTTCAAAGAAGTATGATGACTAACATACCAATAAGAACATTAGATGTCAGAAAAAAGTTGTGCGTTAGAATGGTAAAAGTAAATGCCAATCTAGAATTCTATGCTCAGCATAGTATTGTTAAAAAATAATGGTAAATTTAAAATTTTTTTTAGAAAAACAAAACTCAGATGACTCAGAATTACCTGAATAAAATTAAAGGAACTATGACAGGATGTTTTTAAAGCAGAGGAAAGTGATTACGAGTGGTAGAAAGGAATTCAACAAAGAATGAAAGTAAACGGGAAAGGTACATATGGGAGAAAATATAAATGCAAATTGTATTTTAATAAACATGGATATTGAACACATATAGCATAAGCTATATAGCATTAAAATGTACTATAACAACAACTCTAGGGATTGTAGAAGAATAAATAGAGTTGAAATATTTAAAAGAGCTTTCTTTGTCTGAGAAGTGTGACTGTCAGTACTCTCTAAAATGGTGAAAAGAACGTTACCAAATCAACAAGTTAATCGAGAAAATGATTGTAATAATTTATAAATAACTGATTTAATTAAAGGCAAGAAAACTGAAAGCAAAATAAAATAGGTGTGACAAAAACAAAAACAAATTTTAAATAGTATACATCATTAATTACTTTAACATTACACTGACCACATAAATCAATTAAAAGAAAGATGACTGAGTGATATCAACATAACAACATAAGCTATCTCCTAAAAACACCTCCCCAGAGAGTCGAGGAATAAGAGGACAAACCCTACTTACTTGGGACACTGGTGGACAGTGGAGACTGGAGGAGAACTCCACATATACTGAATTGAAGAAAAAAGAAAAATATCAGATAGGAAATTTCCATCCTGAACCCCCTGGTCTACTGGCACCCCCTCCCTCATACTAATTCCCTGCAGGCTAGGGGTTGCTCAGAGGGAGTAGCCAAATCGCTCGCACTGCAGAGGCCACAGAGCCACCAGCAATCAGTCAGAACCCCAGACGTATGCAGGGTAAGGAACCCAAGTCTAGGGCTTTGCACGAGCTGCTGAGGAGTGCTGCACACAGCATGTAAAAGGGCACCCAGGGAGAGAGGGACTGCCATAGAAAGGTTGGCAGCATTCAACCCAGTTTTTGTTGGCTGGATCCCATAAACACAAAGTACACATTTCTGGACCAGCCAGCCTTTAGACTGATCCTATATGGCTCCACAGGGTAGAATTCAGTGACAGGGAAATAACTGGAGACAGAAAAGCCACAAAGAGAGAGAAAAAGGGGTGGGTTAAACTGAACTGCTGTAATAAATCGTAATAAACATATGCCAAGATACATACTGTAAGATTGCCAAATACCAAAGATAAAGAGAGAATACCGAAGGCAGCAAAAGAAGAGTGGTTGGTCATTGACAAACAATCCTCAGTAAGACTAACTGCTGACTTCTCAGAAACCATGGAGGTGAGAAGGCAGTGAGATAATCCAGTATACGAAAGTGTAAGGAAAATGGACACTGAATAAGTGAGAGAATACCACAAATCAAATTCTGCACAAAAACAAACATAACAGATCAAGATTCTTGGAAAAGGAACAGAGGAAAGGAAGCTTTATCCTGGAGGTGAAATAATTACAAAAATAGTACAATCTTAAAAATTGTACTGCATATCCAGGGCAAAAATCAGATGAAGACAGGTTGAGAAAATCTAATCAAACTCAGGCTACTCTAAAGGTCTAGAATAAATTGGACCAAGCATTAAAGAAGAGCCTTAACACAAAGCTAATCAACAATAAAACCCTAGACAAGAGGAGAAACTGAACTTTAGAGCTAACTTACCCAGATAATCAGAAGCCTACACTTCAACAAAAATTAGAAGCCATGCTAAGAAACAGGAAGAAATAATTCAGTCAAGGGAACAAACTAAAACTTCAGAGGAGACATAGAATTTGGAACAACAGCTCAAAGAGGTTCAAACAAATCTCCTAGGCCAATTCAAGGAGATGAAGGAAAATATGGATAAAGAGATAAAAGATATTAAGAAAAAATGTGTGAGCATAAAGAAGAATTTGAAAGTATAAAATAAGTCATAGCAGAAGTTATGTGGAATAAAGCTCAATAGTAGAGATTAAAATATCCTAGAGGGAGTATAGAAGAACAGAGAAAAGAATAGAAAAAAAAAAAACTCGAGCAGTGTCTCAGGAATGAGCAGCAGCACAAATCACTCACACACCGTGTCACGTTGTCCCAGAATGAGAAGAGAAGGGAAAAGAGACAGAAAGACTCTTTGAGGAAACAATGGCCCAAAATTCCCCAACTGTTATGAAAGGTAAAAATATACAAGTCCAAGAAGTACAGTACACTCAAAACAGAATAAATCATAATAAACATATGCGAAGATACATACTGTAAGATTGCCAAAGGCCAAAGATAGAGAATTCTGAAGGCAGTGAAAGAAGAGTGGTTGGTCAGACACAAACAGTCCTCAGTAAGACTAACTGCCAACTTCTCAGAAACCATGGAGGTGAGGAGGCAGTGGGATAATCTATTTAAGACACTAAAACAGAAAAACTTCCAGCCAAAAATTCTTTCTCTAGCAAAACTGTCCTTCAAAAATGAAGAAGAGTGTGCTGGTTTGAAAGGAAGCATGCCCCCTAAGAAAAGCCATGTTTTAATATAAATCCCATTTCATAAAGGTAGAATAATCTCTGTTCAATATGTTCGAAACTGTGATCGGATCATCTCCCTGGATGATGTGATTTAGTCAAGAATGGTTGTTAAACTGGATTAGGGGACGACATGTCTCCACCCATTTGGTTGGGTCTTGATTGGTTTATTGGATTCCTATAAAACAGGAAATATTTTGGAGAATGAGAGATTCAGAGAGAGCAACACTACAAAGCAGAGGGTCCACCAGCCAGTGACCTTTGGAGAAGAAGAAGGAAAACGTCTCCCGGGGAGCTTCATGAAACTGAAGCCAGGAGAGGAAGTAGCAGACGATGCCTTGCTTGCCATGAGCCCTTCAAGCCAAGAGAGAAACTGTGACTTTGTTCGCCATGTGCCTTTCCAGATGAGAGAGAAACCCTGAACTTTATCGGCCTTCTTGAACCAAGGTATCTTTCCCTGGATGCCTTAAATTGGACATTTCTACAGACTTGTTTTGATTGGGACATTTTCTCGGCCTTAGAACTGTAAACTAGCAACTTATTAAATCCCCCTTTTTAAAAGCCATTCCGTTTCTGGTATATTGCATTCTGGCAGCTAGCAAACTAGAACAAAGAGTTTAAAATAGTCACAAATAAACAGAAACTGCAAGAGTTTGTCAACAAAAGACCTGTCAACAAAAGACAAGAATCACTACTGGGACATCTGCAGGTTGAATGGAAAAGACGGAAAAGTGGTGTGGGATAGTGTGAGGAAATAAAGATTATCAGTTAGGATAGTTAAAGGGTAAATACAAAATCCACTAGTACTGTATACTCAATATATAGCTCTACTCTTTGATTCCTATAAGAGTCAAAATACAAAATGGAACAAGAAAAAGGCAAATTACCTAATAATGAGCATGAAATATAAAGTGGTTAAATGCGACAAAAGCAACTTACAAGGGAAAAAGCGGGATATGTGAGCAGAGAACATATATGCTATCGAAGCTAAGTTGGTATCCTTCAAATTAATAAGTTAGAGATGTAGGCTGTATAATATAAACACAGGGTAACCACAAAGATGGTATTTAAAAACATACAGAAACAGAAATGAGAAAGGGATCAGTCAGATAAATTACAAAAATCAACTATGTAGAGATGAAGCTTACAATAAAGGAAAAGAGAGACAAAAAGATATGACATGTAAAAACCGAAGGACAAAATGGCTAAAGTAAATATTGCCTTTACCATAATAACCCTGAATGTTAATGGCTTAAACTTCCCAATCAAAAGACACATATTAGCAAAATGGATGAAAAAGCTTGATCCAACCATATGTTGTTACAAGAGACTCACCTTAGATTCAGATGTACAAATAGGTTGCAAGTGAAGGGTTGGAAATAGATATTCCATACAAATAGTAACCAAAAAAAAAAAAAAAAAAACGGCTGAAATAACTATGCCAACATTGGGCTTTATGTCATCAGCATGGTGACATAAACAGATACTGAATATTTCTCCCTCAACAACTGCAAAGTTATAAGAGATAAAGAAGGAAACTATATATTACTAAAAAGGGCAATCCACTGAAAGAAATACCAATAATAAATCTTGGGTCCCTAAAATAAATGAAGTAAACACTGGCAAACCTAAGGGAAAAACAGACACTTCAACAATAGTTGGAGACTTCAATACATCACTGTCATCAATAGATAGAACATATAGAAAGAAATCTGTAAGGAAACAGAATTTGAATAATATGATAAATGAACTAGGTCTAATACACATACAGAACACTGCACCCCAAAACAATAAAATGCATATTCTTCTCAAGTGCACATGGACCATTCCATACACTTGACCACATGTTGGGTCACAAACAAGTCTCAATAAAATTGAAAATATTTTAATTAAGCAAAGCATCTTCTCTGGCCATAATGGAATGAAATTGGAAATCGATAATAGTCAGAGAATTGGAAAAACCTACAAATACATCAAAAGTAATATTCTCTTAAATAATCAGTGGGTTAAGGAAGAAATCACAAGGGGAATCTACAAATATCTTGAGATGAATGAAAATGAGAATATAGCATATCAAACCATATGGGCAGTGAATGCAATGCTGAGAGGGAAATATATATCTCACATGCTGTACATGCAATGGTATACATGTGTAACACTTACATTTAAAAATATTAAAGAGATAAAATCAAAGATCTAATTTCAGACCTGGAGAAATTAGGAAAAGATCAGCAAACTAACCTCAAAGCAAGCAGAAGGAAAAAAGAAACAAAGTTTAGAGCAGAAATAAATGAAATTGATAATAAAAAACAATAGAATCAACAAAACCGACTAGAATGACAAAGAATAAAAGAGAGAACATGCAAATAAATGAAGTCAGAAATGAGAGGGAGGCTATTACTTCTGACCACACAGGAATAAAAATTATCATAAAGGGATACTATGAACAAATGTATACAAATAAATTAGACAGCACAGATAAAATGGACAAATTCCTGGAAACACATAAACAACCTACACTGATGAGAGAAGAAATTGAAGACCAATTACAAATGAAGAGATTGAGGCAGTGATCAAAGATCTGCCAACAAAAGAAAGCCCAGGAACATCATCAACATGGTGACATGAACAGATGCTGAATATTTCTCCCTCAACAACTACAAAACAGACAATTCTGAATTTCTCAGAACTCTGGAGAAAGATAAAGAGTGGAGAAAGACCCTACAAATACAGAGTTGAAGAGAGATTATAATATCAGGTAGAAGACCTCTATACCAGAGCAACCAGTACTCTCTCCTCCCCCAGCTAGGTCTCACACATGGCACTGAAGGGATCATAAATAGCAGCTGGGGTACCTCCATCTGGGACATGGAAGATATATTGTCTCACAGTAGTGAGACAGGCCCCCCACTGTTTGGAAATCCCGGGAATGTTGGAGGGCATTTCAAGGCCCAGGTTAGGGAGGAATAAGGAATCTGAGAAAACATGGACAGATTCTGTAATTCTAGCCCTGGGTCCAAAAGCCCTTCCCCATCCTTGACAAAAATAGCAGTAGCAGACTGATCCCTACCAGCTCAAGACTGCCATAGCTGGGGGAGTCCTCTGCCAAAAATAAAGTCAGGGGCTCAGTCCCACATTGAACTACATTTTGGCTGGCAAAGGACAGTACAGCATGCCAGCAGTCCCAGCCCCATCAGGCCAGATATAACCTGGCCTGTAAACAAATGCCTTCTCAGGACAATTAAGTTATTGAACACTGTCATTTTCTGGGAAAAACAGAAACTGCAAGGGAATTGAAGGGCTTTTTCAGAGAGTCATCAGAAAAATATCTCAGACATTGAAGCTGGTCTAGACCCCCTTCACTGGAACATACCACTGTTTTGGCTGTGAAATACAGTCAGCCCAACTCTTAAAGCAGTACCCTAAAATAAACCCAGGTCTTGTGAGCTGACAAAAACCTGAGTGCCACTGGAACCCAGCAGACAAGAAAAACAGATGCCTAAACATCAGCAGAAATCAATAACTCATGCCAGGAAGTCTGAAGACATGACCCAGTCAAAGGAACAAGTAACACCTCAGCTAAAATACAGGAACTGAAACAACTAATTAATGATGTTCAAACAAATCTTCTAAATCAATTCAATGAGTTAAGGGAGAATGTGGGAAAAGAGATGAAGGATATAAAGAAGTGTAGTGTGCATATAGAAGAACTTAAAAACTTAAAAAACTAATGGCAGAACTTATGGAAATGAAAGCCACAATGGAAGAAATGAAAAACAAAATGGAGACATACAACAGCAGATTTGAAGAGGGAAGAAAGGATTAGTGACGTAGAGGACAGGACATCTGAAACCCTACACACAAAAGAACAGATAGGGCAAAGAATGGAAAAATATACGCAGGATCTCTGGGAATTGAATGCCGACATGAAGTTCATGAATGTATATGTTGTAGGTGTCCCAGAGGGAGAAGAGAAGGGGAAGGAGGCAAAAAGAGTAATGGAGGAAATAATCACTGAAAATTTCCTGACTCTCAAGAAAGGCATAAGGGCGGGCCACGGTGGCTCAGCAGGCAAGGATGCTTGCCTGCCATGACAGAGGACCCGGGTTCGATTCCCAGTGCCTGCCTATGTTAAAAAAAAAAAAAAAGAAAGAAAGAAAGGCATAAATTTACACATCCAAGAAATGCAGCAACTCCAAACAGAATAGACCCAAATTGACCTGCTCCAAGAAACTTACTAGTCAGATTGTCAAATGTCAAGGACAAAAAGAGAATTCTGAGAGCAACAAGAGAAAAGTGATCCATCCTGTATGGGGAAGGCTGATAGAAAGACTAAGTGCTGATCTCTCAGTGTTAGACATGGAAGATAGAAGGCAGTGGCATGGCATATGTAAAATACTGAAAGAGAAAAATACTAGCCAAGAATTCTATATCTAACAAAACTGTCCTTCAAAAATGATGAGGAGTTTAAAATATTTACAGATAAATAGAAACTGAGGCAGTTTGTAAAAAAGAGGCCTGCTTTACAAGAAATTCTAAAGGCAGTGCTACAGACAGATAGGAAAAGATGGGAGAAAGAGGTTTGGATAAGAGTGTAGAAATGGAGATTAGCAGTAAGTGTAACTAAAGGATAAAAAGAGAGAGAAGAAAACAAAGTAAAATATGACAGATGGAATCCAAAAGACAAAAAAAAATGGTTGAAGGAAGTTAAAACAGTAACAACATTAAAAGTTAATGGATTAATTTTCCCAATCTAAAGGCATAGGTTGGCAGAATAGACTAAAAATAAAAGGATCCATCTATATGCTCTCTATGAGAGATTCTTTTTAAGACCCAAGGGCAAAAACAGGCTGCATGTGAAAAGATGGAAAAAGATATTTCATGCAAAAACAACTAGAAGAGTCGGGGCAGCTATACAAATAGCAGATAAATTAGACTTCAAATATAAAGCAATAAAGAGGTAAAAAAAAGATACTATTTATTAATAAAAGGTACAATTTAAAAGGAAGACATAACAATCATAAACATCTATGCACTGAGCCAGACTGCCCCAAAATACATGAGGCAACCACTGACAATATTGAAGGGAGAAGTAGATACTTCTGCAATGTCTAGTAAAAGTTGGAGACTTTACTAGACATTCTAATCAAGGGATAGATTGTCTATATGAAGATCAATAAAGAAACAGAGCTCTTGAACAATAGAATAAATGGTCTAGACTTAACAGATGTTTTCAGGATACTGCATCCAACAGCAGCATGATAAACTTTTTTCTTATGGGCTGACGGATCATTCTCCAGGATGGACCACATTCTGGGGCAGGTCACAGTAAATTTCAAAAGAATGAAATTATACAAAGTACTTTCTAAGATCACATTGGAATAAAGGTGGAAATCAATACCAGTTGGAAGGCTGGGCAATTCACAAATATATGAAGACTAAACAACACACTCTTAACCTGTAGGTCAAGAAAAGAAATTGCAAAAGAAGTCAGTAAATATTTTGAGGCAAATGAAAACAAGAACACAATATATCAAAACTTATGGAATGCAGTAAAGGCAGTGTTGAGAGGAAAATGTATTGCCCTAAATGCCCATATTAAAAAACAAGAAAGAACAAAAATCAAGGAATTAACTACTCACTTAGAGGAACTAGAGAATGAACAGCTAACCCCAAAGCAAACAAAAGGAAAAAAATAACAAATATTAGAGCAGAAATAAATGAAATTGAGTATATGAAATCAATAGAGAGAATAAATAAAAACAGAAGTTAGTTACTTCAGAAAATCAATAAAATCAATGAACATATAGCTAGGCTGACAAAGAAAAAAAGAGAGAGGATGTAAATAAATAAGGTCAGAAATGGGAGCCAGAACATAATTATTGACCACGAGGGAGATAATGAGAGGACACTATGAACAAGTATATGCTAACAAAGTATACAATGTAGATGAAATGGGCAACTTCCTAGAAAGGCATGAACAACCAACATTGACTCAAGAAGAAACAGAAGACTTCAACAAACCACTCACAAGTAAAGAAATTGAATCAGTCATCAAAAAACTCCCCATACCGTAGATAAAAGGAGCATCAGACACAAGGTTTTCACAATCGCACAGTCACATTGTGAAAGCTATATCATTATGCAATCATATTCAAGAAACATGGCTACTGGGACACAGCTCTACATTTTCAGGCAGTTCCCTCCAGCCTAATACACCTTAATCTAAAAAGTAGATATCTATATAATGCATAAGAATAACCGCCAGGACAACCTCTCCACTCTGTTTGAAATCTCTCAGCCATTGACACTTTATTTTGTCTCATTTTTCTCTTCCCTCTTTTGGTTGAGAAGGGTTTCTCAATCCCTTGATGCTGAGTTCCAGCTCATTTGAGGATTTCTGCCCCACATTGTCAGGGAGGTTTACACCCCTGGGAATCATGTCCCACATAAAGAGAGGGAAGGCAATGAGTTTCCTTGTCCTCTTGGCTGAGAGAGAGTCCACATCTGAGGCACAAAAGAGATTCTCTGGGGATGACTCTTAGGTCTAATTTTAAGTAGGCTAAGTCTATCCTTTGTGGGGATAAGTTTCATATGAACAAACCCCAAGATTGAGGGCACTGCCTATTGATTTGGCTGTCCCCGCTGCTTGAGAGAATATCAGGAGTTCTACAAATGGGGAAGTTGAATTTTTTCCCTTTCTTGCCATTCCCCCAAGGGGACTTTGCAATTACTTTTTATTCACTGTTCAAATCACTGGGATTTATCAGGGCATCACTCTGGGATTTATCAGGGCACCTCTTTGGACAAACCTGCAAATGAGTAAAACATATGGATTTAAAATAAATAAATAACAGGGGAACAAATGTTAAAATTAAAAATATATATATCAGGAAAAAACCCCAAAAATGAAAAGTCCAGGACCAGATGGTTTCATATGTGAATTCTATTAAGCATTTAAGAAAGATTTAGCACCAATCCTGCTCAAACTCTTCAAAAAAATTGAAGAGAAAGGAAAGCTACTTAATTTATTCTATGAAGCCAAAATCACCCTAATGCTAAAGCCAGGGAGAGATACCATGAGAAAAAAAATTGCAGACCAATCTCCTTAATGACTATAAATGTAAAAATCTTTAAGGAAATACCTGCAACCTGAATTCAGCAGTACATTAAAAAAGTCGTACACGATGATCAACTGGGTTTTATTCCAGGTATGCAAGAAAGTCAATTAATGTAATGCACCACATTAATAAATTTAAAAAGAAAAACCACATGATCATCTCAATTGATGAAGAAAAGGCATTTGACAAAATTCAACATCTTTTCTTCATGAAAACACTTCAAAGGATAGGAAAAAATGGAAACGTCCTCAACATAATAAAGGGACTAAATGAAAAACCTACACCTAGCATCATACTCAATGGAGAAAGACTGAAAGTGCTCCTTCTAAGATTAGGAACAAGACAAGGATACCCACCGTCACCATTGTTATTCAACATTTTTCTGGAACCACTAGCTAGGGCAATTAGACAAGAAAAAAAAATAAAAGGCATAAAAATCAGAAAGGAACAAGTAAAACTTCCACTGTTTGCAAATGACATGATACCATATGTAGAAAATCCTGAAAAATCTACAGCAAAGCTATTGAGGACAGGCAAAGTGGCAGAGTACAGGGTCAACATCCAAAAATCAGTGATGTTTCTATACACTAGTAATGAACAATTTGAAGAAGAAATCAAGAAGAGAATTTCACTTACAATAGCAACCAAAAGAATTAAATATTTAGGAATAAATTTAACCAAGGTCATATAAGACTTATACACAGAAAACTAAAAATCAGTGCTAAAAGTAATCAAGGAAGATCTAAACAAATAGAAGGACATACCATGTTCATGGATTGGAAGACTAAATATTGTTAAGATGTCAATCCTATGCAAATTTATATATAGGCTCAATGCAATACCAAATAAAATCCAAACAACTTACTTTGCAGAAAAAGAAAGCCAGTAATCAAACTTATCTGGAAGGGTTGTGTTCCTGGAATGGCTAAAAATATCTTGAGAAAGAAGAATAAAGAGGGAGGTCTTGCAATACCTGATTTTAAAGTATATTAAAAAGCTACAATGGTCAAAACAGCATGGTACTGGCATAAAAATAGATTTACTGACCAGTAGAATTGGATAAAATGTGCAGAAGTGGGTTCTCTCATCTATGGCCAATTTACCTTTGAAAAGACTGTCCAGCCATCTCAACTGAGATGGAGCAACCTCTTTGACAAACGGTGCTTGGAGAACTGGATAGCAGTATCCAAAAGAATGAAACAGGACCCCTATCTCACACTTTATAAAACTTTAACTCAAAATGGATCAAAGAACTAAACCTTAGAGCTAAGACCATAAAACCTTTAGAAGAAAATGTAGGGAAATATCTTATAGATCTTGTGATAGGAGGTGGTTTCCAAGACCTTATGACCAAAGCACAAGCAATGAAAGAAGAAACAGATGAATAGGATCTCCTCAAAATCAAACATGTTTGCACATTAAAGGACTTTTCCATGAAAATAAAAAGGCAGCCTATGCCATGGGAGACAATATTTGAAACCACACATCAGATAAGGTTTTAATATTCAGAATATATAAACAGAACCTACCTCTCAACAACAAAAGGCAAACAATCCAATTATAAAATGGGCAAAAGACAAGGAAAGACACTTTTCAGAAGAAAAAATACAAATGGCTCAAAAACATATGAAAAGACACTCAATCTCACTGGCTATTAAGGAAATGCAAATCAAAACCACAATGAGATATTATTTCACACCTACCAGAATGGCCATTATAAAAAAAAAAAAAGCACACAGAAAACTACAAGTGCTGGAGAAGATGTGGAAAAAGAGGTACACTCATTCACAATTGGGAGGAATATAGAATGGTGCATCTACTCTGGAAGGCAGCTTGGCAGTTCCTCAGGAAACTAAGTATAGATTTGCCATATGATCCAGCAATCCAATTACTAGATGTATATTTGGAGGAACTGAAGGCAAAGACATAAGCAGACATTTTTCCACTGTTTGTAGCAGCATTATTCATGATTGCCAAGAGATAGAAATAGCCCAAATGTCCATCAAAGGACAAGTGACTAAATAAACTGTTCTATATACATACTGTGGAATATTATGCAGCTGGAAGACAGAATAAGCCCATGAAGCATGTAACAATGTGGCAGAACCTTGGGGACATTATGCTGAGAGAAATTAGCCAGTAACAAAAGGACAAATATGGTACAGTCTCATTACTATGAACTAACATTAGTGAGTGAACTTTAGAGTTAAAGCTGAGAGCACAGGCTATCATGAGACAGAAAGAGTGCAGAGAACAGGCATTTGATGCTTAAGGAGTACAGAATGCTCAACAGTGATGATTGCAAGATCCAGGAATGGATAGCACAATGCTATCTGATCATAGCACAAAATTGTAGGTACACTGAATAAAGCTGAGTAGAGTTGAGGGAGGGGGCTGGGGCATGTATGACAGCAGAAGGAAAGACAGAGGATAAAGACAGGGATGGTATAACCTAGCAATGTCTAGAGTAGACTATTAAATGTCCAAATATAAAAATGTTTTTGCATGACAGAGCACAAACAAATGTCAGCATCGCAAGGTGTTTAAAATAAGATGATATAAAGGAAAAAATGCAATCAATGCAAACTAGGGTCTATAGTCAACAGTAACATTGTAATATGCTTCCATTGAATATAACAAGGCAATATACCAAAGCTAAATGTCAGTAAGTGGGGGATATAGAGGAAAAGCATGGGATTCTTTGTAGAAGAAATGAAAATCTCCTCATATAGATTGTTGTGGTGAAGGAATGGCTATGTGATTATATAGGGAAACACTGATTTCGTACTTAGGTTGGATTGCATGATGTGTGAGTAAAACTGTTTAAAATGAGCAGAGAGATGCAAGTGTTAGAGAAAATATGAGAGAGATGCCCATTCACTGTTGGTAGGAAAGTAGAGAAGTGCAGCCCTTCTAGAGGGCAGTGTGGAGGCTCACGGGAGGCTAAGCACAGGGTTGCCATATGGATCCTGCAACCCTGCAGTTAAGTGTGTACTGGAGGAACTGAGAGTGGGGACGTGATAGGACATTTGCCCACTGGTGTTTGTGGTGGCATCGTTCACATCTTGCAGTGGATGGAGGTGGCCTAAGGGTACATCAGCTGAGGAATGGAAGGGGACTGTGGTGTATATAAACAATGGACTATAGAGCAGCTACAAGAAGGAATGAAGTTGTGAGGTACGCAACTAGGTGAAGGAACTTCGAGGGCAGTATGTTCAGTGAAATAATCCAGAAAATAAAAGGCAAATATTATAACACCTCTCTGATATTGACTAACTCTAACGTGAAAACCAAGAGAATTGAGTTCAAGAGCACAGACTATCAGGTGAGGGCCTACTGTAAAGGTTCCTAGATTGTAAGCTCTTACAGAAGTCACGTCTATTCTGGATTTGTAACCGTTATTTCTAAATTCTGAGATGCTGAGCTCTTTGCGTATAACCTGGTTATTCCCTGGAACTTCAGGTATTTGTGTGACACCTGAGACTCAGAGCTGGAATTTTGCTGCTATGATAGGCTGCATTACTCCATCCAGCAACTGCTAAAACACTGAAAAAGTAATCAGACTTCAATTAGAGATATGAATGAAGCTGATCTGTGTAGGACTAAATTAAATCAGAGTAAAGGGCAAAGGGTAATATTAACTGTACTTTAAAATTTCTTTATATTTGTGAGACCAAAAGAAGAGATGTTTATTTAGTGCAAAATTTATATTTTCTTTAGCACACTATCTAATTTAACTTGTATGGTCAGCTTATTTGAACACCATAATTACATGGAAACTTGAGTAAGTATGATAAAGTCCCCTTGAAGGACTGGGGAAAAAGGCAGAAATATGAAACTTCCCAACCTGGGGAAGACCTGATATTCTCGCAAGCATTGGGGACTACCAATTGGATGGACCAGGTCCTTGATCTTGGGGCTTGACTTTATGAAACTTAGTCCTGCAGAAGAGAAGCTAAGCCTATTTATGATTATGCCTAAGAGTCACCCCCAGAGAACCTCTTTTGTTGCTCAGATGTCATCTCTCTAAGCCAACTCCACAGGTGAGCTCACTGCCCTTTCCGCTATGTGGGACATAACTCTCCAGGGTTTAAATCTCCCTGGCAATGTGCGACATGACCCCCAGGGATGAGCCTGGCCCTGGCATCTTGAGAGGAGTAAGCCTTCTTGATCAAAAGCAGGGAAAGAAATGAAACAAAACATTTCTTTTTTGAAATATTTCAAATTGAGATATTTCAAACATAGTTGAGAGGTCATTCTGGAAGCTATTCTTATGCAGTATATGAGATCACTTTTCAGTTTTTGGTGTGTTGGAGTAGCTGCAGGGAAATACCTGAAATTGTTGAACTGTAATCCAATAGCTAATTTTTGAAAATGGTTCTATAACTATATCATCTTTAAGGTGTCACCATGTGATTGTGAAAACCTTGTGACTGACTCTCCCTTTATCCACTGTATAGACAGATAAGTAAGAGAACAAAGACAAAAAATAAATAATAGGGGGACATGGGGGTACGGGATGTTTTTGGTGTTCTTTTTTTACTTTTATTTTTATTCACATTTTATTTTTTTTGCAGAATGAAAATATTCGAAAGTGGATTGTGATGATGAATGCGCAGCTGTATGAGGAGACTGTGAATCACTGATTATACACTTTGGATGATTATAAAGTATGTGAATATATAGCTCAATAAAATTGCATTAACAAAAAAAGAAAAGCTCATTACCAGATTGCTTCCCAAGTGAATTCTGCCAGTCATTCCAAGAAGAATTAACACCAGTCCTGTTCAAACTCCTCAAGACAAACTGGAAAGGAGGTCTCAGTCCATGAGACAGACATCATGTTACATACCAAAACCAGATAAAGATACTACAAGAAAAGAAAATTACAGACCAATATCTCTCATAAATGTACATGCAAAAATACTTAAAATGTCTTTCAGTAACTGGCAAAACTATCAATCAAATTAAAATCAAGACTATTAAAAGTTTGGACAGGGCAGGCAATGTTGGCTCAGCCGCAGAGTTCTCGCCTGCCATGCCAGAGACCGGGGTTTGTTCCCCAGTGCCTGCCCATGCAAAAAAAAAAAAAGTTTGGACAACAGGATTTACAAATTAAACTAACTGCATGCCTGTAATCAACAAATCCAAATTAAACATTTTTTCCAAGTATGCATAGCATGCATAGCAAAATGGATCATACACTCAATCATAAATGAATTCAGTAAATTCCAAAGACTTGAAATCATACGGAGAATTTTATCTAACTAACATGTCATTGATTAGGCTAGAAATCAGTTAGAAAATGTTAAGTATAAAACTCCCAAACGTTTCTAATTAACCCATTTGTCAAAAAAAGAAAGAACAATACATGTTACAAAATGTTTTAAACAGAATGATAAAAATATGAGAAAATAAAACTGTCCTGTAGAGCTAAAGCCGCTTTGACAGGAGAAATATATAACCTTAAATGTATAGCTAAGGAAAAAATAGAAAGTCTGAACATTAAACATTTAAGCATTCATCCAAATTAATTTAAAAAGTAAAGCAACATTAAGCCCAAATGAAGTAGACGGAAAGGAATAATAAAAAGCAGACATAAAATATAAATCAACAATAGAATTTAAAGAATTAATGAATCCTAAAGTCTACCTAATAACATTACTTTGCATGTGCAAGAACAATCAATTAAAACCAATAGAAGTATTACAATGATGAATTTAAAATGACAGAAGACACAGATAATAAATATCAGGAACAAAAATGGGACATCACTCCAGATTACATATTTTTAGGAAGTTAATAAGAGGTAATTTGGAGCAATCAATAGGAAAATTTAAATGGACAAATTCTTTTTAAAACATATCTTACCATACTGGGCCCATGGAAGAAACACAAAATTTGAAGAGAGATTTAATCTGTAATAAAAATTTCCCTACACAAATAAAGCTCCATCCCAGACAGATTCAAATGTGAATTCCACAACACATTTAGGGGGAAAAAGAAAACGTCATTCTTAAACACACTTTCCAGAGGATAACAAAAGAGATAACACTTTCAAACTTCTTTTAAGAGGGTGATGGAAACTTAACACCAAATCCTATCAAGGATATTACAAGAAATGACAAAAAAAAAAGAAACTCAGGCCCTGTCATGGACAAAAATGAAAAAGGTAAACATATAAAATATTACAAAATAACACCAAGCAACATATAAAAGGGTGATACATGTGATGAAAGTGGATTTATTCCAGAAATTTAATAAGGGTTTACAGCTTGAAAACCAATCAAAAAATCAATTTGAAAAATGAATCATATTAATAAATTAAACAGAGAACATTGATTAGATCTTTACAATATATGAAGGAAAAGCATATAATAAAATTCAACTCCAGTTCATGATTAAGAGAAAAAACAAACAAACCTCAAATTAGGAATAAAAGCAAACTTCCTTCATTTATAAAAGTTATCTACAAACACTTTCAACTCTATCCTAAATAGTGAAATATTGAAAGAGTTCCCCTGACACTGGAAATAAGATAAGGGTGCGACACTCTCAAAACTGCTTTTAATGCCATACTAGAATTCACACATAGAACAAAAAGGGATGAGCTCATGGAAAATGCTTAAGGAATTCCAGGGGAGAAATAAAGCATCATTATTTACATATAGCATGTTTGTGTTCAAAGAGAATTAATAACATCCACAGAGAAATTATTACTTTAGCAAGACCCATGGATACAAAATCAACATACAAAAATTAATTACATAACAAAAGAATGAAAATTAGAAAATTATATTTAAAGTTAACAATCTTTGACAACAGTATAAAAAATAGACGACGGGTTTTCAGAAGCATCAAATATCTAAGTAAAAAAGCCTAATGAAATATACGCAAATTCTTTATAGAGAATACTATGAAATCTTGAGAGAAGCCAAGACCAAAATAAATCACATGGAATTATTATGCTAAATGATTTGAAGATTCAGATTGTAAAACTCTTAGTTACGGTGCACGGGTGGTCAGTGATACAACGCTCACCTTTCACGCGGGAGACCCGGGTTCGATTCCCGGACCATGCACCCCCAAAAAAAAACAAAACAAAAAACCTGTTGGTTATCCCCCACATTGTTTTATAGATTCAATACAATGCAATCCCAATGTAAATCTTAGCAGGTTTTGTGTTATTTTGGAGGGGAGAGGTGAATGGGTGCAACAAGCTGACGAACTAATTGTGCCAAGAATAAAAAGATAGTTTTGAAGATGGGAAAATAGTTGAAGAACTCATACAACTAGATGTAGGGATTTTGGTTACCATTACAAGAGTTAAGCATTCCATTTGTGCCAAGATAAGGCCAAAGGAACTGATTTAGAGTTCCAAGACAGAATATAACCTTAATTTATGACAGAGATGGCACTTATATTTCAGTAAATATTGAAATGCAAAAAAAAAACCATTGAGTCCATACCTTACACACACACAAATATGCACACACAATAATTCAATTCCTACTGGTTAGGCTTCCCATTTCTATTTTTAATTAAAATTAAGAATAGTCATCAGAATTTGTCATTAAAAAAATAGAAAGGAAGGCTAAGAATGGGAGAGGATATTTGCAAAACATAAAACAGACAAAGGATGTTTCCAGGGGGAAAAAGCACACATAACTCAAATAAATCAATGAAATAAAAAACTGACAACCTAACAGGAAAATGGACAAAAAAGATTTGAGAAGCACTCCACAAAATAGGATCGCTAAGTGGCTGATAAAAAGTTATCAACTTCATAATTCGGGAAATGCACATTTAAACCATGAAGATACACCACTACATCCCCACCCGAACGGCTACAATTAAATGGCTGACAATACCACGTGTTTGCAAGGTTGTGGGCCATGGGAAACCTGCAACTGGGGATAAATCATTTCGTAATTATGTTCAGCAGTACCTACTGTACTACTCTGTAGCCCCCAAATCCCATCGCATCCCTGGATATATACCCAAAAGAAATATGAAGTGCGTGTATATATGTGTGTGGATAAAAGACATGCACAGTATCATTCATAATAATACAAAAGACAGTATGTTTGTAATAACCCAAAACTTGAAACAACCATGTATTCATTAGTAGTAGAATAGATAATTAAACTTGTAAAAAACAAAAGAGAAACTGTATGTTATTGAAAATAAACGGATTACTGTTTTGCGTAAAAGGATGACTCTTTACAGACATAATGTTGAGGAAAATAGTCAATTATAGAATAATGCGTTCTTGGTGGAACAATTTAAATATAGTTCCAAACAGGCAAAATTAAGCAATGCATTAGGAGCCAGAAAGCGGTTCCCTTTGGGAAGGTAGCGGCGAGGCGGAGGACAGCACGAGGGTGGCTGATGGCGGGCGAGTAGTGTTTTATCACTCGGTCTGTGTAATGACTTCCTAACTTAGTGAGCTTCGTGGCAATTCCCTGATGGTTGAAACACCTTTATGTGTGTTTTGATAAAAAGAATTATGCTTTCCTTTTTTTGGGGGGGGATGGGGGTGGTTGGTGCATGATCTGGCAATCGAACCCGGGTCTCCCGCCGGGAAGGCAAGCATTCTACCGCTGAACCGCCCACGCACCCTAAGAGTTTATTTTTTAATATTCTGTTGGTTCTATTAAATCTCTTTTAGTCATCTCTAGGTTAGCTTCCAGAAAAGATCCTATTTGGATTTTTAATGAAATTATTTTAAATAGATAAATTATTACGAGAAGAATTAGCTTCCTTTCAATATTGCATCCCCCCCATGCACTAACATAGTAAATCTTTTCATTTATTCAGTATTCCTTTATGTCCTTTAATGATGGTTTTTAGATGTATTTTTCCATACAGCTCTTACGTTTTTGTAGACTTTATTCCTAAGTACTTGTTGCTATTGTGAAAGATTTTTTTTAAAATGCATTTTCTAATTGTGCACAAAAAAATGTTCTTTGTACTAGTTTATCTATTGATAGATAAAAAGTTGTACTATTTTTATGTCAGCAATCATTTCATCAGCAAATAATGGCTTTATTTTTTCCTGTTTATCATTATCTCCTAAAAAATTCTTACATCATTAAGTAGTATGTTGAATAGAAGCCATTATGGCTGGTATCCACACTTGTTCTTGATTTTAAATGCGATATTTTTCATGTTTAAAACTTAGTGTGCTAGCTGTTAGGTTTGTAAAAATTAAAATAAATATGTTTTCAACAATTCAACAATTCTTTCATTTGGGAGGTTAAATCCTACTTGATTCCAGTGTATTTGGTCTGTATTCAAATTGGTAGTAATATTTTAGGGTTTTTGACTCTGGGTTCATAACTGTTTGTCTATAATTTCTTTTTTTTACTGTCCTTGTTTGCTTTTGTTGCAGTTATGCCAGCCTTTCAGAAGGCTTTTGAGGACCTATTCCTCTTGAATTTATTATATTACATTGGCATTATCTTTTCACAAAGTTTTGTAAATGCCTTTGGGATGGGGCAGGCAATGGAACACTGACTCAGTATCTTTAATAGGTATTGTTCTCTTCAGGCTTTTACTTTCTGAAGCCATTTTGACATTTTCATTTTTTTATTGAAAATTGTCTATTCTATCTAAGCTTCTAATGTTAATGCAAAAGTTATTCAAAGTGTTTTCTTGATATTTTGAAAATGTATAATGCAACAATCTATGTCCTATATTTGTCACAAGTTCTGTTTTTTTTGCCATTTCTTTCTTTCTAGCGAATGGTTTGTTTTATTAGTCTTTTCAAATCATCAGCTCTGGTTTAGTTTACCTTCTCTACTATCACTTTGTGAGAAAATTAATTAAATGAAATTGAATTTAAAGTGATTTGAATTTATATCATCAATGTAATCATACACAATGGGAGATGTATCTGGCTAGATTACCACCAATATGAGTCATTTTCTAATGGTAATCATTCTCAGTAGGAAAGATAAATTATAGGATTATTGAATTAATGCAAGGAAAGATTTTTTTTAACAGATGTTTCTACAGGCATGGCTAGATGGATGATTGTTATTCACCACTTAAGGCATATTTTCTGTCTTAAGTACAAAAATTGCTCCTTAAGAATCAATTTGTCCTTTCCTCTTGATTGTATGTTATGTAGTAGGAACTCAATCTTATGTGTTGAGTTTGAATGAAATGAAGGAGGCAGACTAACATATTTTAAAGATTCTGCTACTTTTCTTGATTGCATTTTTATCCTTTGCTTCTTCGTTCATTCATTCCAGAAACAAGTATTCAGCACTATTCTTGGGAACTATAATACAACAGTAAATAACACAGAGAAGAACCTGACTTCATACGCATATATTCTTCTCTTAGCAAAGTCACAAAATAAACAAGAAAAGAAATAAAGACGAACTGAAATATATCATTAATGTTAAAAAATAAAAACACTGTTAAGCATTTATGAGTAGCTGACGGGCTGCCAGGGGCAAAGGCACACTTTCAGAAGTGGTCACCAAACGTCTCTCAAAAAAAAAAAAAAAAAAAAAAAAAAAAAATATATATATATATATATATATATATATATATATATATATATATATATATTTGAGGACAAAATTAAGAAAATGAGCCAGGAATAGGAAAAAATGAGGGAGAGTTCATTGAAGAAAAGGGTATAACAAATGGAAAGACTCCAAGGCCTTGGCATATTTGAGTAAGATACACACACGCGTGCGCACACACACACACACACACACACACACAAGTCCCTGTAGCTGGGACACAGGGAGAAAGAGGTGGCAGTAGGAGGGATAGGTGAGCACGTACTATCTGACAGGTCATCTTGACAAGTTTGGTTTTTGATTGTAAAACCAATAGTAAATCACTACAGAGGTTTTGTTTGCTATTGTTATGTATGTATTTGCTTGTTTGTCTATCGATCTAGTTGTCTATGTATTCATCTAATTTTTTGTTTTAAACAGAGGACTGTGTAACGTTGGTCTGGAAAGGTAACTCCAGTTGCTGCCTAAGAAGAACGGCTCAAGGAGCGACAGGAGCGGAGACGCAGACAGCGGCCGGTGCAGCTTAAAGATGATGTAACCTTGGGCACAGCAGAGGAGATAGCAAGAAATGGACCAATTTAGAGGTAATGCAATCAGGATTTATCAGTGCACTAAGTGCAAGCAGTCGTGTTAAGGGAAAGGGAAAAATGAAGGACAAATTCAAACTGTTTGGCTTGAGAAAACTGGGCATTAGAACACCATTATGGTATGTTACAATCCTGTTGTCACGATGGCAACATCCTTTTTCTCTAATTATATTGTGTGGCTATTTTCCTGATGGTGCAAAGAGAGTAAAATATAATGTAGGAGAAATTCATTATGAATTGGAAGACTTCAATACAAATCCCATAGATAAAGTTGATTTGCTGTACAAAGTCTCTCTCAAACCAAAAATTGTGAAAATAATTAAATTAATGATTGTGAGAATTAAATGAGATAGCATAGGCAATGGTAAGCCGCACTATACCTAAAGCATAGTGTTTATTCAATAAATATTGGTTAAATCTGAATATCGTTGCATTCTGATCAGCAGGATGGGTGATGGAAGATATCCTAGTACTCCTGGATTAATCTTTGACTGTTTTTTCTTAGAGATGGAGACTGAGAAACGTCCCGCTCTGAAAAGTCATAAATTTATCTATTATTTCTTCAAGTATGTTACCTCTTTGGCTGCTTACTCTTGTGAAATTTAATACTGAATGCACTTAGCTTTGGTCAACTAGGTTAATTTATAGATTCTAGTAGTACTTTTTCTAAAATGCATCACAATGTAAACTGCCAAAGAGGTATATCAGGAAGGCATTGAATAATTTTCAACAGATGGTTTAGGAATAATGCCATCTCAACTCTTCCTTGTAACTCAGGGAAGTCAGTTAAATCTCTTCAATGCAAGGTCTTCGTCATGATCAGGCAGCTTAGGAGCAGATGCTCTTTTAAGCCATATTTATGTCAGGCTTCTAGAGTGGGAGAGAATATTCTGCCTTTCTTGGTGAGAATTGTTCATTGGATTACAGCTTTATGTACATAAAAATCTCTTGTCAAATCCAAAGTATTACATGAATTAATGTAATTAATTCCTTCTGCAAATCTTTACGGAGCATTACTATGACCTGGACAGAGCCCTGATACTCTTAGTGATAACAGTTCAGTTGTAGGAAAACAAGCATAAATGAATGAATGAATGAATCAGTCGATCAATAAATAAAATGCAATACAATTATTAAAGAGCAAGGAGGATACAAGCAAGACTATGTTAGAAGTGGATAGTAGCTTAGAATGAGTGGGTTACGTGGATCAGTATAGATCCTACTAAAGAAGCATCATTTGAACTGAGAGGTGAAGCTTGCAAAGGGCCCAGGCTTGCAACCCCATATAAACATAAAGGGAATTTCAGAGATAATAGCAAACGTAAAGATCCAGGATTGGAATGAGCTTAGCAAGTTTGAGGAAAACAACTAAACCAGACAGGGAAGAAGAAAAACAGGTTAGAGAATGACATGAGAAGAGTTAAAAGAATAAGCAGGTGCCAGGTAATTTATGACTTCAAGAGTGATGGAAAGTCATTTGAATTTTATTTTTGCATAATGATTAGAATATTTTAAGCAGTGCAGTTTCACGTTTGAAAATAACCGGTTGTCACAGGGCAAGATTAGAGAGAAAGAGAATGTTTAGAAGACTAGTAATATGGTAGTGATAATGGAGAAGGTGAAATGCATTAAAGTTTGGGAAATATACTTAAGATAGGGTTGACAGCCATTGCTGATGGTTGGGTGTGAGGAGAAGGGAAGTCAACAGCAAGTCCTATGTTCCTTTTAACAACCGGTGGCATCGTCTATTGAGATGTAGCAGGCTAGGAGGGCATGATGGGGGATGAGCCAAAATAGGGAGCTCTTATACATGTGGGATGACTTCTACACATCTAAATGGAGTGTTAAATCAATGTGATAGTCAGGTACATTATTCTGAAGCTTAGAGTTTGGGGCTGAACATATAAATTTTATAGTCACAAGCATAAAGATGGTACTAAAAGGAACAGGACTTTATCAGGTTATAGAGAGAGAGCGAGGTTGTGGATTTAAGAAGGCCAGTTATTTCATTGCTTAAAGGTTGGGAAAAGGGGGATCCAGCAAAACAGACTAAGAAATAGGAGGAAAACCAAAAGGAAATAGTCTTCCATGAGACAAGTAAAGAAAGAATCTCAAGAAGGAAGGGTAATCAGCTGTGCAAATACTATTGAGAATGTCCAAGTTGAGAAGCAAAATTGACCATTGGTCTCATCAAGATGGAAAACACTGGTAACTGAATTCATTTTAGTGAATTGAAAAGAAAACATCACCAATGGATACCATTACACACCTATTAGCTTGGTAAATTCCAAAACATTTACACCAAATTCTAGTGAGGATGTGGAGCAAGAGGAACTCTCATTCATTGCTGGCAGAAAGGCAAAATGGTGTTGCAACCTTGGAAGACAGTATGACAGTTTCTTTTAACGTCAAGCATAGGCTTAACATACAATTCAGCAGTCACACACCTTGGTTTTACCCAAATAAATTGAAAATTTATCTTCACATCAAACTCTGCACATGAAGGTCAATAGCAGCTTTATCCACAATGCTAAACACTGGAAGCAACCAAGATGTCCTCCAATAGATGAATGGAAAACAAACTGTGGGGCAACCATAACATGGAATATTATTCAACAGTAAAAAGAAATGAGCTATTAAGCCAAGAAAAAACATAGAGGACCCTTAAATACATATTGCTAAACAAAAGAAACTAGTCTGAAAGGCTACATTCTGTATGACATTGTGGAAAAGGCAAAACCTATACAGCTGCTAGGAGTTCAGGGGGAGGGATAGAGATATAAATAAGTGGAACATGGGATTTTTAGGGCATTTTAACAATTCTATACGATGCTGTAATGGTGAATATGGCATTATGCAGTTGTCAAAAAGTGTACGACACAAGCAGCCAGCCCTAATGTAAACTATGGACCTTAGTTAATAATAATGTCTCAATATTTGTTTATCAGTTGTAACAAATGCACCACACAAATTGAACATTTTAACAGTGGGAGAAACTGGAAGATGGGGGAGTGAATATGTAGGAACTCTCATATTTTCTGCTTAATTTTTCTGTAAGCCTAGAACTTCTCTAAAACATAATCTATTAATTTTTCAGGAAGAGAGAGTGAAAGGAGAGAAAAGTAACGACAATATCTAGAATACTTGTTTGAAGAAGAACAAAAAAAGTAGAGTGGTAGCTGGAGGGGTATGTGGGGACTAGGTTTTATTTTTAAGACTGAGATACTGCAATATGTTTCATATGCTGCTGTCAATTTACAGATGGAAGAGGAGAAAGTGATTGTGAGAGTAAATAAGTTAAAGCTACAGGAGCAAGTTCTTGAGTAGACCCAAGACAAAAGATCTAACGACTGCATAGAGAAAATTGTCTTCTCATCAGCATGAAGGAAGTTCACTGACTTTATCAGGAAAGAAGGGAAAGCACGTGGCACAGATGCAGGTTGTAAGTGGACCAGTGTCTGTTCACAATTGTCTCCATCTCTACCTTCCTCTCCAAGAGTTTGATGTGTTTGGTGGTGACAAGAGTAGGTTATGGAGTCCAAGGGACCTGATTCAAATCACAGGCTAGTGCGTGACTGTGAACAAGTGGCTCATCCTTGTCTCGGTTTCCTCACCCGTAAATTGGGAATAAATACTACATAGCTTGTACTATTGACATGACTCGAAGTTCTAAGAACCACAGCTGACAGCAAGTGTCCAATAAATTGTATATATTTTTATGATTGAGGATGATGATGATGATGATGTTATCACAATGGTGCTAGGTACAATGCTTATTCTATACCTGCACTCGTATGTCCCGATATATATCTATAAAGCATCTCAAGCATAACATACCTAAAACTGAATATGTATAGACTAATTAACCTGCTCAAAAGCATATTTCTGAATAAAACCCTAGTTTATATGTGCCTGAATTTCCTTGTGTTTTCTTTTACATATTCTCTGGATGTCACCAGCAATAATAAATGTGATTACATCTAAAATGCTTTTTAAAACTTGAGATTTTTTTTTTAATTTATCAGTTATCCAGTTGTAAAAATACAAAGTAATATCAATTCAGAAATGTTCTAGTTTACTAGCTGCTGGAATGCGATATACCAGAAATAGAATAGCTTTTAAAAGGGGGAATTTAATAAGTTCCTATGTTACAGTTCTATGACCATGAAAATGTTTCTATGAAAGCAAGTCTATAAAAATGTCCAAATTAAGGTACCGAGAAGAGGTTACCTTCACTCAAGAAAGGCCAGTGAAGTTCAGGGTTTCTCTCTCACCTGGAAAGGCACATGGCGGACATGGCGATGTCTGCCAGCTTTCTCTCCCAGCTTCTTGTTTCATGCAGCTCCCACAGGGGCATTTCCCTTCTTCACCTCCAAAGGTCTCTGCTAGTGTGGGCTCTGGCTCTCATCATTTTTGTGCCTAGAAAAAAGGACTCTCTCCAAAATGTTTCCTCTTTTAAAGCATCCCAGCAACCTAATTAAGACCCACCTAGAATGGGTGGGTCACATCTCCATGGGAACAACCAAAAAGCTCCCACCCAGCAATGCTGACTGAAGATTAAAGGACATGGCTTTTCTGGGGTATACCACAGATTCAAACCAGCACGAGAAATAATTTGGATGTCCCCCTTTTTTTCTCTCCCATATTTAGTCCAAAACTTCGAGCGGCTTTTCAACAAACTTTTAGTTATACAATGTTAATTATGTTTATAATTCATATTTGGCATAGAGGTCAATTTATAAATTCAGGAATTTAAATTAAAGTTTGTCAATTTCAAATTATTCTAATTTATTCTCTTAGAAACTTCTTTAAGTATTTGATGGAAAATATTCAAAGTTTACTTTTAGCTGTCAGAACATAAATTGAGTTTTATTTTCTTCTCCTCAATAAAATATAATTAAAGATTTTGGATAGTCCTAATTGAGAGGAGAAGACATTTTCAATTAAAAAACAATCTACCTTATTAAGTTAAAATTAAATTTCAGGTTTCATTACATGCAGCTGTATTAAAGCACACTTCAGCATTTTTTTCTGCTTTCAAGATAGGTACAGAAATACTGTAGCTTGTTAATGATAAGTCACATGGCTTTAGTAAAAAGGAGTGAGTACTCTTAGGAAATGAAATGTTACCACCAAAATTGTAAAATATAATAATCCCTATCAGTAATTAATGACCTGTAGCCAAAATGAACATGTAAAAGAATAAAATCTTTTAATGAACTATTCCTTAGGGAAAATATTAGAAAAGTATACTTCAAGGTTATTATTTTAGTTTGAAAGCTCCAAGAATGCAATATACTAGAAACAGAGTGTCTTTTAAAAGGGAGAATTTAGTAAGTTGAAAGTTTACAGTTCTAAGGCTGTGAAAATGTCCAAATTGAGGCGAGGCTATGAAAATGTCCACTCTAAGGCATCCAGGGGAAGACCTCTTGGTTCAAGAGAGCCAATAACATTCAGGGTTTCTCTCTTAACTGGAAAGGCACATGGTGAACAAAGCGATGTCTGCTAGCTTTCTCTCCAGGCTTCTTCATTCATGAGGCTCCCCTGGGGGTGTTTTCCTTCTCCAACTCCAAAGGTCTTTGGCTGTGTGGGCTTTAAAGTTTTTTCCAAAATGATTCCTTCTTATAGGGCTCTAGTAAGCAACCCCACCTTGAATGGGTGGGTCACATCTCCATGGAGACAACAGAAAAGATTCCACCCAGCAATATTGAATGAGGATTAAAGAACTTAACTTTTCTGGGGTACACAACAGATTCAAACCAGCACAGTTATTAAAGTCAGTATTTAATTGGGTAGATACTGTTATACACAAATTTATCTTTTAAAAAAAACTGCTGGAGAAGTAATTCCCCTGTATTTGATAGTCTTTTGGTAAAAAAAATTAAAAACAACAGACTCAAATTGTGTATACATAATATGTTATGCTTCGATCTGTGAATCACACAGAATCCTAAAACTAGGGCTTCACTAATGTTAATTATTGAGTATTATATTGAGTGTTATTGAGTATTATATTGAGTACTGGAAATAGAAATTGCCTTAAATACATTTAACACAGAACTTACCACATATTCAAAATACTGGAAGTAGAATAAATGTATTTATTTGTTTCTAATGCAAAAATATATGTCCTTATCATTGACATAAACCCTCTTTTACATAACAAACTTTTCAGGAAACCAGGTAAAAACAGCAACAATTTAAATTTACTTATAGAGTTAAGGATACTAAGTTAATTACATATATAGATTCTGTCTAATTCCCTTTGTGCTATTTGTCAAGAAAGGCCGTCTCCTCCACAACATGGGACTATAGAAAGTAGAAACAAAGAGATCATGTTGAACCATGTGAAATTGCCAATATTTCATCATTTTTTCCTTGCAAAAACAATTTTATATTATTCAACTTAGTAACTGCCAACAAGAGAGTGGTAAAGGCACTAATCACTTTTATCTGTTTGAGATACCCACGAGGAATTAATATCCAAGAGATAGAAGCTAAATTTTTTTAACAGGTCTAGCTTTTCAAAAGCTAAAAAGTCATATATGCATCCAACTTTGAAATGTCTTAATTCAATTTTAGGAAATCAAGTGGGTAAAAGAATATAAAGAAACTTTATTCTTAAGTTGAAGGAGCTGAACATTCAATTTTAGTCTTACTGTTCTCTGAGAATCAATGGTTTATAACTACTTACATATGTTGTATCTATTGCAAAGGACATGTTTTTTCCATTTTAACTCACCCTCATCTCAAAACTTTCCATACTCCATGTGTCAGCTCACAAGGATCATATCATGTGCTTGATCATGTATTGATTTCACTTTGGCTTTTTAATATAAACTTAATGTTATCTGACCGGTGAGAATTTTAACTTATAGGAAATGAAATTATGTGAAAAGTCAGTTCTTTATTTTAAGCCTGCTGTCTCAGCATCAAGGTACTTATCAAGGAAGTACCTACTTGTCCTACTGCCTGATCATGTCTTCTGACCTTCTCAGCACTCCATCTGTGGCACTGCTACAGCGAAACCAGCAATGGTAGCTCAACAAGAGCCAGTAAAACATCAGTAGCTTTGGCTTGACCTTTCTCCTTTTAGATTTGCATACATTAAAAAGCAGAGTCTCTGCAGATTCAATACTGAAGGCTAAGCAAAAAGAGAGAGAGAGAGAGAAGTTGGGGACACATTTAACAATGTTATCTTCACGAATTTCCATATGTACTAAAAATCATGACTTCAGTAGCTTAGGTGACAGGTCTTACTTGCCACTTCCCTATCACACACATGTAGAAAATCCCTGACCCAAAGTTCATTAGAAACCTGACAATTCACACATGGCAGTCATGTTTTAGTTCACTAAATTTAAAGCAGACTAATCTCTGAGAGGGTAATCCTACAACTGATGTATGTCTGAATTTAAGAGTTCATTATCATCGCAAAGGCAAAACAGAGCCACTTCACAAACAAATAATGCTTTTCTGGTTTTAAAATACTTTTAAATGTCGCTTCATGTTATCATAACCAACATATAAGTACATAAAATCCCATTTTGTGTTTACAAAAAGGAGGCTTAAATGGGCTAGGTATGCCCAAGTTAACATAGCAAGTGGCATAAATTCAACTAAAATTCTTATCTCTTGCCTGCACATATATCTCGCTTTGCTTTGTATTATGTGATGTTCTTAATAGGATATTCTATACATATTATGAGATATGCAAAGACACTCTCACTAAAGCATAAAATTATTTGCATAATACTGTCCTTTACTCCTGGACCTCTGGGGGTCTGCTCACAGTCAGCTGCAGTCATTATCTGATGTTTTAATGCTTACAATCACTGTGGCTAAGGAACCAATGACATCCTTAACTCAGTTTCACTCTGGTAACCCAAGTTGTATGTGAGTCCTAAGGGAGAGCTGAGAGAGGACTCTAAATGGAACAAAACAGAACCCAATATACCAACCAGCAAACAAACAAGCAAAACAAATAAACAAAAAAAGCAAAACAAAATTTTCAAAAATTAAGCACCCACAGCAGGCCACAGTCACTCAGTGGCAGAGTTCTCGCCTGCCATGCTGGGCTCAATTCCCAGTGCATGCCCATGCAAAAAAAAAAAAAATTAAGCACCCAAAAACACAACAAAGAGTTGTTCAGAAATCCAGATTTTGCAAAGCTGATATAATCTCTAATAAAATAAAATAAAATAAAATTCTTCATCTTCATTCTTTTAGGTCACGTGTATTCCAGTGAATGCAGTACTGATTGGGGGATAAAAGATATACTAAGTTTAGGGTGGGCTACGGTGGCTCAGCAGGCAGGAATGCTTGCCTGAGATGCCAAAGGACCCGGGTTTTATTCCTGGTGCCTGCCCATGTAAAATAAAAAAAAAAATTAAAAAAAATAAAGGTATGCTAAGTTCAATTTTTCTTTATAGGTCTCTCTCACCTGTGGAAGAATGAGTGATTCTTTAGTTTTAAAAGTTACTACAATTTTAGTGGGTTATTTTCGAGGTAAAATATGTAAAAGGTAAAAATATCAAGAACTTGGATAGTTTTGTATAACCTAGGACAGACTCTTGAATATGATTCTTAGATAAATTAAAAGAGGAGAAAACGTAGTTCTCTTGAACAATTTCTTCACCAGTTTGATCAGTACTTGCTATTCTGCCAAACCATGTTTTTGAGAAAACTATTATCATAGATGATTTATCTAATTTTGCTAAATGCTTTTGGTTTTCATAGTAACATAGTGATAGCAGCAGGAATTTAGTGCACTTTTAAAATTCTCTTTGAGTAAGACAAAGACATGATTGCAATCAAGTTTATTTATGTTGTTATCATGTGTGTGTATATCTAACAGTATAACCAAATAAAAACTATAGACTATACATATAAATAATAAAAGGAAATTGATCGGCTCTGTTGTGTATTATGTGTAGGGACAATTAATTTAGTCTTCCTACCTATGAAGACATTTGTAGACAGTTCCAAGAGAATTAAACCTTTGGCTCTCAGTAAAACCATGGTGCTAAAGATGTAAAAGCTGATACCCCTGGAGCAACGAACCATTTAGCTTTCATTGGGAAGACAAGAATATTGTTGTGCAGTGGACTGGAGGGAACTTGAATTAGTTCAGTCAATTAAGTCACGATTAATTTATGTTAGATCCTGCTCTCCTGAGTCTATAAAAGCCAAGACTTTAGTTAACCAGCAGTGTTTAGTTAAATAAAAGTAGAGTCTTCAAAACTGAATTCTAGAGAGAAAAAAATCAATAGTCAGCAAGATCCTCATTTTAATTTGTACCAATGAAAGTTAGAGTAAATTTAGAAACTAGTAAGAACAGAGTTGCTGTCTTTAAACGGATTACCAAATTTCCCAGATACTTATTAGCATGACGTATCCAGCAGCTCTACCCCTACTTGTGACAGGTTGTAAGTATGCACAAAAGCAGTGCCTTTATTTGCAGAAAGATCTGCCAGAAGTGATAAATTCACGTTCTCTTCTTGGTCTAAATAGAAACATTCAATTTCTAGTAGCTTCCATCAAGAATGATTCTGCAGGGGCTGTGAGTAGATTTTGATTACTCTAATTATCCATCTGAACATAATACACAAGCTTAATGGGCCTTTGTGTGTTTAGGGTGTATTGAGAGAGCATGTGGTTGTAGGTCTAGCTGGGTTCCTAAACCCAAGAGACAATAATAGAGGCTTATTCAATCTGTTCAAAGGAAAGTGCAAAAACAAATCTTTTTTTAAATGCCTTAGCTCCATTCACAAGTAGATCAGGTAGCCTAAATACTGTGCAGTGCATTTTCTTGCAGACAAGAATAGCTCTGAGGATAAATCTTCCTTTAAAAAGAAACTGAATAAGAAATGCACATTCAGGAATATCCTCTTGGCCATTGAAAAAAATTATGAGGCTGATGTGACTTACCCAGTTTTTCTGTAGCATATGAATAGATTCTTTCTGTGTGATCTGAGTTCTAGAAAGATTATGAGGAATAGCATCATGTGCAGTTCAATGAAGAAATTACTGCATGTGATGTGATTAATAGACTGTACAAGTTCAAATATTATTTTTCCAAGAGTAGCATGTGTGAGCATGGCTAGACCAAATAGCGAAGCTATTGTGCATGTAGGCTCTGGAGCTGGGGTGCTTGAGTGTCAGTGCCCATTCAATCACCTAGTAGTCATGCAACCTGGAACAATTTATGTCACTCCTTTGGATCCCATATTTCCCATGTGCAGTGTAGGGATGATAATAGTCCTATTCCACAGATTGTCATGAGACTAAATGGAATAATGTATTTGACACCCTTTGCACTGCTTTGTCCTCAAAAACAAGAAAGAACTGAGTAGGGTGAATTTGAGTCACCTCTTCTACCCACCCCGAGTCTTCCAGGACTCAGTCCTCCTGCCCTTTTCTGAGTAGTCCAAGGCAAGCAGCAGCACCTTTTATGTGAAAATGGTTTTTAGACACAAAGGTCGTTCCAAATATAGCTACTGTCTATCGTTATTCTAAAGATATATCAGCATGCAGTATCACACTGTTACATGTTTTATGTTTAAGTTACATGTACTTCAAACGCAGTGTGTTATCTAAAGCATATGAGATCATAATATATAACTTCTTTTTATTCATTTTCCTTTTTGATTTTTAAACACATCCTTACACAGGATGGGGGATCATTCGAAAGGTGTTCTTTTTTTCAAACTGAATATTTTTAAATTTGCTTCTAAGATTCCGGGCTGAGGGCATCCATGTCAGACACGAAGTAGCTGTTCAAAAAAATGGCAAAGGGAAAGATGCACGCTCCGTGACTGCAAGTGTCCAGGTGCTCACCTTGTCCTTTACAAACCATGCTCAAGTCGCGATCAGGTACTGCCATCAGTTCTTCTCTCAGGCCAGGTGGCCTGAAGAAAGAGTCCCGTCTTTGTGACATACCATGTTTCATTGCCAGCATTGGAGATTATTTTTTTTTCCTGCCAAAGATAGTCAGCAGATAATGATATAGTAGCTCAAATGTTTTATTTTTCTGCAGAAACTAACATGGTTTCCACTGGTCTAGAAAAATTGGCAACAGCTTGTTCACATTGCTGAACTGAGCAATGGAGAGAAGGTACTTTTGACACCACAGTGGCACTTGTACTGGGCTCTTGAAAACAAATCCAAGTGACAGGGAATGAAAAATGATGTTTTCTGCAGTGGACATGAAGATGCCTTTGTGCAATAATAGACATGTGTCTCCAAAAAGGAAAATAAAAAAGTGAACTACTTTTTAGGGCTGATAAAGGATATTTCTCCTGAAATAACTTTGAGTTGATAACAAATTAAAACAACAACAACAAAACAAAACAAAACAAAAAACCACAGAAACATGGAGATCTTATGTATCAACATAAGGGTCGGGTCCCTTTGAAAGTTGGAGAAAACAGTAAAAGCAATCATCATACATGTGCCTAATTGATACCCAGAACCTTCATTAAGCAGTTTATAAAGGAATGCCTATCCATTGTAAGTAACCTGGAAATACAAATGAACAAAAAGAAGACCATTTCAATAATCCACTACCCCACTAATCATGTTGGTCCAGGGTAGTCCATTCATTACGTGTTCATAGCCCTCCACTGGCTCCCCGGTACACATGAAATAAGGCCTAAGGTGTCCTCGTGACTACACATCCCCCAACGAGCAGGCTCCTGGGTCCGCTCTCATTGTCTACCCCTAATTACCCACCTCCCTTCTCTTCGTTTCTCCTGCTCCAGCCACAGAATCTTCTTGAGGTCCTCCAACATATTGCATCCCCATCCAAGGGCATTCCCAGTTTTTCCTTTGACTTGGAATGCTCTTCACTTAGATGCGTGTAAGCCTTCACGTGGGGCTTTAGTGAGGTCTCTTCACAAGCACCTGCCCCTGAGAGGCCCTCACTGACCACACATCTAAAGCACCCCTTCCATGACCCCTCTCCCTTTACTCTGCCACATTTGAAACGCTACACTCATCAGTACCTAACTTCATATCATGTGTCCATTTGTTTATCTTCATGTTTATCTTCTCCAATAAAATGCAAGTGCAAGAACTTTATCTGTTTTGTTCATCAATGCCTCCCTAGTTCTGATAACAGCACCACACCTAAAATGGGCCCTCAATAAATATAATAAATAGTTGTTAAATGAATGAATACCCAATGTTAACCTTTGGAGATAAAAATAAGAAATAATATTTTGGTGTGCTTATTTTGGACCAGCCATCTTCTAATTATTTTACGTATGTAAACTTACCTAATCCTCCCAAGAATCAGATGAGAAAGATTATATTTTTATTCCCACCTTGTGAATAAGGCAATTGAGGCACAGCGATGTTAAATAACTTGCTCAAGATAAAGCAGAAAACAATGAAACTGGAATATGAACCCAAGCAGTCTGGCTACAGAGCCAAATCTACACTCCTCACACCCCAACCTTTCAGACACACACACACACACGCAGAAATACACATGTGTATATGTATATTCGTGTGGAAAGATCAAAGTGATGTAGAGTTATACAGAGAATGCAGGATTTAACAAATGGATGTGAGTGCTGAATCACTAAATTGGTATCTCTTTTGGTCTCCAGTGTTTTAGAGCAGCTAGATAAAATAAAAAACCTAAATTTGTGGAATTGTAATCCATGTTAAACTCTGAAATATGTTCTACAACTAATTGTGGTGCTGTGCTTTGAAATTTATTGCTTTTTTTGTACATGTTATTTTTCACAAAAAAAGAAGGAAAAAATTCTATTGTAATTATTTTAAAAATATTTAAGCCTTCAAGCCTCCTATATTCTGGAACAGCAAGAAGGAAAAATCTGAGAGCATCGTATGGTAGCCTGTGACAAACTCTGGGATCTGTCCTATAAGTACTTGTTGAAGAGTGCTTTGAAAACTATTGCACTTTTATTTCTTTGCTTTGTATATATGTCATACTGTACAATAAAAAAGTAAAAAGCAAAAATAACATGGACATCAGGATAATATCCTTGTTAATATTTATGTTGGCATTAGCCTTTATTTCAGAAGACAAGACTCACTATTAATGGAAAAACTTAGAAATAATTTGTTTTTTCATCTTGGATAGGTAAGGTGCTAAAATAAGTTAACCTATTGCATAAGAAGTGTTTGGGGAGTATTACAATGGTTAAATGGGATTTTCTATCTTGTTGCTAGTTAAGTTTAAATAAATAAAATATTCATATATTAAAAAATATATATACATGTGTCCTCATACTTAATAGAGTGTTTTGGAACCTACTTTTTTCACCAAACTGTATATTGGGTATCTTTCTCTATATAACTAACTAACCTCTGATATCATGTTAATATATGCAGCATATTCTTCTCTGTGAGAGCACCAGAGAGATTTTTAAAGCAGTCCCATATGGTGAGCATTTACAGGACTTTTTCTTTACTGCAATTATAATTAATGCTGCAATGAACATCTTTATAGCATATTTTCAATACTGGATTTATCAAATTAAAACAAAAGATGCATGTTCCCAAAGATATTTTAATTTATACACCAAGTTCACCAGAAAACTTAATTCAAACCCCAGTTCCTGGTATCATCACAAACCTATGTATGTATATGCATTTTTACATATTTAAACTTCAGTAATGTTGATATTTCATTATTTAAATTTGAATTCTAATTTAATGTTTGTTTTCTACTGAGGTTGAATATTTCTATATGTGTATTGGCCATTTATATTTCTCCATTTGTGAACTATCCATTTTTTAAGAAAATCTTTAAAAGTTTGCCTTATAAGTTTTTCTTATGTTCTTATGCCAAAAAATTTCATATAATATATATCATGTTTATCAATCACAAAGCTATTCTTTCTCATCTAATTCTATGGAAGTTTTCTAAATAACCCCCTCTTACCTCTTGTAGATAATTTGATATATGGAATGAATAAAGATTTTTGTTGAATGCATTTCACTTTTGTGTAGAGAAGTAACCACTGAAACAGAAATTCAGTTAAGACATTGTGTGAACAATCGTAAGCGAGGCAGAACCCTTTGCATCCATAGCTATGTAAGGAAGTGAGCAGGGCGTGAATCAATGCCACACTCGGGGGTCACTGAACCATCAGGGGTCACTGCAGCAGCCTGAAGAATGACACAGAATCAGATCACAAAAGAAGGGAATGCCTAGACCAGAACAGAGACAGTCTTGAAAGAGCCTCTCCTAAAAAAGGGTAGCCTCAGTTTCCTAGAAAAAGGGAATAGAGCCAAACTGGAGTAGTAACATAAACATATGCAATTATACTATAAAAGTGTGTGTTGCACTTTTGAGAGCATTCTTTGGCTAATTACATGTAATTTACTTCAAAGAATAGTTTAACTCTCCTTGAAAAATACTGCTATTTTATTAAATTCTGTGTTAGAAGAATATGTTTAGGTGCTAAAACTACTAACCCCGACTGGCATTAAAATAAATCATATTGCTCCCAGGTTAGCTAGTACAGCTGTATTCCAGACCTTTAAAAATGTTACCCTGCCCCTGCCCAAGCCACCATTATCTCTGGCACACAACACCACATGGCTTTCTCACGGGCTTCTGGAGCTCGCCTCGCTCCTTCCCACACTCTAGTCTCCAACATCAGCTCACGTTTAAGCAGGACCTATTTTTATCTAATAGTGCAATGCTGCTATTGATACTCCCGACTTTGTAATGAATAATTCAGACACCCTTAGAGAGTAGAATTCATCATTTTCATAGCAAAAGGGAGAAACAAACACCTCCCCTCTCCATGCCTCTCCATGAAACTGAAAAACTAGGACACAAAGTCCAGGCATATGAGATGTACTTGCTGCTTCTGCGAACAAACTCTCTGTTCCTGTATGTGTCAGGATAGCTCAAACCAGTAACAGTCATCGTATTTCAGATTATCACTATTTGGCTTGATTTCCCGTATCTCACTGGCCATGCCTCCTAAGTCCCCATTGATGATTTCTCCTCTTCTTACTTCTGACCGGTTCAGTCCACCACCCTCTAACTCTTCTATTCTAAAATTACACAATGAACCTGGAGAGCATCTGAACATTTAAGGCCCAGAAATATATATCTGGCCTTGGGCTCTTCCTAAAGTGACGGTTTCATAAATGTTGCCACACTCAAACCTCCGTTAGGGTGTCGAGTGGACAACTGAAACTTGACAGAACTGCTAAGTCACACCCCTAGCACCACAAGTGTCCCCACTTCGGAAACTAGGGAAAAATATCCTCTCCATCAGTCTGCTCCAAAATCATGGAGATGTTCTTAACTCCTGTCTTTCCTTCCTCCACCAAACCACCACCGTATCCAATCCATCAGCAAATTCTTTCCATTTTACAATCAAATATATCAACATGTAATTCATAAGCAAATACCCTCTCACACTGCTAGCACTCTGGCTAAGCCACCAGCATGTCTGAAGTATTTCCCAACCGGTTTTGCTGTTTCTGCCCTTGCCCTACTCGCAATCTACGCCCACGTCACTTAGATGCATGTGCTTAAATGCAAGTAAGATCATTTCACTCTCCTGCTCAAAACCAACAAAGGCTTCCAATACAGAGAACAAAATTCTTTTTGCTTTTCTTTTTTTTTACAATATTACGCTACCATTGCCATCATCCATCGCCGAAACATTTCCATCAATCCAGATAAGAACTCTGTGTAATTTAAGCCTTAACTTCTCATTCCCTGTACTCACCCCAGGCCCTGGTAACCTACATACGAGATTCTGACTCTCTAAGTGCACTTATGCTCGTTCAGATCAGTGTTACCATACCATGTTAAATGTTCAGATGCTCTCCAGATTCACTGTGTCATTTTAGAATAGAAGAGTTAGAGGGTGGTGGACCGAACCGGTCACAAATAAGAAGAGGAGAAATCATCAATGGGGACTTAGGAGGCACGGCCAGTGAGATACGGAAAATCAAGTTTAATAGTTATAATCTGGTGTGTCATTTTGTGTCTGGCTTATTTCACCCAATATGCTGTCTTCAAAGTCCATCCACATTGTCAAATGTATCAGGACTTCATTACTTTTTATGACTGAATAATATTCCATCGTATGCATGTACCGCATTTTATTTTTCTGTACGTTGGTTTCTGGAACACAGGTTGCTTCTACCTTTTGGTGGCTGTGGATAATGCCACTATGAATATTAGTGTACAAATGCCTGTTTGAGTCCCGGCTTTCAATTCTTTGGGGTGTAAACAAGTAGTGGGATTGGCAGCTCATATGCTTATTCTATACCTAACTTTCTGAGGAACCGCCAAAACGTCTTCCACAGCAGCTGCATTTACATTGCCACCAGAAATAAATGAGTGTTCCTGTTTCTCAGCATCCTCTCTAAACCTTGTCATTTTCTCACTTTTAATAGCAGCCATTCTAATGGGTGTGAAATCTGTTCTCACTGTGTTTTTGATTTGCGTTTCCCTGATGACTAAAGACGCTAAGCATCTTTTCATGTGCTTTCCGGCTATTTGTATATGTTCTTCAGAGAGATGTCTTCTCAACACTTTTGCCCATTTTTGCCCATTTTTAATTGGGTTGAATGTATTTTTATTTTGTTAAGTTGAAGGACTTCTTTATATATTCTGGATACTAAATCTTTATTCGATATGTGGTTTCCAAATATTTTCTCCTGCCATATAGAGTGTTGTTTTACTTTCATGATAAAGTTCTTTGAGGCATAAAAGCTTTTAATTTTGATAAAGTCACATTTATCAATTTTTTTGTTAATTCTGCATTGTATGTACAGTCTAAGAAAACATTGCATAACACAAGGTTCTGAAGAGGATTTCCTACATTTTCTTCTAGGATTTTGATATTTCTAGCTATTTTATTTAAGTCTTTGACACATTTTGAGTATCTTTGATTTCTCTTAGCAATGTTTTATAGTTTTGTATAAAATGAGAAGTATGAGTCCTTTTTTTTTTTTTTTGCAAATGGAGACCTAGTTTTTGCAGCACCATTTAAGAAACTGTTCTTTCCCAAGTGAGTAATCTTTTCCCCCTTGCCAAAAATCAGTTGACCAGTGCTTGCTTTGGCAGTACAAATACTGAAATTGGAATGATATAGAAAAGATTAGCATGGCCCCTGTGCAAGGATGATACACAAATTCGTGAGGCATTCCATATTAAAAAAAAAAAAAATCAGTTGACCATAAACGTAAGAGTTGGTTTCTGAGCTCTCAATTCTATCCCATTAGTTTATGCATCTGTCCTTGTGCCAGTACCATGCTGTTTTGATTACTGAGGCTTTGTAATACGTTTTAACACTGGGAAGTGTGAGTCCTCCAACTTCATTCTATTTTTTCAAGGCAGCTTTCACTATTCAAGTTCCTTACCATTCCATATAAATTTGATGATTGGTTTTTCTATTTCTGCCAAGACAGTCAGTGGAATTTTGATTGAATCTACACATTTCTTTAGATAGGGCTGATATTTAATATTTAGTCTTCCAATCCATGAACATGGATTTTACTTCCATTTATTTAGATCTTCTATGATTTCTTTTAGCAATGTTTTACAGTTTTCTGTGCACAAGTCTTTTACATTCTCGGTCAGATTTATTCTGGCTATATGGTTATTTTACTTCCTATTGTGAATGGAATATTTCTCTTACTTTCTTCTTCTGATGGTTCATTACTTGTGTACAGCAACACTGCTGATTTGTGGTGTTGATCTTGCACCCTGTTACTTTTCTAAATTCAGTTATTAGCCCTAGGAGCCATGTTGCGGATTTTTCAGGATTTTCTGTATATAGAATCATATTATCTTCAAATAGGGCAGGTTTTACTTTCTTTCCAACTTGGTTGTCTTTTATTTCTTTATATTGTTTAGTTGTTCTGGCAAGAAATTCCAGTACAATGTTGAATATCATGGTGGCAGTGGCATCCTTGTGTTGTTCCTGCTCTCAAAGGGAAATCTTTCATTTTTTGATCATTAAGTAGGATGGTAGCTGTGAGTTTTTCATACATGCCTTTTATCATGCTGATGAGGTCCCCTTCCATCCCTAGTTTTCTAAACGTTTTTTCCCAAGAAGAGGTGCTGGATTTTGTCAAATGCCTTCTCTGCGTCAACTGAGATGATCATGTGTTTTTTGTACTTCATGATGTTAACATGGTCTGCTATATTAACTGAATTTCTTAGGTTGCACCAACCTTGCATACCAAGATAAATTCCACTTGATCACGACCTTTTAGCATGGTGCTGAATTTGGTTTGCTAGCATTGTTTTGAGGATTTTTACATCTATATCCTAAGAGATACTGGTCTGCAGTTTTCTTTCCTTGTGGTATCTTTATCTGGCTTTGGTATAAGGGTGATTTTTGCCTTGTAGAATGAATTAGGGTGTGTTCTCTACTCTTCAATTTTTTTGAAGAGTTTGAGTAGAATTGCAGTTAAATCTTCTTGGAATATTTGTTAGAACTCCCCTGTAAAGCCATCTAAATTCTGGACTTTTCTTTGTTGGGGATGGTTTTGATATCTGATTCAATCTCTTTACCAGTAATTGGTTTGTGAGATCTTCTATTTCTCATTGACTCTGTATAGGCAGTTTATTTTTTCTAAGAATTTGTACATTTCATCTTGGTTATGATTTTGGTTTGCTAAATGCTGCTGGAATGCAATATGCCACAGGTGAAATGTTTTTTAACAGGAATTTATTAAGTTACAAATTTACAGTTCTAAGGCCATAAAAATGTCCAAACTAGAGCATCCATAGAAAGATACTTGACTCAAGAAAAGCTGGCGTCTGTCTCATGGGAAAGCACACAGCTGGCACCAGCTGGTCCTTCTTCCCAGTTTCCTTGCTTCCAGTTTCTGATGTCTGTAGTTTCCTCCCTAATTATCTGTGGGCCTTCCCTTAGCATCTCCAGGACACAACTCTGGGTTCTGGCTTGCTTAGTATCCTTTGGGAAGGCACATGGCATTACCTGCTGGGCTCTGCATCTCCAAACATCCCTGTCTAGGTATCTGCTCTCTCTGTCAGCACTCCAAGCATCTCCAAATATCTGCATCCAAATGTTGGCTCTGAAGCAACCATGCTTTTCTGAACCATCTCCCTTTTTGAAGGACTCAATAAACTAATCAAAATCCGATTTGAAGTAAGTCATATTTCCATCTAATCAAAAGGTCACACCTAAAATGAGTGCAGTCAAAGGGTCCCACCCTACAATCTTGAACAAAGATTAGAAGAGCAAGACTTTTCTGGAGTATACAACAATTTCAAAACCAGCAAAGTTATCTAATATATTGACATACAGTTGTTTATAGTACCCTCTTATAGTCTTTTTTAGTTCAAAGAGATTGATAATAATGTCTTCTTTTCATTTATGGTTTCCATCATTTGTATCTTCTCTCTTTTTTTCCTTTGCCAGTCTAGCTGAATGTTTGTCAATTTTATTGATCCTTTTCAAAGGACCAAGTTTTGATATGTTTGATTTGCTGTATAGTTTTTCTGTTTCCTATTTCACTTATCTGTTACTTCCTTTCTTCTGTTCACTGTGGGTTTAATTTGCTCTTCTTTTTAGTGCTTTGGGGTTAGGTCTCTGATTCAAAGTCTTCTTTTTTAACGTAAGCATTTAGGGCTATAAATTTCCTTCTCTGCATTGACTTTGCTTATCTCATGAGTTTTCATATGTTGTATTTTCATCTTCATTTGTCTGAAGATACTTTCTAACCCATTGGTTGTTTGGGAATTGCTTAATTTCCACATATTTGTGTATTTTCCATTTCTCCTTCTGTTATTAATTTCCAGCTTCATTCTGTTAAGGTCAGAGGACAGACATTGTATGATTTCAACATTTTTTAGTTTATTGAGATTTACTTTGTGACCTAATATATGAGCTATTCTGCACTCTAGACGAATATTTCCATTTTTCTTACTATATGGCCTACAGGGCTTTTTCTCTGTCCTAGCTCCCTCTCTGACCTCATTCTTGCCATTTTTCTCACTTTTATGGTTGCAGTCTTACTGTCTTCCTTGAAGTCTTACTTTCTCCAACATGGAAAACGCATTCTCAAACCAAAGACTTTGCAATTTGATCACTCTGATTTGAAGGCTCTTTCCCAATTCCCACCACTCTCCCACCTATACACAAGATTCACATCATTTACTCTTTTAGTACATTCAGGTTATGCTCAATGTCACCTCTGGGAAGTCTTCCTTAACCATGCCATCTAGAGGAGCACACATCCCCCATTTTCCTATGTCCTCTTGTGCTGTTTCAGTTGACTTTACAGCTCCCATCTCCATCATGCATGTTATATATTCACTTGTTCAATTGTATACTTTCTGTGTTCCTCACTAGAACATAAACTCCATGCTCTCAAGGAAATGTCAATTTAGGTCTCCATTATATCCCCAGTCTCTAGAATAGTACCCAGCCCATAGTAAGTCTTTCATATATATTTTAGATGAGTGATTGCATTAGGTAGCATCTAAAATTGCCCTTTAAGATATTCTTGCTTTATGATAGACAAGGAACTGATTAAAATATATGACAATAGTAATGCAAAAAGCATCAAGTGACTCCTTAAAAAGATATGTGTGTGTGTATGTGTGTGTATTTCATTTAAATAAATCAGCTGATAAAAGGGGGGACTTTTATCAGTTAAGCAAAAATTTTAAACATATAACACAATTTGTTAATGCATCTGCAACTCCTCCAGATATTTTTTGCCCATAAATATATATTTATATATTTAAATATTTATGTATCTATATATTTATCTTGGTCATATACCTAGAAATCTCTAGATCTACACCAGCAAGTGATGCAGAGTTGATTGTAAGAACTCTATGTCCCCTGGACTTATTCCCTATGTGATAAAGGAAATTTAAAAAGTAAAGGTAAAAAAGAGCTCATTAATACAAATAACTCTTGATAGATAGAAATAATAGTATCGGTCCAAAATCCTATTAAAACTCCCATATTCATTGAAAATAATAATTTAAATGATTTTTAAACTATGAAAATGTTAAACTTCATTAAATGGTTCATTAAACAATTCAGATTGTTTCTCCTCCAGACTTACAAGTACTTACAGTCTTTTTTTTTTATTATCTATCAAGGGAATGTCACTAGTGTCAGAGATCATAAAGTTTCCAATTGATCACATTTTCCAGAATTCTTTATTTGCTTTCCAAGTTTCTTAAAATTTCCATAAAAATAAACTTGATTTCGTTATACATGAGTTAGCAGAATTACATTATCTTTAATTCAAATTAAATATATTTCTGAGGGAATTTATTGGGGGTTGCATCTCTAAAACTTACATGGATTTTTCTGTACTTTTTCTGTAAATTTCTAGGATGCACCATATATGGCTGGAGACCAAATATGTGGTAACGATTCTCCTCCCCAAGCTGGAGCTTCTCCCATAACACAGAGCCAGTCTAAATGAGATTTTAAAGTTTATGCACAAGGGAATTCCATGCTACTGACTAGCAATGTATACAATTAAATTTAAAGCATGGTCACGGTGTTTTAATCAGGAAAGCTAGGAGTCATTTCTGTCCCAGGGCATAATAAACAAAGGCAAAAGCAACTGAACGTGCTTTCTGATGTGCTAAGTGATAGATGAGCTCTCTTGAGTCACCAAATTGGAAGCGCCACATGCTTGGTTAATCGACACTGCAGTCATATTGGGGAGAGGTGATAAATGTAACAGATGTTACACCAGCAGGGGTCGGGGTCAAAAGGACTTGATCCACCACCTCAGCGATTAAAGTGATGTCTTTAAATGTCTGTTATCAAATGCCTAACTATAAAAAAGAATGGATTTTTTATTCTTTGTCATACACTGTAAGTGGATTTCATAATGCTATCAACCACAATGTTCAAAGCTCGCCACTGACTAATATATATGGACGAATCTGTAAACAGTTAGGGTAGAAAATCAGAACCTAGGAGACCAGTTAATGTACTTCTTTCCAGAATTTCCAGGGCTGATTAGAACCAAAGCACATCCATAGCAAACCATCAAGAGGACACTCAGGTGATAAATTGCTGCTACAGTAGACTTTTCTCCTTCAAGAATAAGCCATGTATTTGACTGGAAACATTGTTTCTCTTGCACACAAACTAAGTGCAAAAGGAAAAAGGAATTCTTAGCCAAGAGGTGATCTTCCATTTCAAGCTTGTATAGTTACATGTTTTTATGTTTCTATTTGTATTGGAATGCTCAGGTGATATTTATTTCTAGAATTAAATTTTAATGTCTGTTTTCTGAAGATAAATATTTTCGGTTCTGAAATTCCAGTCATTGTGTACATTTTAAAAGCATGGAAGTTGAATTGAATAGCATATGTGGATTCTTCCTATCAATAGAAAGAACAGGGTTTCTTTAGAAGTTTTTGTAGCTCAACAAATTTCAATTTTTTCTCTATTTTCATCATCTTAGTCCACTCTCTTAAGACATACCATGGTGTTCTAGTTTGCTAGCCACCAGAATGCAATGTACCAGAAATGGAATGGCTTTTAACAAGGGGAATTTAATGAGTTGCTAGTTTACAGTTCCAAGGCCAAGAAAATGTCCCAATTACAACAAATCTATAGAAATGTCCAGTCACAGTCACAGGTATCCAGGGAAAGATACCTTGGTTCAAGAAGGCCGATGAAGTTCAGGGTTTCTCTCTCAAGTGAGAAGGCATGTGGCGAACACAGTCAGGGCTTCTCTCTCAGCTGGAAGGGTATATGGCAAAGACGGCATCATCTGCTAGCTTACTCTCCTGGCTTCCTGTTTCATGAAGCTCCCCGGGAGGCATTTTCCTTCTCCATCTCCAAAGGTTGCTGGCTCATGGACTCTCTGCATCTCATGGCTACATCGTTCTGCTCTCTCTGAATCTCTCATTCTCCAAAATATTTCCTCTTTTATAGGACTCCAGTAAACCAATCAAAACCAACTTAAATGGGTGGAGACATGTCATCCCCTAATCCAGTTTAACAACCGTTCTTGACTAAATCACATCAACCAGAGAGATGATCTCATTACAGTTTCAAACATACAGTATTGAATAGGGATTATTCTACCTTTATGAAATAGGATTTATATCAAAATATGGCTTTTCTTAGGGGACATACTTCCTTTCAAACCAGCACACATGGTGATGTTGTTGTTTATTTTGGTAATGCCAGATATTATTGTGCCTTGGAGGATGGCATTTATCCTTCCTTCCATAACTCTTTAGGAATAGAGGAGAAAGTCCTTGCCTCTTTCTCCCCCTTCTGTACTCTTAATATTGGCTGTGAAAATTCACTCAGAATTAGGTGTACGGAGAGGAGAGAAGGAAATATTTCAATCTTCTCCTTCTCATCTTATGTCATTCCCAGACCACACGACTAAATTGTAGAACTTCTCCTGATCAACCAGTACAAAGGTGGGACTCAGGCCCAGGGGTCACTGAACTTGAACAGTGAGTCCACATTCTACTGGTTACAATGTTCCCAAAGTAAATAACTCTCATAGCAATTGAACTTGAAGATGTTATTTTATATACCTCCATCCCCTTGTCTGACGTGTCCTTTGTTCCATCACTGTCACATGAGTAAGCCCAATCCTTCTGAGCTACAGTTTCCTCAGTTATAAGAAGGAGAGGAAAATATACTGGTTCTGTGTCCTTTCTCAAGTTCTTACTATTATGATTGACAATAAAACAAAAACTCTGCGGTTTCCTGTTATTGTGGCCGGGGCCACAGCTAAAGCAGGGCTAGAGAGGGGTCCTTCTAAAGTAGGTTTTAAGTGGAAAGTTAGCACTACCCATAGTTAATTTTTTTTGTTTTTCCCTTTTTTTTAATTTGGATAACTGATATTTGATCTTTTTCTGAATATTAAAGATTATGATAGAGTTTAATAGTGAAGATTGCCACAGCAAACAGGTCAAAAGGCAAATATCTAACATGTAATCAAATTAACTACACTTTCCTTTTGAGGGTTCTGGGTTTTGTACCATTCTGACAAATATCCCTTAACTCCAAGATATTGAAAAAGAAGGCATGTATTTTTAAAATTCTGCTAAATTCTACTTTGTAATACTTCATGTATAATTCTTATTTGATATTTATTAATAAGACTGGTCTTTTTTTTTATTTTCATTGTCAGGTTTTGGTGACAATTTTTGCTGGTGCCAAAACTTTAGCTTTTTCTTATTTTCCTATGTTCTAGGAAATGCCCTTAGTGTGTGGTGGTTTGATGCTATACCCCAGAAAAACATGTTCTTTGAGTTAATCCATTCCTGTAGGTGTGAACCCGTTGTCAGCATGACATTTTGATGGGTGTAGCCCACCTTATTTGGGATTGTACTTAATCTTATTACTGAAGTCCTATACAAACAGTATGATAGAGAGAGAAAGCTACAGAAGAATGAAAGCTAAAAGCAACAAAACCCAGAAGAGAAGGGAGAGACCAGCTGATGCCACCATGTGCTTCGCCGCGTGGAGGAGAGCCAAAGGATTGCCGCAGCCGGTTTTCAGGAAGAAAGATTGCCTTAATGATGGCCTGATTTGGACATTTTCTTGGCTTCAAACTGCAGACTAATGAATTCCCATTATTTAAACCAACTCATTTCTATGTATCTGCTTTAAGCAGGTTGGGAACTAAAATAGCCCTGTTACCCATTGCTCGGCAATATGAAAACAAAGCCCAGGTAATAGCCCCAAGGTTTGTAGTAGCTTATTCTTTGTCCAATTTCCTACAGTTTAGAATGAAAACTTATTTGGCTATTCAGGATCAAAAAAATTCAAATATTCAAAAAAATATATCAGTCCTGATTGAGATTTAGTTATATGAGTTTGTCTCATGCAGATGGGGGGTTTATTCTCTTTGATTTTTTAATTCACCTTGCAAGATTTTGACAAGCAGTCCTAAATAAACTGTAAATCCTTAAAGATAACTTCCAAACATTATATGTGATTCTGGCCCTCAGTTTCCCAGGCTTCAAAATAGAGAGGTTGGATTTAGAGCTAAATTCTCTTTGAAATAACATTGCATTTATGGCTAGATCACAGTTCCATAGTCTATCAATTAGAAAAGGCAAAAATCTTTCCTTTGTCTCACAGATTTATAACTAGAAGAATTAAATTGTCTAAATATTAGGTAATCAAAGGAGAAGAGAATTTACCTTTTATTTCTCATCATCTTGAACTCTGTAATCAGGGAAAGGATTGCATGAATAAAAAACATCTACAAATGGGAATAAACCACATTTTAATAATTGGTTTCAAACTCATTTTCATTTAATTTTAACTAGAATTATAAACAAATTCAGCTAGTTATGAGTTTATCTACTTTATTTTCCTTTTAAAAGCATTTATCATTGATATTCACATATTTAATAGCAAGTATGATATGAAGAAATGCTGCAATAACAATTTTCAATATGCTAACTACAGATAGCGATTTAAGAGAGCAAAACATCCTTAACTAATATTCTGCTTTGAGTGTTAGCACCTTTGATGTTAAAAATATTTCATTCCCTGGGCATAAATAGATCTTAAATTAAAATTATTCTACTCTGTTCCTCCATGAATTCTTGAATTTACTTATAATGTTTAGATATATAAAAATTAGGTCACTACAATTCTAAATAACTTAGTGATTTGACATTGTACACAGAAGCTAGTTGCTTATAGAAATACATTTTAATGCAATTTATTTCATATAGTAGCATTTCTCAAATGCCTTCTGTCTTCCAGACTCTGCTAGGTAGCAGAAAGGAAATAAGTCCTTAAACACAGAAAGCTAACAGCTTGGAGAGATTTTCAACCTGGAAACAGGCAGTCCCAGTGCAGAAAGAGCATTTCTACAATCAGAAGAGGGAGCTTGAGAGTACAGGGATATCTAATCCAGACTTATGGACTAAGAATGATTGCTCAAAAGAAATCCATATCTAATTGCCTAATAATTCTTAAAAACCCTTTCTAGTACAAAGCTATTTCCCTAAAAGAGATCAAAAGAAACTACCTGAAAATTTTTATGCAAGTTAAAATTAGTTTATTCTGCATTTTCATTTCTTTAAATGGACAAAGAGAAAGAACACTTCAAATACAAGTCTGTCTTTGAACAAATTTCTTCGGAAAGTTTTTTATTAGCATGATTGGTCCTCTGTAAACATCCTAAAAGAACAAAGTTTTAATACTTGAAGTTATTCAGGTAAAAAATAACCTGATCACCTTCATTAAGTGCACTTTGATAAAAGCAGAAGTACTGTTGCTAATCCTAATTAAAACTCTTAGTAATGTTTGAAAGAACAAAGGACAGAAAATAATGATCCAATTAAGAGACATTTTGATTTCTCCAGTGCATTATTCTGTTTCTTTAGAAGATGAATGCTATATGAAGGTAAATCAATATTGGGAAGAAGAGTTTAAGGCCACTTAACTGTACTAATATTTAATATTTATTGAGCATTAACAATATATAAAGACCTTTTTTAAAATTTTGAGTTAATTGGGATCTCTGGCAAAGATGGTTAATTGAATTTGGGGTGACAGCATGACTCATAACACAATAGCTTACTCTGTCAGAGATCTAAATGTAAATTGTTATCATGTTCATTAAATTCTCCACAACGAACCTTAGAGGAAGTAACTATGAAGTGCTGGTGGCCCCAAATATCAAACATAGTAACAGATGAAACCATTACTGTAAAATTATTGAATTATAATAGAAAGCCTAACATGATCTATATATGTACTAGCCACTAATAGCTACCAGCAGGGTTGCAGGAAAAAAAAAAATCAATATGTAAGCCTTAATTGCATGTGTACATAATATTTACAAACAATTGGAAACTAAAATTAAAATGAGAAATCATGCTTGCAATAGTCACTAAAACATGATCTACTCAGTAATAAACCTAACAAAATATGTGCAATATCTGTACACTCCACAACAATGCTGAGAGAAATTTTTAAAAGACCTCAACAAATGGAGAGAGATACCATGTCCATGGGCCACATGAGTCAATATTGTTAAGATGTCATTCTCCCCAAATCGATCTATATAAAGTTAATAGAATGTCAATCCAAACCCCAGTAGGATTTTTGGTAGAGATTAATAAATTCATTCTAAAATCCACGTATAAATGCAAAGAACCTAGAAAAGCTGAAACTTGGGAACGAACAAAGCAAGAAGACAAGCACTTCCGAATTCAAGGCTTCTTAGAAAGCTGCAGTGATCAAATGGGCGGTGCAGGGTAAAGATGGGCATGCCCGTGGCACAGGATGGGCAGCCCACAAGCAGACTCACATACAGAGGGACAAGTCTTTCCAGCAAATCTGCAAAGGCAGCTCAGGAAAGATGGGAGAGTCTTTTCAACAAATGGTGCTGGAACTTTTGGGCATTCCTATGGAAAAGGTAAACTCCCATTTGTGACCTTGAGATACACAAACGTTTCTTAGTTACAACACTAAAAATACAATTCATAAAAGAAAAATAGACAAATTGGACTTCCACAAAATTGAAATGTCAAAAGACAATGATAAGAGAATGGAAAGACAAGCCACAAATGTGAAAAAACATTACAAATCATTATGACTAGACAGTGAATAATTTAAAAATTGTACCCATTAAGTATATGCACTTTATTATGCAATTATACCCCAATTAAGCTGTTTCTAAAATATATTGAAATAGTTTTCCTTCCTTAGGTAAACAGCATTCTACAGTGTCACTTTCTGCTTTGTAAGTATGGACTCTTCCCATTATTTCCCAGAATAAAAGGCAAAGCAGTTTGAAAAATTCATTCAGACTCAAGAATGCCTGAAATAAGCAGTTTTCAGGCATTCTTGAGTCTGATAAACTTTTACAAACAGGAATGAAACTGTGCATTTCTTTTTTATGAGTCTCCTCAAAAGAATACTTATTCTCAAATGAACATTAACCTGGCGAAGTACAATAATCAGATCCAGTTTTTAACCAGGTTCCAGGCAAGTATTCCTTAACTCATTTTTCTCCCTTCAATTTTACTCACCATACCTTTAAGTAGAAATAATTTCCACCTATTCAGCCTTTCTCTTATCAATACTATTTAAAGATTAGCTTTTCCTAGCTTATTTGGGCAATGAAAAGAGAATTTCATTGCTAAATGTGTAAAAACTCTTTGAGTCAGCAAGGGCATTATATAATTTTTAAAAATCCTGCATACTTCTAACCCATCACCTTATCTGAACTCCTGCGCCAGCAAAGGATGATAAAACACAATGGTGGACAGAAAACTCACCTCAGCCAACCATGAGAAACCATAATGTGTCCGCTGAGCACCATAAATTACACAGCAAATATAATTGCATGTAAATCATGGATATTTGTCATCTAACAAAATCAAGCAATAAATCACATAATGACGTTGAGAATCAAACTATGAAGGGATTGGCTTTAAGCATCTAAGGATAGATAGATTTATTGAAAGAAAAAGTTCTAATGTGACTGTAACGTATGTTGACATGAGGCCAAAATGTGTATTAAGCCTAATGATTTATATAATTTCTGAGAAAGAGAGAGAGTGCTTTTTCACACAATGAATTTGATTGAATATGCTAACACATGCTAAATATGGTTCCTAAATTTTGAGTTGTTTACCAATATGACTTGCGATATATTTGTGTGATACTAGAATATCACTTAGCTTCTGCATCCAGAGATTAAAGACAAAGGATCAAAAAAGGAACTTAAATGAATTTATTTATCTAAATATAATGAAACTTTCATTTAAAATGGAAATACCAGTGGATTCCATGCCTTCTAGAGTGAAAAACAGATGAAAGGAAAACAATAGATTTGTGTTGGGCTTTTTATTTTTCAAAGCATATGAATCTTTACTTCCATGCAATTTTAGGATCCTGAAGGACTATTCTTTATTAAATGCATCAAGAAACTGTCAAATCTATTTAAAGTGGTATTTTTAGCACCAGGCCAGAGGGTTAATGTCATCTCAAGAAAAGTCATAATAACTCAAGTACAATTTTTACGTGATACACACAAAATACTGTAATGAATGAGACATCACCACAAGGACTAGGGGGCATATTCAGATGAATAATAGTTTAACATGAAAATATAATTACATCTCAGACAAAATGAATCAAAAAATAATTTAATGGCATTGTTAGTATATGGTGAGTTGCTTTGCTCATTCCATTTAATTTATCATAGTCCACATTCTAAAAATAAATAAATAAGACTAATGCCATGGCAGTCTATATGATAAGCACAGCTGCTCCGATCATCCCCATCTTATCTTGTCTTTGCCAGTGGAGACAAGGAGCCGTAAGACACTTAAATCATCCTAATCACTGATGAACGCAAGCTACTCTGCATAAAAAGGGCACTGAAATGAAAGCAAGACCCCGATTGTAGGTGTTATACAGACAGACCAGAACTTCCAGAATCTGAGTTGTTCTTTATGCAAAATTTGAATAATCGTGGTGACCAGGAACCAACAGAAAACTTAAAATGTTCTGCACTCACCTCATGCTTAGAAAACCAAGAAGAGGATTTCCATGGGGAAAAAAGGGAGCAAGCATAAGAACTCTTAAATGAAAGACATTATAGAAGTCAGAATTCAAGCATCATAAGTAATAAATCCTAAAATATTTGCTCTCCACACTAATATTTCAAGTTCCTCTGTTTTAAATTGCCCAATAAAAAGTACAAGACTATAAAATATTAGCACCAAGAGGACCTCAGATGATATATCTAAATCAAAATACGATTATCCAGTCCTTTGCCTGAAAACCCTCTGTGTTATCTCCAATGCCTACCAGTAAAGTTCAACCATCCTTGGCCCAAAGCCTTTCCTCACAGCAGCAGCTCCTCTTTGAGCTGTGCCTCCCATGGCTGGTCACGGGCTCTCACTCTTTGCCCTGCAGGGTCATTTGCCCACCATTTCCCAGATAAGACATGCATTTCTGTGCTTTCTTCTCTTCTCCATTTGGCAAGTTCTTATCTTTTCACCCTATTGAAATGTCATCTCTGCAGTGAAGATTTCCCTGATCCTTGCCAGTAAAAATAATTGCTCCCTTTCTGCATATGATGCAGTGAAAAGAAATGAGTCAAGCATTAATTCAAGCATTAATTCAAAATTTCCAGCCTCCACCCCTAACGATATAATTCTGAGTAACTTGCATAATTCCTCTTGGTTTATTCTTCTTTACTGTAACTGATCTTGATGAGTATGTATTTACCATTGTTACTGAAATTATTTTAAGGTTTTTGTAATATTGTGATGGAATGAATGTATTCTATAGATGGAAACAACATAAATTTTGGAGGTTCAGAGGGTGGAGTGTGCTGGTTTGGAGCTGTTATGAACCCCAGAAAAGGCCAATTTCCTTTAATCTACTCCTGTGGGGACACACCTCTTGTGTGGGGGGGGGTAGCTTTTGGTTAGGTTGTTTCAATTGAGATGTGACCTTTCCAATTCAAGGTGGGTCACACCCCTTTACTGGAGTCCTTTAGGAGAGAAGAGAAGGTAGGGAAAAAAAAAAGGCCTGAGAGCTCAGAGAGAAAAATACCCAGAGAGAGCTTAAAGAGAAGAGGAACTGAAAGCAATGTAGACACAGGGAGAGAAAAATCACCATGCGATGGAGGCAGAGATGCAAGCCAAGGAACCTCAAGGATTACAGCAAATCAGCGTCAGAGCACTACAGACTTTGTGGAGAAAGCGTGGTCTTACCAACTGCTGGATTTTGGACTTGCAGCTTCAGAAACCATGAGACAATAAATTCCTGTTGTCAAGTCAGCCAGTATGTGTTATGTGTCATAGCAGCCTCGCAAACTGAAACAATACCTCTGAGAAAAGAGAGTGCATTAGTTACCTACTGCTGTAACTAATTACAAAAAAAATTCTGGGCTTAAAATTATACTCACTTTCTAGCTGAGTATGTGGGTGAGAAGACTGGCACAGCAAAACTGGGTTCTGCTCAAGTTATCACAAGGCTGAAAGGCGTCTGCTGGACTGGCTTTTCTCTGGAAGATCGAAGGAAAAACCTGCTTCCAAGCTCATTCAGGTCACTGTTATAAATCAGTTTCTTGTAGCTATAAGGAGTGAGATCCTTGTTCCTTGCTGGCTGCTAGCCAGGTGTTGCTTGCTCTTAGTTCCTAGAGGCCAACCAGTGCTGTGCTAAGCTCCTAGGGACTGCCCACATTCCTTGCCCCTTGGTCACCGCCATCTTCAGTGCAAGATTTGGAGAAGCTCCCTCATTCTGAATCCCTTCCAAGCTTCACATCTGACTGTTGGACCCAGATTTAAAGGGTTCATGTGGTTAGGTCAAAGCCACCTGGAAAATTACTCACCTGAATACCTCCCTTTCTCAAAGTCAACTAATTGGGGGCCTTAATTACATCTGAAAATCCCTTCAAGGCAGTCCCTAGATTGGTGTTGGATTGAATAATGGGGCTGGGGTCACGGAAGCCGTCTTTGAATCCTGCTACCACGTGGGGAGGCGAGAAACCCTGAACCGACTTGGAAAGTATGAAATTGCCTAAGACATCCTTAATTGAATGAGCTTACCTCAAAATTACTAGGATGGGGCGGGCCGCGGTGGCTCAGCGGGCAAAGTGCTTGCCTGCTATGCCGGAGGACCTCGGTTCGACTCCCGGCCCCAGCCCATGTAACAAAAAACGGAGAAACAAAATACAATAAAAACAAGAAAATGTTTAAAAGATGTTTCCCTTTCTTCCTCCTTTCCTTCCTTCTATCCTTCCTTCCTTCTAAAAAAAAAAAAAAAAAAAAAAAAAATTACTAGGATGAAGTTTCTGCTACCAAACAGAATATGGCTCAGGATAGAAATTAATCAATTTTAGAATTTAAAACGAATTACAATATCATGCACACCAGAGTTTGAAACCTGTGAAATCAAGTAGAATATAGCAGAATCATCAGATAATACTTTATCTTATATGGCATTATGGCAGGAAAACCATATGTGAAACTTCCCTGAAAACATTATGCAGATTCCCACATCAGCAGAAGAAACATAGATGCCGGAAATTATCCTGTACGTGGCATTTTCTACCTTTAGCAAATTCTGTCACCATCCTTTATGACATCGTTTAAATCCTAAACTTCTTACACCCAAACTTGATGCTGTCCAACTTTATTTTCCTCAAGTCATGCTTAAAGTACTTTGGGTGGTAGGCTAGGATAGAAGGAAACATCCAAGCACATAACTCTGAGGCACAGGGATGCTAGGACATTAGTTCTCACTCCCTGAACAACATCTTTACTGCCTGGGTGATCAAATACCCACCCAAGTCTCAGGGTCATAAGTACAACTTGGGAACATTCACAAAAGCAGCAGAGTTCCATTCTTCAGATGCCAAGAAAGGATAAGAAAGACCAGAAGTTGCTTTGAAAAAGTACTCTTGAAGTCCACTTCCTCGAAAAAGACCACAAGAGTTTCACTGTGAAATTGCTGCTGCAAAAGGATCCCCCATTTGATGGGTGGCTGAGAGCCAGAATTTCCTGAGAATTATGATTCCCCACTTCCTGTGAAAATAACACGTAAAAACATTGTAGACCTCTACACAGAGAATATATATTCCTCAGAAACACATACGTGCAAAATTAATTTACACTGGAGTAAGATTTTTTTTTAAGTTAGAATGTTAAGCTACAAATGTGCATTGCCTGTTATAGGGCTTTTTGTTTTACCTCAAAAAAACAGAGCAAATCAGATTTTTAATAATGTATTTTCTTGGCTATAGTGACATCCAACTATTACCTGTAATTACTGTGGCTCTATCCATGATACCAAGAGTTTTTTCCATGGACCAAAATAAATACTCTCCTTTAGGAATAAAGGGAACTGAAAACAGCTGAAGAAAGGTACTCTTCGATCAGATTCAGGAGCACAAAGCAGCTTCTAAATTTATTCAATTTGTGCTTTGTTTTTAAAGAAGACTGAGCTATTTATTTCTGTTCAATGGGAAAACTCAGAATATAATGTACAGAATGTCAGGGAGAATGAAGAAAAATGATGATATTCCTCAACAGAATAAATATATCTTTTACAAAGATAAGTTACCAGAGTCTCTCCCAGCCCCAAGGGATTGATCTGCTGTGAGATATAGGACCGACCTGAAAGCATTGAGCAAAGGACTTGAGTAAATGAGGATTCGTATTTACCAGGAAGCAGCATCAGTGAAGGTGGGTCATCTTTCAAGGGCATAGGCTCTATTTCTCAAGTCCCTAGATGGTCTCTTTCGTATTGACCAGGAAGCAGCATCAGTGAAGGTGGATCATCTTTCAAGGGCATAGGCTCTATTTCTCAAGTCCCTAGACGGTCTCTAAATATTCATGAAGGTATGTTGTGCCTTTGGACCCCTTCCACTCTTGGGGATTTCAGACACTCCTCACTGGCAGTGTGTATTTTGAGTTCTAATATTGGGAGACAAATGGTCTTTTAAGGGTGCATATGGAGCGATATTTGGGATTTCTGAATTGCTACTTCCACATCTGCAGAAGAACAGACTTTTATTGGAGAATGCATCCCTCCTGCAACGCTTCATGCTCAGCAGTTTTTAAAAGATGATCCTTTGATAGTAGATAAATATTGGCTGACCTGAGTAATTGTTACTGTATCATTCAAAATATATTTCCTCATTGTGCTGAACTAGTCTTAGACATTGCCTGCCCTGAGTCTTTTATCCTCAAAATCCTAAACAGCCTTCCTAATGCACCACAGATCCTCCTTCCATAAAGCCTTCCCTCAAAAGCTGAGACCAAAGATTCCTCTTTTTCCTCAGTTTCCTCAGCAGATTTTATCTAAACCATTTCCTTTCTGTCACAAGGCCTGTAACTCTGTCTTGAAAAGTCCCCATAGTAGATGAATAATGACCCAGAGTATTGAGTGCTGTATCTCAGTATCAGAGATACTGAGTACAGAAACACAAGTACTCTGGAACTTGTAAATGTTCCTGAAGTTGAATAAAAGCTCTTTGTGGATGTAATTAGGGATTTTAGATGAGTTTGCCCAGGTAGGCCCTCAACTCTATGGCAGACATCCTCATGAGGGAGCCAGTCACACGTGGAGTGGAGAAGGCAAAGTGAGGGTAGAGATAGAGATTGGGTGATGCAGCCACAAGCCAAGGAATGCCAAAGAATACCAACAGCCACCAGAAATCATAAGGAGTAGATTCTCGCCTCGAACTTTCGGAGGGAAAAAGGCTTCGCTAATCTTGACTTTGAATTTCTGGCTCCAGAGCTGTGAGATAATAAATTTCCGTTGTTTTGAATCAGCAGCTTGGGCTGAAAAGTAATACCATCCTTCAGATAGGTTTGTTGATGGACCTGCCACTGCTCCCCAGTGAAATGTGAAATACAGCATACAGCTAAGTTCAGCCTGCCCTGAGACACCTGGACTCTCAAAGTTCAATATTTACACATGACTGGACATGTGAGCCGTACTGAAATTCGATGTGCCACAATTGTAAGAAAACTGTAATCCTCTTTTCACAAAAGTATTTAGGTTCTCTTCTTCTCTGGTATATAATGGTTTAGTTCATGAATTTTTAAAATAAGACACACCTGGGTTCCAGTCCCAGTGCTGAGACTTAATAGCTTTTTTTTTTCTTGGGCAGGCACCAGGAATCAAACCTGGGTCTCTGGCATGGCAGGGAGAACTCTACCACTGAGCCAACATTGCACCACCTGACTTGATAGCCTTTTAAGTTAAGCCATTCATTTAACCTCTTTAAGCTTCCAATTTCTCATTTATAATAATTGGACACTAATGGTACCTAACTTCATAAAATTGCTGTGATTGGTTTCTTGTAAATGCTCAGTGATCAAAATTATTTTTATTATTGGGATTTCTATAGTTTTTCATTCAGCAAATATTTACTTAAAACCTGTTTTGAGCTAGGAACTCTTCTTGAATCAGGGATTGCAAGCATAAAGAAAGAGACGAAGTTCCCATGGGCATGAAATTTATAGAAGTTGAATTCCTAGCTAGTGCATTTTTCTCTTAATTTCTTATGATGAATACTTAATTTCTCTATATTCTCACTTCTCTAATAAGGTTTTTAAGACTATAAAGTATTTCTTGCTTTCCCTTTTTGTCATATTTTACTTAAGATGTGTTTTCCATTCCATTGCTTTTTGCATGATTTTTTTTAAATTTTTTTATTGATTCAAAGATTATCTAGATGTGTTTTCTAACTTCAAGCAGTTAAGACATTTTGTTCAGCTTCTTATTATTTCAATTGTATTGACTTATGAGCAGAGAATAAGATTGTAAATTTGCAAAGCTTTCCTTTGTTGCAAAATACTTTTCACACAGATTTATTACTAATGGGATGTCTTCAAAACTACGTTGGTATTTTGTATTATACATTGCCCTTCTTATCTTGACAGTGAAAGTTTGGAAAAAGATATTTCACTCAAACAACCATCAGAAAAGAGTAAGTGTAGCTACACCAATACTGGGCAAATCAAACTTCAAATGTAAAACAATTAAAAGAGAAAAAGAAGAGCACTGTGTATTAATAAAAGGAAAAATTCTCAAGAATACATAACAGTCATAAAATCTCATGCACTGAGCCAGGGTGCCCCAAAATACATGAGTTACAGACTGACAACACTGAAGGGAGAAGTAGATACTCTACAATAATAGTTGAAACTTCAACACATCACTCTTATCAATGGATAGAACATCTAGACAGAGGATCAATAAGGAAATAGATTTTGAATAATACAATAAATGAACTAGACTTAACAGGCATTTACAGAACATTACAACTCACAACAGCAGGATAAACATTTTCTCAAGTATTCATGGGTCATTCTCCAGAACGGATCACATGTTGGGTTACAAAGCAAGTCTTAATAATTTAAAAGTATCGAAATTATACAAAACACTTTCTCGGACCATAATGGAATGAAGTTGGAAATCAATAACAGGTAGAAGGCCAAAAATTCATAAATATACAGAGGCTAAACAACACACTCATGAACAACCAGTGGGTCAAGGAAGAAACTACGAGAGGAATTAGTGAATATCTCAAGGCAAATGAAAATGAAAAGACAACAAATCAAAACATGGTCTGCTTCAAAGGCTATGCAGAAAGTGACATTTATTGCACTAAATGCCTATATTTAAAAAGAAAAAAGAAGAAACATTGAGAAACTTTGTCTGTTCACATGGAGAAATTAGAGAAAGAACAGCAAACTAACCCCAAAGCAAAGAGAAGGGAAGGAATCATGAAAATTAAAGCAGAAATAAATGAAATTGAGAACATGAAAACAATAGAGAAAATCAACAAAACCAGAAGTTGATTCTTTTAGAAAATCAGTAAAATCAATGGATACTTAGCTAGGCTGACAAAACAAAAAGAGAAGATGCAAATAAGTAAAATCAGAAATGGGAGAGAGGGCATAAGTACTGACCCTGCAGAAATAAAGGAGATAATGCGAGGACACTATGAGCAACTATATGCTAATAAACTAGGTAATGTAGATGAATGGACAACTTTCTAGAAAAGCATGAACAATGAACACTGGCTCGGCAAGAAATAGATGACCTCAGCAAACCAATTACAAGTGAAGAGACTGAGGCAGTCATCAAGAAGCTCCCCAAAAAGAAAAATGAAGGATCTGATGGTTTCACATGAGAATTCTACCAAGCACTCAAGGAATAATTAGTACTAATCCTGCTCGGACTCTTCAAAAAAAAGTTGAAGAGGAAAGAAAGCTACTTAACTCATTCTATGAAGCCAATATTACCCTAATACCAAAGCCAGACAAAGATACCACAAGAAAAGAAAATTAAAAACCAATCTTTTTAATGAATATAGATGCAAAGGTCCTTGACAAAATACTTATAAATTGAATACAGCAGCACAATAAAAGAATTATAACCATGATCAAGTGGAGTTTATTCCAAGTATGCAAGGCTGGTTCAACACATGAAAGCAGACTAATGTAATATACCACATTAATAAATCAAAGCAGAAAAAACAGGTAATCATCTCAATTGATGCAGAAAAGGCATTTGACAAAATTCAGCATCTTTTCTCTATGAAAGCACTTCAAAGGGTAGAAATAGATGGGAACTTCCTCAACATGACAAAAGGACTGTATGAAAAACCTACAGCTAACATTATACTCAATGGAGAAAGACTGAAATTGTTCCTTTCAAGATCAGAAACAATACAAGGATGCTCACTGTCACCAATGTTATTCAACATCATACTACCTGCTCGTTTCCTGGAACTTTGAGTATTTGTGTGACAGCTGAGACCCAGAGCTAGAGTTCTGAAACTATGATAGTCAGCATTAGCCAATGCAGAAACTGTTAAAAACACTGAAAAAGTGATCAGATTTCAATTAGAGATATGAATGAAACTGATCTGAGTAGAACTAAGGTAAATCAGAGTAAAGGGGAAAAGATGATATTGACAGTATTTAAAATTTCAACTTCTAAGCCATCCCTGCAGATGAACTCACTGCCCTCTTCACTATGTGGAATATGACACCCAAGGGGGTAAATCTCCCTGGGAACATGGGACCCAACTCCCAGGGATGAGCCTGGCCCTGGCATCATGGGATTGAGAAAGCCTTCTTGAGCAAAAGAGGGAAGAGAAATGAAACAAAATAAAGTTTAAGTGGCTGAGTCATTTCAAATAGAGTTGAGAGGTCATTCTGGAAGTTATTCTTATGCAATATACAAAAATCCATTTTCAGTTTTGAGGGCATTGGAGTAGCTAGAGGGATATACTTGAAACTATTGAACTATAATCCAGTAGCATTGATTCTTGGAGATGATTGAATAACCACAGAGCTTTTAAGATGTGACCATGTGACTGTGAAACCTTGTGACTGAGATTCCCACTATCTAGTGTCTGGAAAGATGAATAAGGAAAGAAAAAAAGACAGAAAATACATAAGGAGAAAATACATATACAAGGAGGGTATAGGATGTTTGGGGTATTCTTTTTACTTTTATTATTATTTTTATTTTTTAAGAGTAATAAAAATGTTCAAAATAGATTTTGATGATGAATGCAGAGCTATATGATGATACTGTGAACCAGTGATTGTACAATTTGGATGTTTATATGATATGTGCATATATAATGTATCACAACAAAAATTACATTGAAAGAAGTATATACAAGAGGGAAAATGAGATAGAAAGTTGGAGTTATGCTAGTTATCCTACTTGGCTTTAAAATGTGCAGTTTTATTCTCCAAACATAATTTAAGGTATAATTCAAAATATTTGCCAATCTACCTCTCCAAAATACCAACATTGCTCAGAGATAAGCAGTTTTTTCTGGTATATCGTCCCAACAGTTTCTTCATATGCTACATACTTTATGAAGAAGGGGCAAGACTAAGAAGGCTTAATTGGTTCCAATAATAGTATCAAAAAGTCATACTGCATTGTTTTATATGATCTTAAAATGCATCCCAAGCATTCCATTCAATCCATTTTTTAAAGTTTTTAATAAAAATAATACATTTATTGAGTTTTCCATTAGATGTTTACAGATAATGTATCTTATTGCATCTGGGGAAAGGGCAATTCTTGAAGAAGAGAAGTCAAAGCTATTGCAAACGTACAACACTCTGGGATCACCAGATTGCTTCATGGTTTATTTTGCCCCAAAGTCCCTGGAAAGAAAAAAAGGCCTGGAATTTGCAAACTTGCATCATTCAATTCGGTGACCCATGATGAACAGGGCCATAATTCAGTGGCAGCTGAGCAATGGCTGGGGTTTAGGCTGAGGGTTGATTATGAAGGTTCATTAACGCACCCAAAGTAGTACTCAGAAGACAGTGAGAAGGTGTCCCAAAGCATCAGAACTACCTTGGGCTTTTTTCAATATTTTTTATAGCTGGACTTTGCTAAATGGGAAACTACTTTTACATCACTATAAATTACATTAAATTTCAGTTTCTGTTGTATGATTTACTGCATTCTTGTCTTCTTAAATTTCTAACTCAGCTCTACTTTTTCAGAATATGTCTCCTCTGCGGTTTTTCCCACCCTTAGCATTAGATGCCTATCCCTCTTCCCAGTGCAGCCCCAAGTTGTCCAAATAGCGGGGAGTTGATTGTTTATGGCCAGAATTCTAGTTTCCTCCCTAAAAACTAATGTCAACTCCCATCTTCCTCACCTCTAGCCATCAAGGGGTGGTTGGTCTATCCTGTGTTAAGCAATCTAAAAATTTTTAAATAAACCCTCATCCCCGAAAACCTGCAATTATTACACCTTACAATACTCCTTGGTCTTACTTCCTCAAGTATGAAATTGAATGTAAGGTGTATTTATCACCAACCCCATTCATAAGGTTGATTATTGTAAGTGCTGGAAGAACCAATGATAGCTTAATTATAGCATAGTTTCATGGCATAAATCAAAGCTACAGTGCCATTGACAGTGCCAGAAGTCATTAAATTTTATCTGAATACCACATAAGCAAAAATTACTATCTGATATTAAATCAATAGTATGTTAAATACACTTTGTTCTTTTAGTATTTTTTAATTGTGAAAAATAACATATATACAAAAAAAGCAATGCATTTCAAATCACACTGCAACAATTAGTTATAGAATAGATTTCAGAGTTTGGTATGGGTTATAGGTCCACAATTTTAAGTTTTTCCATTAGCTGCTCCAGGACACTGGAAACTAAAAGAAATATCAATATAATAATTTAGCAGTCCTACTCATTTGTTAAATCCTATCTTCTCTGTTATAACTCTACCTTTTTCTTTGATCTTTCTCCCAATTTTTATTTGGGCATTTGGGTTATGCCCATTATGGCTTTTTCATGTTGGAAAGGCATGTAAATAATATTGGATAGGGGGATGGAACTAGTTGATGTTCTGGAGAGGCTGGCCCCTTTGGGTTGCAGGATTCATCTGTCCTAGGAACCCATCTGGAGGTCATAGGCTTCTGGAAAGTAATCACAGTTCATGGAACCTTTGAGGCATTTCAGATAAAGTCCTAGGTGTTTTTTTAGGGCTTGCAGGTACGGTTTTGGTTGGTGTTTGGCAAACCATGATAAATAGCAATATCTAGCAGAAGCTTGCATTAGAATAGCCTCCAGAGTAGCCTCTTGACTCTATTTGAACTCTCTCAGCTACTGATACCTTATTTGGGGGAAATTCTTTTCCCCTTTTTGGTCAGGTAGGCATTGTTGACCCCACAGTGCCAGGGCCAGGCTCATCCCTGGAAGTCATCTCCCACTTTGCCAGGGAGACTTTCACCCCTGGATGTCATGTCCCATGTAGGGGTAAAGGTAATGCTTTTACTTGCAGAATTCAGCTTACAGAGAGAGAGACCACACCTGAGTAACAAAGGAGGTTCTCTGGGAGTGACTCTGAGGCATCACTATAGGGAGTCTTGGTTTCTCTGCTTCATAAATAAACTTCACAAGTCTTTTAATACTTTTAATAACATGAATGTAATTAGAATAATATGATATAGCCCATACGGAGACACCTAAACCTGCAAATAAATAAATTTATTTCTTTCATCTGGTAAATGTACCCAAATTAGGCCACATTTCTCATGTTTACATGTATTGAAAAGTTTAGCAGGAGCTCAGAATGATATTTTGACCTTCTATGGATGTCCCAGATTATAGAGTAAAGAAGCTCAGACTAGAAATTTCAGCAAAAGGAAAAATGAAATCATTTTGATTCTACAGACGAAAATCATACCTCTCTTTAGATAAACAAGGATATATAAATATCCTTTGTCAGTCAACAACAGAATAGAGTAAAAGGCAATCAAATTTTAATGTTTTATTTTGTAATAATTTAAGATTTACAGAAAAGTTGCAAAACTAGTACAAATAATTCTTATATACTTTCACCCCAAATGTTAATGATTTACCATATTTGCTTTCTTCCTCATTCTCTTTCTTCCCTCTCCCCAAATGTATAAACCCTCTCATCCATGCTCATGTGTACCCACTCACACACATTTTTTCTTTGGAACCACTGGAGAGTACAGACACAATGCACCTATCTTTAAATAATTCAGCATTTATTTCCTAAAAACAAAGATATTCTGTTATATAACCACAGTTACAATGAACAAAATCAGAAAACAAAAAAACCAGAACTAATTTGGAGACTATTCAAATTTCACCAGCATCCCACTTAAGTCCTTCATATCTCTCTCTCTCTGTGTATATCTATAGAATGAATAGAATATATATATATTCATTTCCATGTATATGAATATACAAATATTTATATATATTTTAATTTTAGAAGTATTGACATTATATATATATGTATATATATATATTATTTCTGGTCCAAGATCTAATTCAGTATTAAATGTTCCATTTTGTTGCCATGTCTCTCTAGTCTCTTTAAATCTGCAACACTTTTTCAACCTCTGTATGTCCTTCGTGACCCTGATATTTTTCAAGGATCCAGGCCAATTATCTTGGATTTGTCTGATGTTTCCTCACAATTAGGTTGAGTTCATGCCTTTTGGGAAGGATTCTATCACCATGCATAGGTCCTTCTCAGTACATCCTATCAGGAGGAACTTTATGTATATTTGTCCTGTTGATGCTAACTTTAATTATTTGATTTAGGTATTTTCTGCCTGGTTGCTCCACTTTAAAGTTACTAATTTTCCATTTGTAATTCATAATTATCTTTTAAGGCGATATTTTGAAACTATGTAGAGTAATATAATATAGTCTATATAACCACCCAGATGCTCACCACACTTTCACTCACTAGTGTTAGCATCCTTTTATGGTTCCGCCTAAAACAATCACCACTGATGGTTGCCAAATGGTGACTTTTCTCATTCCCTCAATGCTTCTTCATTTATAATGCCATAAAATAAAAGTGTGATTTAAAAATATTGACAAATATCAATAAGACACAGGAGCCAGATTAAAATGGCTCCCACTGGCCAAATCTGGGAAAATTTGAGCATCCAAATTAATAACAAGAGCAACAGTTTAAAAACCCATAGTCAAAAAAAAACACAAAGAATCCATGAGTTCAGAATGATGAAAATGGAAGGGAAGGGAAGGTAGGAAGAAAGGAAAAAATCTCTCCCTTTGGAAGGCATTTCACAAAATACATGTTTAAAATCCTTAGTGAGTATAATGCAAAAATAAACTTCATTTATAACCAAAGAAATACAACTCAAAATAATATGATACTCTACCAGTTTTTATCAAACAGCTTTACAACAATTAGTGAGATTGGTAATACCAAGTACTGGTCCGAGAGTGGGATAAATGAGCACTCACGACACATTATTGATTGGAGTGGACTTCGCTGAAGTCTTTCTAGACAGCAGTTTCACAGTGTGGACCAAAATTTAAATGAATACAACTCTTTGACCAAGCAATTTCACATAAATTAATAAAAAAAACAACTGAGTAAGTATAAATGTATGAGTATTTTTATTATAGCTTTTTATTAACAGCCAAAAATTGTACCAACCTGAATAGCTGCAAATATTATTAGAAGGCTAGATAGCTGTGTAAAATAATGAATCATATCTCTACTGATTTGTAAACTTTATTTGGCTTACTGCTATGTTAATGCAGACTTCAAAACATACCTAAGTGTGGTTATCCCATTGTTTGTGAATGAGTGTACACATAGATCTATATGCATGCATATATAAACACCCACCTGCACACATATACACACACGTGTGCCCCATCCTGATCTGTTCATCAGAGGGTAAGAGTAGGAACCACTTCATAGTTCACAAAGCTATTAAGAGGATATTCACTGGCCTTGGCATTCTATTACTGAATATACCTTCTTGACTGAAAGAGGGGGAAAAAGGGAAACAAAATAAAGTTTCAATGGCTAAGAAAGTTCACATAAAGCTGAGAGGTCATTCTGGAGGCTATTCTTATGCAAGCTTCTGTCAGTTATTCCAATTGCCATAGAATGCCAAGCCCTGATCAACGGTATTCCTGCAAACTCTAAAGAATACCCTGGGTTCTATCTAAGACTCCATAAAAGTTTTACTTATTATTTTTTCAGAAACTTACAGACTCCAGATTGTTCCTATGCCATATATGTCCCAAACCCAGAGGTATCAGACTCTGCAAGAACATCAGCCAGTTCTACCCTCTACCCCATAATGTCAACACCCCTCTCCGATGCAAAGTTAGAATGGCCATTGCCCAGATATCTCTGAAGAGTAGGTGTAACTGAGAGGTTAGGACTTAAAGATCATTATGATGACCGGCTCATCACATAGATATTTCTTTTAGTTTCTAGGGTATTAGACTAGCCAGAGGGAAATACCTGAAATTGTTGAACTGTAATCCAGTAGCCTTCATCTTTGGCAATGATTGTATAGCTTTATAGCTTCTATTGTGTCACTGTGTGCTTGTAACAACCTTGGAACTGACACCCTCTTTATCCAGTGTACAGGTAGATGAGTAATAAGATAAAGAGATGCAGGAAAAAATAACAATAATAGGTTGGGAATACGGGGAAAAATACCCTTACCTAAATTATGGACAATAGTTAATAGCTCTCCTTTATAGTCTTCCAACAACTGTAAGAAATGTAACTACTGTTAAAAAAAAATAGAGTTACAAAAAAATGCTATCATCAATCATAACAACTTTTCCACTCCAATGCAAGTGTTGGTGGTGGGCGGTATATTAGAATTGTGTATTTTATGCATGATTGTTCTGTAAACCCTCAACTTCTCTAATAAAATATTTTTAAATGAAAAAGAAGAGGATATTTACATATTTCAGTCTGAACATAGTGTCTGGCACGTAGTGCCCAGTAAAAGTTAGCTATTATGATAACAATAACAATTTCTTCTCTAATGATTTTTTATTATAGTTATTCTAACAAAGAATACAGTTTGGAGTAAGATATTGTACATTTTCTCCTTTCATTAAGCAAGAATCCCCTATTAACCATTTTTACATCTAATGTAAATTTGATCTTTTTCTAATATCAAAGATATTAGAGAACTAAATTGAGGGATACAAATCAACCAATTTTTCCTGGATTTTCATCTTTGCTTTGAATGGCATTCTCAATATTGAGCATCTCTCCTTTCTAAAGAATAAAATGGACAGAAAAATGAAATGGCATGGGGATGCACAAAAGAATAATTGGAAAGATTGCTTTATGATCACCTATGTTATTTGGTCCAAGAACTATAAATTTTTAGTATTTAAATGTATAAAAAGTTTCCATAAAGAACTACTTCTGGATATTTTCTTAATAACACATCTGCATAAAAACTGTGGCAAAATATTGTAATCATTCCATCATTATCCATTTCTGATTATTTGACTTGTTTTAACATTCTTGTGATTGCCACAATTCAACTGGAATCATGTCAGCACATAGCACAAATCAAAGAATTCAACTCATCTGTGACCTTTCTTGGAGAGTGTTGAATGTTTTTTCTTAGCAAGTATTCCAAGGCAAGAAATAATTATCATAGAATGTGAGAAAGGTATATTAAGGTACACAGCAATGAGGTTATTTTTCAGATAATAGGGTAACTCACTGTTTGATATCATGCAAATTTTTTACCATTATGGAAATTTAATTTGCACCTTTGATTTCTTTGTGCTTCCTTTAAACCCAGTTCAGCTGTTAAGAGTTACCTTTTCTCACAATAATTGTAGCTCTAATTTATTCCTCTTTTTCAGACTGACAAAATAGTCATGAAAATATCTGCCATTTAATGATTTGAAGAACACACAGCAGTTCAAGATTTCCTTAGTACTCAAAGGCAATTTAATTGTGCTTTCAATTGTAGTCACAGTAATTTACAGGCACTTGGCTTAGTACTCAGCGTGGGTGCATTTAAAAAGTAGTGGCAACTGCTCAAACATTTTAATCATCGGACTATTCTTTCAGTTTAATAGTACATGCAAATGATCACCTGATTTTTTTGCCAAACCATAAAACCAAGAATCAATACAGATCTGTTCATTGGAATTGAATTTAGGATGCAGGTCAGATTTCTATGAGTGTCATTCCCTGGGTTGGCCTGAGGTTTTAGTGACACATTTTATTGTCATTCATTTTCTGACAGGAACCATTGAACACTGCTTTCAAACCTTCCCAAAGATTCCTACTGAGATGTCTAAATTGTTAAATCAAAATCATTACAGCTAAAGTACAGAAAACTTGGTGATCTAGTAAAATAATAAAGTGTTGGGTAGTATCTTATCATAAGGAAAATACAGTGGATAAGATGAGATTTCGACCCTTGGTATTGGCTGGCCTCATGACCATAGGTTATTGTCATATCTCAATGGAACCCTGGACTCTTCTACTCAGCCCCGCTGCCCATACTTGACCACAGGGGCTGTTAGAAATGCCATTCTGAATGTGGCTTAATCTCACAGATCATGTATAAATCCCATGATATCAAAAATATTTCAATCAATCTTTGAGGGACATATAATCCAAAGAAGACTAGCTCAATTCAATAAGTATGTACTAAATGACTATTTGCTAGGACCTATTTTAAAGATCATGGAAAATATAGAAATAATCCAAGCATACTTTACATCACAAAGAAAACTTCAACCAAGTAGGGAGATTGAACGATAATCCAGTAGCCTAGATTTTTTATAATGATTGTATAACTATACAGCTTTGATCTTGTGACTGTGTGATCATAAAAACCTTGTGACTGACACCCCATTTATCCAGTGTATAGGTAGATAAGTAATAAAATAAAGACATGCATGAAAAATAAGTTTGGAATAGAGGGAAAAATATCCCTATGTAAACTACAGACAATAGTTAATACTACTACTTTAATAAAATTTTTCATCAACTGTAACAAATGTAACAACCGCTAAAAAATAAAAAGTAGAATTTACCACTTAAGGTGGTAAAAGGTGGTAAATTCTGTAAGAGGAGCATAAGGTAGAATAGGAGACCAGAGGTGGAAGGTGATTCTATTAAGTACATCAATCCTGGAGTACTGATATGATTCTTAGTTTAATCCAATGAAAAGAGAACCATTTTCATTAAGGCATGGCCTAGACATTATACACAAGGGATACTTGTATATCCTATGCAAGGCTAGTGTGTTAGTTTGCTAGCTGCTGGACTGTGACATACCAGAACTGGAATGGCTTTTAAATGGGGGAATTTAATAAGTTACAAGTTTACAGTTCTAAGGAAATGAGTGTCCAAATTAAGGCACCAACAAGAGGTTTCCTTCGCTCAAGAAAGGTCGATGGGTCAGGAACCCTCTCTCAGCTGGGGAGTCACATGGCTGGATCTGCTGGTCCTTTGCTGCTGGGCTCTGTTGCTTTCAGCCTCTGTTGCTGTGGAGGCTCCTCCCTTTGCTTCTCTGGCACCGCCTTTCGTCTCTTGGCTTCCCTTGGCTCTCTCCAGGTTCTGGCTTGCTTAACATCTCATGGCGATGTCTGCTGGGCTCCAAACATCTCCTTTAAACATCTGTGTCTCTATTCTCCACTGTCGGCATCTGTATCAGCTCTGCTGTGAAGTTTCTGTTGTCTCTTCTGCCCTTTCTGTTGTTTCTATCATTTCTGAGGTTTCTGTTTGCTCTAATATGTTTTCTCTTTTAAAGGATTCCAGTAAACTAATCAAGACTCACCTGGAATGGGTGGAGTCACATCTCCATCTAATCAAAAGCCCACATCCATCCACAATTGGGTGTGTTACATGGAGATAATCTAGTCAAAAGTTTCCAATCTACAGTATTGAATCAGGATTAAAAGAAATGGTTGCTCTCACAAGATCGGATCAGGATTAAAACATGGCTTTTCTAGGGTACATAATACTTTCAAACTGGCGCAGTTCGGGTGAAAAGACAGAATTCTAATTCTCTGTCCTGCACCCACTGTGTTTCGTGTCTCACTGAATTCTTTTATGGGCAAGTAACATTCAAAATCATGAAGCAATCATCTATTAGAAGATTTATAAAGCTTGGCTTAACTAGCTTCACTTTGTGATAGTAAATATTAGATAGTTATGTACTCATTATACTACTTTCTTTTTTATTCACAGAAATACATATCATTTGAAAGAATCCAAGTATCAGTGAATTTTAGAATGAGAAGGTATATTTGGGACTCTTAGTTTAAGCCTCCTAATTGACAAAGCAAGAAACAGAGGCTCAAAGAGATTGAGTCTCCTAGCGTCACAAGCAGTTTTGGTGGTCAGTGCTAAAAATTGACCTTTTATTTTTGTTTATATACAACAACTTTTACACTTGCTCATGATGTCTGATAATTTAGCATCCATCGTGGGTTAAACCAAGTCCATCTAGTAACTATCTAAGAGTGTATCTCTATGCACTTGAACATTTCTGGTTGAGAACGTTTTAAGTGTTTTTGATTTAGAGCTCTTTCAAAGATTTGTGATTCTTGCTAAAAGGCCTTCATTGCATAGTAGCATTCTGTATAATTTAGCTTTTAAAAGCACAAGGACATGAAACAATGATTGCTCACTTCGATTCATTCCCAAAGTAGAGACGTTACAGAAACATTTTCTAACGACCTTCAGAACATGCGTCTATTGTATAACAGACAATCAGATCTAGATTTCATCATCTTCAAAACCCAGGCAACACAGAGTAGATAACCATATCTGTAAATTGCTCCCACTCCAAAAGGCATTCTTCAACAGAATCATACCAGGAATTGAGAATATTTATAAAGCTGTCGAGGCAAAATAAGTTGTCAAAAAGAAAGAATTACTAGATTTCAACAAATTCAAAATAATCAATGATAAACATAGAGTTAATATAAAGTAATGGAGAATTGTCAGTGTTGCTTTATAACAGTGTATTGAGGAAAAAATGACAAGTTTCTCCAATATTTCCTCTCAGTAATATTTTTTAATAACAGTAAGAAAATGGACCTTATAATATATATTGGAGAGCTGGAGCAACAGGAGAAGACTTTTATAGGATGGGTTATCTGATGCCTTAGAAAATATGAATTTGAACAGATTGCACATATCAAAGAGTATCCCAGAGAGGGAAATAATAGCATAAGCAAAGGCCTACAAACTTCCCATGAATTAAAGTATTTTTATTGTCATCCTTATGAATTTTGCCACATATTTTTATTAACCCAATGCCTAAAAAATAGGCCACCTTTCCCGGTAGATCGGTTGATATTTCGTACTGGAGTTTATTCTTGATATTTTTCGTCAATAGTGGCATCCTATTACCAGATATATAATAGCTTTTACAGCCCAGGGCAACTTTACTTCATAATTACACATAAACTTTCTGATCATCTGTAGTGCATAAAAATAAAAGTCCCTTCATCATATGTAGAATGGACTGAATTTGCTGGTTTGTAGGAAAAGAATGTTGGGATTTCCAAACAGCTGGACAAAATCATAATTATATTTGCATCAAGGGTTAACTCAAGAGTTTCAAATTACATAATATGGTACTCTGAAATGCTGGAATTGTATGGAGAAATGAAAAGGAGGCCTAACATCTTAAGCATCAGATGAAATATGAAGTTGCAAATATTCTAAAGGATGCTGTATCAACCTTTTCAGAAAAACCAGGATAGCATTTCACAAAGTTATGTTGTATTAAATTGACTTGAATATTGTTAAATATAATAGTATCTGATATATACTAGAGTATCTGATATATAGAGAGAGGACTCATGTCTAGGGAGATACTGAGATATCATTAATCTCGGGAAATAATGAGAATATGATCACCTTTTCAAAGATCTTCAGGGAAAAATAAAAGAGCCTCTAAAAATCAAATTGAGGGCAGTGCAGTGGTGGTTCAGTGGTAGAGTCGCCTGCCATGCCAGAGACCCAGGTTTGTTTCCTGGTGCCTGCCCATACCAAAAAACAAAACAAACCAACAAACAAACAAAAAACACAATTGAAAAGGAAAAGAAATAACCAAAATAATTTATAATTCACAGCAACATTGCAACACATGGTAATTTTTCTTTCCAACTGATGTCACCAGAGATATATAAAGTCTTGCAAAAGCAGAACTAGAAAAGCCAGGTAAGCATTTTGTAAAATTTCTCAATCCAAGCACACACTGTTCACCTTAGCCTAAAGACCCCACAATTTAAAATATGAAGACTCCGAAAGGAAGAAATGAATCTTACAGTCATTTTATTTTCATTGCAAGGGTATATTTTCATTCTGCAGGCCAAGCCTCAGACATCGCCTCCAGTAAGTATTTAGAAGACTCAATATATGATGAAGAATTCTTTTTTGAAATGCTGAGTAAACCAAAAATCTGTAGAACACCTCTTCATCATTTATTTTCTTATCTTAAGGACTAGAAAATAGAGATTAACAAATGTTGGTCATTGCTCAGCCAATTTTAACATAGCCGTTAAGAGATTTGACTGCTTAATAATCAATTTGCATTTAATAAAAATTGTCTACTGTTTTACAAAATTGGTTCCATGAATTAGATAATGTCTCCCCATCCTGATTTATGGGGAAGAAATATCGACACTGTGTATCACTACAAAAAGAGCCCTTTATCTTCCACATAACACTTAATGAACCCATGAAAATCTAGTTTTATAAAGTAATTATTAACTGCTCAAACATTTTTCAAGTTTTAGAGGAAAACTGAAAGAGTTCAATGAAATAAGTTGTATTGAGAGAACGCTTTGTATGTACAAAATTATTTTCAATCAGCCATGCTTATTTCCATTTTAATTCCTACAACCGCAGAATTCAAAGGCATAATTTATAGATCAACAAATATGAACCAAAACATTCTGAAAATGTAGAAGTAAAATGAATTGTTGTACTGTAACGCATGTGATAAATAAGGTAAGCAATTACTTTCCTATGCTATAAAAGCACATTGTAAAATGCCTCAAAAACAAAGAATTTTTATTCCCAAAAAATTCACTCCACTTTTCATTCTATTTGGCTTTGTTTGATGTAATAATGTTTCAAATTTTAAAAGATACATTTCAGCAAATGTTTGTTGATTGAGTGGGGAAATTAATAATAAGCTTTAATAGATCTGAATCTGTGAAAAAAAATTATTTGTACACAAAAAATTGTAATTTACTCCTTTTGCAAATTTAACCTGAAATTTCAAAAGGACATTATTGATTTGGTGATGTAACAAGATGCCAATTAGATGAACTATTTTTTAGATTTTAAAATATTTTATTTCTGGTATCATTGATAGTCTATGTTGCTTCTTTTCTGATAGTAAAGTCATGTTTAATGTTAGTTGTAATTAAATAATATGTAAGCTCTTTAGGGAAGTGATTGTGTCTCTGCTGTTTTCCTAGCATCGCCCCTACTCCACATATTATATCAGGTATAGTAGGAGCTCAGTAAATACTTGCTAAATGAATGAATTCGTTTTTGTTTCATTTCGTTTTGCATGGGCAGGCTCAGGGATTCGAACCTGGGTCTCTGGCATGGCAGGAGAGAACTCTGCCACTGAGCCACTGTGGCACCTCCCTTGAATGATTCATCTTATAAGTTAGGTTGTGGTAAGAAAGTACATAATAAGCAGTAAAAATAATGATGTAACAGCAGAAGAAAAAGACAAGGTGTAGGTAATATTTTAAAAACCTGACAGTGCTAGCTAGACAGACGTGATGCTAAATATTAAGGAAGTTCGAAAAGAGCCTTTATAGTCATTAATGATAATCGTATACTCCATAGGCAAATTATTTATTATGGTACTTTGCTTTCTACATCAAAGCAAAATTTGTTTTATATTATGTTATTTGAAATCATATTGCATCAATATTAAATGATGGTATAGATCCTGGCTAAGGTAGAATTTTGTGATACAGTAAGATGCAGTGATCAGCACGTTGCAAAATGCACTTTTGTGAACATCACAACCTCTATTTTCTTTTTCTATAACACACATCACAGTGATTCTCAAAAGTGGACACTTTCAAAGCACCTCCTCGGTAAAGCATTTCCCATTATTTGCACCATCTGCCCAAGGGCAGACACATAGGCAAATATTTGAATTCATGCAAGCCCCCCCCAGCTGCTGCACAGATGCCCTGAAATAGCTTCAGTGTTGCTATCATGCCCTTATGAGACACAAAATTTTCCCCTTTCTAATAAAGATCTGTACATAGCTTAAGAACAAGAGAGTGGCATCTGAATTGTGGCATGTCAGTTTTCTACTGTCTCCTGCTCTAACCCTCCTGATTTTAAGAAAACTCTAAAAATCTTAAAATTCCAAACAGAGAAATAAGATTTATAGACATATATAAAGAAATAATAATAACATGAATGAAAACATTACACCTTATTATTTTAACTATGGAACATTTTGCCAAGCATTTTTCTTACATTTTTTCTCATTTAATTCTCATGAAATATAGTGAAGTATAATCTGTCATCACTGTCCTTACTTCACTGATGAAGAAACTGAAGTTCCAGGAAACTAAGCAATGACAGAAGTAAATCAGAATTCTGTCTGTTTCCAAAGATGTTGCTGGGAAATCCTACCCCCACAGAGACTTTATAGTTGGAATTAGGAAAACCTGCATGTAGTGGCAGGGACATATGGACAACAGTCAAGAGAATCAAGACATGATTGGACAGCTACAGAGGGGGAGAGGTATTCATAAAAAAACCTTGAATATTGGCCTGAAAAACCCAAGTAACACATGTGAGAAATTGAGAGCAATCACATAAGTCCTGGAGGACTATGATAAAGAAACGTGTCTCAAATATTAGCCTGTTAAATATATTAAGACTAGATGATAATTTTGAAAGGTTGGAAGAGGTTTGTGGAAAATAAAAGGACATGATGAGATGGGACTAGAATAGGCCACAGTACATTGTGGAAAGGGTCACAAAGAGACAAAAAACACAAGGATCATTAGACACAAATCAGATCTTGCTGCCTAGTTAAATGTGGAGATTTTACGGACTATGAGTTCTTAGAAGGCAAATAACAATAAAAAGAAGAATGACAAAAACAAAATATAGGGGCGGGCCACGGTGGCTCATCAGAGCTCTCGCCTGCCATGCCGGAGACCCGGGTTCAATTCCTGGTGACTGCCCAGGCGAAAAAAAAAAATTATGGGGTTTTCATGAAGACGAAGCATTACGTCAATTGGGTCAGCTCCAAGGTCTCACTCAGGTCAGCAGCTGAGAAGATGATTTAGGATCAGTAGAAGAAAGAACTTTCTAATAAGCTTTCGGAATTGAAATTTAACACTAGTAAGATGGTAAGCACAAATTTTTTGCAAGCAGTCTGCAAGGAAACACAGCATGGCAGTCATGTGGGGGAGGGGGGCCGCTGCATTGCAGAAGGTTGAATCAGAGTTCGCGGAAGGACCTTGACAACTTCAAGGGTATACGATTTTATCATTGAATTTTTCTTCTCCAAAGGTGACATTTTTATCAAATTCTGAGAGGAGGAAACCGTCAAAGAAAACGGACAATCTCAGAGATACAAATTCTGCAAAGAGGCACTAATTCAACCAAATAAGCATACTGAACTCCTATGTAAAATATATTGTCAAAAATGAAATGATAATTGGTTGTAATAATACCATGATAAGTTGAGATTTTTGTCTTTCTCCACTTAAACCCCAGTTTCTGACCCATAGTGATTAAGAAATATTTGCTGAATGGATGAATAACTAAAATGTAGCTTCTAGGCTCAGACTGAAATCATAAAGCCCCCAAAACAAGCTTCAAAACTAATTAGTCAATGAAGCAGTCACATTTCTCACCTTTTTTCCAGCACTGAGACCTGAACCCACCATAGACAACAGTTTCCAAGTCTTGGCTTTCTTTTGATGCCATTTTACATGGAAATACAAGATAAGCTTTAATAAGTTTCTGGAAAATTAATCAGCCCATTCCAGCATTGAAGGGTTCAGCAGCTAATACCATGCAGTAACCCGAACAGGTGACTGAGAATTTCAAAGAAAACACAACAACAGGAACAGCTGTTATGTAAGTGAACCAAAGTAAGGTCAATGCAAACAGCGAAGGGTAAAGAAAGCCTTCCAATGAGTCATTAGTTAACATCTCCAAGCAACTTAGTGCAATTCTGGGAAACAGTGATAGACATATCAAAATAACTCCCAATATAAAAGAAATTCTTTAGCCAAAGTTCAGAATAAGCTAACAGGATACTCAAATTGCAGCTGCCAAATGAAGCAAATGACAAATGTTAGATGTACATGGTACACGGCTGACAGTTCTATATTGTCTTTTCAGCCTCATCCACATACAGAAATACTACTGTCACCATTAGTAGGTTGTCTAGAAAATAATAAATGCTCATAAAAATATTTCTTAAACTATTTTACAAGGGGAAAATCTTAAAGATTTTTATTTCTACATATACTTAACGATTAGGGGTAATCAATTTAACAGATGTTGATATCCCAGTCTCTCACAGTAAGATTCATACCTAATATAAATTATGTCTTCCTTTAGGCCAAATGAAATTAATATGACAGAAAAAAATGTATATTTTGTTCAATCATCTCGATGGGGTGGAATAGAGGAACCTCCACCGGTGTCTGTGGAACAGCCAAGAGACGTCCATTCCAATCCCTATTGCCCAGCCTGGAACCAAGGATTTAGACTTTTGATCCTCTTCTTTATGTTAGAGATAAGGCGCAGGGGCAGCCCAGTAAGCGTCTCGCTCTGGTTCTGTCTAGAGCCAAAGAGATTGTCCTAGATTTGTCAGTTTGTAAAAATCACCCCTCATGAGAAATGCACAGTCCTTCCCTGGGAATTTTCAACACTCTACGCTTCATATCTGCCAAGCAGGGACCTGAGGATACACTGTTCGCCTCTCACCTGCGGTCACGTCCATCAAGCACAAGAGGATTCCCAGCCTAACTGTCCTAGCTGGACAAACTTCGTGATCTGCAAAACTTGTCTAGGACATGATCACGTTTAAAAGTTTGTAAATTCCAAAAGAATTAAATGCCGATTTAAAGTACAAATAGCAATGAGACATCTCAATGATGAACATATCTTCTGATCATTTTCTTCATTACATTAGATCATCACTTGAGTCTTCGAAATATGGTTTGCAATAGAGGCACTTTGGTTTAAAGTTACTTGTTTATAAAGGATTTAAGCTAAATCATAAGATAGTAATTTATATGGTCCAGCACACGATCACAAGCAAATGACAATTATTGACCAGTAGTTAAAATAAAAATCCAGAGAAAATACTCTAACGAACTCAAGGAACTTGATACTTTTTTATATTTTATATTGAAGTATAAGTAACATACTCTAAACTGTATATATTTAAAGCGTACAATATGAAAGGTTTTGACATACTTACACATTCATAAAACCATCACAAGATAATAAACATAACTGTTCACCCCAAAAGTTTCTTCATGCCCCTTTATAGTCCCCCCATCAGCTCCCTGCTCCTCCCTTACCCAAGCTAACACTGATTTGCTTTTCATCACAATAGATTAGCTTGAATTCCCCGAATTTTTAAAAAATGGAATCATACAATATTACTTTTTTTTTTAGTCAGACTTCTGTCAATCAGCATAATTATTTTGGGGATCATCTATTTTGTTGTATGTAATAGTTCTTTCCTTATTTATTGCTGAGTAGTATTCCATGAAATGGGTATACCACAGTATGTTTAGCCATTCCCCTGTTGTGGATATTTGGATTATTTTTAGCTTGGGTCTATTAAAAATGAAGCTGTTATGAACATTTGTGAAAGAGAATTTGCTCAGACATGCTCTTCTTTCTTTTTGGATAAATATCTAGAGAAAGATTGGATCTTATGGAAGGGATATTTTGAATTTTTAAAGAAACTTTCAACCTGTTTTCCACAGTTGTTGTACCATTTTACATTCCCACTAGCAATGTATGAAAGTCCAGTTTCTCAACATCTTCACTACCATTTGGCATGGTCAGTCTTTTTAATTTTAGCCATTCACGTGGGGGCTTAACAGTATTTCATGGTGGTTTTAATTTGCATTTCCATAATAACTAATGATGTTGACTATCTTTTCATGTACTTATTTGCCATTATATCTCTTATTATGTGAAGGGTAAGTTCAAATCTTTTGCCATTTTTAAAAATGGGTTTTTGTTTACTTATTGAGTTTGAAAGTACTCTCTATTTTCTGGATTTAAACCCTTTCTCAAATATATGGTTACATGCAAATATTTTCTCCCATTCTGTGTTTCTCTTTTCATTCTTTTAGCAATGTAGTTCCAGGGACAGAAGAATTTAATTTTACGAAGTCCAATAAATCAAGTTGTTTTTTCTCTTACAGATCATGATTTTGGCATCATATATAAGAAATATTTGCCCACCTCAAGGTGACAAAGGTTTATTCCATTTTTTTGTCTCTAAATTTCATAGCTTTAGGTTTTACAGTTAGGCCTATGACCTTCATATGTCTTATTTTCTATTTCTTGCATATGGATTTGTACTTTCCCAGTACCATTTGTTGAAAATACAAAACTTTCTTCACTCAATTTCTTGGCATCTTTGTCAAAAATCAATTTTCCCTCCAACATTCCCTCTTCTTCAATTTTATGGAAGTGCCAAGTGGAATTGACATTATTTTGACTTTAATTGTTTAGAATTCACCAGTGAAGACATCTGGACCTGGAGTTCTATTTGCAGCATGGCTTTTAACTACAAATTCAATTCTTTTAATCAAGCTATTCAGCTTATCTACTTCTTGACTAAGCTTCGATAGCTCGAGTCTCTCAAGGACACCCAAATTATCAAATTGTTGGCAAAACGTTATTCATAATATTCTATCATCCCTTTAATACTACAGAATCTTTAGTTTTGATAGTATTTTTCCTATTGGTAATTTCTGTCATCTCTTTTTTCTCATCAATTTGGATAGAGATTTATCAATTTTGTAGATTTCTCAAGAAAGATCCATTTGAGTTCATTGATTTTCTCTATTGTGCTAGTTTTCCATTTTCTTGATTTCTGCTCTGATATTTACTATTTCCTTTTTCTACATTCTTGGGGTTTTTTGGGACTTCTTTTTTTAGCTTTTTAAGGTGAAAGCTAAGGACAGTGATTGAGACTTTCTCCTTTTCTAATATAGTTGTTTAGTACTATAAATTTCCCCTGAATTCCTGCTTTAGTGGCATCATAAATTTTGATACATGGCTTGTTAATTTTCATTAAACTCAAAATGCTTCCTAATATTCCTTTTGATTCCTATTTGACCCATGAGTTATTTAAAAGTGTATCATGTAGTTTCCAAATAATTTGAGATTTTCCAGTGATGCTTCTGCTATTGACTTATAATTCAATTCCATTGTGGTCAAATAGCAATTTACATGCTTTGAACCTTCTTAAACTTATTGGGACTTGTTTTATGATCCAGAACACAGTTTATTTTGGTAAATGTTTCATGTGTGTGAGAAGTGTGTACTGTGCTGTTGTTGGGTGCAGTGTTCTATGAATGTGTAATGTCAAGTGGGTTGGCAGCACTGTTCAGTACCAAAGCTTTACTGATTTCTCTTCAACTGGTCTGTCAAATATTGAAGGGTATTGAAATTTCTTATTATAATTGAGGATTTGCCTATTTCACCTTGCAATTCCACCAGTTTTTGCTTCGGGTTTCTGAAGCTATCGTTAGGATTATATGATCTGTTGATAAAATGATTCCTTTATCATTATGAAATTGTCCATTATATTTGGTAAAAGTCCTTGCTCTGAAATTTACTTTTATGATACTAATGTAGTAACTTATTTTTTCTTAGTGCTAGCATGCATTGAGGATTGAATCATGTCCCCCACAAAAGGCATGTTTATGTCCCAACCCTCTACCTATGGGATGAACCCATTTGCAAAAAGGACCTTTGAACATGTTATTAGTTGAGGTGGCCCAAACTGAATGTGGGGGGTCCTTAATCCAATAAGACGGAAGTCCTATAAGCAGAGGAAATTAGACATAGGCAGATAAGTAACAGGGAGCAGCCAGTAGCTAAAAGTCAATGGAACCCAGAAGCAAAACATGAAGATACTGCCATGTTCATTGCCGTATGATGGAAAAGCCAAGGAACCCCAAAGGCTGCCAGCCAGCCAGAAGATACCGACCTTGGAAGGAAGCAAGCGTTCTAGTCTCTCAAACCATGAGCCAACAAATTCCTCTTTTGTTTTAGAAGCCAGGAAATTAAAACAGCATGGTATGTACTTTCTTATCCTTCTACTTTTAACCTCTCTGTGCATTTGCACTTAACATATGGACACCAGTTAAATTAAATTAAGTGTCCAGTTTGGCCTCATCTTAACTAATAACATCTTCAAAGATCCTGTTTCCAAATATGTTCACAGTCACAGAACTGGGGATCAGGAAATGAGCATGTCTTTTTGGGAGATACAGTTCAATTCATGAAAATATTGATATTTTAAAAATTATTTGTAAGTTAAATTAACAGCCTTATTTAAGATGAAAGTAAACAAAAAAAATGATACTCATATGCAAAATAAGACAAGAAAGTGTGTGCTGTAAGGTGGAAAAAGGGATAGACAGGTGAATCTAATTTAATAATTTGATTGCATATGTTATTTTCCATCATTGGTTGCATATGCATTTAAAACGTTAAGATCTTATTAATAGTTATTACTGCTAATAGTAGCTTAAATAAGTATCTTATTTCTAAAACCAAATTTATGCATATATTTGACCCAGAAATTTCATTTCCAGGATTTTATTTTAAGGTAATGACAATGGATATACATACATTTTTTGAATGATAATATTCTTCAGAACAGTGTTTCAACAACAAATAGACGAGAAAGGAATTAAATTTCTAAAATTAGGTAGTTGATTAAAGAAATTGTGCTACATCTGTACCAGGCAGCCAATAAACTAATAAATATTTAATGTCATAGGAAAGTATTCAGACCATACTAATAACTAAATGTAAATTGTACTACAAAACAGTACACAATGACTTTATGTTTTAAATATATATGGTAAGGAAAAGTCTGAAATACATACGATAATAAAATAAATGCAATAGATGCATTAACATGTATAAAGTGGTTCTTGGCATTGGTACTTTTGGTGATTTTTATGTCTTTATATCTCTATATCTTTCTATCTATCTTTATTTTCAAAATTTTTCCAATGATAGTGTGTTTTTATAGCTAGATAGAAAATATTAACATTTCAAATAAGAAAACAAAGATTTTCAATTTCCTTGATCAAACATTTATTAGGAACTTTCTGGATGGCATAATGAGTTATGCAGGAGTGCCCTACCTTCAAGGTACTTAAAAGAAATCCACCCTAACAGACCGTGATTCAGGAGAATTAAACATACATTTTTAAACAAAGCTAAAAATATATAAACTGCTATCAAATTCCTTTTATGGCTAATTCAAATAAGGCCACATCCAGCTGTGTTGGAAATATCAAAGACACTTCAACCATTAGCTGCTAATTCAAAAAGCAATCTTTGTATCTCTAATTATGCATTTTAGAATTTTTATAACCTCTTGCTAACATTTACCAAGTGGTGCATTAAACATGATTAATGCAACAGCCATCATGCAACTGGCCTTCCAAATGCGGTGCATTGAACTGTTATAGTCGATACGATCATAAAGTCTGAAAAGCAAAAGTTTAGATAGATAGATAGAGATAGATAGATAGATAGATAGATAGATAGATAGATAGATAGGTAAGTAGGCAGATAGATAGATAGAGATAGATGACAGAGAGAGATGGAGTTTGAGAGTACTTGCTGTGAATAAGGAATTATGTCATGTGTTACCACAACTGCAAATATGAGCCAAACAATGACTAGGAAAGATTTAAAATTTTAAATCTAGGAAAGAAGGTAAGATTTTGTGTAATAGAAAGTATAAGTCACATACTGCAAGCTATAATATACAGCAAAAAGTTACGAGTTCCCAAAATTTAGGTTCAGACCGAACCTAAAATTTAGAAACAGACAGAAAGCTGTAGGTGTTCCTAGAAGAAATAAATGCTTCTGGCTTGGTTGATCGAGAAAGGCTTCCTGGCTGAAGTGTCATCTGAGCTGTGACCCGTGATAAGCATCCACTCTCTATAGAGCCAGCAGGAATCCAACATTACAAAGGAATGCTAAAATATACAGATATCTTCACCTTAAAGAGCAATTACACATTGCACATGCCCTATGTCTGCCTTCCAGCCCAACAAATAGCAAAAATTTTCCATACGTGACCTTTGAACTTAGAAAGACAAGACTATGAATCCAATCAGAATAGATATACTTTACTTCATCCAGAATAAAAGTCTTTTAAAAGCAAGGTAATTCACCTTGCTGTAAAATGAATTCTATTTTTATTTTACTAGAAAAACTGTACAGTTAATGTATTTATCTGTAAGATCTACGAAGAGTCTGAGATCTTACCCTATCTGCAAACAAGTTAGCCTGCCCCAGGTTTGTGGACGCTGGCAGAAGAAACGAGACTCCTGGGTCAGAAACAAAGGACTTTATCACTCATGGTACAGCAGGCAGCATGAATACAAGCACACATGCGGCAGTTCCCCTTTTCCCCAAGTCCCACCGAGGACATAAGGATGCACTTAGATGAATGTGAGCTCATGTAGTGAACTGTGTTACAGCAGAGGAACCTCGAGCTTAGATAAATGGAATCTTTCATAATGGTCACTTATAAGTGTCAGCGATGGTCATGCCTGCTCTTTGATCTTGAGGGAGACTCTCTCTCTGTTTTGCAAGGCTGTTGGCCACCCAGTCATCCCTGAAAAGGCCATCTGGAAAGAGCTCAGTTAGTGCCTGACTCACAAAAATATGCAGAAATGTAAGACACCCGTGGAAAATTGTCTCCTAACCATCTTGAGCCTACTATTATAGGAATTCTGTTAAACACGTAATAAATAATTTCACATGTGATTTTTGCAAAGGCTAAGGTGCCTTTATACATAAGACCAATTTGTTACTAACCAGAGAATGCCAGATAATTCCTTTTTCATGTGAAAACTTGATGGTTGGTTTGTGAGATGAAGAGACACAAAAAGAAACATTTCATTTCATCTTTTGCCATCATCAGTTCTACTTTTCATCCTACATCCTCACAAACTGCCCCAGAGATTTCCCCCTCTTTGTCTAAAACTTAAGAAGTTTAAGGGAAAAAAATTTAGAGGAAAAAGAAAGTATGTACCTGGTACCTACTTCTGTGCCAGGCATTGTGATAGGCACTCTTTCTTTATATTCTAACCACTCTTTCCAATCCAGGTACATAGTCAATACATAAACCAGAATATTATTCTGTACCTTAGATCTGGCAGAAGCAAAATGTCATTCCCCAAACGAAGTACACCATACCTCTGACTCCAGCAGATCTGAAGTTTATTCAGTACTTTTGGGGGAACCACCAAAGTTAGCCAAGCATCAGTCTTCCCCTGGTCTGCAAACAATCCTCACAATGGGGAAAAGTCCATCTTCTTCCCTTTTATACATTTTGATAAATACTTAAATAGGAACTCTGAGAAATCCATCATTTCTCATTTTCTTAAGATATAAAAACAAACAATCCCTTTAAATATGAACTTGAATGTACATTTAAAATCCAAATGAATTTAGAAAAGCAGACATTTTTTCATTAAGCCTAGTGGTTTGACAAAACATAAACTTTTTAAGTAGGAGCAGGGTCTGATAAGTTGAAGACAGATGTACACTTTTTTTTTTTTTTTTTTGCATGGACAGGCACTGGGAATCAAACCCAGGTCTCTGGCAGGGCAGGATATACACTTTCAAACTTTAAAAATTCTTTTTAATATATTTCCAAATTCTACGATAAAATATATTTCCCAATAATTGAATCTACATAAATCAGGCCAACTATGCTGAAATAGTTATTTGAAAGGTAGACTATTTCATTATGCAAATCCTTAATTTTTTTAATCAAATTGAACAACTTCATTTGTGGATTTGATGTTGTTTTGACATATCCATATGTCTCATAACATTTTTTTAAAACCAAAATAGCATGTGAATATTTTTCTTCAAAGATAGTTTTTTTCCTTTGCCTGCCTTTAGTCATTTTAAAGGGATTATTTCTGTACAATGCATCTGATCTTTTGGATATTTTCTTTTGACATTCCTCTTTGGAAATTATAATGAGGTTGCCTGTCAAGTTTACAAGGTTTTAACAACCACATATGCTCCTCATTCTGAATAAAAAATAAATGACCTTTGTTGTCTGCAGCAGGCGTCATCAGTGATGTTTTCAAATAAATTAGAATTACAAAATATCTGGATTAGTCCTACATGAGAGAGGGAACGGGTGTGGAACACAGAGCTTGTTGCCAGGGAGTCTCATGGGCAGGGACGCGATCAAGGTCGGTTTATTTTTCCCGGAATGGGTAGATTTTCAAATGCGCCTGCCCCCGCTGCCACGCCTCGGGTATTCACAGCAGACCCACACCCTTCAGTAAGCATACTTAAAGATTCCAGGTGGGAGGAGCACTGAGGAAGGCATAAGGGGGGCCAAATGAAGAGAGATCACAGTTCATCTAAGCTGTGAATCGGTTTGAGAATACCCGGAACCCACGAGTGTTTGGAGAGGCCACCGGGGTTAGAGCGGACAATGCCGCGTCACGGAGCGCATGGCATGACGCGCAGGTTGTTCTACCATGACCGCTGGACTTCAGAAATGCACTCAGTGCTTTTAGACTGCTTCTCCTATACAAAACAGACCCAGCAATACCTACCACATAGGCTCACTGGAGGCTTTATTAAAGCAGTGCATAAAAAAGCACCTGGTGAAGCATTTCATAAGCTTTAGCTGCTGTAGCGATGATGATGCCCACGATGAGGGTTTCGGCCTGAGCTGCAGTCTGGATGACCTAAGGTCTCACCCAGGGAACACTCAAGAAGAAAGCCTGAAGTCTGGTTTCCATTTGTAGTCAATCTTTTGGCCATTTAATTATACCTTTATTTTTCACTGAATTCAGTCAAAGTAGGTTCTATGCAAAAAATCAGATTTCTCAGATTTTGTTTTCACGTAGCAGAACACCTATAAGTAAGATTCCTATGGTCTTTCTATGATCCAAACTTTCCAGGAATTTATTCTAAGGAAACAGAGAGATTCACAAGAGATTAGGTGCAGAATGTTCACTCCAATGGCTTCTAATGCTTTAAAACAATGTAAATTTATAAAATACGGAATTAGTTAATTATGGATACTCAAATACACAGACACATATTGGAAGTGATTAAGTGCCATATTTTGGAAGAATGATAGTCATGGTTGTACTATAAAGGTAGTTGATTACTTTAATCATTTGGTGTAAATGATTACACTGAAAAGAAAGGTTACAAAGTAATCTCAATAGATAGAGCCTTATTTATTCACTTACATATATATATAAATTTGTACATACATCAAAATATTGACAGTGATTTTTTTTGTCTATGGGTACTGTGATAAAGAGTGATTTCCATTTTTGTCTTTATATTTTCCAAGTTTCTAAAATAAGAAAGCATTACTTATGCTGTTAAAAACTGTTCTTGGGTTCATTACTTTGCTTGTATGAAGTAAAACGTTCTAGGACACCAAGAAATGTTACATGTACTAAACCTTTCTAGACTGGAAATGTTTGATCTGGTGAGCCTTCATTCTGGGATGAGTCAGTGTTATATTGGATTGTACATAAGCTAAAGTTTTTTATGTGAAAGTTAAATTATTTTACTTACAAAGCTATAAATTCTACCTACCAATAAATTGATAGATCCATAACTCTCTCCCAGACATCAGACCAAGCAGGTGGGAAGGTTCTTATATGTAGTGTAATGAGAAAAAGCAATAATACACCTGGTTTTGCTGTTTTCGTGAGGGGAACATCAGCGGCTTCAACACTACCTGAAGAAGAATTGCTATGACAGCTCTCATTTATTCGATATTTACCGTAGTACTTAGCACTGGTTTAATCTATTTTTTTCTTTGTTTTGTTTTGAGGTATTATATTTCTTTTCAAAGAGATGGACATGTCTTGTTATTGAACAGATGAGAACACTAAGGCTCAGGGAGGTTAGTGTACTGTAAGTGACACAGCTACAAACAGCAGAGTTGGAATCTGTGCCCAAGCCTTTTCCTACTAAAGCCCATTCTCCATAAATGATATGTTTTCCTAACCGTTAACTTACTTCATTATCATCCCTCCACTTCCAAAATGTTTCAGGGCAACCAGATCTTCATATAACTGCTACTTTTGTTAAGTAACAACCTTGCAGCCTAATGAAGAATTTTTGAAAATTTGTCTTTTTTCCCCCACCATGACTATGCCCCACGTCTACTCTGCCAGATGTTCCTGGACCTAAATGACAAAAGTGTTATTAATCTAGGAACTTGCAAGAGATACATGAATAGAAATACATTATTTCCTTTGTAACTCTACATTTGCGATATCATTCATTTTACGAAAAGTTTGTCAATACCAGGTGCATAAATTCCATTGACTACCAAAGGGGTGGATGTTCCCTACCCTTGGTAAAAAGATGAAGTTAAGGACCTTATTGTACAATGTGATACACAACAAAAAACGTTAAAGATTATCATCTCGGTGGTTCTCAAAATATAGTGGGGTAAAAAACACCTGGGACCCTATACTTAACACAAGTAACCACTTCATGGAGACAAGATTCCTCTGTGCTGTACCTTTTGGGACCTATTAAGTCTCACTGTTCGTATCATCAACTCTACCCTCCAAATCTTAAAGCAAAATCCAGAAGTACTACAAAGCACATATGTGTATTCATACTTAAAGGACCATTTCTTAATAGAAACTATAGGAATGGGGTCACATTATATATTTTGCATTTTTCACAGTACTTAGTGTTGGGACATACACATATTATGTGATAAAAGCTTCAGGGGATTTTATTAAATTAATGGATTGATGGATAAATGGACACAGGTTTGGTGATGCATCATTTTATTCCATCTATAATGTCTATCATCTTCATAGGGAAAGTCCCCCGAGAAAGTATGAGCCTGGTTCTCCATCTCATCAATTCTCTGATAATTGATACTGTTTGTAACTGGGAAATTAGTTTGAGGGGTGCTTATGGATGCTGAGTCATTATATAAATACACACTTTTGCTTTCTGGTATATTGGAGTAGACAAAAGGCAATACCTGAAATCTTTGAACAGTAATCCAACTGCCTTGATTTCTGATAACAACTGTATAGCCTTTCTCTTGTGCCCTTGCGATTATAAAACTTTGTGCCTGACCCTCACCTGTACCCATTTTATCCAGTTTTCTGATTTTGAAGACTTGTGATCACTAAAGACTGCCCCTGATTTTATTAATGAAGGGTCCTGGGTCAACCCAGAACTCACCCACCCCAAGTCCAAAGCTATCTTAACAACCAAAGCTGGATCTAACCAAAATGGGCCCAGCTGACATGTGCCATAGCTTTTAGACCATAAGTCATCTGTACCTCACTATAACACTAAAATCCATGCCCACCATCATGTGAAGGCTGCCATGCTCTTACATACACTCTGTGACAAGCATATAATCCATCTGAACCTGCTCAGTGATCAGGTCACCTCCAATTCCATCATCTGGGGCCGCTGTGCTCATAATCCTAAAACCTGCCCATCTTTCAATACTATAAAACCAGCAGAATCACTGCAGTTCAGGGAGACAGATTTTGGGGCCAATAACCCCTCTGATCTCCTCCTTCACACCTAGAAATGAACTTTTTCTCTCTTTGAAACCCTGGTGTCTCAGGAATTTGTCATTTGAATAGATCAGGCAAAAGAATCAACCGCCTTTGTCTGGTAACAACTTTGCTTTATTCTATTTCATAGGTGAGTTCAGTTTTCAAATGAGTTTTCCACTTCTAAATAAGAACTATCTTTCTTTAATCTATTAATAGAAATATTTATATTTAATTCCAAAGCTTTAACAGCATAGTGGTTAAATGTTCAGACTTTGGGGCTTGTCTGCCTGGGCTCAAATTCCAGTCTATTACTATTTTTGTTTGTAAGCTGTCAGAATGCTTACAGAAAATGGAATGGTTTTTAAAAAGGAATTTAATGAGTTCTAAATTAATAGTTTCTAAGCCTATAAAAACGTCCACACTAAGGCATCCAGGGAAAGATACCTTAAGTCAAGAAAGGCTGATGAGTCTGGAGCCCCTCTGTCAGCTGTGAAGGCACGTGGCTGGCATCTGCTGGTCCCTTGCTCCTGAGCTCCTCTGTTCCTGTGGGGATTCCTCACTTTGTCTCTCTGGGATTGCTTTCATCTCTTGACTTCCCTTGGCTCTCTCCAGGTTCTATTTTGCTCAGCATCTCATGGAAAGACACATAATGACATCTGCTGGGCTCCAAACATCTTCAAACGTCCGTGTCTCTGTTCCCTGAAGCAACTGTCCTCCAGATTTCTACCTCTGCTCTCTCTGTTGGCTCTACTCTCTCCAAAATGATTCCTCTTTTAAAGGACTCCAATAAAATAATCAAGACCCACCTGGAATGGTGGAGTCCCATCTCCATGGACATAAAATAATCAAAAGTTTCTGCCCTACAGTATTAAATCAGAATTAAAAGAAATGGCTGCCCCCACAAGATTGAATCAGGATTAAAACATGGCTTTTCTGGGGTACATAATACTTTCAAACTGGCACAACTACTTACTAGTTACGTGAACTTATACCCCTAGGATTTATGTTCCTTAATTGTAAAATGGATATAATAAATGCTTATTTTTTAATAGGGTTGTTTTGAGAATTGAGTTAATTCACAAAACACACAGATTAACATCTTATAAAGCATAGTAAAACTTAGTATTTTCAAGTCTTTATAACAAAATAATATTTGTAGTGAGAATACATCATATAAAACCAGTCTAAATACAGGAATTAGTTCTCTTTATTCAAATATGTTAGACAAATATTTTCTAAGACTGCATTTGGTACATTAAAAAGCTAAGATATTAACATCCCAAGAATTTAAAATCAAAGCTTTTACGGGAAGAAATGTGAAAATCCTTGCTAGAGTGAATTCCTCCTAGAATAATACATTGTGGTATGCGTATAGTAATATATTTGCTTTGATGGCTATAACATTCATTTGTTGCACAAGAATAGGCATTTTCCAATGATAGCAAATGCACTATCACATGGAAAACCATTTTCCCTTCATGAGGAAAATATAAGTTTAATAGATAAAGGATTCATTAAGAGCTTATGTTTTAAATTTTTAATTCTTGTGAATTTCTTGGCATCAGATCTGTTTACAGCAATGCAAAAACACTGGAGAGGGAGTTGTGGAGTGCCCACGCCCTGCGGTTTAAGGAAAAGCAAGACAGACGTTGTCTGGGGCAGTTAAAATCGGTGCTGGATTTGAGAACGTCTAAAAACATACATAATTGGTCAACCCAGAATTATAGATAATAATTCAAATTTATTTTTGTTCTGATCTGACTAGCTATTTCTGTAAACACAACAAGAAAATCTTTATACTGGAGAGTGTTTCCAACTCAACAAACCAATTCAGCATACTCATTAAGGGGTTATTATGAGCCAGGGACTGGGCTGTGCAACAGGCCTTGTCCTCATGGAGCCATCGGCCTACTTATCCATCAGCCTAACTCAATAAAGTAAATGCAGAATTAAAACATGTTGGGATGAGTGCCATGAATGTGACAAATGCAAAACGCTACAGCAGTACCTAGAACGGGTAACACCTGACCCAAGTGTTAGTGGTCCAGGAACTGGTTTCTGGGAAAGTTGCCTGAGCTGAGAATACTCTAGGACAACTAGGCATTAGTAAATGAAGTGCTGGGTGTCAGTCATGGAATGAGAGGATATTCCAGCAGGGCACATGTGTTGGCCCAGACAAGAGAGAGTGTCAGTTTGGAAAGATTCCTAAGAGTTGTCTAGAGAACCAAGAATGGAGGAAGAAGTGTAAAGAGTCTGTGAAGGTAAGCGGAGGCAGTTCCATGAAGGGCCTTATACATTTTGAACTTTGTTTTTGGGTAAATAGGAAGGCACTGAGGAGTTTTCATCAGAGGAGTGTCAGACAATCAGACTGGAGGTATAAAAAGAGCATTTTTATTATTTTCTTGGCCTCTTTAAGCACTGGGGACATGGAGAAGAGCCTATGAATGTCTCTTCATAACTATTTCATCCACCTGAAAGTGAAGACCATGAAATTTGTCATTCATAGACAGTTATGCAAAAATAAAAGCATAAACTGGGATGTATGATCACCCTGAATTTAAATCTCTTCACAAATTTAACAAGACCTTCTCCTCTAGCCTTTTGTCCAGCCCACCAGTCGTAATCAATTCTATTTTAAATACAGAGAACAAAAACAGACTTTTTAATGATCAGCAAGAATACATTCATTGGTAAAGTGAGAAGATTAAAAAATTGCCTTAATTAATAATATCCTCTTTGCTTTTCTGAATATAGCCCTATGTGGCTGGCTCACTTATATTACATATTTTATTACAATTCCTAAGTCTTTTTATGCTGTACTTGAGCTTAGAGAGTCTTAACTTTGTAGTTATTCTGCCTCAGAATTTTTCTTGCCATAATCTATTTTTGTTTCAATGGGTCATTTCCCTAATGTGCAGAGATCGCTTTCAATTATTCCCATCTTGGAGCTGTTAGTCACAGAATTAACAGCCATTAGGTCATAAAAGACAGGAACTATGCCTCCCTAGATGTAATAAAGTACATATCTGAGTACTTCCTAAGCAAAAAAAAGTGAATTAAATTATTTTTATTATTGTTTCCTTCAAATCAGTGACCTATACAGGCATTGTTATTACCTAGGAGGAAATGACGAATTAGACCTTGGCAGTTTTTATCCATTTCCAAATTTTTACTTATTATTAGCTACCAAATGAAATTGCTATTTGAAAATGATTGTTTCTATTTTATTAATAGGAAATAGTATTACCCAATAATGAAACATTCATTGCAAATAAGAATTAAAACTTTCTTTAAGTATTAAAATATCTAAAAACAATGAGTGGTCCATTTATGATTTAAAATGCTACATTTCCCTTGATGTGAAAGTTAGGTCAGCAGAAAAGAGATTCTTGTTGTGGAGAGTTCATATTCAGAGAACACTTTAAAAGTCCTGTGGGAGTAAAATGCCATTCTCAATATTTATTTTCAAATGTAGAAATATTATATAAATCATAAATTTAAACATAGATGATATGATTTACTTATTTTTCAACTTCATAAAAACCTCAATCTCACTCTGTTGATTGTTTTGTCACTTGGCAATGGTTTGGATTTTTTCCCTTGCTTTGTGTGTGAGTGTGTGTGTGTGTGTGTCTGCACACATGGAATGTGCATCTCCTTCACAGTGTCCTATTGCCTGCCAGAGACAAAGTGAAAGGACAGCCCCATTGGCAGAAGGAATGTCCATCACTCATCCAGCCAGCTTAAGGTCCATGATACTATAGATGAGCCTGCTGCAGCATGGACGGCAACTCATGCCCAAGGTCAGGTGATGGACTGTCACTAAGCCAGAACCCTGACCTCAGCGTATGTCCCAGTGTGAGCACGCAACATCCCAAATCACCTTGTCAGTGCATTCCTACAGGCCAGTCTTACGTAAGTCCATGAAAGGAATGTGACCTTGACCAGCGGGTGTGATTTGCTCTTCATGTTGCCCTCTTAGAAGTTGGGCTTCACCACAGAGCTGCTGCAGAACTCAATAGGAGTGATTCCCGGTGCTCCTTCAGTTTATCTGACCAACCCCATATGTGGATAAACATGAGATCCACACAGCAACCTGGGGTATCCCATATGGACAACATTCCCAGTCCAGCCTGTCCCTCACACCAGAGAGGTCTTAGAAAACCCCAAGAAAGGCACTCAAAAGCACAGTGACCACCTAAGTTGCTCAGAGCAGGGACTCCAAGCTGCTGAGTTTAAAAAGGAAGCATACTGAGAAGGAGCATCCAGAGAGAGGATTCCAAGACTACAAAATAGCATCTGTCAGTTTCGGGAAGATGGCAGAATAGGATTGGTCGAATTCACCTCTGCTCCAAGGAACAGAAAGAAACAGGATGGGAAGGCGACTGGGACAGTGATTCCAGGGACGAGTGACCTGGGCGGGTCTTCACCACACAGGCAGGCCCTGGCTGCAAAAGCTGGAGAACCGAGACAGAGAACCAGAGACCGTCCAGCTGGAGCACACAGCCTAATGCGCCCATTCCCAATCAGAGGCTGGGAGCCATCAGGAAAGCAGGATCAGGGAGTCGGGACGAGGAGGTAAGCCAAGCCACGTTCCTTGAATGGAACCCTCATGCTTGCCACCCCTGCCCCATGACCCACGACTTGCCCTACACCCCACACAACTGAACCCCATCACCTGCCCCTACCGTGCTCCAAGCCCTCGGCCCAGACCCCCCGTCCCTCCACATGAACCCCCACACCCCGCCCCACGCACACGCCTGCCTGACCCGGCCTGGCTCACCTCTCCCACGCAAGGGCACATTCTCCAGCCCCCCCAGAGACCTGGGCACTGGTGCCAGTCCTCCACCCCTGCCGGGCGCTCATCCTCCTGCCTGGGCCACACCCACCCCAGCCCTCATAGTCACACAGCCCTGCCCGGGCCCCTGAGCTCTGCACATGAGTACATCAGTGTAAGGACCTTCCAGATCTGCACCCCTGCACTTGCACACCCTTGCCATGCCCCAACTCTGGCCAAGCGCTGACCTGCACATCCGGGCCACACCCACCTCCAGCCCATGCTGCACAACTCCAGCCCATGAGCTCTGTGTTTGCACACACCAGGGCCCCACCCCACAGACCCAGCATGCTCACAGCCACACCTTACCTCTCTGGCACCCCTACATCCGTCCACCAAGCTCCTGACCCCTTCACTCCAACACCCTGCCCTGTACACGTGCACACCCTCGGCCCGCCCCCTAACACAAGCGCTCTGCTCCCACAGCAGGCAGGTGCTCACGTGTGCATATATGCTACACAGCCCCCCCTGAGCACATGTGCACCCCCACCCCAAACTCCACCCCCCACACCTGCACCAGGGCCCCACCTGCCCCACTTCACCTGCCCCTGACCCATGTCCCGCAACCCCTGTGACCTGGGCTCTGCCCTGCACACTCACACACGCTGGGCCCCTGGACCCCTCCACCAACCCAGGGACACACCCTCTCCATGCCCTCCCTGTGCTTGCCCCTTTCCATACCCTGATACCAATGGTCCCCATGATTCACATGCCCACCCACAGCCTGCCATGCAGCAGCTTCTGTGCATCTGCTTACCTCCCCCATGTGCCTCCCTCGGCACCCTACCTCTGTGTCCCCCTCACTGAGACCTTCTCCTGTGCTCCAAGGCCTGGCTGAGCTGCACCCCACCCCCACAGTCCCCACATACCTCCACCACCCTGCACCCTGCACCCCAGGCTCACAGACACCAGTGTAGTATCTCCAACCCATGCCTATACAGGAGCTGCATCATGTCACTGCACTGCTGTGTCCCGCATCCTGCTCCACAGCCATCCCACAAATAACAAGCTTTAATCTACTGAAGGAAATCAACTTCCAAAGTAACCTTATCAAAGTATTTACATGCCTTGAAGGCAACAGATCAATATACATATCATGACGCAGGCAGATATAACCCAGCCTAATGACCAATTAAAACACCAGAGACACAGACGTTGGAACAACTATTCAAAGATGATCATATAACTATACTAAATAAAATTAATGGGGTGGCTAATGACAAAAGAGATCAAAAAGACACTAGAAGAGCATAAAGAGGAGTTTGAAAGAAAAAATAGAAAAAAATAGCAGATATCACAGAGATTTAAGATGCAGTAGACCAAATAAAAAATACACTAGAGACACACAATAGCAGATTTGAAGAGGCAAAAGAAAGAATAAGTGAACCAGAGGACAGGGTAACTGATTTCAAACACACAAGAGAGCAAATGACAGAAAAGATGGACAAATTTGAATCATATCTCAGGGAAATGATGGACCAAACAAAGTGAATAAACAAGAATCACTGGTGTCCCAGAAGGAGAATAGAAGAGTAGAGGGGAGGAGGAGTAGTTGAGGAGAGGGAAAACTTGCCAACCCTTATTAAGGACATAAATATGCAAATCAAAGTTCAATGAACTCCAAGTAGAATAAACCCAAATAGGTTTTCCCCAAGACACATAGCAATCAGTGTGTCAAATGTTGAACAGAGGGAGAAAATCCTGAAAGCAGCAAGAAAAAAACAATCTACTACTTACAAAGGAAACCACATAAGACTGAGTTCAGACCACTCGACTGGAACTAAAGGAGGTGAGAAGGCAGTGGTATGATATATTTAAGATCCTGAAAGGGAAAGACTTCCAGCCAAGAATTCTGTACCCAGCCAAACTGTCCTTCAAAACTGAGGAAGAGATTAAAATTTTCACAAACAAATGCTGAAAGAATTTGTCAACAAAGGACTGGCCCTACAAGAAATACTAAAGGGGTTTCTGCCAGCCAAAAAAAAAAGGTAGAGACAGGAGAAGGAGGACTGGAAGAGGTGTATGGGAAACATAAATTTGTTGAGTCTATTCACTGATATTGCTATTACGTGACCTTGGTAAGAAACAGCTGAAATGTGCGCTCCAGCTGGGAGGACTGGCTATCCTCCTGGAAGGAGGTGTACTTTGACAAAGTTACCTGGGTCCCAGGACGCTCCTCTCGGGCCAAACTGGGCCTGGTTACATAAGCTAATTGGAATTTGGTCACTATAGTATAAAGGAATCATAAAAACTACATGTAAGTAGAGAGAGAAGAATCTTATGAAGAAAAATAAAAGAAAGCACCTCATCAGAATCTTATTTGGAAAAAGAATGCTTTGCTGTAGATTTTACTAAGGAGACTCTGAATGCTGTTTCAAAGATTATTGTGGACTTTTACTAACGCTGAGTTAGATAAGCCAGACACGAAAGGATAGAAACTGTATGAGTCGACTTTTGCAACCATGGTAAAGGTAAAATCAGAGGCTTATAATGCAGAATGTAGGGGACCTAGAGATACACAGAAGCTTGAGATGGGTGAAAAGTTTGCTAATGAGGTTGAACTTAATTGTAAGTGAAAAGATAGAAGTGAAGGTATATCACTGGTGGGTCTGTAAGTAATATTATCATATTGAAGGTGAACGTGATTGAAAGGGATTGCATAGACTCGTGTGTCCCTCTGATTAAACCACAAATATAAATAAATTCTTGCATGAACTACTGCAAAAGTATGAATTTTGTACAAAGAGTGTATAATTTCATGGTATTGGGGGGAAATGCTATTGCATGTTATGGGCTATGTTTAACAGGAAAACATCAACAGTATCACAAAATACCAGGGGTACATAATGGGGGGAGAGACAGGAGTTAGGGAGAGGTTTGGATTTTCTATTGGGTGAGAGTGTGTTTACTGGCTGTCTTCCTCTTGGGAACAATGAGATTATCTAAAATTGATGGACTGGTTGACTTTGGAGATTATACACAAGGCCCAGGGATGGAAGTGGCTGAGAGATGTACCGACTGAGAAGTAGGTCAATGGACATGGTGTATGCATATGCTCGAACACTATGCTGCTGCAAAAAGGAATGAAGTTGTGAGGAGTGCGATGATGAGAATGAGCACGTGGGACATTTCATGAGCCAAAAGAAGTCAGAAACAAAACAGCAAGTATTGTGTGATCTCATTTAGAAAATACTTCTACTTACTAGACTGTAAGCTCTTATAGCAGTTTATTTAGTCCAGAGTGGCAATTGTTATTTCTGGATTTTCAGGGGCTGTTTTATATACGTATAACCTGGTATTTAGAGATAAGACAAAGCTGATCAGGTCAGGATTAAGGTAACTCAGGATACAGGGGTAAGGAAGACATTGCCTGTGTTTTAGGACTTCACTTACTCTTTGAGACCAAAGGAAGAAGATTTTATTTTGTCCAGAACCTAAATTTTCAGTAGCATGTAATCTAACTCAACCTGTCTGAATAGTCATTAAACTGATCCAGACACAGGGAGCCCAGAATGAAAATGAGGGCCTTTAATCCTGTATAGCTTAATGTAATGTCTGGATACATCCCAGAGTATATTAAGCAGATAATCCAAACATATTGGCATAGTCCCTTGGGGGATGGGAGAAAAAATATGGAACTTTTAAACTTTATCACCAGGGTTTCCCTGGATACTGTGTCAAACATTAGAGACACCCAAATCAATAGGCCAAGCCCTTGATCTTGAGGCTGCCCTTGGAAGGTAGGTGTGTAGGTATCAAGGAAGCTTAGCCTACCTGTAAGAATGCCTAAGAATCACCTCCGGAGGACTCTTGTGTTGCTCAGATGTGGCCTCAGTGTCTCTAAGCCCAACTCTGCAAGTGAAACCATTGCCCTCCCCCCTACATAGGACATGACATCCAGGGGTGAAAGTCCCCCTGGAGACATGGGAGATGATCCTCAGGGATTCCTCAGGCCCTGGCACCATGGGATCAACAATGCCATCCTGACCAAAAAGGGGGAGAAGAAGTGTAACAAATAAGGTATCAGTGGCTGAGAGTGTTCAAATGCAGTCAAGAGGCTGCTCTGGAGGTCACTCTTATGCTAGTGTCAGACATTACTACTATCATAACTTGCCAAACCCAACCAAAACCATTCCTGCCAATCCTAAAGAACACCTAGGGCAATATATAAGATGCTATAAAGGTTCCATGCACTACGGTAACTTTTCAGAAACGTAAAACCTCCAGATGCGTCCCTGGGCCAGATAAGTCCTGAAACTGCAGAGGGGCCAGCCCTTCTAGAACATCATCTGGTTCCATCCCCCATCCCATATTATTAACAGCCCCTTCCAACATGAAAAAGTTAGAATGGGCAGAACCCAAATATTCCTAAAGCGTGAGAAAAAGACCAAAGATGGCAGTGGAGTTATTCAGAGAATGTCGGGTTTAACAAATGAGTATGTGTGCTGAATCAGTCTATTGATATTTCTTTTAGTCTCCAGTACCTTAGAGCAGCTAGAAGTAAACACCTAAAATTGTGGAATTGTAACCCATACCAAACTCTGAAATCTGTTCTACAAATAATTGTTGCAGGTACTTTGAAATTTATTGCTTTTTTGTAGATATATTATTTTTCACAAAAAAGAAGAAAAAATGAAGGAAGAGTATAACAGAGAAGATAGGATTTAACAAGCGGAAATGACTGCTGAATCAATATATTGATATTTCTTTTGGTCTCCAGTGTCTTGGAGCAGCTAGAGTATAAAATAAAATATCGTGGAACTCTAACCCATACCAAACTTTAAAATCTTTTGTATAACTACTTCTTAAAATGTACTTGGAAATTTGTGGCTTTTTTGTATATATGTTATTTTTCACAATTAAAAAAATAGTTTAAAAAAAAGCATCTGTCATGTTTCTCCCGACCTGGTCTCAGAAATCCTGCCACATCATGTCTGCCTCATTGTATTGCTATAAGCATGCCCCTGTGGCAGTTGAGAATAAGGGAAGTAGAATTAGACTCCATCCTTGACAAGGGAGGTCAAGGTCATGTTGCAGAACAGCGTGGAAAAGGGGAGATATTGCTACAGCCATATTTGGAAAATTGCCACAACCACCAAACTGTCATTCTTTTCCATAGCCCTGACAAGGAGGCCCTGTACTATCCATGAGTCTTTTCAGAGAGGGAGCTACTCACAAAATGTAAAAAAAAAAAAAGAAAGGTTTGAAAATTAAGAAAGAGCACTAATAAGCAAAATTTGATTACTCACATATTTGGCAAATAGATAGAAAGTACATACCAAAATTATTTTTTTGCTATTTTACAAGAAGTCAATTTCTGTGGAGAGCTGTGTCACATTCACCAAGTAACTGTTTCACTCCTTCGTCACAGAGATTTTTCCTACTATGTAAAACTTCACTATGTTTATTTCAACATGATACAATAAGGAGAATACAAGACAAAACCTTAGAGCAGGGCAGGGTGGCGCGACTTCTCAGACCCTGGAGAGGGAATGGAAAACATTCTGAGGGAAAGGAATTGAGCTGCTCCAACCACAAAAAAGAAATGAATAGCTTCAGTTTCTCTCCTCTCATTCCAGTCTGCTGCATCCCAAGGTGTCTCGAAGTTTTCACCCTGAGAAAAAGTAGTGCTTTATGAGTCTGTCATTTTTGCTAATCTTCAGATGCTGAAATCACTTTAAATCCATTTCTGTCATTTTGGATTTGCATAAATGCCTTGAAAGAAAGTACATAGAGGGAAAGGCTGATTTAGTGTGAATGAACCTGCCATAAAACATTTCAAAACCTACATCATTCATGTAAATCTTTAATGATTTAAAAATTTTCAACCTGTCAATAACAAGTATTCCAGTGCCAGGGTGGATGCAAAGCTGAGGTTAAACGGTGCTTTCCTTAAAATCCTCCATCCTGAGGTACTTGGGGGGTGCGGGGAGTGGGAAATAACCTTCACATCAGGCTGGAATTTACAATCTTAGCCTAAATATAGGATATACTAATTGAGGGAAGATGTAGATTTCACTGGGCTTAAGATTCCAAGGGCAAATGGAGTGTTCGCCAATAAGATGGAGGACATTTCTGTATTTAACTTCTGTCCATGCATAAATCAGTTTGGAAAAAAATATTTAATTTAGTAAAGTAATCGATGAAAAATAGCATATACTTGGCATTTTGTTTTACTAAATCAGTCTCGTTGTTTTTCAAAGTGAGTATTTTGCAGATATTTACTCAGAACATATCTTTCGATGGCAAAATACAGATTTGACAATTCTCCGATTTGTCAACATGGCACAGACAAAACATCTGTGCACCAAAGTACCCATTTTTCAAGCACAAGTCAGCTATTCATGAACTAATCTAATTCAGAGCATGACAAAATCTTCCCTTTAATTTGTGCCACATAAACAACGATTAGCATTCCAAATGCATTTTTCAAAACCTCAAGGTTTTAGTGTCTTGGAGGCATCACTCTGTGACTTCCACAGTTTTCTGCCTCAACCTATTTGGTCTTCAGTCTGTTAAAAAGACAAATTTCATGAAAGAAAATAATTCAAAAGAAAACCCACAGAAATTTGTCAGACATGACGAAGGGAAAAATATATAAAAGACAAAGGTAAATAATATCCTCAATGTTCTACTAGGAAATACCTACCAGTGAAGAGGGTGGTGGCTGAGAATCTCATTTTTAATGTTCGTGATTTCAGACAGCATTAAACTGCACTGTTGAAGGTCTTATGGAAGTTGTTCAGTTCCATTTAGTGGGAGCCACTTGATAATGTCTTATGCTTTTCTACAGAGAATGTGTCTCACACGTGAAAGACTGAGCCTGAGAAGGTCCGTCTTCATCTCTGATGATACAGGGAGCAAGAAGAAAACTATCCAAAGCATCTCCTTCACCCAAGAGTTACAGGAAGCGAACATCTACCATAAGGGTTGTGTTGTTTTAGGCACATCATTCTCCTTTCTCATGATTTTCAATGTAAAATTGACATGCAGAAACACCAGATACAACATTGAGTGATGACTCAAGTTCTTATAAATTCAGAAGAATACTGGACCTCTCTCTCCTCCTCCAGCCTCACTGTGTACCATTTCCTGGGAGATCCTGAATGTTACTACTGAAAGGCATGGAGCCATATCATATATAATGTATCTGTAACACTCAGAAATGCGTCTAGTCCTTCTAACTCATCTCTTGACTACTTCACACAACTGAATTTTCCATAACACTTACCTCAAACCACTTCCACTTTCCTGAAGTACCCTCACCCACCTGCAGTCTCATATTTTCAGCATATTATTTCAAAATAGAATTACAAAAATCAAGACTGTTTTGGTTTGCTAAAGCTGCCCGAATGCAATATACCAGATACACGTTGGCTTTTACAATGGGGGTTTATTAGTTTATAAATTTACAATTCTAAGGCCATAAAAATGTCCAAATTAAGCATCAAGAAGAAGATACCTTCTCTGAGGAAAGCCTGCTGGCACCTGGGGCTCCTCTGTCACATGAGAAGACACACTGCCAGCATCTGCTGGTCCTTTGCTCCTGGGTTCCATTGCTTTCAGCTTCTGATTCCAGTAGCTTTCTCTCTTAACTTCTGTGGACCTTCTCTTAGTATCTCTGGGGCATTTCTCTCTAAGCTTCCTCTCTCTCTCTGTCCTTAATCCTCTCATAAAGGACTCCAATAAAAAGGATTAAGGTCTACGTTGAATGGGCTGGAGCACACCTCAATTGAAACAACCTAATCAAATGTCCCACCACAGTAGGGCTGCCCTCACAGAAGCGGATTTTTAAAAATGACCTTTTCTAGAGTACATAACAGATTCAAACCAGCACAAAGACCGTTCAAGATCAGTTCACTCAACCTCCCTTCTCTTAATTTCAAAATACCTTTCATAATAATGTCTCTGACAGTATAAGTAAAAGACATTTGAAAAGCTTATGAGATAAGCGAAGTCACACCAGCATTATTACCATAATTTAGAAGCCAAATTCACAAACAGAAACAGCAGTAATCTCTGATGATGCTACAATCCTTTCAATCAAAAGGGGTAGAGCTGGTATATGACTGGCGTGAATCTGCTTAGTGCATGTCACTCTCCCTAGTCCGATGTACATGGTTCTGTTGATATGAAGAAAAAAGAAACTCTTTGAGAATCTATAGTCTTCCTTCCAATATGTGCCAGACTCTGAATCAAATGACTTACAGGCAGAAAATAAGCTACTATTAATTCAATATAGATGATTATAAATTAAGATGCTAGTTGTAATCCCCTGGGCAACCACTTAGAAAATAATTCAAGAAACATAGTAAAAGAAAAAAGGAATTTAAAATTGTACACAAGAAAATATCTATTTAGCACATAGGATGATCGTTATGGAGGATAGAGGGGAAAATGGCAAAGAGCAAATAGACAAAAAATAACAAAACAGCAGAAAAGTTCTTCTTTATCACTAATTATACTAAACGAAAATAATTAAACACTCCAGTTAAAAGGCAGATACTGGCAAAATGGATTTAAAAACATGATTCAATATGCTATCTATGGTAGACATATGTAAGGTTCAGAGACACAAATCGATTGAAAGGAAAAGTACAGAAAAAGACATATCATGCAAACAGTAAACCAAACAGGCTATGCTAGTATCAGGCAAAACAGACTTTAAGGCAAAATTGTTACTAAAGAAAAAGAAGGCTATCTTATAATGCTAGAAGTGTCAATGTCTCAAAAATTATAAATGAGTAACATATATGAACCAAGCAACAGAGTTCCAAAATACAAGAAGCAAAAACTAACAGAAGTGAAGGGAGAAATATGCAACACGAAATAAGTGCTGGAGTCTTTAGTATCCCACTTTTAAGAAAAGATAGAATAACTAGCCAGGAGAACCAGGAACTAAAAGACCAACTATAAACCAAGTAGGTCTAACAGACGTCTATAGAATACTTTACCCAGCAATAGCATTATATGTGAATCATCTCAAATTCACATGGACCATTCTCTCAAAGGGTCCATATGTTAGGCCATGAATTTTAAAGGGTTGAAGTTATTCAAAGTATAAATAGGTCAGTGATACCTCGGGAAGCATGAAAATACGTCAATACTTATTCCAAAATTTTACTCCCAGGGTGTCTGATACAATGGGTCTATACTTTTGCAAGCACCAGAGGTGATTCTGATGTAGATGGGTTGCAACACGCCCTTAGAAAATAATAATATGTTTGTAGGTGTGAAAAGGAATGCTCACTCATAAGAATAAGAGTGGAAAGAAAGAAGGCCAGGGATGAATTTTAGGGGGCACCACTCTCACTTATACACTAATCTGTACTTATGAGTTCATTGTTGGGTGTTGATTAATAGGATTTCACTGTCTGGAGGTTAAAGGTTTGTATCTAAAGCAGTCTATTAGAAGAAATTATTTTAATTCAAAATTCGTGATATTTCTAGAGAAATTTCAGACATCAGCTTAGGCCAATGGGGGAGATATGCCATGGCAGATAGACTTTTCTTTTTTCTTTCCCTCTTAACATAACCACTTTTCCTTGCCCAGGGCCAGCTCTGTCTACACATCTGACATTCAGAATTCTGTGAAATATTAATTCTTTAACCTTCACTGAGTTACTACGAAAGGCTTCACATGCTTACTAGATGTTAGTCATGTTGTCTTCATTCCCCGAAGAAATAATAAAATAATCTATACAGATTGGTCTGCACGAGGCCTGGAAGATTCGAAACCAGTAAAAAGACCCTGTTGAAGACTTGGTCTGATAAGGCGGAGTATTTGAATCACACGTTAAGTCAAGTCATTTTAGAGAATATTTAACTGAGTAACAGAGCTGCTTTCTTCTTACTCTTCTGCCACATAGGTGAATTCTAATTTACTTTTCTATCCTTAAAAAAGCAATGGAGAATAGCAAATATCCCTGCTAATAGTAACGTTAGTGCCATTATACTATTAATTAGATAACTAAACTATATTTAACTTGTTGCTAGCTTACTGATAGCAAAGACATAATCCTGCATAAAATACCTAACACTACTTAATAAAGAAAGAACTAGAGCAAAATTCGTAATCATCCTTAGCATATTATTCTTTAAAACACATTCCATTGTGGTTGCTTGCCCTTTGATGTTCCAATTGTAAAATAAAATTTAGGAACCCATTTCAAAAAGAACACAAAGCTTTTACCTTCCGAAAATAACTGGAACCTAACTCTGAACCAGAGAGATCAATATTTTAGCACAAAACTGTTAATGATGAATTCGTTTTGCTCACTATTTTAGAACACCTCTTTATAGTTATTTATCGAAATGCATTTGGGAATGAAATTCCAAATACTGTTAACTGTTTCCAGTTAACTCTTTGCTCCATTGTTTCTCTACTACCCTCCTCATTGCTGTCGGTTGCCCTCCCTGCATAGTAAGGACATGGTTTGAAACCAAAAAGTCAGCCTGACCTCTGTGACTGCATCATATCAATCTCACCTTCCCAGAATAAATTCTAATCCGCTCAAATTCCTAGAGTCAGCATCGTAAGCCTGGATTTGAGGTCTTGGCAATAATGATAAAACTATGAACCCCTGGAATATATGTGAAACTCGATACTTTTCAGAGTTATTCATTCAATAAGCAATGATTGCACGGCTGGCATGGGCACCAAGACGATGTGACACAAGTCCTGTCCTTAAAGCAGGGGCCCGGTGACGATTACTGATATTTTACCACCAGCATGTGATAGGTGCTGTGATGAGTGTATATAAGAAACATCAAAACAATAAAGAACAGAGTAGTTGTTTCTATCTAGTCGTGGAGAGGAGTACTGCAGAAAAGCAATATCAAAAACACAACACAGCATGTTTTAAAAAACTAAGCAAGCTTTCATCTGGTGAAGAAAGGGGATGCCTCAGGCAGGGTTCTGAAAAAAAGCAGATGGCACACTCCAAGTTAGCTAATGTGAGGATTTGTTTGTAAAGATCTCTTATCTCTGAATAACTGAGTTAATTTCTGCATTGACATAATTGCTTGACAACTTTTAAGAGCAAATTGAGTAAATGAATATGGATAACCAGTAAAAATAAATGCCATCTTGTAACATCTAACCTGTGTCAAGTGCTTCACATACAACTCTGCAAAGGTAAGCATTCATTCATTCATTCACTCATTCATTCAATAAACATTCCATGAGATCCTGACATGTGCCAGGCATTGTTTGAGCATTGGGGATACAGCTGTGAACTCTCATAGAACTTTTATGAGAAAAGGTAGATGACAAACACCATAATTTGGCTAGTAACAAGCAATATAAAGGAAATAACAGGCTTATATTATTCGTAGTGTCTGGATAGAGAAGACAGCTAGGCTAATTGCTGAGTGATAAGCGAGAACCCAGCTTACAGAGCCAGGAAGGAATATTTCAGACCCAGGTAAGGCAAAAGGAAACACTACAATAGAAGGAAGCTTGGCACGTTCAAGAAATAGGCAGCAAGCTTCTGTGGGGGACGTGGAGTGAGCTAGGGGGTCATGGGGAGTGAAGGATGCTGCCAGATGAAATCTGAGAGACTAGCAGAAACCAGACCTCATGGGCCTTTATGGGCCACAGTTTTATTTCTTTTACAGCCAAAATACAAAGGGGGTCACTTATCCAATTCACACAGCTGGGAAGTGACAGAGTTCACATTCAAACAATGCCTGTCTGACAACTTATTTCACTAGATCAAGAGAAAATACTCTGTTATTTTATTATATTACATAAACTGGTAAAAAAAAGTCGGCTGAAGTTATATTCTAAAGGAGGTGGGATTGAAAGACTAGATTGGCTAGGGATTTTTGTACTGATTTGTATAATTGTTGTGTCACATTCTTGATACTTAAATGCTGCAAATGTAAAAATTATTTCACTGTTTTTATGAAACAGCCAGAGATCTTGCTTAAGATTATATTCCAATTATATTCCAAAATAAATAAGAACATTTTCAAATGCAAAATATGATCACAAAGCTCCCAACAGAGCTCAATTAAATTTCCTATGATTTGAGTTTAAAAAGATATTAAAACCTTAAGATATCAACCCATGTTATAAGAACTGCTCTCGTTAACCTGTTGGAATCTGAAGTCCTGAAATGCCTTTGGCGAATTTAACAGTATATCTGAATTAGGCGATTACATTGAGAAAAACTGTGACCGTGAAATTTTCATGCTAAGGAACATGTTGGGGAAGGATTGAAACAGAACGGGTATGAAATGAAAAGATGTGAGAGGTAGGAAATTAGAGGGTATTAAAGCAATTGAAACTCATCTGAGTAAAAAGCAAAAGCAGTTTTCCTGCAGTGTGAACCATTGAGTCAGCACTGAATGTCACTGGTTACCATGGGAACTCGGGTAATGGAAAGTGAAAACAGCTGGATTTATGACTCCCATAAATGTGTTAAACAGCTGCCTACCCACTGCCAAAAAACACTGGTGAGGTTGGTAAATGTGAGAATTTTACGTACAAGTGTGTAAGAAGGAAAATGAAAAAAACCTAAATGATAAACCTTTAGGTTTTAAGATATAGATTAAATTTGTTTAAATTATTTCTGTTAATAAACTACTGTTCTATTCTGAGAGTTAAAAATCACAAAGCTTTTTTAAACAATAAAAGAATGTTGTTGTGTTGTGTTGAGTTAGGTCTTCCACAAAGCAAATCTGCAAAAATTACCATCAGCTAGACACTCTAGAACAACCATCATAATCACAGGAATTCAAGGGATAATTGTATATAGTATCAATCATAATTTAGAAAGCAAATGTATTAATTCTAAACCAAATGAGTTATAACATATTAATGCAATCTTATAACTAATAAGGGAGTTTTTTCTTGATTTCTGGATTTCCATTTTTCTTTCCCCCAATCACCTTCAGAAGTTAGGCTCTTATTTTCTGATACATGAATGATTGCAATAACAAACTAAACTATTTTCCTCAAGCATCCTTCTCAGATCCATTCTCCACAGTGCCACCTGAGCTGTCTTACTAAATCAGAAGACTAACCACTCCACTCCCTGCTGAAACCAGGATTCCCCAAGCCTGCAGAACTCAATTTGAACTACTTATTTGGGCACATGTCTTTTTTTAAACTGGATCCCAACTACATTTTCAGTTTCCATCTTTAAGAGTAGGGTACCACCCCCACTCCCCAGAGCCTCTTTTGTTGCTCAGATATGGCCTCTCTCCTTAAACCAATCCTGCAAATAAACTCACTTCCCTCCCCTCAACATGGGACATGACTCCTAGGGGTATAAATCTCTCCGAAAATGTGGGATATGACTCCCAGGGGTGAACCATCATGGGACTAAAAATGCCTTCTTGACCAAAGAGAGAAAATAAATGGAACAAAAATAAAGTTATAGTGGCTAAGATATTTTAAATAGAGTCAAGAGGTCATTTTCAAGGTTACTGTTATGCAAGCTCCAGCCAGATATTGCAAACTACCACAGTATGTGAAGCACCAACAAAGAGTATTCTGTAAACCCTAGGGAGTTCCTGGGTTTTTTCTAAGTCTCCACAAAAGTTTTCTTAGTGAGTTTATTTTTTCACAAACCTAAGGCCTTCATGTTAATTCTATGCCAGATAAGCCTGAAACCCAGAGGTCCCAGTCTCTCCAAGACCCCTTTTCAGCAGGAAAATATTAAAAATGGTCTTTGCCCAGATATCTCTGAAGATTGAATGAGCAAATGAGGGGGAGGAGGTGTAACTAAGAACTTAGGATTGAACAAATGACTGTAAACTGACTCACTCGACAGCTATTTCTTTCTAGTGTCTGGTATTTTAGAATAACCCGAAGATAATACCTGAGGTTGTTGAATTGTAGCCCAGTAGCCCTGATCTTTGATAATGATTGTATATAGCAGAAAAAAAGAAAGAAAGAAAAATAGGGTGTTCTAGTTTGCTAGCTGCCGGAATGCAACACACCAGAGACGGATTGGCTTTTAATAAAAGGGGATTTATTTTGTTAGTTCTTCACAGGAAAGGCAGCTAACTTTCCACTGAGGTTCTTTCTTACGTGGAAAGCACAAGATGATTTCTGCTGGTCTTCTCTCCAGGCCCCTGGGTTCCAACAACTTTCCCCCGGGTGACTTCTTTCTGCATCTCCAAAGGCCTGGGCTGAGCTGCTAGTGCTGAGATGAGGAATGCCGAGCTGCTTAGCTGTGCTACGTTGCGATCTCCCATTTAAGCACCAGCCAATTAAGTCAAACGTCACTCATTGCAGCAGACACGCCTCCTAGCTGACTGCAGATGTAATTGGCAACAGATGAGGTTCACGTACTGTTGGCTTATGTCCGCAGCAACAAGATTAGGTATGCTCACCTGGCCAAGTTGACAACTGAATCTAACTAACACATAGGGTAACCATATAATTTACTTTTCATACCAGGATACCAAAAAAGGGGGTTATTAAGAAGCTTGGGACAATAAGTTTAAACCAGATTGTCAAAGCAAACCAAAAAAAGCTGATCACCTTCATCCAACACAGAAGGCCCTCGATCTTTAAGCAGTTTGACTAGCTCAGGATAAATGACTCCCTCTGTGCTCTTACAGCACTTGGAATGTAGCACTACTTAGTAATTTCACACTTTGGTTGGGATATCTATATTACGTGTATTTCCCGCCCCCACCCTCCAGTTTTAGATGTCGAAGAAGTCAAAGGTCATGCCTTATGCATCTTTGCATCTTGGATACCAAGTACAGTGCTGGATAATCAAGATATTCAATGAATATTTCTTGATGTTGAATTTAATTTGAGGCAGAAGACTGACAGACATAAAAGTGAGAAGTCAATATCCACAAAATGGGGTACAGTTCAGATAATACTTAGATAGATCTATAAAATTAAATTGCATGGAGGTGACATACGAATACTCATCTCAGAGGAGAGGGGTATTTTATACAAATGGTGGACATGGCCTATCAATTATTTATAGATTTTTATCTTGTATTTATTCTTCTCCATGGTTTTGTGGGGTGTTTGTGGGGTTTTTTAGCATAGGCAGGCTCTGGGAATCGAACCCGAGTCTCCAGCTTGGCATGTGAGAACTCTGCCACTGAGCTATCGTTGCACCACCCTATTCTTTGAGATGAAAGAGTAACTTTGCATCCTCACTTTAAATGATATAATATGTAGATAAAAGATACAAATGCAAAATTTTGAATTCCTGGTTTTAAAATGCTTCACATGTTAAATAGTATTTTTTATGGTTCCAAAAGCATGTCTTCCCAATGACACCAGGACTCGAGCATTCCTACTTAAATTCTTACTAAGGCATGATTCTGAGCTGATTCTGCTTGATTGATGACGGTAATTCCCACTGTTCCTCCCCTGTGGGAAGTTTCCCCCACAGGAACATCGCAGCAGAAATAAATGAACAAAAGATGTAATACTAATGAAAACATCTATGCCCACGATCGATGTAAAATAGGGATCCTGATGAAAACTGATGAGCTCTTCGAGTGTATTCTATTTTCGCAAAAGCATATATTTGTTTTTAAAACACTTGATTTAGAATGATTTAGAATAAGATGCTTTAGTATGAGAATGTACACACCTATAAAAACCTTTGTATTATCAGTTCAATAAGTTTAACAATGTTTATGAGGCAAATACTAATAAAATATTCGTAAAATTGGCCCACCCCCAAACGCCTATAAACCATTACCCTAAGTAGAGTCCTCATAAATTTCAGAAATCTCAAGACAGTTCTGAGAGATTCAGACCCTCCTAGAATCTTCAGTGAGTTATTCACAAATTTCATCAAACAAACTTGAGGTCAATTATTTCTAAATACCCTCACCATTTTTAGTACTTTCTGCTCTGTACTTTCTCTCCCCAACACCCTCCCACTATTTTTCTTTTGGTAATATCTTTATCGTGTTGAAAAAATAACACACTTATTTCAGGCAACATAGAAAATATGGAAATGCAGAAATAAGAAAATAAAAAGCATCCATAGAAATAACAACACCTAGAGAAATGCACTGATTCTACATACGGGACATTCATTGCCTGCTTCATCCAGAATTACCTCCTCTATAAACCTCCTTGACCCAAGCACAGCTCTGAGGCAGAATTAGTGGCTTTGTTTTTCCATGAGAACTAGGCTCCTGGTCACCATCGATTGAATCAGGAAGCTCCATGCTTCACTGGTCAAAAACCATTGCATTCTCTTCACATTCCATCTCGAAGATTTCAGCAGAGACCCAAAGCTTCATTATGACAATGGTAGCTGCCATTGATATTGATATATGCAGACAAACTTGATGTTTATGATGGGTCCAAGAGACAGAAAGAAACACAGAAACCAGAACCAAGAGATAGTGGGATATCATCTCCTAGTGGATTTTCAGCTCTGGTTCTCATAAGGTCTGATGATAATTCTGCTCATTGTACCTATGCAACAATTCCCCATGCCCTTTATTGGGTGGGTTTCCTTCCTTCTCTGGCAGTGGTCCTTGCCCAGAACTAGCAAAAGAAAAAGGTTTTTTTATTATGAAAATGGTCCCAAGTGTGTATATTGTTTTGTGACCAACTTTTTCAGTGAATACATCATGAGTATTTTCCATGTCATTAAATATTATACATGTTGATTACTACACAATTTTTTTATCATGTGGTTATACCATAGTTCATAGAATAAATGCTTTAATAGAAAGAAAATAGGTTATATCCAATGTCTCACTTTTCTAAGCTAACCACCCCTGCTTCAGCCTTTGCAATGTGCTATCCAGAATCCTTCTTCTGCTATAGTCCCCCTTACGTCCTCAAACTTTACAAAGAATAGTCTGCACTGTCATGCTTTAGCTCCTGGGAAGGCAGCATAAATCCTAGGGCACTGATCGTGGTGTCTCCCCATTGCGGCTTCCAGACCATTACTGCCCTATGCTCCTGAAGGCAGAACGGCAAAGCGAGAGTCCTGAGTACCTGTGCTGGCTCAGGGTCCAGCTCCGCTTGCAGCTGCTCACTCCTAGCAAGTTATAAACTCTTTCCAGAACACAGCTACCTCACCTGAGAAACGGAATAATGGTATGCCTACTGCAAGGATTGTAAAGGTTTAATGAATAAACAGTGATCAGGTCCTAATAACCCTGCCTGGTATGACCTAATGTTAGTTATTAATAGAGAAATCTCATCCAACTCTAAGAAGTATTTATCTGTTATAAACCAGAATGTCCTCCTTATTCCCTGAGCTTTTTAGATTCTTTCCACTCTGTTTTTTTTTTCCTTTCCACCCTACGTTTACTATAATCCCAGGAACAAACTCGCCTTGCAGATTCAGAGTTGCCTTTACTCCAATGATTCTCACTTTAGTTCACATCAATCATTTTCTCTCAAGACAACACCAAAAGTCTTGTGATCCACCAAAAAAGGCTCCACCTAAGAATCCATCAATTACTCAAGGCCCAAACACTCACTCGCAGCAGCTGACCTTGATATTCTGTCAAGAAAATCAGTGGAGCACATGAGATCATTTTCAACCTCAGACTCTCCTTATTTAAGCCCATGCCTATTCTTGCTTCTTTTATTCTATGCCCAGAAGGTGAAATGTTTTCTTCCTGCTCAAGACAAAGTTCTTTACCTAAATCTTGTCTCTTATTTTCTTCCTTCTTTCCTTCCTTCAGGATTCTGCTCCATTTGCATCATGTAGCCTCCTTCACATGCAATTTTTTTCTCTCTCAACCATCTTTTCCCTCACCTAAAAGCAAGCCTAAGTCTTTCTTATTAGAAAAACTCTTCCTTTAGCCTCTCAGCTATCTCTAGTTACTGCCCAGATACTTTCTTTCATGTCTTTTCCAAACATCTCAAAAAAGTAATCCACACTTTGTTTCTACCTCCTCACTTCTCTTTTTCTAATTCATTAAAATATTCACTCAAAACAAATTGATCAGGTGCTCCATAAGTGTCTGGCAGTTAACCCATTGCTAGTTACCCAGGACCTCTTCGTTGCCAAACCATTAACATGCCTCAGCCTTTTTCTTGGTGGACTTTCTCTGCTATTTTTGACAGTGTTGATCATGCCATACATTTCCACTTAGACACGTTTCTATGAATACTCTCTTTATGTGGTTTTCTCCCTATGCCTCTACTATGCTCTCACAGCTTTACTTGCTCGTCTCTGATCAGATCGTAAATCCACATGTCCTTGACAATTACTCTTTTATTCACTGCTAATTTTACTCACTTCTTCCTCCTGGGAAACCTTGGTTATCTCATTGTTACCGTTACCCTGGCTAGATATCCTCAACTCACCTCATTTCTTCACTGCACTAAATCCCAAAACATCTCTCTTAAAATATTTCTCAAATTCATCCTCTCCTGTTAATTCCTGTATAGGTGTTTCCTTCATTCACTTCAACAGCTTCTTAAATAAGTACAGTTCTACAGTCTTCCTTCATACAGCTATAAAATACATAAATTGCAAATCTAACATGTCTCTCTGTAGCTTCAAGTCCTTCAGATGCTCCCTAGAGTCCGAAGGAAGAGCTCAAGCACCCCAGCATGGTCAGCACACAGACCTGTGTGACCCAGCTCCACCCATCCCTGTGGCCTCAGCCACTGGACATACTGCCCTGTCTATACAAAGTGCTGTCTACACAAAGCTGTCTCTCAACTCCAGTCTTCAGTTTTTCTTGCACCATCCACCCCCATTCTCTCAACAAAGTAAATTCAACCTGTCCAGTACGATGAGCTTAAAGTCTTCTCTTCCTGGAAGAAGTCCATGATTCCCTCCCAAAGGAGTAAAATGCTTTCTACAATGAACTGTAGATAATGCTCTCCATTTATCTGCAAGTATCTGTGTGCATTTCCCATTTATATGAACTCTCTTGGAGAACTGTATCTTCATTTTTATATCTCCAGCAAAGAACACAATGTCTGGTAAGTAACAGATTTTTAATAATTTTTGTTGCAGTATTCATTGAATGAATAAATAATTGAAAGGATAAATAGATAAATGGAAGGATAGATGACTTAAATATCCATCCTTTCATGCTCCAAACCATATCATAAGGAAAACAAGTACTTCTTACGACAGATACACACATTTATTGGCAAGCAAACATAAAATAATCTTAAAACCTGTCCTGTAAGTTTAATGAAGTCCCAACTCTGACTTTTTTAAGTGCTTTAACCACATATTGCAAAACACTTCTCTAAGTTGGGAGGGCATGTATGAAAATGTTCTACAGGGAGACCTGACAGTGGGCCTCAGGCATTCAGAATTCTTCAAAGTCATGACAGCATACCAGCGCAGTGCTGAGGCAGCCTCAGGTGCCATTCAGAAAGATGAAGGGCGAAAGGCTTACACAATTTTATATCCTGTTTACATAAAAATGAAGAATATCTCTAAAATATTTTAGCCAATCTAATATTTTGAAAGCACTGCTTTCATCCACCATAACTCATTTATATCATCCATATGCTAATTAACAAGCCATTCATTCTGCCAAAGAAAATCCATTGCTAATATGCTGATTAATTTCTTTGGGGTTAGGGATGTTAGGGATAATGAAAGCTAAAGTACTTGTAATAGGGCCTCTGGAGTGTGGCCTTGCTAATTAAATGCTAGTTGGCTAATCCTTGGATTGTAGACACTGGATTAGGGTAATAGGTGCCCCTAGAATGGAGATTACAGCTAGCCAAGGCACATTTACATCACACTGTTTATGCTGAAATACTGTAAAGCAGATAATAAATATCATTACGCCCACCATCTAACACACATATAAGCTTACTGTAAATAAAATAGCACCTGAACTCTGGTTTAGCCCTTACACAAAACCAAAAATTGGGGTCATATATTCATTTTCCAAATGATTCGGTACGCGCTTTACAAATGTGGCCTCTATAATCAATACTTAAGATGAGAGAAGAGGAAATATGTTTGATATAGTTGTCCAAATGTTTAGCACTCCCTCTCAGAAGAAACTGTTTTTTTCATGTCTTTATCATGTCATCAGTTTATGATCGGAACCAGAAAGACAAATTTTATAAGGTGCTTCTTTTTATTAACAAGAGAGCAAATAAATAAGAACTTTCAGCATTCCAAGGTACGATGCTTTCTTTTTTAATATTATCATATTAATCTTAACCTCTGCAATGGTGATGAAAACCATGGAGCCTTACTGTCATTTAGTCTTGAATAAGACATATTAGTAAGGTTAATCCAAGGGAGATGGACTGTATCATGCGCCTGAAATGTACAGCATGAATAGATTTCTCAAACCCGTAGGATAAAGATATAATTTTCTTTTGGAATTCAAAACATCATAGATCAGCACATGGTACCATTTACTGAAATACATTTTGATATATTTTCTTTCCATTTATCTCAGATATGAATACAAGTCAATTTCATAACTCAAATATTAATTTTCTATGTCATACACTTGAAGCACTATAGGTGGCAAGGAAAAACTCCTGAATGTTAAATATTAAATCTTTACTTAATTCTTATAAAAGTATGAAAAAAATGGGCTCTTAGAGACAAGAGAAAATGCTGATATATTGAGATAGTTTTAATTCATCATGGCAATATACTTGTGGATAATACACCACTTATACACACACATATGCAAAACATAATAAGTTTTACTTATCTTTCCTTTTTTATACAATAGGTGTTACATATTATAAATTAATTATTTCATCTCAATTTTGTCTAAATGTTTGATCTAACCACTAAACTCTATTTTCATAAAGTTTGCTTTGTGGAGTCCATTTGATCTAGAACAAAATTTTTAAGGATTCTCTAAATTCATCAAGATGATAAATATGCTTTTTCCATTTGGGGCTGTGACTAGTAGAGTTGGCCTTCCTGGGACTCTGTCCAATATACAGACACCTAAAATGAAGCTAATCTGTTCAAATGAAAATTATGATAAGAACAAATATTTTCGGTAGGGTTTAACCTAAGCACATGTGTGAAAAAGCCTAGATTTGTTTTACAAATTCTAAAACTCCTGCTCTTGGCACCACCTCTTCTAGTCTTCTTCCCCATTCCCATATATTAAAACTATTACTGTCTGCTCATGGGTTCTCACACGTGAAACCTTTCTTCAGCTTACCTCTCTCAGTACATGACAGTGTCCAAACTTTCCCCGTCCTCATTCCCCTGTTGAACTATACTGCCTCTAGCTCATTTCTTCTGGTCCTAGATATCTATTAGAAAACCCAGTGGATTAAGTTACACTATGCTATTAATATAAGATAAGGTTTTATTAGGGAATTCCCCCTCAAAATTAATTATTTAATAAATACTTTAATTATTCAACAAATACTCATTGCATGTCTACAATGCACCAGGCATTGCTGTGTTGGGGACAGATCCGCGAAGACGGCAAAGACCTCAGCCCTTGTGAAGTTTACATTCTTGCGAGCCAACAGATAATAAACAGCAATTCGAAAAAATAAGTAAATTATGTAGTACATTAGAAGATAATTAGTGCTATGGGATAGAAAGAAAGAAAATAGAACACTGTCAGGATATCAAGAATGTAGAATGGGGAAAAGGTTTGCAATCATTGAGACAGTGACAAATGACCAAAGATTTGAAGGAGGTGAGGAGCAAGCCATAAAGATATCTGGGGAAAGCACATTCCTGGCAGAAAGAACAACCACTGCAAAGAGAAGCATGCCAGGTAGCTTAGGGAACAGCCAGTCGTGTGGCTGAAACAGTGCATGCCAGACAGAGCAAGAGAGGAGGTCAGACAGATAAGGAGGAAGAGATCGGCAGTGAAGAAACACCAGATTATGCATGGTTTCTTGATAAAAAAAAAACTTAAGAATTTAAACCATCATGTTCAAATGCACTGTGGGAATTCCAGTCACAACTGCATATGTATTTCTTTTATTCGTTCAGTACTTTTTGAGTACCCAGTAAGGGTACTAAGGGTACTCAATAAGGGTCAAGCAAGTTGTTTGAATTTAAAGAATTCAAAAATCCATTGACTGCCTTTGGTGACCTTACAATTTGATGGGAATGAAAAACAGGCAATTACAGTTTGGGGTGAAAAGTTCTGTAGTGGGAATATTCACATAAGGCATGCTCAGAATATAGGGCTACCTCAGTATAGCGTGTAGCAGATAAGATGAGAATCGGAGAATCAGGAAAGAGCTGAGATTAACTGATCAGAAATTTGTGTCTCTTTTATATAAGAAGGGCATTCTAAACAAAAGAATCAGATAAAAAGAGAACAGCTAAAAAGTATAATTTTTCTAGGTATGATAGTTTGGAAGCTCTGTAGTCAGAAAGTGAATTGTCTTCGATGGTCTTATAAGCAGTGGAAGAGAATGAGCCGCCTCCTGCTACAGCGCGGTCTTGATGTGTAAACTGGGTGGGATCTCTCATGGGACGAATGGATTTCCATGCACCGGAAGAACTATCCACCCACAGAGTTTGTTCATTCTAGTTCAAGGTCATTTCTGGGACTCCGGTGATTATAAGCCAAGGCACCCCTGCAAAATGAAGATGCAAATACATCATGCAAAGCACATCTGGACCTCGCCTGATCCCACACCCACAGATGGTGACAATTCATTAGCAAAATAGAATCAACAACACCACTTTCACTTTCATCATCATCCTCAGGCAACTGTTATGCTCATAACCCATATTTCTAACATTCATCTTCCCTGACATTCATCTCAGGAATAGATAGAGATTTAGTTTAAGAAAACTCCGTAATGAGTCACTGTTGTAATTCGTCAGAGATAGTCATCATAACTGAGTAAAATGTGGGATCTGGTAAGGCAAAGAAGAGCTCCAAGAAATATCAGCAGAGTGGAGTCTAAAGAGAAGGACATCAGGGAGAAATTCTTCATGGTCAAATGACCAAAGGGCTTTAAAAACTGTAATGTGAATTATTCAGTTTTGGCTCTTTCCTTAAAATTGTCCACATCCTGTCCCATTATACTACAGGAAAAAATGGGACAAAGCTGTGGAAAGAAAGCAGAGTAGACACAGAAAGTGGAACAGCAATTGGGGTTTTGGGAATCAAGCAGAAGAAAGAACTTCCTGTCTCTGTCTGCTTCGCTTCTTCATCCTTGTCATCATCCTGGTCCAAGCAACTAGAATTCCTCTCCTAAACTATTGACATAGCCTCCCAACAAATTTTGCACTCATGGCTTCCCTTGCACCAGCCCTCAGTCCACATGGTCATCTTCTCAAAATGTTCATCATCTCTCTCAGTCATCTGCTCAACATCTCTCAGGGTCTTTTCATTGCACTCAGGCTGAAGTCCAGACTTCTCCCCATGACCTCCACAGCTTGGCCTGATTGGGGACCTCTGTCTTCCTCTCTCACCACATCTGATACCACTCTAGCCATCCTGGCTTTGGACACAGGTGAGGGGTCTTGGCATGAGCTGTTCTTTCTCTTTAGAATGCTCTTTACTTTGCCTGACTCCTACCCAGTCTTCAACACTCAGCTAAAGTTCCATCTTTACCTGACTCCAACCTCCACATGCGTCACTACCGCTACATAAAATTGATCATGATTTACAATGCATATTTGGTTATTTGTTACCTTTTTTATTGCTGCATCAGCCCACTGGACTACTCTCCATAGGACACAAATTCGGGCTCTTTACGCACTACTGTAGTCCAGGAGTCTAGCATAGAGTCTGCTGTACAGAACCTGGGATAGAACCACAAGATTGCCCATACTTCTCTTCTATGTAGAGAAAATATAGAAAAAATCTACTCTTATAACTGATCTACTCTTCCTCATAGGTTCCAAACTGCTGGGCATACAAGGAAAACCAAATTAAGTGGCTATTCTGACAAACTCATTCTGACGAGAAACTAAAACAGCTCCCTTTAGGCAATGTTCAGACTTTTTAGGCAAAACTGCCTAGTTCCAAATTTCTGACTGCATCTCTTGATTATTTCCAAGATGTAGCACATGGGGATAAGTAAGGCTTCAGTGATCTAGAGGTAAAAGGGAGAGATGGTGTGCTCTGGCTCCTTGGGTATCTAGGGTGATCATTCTTGACTAATGGGGTGCTGTTTGTCCAGCTGGGTACCCAAAGCTGAAGTCCTTACCTAATCTCTACGGTCTTGGTCAGAGTTCCATAGCACTCCCTGCTGTCAGTTTTGATAACCTGGTAGCTTCCTCTGAACCTCTGCCTCATGACATCAGTGTCTTGTCTGGTTTGTCCACCCTTCATGACCATTTTTTGCCCCTGACAGAGCAGATCTCACAGCAGTCCCACCAGCACTCAATCCAGTCTCCAAACCATATTTGACACTAAAGGATGAGAGAAAAGAACCAATAAAACCCTCTCTCTCTCAAAACAGTTTGATTTTTGGCAGGTGACCATACTGCAAAATCCATTTTGAATGCAAAAAGCTGATGATGAACATTTTTATTCTCTTTTCACCCCTGCTGTCATCAACTTAATATCTTTTGGGAAGATGGATGCTTCAGGTGGACTTTGAAGTTCATACAAGCAGGAAGATTAAAAAATAATGAAATATTTTTAAATCTCATTTCCCTTATTTCATGCCATCTTACTCAAAAAACAATGTTACATAAAAGAAATATATAGATTTTTAATTGAAACAAGGGAAAAATGTAAAAAAAGAAAATGACAGCAAACTTAACCAGATCAAATTATCCACACAGGTAGTATATAACTCTGCAAAAAAAAGAAGAAAAAAGTGTCTGAAAAGTCTCTCCTGGCCTTACCTACAATTTTATCTTACAGAAATAAAATCAGAATCTATAATGATAATTTTAGCAGAAAAAAGTAGATGCTATAGGAATTCATGATGGAGGTTCATGGTGGAAGTTCGTGGTGGAGGTGCATGGTGGAGGAAGTTCATGGTGGAGGTGCATGGTGAAGGTGCATGGTGGAGGGTCATGGTGGAAGTTCATGGTGGAGGTGCATGGTGGAGGAAGTTCATGGTGGAGGTGCATGGTGGAGGAAGTTCATGGTGGAGGTGCATGGTGAAGGGTCATGGTGGAAGTTCATGGTGGAGGTGCATGATGGAGGTACATGGTGGAAGTTCATGGTGGAGGGTCATGGTGGAGGGTCATGGTGGAGGGTCATGGTGGAGGGTCATGGTGGAGGTGCATGGTGGAGGTGCATGGTGGAGGTGCATGGCGGAGGTGCATGGTGGAGGTGCATGGTGAAGGATCATGGTGGAGGTTCATGGTGGAGGTGCATGGTGGAGGTACATGGTGGAAGTTCATGGTGGAGGGTCATGGTGGAGGGTCATGGTGGAGGGTCATGGTGGAGGTGCATGGTGGAGGTGCATGGTGGAGGTGCATGGTGGAGGTGCATGGTGGAGGTGCATGGTGGAGGTGCATGGCGGAGGTACACGGTGGAAGTACATGGCAGAGGAAGTTCATGGTGGAGGTGCATGGTGGAGGTACATGGTGGAAGTTCATGGTGGAGGGTCATGGTGGAGGGTCATGGTGGAGGTTCGTGGTGGAAGTTCATGATGGAAGTTGAAGTTTATAAACCTAGACTTTCAGCTTAAAAGATTCAAGCCAAGCCTACTTGCCTCTCTTTTTCAAGTAGGTGAATAGTCACCAACGGATAAAGTAAATATCACTGAAAGCTATTGAAAAATCTAGATTTTTAAGTGAAAATAATTTCCTAGGCTTAGAAAAAAATACAAGTCCAGGATATGGAAAGATATTGCAGTTGTTATTGTGAATCCACTGCCCATAATTTTGAGAAATCTTGATTAAGGAGAAAGGTACTAGGAAGGCTTCAAGAACAAGATAACATTGGAAGTGTTCCTTGAAATGTACACATAAAAGAAAATGTCTTTAAAGGAAAATGAGCAAAGGCCCAGAGTTGGGAAGACATAAAGTAAACATTAACCACAGTATGAATGCATGTAAGGAGGGAATGAAAAAAGAGCCTAAAAAGGGTTGAAATCAGATTCAGAGGAATCAGGAATGCCAAGACTAAATAATTTAGTGTTTTGTATTTTTTGTTTTCTCTTCAATCTTGGAGACAAGATACATTCAAAACTCATATCTTCCTCGTTATTCCTTAGTTCATTAAAAAAGTATCATCTACCATTAGGACATTAAGATCCCATGTCTATCTGTAATTAGCTATGATCCCTTGATTTATTTCATCTAATTATACATGTTTTATCAATTATTTTCAAGAAGAGATATTAAATCAATAGAACTAGAGTCAATGGGCATGTCCTAGGCAGGTTTCTAGAGGAGATATGATCTTAACACTAACTTTGAAGGTGAAGTAGACAAACTTTGGTAGAAAAGTAGGAAAAAAATTCCAAGGATAGGAAAGAGTGATACGGCTAAAAATCAAGTTGACCAAGAGACACAGCAGACTTATCACACTAATAAAAAGAAATATGAAGGTAAATATTAAAGAAGAAAGCACTATACTCTACTGTACCCACTTCCACTTACTACAAGGTGCCTGAGGACAGAAAGTTTGTCTTACTCCTACAAAAAGATAAGATTTCCAAAGATTTGATAGATTTTCCTGCCATGACCAGTCATGCCAGTGCTTTTCCTTCCATTATGTGACTCAAGATACCCTCTGTGTTTTTTCCAAGGTAAGAAATCAGAAAATATCTGTTAGTAATATATCTTTTCCAAGCCTTCCAAAAATTATAATCATAAGTGTAAATAAATTTCTCCATAGTTTAAGTCCCCTTTTCCAAATAGAGTAGAAATTTACACTCAATGATTGCCTTAACATTTTTTCCTTCCAAACAGCAGAAGCGATGATGGTTCTTGTGCATGAAAGAAAAATGAGTAAGATGGTAAAATGAAAGTTTACAATCTACACAGCAAAATAAAACTTAGCTTCAAATATTCTTTGTAAAAAATCTTCAAAATGTCCTTTAAAGGACATATGAATGAATGCTACTATGTTCCTGCTAAAACCCATTGGATAATGCACAGGCATATGCCATGCACTTAATTAATATTCGCTGAATGATTAATAGAAGAAGGTAAACACAAAAGAAAAAATAGATAAGGACTAAACGAAGACTTCATTGGTTAGTGTTGTCAATATGAACTAAAAATTAAGGAACGATTTACAATCTACAATTAAGGAGAAAAAGATGACAAAGATAATTTGCTTTTGTAAGATAGTATTTATAATTAAATTTAAAACAATCTTTGCATTCTGATTCTAGTTGTAATTTTGTAAAAGATATGAGACATATCAGCCAGAAGAAAACTGGACAACATACAAACAAGGGTACAATCCCTGAGAGAAGGGAAAACAGCAATAGGAACGCTATGACTGTACTAATTTACTACCTGAAGGAAGCTTCTAGCCACCGTGCTTTGAGAAAGAAAACCCAATCAGAGACCAAAGTCTCACTGAGTTGAACAGAGAAAGATTGGAATTTGAGGAGACCAAGGAAGCTAGAATTTGCCATCTTGAATACTGGAGAGTAGGGAACTGCAAAGAAAGAACTCTCTGGAGAGGTGAATACTTATCTACTTATATAGAGTAAAAACTACAGAAGATCAGGGAAATAACCATCAAAAAAATAGTAACTAGAGTTCATAAAGGGCTAGGGATAATTTATATTCTTGCCAGAGTGTGGAAACATCTCATAATACAAAGTAATGAGTAAAGTTCTGAGAAAGATCTCCTTACAAGCAGGGCTAAATTAGCCCTGGATTAAAGGCTGTTCTGAACCCACACTAACAAAGTTTGAAAGAAAACTTTAAATGATCTGAATGATTTCAAATAACGCAACTGCATGCTAGAACAAAGCTCAACACAATATAAAGGAACACAACTGAATGCAGCAGCAAAACACATAAAATTTACAAGGACCAGCATCCAATAAAAATCACTAGGTGTGTGGAAAAAAAGGAGACTATGATTTCATAATTAAGAGTAATATAAATAAAAAAAACAGACAGCAATAATAGAAATGATGGGAATTAACAATAAAATACATTAAAACACCTATTATACATAGGTTCAAGAAGATAAATCCCTGAACATGATGAGGAGAAAAATGGATGATATAAAGAAAGCAAATTGAACATTGAAATTTAAAATAATAATACCTGAAAAGAGCACTATATGGGATTAGCAGCAGAATAAGTAGTTCAAGGGAAAAGATAAGTGAACTTGAGGAAGACAGCAACAGAACCATGCAAAACAAAGCAGAAAAAGAAAAAATTCTGAGGAAAAGTGATCAAAGCATCAGTAACTTGTGGGATAATATGAAGCAGTCCAGCGTATATGTAGCTACAGTCTCAGAAGGAAATGATAGAGATGAAGGAACAGAAAAAATATTTGAAGAAATAATGTTTGTAAAACTTTGAAATATAATGAAAAAATATAAAACCTCAGATCTAAGAATCTCAACAAAAAAAAGTTGGGGCAGATGAAAAAACAAATAGCAATATATTAAATCAAACCCACATTTATGAATATTATATTAAGCACAAATGATCTATATCTTCCAATTTAAAAGCAGAGATTAAAGGATTGACTAAAAAAAGCAAGAAAGGAAGACCCAAATATACGCTGCCAACAAGAATCCTACTTTAAATATAAAGACACAGACAGGCTAAAAGTATTAAGGATAGAAATAATATCTATGCCATGAAAACAGTAAAAAAATTAGCAGTGGCTATATTAAAATCAAAGAACTAAATTTCAGAAGAAATGTTAAATGCATATGCATCTCATAACAGAGCTTCAAAATACATGACGCAAAAACTGGCAAACAATGAAAGGAAAATAGACAAATTCACAATTGCAGCAGGATATTCCAAGATCACTTTGTCAGTAATTGAATTAACATGCGAACAAAATCTCAATAAGGATTTAGAAGATTTAAACAATGCAACTACACAAAATGATCTAATTTAGAGTTATAGAACATTACCACAATGCAAAAGCAAAATCCACATCCTTTCTTAAGTGTACGCAAAGCATTCATCAAGAGAGACCACATTTAGGAATATAAAACAAATCTCATAAAGTTAATAGGATTGAAATCACTCAAGTATGTTATCTTACAATAAAGTAATTAAACTAGAAATAAATTACAGAAAGGTGTATGGCAAATCCTCAACTATTTAAAAATCACACATTTCTAATTAATCGAAGAATTAAAGAAGTCTTGAGAGAAATTAGAAAATATATTGATCTAATGAAAATGAATGCCCAATATATCAAAATTTGAGGGATACAACTAAAGGAGTGCTTAGAATTAAATGCATAGGTGAGAAAATGAAAAGAATTTCAAATTAATTATCTAAGCTTCCACATTCGATCATGCAAGTTCAACTAAGGAAAGACATAATAAAGATTAAAAAGAAAAGAATTGAAACCAATGAAATATTGTAAAAATAGAGTAAAATCAGTGAAATCAAGGCATGGTATTTGAAAATGTCAGTAAAACTGAAAAACCTGTAGTCAGAATTATGAGGAAAAATAGATATAAATCACAAAGTACCAATACCAGGGGTCAAAAAGGGGATATTACTACAGAACAAATATTTAAAGGATAACAGGGGAATATTATGAACAATATTTGCCTAAAAATTTGGCAACAGATGAAACAGACAAATTTCTTGAAAAATAACATAAATCTAATTCGAGAAGTAATACATAACTTGGATAGTATTATATCTATTAAATAAATCAAATTCATACTTAAAATCCCTTCCATAAAGAAAACTCCAGACCATGCTGGTTTTAGAAGTGAACTATATCAAACATTTAAGAAAGGAATATATCAATTCTACACAAAATGAAAAAAGATACATTAATTCCTCAGTTGTTCTATGAGCCCAACATCATCCAGAAAAAAAAGTCAGGCATTACAATAAAAGAAAATAATAGACCAATACCCTTCATAAATGTAGATGCAAAAAAATCCTTAGCTAAATTTGAGCAAAGTGAATTCAGCAATACGTGAAAAGGAAAATACCTCATGACAAAATGGGTTTTATCCCCAGGAGACAAAGTTACTTTATCATTCAAATGTCAATGTATTTCACATATTAAAAGATTTTTAAAGTTAACCATATAACCACCTCAATAGATACAGAAAATCACTGAAGAAAATTCCACACCCATTGGGCTTTTTAAAAAAATTCAGCCAAGTAGAAGTGAGAGGCAAAATTCTCACCCTGATAAAGAGTGCCTAAAAACAACCTAACGCTGAGGGGTTGGAGGAGGATGGCAGAGGCGAGAGCTATAGGACCGAGTTCTTCCACTAGAACAGCTAATAAATAGGCAGGCACGGTCTGAAACCCCAGAGGCCAGTAGGACATGGAAGGATCAGAGCAAGAGACAGATAAGCAACAGTAAAGAACAGTAAACTTCCCTCTCTGCATGGCAGCTACTCGTGCCCATCCCTCCTCTCCTGGCAGGCTGCCATGAGATCCAGGCCTGGTTTGCTGGTGACGGGAAAGGACATAAACATCTTCTTTTCCAATAGATATTTTTTAAACAAAGAAAAAGGAGAGACTTCTGAAAGCTGCAAGAGAAAAGCAACATGTTACCTACAAGGGAGTCCCAATTAGATCGTTCCAATTTCTTATAAAAACAAAATAAAGAAAAAACTTTGAGGCTAGAAGATACGCTGAAAGTGCTGATAGAAAACAACTGCCAACCAAAAATTTTATATCCAGTGAGACATTCAAAAATGAGGGGAGCTTAAGACAATTCCCAGATAAAAGCTGATACAGTTCATCACCACTAGACCTGCCCTGCACACAATGCTAAAGGGAGTTCTTCAGACTGAAAGGAAGGGTTGCTAGACAGTGGTTAAAGCAGCCTAAAGAAATAAAGGCCTGTAAAGGTAACGATTTTGGTAATTATAAATGCCAGTATTATTGTAGTGTATTGTTGCATATGTAGCTCCACTTCTTATGCACTACAGATGCTAAAGTGGAAATGTATTAAAAGTAATGATAAAGCTATGGTTTTGTACAAAGCACATTTTTAAAATGGCAGGATAGAGGGGTAGAGGCATTGAAAAGAATCTAGTGCCCTTCTTGGTAAAAAAACAGAACACCGGGAATAGAAGGAAACGTCCTCAACCTGATAAATGGCATGTAAGAAACGCCAACATCCTACTTTATGGTGAAAAATGAAAACTTTCCCTCTAAGAGGGAACAAGACAAAGATGCCCACTGCAACCACTGTTATTCAACATTGTACTGAAAGTTCTGCTACAGCACTTAGGCAAGAAAAAGAATTAGAAAAATACAAATTAGAAAGGAAGAAGTAAATCTTTCTCTATTTGTAGATAACATAATCCTGTATACAGAAAAATCCTGAAAAGAGAACAAAGCTCCTAGAGTTAATAAATGAATGCAGCAAAATGGTGGTGTACAAAATCAACACCCTCAAATCAAAAATGTTTATATATATAAGTAACTAACAATCAGAAGAAGAAATCACAAAAGAATTCCATTCGTAATGGCACTAAAATAATCAACTATCTAAGAATAAATCTAAAAAAAAATGTAAAGGACTTGTACATGGAAAAATTTAAAACACTGGTAAAAGAGATCTGAGAAGATCTAAATAAATGGATGTATATTCTGTTTTCATGGATTGGAAGACTAAATATCATTAAGATATCAATGCCACCCAAAGCAATTTATAGATTCAGTGCAATCCCAATCAAAATTCCAACAACCTTCTTTGCAGAAATGGAAAACACAACATCAAATTTATACGGAAAGGTAAGGGGCCACAGATAGCTAAAGCCCCTTGAAAAAGAATGAAATTGGAGGACCCACACTGCCAAATCTTAAAACTTATTGCAAAGCCACAGCAATCAAAACAGCATGGTACTGGCACAAGGACAGACTTAGAGACCAACGGAATCAAATTGAGAGCCCAGAAATCAACCTTCACTTTTATGGCCAATGGATTTTTGACAAGGGCGCAAAGTTCACTCACTTGGGAAAGAATAGTCTCTTCAACAAACGGCTCTGGAAAAACTGGGTCTCCATGAGAAAAAAAAAAAAAAAGGACTACCTACATCTCACACTATGTACAAAAATCAACTCAAAATTGATCAAAGACATAAATATAAAACATAAGAGCTGGAACTATCAAACTCCTGGAAGAAAATATAGGGAAGCAGTTCCAGGAACTTGTGTCAGGCAATGTTTTCTTAGATTTTATTCCCAAAGCACAAGCAACAAAAGAAAAAACTAGATAAATGAGGCTACATCAAAATTTAAAACTTTTTCATCTCAAAGATATTTATCATGGAGTAAAACAACAAACAACAGAATGAAAAAAAAAATTTGGAAACCACCTATCTGACAAATATGTACTCTCCAAACTGTATTTAAAAATCCTGCAACTTAACAATACAACAACAACCCAATTGAAAAATGGGCAAAAGTCTTGAAAAGACTTCTCTCCAAAGATACACAAATGGCCAGAAAGAATATGAAAAAATGTCCAACATCATTAGCTATCATGGAAAACCACAATGAGATACCATTTCACACCCATTAGAATGGGTGTTATTTTTTAAAAAAGGAAACTAAGTATTGGTGAAGATGTGGAGAAAAAGAATGACCAATGCTGATGTCTGAGTGAAATGGTGCAGCTGCTGTGGAAGACAGTTTGGCAGTATCTCAGAGAGCTAAGGAGAGAACTATCATACGATCCAGTTACCAGGGGATGGAGTAGGGATGAGAGGTGGGAAGTTGCGGATTAAAATGTGAAGGATTACTGTTCGGAATGATGGAAATGTTTGGTAATTGATAGTAGTGATGGAAGCACGACATTGTGAATGCAATTACCATTACTGAAATAGACATCTAAACATGATTAAAAGCAGAAATATTAGATTGTATATATGGTAAATTCTAGTTTGCTAGATGCCAAAATGCAATATACCAGAAATGAAACGGCTTTTAAAAGGGGGCATTTAATAAGTTGTTGGTTTACAGTTCTAAGGCTGAGAAGATGTCCCAATTAAAACAAGTCTATAGAAATGTCCAATCTAAGGCATCCAGGGAAAGATACCTTGATTCAGGAAGGCTGACGAAGTTCAGAGTTTCTCTCTCATCTGGAAAGGCATATGGTGAACACAGCGTCATCCGCTAGCTTCTTCTCCTGGCTTCCTGTTTCATGAAGCTCCCCAGGAGGCATTTTCCTTCTTCATCTCCAAAGATCTCTGGCTCCTGGACTCTGCTTCTCATGGCTATGCCGTTCTGTGCTCTCTCTGAATCTCTCCCATTCCCCAAAATGTTTCCTCTATTATAGGACTTCGGAAACTAATCAAGACCCACACAAATGGGTGGAGACATGTTGTCACCAAATCCAGCTTATCAACCACTCTTGATTGGGTTACATCTCCAGGGAGATGATCTAATTACAGATTCAAACATACAGTATTGAATAAGAATTATTCTGCCATTACGAAATGGGATTTTGATTAAAACATGGCTTTTCTAGGATCCATACATCCTTTCAGCACATATGGTAACAGAATAAAATTTTTTTAAAAGTCCATGGAACTACGCTATGCCAACAGTCAATCCTAAATTAAACCCTGGACCATAGTTTAGAAAACAATTATAAAAATGTGCTATCATCAATTGTAACAAATGTTTCACAACAATGCAAGTTGTTAATAATAGGGTGGTATATGGGAATCCGGTATTTTATGCCTGATTGTTCTGTAAACCCACAACTTCTCCAATAAAGAAAACAATCTGCAGTTAATATTATGTGTAATTGTGGAAGGCTGAGTGCTTTTATGCTAAAATCAGGAACAAGGCAAGAATGACTGCTCTCTTCCATCACTACCTCTAATTAACAGTGTACTGGAGGTCAAAGACCTTTTATACCTCTAGACGGCACGAACAACGGTATAAAGATTCCTAAGGAACCTACTAAATAGCTACTCATTTTAATAGACTTCATAGGTGAGTTTAGCAAGTTTGCATAATAAAAGGTCAATATAGAACATAAATTGCATGTTCATAAACTTTCTATGAACAACTAGAAATTAAGATAACAGCAGTTTTTACAACAGCCTAAAAACATAACATACATTAAGATAAATTTCATATGTAAATCTACTAAACCTATACATTGAGAGCTACAAAATATCACTGAGAGAAATTTTTAAAGACATGAATAAATGGAGATCTATCCCGTGCCCATGGAGAGGAAGACGCAATATTTTTTTTATGTCAAGTCTCCCCAAATTGACTTATACATTCTATGTAAGCCCAATAAAAATTCCTGGTAGAAATGGTCAAGTTGACTCTTATATATATATATATATATATATATATATATATATATATATATATATATACCATTATATTCTAATATATATATTATATATATATTGTGAAGTACATAGAGTAGTCAAACAAATTTGAAAAAGGAGAACAAAATTAGAGGATTTTCATTAGCTGATTTCAAGTTTTACTATAAAGCAATAGTGATGAAAAAACTATGGTTTCAGTATAAAATATATACTTACAGATCAGTGATACCAAATAAAAGTCCAGAGATAGATTTATACATGTATGCAGTCAACATAGGTATGAAGGCAATTAAATGGGGAACCTGTACATATTCATCAAAATTGTTGGAACAACTGGATATTGAGCATCAGCCCTTTCTTTACCTGTGTTGGTTTGAAAACGTTATGTGCCTCAGAAAAGCCATGTTCTTCCAATCTTTATCCAATCTTGTGAGGAATAGACCTATTGTTTGGAGTAGGGTGTTTTGACTAGATTATTCCCACAGACATATGACACACCCAATTATGGGCAGGACCTTTTGGCTGGATGAATTCCATGGAGTTGTGGCCCTGCCCATTCCAGATGGGTCTTAAATTAGTTTACTAGAGTCCTTAAAAGAACTGACTTGGAGAGCAGATAAATGAAGCCAAGCAGACATTTGGAGATGGAATCCAGAGTTTGTCCCAGAGAAGCTAAATGAGCGCCTACAGAAGCTGAGAGAGGAAGCCACTGGAACCAGGAGGTGAAAGCAATGAAACCTGGAACTAAAGGGCCAGCAGTTGTCACCATATGCCTTCCCTTGTGACAGAGAAACCTCAGAATTGATCAGCCTTTCTAGAATGCAGGTATACTCTTATTAATGCCTTAATTTGGATATTTTTGTGGCCTTAGAACTGTAAATTTGTAACCTAATAAATCTTCTTTGTAAAAGACAATTCAGTTCTGGAATATTGCATTCTGGCAGCATTAGCAAACTGAAACAAATTTTGATACCAAAGAAATGGAGTGCTGTGGATTGCAAATACCAAACATGTTGGAATAGTTTTTTTAAGGGGATAAGGAAAAGACTCTGAAAGAATTGTGAGGATAATAGGAAATGTGTAGACTGATTTGAGGAGACTGTTGTTAGAAATAAGGATGATAAAGTTTCTTCCAATAAGGACATAGACAGAAATGATGAATGTAGGATTGCAAACTGGAAGAAAGCAATCCTTGTTTTAAAATGGCAGAGAATTTGGCAAAATTGAGTCCTGGTGTTAGTTGGAAGGCAGAATTGGAAGGTGACAAGCTTGGATATCTAGCTGAGGGAATTTCCAAACTGAATATGGACAATACAGCCTGACTTTTTCTTGCAGCTTATAGTACAATGCAATAGGAAAGGGATAAGCTGAGAACTGAGCAATTGGGTACAAAGAAAGCAGAAATTGATAGTTTGGAAAATTCTATGGTTTTGGTAAATAACATCCCAGAGAATTTTGCCCCACATGAGGATTTAACCAAACATGGAACAGTCAGGCATTTTAGAAAAAAACAGGATTGGAGATGGAGTTGTCCAGGAAAGATTTTTTGGAAAGTCCTACTGCCTGATGGCTTTGACCCCTGTATGCTACATGCCAAGACAACAAGTTTCTTATGATATCTGTATGAATGGAACCAATGCCAGTCTGGACTAAAAGGGACATGAAAATGTCCAAATTAAGGCAAGGCTATGAAAATGTCCAAATTAAGGCACTTACTTTCACTTAAAAAGAATGTTATCTTCACTCACAAAAGGTCAATGAAGTTCAGGGTTTCTCTCTCAGCTGGAAGGACATATGGTGAAGTCTGCTAGCTTTTGTTCCTGACTTGTTTCATGAAACATCTCTGGGCTGTTTTCCTTCTTCATCTCCAACGGTCTTTGGATGTGTGGACTCTTAAGCTTTTTCCAAAATGGTTCCCTCTTAAAGGGCTCCAGTAAGCAACCCCACCTTGAATGGGTGGTGTCATGGTCAGGTTTATGTGTCAACTTAGCCAGGTAGTGGTGCCCAGTTGTCTGATTGGGCAAGTGCTGGCCCGTCTGTTGCTATAAGAACATCTCATGAACTTAAATCATGATCATGCTGGCTGTATTCACAGCTGACTGCATTTGTAATCAGCTAAGGGGGGTGTCTTCTGCAATGAGTGACACTTAATCTAATCATTGCAAGGCTTTTAAAGAGTATTCAGAAGAGACAGTCACTCTTCCTGCTTCAGCCAGCCAGCCTCTCCTGTGGAGTTCATCCAGACCCTTCAGTGTAGTCACCAGCTTCACAGCCTTCCCTGCAGACCTTGCACACGTACATTCCCATGGTTGCCCATCCAGCTTCTCCTGAGAGTTTGTTGAGGAACTTCATTGGAATCGTCAGCTTGTGGCCTGCCCTACAGACTTTGGACTCTATATTTCCAGTTTTGTGCAATGCTTTTATAAATTTTATATGTATGGATATCTCCTGCTGAATCTGTTTCTCTTGAGAACCCTAGCTTATCCAGGTGGAGATGCACCTCCATGGAAACCATCTAATCAAAAGTTACCACCCACAATTGGGTGGGTCACATCTCCATGGAAATAATCAAATGTTCCCACCCAGCAATATTAAAAGACAATTAATGAACTTGGCTTTTCTGGGGTACACAACAGATTCAAACCAGCATAGCATATCTTCCCCAAGAAAAGGAGGAGGGGCAAGGCCCAGCACTAATTACAGCTCTCATTCAGACCCCAGGGGCAAGAAAGCAGAAACAGTTTAACCCCTCCTTCTACCTCAGCCTCTGTCTCACCGTTCTCCTGGAAGGAACAGGTTCTGCTGAGAATTAAAGGCAGTGCACCACTTTATGTCAGTGTGGGATGATAAGTGCCACCTGCTATAGGATAGGCAGAGTCTAGAGCCTTCATGAGAAAAACCCAACATGCTGGGTCTCATCCTCAGGGAAACTCCTCCTGAGATCTGGACCTGCCTTCTCTGGGAAAATCTGTTGGGGTCAATCATCCCTGGGGAGACCCTCCTCAAAAAAATTTCCATATGGGCAAGGCAAGAACCAGGAAAACAAGAGCTGAAAAATTCTGATCAGTTAAACAGAATGTGTGCTAGAAGTATAGAATAAGTTGAACCAAATGCCAAGTAACAGATAGAGAACAAATCCAACCAAAAAGAAAACCCTAGGTAAAAGTACAAAAATGACATCCAGAATAAACTAATCAAGGAAATTGGATACCCAGGCACCATAAAAAAATCATGAGTCATACTAGGAAACATGAAGATATGGCCCAGTCAAAGGAAAAATTAACACTTAAAATGAGATACAGGAATTGAAACAACTAATTAAAGATGTTCAAACAAACCTTCTAAATCAAATCAACAAGTTGAGGGAAAATATGGCAAAATAGATAAAGGACATAAAGAAGACATTGCATAACCATAAACAAGAACTCAAAAGCTTGAAAAAACAAATGGCAGAACTTATGGGAATGAAAGTCACAATAGAAGAGATGAAAAACACAATGGAGACATACAACAGCAGATTTGGAATGGCAGAAGAAAGAATTAGTGAACTAGAGGATAGAACATCTGAAATTCTACACAAAATAGCTAAACAAAATGAAAAAATAACTTAGTTTGCCAAAGCTCCTTTGACTAATTCCACACAGTGGATTTGCTTAAACTACAAGCATTTATTGTCTCACGATTGTGGGGGCTAGAAGTCCGAAATCAAGACGTCAGAAAGCCATGCTTTCTCGTGTAGTCAGTAGCCTTCTGTTGGTGGCAGTCCTCCATGATATTGCAGTCTCAGTTTGCATCAATTCTAGTTTCCATTGACTTCTGGATTCTGGCTCCTTCTGACTGACCGTGTCTGAAAATCCAATCATGTGGATTAAGACCCACCCTGATTCAATTTGGCCACACCTTCACTGATAATAACATCTTCAAAATGCCATATTACAAATGGGTCCACACCCACAGAAATAACCTCGGTTATTTTACATAAGTGCTCTGTGTCTCAATCCATCTTATTAAAAGTCAGATGATGTCTACCAAGTTGAAATCACTTAAAATCTGTATTGGTATTTGAGAACCAACTTAAGAGGTAAATCAGTTGAGTAAATTCTCAAATATCAAGATAATAGATTTTACTAAAATTCATCACTTTGTCGTTAATCCAAGTTGGTTGAATCTAAAGGTGTTTTATTAGCTCATAGCTCTCACTAGCCCTACCAGTTATTTAAAATAATGTACTATGTCTCGTTTTAACATAAATCTATTTATGCTTAAGACCCTTCCTAAATTACACCATCCTTCAAAACAACCTCCCATAATCTATCCAATGACCATTACAACCTATGTACCTTAGGCCTGCATTTGCAACAATCAGAAAGAATCAGCAACTTCACACTGGCTATATGGATCAACCCAAACGGGAGGCAGGGTGGGCTGTTAGAACAGAGAGAACCTGAGGTCACCCCCACTCGAACTTTGTATATCTTTCCATGATGAAGCCTTTGAAAATTCTAAGTGGAATTTTCTCTAATGATTTTCTGGTATTCCACAGCATGTAGCACCAGACAAACCACATTAAATGCTTATATATGGGTGAATGAACCCCCAGATCCAGGGTATTAATGGTCTCTTAAAATCTCAAAGTTCAAGAAAAGCCCAAAAATCTTACCTAGCAATCATCAAAATTATGTGGTCCATGTTCAAAAAATAATATTACCATGAAAGTCTCAGCTAAGATGGTCCCACCTCTTGGTAGATTAGAATCATTGAAGTAGCTTTATCAGCCACTCCCTGCCTTCTCCTGACCTTATGAAATCTGCTACCTAAAGGAGGTAGTCTTATAAGAGCGGGTCATAACTTCGAATAACTGCTATAGATAGTCATCTATTACATTCATTTATTGTTCTGGAAGTAGGTCAGAACATGGAAGTTTTTTTGAAAAGATAAAGACCCAAAAAGTGTGTACAGTACAGTTCCATTTTTCTTGTAATAGAAGTCTAGAAGCATGTTCACCAACAGTCTTTAAATGTCTATCCTGTTTGAACAGCATTCAATGAATATTTGTTCAGCACCTATTTTGTGCCAAAATAAAAAACTGGGAGACTAAATTAAAGATTGTTTTAAAAACTATTTTGCATCTCATAGAATAAATGCATTAGGATATGTATAGCACTTAGAAACAGCACCTGGCACAAAGTAAGCACTATATTGATGATAATTGTCACTATCATTTGTTTTATTAATCTTTATTTTCTATTTTTTACAGTGAATTATTATTTTTGTAATAATAAAAAGTTTCTTTGATATTTTTAATTACAGAGTCCATAGTGACTCTACAAAATAAAGAATTCCTATTCAAATTATAAAATATTTATTTAAAATGCACAACAAGAAAAACAAAAAAGAAAAAAAATACAAAACAGTAATGCATGAAGCAATATAACTAAATATGCAAGTGATCCTAGCAATGGGATGGCCCCAAAATGCAACCCTAAAGGGACACAGCAGAGCTGTAGGGCACAAAGCCGAACCAGGGAGAGATGGGTGCAGGTTTCACAGCTCTCAGGTCTGTTCTGAACAGTCAGATTTCCAGAGTCCTTATAGTGCCTACCCGTTCACTTGCCTGCATCATCCATGGCCTGCTTTCTTTTAGCTCTGACTCATTTCATTTCAGTCCTGGAGCCTGGGCTCGTTTTTTCAGCTATATAAAAGAATGTGATGGCACAAATCCCAATTAGGAACTTGTAAAACGACAGGGTTTCCTGTGTGCACAGAGTAGCAGGGTTTAGGACCGTAGCCTGTATCATCTCCCCCTTGTCAGCCTCAGTTCCCCTATAGTACTATGTCCATCGCGCTCATGCATCGCCTGCTCTGAATGTGAGGAGGGTTTAATAGGCCGTGGTGCAAAGCTTATATTCTCAACAGATTCCTCTCCAATACATGTAAAGAACTCCAACTCTTAAAAATGTCACTTTTTACATGCAAAGGTGTGAAAAGCCACTTGGATCTTCTGTGCTAGTTAAAATTACACAGTCTTGGCTTTATCACTACATTTCAAGACTGCTCAGAAAGTCACTAAATCACATTTTCTGCTTCCCAGAGGAAAAGGATATGCCATCAGGGTCTGATGCCTCAACACCCTGGGGGCCTAATGTCTTATTCAGTCTTTTTTAGTGACTAATCCAGACCACATTTGCATTAATAGTCTTAACCCCAGTCACAGGTTTAATTTGTTTAAAACTATATTTAGGCCTTTGGGAGCCTCTAAAATGAATTTCATTAAACAGAAAGATTACGTAATGTACTCTTTCATGATTAATTAACTCTGTATAAAGATGGTAATTATAATTAAACTCATAATTTAAATTGTGTGTCATCATAATAATTGATCAAGTCATTTTAACCCACAAGCATTCAAAAACTGCAACGTATGTGAAACATACAATTCTAAATCATCAAAAAATGCAGTTTTCACATTTATTTCACAAACTCTAGAGCCTTTCTCCAGACCTTTCAGCTAATGGCTTCTTCCCTGACTGTAACGATTTCTTTTCCTCCGAAAAAGTTTTTATTACTCAAAAGATGACAGTGCATTTATCTGTAACATACTGGTTCCAGATCAGAATGGCTGATGCTTTTGCTCTGAAAATGCAGGATAGGCTACTTCCCTCAGGTTTTTCAACTTTGTATGTGTGTGTGTCCTTTGGCTGCCATATTAAATAAATGGACAGTTATAATCAGAAACCTCATGAAACATACCCTCAGCGTATAGTCTGGGTAATTTGGTGAAGGCATTGACACTCAACAGTAGAGAATATTCCCATTTCAAAAATAAGCAGGAAGACTCTTTAGGTTCTGTGTAGGCATGGCAGCTCAGGAAACCGACACGAGCGCCCAACAAGGATGATAATTAACTTCCATGAACTGCCTCGTTCCAGGTTTTTGAAAGATTTATCCTAAGATATCACCGATTTTTACAGTCCTTCCCTGTACCTGAAGGAACAAACAAGAAGAGCTGTGAGGAAATGCTGCAAGCAAAACAAACAGCAGCAGCAGCCACATGGCTATTTTTAGCCAAGGTTGCTGGCTCAGCTCACGCACCAATGTAGTAAAGCATCAGCATTCCTCAGTGCATGGGAGAAGGACCATTTCAGGAATAACTCAGAATCCCTCAGGAAAATCCTCTTTCTAAAATTGCTGTTCTTGGGTAAAAATCTAAAGGAACAATGGAAGAAACTGTGAATTTGTGGTACTGAAAACACTTTCCATTCAAAACCATCTTCGTGGGAACGAGGAATTGGTGTTAATACCCATAATGATGTTTTTGCATATTTTTCTTTCTTACTTCTGTTCCTACTTTTTTAAAAAATCTATCCTTTATAAGTCATATTGATCACTCTTTTGAAAAGAGGTGAGGTACAAATAAATATTTAAAAATTAGCATACATTACCTTTTAATTATTTTGGACCAATCAATACCTCTCAGTTTCTATACCTGTAAAATGAGTGGAGTAAAGTAAACAATTTCCTACCTTTCCAACCCAGTACTGGATCCCTTTCTTATTAGTCCCAGCCTCCCCAACCTTACTTCTGCTACCTACACAAACACTTTACAGTCCAGCCATAAATCACCTATACCTTGGCATATCCTATTTCCTATGCCTGGGATATAAGCCTTCTCCATTTTTTTTCCAATTCTGTAATATTACTTATCTTTCAAAATGTAGCTCAAGCATTATCTTCTACAAGAAGCCTTTCGTGCTGACCTATACCAAATATGTATCATGCTGAACTGTGATGCATAATTGCAGCATACCATCCATACTTTCAAATAGGAACCCATCTTCATCTCTGTAGCCCCAGCACCTACCATAAGACCTGACAGAGTAAGACCAAAAGAACTGTTTATTAAGTGAATAACTGAATGTCTATCCAGCTGTGACATCCAGTGTGCTTGAGAAAGACCAGTTAGATACCCAGCTCAATGCTCACAATTGAGGCAAAAGGAAGCTGCCGTGAAGGTAGAAATGCTTAGGAAAGTACAGAGAGAAAGATTCATCTGACTCTATCACACAGACCTAGGAGGAACACCAGGTAATAAAAGAAAAAAGGTAAAAGGAAATTTCACTTATTAATTTTGCCTAAGGGCAAAGCTTGGGACTTTGTATAGCAAATTAAATGTGATCAAGCTTTAACTTTGGGGAATAAACAAGCAGAATAACCTCACATCAATCAAGATTTCAAACATGTCTCATACACACTCTAGAAAAGCAGCAAATGGGACTCAAATCTTCCAAACTTAGAATATACCTACATTTATGCTTCCATTTGGACATATGGTTCCTGGAGTCCTAAATGGGAAATTATTGCCCCACTTTGGGGATGTTTTAGAAATTTGTGGGTCTGTGTGTGTTCTCCTATAGCTGTGCCTGAGAGGGTACACACTGAGATGTTTATTATTTTATTACAACTTACTTTCCTTTTATATTTACCTTAAATCATATTTTATTTCTATTTAAAAATTGAGTATACATAAGTTTTATTATCTATAATTTGTTTCACGAAAGTAAAGGGAGTATTTCACTATGTTTGCAATAGGAAAGCTCAGTCTGACTTCCAAAGGTCCCAGATAACAGGCCAAGAAAATGGGGAGTGGATCATGAGTCCATCCGCTTGGATTTCTTCCGGTCTTCTGCATGGCATACCCTTCAGTCACTAGCAGTCACTGCCCTTGGAGCGTCCACCTAGAATTCTCAGATGAGAGAACTGTGCTTCAGGAGTTGAGGAAGACACCAGAGCTTATCATGTTGTCACATCTGTTAGCACTGGAGGCACAGAATGGTTTGCTCCATTATGAAATCAAGAAACTTAAGGGGAGACACACTTGAATTTATCCTTGGAACGAGAGGATTCTTTTTCCTCTTTTTCTTTCCCATTGATTCCTTTCTTTTTTAATAGATGCAAAGAATCAGATTAATCATAATTTTTGTTCATAACACACCATCATTACTAATCCATGCTGAAAGGACCCAAAATTCCTTGCATAATATGAGTTACATCAAAGTAGAACCTCATTTTATATTATAAATCCAGTACACAAGGCCAAAATCACCTAAGTCTAATTATCCTGAAAGTTTTTGCATAAATCATAAAGTACAATGGACTTGAATTTGATCATACAACCATGAATAGTAATTATTACACATATCAAAGTATGATAATCAATCAACTAAACTAATGGAAGGGATAAAAAATTAATTCAATTAGATTTCTAGTCGCTCAAACCTTTCTGCTGTCATAACTGTCAAATGTCTAGCAGCCAATAGGATATGGGTGGAGAATTTCTCACTATTCCTGTTTTCTTGAAAAAATTTACTCCATTCTGTTTTTTACCTTTAGTAATTTCCAAGTTTAATGAAAACATATTTAAAATTTTAGTAGAGTTCTATATTTACATAAAAGTTGAAAAGATTATTCAGAGAACTCCCAAATACCCCATAGTCAGTTTTTCCCTATTGTTAATATCTTACATTAGTAGGGTAACTTTGTCACAATTCATTAACCAATACTATTATAATACTATTAACTAAGCTCCATAATTTATGCCTATTTCCTTAATTTTTAATTACTGTCTTTGTTTTAGTTTTTGAGGTTACTCAAGCAAATACAATAACATAGTTCAGCTTAACAATGGGAATTTATTCACTCACAGTTTTTTTTTATTAATTAAAAAAAATTAACTAACACAACATTTAGAAATCATTCCATTCTACATATGCAATCAGTAATTCTTAATATCATCACATAGATGTATGATCATCATTTCTTAGTACATTTGCATCGATTTAGGAAAAGAACTAGCAAAACAACAGAAAAAGATATAGAATGATAATATAGAGAAAAAAATAAAAATAATAATAAAAATAAAAAATAAAAAATATATATAAAAAAGGAAAAAGAAAAAAACAAAAAACACAAACAAACAAACAAACCAACAAACAAACAAAAACTATAGCTCAGATGCAGCTTCATTCAGTGTTTTAACATAATTACATTACAATTAGGTAGTATTCTGCTGTCCATTTTTGAGTTTTTGTATCTAGTCCTGTTGCACAGTCTGTATCCCTTCAGCTCCAATTACCCATTATCTTACCCTGTTTCTAACTCCTGCTGGTTTCTGTTACCAATGGCATATTCCAAGTTTATTCTCGAATGTCGGTTCACATCAGTGGGACCATACAGTATTTGTCTTTTAGTTTTTGACTAGACTCACTCAGTATAATGTTCTCTAGATCCATCCATGTTATTACATGCTTCATAAGTTTATCCTGTCTTAAAGCTGCATAATATTCCATCGTATGTTTATACCACAGCTTGTTTAGCCACTCATCTGTTGATGGACATTTTGGCTGTTTCCATCTCTTTGCAATTGTAAATAATGCTGCTATAAACATTGGTGTGCAAATGTCCGTTTGTGTCTTTGCCCTTAAGTCCTTTGTCACTCACAGTTTTGAGGCCAGGAAAATGTGCAAATCAAGACATCATTGAGGTGATGCTTTCTCCCCAAAGACTCTGGAATTCTGGGGCTGGCTGCCAGCAATCCTTGGCTCCTCTGTCACATGACAATCTTAGGCAAAGCTCATGCTGGTGTCTCCTGGTTTCCTCCTTTGCTTCCAGGTTCTCTTTTATCTTTTTGCTTCCTGTGGATTTTTCTCTCTTTGTCTCAATGTCATTCTCTTATCCATAGTAGGATTAAAACCATTCTGATTGAGGTGGGCTACCCCTTAACTGAAGGAACCTTATCAAAAGGTCCTGCTTATAATGCATCATATCCACAGGAATTGGATTAACTTTAAGAAAATTTTTCCTGGGGCACATACAGTTCCAAGTCACCACACTACTTTTTCAGTTCCAGGACATTTAGTTATCGTATCACCTTAGGGTCCTCTGGGTTGTAACATTTTGTCACATGCCCTTGTTTTTGATGACCTTGATAGTTCCGAGGAGCACTGAACAGGTATTTAATAAAATATCCCCCCATTGGGATTTTCTGATGTTTTTCTCATAATTCAACTGGGTTTTGGGATTTTTGGAAAGAAAACTGTGGCACTAAAGTGACATTCTTAACACTTCAGATCAAGGGCACATATGATCCCCAGGACTTGTGGATTTTAACCTTGATCACCTGGCTGAAGTTTGCTTGTCACGTTTATCTGGTGTGAAGTTATACCCTACCCCTCTATCCGTACGGTAAGCACTCTTTATAAGGAAGTCATTGTGTGCGGCCCACCCTTAGAGAGAGGGAAGTTATGACACACCTCATTGAGGTTGAAGTATCTAAAAAATTTATTTGGAATTAATCTGCATGAGAGATATGTGTATTTTCTCTTGTTTATTTATTCAATCATTCATTTTTATCAATATGGACTCCTGAATTTTCTTAATACTTTGAGTTATAATACCATACTGCTTTATTTATTTTGTAGCACAAATTATTCCAGTCTTAGCCATTTGGACAATTTCATTTGATCCCTGTGTTCCTTTAATATACTTGTCAATGAAGTTTCATTTTGATTTGCTTTAGCACTTCCTTATCTTCTGGCACTACAGGTTTCTGCAGTCTCATTTTCAGCATTCCTTGTCCCAGTTCTATAATCTTCCATTTCTCCATGAAGCCCTGTGCTGGTTTGAAAGGATGTATGGACCCGAGAAAAGCCATATTTTAATCTAAATCCCATTTCATAAAGGCAGAATAATCCCTATTCAATACTGTATGTTTGAAACTATAATCAGATCATCTCCCTGGATAGTGTGATTTAATCCAGAGTGGTTGTTTAACTGGATTAGGTGACGACATGTCTCCACTCATTTGAGTGAGTCTTAATAAGTTTCTGGAATCCTATAAAAGGGGAAATATTTTGAAGAACAAAAGAGATTTGGAGAGAGCAGAGAATGCTGCAGCACCACGAAGCAGAGAGTCCATGAGCCAATGACCTTTGAAGATGAAGAAGGAAAATTCCTCCCTGGAAGCTTCATGAAACAGGAAGCCAGGAGAGAAAGCTAGCAGATGATGCCATGCCCGCCATGTGCCCTTCCAGCTGAAAGAGAAACCATGACTGTGTTCGCCATGTGCCTTCTCACTTGAGACAGAAACCCTGAACTTCATCGGCCTTCTTGAGCCAAGGTATCTTTCCCTGGATGCCTTTGATTGGACATTTCTACAGGGTTGTTTTAATCGGGATATTTTCTCGGCCTTAGAACTGTAAACTAGCAATTTATTAAATTCCTCTTTTAAAGGCCATTCAGTTTCTAGTACATTGCATTCCAGCAGCTAGTAAACTAGAACAAGCCCTTTTTTACTTTTATTTTAAAATGGTGTTAAAGACCAAGATCTTGGTGTCAGGTGTGCTGATTGCTACTGGGGGGTCATAGCTTCTGAGTCTGCACAGATGACAGAGCAAAGGAATATTTGGGGGTATACAAAACTGCATATATACATATATTCATAAATATATATGTATCCATCTATATCTATATAAAGCTAAATATGAGTTTATTCTGGTATCTCCAACTTTAATGCAGTACAGCATTTATCATTCTAGCCCCCTTCCCTTATTTACCTATAACACCTCATTTCAACAGCAATAAACCCGGTATTTTAGATTCTCAGGATGCTCAAATAAAATACCATAATATGGGTCTGGTTAAACAGTGGGAATTTATTCACTCATGGCTTGAGGATAGGAAAAAGTGTGAAGCAAGGTCTAGGAGATACTCTTTCCAAAGACCGGTATTCTGCCTGTGATCCTTGGGTCCTCTTTCATAGGACAAGTCACCTGATAGGATCTTCTGGTCCATTTCTTCTCTTCCAGGTTCTGTTTCAGATTGTTTCCTGCAGCTTTATCTCTCATGCCTCAAATCATTCTGTTTATAAAGGACACGAATAAGGACATCTTAATTGAGGTGGGTCAAAACTTAAGTAATCTCATCAAAAGGTCCTGCTTACAAGTGCATACAACTTCAAACCAGCACACTCTATCCCCTGAACCCCCAAAAGACATGTTCTTTATTTATACAAAACACAGTATTTCCATCAAAATACCCCCAAAGCCTGAAGTCATTTCAGTAACAATGGTAAGTATAAAAGTCTCATAAAATCCATTCGGGTATGGTCTGTCCTGGGGCACAATTTGCCTGTGCCTGTGAACCTGTGAAACCTAGAGAACAAGTTATCTGCTCCAGCTATATAAAGAAGAGTCAGACATAGGATGAACATTCGCATTCCCAGAGGGATAAATTGTAAGGAAATCAGGGGTCACAGGTCCCAAACAGTTCAAAACCCAGCAGAGTATACGCCACTAGATTTCAAGGTCTGAGATTCATCTATGGAAAGGTATTTGCTCATTTGGGCCAGATGACGTGGCAGTTCCACCCCTTCCAAGGGCTAGCCCCATGGTCACACTCTCTCCAACAATGGGGTGAAAGCTCCACCCTGTCCCCTCATCTGGACGGCAGTCAGGCTCCCCCAAATCTCCAGGACATAGGGTCCACTCACTCAGAACAGTGGGGTGACAGCACCCTTCCTGAACAGTGAGGCAGAAGGTCTGCCCTCTCGAAGCATTGAGGCAGACTCACTCTTCCCATCACTTTCATGGATACACTCTCTTGGCCTAAGAGGATGTCTTCAGACCAAACCTCAGCTTCACTTGTTCTGCTCTTGAGGTCATTTTTTTCCTATAATCCGCCCCTTTTCTGTACCTTTTCATCCAGGCTGGCAATGGTTTCATGCATGCAGATCTCACACACACAAAAAAAAAAAAACATTAGTTTTGCATGTAGTAAACAGGGGTCAAAACCATCAGACAGGAGTACATTCCACAGATCCTTCCTGGAGAACTGCATTTCCAATCCTGACTTTCCCTAAAATGGCTGACTAATTCCATGTTTGATAGACCCTCGCAGAGAGCACTGTTCTCTGGGGACTCACTTTACAGAAGCTCAGAATTTTCCAAACAATTAATTTCTGGTTCCTCTGAGCTCTGGAGTTCAGTTATCAGCTCATCCCTTTCCTCTCTATAACATTTTACTATAAGCTATGATGAAAAACCAGGCTGTGCTTTCCACACTTAGCCTGGAAAGTTCTTCAGCTAAATATCCAAGTTCATCACTTTCAAGCTTTCGATTTTACATCAGAACTCAATTTCCCCAAGTTCTCTGCCACTTTAAAACAAGGATTATTTTTCCTCCAGTTTCCAATAACACATTCATCAGTTTTTCCTAATGCTTTATCAGAAGTACCTTTAGAATTTATATTTCTACCAAGAGTCTCTTCAAAGCAATCTAGTCTTTTCTATCAAGTGTGTCATAATTCTTCCAGCCTCTAACCATTACCAAGTTCCAAAACCATGTCGACATTTTTTGGTATTTGCAATAGCAGCTTCCCACTCTCCTAGTCCCAAAATCTGTTCTAGTTTGCTATCTAATTCAATGAAAATAGATCAGGGTAAATAATGGGAATGTATTCACTCATGGCTTGAGGTAGGGAAAAAGTCTGAATCAAGGCATCATCAAGGCAATTCTTCCTTCCTGGTGACTGGTAGTCTGGGGCTGGCTACTGGTGATCCTTGGCTCTTCTTTCACATGGCAAGGCATATAGCGGCATTTCCTCATCTTCCTTCTCTTCTATCTCCTGTTAACCTCTATGCTAGACTCTAACTCTATGAGTTTGCCAATTGTAATTAGTTCACAGCAGTTAAATCATATAATAATTGTCTTTTTATGTCCTACATATTTCACTCAACATAATGTCCTCAAGGTTCATCCTTGTTGTTGCATGCATCAGGACTTCGTTCTTCCTTATAGCTAAAAATATTCCATTATATGTATATACCACATTGTGTCTATGCATTCATCAGGTGATGGACACTTCAGTTACTTCCATCTTTTGGCAATTGTGAATAATGCTGCTATAATCACCAGTGTGCAAATACCTGCTTGAGTTCTGCTTTCAGTTTTTCTGGGTATATACCTAGTAGTGGGATTGTGAGATCATATGGGAATTCTATACCTGGCTTCTTGAGGAACTGCCAAATTATCTCCCATGGTGGCTGCACATTACATTTCAACCAGAAATGGATGAGTGTTCCTATTTCTCCATATCCTCTCTGAAGCTTATAGTTTTCTGACTTTAATAGTGGCAATTCTAGTAGGTATGAAATGATATCTCATTGTGGTTTTGATTTGCATTTCCATAATAACCAGTGAAGTTCACCATCTTTTCAGGAACTTTTTTTTTTCCTGGGCTGTTTATCTTTTTATTGTGGAGTTATAGAATTTCTTACATTTTTGGATATTAAAGCCTTATCAGATATGTGGTTTTCAGATATTCTCTCCCATTGAGTAGTTTGTCTTTTCATTTTCTTGACAAAGTGAAAGTTTTTTATTTTGATGAGGTCCCATTTATCTATTTTTTTTTCTTTCACTACTTGTGCTTCAGGTGAAAAGTTGAAGAAACCATTTCCTACCACAAGATCTTGAAGGAGCTTCCCTACACTTTCTTCTAAAACTTTTATTGGCACGGTTCTTACATTTGGATCTTTGATCCACTTTGAGTTAATTTTCGTATACCATATGAGTTAGAGGTCCTCCTTCATTGTTTTTATATTGATATCCAGTTCTCCCAGAACCATTTGTTGAAGATAATTTTTCTTTCCAAATTCAAATTGACTGGATAGCCTTATCAAATATCAATTGACCATAAATGTGAGAATCTATTTCTGAACTCTCAAGTAGATTTCACTGGTCAAATATATCTGTACTTATGCAAGTACCATGCTATTTTAATCACTGAAGCTTTGTACTATGCTTAAAAATCAGAAAATGTGAGTACCCCAACTTTGTTCTTTTTCAAGATGCCTTTGACTCTTGAAAGGGTTGCTTGCAATTTCCAAATAAATTTGATAATTGGGTTTTCCATTTCTGTAAAGGAGGCTGTTGGAATTTTTAATGGGATAGCATTGAATGTATAAATCAATTTCAGCTACCCAAATTATATAAATATAATTTATATTATGATATAAATATTATAATATTTATAATAATATTTACATTGACATCTTAATAATATTTAGACTTCCTATCCATGAACACAGAATGACCATGTACTTAGGTCTTCCTTTGTCATTTGTCTTTCTTTTAGCAATGTTTATTCATTTTTGATGTATAAGCCCTTTACATCCTTAGCTAAATTTATTTATTTTCCTGATTTTCATTTCAGATTTTTCATTATTAGTGTATAGAAACACTATTGATTTTTGCATGTTGATTTTGTATCCCACCACTTTTCTGAACTCATTTATCATCCCTAGTACTTTGTTATGAATCTTCCAGACATTCTATATATACAATAATGTCAACAGCAAATAGTGAAAGTTTTGCCTCTTGATCTGTTGAGGTCTTCAGTTTCTTCTACAGTCAGTGTAGGCTGTTTGTTTGTTTCTAGAAACTCGTCCATTTTCTCTAGGTTGTCTAATTTGTTAGCATACTGTTTGTTCTAGTTTGCCAGCTGCTGGAATGCAATATACCGGAAACAGAATGGCTTTTAAAATGGGGAATTTAATGAGTTGCTAGTTCACAGTTCTAAGGCCGAGAAAATTCCCAATTACAACAAGTCTATAGAAATGTCCAGTCACAGAAATCCAGGAAAAGATACCTTGGTTCAAGAAGGCCAATGAAGTTCAAGGTTTCTCTCTCTCAAGTGAGAAGGCATGTGGCGAACACAGTCAGGGCTTCTCTCTCAGCTGGAAGGGCACATGGAGAACACGGCATCATCTGCTAGTTTTCTCTCCTGACTTCTGATTTCATGAAGCTCCCCGGGAGGCGTTTTCCTTCTTCATCTCCAATGGTTGCTGGCTCGTGGACTCTTTCCATCTCATGACTATGTCATTCTGCTCTCTCTGAATCTCTCCTTCCAAAATGTTTTCTCTTTTATAGGACTCCATTAAACCAATCAAGACCCACCCTAATCCAGTTTAACAACCACTCTTGACTAAATTGCATCATCCAGGGAGAAGATCTGATCCAATCACAGTTTCAAACATACAATATTGAACAGGAATTATTCTACCTTTATGAAATGGGATTTTGATTAAAACATGGCTTTTCTAGGGGGCATACTTCCTTTCAAACCAGCACACTGATGTTCATAATATCCCCATAATCCTTTTTATTTCTTTGGGGTCAGTAGGCCCCAAATAAAATCTCGTTTCTGATTTTATTTGCAGCTTCTCTCTTTTTTTCTTTGCAGTCTAACTAAGGGTTTGTTCATTTTATTGATCTTCTAAGAGAACCAACTTTTAGTTTTGTTAATTCACTCTAATTTTTTCTTCATTTCACTTATTTCTGTCCTAATCTTTTGAATGTATTTCCTTCTGCTTGCTTTCAGATCAGTTTGCTGTTCTTTTTCTAGTCCCTCCAGGTGTGCAGTTGGAGCTTTGGTTTTAGCTCTTACTTCTTTTTTAATGTCAGTCTTTGACACTATAATCTTCCCTCTCAGCAGTGCCATCACTGCATCCCATAAGTTTTGGTATGTTTTGTCCTCATTTTCATTTGTCTTGAGGTATTTACTAATGCCTCTTGTAATTTCTTCTTTGACCCACTGATTGTGTTGTTTAACTCCCATATGTTTGTGAATTTTCCAGAGCTCTGCCTATTTTTGCTTTCCAGCTTCATTTCATAATATTTTAAAACTTATTGAGACTTGCTCATGTAATCATTCCTAGAGAATGATCCATGAATACTTGAGGAGAATGTATATTCTGCTGTTTTGAGAAGCAATATTCTGTAAATGTCTTAAAGTTCCAGTACATTTATCATATTATTCATGGCTTCTGTTTCCTTATTGATCCTCTGTTTAGATATTCTATCTATTGAAGATAGTGGTGTATTAAATTATCCAACAATTATTGGAGAGGCCTCTATTTATTCCTTCCATTTTGCCAGTGTTTGCTTCATGTCTTTTTGGCAGACCATGGTTAGGTGCACAAATATTTATGATTGTTACTTCTTCTTGGTGGATTGCCCCTTTTATCAATTCATAGTATCATTCTTTGTCTCTTACAACAGTTTTGCATTTAAAGCCTATTTTGTCTGATATTTGTATAGCTACCCAGTTCTATTTTGTTTCCTGTTTGCATGGAATATCTTTCTCCAGTCTATCATTTTCAAGCAATTTGTGTCTTTGGTTCTAAAGTGAATTACTTGTAGGCTATAGATGGATCATACTCTTTTATACATCCTGCCAATCGGTGTCTTTTAATTGGGTAGTTTGATCCATTAATAATTAATGGAATTACTGCAAAGGCAGTATTTCAGCCATTTTATCCTTTCTTTAAAAGTCATATCTTATATTTAATTCTGTTTCCCTTTTCTGTTAAAGGTACCTAAAAAGTATATAGATTTTATACTCCAAAACTTTCTCCTGTCTTTTCCTTTCAGACTGCAGAAGTCCTGTTGGTATTTCTTATAGGGTAGGGCTTTTGATGATGAACTCTTTCTGTTTATCTGTGAATATTTTAAACTCTTTCTCATTTTTATTCTCTCTCTCTTTTTTTAGCCCTACATAATGCAAGACCTCAAAAAATTGGGCACAAACTCAGAATTGTTGCTCTCCATGGAAATCTTTAGTAAAAGGTGAAGATTTATATGATCTGAAGAGAAATCAGAGAATCTCTTTCTCATTTTTGAAGGATAATTATGCCAGATACAGAGTTTTTGACTAGAAGTTTTTCACTTTTAGTACCTTAAATGTCTCATATGACTGCCTTCTTGCCATGGTTTCTGATGAGAAATGGGGATGTAGCCTTATTGTGTTCCCCTTATATGTGATTAATCACTTTTGTCATGCTGCTTTCAGAATTCTCTAATCTTTGGCTGTTGACATTCTCTATAGCATGTGTTTTGAAGTGGATCCATTAGGATTTATTCTGTTTGAAGTACACTGCACTTCTTAAACACATATATTTATGTCAATCATAAGAGTTTGGAAAATTTTGGCCATTATTTTCTCAAATATTCTTTATGCCCCTTTTCCCTTCTTCTGGAACTTCATGACTTACATGTTTGTGCACTTCATGCTGTCATTCAAAGACTCTGATCAATTTTTCCCGTTCTTTTCTCTAACTGTTCTTCTGTCTATACAATTTCAGATCTTCTGACTTCTAGTTCACTGCTTCTTTCTTTGGCCTGTTCTAGTCTGCTGATGCATGTCTCTAGTGTAGTGTGTTTGTAATCTCTTCTATTGTGCCATTCATTCCCTTCATTTCTGTTTTTCCTTTTGATACTTTCAAATTCTTCTTTATGCTCATGCAGTTTCTTCTTAATATCTTTTATATCTTTAGCCATATTTCTCTTCATCTCCCTGAATTGATTTAGGAGATTTGTTGAACATCTTTGATTAGTTCTTTCAAATTTTGTGTCTCCTCTGAAGTGTTGATGTATTCTTTTGACTGAGCCATATTTTCCTGTTTCTTACTATACCTTGTAATTTTTTGGTGATATCTAGGCATCTAATTATCTTCATTAGTTTGCCTAGGGTTGTATTGTTGATTGGCTTTGTGTCAAGGCTCTTCTTTGACACTTGGTTCAGTTTATTCTAGACTTTTAGAATAGCACCTGTTACCTGATCACATTTTTTCAGCTCTTTTTCATCTAATTCTTGCCCTGTATATATGGCACAATTTTTGAGATTACACTGTTTGTGTAGTTGTTTCACACCTAAGAGAAAGCTTCCTTTCCTTTGTTCAGTCTCCAAGAATGTTGATTTGCTCTGTTTTTCATTTGACTCTGTAGCTTTTAAAACTCTTTTCATTATCTCTAGATGCTTTTCTTGGAAGAGGGTCATCAGAGAGGACTTTCCCAAGTCAGTATTTCCATGCCAAAATATGGCCAGCGACCCATGAAAGGAGTATAACCTGGTTCCAAAGTGCCCTAGGTTGGAGACCAGGAAGGACAAATGTCTCTTGGACAGTTCTTGAATCTATGCTTTCCTGGCCTTCCCAGCAGATGCCAGTCTTCAGCCAACTTAAAGGTACTATGCTTTAAATCTCTGCTGATTCTACCTCTGTTGAGGGTAGGTTTGAAACAGAAGCTGCTGGCTGCTTTTGTCCAGGTTTCATTAAAGCCATAGCTCAGAGCCAGGACCCAGCAGTCAGAATTTGCTAATCAAAAACTGCTATTGGTGCTTACCTATGTCCCTCTCCCTGCCCCCCCCCCCCCCACACACACACGCACACTGTTCTTGGAAAGAGCTGTGCTTCAGCAAACTATTCCCCACCCTAAGGCAGCACTGAGTCTTTAAATTACCCTCACTTCACTCCTCTCAGTGGTAGGGTTGAAGCAGATACTTCCAGCTGCTTTTGTTCAGGGCTGATTTAGACAATAGATGTATTCAGAGCCAGGACCCAACCATATGAGTTTGGTAATTAAAAGCTGTGGTCAGTGCTCAGCCTTCCCTGCCTCCCCTGATCTTGGGGAAGAGGACTTTTATGTCACTTTTTGACAGCTGCAGCCAGCCAGAAAAGGGATCCTAAGGTGGCCTGGCATGACAGTGGGATGGGCACAAGCCGCTGCCAGCATGGAGAGCGCTAATCCCAGTTCCTTACCACCATTTATTGGTCTCTTCCCTGTATGCTGTACAATGTTTTCTGGCCCCTTGAGCTCCAGAAAAGTTGTTTCAGACAGTTGCTGGATGTTTACTAGCTTTAGCTGCCCTGGTGGACAGACTGAGCCCTGGAGCTCCCTAGGCTGCCATCTTGCCTGGAAATTCTCTCAAAATTTGCATTTTACTAGTGATAAATGATGTTTAGCATCTTTTAACATGACTCTTGTGAATCCATATATCTTCCTAGGTTATGTGTCTGTTGAGATCTCTTGCCTACTCTTTAGTTGTGGTTTTTGTTTTCTTATTGTTGAGTCTTAGTGTTTTTTTCTATATGTTCAGTGCAATTGTTTTATCAAATATGTGGTCTGCAATTATTTTCTCCCAATCGGTAACTTGACTTTTCATTCTTTAACAGCATCTTTCACAGACCAAAGTTCCTAATTTTGATACTATATAATGTATTACTTCTTTTCTTTCATGAACCAAGCTCTGGGTGTTATATATAACAACTCATCTCTGAACCCAAATCATATGGCTTTTCTCCTGTATTTTCTTCCAGAAGTTTTATAATTCTGCATTTTACATTTATGTCTTTGATCTATTTTGAGTAAATTTTTGTATAAATTGTAAAGTTTGGGGCTAAAGTCAGTTTTTTGCCAACAGATGTTCAATTTTTCTGTATTCCATGCTGCTTTAAGCCTGTGCCTGGGAGTTAGGTGGGGGGAGGTGGTGGAAACAAGGAAAGTCAGAGTCTCAATTAGATGAATAAGTGATGTGACCATACTCTGTGCTCTGTGAGAGCATTTCATCTTTCTCTTATCATGTCTTCTCCAGGGAAGCAGTGTAGAAGAGTAAACAAACTTCGGAAGGCTTACTATGGTGTTTCAGAATCCTCACATGCCTCTGAGAAAAATGCCTACCTGGACTACTTCACAGGGCTGTTTTAGAGAGCAAAAGAGATTATGAAAAATTAAGGCATTTGGAAAACTTCAAAGGGCAGTACAATGCAATTTAACAATCACCACTTCATAATGAACACTTTCCTTTTAAGGTCTCTCTCTACACCATGCCTAGGAGGTAGAAACAGACTTCTTGTTTATTGAGAACACTTCGTTGTAGAAACTTTCACTCTAGAGACCATTTTCATGCCGAGCTGCGGCCATGGTGTTCGGCTCGGCAATTTCTGTGGAGCAATATGATAAAATTAAGTGCTCCTCCATTCCCATCTCTTCTCACCTCCCTTGCCCCTCACTTCCATCACCTCTTTCCTTTAGGCAAAGGGCTCTGAGAAGCCACTGGAGAATGATCTGTTGGCATGGCTTAGTCAGCAAACGGCACAGTTGCTCAGGCTTGGCAGTGAACAAGCCCCTTTTATGAGCTTTCATTAATATACCCTATGCTGCCTGGAGGAGGTTGAATTCATCTTTTGCCTCCCCCTCCATGTTATACAGTGACTGTCAGCCACAAGCTCTGGTCACAGAGCTGCGTACCAAGCAGGCAGCAACCTTCCATAATCCAAATCATCTGGCAGAGCATGCTCCAGAGAGCTGGCCGCCTGTGTGAAAACTAGCCAATCCTTGTGCTTTTGTCTCCTTTTCTGAGTTTTTCTCAGCCCCAAATTCTCTTTCAGTAAAAAGGGAAAAGTTAAAATTCTGGCCTACCTTTGTCTTCAACAGATTGTTGAATCATTATAGCTTCAAATGAATGACCTAATGCCTTCCAAGTGTGAAAAATCTTTCTGTACCTTCTTAAATTGAAATGTAAATAAAAAGACTGCGAAATGAAGATCTCAAATGCAAGAGCTGAATCATGACTCAGTTCCCTCTTTCTTTCAGCAGAAGGCAAGTTTTCAAGTATGAAACATTCCTTAATAAGCAAAAGAAATTACTCTTTTCTGGGAAAAATGCAAGTGGGTAGCAATACAATAAATATTGATGTTTCTATTAGCCTGAAATCCCACTGGAAACATTTAGTAATTAATTGTAAATATATTTTGAACACAGGAGATTTGACAAGATACCAAGTGCATGTTATATTCTAATTCTGTTGATCTGAGGCTTTCTCTGGCTGGAAACAACTCATGTAATGAATACTGAACCCTCGCTACATGAAATGAGGATTAAATGAACCTCACATGTAAATGTAACTGAAAATGTGTCAAATGAGTTGTAAGTGAATAAAGCATGTCAGAATGATTATTTTCTAAAGGTGACAGACGCTTTAGCTATATTTCCAGGTATGTGGAGAAGCTATTAAAATTCTAGCAAGGTTTATCAGGTTCAGAGACTGACACTGGGAATTTATTACAGGTGCCAAATCTGGTCATATTCTGAAGCTTGTTAATGTTTCCCACTGCAGATGCCTATAAAATTCATTTCAAGATCTCTGGGAGAGAAGAAAATGTGTTTATGAATCACAGAGTTTCTAAAGGAATCAGGAGAGAGAGAGTGAGTAAGAGTTACGTGTGTGTGATTAATTTATTGTATTATCATATGTGGTAAACTGTAAGCTCCAAAATAACCCTCTCAATGCTACTTGCTTTCCGAAAGGCTAAGAACCCAATACACATTTGACAAATCTTCAAGAGACTACCGTACCATTAATCTCTGTTATCTTCATATATGCCATCTCCATGGTTTTATCCACTCCCAAAGTAACCAGACTTCCAAACAAGCACTTGTTTAGCTGTATTCAAAGTACCCCATCATAAACACAAAATGACCACTGTTCGCTGGTTATTTTATTTGGTTGGTTAGGTGGATCAAGGGGGGGTTGTTTGCTTTAGCAAACATTTAATAAAATCAGGGCATTTAGTGGTTCGGTGGTAGAATATTCGCCTTCCATGTGGGAGACCTGAGTTTGATTCCCAGATCATGCACCATCACCACCCCCCACCAAAAAAAAAAAAAAAGCAGGGCATTTATTTCATGACTTAATTTAAGGTCTCATTTTTTTCAATTGTGTTTAAAGGTAATAACTGGGTCCAAAGATAGCATAATTTAAGAAATGTTTCTCAGAGCAGCAAACTTGTCTCCCTAGATGTGGGTAATCAATTCTGCACTAACTTAGCAGAAATATGCTGAGAAGAATGCATTAACATTTCTTTCATTTTATTAAAGATTTTCTTCAAAATAGGGAGGTTGAATTCATGACCCAAAGAGCAGACCTAATAGTGTAAAACAAAGGACCAAAGAATGCAGTTTAAGACTAGGGTCCAGTGTGCTACTTCATACCAGTGGGAAGTGAAAATCCTTCTTTGGAGTGACAATTTTTCCTAAATATGTTGCAACAATAACTCATGGGTTGTTACAAACACTGATTTGACTGGCTTTGGCAATATATAGTAGACATAAGAAGAATGTGTCACTCTGTGGGTGGATCACAGAAAGTTGATAATGTCCATCTAAAATCTGAAAAAATGAAAAATAAATTAGTTCAGCTCTTTGCAGGATACTTAAGCTATCTTCCATTTTACTCTCATGGAGAGAAATTGTCATGGCATACTTGTCATATGTCAGGTATACATATAGCTACAGAGGACCAGAAAACTTCTTTGGAATAAATCAGAGGACCAGCTTTGGACCACACCATTGTCCTCCAGACCTGTTACACCTTTTGTTTGGAGGAACCATGAGCAAATGTGTGGACTCGCATTCTTCTCATGGATATGAGAGATTTTCTCATTGTGATGGGTGGCTAGGATAGTTAATTGCCCTAAAACAAGATAAGAGAGTACACCAGGAGCTCACCCTATTGATTCCATCCCACCATCGATACACACGAGTTCTCCTCACCAGACCTCCAAGGGTCACTTTCTTCTCAAGTTCCTTGACAACAAAAGTGCAGTACAGATAAGAAGCAATGGAAATCAGAAAACAAAGTGTATCTATCTCTCCACTGATGCAAAAATATATACTTAGTCTTGAAAGCAAATATGTCACTTAGAAAGCATAGAATGCACATCCCAAGAAGCTAGAATGCAGAAGGTTGAATGGTGTTTCTCCAACTCTTGGAGGTTTCCTTCCTAGTTTGAGGAGTCATTTGTAACCTGGAAGGTAGTGATAACTGGCAATGACTTGCTAAACAGCCATGTGTTTGTGCTTATACCTAAATAGGCAGAGGTCCCCACCCTACCACACCTTCTTTCTGTCCCAAGCCTTTGACCTGTGTCAGGAACACATCAACACGCGGGTCATTTACCCCAGGTGGCTTTTTATATCTGCTCACAATAGTATTGTTTCTGATGCCCTCTCTGTTTTGGCTTTCCTCACATACCTTTCAGATGCAACCTACAAAGTTTCTTCAAAGAAAGAAAACCCATCCAGAAACCTGCTGTTTGAGGTTGACAGTGTATTGTTGATAGAGGACAATAAGAAAACTGAAGTTTTCAATCCTATTTTGCTTTTGTCCTCACTGTCAAGGAAAGAAATATTTAGACTAAAATGAGTAGTACAAACATTGGTGACCTGGAAACTGAAGCTCAAGTTTAGAGAAGAGGTTGTAAGGAAGCATCTATAAGCTGTAAATAAGTTCAAATCTCTTGACCTGAGAATTGTATTTCAAGCTGCTCAGCAGACTTTTCACTTAAGATTGACAAATTGCTGGAGGTAGTCTTCAGAGAACATGGAGAAGTGAAAGATGCTGGAATACTGGAGATAGTAAAAGTCCTTCTAATTTTCATAAGGGGAAAGGTATATTTAAATTCCAGGCAGGACACAATCATGAACTGAAAGTGCATGTATGAGTGTCACTACTGTAGGTGTTTATAACCTTTTAGGAATGATAAAAACTCTTTCAGAAATCAGATTCAAGTTATGGGTACTATCCCCACAGAATATGGGATGGGTACCTCAAATATGGAATAGATATCTATCCTTCTGAAATATGTATATTAATATAAACCAAACTTTGCATACAGTTTCAGAAAGTTTGTAAACCCCATTAATTTCATTTGTGACTTAGTTAATGAGTCCATGAAAAATATCTGCAATTGAAATAATTTCTTCCTCAGCAAGGTTATTAACTTGTAGATCTATAAGTAGGGTCAATTAATATACATGTTATTTATTTAAGTTAGATAGATTCATCATATTCCTGTGGACAAGACGACAAAAGTGAGTTGATTGGTAGTGAAACCCATTCATTATTCATCTAGGAAATATTTTCTAAGTACCTGTTATATGTCACTTAGTGCCTTATTGGAACTAAGGATAAAGGGATGAGCAAAATAGACACGGTCCCAATATTTGAGGACCTTGTAGCCTTGTAGGGAATTTGGACAATAAACAAAATAATTCCAAATAATGATAAGAGTTACAAAGCAATTAAGCAAAGTGATGTGATATGCATGGAGGCTTGTGGGAAGAGGGGTCTATTTTTTTAGAGGAAAGCCTCTCCGATAACATGATACTTGATCTAAAATTTAAAGCATGGGAATAAACCATCATAACAGAAAAAAATGCACACCAGGCAGAAAGAGAAGGGGGTGTGAGAGTGTGAAGACCTGAAAAGGAGCGAATATGGCTTATACAAGGCCAAAGGAAGCCAAGGAAAATGATAGGACATAAGTCAAAGGCCAGAGCAAGCAAAGTCTTAAAGGCACAAGAGTGGTTTTGGATTTCATTCTATGTGAGATGAGAAGTTATCTGAGGATGTTAAGCAAACCAATGACACAATCTGATATGCACTGGTTGCAGTGTGGCTGAATGACAATGCTAAGTGGGAAGAGCAGGGTTAGAGGGATGTATTAGGGTTCTCCAAGAAACAGAATCAACAAGGAACATTCGCAAATATAAAATTTATAAAAGTGTCTCACATGACCGTGGGAAAACAGAGTCCAAAATCTGCAGGGAAGGCTGTGAAGCCGACGATTCCGATGGAGGGTCTGGACAAACTCCACAGGAGAGACTCACCAGCCGAAGCAGGAATAGAACCTGTCTCCTCTGAGTCCTCCTTAAAAGGCTTCCTGTGATTAGATTAAGCATCACTCATTGTAGAACACACTCCCCTTTGGCTGATTACAAATGGAATCAGCTGTGGATGCAGCTGACGTGATCATGATCTAATTCTATGAAATGTCCTCATTGCAACAGACAGCCCAGCACTTGCCCAACCAGACAAACAGGTACCACCACTTGGCCAAGTTGACACATGAACCTGACCATGACAGTCCACCCCTTGTGAACTTGGCAGCTATAAGTATCACCTTAAATCATACCCAATTTCCAAATAAAAACAATAAAACACACATTTTTTTCACCTAACAATACTCAACTGTCCTGCATATAACTGGAAACACATTAAATCTCTCCAGAATAGGGTGCAAATCCTTGGGCAACATTCATTCTTAAACTTGATATTTTACAACTTAAATAGTATAACATAAATAAAACAGCATTACAGTCCTCGTTTCTGTAACTGATCATGTGGTCGAAGTTCATGTTTATCACTACCTTCTTCCACTACCCATTCCATGTTCCATTTACCCTCAGCAAGCACTTCAGCTGGCCGTGGTTCTTTGCCTGGTGGGGTGACCCAACCCTTCATTCCTGAAGTTTCAGAGCCTTTGGTAGTCCTGCCTGGATTGGGTTGTTGCAGTTTTCCATTAATTTTAATCACAGGGCATGGTAGTACTAAAAGATGCCCTAGGGGATCTCCTAAATTCCAAGAAAACTCTTCCTTACTTCCATTATGTAGTTGCAGTCTTACTTGCTCCTATAGTCAAGGTCAATCACCCCAGACAATAATGTAATCCCCTTCTTGGTTTGTTGATCCAGTGGCATAAGTAGCCCAAAGTAACCAGGTGGTAGTCTTAACTTCCAGTTCAGTGAAATCATCATTGTTTCTCCTGGAGAAAGCACACCTCATTTTGGAACTAAAACCTGTAGACCAGCAGAACTCAGGGTCGCAGGGACAGGAAGCAAAACATTCCCTAGTGGATCACTAGGGGTAATAGTGAGTGGTTGACACATGAACCTAACCATGACAAGGGGCAACAGTGAAATTAAACACTCATCCAAGGGATAGCAGCTTAGACTAGGGCATGATAAAGGAAATGGAAAACACTGGATCTATTCAAACATGTTTTGGAGGAATTGTTGACAGATTGGAACAAGAAATAAATGGAAAGGAATTAAAGATGACTTCCAGGTTGTTGTCTTCAGCAGCTAGGTAGGATGGGAAACTACTGACAGAGAAGGAGACAGAGGAAGCAACAGGTTGGGCGTTATGGGGGTGTGACAAACCTAGAATTAGATGGGTTTGTTCTTAAATGATTCTTATTAAGATTACACCACTCTATAAGGAGTTTCTGAAGACAGGGAAAATGATTGTGCCCTTAGTCTTGTCTTGCTCAATTTGTTTATTAATAGAATGCCTGCCAAATCTATAAATGACAGGAATTTAAGTTAGATTTAATATGAAAATGTGTGCAAAAGATAATAAAATTCTACTTAAAGAGACGACTATGAAGAAAGTCCTTCTCTTGGGTTCAAAATTTGTATATTTAACTACAGACTGGGAGAGCTGTGTTCACAAGCAGTGACTGGTACAAAGATTTGGGGGTTATGACACTGCATATAAAGGGCTTAACATATTAACTGGCATATAACTGGTCGGTGAATCAGTAGTATTTTTGTTGCCATTATTATTATACTTTTTAGAATTCCTTCAAAACTTGAAGTCAATACATAACGTGTCTGTCTAATGAGGTTTTATGATAAATTAATAGAAATGGAACAAATACAATTTGGGAAGTAGAGATTCCACTTTATCCTATGCAGATGAAACCCACACAGATTATTATAGTTAATTATATAATGGATTTAAACATACTGCTTTTAGGAGAGCAACCAATATGGCAAAGGAACTAATGACACATCATGTGAAGAAGGTTGAGGAAATGAGGATATTTGACCATGCATAAAGAACTAGAGGAGGGCATATGAAGGGCTTTCATATGGTAAGAAAGTGGACATTTGCTGCATGTCTCCAGTATGAATATGCTCCTTCTGGAGGTGGAGAATTCTGTGACATCAGGGTTATTTGAGAATAGACTTCTTGTCCCTTGGTAAGAGCATTGCAGAAAGGACTCAAGAAATGGAAAGAAAGTTTTGTTCAATTCTGTTCCTGTCATGTCCAGCCCAATGGTTCATATTTGGTTTATACTTTCAATAAATATAAAAAATATTATATTAGCCCCTAGAAAGTAACAAAACAGAAAATCACAGTGGTCTGTGTTTTAGCTTGAGAATGTTAGAGACAATGAACAGGCACACAGGCTCAGCAAATGCTCCACATTTGCCAAAATCATGTGTGGAAAATCCTTTCCCATGATCCAAGCTGGTCCATATGAAATTTGGCAACACGGCTGATCATGCTCAAACTCCTGCCAAAAGTGGCTCGTCAGTTATTTGGTCTTGCTTGTACAAATAACATAGCCCTAACTCTCACATTTTTTATTAGTAAGCGTTCCTGCTATGATAAAGTTGCAAAAGTTACATTCAGTTCGTGGAAAAATTAACTAAAGTCCTCCCTGAACTCATTATCAAAACAAAGAATCTACCTTCATGGGTGGCTTTAGCAGAATTGGGTTTGTGGCTCCAAAACCATTTGTCAGCTCCCCACCTCCCAGCAGAATGCAGAAAGCAGCAGCTGTAAGAATTACCTCTAAGTTCTAGACTTGCATATGCAATGACATTACAACATCATCACTTGATGTCTCTCAGACTTCCTTCATTCAACATACCCAAAACTCAGCTCTTGGTTTACATTCCTAAAGCTCTTCACACCTCCTGATTCCCCACATCTGGAAACTGCATCACTATCCACTGAGTTGCTTAAGGCAAAACCCTAGAAACATGCTAGATATCTCCCTTTCCTTGCCGTCCTCCTCTTTCGGTCTGGTTGGTTCTTCCTCCACAATATATGTGGAAATGCTGCAATGCTTGCAGTCTCCTTGGCCATCACCCTAACCAAGGTTACCACCGTATTTTTCCTGGTCTATTTGGCATCCTCCTACGGGTCGCTCAGCTGTGATTTCAACTCATCCGTTCAGTTATTTTCACAAATCGGCAATAGATATCGACTTGAAATGTAAATCAGATAGTGTCACTTCCTTGCTTAAATTCCTTCAAGGATTTCTGCAGTAACAAAGACTCTAGACTCCCTGGCCCTCAAGACCCCAGCTGATAAGCCACTGTGGTGGTTTGAAATTGCATATACCCCAGAAAAGCATGTCCTTACTTCACATCCATCCCTATGGATGTGAAATCATGGAAAGCAGGGCCTTTTGATGAGGTTACTTCAGTTAAGGTGTGTGTGTGGGCCAGCCCAATCAGGATGGGTCTTAATCCTATTACTGGAGTCCTTTATGGGCAGAATGGATTCAGACATGAGAAAGAAAACGATGGGAATCAAGAAGCCACATCAGCAGAGCCTAGAAGAGCAGGGAGAGACCATGATAAGCAACATGTGCCTTGCTGTGTGACAGCGCAACCAAGGATCACTGGCAGCCAGAAATTCAGTCTTTGGGAAGAAGCCATCACCTTGATGTGTCTTATTTGGACTTTCTTTTAACCTCAGAACCATAAACTAATTAATTCCTATTGTTTAAGCCAACCCATTTCATGGTATTTGCTTGAGCAGCCTAGAGAATGAAACTAACCCTGTACCTATGTCTACAATCCTATCTCAGCTTCTCACTCCTTCTCTCCAGTCTTCTTTCAGGTTCTCACAAACACCAAGTTCTTTCCTGTCCTAGGGTCTTTGGGTACTCTGTCTCTTCAGCCTAGATTACTCTTTTCTCTTAGGTGGCTCCTCCTCAGCCCTCAGGTTTCATCTTAAATTATCCCTCTTTGGCTTCCTTAACAATCCTCTCCAGAGCAAATTCCCTACCCTGCCTCCATCTCATCCTGCCCTATTATCTCTAGCTCACCTCTGTGTTCATTTCCTTCCTAGCATTTACCACTATCTGTAATTATTTTGCTTATGTTCTTGTTTTATCTGTTTTTCCCTATACTGTAAGCTCCTAAGTGCAGGGACCATATCAGTGTTGCTCACTGAGTATTAGGAAGGGAAATAAAGCAAAATAGTTAAGGAGATGGAATGCCTGGATTCAAATCCTACTTTGCAAAGCTATGAATTGACTTTAATGCCCTCTTATGGGAAATACAAAAAGGAAAGAGTACTTACATTAAAGGTTTTTTAGGAAGATTAAATGAATAATACCTATAAAGTGGTTAGCACACAGTAAACATGAAATGAATGTTAGCTATTAGTCTAGTGTGTAGAATATAGTAAGTGCTCAATAAATAGTTGTTAAAACAACGACTGCAACAAACACTGCTCTTTCAAAGAAATGTCGGAAGTAAGTGGATATAACTACCAGATCATGAAATGATCCTCATTGGAAGAGATTTATAACCTGAGAAAAATTGTCAATGCTTCCTATGGTCCACTCACTTATCCAGAATAGTTTCCCATTTTCCAACTTTCCATCACTTTCTTCAAACTCCAAAGGGCACCTCGCCCCCCCATACACACACATACACACAGCCATAACCTTGAACATAAAAGTATTAGAAGATGTTTGCAAGATCAAAACCCCTCTATTTTCCTCCCCTCCACCTCCAAAATTAATTTTAATTACCTCCTTTTTTACCAACTCAGAGAAAGTGATGCCCCCACTGTTTTCCAAGCCCAATCCTTTCCCCTGCCCCTTAATTTCATATCCTCTTATCACCTTCAGATGAAAATCCATTTTCTATGCCTTCTCACTCAACCTCTACCTCTGTATTGTGCCCTCCACCTCAATCTTCAAGTATGCATGATGTCTCCTCCCAATCTCAATCAAAATTTTCCATAATTTTTCCCTACATAGAACTTAACTCTTTCACCTTCTCTTCACCATCCAATTTCTTGACCACAGCTAATACCTGCTTTTCTTCACCAACCATTCACTTCATAACCCATTTTTCAGCACTGTTTCTCACTCTCTTTCTAGTATTTTCTCCTTTCTGGTAATGTCATGTATTTTTTTTAAAACTTTTTAAAGTAATTAAAAAAATTAACAAACAAAACATTTAGATATCATTTCATTCTACATATACAATCAGTAATTCTTAATATCATCACATAGTTGCATATTCATCATTTCTTAGTACATTTGCATCGATTTAGAAAAAGAAATAAAAAGACAACAGAAAAAGAAATAAACTGGTAATAGAGAAAAAAAAGACTATACATACCATACCTCTTACTCCTTGCTTTCATTTACCACTATTTCAAACTGAATTTATTTTAACATTTGTTCCCCCTATTATTTATTTTTATTTCATATGTTCTACTCTTCTGTTGACATAGTAGCTAAAAGGAGCATCAGACATAAGGTTTTCACATTCACAGAGTCTCATTGTGAAAGCTATATCATTGTTCAATCATCATCAAGAAACATGGCTACTGGAACACAGCTCTACATTTTCAGGCAGTTCCCTCCAGCCTCTCCACTACATCTTGAACAACAAGGTGATATCTACTTAATGCATAAGAATAACCTCCAGGATAACCTCTCGACTCTGTCTGGAATCTCTCAGCCATTGACACTTTGTCTCATTTTACTCTTTCCTTTTTTGGTCGAGAAGTTTCTCTCAATCCCTTGATGTTAATTCTCAGCTCATTCTAGGGTTTTTCTCAGTTCCTTGATGCTGAGTCTCAGCTCATTCCAGGATCTCTGTCCCTCGTTGCCAGGAAAGTCCACACCCAATGTCATGTATTACCAGCAGCCAGTCTTCAGGAAGAAAGCATTGCCTTGATGATGCTTTGATTTGGACACTTTCTCATCCTTAAAACTGTAAGCTATTAATTCCCATTGTTTCAACCTGACCCATTTCATGGTATGTGCTTTAAGCAGCCTAAGAAACTAAAACATCCACCAAATTATAGAATTTAAAGTTGAGATTATCTGGTTCAGTCTCCTCTTTTGCATGGAAATACAAGTCCTAAGGAGTAAAATGATTTTCCCAATGTCTCATAGCTATTTAACATTAGAACCAGAAGGAATTAATGAATCAGTGAAGAAAAAAGAGGTACCTTTAAGGTTAGTCAATGAATAGCCACAAAAATCTGTGATACTGCTTTATACTGTTTTTGTGCTCAGGAACTATGACGATAGAGGCTCTTTCATTTGTTCCCCTAAAAGGATCATTTCTGTGTCCAGGACCCCCAGTGTTTGAAGGCAGGAGTCAGAGAAACCCCAAGGACTTCAGCAAACTTAGAAAAGAGGAAAATGAGGCACTTTGTGCCTGTGCTAGTTTGAAACTGTGATGTACCCCAGAAAAGCCATTTTCTTTCAATCCTGACTGGAGCTTTCGGGGTCATTGTTTACAGTGGAGCCTTTGGTAAGAGTGTTTCCGTGGGCATTGGCTCACCCAACTGTGGGTGTGGCCATTTGATTAAATGGAAATGTGACTCCACCCATCCAAGGTGGGCCTTGATTAGTTTACTGGAATCCTTTAAAAGGGGACCCATTTTGGAGAAAGTAAAGTTACTTCAGAACCAACACAGACCCAGTGTTTGGAGAGGCAGAGCCCAGCAGACATCGCCATGTACCTTCCCATGAGATGCTAAGCAATCAAAAGCGTGGAGAGAAATGAAAGGCAGCCCCAGAGAAGCAAAGTGAGGGACCCCCACAGGAAACAGGCTGAAAGCAACAGAGCCCAGGAGCAAGGGACCAGCAGATGCCAGCCATGTGACTTCCCAGCTGACAGAGGGCTTTCTTGATGAAGGTAACCTCTTGTTGTTGCCTTAATTTGAACTCTTAATAGCCTTAGAATTGTAGCTTAATAAATCCCCTTTATAACAGCCAGTCCATTTCTGGTATATTGCATTCCAGAAGCACTGACAAACTAAAAAAAATATCAAAAAAGAAACTAAAGGAGAGATTTACAGTTCAACAATACTTAGTGTTCTCCTACTATGTGCCAGACTGAAAATATTGGATGATGATAACAGGAACCAGGAGAACAAACAAAGCTTGTGGATGCTGTTCTAGTTTGCTAGCTGCTTGAATGTGTGTAAAATGGCTAGTTTACAGTTCTAAAGCCACGAAAATGTACCAACTAATGCAAAGCTATAGAAATGTCCTATCTAAGGCATCCAGGGAAAGATACCTTGGTTCAAGAAGGCTGATGATATTCAGGGTTCCTCCCTTAACTGGAAACACACATGTTGATAATGGCGACATCTGCTAGCTTTCTCTCCAGGCTTCTTATTTCACGAAGCTCCCCAGGGGCGTTTTCTTTCTTCTTCTCCAAATATGGGCAGTCTGGGCTCTCATGGTTCTTGTGGCTGTAACGCTTTTTCCGAAATGTTCCCTCTTTGAAAGGATTCCAGTAAACTAATCAAGCCCCCCTGGAATGGGTGGAGTCACATATCCCTCTAATCAGAGGTTAATACCACAACTGGGTGTGTCACATCCCCGTGGAAATAATCTAATCAAGCTTCCAACCTACAGTGCTGCATAAGGATTAAAAGAAAAGACTGCCTCCACAAAATGATTGAGATTAAAACATGGGTTTTCTAGGGCATATAATCCTTTCAAACTGGTACAAATGTCATGCAAAGCCTCTAGTCATAACACAAACAGCCAAACCAAATTATAAATTAGAAAAAAATAATAATATCCTATCATTCAGCAATATAATTTAAGCATATTTTTCAAAAATGAAAACCAAAACATTTTAACTGTGTGATTAATACCATATTATAAAAAACCTTTCTGTGAAAGCTTTCAAAATATACTTGTCCTTTGTCCTTCTTAATTGAAATAAACATAGTCTAATGAATAAAAGGAGGCTATCACAATTTTGGCTGCTGCTCAATATCTGGTCAGGGAAGCTTCACTGGTATCCATTCCGAGTGATGTTTTGGCAGTGATTCAGCTATCTGAGATAACCACATACACTACGTGTGGTGCTCATTCAGGATAACAAATATTAAATTGTGCTGTTCACCACCTTAGACAAGATTTGATTGTTAGATTTCAAAGCTCTAGATTCAAACCATCAATAGAATTAAATTAAATATTCAAATAAAAAACAACCTGCATGCATATATAACTGGTGAAATCTGAATAAGATCCATAGATTGTACCAATGTCAATTTATTGGTTTGAGTTTTGCCCTAGAGTTATCAAGGTGTTAACATTAAGAGAAGGCAAGGGAAAGATGCCCAGGACTTCTCCATATATTTCTTTGCAACCCCCAAGAATTTAGAATTATTTTAAAAGTTAAAGCAAAACAAAACAAACTTTCCAGACAAAACATCTTCCAACAGAAACCTAAAATCATGTTTGTCTTACTTTTCCTGAGCTGCTATCACAAATATCACACAATGGTTTGGTTGAACAGGAAGTTATAGGCTCACGGTTCTGAAGTTAAGGGAAGTCCAAAATTGAGGCATCTGCAAAGTAATGCTTTCTCCCCAAGATCTTCAACAGGGTGCTGGCTGCGGATCATTTGCATTACCTGGCTGTGCTCCTGCCTTCTGTCGCATGGCTATGCCCTCACATTTCTCTTCCGCTTACTTCTAGCTTCCAGCTTCTGCCTGTAGTTTTGGTTTTTTAGTGGTTTTTTTTTTTTTGGCTATATCTGAATTTATTCTCTTGATAAAGAACTCCAGTAACAACGCACGCTGGAGCCCAAACTCATTCAGTTGGGCCACACCTTAATTAAAAGAATCATTCGAGAGATCCTGTATAAAATGGTTCACACACATAAGAATGCAGATTGCGATTAAGAACATGTCTGAATTGAGGTAGCTCACTCAACCTACCCACATGGGTCAAATTATAAATCAAGTGACCAATCCCTTGGTCCTTGGACCATGAATTACCTCCAGAAATTAATTCCCATATACTGCCAATCCTGCCACCTTCCTTTTAGAGGTGCTCCCTTTAATAAGCACTCAGACAGCATTCCACAAGCTAAGAAAAATTGCACTTTTGGCAGCTGTAAGACACCTGGATCACACTTCATCTTGTTAATAGAGTTTCAATGTAGATTTGTCTATGTCCTTACTTCACCGAAGCACTCATTTTCTTTCATCTGCTCTTCATAAAGTGTTTTCATCATCATAAAAATGATTTTATAACAGGCCCTAAATATTTCCTCAAATCATATTTTTTTGATCACACTTCTTTAGCTTTCTGGTAAAATATTAATTTTATTTTGCTCACAACAGCCAATCTAATATGCTTTAACCTTCTTTACATAGGCTCTTCAAATTTCCAGATGTGTTTTTTTTCCTTGAGATCATTATTTATTTTTCTTACTTAAAGAACCATTTTAGAGTAACCTTTGTGACTATCCTGGAGCGTGATGATATATTAATCTAAATAATTTAATCATACTCTGGACATAACTCTCCACCTTTCTGCAGAAGATGGAAACTTAAGAACACCCATGTCTTTAGCTTTCCAGTCAACATGGAGAAGATAAAAAAGAGCCAGGTGGTAAGGGAAATAGAAGGAAGAGTTATGGGAACACTAGGATATCTGAGGCTATGGCCAGAATGAGGAAGCTTTGGATGTGAAAGGGTCAACCCAAACTGAAGATACATTTCCTAAAAGAATATCAAGAGATATACTATGAACTTTTTCGGTGGCCAATTAAAAAAAAAAGTGAAATTCATGATCTTGATATATAGGTAATCCACTGTGATAATGTCTGGATTAGCCAGGACTTCCAAACTAAAATGAAGCCCTTTTACTGGTGTTTGGATGCGACCAGTTTCTGAGACTGATCTAGCTGTGCGATTTCACACAACAGGATAGATGAACAAGTTGATGGACCTGCCGTGATCTTGTGAAAGGTTAATTGGAGAGTTTTGTTTTATCCTCAGAACTTTTAATTACTTTTATTAGACTATGGTGATTGACAGAAGACAGTGATCCTCGGTCTTCATGTCAATCAAGTGGTGTTTGGCACAACTGAAAGGAGTGGGGCACTACTAAAAAGGAGTTGATAAAGGGGGAACAGAAGTGTTGTTGCGTGTGTTTCTTTCCTTGAGGAAAATGGCAGCACCAGCTGCTGCTCCCTTTTTCCTGAGATTACAGAGAAAATAGATGACTGTTTTTGTAATTGCAGTGCATTTAAATCTGTTTGCAAAGAATTTATTTATATCCTACAGTCAATACATTTAGTAAACTGAACAAAACCCTGCTTTCAATGACAACTTCTTAAACTGCATTAAGCAGCTTTGTTTCCAGCTCCAGTCAATACAGAGACAACACACAACTCCTCTGTGATTTCTGGACTATTTGCCTTTCCTGTTTAATCAACTTTGAAAGAAGTTCTTCCCTTGATTGAATTTTTCTTCTGCATATAGAAAGTAACAAGTAGGTGTTACCACTGACAGAAGCATTAGTTACAGCCTTCTGACCCAATCCTTAACCCAGCAATGGAGAAATATACGTTCTACTGAAAAAATAAGCAGAAGAAAGACTTTCCAAGGATCTTACAGAAGAATTCGCCATGATAATCTAACTCTCATTAAGGAAAATTAAATATCCAATGCCTGTGAAATAGCAAGACAATATCAGGACTCATGGGTCTGAGAAGGTGTGCTTGTGGTTTCAAATTATTACCAAGCATGCACATCAACTTAAATACCAATGCATATACCCAGACTGGATACTTAAGTGGCAACCAGCTTACTGATTCCAGTTTTAGAGAAAAGGAGCAAATTTGTTATACCTAAAGAGGAAAGAATTCAGGTTATTCCACCTGAAATTTACTTGCCTATTAGTGATTGATAGAGGAAGGACATGCCATGAAGTGGTTAATGAATAATAACATGCTTTTTAGAAATAAAGTTTCTACAATTATTGTTTTATAGAATATCAAACAAAAATTATTGCTAGATGTTCCTTCTGTTTAGGGTGGAGTAAATATATGAATCATTTATCATTATAAACAATATGCATTTATAGTGTTATATATTATGGGGCATATCTTTCATATCTCATTTATCTTCACAGCCCTTGTAATTATGGAGTTTGGTACAAAGACGGCAGTCAGTAATTGCTTGATGAAATGAATATGCCCATTCTTTTATCTCCATGTTCTTGAGGGATTGAAAATTTCACTCTCGACTCTTCATTAATCCAGGCAAAGATTTTAGTAGCCTAGGTGTTAAACATGAAGATCAGTTGAAGAAACAAGAATTAGAACAGAAAGATCTCAAATCAGGCAGACTTTGCCTAGACAAAGATTTCTAAACAGATCCAAAGAGTTTATGTAGATGCAGCTACACGTATGGCCTTGGTGAGCCTGAAATCGAGACCATTTCCATCACATACTGTCAGTATGCACCACACAAGAGGAATTCTAGTGACTTCACGGGAGAGCTTAGAAGGAATAAAGACAATACTCTACCACAGATAAGGCAAGATAGTGCAAATAAACAGATGGGAATTTCCAGTCTCATCAGTCCTCCCACCACCCGCCTGCGATGGCCTTCTACTAAAGGACGGTCCATGGACTATCAGCATCACCGTCATCTGGGAACTTACTAGAAATGCAGTCTCAGGCCTCACCCAAGACCTAATTCGAGTCTACATCTTAAAAAGATTGACAAGTGATTCATAGACTGAAGACTAAGAAACACTTCACTCCATCTTTTATAAGGTGTCATATTATACCAGTAATGAATGCGTAAGACCTAGGATTGCATTATCTTTGATGAAATATTGAAACATGAATAACAAAGCAGAATACTTTACTTCTGGTTTGATTCATATGTGACTCCATATGAACATAGAAAGGAAAAGAAAGTTCAGTGTTGTATTAGGTGTTTATTTGTTCACAAAACAATTCCTCAAGTTAGATTTTAACTCTCAACACACAGTAATGCATGAAGAGCTCTATATTGCTGTTCAAAATGCATGAAAAAGTATGCAAGAATCAGCAAAGGCAAGGCTATCTTTTGCTCATAAGCCTTAAAATCTACACAAGAAAAAAAAATCTACACAAGGAAAATATTGACAACACCTAGTAAAAGTATAAGCATATTCAACTGCCTATGGGGCATTGCATATTGATGCATGGGCAAGGGAAAAGAATAACCCAAGAAATTAATTTTAATCTCTTAGTAAAACAGAAAATAAAAGTGTGTTCATTCAGGATCAGGTTTTCAGAACTGATTAACCTCCCAATCACTGGAAGACGCCAGCACCATTGCAAGCCTCTTGGGCGCATTCACTCAGATTTCTCACCGATGTTGTTGTAGAACCTTGGTCCCAAACCTTGCTGGCACCCACAGCTCTGCTGGATGGAGCATGTAGAAACTAAAAGGTCACAATGATACCTGAGCAGGCTCTGTTTACCAGATCAAAGAACAACAGGAGAAAGGAACTAACTCTCTAAGAGACACCAGTATAGCCTAAATCAATACCCATGGGCAGGGGATACTAAGAACAGCCATGGCTGAGTCTCCTGCAGGTACAGTAACCAGACGCCTGTGCTGGCTCAAGTCAGGAGGAACTTCACTGGCATGTTAAGTAGAATGCTTGACCAAATAATGAAATATTGCTCTTTTGGACTCAGCACCTTCCTTCCCCGGGACCTCGTTCTGCTTGTGATGCCCTGCCATGGTCACGGAGGATCTGCAGTTATTCATTATGGATTATGTGTACACATTTCAGCAGGGCAGTATCTGTCTCTGTCCTCTCTATCAGACATCACAAGGTTAATGCAGAAAATGCTATCTGGGTGTTAATCATGTATGAAAACCGCTGCTGAGCAGAAGAGGAGCTGGAGGACCATAAGTAGCTAAGAAAATGCATTCCCTTGCTATAATATGCATGCGTAGGGGAGTCAATAGACCGAGATGCATATCCTTGCAACTCTGGATGAAGACGGGTGACAACTCGCCTCCTTTCTAGTGCACAATCAGTATTCTTACTCCTGGCATTACATCCATTATACTGCTCTAGGCAAGTTTAACCACCTGCGTTCCAGAAGCTTTTCTCTTACTAAAGGGCAATATACGTTTGGCTTTGACACAAGAAAGGAAGAATGAGCTGCTACATAAAGGCAAATACCATTATGACCCTATACATTTTACATAGTACGTGTTTACTTGATTTGGCTTTTGTCTTTAGTGGCACTGTGAGTCCTTATAACTCAAGTTTAGCCTTCCTTAAATACCAAAACTGTTTTTTTCACTTTGACTATTTCAAATGAAAAGCTTTATAAAATGTTTTGGACTATATACTTGAACATAATACAGAATCTTTGCTTCCCTATATTATATTTAACATACTTCATGAACCGCTGTTTCTTCCACCTTTGCCAATCACAGTCAACTCTGTTTTTCTACTTTAAAATTCAATCTCTTTTGAGTAACTCCTCAGTCCATTCCCGACTGTGCCTTCACATTCTTCCCCTTGCTTCTAACTGGGTGTCCTCTGGGTTTAAGACAAAGAGGAGAGCACAGGGGAGGGTTGTGTGCCATCACCTACATGACTGGGCTCTCCTGAGTCAGTCCATCTGGCTTCTAGCACCACCTGTAGCCTCCTGAACCCGGAAATTATGTCAGGGGTGCAGGCTCCCCTCACACACACATCAGTGCCACTTTGAGGTGGAGAGGGCTGGGCGCAGGGGATGGAGGGGCATAGCAACGTTTTTGATGGATACCCACACTCCACAGGGCACTCTGAAAGACTGAGGTCCTGGGAAACTCACTGAACTTATTGCTTCTTTCTCATCCTGATTTCCACATTGAACACGTGGCTTACCTGAGACCCTTGCAGCAGTCCTACTCAGACCCTGGACAAAAGATCCTGCTTGCAGACCCATTGTACCTACTGACCTTTTAATCAGTAGCTCTTCTCCTAAGACTCACCAAAGCAGGACAGGGCACTGGGTACTGCTCAGGGACCCAGGCGGCATCCACACCCTAGTCACATTGTTCTCCAATTCTCATATCCTCTCTGGCCAGGAAAAAAGCTTTTACCTCATTAGGCATACTTCCTACTCCAAGGGTTATGTCCAATTTCTACACTGTGAATCATCCAGGCTTCAGACCTTACACTGAAGGCCAAGCTTTTGGAATTCATGAAATCTCTTTTCCTGTCCTGAGTGCCTGACTCTTTCAACTGAAAGCAATAGCTTTTAAGACTTTTATCTCTGCTATAGATACACAAAAGGTATGCATACACGCTCAAAACCCGAAAATTTGACTCTTCTTTCTGTGCCACCTCTACCCCTCACAGTACATCCATACAGATAGATTTTACTGCTATTTCAGTGATAAGGAGAAGGGAAAAGGTAAAAGGAATTGAAAATATACGCAGTTTAATATCAAAGTATTACCCTGCTACCCATGACTTCTTAACTAGGGATGCTGAACATAGCTGCCTTTCCTGGATAATGCAGAATCCTTCTTACCCTGACCAGTAATTCTTTTCAGTCTCTGTCTTTAAGTTTCATTGCTCTGTCTCTCCTTTCAGACTGTCAGCTATCACTGCTCTTTTGATAGCCTCCCCTAACCATTTCTTCTCTGACTCTTTTCTGGTTTATGGTTTCTTGTCTGCTATGAGCTGGGAACTTAGATAACCCAGCTTGTTACAAACACATGTTAAAGGAAAGGCAGTAATGTCCTGGCCCTAAGAATTAAGTACATGCCTTTGTTCTGGGACAAAGTGGTGGATTCTTTAGCCTGATGCATTCAATGGCCAATTCCTGAGACACCAGGGTTTCAAAGAGAGAAAAAGTTGATTACTAGGCATGTAGTGGGAGGGCAGTTTGGCCTATCAGCCCAAAATCTGTCTCCCTGAACTGCAGTGGTTCTGATAGAGTTATTAGAGAAAAGATGGGCAGGGTCTAGGATGATGAGCACAGTGGCCCCAGAGGATGTAATTAGAGTGATCTGATTATTGAGCATGCACAGATTGATTCCATGCTTAATCACAGAACATACGTAAGAAAATGGTCGAATGAGGCTTAGGTGACTTGCAGATTAAATCTAAGCTACCGCACAGCTCAGGCAGGCCCACGTTGGTTAGCTCCAGTCTTGGTTATCAAGTTAACTTTGGACTTGGGGTGGGTTAGTTCTGGGCTGACCTAGAACCTTAATTAATAAACATTAGGGGCTGTCTTTAGTGATCACAAGACTCTAAAGTTGAAAACCTGGACAACAGCGTCCAAAAGAAGGTTAGTCACAAGGTTTTTACAATTACAGGCACAGAAGATAAAGATAATCGTTTTCAGAGATCAAGGTAGCTGGATTACAATTTAGAGACTTCAGGTAGTTTCCTCTGTCTACTCCAATATATCAGAAAGCAATAAGGAATATCTATATAATGATTCAATAATCAAAACCATCCCTTAAATCCTAATTTCTCAATTAAACTTTGGTAATCACTATTTCAGACTTAAAGGCTGCTTTTATTTTACTTCTAAGTTTGGGCTGGGTTCCCAAGGGTAGAGGTTATCAGAATTCCACCGCTGAATAATCAGATCATTACTATAATTTAAAGCATAGTATGTATCATTCTCCTTTATAAAAATGACACAATAAAGGCTTCGTAATTTATACCATCAGCACCATGTTTAAACTTAAAATAGGAGTCAAAGCCCCGGAGGTTATTTCAGATGTTTCTACAGAGGCAGCCACATCATTAGAGGGCCACAGGCTTTTTATTTTCTCTGTTTTGATTGACTAAATTGTATTTCCATTTCTCTTTCCCATGAGAACACCAACTTCAGTTGCTCAGAGTTCAGATTTTTGACCTAACTGCCACTGAGAAGGTTTGAACTGCACATCTTAAATTGTGAGAAATCAGAACACAAATTGGGCCAAGACACTTATTTATAATTGCTTGAAACCAAGACATTTCTTTATAATTGCTTGAAAATGTCTCAGATTAGAAACAAAGATTAAAAATATGAGGTGTTCAGTTCAATCTGTAGGAAATTCTTAAGCATCTAAACAAATAAATTTCACAGCAATTATCTCTACCTGGCATTCTGACCTCTTAAAGGGAATAACTTCACAAGCCCAAGTGTTTTAGCTTTGGGGTTTCTCAGCTTCTTTCAAGTACCAAAAGAGAAAACATTCCTGGTGAATAAGCATCAATGACCAACAATGCAGAGCCACTTCCGCAAGCTTCATGAAACCCCAAGAAACCTGTAAGAAAGTCCACTCTTCCTAGTTTCACAGCTGAGGACATTCAGTATCAGCCCAACAGCACAAGGGCCCTCTATCTAGTTGGGTTTTGTTCTATTTTACTTCTTTTTCCTCCACCTATCACTTGTTAATAAAAGGGATGTGTTATACTAGCAGGTAAGACATGTCAGTTTCTGTTTTACAATGACACCTAATTAACTTCAATCTTTAACCCTCCTGGACAATATAGCACACACGTTTTGCTATATGCTCCCTGCAGCAGCTCCACGGTTGAATCTTGGTTCAATAGAACTTTTTGCCTCTTGGCTTTGCTCATGTTGAATGTTCTTAAAATAAAGGGGATTTTCATCGCTCACAAATTCTGTAGTTGTGAAGATGCCTACTTGCTAAAATTTATTTGCAGCTTAACTGTCTTTTTACTTCATGCTAAAGCAGACTTTCTATGTTTGATGGTCTCTTCAGTTTTTTCTAGACTGCTGGTAGGTACTTTATGGATTAACAACCTTTTTCTTGTTTCTCCTTACTCTGACACCATCTCATCCTAATTTCATAGACCATTTAGTGCAACAGCTTGGCAAGACAAGCAATGGCATGTCCAGATTGGAAGTGACCCCTCATACATGATGTAGCCATAATCATCTTGGCAGCATATCACAAAGCAAAGTCAGAGAAAAAGAGAATTTCTAGCCCTCTATGGAAGGTGACCTTCCCTAAGGAGATTGCCCAGGATTTGCACCCTGACTTTTCATGTACAAACTCGATGGGCACATACATTGCACCAGTGGGCAATTTACCCAATCTCTGTGCCTTAGTCTCCCCAACTATAAAATGAAGATAAAAACTGTACCTACCCCATAAGGTTTTAAGGATGATTTTTAAAATTCATTCCTGAAAACCTCTACAAATAGCACTTGGCTCCACTGGAGGCACTCAAAAATAAGATACGCAAGAAGAAAAAAAAAATTCTGAGAATTATAAATTCTCTGAACAGTCTTGAAAATCTTGGCACCTAGAACAAAGTTACACTCTGTACCAGTGTGAAAGGGTGTATGTATCCTAGAAAAGCCATGTTTTAATCTTAATCCCATTTTGTAAAGGCAGCCATTTCTTCTAATCCCTGTTCAGTACTGTATGTTGGAAACTTTAATTATCTCCGCAGAAATATGACTCAATCAAGTGTGGGTAGTAAGCTTGATTAGATGGAGATGTGTCTCCACCCATTCCAGGTGGGTCTTGATTAGTTTACTGGAATCCTATAAAAGAGGAAACATTTTGGAGAAAGCTGGAGATTCGGAGAGAGCAGAGAATGACATAATGTTGCAGAATCATGAAGCAGAGCAGCCAGCAGCCAGCGGCCTTTGGAGATGAAGAAAGAAAATGTCTCCCAGGGAGCTTCATGAAACAGGAGAGAAATCTAGCAGATGATGACGTGTTCCCTATGTGCCTTTCCAGATAAGAGAGAAACCCTGACCATGTTCACAATGTGCCTTCTCACTTGAGAGAGAAACCCTGAACTTCATCAGCCTTCTTGAACCAAGGTATCTTTCCCTGGATGCCTTATATTGGACATTTCTATAGACTTGTTTCAGTTGGGACATTTTCTTGGTCTTAGAACTGTAAACTAGCAATTTATTAAATTCCCCTCTTTAAAAGCTAGTCTGTTTCTGGTATATTACATTCCAGCAGCTAGAAAACTAGAACACATTCAATTATCTTCAGAGAAGCTTCAGAAAAATGTGAACAAGTGACTATATTTTTACATAAATGCACCATACATTAGGATTTGTAAAAAAGCAATGTGCATTTCAATGGCAACATGATTCTATGTTTGCATTTGAAGATGTGACCAAAATATTGCCACATTTGGAAAAAAGTTGTCATCCCCTTAAGCTTTTTTGTGTAGAAAAATTGTCCTTGAGTCAGAGGTATCTGCAAACCCCTTATTAAATGCCAAAAACCTATACAAATCATATTATTGTAAGGTGGAATTGATGGTGTCAGATACGACTGCTTCATTAAGCACTTGTTTAATCTACTCAATTACCTTTTTAAAGATTAAGATGAAAATTTATATTTTCATATAAATCTGAGTGGGAGGGCATTAAGACAACTTAAAGCTGGCATATCATTCTGTTAAAGGTTAAATACCACCAAACACACGAAAAAATTATCATCACAGCCTAGTTAACTACAGCCTAGTTAACTTTAATATTCAAAAGCAAGTCTTTCCAACTCCTAAAATATTGAATTTTACCTCCTGAAATACAGTATTCAAAACTGTGCTTTTTTCTGAAACATTTTCTGATGAAAAAAAGCACTTTTTAAAAAGGAGCATAGGCACAAATGAAACGTAACCCAGTGCGTAGATATCGCTGATGACAGGAAACCCTCACTTCGCAGTCTGGGAAGTTTGCTTGAAATGGACACCGCGAACTTCACCACTTTCACAGTGGCCAATGCCTCTTGCATCTAGAAATTGAGCCAGACCACACAGTCTTTAAAACTCTAGAAATTGTTTATTAACTTTTTTCTGTCACAACCACCTGTGTGTATGATTATTATTTATAACAATTATTTACAGATGCATTTTGGTATTCAGACTGCCAGAAATGAATTGCAATTAAAAGCGAAATATTATTGAAAATCACTTTTTGTTGTTTGTGTTTATTGAAAGGCAGTGTGATAGGTAGGGTGTTTGGAACCTAAGAGTCCTGATTTCAAATCTGGTCCACTCCTTACTAACTGTGTGACCCTGAGCAAGTTACCTAATAACTTAGGTAGGCTGGGGGTCTAATGCTCATGTTAATTTTTACAACAAAGTAATTTCAAAGAGCTATAGGAGCATAAAGGCAAGTGCGACAAACTCCCAGGGGTGAGGGAAGGGAAGCAAGTAGTCTTTGCAGACAGGTGACATTCCAGCTAACTACTGAAACGTGAAAATATGGTTACAAGTTCATCACATAAAAAAGAATGGCTAGAAGGTGTATTATAGGTAAAGGAAAGAACTTTGGCAAAACAGTAGAAATACGAAAGAAAAAAGCCTATTGGGAGAAGATCAAATACACAGAGGATTTGTCCCATAAGTGCTCATTTGTTCCTGCATATTTGCCATCAAAATAGAGCAAGAGGTATATTCACATAACACTTACACACCTATATGATGTTAATGTTTCCCTTTTTGGCATTCCCAAAGTGCTCTCCAGCATCTCCCAGTGAGACCTACCCACCGACCTGTGCTCATGCCCTAGCCAAGGAGGGTCAGTCCACCGTCCTGCGGCAGCTCTCGGCCAGTGAGTCTCTACTGGGCTGAGAGCCCTCTGCAACATAAAGTGTTCCCTTCTTGTCTGTGACTTCTCTTTCTGCAACTAAGTTTGCATTCTAACAAACAGTCTGACCCATGATGACTGTCAAGTGAATCACACATGATATTGCTGAACCTGCAACTAAGAAACAGAGGAAGGAGATGGCACAGGTATTGAAATGCAGATTTCACAGAGGCATCAGCCAGGCACCTTAAAGAAAATGATCAAGGAAATGGGGTAAAAATCATGAGTTAATATGAAGCACATAATGCTCGGACATTGAACAACAATTGTAAAAATGATAAGTGAAAGAAACTATAGAGGGAGCCATGGTAAGGCATAAGGGAATTTGAAGAAAGTGGGAAAGTAAAGGGCACCTGCCAGTGTATGATGCTGGGAAAAAAACTTTGACTCCGATTTATTAGTCTCAAACTCAGCTCTAGCCAGTATGCTTGTGGATCATTGCAGCTGGAGTAAAGAGTATGCTGGGAAAAGCGGCGGGAAAGGTGTTAGGAAGATAAGTTAAGGCCTGATCCTAAAGGCCTCATGTTACAAGCTGAAGAGCATAAATTTATTGTCTGAGGCAGGCAATATAAGCCATTGCATATTTTTAACTAATGAAATTATCATATAAGGATTTGCATTTCAGAAATATGATAGGTGATGGGGCAGTGCCCCTTTTTTAATACTATAGAATGATATCAATTAGAAAATAAACTAGGAGATCAACAGGAGCACAGAATAAAGATTAAGAAAAATAAAACAATACAAAAATAAGCAAGAACCCCAAACTCTCAACTTAGGTATTATCAAATCCAAGAAAACTCAAGCGGTCAAAGAAAGGCTCCCTGGCCTGGCACCAGCTGCCACTGAACTCATTCACTTTTTTCTTTTTAAAACAGTGTTATTGAAATCTATTCATGCACCATACAATTCATTCAGAGTACACAATCCATGGCCCACAATACATTCACCCAAATCATTCATCAGCACAATTTTAGAACATTTCCATTACTCCAAACAGAAAGCTCCCACACTCTTGATACCCTGTATTATTGACATTTAGCATTGGTGCAGGACTTTTGTTACAACAGATGAAAGAATATTCAGATATCAATGTTAACGATAGTCCATAGTTTGCATTAGGTACGTTTTTCCCATAATCCGTCCTAGTGTTAACATCTCGTAATAATGACGTTCATTTATTCTAGTTCATGAAAGAGTGTTCTTATATTTACACTATTCACCACAGCCGTCATCCATACAGGGTCCGCAGTGTTAGCAGTCCCATGGTTTAGCTTCTAACTTTCCTACTAGTACAAAAGACGACCTTAAACTTCCCCTTTCAACCACAAGCACAAACCTAATTCAGTGCTGTTAATTACACTCCAAATATTTGGAATCAACATAATTAAAAATTATGCACAAATTAAGCATAGCTCGCCATTTTATACCCTCATTCTCCTGGTAATCTATATCCTAGATTTTAATTCCATGAGTTTGCTAATTATAATTAGATCATATTAATAAGATCATACAATATTTGTCCTTTTATGTCTGCTTGTTTCACTCAACACAATTTCCTCCATGTTCATCCACATTGTTGCTTGCATCAGGACTTCATTTCATCTTATGCCTGAATAATTTCCCATCATATGTATGGACAGCATTTTGTTTATCAGTTCATCAGTTAATGGACGCTTGAGTTACTTCTATCTTTTGGCGTTGTGAATAGTGCTGCTGTAAACATCAGTGTGAAAATGTCTGTTTACAGACTTGCTTTCAGTTCCTCTGGGTATAAACCTAGCAGCAGGATTGCCAGATCATGTGAGAATACTAAGCTTCCTGAGGAACCACCAAACTGTCTCCCACAATGACTGCACCATTTTACATTACCAACCATGGTGAATGACTTTTCATTTCTGCGCATCCTCTCCAACACTTGTAGTTTTCTATTGTTCTAATGGCGGCCATTACCGTAAGTATAAAAGGATATTGCATTGCATTTCCTTGATAACTAATGAAGATGAGCCTCTTCTCGTGTACTTTTTAGTAATTTGTAATCTTTTTTGGAAAAATGTCTACTCGAGTCTTTTGTCCAATTTTAAATTACATTGTTGGTCTTACTATTGTTGAATTGTAGGATTTTTTTTTATATTCTGGATATTAAACCCTTATTAGATATATGGTTTTCAAATATTTCCTCCTAGTCAGTAGGCTGTTTAATCACTTACTTGAAAAAGTCCTTTGAGGTGCAAAAGTATTCAGTTTTGACGAGATCCGATTTATCTATTTTTCTTTCATTGCTTGTACTTTGGGTGTAAAGTCTAAGAAACCTTTGCCTACCGTAAGATAGTGAAGATGGTTCCCTACACTTTCTTCTAAGAGTGTGATAGTCCTGGTTCTTATATTTAGATCTTTGATCCACTTTGAGTTAATTTTGGTATAGAGGGTGGGCTTGGAATCTTCTTTTTATTCTGCATATGGATACCCATTTCTCCCAGCACCATTTCTTGAATGCACTGTCCTTTACCAATTCAGTGGGCTCAGCAGCATTGGTATATATCAAATGGCCGTAGATGAGAGCGTCTGTTTACAAATTCTCAATTAGATTTCATCGGTCAATATATCTATCGTTAGGCCAGTATCTTGCCGGTTAACCACTGCAATAGGCTTCAACGTTAAGATGTTTATGGCTCTTAGAGCTCCTTAATATTTCTGAATAATTTGATAATTGGCTTTTCCATTTTTGTAAAGTAGGCTGGTAGAATTTAGACAAAGAGTGTACTGAATCTGTAAATCGATTTAGGTAGATTTGACTTCTTAATATTTAGCCTTCCACTCCATGGACACAGACTATCCATATAGTTAGGTCTTCTTTGATGTATTTTACAAATGTTTTGTCATTTCCTGCATACAAATCTTTTACATCCTTCATTAGATTTATTCCTAAATATTTGATTTTTAAAAACATTTCTATTGTAAATGGAAGTTTTTTCTCGATTTCCTCTTCTCAGATTGCTTATTATTACAGCATAGAAACACTGCAGTTTTTGCTGGTTGATCTTGTATCCTGTCACTCTGCTGAACTCATTTACAAGCACTAGCATTACAAGCACATTTATAAAAACAATTTACTTTGTTGTAAATTTTTCAGGAATTCTATATATTGGTTGATGTCATCTGCTGGTACTGAAAGTTTTACCTCTTCCTACCCAATATGGATGCCTTTAATTTCTTTTTCTTCCTATGTACTCTGGCTAAAACTTTAGCAAAATGTTGACTGACAGCAGTGACAGTGGACATCCTTGCCTTGATCCAGAGCTTAAAGGGAAGCTTTCAGTCTTCCACCACTGAGTACAATGTTAGCTGTGGGTTTTTCATATGTGCTCTTTATTATGGTGAACAAATTTCTTTCTATTTTTATCTTTCAAACTATTTTTATCAAGGAAGGATGCTGACTTTTGTCAAATGCCTTTTCTCCATCAATTGAGATGATGATATGGTTTTATTCCCCTTTGATTTGTTAATGTAGTGCAAAAAATTAACAGACTTTTTCTTGTGTCAAACCAGTCTTGCATAACTGGGAGAAAACCCACTTGATCATAGTGCATAATTCTTTTAACGTGCTGTTGGATTTGATTTGCAAGTATTTTCTTGAGGATTTTTGCATCTATATTCATCAGAGGAATAGGTCTATAATATCCTTTTCTCATAGTAGCCTTATCTGGCTTTGGTATTGCGGTGATATGGACCTCATAGACTGAGTTAGACAGTGTTCCCTCCTCTTCGAGTTTTTGGAAGAGTTTGAGCAGAATTGGTAGTAATTCTTCCTGGGATGATTAGTAGAATTCACCTGGGAAGCCATCTGAATGACTGATCCATCATTGATGACTGATTCAATCTCTTTACTTGTAAGTATTTTACAAAAGGTCTTTGATTTCTTCTACAGTCAGTGTATGCCGTCCATGTGTTTCTAGGAATTTGTCCATTTCATCTAAGTTGTTAACTTCTTAGCTTACAATTGTTCATAGTATCTTCTTACGATTCTTTTTATTTCTGTGGGGTCAATAGTAACATACCTGTGGTAGTTAGGTTCAGGTGTCAACTTGGTCAGTTGATGGTGCCTAGTTCCATTGCTGTGGGACTTGAACCATTAGCATGTGAACCTCATCTATGGCTGATGACAACTGCAGTCAGCTAAGGAGACTGCCTTCTGCAATGAATGATGTCTAATTTTAAGCTGGAGGCTTAAAAGAGGGAAGTCAGAAGAGAACTCAGTGTAGCACAGCGCAAGCAGCTCAGCATCCCTCATCTCAGCACTCAGAGCTCAGCCCAGACATTTGGAGATGCAGAAAGGAATTGTGGAATCCAAGGAAAGGTGTTGGAACCCAGAAACTAGGAGAGAAGGCCAGCAGATATTGCCCTGTGCCTTACCATGTAAGAAAGAACCTCGGATGAAAGTTAGCTGCCTTTTCTCAGAAGAATTATAAGTTTTTAACTAAATAAATCCCCTTTTATAAAAAAGGCAATCCTTCTCTGGCATGTTGCACTCTGGCAGCTTTGGTAGACTAAAACAATACCTTTCACTCATTTCCAATTTTATTTGCATCTTCTCTTTTTCCTTGTAGTTTTAGCTTAGGGTTTGTCAATTTTATTGACCATCTCAAAAAACCAACTCTTGGTTTTGTTACTTCTCTCTATTACTTTCTCTTCACAATTTCATTTATTTCTGCTCTAAGCTTAGTTATTTATTTCCTTCTGCATGATTTGGGATTAGTTTGCTATTCTCTTTCTACTTCTTCCAGGTGTACAATTAGGTCTTTCATTTTAGCTTTTTGTTCTTTTGTAATGTAGGCGTTTAGGACTACAAACTTCCCTCTCTGCACTGCCATCACTGCTTCGCATAATTTTTGGTATGTTGTGTTCTTATTTTCATTTATCTCAAGATATTTACTTTTTTTTGGTAATTTCTTCTTTGACCCACTGATTGTTTAAAAGTGTTTTAGCTTCCATATATCTGTGAATTTTCCAGTGCTGTGTCTATTAGTGTTTTCCAGCTTTATTCCATTAGGATAAGAGAAGGTGCTTCACATAGTTTCAATGTTTTGTAAATTCAGAGAGACTTGTTTTGTGACCCAACACGTGGTCTATCCTGGAAAACGATCCGAGTGCACCTCAGAAGAATGTGTGTCTACTGTTTGGTAGTGCAGTGTTCTGTATGTCTGCCACAGCTAGTTCATTCACTGTGTGATTCACGTTCTCTGTTTCCTTATTGATCCTCTATCTGGATGTTCTGTCAATCGATGAGTGTGGTGTATTGATGTCTCCAACTATTATAGCAGAGACATCTATTTCTCCCTTCAGTTCTGTGTTCGCCTCATGTGTTTTGGGCAATTTTTCTCTATGAGAACCTTAAATATATCATACCACTGCCTCCTTGTCTAAATGGTTTCTGATGAGAAATTGGCACTTAGCCTTATTGCATTTCCCTTGTATATGATAAATTTCTTTTCTCCTTTGGCTTTCAGGATTCTTTCCTTATCTTTGGGGTTTGACATTCTAATGAGTATTTGTCTCAGAGTTGGTCTACTAGAATTTGTTCTGTTTGGAGGACCTTGCACTTTTTGAACATGTATGTTTATGTCCTTCATAAGAGTTGGGAAATTTTTGGTCAGTATTTCCTCAAATACTCTTTCTGCCCCTTTTCCCTTCTCTTTACCTACTGGGACACCCATAATGCATATATTTGTATGGTTTGTGCTGTATTTCAAATCCTGAGACCCTGATTAGTTTTTCCCATTCTTTTCTCTATCTAGCCACCAGTCTTTAAGATTTCAAATGTCCTGTCTTCTAGCTCACTGATTCGGTTTTCTTCTCATTCAAACCTGTCATCCTATGTCTCTAGTGTATTTTAAGCTCTTCTATTGTGTCTTTCATTCCCTTCATTTCTGTCTCTTTTTTCACATGGGCAGGCATCGGGAAGCGAACGCGGGTCCTCTGGCATGGCAGGCAAGCATTCTTGCCTGCTGAGCCACCATGGCCCTCTGTCATTTCTTTTTAAACTCTCAAATTCTTTGGGCTCACACAGTGTTTTCTTAACATCCATTATCTCTTTAACCATATTTTCCTTTATCTCCTTGAATTCATTTTGGAGATTTACTTAGACATCTTTGATTAGTTATTCCAAATTCTTTGCCTCCTCTGAAGATTTGATTTGTTTCTTTGACTGAGTCATATCTCCCTGTTTCTTAGTATTTTTGCTGATGTCTAGACATTTGATTGGCTTGATGAGTTTACTCTGCAGTCAGTTTCTCCCCCTTGCTATTGTTTTATTTTTTATTGGCTTTGTGTTAAGGCTCTTCTTTGAAACTTGATCCAACTTATTCTAGACCTTCAGAGTAGCCCATTTTTTTTTTTTTTTAAAGAAAGACAGAGAAGGAAGGAAGGATAGAAGGAAGGAAGGGAGGAAGAAAGGGAAACATCTTTAAACATTTTCTTATTTTATTATATTTTGTTTGTTTGTTTGTTTTTTACATGGGCTGGGGCCGGGAATCGAACCGGGGTCCTCCGGCATGGCAGGCAAGCACTCTTGCCCGCTGAGCCACCGCGGCCCGCCCAGAGTAGCCCATTTTTAAGTGACCAGATATCTTCAGCTCTTCTTCATCTGATCTTGTCATGATATACAGTACAATTTTTGAGATTGTACTATTTGTGTAGTTGCTTTACCCTCAGGAGAAAGCACACTTTCCTCTGTTCATTCTCTGGGAATCTATTGTTTTTTTTTTTGTATTAGACTTTATACTTTTTAATGATCCTTTAATTGTCTCTTTCTGCTTTTGCCTGGAGGAAAAATTTGGGGCAGAGGATCACCCTGTAGAGGACTTTCCCAAGTCAGTATTTCCCAATCCGAGCAGAGCAAGGCTTGGGAGGAGACCTGAAAGGACCCCAAACTTCTCTTTCACTGCTCCCTGAATGCTGAGCTGATGACTCATCAGCAAACTGTACCCCCAAAATCCTAGGGTGGTACTGTGCCTTTAAGTCTCAGCCAACTCTTAGTCCCTGTCATCATGGGGTTAAAACAGAGGCTGCCAGCTGCTATTGTCGAGGGTAAGTTGAAACCCTAGCACAAAGAGGGGGCCCAGGGACTGAATTTGCTGATGATACTGCAAGCAATGCTGGGCCATAGCCCTTCCCCCACATACACTTTTCTTGGGGAACAGCTGCCCTTCAGCAAACTGTCTCCCACAACCCTAAGAAGACATCGTGGCTTTAAATCCGCCCCTGTTAGAAGCAGGGTTCAAACAGAGGCTGCTGCCAACTGTTGTCCTGGACAGCTGGAAACTGCATCTGCCCTTGGAGCCAGAACCCAGCATTCTGTATTCATTCACTAATCAAAAGCTGCAATCAGTGCTTGGTCATGCTCTCCCACATTCTTGGGTTGTAGCTGCCCTTTCAACAAGCTGTTTTCTAAAGTCCCACGAAGGCACTGTGTCTGAATTCCCCCTACTTCCACTCCTTCAGGGTATAGGTTGAAATAGAGGCTGCCAGCTGCTTTTTGTCCTAGGCAGGTTGAACTGTAGCTGCCCTAAAAGCCAGGACCCTGTGTTCCAAATTTGCTAATCATCCATTCATTCTTAGTACCTCTTCCCATCTATGTCTAATCACCATTTTCTTCTATAAGTTTTTCTAGCTCAACTTCGAAAACAGTTTTGAGTCCCAGGAGATGGAAGGAATTATATTTAAAATGTCAGGTCATGGTAAAGTTTTTCCAGTCAGGGCATATCCTACTCCAGCATGCACCACCTGTCTTCACAGAGGAATTGAAAATGTTGTCAATGTCTGTTAGAAAATCTTACTGGAAATAGATGGCCTTTCATTTCTTTTAGTCAAGGGACCCCAGGAAACTGAGGGTCTGGCTTTCAGTGAAGGATGAAGGTCCATTTCATCTTGAGTTTCAGACACAGGAGATCATAGCCCCGCAGCATGAACATGGGAATTTCAGCACAGAGCAAACCATCATAGTCCAATAGGAAGTTTTCCAAGTATAATCATTAGTTTCACAGTCCTCATTTGAGTCCTTTCCTCAACTCAGTTAAGTGAGAAAATATGCTTAGTCATATTTTCATGGGGCACCTTTCTTTGAAAATGCAACCCCTAGTCCTTTATCACTTAAGGACAGGGATGTTTGATGTATTTATGTAGTCAAAACAGTGACATTCAGGAATATCCTGTTAGTACTGCAGAGAAAATCATTGAACTTTCTGCAGTACTAGAGATAAGCTATCATGATTACAGCACTATGTTGTAAATATGACATAGCTTATGAGATTTTGTTACAGCTGATGCCCTCCAAAAGGGCTCCAAGTCATTTGTTTTCAACATCCATGCAGGAAGAATTACTTCAGTAGAACCCTGAATGTGACTGCTGTACTAATGGTTCCAGCAAGAGTGGCCAATAGATTTATCAGGTTTATTTATCTGTAATTCTTTAGCATCTACCACCATTAGCCTGACCCTTTACATGAATAATTACTTTAAAAAACAAGGAAAGGTTGGGGGTCAGATCAAAGATTACTTTTCAGTGTGGAAGTTATCCATAGCCTTCTACTCTCTTCTCTAACTAATAAATGTTCATGAGACTCTGTGCCTGTTTGAAAGTGTGTGTACCCCAGAAAGGCCATGTCCTTTAACCTGATTCAACATTGTAGGGTGTGTAAACATTTGATTAGATTATCTCCACAGAAATGTGATGCGCCCAGTTGTGGGTGTAAACTTTTGATTAGGTGGTGATTTGACACCACCCATTCAAGGTGGGTCTTGGTTAGTTTACTAGAGTCCTTTAAATGGGTAAATGTTTTGGGGAAACCTCAGATGTAGATGGTTGGAGACTATTTGCTTCAGAGCAGACAGAGTCATGGATGTTTGGAGATGCTTGGAGTGCTAAAAGAGAGAGCAGATGCATAGACATGGGCAGAGCCCAGCAGGCATCGCCATGTGACTTCCCATGAGATGCTAACAAGCCAGAATTCAGAGTTGTGTCCCAGAGGAGCTAAGGGAAGTCCCACAGATGCTTGGAGAGGAAACCACTGACACCAGAACCAAAAGCAATGGAACTAAGAAAAAGGGCCAGCAGATTCCAGCCTTGTTTCCGCCTAGACCACCATTCCTTGAGCCAGGGTATCTTTCTCTGGATGACTTTTTTAGGACATATTTATGGCCTTAGAACTATAAACTTATAACTTATTAAATTCCCTTTTAAAAAGCCATTCCACTTCTGGTATATTGCTTTCCAGCAGCATTAGCAAACTAATACAGATTTTGGTACTGGAAAAGTGGGATGCACATTTTGCAAAATCCAATCATGTTGGAATAGCTTTTTAAATGGACAAGGGGAAGATTTTAGAAGAATCGTGAGGCTCTTGATAGAGAAGGAGGAGACTTCTTGGGGGAGACTGTTCATAGAAATCTGGACTCTAAAGATACCTCCAAGAAGGCTTTAGACAGAAATGATGAGTTTGTTGCAAGAACTAGGAAAAGCTATCAAAGAGAAATGAAAAAGTGAGAATTTTCTAAATCATGTTCATTTTATAAATGGAGAATCATAATATTTTATTTTTCACCAATTTAAAATAAAAGACTGTAGGAGGTGCAAGGGTAGTTCAGTGGTAGAATTCACGCCTGCCATGCAGGAGACCTGGGTTCAAGTCCCAGCCCATGCACTTGCCCCCCCAAAAAAAAACTTCAACAAAGGTACTGCAATAATGGGATACTCATGTGGAAAAGGAATGAAATATGACCCTCCATTATACAGCATATAAAAAGAAATAAATAAAAAAATAAAATATAAGATTGTATAAAACGTAAGGACAAATATAATTAAGAAATTAAATTCTATAGGAAATTGAAAGAAATAAAGATATACACAAACCTTTGCATGCTTAAGTAAATTTGAGAAACTTTAAAGCATAAACAGCATAAAGAAGCTGAATATAGGAAGGCATCATTATTTATTCAGAATAAACTGTGGTATATTTCATTGCAAATTGTTTCATTTGTCATGTGAGTCCTTATTATGAGTCTGTAAACAAAAGTGCCAGTTACCACACGGAGATTAACCATACCTCATAAATATCATTTGTCTTGTAACAGAGTGCTCTCAGCTACACAAATACAAAATAGTCTCTGTATAGATGCTCATTTGCAACTGACACTAAATTATTTTTTAAATGTGTCCCAGGAAAGAAGATATGCAAAAATCTTGAGAAAAAGCATCATCATAGATTGGCTTATTTAATAACTCCAGTGAATTCAGAATTATCCAGGATAGCTGTTTAAATCTAAAGCACTCATAATGATGAGAAGTACAGATCAGAAGGTGTCCCTATAATTAACTTTGTTAAACTGGAAAACACTGTTCACAATAATAAGAAATGAATGCAAAGTCGTCTCAAAAAATCAAATCACTTGACCTCCAACTTTTATGTTTTTTTAGCTGGCTGAGATATTAAACAAGCTGAATCTTGAAATATAAAGTATTCTCTTAGTAGGCATTACCCATTCCATAAGAGAAAATCACTTCCTCACACCCTCAAGATACATTCTTTTCTTAGTACAAATACATACTCACTTCTTTTTTTTAAGTGCTTTTCATCTACTTCAAGTAAGAGATGCCCTTCCTTTTCTTTGGTGCTATATGTGTACCACACAAATATGATTATTTTTGAATGTTTAATTCTCTACTATTTTTGCATACTGTTTCCAAAGTAATTCACATTAAAAATAAATTTCTATTCTTTTTACTCTGCCTTATAGAATTTTGTATTTTTTAATTTGGGGGACTGCTTACTGGCACTAACTTCATGAAACATAAGTTTATACCTCACCCCTATGATGCTATATTAGCTTATATTATGACCTCAAACAGATTTAGAAACTAAAGACTTGTTTTACAGTTAAAAATAGCCCCTGAAAAATAGGGCAAATTCTCAGTCCTGTCCGCAGCATTTTATGTTACTATTACGAACCATGTCTTCTCTTGACCATGTCCTCTCTTATGCTGGAATGCTTAATATCTGACGCTCTAAACCGGCGCCCTTAAATAAAGCTGTTTCTACATGCAACTTGGGGGCTGAACGAAAATGGTAAAATAAAGAAAACCCAGTTCTTAATTTTAGTCAAGCTCAGTGAATTTACTAAATGATTTGTAGATTAAATTATGTTACAGTAATTTATTTCCAAAGTCATCCTAAAACATGGGGGAAGTAAGTGTGTAAACTATTATCTGTGACATGTGTCAGTCTAGAGTAAGAGACATTTGTTTATATAAGAAATCTAATAATTAGTGATTTGTATTTCTGCGTCCAGGTATGATGAAATAATTCTTACCAAACTTGGATCCTAACACCTAGAACAATGAGACCAGAATTTATCTAATGACAGCTAGCAAACTGGACATGGTGCATGAAGCAACGACATGCAGACATTGGAAATAGTCGCTCAGAGAAGAGCAGCAGCAAACGAGAAGAGCCTTAAAACTCCCACCGTTTGCACCCAGATCCACTAACCGGGCTGTGGCGGGGAGGAGACACTCAAGCAGATTATAGAGTTTGCTGAGTTGAGAAGATAAAGGTCATAGACCAGGGACGCTGTCCTGGCTGGGACTGGTTCCATTTGAGACTTTGAGCAAATACAAAATCAAATGCCAGGAAAAATCAACCATTAGGGAGTAAAATTCCTAGAGTTCACCCAGATTAAGAGACTTTTGAGTTTCAACAAGCCAGAGTAAAGCGACTTCAGTGAAGACCCAAGTGATTCAGTAGAAACCCGCCAAGGACCAGGCTTTAGTAGTGGGGCTAATCGAGCACTAGAGAACAGGCTACAGTGAGGCTCCCCAAAAAGGATAAAACTTAATTGGCTGCCAAAACAAAATCCAACATTCCTTTGAAGGAAGAAAACAAAATCTACATAATCAGCAATGAAATTTGGGCAATGTCCTGAATCCAGTCAATATTGATGATATATGTGACGAAGCAGGAAAATATGATGCATAATCAGAGGAAAGTTCAGTGGACAAGGAATAAACAGAAATGACATCAATGACAGAATAAACAGTCAGGAACTTTAAGATAGCTATTATAAGTATATTTAAGGATCAAAAATTAAAACATAAACACAATAAGAAAAAAATGAAATCTGTAAATAGCTAAATAGAACTTCTAGAGGTGAAAAATGTAACACCTGAAAAAAAAATTTCGCCAGGTGGACTCATCAGAATATTGAACTTCATGGAAGGAAGCATTGGTATATAGTGTACATGAAGACATAGCAATAAAAACTATGCATGCTGAAGCACAGAGATTTTTTTAAAGGCTAAAAATATGAGCAGAGACTTATCAGCATGTGGTAAAATATCAAATATTAAAATATAATAACTGCAGTCCACAAAGAAAGGGAAAGTACGAAGACATATATTTGAAGAAATACCAGCATAAAAGGTTCTAATTTGATAAGAGTTATTAAATCATAGATCACAGAAACTCAATTAACACAGTAAACAAAGAAAACAACACTAAAGCGCATTAAAGTTAAAAACCCACAGAAAAAGTGAAAAAATCTTAAAACAGCCAGAAATAAAAGCCATATTACAAATTGAAGAACAAAAAATGAAAATTATCAGTGACACCTCATCAAAAACAATCGAGCCAAAACACAAAGTAGCAACATTTTTTAAAGTGTTGAGAGGAAAACTTATAAATCTAGTATTCTATAGCTGGTGAAATTATCCTTTAAAAATAAATGCAGAAAAAAATCATTTTCAGTCAGATAGACACTGATCGATTTTGTCACCAGCAGACATATACTCGAAAATGTTTAAAGAAATTCTTTAAGCTGAAGGATCTTTATACGAGGCAGAAACTCAAATTTAACCAAACAAATGGAAAGTGATGAAACTGATAAAATATCTGTAAATATGAAAGATTTTTATTTTATTTTATTTAAAGATAATTGACTGTTTAAAGCAAAAACATTAACAATGTACAGAAAGAATAAACTCCCCCCCAAAGCTGTCCATGCCCTAATCTCCATAATCCTGTAACCTGTTCCTGGCATAAAAGGGACTTTACAGATGTAATTTGGTTATGAATCTCAAGATGATGAGATAATCCTGAATTACTCAGGTGGGCCCAATCTAGTTGCATGTATCCTTAAGAGAGAACCTTTCCCTGCTGTGGACAGAGTGAAAGACACAATGACCTAAGTATGGTAAAAAGGTTTGACATGAGAAGAACTGGACCAGTCACTGCTGGCTTTGAAGATGAAGGTAGACCAGAAGGAAAGAATGTGGCTGTCTTTAAAAGGCAGGTAGGCTTTCAACTTTCAGCCAGGAAGAGAACAGGAGTGTTTTCCAAAATCTCAAGAAACTAAAGTATGCCAACAACCCCAATCAGGAGGAAATGAATTCTGTCCTAGAGTCTTCAGGAATACAACCTGCTGACACCTTTATTTTAGGCCAGTGAGACCCATGCCAGCCTTCTGAACTATAGAACTGTAACATAATACACGTACACTGTTTTGAGCCACAAAGTTGGTGAAAATTTGTTATAGCAACAACAGAGAACTAATACAAATATCTTATGGGGTTAATAATATATGTTGAAGTAAAATGTGTGGTAATAATAGTAGGAGAGAGAGAAAGAAGAAATGTACATTTTTATATTAAATAGAGTAACATTATTTGAGGGTAGAGGTTAATAAGTTAAAGTTGCATGTTATAAATGCTAGAACAGTAACTTAAACAATAAAGGGTATTCAACTAAAAGTTGTTCATGGAGATAAAATTGATTTTAAAATATTCAATCCAAAATAAAAGCTGAGAAAAAGGAAAAAGGGACACCTAGAAAACAGAGAAATATGGTACATTTAAATTTTATGGTATCTATAATTACATTAAATGTAAATGGCCTAGCCACTCCAATCAATGCAGAGATTTTAAGAGTAGACCTTTAAAAGTAAGATTAACTATATTCTCCCTACAAGAAGTACAATTTAAATATAAAGACATAGACAAGTTAGGAGTAAAAATGATTAGGAAAATGATTTCATGAAAATTTTGATCAAAAGAAACTTGGACTGGTAGTGATATCAGATAAATTAGATGTTAGGACAGAGAATATTACCAGGGATAAAGATAACATTTCCTAATGATAAAAGGGTCAATTTATCAACTGACTTGATCTGCCTATATGTAGCTATAGGAATAATGAATATGTATAAAGCAAAAACAGAGATCTGAAAGAATAGATACATCCAAAATTATGACTGGAAATTTCAAGATTCTTCTTTCTTAGGACAAGTGGCAGAAAATCAGTAAAAATAGAGAACATTTGAACAGCAACATTAACTAACTGGACCTATTCCTACAGCGGAGGAATATAAATTATTTTAATTGTATATATGTGTTAGTTTTTATGCTGTTGTAATAAATTATCTCAAATGTACATTTATTGCCTCCCATTTTCCATAGGTTAGAAGTCTGGGCAAGGTTTAGCCAGATCCTCCACCCAACTTATCATAAAGTTCTAATCAAGGTGTCAGTACGACTGAGTTCCTTCCTAGAGCTCTTCTTCCAGACTCATGTGGCTATTGGCAGAATTTAGTTCCTTGTGGTTGCAGGACTGAGGTCATCGCTCCTTTGCTGGAGTCACTTTCACCTTCCAGTGGTCCCCGTACTTCCTTGCCTCACAGCTTCCTCACAGGTCCTTTCACACATGGCAAATTCTTCAAACTCAGCAAGGGAGAATCTCTTATTATTCTAAAATGAATTCTTATATAACATAAGCTAATCAAGAAAATGACTACCCTATCATATTTTCCATATTCTGCTGGCTATAAGCAAGTTAGAGGTTCTGCTTACTCTCAAGGAAAGAGAATTATACAAACTCATGTCTATAACTGGGAGTCACCTTAGGGCGTGCCTGCCACAATGGCAGTGCACTCCAAGACGGACCATTTGCAGGGTCACAAAACATTTCTGAATAAATTCCAAAGATTTGAAATCTTAAAGATTATGTTCTAAACATGTTCTTATACATGATAAAGTTTTAAAGTCTATATTTGCTGTACTTTTACTTGACTTTTATTAAACATATATTTTTTATATATCCACTGTATGTCAGTGTCTAGCATTGACACAGGGGATAAACCAATCATTAAAACAGCCAATGTCTTGCCCTCATGATACCTAAGCCCATTCTTAAGTAGAGCTGTAACTTATTTAATCAATGTTACCTACGCTGCCTTTATTTCTAAATATAGTAGTCTTGGTTTATTCTCAGAAATTCCCCACATATTTCAAAGAAATTGTCATTCGAGTATTGCATAAGTGAAAAGCATGAGATGAACAAACAAATTCATAGTCTGTTATATTGCATTATACAACTTCAAGCTAGAAACATTCCCAAAGATTAGGTCAAGTCCTAATTCTAACTATATCAAGGAAAGAGACCTACAATTTCCTTTGATGCCCAGTTTCCTTTAATGGGCCAACCACGTTGCATATTTTTAAAAGAGGAGGCCGCCTCTCAGAATTAATTTGACACTTAACGCTGTCCTTCATAAAAAAGGTTGCCTCCTTGGGAAAAGCTGTGTCACAGACCGAGAGTGCCACCCACAATCAACCCCACGATTAGGTAATAATGTTACTGTAATGTAGGCAAAGTTCTTCCTTCTATGCTTCCTGTTTCCTTCTGTGGAATTATTTTATATTTTTAAGAATTGCTTTCTACTATTGGGTATCCCATGGTCTTATATTGCCTTTATCTAGGTATTATATTACCATTTTCTAGGAGTCTTTGTATGAGGAACAAGTGAGAAAACAGTGCATAACATGTAGGAATTCATTTCTAATGGGGTGATTTATTGGGTCAATTTAGAGAAATGCTCCGAGTCTTACCACTCATGCTCTAGGGTATCCTCTGGCTTCAGTCACAGGAATGGTAGCTCCTCCTTACTCACCCCTTCCACCTAACCTCTTAATTTTAGAACGCACCTCTGCTGTGTCCTTGACCCTCTCTCCATCTAGTTGTCTTCTCTCCTTGGGTTATCTCATGTCATTCCATTGCTTTAAATGACATCTATAAACGAACCCCCAAATCTTGATCTTCAGACCAACTTTCCCCCTGAGTTCTAGATTTTATTATCCAGTTGCCTACCATCATGACATTTCCACATGACTATCTCATAGGCATCCAAACCTAACATAGCCACCTCCTCATTTCCCACTAAATGTGCTCCTACTGTCTTCCCTAGCTCGCCTAATGGCATCAGCACCCAGATAGTTGCTTAGGCCAAAAAACTAGGAGCCACTCTTAAATTCTTCTTTTTCCTTTGCTCCTCACATCTAACCCTTCAGCATGTCCAGCCAGCCCTACCTCCCATAACTGACTATTGTTGACCATCAAAAAATCTAAAGCCCTCATCTAGTATACATTACCTCTTTTAAATATTAAAGTATGCCTTATCATTTTCTTACTTAAAACCTCCCAAATGGCTCCGTCATAACTCAGATAAAACCCAAGCACTGCACTACGGCCTCCAAAGCCCTACAACCCATGTTTAGTCCCCAACCAGTCTTCCCTTCGCTCACCACGCTCCAGCCTTGGCCACATCAAGTTGGTTCCTGTCTCAATGACTGCGGCTATACCCTTTGCTAGGAAGGTCTTTCTCCCAGGACTCGTGTATGTTCACCTCTGTGTCAATTTTTAGGTTCAATTTAAATGCTTCTTCCTCAAAGAGGCTTACCTCGGCCACCCAAATTCAGTCACTTTATAGTCCACAACTGCTGTATTTAATAGCACTTGTCACTATCCGAAACATTATTTATTTGTACGTTTATTGTCTGCCTCCTTTCACAAGAATTGACTGACATGACAATATACACCTTCTCTTTTCATATATCTTTTGTATGAACGAACCAAATGCTCATGTTAAATCCTGTTTTCTTTTGGTTTACACCAGTAACCATTGTTTTGATATTTAATGATATTTTGATAACTGCATTCTTAATTTCAAGCTAAATGCATTACTCTTCTTCAAGAATGAGTAGAGAAAAAGAAATCATTCCAAATGATAAATTTGAGCCTTGGATTTTTCTTAATGTCAGCTATCAATAGAATATGATCGTTTCTTTCTTTATAAAAATATTTAACTTCCAAGTTTATTTATTGAATGAGAAATGTTTTCTTTTCAAAACAATCAAAAAATACAAAAGGGAACCCCAATGAAAATTATCCCACCTTAATTTCCCAGCCCAAAGGCAAACAATGTTAGAGCTTTCCTGAATATCTTCTGAAAGATGTTTTATTCAATACTATCCTTTACCTCATTTTTTATGCAAATACTAGATACACACACTGCTCTGCATCTTAGCTGTTCACTTGACATTATCATTTAGAAAGAAGTCCACCCAATACATAAAAAATGTTCCTCATTCTTCTACTATGAAGATACCACCTGGAGTACTTATCCCCATCCCTAATAATGGACTTCTAGTTTGGCTTCACTTTTCCTATTCCAAATAATCCTGTGATAACTTTAAATCTATACCATTTTCATGTGAATGTGTATTTCCAGAGGGAAAATTCCTGGAAGTAGGATTACTAGATCAAAATGTAAGTACATTTGCCATTTTGATAGATAGCATTATTCAGTTGTCCTTCCCAGAAGCAGTACCAATTTACACATCCACAAATAAATTATGAAAAGTACCAGTTCTGTTCAGCTACATTCTTTCATCACATTGTGTATCCATTTAAGTGGTCTGTGATAAGGGTAAGTTTAATTTGCATTTCCCTTATACATGATAGGATCTTTTCATATGTTTGAGAGCCATTTGTATCTTCTTTCCTATGAGAAACTATTCATACATTTTACCAGTTTTTCTGTAGGGTAAATTGAGCTTCTCTTATGGCTTTGCAAGAGTTCTCTATATAATAAGAAAAGTATTCCTTTCTTATAATACAAATTGTGAATGATTTCCCGTGCATCTTTTTTATTTCTAGGTTTAGAGTCACACACAAAGGACTTTCCCACTCGAAGATTATAGGAATATTTCCCCATGATTTATTCCAATATTTTCATGGCTTTATTTTTAAAAACTTAACTCTGATGAATTTGATGCTTTTCCTAATTTAGGAGAAGAGAACCCAAATTTATTTTTTCCAGAGCACGCTCCACTTTTGCAAAGCAAATTACTAAATCCATCTTTTTATGACAATCCCTGCCATTTTATCATAACTGAACTCCCAGGAGCATCTGCATCTATTTCTGTATTTTATATTACAATCCACCATTTGTCTATCTATTCTAGATGGGTAGGAGACACTTTCTAAGTATTGTAAGTTTAAAATGTGCTTCAATATGTAAAATGCCTTGCCCCCCTCCACCCCGCATATATTTCTGACTATGCTTGCTTGTTGATTTTTCATATGAGCTTTAGAATCTACTTGTCTAATTTATAAAAATATCCTATTACCATTGTAATTAAAATCCCATTAAATGAATAAATTAATCCATCCAGGGGTGTCAGTTGATGAAGTAAAGTCATTTTCTTCGAACATCGTATGACTTTCCATTTCTTGGAGTCTCCTTGAGTGTACTTTATAATCAATTTAGAGATGTATCTTGCTCATTTCTTTGTATACTTGTGATGCTGGTTTTTTTCCTCTATTATACATAGGTTCTTGTTTTTGTTATAGATTCCAACTAGATATTATCATACATAAAGCATTTTGGATGAAGTAGGGAAATAATCTATAAAACCAGTGAAGGAAACATTTATTGAGCACTTACTCTGTACCAAGCACTGTAGTATGTAGTGATTCAATATGTAACTTCATTTAATGTCATTTATTTATTTACTTGCCAAAGACAAATGAATAACTGGGAAAAATATTTACAACTCTTAGCACAAACAGCCGATTTTCCTAAAATATTTTTTTAAAAATATATAGGTAGCAAAGTTACCAGATGTCCTTAGCTGGCACAAAATATCCAGATGCTGGATAAATTACAGTAAACATACTTTTAAATACATTTCTAAGCTCAATTGAAAGCACAGAAAATCCCTAATAGCCAGTTAAAGGTTAAGACTAAGCTAAAATCATGAACTCAAAACTATACTGACTTTAGCGGCAGAAGCCATAATCAAAATCTAGAGTTTAGAGATTAACCACTCCGGGAAAAGGAGAGCAGGCTTTGGTATCTGCAGAGTGAATTGTTGAACCTATTCACTATGCAAAACTATGCATAAAGAAACCGGGTTCTCAACAGGACTGGACATGCAGCAAACTGTATAGAGGTAAAAATGTCAGTTTCCCACAAAGAGAACTGCAAGGAAAACTTGTGATTTCTGGCATCACTCTGGAGAGCTGTGTGAAAGCTGTGTGTCAGGGTGGGGGGAGTTAAGAATGACATTTCTGTGTAGTTTGGGTATTTACCACTTGTTAAATTTATTCATAGTTTGCTAAGATGTTTTATCATTAATCATGTTGAATTTTTCAAATGTTTTTGATGCATCTACTTTGATCATATGACCTGTTCCTTCAATCTATTTTTAGATTTGTTAATTATCCTCGCATTCTTTAGGAAATGATCATTCTGTATTATTTAGCATTCTGCTGGAATTGAATCATAAAATATTTTATTTAGGACTTTGGCATTTAGGTTAACAAAGTTTCACTCATAAGTTGTCTTCCTACATTGTCCTTGCCTGCTTATGGTATTGTGATGAAAAAAATCACTTTTAAATGCTTTGCTTAAAGATAAGAAACTAAGAGAATTAGTTGGTTAATTTATTAACTTACCTTTATATCCATAGAGCTATAACAAAAGATTGTAGAACATACCTATAGAGAAAGGCATTAGGTACCCCACACTGAAATCATCTTCCATGAGAGACCACTGGTTTGCAAGGATTTTAAATTAAAGGGTACATTCTCCAAAAGGTAACAGTAAACCTTTCAAAAATGACTGTCTATAGATAAGGCAACAAGGACACAAACAGTTATGAGAGCAGAACAGGATGATTACAAAGAGAAATTCTTATACATGAATCTATTCCAAACCAGTCGTGAATACATATATTTTTGTGTGATCTTTCATGTTTATTTAAAAGGCTCTTTGAAAATAGCTTTCAAACAAGAATTCTATTTTCCTTGCACCTCATAAAAAGCCCTCATTTGTCTGGAAATCCTTTTTCTATCAATTGTGAATTAAGAAGGCAAGGAGTTTCAAGGCTATACGCAGAATTTCAAAGTCCAAAAACACCTGAGACTAAACAGAAAAGCATATGGACTATGAAATACATAATTTTTAAAAATTGAGATGAAAAATGACTTTCTTCCATAGGATAAGGAAGATACCGGCTTCACGAGTGCTCCCAGGAAGTTTTCCTTGTGAGGATAAGGAAGACACCGGCCTCACGAGCGCTCCCAGGAAGTTTTCCTTGTGAGGATAAGGAAGACACCGGCCTCACGAGCGCTCCCAGGAAGTTTTCCTTATGAGGATAAGGAAGATACCGGCCTCACGAGCGCTCCCAGGAAGGGTCCCTCATGACCTCTAGGACAGCTTCACGAGCTGGAGACCATCTGGGGCTTGAATGCTTGAAAGGATTTACAATCTAAGCCTACTGCTGGGAATTTGGATTTAGAGGGGGCAGAATATACTTTCAACTGCTCATATATTTCTAAGAGGTAGAGTCGTATTTTTCATTTCTTCCTGAGACAGTTCAGTATGTTTCTCTAAGAAATAGTTTATTTCATCTAAGTTTTCAAACTTATCATGTAAAATTTTCCACAAATGGCTCACTTTTCCTCTCTGCTGTCATTGTAAGTATAGCGCCTTTGTCCTTTCTAATAGTTTATTTGTACGTACATTTTTCTCAATCGAGAATGTCAGTGCCAGCTCTTAGTTTTGCGATGTCCTCTATTGTTTCTTGGCTTTCTATTCTAAAATTTCTGCTGCTGTGTTTACTGTGCATTTTGGGGTTTTTTTACTTCTTTCATATTTCCAGAGTTAGATGATTCTCGGCTTTTCTTCTTCCCATTATAAGAATGTAAGACTATACATCTCCATTAAGTCTTGCTTTAACTATATCCCTCAATTTTGATTTGTACTATTTTCATTATCTGGCATTATCTAATATTTTCTAATATATGATCTTCCACTATTTATTAAATATATCTTTGCCACCCATGGATTATTTAGAAACATGTTTTTAATTGCCATATATATGGTAGACCCTCATTACCTCTTCTACTGCTATTGTTGTAATGAGGTAAAAAAAAAAATACATATGGTCTGTAAATTTAGAGATTTTATACATTATATAAATATTTATGTTTGTGAATGAATTTTTATCCTCTGGTTGTTTTACACAAGGTTCTATATATATCTATAGATCAACTTAGGTGATTACACATAAAAACCTTTACCAAATTTTTGGTCTGGTTCCTACACTAATTATTGAGAAACGTTTATTAAAATCTCCATCCACGATTGTTGACTTCTGAATCTCTCCACATAATTCTGTCCATTTTTCTCTATATATCTTGAGATTACGGTGTTAGAAGAATGAGATATGACGTTATATTTTTCTGTGAACTGTTCCTTTTATCATTATATATGATCTTCTTTATCCTTAAAGTCTATTTTTAGTAATAATAACATAGTCTCACTGATATTCTTTGGTTACTATTTACTCAGTATAACTTTCCTCACACGTGTACTTACCCCCTTCCTCTGTCTTATGTTTTAGGTATCTCTAAAGAACCTATGGTGGTTTTATTTTTTTCCCAAACTGACAAGACTTTTTATCTTTTAACTGTGAGTTTAAACCATTTGTATTTATTTTAATGGATACATTTAGATTTGTTTTTACTTTCATGTTCTGTGCATTTTATTTCCCTTGCTTTTCCATAATTCTTTAGTTTTCCTTTCTGATCTGCCATTAAACTTCTTGAGAAAATTGCCATTTTTTCTCTTTTGTTAAAAGTTATAGATTGTTAGATTGAACCACATGAAATTGCTCATATTAGACCATTGTTTACTTACGAAAATGTTAACACCACAGATTAGTAGTTAAAGATGTAACATCTAAGATTAATCAACCCATCTACTCTCCTCCTGAATGACATGACCTTAGAACACTGCACATCGCACCATTTTTTGTCTGGATGATGGCAGTAGTGTCCTAACTCTTCTCTCTACTATTCTTTCCCACTTCTCAACACTCAATTCCCAACCAGGATCCAGAGCATTGTTTGTAAAATACGATTATCCCATTACTTCTATGCTCCAAACGCTCCAATGATTTATCGTCCTGGAATAAGCGCCCAAAACCCTAGAAATTCCTGCATCATCTGGCCCCCATTCTTTGCCTTATCTCCCACTGCTCTAATAGCTCATTCTCACTCAGCATCTCCTCAAACATGCCAGGCATGTCCCTGTCTTGGGATTTTTGGATCTACTCTTTCCTCTGCGTATGCTTACTCCATGAACTCCTTTGGATCATTGCACAAATGTCACCCCCTCAAGGAAGCTTACTCTGAGCCTCTATTTAAAATTGCAACTAACTCAACTCAGGTGTCCTTATTTCTTTTTGGCTTTCTACTCTTTTAACACTGTTCATCTGAAATAATATATAACTATTGTTTTGGTAATTATCTCTCTCCCCTCTAGAATGAAATCTCTGTGAAGGCAATGATTTGGGTTTCTATTATTGTTGTTGAGAAATCAACTTACAGTCTATCATTCCTTTATAGATAATCTGTCTTTACTCTCTAATGCTTTTAAAATCTTCTTTTTGTCTTCAGTGTTCTTGTATTTTGGTATGATGTTCTAAAAGTAAATTTATTATTATTGATCTTGTTTTGGGATTTAATGTGATTCTTGAATCTTAGGCATGTCTCTGAAAAGTCCTGGAAGATTCTGGAAAATATTGATTATTTTCTATTCCAATATTGCTTTTCTCCCCATTTTCTCAATTTTTTCCTTTGAGAACGCTGTTAAAGGTATGTGTGCAATCTTAACATTCACTGTGATCCGTGTGTCTTAACCACATTTTCTACCTCCATCTCTGGCTGCTGCATTCCACATAATTTCCCCAGATATACCTTGTAACTCATGAACTTCCTCTTAAAGCCTCTCTAATCTGATCTTTAAACTCATCTGCTGGACAAGATTTTTAAAGTTTAGCAACTTAATTATACGATTTTAAAACTTTTGCCTGGCAATTTTTTATCTTGTCTTTATACATTTGATATTTCTTTCCTTTATTATCTCAATTATTTTTCCATGATTTAAAGCTTCATTTATTTTATAAATGGTCTATGAATGATAGGTCTACATTTTTAGCGGTTAAATCTTACATTTGTTATGTCTGCTAATTTGCTCCTGGTTGATTTTTAACCTTGCAAATTTGGTAATTTTAGATCATTTCCTTATATTTGGCAGGACTTTCTCTGGATGTTGCCTTAGAAATATTTGTCATCTCTTCTGCCAATTACCATAGGGACCATTTTTATGTTAATTTCTGGAGCACACTTTGGAAATATGAAGCTGAACCCTTATAAAGGCTCCAGCGTCTCTTTACAAATTTTTCTAAACAACTGTTTATTGGTTTGTTTATTTTCTACCCAATAATAAAACCAAGATTGATCCTATTGTTTATCTAGCTGATGAGTGATCTTCCCCTTATTACATCATTTTTTGAAGGTATAGCTCTTTGACGGTATTAGTGCTTTTAAGAAATTCAATTCTGACTCCCCCACTTCACCCTAAGCCTTCCCTCCTCACTGTGTAGATTATAAAAACCAGGACCCTCATCTACTGCAGTCGCATATCTGTGCTTAATGAATTGACCTCCCTGTGCATTTTTACCTTCGGATTGCATCCTTTACTTTTTAGGTTGTTAGCTCTGGAATTTAAAAGATGTTATTACGTTTTATACAGCATTTATAAACATAAATGATTATGTATAGTGAGATTATTTCCAGGTTGTCTAGTTACCACGTTGCTAAAAACCAAAGCCCTTTGGAAGGGTTTCCATCATGGCAGTACATTTCAAGGAAACCTACATCAAAGAACTCTGATTCGAACAAGGTATGGGAGACAGAGCCCCGCAGCACACGGGAGGTCCTAAGGAGGGACAGCACGGGCCTGGAAGAATTCGGGCTCACAGGCTGCAGTGTGACGGGGCCTGGAGAGTCAGCCAAGGAGAAACCGGCTTGTTTACGAATTGCAGTAAGAATTCGGTGCATTCTACATCCATAGACCTGATGCAGCGGTCACTGTCCATGAGAATCATTTCTTTGCATATCCAATTCATTATATTCACATATTAAATTTCCCAAGTATCGGTGCACCGTCATCTCCATCTTTAAGTGAGTCTTTGATTTTAAGTGTTCAGAAGGGAGCACAGTGAGAGTGGGATTTGTAAACACTCATGGTCATGGAGATATTTTTCAGAAACAGTGTCAGGTTCTGAACATGCTTATTCACAATTAATTAAAATAGACCCTAGTAATACTTCCACTTTAAGACTGGGATATATCCTATTATAGTGCTGTAAATATCTTGTGTTATAAATTGTATCCTTTCTATGAGTGTTTTCATTTTGCATGGTATGTTTTCCTTGTAACTGTGAAAATCGGATATAACTGCTCATTAACTGAGACACTTATTTATATAGTTTCGAATAACTTGGAACGTTAATTAAGGCAGTGCATGTTTCAAATATACATGCCCTTTCCAACAATTACTGAATCGAGCTGGGAGAGGGTGCATTTCTATTTGGTACAATAACATTTATACATTCAGTTGCTTTTGCTGATATGAGATTATGTAACCAAGACTGAACATTATGCTTAGTAAAGAGTTACATATATATCCATGCCTTATCTACAATACCAAAATTTTAAAAAACTCTGAAAATTGTTTAAAAAACTCTGAAAATTGGAAGACTTCTTTTGTAATCCATTTGGCAGCAAAACCTGATCTGACCTGAATTCGTTAACTAGCAAAACTGTATCTGAGCAAGGATGCAGAGAAAAAGGAACACTAGTGCACGACTCTGAAATGGTACAGTCGCAGTGGAGCTAGTTTGGTGGCTCTTCAGAAAATTAAACACAGAATTACCACATGACCCAGAAATTCCACCTCTAGGGATATACTCCAAAGAATTGAAACCAGGAAACTCGAACAGAAATTTGTACACCAATGTTCATAGCAGCATTATTCACAATAATTCACAATAGCCAAAAGGTGGGAGCAACCCAAGTGCCTGTCAACAGACAAATGGATAAACAAGATGTAAAGATGTGTGCTTAGATTCCATCTAAATACATGATGGACTATCATTCAGTTATAAAAAGGAATGAAGTTCTGATACAGGCCACAACATGGCCTATCATGTTGACTGAAATAAGGCACAAAAGGACAAAGTGTATTATCTCACTTATATTAAACACCAAGAATAAGAAGTTTCATGAGACATAAGGTGGATTACAGGTTATATGGACTGGGATGGGAGTGTGGTGGGAGTTACTGCTTAAAGTCCGTAGAATTCCTGTTTAGAGTAAAGAGAAAGCTTTGATAGTAGATGATGGTGATGCTAACACAACGATGTCCTGAAATGTATAGACAGAAGTGGTTAAAAAGGGAAATTTTGTGCTGTACATATGTTACTATAATAAACAATTTGAAAAGCTTTATATGAATGGAAGTGAATTTATTTAACCCATTTAATGTTGACTACATAAGCATTTTGCTGAATAAATACCAGTGTGTTGATTACATAGTACTGCTCTATCCAGGCCCTGATACTGCGATAAAATACACATACAGGCACTCAATTACTGACCTAAAATCTGCCCACCCCCCAAAAAAAATCTGAACTCTGAAACACATTTAGCTGAAGATTATCAGATAATGAATTATGGACTTGTAATAAACGAGTACAAAAGAATATTTTAAAGAAATATTTTAAGAATGGCTAAAATTCTACGAGTTTCATGAGTATTCATGAAATGAGTATTCGTGAAACTCAATTCTACCTCCTTGCATAGAATACAGCAGTATGGTAAATAATGTGATAATATAGTATCAAAATTTAAGGCAACTGGATTGCTACGTTACAGTGAACTCTATCATTTCTAAACATATTTTAAGGAAAGTGTAAATTAAATGATACATGTGGCACTAATAACCATCAAAAGATGGTTGAAAAACTGGTAGAGTAATCTTCTGAGAGTAATATAAATTACCAGGGGTCTCAACAGCAGCATTATTAACGTTTGGAACTGGATCATTCTTTTTTGTGGGGGGAGGGGCTGCTCTCCTGGGTATTGTAAGGTGTTTGGCAAAGCCCCTGACCTCTGTCTGCTATTTGCCATTAGTGCACCACCCCCCACCCCACCCAGCGGTGACAATCAAAAATGTCTGCAGACATGGCCCAACGCCCGCCAGGGGCAGTCACCCTCAGTCCAGCACGGCTGTTTTAATACAACCGTTGTATAATAGTTCATGGGTTTTAAAGGCAGTTTCACATACATGATGTTATTTAATCACGAAACAAAAAGTTAGGTATTATTTACAGAGGAGAAAACTAAGGTCCAGGGAGTTGAAAGAACTTTCCCCAAACCACATAGTTAACGTTAAGTGACCAGTCAGGAGCCATCAGCACTTGCAACCAGGTTCCTCCTTCAACACTGGTCGGAAACGAGCATTGTGCGTACGAGATGTGATGCGTAGCGTATCTGACTCAGAAAACAAGAGAAAACGGAAACCAGGTACTCTGAAACAGGTGTGAAATCCTTTCAGGAGACAGAGCAGAAGATGGCTTATGAAGACCACTCTTCTCTGAATTTAAGCCGTAAGTTTATCATATGCACGTCAAATGCAACCAGGCGTTTTCGTGCTTATAAGTATTGCTAGGAAATCTCTCTTTGGGGTGAGAAAAATCGGCGATATAGAAATGAGCTTGTGGTATAAAACTTACTTGATAACTTCTTAATAATTCCCAACTATAAAATCACTTAAAATAATTCCAAATGTAGATTTTAAAATGGAATACTGCAATGAAATGGAATAAGAGTCATCAGGGAAAATTATCATTAAGCCCAAGAATTAGCTCCCAATAGCTCCAGCTGCTTAAAATTCAGTTCGGAGAACAGGTAGTGTCACATTGCTTTAAATGCATAATAGGAATGCATTTTCAATTGCTTGCTTATCTCTGAGGCTTTAAATCTTCCTGAAGTTTCCTTGACACTGTTCCAGATAAGAAGCAGCAGTCACTGGAGCCAGTCCAAGCTCTTTTCCAACACACTAACTGCGAGTCCAACAAAACCTGGAGAAGTCGCCACATTATTGATGCTATTGTATTTTCAAATGTCACATTTGTGTCAAATTGTTTATTCCCCAGAGATTTTGCAGTTCACAGTTTAGAGGCATAATTTTCTTATCCATCATGCTCAAATGAGTAAGCGGAATTTGGATGACAGCTGGATTCTACATTGTTATTCTTATAAATAAGAATATAAATATGCATAAATACACACAGCATTCTGTAATAGTCATCAAAATTATAACATTTTATTTAAAAATGAAAAGGTCAGTTGATTAGATTCCCTGTATGTTGCATATGGATATTCAACAACAAAAAATGTTTTTACCTATTTAAAATTGGTATAAACATAATGCAATGTAAAACTACAAAGGCATTACTTTAAACAATATCATTAGTTGCCCTGAAATATGACATTTCCTACATTTTGTTTTAAAATATATTAGAACAACTCAAGAAGTTTAAAACTCATCTCTGTAGCTTAAAGAGAGATGTGAGTGTGTCTTGGCTTCCAGGCATTAGGATGTTTTAGGATGCATGTGCCCATCTCCCCTGAAGTGTATTACCTGATAGGTATATGAAGTATGAATAAGAACGACTTTCATATGTATACAAAAATCACAATACCTTTTTACCCATGTGAATTGTAAATACCTAGAGCTTTAGGAAATTTTAATTGTCTAAATAAAGTGCTAGCTTTACCTAAACAATCTTTTAATAACTTCTATTTGTCAGAGAAGTCATAGGCTTACAGAAATAGCATGCATAAAATGTATAAATCCCCGTACACCACCCTACTGGTAACACCTTGCCATGGTGAGGTTCATTTGCTACAATTCATGAAAGAACATTGTCATCATTGTATCATTACGTATAGACCATCATTTACAATGGGGCTCATTATGTTGTACAGTCCTATCTCTTTTCTTTTACTTTTTATCCTAGTAACGTACATACAACATAAATCCCCCCTTTTAACCACACTCACATACATAATTCAGTGCCGCTCATTACACTCACAATGCTGGGCTCCATCAGCACCAGCTAGTACCAAAGTTCTGCAGTTGAGCCCCATGGAAAGTCGGTACAATTTAAGTGTTGACTCCCCATTCCTTGGTCCCAGCCCAGCCACTGTGTGGTAATTAGATTCAGTTGTCAACTTGGCCAGGTGATGGCACTTAGTTCTGTAGCTGTTCACGTACCAGCCAATGGTACGTGAACCTCATCTGTTGCTGATTACATCTGCAGTCGGCCAGGAGGCGTGCCTGCTGCAATAAATGATGTTTGACTTAATTGGCTGGTACTTAAATGAGAGAGCTCAAGGTAGCACAGCCCAAGCAGCTTGGCATACCTCATCTCAGCACTGGCAGCTCAGCCCAGGCCTTTGGAGATGCAGAAAGGAATCACCCCAGGGAAAGTTGTTGGAACCCAGAGGCCTGGAGAGAAGGCCAGCAGAGATTGCCCTGTGCCTTCCCACGTAAGAAAGAACCTCAGTGGAAAGTTGGCTGCCTTTCCTCTGAAGAACTAACAAAATAAATCCCCTTTTATTAAAAGCCAATCCATCTCTGGTGTATTGCATTCTGGCAGCTAGCAAACTAGAACACACTGGTAACCTGTATTCTAGATTCTGACTCTTGGAGTTTGCATATTCTAATTATCTCATATCAGTGAGATCATGCAAGATATGTCCTTTCATGCCTGGCTTATTGCACACAGCATGATGTCTTCAAGGTTCATCCATGCTGTTGTGTGAATCAGAGCTGTATAATATTCCACCGCAGGCGTAGCCCACATTTTGGTTATCCATTCATCAGTAGATGGACACTTGGATTGCTTCTATCTTTTGGCAATTGCGAATAATGCCTCTATGAACCCTAATCACTTCCATGACACATTTTTTTGTAATGTTTCAAAGAGTTGAGAAACTTAGCACACAGGTTTATTTCCAAGCTTAGAGCCATACTATAAATATTAAATGATGTACTTCATTCAAATTTATTAATCCTTCACAGTTGCAGCAGCTTCACTTATAAATTTGGGGGGTTATAAATTCCAAGTGGAAGATCTAACAATGTAATATATTACCGTTCCACTAAGTTTGTCAGTATCTATTATTACATATCTCTCTCAGATAATTCCCCCATCCATCCATAGGAAACAGGAGAAACAGAACTTAACTGAATGTCTAGAGATGGTTATTCATTCCAACTTTACCTTTAGAAAGCTCCAGAGGGGACTCCGAGCCACGATGCTCAAATCCAAAAATGAACTTCAAAATGGGGACTGTTTTCTCATCCACTGTCATAGAGGAGACGTAATTGAAATCTTACCTCTAAATACATGTTGAAAAAATATCCATGCACATGTTTATACAAAAATGAAATATTTTAAATTTAATTCAAATCTTGTATTTAACATTTTCCTAAATAACAAAATGAATGGATGTCAAGTCTCCCAATCCATGGTTTTGAATTCCCCCCAAACAACATCCCAAATGTATATTTATATTTATATCTGTATATTTTTAAATGTATAGCCAAATACTACTTTGCACTCCGGCACCCCCTGCCGACAGCCCCACCGCTGCCGGGGCCATGTTGACTCTCTCCAGCATAATTCTCAGAGGCACCCAGACTCAACCCACCAGAATCAGGAGCAGCATGGTAAAATCTTTATTGGAGGCCTGAGCTGGGATAGAAAAGGAAAGCTCTGACTGAATGTTTGTACCAATTTGGAGAGGTTTTAGACTGCACAATTTAAAAAGATCCAGTTACTGGAAGATCGAGAGGATTTGGATTTTGCTTTTCAAAATGCTGCTAGTATTGATAAGGTTTTGGAACTAAAGGAACAGAAATCGAAAGGCAAATCAATAGACCCCTAAAGGGTAGAGGCTTTAAAAGGGAAAGAACCCCTAAAAAGTTTCTGTGGGTGGATTGAACCCAGATGCTTCTGAAGGACAAATAAAAGAATACTTTGGAGCATTTGGAGAGATTGAAAATACTGAACTTCCCATGGATATAAAAAAACAAAGTAAAGAAGAGAATTTGTTTTATCACACGTACCAATGAAGAGCCAATAAAGAAATTACTAGAAAGCAGATACCATCAAACTGGTTCTGGGAAGTCTAAAATCAAAGTTGCACAACCCACAGAGATATATAAGCAGCAATAGCCACAAGAGAAAGGAGCAAGGGGGCTGCAGCTGGTGGAGGACGTGGCACTGGGGCTCATGGGCGAGGTCAGGGCCAACGCTGGAACGAAGGATTTAATAACTAACATGATCAAGGATATGGAAATCACAACAGCATCTCTGGTGGTGATGGGAACAGTACTGGCCATGGTGGACCTGACCACACTGGGTATAGCTGTGGGAACTATGGCCATGCAGACTGCAGCAGCCAACACAGCACACATGGCAAGGCATCTCAGAGGGGTGTCAATCCCCAAACAGTTACCCCCCAGCTACAGGAGGCCACGGGAGAAAAGAGGAGGCGATACCAAAGTAACCCACCTTGAAGGATGACGTTGAAAATGAGTCTTCTGCTGATATAAAACCATAATTTTGCAAAAGACTTTCTAGTGTACGAGACACAATTGGGTCCAACTGTCCATAGCTGCCGTTTTCCTTTGTTTTTACTTGGTTTTTGTTATCTGTTTTATGCCTCAGTGTAGATTTGTGTTTATATAAATTTTATTTGTATGATTTCACGTTAAACCTCGAATAAATGCTTCCTAGTGAAAGAAATTCACATCCAAACAATAACTTTATTCCAACAAGATAGTAGAAATGCCATCCATTTATGAGTTTTGAAACTGAGAATCTGAATGTAGGTATCTAGAAACCAAACTCTTAGAGATTATATGGGTATTAATTTAATTTAGTAATAATAGCAACATCAGGTGGAGTATATCTGTTTTTTATAAAAATGTGAATCACAGTTTTCTTCCTATTCACCTAATTTCCAGCCCACAGAACTCTAAAACAATATTGTTGAAACCTATCTACATCTGTCATACGAGATACATGTCCACCAAACTCAAATAACTCATACCTAAAAAGCAAGATCTCATTTACTCAGCAAGTAGCTTCATAAATGAATATAACCTTCAATTACTATTCTACTCACTGATCAGAGTGTTTACCATTCAATGAGTAGAGAAAAGCAGCAAAAGTTTAAAATAACTGAATTTCTTCCTATACTATACTCTATTACATCTTGAGGCATTTAGCTTCACTTAAGCCCACAAAACATATGCCAATTTTTTCAGTGATACCATATGAGCTTCTTGAAGAGAGAATTTTTATTTTATTCCCAGTGCCCATGACGGTGCAGGCAAAATAGGGTAATATTTAAAAGCTCTATTCCAATGGTTTGTAGTCACTGAAAAATCCAACAAGGCCAAAACTAAACTTGCGTTTTCCCCAAGCCCAATCTCCCTCCTCTCTATCATTGCAATGGTCTTTATAAATGCAAATGTCTTTATAAATGCACAGTCCCAGCTATGAAAATCAAAAATAAGAATCATTCTTGACAATTTCCTTGTTATCACATTGTCATGGTCAGGTTCATGTGTCAACTTGGCCAAGTGGTGGTACCTGTTTGTCTGGTTGGGCAAGTGCTGGCCTGTCTGTTGCAATGAAGACATTTCATAGAATCAAATCATGATCATGTCACCTGCATCCATAGCTGATCCCATTTGCAATCAGCCAAGGGGAGTGTCTTCTGCAATGAGTGATCACTGGAGGCCTTTTAAGGATTCAGAAGAGATAGGTTCTCTTACTGCTTCAGTCAGCAAGCCTCTCCTGTGGAATTCATCCAGACCCTCCATCAGGATCATCAGCTTCACAGCCTGCCCTACTCTGTGCTCCCACAGTTATGTGAGACACCTTTATAAATTTTATATTTGTGAGTATTTCCTGTTGATTCTATTTCTCTAGAGAACCTTAACTAATACACACATGTAATAAGCTTCCTATTACCATTGATTCAACTTCATAAATCTCTCCTCAATTTGTGCTCTCTTCCCAATCACACAGGACGCAGAGAGGCCACCCCAACTCATTGAAAGTACTCAATATTTCACTAATGTGGATACTTCTAGATTATAGGAAATAGAGCCTATTGAAGACAGAACCCCACATTGCTCGGGAGAGTCATTCAAGTCCACAGACTCACTTCACTGGGCTCTTTGTGTCAAAGGCACCCAAGACATCATGCCTTTACACATGAAGAATTTACCTAGGAAAATAGAATATGTGGAAACATTGGATGGCCTCTTTATCCATTTATCTCATTTAAAATGTTCCTAATCATTTCTACAATAGAGATATCAGATTCTATTCCAATGAATACTCATAATTCCTGGTTTTAGGTAACATTGTCAACGTGTCTTCTCTTTTCAACATAAAGACACATGGCTCATGTCCTTTTTCTTGATCCAATCTTGAGGGGGAAGTCATGTTTCTTTTAATCCCGATTCAGTATTGTAGGGTGGAAACTTTGGATTGTTTCCATGGCAATGTGACACACCCAGTCATGATTGTCCTTTGCATTGGATTACTTCCACGGAGATGTGGCACGCCCAACTGTGGGTGTGTTTTTTATTAGATGGAGATGTGACTCCACCCATTCAAGGTGGGTCTTGATTAGTTTACTGGAGTCCTTTTAGAGGGGAAACATTTTGAAGAAACATTGGATGAAACCCTTCGGGAACAACTGTTTCAAAGCTGACAGAGACACCTAGACAGGGAGCCCTGCAAACACTGCCACATGCCTTCCCATGAGATACAAAGCAGACCAGAACCCAGAGCTCTGTCCCAGAGGAGCTAAGTGAAGGCCACAGATGCTTAGAGAGGAAACCACTGGCATTAGAAGCTGGAAACAATGGAACTGGGAACAAGGACCAGCAGATGCCAGCTGTATGCCTTCCCACATGACAGACATTGGCCTTAGATACCGTCTTGTGTCAAGGTATGTTTCCCTGGAAACTTTTAGTTTGGATGTTTTTAAGGCCTTAGAACTATAAACTTGTAACATGATAAATTCCCTTTTTAAAAGCCATTCCATTTCTTGTACATTGCATTCTGGCAGCTTTAGCAAACCAGAACAGGAATTTATTTATTCCAGACATTGCCAAAAACCAATTCAGTTGCATGACATCTACTCCATGACTTTTTTTGCAATCGTAAGTCTTTGGCTGTACAAACAGTTGGACAGATTAGTAGATGCATTGATAGGCTGATGGAGCCAGATGGCGTTATAGAGCAAGGTGTGAAGTTGGTAGTTGGTAGAGCTGGATGTCTAGGGGAGTTCTCTGTATGGGGTCCCTATTGTTTTTCAACTATCTTGTGGGTTTGAGAGTATTTTAAAATAAAAAGTTTAAAATAATTTTTAAAAAGATACATGGCTCAAAATAGCAGAATTTAATATTGCAATACATCCTTCTGCTATCATTTTAACTAATAAAACTCCCCAATCAGTTTCAATGTCATAACTTACATTTAACTCATAAGCACTTGGAAAGGAAATAGAAAAATCTATACAATCTAATGCTTCAGATAGATGTTTTCTGGAAGCCAGTACAATTATTTTAAAGACGTCAGTTCTCAAATTTCAAAATCTATACTCCTCTTTCATAATAAGTTTATACAAGCTTAAGTTTTCTAATTTCCCGTCATTGCCTGATTATCTTTTTAAGTCATTTTCTATTATAAACCATATTGATGTTCTCTACTGTAATGACCTCTCTTCCTCATTCCATTCTTCAGAACGTATGTTTTGTACACACCTTCCTTGGCGCTCCGTTCAGGGTAAAATCAGTCTGTCACATAACCACTCACTGTGACTTCCAGTTCAAGGTATCCTCTATTTCTGGGATCTCCCTTCTACCGTCCCCTCAACAAAAGTAAAAGAGCTCTCAATATTTAATTCTGCCGCCATGCCTTTCCAGCTGCTGTCTGTATTGTGTTCAGTCTCTGGATCAAATTGACTTATTTCAGTTATATAATCAATTAAAAAGTTATTTTTATGATATAGTTAAAATTAATTTTAAAAGAGTGTTATAAACTTTAGTTCCTATATGAAACTTTCAGGCCATCTTAATTCATTATGAATTGATGATGTCTAACAGTACCAACAAAAAGTTATAAAAAACGGTTTTTCTCATTTCTCAGAATTTTCCTCCTTGAAGAGGATACATACTTATTGAGATGATAAAAAATATTTAAGCCCTCTAGCCTCCTTTATTTTGGAGCAGCTAGAAGCAAAAATCTGAAGGATAGTGTGGTAGTGCATGACAAACTCTGGAATCTGTCCTGTAGCTACTTCTTGAAGAGTGCTTTGAAAACTATTGTTCTTTTACTTCTTTGCTTTGAATATGTATTATACTATACAATAAAAAAGTTTTTAAAAACTTATAAAAAAGAGGGCACATACATGTAATATCTTTTTTAAAAAACTACTTTTCTAAGGCTAAAAATTAAATTTACATAACATTCCTAGATCTATACTTTTAACAATTCACTTTTTCAATAGCCACTGGTTTTTTTCACTAGATATGAGTTTTCTTGCAGTCTCTATAACCAGAACCCTGTTTGGAAACTAATGAAATAAATTTGTCATGAATACGCAGCCTTACAACATAGAAATTCTTAAACGTTTTCATAAGTTAATTAGAAAAACACATATTACACCATAACCAAAGATGAGAAATGTGATACAATCAGTGCAAAAAATGGAGACTGAAGAACTCAGCGGGGCATCAGCGCTCCTCAGATGAGCCCAGGAAATAATCTGTATTAAGAGCAGACTGGTATATGGGGAATGTTCTCAGAACAAGAGCTCACGACGGCGAGGTAACTGCATGGACATGCCTCCATCACCAGAGCACACAGAGCCCTGCAGGACTCATTTCCTGGGGCCTGGGTTCAGACCCCTCCTCTGCCACATAGAGTCCCGTGACCTTGACACAAGCCACTAAACCCCTCTGAGGCTCAGTTCTTAAGTTGTAAAAATGGGAATAATAAGGTCCACCTTAAGTGCAGACATAAAAAATGAATAAAATTTATGTGAAAATACAGGCACATAATACACCTGAAAAATTTAGTGCTCTTCAAATACAGAAAAAAAATTTGCAAGTTTTACCTTGAAATTACAAAATTCAAATCTTTTTTAACAGACATGCATATATTCCTAATAATAAATGAAACAAAAAAAACCTATTTGTCATATTCAACAAATACTTATTAATCACTGTTGGGTCTCATGCAGGTTTTTGCCCTCCCTGCTTTTTGGCTTTATCACCATGCTGAACAGGGCTTTGGGCTTTTATGGTACAAAAATTAGGACAGGGGAAAGGACCGGAATCAGTCACTATCAGGCTGGGGGGGGGGCGCGGTGCAGGGGAAGGAAGGTGTGTGAGCAGGCTGAGGGATCTGAGGAAAGTAGACTGGGGAGAAAATGGTGAATTAGGAAGTTTTGCTGTGGGGATAAATCCGAACTTGGAGTTCAAGAAAAGTCCATGAAATGGTATTACTTTGGAATTTAGGACCACGTTCTTTCAACCAAAGCAGCTCGGATGCACTACATATGAAAGCAGTTAAAGTATTCTGTAGCAGAGGTAGCAGAGGCATCAGTGCATAGAGGGGCCTACCTTCTGGGGTGGGGACCAGGGCTGAAGGAGGGGGCACAGAAGACCTCCTTGGAGGAGGTGAAAAGCGTAGGGTCAGTAGGGATTGGTCAGGTAAGGGGCAGGTGTCAGGTGAATGCAGGAAAGAACACGCCCTGCAGATGGAACAGCAAAGCCCTGAAGAGATTTGCGCATCTGGGGACCTGCACGGCCAGGCCATGGAAGCGCATCTGGGGACCTGCACAGCCAGGCGATGGAAGCGCATCTGGGGACCTGCACGGCCAGGTGATGGAAGTGCATCTGGAGTCCTGCACGGCCAGGTGATGGAAATGCATCTGGAGTCCTACACGGCCAGGAGATGGAAATGCATCTGGGGACCTGCACGGCCAGGCGATGGAAATGCATCTGGAGTCCTGCACGGCCAGGAGATGGAAATGCATCTGGGGACCTGCACAGCCAGGCGATGGAAATGCATCTGGGGACCTGCACGGCCAGGCGATGGAAGCGCATCTGGAGCTCTGCACAGCCAGGCAATGGAAATGCATCTGGAGTCCTGCACGGCCAGGAGATGGAAATGCATCTGGAGTCCTGCACGGCCAGGTGATGGAAATGCATCTGGGGACCTGCACAGCCAGGCGATGGAAATGCATCTGGAGCCCTGCACGGCCAGGAGATGGAAATGCATCTGGGGACCTGCACAGCTGGGCAGTGGAAGTGCGTGAGTGGAAGGGAGAGAACCAAGCAATGAAGATGGGCAGCAGAGCAGAAGCAGCCTTAGGAAGGTCTACTCTAGCCAGTAATGAATCCATGCTAAAACCTGATCTACTCTGTTTTGAAACCTAGCCTGCTCTTTCTTCACTTTCCTTTTAAATAGTTTGTGATTCTCTGTCACTGCTATTATTCTCTGTAGAACTGTCCAAAGATTTACTCTAAGTTTGTGCCTAGACGTACAAAGACATCTAATTAATTAAATCCTCTATTTTTTGAAACATATAGACTGTCCTATTTTTGTGTAACAGCATCATAGTGCCTAGAGTCTGATAGATAATATTTGGTTTTTAATTAATTATTTAATTTCAATTTGGGGGAATTGTTCAGTAAGAATCACACATCAGGTTTATCTTATAGTGTATTAAGGAATTAGGGGTTTTGTTCAAATCACATCATTTTATAATTGCTGGTTTGCTTGAATGCAATATTTTTATTTAATGCAGAAAGGCTTTTATTTGCAGAATAAATAGTTACTTGGGCTTTAAATTAATATTAAAATTCAAAAATGTAGTTTTACATAAGTTTTTAATTTCAAGTTTCAAATCTTGCCTACTTAAAAAACTAATAAATTTTATATAAAAATGAGAATAACGATTTCAGTTGTTAAATCAATAGCAAGTACTCACGTGAAACTTACTATGTACCAAGCTCTGTTCTGAGAATTTTTCATACATTGACTCCTTAAATCCTCCCAACAATCCAATGAAGTAAGTGCTATAATTATCTGCATTTTACTAAGAAACAGGGTGGTTAAGTAACTTCTATAAGGTCACACAGCTAATAAGCAACAGTGCCAGCATGCAAATCCAAACTGTTTGGCTCCTTGTTTTCAATTAGTCTTTCATTAACTGAAGTTGAAACAAATTAAACTCTCCTAAGTAATCTTTCCCACTTAGGAACTTCGTTAAATTCCTTTCAATATTTTAAACTTGTTTCATACATTTAATATGTTTGATTTGTAAGCCCTTCAACTGCCTGATAATGCTTCTTAACCCTTAATAAATCTAATCAAACATACTACACATGCATTTAGTCACTGTCTTTTCTTAAATATTTCAGACATTTTAAATGAAAAACATAATGTCATCCTGAATTTAACACAAAAAAATATTCATGTCATGGGCTTTCTTTATATTTTTAATCTCTGCACTCATTTCATTTTTTTCCTAGGATTGTATAGTCACTTAAGCAACTGCAGTGTGACCTGGGGAGGCAAACTGTCACATTAGGCAAGCTGAAATTTCTGGGTGAAAAATTCATTCAAACTATATTATTTCTTAATGGCTGAAGATTTAAGCCTGGAAAGGTACCTAAGGGATAGCAGCTTCTGAGATGATTCTACCTAAATCCATTTTTATAGTTGTTCAGGTCTGTGTTGACTGGAGGAGAATGGTTTGACTTCCTACATGCACTTGGATTGACTAGCTGTGTCCAAACACATTCTTTTTTACATGCTTTCTATTTTTATTGCCCAATGTTTGTAGGCAGAACTTTCACCTTCACCCAGATTGCTGCTAATTTTCTTCATGCTTGCATTCCTTGCATATTCTCATTTTTTATGGATTTTGACCACTACAGTATACTGACTAGACAATCACACTGACATTTCTGCTGAATTTTTTGCTTTTTCGATCCATCATAAATAGGGGAGGGCCTGGGATGCTTCCTGGCAGCATTATGACCCAAAGGACCTGAAGTCTGCGCCCAGTCACGGCCCCTCTTCCTGGTCTCCCCGGAAGATATGTTTACAGAATAATGATAAGTGGGGGGAGGTTGTACTTTGTTAATTGGCTGGGAGGGCACTCTTAGGCTGTGTGCTAGTTTGAAAGCGTTGTGAACCCCCAGAAAAGCCATGTCCTTTAATCCTAATTCAATATGATAGGGTAGATACCCTTTTGATAAGATTATCTCCACACAGATATGGCATGTCCAATTGTGTGGTGTGGTGTTTTGGTTAGTTGGAGATGTGACTCCACCCATTCAAAGTGCGTCTTGATTAGTTTACTGGAGTCCTTTAAAAGAGGAAACATCTTGAAGAAATCTGAGAGCAGATACAGATGCTTGGAGAACAATTGTTTCAGAGCTGACAGAGGCAACCCGAGAAACAGATGTCTAGAGATGCAGGGCCCAGCAGACGTTACCAGCTGCCTTCCCAGCAGATGCTGAGCAGGCCAGAACCCAGAGCTGTGTCCCAGAGGGGCTCGGTGAAGGCCCCCAGATGCCAGGTGTTTCCCCCGCAGGAAACGGAGGCTGAAAGTCCCAGGAGCAAGGGACCAGCAGATGCCAGGCACGTGCCTTCCATGTGGCGAAGTGTTCAGATGGCTGAAGTGTTTCTTGGGTGAATGTAACCTCATCGTCGCCTTAGTTTGGACATTTTCTCTGCACTAGAACTGTAAACTTATAACTTATTAAATTTCCTTTTTAAAAGCCATTCCATTTCTGGTATATCGTATTCTAGCAGCTTAACAAACAAATACAGGCTTCCTCCTACTTAAGAGCTTACAAAGAAGCAGGGAAGGTTTAAAACCACACCTGCCAATGCTATACTTCTAACTCCTTTGAAAACCCCTCTTCTAGAAAATGGAGATGAATCTGTGTGCTGAATTATAATGACAATTTGGATTACTGTTTCTCATCTTATGTAGGAGCCAGAGAGAGAGGGCAAGAAGGTCCCAAAGAGAAGCCTTGGACTATATCCCTTGGAGGCTTCAACTGTTCTTAGTTTTATTCTCCTTAAAGTTCAAGACTTAATAAACAAAGTAGGCATCATGATCTATTTCATAAACATCATCTCCAAAATCAATTATACTTCATCATTCGTGAAAGGCTCCAGCTTACTTAAAAGACCAACAGACTTGCATTTGAATCTTTTAACCAGCTCCTACCTTTATGACCTTTGGCAAATTACTGAAGCCTTTTTAGTTCCCTTATTTATAAAATGAACTCAAGTCTACCTAACTCCTAAAGCTATGATGATGATTAAATGAGAGCACAAATGTAAAATATTAGGCATATAATACACACTCAAAGATATTGGTTCTGCCATTGAGACACTACATCATCTCCCCAACTCAAATACATTGTTCTCCTTACGATCTTGAAAAATCTAAAGAACACAACTCATTGCAGTCTTGTTTATTCGGTTTATACCATGAAACAATATGATTACTGCCTAACAGCCATGAATCTCCAGTTATTCTCACCTGTGATAACAATCATGGCATTATCACTTGCTTCTCTAAATTTCAGAATTCTATCATTTACCCAAGCTTAGTTCATTATTCTAGTCTTAAAATAAATCATATAAGACCATCTATATTTAAAGAGAACTGATGTAAAACTTTCTTATCAGGATTTCAGTTATAATTAATATTAGCAACGGCGTGTCCTCATAGCTGGGCAATGCTGTCACATGCAGTCCGTGCTGATGAGACACAGCTCCCTCAACAGGGCGGCTGCAAGATTACTCTCCTGCAGCCATGTGCGGCTCTGCTCACTGACATTTTTCTTAGGTTCTTTTCTCTTCTTGTTCTTACTGAAGTTAGACAGGTATTCTGTGCTCATGAGAAGAAAATATCTTTATATCCACCAGGTTATTCTACAAAAGTTTAAAGAAACCAAAATTATATCAGCCAAAAGGGGACTTATTTATATCAGAATCATTAAAAGCAGGGCTCAGAATTTAAAAATACAGCCTGATCTTAATTAACTTTATTTACTACCATATCTTTTATCAAGGGAATACTCAATTACTGATGAACAGGACAGGTTTCTTACTGCTAAAGCCATGATTTGCTGCATGGAGCCGCTCTTATGGTTTCACTTCTTGGCTGGATGCCTTCAAAAAGAAACCAAACTTATAATGTTACTCTCATCTTGTAAACCAAAGCCAGTTGCTGCAAGAGGGCAAAAAATCAATAAAGAGAAAAAAAAAGTTTTCTATTTTATTTTGAGGACCCTCAAATTCATTGCTCTTCTCTCCTATGTAGAGTCAATACTTACCCTTAAATACAAACTTCTATAAGTACAGAATGGTTGATCCATATTTCTGGGTGCCTTACTTTCGCTGGTAAAAATGTCAAGCATGTATGTAGTTCATTCCACTCGGAAAGAAAGAAGAAAGCAAGCACACAATTAGCAACAGACCCCAGGGTTACCACAGCAACACGGCAAGGGCAAAATGATCTTTCAAAGTCTTTTGGCACCATGTGTCAAAAGAAAGTTTGAGCTCTTTCATCCTTGTCCCCAAAATGGGAAAGGAGCACTTTGTTTTAATCACTAAGAAAAATCTGCTTCTCTCTGACCCGCACCAGAGACTTGCAGCTGCTGAGATGAGCGTCCATAGAGTAGAGTGATGGCTCAGAGAAAGGATATTCTGGATCCCATGATTTGTCCACCTCTTAAATTGGAATAATTCATACCCAGCCCTGACCAGATTGACCCTCTTGTCCTCACAAACCTCAGAATCCCTCTGCTGTGAAACCCTGAAAGTATAAACTAGAATTGGGACAGGGATTTCCTGTACTTTAAAAACTTTTTCCAAAATACACACGATGTAAAGCCAGTAAAGCAAACAAATTTTATTTATGGATCTAGCATGGCCCTGAAAACCTAAAAAAATAGCTCACAAAAAAAGAACTCTAGGACTATTTCATTTATTAAATATAGATATCTCCCACTAACTAAAATACTTGCAAATCCATCTTAATATTTAAAAAAATACCACATCGGGTGCACAGGTGGTTCAGTGGCAGAATGCTCGCCTTCCATGTGGGAGACCCGAGTTCGATTCCAGGACCATGCACCACCACCCCCACTCCAAATAAAAGAACAAATCAACGGGGAAAATCAATGACTGGCTCATACAATCAACAGAGATCACAGTTATGGACCAAATTAGAAATTATTAGAAACTTTTACCGACAGTCAATAACTATTCAAATTATAAAACAGTGATCTTCTCAATAGGTCCTAAAAATTATTTTTAAAACATTGGTACCATATTTATATGCAAAAATAACTCTTCGAACACAAGAAGAAAATAACTACCTTATAAGCATAATGTTAAGTCAGCTTTGCTATACTTTCATAACTCTTGCTGAAGTCCAAATCTGAAAATGAAGAACATTATGCTCAACCATTCTAAGGAGGGGAGCTAGGATTCCTTCTCCTCCTTATATTACCTCCAAATTCAAGTCAAATGTGGTGAGCTTCAGAAAGTGTGGGTATTTATCAGAAGAAGAGAGAGCCTTTTCACTCCACGCTGGTTATTTCCTAAGCTGCAGAAATCTAAGCTCCTCTCCCCTTCAGAAGTCCTGTCAAAACACTTAGATGAAGAATGGAGCAGATGCAGACCTGCTTTAGCTCCTGCAAAACAAAGCCCTCATTTGAACACGTGTCACTCCAAGGGAGTCCCAACACCAGATCGCTATTGTACCAAGTGGTGAGACCTTGCCTGTCCTTGTCTGTCCTCCTTCCCCCTCTTCAGCTCACACCAGGCAGGGGAGAGGAGAGGTGGAAAAGTAAGGATTACATTGCTGAAGAAATGGCTATATCCAAGCATTACATAAATCGAGACTTTATTGGACATCTTGGTCCTAGGACATATCCTCCCAAATTCAGATTGGTATCAAAATTGAATATCTCAAAAAAAATTGAATGTCTTCTACACAATAATAGGCCTGTTGTCCCCTGGAGAGACGGATTAGTAGGTCTAGGGTGGAACCAGGAATCTGAATTTTAAATACTAAGCCACCACCATCAGTCAAGTTTGGGAAGTATTCTACTGAAAGAGAAGGATAGTCATAGGTTACCTATTTTTACCAGTTGTTTCTGAGTAATAAATGGTAAAATTCAGGCTAGAGGATATAATGATGATAGTCCATAAAGAAAATCAATCCCCAAATGCTTAGGTCAAGAGCCCAGAAGAAGTGCCCTAACAGTGACAGGAAAAGCACATCATTGTCAGTCATGCAAATTCTGCCACCACATTAGTAGATCACATTGTTTGCAGCGAGTTGCGTATAGAATAGTTCTTGGGAACAAAAATTATAGGTGTCTCAAATCAAAGTCAACATTGAGCAAAAAGTGGACTTATTTATGTCAGGATCATTAAAAGCAGGACTCAGAATTTAAAAATACAGCCTGATCTTAACTAACTTTGTTTAATAACCAACATACCAAACAAATTCAAAAATAAACTTGGATAAGGAATCTTTGTGTTCTTATCCAATGAATCCATCTTTGAATCTTTTTCCAGAACAGGCTGAAATTAAAGTTACTCTCTAAAGTTACAGAGAGTGTGCCTATACTTGGCAAAAATTCATGACTTGTATTTTCAATCCTGAAAGAATTCAATCTTGTAAAAATGTCTAAAACTTCAGCTAGCAGGGAAAAAAGGAAACATGCACATGTATTTTTACCCATGAATTCCCCACATTTTCATGCAGGCGATAATGCCATCCTTCCTGAAGAAGCTGCCGCAGCTTCCTGACCAACATGTCTGTGCACAGGCTGCTGCCATGTACCCCTGTGTTCCTAAAAAGCTGTTGTCCTCCGATTGTCTAACACAGATTGAAAATGAAAGTAGGCAAAAAATTAAAAGCCTGCTTTCTCATCTGATATTCTATCATCCATGTTTTAGGAGAGATAGAGAGCCTGGTAGAAAATTACCATCTTTATTATTCCTCGCTTTATTAAAGAAGTACAATGGGGAAAGGTGCTAGTTTGAATCCCATTTTCTGAAGGGTTATTCTGTTCCGGACATCCTAATGAGCCTCAGCATGAGAAGTTGGAATGAACTGGATTACTGCACAGAATAAAATGGGGAGGATTTGGAGTCACCAGGGCTATCCAGACATAGAAGGAGGTAGCGAGGAGAGATGGGAAAGTCAAAAGAGAGAAGTGGTCAGGATGCTGTGACTCCAGAAGCTGTGAGAAGTGAGGCAGCTGATGAAAAAAATTGTAGTTTAAAGAGGATTTTTAAAAATATTTTCTAAAATAATTTGAAATAGTTTTGCCTTACTGCACAACAGAGCCACCCCTGTCCTTTCCCCAGCTGTCAGTAGTTTTCTGCGCACATCTGCCCCATGAGAACAGCTTTAGACGGAACTTCGGTAAGGGCTTGAGGTTCATATTTGAGACTCCAGAGAGGAGTAAAGAGCAACAGGTAAAGTCAGCCATGAATTAAATGATTTCTAGGGAAGTAGGAGTTTGTGAGTATGAGAACATAAATCGCCAGGAGGCCTTTGGAAAACCATATCGTGTGGAATGAGGGACTCTAAACAATCGTATCTAGATTTTAGGAGAAGGAGGTCTCCTGCTAACATCTCAGTACCCAAATAATGTAAATAAAATAATTACAATAAAGAAGAAATAAATTTTTAATTACCCACAAGACCACACCCAGAGAAACAACGGTACACATTGAATTGCTAATCTTCAAGTGACTGTCTTTTCCTTTTCTTTGTGTTTGTGTGTACATATATTTATATACAGATACATGCATATACTGATATATACATATGTATATGCATGCATATACACACTCACCAATTTTATTTAAATACACTCGGGCAATTTTGTGATCATAAATTTTGATCCCCAGTTTTCACATCAGCTTTCCCAATATTTGTCTAAAATATCATTTTAGAATTTCACAAAAGAAGATTAAAATCCACAACAACACCAGAAAGAGAAATACAATGTCATGTTGTAATCTTTGACAATTTTCCAATAATTATGGGTCATATGGAGTTGAATTTATTTAAAGCTATTCAGGCTTCAGCACGTGATATCGTTGGAGTTTGCTTCACGAATCAGGGACTGACTAAAAGGTGATCTTTCTCCCTCCCTCAACACTAAGCTCTGTGACCCTGTACCAGCAAGAAAACTGGGCAGCCCACACTGTCCTTTGACTCTGTCATTTGATTATTCTCCTCACTTCCCAGCACATTGCAATGGTCACCTGGTGAGACTCACAACATTGGAGTGTGACATTCTACCCAAAGCTTCTTAAGGTACCATGTTCTCACATAGGGACTGTTCTCTCTGTAAAGGAAACTGGTGTCAGATGTAGAGATAATAAATTGCCATTATATTACATTACCAAAATATAAGAACATGAACTTCCTTAGGATAAATGAAGAAAGAATTCTGAGATGGTAAAGGAAGGTGATAATACACTTTCTGCACAGGTGCATCTAAATAGTGGGCCAAAGGGGAGTACGTGTTGAAATCTCTTTCTTCTTCAAGTGGAGGGTTACTACTAGTGCTTGGAAAGGAAGTTGTCTAGCCTGCATTAATTTAATTCATTTGAATAGCATTAATTAATTTCATCTTTAGAGCATAATTATATAATTGAAACAGTATAAATATTTTAGAGAGCTCTATGTAGAATTGCATATCTTATCTTTTGAAATGAGAAGGGAAGGAACCTAGTTTAAATGGGAAATAAAAGTGATAAAGATTCATTGACTGTGTAGTAAGCAAAGTCTTTGGGATTCTCAAAGAAATTAGAATGAGAAATATCTATCAAGTTTCTGATTTTCAGAATTTTATTTCCTAAGGGGATCTGCTAGAGACATTGATACATTAGTTTCTAATTAGAAATCAAAAACATTGCACAAACAAAAATTAACAGTAAGGAAAGTGAGAGTCAAAGGAACAGACTAAAGTTCAATAAGGAAAAACTTCAAGTAACTGGACTGTAAATAGCATTACAGACCAAAAGTCTTTATCATATGATAACCTTGTTTCCCCTGGAGTAAGAAGTAACATAAGATTTTATTAACCTTGGGTCAAATCTGGAGTGTCATACCATGGGGTTTTCCTAAACTTGTTTTCTACCCCAACTCTTCTTTTCACTCATATCCAAAATGAGGTCAAAGGCGAGTGTGAAAAAAAAGTGAACAAAAAATTACCATTTGTGTTGGTTTGAAACATTCTGCACCCCAGAAATGTCATGTGCTTTTAATCTTGTAAGTGTAGATTTATTGCGGGTGGGACCTCGTGATTAGGTTGTCCCCTTGGAGATATGTTCCTGCCCATTCAAAGTGGATCATAGTAGACCTCTATGAAGAGAATAAAAGACAGAAAACATAGAGAGCTCTCAGAGCCAACACAGAGAGCAGAGAGATGAAGCCAAGACACAGACATTTGGAGATGCAGAAAGAAAATGCCCCAGAAAAATTCAGAAGGACCCACTGGAGCTGAGAGAACCATTTGAAATAAGAAGCTGGGAGAGAAGGGCAGCAGACATCACCATGTGCCTTCCCGAGCAACAGAGAAACCAGATGCCATGGGCCTTTGTTTGGAGTCAAGGTGTCTCTCTCTGGATGCCTTAGTGTGGACATTTTTATGACCTTTGAACTGTAAACTTGTAACTTAAAAAATCCCCTTTGTAAAAGCCAATCAGTTTCTGGTAAATTGCATTCTAGCAGCTTTAGCACACTGAAACACCATTCAACATTAACATGAAGAGTCTGAAGTTAAACCCATTTTAGTACCACATTGCATCTTTCTGAAATATTTTACACAAATTGCAACTCAAGAATGTGAATTTAAACCCAAAGTTCATTCACTATATTGTCACTGTATGCATTATACTATTTCTGTGTTAGTTCTTCAGACTTTCAGATAATAAACTATCACATTTTCTGCTTTTAACACTTACATAGGTTTTCCCAGGATTTTTCAGTATCATGCTAAGTTTCTTAATTACACAGACTTAGTCATTAGGATTAGAAAATCATAATTATATCCACATGGTTTGACAGTGGTGCATCCCCATTATAAGAGTGTGAATGCTGAGGTTGTTTTCTGAACAATCAACCATCATTAAATATGGTAAATTGTCATCATTTTTCACTATGATATCCAATGTGTCACTCAAGAATTTAACAAAAGTCTTTGGAAATGTGTTTAAATCATAATCCAAATACCAATTTCTTCAGGGACTTTCATTATATGAAAACAAATACAAGCCTGTGTGTGTGTAAAATATTTACACTTATAAGTAAGCAAAATTTTAATGTTATAATTAAAGCCTTTTTTCATCATATATTTAACACACATTTTTCGTCCATGAATACTTAAGGTCTTGCAGAGAATTACCAGTTCTTCCACTAAGGAAAAGAAAATGCTAGTAAACTTTTGAAATTCAATTATTTAACTGATGCCTTAATAATATCCAGGACCAGTAAAATAATCTTTCACTGATTAAAGATTAAACATATAGGGCGGGCTACAGTGGCTCAGCAGGCAAGAATGCTTGCCTGCCATGCCAGAGGACCCAGGTTCAATTCCCAGTGCCTGCCCATGTAAAAAAAAAAAAAGATTAAACGTATACATGTGGATTGAGGGAAGTATCAAAAAGGATATACTATATGCAGCTGTAGCTTTCTTTTTGAAAAGTGATATATGAAATATTTGCCAAAAAATTAAATATAGTAAGTAGCATTTAAAAGAGTTTCCTTGATTTTCTAGCAAATTTTACTCTCATGTTAAATTAGAAAGTTGATAACAGACCAGGAAAACTTCAAGTAATCTCAAGATTCTTTGGTAGACAGATACCTCAAGCCAATTTTTAAGTATATTAACAATTCACTCAAATGAAAACTCTAATGGATGTCCAATATTTCAAGAATTTAGAAAGCAAGTTGGTTGGTTGAATAAAGGGTGACCATAATAATTCACTTCACCTTCCCCCTTCCTGCTCTCCTCTCTTAATTCAACCCAAAAAGGTTTCCAGAGGCATATTTAGAAAATTTCTCCTGAAGAGCATTTCATCTGTTTATTGACAAGAGGGACATGCTTCTGGTCCTGCAAATCCAGAGCGAGTCACGGGAACGGAATGTGCGGCTGCTGCTTCTTCATTCCCTGGATGTATAATGTTGCTATTTCCAGACAACGCTGTAATCCTTCACACTGTCTCCAATGAATCTATGAATATTGGGGTAGACAAAAACCAATCTAACAACATGTTTAAAAAAAAAATAGCAGCTCATCAGTTTAACGAGAAGCTTATTGAGTAGTTTAGGGTTTTTTTATTTTGTTTTATTTTAATGTCACACAGAAAAAATAAATTCGTTGCATTTTCATCATGCTCAAGAGTAAGTATGTTGGTGTCTACTCAAATGCAACAGACACCACCAGTTTATTGCTTTCTGAAATGGCATATAAAGTCGGTAGATGAAGAGAACACAGCAGTGTTGTCCATTATGGGTTGTATAATGAGAGTCCTAAATCCAATCCAAGACTGCACCAATATCACCACTTGATTTGTAGAACGAAATAAAGTTATTTTAGTGGGGAAAACAAAAATCAGTCAAACTATTTGTCTTCTGAGCTGAACAGATGGTTGTTTTATGGTCCTAGAAATAAACCTCCTGCCAGCATTTGGGGTGTCAGCACCTCCCTGAGACTGTTAGGGCAACCTAACCAGGGCAAGGACTAATTTGTCTTGCAGATCTTGAAACACCATAGCGTAAAAGAATATAGCTCAAAATAATAAACTTCTTGTACCAAAAGCCTAAGAGCAGACATTGTTCAAGGCACATGAGATCCATCAGCAAACAAAATATACATCCCTACCATGGTAGAGCTTACACTGTAAAGGAGACAGGAAGAAAGGAAGAGCAGATAATAGACATAATAAGTAGACTGCATGTTATATTAAAAGATCTCAAATTCCATAGCTACAAAAAACAAAGCAGGGCACAGAAAATTAACAGTGTGTGAGGTAGAGGGTTGCAATTTTAAATAGGGTGATCAAGGCAATTCTCTTTGAAGAGGGACATTGATCAAGGACTTGGAAGGAGATGAGAAAGAGAGGGAGGCAGATATCTCGGAGAAGAGCATTCCAGGCAGAAGAAATAGTGTGAAAGAATGACCCTAAGAAAAGAACCTGCCTCGCCTGCTCACAGAGTTAGAAGGAGGCCCCGTGGCAGGAACAGTAGGAGCAAGGGGGAAATAGGAGATAAAGCTGAGTCCTGGCTTTATACGAGGTGGTTTCCACTCAGCTTCCCATCCAGGGGAGGCCCACAGCCTCTTCCTTCCACCCCTACCAGGTAGTTATGGAAGCTCTAAGCCCCCTTAAATGCTTTCAGGAGATGTGGCAGTTTCAAAACTCCTTTACGTCAAAAATGCATATTCTCACTTCTTCACTGTCCATATAGCAGTTTCCTGTAGGATACTGAAATTATATAAGATGGTTTTGTTTTGTTTATTTTAATAGTCATCTAATATTGTAGATGTTTCAAAGCAAGTTAGTTTTAATAACTTAGGTCTGGCAACTTGTCAGAATATTAAGCTGGATCATATGAAGTTACCACATGTATAGGTTTAAATGGTTGAATATTGGCACTTTCAAATGGACTGACCTTTAGAAGTATCCCTTCAAAACCTTAGTAACCAGAAATAATAAACCTTATTGTGCTGTCATGATTTCCCTAGTTGTAGTACCCACAATGCCTTATATTACTTTTACTCAGAAAATGTGTATTGAATTGCAGTGGTATATGACTTTAATTCAAAAATTAAAGGTCAAAAATGCTAGTTGCTTACCCAGTAGCCACTCTATCCTTCTTTAGTAGCAGGACCCAAATTTTATTCTAGATGGTACTGAGCCTACCCTAAGAATATACTCCCAGCCTCCCTTTTATAGCTAGGGGTGACCATTGACCAAGATCGTTCAATGAAACACGATGGAAGTGTCAAGCAGGACTTCCAGGAAGACTTCTTAAAACGGAATTTACTTGACTGGAACGTTCTTGGTTTCTTCGTAGTCACCTGCCCTTTACTCCCTCCTGCTTCCTGGGAGGCACACGGAGCGGCAAGGGCTCCCCAGTCACGTTAGACCAGGAGCTATCACTGAAGACGGAAGCCGCACAGACGGCAGAAGAAAAGAAAGTCCTGCCTTGGCGTCCCTGATGGCTTCGTGGGACTTTCATGAGCAGCTAATTTAACTAACAATATCCAGACACCTTTCAGTGAATTCATTAACTTTTATGTTTAGAGCACTGTTGTTTATGCTTTTTATTTTTGTTATGTGAAGCCCAAACTAATTCTAATAAATAACTTTTAAAAACAAATGTATCTAGGGCGGGCCACAATGGCTCAGCAGGCAGAATTCTCGCCTGCCATGCCTGAGACCCAGGTCGATTCCAGTGCCTGCCCATGCAAAAATAAATGAGTAAGTAAATAAATAAATGTATCTAAAGTTGGTGGGAAATAAATCATTTTAAATCATCTACCACTGATAGTCTGGTTCAGCAACCAGTTATTTATGTAGGAAAATATCATCTGGCTATCTGGAAATATTTCTTTTTTAATTTCTGTCTGTCTTTGGAAAATGTAGTTATGGTATAATAAGTTTGTGATTACATTATCAGTCAGCATCTTAACAACGTAAAAGCAGGTATGATATGCAATTTATTAGATACACAGATGAAAGTTTTAAGAATTCAACTTACCTTCTCTGAAAATATTCAAATTTAGTTTTCTTCTCTCTCTGGAAAATAGATGTTATTTTCCTTTACTTATGTCATTTGAATTAAAGTCATATACCACTGCAATTCAATACACATTTCTGAGTAAAAGTAATATAAGGCATTGTGGGTACTACAACTAGGGAAATCATGACAGCACAATAAGAGCATTTTAAGCACTATTTACTATAAGATATCCTAATTATTATTATGTATAAGTCATTCTGGAGAAAGTTAATGTACATTTTAGTATTCTAATGAATATTTTAAAAGTCAATAAAGGAGTAATAAAAATACAGATTTGAGAATACATACCAACATTTACACCATAATAAGCAAAAGAAAAATTATAAAAGTTTAAATAACCTTGAAATATTTAATCTGCTTGCATGTGTTAAGATCTGAGTAAAAATGGTCTCATGAATTGAAATAATGAGATTAAAATATTAGTACATTAAGTCAGTCATTCTCTAAATATTTGAATCAGTGGCTCTTGATTCCATTCTGGGAAATGAAGCCCTCCATGATAGAGTTTTCACCAGTCTATGGTGAAACTTAGAAGGAAAAAGACAATGTGGTGAGTTTTTAATAGAGGTGACAAAATTCATAAGGAAATTCTTGCTGCTCCACAGATGTGATGCTTGCTGTGCCTTTGGGTCAAGCCTAGACAGTGCAGCAGCATTTATTTCTCTTAATTCAAGAGTCTTCAAGACAGACCCCAATTTCCCCACGGGCTGCTAAGTTGTTGCAGGAAGGAAAGAAATAACTACACAGTGAGGAAGGCAGACAAAACATTGACCAGGTGATCAAATCCACATCACCAGTGAGGGACATAAGGACATCATGTGTTCTAAGAAGATACCCTAAGAAGAACACATCACTTTCGTGGGATTTGGGGCAAGAACATATAACCTCAATCTAATCAGAAGGAAACGTCAGGCAAACACAAATCGAAGGACAATCTAATAGTATCTACTATGTATTGTTCAAAAATGCCAATATCATGAAAGACAAAAAACAATCCATTGAAGAACCATTCCAGATGAAAAGAGGCTGACTATAGTGTGTCATGCTGCGCTGGATCCGGTGCTGTAGGGGAGGAAATGCCATAAAGGATGTTATCCTAACAAGTGACAGACTTGGAGTCTTGGTGGTGTAGTATAGAACTGTCGTATCAACATTGCATCCTGCATGTGATAACAGTAAGTGGTTATAAGAAAATGTACTTGTGTTTAGGAAACACACACTGTACATATTGAAGGGTAAAGAGATGTGATGTATGCAATGTACTTTCAAATTGTTTGAAAAAATAAAGAGTAAAATTATAAGACTATGCATGTGTGTATGTGTGCATATAGAGGGAGGCAAAGACAGAGAGAATGATGGAACCAATATAGCAAATTTGAAACATGGTGAATCTAAGTAAATGGTATTCAGAGATTCTCTACATCACGTTTGCAACTTGCCTATATGTTTGGAATTGTTTCCACATAAAAAGTTTTAAAAGGGCAAGACAATTACGGTTGGTACTACATATCCCCTTACAGACAGAGCTGAGTTTTGGAATAAGCTGACATACATTTACATTGTCCTTTTATTCCAATAAAAGAGCTATTCCAACTTAGAAAATGTCTATATTTCCAGGATCATAACTCTGCCCCTCACAGATAAAATTTTACATGTTTAAAAAAGAAAAAGAATCTGGATACAAAATTAGAAGAGCCAAGCTAGTTACTAGTGGCGCAGAAATAAGGTCAATGTGTCTAAAACAAACATACGTTATCTGTGGGACCTAGATATTTTGCAGAAATCAAAATATACCGTTAAAAGAAGATCAACTGCCTACTATCTTGCAAAACTCTAATCATATAGCTCTAATAATAATAAAAACTCAAAAAAATCACTCCAGAAAGTATACAATGTTGTACAAATGTGAGATTGGTCCTCTTGCTTGCTGCCAAGTGGTGGCCATGTCGTTTACACGTATTTTCCTGCCCATTTCTCTGCTTAGATGGAACAGTGATGCTCCTGAGAAAAATCAGGAACCACAGAGATGGACTACTGTTCTCCAGTAGCCGTTCTTCCTTTTAAAAACAGAAACCCAGGACTGTAGCTGGACACGTGGCCTTCAACCTACAGCTTCCATTTCTCCCTGACCCCGCAGCTGGCTGCTAACTAATGCTGCTAACTCAGGCTGAGTGTGGGCCTATGAGAAGTGAATGGACGCGACGTGTGTTACGTCCAGGTTGTCTTCTTAGGGACAGTTGTCCTAGCCATGGACGGCCCCGCATGAAGCAATGACTAGGGTGACCTTAGAAGCCAGAGATATTGAAGATGGTAGCACTGCCTCCTTAACCAGCCCTAGACCATTCACCTTTGAGCTGGCTCTGAAGGAAAAATATACTTATCTATATTTGGGCGTTTCTGTGATACAGCTTTTTAATGTGTACCCGAATGAACATGGAAATTAGCACTGAGAGTGGAGGTTTTTGTAACAAAAACACAAGACAGACAGACAGGCAGATAGAATAGATAGATAGACAGACAGATAGGCAGATAGATAGACAGACAGACAGATGGACAGATAGATAGATGATAGGGAGTATATGATAGAGTGAGTAGTCAGGGGCAGGGAACTCACTCGATCTGAGCCTGGTGAGGCGGTGACCTTTGCACACTGGGCGCTGGTCTGGAGGGTAGGTCCACACGCAGCCTGAGTCCACTCCCAGGTCCCTGTAGGGAAGCTCAGAATGTTGCCATGTGATGGCCTCTCTTGTTGCTTTTATATGTGAGAAGGTTGAGCTCAAGCAAGAATTGGGCAGCAGACAGAGATGGGGGGGAAGATGCTGAAAGAGTCTCTCCATGTGTGGCCTGTAATCGAAGCTAAATGAGAAAACAGGAATTTGGAGGTTCACAGCACGTTTGGAAAAGCCAAACGCTCTGTACCCCCCACAAAGCGCTGACTGCCACCCAGAACTCACCCAGCCACAAAAAATAAAATTAAGCCTCTCCTTTCAGATGTCTTCAGAACAGCCAACACTAAATTGAAAGATGGACTGAAAACAGAATGTGGTCAGGGAAAGAGGAAATGTAACAGATTTTAAAACCATGACCAGAAGGGTTCTTTGTAGTGTGTGGTTGTTTTCACGGAGCATTGCCTGGAGACAAACAGAACTGGAGTCTACAAAATTTTCTAAGGAATTGTAGTAGCAAATGTGCTGGTTTGAAAGGATGTATGCCCCCTAGAAAAGCCATGTTTTAATCAAAATCCCATTTCATAAAAGCAGAATAAACCCTAATCAACACTCTATGTAATTAGATCCTCTCCCCGGAGATGTAACCCAATCAAGAGTGGTTGTTAAATTGGATTAGGGGAGATGTATCTCCACCCATTGGGTGGGTCTTGATTAGTTTCTGAAGTTCTACAAAAGAGGAAACATTTTGGAGAATGGGAGATTTGAAGAGAGCAGACAATGCTGCAGCACCACGAAGCAGAGAGTTCATGAGCCAGCGAACTTTGGAAATGAAAAAGGAAAACGCCTCCTGGGGAGCTTCATGAAATAGGAAGCCAGGAGAGAAAGCTAGCATATGATGCCCTGTTCACCATGTGCCCTTCCAGCTGAAAGAGAAGCCCTGACTGTGTTCGCCATGTTTCTTCTCACTTGAGAGAGACACCCTGAGCTTCGTCGGCCTTTTTTTTTTCACATGGGCAGCACCGGGAATCGAACCTGGGTCCTCTAGCATGGCAGGCAAGCATTCTTGCCTGCTGAGCCACCGAGGCCCACCTGCATCAGCCTTCTTGAACCAAGGTATCTCTCCCTGGATGGATGCCTTTGAGCGGACATTTCTATAGACTTGTTTTAATTGGGACATTTTCTTGGCCCTAGAACTGTAAGCTAGCAACCTATTAAATTCCCCTTTTTAAAATCCATTGTTTCTGGTGTATTGCATTCCAGCAGCTAGCAAACTAGAACACCAGATAATCCTAATCAATGTGTATCAGTTCCCTGTGCCTACTCTTGTCAAATAACGACAAACCTGTGGGCTTACCATGGCAGAAATGTATTCTCTGTTAAAAAGTCTCCGATGTACAAGGGCAGAAGTCTGCAAGCACGGGGGGTCTGGGGGAGAAGCCCACCTCCCCTCTCCCACCTGCCAGGACTGCAGGCTGTCTGCGCATTCCCGGGCTGCCCCCACCCGTCCCCTCTGGGGCAGACCTCCCCCTGGCCTCTGCCTCCCTCTTGAATGATGCCTGTGACTGGATTTAGGTCCCGCTCAAACCAAGCACCTAAGTCTTGCCCGAGGCACAGCTGCTCACTAAATTTTTGTTCACAGAAAAAAGAAAAGTGTCCTTTCTAAGCTGAAAAGATGCATGTGAGCTAAAATAAATGGAAATCATGTGGAATGCCTGACAAAAGAATGTAGCTGTTTAGAATGTATACACTTGGCTAATAAGACAGAAGAGAATTGCCAGAATGTCACAGTGTGAAGGGTTCCTCAGCAGTAACGCTACTCTTCACACTCCCGTATGTAATGATGTGGCACATGGAACTGTTACCCTAGATGTGGCAGAGCAATAGGATATGATTTTACTCCACCTCTGTTTAGCTCTGCTCGCTAATCATGATACATGCACTAAATAGCGGTAGAGTTGCAGGGTAAAAGTTACTATTTTTCTCCAATTTATATAATGAGAGAGATAATTATATTAGCCTCTGCAGACACTATATATATTTATAGAAATCAAAGAAAGTGTCTCTTTATCTCCCCTAGTGCACTTTTCAAAAAAGATTCTAGAAATAATAACAAATAAATTTGTTTTTATTTTCTCCGTTATGATGGTACACAAATCTCTAATCTTAAAATCAAAGAATAAAGCATACTCTTCTTCGACCTTCCTGCATAGAGAAAAGAAATCCGACAATAATAAAATACAAGACAAAAGAGGCTGATAAGATTTGAGGATTTAGACTCAGGCAACCCAACAATATATGGGAACATTCCAGAGAGAAGATGACAAGGTTATTTTTTTCAGAAATAGCAACAACAGATTAAATTCTGAGTCACTCCGCCCTTAATATAATAGTTGTCATAAGCAAGGAGGCATGAGTTATCAACTGTTCACATAAGCAGCTTTAGGGAACCATGGAAAAAAGATTAAATGGACCTAATTTATAATCCCGGCTCTCCAGAACCCTAGCACTCGCAGGGGTGGAGTCCACTGAGCCTCTCTGTACTACAGCACGGGTCGTTGCTGTGTTGTCCTTGCACTGACTTCCTGTTCTTCAAAAGAGTAATATACAATAATGCAAATGCTATCTATTGGATTGAAATAATAATCAATGTCCTACTTAGCACTATGTGTACACAGACAACGAACCTATCACGCTTGGGGGTTACATGTAACCTTGTAATGAAGGTGCAGTTTAAAGCGTCCGGTTTCTCTGTGTGTATGTGCATTGTATGTAAATGGATATGAAAATAAGTGAACAAAATTTATTTACATCAGGTTGTCTTTCCTGGCTAGTATATGACATAATAAACCAAGATTTATAAACAATTCAGTGGAAATACTATCATCCTATTGCTGTATTTAAAAATTACCTTATTCCTTTTTTGCTGCAATAACGGGACGCTCACATGGAAACATAATGAAATGTGACCCCGCCATACAGCACACACACACACAACAAAATGACCTTATTTTTTCTTCTCCAGTTAATTTCTTAAATCAAATTATGAATGGTGAGTTTTTTAAATTATTATTATTATTATAGGCATCCCTTATAAAATGTGGTACATTACTTTTAATTTCCTAAGGGTGATTTTTTTCCTACTTCCTTTATTTATGTAAATTATTCATGAACAGGAGAAGCTACATTAGCTGAAATATAAATGCTTATTCCTTGAAACAATTATTCTAAAGACTATAAGAATGCTGATTCTAGAGGCAGGCGTCCTGGATTTGAAACCCAGCATCTACTAGCTTTATACTTTGGTCAAGTTACTTAAACTCCATCAAATTTTGTTTTCCTCATGTGTGCAAAGAGCATTTAATAAGGCTTACTTCTGGTTTTAGGATCAAATAAAGGAGGCATCTCAATTGGTAAAATACTCAAGAGTTAGTCTCATTATCGTTAGCTACTATGATTATCCACAAGTATATGTTATTTCTACCCCTAGATATGAAAGTGCAGCATTAGTTTCAGTCCAAATAGGTTATGAATCCATCCTATAAAGTTACAAAACAGGAATTTTTTCCTTTTTTGTTCCTGTTGAGCAGAAGAGCCAGTTATTACATATGCATATGGTTGTCCATTGATATAAAAATATTTTTAAGCATCTGATTTGTCCTCAAGGTGCTATCCAATTCAAAATGTGTATATGAATTTGGACCCTTATGTTGGCACATTTTAAGCTTAACACTGTATCAGTGTTCTGCAGGGGAAGAAAGCAAAGTCCCTTTCTGTGACTGCTATCCCCCAGCTGGTTCTCTCTAAGGGTCTTCTTTGCATTTGGAACATATGTCGGCCCCAACACAGCCTTTCTTTTTTCAATAGTCTCCCTTAAAATCATACTCTAAAATACTCTTCCCAGAATAATGTCATTTGACTTCCATTACCATGCAAACCTCAACACCCTACCCCCCTGAATCCTCCTCCTCCTTCCCTTCCTCTCTTTTCACAGCAGAGCCGTCCCCTCACTCACTCAAATTGGAAAATGTGAAGTTTTTCTCGACTTTTCCTTTTTCCTCACCCCAGCAATGCACTCACCAAGTTCAGTCTAGTACACTACCAAAACATTTCTTCATAAGAAAGACTCCATCCTCCCAGGAAAACTGTTATAAAAGTATTCCAGGCTTTTATTCTTTCCGTCTTGAAATATTACATTGTCTAATTTTCCTATCATCTAATTTCCATCCCAGCTCCTGTGTATTTTCATTGCTTCAAAATGTTTGCTACTAAATGTATACATCCATACCCTCAATTACAGTAATTGCATTTAGATAATTATTTATAATTTGTATTTTTGTTCCATTGCTAAAATGCTTTCCAAAAAAAAAGGACTAAAATTATTTCTTTACTAACACAGTAGATTGTGGTGGCTAAGCCCTCTTCTGTACAAGAGTTGTTAAGAGTCAACTTTCAAACGCAGATCTGTAAGGATTAGCCTGTCCTAACATAATACAATATGCTCTTTCTTAATAACTTCATGGTGATATCAGATTCAAAACTGTTTAATAATAAATCTTCCATTTCAATTTTTATTTCTTTTTAAAAAAAGAAAGGATTCTCAATATGTCTGGCACTCTAGAAACTGTTAGATTTAATAGTCAAGAATAATTCCATTTATGTATAGAATGAGACTGTTGAAATAGTGCATGAATCTAACATGCAATTCAAAACCAGCCAAAGACCAACCTCATGTTAAAAAACACTGAGAATTACATAAAATGATACTCTATTCCATATGAGGGTGTGCCTTTATCTTTGGTGAAAGTTTTGCTCTAAAAAAAGTGCTTAATTCTCAAACTGATGCATAAATCTGAATTTAGGCTAATATTTTGCAAATAATATAAAGAGTGGCAATGGTGGTTTCCCCTCAAGTTGACTGGAATTTCAGAGCTGTTCTCCTGAACATAGCTATCGCCTCTCACACTAGTATCATTTATTGCATCCAAAATGCATTTGAATTCAACTGATTTCCTGGAACCCCAGAAGGGATTCATTACATATCTTTTCCAAAGTTAATGTCTTTTTATTTGCATAAAAATACAATTTCTTCACAGCTCCCAATCAGAGGCCGTAGGAGAGCATTATGGATATCTAGTCAAAGATTTTCATATCTAAATAGATCAAGAAAATGAAGCTTCACATTCATTGTTGACCTTTTGCCTTTTATCACTGAACTATACAATCTACAAAAGAATAGACAAGCTTTAAAAAAAACATTCCCTGCAGGAGTTTATCAGGAGGACAAATCCTACGATGTTTCAGAATAAAATACCAATGAGCTTTTCTTCAAAGTCAAGGGGGAAATTCCACACAGAGTCCAATGGTGGAAAGCATTCAACCCATGATCTTTTAAATTCCCTTTCTACATGATTATTAGAATTTTGCTCCTAGGTGGCTGCATAAAGCTGACGGGCCGACTGCTTTGGCCTTGCCATCGCCCCCACCTGTGGAAAGACACGAGGCGGTGAAGCGGCTGAGATGCAGGTGTGAGCCATCCACACTCACACTCGCAGTGCCGCTTGCTTAGATTTCCCTCACTTCGGCCTCAGACACAGCATTAACAGAGAAAGAATGGCATTTTATTCTTCTATTTATCCTGCACTTGTTCACTGATACAATGACCGTATGTCCTCATTTGCCTGGGTCAGTCCCTATTTGTATCTTTGCCCTGATACTGTTATTAGTAGTGCACCCCCAAAAGGTGCACCCACCCTTTTAACTGAACAGTTCACATATGCTGTGCCTGTTTTAAGTTTCAGGTAATGGGTAAAAGCCTCCTGGTTAAGGAATGAAATGCTTTTCCTGCCTAAAATCCCAGCAGTGAAAATCCATTGCATAAGCATTTCATATCAGGCAGAGTATAATACAACAGCACGTGATATGCCCAGAGCGTCTCGGCAAGGAGAGCAGAGGGGCTCGGACAGGGAAACGGCCAGGCCAACGCCATTACAAAAGAAAGATAGACTCGAGTCTGGCTAGGATGACTCAGAACTGAGACTAGCTAGATAATTACTTATGTGGTCAGCAAAGGTAAGGGCTTTGTCTTGTCGAGTCTCTAGCGATGATGGGTGAGGAGTTAACATAAGAAGCACACTGTAACAATACCCATGTGTCCCCAGTATCTCATGAACAGAGGTTGTGCGTGTTTGTGCGTTACTGAATTAGTCATGGGTTGCACCCCTAGTTTTTATCTATGGTGCTTAATGGGCTCCATCCAAAGGCCCTCCCACCTGCTTGTTTTCTCACTACAATCACCAAGCTCCTCAATCAAACTCAAATCAGTAAAATGTCTTTTCAGATGCCAAAACAACAGGCCAAGTATACAACATTCTCAGGCCAAGAACGAATGAAATCTGGGGACCACAAGGTCTGGAGTCAGAAAAACTGGAACTGCTCTCCCAGGGGGTTAGAGGCTGGTCTCACGCTAGAGACTTGAAATTAGAAGATGCTGCATAATTTTTTTAAAAACTACATAGAATTTGCAATCAGCAAAGTGGGACTCAGGCCTCACATACCAGCTAAATGAGTTTAATTCAATTTCTTACTTCTATGAACATCACATCCTCTGATATAAAATGCAGATGATAATCACACTGATGTCAGAGGGCTATTTTTAGGATGAAATGAGTTAATGGATAATTGTGGCAAAAAAGATGCTAGCAATAGACCTAAGAACGCTAGGGCACCGTCTTTCTCTTCATCTCCTCCTACAATTTCTCTCAGATTGTTCAGACTGCAGCCGTATCAGAGACATTTCTTTCTGCCCTTGTTCATTTATTTTCCTTATCATTACTGGCATTCAGGCAAAAGGGAAAGTGGGGCACATGAGTGCCCGCGAATTTTTTACTGCATCCAATTCTTTTTGTTGTTGAATCCAGTTAACTCTGCTCTTGGGTTTATTAATAACATAATTAATGGCACTTGTCTAAACACGACGCTTCTCAGCTATTTGTTTTATTGCCATGTAGAAAGAACCATAGCTTATTTTTATCTCCTTCCTAAAAGCAAAGATTTTTCAAATAATCAAATGAAGCTACACGTGTGGTTCTCCAGCCTAAAGAAATCTCCTGCCTCTCCTGAGGCATCGCACGCCATTAGTGACAGCTCTCAAAATGACTGGGAACAAGCACATCGATTCCTATTCTCCATGGTGATCTGGCCCGTATTTCATTACAAATGATGTCTCTACTTGCCAATAAATAGTCTCATCATTCTTTCATGCTGTACTCTAGAAATCATTTTTAAATACACTTGGAAGCATTCATAGTTAAAATGTGAATTTTTTAAAAAAATTAATTTAAATAAAAAATTAGAAATGAGAATTGAGAGAATTAAAAAGTCAGTTTAGAAATGAGAAAGAGGAACCAGTCCCAAGACACTCATACTCAGGAGGCAAAAGTAAAATCTATTTCATGAGTATTATTTAACCAACTGTTAACACTCCATGCCTGCATTTCCAGTGGTTTATAATCTCTGCTCAACTGCCACAGTGCTGCTCTCATAATTCGTCCTTGATTATTTTCCCTAAAACCTCAAGCATTTAATCCCTACTGTCTGGTATATCCTTAATACTTTTGTAAGAAATTAGAGACAGAGAGCAACAAGAACTTTTTGTAGATTTTACAAAATCATTCAAATAATGACACAATTGCACAACCATAGTTTCTAACCCAACAGGCCCATGTGAAATTCCCTACACTGGTTTATGTCCAAGTCATCATTACTAGAATTACAAAGTATCTTAAATTTAAAGTTGATAGCTATAAATTATTTTATTCAAAAGGGTATAACTAGTGATGGTAAGCTGTCAGAACATAATTGACCGTAAGGAGATGTAGGGATAACTGTACAACTATAAACTTGATAAAGAAATATGCATGTGGTATATGTTTTATTCACTTATATATTTGTTTATCCATTTAGTCACCACTTACTCTGTACAAAGTATCAATTTAGATGAATAAGATATATCAGCAAGCAAAATTCCTTCCCTCATGTATCTCCCACTCTAGTAAGTGGATAAAGACAATAAGCAAAACAAAAAATAAATCACAGAGTACCGAGGTGCAATGAAAATAAAAATGAAGAGGCTCAATTTGTGGGATAATGGAAGAGGAAGCCCTATATCTTTTATCACTATATTTTCCCACCAAAAAACAACTTAAAATGCTTAAGAATCACCGGCACAAGTAGCATTTGTGTCTTTAAAATATCCACTAACTTATACAATATTAAAATTGTTCATTTTTCTTGGCATGCCTTAAAATGTACTCATAATTGGAATTCATAAAATACACAGCAAATAAAAGTAGAGAAAGAGAAGCATCTGCCATCCTAAACCTGATGGTATCTATATTTAGTTCCAAAGGTGATATTATGTAGGTCCTATCAGTAAAATTGTCTTCTGACACTGTATACTAAAAACAATATCTGCAATTATTCCAGGAAAAGCAGCTGCTGCCCCAGAACATATGTCAATCTAGTGTGGAACTAATTTATTTCAATTGATACATAACTATGAAAGGTTCAATAATATTCCAACATAACTGTATAATAACATTTATTTTGTAGGTCACTGCAGCTTTCCTTTTAGAATTATGTTTTGTTTTACATGTCCCTAATAACTCTATTCTTACAGAAAAATTGGATGTTAGCAGTATCCATAATTTGCTAGCCATGAATATAGTAAGCAAAGCAGTATGCATATCATCAATTTCTCTGCAAATCTGCATTTACTTCTCATTCAGAACTCAATTCAAGAAAATTTAATTGAACGCCTACTAAAGGCAGGCTTTTCGCAAGGGGCTTTAAGGAATGTGATGTTGAACAAATCATGCTCCCCTTCCTCAAAGAGCCACCCCTTAGAAGGGATATAAAGGGTATAAATAGTTACAAATTTAATAGACATCAGCTACTGAATATATACAGATGTTTTGAACCAGTGTTCAGATTTGGCCATTGTTACTTAGCAGTTTCTAGATACCAGAGAATACAACACTCAAACCTTCTTGAAATTATACTTTTATTTGCTTATTTACCCATTTCAAATCACATTTGCAAATTTCACATTTGCCAAACTGAACCAGGACTGCAGAAGTGTATATAATACTCATCTGCAGGAAGGGGGGAGGGGCATGCCTTTGAAAAGAATATCCTTGATGCTGCTGAGAAATAGGGAAAAGGAAAAAGGGATTAGAGAAAGGTGTCTGTAAGTGGTGTGGCAAGAATCAGGGCATCTACCAAAGAAAAGGCTTCGAACCTTGTGTTCTCTGGACTCTCAGAATAATATTTTTGAATATATGAAATAAAATGCATTACATTGGGCAGAGGCGATGGTGGCTCAGTGGCAGAGTTCTCACCCGCCATTTTGGAGACCTGGGTTTGATTCCCGGTGCCTGCCCATGCAAAAAAAAAAAAAAAAAAGATTTAAAAAATGCATACGTTATAAAGGAAACCAATGAAACACACATATCAATTTTCAATTGCCATGTGATAATGTATGTGCGTCTTTATAAGCACATTAAATGATAACATGTAGCAGTGCATCTAATAACCCCTATAATGTCAAAGTAAGTTGAGTGTAAATGACATTTTGAAATATCTGCAACAACTGTGATGTGATATAAAAACATCTGCAATTTCAATTGATGACAAAGTCACGGTGTTGCTAATATGGTGGTTTGTTACTTTCAGTCAAAATTGCAGAACATGCTAAATTTCATATTCATAACACAGGTCCTATTTTGCTGATTACACACTTCACTGTTCACACTCATGTCCTCAGTCACTGGCCTGTGTGACAGACCTAAATCCTACCAATGTTTAGTGTCTTTCTGCAATTTAATTTCCCAATGCCTCACAAAAGTAAGCTCTTACCAACTGCACACATTTTGCACAGAAGCATAAATGCCTTTCAAACTTCCCTGTCACTGATACCACTGGATTCATAGCAATGAGCATTTAGATAAATAGTCCTGCTTACTGAGGCTGGGGTCTGATAAATACACCACCATTAACGGTCATTTTCAAAACCACAAGCACCATATAATACTCATCACAACTGCCGCCTGCCCGAACACAAAGACACAGGATGTAGCATCAAGACAACTCTATTAAGACATAAAAATCGAGTTTAACTGGTTTATAAAATCAAGACATTATTGCAGAATCAATTGGGTGGTGACTGACAATAACAAAAACATTTAAGCAGGAAAATCCCTAAATCCTGCTAGTCCATATGTACATTGTCAAAGCCGGAGAGAAAAGAAAAAGAATCATGAAAGCTGTGCCAACAAAGGTAGAACATCTGTTGGTATGCAGACAGACAGCCTGGCACCAAAAGAACTCAAATAAAAGCAAGACAGTGCTATTTGATTCATGCGCTGACATGGGATCATGCAGCACTCAATTTCTGGAGTACCTTCATCCGTGACACCTACAAGAAATACTTTTAAAATGACAAAGTAGAGTATCCACCCACTGAAAAGAGAAGGACTCACATGTGATGTTCATTTGAGACATCCAGTTATGTCAGTAACATACTGCAAACTTGAGCACAGCGACTTCCCAGCTCTGGACTTGCAGGCAGTAGTGCTAGTGCCCTGAGGGCAACTAGGAGAGAAGGAGCACCTTTAGAGCCACTAGAGAGAGAGAGAGAGAGAGGAGAGCGACTGCCAGGACGCTGAGAAAAGAAGTTGGAGATATGGGAGAAAATAGTAGAAAAACAGGGAGAGGAAGAGAGGCCCACAGTGCTTAAGGAAAGCCTTCCCAAGAAGTCAATCAAATCATGGCTGCATTACATAACCAAAGAGGAGGTACTTAAAAGCAGTCTGGACCTTTTGTGTTGCTCAGAAACAAACAGTATAAAATTTCAAATATCATTTGTGGGCTTGGGAAATGTACACATCATCTTCCTCCATTTTCTACTAACTGTAAACCTCCCAGATTCTGGTGACCCGTAGAGCATGGGCCGAGACTCAATTTTCTATTTAAAGAAAATAAAGAAATAACTGGCCACCCAAGTCTTTTTTGTTACAAATTTTTGTAAATGAACTACACTTATTTCTGCCTTCTAACCTGTTTGATTAATTCAGTCAGTCATTCAATGAAAAGAAATTGTCAGAATCACATAGCATGTGAATGACAAAAACTGAGTATTGAAAAACAATAGAGAATACATATCAAAGAGACTTTAAATAAACCATGTTACCCCCTCAAACTCATTACCTGATGATTTTCAATATAAGATATAGACGAATATATCTTCTGACCCTAAAATTATACTTGGTTCTTTTTAAATTTCTAACATTTTTTCTTGTGGCTCTTGGTATACATTTCCTGGTATCTTAGAGCTAAACGTATTTCCTTCTGAGCCAAACTTACCCTCAGATATGTGTAAAGTTATTGTGTTTCTCAAGATTTCTAAGTTGAAACTGATGTTTAATGTATGTGCAATTATGTGATTCATTAATATTGCAAAAGTATCATAAGCAAAGTAAAACAAAAAGACCGATGAAGTTATGAACTCATTAACCTCTACAGAGATGAATGAATCTCCTTTATTTCCTAGGAGTGAATCCCAAAGCACCCATGTTCATGCTGGCTACTTAAAAAACTGTGAATGGAGACAGAATTGAGCCAGAGTCTCCAGCCACCTGCAGTCTTTGTATCTGCACTGGCATCCTGGTCCAGTCCACATCAGGAAACTGGCATCCTCCAGGAAAGGAGAACATCTAAGAAGGTTCTAGAGAGAGACTCAGAAATAACTCTATTTGACATGTTTTTTAAAACCCATCTTGCTGGTTTGAAACTGTATAGCCACAGAAAATCATATTCTAAAGCCAATCCATTACTGTGGGTATAAACCTATGGTAAGTAGGACCTTTTGATGAGGTTACTTCAGTGAAAATAAGGTCCAGGTGGGTGTGAATCACCTTACAGGAGTCCTTTACAAAAGGGATGACTACAGAGAGAGACAGAGAAAGCAAGAACCTGAGAGCAATGAAACCGAAAAGAGAAGGGAGAGACCAGAAGACACCATTATGTGCCATGCTATATGGCAGAGCTGTCAAGGATTGTCAGCAGCCAGTCTTTGGAAAGAAAGCATCACCTTGATGTCTTGACTGGGACATTTTTCTCAGCCTCAAAACTATAAGCTAATAAATCCCCATTGTTAAGCCAAACAGTTCATGGTACCTGCTTTCAGCAGTCTTGCAAACTAAAACACCATCTATCCAGAAAAAAAATTATTTCTAGAACATGAATTATCATGAATTAGAAAAAAAAATTAAGAAGATTGAAAATTCAAGCAAGTTTCAATTCAGAATCACTGCATAGAATGTATTAAAAATAAAATCAAGTTAAATTTCAGTCTTTTTTAATTTAAGGTATATAGCATTGTTTTTCCAAATAATGATAACTCTCCCTATGAGAGGGTTATATTTCTCCATCCCACTGATGTCAGCCTTGATTGTGCACCTCACTTAGCCAATGGAAGGAAGCATTAAAACGTACCACTTCCAAGGAGAAGCTTCACTCTTCATGTTCTCCTGAGCTGCTACCATGAGCTTGGCATGTGCCAGAGAATGACTGCTTCTTCAGTCTGGGCCCTGCAATGAAGATGGGGCAGCACAAGGTGACAGTTGATTTGGGGTAAATGAGTGGTAGGAGAAGGAAGTGAACTTTTGCTTTTGAAAGCCACCGAGATATGGAGCTTTTCTGTTACTGCAGCGTAACTTAGTCTGAGTTGACTACTGCAGGACTGATAAGATTCAAAAGACCAAAATCATGACCCGTGAGCACATTCTAGTAAATGCAAATATATTGTCACTACCACCTCTATCCCAGAATCCCAAAACAGGCACCCAGCTTTCATCTTTGAGCCAAGAGATAACTTCAAGGAGATGTCATCAAACCAGTATTTTAGGATATAGCCCAAGTCAATGATTTCTGCATTATTTAACCTTGCAGAACCTTGGGGCATACAAATATTGATGGACCACCTCGCACTAGGACTTCAGTTTTCCGGAAGATACAGACCCTCTAGGTAACATAAGCAAGACAACCCCTTTTCTGTGTTAACAAGGAAGAGGAGAAGGTGAGAAGAATAGGACAGGTGTGCTAAGTGAGGTGAGGAGTGCAGCAGTTTCACCTTGGGGATATTGCCATCTCCTAGGACACTGCTTAGGAAAGAAACCCCTTTGTTCTCATAATATTCGCCTTTCCCTCAACTGGGAATCTCTAGCTAGCATGCTGCCTTTGGGCTTGGGATAAAACATTTTCTATAGCTAGGCAACTTCTAACCTTTCTTGGGCCTAAGTTTTTCAAAGCAAATGCCAGGAAGACTCACTGTTTAGATTTACTTTATATCTAGCCATACCACTACTCTGATGCAACAGGAAAAAGGCAGACAACCTGACTGAATAGAAAGAAAAGCAAAGAAGCAAATATAGGGAGGTAATTTTTTTTTAATTAAACTTTTGTTCCCTCTACCCCAGAATTCAAAAATATAAACCTTTTATGGTAGGCAGAATTTCTAGGAATGACTGCTGAGATTCCATGCCTTAATGACCAGAACCCGCGAATGTGATGAGATGTTTCTGTGACTGTGTTATATATGCTACATGGCACAGCTGACCTTAAATATGGGAGACTGTTCAAGGTGGGCCTGGTCTAATCACAAGAACACGTGGCTGCTTTGAAGATGGAGAGGCCATGTGAAGAAATGCAAACAGTCTCAGGGACCTGAGGGCAGTCCCTGACTGACAGCATCCTTACGAGAAGCTGGATTCTACCGACAACCTGAGTGAGTATAAATGCAGGTTCTTCCTGAGAGCTTTAAGGTAACAGCTTACCACAGTCTGAGGATTTGATTCACCTTAATAGTTTAGAGCTGAGATTACAAAAACAAAAAGTCAACTTCTACCAATGGATGCGTCTATACAAGATGGGCTGTGGTGTCTGAATTGCCCTTGCTTTGGAAAACTCAGGTTAGAAAAATAGTTATTTCCTTACTAGTTTATTTCTATAAATCAAAAAAGTAATGATATGCATTGACTTTGAATCTAATTAAGGTCACCTTATCCTATTTGGGTTTCTATATTCATTTTCTTTCATTTTTTAGATTTCAAAACATTTGAAAACATAAAGTTTGTTGCTATTGTTGTTTCTGTTTTTTACCAAAAGCTGTAAAAAGGTTAAAGCAGCTGTTTCCATGACAAACCTAGAGATCTTAAGCACCCTTTCAAACCAAATTCTCAAGCTTTTACCTCCTAAAAGGGGCTGGCATTTGGAAGGAAGCACCTCATTTCAGAGAGTTTGAAAAGCTCAAGAATGTGCTTTATAACTCAGGAACACATCAAAGCTCTAAAGGACTGTAAAAATGTTTTTTGATTCTCAAAATGTTTTTCTGTGTAATTCTGAGTCCCTCCTGTGAGTTTCTCAGCATTGAAAGCATTACTAGGTTGTGCTCACGGAGGTTTTGATCTTTAAGAATATCTTCAAGTCACAGAGCTCGGGGTTGTATTCCATTACAATTCTTAATGACTTCATGCCTTGGCACCAGCTATCAACCTCTGAAAGAAGCCATAACTTGCCTTACTGGATGGCTAGAAGTGGATTGGCTAATACACATTAGGGCACAGTGAAATAGGGGTTTGACTGTGTGGTTTTGGTGAACAAGACAGAGCCCTTTCCCTTGCCAGATTACCAAAGAGCCTGAAAATTCACTCCATCACTCATCATCTGAAAAATAGTGTTACAGTCAAAGTTTACGTGCTAAAATTCTGTTGGGGATTGCGATACCTAGGAAGTCGGGGTGAAGAAAAGAAGAGATGAGGTTGGGAAGGGGGAAGCAAATAATGGAGAGAGTATTACCAAATGAAACTCAGCTTTCCATCAAATGCAGCTGAGTGTTCAATCTCACAAGATGTCTTGAATGACTGCTTCCCCTAACGGCCCTCTATGGCATGGAAGAAAGAAGGATTTATCTGCAAGCTTGTTCCCTCCATGGACACAAAGTTCCCCAAACTTCTAGGCTGTGCCACACCTGCCACCCTGGCGATGTCTAGAAAGCCAGATCCCAAGACAGTAGGGGCAGCATCTGTAATGCCTAAGGAGAGCCTGCACCTACGTGCAAGTGAGGAGCAGGTGCAAACCCGCATCCTCTTCACCTTCCCACCAGCCATTCCTTGGGCTCAATTTATTGAGCATGAAGCAGGTCTCAGGGCATCGTGTATCTCAGGGCAGGCCCAGGGAGAGGGATGAGAAGACCTTGGCCTGATCCTAGGAAAGTGATGCCACACACAAGGAACATGACGACCTGAGCAGCGCCGGCCCTAACATAAGGCAACAATGGAGGTCAGTGAGGCTCCCTCTAATGAAGATCAAAACCTTCCCTTTTTGGTCCTGAACACAGACAGTTCCAAGCAATATTCCTGGAGGTTCATCTGTGATATCACAGAAAACATTCTGGCCAAGGAAACCCAGGGATTTGCTTAAGTTGGTCCAGTACAGTCTACCCCTTGTGCCCCTCAGATTCCCTCACATCATCCTCCAATAAAAAGAGGACCTTATTTTTCCCTTGAGTGGAGAGGAAGAAGGACACTTCTTCTAACTGTCGGCTAGTTGCAGTCACCAAAAAAGAACCAAAGAGGGTAAATAAACTAAGCTCTACTTTTCAACACTACAGCTGGTCCCAAAGCTGTAATTGAAACTATTTCCCTCTGCCATGGGCATTCCATATTTCCCTCACCCCCCGCAGCACTTGAGCTGAGCTGCTTTGGCTTCTTTGTCTGGTGAGATCATCCAGACCTCTATCAGCGAGAGGTCTGAGCCATCGGTGTCTTGTCCTAGTCAAACATAATGGTTGCAACTGTCCATTGGCAGTTATTACTGGGCATGGAAGCAGCGAAATACGCAGCCACAATTGCAGATATTTTTCCTCTCAATCCTATTATGTATCAGAAGGAAAGAAATGCAGAGCGGAGAGGTAGAAGCACACTGAAAAGACAAATATGCCATTTTACCTGATGCCCGTTTCCATCATCAATGATGGCAGCAGCAGCAACCACCAAAAAATCATGCTTAGATAGTAGAATCCCTTTAAGAAAGGACCGTTCTAAAATTGGGAAAGCCAAAAATATCCAACGCAGAGGCTGCATGTTGTCCAAAGACTGAACACACAGACATACAATTACTTAACCATAAGCAATTTTGTTGTAACAATTGGCGTGGCTTAGTATAAAAATATTATTTGGGATGTTAAAATTATTTTTGAGAGTTTACTTGGTAATTTTATAACTACTATAATGAAGCCCAAGAACTTCATTATAACTCTGTCCTTTGAATCCTTCATGTAGGATTAAGGTCCAAGTTAAACAATGACATGGTAACGTCTTCATATTTCTTCCAAAATTAAACTCCTTTACATGGAGTCGAAGTCATATTTACTCTTACCACAGGTTCTGTAGTTTAGTGAGGATGCAGCATGACAGAAACGAACACAGAAATAATGACTGCAGTTACGTCAAAATCCATACTGTTTGCATGGAAACCATAACTAACAGTGAGAATGGCCTTTGTTTCTCTCTCTCTTTTTGCATCTCATTGAACAGTCTGATAAAATTGCAATATTATTAATAAATTGACACATATGGAACACTGAACAGCTCCCTTGCAGAGAGATGACACCAACTCTGATGCCTTGATGAGTACAGATTGTGTAAAAGGAAAGGACATACAGAGGTTAAGGAATAAGCAAAAGCATGTTTCAGAAAATCAAGATAAATTGTTCAGAAATAGTTAAGAATTATTATGATGGTAGCTAGAACACTACTCTAAAGTTCTGATCCAAAATCAAACATGCCTGCTTTTCTTCTTTAACCCTAAGAAGAAGACAATTCTCAAATCACTTTGAAATTGTTCCAAAAACTTCTACCCCGCAAGCCAGTGCTTTAAGTGGAGCAATTTTCTAACCCACGGTGGGTGTTTTTATTTTTCAGTTTTATTTATCAACTTCAAGTTTACCCAAAACATCTAGAAAATTCAAAATAATGTAAGAAAAATAATCTCAAAGGTAACCATTACCAAAGCTTTTCCCAGATGTACAAAATTTGTTTGTGATGATGGGCCATTAGAGAAGAAGGGAAAAATAACTGGAACAGCTAAAACAATTATGCAGGGTAATAGCCTCATCGTCACCATTTCACTAATGCACATCTGTGACTATATTGAATCTGCTACTAATTAGATAGGAGTATCATAGGAAATAAAACATCTGGATCAAAATAATGGCTAAGGTGCTCATCAAAAACATCTAGCCATCCCATTTTATTTTTACTTGACAAAACTTCATGAAGGGATAGTTTTCCTCCTGAAAATTTTTGAAGCAAGAAGATTATTCCCAGAAATATCTGTGGTATCCTTCGGTTCCTACTAATGGTTCTAATAATATAGACAAATGTCTCCAAAAATTAATTCTGTCAAAATATTTTTCCTCTGATAATTTAGGGAGGGAATTGCATTTAATAAGTACCTCTGATGATGACACTGAGATTTTTTCATATTTTTCATATTTTCATATTACTATAAAAATACTATTTGGGATGTTAACATTATTTTTGAGAGTTTACTTGGTAATTTTATGACTACTGCCCAAGAACTTCATTATGACACTGTCCTTTGAATTCTTAGTGTAGGATTAAGATCCGAGTTAAACAATGGCATGGTAATGTCTTCATATTCCTTCCAAAATTAAACTCCTTTCTTCCATGCTAATCACTAGAATTTTTAAGGAGGTTTAAAAGGTCTTAGGTCGTTAATTTGGTAGCCTGGTGACACACATATCTTAGAATGTCCTGCTTAACGATTTTGAAATCATCTGTACCCAGCAGCCACCAGACTATAATGCCACTATGGCCAATAACACACACACACAATCATGGATCCTTACTTTATACTATGAGAGGATTCAGAAATGGGGAAGAGCTTAATAAATGTCATGGGAATAAGGGGTTCTAAGCGATTCTTAACTCAACTCAATCTCTCTATATAGTTATGAGACATCAAACGAAAGTTTAGGATGAATAAAATATAGTTCCAGGGGAGCACTACTACTGACCCCACAAAACTAGAGTGGATTCTAAGAGGACACATCAGCATCACACGCCAACAGCTAGATAACGTAGACGCAATGAACAAATTCCCAGAAGTACACAAATTACTACAACTTTAGAAATGTAATTAATGCCATTGAATCGTATATTTGAAAAACGATAAAAAAGGAAATTTCCCATTGATATGTTACCAGAAAAAGAAAAAAAAAGCGTAGACCTGTGAATCCTAATAGAAACAGTGGGTTAAAGTTAAAATAGCATAATTACAATAATATTGTTTGATCAATTGTAACGAAAGTACCACACTAATGGAGAAAGTTAATAATAGGGAAAAACTGTGAAAGGGGGAAGTGTATGGGAACTCTGTACTTTCTGCTTGATTTTCTGTAAGTTTACAACTGCCCCAAGTATATACTTATATATCTATAAATATCCTAAACTTATGGATTTTACATTCTAATGAGAAGACTGACTCCAAATAAAAAATTAAGTTGCAATGCCATCCATTGAGAAGGGGGGTCTTTGTGTTACTTTTCAGAGATTTATGATTAACATTGCATTTCAGTAATAATTACACAGTCACTTATATTTGTATGTGAATCACTAACAGATCTTCATAATTCATAGATTCCATATTTTTAGATTTGCCAGCTCAATAAAATTTATTTATAACCCCAAACCAATACTTGTGTTGCTTTCATTGTCACTCACAGATATTTGCGAACAGGCGCAAGGTTGAGCAAGGGGATGGCTTTATCTCCTTGCTCAGATTTCATACTGTAAAAATGTGTCATCTTCACATGTATTTAGTGCCAAGTTCTTCACATTTTTGTGCTTTCCGTTGGCTTTTTCACTGTTCAAAATGGCCCCCAAGCAAGTACTGTCTTGTGTTCCTGAGTGCAAGATTGTGAGGTGCCTCACGTGTGTTAGATAAGCTGGCTGTGAACTCAGTGTTAAAGAATTACACTTTATTTTTTAATAAGCGCAAATTACCTGCCCCCAATGCAATGTATGATTAAACTTGCTTAAATTTATGTTCAAATGCTTTGTTTAAATGTTGCTCTAAATATTCAGAAGGCTATGAAACTGTTTCTGGATGGGATTAAATGGAGGTAGTCTCTCAAAAGCTGATCAGAGAAGCTCCTAGAGAATCACTGTATATAAATTTAAGAATAAGCTATGAGTCTTTAAAACAGAAACATATATAAAACAAGATTATGTATTGCTTGCGTAACAAAATGTCATCAGAGGCTCCCAGGAATTAAACCCGAGATTTCCCCTAGGGGGAATGGTTAGGTATTCTCTCATTCCGTGTTGGGGGCAACTTAATAGAATACAATTATCTCAAATACTAAGAATTGACTGTATTTAAAAGGAATGGGAAGGTAATGTAATTATGTTTGTTATCCTTGGAAATCTTCAGTTTCCACCCAAAGTTTTTTGTTTGTTTGTTTTCTTTAACTTTTCCTGGAAATACAAATTTTATATACCTGAATTGAGTATGCCATATACCAGACCAGATAGAAACAAAATGTTCAAGGTGAGAACAGACAAAACATCAGCGTGCTAGTGCTAAATGTATAAATTAATCTTGAACATTTAGTGGGTCATTCTAAATTATGCTGGCAGTAAACAATATTAATACGCAAAATAAAACTTTATTTGTCCTTTGAATTGTACTTTCTAGAGTCACCAGAGTCTGAGGAAATAGTGCAGTCTCCTAACTCATGCTCAGCAATGCTTTGAAGGAATAGTTCTCTGAATAATTTCATGATGTTTTTAGCTGTTGACTTGTAGATGAATTATCAGACTTATTTTTTTTTTTTTTTTTTTTTTTTGGTTTAAGATGTCAATATATTTGGATGGGGTTTTCTTTTATTTTGAGAGCTAAAATTCCCATAGGGGCCCTTTTTAAAAATATCATCTCTGTGCCTAATTTGCAAATTCCAACAAATCGCTTTAACTGAGCTTGTGAAATTTATGCCAGATTTGGGCTTTGGGTATTCAGCTGGGCATCACAGAGCTTCCTGTGTGTGTGTGTGTGTGTGTGTATGTGTGTGTGTGTGTGTGTTTGTGTGTGTGTTTGTGTGTGTGTGTATGGGGATTTTCTGAATCACTTTCTCTTATTGTGCTCATCCTCGTACTGAATAATTGTTCATAAGATTTCATTTTCATTTAATTTAATTATTTAGGTTTTTTTTTTGGTCTACACTTGAACAAGTGAATCTTGATATATAGAATCTGAATCATTATTGATTACTTTCCAATATTTCTATTATAATCCTCCCACCAAGAAATTAATAATCCATTTATGATCAAATGCTTTTTATTTCATCCCTGTCATTGCAGTGTAGACCAACCATTTGAAATCAACTAGGATAGAAGTTAGAGTCTGCTCAGCTCTGTTAGGTTTCTCCTGTCCTGGATACAGACACAGCATTAGAGAGTTCTTTGTTGCATATTTCATTTACATATGGAGTTAAAGTGAGTTTTTCTTCTTGGGTATGAGACTACATATTTATGTACTACCCGGGGGAGGCATAAAAACCCCAGCAAATCTTTTTTGAGGATAAATGTTACCTACTTCAGTTTCTATAGGATGTTTTTACTCATAATTTTTAGCATATAATAGCAATGTGTAAGAAGTACTGAAGTATGAAAACAAGACCCCAAACCAAGATTAAATAAGTCAAGAGAGGCATACCCAGAGAAAACACAGATATTACAATTAGGAGACAAGAATTTTAAGTGTGTTGAAATGTTAAATACAGTCATGTAGAAAAGATGACCAGCATGCAGAGATGGGGAATTTCAGCAGAGAAATGGAAACTGTAAGAAAGAACCAAATAGAAATGCTGAAATGAAAGATAAAATATTAGAAAGAAGTAATTCATTAGAGTAGAAGAGAGGATCAGTCCACTCAAAGATAGGTCAATAAAAAGTATCCAAACAATGAAACAGAGAGGAAAAAGGAACAGAAAAAAAAAACTGAACAAATAGTGTTAAAAATGGCTGTAACATGGAGATAACTGAAATTTCAGTAGGAAAAAGAGAAGAAATAGCATTGATATTACACAAACTCTTTCAGGAAACAAGACAGAGGAAATCCTTTCCAACTCATTTTATAAAGCCAGCATAATCCTGATAACAAAACCTGATAAAGATATTAAAACAAAATAAAATAACAGAGCAATATTCCTTATGATCAAAGATGTGGAAAACCACTTTAAAATATGAACAAATCAAGCAATGAGTAAAAAAGAATAATAAAACAAAAGACAGGAGAAAAATTGTACAATCATCTTAGGTACAGAAAAACAGGAAAAACTAAACACCTAATCATCATAATAATAATAATAAAGAAGCAACCTAAGAATTAAAGAAACTTTTTCAACCTAATAAAGGATCCTGCATAATAGTTGTTCTTAGCTGAAACTGTTAAATAGCCCAGAAAAGCCATGATCTTTTACCTAATCCAATCTTGTGTAAGCAGGCCTATTGTTTGGGTGGTTTCATCTGATTAAGCTGTTTCCACAGAGATGTAACCCACCCAACTGTGGGTGGGGCCTTTTGATTAGATTATTACCATGGAGATGTGACCCCACCTATTCAAGATGGATTATAATTAAATTACTGGAATCCTTAAAAGACCATGGAGAAACAGAGCTGAGAGCTAACACAGAACAGAGAGATGAAACCAGTCATTTGGAGATGCTAAGCTAAGAAATAAATCCAGAGTTTGCCCTGGAGAAGAAGGACCCACAGATCCTTTGAGAGAGAAAAGCACTTGATTCAGAGACTGAAAGCAATGAACTAGGAGCAAGAACAAGCAGATGCCAGCCACATGCCTTCCCAGCTCTCGGAGGTGCTCCAGGATGACCTCTCAACTCAGTTTGAAACCTCTCAGCCACTGAAACTTTACTTTGTTTCAATTCTTCTGCTGGTTTTGGTCAAGAAGTCATTCTCAATTTCATGATGCCAGGGCCAGGCTCATCCCAGGAGTCAGGTCTCACGCTTCTAGGGAGATTTGCACTCCTGAGAGTCATGCTCCATGTAGCAGGGAAGGCAGTGAGTTTCCTTGCAGAGTTGACTTAAAGAGAGAGGCCACATTTGAGCAACAAAAGAGGTTCTCTGGGGGTGACTCTTAGGCATAATTGTGAGTAGGCTTATCTTCTCCTTTGCAAGAATAAGTTTCATAAGTGCAAGCGCCAAGATCAAGGGTTTGGCCTTTTAAACTGGTAGTCCCCAATGTTTGCAAGAATATCAGGAATTCCCCAATTAAGGCAGTTTAACATTTCTACGTTTTTCCCCAGTCCCTCAAGGGGACTTTGCAAACACTTTTCTATTTTCTCCCTATATTACTCTGGATGTGTCAGGGTATAACACCAACCACCCAAAGCAACAAGCTCTCACTTCCTATCCAAGATTCCATGTAATTACGGTGTTTGAATACCATACAAGATAATTAGATAGTGTGCTAAAGAAAATATGCATTCTGTACCAAATAAACCTCTCTTCCTTTGGTCTCACACAGAAGTTGAAGTTTTAAAATACAGTCAATATCATCCTTTACCTTTTAGTTTGATTTACCTTAGTCCTAACCAGATCAACTTCATTCATATCTCTAATTGAAGTCTCATCTCTTTTTCAGCTTCATTTTTTAAGAGTTGCTGTATGGAGCGATGCTGACGCTCATGGCTGAAGAACTCTAACTCTGAGTCTCAGGTGTCACACAGGTACCCAAAGTTCCAGGGGACAACCAGGTTATACACAAAGAGCTCAGCACCTCAGAATTTTGAAATAACCATTACAACTTCGGGATAGATGTGGTTGCTATAAGAGCTCACAATCTAGGAACCTTTACCATAAGGCTTCCCCTGATAATCTATGCTCTTGAATTCAATTCTCAGAGTTTACACATTATAGTTAGTCCATACGAGTGAGGCCTTCTAATATTTGTCTTTTTGTTTCTGGCTTATTTCACTTAACATACTGTCCTCAAATTTCATTCCCCTAGCTGCATGTCTCCCAGTTCCATTCCTTCTTGCACCCACTCAATATTCCATTGTATGTAAACCACAGTTTTCCCTTCTTTCATCAGTCACTGTACCCCTGGGCCTCCTCCGTGCATTGTAAGTAGGGAATACTGCTGCCATAAGCACCAGAGTTTAAATGTCCACTCATTTCCCTGCTTTCATTTCCTCCAAATATTTACCTAATAACAGGATTGCAGAATCATGCAGCAACCCTATACTTAGGAACCACCCCCCTGCCCCCAAGAGGGGTTGCACCACTCCACTTCCCTACCAACAGTGAATCGGTACATCTCTCTCCCCACATCTTCTCTAGCACTTGTATCTTTCTGTTTATTTTTAAACAGTTGTATTCGCACACCATACAATCCATCCTAAGTGGTTCCTGGTATAATCACATAGATATGCATTCATCACCACAATTCATGGAAGGACATTCCCATTTTTCTACAAAGAAATGAAAGGGGGAAAATGAATAAAAATACAATAAAAAGGAGAAGCAATAATACCGCCACCAAGAATCCCATAACCCTCCTTTATAACCCCCTCCTACTGGCTTTTAGCTTTATTATATTGCCTTTGTTACATTTAATTGACGCACATTCAATGTTACTGTTAACTAGAGACCTTAGTTTGCATTGGTTGTATTTTTCCATATACCATCTCATTTTCAACACCTTACAGTGTTGACATTCATTTCTTCTCCCTCATGTAAAGACTTTCTTACATTAGTACATGTGCTCACGATCATTCTCCACTGCAGGTTTCACTAAGCCATACAGTCCCAGTCTTTATCTTCTACCTTTCCTTCTGGTGTCATACATGCCCTCACTTTCCTCTTTCAGTCACACTCACACTCAGCTTGGCTCAATGTTCTTACAGTATTGTGCTACTATCAGATAGCACTGAGCTATCCATTGCTGGATCTTTACCGTCCATCCTGTTGAAAACTTTGTGCTCCTCCAGGATCAAATACGCACTCTCTACCCACTCTCTTTCTCCTGATAACCTATATTCTGAACATTAATCTCAAAATTCACTCATTAATTTCAGCTCATATTATTGAAAGTGTACAGCATTTGTCCTTTTGTTTCTGGCTAATTTCACACAACATAATGCCATCAAGGTCATCCACATCATTCCGTGCATCAGGACTTTATCTTCTACCCTTTACAGTCATCATTTCTACAGTCTTTCTCAAATTTCTTTCCTCTGTCTTTTCCTTTATGCCTGCAGTGTTATTTTTACTATTGCTTCCAGAGCAGGTCTCTTGTTCACAAACTCTCTCAGTGTCTGTCTAAAAATATTTTAAATGCTCACTTATTTTTTTAGCATGAGCAGGCACCTCTCCCTCATTTTTGAAGGACAGTTTTCTGGATATACAATTCTTTGTTGATGGTTTTTCATTATCTTTAATATATCATACCACTGCCTTCTTACCTCCATAGTTTCTGCTGAGAAATCTATGCATAGTCTTATTGAGCTTCCCTTGTATGTAATGGATCACTTTTCTCTTGTTGCTTTCAGAATTATCTCTTTGTCATTGACATTTGACAATCTGATTAGTAAGTGTCTTGGAGTAGGTCTATTCAGATTTGTTATGTTTGGGATATGCTGTGCTTCTTGGATCTGTAATGTTATGTCTTTCATAAGAGTTGGAAAATTTTCAGTCATTATTTCCTTCATTATTTTTTCTACCCCTCTTCCCTTTCTTTCTCCTTCTGGGACACCCACAACATGTACAATAATGCACTGGATGTTGTCACTCAATTTCCTGAGAACCTGCTCATATTTTTCCACTCTTTTCACTATCTGTTCTTTTGTGTGTAGGATTTCAGATGTTCTGTCCTCTAGTTCACTAATCCTTCCTTCTGCCTCTTCAAATCTGCTGTTGTGTGACTCCATTGTGTTTTGCATTTCTGCTGTTATGCCTCTCATTCCCATGATTCTACCATTTGCTTTTTCAAGTTTTTTATTTCTTCTTTATGGTCTTTGTGGTCAAGTTCTCCTTTATGGCCCAATGTCTTCATTGCTTTTGCCTTATCTTCCCTCAACTCATTGATTTGATTTTTTATTTGATTTAGCACATTTGTTTGAACATTTTAACGAGTTATTTACCTCCTGTATCTTGTTTGAAGTGTGATTTTGTTCCTTTGACTGGACCATATTTTTATGCTTCTTAGTATTACTCATAATTTGTTGCTGGTGTCTAGACATCTGATTTCCTTTATTAGTTTATCCTGGAGGTCATTTTTGCTCTTTCGCCTAGGGTTTTCTTATTGGTTGGCTTTGTTCTCTATCTGTTCTTTGGCATTCAGTTCAACTTATTCTTGACTTTTAGCATAACTTCTGTTTAACTGCTCAGAATTTTTCAATTCTTGTTTTTGTGATTCTTGCCCCGCCTATATGGAACCTTATTTTTTTTGAGGAGGGCCTCCCCAGATATGATCAATCCCAATCAGATTTTCCCAGACAAGACAGGCCCAGGTCTCAGGAGGCAGGAGAAATCAGTATCAAGTTTCCCTGAGGATGAGACACAGCAGGATGTCAGACTTTCCTGTGACCCTTTTATACTCTTTCCTTTCCCTAACCTTCCTGTAGGTAGCACTTGTCAGCCTACAGCACCCCTACGGGTATAAAGTGTGCAGTGTCTTTAATTCACAGCAAACCCTATCCCTGCCAGGGGTATGGTAGAGAAAGAGTCTGAGGTAGAAGATGGGCTTAAGCTGTTTTTGTTTTCCAGCCCTTGGGGTCTGAGTTCCCTGAATAAGGGCCACCACTTCAGCTTGGCCCACTCCCCCCTTTTCTTGGGGAAGATATGCCCTTTAGGGAATTATTTTCTTCACTTGGATAATTACTTTATCTCTCAGACCTATCTTAACTCTGCCCTTACCTGGGTCAGTGCTGACAACTGAAAATGCCTGAGGCTTTCTGTAATGAACTCTTTAGAATAGTTTTTGGGTTTTTTTTTTTTTGTAGTTGTTGTTAAATAAGAAATCCTTTTTCAGAGTCATTCACCAGCCCCTAAAAGCTTGCCAGTCAAGAGTGGAGTTGGTACCTGGCTGTATGTGCCCCTTTTATTGAGGCACAGCTCTTTTACAGTATTCTAAGTTTGGCTGACTCAAAAAGCCTTTTTTTCCCCATCAGTCCAACCTCTTCTCTGTCAGGAGAGACCTCAGGGTTCCTTTCCTGCTTGTTTTGAGTTCATCGGTGCTCAGGACTTATATTCAGCTGTCCAAATGTGTTCATTAAAACCACGATTGGAGCTTGGTTGAGGTACCTTCCCTTGTTCCTAGTAGAGACTGCTTCTTTTTCCCACTAGAAAGTGTCTTCACCACAGCCTGACATGCCAGCGGGGGAGGGGTACCAGCCTCCACAGTTTGGGGACTTTACTCACAATTCTGCATTGTAATCTCAGCCCTTCTACCTGCACCGAACTGGTGTATCATATGTGTAAAGTCATGGATGACCCCAAGCCATTTTTTGGACAGCTCCCCGCTATCTAGCAGCTGCTTTAGAGTACTAACTCAATTCCTCACCTCCCTAGGCTACCATCTTGACCATCTATTTCTGAGAGTTAATTTCCCTCCCCACTTAAAAAAGGGGCATCTTCTAATTACACTATTCAAGGAAAAGACATTAAGAGAACTTAAAAAGGAAGTGAGAGCAGAAATGGAAATGCTAAACAAAAGATGCATAATATAGATGGATTTAAAAAGATGGTAGAGGGCAGGCCATGGCGGCTCAGCAGGCGAGAATGCTCACCTGCCAAGCTAGAGGACCTGGGTTCGATTCCTGGTGCCTGCCCATGTAAAAAAATTTTTTTAAATTTTAAAAAATGGTAGACCACCTTGCAATATGTATTTTTATCAGAATATTGATGAACTTGATATGAATCTAGTTCTATAACTTCAAGTTTCCTAGAATAACTCAATAAATAATTTGATGTAATTTCTCTTTCAAACTTCAAGTTTATCAGGAGGACAGAATGTTAATCTCTATCAATTTGGCTCTCACACTGTCCTCGAAGTTTATGTGTAGGAAATAGGATTAAAATAAGACCTGAGGAACTAGTTGGGAGCAGACAGCATTAGGGCGGTGTCGGCAATCAACTGTGGAGATTGTAATCTGCTTTATGTTATCTGATTTATGTAAGACAGTCTAGGAGGAAGAGAATGATTGTTTACCCCAAATGGTTATCTTAAGTATGAAGGAAGAGCACTGAAAGATAACTACTCCATTCCCTCAGGAAATGCATGCATGCCTTTTGTTATCCTGCAGTATATAAGCATGATCTGGTTAAGAATAAAGTTATCAGTTGTCTGTTATCGCTGACCTTCAGACTCCCTGATCCCATCTGTCTTTCTTTCTCATCATTCCTTAATATCCTTCGAGCTCCATTTCATAGGAAGCAACATTTATGTTCAGATTCCCGAGGTTTGAGGGGTGTTTGGGCACTGAGGTTGGCCCACTAGGACATCTGGACTGGCAGTATCTACTTAGGCTTCCACTTTAGGTCTTGCCCATCTCTCTATGTATCTCCTTCTTAGTCCTGTCTAAGGGTCTCACTGTTAAGTCCATGTCCTACTTTAGGGCATGGAATAATTGTGGTGCTTCTTAACCAGCTGGACCATAGACATTTGAGGTTGCCTAACAGTACCGAGAAGACATTCTCTATCTGGGAGCTTGCCCCTTCCCAGGCCCCTGTCCCAGACAAAGGTTACAAGGCTCCTTTGCCCTGCACCCTATAACTCCTTCTTCACCCCTCGTCTCCAGGTGTGCTATTTTTCTTAAGGTAGGCACTAAAAGAGAAGAGGAAGAGAAAGAAAAAGGTGAAGTTGAGGAAGTTGTTCTAGTTTGCTAGCTGCCGGAATGCAAAATACCAGAAACAGAATGGCATCTAAAAGGGGAAATTTAATGAATTGCTAGTTTACAGTTCTAAGGCTGAGAAAATGTCCCAATTAAAACAAGTCTATAGAAATATCCAATCAAAGGCATCCATCCAGGGAAAGATACCTTGGTTCAGGAAGGCCAATGAAGTTCAGAGTTCCTCTCTCAAGTGAGAAGGTGCATGGCAAACACAGTCAGGGCTTCTCTCTCAGCTGGAAGGGCACATGGTGAACAGGGCATCATCTGCTAACTCTCTCTCCTGGCTTCCGGTTTCATGAAGCTCCCCGGGAGGCATTTTCCTTCTTCATTTTCAAAGGTCGATGGCTGGTGGACTCTCTGCTTCATGGTGCTGCAGCATTCTCTGTTCTCTCTGAATCTCCCATTCTTCAAAACATTTCCTCTTTTATAGGACTCCAATGAACCAATCAAGACCCACCCAAATGGGTGGAGACATGTCGTCCCCTAATCCAGTTTAACAACCACTCTTGACTAAATCACGTCATCCAGGGAGATGATCTGATTACAGTTTCAAACATATAGTATTGAATAGGGATTATTCTACCTTTATGAAATGGGATTTTGATTAAAACATGGCTTTTCTAGAGGACATACATACTTTCAAACCAGCACAGAAGGAAAACCTAAAAAGTTGCTAGTTCTTAGCATCATAGAGAGTCAGCCTTCAGAACTTATGCTAAGACAGAAACTGTCAAATCTACCAGCTGCATTGCACTAGAAAGATTTAGGAAAAGTATTCTATAAAGAGTAAAATTGTATGTGCACCAACTGGCTTTCAATTATACATTCAAGAATCATTTTAAAACAGGATGGATGGTTCCAAAATTTGGAAATAACAAACTTGAAGAGTAAAAACTCATGAAGAACAAAGGTGTTGTTGAAAAAAGAGAGAGAGAGAGAGAAGTGGAGCAAGAGTCCCATTGAGAAAAAAATGCCTTAGCAAATTGGCTGAACTCATGCACAGAGGATTGCTGCTGAAGACTGAGCTCCCTTCTGGGCGGCTGAGCCCAGCAACTCCTGTTGGCTTTCCTCCCGCACACTCATGCCAGCTCTGAGGGGAGCAAAATCAAAAGCCACAGGAATAAACATATCAGAAAGAGTGATGGCAAAATGATACAATGCTTTTTGGAAACAGTGACAAAGGTGACCGGTGGTTTCACCAGAATATGCTTTCCGGCCACTAAAATATATGAAGGGTTGATTCCCAGTGTCTGCCCATGCAAAAAAAAAAAAAAATAGATATAAGGGGAGTTTAATATAGCAACACATACAGCATACTAATTCAGACCTTTAGGATGAATACCTGCACAGCATAAACTAGAAACATAGCTACAGCTACATTTTCCCTGTCGAAGACAAGAAATGGCTAGAGCTTCAGTCTGCCAACCATTTGCCACGGTGTGTCACTATCAGAAGTCATTTTCCTGCACAAAACTGCACACACACAATATCAGATACTCCTGATAAAATACCGCCAAAGGCTGGGAAACTTCTGCTTGCTGCTGCTTAAATAATTACTTCTCTTTGTCTGTTGATCATTTTGGAGTTTGATCCAATTACTGCACAATGTCTGCTTTCATTCAGGAAATTTCCAAAGTCCCTATAATCTCAGACTGACAGGAGGTGGGCCACTGTGCTCTGCAAAGGTCTCACAGGTCTTTAATTCTTTTCAGGAGACCGCTTTCTGATTAAAAACTTTTGAATTTCTCATGAAATGCTTAGAAAGTATCTTCAGAGAAAGACTGTAATGTCTCATGCCATTACTGTGCCTGTTGGTCAGCTCCTTTGGGCTCAGCTAGAAGCCCTTTTTTATTTTCTGTACGAATGCTGTAGTTCTACGTTTGCACACAGTTCATTTGCATTTTTATGGGGATAAACCCACTTTGTGTGCCAGGGAGTCATCTGTGGATTATAAACAGGATACTTTTTTTAAAATGCATTTGACATAATGAAGGATAGATTGCTAGATATTAAAGTATAGAGGTTAGTACAAAATATTTGAAAATTCATTTCATCTAGACGTTAAACTGAGAAATATATAGCTCTTCTTAAACATTGGAATCTAAGCAATTCAGACAAGGCATATATTTATATAAATGTGCATGTGTGTACATGGGTGTGTAGGATGCATATACTAGATTATTTCTTTTTAAAAAGAGTGATTGTTTGTAAAATTCAATAAAAAATAATGAAGTTCTACAGAGTATGAAAAAAGAAATACTAAAGTTGTCAGAATTCTACAACTGCTGTAGAAACCCTCTAATTGGCGATATTTAAAATTAATCAGAAAACATCGTAAGCAGACATAATACAGAGGAAATTAGGTGGATTTTTTTCCAGAAGAAATAGAGAGAAAGAACTGCAAAATATGACCATGACTGATATGAGGGAGCTAGAATCTTTTAGAAGTAATATTAGAGTATTAATCACAAGGAATAATTCATTCAGTTAGTAAATATATATATATACACATAGAGAGAGAGAGAGAGAGATCAAGTCCCCGATATATCCCAAGTACTTTCAATTCACTGTAGGGGATACAGAGTTATATAAGTCATAACCCGTGTTCTAAGTTTATAAAAAATAGGGAAAAAAACATGAAAAATTACCAATACTTCTTTTAGCTTGTGTTTTGGGGGCTCAGTTTTCCCACAAAAGAATCTCTCTGAGGAGTTGCTCCTTTCTATTCAAAATGTTGTGGGTCAGCAGCAGCAGCGTCTCCTGGAAGTTTGCTAGCAATGCAGAGTCTCAGGCTCCACCCCAAACCTATTACGTTGGAATCTGCATTTTTAACAAGATCCCCCTGATTCATAAAGTCAGAGAAGCACTGGTGCCGTGCTCTGTTTGCCAGAGTTTTTTAATTCTGTGTAATTTCTATTTCAAATGAGTTAACTTCCAAATTAGAAATAATATTCTTTAAAAAAGAAAACGCTTTGGTTATAATTCTTCCTTGATCAAAATCTCTCATCCTGGCTCTCAAGGTATCCCACAGGCTAACCCCTACTTATTTTCCACAGACAGTGTGCATGTGTGCACACACACCCACACTCAGGAGTCTGGTATCACAGACAGTGCGCATGTGTGCACACACACCCACACTCAGGAGTCTGGTCTCACAGACAGTGCGCATGTGTGCACACACACCCACACTCAGGAGTCTGGTATCACAGACAGTGCGCATGTGTGCACACACACCCACACTCAGGAGTCTGGTCTCACAGACAGTGCGCATGTGTGCACACACACCCACACTCAGGAGTCTGGTCTCACCATCCCCACATCCAGCATGTTTCCACCTGGCATCTTTGTTCAGTCACCTCTGCCTCAAACAACGCATTAAAAACATTGGGGAAGATTTTTTCAATCTTGATGCACAGACTGCAGCCAGACCACGTAAATCAAAATCTCTGAAGTTGAAGCCCATGTAGTAGTATTTTTTAAAGCTTCCCAGAGTAACTCCAATATGCAGTGAAGTTGTGAACCATTGGCCTAGAAAAGCTTCCCTCCGCCCCATTCACCTTCTGAAATTCTACCCATCTTTGAAGACGCAGATCAAAGGCTCCATGTGTTGTGATTTCTTACTAACAACTCACAGATACCATGTAGCCACTTCTCTTTGTAAACTGCGAAGCAGCAGGTACCACCTAGGTGTCTGCACAGAGCAAAGACTCAATTTACTCTTTATTAAAAAGCTGCCCCTGGACACACGCGTGACTGGACGTAAAATGAGTCCCCCCCCCACAAATGACAGAGCGGTAGGATGTTTCAGGGCACAGCAGGGAGTGAAGCTCTGTGAAGGACACACAGGAATAAGACCCTAGAGGAGAGGAAGGCGAGAAAGAGGGGCAGGAGGGCTGCTTCCGGAAGTTGCTCTTCCTTCCACCCGACTCCGGCCGCGGCAGTTCTACCCCACCTCTCAGCTGCCAAAGTCAGGAGGTCCCCTGTTCTGCATCTTTACATTGGTAACCATCTGTCTCACTCCATAGAATGTAAACTCCAGAAGAGCAGGGAATTCTGTGCATCTTATTCATTCAAGTGATCACCATCATCTAAGGCAGTGTATGGCCCAGAATAAATACTGATAAATCTTTGTTGAGTGAACGAATAAATGAGTGATTCAACATTGACTACTTCGTTCAAGCTTTCATTGTCTCTCACTTGAAAGGCTTTAAAAACTCTTCCAGGCTTAGGCACACACACACACAGGCATGTGTGCGCACACACACACACACACACGACATGCAATCCATCACTGATGCTCCAAAGAACTGATCTTTCTCAACACTAAACGTAACCATTGCAACCACGTTTCTTTCCAATGTAAAATCAGGTGGCCTCTGTCACATACCCCCACAGATTAAAGTTTCTTAAGCATAAAACATAAAGTCCTAAGGATCCAACCTCCACAATAAATTCAGCCTCATCTTCAATACTTCTCACCCTGCACTTTACACTTCAGCACCAACATATTACTTTGTTGGCAGTTTCTCTAACCCTCGAAGTCCTTACTCACCTCTGCCCTTATGTATAATATTCTCACTGCCTGGAATGATTTCCTTCTCTATGTCCACCTGGAAAATTCCTTTTAATCCTTCAAAATCAAGTTCAGTGACAACTCCTCCAAAAACCTTTGTCTACCTTCCAAACTCTTCTTGATGCTGATTCTGTAGAGTTAACGTCTACATTCTCTTTAATTCTACTTTTTTACATTTTATTGACTATATAGCTTAGTTTACCTCAGGCTACAAAAATCAGAAAGTTTAAGTGTAGTTTCAAAAGTAAAGACATTTAATTATGTTACATATTGTATGGCTTTTAGAAAGGGGAGTTTAATAAGTTACAAGTTTATAGCTCTAAGGCCATGAAAATGTAAAGTAACTCTATAGAAATGCCCAACCTAAGGCATCCATGGAAAGATACCTTGATTCAAGAAGGCCGAGGAAGTTCAGGGTTTCTCTGTCAAGGGGAAAGGCATATGGTGAACACAGCATCTGCTAGCTCCTCTCCAGGCCTCTTGTTTCATGAAACTCCCCCAGAGGCATTCTGCTTCATCTCCAAAGGTCACTGGCTGGTGGACTCTGTCTCTCTCGGAATCTTGGGGTTTTCTCGCTTGTCATTCTGTCATCATTCTCTGCTCTCTCAGAATCTCAAACCTTTCCCAAAAATGTTTCCTCTTTTAAAGGATTCCAATAAAGTAATCAAGACCCACCTAGAAAGGGTGGAGACAATTCTCCACCTAATCAAGTTGAATACCCACACTTGATTGAGTCACATCTCCGTGGTGATAATCTAATTAAAATGTCCAGCATACAGTACTGAATAAGGATTAGAAGAAATGGCTGTCTTTACAAAATGGGATTAGGATTAAAGCATGGCTTTTCTAGGGGACATAAATCCTTTCAGACCAGTACACATATTAAGGATTTTTAACAGTTCTAGGATATAAGCAGTTGACAACAACATCATGATGAGTCCAGGCTTTGTCCTCTCTGCTGTCCTCCAGGTATCCTGATGTTTCTCCTTATCACTACGAGATGGCTTCCACATTCCAGACATCGTAGACACAGGGCAGCGCCTGTTTTAGGAGACTTCCACAGACTGTCTCTTCTGTCTTACTGGCCAAAACCGGATTACTTACCTACGCCAACCAACCACTGGCAAAGGGAAACAAGATCACCAGGCTGTCTTAGGCCACCCATGACTCAATACCCGAGGCTGGGCAAATCGCCAGGAAAACGAATTTGGGACTCTGTAAACCTAAGAAGGAGAAGGAATAGATGACAGGATAAGCAGCTGACAGAGGAACCACAGTGATCAGTGTGTTGTTTTCAAACTGGTTGGTTTGAAAGCAAAACCCCCATTTCATCTTCAAGGCTAAGTCCATAGGACAATGCCTGGCATTGAATTGATGGGTTCGAATTCTGAAGCCCACGTAGAAAAAATTCCTAGACAAAAAGATTACATAAGCAACCTGAAAAAGAAGCTCTTGATTTCCCTTTGCCTCAGTTTCCTCACCTGTAAAATAGAGGAAATACCTTATCATTCATTAAAATTGTTATAAAAATGTTTAGTCTACATCCAGGTCACTGCTATGAGATATAAGAGAACAAAGCATGGAGATACCATCAAAAAATCTAACCCACTATTCTCCAGCAACAAGAAATAACTAGCATTTATTAAGCACTTACCTCTGCCAGGCAGGCTTTAAATACATTATCCCATCTTTCCTCACAAAAGGCCCCTGAAGTAGATGCTGTTATTACCCTCATTTCACAAAGGAGGACACAGCAAATCAATTAGATTGAGTAGTTTCCAAGGACACACAAGCTTTGGCAGAGCACATGCATTTTATCTTATTTACAAACTCATTCTGACTTAAGATGGTAGGATAATTTATAAAATACCTACACTGATTTTGAACTATTTGGTAACATCACCTAAACTATCCATTTCAATTATATTTTCAAGGCCAGCGGATTATACCCAGGAGTTATAAAACTTTAGAGATGGCCATTTCTTTGGAGATCATTGAGTCTAATCCACTCATTTCACAGCTGTGGAAACTGAGGCTCAGATATGAAAACTAACTTACCTGCCTCAAGTGATACAGCGTGTTTATGGCAAGGCGTAACCCGAATGCAGGCTTAGTCTAATGGACTGTGTTTCTGACGTGTAAAACACAAAGCAGGCCAGTCTTCAAGAAGATTCACCAGATTAAGACCGCAGGGACTCAAGGGTTGGGCTAATTTTACTAGACACCGAGAATATTGTCCTTCATCCAACAAATATTTATTGAGAGTCTATCATCCACACAAGAGATAACACGTGTCGCAGTTAAAAGCGTGGGTTTTGGGGCCGTAGCATTTAGACCCTGATTCTGCCACTTGTTCAGAGACCTTGGAAAGGGAAGCAAACCGTGTCACCTGTCCACAGGGATCACGACAGCTCCTGATGCAGAGGGTCATGATGAGAATTAAATGAGTTCCAGAGCACAAGGGCTTAGGAAGATGCCTTGCACTCAGTAACCCATGGCAAATGTTAGCTCTTCAGTCCCAGTGCCAGGGGCTGTGCGAAGCACTGAGGATACAGACATTAAAGACAAATACAGGGGAAGACAAACCAAAATCACAATCAAGCTGGATAAGCACTATGATATAGACATGCAGAGCATGCTAGGACAGAGCCCCTTACCTGGCCTGGAGTAAACTCGATTGCATTACAACTTCATACCCCGAGTTAATTTGGTGGAACGTTAGAAAAGCATCATTGTCAAAATTGTGCATATTTGAATTAATTCTGCAGAGCTAGTCAGGGAAAGCTGCCCAAAGAAGTTGCTTCTTGAGCTGTGTCTAGAAGTTAGCTAAATAAAGAAGAGGAATATTCCAGGTGGAACAGAGAAAGATCAGAGAAGGCAAGTGTTTCCCTAAGGCTGGGTTTTAAGGACTCTTGGGGAGGGTATGAAGATGGCTGATGAAGAAAAATGGACTCTGACACTGGAGGGCTGTGCCAAGACCTTGGAGATTTAGGCCGAAAGCCATGGAAAGCCTGCTAAGTATTTTCAGCAGGAATGTAAACTGATTACAACCTGCTTTGCTTTAACATCCATTGGCCTCACTTTCCACTTTCTCTAAAATGAGCTGGTTGGACAAGATATTTTAGACATTACACACTGGAAAGGATTTGTCCTTTCTAGTTCCAAAATTTCCTTTACTCTGTAACAAATCTCTGTAGATTCACTACAAAGAAGCCTCAAGTTTGTTTGGAGATAATGCATGGAACAGTTGATCGTACAATCTATGATAATCTGTTACTGAGAGAGTTTATACAGTCTATGACAATGTTACCCGAACAGCTTAATCTAGTAGAGAAAACCCATTACAATACCAGGCGCCCTAATTGAAAATTCCTGTCCTAATTATAAAGCATGGCATGAGCAATACATAACAATGTTACAGACCATCTGACCACGTGCTTTCAAAACTGAAATGCACCAACAAAGTTTGTACAGAGCAGTAATGAGCAGCAGGATGGTACATAATTAATAAAATCTTATTTTATAAAACCTGGATCAACTCTGGGGGGACATGAAAAGTTGAGGACTAATGATTAATCTATGTTAATTCTTAAACTGGTTCTCCACTGCATAACTGATGGCCTGTCAGTTAGTATTTGGGTGGCTACAAATCTTCAAAAGGAAGACTCATCTTAACATGAAACATTCCCCTACTGGGGAAAAAAACGGACAGCAATTACAGTTATAGTGAACCGAAGGTTTGACTCCTTGAAGGTTTGTCTTTTAAAAAATTCTTTTAATACACAAACATTCTGGAACATTGATCTAGTATTAACTTTTCTACTTTATTTCAGCACCACTTGAACAGTACCCAACATACCTAGTTTTCTTAGTGCAATTTCAATGATATATGTAGATCATGGTTTTCATAGTTAAAAGTATATTTAAACTGAGACCAGCCCTGTTTTCCAAATTGCTTCCTCAAATGAACATTTGACTGATGATGACTCGTGTTTCCAGTACACAAAATTTAGGCTCTGTGAACTGAATTTGGAGGAACATTAGAAAATGCACCCCACCCATATTCCTAAATCAAAGACCAGTAAGAGGATGAAATGAGTATGTAGTCCTAGTCAAAATTTTAGAAAAAACGAAAACGAATTAGATTTTAATAGAAAAGCAAAGTCAGAGACTGAGAGATCTCACTTTCCTAGCATTTCTCTTGGTAACACATATACACCAATTTTATGAGAGTTATGTTCTAACAGCTAAAATGGGAAATCTTTAATGACACATCAAATAGCTTATCTTCGTACCTGCAGTCCAACAAAGCGACTACCATATGACGGGTGCTTAAGAAAATATGCACTGAATTGTTAACAATGAGATGACTGTGAGAAGTCAACCAGTCGTTTATGTTTCGCACCGTGTCTCTTTTTCTCAGTGTGTAACACTTTATAGAACCATTTAAGATATTTTTCAAAACTTGTATCTTTGCTTTCCTCTCCATGCAGGGTCTGATATGCTTCCTTGATTTATAACCACAATCAAATCTTACAATTTTAGTCCAAAAGCTCCAAATCTACTATATTTTATATGCTTCTCATTGATTTTTTTTCAAATTGATTATATGGCCCTAAATGGCAGGCATCACATTTTTGTATACATCTCTTTTAATCAAACCCATAGCACCTAATACAATCTTAAACATAATAGGTGCGAAAATGTTGGACAAATGAATCAAAACAAACCACCAAACAATCTAAATTAAGTCACCTCTTCCCCCCTCCTTGAGTTTGAAGCTCATCATTTTGCTCATATGGAGACTGAGGCTTGGAGAAAGTAGCTTAATTGTTCAGGGAGACGTAGCCAATCACTGGCAGAGTTTTCAAACCACTCTGCCTTCCTTGTGCTGCTATTTCTAGAAGAGAAAATTATTAAAAAAAAGAAAAAAGAAAGAAAGAAAAAAGTATGCTAGGAGAGAAAGCTTAATGATACTGAAAGTTGTAAGTAAAGTACTGCAAGGAAAAAGTTAAGCTATTTCCAGTACAACAACAGCACTGTAATTTGTTCAATGTGTAGAAATAAGACAATCTGCAATAGTCCTTAATGTTAGCCCCACCTTCAATTTCCTCAGAGTTAACATTTACTGACTGTTTACTACGTGCTGGCATTTGTGGTGGCAAATAAGTGCTTTATACAGATTATTTCATTTAGTTTTCGAAGCAATGCGCTGAAGAGAACGTTATTATCTACGTTTTTATGGAGGGAAAATGAAGGCTCTGAATAGTAGAATGACATACTCAAAAGCACAAATCTAAGATGCAGTAGATTTAGCATTTAAATCCAGGTCTATCAAACTCCAACAGCCCTTCTCGTTTCATTATATTTCTCTCCTTGCCAGTAAAAGGCAATGAAAACATTTTAAAGATTTTCCAATGCCATTTGAAATGTGCTACCAAATATTTCACTCCTGTCACTGGAAGCTGTGCTTTGCTGGGTTGTCTGTCTTGGACTCCACATTCCTGCCCCTCCTTTTATTGCTTCCTCGGCATTGCAGAGCAGAAACGAGGAGCAGCATCCCCAGAACTCCTTCGCACTGGCTCTGGGTTAGAGCTGCCAGTGGAAACTGGTACAGGATCTGGGAGGTGAGAGAAGGGGAAGGTTATTTTTCCCTGGAGACAGCCATGGGCAGACATGGACAGAGGGCCATGTGGGACTCACAGCAGCTTCCAGGCTCTGGAAGGACCATGGCGTCTTGAGACCATTGGCTTTAGTGCTATGGGCTGAAATGTCAGCAGGAACTTGCCAGAGTTTCTTTAGATTAAGAACTACCAGTTTGAAGCTAGAGGTTGAGATCATGTTGATGGCTTCCTGGATCTTTGCGTGTCCAGCCCTTCCAGCTTTCTGTGAGCCTGCAATTCCCTTGCAGAGTCCATCAGACTTGGCATGCATGAATGCTTTCTATTTTCCTGGCTGAACCCTGGCTAATAAATATACCTAGGTCAATTGCAGAATCCCAAGTCAAAATAAAACATAATGCAGCCACAAAAACCCTAACCTTTTCTGTCTACTTCCCTGTAACAAGGCATCAAAAATTCTGTACATACAATTTCTCTCTTTCTCTCTCTCTCTCTCTCTCTCTCTCTCTCTCTCTCTCTCTCTCTCTCTCTCTAAATTCCAGTTGTTCTCTGTGATCCTAATATAAGTCGGCAGATGAAGCTGTAGACTCTTTCTCCCTTAGACTTTTGTAGATGAAGACAACCACCTGCCGGCGTGGGTTGGGTCGGGGGCAGTGTGTGGCTGGGGTGAGGTTGGGGGAGCGGCGTGAGGGGTCCAAGAGGCTGCAGGCACCCTGGGCAGTGAGGGCCATCGAGCCTGCTGAGAGTCGGCAGTCCTGGGTGTGGAGAGGTGCCTTGACCGTCGCAGGGGAGTTGTCTCCTCAGCAGACCTTGAGCTCCTTGAAAGATGGACAAGTGTCTTCTCATCTGTGCATCTCCAGAGTCCAGCACAGTTCCTGGTACATAGTTGAAGCTGAATTTTGGGACCATCACTTCATCAAAGTCTGAAACTAGTAACAACCACAGTGGAAGGGTACAGTGACAGGTAACTGTTTCAGTGTCAAACTAAAAAGAAAAAAAGAACTAGTTTGGAATAGCAATATATACAGAAGTGATTGTAGATCGAGAAATTAAGAAAACAGCAAAATCCACTAGTGCTTCTAATCCAAGATGGGATGAACCACTGTAAATGTGACCCCAGGACTACATTGGAATTTCGAATTTGGAGTCATCACACTTTAAAAGCAGATGCTTTATTAGGTAAAGCAGCAAATAGATTTGAAACAAGCTCTGTTTATATACAACAGAAAACTGGAAAGAGTGAAAGAACAATTAAAACTCTCCTCAGAAAACAAAATGGCATAGTGCAAATGAGTGGATTGACAGTCGTGCTTAATAGATTACTGGTTGTGCAAGAAAATCTAACAAACTGCAGCTTATCTCCGACCATGAAAATACAGCAAAATGCTACTGCCTTGCATGGAAATGGAGCTTCTCCAACAGGGATCACTACCAGGTTGACTGGGAAAGGGACCAACGGGAGACATAACCATGCAACTACGAACATTCTAGTCCATTAACTACACACTAGTCATATGTAGTTAATGGAAACAATACATCTTCATCTCAGTCTCAGGTTACTGTCAGACCCAAAATGGCACCAGTTCCAAAACCACTCACATCTGAGCCTGCCAATGACACTGCCAATGACGAGTCATCCTCATCTGCACTCACGGGTAATGCGTCAGCCACGGGGACTGCCGTAGCTTTGGAAGAAATGCTTTGTCTTCAAATGACACTATTACTACCGCCGAAGACCCTCCGGGTCAAGAAACACTGATTTCCTCAGGAAACAATGAATGTATTCTTCCTATGAGTGCAGCAATGGTATCTGAAGATAGACGTATGTGAGACCCTGCTGCTTCTCATTTTTGGATTTAGTTCTGTCTTTGAAGCAGCCAAAGTAAGTCAACAGATGGTTGTGGGGAATCTGTATGACAACTGTCTGGAAATGCCAACACAGAAGCTGTGCCATCAGGGTGGGAACAGAGAAAAGGTCCTCATGGTAGAACTATTACATAGATCCTAACACCCAAGCAATCACCTGGGAGAGACCACAGCTTTTACCCCCAAGTTGGGAAAGAAGAGTTGACGATTGTGAAAGAGTTTATCCCATGCACCAGAACATCAGAACAATAGCAGAGCAGCAGCCTACCATGCATTCTGTCTAAAGCTCTGAAAAGTGGCGGTCTCAGTGGAACCCGTTGCAGGGAGCTATGCAACGGTTCAACCAACGATACCTCTACTCGGCTTTACTGTTACCTGCAGAAATCCACCCACACGGGTCTTTGCCACTAGGCTGAGGAAAATGAGTGGATTCCACAGACAGGGCTTCCTCTGTGAATCCTAACACAAAAACAACCCAATGGGAAGATCCAAGAACTCAAGGCCTACAGAATAAAGGACCCCTGCCAGAAGGATGGGAAATTAGGCACACTCGAGAAGTCATTAGGTACTTTGTGATCATAACACAAGAACAACAGCATTCAAAGGTCCTCACGATGGGAAGTCATCTGTAACAAAAGGTGGTCCACAAATTGCTTATGAATGCAGGGTTAGGGGGAAACGTGCTCATTTCTGTTATTTGTGCCAGTCTAATGCACTGCCCAGTCACGTGAAAAGCAACATGTTCCAGCAGACATTGATTGAAGATTCCTTCCAACAGATTTTATGGTATTAAAAACATATAATTTCTGAAGGCTATTATATGTAATATTTAGAGGAAAAGGCTTGATTGTGGTTGTTTAGGAAGAGAACCGTTCTTCTTACTTTCATATGAAGTTTTGAACCCAATGTATTATTCATTTGAGAATGCTGGCAAATCCAACTACTGCCTGCAGATAAATCCAACATCAACCATTAATCCAGATCATCTTTCATACTTTTGCTTCATTGGTTGCTTCATCGCTATGGCAAGTTTTCAAGTTTATTGACACTGATTTCTCTTTACTATTCTACAAGCACATCCTAAGTAAAACAGCTTACTATTAAGGATTTGGGATCTACTGATACCAAATTTTATGAGTCCCTTCTCTGGATATTAGATGATAATAGTGAAGAGTGTGATTTAGAAATGTACTTTTCTGTTGACATGGGCATTTGGGGAAAAGTTACTTCACATGATTTGAAATTGGGAGGTTCTAATACCCTGGTGACAGAAGAGAACAAAGATGAATGTATTGGTTTGATGTCAGAATGGCATTTTTCTTGAGGAGTACAAGAGCAGATCAAAGCTTTCCTTGACAATTTTAATGAAGTTGTTTCCACCAATGGCTGCAGTACTTTGATGGAAAAGAATTGGAGGTTATGTCAAGTGGCATACAGGAGGTTGACTTGGGAGATTGGCAGAGAAATACTGTTTATCAACATTATATAAGAAACAGCAAGCAAATAATTTGGCTTTGATAGTTTGTGAAAGGGACCAACAACGAAGTAAGAATGCAACTACTGCAGTATGTCATTGGAGCCTGCCGTTTACCTCTAGGAGGATTTGCTGAGCTCATGGGAAGTAATGGGCCCCAAAAATTTTGCATAGAAAAATTTGGCAAGGACACCTGGTTACCAAGAAGCCATGTGTTCTAATCGCCACATCTGCCACCATGTAAGAGTTATGAACAACTAAAGGAAAAGCTTCTTTTTTGCAATAGAAGAGACAGAGGGATTTGGACAAGAATGAATATGGCTTCTTGTCTTGGAGGAACTCTTGCATTTAAATACTCCAGCCGAGAAAAATTGCACAGATAGTTTATATAAGCTGTTCATACTGTTTTCTGAATCTGTCAACGTATGTCTTCCATTCTTCTATAGAAATATGCAAAACAATTCATCCCTTTCTACTTTATTTATTGTTTCCTTGAAGTGATTGACCAGAAAAAGTTCATCCTTAAGTTTTGAAGCAAGCAAGAGACTTTATCAAAAATAATTATTATATGTCTATATGAATATATCTGATAGTGGCTCCAGTTTTATAGAGCTCCAGTTGTATTAAACATGACAGCTGTTCATTCAAAAATATCTGAATTTTCTTCAGCTTGTTTCTATTATCCAGGAGAAAAAGTGCAAATTACTTCATGTTCTACTCCCTATTTAGTTGCATGGCTGTTCAGGAAGGTATTAAGGGTTGAGGCCAAATCTTACTTTCTGCATATTAAGAAATGACGCCGGCTGTTCTGAAGACAGGTGCTTAAACCTGTCAGTATGTTTTAAACACAATAGTTGAAAATTTTTCCTCCACTACATCAATAATACAAAGTAATGAATGAAATCTGACATGCATAAAAGTCATACAGTAGAACTGATACCATTGTGCATTACAAATATTGGAAAGAATTCATCAAGCAGCATAGAAATTTGTTTATATGTTTCTTTGGAATACTGGCATTTGTGGAATTAAAAAGAATCAGGCAGTTCTGTCCTCGTGTCTAAATCCGTAATGTTCTTTAAATTTAATTCATAACAAATTGATGCAATTTGATACTTAGGAACACAAAGTAATGTGAACTTTGCTGCTTTTGTTTGTGTTCCACATTTTGATTTTATGAAACCCAGATGGATTGAAAAGTTACATAACCATCTGAACCCTCAAATATGAGATTTATGATTTTCTATTAGTGTTTAAATATTTCCATTCCTCTTAAGTTCATGAAAATTCTCTGTATCTGAATTAAACGAGCATATAAAAAATCTTTTGGTTCCCCCCACCTTTTACATAAACCAAGTTATTTTTGTCCTAAGTAAATAACACTTTCTATTCTTCATTATTAAAGGCATTTGCTGAAGTACAAAGATTTATAACAAACTAAAATCTAATGTGAATTCTATTAACGCTACTTTTAGCAAACTGGGCTTCCTGACTAATACAGAACCTTATATTTCCATTTGTTTCATGCTTCTAATATGCATTGTAAATTTGATCTAATTAAAGGTTTTTTATAACCATGAAACTGACTACTTAGTATGCACTATTTCTAACATTTCACTGCTAAAGAAATAAGGAAAATACTAGTGTATAATTTGATTTCCCTAAACAATAGTTTTTGTTTTGCCAAAATTTTATTTTTCTACACATTAAAAAAATTCATAGTAAAGATTAAATAAAAGCAGTGATCCACAGGAAAAAAAAAAAAGACAACCATCTGTTTTGATTTCTCAGGGCATTTTTTCCCTTGAATCAGGGATTTGAACAAGAGGAACTTTTTAAGACATCTATCAATATTACCATTTTATAATTTCCTCTGGTTGGTGACATTATATATATGTATCTATATTATATCTTAATTGCTAAAAATGTTTCCCCAGAAGACATCTGCTATGCCAATATAAAACATTTTTAGTGAGCACAATCTGGCTGTTTTAATTCCAAAATTAAAACTACCAAATTTGTAATTTGAGGGTGAATTGCCTCGGAATTCTTAATTATTCTCATTTTCTTCTAAGGCCACTAGATGGTGGCTCTGTTATGGAAACCCTCTGTGATAGAAACTTTTTATCTCTATTACAGCATTATTGGAGCATACACTGTGAAGGAAAAATCTACTTCTAAAAGAAATAAAGAAACAGTAAAAGGAGCTGCCAAATAGCTAGGAGGGCATGTTATTTGGAAACTTATATTGCTTTCACTGACGTGTGGCTCCCAGATCCTGGACTGATTTGTACATCACCTTTTCACTATGTACTAAATCCTTCAGTATGTGCAAAATTGAAAATTTACATTAATCATATTTTCCTGTAAATGAAGAGGCAGTATCTCTCTCATAGATAGCATCTGACAAGTTACTTCATGCTTAAGTTAAGGGACATTAAAGAACATTTCTCTTATGTCTTTTAGGACCTGGATGATTAATGGTGCCATTAGGCAAGATAGGAAATGACAGAAGAGAAACTCTGGGGAGAGGAAAATATTGAGCTAAATATATAGTGTGGTGCATCTAAAGATCCAGTGGGACTCATCCCGTCATGGGCAGGAGATAATGCCAGAGAAAGACAGGTAAACCTCAACACGAATGAATAATGTAACACTAAGGAGTTTAAGCTTTATTCTATGGATTCCAAAGAGCCACTGAAGATTTTAAAGAGGAGAGTGTCCTGATAAGATTGTAGTTTTAGAACAGGGATGTTGGTACCACTAAAGAAGGAATAATTAAAGAAAAAGAACAAAGAAGGCTTAGTAAACTGCTTCTCTGTTTCTCTGAAGTTTTATTCATTGATGCCTTTTCTTCTGTCGGCTGCTTAAGTCGTAAGGTTATTGGGCTCTAGTTTCAGAGCTCCACCCATGCATATGGATTTCACTGCTCCTTGTATTCCTACAGTTTAGACTGCTAAAAATAGTTAATAATTAACTATTAACTGCAATAGTTAATGTGAAAAATGATTAAGGCAGTTGCAGAAGATTAGGAGATGATTTCATGCCTGTTTCTGTTAGGTGAATTAGGTCTGTATCACTCAGGGCCTCTGCAGGAAACAGACGGCACATTCAGAAGGATTTAACTGAAGAGATGCCAGATGAAGAGACTACTTACAGAGCTGTGGGCATGTTTAAGGAAGCCAGCGCGGGCTGGTGCAGCAATCAGGGGCTAGCAATCCCAAGAATGGGATGAACGGAAAAAACTGTCATTGTAGCCCAGTGAAAACTGAAGCCATGGAAGGGTGTTTTATTTGGGATTGAATCATAGCCCCCACAAAAAGCCATATGTAATTCCTAACCCCGAGTCCTATGGATGTGAACCCACTCGCATATACAACCTTTGAAGATGTTATAATTAGTTAAGGTGTGGACTCATTTGTTGACACGAGTTTAAAGAGCCTACTTAAATAGGGTCAGATTGAATCTGGGCAGGTCTTAATGTATGACTGGAGTCCTCACAAGGCAGAGGAAATCCATATGCAGTCAGACAGTAAGAGCCGGAAGGCAAAAGGAGCCAGAGAATGATGCAGATGGCTACACGATGAAGGCCAAGGAATCCCAAGGATTGTAACAAGCCAGAATGCTTCAGACTCCAGGAGAAGGCACAGCCTATCAAGTCCTTGCTTTTGGATTTCTAGGCTCCCAAACCATGAGACAACAAATGTTTGTTGTTGAAGACAACCTATGGCATGGTATTTGTGATAGCAGCCCTGATAAACTAAGACAGGCCACCTAGCCAAACCTCTGGCCACGAAAGAATGTAGCTACTGCCAGAACTGCTGCAAGGTAGGGGAGTAGCTAGGGTAACAAATACCCTGACCTCTCTCTTTTCCTGTCCTTTGATCTCCTACCAACACCTCTCATTAGCCAAGGGCTAAGGTTCCCACCATAGAAGTCAGCCTTGCAGAGCACAAAGCAGGGCAAGGAAGAAAGAAGAGTAGATCTAGAAGGGCAAATAGAGAATAGCCAACACAAGCTCATTCACTCTAGGCCCAAGGGAGAATGCTGTATCATACAGAAGTCACACTGATGCATATATAATTTTTCCTAGCATATTTATGTTTTGCACCAGCCAGTATGTGAAGCTAAATATATAGAAAATATGGAGTGGTCAAGTCCATAGGCATAAGAGGATTTTCAATAAAAGGAAAATTATCTGAGACCAGGACTCTACCCAACACCAATACTTTGTGAGCACCAAAACGGAAAGGAATATCTGATGAAGGCTTAGGCTAGAGAAGCAGATGATCCAGGAGAGAACATGGACTTTAAAATGAAATAAGAAAAAAGTTTTGATGATGGAGTGAGTAGCAATAAGGTAGTTTCCTGAGTGTGTAACTCTAACTTTCCTAGTTTAGTTGTTTGTGAGCAACCACAAGTTCCACGACAAGTAACAATTTGAAGTTTTACTGAGGGTACAAACTTGAATCCACAGCTATGTGGAGACCATATCACCAAGCGTGAAGCATTCACCTCTCTAAGTGCCTCTAAGTCTCATCTCCATTTTGTCAAGGTCACGGTAACTCTCATTAAGGATCTGAATCAGCTACATATTTCAGCCACGATTTATTTCAGGTTATGGGGATATATAGGCTTTAGTGATATTTGAGAATCTAGGGTATATAATAAGACATATTTCACCCAATTATCAGGAGCCCTCAATATCACATAGTATCAGGTAAGTTGGCTATTGAAATTTATCCATTGGCTTTAGCAATTGGGAACCATTGGGGTCTTTGACACAGAAAATTCATCAAATGTTGGGGTAGAGGGCAGTGGAAGGTGGGTTGGAGATACGAGGAACAGAAGCCAGAGTGTGGGGGACTGAATGGGACTAGCAGAAGTCAGACAGTGAATGAAGAGCACCCTTTCCAAAAGTCAGGACAAGAAGAGAAGTAACCTGGCTGTCACTTTTGCATGGAAAAGGTTTCTTTAGAGTCTCTGTTCAATGAGGAAAGAAAAACACATATGACAAAGCACCTTAGTGGAGATGAAATTAAAGAACTGGACAGCTAGGACATGATGTGGAGTAGAAGTAGGAGGGACATACAGGGCATATGCTTAGAAGTCATCTCCATGTGAGCGTGAACACGTCTGTTTTGGCTAATCAGTGAATGACCAGAGGCTAGCTGAACACCTACAGAACAGGTACTTTGTTCTTTTGTTGAATGTGAGGGAGTACAGTAGATGATTTGAGGTAGAGCCCTGCTCATTCCTTGAAGGGCCTCGGACATGAAGTAGATGAGCCCGTAGCAGTGATGGAGCTGAAACCCAGGTGGCTTATAGCCAGGCAACAATAGCCGATTGGATTTGGTCATCTTTCTCACACCATTGGGATCCATGCGCCTTGAATGACAGCAGCCTGAAAACTTAGCTGAAGTGGGGATCCTCCAAATGTATTGATTTTGTCCATATCACTGTAATATTTGCAGTAAATCCTGCTCATTGGACAATGCTAACCCAGAAAATAGGGGCATAGATCTTTTTTCCAAATTTGATTGTGTGAGCCTGGACAGTTCACTCACTAAATATTTACTGAATATCCACTATTTATCAAGCTCTGGGTCTGTGACAACGAACAGGAGAATCACCAGAGGGCTTATGAGAGAGTCCAACAATACAGTGTCCTAACAATTGCGTGGTGCAGGAAGAACAAAACACCTTAATTCCACTGTGTGGTAGGGGAGACATCATGGGGAATGATGATTCATTCGATAAGTTGGATCTATACATTCATTTCATCTCTCTGAACCACAGTTTCAGAAGAAAAAAATAAGGGGGAGGAGGGTATTCTTAGAGGATTCTTAAGATTCCTTTTGGCTGTTTTATTGTATAAGCCAATGTTTCCATGATAGAACAAAGCTGAAAAAAACCTTGGAATGCTGACCATAAAAAAAGAGAAATTCTGTGCTTGAGCTGCAGGAGTGGGGAATGAGAAAAAGAAATGGTAGTAGTCAAGAAAAAAAGAGAGAGAGTGCAAGTCAGAGTACATTTTCTAGGCATAAAGGATTTTTGTTTATTTTTTAAACATAATACACCAAAAAATAAATACAATTATCCCAATTTCTACCCATGGTTTTCAGCATTGTGCATCCTTTATTTAACGCTACATCAAAACACATTCTCTGCCAATCCTTGCGTTGCTTAGGAACAGGCAGTCAAGAGCCTAAGCTCAGAGAGTCCAAAGTCATCACTAAAAGGCTTTGTGCATTGCTATCAGTAAAATGCTAATTTGGCAAGCCTGACTGATACCCTCCTGTTAGCAAGTTCCAGGAATGAGAACCAGATCCTGCTCACTTGGCTAGTCCCCACTTTATTCGGCTCCTTGTGACTGGCATAAGTTACATAAATAAAGGGCTGTCAGCGGGCGAGGACGAGCGTTTTACTCTGAAGAGCCAGGTCTTGTTCAGCATGCTCCATGTTCTCCTCAAACCAAGACAGGAAAGTTATTTACCTGCTTCCTGTATTTACTTAGCAACTTCCACCGTGCACATCACGCTATTTCTAGCTGTATAATCGTGCCACATTCTTTTCAGTCACTTTGTTTAATCATCTTGACTTGTGCTTGGCAAGAAAAAGTGAAAGGAGACAATTTTTGTTGACACAGACGTTTGGCAGGTGCCTCTCCACGGTGCATGGTACCAACTGGGTTACTGCTAGAACCCCAGGTCTCCCAATTCACTCTGTTCCTTGACTCACATCCTTAAAAACCAGTCACCGTTCTCACCACCTATGAGCCTCCTTGCTTTGACCTTAAGACAAGCTGCTCCATTTTACTAGGCATGTAGAGCTGTTGCACAGCTGCTGCCACCACAAGAGTCACCTCTTCCAGCCTTCGTCCCCACCATCGTGGCCATTATCTCCATTGTTGCAACCTCACCCCACGCTGGTGGTGCTGCTTCTTTCAGTCTGAGACGGATGTAGGGGAAAAGCTCCGCCTCCTGCAGTGGGGTCTCGACTTCATTTCTATTTCCTGGATGTCAGCATATGGTGCTGCTTCTTCCTTCCCTCCCCTCCCCAGAACAGAAACTTTGGGGAGATGAGGCTGCCTTATCTTACACTTGAGAGAAAAGGCCCCCCTTCCATGTTTGCTCATCTTTCTTATCCTCCTTCTCCACCTTGTAGAGATAGCTGTGCTTATGCCCCCAAGCCACCTCATGCTTGACCTGCACTGAGCATGTCATTGCAGGCTGTGAGAATGCGTCTGCAGCTGCTGGAGCCCAGGTCAGGCTTTTCATGAAGTCTCTTAACTCTGTGTTGTGTCTTTCTTAATTTCTCACTGCCCCTTCTGACCCTGTTTGGACAGCTGCTCGAGCTGGACTCAGCACACAGCCCTCTACCTACAGGGAATATGACTGACTGAAGGACCCAGCTGCAGTGCTTTGAAATCCATCACCATGCTTACAGAAAGGCCACGCTTCCAGGGCTGTTCCCAGTCCATGACTGAGCATGACAGGAATGCTAAGGTGGTCTCGTTCCTGAAAGACACAAGAAGGAGACTTCTCTAACAAGCAACTTTGGTTCCAGGACTCTCTGAAGGTCATGTCAAATGTTCCTAAGGTCGTACAACTGTCTGTGATGCTTCCTTCCAACTTTCCCTCCCACAGTCCATCACAGCCTCTTGGCTCCCCTGCCTCTTCCAATTCCCTCCCCATTTTCTCTCCCAGGTGGTTCTCCTAATAGCACACACTGAATCTCTTCTTATCCTCTGCTTCCTGGAGGACCCAAACGAACCACCAGCTTCCCTTCACTGGGTATCCTGTTTGGGGCCCTTGACTGTGTCTACTCAGTGGTATTATCATCTATGAACTACTTGGGAAAGGTTTACCTCATGAGAATGGAGCGCTTTCTGTGTAACCGAGTTGTGGAATAATCATCTGATGGGCCGGGTGTCTCCCAGCCTCACATTATTTGCAGACTCCAGGCAGGGACATGCCCAAAGATGTACCTGCCTCCAGAACAGAGGGAAGTCGTCCCACCCAAGGTGTGCCGAGTGGTGCCCCTGTGAACAAGGCACCTGTGACCCAAGAAAGGATCCTAAGTGCTGCGGGTCTGAGGAAACCATTTCAAGCCCTAGACTATTTCAAAAGATTTGCTCCTACCCCTCCATATATTTGCTCCTACCCCTCCACCATAAATGTCTAGGTGTCCCCTTAGGCTCACCTCTGTTTAAAAGACCTTAAAGTGAATTGGAGAGTACTCATTGAGTGCTCACAGTTCAAACTGTCTAAGTTCTGCCTTAGAAAGTACTAAAGACCCAAAGGCCTGAAATCGATCCAGCTTTCAATGGCACTCGAGGCCCAAAAGCTCTAGGGAGAAACCATGCCTCAAGTGCACATTGCTGACCAGCCATAAACGAATCTTGTTTGGAGGGCTGAAAAGTAGTGAAGGTGGAGAATAAAGCAGATACTTTAGCTATTTCTCCTATTACTAATGGGATCCCAGACCAGGTGTGTGTGTGTGTGTGTGTGTGTGTGTGTGTGTGTGTGTGTGTGTGTTTTCTGGCAAGGATTCTAGATCCAAAAGAAGGCTGGTAATGTGGAGTTGCATGCCTCTGAGTTGTAAAGTATTTCAACCTTAGCAGAGAAAACATGAGTGTTGGCTGCACTCATGAGCAAAAGAGATGCAAAGATTTGGGGAATAAAATATGTTGCCAAAAGGTCCTTTTCTAAATTTCGGCTTGAGGGCCCAGAATATGGGGGTTCATTGCCACTGTCAGCTCATCAGTTCTTTGCCATATAGAGGAGTCCAAAGAGAGTGCTATGAATGGTCAGGCAGAATTTCTTTCCCTTCCTTCCATGGGTGAGAAAAGCAAGCAGTGGTAGACAATTTCATGCAAAATAAATTGCAATATGTGAAGATTAGAAGAGTCAAAGAATTCAAGGAAAGAATGCACAGTGCTCTAAGCCTGGAAGAAAACATAGCTGTGATGGGACATCAATAATGGTAAAAAAAAAAAAAAAAAATACGCTTTTTACTCTAACCAGCTCTCTGTTCATTCCAGAACAAACACAGGGAGCAGCGGAGACTCCAGGCAGAAAGAATGGCCTCATTTGAGGAATTAAGGCTAAGCTCTTCCCTGGGGAAGAGAAGATTCACCTTCTGTACAGGAGCTGAGCAGACGTGGCCTCAGTGTCTGCACTGCATCAGAGCTTCCCTGCAAAGCTGACGACCTCAACTACCTGCAGCCCATGACTGAACACCTCAGATCAAAGCTGATCATCTCCATGCCAAGAGGGTGGTGCACAGTGATGGGTCACTGTCAAGGGGTATAATACTAAATCAAGCTGCCATTCTTCATAAACGATTAGTATACTGGTCTTTTCCCTCAAAGGGGATAAATTTAAGGGCAATTTGAGATTGAAGAATGTATAGTACCTATTTGTTGATACCCTTAGATTCTATTTCACTCTTTTAAACTTTCTTCAAAAATTGTAAAATTCTTCAAATATCATCGACTTGTATTGCTATTTACTGTCATCACAGTTCCCAACGCTGTACCCGACAGATAATATAAACACACACACACACTCACACAATTTGTAGCTTCTATTCTATGCCTTTGGCTTACCTCTGCCAACAGGTGACTGTGGGCACTAAGAGAGCCTGTACACCATCAAGGTTAAGAGTACGGCCTCAAACTCCAACCAAAACCATTCCTGTCAACCCTAAAGAACATCTATCTGGGATTCTACCAAAGTTTCATGCACTGTGATTACTTTCCAAAAGCCTACAACCTCCAGATGGGTTCCTAGACCAAATAAGTCCTGAAACCCAGAGGGGCCAGCCTCTCCAGAACATCAGCTAGTTCCATCCCCCTATTCCACATCATCAACAGCCCTTTCCATTCTACAAAGTTAGAATGGGTGTATTAGCTAGGGTTCTCTAGAGAAACAGAGTCAGCAGGAGATATCTGTAAATATAAAATTTGTAAAAGTGTCTCACGTAACCATGGGGATGTAGAGTCCAGGGTCTGTAGGGCAGGCCACGAGCTGGCAGCTCCAATGAAGGTCCTCAACGAACTCTCAGGAGAGGCTGGCCTGCTGAAGCAGGAAGAGTGATTGCCTCTTCTGAGTTCTCCTTAGAAGCCTTCAGGTGAGTAGATTAAGCATCACTCATTGCAAAAGACACTCCCCTTAGCTGATTTCAAATGCAATCAGCTGTGGATGCAGCCAATGTAATCACGAGTTATGTCCATGAATGTCCTCACAGCAACTGACAGGCTAGCACTTGCCCGACCAGGCAACCGGGCACCTCCACCTGGTCAGGTTGACACGTGAGCCTGACCATGACAGTGGGCATAGCCAAAATGCCCCTAAATATAGGGAGAAGAATCAAAAGGGAAGGAGGAGATACAACAGAGAAGATAGGATTTAACAAATGAGTATGCCTGCTGAATCATGACATTGATATTACTTTGGTCATCAGTGTCTTGGAGCAGTTAGAAGGAAAAGCCTAAAATCATGAAACTGTGACCCACACCAAACTCTGAAATCTGTTCTATAACTGTGTGTCACAATGCACTTTGAAAGTTACTGCTTTTTGTATATATGCTATATTTCACAATAAAAGTTTTTAAAATGCTAAAAAATAAGAATTTAAAAAGATGGCTTGTAGCAGCAGAATGCCTGGGTTTGAAAATTCAGTTCTGCCACTTTTCAGCCATCTGATCTTGAGCAAGTTCATTAACATCACTGTGTAACAGTTTCCCCGTCTTTAAAACAGAGTTAAAAAAAAAAAAAAAACTAGTACCAACCTCACAGGGATCCAGTGGTGACTAAATGAGTTAAAGTCCCAGGACTTGGCAAGTACTTTGTACATGTCAGTTTCAGTCTGAACCCACAGAAAGTTCAGGAACATGACTTCTCCCACAGAGGTCCCATCTAGAGGCAAAGATGCTGGTCTGTGTATCCCCATGTAATTCAGTTAAAAAATGCAGGTTGGAGAAGAGTTGTTCCCAAGAGCTTGGGGAAAAAAAAAAGAAAACTCCCCAAGAAACCCATTAAATAAGTAAAGAGCCACTCAGCTTTGGGCAAATTGTCAGACACCCAATGTGCACATGTTGTGAGAAAAATAAGTAAGTTCAAACATTTTCTGCCTTGGAGCCCAGCTTCCCTAATTTTCTTTCATAGTTCAGCCTCAGTTAATATTAGGTCTGTGCAGCATTAGGCCTCTGCAGCATTAATTTTCTTTAAATGGATTAATTTTCATGAGTACTTGTGAACTGAATGCTGATATGAGGACCCAGATTCCCTGGTGCGTAAATAAGGCCACTTCCCCAGCTCCTTTCTCTTGCCCCCATAGATACTGCCAGGAGTCTGCAGGGCACGAGTCAGAGTGCTCACACCTCTCTGTGCACGCTGGCACTGGCCCTCCCCTGGATACAACCACGAGCTCCCCCGTGCCTGCCCATGCGCTGGGGTCACACCTCAAGAGAGACTTCCCAAAATGGGCTGCTGCTGGGGTCCCCATGTGCTAAAGAGCTCCTTCTTTGGATTGAAATATTTTCTCTTGCAGCTCTTGTACCCCAACAAGATTCAGACATGAGTTCCCTGAGGGAATCAGGCCAGAATTGACATCCAAGGGTCAAGTGACAAAGTGTACTCGCCACGGCCTCTCTTCTGCAATGGCTGAGGCATCATACTGGGTCCCTGGGAAGGACCATCCCAGACCACCTCAGTTCCCAGGCAAATAGTTGATGAGTGCTGAGTCCATTGTGTCTATAAGCTAAACGTGCCCTAAGCCAGAACCTGAACCTGCAGGAATGAAAGTTAGTAGCCCAAGCACCAGACCGTAAACATAATTAGGTTTGTTTTTATTCTCTTAAAGAAAAGAAGAGTGAATGATTACATTCTTAAAAGTTAGCCAAAGAATATAGCACTTTGCAGGAATTCTAATCAAAGCCTTTGGCTCACAAAGCTTTTCTCCCTGCTTGATATGAAGCCATCCAATCCCCTACATTAGAAAGAACCAAGCAAAACTTGAAATTTTACTGCCCTTCAGAAAAATGTGTAACAACATTCAACCATTTTCATATTTTTTCTTCCTAATAAATGAGGTACAAAATGAGTTCGGAGACCAAAAAAAAAAAAAAAGGTGCCATGAGGGCATTAAGTTTTTCACCAGCGAGAAGCTTTCCAGATATAACAGCCTGGAGCCTTTCTTTCCACCACCAACAGATGGGATACAACAGCCACCGATGAGCCATTATGGTCTTTGGTTGTTATTTTTCCTATAGCTCAGCTGGAACACACTCAGAAGAATAGTACACATTTCTGGGACAGGTTTACATTATAATTTTGGAGAGTAATTCAGAATTCTTTTTTACCCTTGTTTATTTCCCACTGCCCTGAGAACGGACCCTCTCTCTCCAGTTCTATTTGGACTTCACTGGGAGGACACGACTTGGCAAAACGTAGTGACACAGAGCTGCAAATGGTTTGTAGACACGTCCACAGTCCCAGCGGGAGTCAGTCCATTGGCCATTCAAAGCAGATTGTATTGGTTCCGTTGGCAGTGATGTGGGAGCATGCAGGCATCGCTGCAAGGCTTTTCAGACTGTGACAGTCAGATCCCCCAGAGCTCAGACTGTGCCTTCATTTTCTAATTCATTCATCATGTGGATGAACGAGGGAATAATGGTATCTGGTCCTCATAAGTATCGGTCATTTGGCAAGGACGGCGCATTCAGTTTGTTCGGATGAAAAAAAAAAGATAAATAAGGGGCTTCCAGTCCTAAAGTAACACACGAGCCCGATCTCACTCAGAAATCATATCACCACAACAAGCCCTGGAGAAACAGGGACCCACCTTGGAAACCCACCTGGCAGTTCCAGGCAGATTACACCTTCTTAATTCTGATCCTTATTTTTCATGTTGGGGATTAATTTTGTAGCTAAATTCAAATGTTTTCTACTAAATTAAAAGAAAATGTCTGCCCTTTGACCCAGTGTAACTCCACTTTCAAGAATTTATTCTGAAAAAAAGAATCAAAAATGCACATAAATATAATATACAAGGATGTTCATTGTGGCAACAGTCACAATAGTAAAAAAATTGAAAACAACTTAAATTTCCAATTTGGATTAACTAAATAAATTATAACACAGCAGACATTGTAAAAACTGTTTGTGGAGAGCAATTAAAATTATGGAGTAATACTCAAATACCTCAAGCGGATAGTCAGATTATAACACAGTACAGGAGTGATAGAATAGCTGCCCGGCCTACAATTTTTATTTATTATTTTTTCTTCACTATACGAGAATTAGCCAAGAAATTTTAGACTGCAAGAAATTGCCAGCATTTGGAAAGCAAATGGAATCCAAAACCACAAAAACCACTCAGGTAAAATGGAGGAAACTAAAAATCTTACATTCGTCCTCAAATCCTAATATCCACCTCAACCTCTGGCTTCATTTTCTCCTTTGATTACAACATAGAGACTTTCACCATGGCAACACGCCAACATAAACACTTCTGCACGCAGACCGCCACATATGAAACGTTCACCCATTCCTTCATTGATGCATTCAATATACAGATGTTAGAAATCCTGAGGTCCAAGCTATGACTCCAGACACTTGGGTAGAGAGTGAGGAACAAGATAAAGTCCCTGCTTTTGTGGGATTTAAATTTTCCTTTAATCCTTGCAACCAGCACCCATGAAGTAAGTGCACTTATTCCTTTTTGGAGGGCTTTTATAAGTGGAAGACTGAGGTTCAGAGAGACAACGTCACTTGCTGCCGTAGTCAGGACAGCTCCTCGTTAACCCAGGCCCTCTGACTCCAAGTCCGGGTTCATCTGACTATCCTGCAGGTTTTCAAAATATTTCGAACAGTGGAACCCGTTGTTTAAGTGAAATCAGGCTTCTGATTCTTATGAACACTTTTCACATTCTAACAACTCTGAAAATGAGACGTCTTACAACTGCTGTCAGCCAGGCAGTGAGGGAAACGGAACTGTGGCAGCCCGCCCATTCGCATCCAGTATTGCACAATCGCTTTCAGGGGCTTCCAGGAAAATCCCAGAGTTAGCAGTAGAGCACTCTCAAGAAATGCTGTCTCACCAATGATATTGACAACATAGAGGATGAGACTATGTGAAAAACATAGGAGATTTTCACTCCTGATTTAAAGAAGTCTTAGGAACCTCTTAACCAATTCATGTTGCTTATATGTCTAAGTAGGACTAAAAGAGTTCTTTCATGGAATATAAAATAAAAATTCCAAGAAGACATGATATCACGGTTATTTGGCAATTATTTTGCTATTTTATTGATATAATTCAAATATGCCTCTTCAATCCATGGCAGCTTAGATTCAGTGCAATGTGGTAAAACTTTGGGCAAGGAAGTGGGTTCGAAGTCCCACCGAGCATCAGCTAAAAGGCTTCTCACTGGTGTGGCTCTCCTCCTCCCCAACAGGCTCAGCAGCCTTGGGGCCTCAATGCAAACTTATTAATCAAACTTTTGGAATCCCTGAAACCCTTCTAAAGCACCTAATAGCTTATGGAGCTCAGATTCTTGATATTACTGGTACCTTCCTAAATCTCCTCCAAACTAAATTCAGATGAGATGGGGGTGAGTCAGGATGTGCAAATATTAAAGGCACAGGTCTCAGAATTAGACTCCCCTGGTTTCAAATCTAAGCTATGCATGTATTGGTGCTGTGAATTCAGATGATTTACTTAAGCTTTCTGCGCCTCTATTTGCCCTCCATAAATAATAATACCGCTAATCTCATGTGGGCTGGAAGAGTCAAAGGGAAGAATCATGTCAAACACCAAGAATATCATAAAACACCCCCTATTTTATCATGGGGCAGGGGATGAACACAAAATTATGGGTTTACTTCTGAGATTTGCCTCCAATCCCCTAGACCAGAGATAACTTATCATCAGCTATCATAAGTGACAGATATTTATTGTACACTTGTTTTATGTGAGGTATCCTTTAGGAGTTTATCATATGTTGAAGAGATGAGATACAGATAGAGGAAAGATAACTAAATACAAGGCAGTAAATTATAAGTGGTGTGGACAATAGTACTTGAAAGTTTTAAAAGAGAGTGCGCTGTCTCTATCAGGGATGAGCAGTAAGGTTTGGAAGAGAAAGCAGAACTTGAGACTTCAGACACTATTCTGAAAAATGACCGAGGAGTCATTGAAGTTTTGTGAACACACATGGCCTACACAAGGCCACATTTTAGGGAACACTCTTTGCAGGTCAACAGAAATGTAGATCAGCAACTCTTCGGAAGGGTGCAAGGGGGAAATGTGACATTTTCCTGAGAAGCTGTCAAGTGTACTTAGCAATAGGTGAATTTAGAAGGGAAACATGATCTTCAACAAAGAAAATTAAAACACTGTAAAGGAGTAGGTGAGGTGAAAGGTAACGGTGATCCAGAGTAAGAGTAATGCGCTTAGACTGCAACTGAAAAAGAGATTCAGTTGAGCGTTACTGGTATTGAGGTTTGAACAGATTAGATTAATCCACGCTGGGGAAGGATTTGCTAACTGTATAATACTCTGATTATTCCAAGTTAGGTCAATGACTCTACGGCAAGCACAGGAGTAATTAATTTGTGACTTCAGGCTAAAGGAGAAAATTGAAAAGCTGAATTAAATAAAGTGCATCGATACCAGTAAGATTCACAAAAGTCACCACGGCCACTTGCACTACAATTGCCAGAGACACTAAACAATGGAATCTCATAATAAAGCGTTCATTCAGAGTGGGAGAAAAAATGATTCCAGGAATCTGCCTTGATTTTTATTACCACGATCATAAAACTGCTAAAGGGTTATTAATACTGATGTTTGCTCAGGGTTTTTGATCCCTATTTCATACAGGTAGCTTAAAAATCTGCCTGCCCTGAAGCCCACCAAGCTGTTCGCAGAACCATAAAAGCATGACAAGAGATCACCGGAAATTGTGATTTCAGATGCATTAGTATTAGTCGCCCTCCCACTGTCTAATGACAGCAGCTCAATGGAAACAATATAAGACAATAAAAAAATGTGTTCGGCCAACTGTTTCCTAAGACAGTCCTGTCAGGCACTCAATGTCACAGATGAAAGCGGTTATTACAAACACACACACAGGGTTTTATTGAGGCCAGTCAACAACCCAAATCATACAGCTGACAATTTCAAATTAAGTTTGTTTAAACACTTTGTTGGAAATAGAAAAGTTAGGTCAGCTACAGATGGGAATTATTTAGGTTTACTTTTAAACCTTTGGAAAATCATCACGAACTCTCTTTGCTGCCTCCCCACCCCCATATTTCTAGCTCAGGAAAAGTCTGTTGTCATTTTCCTCATATTGATATTTCTAAACTTTTAGGATCAACACTTCTCCCAATAGAAGCATTTTTTTTTTGAGGAAGTAGCTAAAAAGCTAATCGGGAGGATTTACTTGGAGTAGCTCCTACCTGAGCATGAACCCAGCTACCTTAGCTAAGGCCAGACAGACATGGGGGATACAGTGGTGTCTCGAGCATGGAGCAACAGGGAATGGAGCAAACGGGAGGCGGTTTGTGGGGAAGCTTCCAGGGTCCCGGTAAACAGGTTCAGGAAGAACCCTGCACCTGTACCCTCCCCAAGGCTCTGCTGACTCACAACGCACACCGAGGGGACCTGCAGATCATCACCTCCCTCAAAAAGCAAGAGCTTCATTAGTGCATCGTGGCACACGTGCATGGAACAAAGCGTCCTTCCTAGGAGTCAAGTCACGGGCCCACCTTTTAGGATTGGCCTCTAATGCCTGCAGGCACCGCAGCATGAACAAATGAAGTGGGTCCGGACACGGTTCTCCACCTTTGCTGCACGTTGGGATCACCTGAAGAGCTTTAGATGATACCGACGCCTGAGTCACACGCCCAAAGATTCTTATGAAACTGACCCAGGACGCAGCCTACACATCCAGACATTTAGAAGTCCCCCAGCGGGCTCTGACGTGCAGTCAGCGCTGACAGCCACAGGCAGGCCTGGGCCCCCGTAGAAGGGTGGGCACCTAGCTCACTGGGAGACACATATTCTCCTTAAAGCATCATATTCCTCTGTTTTTTAAACATGTGAGGGCGAGACAAGCATGTCCGCTCTCTGGAGCCAGTCGTTTGCAATGGGGAGGACAGAGAACCAACATAAAGCAGTTAATTGGCAGCAAATGATGCTGATAAAATAAAATCACTCTCTAAAACAAATTAAGGGGTGTCAATGGAAACTATGGTTTACCAATTACTGAGCATTGGCTTCATGCCATGGCGTATTTCTGCAGCCCTATCACCAAATGACAGTACCTAGCACATATGAAGTTCAGTGAACAAATATTGTCCCTAGTTTACAGATGTAAAAAGGCTCAGAGAGGTTAAATAATTTATCCAAGGCCACCTAGTCAGCAATGAAGGAGCCAGGATTTGAACCCAATTCTGTCTGAGTTTTACCATTTGGTTATGTTTCCTTAATCACTGAAAAGTTTGAATTGTACAACAGCTTAAAGAAAAATGGAGTTTTAGAAATCTGGCCCGGGATTTGTCCTGCATGCAAGTTATATTCAAGATACCGAGCAGCATTGTATCCCACAGTCCAGAACCAACCAACTCATCACTAATTTGAAAAGCACAATGAGGTCCAGGCCCCAATCGCTAATTGCGTCATTTTAACAATTTAAAAATAGTAAATCTACAAAATTCAAACCAATTCGAGAACAGCCAACTCAAAATAAATAACTACAACAGCCGCTATATAATATAAGGTAGCACAGCACACTTGAAATACCAACCAACTCCCAGTAACTTTAGCAATTCAATGAAAGAGATGCATAAATTATTAAAAGATTAGCCGTAGAGGGAGAGTGATTAAAAAGAAATGTGAAGGTACGATTTTGGCTCCCAAGTCATATATAATAAATTGGAAAGGCAAAATATAAAATGTACAGTCAGTAGTGGCAACACAAGCTGAATAGTAGGTGGCCTTAGGCATCAGACAAAGAAGGGTTGAACTTTGTTCAGTACATTTTGATATCACTGCCTGTAATCCTTCCCCCTTTTTTTCTATCCGGAGAGAGAACTCACCTTCAAGGCAGGGCTCTTTTATGTACACCTCTCCAACTCTCCTAATCAAGAAGGAGAACAATTTTTTCACCTCTCTTTTTCACAATACTTCATAAATGCCTCTAACATAACTCACAACTTGTATCACAATTATTTGTCATTTTTTCCTTTTGGACTGAGCTCCTTTTTTTCTTTTAAAAATGAAGCCCTATTTTGTCCTTCTGTTCCCAATCCCAGCACAGCATTTGGCCCAAGCCCAATGGTGAACATTTTAGTAAATATGTTTAGGAAAGGATATCCCTTCAGTGCCTCTAAGATTAACTACCTGGAGAATTTGCCTCACCTCCAAGTGATACTGTAGCTTGTGCCAAATTTACCTACATTACAAATTCCAAAAGCAGGGTGGGAAAATTTGTTTCCAGTGTGTTTCAGCTTACTAATGCTGCCGGAATGCAATATGCCAGAAATGGATTTATTAGGTTACAGTACAGGGGACTTATTAGGTTACAAGTTTACAGTTCTAACGTCATGAAAATGTCCAAATTAAGGCAATAACAAGAGAACACCTTTACTCAAGAAAGGCTGATCATGTCCAGGGTTTTTCTGCCACATTGGAAGGCACACGGTGATGTCTGCTGGCTCTTCTCTCCTGGGTTGGTTTCAAAGCAGGTCTCTCAGCTCCTGTGGGCCCTTTGTTTTCTCCTGGGGCGTTTTCTTTCTCCAAGCCTTGGCTCTTTAAGGTCTCCAGTAAGCAGATTAAGACCTATCTTGAATGGGAGGGGTCACATCTCCATGGAAACAACCTAATAACAAAGTCCCATCCAACAATGGGTCTGCCCCCACAAGGCTGGATTAAGAGAATCATGGCTTCTTATTTGCCAAGTCCCTTTGGGAGACTGGGGAGAAAGGAGGAAATATTCAACTTCCCCATCTGGGGGATTCCTGATATTCTCACAAGCAGTGGGGACAACCAATCCAATAAGACCTTCCAATATGAAAAAGTTACAATGGCCATAGCCCAAACACCCCCAAAGAGAGGGATGGAGGGTGGTGCAATGGTGGCTCGGGGGCAGAATTCTCGCCTGTCATGCTGGAGACCCAGGTTCAGTTCCTGGTGCCCGCCCATGTAAAAAGAAATAAAATAAAGTCTAAAGAGAGGGATGGAAAGAGAAAAGGTGATAGTGGAGTTATACAAAGAAGATAGGATTTAACAAATGACTATGAATGCTGAATCATTGAGTTGATACCTCTTTCAGTCTTCACTGTTTTAGAGCAGCTAGAAGTAAAAACCTAAAATTGTGGAATTGTAACCCATGTCAAACTCTGAAATACGTTCTACAACTAATTGTGGTGCTATGCTTTGAAATTTATAGCTTTTTTGTATATATGTTATTTTTCACAAAAAAAAGAAGCAAAAAAAGTCGATTGTGATGATAAAAAAAAGTATTTAAGTCCTCTAGCCTCCTTTATTCTGGAGCAGCTAGAAGGAAAAATCTGAGAGGATCATATGGTAGCCCATGACAGACTCTGGGATCTGTCCTGTAACTACTTGTTGAAGAGTGCTTTGAAAACTATTGCTTTTTTATTTTTCTGTTTTGTATATATGTTATATTATACAATTAAAAAAAGTTCAAAAAAAGAACCACATAATGAAATAAAGATTGCCAATTAGGGTAATAACATGGATAAATGTAACATGTGATTGCCATTGTATTTTTGTTTTGTAACTTCACTTTTTACCTCCTACAAAATCTAAAAGGCAAATGCATAAAGTGTAATGATGAACAAGTGATTTATGATTCATCATTAATGAAATAAAACTTGACTTGTACCAAGAACAACAAAACAAAAGAAAAACTGGAAGATACATTAATTCTTACATTAATTCTTTCAGTTATGAGATTACAAATTTTGACTCTGATATCATGAAGAGTTACTGCTAATCACTCCCACCCAACCATTCCCCAAGAAAAACCTAAAATACAGAATCTATCTGCAAGAATTTACTTTGCCTTAGAGAACAGCTTTCTTTAACTAATAGCGTGCCTAAGGCTAACAAATACTTGACCTGTGAAATATCTCTTGCTTACTTTTAATGACTCTCCTCAACTCAGGAGTTTGTCATGATCACTCCCTCTTATTGATGTGATGGTAAATTAATCTTTGCACTCTGTGGAGGGAAAAAAATGAATGCACCTGAACATACCCTTAAAGATACGTTCTAAAAATCCATTTTTCTTGATGTAAGGTAGTAAATCAGTATGATTTAGATTCTCTAGTGTGAAATTCTACTTAAGATAGAAGATATTTTTAAAAGCTACTTTGATAGAAATAAATGAAACAATGTACAATAAAGCTTGGCTCACATCCCATTATAGACATTCCTCATTTCACGGAGAAGGGCTCCCCATTAAGGATGGATAGACAGGCAGGTGGAGGTGGGTGGGAGAGAGGAAGAGGGAGAGGGAAGGAGAAGATTATTAAATGAAAATTGGCTGATACTATTTTAGCTGCTGAGAATAGCTTACTGCACCAAGCCAGCCTCCAATTCCAAAGGAATGTCTGAGGATTTATAAGCCCTATACTGGGTTATCTTTGATAAAATAGTGTAGTATCGTGATGACATACAGGAGCTCTCAAGACGCACTGTCTGGGTTCAAGTTTTGGCTATTATGATCTTCTGTACATTTCTTCACCATTCTATTCCTCTGTTTCTTTACCTGGTTATAATAAAAGTACTTGCTCATAGGGGTAATATTAAGATCACATGAGATAATGCATATAAAATGTTTAACTCAGTAACAGCGTTAGTTATGTTACATTTATTTACAGATTAAGTAGGAAACCAAATAGTGATGATTTCCAGAATATGTTTAAAAATCATAGCTAATAACTGCTATTTATTGGGTGTTACTAGGTATTAGACATTGTCCTGAAAGCTTTAAATGCATTAATTCATTCAATCCTCACAACAGTCCTATGACATAGTGTGCTGGTTTGAAAAGATTTATGTGCCCTAGAAAAGCCATATTTTAATCCTAATCGATCTTGTGGGAGCAACAGTTTCTTCTAATCCCTACTCAGTACTATAGGTTGGACACTTGATTAGGTTACCTCCATGGAGATGTGCCTCAATTGAGGTTAAACTTGATTAGATGGAAATGTGTCTCCACCCATTCCACATGAGTCTGGATTAGTTTGCTGGAATCCTATAAAAGAAGTACCTTGGAGAAAGCTTTAGAACATCGCAGAACCACAAAGCAGAAAGTCCACCAGCCAGTGACCTTTGGAAATGAAGAAGGAAAACACTTCCTAGGGAGCTTCACGAAACAAGAGGCCTGGAGAGAAAGCCAGCAGATGCTGCCATGTTCACCACGCGCCTTTCCACTGGACAGAGAAACCCTGGACGTCACTGGCCTTCTTGAATCAAGGCATCTTTCCCTGGATGCCTTCGATTGGAGATTTCTATAGACTTGCCTTAGAACTGTAAACTAGCAATTTATTAAGTTCCCCTTTTTCAAAGCCATTCTGTTTCTGGTATATTGCATTCTGGCAGATAGCAGACTAGAACACAGAGGTTCTATTATTTTCCCCAATTATAGAGAAGTAACTGAGACTTAGATACTAGCAAAGTGGGGGTTGAAGGCCAGAACTGTTTTTACCAGAAACTGATTTACACACTCTGAATTGTACATATGCCTTATTCCCACTGAAATATATGAGAAAATTTCTGAAATATTTTCCACATTTGTCTTCTTTGTTATCCTTATCTTTTTTTAGAGTAAATTCATGTTCTGCTACCACATGTCACCTATTAACCAGTTTTTGTGCACCTAAATATATTTCTTCTAAATGTAGGAACTAATAAGAAGTGATAAATGAGGGCTCAATCATAACCATACATTTATTCAATGCGAGAAATATTTTAATGTTTGAGATTAATGGAAGGTCAGCTCACTTCTTATTGAAAATGCCACTTCATTCAATTATACCTATTGATTTCAAAGAAACTTAAAACCAATTGTACTTAGTTGTGCTGTAGAACGAAATTAGATTTCAAATGGGTATGAAGCATAAATGAGGGATTATTAAAACGAGTTATAACCTATATCTAGAGTCAAATGCAAGTCAATCTTTAAATGGCTATTTTTTTTATTATTCAAATTCTTCAGCAACATATTCTTTCTTTCCCAAAAAAATAACAATTCTGGTTCTAAGACATAAGGTACAGTTTTAAAACTTTATATTGCAATAAGAAGTTGTTTGGGGTATATTATTGTACAAAGTTAAAACTTTGCCTTGATTTTTGTTTCATGCCTCTCTTTGTAACAATGACAAAAGCAACTACCATTTATATTATTTTTTATCTTTTTTAATGTAATTTTATTAATACATTTACACACCAAATAATCCATCCAAAGCATACAATCAATGGCTCATGCTATCATCATAGTTATACATTCATCACCAAATCAATCTTAGAACATTTTCATTGCTCCAAGAGAAAACGAAGTAAAAACTACAATTAAAAAGACTACCCAAAAAATATCCCATACTGCTTACCCCTCTATTACTTTTTACTGTTTTGCCCTTATTTTCTTACTCATCTGCCCACACATTGATGAAAGGAGTGTCAGTCTCAAGGTTTTTCATAATCACAGTCACACAATAAAAGCTATGTAGTTATGCAATCATCTTCAAGAATTCAGTCTACTGGATTGAAGTTTAACAATTTCAGATATTTCCTTCTACCTCTTCTAATACACTAGAAACTAAAAAGGAATATCTATATAATACTTAAGATTAACCTCCAGAATGACATCTCAACTGTATTTGAAATCTCTCAGCCATTGAAACTTTGTTTTGTTTCATTTCTTTTCCCCATTTTGGTCAAAAAGTCATTCTCAAGCACATGAGGCCAGAGCCAGGCTCATCCCTGGGAATCATGTCCCATTTTGCCAGGGAGATTTACATGCCCTTGAGTTATATCCCAGGTAGGGGAGAGAGTAATATGTTTGTTTGCAGAATTAGCTGAGAGAGGGAGACCACATCTGAGCAACAAAAGAGGTTCTCTGGGAGTGATTCGTAGCTATAACTACACACAGCCTTAGCTTCTCCTCTGCAGGATTACCAACTACCATAATAGGCTTCTATTATGTGCCAGACACCTTGACAAGTAATGCACAACCACACACACATAATCTCATTTATTCACATAACAGATCTATTTAATTCAGGCTGTAGATGGAGAAACAGAGGTTTAAAAGATTAAGTAATGAGCACTATACCTCCCAGTTGTGTCATCATAAGACTCGTGGCTGTGGTTTCCCCAGCAGCTTTATCATTCCTACAGCATCCTGCCACCATCATCCTCAACTGTGCTATTCATTCATCCACCCACCTGGGAATCATCCTGACACATAAAAGCAGAATTGTCTGCCAGGATATCCAGAGAAATGTAATGAAATATTAGAAACAAGGTAAGGTCTTGCACCAGAACCTAGACTAGCAGTTTCCAAATTTTTTGCACATGAAAATCATCATTTAAATATGTTTAAAATGAAGCTCCCTAGGTGCTACTATACTATCCCAGGATTCTAATCATAGCTTAGGGCAGGGCCAAGGGATCTGAATTTGAAACAATTATGCCAGATGGCACTTTTTAAAACAGCATTCATGTTTCCAAGTAAAAATTCCAGTCACAGAGTCAGGAGTACAGAGAATTCACATTTTGACTCATTTCTTCCATTCCAGAAACATGGTAATGATCAATGACACATAATAATTTTTAAAAAGCCAAGCTCAAAAGCAATATAAACATCTCTATGGAGCAGAAATAGTATAGAAATACAAAGCAGTGAACAGAAAATGAAGCTACAGGCTTGCTGGCTCCCAATCTGTAAGCAGGCAGCAATGCCTGGGAGCTAAACTTTTATAAGGTGAAGTGGATTGCCAAAAAATCAATAAGACAAAATAAATCTGATGCAGAAATCAGATTTTGTAACAGGAACAAAATTTTATAATAGGAACAAATATAGATAGCATAAAATACTAATAGAAACAATTCATTAAGAATGTATAATAATCATAAATTTACATATACAGAATAGCCCAATCTCAAAATACCCAAAGAAAAAATATGACAGAATTATATGTAGAAACTGAAAAATCCACAAGCGTGTTAGGAGAGTTTAACATATTTCTACCAGAAACAATTGGATCACATAGAAAAAGGGGTGGGGGTTGAGGGGAGCAAGTAAAGAGGTCTGGCCATAAAATTAACAAATTATAGAGAAAAATAGAAAATACATCTTTTCACATGTGGAACATTTCTAGTAATAGACTATGTGATAAATCACAATGGTAGACCCAATAAAATATCAAAGCATCAGCAGTATGCAGACTTTATTCTCAAATAATATTAATGTAATTAGAAAACATAAATAAATGATAATAAAAAATTTGTTTATAAACCTCTAAAAGCCATTAAAATATATACTTATTAAAGAGGAAATGGCAATAAAATTATGAAACAATTAGAACTGAGGATAATGAAAGTGCTATATACAAGTTATGAGATATGGCTCAAGAAGTACCTAAAGGAAAATTTAAAGCTTAAGTGCATTTATAGAGAAGAAAAAGACAAAACAATAAGTTTTTGAAATTTAATGAAGTATAAAGAAAATAAAAGACTAAACCCAATTTTTTTTAAGAACTAGAAAAGTAAATAGCAAAGAAGAACAAAATTAATGAACTAGAAAGAAGAACCACACAGGAGAGGATTAACAAAATCGAAAACTGATACTTTGCAGAAAGATTGTTGTAAGAATGAGTTTTAAAGAGAAAGAGGGAGGAGAATGAAGATAAAAGAAAAAGAAGGAGGCACGAGTAAAAATATTAGGAATGAAGAGGGGAATTTAATTAGGAGTACTTTTGGATTTGAAAATCACAAGTGAATACTACAAAGGCATTTGAATCAATAAATTTGAAAATGTATATAAAATAGATCTTTTTCTAAAAAAATTACTCAAGAGAAATTAGAAAACAAATGTATCGATGACTATTAAGGAACTGAATGGACAATCAAAAACTGTTATAGAAAATGAGATAGTTTTTACAAAGAAATACTTATTTCAGATAATAAAAAAAAAGGGAAGGCTAACCCAATTTATTTTATGAGAGAAGCATAGCCTACCCAAATCAGACTAGGAAAGTACAACAATATGGAAATTGAGGAACCATATTACTTGTGATTACAGAAAAAAAATCCTAAGCAAATGTTAGGAGAACAAATTTAGAAGGTTTTTTAATGCATTATAAGCAGAGTTTATCTCAGGAATTCAAGGATGATTCTGCATCATCAAAGCTATTAATGTAATAGTTGAAATTAATGGGTTGTCAGGGAAAATAGTAACCACCTCGATGGAAGCAGAAACCACTTACAAATACTAATTAACTCGCCATGAAAAAAAAATCTTAGTAACTAAGAATACCCTGATAAAGGGTATTTAACAACTACAATAAAAAAACTTACAGCAAACGTTATAGTTAATAAAGAATATTTAGGAATATTCTCATTAAAGGCAGTACCCAGGCAAGAACATGCCTGTCATCGTGAGGTTCATGTGTCACCTTGGCCAGGTGGTGGTGCCTGTTTGTCTAGTTGGGCAAGGGCTGGCCCATCTGCTGCAATGAGGACATTTCATAGAATTAGATCATGATCATGTCAGCTGCATCCACAGCTGATGCCATTTGTAATCAGCCAAGGGGAGTGTCTTCTGCAATGAATGATGCTCAATCTAATCACTGGAAGCTTTTTTAAGGAGGATTCAGAAGAGACAGGCTCTCTTCCTGCCTCAGCTGGCGAGCCTCTCCTATGGAGTTCATCCAGACCCTCCATCGGAGTTGTCGGCTTCACAGCCTGCCCTGTGGATTTTGGACTCTGCGTTTCCATGGTCATGTAAGACACTTTTATAAATTTTATATTTGTGAGTGTTCCCCATTGATTCTGTTTCTCTAGAGAACCCTAACTAATACAATGCTCTATCACTTTTTCTCGAAAGAGAGAGAGTAAAATTACAGTAAGAATATAAAAAACAAAACTACTCCATTTGGAGACAATATTATTATCTACATGGAAAATCCAAGAGAAACTATGAACATAGTATTAGAGGTTTTAATACAGTTCTAAAAAGCTTTTTATACAAGACCAATCCATCAAAATTATTAGCATTGTCATATATTAATAATAAAGAAATAGAAAATATGTCAGTTCATGAGCAGTAAAATATAAAAGGTATCTAAAAATGAATTTAATAAAATATGTGGAAAACCCTTATAATTAAAATATAAAGTTTTTAAGGGCTCAAAAAAAGATGAAAATAAAAAGATATACTAAATACTTGGGTGGAAAAAATCAATAGTATTAAGATGTCCATTCCCCCAAATTAATCTATAAATTCAGTGAACCATCTTTGCCTTACACTAGAAGATTTATTGAAAGCAAAAGGAATAAAAGACAGTATAATATTGCTAGAGGGATATACAGACAAATAATACAGAAGAGAAATCTCAGAGACAGATATATGAACACAAAATATAACAGAGATGTCATTACAAACACAGGAGAAATAACGAACTATCCATTAAATGGTGCTGGCAAATTGGTTCTCTTTAGAGAAAAATACAATAAAACTAGATTCCAGAAATTACAAAAAAAAAATAATTTTCAGGGGGGGATTAAAGGTCTAAATGTGAAAGAAAATATAAGCCTTAATATCTTTTGAAAACTACGTAGGAAAATATCTTTATAGCTTAAAGATAAGGGACAGTTTCTAAAAAAAACGAAAAACACATAATAAATAAAATTATTTCAAAATTTGAAATAGTAAAATTATCTGTTTACCTAATGACCATAGACAAAGTCAGAAGTTAAGCAATAGGATGTTTGCATCCACAATTTGGAAAGAGATTAATATGTACATTGTATATAGAATGGCAATGAATAAGTAAGAAAAAGAAACATACCTTGGCAACATAAACTGGCATTTTCCACAAGAAATGTGAATGGCCAATGAATATAAGTTATCCAAAGTCACAAGAAATTGGAGCAATTAAACAAAACTACAATACTATTGTATATCCATCCCTCACGTTTAGCAAAAACTCTTCTGACAATATAGAGTTTGAGCAAGATGTGGATAAGTGCAAACTCAGGCACCTCTGGCAGGGTGCAGTGCTAGCTTGACTCTGGGATGTACCCCAGAAAAGACCATGCTCTGCTAATCCACTCGAATGGGGCAGACCTTTCGTTAGGTTGTTTAATAGAGATGTGACCCACCCAATTCAAGGTGGTCTTAATCCCTTACTGGAGCCCTTTATGAGAGGGTAAAAGGCAGAACATGGAGAGAGCATTTAGAGAGAGAAATTCCCTGGGAGAAACAGCTAGTGACCCAAGGAGCTGAGAAAGAAAGCTCCTGCAGCTGGACCCAGAAGAGAAGGGCAGCAGATGCTGGCCGTGTGCCTTCCCGTCACAGGGGAAGCCCAGATGCCAGCAGCCTTTCCTCAGAGAAGGTATCTTCCCGTAGATGCCTTAGTTTGGACATTTTCATGGCCTTACAACTGTAAACATGTACACTAATAAATCTCCATTCAAAAAAGCCAACCCATTTCTGGTATATTATATTCCAGCACTTTTAGCAAACTGAAATAGATTTTGGCAAATTGATATAACTTATTTGGAGAGAAATTTGTCTTCATGTATTAAATTTGAATATTGACATACTTCAAACAATTATCTTCCTTCTCTCCTAAAACACCAGGTTCTCCCTCTGAAATGGGCCTCTCCCCTCAAATAAATGTGCTGGATTTCTTCCATTTTTAAAATAATTTAAGCATCTAAAATCATTTCCCCATTGTTCTATTCCACTTTTTAGCAAAATTCTTCAGAAGAATCATCTATGATTTATTGTTCCAAATCCTCTTCTTCCGTTTAGCATTGTTCATTTTAACCCACTTAATGCAAATCGTCTTGGACCCACTCCACAAAAAACCTTGTAAAAGCCACCAGTGACCTTCAAATTGCTCAATCCAGCTGTCACGTCTCTGTCCTCATATTATTTAACCTATCAGAAGTATCTAACAGAGTTGACTACACCCTCCTCCTAGAAACATTGGCTCCCAGATATTATATTCCCACGGTTTTCTTCCTTAGGCACCAGCCATTCATTTTCTGTCTTCTCAGCCCCTCCTCAGCTCCTGGATTTATTAACATTGGAGTGTCCCAGGCCTAAGTCCTTATACCTTTTCTCTTTCTATACCCACTCATGATTTTAAATACCATGGGTATATCTCCCTTGAACTTCAGATTTGCTTACTTGATATCTCCATTATGATATCTGACAATATCTCAAATTTGTCTTGTCCAAACTACTCTTGATCTCCTCCCAAACATCTGAACTTCTTCCAATCATCTTCCCTACTTCTACCCATCCTACTCAAGTCAAAATTCCAATCTACTCTTTTTGTCATAATCCACATCAAATCCATCAGCAAATCCTGGTGAGTCATCCTCAAACTAAGCCTTCATCGCATATCACCTAGACTAGCTGCTCTTCCTGGTCCTACCTTCACCTTCCGCAATCTGTTCTCAAACCAGCAGCCAGATGATCTTGTACAAAGACAGGATGGTTTGTTACTCCTGTGCTCAAAACTCTACAGTGGCATGTACCGCACTCAGGGGAAAATCCACACCCTTGCAATAGCATGAAAAGTAAGCTGCTATTTGATGTATGTGAGATATTTTACAATAAGAAATAAGTCAGGCCCCTATTCCTCATCTGACCTCTTCTCTTTTTCATTTTCTCCCCAATGGCACCTCTTCGCACTGGCTTGCTTGAGCTAACCCACACTCTCTCTTTGGGACTTTTGTACTTCCTGTTCTCTCTGTCTGGAATCCCTTTGCCCCAGAGGGCCAGCCACAGGCCTCTCTCACCTCTTCCAGGTTGATATTCACATGGCACCACCTCAGGGAGGCCATGCCTGACCAGCATGTTAAAAATTATAACATCACCCCTACCTCCAACACTTTCTCCTTTCCTGCTTCATTTTTTTCAATAGCATTTACCATATCTAATATGCTCTGTGATTTAATTTTTTTTTTACTGACTGCCCCCCACCCCAATAAAATGTTAGCACACAAAAGCAAGAATTTTTGTCTGTTTTGTTCATTGCTGTGTCCCCAACACTTAGTAAGGCATCTAGCATACTAAGTGCTCAATGAATATTTGTTGAATGAATGAACTGCACAAATAAATAGCAAACCTGTGTAAAATAGCAAAACAATTTTAAATGACCTAAATGTCCTTCAACGGAAGAATGAGTAAATACAGTGTAGTATGATTGCATATCTCAGAAACATATTTTTTGGGGGGAGAGAAATCTGTATAGAGCACGGTGTCAGTTATAAAGTATGCTGGTTTGAAATGATGTATGTACCCCAGAAAAGCCATGTTTTAATCCTAATCCCATTTCGTAAAGGCAGCCATTTCTTCTAATCCCTATTCTGTATTTTGTATTTTTGAAACTGTAATTAGATCATCTCCCTGGAGATGTGATTTGATCAAGAGTGGTTGCTACGATTAATTAAGTACAGGCATATCTCCACTCATTTGGGTGGGTCTTGATAAGTTTCTGAAGTCCTATAAAAGAGGAAACATTTTGGAGAAAAGATATGCAGAGAGAGCAGAGCAGAATGACATAGCCACAAGAAGCAGAGTCCACCAGCCAGCGACCTTTGGAGATGAAGAAGGAACATGCCTCCTGGGGAGCTTCAGGAAACAGGAAGCCAGGAGAAGAAGCTAGCAGATGATGCCATGCTTGCCATGTGCCCTTCCAGCTGAGAGAGGAACCCCTGACCATGTTCACCATGTACCTTTCCAGATGAGAGAGAAACTGACTGTGTTCACCATATGCCTTCCACTTGAGAGAGAAACCCTGAACCTCATCGGCCTTCTTGAACCAAGGTATCTTTCCCTGGATGCCTTTGATTGGATATTTTTATTGACTTGTTTTAATTGGGACATTTTCTCAGCCTTACAGCTATAAACTAGCAACTTATTAAATTCCCCTTTTGAAAAGCCATTCCATTTCTGGTGTATTGCATTCTGGCAGCTAGCAAACTAGAACATAAAAGCTTGAAGCCATGCAAAATAATGCTTATTTGATTTATGGGTAATTTTATAAATTTATATTATATATATATATAAATGGGCATGGGAAGGATAAGCATAAAATTCAGGAGAGTCAATTCTGAGATATAAAAAACATGAGATAAAAAAATTAAACAGAAAGATTTTCATTTTATCTGTAATTTTTTCTTAAATATGCATGCATACTCTTAGCTATACTTGAAACATTTCACAATAAAAATTATGTTCCTTATTTGTTTGAAAACCATCTCCACATGCGCCCTTTCCTGTTGTTGTTTCTGGAAAATATTAGCAACTTGGATATCTTATATGCCGGTTTGGAAGTATTATATGCCCCAGAAAAGCCATGTTTTAATCCTGACTCAACATTGTGGGGGCAGACACTTCTGATTAGATTATATCCAAGCAGGTGTGGCATGCCCATTAGATGGTTTCCATGGAGATATGTCTCCACCCATTCAAGGTGGGGTTGCTTACTGGAGCCCATTAAGAGGGAACCATTTTGGAAAAAGCTGAGAGCCAACAGAGCCCACACAGCCAGAGACCTTTCGAAATGCAGAAGTTAAATTCCCTCAGGGAAACCTTATGAAATCAGGAGACAAAACCTAGCAGAGTCACCATTTGCCCACCCAGCTGAGAGGAAACCCGGAACTTCATCGGCCCTTTCTTTGGAGTTAAGGAATTGTTCTGGTTTGCTAGCTGCTGGAATGCAATATACCAGAAACGGAATGGCTTTTAACAAGGGGAATTTAATAAGTTGCAAGTTTACAGTTCTAAGGCCGAGAAAATGTCCCCATTACAACAAGTCTATAGTAATGTCCAATCAAAGGTATCCAGGGAAAGATACCTTGGTTCAAGAAGGCCGATGAAGTTCAGGGTTTCTCTCTCATCTGGAAAGGCACATGGTGAACACAGTCAGGGCTCCTCTCTCAGCTGGAAGGGCACATGGCAAATACAGCATCATCTGCTAGCTTTCTCTCCTGGCTTCCTATTTCATGAAGCTCCCCGGGAGGCATTTTCCTTCTTCAACTCCAAAGGTTGCTGGCTCGTGGACTCTGCATCGTGGTGCTGCAGCATTCTCTGCTCTCTCTGAGTCTCTCTGAATCTCTGAATGTTTCCTCTTTTATAGGACTTCAGAAACTAATCAAGACCCACTCAGATGGGTGGAGACATGTCATCCCCTAATCCAGTTTAACAACCGTTCTTAACTAAATCTCATCAACCAGGGAGATGATCCCATCACAGTCCCAAATACACAGCATTGAATAGAGACTATTCTACCTTTAAGAAATGGGATTTATATTAAAACATGACTTTTCTTAGGGGGCATACTTCCTTTCAAACCAGCACAGGAATTTTTTTCCGGATGCCTTAATTTGAACATGTTCATGTCCTTAGAACTGTAAACTTGCAACTTCATAAATTCCCTTTTAAAAAGCCATTCCATTTCTGGTATATTGCTTTCTGACAGCCTATAAACTAAAATAGAAACCTTGTGTGAGAAGGGGAGGATTTTCAGATAAAGCTATAGACAGATGAAATCCAGTCTGTGACTTCACCCAATTCAAAATCTGCATTTCTTGTACTTCAGCAGGTTGAGTACAAAACCACATCAAATGTGCTAAGGATTCTAAATTTTGCTTGGAGTATAACATTAATCAATCTCTAGTAATTCCTTGGCCAACTCTCCTAGATCTTCATAGCTTATAAACAACTCATCTTGCCCTACCACCCACAGCCAGCTCATGCTGTAATTCAGCACAAAACTTCCAGGTATTCTGACCACACCCTGCTGAGGGCCTGATGTGTGATCAGTATGCAGCTTTCCAAAGAATAATAATTTTGAAAAAAATGCATGTCCCTATCTCTAAAGCTTATAAACTCAATGTTTTTCTAATTATTGAAAATCCATAAAGCTGGGTAACTCAAACTGTTTCATATTTACTACAAAAATCATTAGAAAATGCAAAAGCTCCTTTTTAGTATGGACAAAATAACACTGCTATTTTTTAAGATGCTTTTTTTATAATAAATTCCATCTAAGAATTATTAATATCATTTCTTAGAAATTAAAACTGCTTCTCTTGAGAAAACCTCCATATGTTATAAAAGAAGTTCACATTCTATCTTTACAGGACATCTCTCATTCCACACCTTTTAATTAGGAAAGCTCTGTGACAGTAAAAATGAATGAATTTAGCATTTATTGGGAGAAAAATACTTAAATCCACCAATATTAAATAGACTCAAGTATTTCTGAGACAGAAAGCTTTTCTACTTGGCTAGATACAGGAAACTATCACTCCAAATAAGTCACATTCATCCCCACTATTTTAATTTCCTGGATGCTATGACAAACACCACAAAACAATGGGAATTTACTGTCTCAGGATTTTAGAGGCCAAAGGCTTGCATCCCCTGGGTGGGCAGCGTTCTGGCTGTGGGCAGTCGTTGTGGTTTCTCAGTTTCCCCACCACAGGGCAGCCTCTCTTTCTTTCCAGGTTTCCACTGATTTCCAGCTCTCTGAATCCTCTCCTCAGGGAGGAAGACAAAAGCCTCAGCTTTCCCTCTATAAGACCTCCCATAACAGGATTGAGATTTACCCAGATTCAGGGATGGTGGAAAGTTTGGGAAGATAGATTTAGTTTGTTGTGGTCATTGTTGACCAAAAGCCCTGAATGGATATGGAAAGTGGTAGAGAGTTGGAGGGGGTGAATTTTGTGTATTACAGTCATAGTTGACTATGAGCTCTGAATGAGCAGAGTCGTAAAAAGGAGTTGATGAAAATGATATCAGTGTTGACCAAAATTTAATAAGCCTTTTTAACATGTATTTGAATAAAGAAAGACTTTGTTCAAACCAAGTATTTATATAAAACTAAAGTTTAGTTTCATACCTGTTAAAATAATGTGGTTTGTTAGTTTGCTCTTAAACTTTTAAGTTTTTCTTAATCATTCGAGTACTCTGCCAAGAAAACAAAGATTGTACATAAGAATAATAGCTCTGTTAATGTTTATCTTGGCCTTATCTTTTATTTCAGAAGACAAGTCTTCTCACTGTTAAGGGAAAAACTATTGTAAATAATTTGTTCTTTCATCTTGTATAAGTCAGGTACTAAAATAGTTTAACCTATTGCATAGGGGGTGTTTGGGAAGTATTACAGTAGTTAAAAAGGATTTTCCATCCTGTTGCTGGTTAAATTTGTATAGGTAAAATAATATTACTCATACATTTAGAGACTGTATAAAAGTCCTAAAAATTTGACAATATTCTCACTGTCCACCTTATATCCTGACACTAATCTGTATAGTGTTAAACAATGGCATGGTGTTGTTAGTCATGGTTTTAGTTACTCTTTAAAATAAATAAAGATCATAGAAACAGCCAAATTATCAGTTGCAGTGCTTTGTTCTAATATTTCTCTAAATGTATATGTGGTCAGCTATAGGTCAGAGCTCCATCTGTAACAAGGAAAGACTTAAAAAAACGGGGGGGCAGGACAAACACGTAAATTATCTTTTCATCTGTTAATTAACATAATTCTGGTAAATGTGTAAAAGTGAAACAGAACAAATCCTCTGCTATGGTTTGTTAATATAAAATAACTATTTAATATTTTTACTTCTGAAAGTAGCTTCATTTAAAAATGATTATAAAAAGTTAGAGCTTAGATTGTAAGCTTTAACTGTTACCTTTGAATTCTGAAATGCTTTGCTCTTTGTATAACCTTAGTACTTCCCTGGAGCTTTAAGGATCTCAGTGACACACCTGAGACTCAGATTTAGTTCTCCAGCCCTGAAAGTCAGCATAAGTCCATACAGCAACTGTTAGAAAAATAGAAATGATCAAACGTCAGTTAAAGATGTGATGAAACTGATCTGGTTAAAACTAAGGTAAATCAATATACAAGGTAAATATATATATATACACACACACACACACACACACACACACACACACACACACATATATATATATAGTCTGTATTGTAAAGCTTTAACTTTTGTGTGAGACAAAAGGAGGAATGTTTATTTCATCCAAAATTTAAATTTTCTGTAGCACACTATCTAATCTAATCTTTCTCATCATCTAAATACCCTAAATCAGCTTTTTTTGATATAGAACCTGGAATAAGGAATAAAATCTTGATATTCTGTACAAGTTAAAGTTACACCATAATGTATTTCAGAGCATTTTGCACAGAAAGTAGAGGAGTGTTTTCAAAGTTCCTTGAGGAACTGGAAAAAATGGAACTACTGAACTTCCCCACCTCGGGAATTCCTGACATTTTCTTAAGCAAGAGAGGCTCTCAACTGAATAGGCCAAGGCCTCAATTTTGAGACTTGCTGTTATGAAACTTATTTCTGTTACCGTAAACTGAACCTACTTATGATTGGTGCCTTAGAGTCATCTCCAGAAATCTCTGCTGTTGCTCAAATGTGGTCTTTCTCTAAGCCAAATTCTGACCTTCCCCCTATGGCGGACATAATTTCCAGGCTGTAAGCCTGGCCCTGGCATCATGGATTGGTTGACCAAAAGGGGAAAGAGAAATAGAGTTTCAATGGCTAAAGGGTTTCAAATCAAGTCAAGAGTTCATTCTGAAGGTTATTTTATGCAAGTTTCAGCCAGATATTGCAAACTGCACAGCAGGGAAAACCTCAACAAACAGTATTTATGGAAATCTTGAAAGATATCCTGTGCTCTATAAAATTTTACTTATTAAGTTTGTTTTTCAGTCTTAAAGCCTCCCAATTGTTCCAGCACCAGAGAAACTCTGAAACCCAGAAATTCTGGACTCTCCAAGAACAGCAGGTTCCATCACTTCATCCCTCTACCCCTTAATGAGAATGCCCCTTTTCAGCCTAGAAGCAGTTAGATGAGTCATCACCCAGATATCCCTCAAAATTGAAAGATAATTACCAAATGAGAGGGAGGAACTGCAACCAAGAAATTAGGAGTTAAGGGATGATTTTGATTACTGAATCGTATTCCTTTTTGCTTTCTGGTGTATTGGAGTAGACAGTGGGAAATACCTAAAATCCCTAAACTTATAATTCAGCTGCCCTGATACCTGAAATGATTGTAAAAAGCCCTTGTCTTGTGCCTTTGTGACTGGAAGAGCTGGTGTGCCCTTTATCTGGTTATTTTCTAGTAAGGCAAAGGCTTTAATGCTAATGAAGCATCTGAAGCCAGCCGTTAACTAGCTTCAACCCTGGACATTGGTAAATCTTATGATGAGACTCTGCTAGTGAAGGATAACTTGTTTCCCTTCCTTTTGGCTCACCCCGTTAGTACTCAAGTGATAGCTCTGCCTCCCCTCCTTTCAGGTTATGCTCTCCTATTGAAATGATAGTGATAACACTGTCTCCTTTTCTGCTTTGAACTTGCTATCCAAAATGATCTCCTCTTGCCTTGCTAAAAATCCTTAAAAACCTTGAACCCTTTTAATCCTATATAGCTTAATGTAACGCTTGGATACATCTCAGAATATATTAAGCAGATTATCAAAAAGTATTGGCAAAATTCCTTGAGGGATGGAAGAAAAAATATGGAACTATTAAACTTTAACATGGGGAAAATCCCTGCTACAGTGTCAAACATTAGGGACACCCAAATCAATAAGCCATGCCCTTGCTCTTGAGGCTTGCTGTTGTGAAGCTTATGTATGTAGTGGAAAAGCTCAGACTACCTGTAGATATACCTAAGAGTAACTTCTGGAGGACTTCTTTTGTTGCTCAGATGTGGACTTACTCTCTCTAAACCCAACTCTGCAAGTGAAATCATTGCCCTCCCCCCTATGTGGGACATGACATCCAGATGTGAAAGTCTCCCTGGCAGCATGGGAGATGACTCCCAGGGATGAGCCTGGCCCTGGCACCATGAGATCAACAATTCCAACCTGACCAAGAGGGGGAAAAGGAGTGTAACAAATAATGCTTCAGTGGCTGAGAGGTCAAACAGAGTCAAGAGGCTGCTCTGGAGGTCACTCTTATGCAAGCGTCAGTTAGACCTTGCTACCTATCATAACTTTCCAAAACCCAAGCAAAGCCATTCCAGCTAATCTTAAAGAACACCTAAAGCAATACATAAAATTCTACAAAGGTTCCATGCACTAGGGTAACTTTCCAGAAACCTACAGCCTCCAGATGGGTCCCTGGACCAGGTAAGTCCTGAAACCTAGAGAGCTCAGCCTCTCCAGAACATCAGCCAGTTCCACCTCCTTGCCCCTTTCATTGACAGCGCATTCCAACATGAAAAAGTTAGAATGGGCATACCCAAATACCCCTAAAGAGTGGGAGAAACATCAAAGGTGATAGTGGAGTTATACAGAGAAGGTAGGATTTAACAAATGAGCATGATTGCTGAATCATTATATTGAGATTTCTTTTAATCAGTATCTTAGAGTAGCTAGAACTAAAAACCTAAAATTGTGGAATTGTATCACATACCAAACTCTGAAATCTGTTCTACAACTAATTGTTGCAGTGTGCATTGAAATGTATTGCTTTTTTTGTGTATATGTTGTTTTTCACACAAAAAAAGAAAGAAGTGATGATAAAATATTTACATATATATTATAATATATATATAAATATTTATATATAATTATTGTGTGTGTGTATATATATATATATATTTCTTCTAGCCTCCAATGTTCTGGGGGAGCTAGAAGGAAAAATCTGAGATGATGGTATGGGAGCCCATGACAAACTCTGGGATCTGACCTGTAACTACTTGTTGAAGAGTGCTTAGAAAACGATTCTTTTTTCTTTATTTGCTTTGTATATGTTATATTATATAATTTAAAAAGTTAAAAAAATAAAAACCTTGAACTCCCTAAACTCGGGAAGACAGATTATGGGCCTCTAGGCAGTCTGCTCTCCTGCTACAGCCTAGTAATAAACTCTTTCCTGGAAAAAAGAAAAAGATGGATCCAGATTCATGTGGCTACAGCTCAACTAAGAGTAGCACCTCCACCAGTGCCTGCTCACAGTGGGATCACACCCAACTAATAGCACCTCCACCACTGTCTGCTCACAGTGGGGTCACACCCAACAAATAGCACCTCCACGAGTGCCTGCTCACAGTGGGGTCACACCCAACAAATAGCACCTCCACCAGTTCCTGCTCACAGTGGGGTCACACCCAACAAATAGCACCTCCACCAGTGCCTGCTCACAGTGGGGTCACACCCAACAAATAGCACCTCCACGAGTGCCTGCTCACAGTGGGGTCACACCCAACAAATAGCACCTCCACCAGTTCCTGCTCACAGTGGGGTCACACCCAACAAATAGCACCTCCACCAGTGCCTGCTCACAGTGGGGTCACACCCAACAAATAGCACCTCCACCAGTGCCTGCCCACAGTGGGGTCACACCCAACAAATAGCACCTCCACGAGTGCCTGCTCACAGTGGGGTCACACCCACAGCACCTCCACCAGTTCCTGCTCACAGTGGGGTCACACCCAACAAATAGCACCTCCACCAGTGCCTGCTCACAGTGGGGTCACCCCCACAGCACCTCCACCAGTTCCTGCTCACAGTGGGGTCACACCCAACAAATAGCACCTCCACCAGTGCCTGCTCACAGTGGGGTCACACCCAACAAATAGCACCTCCACCAGTGCCTGCCCACAGTGGGGTCACACCCAACAAATAGCACCTCCACGAGTGCCTGCTCACAGTGGGGTCACACCCACAGCACCTCCACCAGTTCCTGCTCACAGTGGGGTCACACCCAACAAATAGCACCTCCACCAGTGCCTGCTCACAGTGGGGTCACCCCCACAGCACCTCCACCAGTACCTGCTCACAGTGGGGTCACACCCAACAAATAGCACCTCCACCAGTGCCTGCTCACAGTGGGGTCACACCCAACAAATAGCACCTCCACCAGTGCCTGCTCACAGTGGGGTCACACCCACAGCACCTCCACTAGTGACTGCTCACAGTGATGCCACACCCAACAAAGAGACCTCCACCAGTTCCTGCTCACAGTGGGGTCACACCCAACAAATAGCACCTCCACCAGTGCCTGCTCACAGTGAGGTCACACCCACAGCACCTACACCAGTGCCTGCTCACAGTGGGGTCACACCCACAGCACCTCCACCAGTTCCTGCTCACAGTGGGGTCACACCCAACAAACAGCACCTCCACCAGTGCCTTCCCACAGTGGGGTCACACCCAACAAACAGCACCTCCACCAGTGCCTTCCCACAGTGGGGTCACACCCAACAAATAGCACCTCCACCAGTGCCTGCTCACAGTGGGGTCGCACCCAACAAATAGCACCTCCACCAGTGCCTGCTCACAGTGGGGTCACACCCAACAAATTGCACCTCCACCAGTTCCTGCCCACAGTGGGGTCACACCCGACAAATAGCACCTCCACCAGTGCCTGCTCACAGTGGGGTCGCACCCAACAAATAGCACCTCCACCAGTGCCTGCTCACAGTGGGGTCACACCCAACAAATTGCACCTCCACCAGTTCCTGCCCACAGTGGGGTCACACCCAACAAATAGCACCTCCACCAGTGCCTGCTCACAGTGGGGTCGCACCCAACAAATAGCACCTCCACCAGTGCCTGCTCACAGTGGGGTCACACCCAACAAATAGCACCTCCACCAGTTCCTGCTCACAGTGGGGTCACACCCACAGCACCTCCACCAGTTCCTGCTCACAGTGGGGTCACACCCATCAAATAGCACCTCCACCAGTGCCTGCTCACAGTGGGGTTGCACCCAACAAATAGCACCTCCACCAGTTCCTGCTCACAGTGGGGTCACACCCATCAAATAGCACCTCCACCAGTGCCTGCTCACAGTGGGGTCACACCCACAGGACCGGGTTAGAGTGCAATCCCATGTTTAATTCACCTCTGTAATTTCAAGAGAAGGGTCTGGTCAGTTCATATACAAGTCCTTGCAATTCCTGAATGAGTAAGTGAATAACAATGCATTCACTGATTTTAAATATCTAGTTGAAATCCAAACAATCAATCAATCAGTACTTACAAAGATGTTTTTAAAATTGGCAGTGGTTTATCTGATTTCTACCTGATCTGTTCCCCTCCACCCTACTCCCCACACCTCAAAATTAAACCAGTTGCCTCCCTGCCCCACCATTTGACCTAAAGAAAGAAACATGGCCTTGCGGCATTTACAACGTAGCCTGAAGGTAGGGAACCATATCTATATGTGGAATGCCCTAATATTGACAGACCATCAAGCAAATGGCATGTGTCAAATCCAAGATCAGGGTTGGCAGGTAGCTCAGATATCAGGCTGGCTCCACTCTTCAGCTGGACGCAGAGATCACAGCTGTGGTTAGGCACTTTAGAGGTGTGGATTTTAAAAATTAAAGCATGAGAAATAGTGCCACAAATGATATTGCCATAGAGCAAAGACCGACACAATTCAGTCTGTCCTCCGTAAGAGGAAACCTCAAAGAACTAAGTCACTGTTGGTTTCTAGCCATCCATTGGCAGCACAGTAAGTATACCATTGCCATTTATAATTTTAAAAATGACATGAATTATGGTAGAAAGACCTCCACACATTATACACCAAACAGCCTTACTTTCACTCCCTGCCTCCTCTCCTAAAACATACATTGTGGAGAGGTTTTGTTGGGGATGGATTTTGAGAGGAGCACAACATACTTTTAATGGTTTTCCAGAAGCCAACTGCCAAGGACAAGAGTTCCCCATGACAGGGACATCTGCTTTACAGTTGAACAAATGTTGAACATCTACTGTTTATTAGATATTTACCAGGCCTGGCCATAAAGAATTCCATGCTGACACCAGCCACAATAATGCATAATAAGGAAGAAAGATAAATAGACAAGCAATTATAATACAAATTGAAAGTGCACAAAAGAAGATGCTGAGAGAACCCCAGGAAGGGCACCTAATTCAGCCTGAAAAGGAAGTTACAGAAAGATTTCCAGAAGCAGTCACACCTCAAGTAAGTCATTAGGAACATGTGAGAATGTGTAGTGTGTGGATGAAGTGGGTAAAGGCATACCAAGAGAGCATCACTGCGTGCAGACAGGTGGACTGACATGGGGGACCCACACAGAAATATAGGGTGAATGTGGAACTTCATCTGGAAGGCCATGAGAGAGCCTTTGAAGGATGTGGAGCAAGGAAGTGACTGAGTATCCATGTGTTCCAGAAAGATCACCAGGGCAGCCACACGGAGAAGAGTCTGAGAGAACCATAGGAGAGGCAGGAAGAAAATTACATGGCTGACAATCTGCTAAATGCATCAGATATCTGTCACATCAGGAAATCTGTCAGACTAATTTGGCAGTAAATCCTATCAGGATGGAAAGAGGGAAATATTTTCATTATTTTGGCTTTTGCATTTTAGGGTTTAAATGCAAGTTATATTCAGAAAAAATATAAAACTAGAAGGAAACTGGGTACCGTAGTCTCTACTTGGGCCACAAGGAGTTATTCTCAAAGGTAACACAACTTCTCAGCCACACATACTAACACTGAATTATACCAAAGTATTTGGGGCTCTTGTCACATGATACATCCAGAAGGGTTCACAGGTTAAGGTGAGGAGAAGAAAAATACCACATTGGCATCGCTCTTCCTTATATTATGTAATTAGTCATGCAAAATGCAACCTATATGCAATGGATGAGTTATATTGCTATCACAACCTTCACTTTTCCATTATCTGACTTTTATGAGTTTAATTTTGCATCCTTAAAGGTTGCTCCACTCCAGAGTTTTTGCATTTAATTAAAACAGCAAAAAAATAGCATGTTTCAAAATAAGTGTTCATCATCCTAAATCTAGCAATAAAAAAGTGAGTCATCAATATTATCAGAGAAAAACATTCAACACGCCTTACTATTACATTTTTACAGCCAATATGAGATCTGCCAAAGACACATAGACTTATCTATAAAAAACAATCACTGTACTTATTTTCAAATTTTCTTATATGTTTTATTCTGTCATAGAATGCAGAATATGTTAGCTAAAATGTAACAATTAAGACTTCAATGGGTATAACTTTATTTTTACTATTATAACATATCAAGTAATTTCTTTCTTCAAAGCCCCCCAAATAAAATATTCTCTATTTAAGCTATATATGCTAAAGTCCTATTAAGTACCCCAGATGCCAATATCAAAACCCAGCAAAACACAACCATCTTTCTAAAATGGTGTGTGAAAATAAATCCCTGAACTAGAATTTACACATACCATAATAGCAGCTCATGAAAGCATTAATGGCCTAAATCATACATAGTTGGATGTGGTGGTCATTAAAATGTCCACTTAACTAGAATGAGAATACTATAGACTTAATTTTTTTTTAGCCTTAATTTTAAAGGAGTCTACATACAGATAAAGGTTTGAATGTCTAAACAGAGAATCTTCCATTCATTCAATAAACAATATTTACATAGTATATTCTAAGAACCAGGTGCTGTACTAGGCCCCATCTTTGAGGGAAGGTGAACTTAATGTCTGTCATGGTCAGGGTCATGTGTCACCTTGGCCAGCTGGTGGTGCCTGGTTGTCTGGTTGGGAAAGTGCTGGCCTGTCTGTTGCTATAAGGACATTTCATGGACTTAAATCATGATCACGTTGGCTGCATCCACAGCTAAGGTCAGCTAAGGGGAGTGTTTCTGCAATGGGTGATGCTTAAAATCCAATCACTGGAAGGCTTTTAAGGAGGATTCAGAAGAGACAACTGCTCTTCTGCCTTCAGCCAACCAGCCTCTCCTGAGAGTTCACTGAAGACCTTCATTGGAGCTGCCACCTTGCAGCCTGCCCTGCAGACCTTGGACTCTACATCCTGATGGTCACATGGGACACTTTCATAAATTTTGTATTTACAAATATCTCCTGCTGATTCTGTTTCTCTAGAGAACCCTAGCTCATACAGCTTGGTACTGGGAGTAGTTCTTTAAGAAACATAATCTTCAAAACTTTTTTTTGTTATTGTTGTTTCTTTGTGTATTTGTTTGTTTGTTTTGCATGGGCGGGCACCAGGAATCAAACCTGGGTCTCCAGCATGGCAGGTGAGAACTCTGCCTGCTGAGCCACGGTGGCCCACCAAAAATGGGTTTTTACGGTAGGTTTTCTCCTCTGACTCAAAGGCACTAATGACTATGTTTCCCATAATCAGAATGACACTACCAATCCATGGGGTGAACTGACAAAAGAGATAGTCAAAATATCACCATTGGATTCTGCTAATTATTCACTTATGCAAAGCCAGGCTCTGGATGATAATGTTTTTGACACTTTTATGGAGTTTTGCAGAATTAGGAGGTATAGAGATGTTGGACGTTTGTTTTTAATTACAGTATATTCATTGATGAGGGAAAGAGATGAGCTGAAAGATTCCAGTGAGAAGTTTATGTGCTGTATGACAGATGTAAAAGTTTCTATGAGTGCCCTGAAGGAAAAATCTTATTTCCTGTAGCTGCAGACTTGAGATCTCTGAAAATCAGACTCAGAGTCTCATTGTTAGGGTAACAACTTTACAATGTAAACTGAAATCTCAACTTTGCATGGTGTCTGTCATTAAAGTGAGAGCATTGATTGGAAAGAAGTTGGACCCTTAAAAATGGGATGGTGACATATGAATTCATAAATGGTGGCTATGGAGAGGTTAAAATGCTAGATCGTGCCGTGTCTTTTCTAGATAACCTTGTAATAGTCAGCCCTGAGGACATAGCTGCCCCACCACCAGCTTACCCTGAGGAGTTGGCCACCCAACCTCCATCTAAAGGGATTAACCCTGGAATGATTAATCCTATTTCACCAGATGACACTGCAAATGAATGCCCTGAAGCAATTGGCTTGGAAGATACTTCTAATTCTTTTCATGACCCACCCCCACAACTCTTCATTCCTTTCAGAACTATGAGTAGATTAAAGTCCCAACAGGCCCCAAACTGTGAGGTACAAAATGTCACCCATATGAAGGTATACTATACTCCAAAGGAACTGCATAAGTTTTCTAATTTATATAGACAGAAATCAGGGGAATATGTGTGACAATGGATTTTAAGAGTGGGGGATAATGGTGGAAGGAATATAAAATTGAATCAGGCTGAATTTATTGATATGGGCCCACCAAGCATTCAATGCTATAACTTAAGGGTTTAGAAAAGGCATTGACAGTTTGTTTGGATGGTTGGCTGAAACATGGATCAAAACATGGCCGACATTACCTGAGGTTGAAATGCCAGAACAGCCCTTGTATAATGTAGATGAGGGGATCCAGTGACTTAGAGAGATTGAAATGTTAGAGTGGATTTATCATGGAAAGTCTGCTCATATATCCCAGGAATGTTCAGAGGATGCACCTTTTACCAGAACTGTGAGAAATAAATTTGTGAAACTAGCACTATCATCCCTGAAGAGCTCTGTAGTTGCACTTCTCTGTAAGTCAGATATTACTATAGGAACTGCTGTCACTGATCTGGAATCCCTAAACACAATGGGGGATGACTGGATCCTAAGTTATCAGAAGCCAGGTGACAGCACTTAATCACCAAAGACAAGATGGACAGGGGCATCATAATGGATAGCAGACTCAAAGTAGGAGTCAAAATTATCTGACTTGCAGATACTTGTAGCATTGACTAGTAGATCATGGTGTACTTAGAAGTATAATAGACGGGTAGACTAAATTCTTGTTTGAACTGTATAAGCAAAAGAGTTCAAGGTCCACTGAACAGAAATCAAACTTGAATTACAAAAACAGAGAGTCATGCCCCCTTAATCAATTTCCAGACTTGAGACAGTTTACAGACCCAGAACCCCTTGAATAAGGGGGAGGCCAGAGCTCCCTTTGGGGAGGATCATGTTACAATGCCACAAATTTATACTGTTAATCTTCCTCCAAGTCACAAATTTATACTGTTAATCTTCCTCCAAGCCTTCCCCAAGGAGACCTATGGTCTTTTACCAGGGTAACTGTGCATTGGGGAAAAGGGATTATTAGACACTGATTCAGAAGTGACATTAATTCCAGGGGATCCAAAACATCACTCTGGCCCACCAGTTAGAGTGTGGGCTTATGGTGGTCAGGTGATTGAAGGAATTTTAGCCTAGGTCCATCTCACAGTGGGTCCCCAAACCCATTCTGTAGATATTTCCCTAGTTCCAGAATGCATAATTGGAATAGACATACTTAACAATCAGCAGGATCCCCACATTGGCTCTCTAACTCATGCAGTGAGGGCTATTATGATAGGAAAAGCCAAGTGGAAGCCACTAGAACTGCCCCTACCTAGAAAAATAGTAAATCAGAGGCAATACCAGATTCCTGGAGGGATTGCAGAGATTACTGCCACTCTTAAGGACTTGAAGGATACAGGGGTGGTAATTACCACCACATCCCTATTTAACTCTCCTATTTGGCCTGTGCAGAAACAAATAAACAAATGGGTCTTGGAGGATGACAGTGGATTATCATAAACTCAACCAGGTGGTGACTCCAAATTACAGTGCTATTCCAGATGTGGTATCATTACTTGAGCAAATCAATACATCCCCTTGTACCTGATATGCAGCTATTGATCTGGCAAACACTTTTTTCTCAATAGTTTTTATTAAGGACCACCGGAGACAGTTTGCTTTTAGGTGGCAAGGTCAGCAATATACCTTCACTGTCCTACTTCAGGGTATATCAACTCTCCAGCCCTATGTCATAATCTTGTCTGCGGGGACCTTGATCATTTCTCCCTCCCACAAAACATTACACTGGTCCATCATATTGATGATGTGTTGATTGGACTTAGTGAGCAAGAAGTAGTAACTACCCTAGACTTACTGATAAGGCATTTGTGTGTCAGGAGATGGAAGATAAATCCAACAAAAATACAGGGGACTTCCACCTCACTGAAATTTCTAGGTGTCCATTGGTGTGGGGCATATTGAGATATCCCTTCTAAGGTGAAGGATAAGCTTTTGTATCTGGCCCCTCCTACCACCAAAAAAGATGCACAATGTTCTCTTTGTTGGTCTCTTTGGATTTTGACAACAAGATATTCCTCATCTGAGTGTGCTACTATGGCCCATTTACTGAGTGACTAGAAAAGCAGCCAATTTTGAGTGGGGACCAGAACAAGAGAAGGCTCTGAATCTCTCATTCTCCAAAATGTTTCTTCTTTTATAGGACTTCAGAAACTAATCAAGACCCACCCAAATGAGTGGAGACATACCTCCAGCTAATTCAGTTTAACAACCACTCTTGATTTAATCACATCTCCAGGGAGACGATCTAATTACAGTTTCAAACAGACAGTATTGAATAAGGATTATTCTTGCCTTTCACTGTTTCTTCAGCCAGTGACACTCTCCTGTGGAGTTCATCCAGACTCTTCATCAGAGCTGCCAGCCTCACACCTTCCCTATAGATCTTGGACTCTTCCATCCCCACAATTGCATGAGACATCTTTATAAATCTCATATTTACAGATCTCTCCTGTTGGTTCTGTTTCTCTAGAGAACCCTGACTAACACAGTTATTCACAAGCTTGTTTTGGAGCTCATCTTTCTTAGAGTTCGATCTTTCTCTGGGTAATAGCCTCACTTACTTCACTTCAACTATTTCCTACATCCAGATGGCACTCAAGTCTTTACCTCAAGAACAGATCCCTCCATAACCCAAGACACAGATATCCAGCTTCACCTGCCTGTCTCTCCTAGTGACTTATTTGTAGGTGCTTGCTTCTCATCCCTGCAATTTTAGTCCCTGATGGATTAGAGATCCTGGAGGTCCCAGGGAGGAGAGAAAGCAGACGGGGCGTCTGCTGAGGGCTCATCTATGTTCACAATGTTCTCACTTTGTCCTCATTCCAGGGGGGCGGGAAGAAAATAAAGGACTTGTTTTACTGGCAAAGATCACTGGGCCCTGATTCCCATAATGAGCTAGTGAAGCCCCCAAACAGTCAAGCCAGGGAGCAATATGTTTGGAACCCAAGGCCCCAGTGAATACAGTAAAGTTCATTGCAACAGGCACAACCCAATAAAGGCAAACTCCCTGGGGAAGATCTGAGCTACCCAGTCAGACAAGCAACTCATATTGGCCAAGGTTCTGATGAAGAGTGAGGGAAATCAAGAAAATGTGGTACAAAGAGTCATAATGTTCAGCATCTCATGGGAAGGCACATGATGACATCTGCTGGGCTCTGCATTTCCAAATGTCTGGGTCTTGTGTTGGTTCTGTTGGCTCTGTCTTTTCTCCAAAAAGTTTCCTCTTTTCAAGGGTTCCAGTAAACTAATCAAGACCCACCTTGAGTGGTCAGAGTCACATCTCCTTCTAATCAAAAGGTCACACCCACAATTGGGTGTCTCACATCTCTGTGGAGATAATCTAATCAAGGTATTTCTGCCTGCAATATTGAATGAGGGTTAAAGCACATGGCTTTTCTGGGGTACACAACAGCCTCAAACTAACACAAACGGGTAGTGCTTCCAGTATTCCAGCATGTCTGCTGGGCTGCCTACTACAAAGCTGGAATACTCTCCCCCTGGTGAGCTCATAGAGGAAAAGCTTATTTTCTTCTGCAGTATTGTCTGCCCACAATATCGCCTGGAGGACAGTCAGTGTTGGCCCACAAATGAAACAGTCAGTTATAACCCTATCCTATAGTTAGATCTCTTTTATAAAAGGTAAGGAAAACAACAAGAAATTCCTATGTTCAGCTTTCTGTGTCTTTTATCAGGATCAATCCATGGAGGGCTCTCGCATATTACGTTATACCCAGGAGGACTCTCAGGGCTTCTCCCTCATGGCTCTTCCTTGCAGGAGGAGGCAGATCTTTCAGATGGAACCATAACACAGGCTTTAGGTCTCCTCCAAACCCAGATGGATTCCTTAACCAATGTACTCCTTTAAAATAGTGTGCCTTGGACCTTCTTACAGCAACCCAGGGAGGAACCGGTCTATTCCTAAAAGATGAATGCTGTTTATGTCAATCGGTGGGGACAACTCCAACACAGCATCAAAAACCTAATAAATCAATCAGAGCATCTCTGTGAAAATGCAGAAACAGACTGGATACAGCTTTCTCCCCTCCCAAGCCTGCTTTCTTGGCTTCTTCCTCTTCTGAGACCTCTGATTTCCTTGCTCGTCCTTCTCTTATTTGGACCACACATCTTTAAGCGTCTTGTTAAATTTGTCTCCACCAGGTTACAAGCTTTTCACAATAAACGCATTCTGACTTGCAGAGACATTGCTACCCTGACAATGAACAAGGGTCTCCCCTCTCCAGTCCATCCACAGCAGCCAAAGAGGTCTATGTCCTGTCAGGCAGGGATTAAATCCCTGATCAGCAGGAAGACACCCCAGAACGTAGACCCTTGCCACCAGACCACCATTTAAGAATAAGGGTGTACAATTCTCTGAGGGGGAATAGGCTAGAATAGGGACAGAGGGAAGAAGAAAAGAAAACTGCAAAGGAGCCCTTAAGCAAGGATAGTTAACAAGGTTAGGATGGCCAGTGTCCAGCAGAAGCACCTTTCCAGAGGCTACCCACTTACGACTAACACCCAATGGCAGCCGATGACCTTCACCTGAGTGAGTCATCCTTGGAGAAGGGTGGAACCAGCCAACCCCCCCCAAATGTACTATCTACCAGCAGGTAGCACCCTGGAGAGAAGAGAGGGTAGGAGGAAGGACCTCGAACATGGAAGGGGGAGGAAAGTAAGTGAAGCAAAGCAATCAAAGCAGATGGTCCCAATGCTGGGGTCCTCTTGCCAGAGTGTCCACATGCTCTCCTTCTTTGCATGTGCACTGAATAATTTTCTACCTAGTTGCTCTAAAAAAAAAAAATACTAGCAAATCAAAGCCAACAGCACATTGAAGGAATTATACACCATGACCAAGCAGGACTTTTCCCTGGTATGCAAGGTTGGTGTAACATAAGTAAACCAATTAATGTAATACACCACATTAGCAATATCAAGGGGAAAATAACTCACATGATCATCTCAATTGATGCAGAAAAGGCATTTGACCAAATCCAGCACTTTTCTTGATAAAAACACTTAGAACACTAGGAATAGAAGGAAACTGCCTCTAGTTAATAAAGATCATATATGGAAAACACACTAATAGCATCCTACTGAATGGTGGAAGATTGAATGCTTCTCCCTGTGATCAGGCACAAGCATGAATGCCCACTGTTATTTAACATTTTACTGGAAGTTCTTGAAGAGCATTCAGGCAAGAAAAAGAAATAAAAGTCATCCAAATTGGAAAGGAAGATATAAAGCTTTTTCTATCTGCTGATAATATGATTCTATATACAGAAAAATCCACAACAAAGCTCCTAGAATTAATAAATAAATTCATTAAAGTAGAAGAGTATAAGATTAACATCAAAAAATATATACACAAGCAATGAAACACTAGGAAAAAGAAATTAAGAAAAGAATTCCATACACAATAGCAACTAAAAGAATCAAATATCTAAGAATAAATCTAGCCAAAGATGTAAAGGACTTACACACAGAAAACTACAAAACATTACTAAAATAAATTAAAGAAGACCTAAATAAACAAAAGGACATTCTGTGCTCATGGATTAGAAGACTAAATATTGTTAAGATGTCAATCCTACCCAAAGCAATTTATAGATTTATTGCAATCCCAATCAAAATTCTAAAACTTTCTTCGTAAATTGGAAAAGCCAATCATCAAATTTATGTGGAAAGGTAAGGGGACCCAAATAGCTAAAGCCACCTAGAATGATGTGGAGGACTCACACTTTCCAATCTTGAAACTTATTACAAAGCCACAGTAATCAAATCAGCCTGGTGCTGGAACAAGGAAAGATCTTTATACCAATAAATTGAACTGCGAGCTAAGAGGTCAACCTCAGTTTTATGGCCAACTGATTTTGACAAGATGGCAAGGACTATGCAACTGATAACTAAATTTAAAAGGATCTATTAAACAAAGTTTTACTATTCATTTCCCTGTTAAATTGGTGGCCAATTTTTGTGTTTTCTTAGTACACACATAAGAAAAATCTCAATATGCTTTAGAAAAATTGGGAGAAATCCTGCATATTCATAAGACTCCTAATATCTGTTTCAAATTTCAGCCTAGCATTAAGTGGTATTCTAATACTATGCATTCTTCCAGGATTATTTGAGACTCTAATCTATGCCTAATAGGGGATGGGATTGATAAGGGTGAACAAAAAGCTGTTACAATGTAGTACATTATGGCCCTCAGGATTATAAAAGCATAAGATCCATAAGGAAGGGAGCCATGTTTTATATCTCCAGTGGAAATTAGCAGAGTGCTAGTCCTATGGTAGGTGCTCAAATCTTACTGAGAATTTTCTCAATAAATTGAAGATAATTACTGGCATATGAACAATTGGTTTTTACGTATTATTTTAAAAGTCCAACACCCAGCATTTACTAATTGGAAACATAATCTATAGGACATTAATTGACCTTTTTGGCACTTAAATTAGTTTGGCTTAAAGTCATATCATAATAGAGATCTGATTTCCAGAAACTGGTTTGATTTACAACTTTGCCGCTCCAGTACAGGGTGCCTCCATCCCTTATTGTTATACCATCTGGACTGTATGCACCACTGCTTACCACTTCCCAATTTTAGCAAGTGTTACAATTCCTCCAAAGGCATTTCCCCCACAGTTCTTGTAGTTCACTAATATGAATTTATCAAATACAAATTCTTTGGGTAGGAACCTCACCTCATCGCGTTATTTTATGCAATTTATTATCCAACTACTTCCTAAAAGAATTTCAGATGCTTAAAGTACTAAAATGCATGATAGACAAGACCAGTAAAACTTAAAAGGAAGATCAAAACCTGATTCAGAATAATGAATAAACATTATGAATGAAAATGAAAATTAGAGTTACTATTAAGGGACACTAAATTTAGCTTCAAACTTCCCCAGAATCAAGAGGAAAAGGGAGTTTATGATACAATATATGGTTCTCCTTCACAGATTCAAGGAAGAATTTAAGCTTGTCTGTGGCACACACCAAAGTAACCACCAAAATCTGCCCTCCTCCTGCTCCACAGTAATGAATCATGGCAGGCCAGAGCGAGGACTGCATTTTGCAGCCTCCTCTGCAGAGAGAAGAGGCCATGCAACAAAGCTCTCCCTAATGCAGAACTGATGTGTGCATTTGCTAAATCTCTTACTTAAGAGGAGATTTCTGGATTTCTGTGCTTTTCACTTCTTACTGGCTGGAGTGGAAATGATTAGAATGTCCTTGGAAGCTACACGTTGAAAACGATGGAATCTCTGTCAGCCTAAATCCCTGATTGACTACCCTTAGGAAATCCGGGGCACCCAACTCTGGTAAATAAGCTTTCCTCAAGCCATCCAAACACCTCAGATAAAAGTGGGTATCTTTACACTAAATCAAAGCTTGTTTCTCTCAAATAATGCTACTGAGCATCAAGAGAGATGAAGTCTGAACTCATAGCTGGTATTTAGGATCAGACTTATTAAAAAATTGGGACACACTCTCAAGAAACATGATACATTTTAGCTGCCACCTGGAGTCTTATGATATCACAAGTGGGTTCCAGGAAGGCCGGCCCCAGCGGCCAGACATTGTCTATCGCAGAGCTCTGCAGAGATCCACTCACTGGCCTCCCCTGGGCCAGACTGCCCAACTGATCTTCCCACAACTCCAGTTTGGTCTAGGGAAGATTTTCGAGTTAACCAAATCTCAAAGACAAATAAGACTGAGAGAACTAGTGAAATCTCTCCTTTCTTCTCCCTTCCATCATGTGACCTACCCCAATATATCCTAAGACCCAGTGCTGGGTCCTCACTCTGCACAGACTCCCCTCACATCAGCATCCCATACTAAGGACCCTTCCCCACTGATTCCTTTTTCCCATCAAATGTTACCCAACCCTTTAGAGCGTCACCATGGCATGACTCTTATATTATTGCCTAGTGCCAAAAGAGCATATATGAAAGTCAGTTTTACTTCAGCTCCTTCTTAATGTTTCCCTCCATAGACACTCTATTTAAAATATAAATATATTTCCAGTGCCAAAGTACACACATGTGCACACACACACATGCAAATATACACACAACTAATACTTGGAATAGAACATGCTGACCATTAATGTGGGCATTTGGATTCCCAGGAAAGAGGTAAAATGGAGAAGTTAGATCATTATTATTGGTACCAGCATCCTACAGCGGCACTCTCGAGTTATATGGCAACTTAAAAGAAAAGACACAAAGGTCCATTATAAGCTTCTTAGTAGATTTTATCGAGGTCGTGGACAGCCCACAGTGAGATAGGACTATGTCTTGACCACTTGTGACATCCTGAAAAACACTTAGGTAAAAAAAGAAGAATTGGTGATCATGGCTCTTCATTTCTCTCCATCCCTTAGAAAGGGTCTCCACATGGTGGAAGCGTGATGGTCATTAGCTGCCCAAGACTCACATCGTTAGACCTTAGCAACTCCAGCTTAAACAGAGTGTTTTCCCCCAAAGGCTCTGGATTGGTTCTCATGCTCCTTCCTGAACTAAGCTCTGTGGCCAGAAGTATCGAGTAGTCTGTGCTACTTGCCTGGATCTCCTACCACATACCTCTCTGAATGCTGAAGAAGGCAGCGTCAGCCCGTCTATTACCACATGGAATTGTTTCTCTCTGCCTTCGATCCCTATGCTCACCCATGTATACACACAAACACACATATACACAAAGGTATTCTCTTACCAGAAAAGGGAGGAATGGATCCTGGCAAGTAAAACCAAGAGACATCTACTACATTCACCACCCTTAGTCTCCAAACATAATACAATCCTTTTTTCCTCATGCTCATAAATTTTAAAAGTATCTCATTTAGCAAAATATAAAATATGTAACCACTAATGTATTAATTCCTTACCCCAGGGACATAATCCAAATTGTAAATGCAGAAGCATTTAAGAAAACTGTGCATCCTCTCCCAACAGATTTGGATGTGGTTCCTCAAGACCTCACAACCTATGGTTGTTTGATTAATTTAGTTTCCATTTGCAATCTCATAGGAAAATGACCGCCATGTGGGAAAGGAGAGAAAAGGAAGTAACATTCATTGCCACCTGTTCATAGTAGTGCCCATCCTGCTGGACAGGACAGCAAAGACTCACTGCCTTGAAGGTCAAGTGAAACCCCTGGTCATCTATGTCACCTACCATCCTCTCCTGCAGGACTTCTGCTGTCCATGGAACTCCACAGCAATAACTGAGCAAGCCGTGGGGGCGGAGTCCCTTTTGAGGGTTGCAAAGCTTCCACAGCCTGTTTCTCGGTGTGGTTTCCAGGACCTGGAGCTTAGGCAATCCTATCTCACATGCTAAGACTGGAGTTCCTTATTCAATACAGTCAGTGAACTCCCTGGGACACACATGCTATTCCTGAATCTCTAGTTGATCCCTTCTTCTCAGCCTTGACAACAATCCCATAAAATCCTATCTCAGCTCTGGGAGAAGCGAAATGAAAACTGACTTTCAGAATAAGGAAACAGCACTGTAACAGATTGAATCATGTCCTCCACAAAGACGTGTTCAAGTCTGAAACCCCAGAACGGTGCTATGAACCCATTTGTAAATAGGACTTTTGACGATGTTATCAGTTAAGGAAAGGCCAAACTGAATCAGACCTTACTCCAATATGACTGGAGTCCTTATAGGAAGAGGAAATTTTGACATAGCAGGAGGAGACAGATGGGGAGAGAGATGGCGTGTGTCAGAAGCAGAGATTGAGTTACAGACTGCTAGCAAGCCAGCAGCATAACGCTACAGATGTCAGAGAAAGCCTGATTTCACTGACACCTTAATTTTATTCCACTAACATCCAAAACTGTGAGACAATAAATTCCTGTTGTTTAAGCCAACTGGTCATTGGTACTTTGATATGGCAGCCTTGGCAAATTAAGACAAGCACTATCAAGTTTTTTGTTGTTTTGGTTTTTATTTTGCTTTATGCAATACATGTTGAAAAACTACATGATTTAAGTACTGATTATAAAAGTTGCAAAAGGATAATAAAAGCCAAAATACAAAATCTTCCTCCAGAGTGCATAATACTCTTTTTAAGGCAACTGGGAATTGTTAAGTTAAATTAAATTGACTTTGCTCATGAGGAAGGAAACCTGGATTGATTGAGTCTGAGAGTCAGGTCTCATCCACAGATGGAACATTTCATCCCTACAACTGTCAGCTGTGTGGCTCCCAAAAGCTATTGACACACACACACACACACATTCACTCACATACACACAAAGGTCCAAAAAGTCTGCTTTTCTTTTACTATAAAATAGATGTAATTTTTTTTCTCTCCAGAAGCTGCTGTGTCTGAAATCATCCCAGAGTTATTTGGCTTGCAAAGCACATAGTTTGCCAGTGAGTTCATAGTGGTCCTTCTAATTTCAGTCAAAAATGTCTGCTACACAAATCTATATACACTACCCCTACTTAGAGGCAGTAACTTGTCTTTACACTCCCAACTCATTTCTATTATAACTTTTGAGTTGCTACATTTAGGACAACTGCTTGGCAAAACTGCAATTTTCCTCAAGCACAGTAAGTGAAAATTCTCATTATGTATTGCTACAGTGGGAGCAAGGGAGCAGCTAAAGACATCATTTCAGTAAAGGGAAAAAGGAAGACATAAAACATCAAGAAAACTTCTCTAAGTGTATGCCCAACATTCACATCATACTTTCAGAGTTACCCAGCCCCTTGCCCATGCAGTGGAAATGTTTCAAGTCGTAGCATTTAATTTATCCATGCTAGGTCTCTATAATGGAAAATATACACAGAAGTCATCTCTGTCTTCTATGGGTTATAATAAGATAAAGCAGTCATTATTTCAGAGAATGAAGGAAGAACTAGGAAGAAAGCAATGCCCTGATTTGAAGGAAAATAGCTTGGGGGTGGGTGGAAAAAAGTAGAGGGAAAGAAGTGGGTGGGGGGCAGTGCCTGGAAGTTGAACCCCCATTCAGTTGTATTTCTCGTTGTGATTAGTCTCTCTGAGATTTCAGGTTATGAGTGAGTGAGAAGAGTTGGCTGGAGGAACTTGTTCCTTGAAGGTAAACACTGCTTCAGGGCTAAATATTTTTGGAAAGCAACTGAGAGTGGAAATACTCAAGGATCTGCTGACTGGAGCAGGGCCAGAGAAACAACCCTTTCTTTCTGTAACAACTACGTCAAAAGATAAACCAACGGGGCCATTGACCATGGTATGTTCTTTCGTGGCAGGCGCCAGAGAAACATTTTTAGCAGAGGCTCCCTCTCCTTCCTCTGTTAATGGCAGAATGAATACATCTCCAGTGCTCTTGAAATGCAAGAGCACACCAGCTTGTAGGTAAAGCAGAGGCCCTTGAATGCTATGGCTTCACATACTCCTGGTGTGCTTTTCTATAAAGCAAATATCCTTCTTGGACAATCATAAAATGTTCTGCATAATTTTTATATTTTATTTTTTATTCTTATGCAAAAATTATTAAACTTTCCAAAATATTGAAATATTTTCAATATTTTCAAAATTTTGTCTAAGTGGGTCAAAATTCAATTACATTACATTTAAAGGATGGGAGAAAGAAAGCAAAGAGAGAGGGGGATTGACTAGTGTGAAAGTATCAGAAGATTCACGCAGAGATGGAGAAATGCTCAGATCTGAAGCCTTTGGGGTCTATTTTCCTTCCAAATAACAGAAAATTAACTATCATACTTCAGCATGTTTAAAATGCCCAACCTGGTTCTACTGATTCTAAAAAGTCCCATTTGGAGATTACAAATGTAATTTAGGTTTTGTGCTAAATCCACCTATTTCTGTCCACCGCTTCTGACTTTTCCCTCTGTGTGTCAGAAAACTTCATCTTAAAGGCGTGTGTTTTCTAATACACGTGTTGTTGTTTTCTTCATCTCCAATTTTTTTATGCACCAAGGACAGAAACCCTATTATCTCCCGATCAGTGCAAGGTAAGAAACTTCTGTTTTTCCTGGAACATCCCATAAAACTTGTTGCCTTGGGCGGAGTAACAGAATTCACCAAGGGCAGGCTGTGGAGGGTTGGGGAACTTCTCAACCCAGGTTAGGTTCATTCCAGTCTATATGGTTTACTGCTAGGCAGAAATAAGAAATGCTTTCACCTTAGAGGTATAAAACATAATTGCTTCCCAACTGGAAAAGTCTGTGTCTCTTTTTAATTTCCATGTAAAGGATACAACAAATGAACAACAAAACCTCAAGACCTTACTTGTGAGTTCTCCCAGCAAAGTGTAATAATATTAACAGATTCATTATAAGCCTTGCAACTCTGGGCAGCCTTAAAATTCCCTCTACCCTGGCCTTGTATTAAAGCAACAAACAACCTCGGTGCTTGAGCAGTTTGTGAGTCTGTTTTATAGTCTCCATAGGAACAAAAGCTAAACCAATCTATAGGTCCATTACCATTTAATAAACTTACATTTAAAAAGCACTAAACCTAATGCTGGAAAAAATTGCCTCTTTGCATGGTGCAGTTTCTGAAAAATCACAGCTGGAGAGTCTCATCAGCTAATTTGCCTACAGTCATTTGAAGAAACAGACTTTCTTCAAACAAAAATTGAAAAGCAAGGGCACAGAGAATCCTCCCCAACCCCCCAAACATTCTTTAAATGCTTATAAAAGAAGCAAGTTTGGGCTAAAGGAATGTCAGAAAAACAGTGGCCACAGAGAGTTGCCTGATTAAAGTAGAAATGTGGTATTTTAAAGTAGAAATAGTTATGGTTTCAGAGGTTTGATGCTAGAGACCTAGTGGAAACAACAGAGCCCAACCTTCAAACAGAACTGAAGGTACAAGAAGTACAGAAATTAATTTAAACCTGCTCCCTCAGATCATGGGACAGAAATTGGGCGTATGTCCTCAAGGCAGGCACCCTTGACTGTCTCATACTTGCATGATGATTGTCCTCTGTTCCTTTTGTTTTTTTCTCCTCCAGCCTTTGCTCTAGAATATTTTTGTGTTTCCAGAAAGCCTCTAATGGGTTTCTATCCCCCTGAAGGATACAGTTTTGGTAACCTGGGACCTTCAAAGCACATTGTATAAGTTACTGGTGGGTTAGAAAATTTTGGAACATTAAGGGAGAAAAAGACCCTGGATCAGATCATTTTCTCTTTTTGCCTGTTGTCAGAAAAGTAAGATCAGAAACTTAGAAAGTTGAGGTGATTTAAATCAACGGATTTTATTTAACCATGTTCATGGACTGGAAATCTCAATATTGTTAAGATAGCCTCTCAATCCTAAATAATCTACAGAGTAAATCAAAATCCTAGCAGATTTTTTTTGAAGAAATTGATGAAATGAATCTAAAATTTGTGTACAAACGCAAAGGATCCAGAACGACTAGACTCCTTCTATTCTTAAAGTTCTGTGATTTCTATAAATCTATCTGAAGACTTTTTTATATATAATGGTGAAAAATTAAAACATCTTAAATGTCCTCTGACAATGGAGTGTTCAAATTATGATGTATCAAATGGATTAAATATTATGCAACAAATGAATATACTGGTTTATGATTACACTATTGCAGTGGCTTGGAGTTACATACCCCAGAAAAACATGTTCGCAATGTCCTACCATTCCTGTGGGTATGAGCCTGCTGTACATAGGAACTCTTGATGAGGTTACTTTAGGTAAGGGGGGGCCCAATCGAATCAGGATGAGTCTTAATGCTATCTCAGAGGGGCTTCTAAAAAAAGACCACAGAGAGAGAAGTCACCACGGGGAGCAGCCAGAAGCTGGAAGAGAAAAGAGAAGACAGCCCCATGGGCATTGCCATAGGAAGGAAAAGCCAAAGAATCCCAAAGATTGCCCACCAGCCAGAAGATACCCACTGTAAGAGGAAGCAAGACTTCCAGCTTCTGAAACCATGAGCTAATAAATTCCTGTTGTTAACCCAACCCATCATATGGTATTCGTTTTGGCAGCTAGGAAACTGAAACGAGTATCACTTTGAGTGAAAATATATATATATATGGATACAGCGTTTATGATGGGATTAAAATTATCTGTAAAATATGGCATTTAAAATATCTAGGAAATATATACGGAAAAGGATAACGTTACATTGTGATAGTGACATTGAGTGGGGTTTTTTGTGTGTCATTTTACCTTCTAATTTTTCTAATGATATAACAAAATACAAACCTATGTTTTTAACCGGCAGTCCTGGTTCTAGCCCCTACGTCCATAGCTAGAATTGTGGGTAGGAAAACTGAGCTAGATTTATGATTCTAGATTAGGGTTTCTCAGTCGAGGCACTATTGCCACCCCAAACTGGATAACTGGCTGTTGTGGGGGGCCATTCTGTGAATTTTAAGGTATTTAGTAGTATCCCTGGCCAGTAGCCACTAGATGCCAGTAGAACCCTACCCCCAGTTGCGATAACCAAAAAAATATGTCCAGGCACTGCCAAATGTCCTGGGGGCAGGGGTGGCAAAACTGCCCCTGGTTGAGAACCAGCACTCTAGATGCTTTCTGGAAATAACAGTCATCTGAAAGGGTCTGGACTTGTAACCATGAGTTAAAAAACAGAGTCACGGTCACTGTCCCCAAGCAGTGCACATTCCGTAGCAGGAATAAGGAGTCACACAAGCACACACCAGCGGGCGTAGGGCTTGACTGTGGCAAGCTTTGAGTACCAAGGACTCGCATTCCTCGAACCAGTAGCTCTCTGTCTTCACATTGGAGTCATCTAAAGGTCTTCCTAGATATGCCCATGCCAGGGCCCCCCCAGAACACAGCCATGGAACCCCCAGAGTGGGGGGAAGATGATCCAAATGCCCAGCTAGACTGAGAGCACCTGTCCTACACAGTGGACACGGTAAGGCCAAGCATTCAATCCAAACCTGCCCCTGTGAGAGGAAGAGAAGAGCCGTCTCTTTCCGGAAACCCTCCCAGCATGGCCACTCCAACCCATGCCACCGTCACGTCTCTCCACATAGGTCTGAAGCCAAACCCTGCAGCTGGAGTTTCTATCCTCTCTGGAACAGCCCTTCCACTGGTCACCTTTGCTGAAACACCTCTAGTGGCAAAAATCTCGCTGCTTCTCAGGTGTTTGTTCCAGTTTTGAGACATCTTGTCGTTAGAGTATTTCCTCATATTCAGAAGAAATCTATATTCCAGAAAATTCTACTGTCTGACACTGGTTCTCTCCTCACATAAAACAAGTTTAAAGTGTTTTCCATGCAAAAACTTTGAAATACCTGAAAATAGCTAACAGGTCAACTCCCTGACTCTGCTCAATAGATTAAACATCTTTGATTCTTTCAACTCTTCCTCGTGTGATCTGATTTTGCCTCTTTTCTTTTCACCTTACTTACTAAACTACTCTGAATACACAGAAGTTAACCACTGTCTTTCTTAAAATGTGGCACCCAGAGGTGGTAAAACACTGCAGGTGTGGTTAGACCAAGAATAAGAGAGTACAGATGCACTTTTGAGCTGAGCAGCATTTTAATGCATGCAGGACCTCGTCGGAGTTGTGGCCGGGACACACATGGAGTTGACATCCAAGATTCAAGGCAAGTTCCTCTTCCTTTATGTGCTAAGGCCAACATCCTGAATCTGCTTCTTTACAGAAGGTTCTGATTTCTCTGCTGTTGGAAAATATCATACCACGCCTGGAACTTCTACAATATGGTTTTTCTGCCGGCCCTGTGTCTCCTACCCACTCCCTCTTATGGTTCTGATTCTCCTCTCTAGCCTCAGAATCACCTATTTCCTGGGATATTTCACATGTGCGGTTTCCTCAGTCAACCTCTTTATTCTAGATCATAAGCCAGAGAGTGGGGAATTTATTGCTGAAATTTTTTCACTTTCTCCTCAAGCCAGGAATCCACATGGTAGTACTCTTAGCTCGTTTTGTGTTGCTCTTGGTTAGGGCTGCATTCCATGACCACTATTTATAATTATAATCTACCCCCCAATGACCCTGATTCCTCTTCCCTGCTTTATTTTTTCATAGCACTTATCATTGCCTACCTTACTAAATGCTTCTTTTGTTTCCCGTCTTTGCCCCCATTTGGATGTCAGCTGCACCAGCGTAGGGATTTCCACTATTGTGTTCATGGCTCTACCCCTAGTGTCTAGAACGGAGCCTGGAATATTCAAAGCACTCAGGAAGTATTTATTAAATGACTGAGTAACAATTCCTTTGCTAGCTTCCACTGATTTCTTCCAGGAAAAGTTACCTGTGTTTATTCCTTTGTGCTCATGCTCTCTGCTTCCGAATACTTTCCCACTTTGGATGTACTATGAGGTGAGGTCAGGTGGACTGTCAATTGCTAAGCAAACTTCCACCACTGACCACCAGTCTGCCAGATCATTGAACAGACAGCAGGTAGCAACTCCCTCTGTCAAAGCATGTCGTGGAGATGACTGAGAACTGCTCCACATTTCTACCTTTTCTCCTACTCAGCCACTACAAGGTTGAGTTGCACCAGTTTTCCCTGGGCTCCAACTTAGCTGTGGTCCCAGCGAAGGCCAGTACATCCTTGGGTTGCAGTACTTAGTCAACATTGCCAAGTTCCAAGGCCCACGGAGTCATACAATTAAGACTAATTTTCCTAAGTCTATGGAATGGACTTTTGCTCATTTTACAACTTTGCCTACTCTGGATCTTCTGGGACTTCCTTTTCAAAATGCTTGAATTTAGTATGCTTTCTTTCCCTTATAGCTTTGACACTGCAAATGTCTCCTATGAATGCCAGTGACAAAGTAGGCTGCCCATATAAAAGGTATGTTCAGGCAAACAGACTACATAAGACAAATCGAAAGCAATTTCCAGTCCTGTAGGTGTTCGTACTCCAATTTATCAGCCTGATTCTTTACCCCAGGGAGCAAATTCAGTGTCCTCTTATCTACTCTGATGCATCCTGGAAACTCGAATTCTAGAAACGTCAACAGAGAAACACTTCTGAAGTTCACAGGGAAGTCCCAAGACACTTTTCAAATCACAGTGAAAGGAAGTAAGAAGTGGTAGGCAGAATCAATTTCCTGAAACTCTTCAAATTCTGAGGATGTGCGTAATGCGGGGTCAGAAATAAAGCAGACTGTGAACTACAGAACTGAAAGAGCTCTGAGGGGGACACGCATGTAGGTTGTGAGTGTCCCGGTCAGGCACAGTCAGGGCCCGAGGGTGGAATAAGGCAGTTTAATTGCTCTGTGGCTGCATCTAATATCTAAGGTATAATCTAAATGCTGATGGAGAACTGGAGTTATTTTGTATTACTCACTGGTCCCAGAAAAAAAAATTTTTGTATTCTTTCAAGCATTTTTTTCAGATTTTTCCATAGTCTTTAGAGAGGGGGGGAAAAATACTTGTACAAAATCCTTTCCATGAGAATACAAGCTCTGCTTGACCCATTTTCGTAGCAGAGCTTGGGCACTGCACACACCTGAAGGGCTCCAAATTCCACAGCCTTGGCCAGAGCAGTGATCAAAGAGTGGCCCTCTGGTAAAATCAGACCAAGCACAAAAATCTAAACTGAACCTACCCATGGTGCAATCCCCAGAGCGATTTCTGCCTGAAGCCTATACTTCAGCCACTCCTGAAATTCAGGATACGGGTGTTAGAGGCTGTCAAACAGCTTCTCCTAATTCATAGAGGAAGAATAAAAGCTCTAGTGAGCAGAGGTCCTGTTCCTCGGCATTCCCACGAGGAAGCCGGCACGCTGTCATCTTCGCGTGGAGAAACAGGAGACTGGCCAGCTGGTTCCATACTTTGCCTGTGTTCAACTATGTCTTATTTCAGCACATCAGAATTCACCTCTGCTGCTGCTTACTCCTCATGAACTTATCCAGGCTTCAGTATGGCAACTACACAATCATCTCTATGGAACTCGGAATAAAAAAGCTCCTTGGAGACCCTTCCATTTTCCTCAAAGTCAAACTGTCTGTTCCTTTTCAGACATGATGTCTTTGTTTGAATGGGACTTTTGAAGAACAAGGAACGTACTGATTAAGATTGAAAAGGTAACGTATCAAATCCGCAGTAAATGAAACTTTGACTCCAACTGCGAGTAGTATGCACTGAACCATAGGCATTAGCTTTCCATAATCATGTTCAGAGTTATTAATATTGCATTGCCACTGCTGTAGCTTTAAAATTATTACTGAAATGTAATTTCACTGCTCATGATGATGTAATTGCTGAGAAGCCATGTGGTTGTAATTACACAATGCAGCATAAGGAACTGAGCTACTGCCCTGAAATCTATTGTCTGATTTTTTTCCTTCCTTCTAATTAATTCCATGACCTGATGTTCATTTTGTGGTTTAAATAAAATAAGCTACGGCATGCATCTTTGCTTGCTTAGCCCCTGGAGAGTGGGGAAGTACGGGTGGCAGAGAGGATGTAACTGATGCTGGGTTATTCTGAGTTATGGAGGGAAGTGTAACTGAAGTGCTAATGCATCGTACCATTTGTCAATTCTTCTCTCCTACTACCAGCAGGCCACACGCACTAAGTGCAGCTGCCACTTAATGGTAATAAATAAATATATATATATATGTATATACAGTCAAAGGTGAAGTAGCAGTTACCAGCCCCAGCCTCTAAATAGACTGTTATAATCCATACAAAGCACAGCTGGAGAGGCAAAACAACAAATATTTAGAAAAATAATTGTCATAGGCAAATATTAATTTTTATGTCACTTTTTAATTTGACTTCTCGTGCAAACTAAGGCACATGTCTGTGTGTCAAAAGAATTACAGTTTTAAGAGTTGATGAAAGGCCCCAGCTTCCATGTGGCCCTAGGTCCCACTGCTTGCAAACTGGTGATTTAGACTTCCATCTTTGCTCAGCCACGTGTCTGTGCATTGCTCAGGGACAGGGGAGAGAGCGTCAAAGCCTGGGCACAGAGCCCATCTGCCTGGGCTTGCATCCCGGCATGCCACTTCATCTCTGTGGGATGTTGGGAATATCATTTAACCTCTCTCGGTCATATTTCCCCCATATATAAAATGGGGGTTATAATAGTATCTTCTTCACAGCGTTGCTGTGAGTATTAAATAAGTTCATGCATGTAAAGTGCTTAGAACAGTGCATAGCGCATGGTAAGCACTGTTTGAAGGTCAGCTATTATTGCTCGTGAATGATAGAAACGGCCCCTAGCTAATTTAATCAGAGAAGGGAATAGAAAGAAAATCAGGTAACTTGGTAAACCCACAGGAAAACTGGACAAGGCAACAATGCAGCAGGAGGGCCCACCTGGTTAGAATACCAATTCCACCAGCACCACCCACCTCGCCCCGGGACCACTGACACTGGCCACGGAGGCAGCCCCCGCCGCACTCGGACACCTCATGTTGCCACAGATAAATCTAGTCATCCTTTCTCTTCGTGTCACTTGTTCCAGAGTCAAAGGCCCAGGCAGGGCCCCCAGTTAGTCAAGCCTAACCTACTTCCTCACGAGTGGGGAGAAGGGGCATCTGTTGCTGCCCGCTCCTGAAGTGGGGGGTGTCCCAAAGGGACTTTGGATGTGGAACAGGAAAAAAAAGTCTACTGCAACATCAGGTTGTCGGGTCGAGAACTTGCCAGGACTTTCCAATCCATCAAGGAAGAGGAGGAAAATGAATGTGGGGTCCAAAAGCAAAGAGGAAACCATACCACAAGTGTCAGGGAAAAAGCAAAGCAAAGTTAGAGAAAAAGAGAAGAAAACTCGAAGCTGGCCAACAGATCAGCACTATCAGTACAGCAGACAAAGAAATGCAGCCTAGAAAGAAATAGAAATAGGAAACAGAGCTTCGCATAGAGCCGGTAGAAAAAAACTTAGTCCAGGCTAGCTCTTCTCGAACCTTCTGGTTTCCAAACTCCTTGACAGTCTTTAAAATTATTAAAGACTTCAGAGACCTTTTGTTTATGTAGGTTATATCTGTCAGTACTTACCATCTTAGAAGTTAAACCGAGAAATCTTAAACATATTTATGAATTCATTTAAAAATAATTATAATAAACCCATTACATATTAACATAAGCAATATATTTTATGAAAAAATAGATTTCAAAAAGCTATAGTAAAAGGAATGACATTGTTTTATATTTTTGAAAATCTCTTCATGTCTGGCTCATTAGACATTTCATATGTGCTGCTGTGGCCAATCTGTTGTAATCTCACACATCACACAGCCTTTAGGGAACTCAACCAATGAGAAAATAAGAATGAAAATGGCAAATAAAATGTTCGTATCATTAGGAAAATAGCTGTGACCTTGAAGCCCTCCTGAAATTATCTGGGGCACCCTGTGAGAGTAGACCAAAGACAGTACAGACTTCACAAGTAAATTAGAACAAAAAGACAGAACAGGCTTCACGAGGGACTACAAAAGACAGACTGTGATGAAAACCATAATCTACCCTCACCTTACGTTATGTAGCGCTTTGTGACTTTTAAAAGCATTCTCACACACGCGTTGCTTTTGCTATTCATCACAGTCCTGTGAAGTGTGATTTCCATTTCACAGACAGGGACTCTCAGAGGTGAGCTGATATGCCCAGGGTGGCACAGCTTGTAAGAAAAGCTGACGCCCACATTCCCACCACGGATCCATATTGAAAAAGTAGTTTTTATCATCAGGAAAGTTTGGGAAGCGCTGATACTGCCTTCTGCATTTTCCAGACAGGAATCCAAGACCTGGGAATTATAAAGTGACCTGACTGTGATCTGTAAGCAGGAGCAGAATTTGGTCTGGAATCCAGACGTGTTGGCTCTTGCTTGATAGCTAAGCCAATGTATGCCAGAGTGGAAAAAACTTCTGTGAAACTTTCTTTTCCTAACAGTGCTGGATTCTAAAGCCACTCAGTAGATGCAGTGCTGCTTGGTAGATACAGATGGCCTATATATGTGTGTGTGTATATATATATGTGCGTATAGTATATAGTGCAGTATATATATACTACATATGGGCAGCGGAATCATTCTAAGGGCTCTTTGGCCCTTAATCTCATTCACATATTAAGAACGTTTCTAGGGCCCCCAGTAACTGACCTGAAAATCAGTTGTAAAAGAGCAATGAGTAGGAGTACCCTTCTATTAGCGGCCGCAAGAGGTAGGGAGCCTGATAAGATATTCATCTCTGTAGCCTGACTGCCAGATAATTTTGTGCCAGAATGCCTTTGTTTACAAGTGACAAGAAAAGGGAAAAAAGTTTGAACTGGCTTCAACAATAAAGATATTTCATTACCTTAGACATGCAGTGTGCCAAGGTCGGGCACCTCCAGCGTAGACCATTTCACGAAACCCCTAAAAGGGACTCCTGCTTTCTCCCTTTCCACTTTTCTGTCGTCAGCATTCCAGCATCCCTCAGGGCCTCAAGGTGGCTGCCGTAGCTCCTGCTGCCACATGTAGCAATTTCAAAGAGAAGAGGGATGGTTTCTTCTTTCCACCTCTTCATAGCAACAAAGTAAGTTTTTCCAAGAGCCCACAGGCATTCCTCACCTCACCTCTCACTGCCTTCACTGAAACGGCAATGGTGAAAGGAATGGCGCTCCAATCTGAGCTGAGACAACCAACGTCTAGTCCTGCAATTGGGAACGGATCCTCTTCTGTCCTACTCTGAATGGCGCTCCAATCTGAGCTGAGACAACCAACGTCTAGTCCTGCAATTGGGAATAGATCCTCTTCTGTCCTTCTCTGAGTCCAATTTGGAGGGGTGAACACCCAAACAAAAGTTGCTAAAAAAAAAATGTCAAAATAAAATAAAATACCAGTTAAGGTATTTGGGATTTTTCCCGCTTAATAATTCACTCACTGTGTTTTTGTTTTTGAGAAAATCTAATGCCAACATAATCACATTTCTATGGAAGCAAAGAGACCTGTAGCCTCGTATAAAAACCATGCTTTTTAAATATAGTATCAGTAAATGTAGGTGACTGGCTTGATAAAATGGAGCTAAGTAACTGGTAATTTACTAAATGTAACATGTTAATTTTTTCAGTGTCTTCCATATAAAGTTGTCACTAAACAACACTCCAGAGCCCCATTAAAATCACTGAATACAGGCAAATTCAATTAGTGTTCACTTCTGAGGCAGAATGTGCTATTCATATTAGGTCTGGAGATGTGATAAAATAAGCATTAAAGAGTGCCCAAAAGCAATTTGGGGAATAAATGACTGAGAATGGGGCAACTAAGAAAGGGGGGTGGGGGGGACTGGATTAATCATTATGAAAGAAAACCATCCAAAAAAGTAAAGGCAACATTCCAGGATCCAGTCTCTCAGTGGGCGTAAGCCACTCTCAGATCCTTTACAGCTAAATAATCGTCTTCTTGACCACAAATCATCACAGCTCTAAATACCCTTCATGGAAAGTTTCCTTATCACTAGGATCACTGAATTCAGTACATTTGATCGCGAATAATCATTTCTATTTCTAAATGAAAAATATAAAACATAACAGACTTTCTAAAATATATTAGCCAGTGTGGCAGCAGATATATCTGAGGAGACCTTTGAACATCAGTTCTTCTTAGGAACTGAGTAAGAATTGCTATAGAATACCTAAGTCACTCTGATATAGCTTAAAAGAACACCTATTCTTTCTCTAAGAAAATCTCAAATATGTGAAAGCATCTAAGGATGTTTTTAGTTCTTAACAATTTTCTCATCCAACAAAATCTCTAGAGATAAAGACAGTAATTGACCATTAAACTGCCAGGATGTTAGAGCAAAAAGGCTAAAGGGCAGCCACCTCATCAAACACCCAGGGAAAGTTCATGGATAATCAACCTAGATGATTTTGCAGATAAAACACTGCCCTTGAGACAATCTCAAGCCCTGTACGGTGGATGATTTCCATTTCTCTGCATGACTCAAATGTCCCACCCATGGTGGACAGCTTTCAGGTGGCCTCCAGGATCCTGCCTACTGGTTTTCTGGTCCTTGTCTAATCCTCTCCCTTTAAGTGTAGGCAGGGCCTGTGATTTGCCTCCAATCAAGGGAGCATAGTAGAGGGGATGGGATGGCACTCCTGTGGTCGTGTTGTTATGTTAGAGTCCATCTTGCCAGCAGACGCACTGGAGAATCATAATTTCTTTCTCCCTTGCTGGTTTTGTAGAAGCAAATGACCATGTTATGAGAAGACTTAAAGAGGGGGCCACGTGGCAAGGAGCTGAGGGCCGCCTCTGTCTGATACCCCGCAAGATGCTGAGTCCTCAGCTTCACAGCTGTGAGGAAATGCATTCTGCCCGCGACCTGAGAGAGCTGGAAAGCTGATCCATCTCTGCGGAATCTTCAGATAAGAACCTGGCCAACACCTCTACTGCAGCTTCGCAGAAGATCCAGCTAAGCCGGGCCGGGCCTCCTGACCCACAGAAGCTGTGAGATAGTGAGGGTACGCCGCTTTAAGTCACTAAGTTGGCAGCAATGTGTTATGTACCAATATAAAACTAGTACCTTAACCAAAACTGGAATAGCAAGGCTTCAGGTTATGCCAATCTGTCAGAACTTTTCTTCCAGAAAAGCAGAAATACCAGAAATGCATTGTTTTCTACCCCATGTTCCCTCTTCTTCAAAATCTTACTGACTCTGGGTTGGGTGCGTTATTCTGGCTTCCACATTTTAAAATTTACTCCTAGAGCTTGTGCTTCCCTATCAGAGTCTCCACCACTCTTTCCAGCTAATGGGATCCCATTTCATGCAATGAAACAAAATGTATTAAACTGTGTCCAAATGGCCTGATAGAATTTATGCACCACCAAAGCGAACCAATTTATTCCTCGTTCAGACACATCATTTTCGCTGTCCCTACATCCATTAATAAAGTATCCTTCACTGATACTTCACTTGCTCGAAGCTGTATCATCCTCTTATATGATTTTATGATGAGAGAGACTTCTGAGGAAAAAATACCAAAGATAACTTCTTATAATTTTTGCTGTCTTTTTCAGATTCTTTTTTTATGTAGCTGTAGAACCATTAAAAATAGCTTCATTGCAGATGCAGAGAAATGACACATTGTTGGCATTTATACTATATATCCCTTTTATTCAAAGTGCCTTTGTAGGTAATAAATGAGGTGGAATTCTAGACTCAAAAAAAGATTGGAAGCAGATCTATAGAAATATATGAATATCTTGTCCTTTACTCTGCGAATAAAACAGCATATGTGTAAATTTAAAGTAACAGAACAAAAATGGAGCCCGGGCTGGAGTGATGGGGAGAGAGGGTGTGAGGAGAATAATGGCAATACAAATTTGTGGGCAGGAGGAAGTAAAATTTTGATAATCTAATTTTTTTTTGAATCTACACAATTTCTTGCGAGAAGAATAAAATAAGATTTGGAACAGACCAATGCAACTGCATAATTGATCTAGACTGAAGTGTATTTTTCCTTATTAGCAGAGAGTCAGAGCAGTTACTTCCATTAACATAACCATATCACCAGTGACCATGAAGATCTAATAAAACCAAAGAAACCCAGGGCCTTTCTAATGAGGCAGGGATGCTTCATACAACATCAGCTGTAGATTCATAAATACCTACATGTTCCAGAGAAACTGGGCAGGGAAATTTTTACATGCAAAACAGATGCTAGGAGAACATGAAAAAATATCAGGGTTCCAGTTTTAAACAAATGGAGACCAAGGTTAGATCCTTTCTGGAAGTTGGATTCCTACTGAGTCTCTCTAATGGTGAGAAAAACTGGTAGTTCCAGAATTTCTTTATAGAACGGGCTCAGTGGGAACTTATCTGGTTGGGAAGAGGGGGTAGAGAATGGTCTTAAATTGTGTTTGCCTAGACTTTATGTAGGAATTAAGAAACACCAATTATCCATTTTAAAGAATGGGGAATATGGGGAGGAAGTTGATACCTAGAGACCCACTTGGTCTGCCACCAATGAGGAAAAAGAAAATGTTTTGCTTCTGATGTCAAGTCTCAGGGGCCACATATGATGATGGAAACGCTGAAAAGGCAGCCTACCATCTCCTAGTTGTGTGCGTTGTTTTGCCATCTCCATTTCCTCAGCTGCCCAGAGCTCCGAGCTGTGCTCTGTGCTCATACCTGTAAGGCACCCCAGTTTTCGGTGTATGAATGAATGACCACGTCCAGTTTTCTATTTTGTCTTGTGAGTTCCTTATAACTTGACTTGTCCTCAGTGTCATAAATACCTCCTATCCAATCCCAACATCAAACAGAAACTGCCAAGAACCTTCTCTCTTAGCCTCTTCCTGAATTTCTGGCATAGAAATACATAGTTTCAAATAATGAACCACTCTCATAAATTGTGCTTATAAAAAGTAATATGAAGATATGAAAATAAGAAGAATAAGCATCACTAAATTTAGCTCACTAATTTTTAATCTGCTCCCCCTGCCCAAAAAAAAACATTTATTGCTGAGCAATAAAAACTTTAACTTCTGTCTGCAGAAGCCCATACAACTAGGTTCTAAAATTTATATTTATTTAAGTTAGGCTCAGCCTCAAATAAAGTGATGAGCTGGTAAATATTATGAAAAAACCTCTCATGAGGGTTATGTAATAATTTTTCAAGCTAGTAAGTCAAGGAAACCAAACATGGGATAAAGACAAAAGCTGCCATGGAATTCAGGAAAATCCTGAGTTTGCTGGCTTGTCAGCCTACCTAGGGGAGAGGGTAGGCTTTGGAAGCGGGAGGATTGCAGCTAAAGTTATGGGTCCAGCACTACTTGCAAGCTATGTGCTTGGGCAAGTCATTTTACCCTCCTCATCTTTAAAAATTAGGTAGTAACCACTTTTCAATGTTTCTCTAAGGGCTAGTAATGCAGCATGTAAAGTTTTTTAAAATGGAAAACCCATTTAATGCATTATATGTCAGCCATTCAGCACATTTAGTCATTATAACAGTCTCAATTCGTAGGTAATACTATTAACTACAGTTTACAGAGGAGGAAACTGAGGCGTAGAAATGTTGATTTGCCTGTGGTCTCAGAGCCAGGGTGTGTGGAGTGAGTGCTGGTACTTGTACTGTAACTTGTACAATATAGTACAAGAGAGCTAACTTGTACTATACTAGGCTGCCTGCCAAAGAAAGCATCACTCATAAAATCAATAATAATCGACGTCCATCATACACTCTCTTCACGCCAGGTACTACGTTAAGCATCTGGCTTGCAGCATCACACTGGGTCATAAAACAACTCCTAGAAGTAGGTATTGTCACCACCACACTGTGATGTTACTCCCCACAGAGTGTCCGGTGATATATAGCCACACACACACACGGGCGCATGCGCGCACACACACACACAAGTGATTTTCAAATGTGGTATACGTGAGAATTACATGAGGAGTTTTAAAATGCGGATGTTCCAGCCCCACCCGTGATGGTTCTGCTCAGCTGGCTGGACAACCTACGCCCAGGCCACTCTGATGAAGTGACTGAGGAAGGGGCTGAACCCTCGTGAAGGTCATGTCCTCGTGAAGACTGGCTGGGGAGGGGGAGAGGGAGTCGCTGTGAAGGGAGCTTGAATCACCTGCTTCCTCTAGGTCTTCACACCTGGAACGTATCCCTGTGAGCTGAGGAGGAGCCTGCCACCCGGGAGCCCGGGTCCTCCGCTTCTTGGAATGACATTTCATTTGTCGATTCTATTTTCCGACTTTTCCTTTAAAACTGCTTTAGATTCATCTAACATCTAACATTCTCACCCTGAAAATGAGGAGACAGACTCAGAGAAGGGCCATATGCAGATATACACAATAACAGGGGCAGCGTTCAGGTCTCCGTGTGCCTCCCCAGCAGCTCTCCCCACCATCACCCCCTCACCATTATTTGGCCTGTAAGGTGTAATAACTGGTAACTATTTCTGAGCCCCTTCCGTGTGCAATGCACTGAACATATTGTGCAGACTAGCATGATTAGTTCTAGTCTACGTTAATGAAAATGGGAGCTTAAATGCTATTGGGAAAAGATTAGAATTTTCTTTTAAGAATCTTAGTATGGCAAACAAAAAACTTTAAATAATAGGTCTGCTATTTCTGGCCAAATGTTGATGGAATAAAATCAAAAGGCTTCGGTAGCCTTAGCCTGACTCTGGTTTAGTGGCCTAATGACACGTTAAGGTGACGAGAAAGAAGGGCAGAGCCCCTGACCCAAACTTGTAGCCGCCACTATCCGGGCAGGTTCACCCAAGACGAAGGAAGAATTCAGAGCAGGTGTTGAGGATTAGAGACAAATGGCAGGAGGAAAAGTCAAAGGCTCAAAGATATTCAGAAGAGGAACTTAGGAATTTTTAACACTTGCCCTCATGGTTTTTTAATAAAATTTATAAACTGAAAATAATGATAAGTAACGTGTTACTGCTTAGTTACCTTAATCTTCTCAAATGTACAAGACAATTAAACTGACCTCTCTCAGGTATTCTCAGTGGATTAGAGGACATGATACATTAAAGCGACTAAGAACAGTGCCTGGCAGGAGCCAAAGCACAGGTGAACTATTCTTATTTTCCATGACCAAAAAGCTCTAATAGCCTGCCTAGATTAATTTAAAGCCCCACTAATTGCCCAATGGCAACTTCCTCAAAGGAAGGCAGAGATCTGGGAGGAATCAAATCTCTCTGGGTTCCTTTCCTGACGTGCCAATCATTTATGAATGAGGAAACACACAGACGTAAACAAAGACAACAAAGAAACTAGAAATTTCCAAAGAACACGTTGGGTACTGGAGGGAGTTCTTTTTTTAACTAAGTCAGAAGAGACATCCATTACTTCTGAAAATAAAAATACCAAGTTGCCTTGAGGTTAAGAGACAGTGTTCTATCCAGGGCCGTGTTGAAGTCGGGCACTGATCTGACAATCGGTGCAACCTTCCCGAAAACATTTTGAAGGGTGCTAATATCGGTGTGCCCGCCAAACTGGGTGAGGAGATGCCATCATTTAAAACGAGGCCCAACTGACTGAGCTATCATCACCCTTGTCCTCAGCGGGTACCAAACTGCGGTGACCTACAGGTCGCGTTGTCCACCGCCGAAGGAATGGAGGCATCACATAGCATAGTCCTTCCTGTAAACGTGTGCTCATGATGAGAGCCTTGTAAACGAGAGACAGTGCCACCAGTAGCAGTCAGATCTAACAACAGCATAAACCAGAGAGTAGAAGCCCAGCCACCATCACCCCAAAGTATTCCAGCCAAAGTGAGCTCTCATCTTAACTGAAAAACACACAGCTTGTCATCATCAGAATATCTACCTATGGACACTGAACCATGGGTTTCAGATCTTAAAAATGCAGGACACTGTAGGCCTAACTTATCCTTACCAAGCAGTGGATTTAAAATATTATCCTTTAGGGAAAAGAGTTTAAAGAGATTTTATAACACCACCTTAAAAAGGCAAATAAATAGTGCTGATGCAGTAACATAGGCTTTTTTAGGAAGCAAAATGCTTTGGTTTTTATTAATATTAAGTATAACGAAGTGAAGATGACTTTGCCTTATGTTTCAGCTTGCTAAATTTGCTGAGATGCAATATACCAGAAATGGATCAGCTTTTTATAAAGGGGATTTATTAAATTACAAGTTATAGTTCTAAAGCTGTGAAAATGTCCAAATTATGACATCAAGAAGAGGATACCTTCACTCAAGAAAGGCCAATCACATCAAGGGTTTCTCTGTCATGTGGGGAGGCGCATGGCAATGTCTGCTGACCCTGCTCTCCTGGGCTGGTTTCAGAATGGCTCTCTCGGATCCTGTGGGCCCCAGCTTAGCATCTCCCAGGGCGGTCTGCCTCAAGCATCTGCTCCCTGTGTCCGCTCTCCAAGCAAAATGTCTCCCTCTTACAGGACTCCAGTAAGTGGATTAAGACCCACCTTGAATGGGTAGAGTCACATCTCCATGGAAACTACCTAATCAAAAGGTCCCACCAACAATCGGCCTGCCCCCACGACATTGGGTCAGAACACGCCTCTTCTGGGTATGTAACAGTTTCACATCAGCACACCTTAATAAATAAATTTTATTCCTTATGATTTTTATTTCAGAAGATAAGCATTTTTATTCCATTGATTAATAATTATTCTATTTCCAGTATGATAGAAGCATAAAGGGAACTAGATGATCTAGGTTTCGTAGAGTAGATGATGACGAATGGTCTGGCAGCTTGTGAAGAGGGCTAGCTAACCTTCAAGAACAGAGGATGTCTCTCGGTGATCGTTCAGAGGTTATAAAGAAAAAATATTAGTGGGTGCAAAGCAAAGTGAAAACAGGCAAGAATTAATTATAAGGGCCTGCAGTCTCAAGGAGCAATGGTTGATGCTAGCAGCAAAAGCCCTGACCTAGTCAGTTACTGAGAAGAATCTTTTCTTCTTTGGCTTCTCCCTTGTATTTTTTCAACAGCTTAGAGAAAGTAGTAAGTAATGCTTGGTTTTCCCAATTTCTCATATTAGATCACTGATAATTGCTTTTATATACAACTCTGGTTTGAGTAATAAAGGAATACACTGTAAAAGGGTTTTCTACATCCTTTACTAATTCTTGTAAGATAATATTAGGTTTCATTGAATAACTCTACTAATAACTCTATTAATGCAACTTCTGCCAATCTTACATCAGCAAGTGGTCCATAATATTTGTCGTCATTTTTTATTGACTAGTAGAGGAGCTAAATATTGTGCCCAAAATAACACTGTGCTTAAAACATGAGGTGGCATATTGTAAAATAGTATTTCTACATTTTTAGGGCTCAGCATGATAAAGAGGTCAGCAGCCTTCTAACCACCAGAAGGCAAAAACCTACAACATGCAAGTGACCCAAAAAGTCACACTTCTCTACATAGTACATTAGTTTGTTGCTTTCTCCAGCTGCCCATCTCAATTTCCACTCGATATTATAGTGTAGAGAACTTTGTTCATAGGTTCTCAGAGCTTCCTATGCCAGGGAGGTTCCATGAACAAGTGCAATCTTTGACTCTTTCTGCCTGACAAGACTGGAGAGACCCAGTGGGGGCACATACACATGGACCCCATGGGGAGAAAGTCTGGCTCGTGGTTCTGGGACAGGCTGTGAGCCCTCCCAGGAGTTGCTCTTTCCGACCCTTTCTTGCCAACTGCATGTAGAGCCTACATCTCAGATCCTACTTTGCACATCTCCACTCCACTTACATATGTATATTCGTATCCCTAACTACATGTTTCCACTCCTGACCAAACAGCATAAACCATCTACAGTGGAGACACATGCGTCAAAGGAATCATTAGCTCCACCTTATCTTAAGAATACAACAAAGACCTTCCTGTCTCCTCTCCGTGTACATATTATTTCTAACAAGTGGACAAAAACAAGATTTCATGGGTAGAGAAAAAACTCCTGATAAGAAAAGTTTGTCAGAGCTGCTATCACAAATACCAGAAATCGTTTTGGCTTAACAATAGTTTTGAGACTAGAATAAGTCCAGAATCAAGACATCAGTAAGTCTAGCTTTCTCCTGGAGTCGGCAGCATTCTTTTGCAGGCTACCATCAACCCTTGGGGCTCCTTAACTTGCATCTCTGCCTCTCCTTTCTGGCTTCTGTGACTTCTGGATTCTTTTTATAAGGCCTCCAGAAATATGCATTAAGACCTACCATGATTCAGTTGCCCGCATGTTAATTAAAAATAACAAGAGATTATTTTTTCAAGAAGTCCTAATTCCAATGGGTTCACAGTTACAGGGACATGGATTAACATTAACATTAAGATTAAGAACATGTGTTTGTGACTAGATTTCCGGGGAAGATGGTGGAGTAGGGAGCTCGAGAATTCAGTTCTCCCACCAAAACAACTATTAAACAGGTAGGAACTCTCTGAAACAACTATTTTGAAACTTCAGAGGCCAAAAGAATACTATGCAGAACCCAGGGAAAATCAGGAAAAGGAGGCAGATAAATTATGGAAAATACTGTAAATTACCATCTTCAGTGCAACCGCAACTGACATCCATTCCCCATTCTCATGGAAGCCCATGTGTGGGGTCCAGTCCTTGGCTACCTACTGGTGAAAGCAAGGGACATAAAAATTTTCTTCCCCAAGAACAGGGGTGGACACAGCTAATTGCTGATCACAGCTTTTTCTTAGCAAATTCAGATCACCGGTCCCAGTTCCAAGGCAGCTATTGTTTCAACCCCACCCTGACAAAAGCAGAGGCAGCCATTGTTTCAGCCCTCCCTAGACAGGGACAAAGGCAAAGAGACTGCAGGATGCAGCACTTCCTCAGGGCGGCAGGGGACAGTCAGCCTAAGGGCTGCATTTGCTGGGCAGGCAAGAGAAGAAGCTCAGCTCCAGGGAGCTGAGAGAGAAGATACTGGAGTCTTTCCCAGTGCCCTCCCCAGGGCACTTTGGAGCTGATCAGTACCCCCTTTGTGGGTCCTTGGCCCTGCTTTGGCTGCGAAAGACTAACTTGGGGAAGTCCTCCCCAGGACTATTCCCAAAATTTGCTCTACAGGCAAAAGCAGGGTAAGACCAAAAGGAGTGTAAAAAACTGTACAGGTGGAGACTTCCAGGAAGATGGCAAAGTAGGGGACTGCAGACACACTCCTCCTCCAAAAGTAGCCAGTGAATGGGGAGAAACTCTCTGAAACAAAGCTTCTGGGGCTCTGGAGACCAGGGGAGCATGGTACAGCACCCCAGAAAGAGCAAGACAGGGAGACTGAGAAGCCACAACAAGAAAAGCTGTGAACAAATCGCACTGCAGCAGTAGCAGGCACCCCATCACCCACCCTTGACGTAAGCCATCTCGGCTCAGTCTGTGGCTGCAGACAGAGAGGGACGTGGAAGTCTTCCTCCCCAAAACAGGGAGGGCAAGAACGCATGCCAGGCATGGCTTCTGACAAGAAAGTTTGGAACGCTGGGTCCCGGCTTCGAATCGCAGTTCTAGCTGGTCCCAAAAAGGTTCCCCAAACATTCTTTCAACACAACTTTGGCAAGAGGTAGAACCTGCGGAAGTTGAAAATCACGCTCCCTCCTTAGGGCCACAGGGAACAGTTCACCACAGAGCCCCCATCTGCTGGGCAAGCCAGGAAAGCACACCGTCAAGGAATAAAAAAAAGAAGGCTTTTGACATCTTTCCTGACCTCTCCCCCAGGCCCTTTAGGACTGGTTTGCATCCCCTTTATGGGAACATGGCCCTATTTTAATCAGTAAAACATGGGCAATTTTAAAGGAACTAGAATAAGTTGAACCAAGTTCTCAAAGAAGAGTCTTAACTCAAAGCCAGTCAACAACAAAATCCCAGGCAAGAGAGTGAAACTGACCATCAGAGTCAACTCATCCAGATAACAGATGCTTAGACATTCAGAAAAATACATATAAAGAAACAGGAAGATATGGCCCAGGCAAAAGAACAAATTAAAAAGTTGGAGGAGACACAGAATTTTGAACAACTAATCAAAGATGCTTAAGCAAATCTCCTTTACAAAAAAAAAAAGAAGATGAAGGAAAATATGATTAAAGATATAAAGGATATTAAGATGGTAGGGGAGTATAAAGAAGAATTTGAGAGCACACAAAGAAAAAGAACAGAATTTATGAGACTGAAAGGCACGACAGAAGAGATAAAAAATTACACTAGAGGCATACAACAGCAGATTTTAAAAGACAAAAGAGAGGGTCAGTGAACTAGAAACAGGACATGTGAAATCATACAGACAGAAACAGATGTAGAAAATAATGGAAACATTGATCAGGATCTCAGGGAACTGAGTAACACCATTAAATGTGCAAACATACGTGCCATGAGTATCCCAGAAGGATGAGAGAAGGGAAAGGGGCAGGAAGAATATTTGAGGAAATAATGACCAAAAATTTCCTAATTCTTGTGAAAGATTTAGATATACACATCCAAGAAATATAATATGTGCCAAACAGAATTAATCCTAATAATCCAAGACACAAACAAATCAGAACGTTAAATGCCAAAGATAAAGAGAGAATTTTGAAAGCAGCAAGAGAAAAACGATTCATCACATGCAAGGGACATTCAACAAGAATAAGCTCTGACTTCCTATCATAAACCATGGAGGTAAGAAGGCAGTGGTGTGATATGTTTAAGTTACTGAAGAGAAAAACTCCCAGCAAGCATTCTGTATCCAACAAAACTGCCTTTCAAAAATGAAGGAGAGTTTAAAATATTCACACATCAACAGAAACTGAAAATATTCATCAAAAAAAGACCTGCCCTTTAAGAAATACTGAACGGAGTTCTGCACGGTAAAAGGAAAAGACAGGAGAGAGAGGCTTGGAGGAGAATATAGAAATAAAAATCATCAGTAAGGATAACGAAAAGGGTAAAAGTAGAGTCAAAAATAAGGCATGGCACATAAAAGTCAAAGGATAAAATTGTTGAAATAATTGCTGCCTTTAAAATAGTAACATTGAATGTTAACAGATAAGATCACCTGATAAAAAGACACAGATAGGCAGATTAATTAAAAAATATGATCCACCTACATTTTGTCTACAAGAGACTCACCTTAAACCCAGGATGCAAATAGGTAGGAAATGAAAGTTTGGAAAAACATATCCTGTGCAAACTGTAACCAAAAAAGAGCTGGGAAAACTATAGTAATATCAGACAAAATAGACTTTAAGTGCAAAACTGTTATAGGAGACGAAGGAGGACATTATATGTTAATAAAAGGGGCACCTGACAAAGAAGAAATAACAATCATAAATATGTATGCACCCAACCACGGTGCCCCAAAATACATGAGGAAAACACTGGCAAAACTGAAGGGAGAAATAGATGCTCCTAAAATAATGCTGGATTCTTCAGTACACCACTATCATCAACAAACAGAACATCTAGATAGAGGATTAATAAGGAAACAGAGAAATTAAATAATATGAAAAATGAACTAGTTCTAGCAGACATATACAGAACACTGCACCCTAAAACAGCAGGATATGCATTCTTCTCAAGTGCTCATGGGTCCACCTCGAGAATAAACCACACGCTAGATCATAAAACAGGTCTCAATAAATTTTAAAAGATTGAAATTATACAAGGCACTGTCTCTGTCCACAATGGAATGAAGCTAGAAATCAATAACAGGTGAAGAACTGGAAAATGTCCGACTACAAGGAGGTTAAATAACACACTTTTTATCAGTAGGTCAGAAAAGAAATTGCAAAAGAAAACCAGTAAATATTGCAAGATGAAGGAAAATGAGAACACAACATATGAAAACTTGCAGAATGCAGCAAAGGCTGTGCAGAGGGAAATGTATAACCCTAAATGCCTACATTAAAAAAGATGAAAGAGCTAAAATCAAAGACCTAACTGCACATCTGGAAGAAGCAGGAAAAGAACAGCAAATCACCCCAAAAAAGAAGAAAGAAAGAAATAACAAAGATTAGAGCAGAAATAAATGATATTGGGAATAAAAAAATAGAATAAAAAAAAAGTTTGTTCCTTTAAGAAGATCAGTAAAATTATCAAATGACTAGAATGACAAAGAAAAAAAAGAGAAGATACAAATAAATACAATCAGAAATGAGAAGCGGGACGTCACTACCGATCTCAGAGAAATAAAAAAGATCATAAGAGGATATGATGAGCAAATATATGCTAACAAATTAGACAATTTAGATGAAATAGTCAAATTCCCAGAAACACATAAATACTTACACTGACTCTAGAAGAAATACAAGACCACAATAGACCAATTACAAATAAAGAGATTGAATCATTCATCAAAAACCTCCTAACAAAAAAAAAGCCTCACTCCTGTTAGAAACAGGGTAAGATAATGGGTAATTGGAGCTGAAGGGATACAGACTGTGCAACAGGACTAGATACAAAAACTCAAAAATGGACAGCACAATAATACCTAATTGTAATGTAATTATGTTAAAACACTGAATGAAGCTGCATCTGAGCTATAGTTTTTTGTTTGTTTCTTTGTTTGTGTCTTTTGTTTTTTTCTTTTTCCTTTTTTTATATATATATATTTTTTTATATTTTATTATTATTTTTTTTCTATATATTAACATTCTATATCTTTTTCTGTTGTTTTGCAAGTTCTTTTCCTAAATCGATGCAAATGTACTAAGAAATGATGATCATACATCTATGTGATGATATTAAGAATTACTGATTGCATATGTAGAATGGAATGATTTCTAAATGCTGTGTTAATTTCTTTTTTTTGTTTAATTAATAAAAAAAATAATAATAACTCTTCTGAAAGCAAAAAAAAAGCCTCAGACCAGATGGCTTCACAGATTAATTCTACCAATCATTCCAAGAAGATTAATACCAATCCTGCTCAAACTCTTCCAAAAAATTGAACAGGGTTTATAACTCTACCTAATTCATTCTGTGAAGGTAACATTATGCTGATGCCAAAGCCAGAAAATGATACTACAAGAAAAAGGAAATTTCAGACTGATACCTTTAATGAACATAGATGCAAAAATCTTGAACAAAATATGGCAAATCAAATCCAACAACACATCTAAAGAATTATACAGCAACTCAAGCGGGCTTTGTCCCAGGGACACAAGACTGGTTCAACACAAGAAAATCAGTTATTGTAATACACCACATTAACTAATTGAAGGGGAAAAACCACATGATCATCTTGATTGACCCAGAAGATGCACTTCACAAAATCCAGCACCCTTCCTTGATAAAGACACTTCAAAAGATAGGAATAGAAGGAAGTTCCCTCAATATGATTAAGGGCATATATGAAAAACCCACAGCTAACCTCATATGCAATGGTAAAAAACTGAAAGTTTTCCCTCAAATATCTGGAATAAGACAAGGATGCCTAGTGTACACTCAACATTGTTCTGGAAGTTCTAGCAGGAGCAGTTAGGCAAGAAAAAGAAATAAAAGGCATCAAAATTGAAAAAGAAGAAGTAAAATTTACACTATTTACAGATGACATGATTCTATATATATAAATCTTGAAAAATCTACAACTAAGCTACTAGAGCTAATAAACAAGTTCAGCAAAGTGGTGGGGTTTGAGATCAACATGCAAAAATCAGTAGTCCTTATAAACACTAACAAATGAACAATCTGAGGAGGAAATCAAGAAAAAATCCATTTACAATAGCAACTAAAATAATCAAATATCTAGGAATAAATTTAACAAAGTATATAAAGGACTTGTACACAGAAAACTACAAAACATTGCTAAAATAAATCAAAGAAGACCTAAATAAATGGAAAGACATTCTGTGCTCATGGATTGGAAGACTAAATATCATTAAGATGTCAATTCTACTCAAACTGATTTAGAGATTCAGTGCAATCCCAATCAAAATTCCAAAAGCCCACTTTGCAGTTTGGGAAAAGCTAATTTTCAAATTTGGAAGGATAAGGGAACCCAAAAAACTCTTGTAAAACTCTTCTCTATCTTGTAAAAGAACGAGGATGGACAACTCACACTTCCTGACTTTAAATTATATTACAAAGCTACAGGTGTCAAAACATCATGTTACTGCCATAAAGGTAGATATACTAACCAACAGAATTGAACTGAGAGTTCAGAAATAAACCCTCACATCATAGCCAATTAATATTTGACAAGGCTGCCAAGTCTACCCAACTGTGACAGAATAGTCTCTTCAACAAATGGTGCTGGGAGAACTGGATACTCATAACCAAAAGAACAACAGAAGATCGCTGCCTCACACCTTATACAAAGGTTAACTCAAAACGGACCAAATACGTAAATATAAGAACCAGGAGCATAAAAGTCCTGGAAGAAAATGTCAAGAAGTATCTTCAAATTCTCGTGGTAAGCAATGGTTTCTTTATACTTTACACCCAAAGCACAAACAATGAAAGAAAAATTTATGGGACCTCCTCAAAACTAAAAATTTCTAGACTTCTGAGGACTTTTTTGCCAAGAAAGTGCAAAAGCAGCCTATGCAATGGGAGAAAGTATTGGAAACCACATATCCAATAAGGGTTTAATATCCAAAGTATATAAAGAAATCCTACAACTCAAGAATAAAAAGAAACAAACCAATTAAAAATGGGCAAAAGACTTTACTAGGCATTTTTCCAAAGGGAAATATAAATAGTCAAAAGCACATGAGGCAGGTGTGAGGGTAATTCAGTGGCAGTATTCTCCCCTGTCATGAGGGAGGCCCGACTTCAATTCCCAGCCCATGCACTTCCCAACAAACAAAAATTCAACAGATGGTGCTGCAGTAATGGGACACTCACATGGAAAAAGAATGAAATGTGACCCTGCCATACAGCATACAAAAGAAAAGAACATGAAAAGGTGCTCAAATCACTTGCTGTTAGGGGACACAGATCAAAACCACAAGATATAATTCCACACCTACTGAAATGACCACTATTAAAAAAAAAGTTATAAGTATTGGAGAGGATGTGAAGAAGGGAGAACACTCATTCACTGCTGGTGGAATGCAGAATGGGGCAGCCCTTGTGGAAGACAGTTTGTTGGCTTCTCAGGAAGCTGAGTGTACACCTGCCCAGCGATCCGGCAATCCCACTACTAAGGATACACCCAGAAGAAATGAAAGCAGTGGTGTGAACAGATTCTTGCACACCAATGTTCATAGTGGCATTATGCCCGATTGCCAAAAGATGGAAACAACCAAAATGTCCATCAGCTGATGAAGGGATAAACAAACGGAGGTAACGTCAACAGAATCTGACTCAGCCGGAAAAGGGAATGAAGTCCTTACACATGCGGTAATGCAGCTGATGCGGTAATGCAGCTGATGCGGTAATGCAGCTGCACCCTGAAGACATCACGTCAAGTGAAACAGCCACACGCAGAGACCGAATACTGTATGATCTCACTCATGTTAGACAGTTAGAATAGCAAACTCCTAGAGTCAGAATCTAGAATATAGGTTACTAGGGGAAGAGGTGGGGGCAAGGAGTGGGAAGTTAGGGCCCAAAATGTACACAGTTCCATTTTGGAATGTTGGAAATGTTTTAGTAATGGATGGTAATATGGTAGTACACAATTTGTGACACTGAAATATGTATCTGCACATGATTAAAAGAAGAAATGTTAGATTGTATACATGGTAACAGAACAAGCATTTTTAAAAATCCATGGAATGACAGGACACAAACAGTGAATCATGGGCTTTAATTAACAGTACAATTATAAAAATGTGCTATCATCAAATGGAACATTTGTTACATCAACAATGCAAGGCGTTGATGGTGGGAATCTTGTATTTTATGACCTTTTGTTCTGTAAACCCAAAACTTCTCTAATAAAAAAAAAAGTGAAAAAAAGAACATGTGTTTGCTGGGGTACATAATTCAACCTTCCACAGTTGCATTCAAGGTGTGCTGCCTACCTGTAGAATAAAAAGTGACAGCCTAACTACACAATCACTCAAATTCAAAATTCCACTCCTCAGAATCTTAATTCCTTTGAGATAGGACAGCATTCTAATTAAGAGAATGTACTTGGGAATCTGACAGTGTGACTCTGAAACACACTCCCCCAGAGAATTATCTGCGTGACCATGAGCAACACATCCCACCTGCAGCCTTACTCCATTCTTTTGGCACAATGGAAATGAAGATCCATATCTACCTCTCAGCACTGCGAAGTTTCAAGGAAAGTACTGAGCAAGGGGCCTAGCACAAAATTAAGTGCTCTATAAATGTTAGCTGCTATTATTAATATCGCCATCAAGTAGCTCAGTCAGTGCCACATAGCAAGGGTAATCTCTCCTGTGCAATTTAATTTATAAATCTTAAAAGCCAGTAGGCTTCAGCAGAATTCCGGGCCATCACAGAATCATGGCCCTGAACTCACGAGCTTCCCACTCAGCTTGAATCTCATTACCTCTCAATAGAACCTCATTATTCTTTATGAAAACCCAATGTCAGGTCTGAACAGCACTTCCCTAATCAAAGGACATCCACACACACATTTCTCTAGTGTGTAGGCATCAGATGGACCCACTTACACAGAGCCCAATTACACCATGATCCCCTCGTGGGACCAGTGGGGGTGTACGAGTTCCCGTTTTAGGGTCCTGGAGCCCTCGGGTGACCTCAGATCCACTCCAAGATAACATAATAGGTCACCACCTTGGCTGAAAGGACCTTCTTGAGACTCTGCTTTGCGGCTCATTGAAAGGCTTTTATCAATAGGCATTAAATCCCTGTGAGGGAGTTCAGTATAGTGGAACGCCCTGCTCATTGCACCAGTCAGCCAGAAGATGCGTCAAATATAGGACTGCGGTTGCACAGGCAGAGTGAAGGAACAGGGGAAACTCTACAACCAGCCTCACACCAAGTTACCTTCAGAATAGTATTTACAATACCTGAACAATAACAGCTAAGTGAGCCTCACGCCCAAAACACCTACATGAGAGGAGAGGGGATTGTAAGGGGCAAAGTTGGATTGTCTTCGACACAGCCCACTGAGTCCTCAGTGAACCAGTGGTGGGTTATCTTCTCTCCTCATTCCTTCCCTGCACACTAAGGTCCAGCCTAACTGAATTAAGGATGCTCCTTCTCACCTTGACACCATTACCCACCAGGGCTGGGTAATATGGCTGAGTTGTTCCTAAACATGGAACAACCTTTCCCTACTACATCTGTTTGTTAATGCTGCTGGAATTCAATGTAACAGAAATAGGTGGGCTTTTACAAAGGGAATGTATCCCCTTTCAAATTTACAATTCTAAGGCCACGAAAATGTCCAAATTAAGACCTCAACAAGAAGATGCCTTCATGTCTGGGGTTTTTCTGTCACATGGTGATGTCTGCTGGCTCTTCTCTCCTGGGTTGGTTTCACAATGGCTCTCTCAGCTCCTGCGGGTCCTTCTGTTTTCTCGTGGGGCATTTTCTTTCTCCAAGCCTTGGCTCTTAAAGGACTCCAGTAAGCAGAATAAGACCCACCTTGAATGGCCAGATCACATCTCCATGGAAACTGCCTCATCAAAATGTCCCACCCAACAATTCTGCTGCCACAAGACTGGATTAAAAGAAGATGACTTTTCTGGGGTACATAACAGTGTCAAACCTGCACAGCTAAGAGCATTCACCAAATTCATACTTTTCCTTTAAGACTCTGCTCAGGCATTCTCGTCATGTATATTACCTCTGTCATAGTGCTTAACACATGGCACTGTGTTAGCAGGTTTCCATGTCAGTCTCTGCAGCTAGAATTTTAGCCCTTGAGAAAAGGGACATTATAACTCAACCCAGGCACATAATAAACTCCCAAAAAATCTTTTGAAATAAAGGATATTGCTATTTTCAGTGGAAACTTTAGTTACTTCATTTTTATCTAATGTATTATAATGAGTCATAACCAATTTACATGACAACTATTAGCCTTAATTTTATCCTACCTTATTTCTAAATAGTTTACTGACATTTCTTACCGTCATGTTCATTTCAAATAGTTCCCTAAAGTTGTCTTGACCAAATATGCATATCACCTGGACATCATGATCTTTTTAATCTATATTTTAATCTGTATTTTACCTCTATTGATTGCAATTCAGCGAATGAGCTAGAGAATAAAATACAAATGAATTTAAAAAATAAAAAAATTATCTGTCATAAAAATTCAAGCAAGTAAGAAAGATGGGTCTGTACTACGCATTGTTCAGAAGCCCAGGTAACTCAGCCTGTACTTGTCGTCGCAGCATCCCTAAATCCACACAAATGGTCCAAGGTGGCTCATCAACACTTACACATTCCGAAGGCACCACAAATTCCACTTTATGCCCCTGGTCAGAAAGTACTCATGGCCACAGCTCTTTGCAAGGAAGATACGTCATCTTATCTAGGTCACCGTGCACTCAGCTGAAAGTTTTTATCAGTGTATAAGAAGGGAAGAACAGATACGGGGGACCACTAGTGGGTTTTACCTTGTCACAATGGGACTGGAACACATTTGACTCTTAAAATTCTTAAAATCAACATTAAAAGGAAAGTCAAGGGGCAGTTCAATGGTGGGTCAGTGGCAGAGTTCTCACCTGCCATGCCAGAGACCCGGGTTCAATTCCCGATGCCTGCCCATGCAAAAAAAAAAGGAAAGTCAGGATAACTGCATAATCTGTGGTAAAAATAAGATTAAAAACTGGATAGTTTTCTTGGTCTTTGGCTAAGAAAACAGAAAGAAAATCTCTCTAAAGTTTTATAAATTCTGAAACTTTGCATATCAAAGAAAGTTCCCCTGTTTCCTTTTACCATGAACCAAAACTTGGGCAGAAATAGAACTGAGAGGACATGCCCTTTTCCCCAAAACCTTTTTTAAACACTACTGAAAGATATTTGGTGTCTTAGAAAGAAATTTGATGTCTACCTCATTTTTATTTCTTTGGGTTTTTTGCCTAGATATGTGAAGAAATTCTTTTACTGGGATATGTCTAAATATAGCTTTCTTTGCTTTACGTACATATGGATTGTGGTGAAGCTTTATTTCCAGAACAGACCTTCTTCTAGATCACAAAGAAGTTTCTTCTATTTTTTTCTTGCATGGGTAGGCTCCGGGAATTGAACCCGGGTCTCTGACATGGCAGTCGAGAACTCTGCCACTGAGCCACTGTTGCACTGCTCCCTTCTTTTTCTTTATATAGTCCACATTAATTTTTTCTTAGACTTCAAGAATAACTATTGTGCATCTGTAGCTTGAATTCCAGACCTGTTTTCCTATCTTTTATCATGTTTATCTCTTTATTCTTTTCCTTTGCATTTTGGTGGCATTTCTCTAGTTTGTCCGCTACACCATGATCTAAATATTGCATTAAATAGAAATTCAAGGTTATTTATAATTATAATTGTTTGCTTTGTGAGTTCTGTTCCAACTTTTAGTATTCAAAAGGACTGGATGCATTTCACATAATTCATGTAATGCTAATTGGCTTAACTTCCACTTTTATATTCTTAAAATCACAATCCCTGCTTTTGTCTTCAGTTCTGTGATAGTTTGGGTTTTTTCGTCAACCTCTTTCCTAGATGGGGGAGAGATTCTCAGACCTCTTATATTGGAAGTGGTACCATAGGTGTATTTTAATTTCTAGTCTATTCATTCCTACATATTTGAAGAAAATCAACCACCCATCCATCAAGCATTGTGCACTGAACATCTACTGTGTCCCAGGGATTCGGCCAAGTGTTTGTTACTCAAAGGGGAACGATAAAGACATGGTCCCTGCCTTCCTGGAGCGTAAACTCCAGCAGCAATCAGAATGAAGCGGAGCAGATTACACCAAAGACAAAGCATAGGGTGCCTGCTATCGGGGTTCATATGACAAAGGACTTAACTGGGCTGTAGGTTGGGGAAGTATTTCCTTCAAGAGGTAGCACTTAAATAGAGACTTAAAAGACGTGTAGGAGTTAGCCTGGGGCAGGTAATCGAGGGTGAGGAGGGAGGAGAGGTGAGGCAGCTGGGTTAAGGCGAGAAGAGAGCACAGCATCCTCAAAGCACTTCTTCCAGTGGTTAGAGCTTAGAGTTTAAAGGGTCCAGCAGAACAAAGTGAACCCCAAGGCGTAAGCACCACCACCCTGGGTGCGTTAGGAGAAAGACAGCAGAATGGGATCTCACAGTGGACTAAGGAGTTTATAAACCCTCCAACCCGGAGATTTAAAAATATGATCTCACCTTAGTTAAGTTATTTGGTACCAGTTGAGAAGAACTGTTATAATCCAGACTTTCCCAAGGTCCAGTCAATCTCTTGCATGAGAAAAAGATACTCCAACTGGTACCTGAGAACGTCTGTAGCCAAAAGTCAACCAACACCAATGACTTTCAATCAGCAGATGCTCAATAAATACTGTTCGGTTGTTTAGTGAGTCTCCAAAGATGTAGAGATGAAATGGCCAGCAATAAAAATAAACATATGGGTTTGTTCAAAGTTGATATTTTTTCATTTTAATTTAATTTTCAGACTTGTCTGGGATCTTTAATGTTAACATGAAAGTGAAAATTAGTTACAACCATAATATATGCACATCTTAGAAAGGATTATGAGAAGCTGTAATCCTTCAACAATCACAATGCTTCATCTTCAATGGCTTACAAGAATCATTGAGGGGACTTCCGGAGAAGATGGCAGCTTAGTAAGAAGCGCGGGTCTTAGTTCCTCCTCCAGAACAGCTACTAAAGAAACAGAAACGGTACAGAATAGCTCCCAGAGCCACGACAGAGACCAAAAAGACAGCGTACCCCATTCTGGAATGGCTGAACCGGTTGGGAGAATCCGCTGTGGTGAGATCCCCGAGGGGCACACTTCCCCGGGCCATGGTGGCTGGCGGCTGGAGCCCCTCCCTCCCTCCTTCCCGGGCTGGCTGGGAGATTTGGACAGGGGGTCCCCTCAAGCTGCGGCGGTCAGCGCCACCCCCACGCACGGATTCCCGGGCCGGCTGGGAGATTCGGACCGGCACTCCCCCAAGCCGCTTCGGCTGGTGACCCTCCCCCACAGCGAGAGTCTTCCAAACTTAAAGGAGCCACAGCATCTTTTACTGGTGGGATCCGCAGACAGACGAGTGCCACATACTGGGGAGAATAAGAAAAACAGAGCCCAGAGATTTCACAGGAAAATCTTTTAACCTACTGGGTCCCACACCCAAGGAAATCTGATTAAATGCGCAGAAGCCAGCAAAAAATAATGGATCACGCCAGGAAAATTGAAGATATGGCTCAGTCAAAGGAACAAACCAATAGTACAAATGAGATACAAGAGCTGAGACAACTAATGCTGAATATACGAACAGAAATGGAAAACCTAATCAAAAACCAAATCAATAAATTGAGGGAGGACATGAAGAAGACATGGGCTGAAGAAAAGAAGAAATAGAAAGTCTGAAAAAACAAATCACAGAACTTATGGGATTGAAGGACAAAGTAGAAAAGATGGAGAAAACAATGGATACCTACAATGGTAGATTTAAAGAGACAGAGGCTAGAATTAGTGAACTTGAAGATGGAACATCTGAATTCCAAAAAGAAACAGAAACTATAGGGAAAAGAAAAGAAAAATTTGAGCAGGGGATCAGGAAACTGAATGATAATATGAAGCACACAAATATACATGTTGTGGGTGTCCCAGAAGGAGAAGAGAAGGGAAAAGGAGGAGAAAAACTAATGGAAGAAATTACTGAAAATTTCCCAACTCTTATGAAAGACCTAAAATTACAGATCCAAGAAGTGCAGTGAACCCCAAAGAGAATAGACCCAAATAGGCATTCTCCAAGACACTTACTAGTTAGAATGTCAGAGGTCAAAGAGAAAGAGAGGATCTTGAAAGCAGCAAGAGAAAAACAATCCATCACATACAACGGAAACCCAATAAGACTATGTGTAGATTTCTCAGCAGAAACCATGGAAGCTAGAAGACAGTGGGATGATATATTTAAATTACTAAAAGAGAAAAACTGCCAACCAAGACTCCTATATCCAGCAAAATTGTCCTTCAAAAATGAGGGAGAAATTAAAACATTCTCAGACAAAAAGTCACTGAGAGAATTTGTGACCAAGAGACCAGCTCTGCAAGAAATACTAAAGGGAGCACTAGAGTCAGATACAAAAAGACAGAAGAGAGAGACATAGAGAAGAGTGTAGAAAGAAGGAAAGTCAGATATGATATATATAATATAAAAGGCAAAATGGTAGAGGAAAATATTATCCAAACAGTAATAACTTTAAATGTTAATGGACTGAATTCCCCAATCAAAAGACATAGACAGGCAGAATGGATTAAAAAACAGGATCCTTCTATATGCTGTCTACAGGAAACACATCTTAGACCCAAAGATAAATATAGGTTGAAAGTGAAAGGTTAGGAAAAGATATTTCACGCAAATAACAACCAGAAAAGAGCAGGAGTGGCTATACTAATATCCAACAAATTAGACTTCAAATGTAAAACAGTTAAAAGAGACAAAGAAGGACACTATCTACTAATAAAAGGAACAATTAGACAAGAAGACATAACAATCATAAATATTTATGCACCAAACCAGAATGCCCCAAAATACGTGAGGAATACACTGCAAACACTGAAAAGGGAAATAGACACATATACCATAATAGTTGGAGACTTCAATTTACCACTCTCATCAATGGACAGAACATCTAGACAGAGGATCAATAAAGAAATAGAGAATTTGAATATTACAATAAATGAGCTAGACTTAACAGACATTTATAGGACATTACATCCCACAATAGTAGGATACACCTTTTTCTCAAGTGCTCATGGATCATTCTCAAAGTAGACCATATGCTGGGTCACAAAGCAAGTCTTAACAAATTCAAAGAGATTGAAATCATACACAACCCTTTCTCGGATCATAAAGGAATGAAGTTGGAAATCAATAATAGGCCGAGTGCCAGAAAATTCACAAATACGTGGAGGCTCAACAACACACTCTTAAACAATGAGTGGGTCAAGGAAGAAATTGCAAGAGAAATTAGTAAATACGTCGAGGCGAATGAAAATGAAAACACAACATATCAAAACCTATGGGACGCAGCAAAGGCAGTGCTAAGAGGGAAATTTATTGCCCTAAATGCCTATATCGGAAAATAAGAAAAGGCAAAAATGCAGGAATTAACTGTCCACTTGGAAGAACTGGAGAAAGAACAGCAAACTAACCCCAAAGCAAGCAAAAGGAAAGAAATAACAAAGATTAGAGCAGAAATAAATGAAATTGAAAACATGAAAACAATAGAGAAAATCAATAAGACCAGAAGTTGGTTCTATGAGAAAATCAATAAGATTGATGGGCCCTTAGCAAGATTGACAAAAAGAAGAAGAGAGAGGAAACAAATAAATAAGATCAGAAATGGAAGAGGAGACATAACCACTGACCTCACAGAAATAAAGGAGGTAATAACAGGATACTATGAACAACTTTACGCTAATAAATACAACAATTTAGATGAAATGGACGGGTTCCTGGAAAGGCATGAACAACCAACTTTGACTCAAGAAGATATAGATGACCTCAACAAACCAATCACAAGTAAAGAAATTGAATCAGTCATTCAAAAGCTTCCCAAAAAGAAAAGTCCAGGACCAGATGGCTTCACATGTGAATTCTACCAAACATTCCAGAAAGAATTAGTACCAACTCTCCTCAAACTCTTCAAAAAAATCGAAGTGGAGGGAAAGCTACCTAATTCATTCTATGAAGCCAACATCACCCTCATACCAAAACCAGGCAAAGATATTACAAAAAAAGAAAACTACAGACCAATCTCTCTAAGGAATATAGATGCAAAAATCCTCAACAAAATTCTAGCAAATCGAATCCAACAACACATTAAAAGAATTATACATCATGACCAAGTAGGATTCATCCCAGGTATGCAAGGATGGTTCAACATAAGAAAATCAATTAATGTAATACACCATATCAACAAATCAAAGCAGAAAAATCACATGATCATCTCAATTGATGCAGAGAAGGCATTCGACAAGATTCAACATCCTTTCCTGTTGAAAACACTTCAAAAGATAGGAATACAAGGGAACTTCCTTAAAATGATAGAGGGAATATATGAAAAACCTACAGCTAATATCATCCTCAATGGGGAAAAATTGAAAACTTTCCCCCTAAGATCAGGAACAAGACAAGGATGTCCACTATCACCACTATTATTCAACATCGTGTTGGAGGTTCTAGCCAGAGCAATTAGACAAGAAAAAGAAATACAAGGCATCAAAATTGGAAAGGAAGAAGTAAAACTATCACTGTTTGCAGACGATATGATACTATACGTCGAAAACCCGGAAAAATCCACAACAAAACTACTAGAGCTAATAAATGAGTACAGCAAAGTAGCAGGTTACAAGATCAACATTCAAAAATCTGTAGCATTTCTATACACTAGCAATGAACAAGCTGAGGGGGAAATCAAGAAACGAATTCCATTTACAATTGCAACTGAAAGAATAAAATACCTAGGAATAAATTTAACTAAAGAGACAAAAAACCTATACAAAGAAAACTACAAGAAACTGTTAAAAGAAATCACAGAAGACCTAAATAGATGGAAGGGCATACCGTGTTCATGGATTGGAAGACTAAATATAGTTAAGATGTCAATCCTACCTAAATTGATTTACAGATTCAATGCAATACCAATCAAAATCCCAACAACTTATCTTTCCAAAATAGAAAAACCAATAAGCAAATTTATCTGGAAGGGCAGGGTGCCCCGAATTGCTAAAAGTATCTTGAGGGAAAAAAAACGAAGCTGGAGGTCTCACGCTACCTGACTTTAAGGCATATTATGAAGCCACAGTGGTCAAAACAGCATGGTATTGGCATAAAGATAGATATATCGACCAATGGAATCGAATAGAGTGCTCAGATATAGACCCTCTCATCTATGGACATCTGATCTTTGATAAGGCAGTCAAGCCAACTCACCTGGGACAGAACAGTCTCTTCAATAAATGGTGCCTAGAGAACTGGATATCCATATGCAAAAGAATGAAAGAGGACCCGTATCTCACACCCTATACAAAAGTTAACTCAAAATGGATCAAAGATCTAAACATTAGGTCTAAGACCATAAAACAGTTAGAGGAAAATGTAGGGAGATATCTTATGAAACTTACAATTGGAGGCAGTTTTATGGACCTTAAACCTAAAGCAAGAGCACTGAAGAAAGAAAGAAAGAAATGGGAGCTCCTCAAAATTAAACACTTTTGTGCATCAAAGAACTTCATCAAGAAAGTAGAAAGACAGCCTACACAATGGGAGACAATATTTGGAAACGACATATCAGATAAAGATCTAGTATCCAGAATTTATAAAAAGATTGTCCAACTCAACAACAAAAAGACAGCCAACCCAATTACAAAATGGGAAAAAGACTTGAACAGACACCTCTCAGAAGAGGAAATACAAATGGCCAAAAGGCACATGAAGAGATGCTCAATGTCCCTGGCCATTAGAGAAATGCAAATCAAAACCACAATGAGATATCATCTCACACCCACCAGAATGGCCATTATCAACAAAACAAAAAATGACAAGTGCTGGAGAGGATGCGGAGAAAGAGGCACACTTATCCACTGTTGGTGGGAATGTCAAATGGTGCAACCACTGTAGAAGGCAGTTTGGCGATTCCTCAAAAAACTGAATATAGAATTGCCATACGACCCAGCAATACCATTGCTAGGCATCTACTCAAAGGACTTAAGGGCAAAGACACAAACGGACATTTGCACACCAATGTTTATAGCAGCATTATTTACAATTGCAAAGAGATGGAAACAGCCAAAATGTCCATCAACAGACGAGTGGCTAAACAAACTGTGGTATATACATACGATGGAATATTATGCAGCTTTAAGACAGGATAAACTTATGAAGCATGTAAAAACATGGACGGACCTAGAGAACATTATGCTGAGTGAGTCTAGCCAAAAACTAAAGGACAAATACTGTATGGTCCCACTGATGTGAACGGACATTCGAGAATAAACTTGGAATATGTCATTGGTAACAGAGACCATCAGGAGTTAGAAACAGGGTAAGATAATGGTAATTGGAGCTGAAGGGATACAGACTGTGCAACAGGACTAGATACAAAAACTCAAAAACGGACAGCACAATACTACCTAATTGTAATGTAATTATGTTAAAACACTGAATGAAGCTGCATCTGAGCTATAGTTTTTGTTTGTTTGTTTGTTTGTTTGGGTTTTTTGCTTTTTTTCTTTTTCCTTTTTTTTCTTTTTTATATATTTTTTCTATTTTTTAATTTTTATTATTTTTATTTTTTTTCTCTATATTATCATTCTATATCTTTTTCTGTTGTTTTGCTAGTTCTTTTCCTAAATCGATGGAAATGTACTAAGAAATGATGATCATACATCTGTGTGATGATATTAAGAATTACTGATTGCATATGTAGAATGGAATGATTTCTAAACGCTGTGTTAGTTAATTTTTTTTAATTAATAAAAAAAGTAAAAAAAAAAAGAATCATTGAGGAGAAAAAATAAATCATTTAGTCAAATGTCACTATGTCCTTTACAAATATGAACTGAGGGCACAACAGTGTAATTTATTACAAGGGAAATCAAAGACATCGTGGACTGAACATGCCACATGAGTATCAAATTAATCCGCCCTGTGTCGCTGACTTACTATGGAATGCTGAGGACTCCATTTAACCTCCCTGTGTCTCCTTTCCTCAATCTGTAAGACAGGGTTAATAATTTTAACCTACTTCTCATAGATAGTTGGTGGATTAACTATAATAACAAAAAAACCATTGAAACACAGATCATGAGAATGTTTTAGCAAGAGCTATAATTTCTCTTAGTAAGAATGTGAATTTCTTCATCCCTAGACTCCCCCAAATGCTTCAGCTAATAATTTGTAACAATGAAAAATACATAGTGACCTTCCCTTTCAAAGACTGAAGTTATTCTCTGGACTGAGTCTTTCTTTCTTTTAAATAAAAACTTTTTTTAGGTATAAAAAATGACTTTGATCCTATCTTCAACCTAGTAATTCAATGAATGCCAACTCATCCAGGAAGATTTAAGAGCATTTTCCCCAGCTTACAAGACTCCACTGAAAATATTCATTTAGCAGTTTGAGAGTTACCTTGACCTAGAATTTATATCAGAAACAACAAGGGCGTAAAGATAAAAGCACTTTAGCCCTCTAATCAAACTAAACTTATCCTGGACAATTTACTCTAATAATAAATACAAAGCAATAAATTCAGAGCAAGCCAATTCAGCTGTCTATCCGAATGCCACAGCTATGAGATTAAAAATACCACACATCTAAATATTATTCCTGAAACAATTAAGCTCATGGTTTCCCCAAAGATTGGAATGGCAGGGAACCCTGATGTTCACTGTCAGGCACTCATTATAATAGCTACTAAATAGTAGACTTAAATTCCTACTTTACAGAAATATCCACTTCCTATGGCATCCAGAGTGCTGAAATTCTAGATCAGAGAGTAAGTTAGGTAAACATTAAGGGAATCTCAACCTGCTTAATAGCTAGCAGTGCTAAATTCTGATTCCAATTTATCAACACCCACAGATTGATTATTTCTGTTGAAGATGAACAGCCCTGGGGGAAACAAAGCACTTTTCCATTCTCCAGCTACCCAGTTTCCCTTCAATTTTCAAAAGTTTACAATTTCCATTTTATGACATGACCAGGGTTTTTCCACCAGATGGCCAAACACAACCCACGTTTTACATGCTGAGGGTGGGGTGCCAGGCCAAGTGTTCACAAATCACACCTGCAGAAGGGTTGTAACCCTCCCATTCCACGCTAGAAGCAAGTATGCAGAGGTTTAGCTGTGCGGCCACATGACACATAAAGTAGGTCAGAAAGTTTTCAATATAGTCAAAAAGAGTTTCCAAAGTCACAAAATAATGCTACTTTGTATCGCCCTTTCTTCCAATACAGAGAGAGAGAGAGAAAGAAAACAACCTAATTGTGTATTATTATAGTACTTCATTTTGGAGATATTTCAAACTACTTTGGTGAAGGTTTTTCCAAAGAGAGCTTGAAATATGTAAAGAAAAACAGAAAATGAACTTAAAAACACCAAGAGCTCATTTAAAAATACTGGATTATTTTCAGATTGTTGAAAAATGTGTAACATTTATTATTTAAAATTGTATCCTAGAAAGTATGTTAAAATAAGACTTTCAAGTTTTTAAGTTGTAGACTATAACATCAAAAAAATACTAAACATCTAAAAAAAAAATATTTAGAATGAGCATAGACCAAATACCCCTAAAGAGTGGGAGAAAGATCAAGGGTGATATTGGAGTTATACAGAAAAATGTAGGGTTTAACAAATGAATATGAGTGCTGAATCATTATATTGATATTTCTTTTGGTCTCCAGTGTCTTGGAGCAGCTAGAAGAAAAACACAAAAAATGATGGAACTGTAACCATACCAAACTTTAAAATCTGTTCTATAATTACTTGTTAAAATGTACTTGGAAATTTATTGCTTCTTAGTATATATATTATAATTTGAAAAAAAAATGTTTTTTAAAAAAAAAGAAGAGCTGCTACTCATGAAAATCAAAATCTGAGTCTCACTCCATTCTGTCCAGTGTAAAAGGTTAAATTTCCAGGCCCAGTTGTCAGTAAGGTGGAAGCTGACAAGCCATACTCCTCACCCTATCCCCACATAGAGACTTGGTAGAGTTTAAAAATTAGACTTCATAAAGAGAACAGAAATGCCTTGATTTTTACACATTATGATGAAAAATAAATCCTACCAGAATAAAGATTAGTATAAATTTTTTAATTTTAAATTCTGGTTCTAAAAGATCACTTAGATGCTACATCTTTCACTATTGGAATTAAAAGAATTCATAAAAGAAAGACATGAATCTTAAGTTTGAGTGCTATCATTGGATAGCCATGGGTTTAAGGTAATTGATGCAAAGATTACAGTTTTGACTCCAAAATTTACTAAAAAGTTTTAATAAGCCATTGTTTGTGGATAGAATAAAAATAATTATACATTATATACCATAGGTATAATTATATATCAGTGAAAACACAGAACAAAACACTTTCTTGTCTCCCTCACTTGAACAAGCTCACATGCTTCTGTAGTACAAAATTTATCAATGGACTCTATCCAATTCTCTTTTTAAGTCTCAACCTGCTCTTTTTTTAAGTGCTAATCTAAGTTAGCATTCTGTTTTCCTCCTTTAGTATATATTTATGGAATAAGTTCCTATTCATTACAAATTTTTATAATCTCATCATTGCATTTCTGGTTGCTATAAATGTATGGGCAATTATCTCTTCCATGCAAGGAAATGTGCTAGACGTAGCTCATTATTAGAGTTCTACTCGTAATAAATCGGCCAGTTCCTTCCTCTCACATTTACATCATCACCCACCTATCAGAAGCACTTAGAATGTTGACAGGGGAAGCCAATCTTGCACACTTTTTAGACTTATATGTTCCTAAAAGTTATGTTGTTATATTCCATAATAATAACCACCATTTCTTAAGCACTGTGCCGATTATTTGCCAGCTGAGGTACATTCTCGGCCCATCTCATTCCCTCTGGTCCCTAAGGCTGACTTCTACGGGCTGCATGAACCAGTCTCCAAGCCCATGGTTTCCTGTCCAGTTCAACCCATGGGAGGCATCCACGGAGAGCAGAAGACAGGAGAAGAGGTGACAGCCTCCAGTGTCCCAGCTGTCTGCCCACAGACTAAGCTCTCAGCGGGTTCCAGTAAGGGCATCCTACTTTGCCAGTCTCTGGCCAATTCACTAATTCTATGTGCTGCCTTAACCCTACCCAAACGTCTGTACACAGTCGCTTTATTACCTTTATTTATTTAAACCCATCTGTGCTAGGCAGAACTATAGGTTGACCGTCGAGATTTCTGCCCCTCGTGTGTACACGGGAATCACCTTCCCTTGAGTGCAGAAGGGCCTTATTCAACCAGCAAACTCTTTAAAAAAAAAGCTCTAGAGGTCAGAGATAAAAGTCAGAGAATTTGAAGATGCAATAAATTCCCTCCCATTGGTTGTGTTTTTTTAACTTTTTTAATTGTATAATATAACATATATACAAAGCAAAGAAAGAAAAATGCAATAGTTTTCAAAGCACTCTTTAACAAGTAGTTACAGCACAGATCCCAGAGTGGATGGGCTACCATAACATCCTCTTAGATTTTTCTTTCTAGCTGCTCCAGAACATAGGAGGCTAAGGAATAAATATCTTTTATCATCACAATCAACTTTGTTTTTCTTGTTTGTGAAAAATAACATATATACAAAAAAGCAATAAATTTCAAAGCACAGCACTACAATTAGTTGTAGAACAGATTTCAGAGTTTGGTATGGGTTACAATCCCACCACTTTAGATTTTTACTTCTAGCTGCTCTAAGATACTAGAGACTAAAAGAGATATCAATATAATGATTCAACAATCACACTCATTTGTTAAACCCTGTAACATCACCTTTGATCTTGCTATCCATTCTTTCCTCTTGGTCTTGAAATAACACACTGCCTGTTGCAGAAAGGGCCACATGGCAGGAAACAACAGGTGACCTTGGGCCACGTGGCAGAAAACAACAGGTGAACTTCAGGAGCTGTGAATGGCACAAGCTACAGCCAGCAAGAAAACAAGCCCCTCCATCCTACTGCCACAAGGCTCTGGTTTCTGCCCACAACCTGAATGAGCTTAGAAAAGGATGCCAGGCTCCAGGTGAGATCACAGCCCCTGTCACAACTGGATTTCAGCTTTGAGAGCTCCTGAGCAGAGCCTCTACCTAACCCATCCCTGGATTTCTGTCCTACAGAAACTAAGGTCATAAATGAGTGTTATGTTAAGCCACTGAGCTTGTGGTAAAATATTACGCAGCAGTGGAAAACCAATGTGATGTCTAACAGTAATTCTTTCTCTGCTGAGAATTTGGCTGACACAAACTGTGGTTGCAGTAATAGTAAATCATTTCTTTCAATTCTCATAAAAGTGTTGTTATAAATCCCATTGTACAGATGAGAAAAATGAGGTTCAGGGTCACTTGCCCAAAGCCACACTGAAAGCCAAGAAACAACCTTCACACCTCTCTGAATCCAAAGACCATGTTCTGTAACCTCCCTTACATAGGGCCTCACCCTTCTAAGAAAAGAAGCTTTGCTTCTTTTTCTCTGTACATGTTTTCTCTCTAATGTGCCATGTATGTTGAAAGAAAGCAACTTAGCTGACCTGGAAAAAAATAGGGGGATATTGGGGCTCAAGCCAAAGACTGAACATAAGGGATATCAAGGTGACACTATTGTTTATCTTGGAATCCTAAAGATAAAACTCTATCGAATAAGTTAAATTCTCTTCCTCACAAATTTTAAGTGTTTTATAAGCCTTTAGGTAGCAGCTATACTGAGATCTGTTCTAAGTGATTATATACATTATTTCATACAGCAATGAAAAGTTTTGATAATTATCAATATAAAAGAAGAAAATGAAAAATCATGCTTGCTGTTTATCTACTCTGGAATGCCATAATCTTTGTCACAGCTTAAAAATATTTGTAAGAGGAGGTGCAAGGGTAGTTCAGTGGTAGAATTTTCACCTGCCATGTGGGAGACCCGGGTTCAATTCCCAGACTATGCACTTCCCAAAAAACAAACACACACACAAAAAAATATTCAACAAATGGTGCTGCAATAACAGGATACCCACATGGAAAAAAGAATGAAATGTGACCCCTGCCATAGAGCATACAAAAAAATACACACACACACACACACACACATATATATATATACATACACACACATATGTAAGATAGCGCCTCTTCCCCTATGACTTCTCGGGAGTGAAACACTCATCAGATTGTATTTGGAACCAGTAACAGGACTTAAATTTGCTTTTCAGCTTACCAACTGTGGTGGTTTGAAGCTGTATGTACCCCAGAAAAACATATTCTTACATTTAAGCCATTCCTGTGGATGTAAACCCATTGTATATAGGACATTTTTATGAAGCTTCTTCAGTTAAGGTGTGACCCACCTAATTCAGTATGGGTCTTAATCCTATTACCTTTATAAGAGAATGAAATTCAGACAAAAAATTTGTCACTTTTGTCACTTAAAAGAGAGAAAGTGACAGAAGCAAGAAGCTGAAATCAATGAAATCCAGAAGAAAAGAGAGAGACCCGCAGACACTGCCATGTGGCTGCCATGTGGCAGAGGAGTCAAGGATCCCCAGCAGCCAATCTTTGGGAAGACAGCATCCCCTTACTGACGCCTTGATTTGGACATTTTAGTGGCCTCAATTGCTAAGCTAATAAAATCTCATTGTTTAAGCTAACCCATTTTACGGTATTTCCTGGAGCAACCTAGGAAACTAAAACACCAACCCTTTAACTCTTTTTCTTCTGAGGCATATACAATTGAATGTTGCTCCTGGTTATTTTGCCGTTTTATTTAGATGCCTTCAAGAACACAGGATGACGGAAATGCTAGCTTATTCTCATCAGGAAATATTCACCTACACAGTTTACTCATGTAACTTTAGAAAAAGCAGAGTCAAATAGAACAGTGCTTTATAGATAAAAATTGGGTATAGAATTCACGTATGAGCAATTCTTTTATTGTAGAGGAAACACTTATGATTTATAGTGACACCAAATTACTTTTTACTATAATTGTACTTCAGGCAAATTCTATGAACTTTTCCTTCATACTAGACAAATAACTTTATCAGGAACTTGAAAGGCTCATCCTAGGACTTCAGTTAGCATAAATTAATCAGAAGCATTTTACTTGATTCCCTGATATATTGATGAGATTTTTTTTAATGAAAGATAAGATGCTATCTCAAAATAAAATGTTTCTTCTTGGTTTAGTTTGGCTTGGTTTTTAAAATGATGCAAAAACCACTATCAAAGTAAACATTTTTAGAAAATTGTTTTGAGGATCACATATGATCTAATACTTTCTATAACTTGGCCCAAATGTTCTTATTTCAATAACCCACATATTAATAATACAAGTAAAGTCATCACTATTTGAACTTTCTCTGAAGTAACAGTTTTTAGAGTAGAGTGGGCAGGATATCAAGTCAAATGACAGTTCCTAAACATTGAGACCCTTCTGAAAATTTCCCTCTGGTGGTTCCTGAGCAAGGGTGGGTAGATTCTCAAATATTGACATTCTTAATTTTCAATATCTTAATCTCTGTACCAATTTTCTAAGTGTGGAGTACATGAATCCAGTTTTCTTCAGCTCATGATTATATGGATTGTATATCCATATAATCCAGTTTAGATATATCTGAGTCCTATTTCCAAATAGAATCAAATTCATGTCTTTCAATGTTAACACAGGAATAACACAGTATATTCATTACATCATATACCAAGATATTGTGATTCTTTTCTCTAAATTCCTTCCATGTAAGTACTCAAACTAAGTATCTTCATAATAACATGACATAAAGTCACTCAAAGATGTTGACTTTATGGGAATCCTATCTAGATACCTCCAAATATTAGACTTTTGTTTGTTCTTTGTTCTCATAGTCTAGGAAAATGTGAATGCATTTTAAATCAAAGTCTAGTTTCTACTGGCTATGAAACTTCATTCCCAGGTGAAATCTATTTTGATACTATCTATTTTTAGAATGGCTTGTTATGAAAATTGATTCTAGGGTGAAGCAGCAGAGGGCATGTTTAATAGACAGAAGAGAAATATGTAAGGGATTTAGCACATTGTAATTGTTTTTTCTATGCAAATGATAGATAAGCTATCAGTTGAAATAGAAGTGGTGATGCTTTGTTTTAAGGAGTAACTTCAAGTACTGAAAAGAAACACATCTCTTTTTCTTTTTCATACTCTTTCTCATTCCAGACAGTTTGAAGTAGCTACTCCAGCTTTCCAAATCTTCTAGTTAAAATTTTGAAAAGACTCTTGAAGTTAGTCTGAATTCATGAGTTCATATTCTCTTGAAAACTCATTGCCTAATTCCATTTGAATGAATTATTACTCTAAATATTGAAAAAAAAATCTTCATCTTCTTTAGGAATCTCGATAACTTGAAAATTGTATGGTTCTGATTCAATATCTTTTTTCTTTCCTCTTATTCCTGTCACTGTTTCGAAATTAGGTGAATGGCTGGCTAGGTCCTTTCATAAATCAAATAACATTCTTCCTGTGGTTTCAACGAAGTCAGGCTTTAGAAACTAGCACAGATAGTAGCACAGTTCCAAGGACTCACGAAATGAAAAGGCTCTGTGAAAATGGTCTGTAGAAGCCACATCCTCACTCAGCATAATCACAAGCTCTTCTGCAGTTGCAGACAATGGAATGCTTGAATTGTAATTTAGCCCTTCAATTATCAGAGCTGTCAGTCCTTTTCCTTATTTTTTTTCCACAGCAAAATCCAAGTTTCTATTGCTATTGCTTCAAAGTCAACCAAACTCTTACCCTCAATAATTTTCCCAGAGAACAGAAAGTTTCCACTAAGCAGTGATGAATACCGAGGTAAATGAAGGCCTCTCTCTGTTGTATTTTTAACTTCCTCCCTTCTGGTTCTTCCCCCTTAGAAATTTAAACATCCTCAAGTTGCTCCCAGTGACAAAATCTCCCCTCAGACCTATCTAGACCTTTATTCACATTTAGTTCCCAGCCAAATTTCTGAAGTCATCCATATTTGCTTTGTCCCTTCCCTCCTGACCCACTCAGCTTTGGCCACTGTCTCTATCACTTTTCTGTAATGATGCTTTCCAAGTTCACCGTGGAGTTCCACATTGCTAAACCCAAAGGACTTCCTCAGTCTTCCCTTATTGACTAGCTCACCAGCATTTGGCCATACCTTCTTCTTGAAACCTACCTTCCTTAGGCCTCTAAGTCGCGTTCTCCTGGTTTCCCTCCTCCCTGCCCCTGCCCTCCAGCACTTCCATCTCCTCTCTGTCTGTAGGCTCCTTCTGCTCTGCCAGACACTGAATGTTGACAAAGAGAGAGACCCTAGGGCTGATCCTTGAGAATCATCTTTGGATTCTCCCTCTACACTTCGGATAATTTTGCCTCCTAAATCGTTTTCAAATCATCTACTTCTCCCATCGCCATCATCACCACCTTTTATCCAAGCTATAATCATCTTTCCTTGTACTAGAAAAAGCCTCACTAGACCAAGCATGTACTAATTAGTCTCCTTACAGGATTGCCAGCAGCCCCTTAAATGTGCTTTCCGTAATGAGGCCGGAAAGGTCTTTTAAAAATCCAAATCGGATCACGGCTTCCTGCCCCCTTTCCATAAGGCTTTCTGTGGTTTGCGAATGATAAACAACTTCAAACGACTGGCATGTCCTACCCTCTTCCTATTCACTCTTGACCTTCACTATTCCCCTCTCCCTTTCTGCACTGCAGCCACACTGACCGTCTCGCAGTTCTTTGAATAGTTGATATCCCTCCATGGTCTTAGCGACCGCTCTGTCTTTAAGAAATTCCTATTACTCAACTCATTCAATAATCACTTCCTGAGGGAAGATTTCCCTGACTTCTCAGTATAGATCATGTCGTTTAGTTATACCCTTTGTAATTATACACATTTTAATAAATTACATTAATTAGTGTGATTTTTTATTATTTGGTTAAAGACTATCTCCCCTACAAGACTGTAAGTTCTTTAGGAAAAATAGCTGCATCCAATTTGTCTATAGTTGTAGGAACAGGCCTTAGGACAGTCCTAAAAGATAATAGATGCTCAAAAAGTTTCTGAGCAAACGAAAGAATAGTATTAAAGCCATGTATGGAGATGTCAGGGCTTAACCTCCCTGTCTGCTCCTCCCCTTTTAAGGAAACCTTAAGAAATGAGGTAGGTGTTCAGTAAATATAAGAAACTCCTTCCTCATTTAGTCCCAATAAATATTGGTTATAAAGCGGTATCAAAGGTTTTGTGAAAGTTACATAACAGAACAAAACGGTGGAGCAAGACACATGGGTATAGCTCAAAATGCCCCCGAGTTCTTAGTGTATGCCTCAGCAGAATGCTCATAGAGCTGAGCAGGCAGAGAAGCCTGTCCCCACAGGCTAAGGAAGCCACACCCCAAGGGATGAGCCCACCTTGAGCTGTGCCTCCCCTTCTGGGCTTCACCTCAGGTGCCCAAACCCCCCTGCGCTGGAGCCTACCTAGTCCTTTCCCTGGGCCTGTCGTCTTGAAGGCAGACAGCTCCAGGGGTGACCAGGTCTCTAGGTCCAAAACATGACCAGAGAGCTGTTTTGGGGTAGACTGGAAGTGGTCGGCAGAGTCTGGACTTTCATGCTGGGGTGCTGACAGGCATACACACGAGGCCCTGCAGGGCAAGGCTGGGCTCAGGGTAGAGGAGACTGTGGTTAGGCAGCAGGCCAGGGGCCTCCATCTGTATTGAATAAGTGAAAGAGAACAGAATTCAAACCATGCAAACGTGGGGGTGGAGCCACGAATTGGGAATGTGTCCTTATAATAAAACTAATTTGAGTCTCTGCCTCTATGTCCCAAACATTAGGCCAGAGCAGTCTCATGTTCCACTCTCCCTCCCTCAACAGCTTACATTACCTTTTGCCTACCTTGCTGAATGCAAATTTCTCTTGCCAACTCTTGGAGCTCTCTACAGTGGAGCCCCCACCTCCGCAGTCCCCTGTGTGCTGGAAGCCCTCCCTTCCTACCACGCCTGTTACACACCCCATTCACACTTCCACCTCTGCTCTTCTCTCACTCTCGCACATCTGCACCCCTCTCAGTCAGTCCAAAACTGTGTCCATATTTCAGAGCCTTGCTGACATCCGCCTAACTCACAGGCCTCAGTGATTGCCCTAAAGTATGCATTAAATTCTCGAACTTCCATAGCAGAGATGTGATATAATTTCAATTATGGGCTACATAATCAGAAATCCAATGGTGTAGGCCCCATTAATTTTTTATAACAAAGTCAAGGAACTTATTAGCTATTCAGAAATATGGATCTAAAAGCAGTCTAAAAAGAATCAACTATATTCTGTTGTAAGTGCCATTCTAGGCTTAGCATTAATCAGTAATCATTTTCCACCAAGTGAGAGCACTGGCATTTAACAGCAGCAGAATGTTCTCAGACAGGACCTACCGCAACTCCGACTCCAGATGCCTCCTGGTTTTTAATTAAATAGTTTCACAAAATAGATTGTACTTTTTCAAAGTTTCACAGAGATGAATAAAAACATTGTCCAGGGATTTGTCACCCAGCTACATTTTTCAGATAGGCCTCAGATTCATATATTCATCTCCAAAATTCCACTTCCAGACGGCCATAGTTGGTTTTCAATTCACTCGATTCTTTTTAAAGCTGAGTATCTCTCACATCCCGCCTCCACATATGCAAGCACTATACTAGGCTGGCGTCTAATAAAAGCTCAGTAAATAGCTGCTGCTTAGTCAATTAAGGCTTTATGAAATTATGATATTTTGATGCTGCCCACAACTGCAGTCACCTACCAAATAGGAGCACCGGGAGTACTCTGTGTTTAATAGATTTGCAGGTAGATAAAGGCAAACTATGAAAGCATCTTTGGATTTTTTTTATTATTAAAAACCAACACCAAACGACATAAAAAGCTCTCTTAATAAATAATTCCTGATATGCTATTTGCTATATTTTTCATTGATAAAACTATGTAACAAGTCACTTACAAATTCACCTATCAATTTACTGTATTATGTCTAATAAGGGAAGTTCGATAATCTATAAAACCATCAGGGATAAAACAATAAACAGAATTACTTCTACCAGTGCTGTAGATTTTTGTTTGTTTGCTTTTGTTCTTTGTTTTTTGCTGGTGGGTTGGTGCATCTGTCACTACCATCTAGTGTATTATGCACATCACACTTTTCCAGACTTAGGATTTTTATGTGTGATTGACTGAGACATGATCAAAAAAAGAAGTGATGAAAAGAGAAAAAATTAAAACTTTCCCTATTTGCAGACGGCATGATCCAATGTACAGAAAATCCTGAAAAATCCACAATCAAGCTTTTCTTCAGAAAATATGAAGAATAAATCAAGAAAAAAAATCCATAAAAAAAGAAAGAAGTGATGAGCAAAGAAAAAACTTGCTGAAGAAATCTCCCCAGAATTTTCATATTTTCCTCTTATTATGAACTAAGCAGAACTAAAGAATATTGAAAAGCTATTTACTCTTTTTGGGGGGTGGAGGTGGGGGCAGTGCATGGTCTGGGAATCGAACCCAGGTCTCCCACATGGAAGGCAGGCGTTCTACCACTGAACCACCTGTGCACCAAAAAAAGCTATTTACGCTTTTATACCTAATTTTGACAAAAAATTCCCTGTGTTACTTACTGAAGCTAACCCTATTCTATTGCCAACAGGTAAAGAAAACTCTTAATCTTGCTCTATTTCTACTCTGACAAGAAACTTTATTACATTATATTAAAGACCCTTGAGCTTATATGTTTTAATGTTTAAAAATAAATTATATTTTACATGTACAGGCTTCTTATACCCTAGCCCAAATGGCTAAAAATTGTGAACTTGTAAGATATTGTGGTTATTAAATGAATAAAAGACCATCTGCTAGCTTAACAAACTACATTTATATATAGCAATATGTGTAATACACACATATATCCATGCACGTTCAGTAAATTTTAAAAATCTTTTCTGCATATGACTTGTTTTAAAGATTTGGTCAGTTTCTCAGTGATGAAACTTTTCTTAGAGCCATCTCTCTTCAGAATATTTTGTTTTTCCTAAGTCTTTTGGGTGAATTTAAACAATGAGGAGGGTAAGAGAGGGTAGGCCATGGTGTCAGGTCTTCGTAAGTGTTTTCAGGCAGATGGAGGTTAGGAGGAAGGTCCCCTCTCCACATGAATCCACAAGAGAACAGGGTTTACCTCATCTTAAGAGTGATGGACATGATGTCCTCAAGATTCATCCAGGTTGTTACAGCTTCATGACTTTACTCTGCATCACAGCTGCATAATAGTCCACCATATGTATATACCACAGCTGGTTTAGCCACTCCTCTATTGATAGACATTTGGGCTGTTTCCATCCCTTGGCAGTTGTAAATAACGCTGCTATAAACATTGGTGTGCAAATGTCCATTTGTGTCCTTGCCCTCATGTCCTCTGAACAGATACCTAGCAATGGTAATGCTTTATCATATGGCAATTCTGACTTAGCTTCCTGAGGAACCACCACCACAAAAAAAAAAGAGAAGAGTGACTGAGCTGATAATTAAAATTTGATCAGGGAGAAATCTCTCTTTACATAAATATATATGCACATATTTGATATAAAGCATACATTATATTGTTGGACAACTCCATTTTTACCCACCTTAAAGTTCCTGTAAGTACTGTCCCTGTGCACCCACCATTAGTAAATATTATTAAATAGCCTTTACATTGGGGGTGCAAGGGTAGTTCAGTGGTAGAATTCTTGCCTGCCATTGCAGGAGACCCAGGTTCGATTCCCAGACCATGCACTTCCCCAAAATCAAAGAAACAAACAAACAAACAAAAAAACACCAAAATCCAACAAATGATGCTGCAATAATGGGATACTCACATGGCAAAGAATGAAATGTAACCCCCACCATACAGCATGCAGGAAAAAAACAATAATAATAATGACCTTTGCACTAAAAAATAATTGTTCACCAAAAACACTTGACAGTTTGTTACAAGTAACTATAAAACTGCAATAAGAAATGTTCCAGAATGTGAAAGCAAGGCCAGAAAGTTTTCATTCTCTGAAATGAGGAAAATACAGCTACCCTAAAAATAGCATGTGTTTAAATTAGATCAGGATATTTCTCACAGTTAATGAGGTGGGCCAGGGCAACAGGCAAACAACTGCAATGTAATTCATTAAATGGCGAGTGAAGAATTTCCTACATGCTTGGACTTTCTCTCTCCTGAAGGCCCACCAATGTGGTCCAGGTTCATAGGTCAAATATAATGTCTAGCACAAACTTAGTAAATCCGTAATCTGGCCCATCAGTAAGTACCTTGTGCCTTCTATTAGCATGAGCAAAACTCCTTGAAGGCAAATATTCCCAATTTAATTTCTGCATGTGCAAAATTGAGGTCCAGGCCCTGAACCCAAGAAGATTCCACCCCATGACACTCTGCCTGAAGCAGCCAACTGGTCTCTTCTAGACAATCCTCCATGGAAGAAAAGCCACTGCATAGCAGCAGTCACCCTACACGTCAGGGGTTCTGTAACACAATCACAGTTCCCTACCTTGGCCACAGTACACAGGCACTCAGACTCTCAACACAGGCTACACCATGGCTCTCAAACTTCAGTGAGTCTAGGAATTTTAAGGGGAGATGATTTAATATATAGATTCCTGGCCAGAGTACTGATCCAGAACGTCCAGGAGAGGGCCCGGGTATACGCAATTTGTTACAAGCATCAAGGTGATTCTGATGAGGTTGTATCCAAGACTACACTTTGAGAAACATTCTTCAATATGACACCAGAAATGGTATTCATAAATGAAGGCACATGCATGAATTTGGAGGTATTGTGACTTCCATAATCCTATTTTTAATGGCAATTACATATTCATTGCTATTGCAGCTTTAAAATTCAACTCAGAGCATTGCAGGAGCAGGGCCACTCAGTACCCTCACTTGCTCATCAGTCCTTACATCCGGCTCCCACCCCAGGCTGGGAACATCTTGTTCACCCTGCCATCCTAAATTGTCCACAACTCTTCAAGAAGCTTCTCCCAAACAATCCAAACGTACACCAGGTTTTCTTTACCGTGCTCATCTAGAGAACTTGGTGTAATTATGAAGATTGTTCCATATATCATATATTTGCATAAATATTGTTATATTGCTGTAGCCAGCATGGATGTTAGAAATGACATGCAAAACTATGTGACGTGACGGCTGAGCACAAACACAAGCAAATCCACCCTCCCTTTGACACCAGGGCAGATGCCACCCAACAATCTCACCAGTGAGTCTCCTTTTTCTGAACTGAACTCATCGCTTTCATATCAGTCATGCATTTAGTCTGGATAGAAGCATGATTTAAACCATACAAAGATTGATAGCTGGATCACTGGGAAGTTGGCCAAGCCCCCTTTTCTCCCTTGGAGCTTGTCTTGGAATGGTTTTCTCCAGTTTCTACACATGCCCCTGTCATAACACTCACCTTCTCACCAAAGAGACTCGTTTCTCTGTTTAGCGCCAGAAGAGATGGACAAAGGAAGTGGCACATCATGAGGAATTACAAGGGTCTTAAAATTATAGGTACAATATTGTATTGTTATTAGGAATTATAGTAAATCTCACAGCTTCTGGTCAAGACATGCAGATACGGCAAAATGTTGAGGGAGAACGTAACCTGTTGCCTTAGAAACGATGGCACGAAGGCAAAGCTGACAACATGGCAACCACAATCTGGACCAGATCTGACCAAGTACATGACGTCGTGGGAGCTGAGGTGCAGGGGACACTGCACGGAACTCTGCGTCGTGTGGACATGGCTCGCAGCCTCCTTTTGCCACTTCACAGCTGGGCGGTCGCAAACACATAGACTAAAATCTCTTAGAGCCTCAGTTGCTCCATCTAGGACAATCTTTTAAATCACTGGATTATTATGGAGGTTTAAATTAGAAAATATTTGTTCATTAGAAAGTACCTAGAACAGATATTGCCCAGCACTGATGCTCAGTAATGAATATCTTCTAAAATCTATTAATAAGGAGATCCTCCACATTATTTATGCTCTTTCCTTCTCTGCTACCTGACAACAAAGTGGCATCCAATACTCTGCTTTCTAAAGAAAACCACAGAAAATTGAGGGCCAGATGCCTCCTGAGTGGGTCAATCCTGTGGCCTCCCCCCACCCCCAAAATGGCCACTCCAATCCCCGTGTTCTCTCCTGATCCTACAAGCAGAAGACAAGGAGAATAGAAAGAGTTATGCTCAGTGACAACGCCTCCATCTAAACAACCCACTTGGTAGCAGAATATCCATCAGCATCCAAAAAGCCCTTTTATGCCTCACTGTACTTCACAGCCCAGTTGAGGACATTTCCAAGCACTGCTTGAAGATGCTGTCCAACAGCCAATGTTCAATTTCAGCTGTCTCCGTTTTTCCCAGTAGTGTGGCAATAATTGAAGGCTAACTCTCACAGCATGAAATGCAACTTTATTTTCATATCTGATTTTATGACTCTATGTTTGTAAATCAAACATTTTGAAGTTAATTTTAGCCTTCATTGATTCAGTATTTTAAAACCCTTTCCTGGTAGGGGTAAGTCTTGAGAGTCAAAACACCCTACACTCTAGGACTAACTACACATTTGAAGCCAAAGTTAAGCACTCCTTGAGAAGCAGAGGCATCCTCTTCCGCAACATGACAGCACAGGGGCTGTTAAGGTTGTTGCAGTGAACTGGAAAAAGAATTTGCTGCTCTTACCATTGCACAGAAGTACCTCAAGAGAAAAGTAGAAAAGACGCCCATATTTTTGCCTCAAGATTTTGGATGGAGAAAAAGCCTACCAGATTTAGCTTTGTGGCTCAGAATGAACTAGTGAGTCCATGAGTCATTTTGTATCATTCATTAAATGAAAATGATGCTCTTAGCCTTGCAGACCCAGTGTCATGCTCTCACTGCCAAGCACACATGCTGAGGATGAGAGAAGACTCCAGTTGTTTCCAGAGCATCTTGGATGAAGATGCCGCGACGTGTGATGTGATGTTTGCTGATACATAAATTCAAAATTTATTATAATTGTCACAAAAATATACCACTTCAAACATCGTAAAATAGAGATGGATCTCTGCAATGAAATATAGAGGATGATCATTCCTTTGGGTCCATGCATGCCTTCCAGCTTTTGATAACTCAGTATGTAGACATTTCTAAATCATACTCTATCTCCATCCCGACCACAGTCTGGACCAGGTCTGACCAAGTACATGACGTCGTGGGAGCTGAGATGCAGGGGACACTGCACAGAACTCTTTGTCATATGGACATGGCTCGCGGCCTCCTTTTGCCACTTCACAGCTGGGCGGTCTCAAACACATAGACTAAAATCTCTTAGAGCCTCCGTTGCCCCGCCTAGGACAATCTTTAAATCACTAGATTATTATGGAGGTTTAAATTAGAAAATATTTGTTCGTTAGAAAGTACCTAGAAAAGATATTGCCCAGCACTGATGCTCAGTAATGAATATTTTCTAAAATCTATTAATAAAGAGATCCTCCACATTATTTATGTCCTTTCCTTCTCTGCTACCTGTTGTAAATGTGGCAAAGTTTCCAAGTACAAGCGAAATGACCCTCATCAAGCAATAAAGAAACAAATTCTCTAACAGCTATTTCCTGTCTGACAGTTGGTATGCATATGCTTCACTGACTTTACTGTTTAGCCATGAAACCTTCATCATAAGTGTCGTTTAGCTTTAACTTTGCAATAAGGTAATTATAGCGCTGGGCTTATTAAAAACAGACTCCATCACAGGACACTTTGACGGATGTTGGTGGAAGTTCTAACTCGACAGGCAAGTAGGATGAGCAAGTACAAGGCAGAGCAAAAGACATTATATTGCAAAAGCTGTTTATTTTCTATCAACTATAAACTATGCAGTAAATAGCACATTATAAAAGAGATCCAGAAATAACATTAAGCTAAAATGGAACCATCAATTATTCTCTCTTCCTAAGCTTTCATAAGATCTTTTTTCCCTTCACTATTGGTACTTTTTTCTTTATTCATTAATTGCTTTTTTTCCCCTGACTCCCCTGCTCGGCTCCAGTGCCTATAAATCATTGTAAAAAAGGTAAAATGTTACTATTCTGAAACAAGTGTAAAAATGGTATTTAAATAAATTTGCTTTTGCCATTGAGCCAAATTTCTCTAACCTTTAAGCAAAGTTTAAAGCTTCTAGTGAGAACAGCATAAACTCTTTTTTTGACAGAGTGCATGTATTTTTAGCATTCACACTATTTTAGGCACTGGGCAGAGTCCAGAGCTGAGGCAGTCCCTTCACAGTGACTTTTGAGATGTAAATATAAATTATACTGTGAGAAGAAGTTCACAGTTCTACTGTAAGGCACAACTTGGAAACGTAGTCACCTGTGGTGCAGAATCACCAAAGACTCTGGATCAGCTGGTTCCAACAGTAGAACGATAATAAATGGAGCAGGATGAGGGGGCAAGTGAAAAAAGAGTGTATATAACCCTAACTTGGCTTGACATCGAGAAGCAGTGGCCACATCTGTAGCTTATGAAGCTGGTCCAGTTACACAGGGTTCCTTTCCCAGTGAGAGGTTCAGGGTTCACACCTAGATCCAGAAATATTACTAAAAAATATCACACATTCAGCGTCATGCTGAATACTGCTTTTTAAAGGAAGCCATTCATTCAAACATACTGGGTACCTGCTACGTGTCACATATTGGGGATCCAATTGTAAATAAAATAGAAATGGTCCCTATTCTCAAGAAATAACAATTTATGTCTATATGTGCTCTGAAGATATTCAGGCTCAAATCTGAAAACTCCTTTATTTTCTCCAGATAATTCTCATTGGTTAAACCTAGAGTTAACTCAATGGAACCTCTTTATTACACAATCCTTGATGCTCATACCATTGTTATGGGTAAAACAATGTTGGAACAAGGACCTTCAATTACTTACAATTAAGATATACTCAGACTGTGCATCAACACTGAGGACAGAATGGAACTGAAGAAAGCTCTATAATGGGATACGGTCCATATCTTAATGTCATTAACAGGTTGTAGAATTACTATTTAGTCAGCAACTATATGCATAATAGAAACCCACAAAAATAAAAGCACACATCATAAAACCCACATACAGTAGCCCTGTGAACAGTATGTCCCAGGTCTCTAAGACTCTTGATTCTCACGGACTCCATTACATGGTTGCGGTGGAGCAAACAGCCACGGGCAGTTTGAACAATAACCAAAGTCATTCGTGATCAAAGCAAAAAAGGCTACTGGTCTCTCAATGATTTTTTCAGTTGTATACAGAAAATTCATCCCATTTAAAAATAAACACAAGAAATTAAAATTAAAAAATAAATACATAAAGCAAATTATAATACATTTTATCAAAGAGTTTTAAATTGTTTGCATCCCAGAAGATAACTGGAGATGATCCAAAAGGTCTCAAGACACCGTTATTAGGAATCACAATATAGTAAACGAAGTTTTAAGTGAATTTTGAGGCTTTGGGAAATGTGAGCAGAAAAGAGTGTGTTTGTGCCCCTTTAGAGCTTCTTGGCTAGCTCTAAATACCATAAGAATAATTGGAAAGTATCTAAAACCAATACCCGTTTCCACAATTCAGTAAGGATGAGACATAGGAACAGAAAAACTGACATGCTTAGATAATAGGATTAAATCTCATTGAAAAAGTACTGCAAAGAAATCCCCTACCACGCCAAGCCAGCACAGACGCTGCACCACCATTTCTTTCACTATCTGAAGCACTAAAATTCTCTAAAACCACCAAATAAAGTCTTGATAGTTTCATTTGAATACTGTAAGGAAACTGGGCATTATTCTATACAGATGTTTCTGACCATAAAAGGAAGGCACAGGAAATTTCTACAAGGCGTTTAGGAGACAGGCAGCTGTCAGTCACTTGCCTCTACTTTTTTGCGAGTTTCTTAGCGCTACTGCAGCACTAGAATGTATGCATTTGCTTGTTGATTTTTGCCACTTTTAAGACAACCTATTTTGGCACATGTTTCTCTCCTCCATCTAATAATATAAATTTATTAGTGACACACATTGGTAACTCCTGATGGTGTGAGAACATATGGACAATTGAGATCAGTAAAACCGATTAAATAATGATACGGCTGTGTGTTATTACTGTCATGATACTTTGATCCCTTCAATTAGGAGATGAGAAAAGTGATCCATACCAATGGGGATGATGAGATTAAATGAGGTAAGCTATGCCACAGGTTTGACCCTGTGTCTGGTGTGGTAGTCACTACTATTACTCTTAGTGGTTGCTCTTGCTATGGATGATATATTTGCCAATAGTGAAACTGAAATTTTACTAATAATGTGTTTGTGTCTGTGTGTGTGTGTGTGATGTGAAGAGTGGGTAGGGAATAGGGCTCTCAAGATGGAAACATTTCCAAATATCTAAAGGTGCAAAATCATTTAACAATTTCTAACCAACATGACATTTTTCTAGGTCTCCAATATGCAGAATTCCACCCTACATCCCTCTGCACCCTCTGGAAGCTCTTTCATCTTCATCGGGCTCCTCCAGTAACACCTCACGTCTTTGCTCCCGTGGTATGCTGGCACACCTCCATTGCAGCACTTTCCACGTACTGCTGCAACAATTTCCTTCTATAGACACATCCCCCACTGGACTGTGACCTCCTGGGAACGGATCTTACCCATGTCCGGTCCTGTGCTTCTAGCATAGCGTCTTGCTCCCATTTGAAGGGAAAAGGAAAGAAAGTAGAGGGAAGGGGAAAGGAAAAAATAAAAGAATAGACAGGGGAAAGGCAAGAACATCCACAATCAAATCTACTCCAAGCATTTCATGGCTCTCTTCCCGGATGATTTTATTATTGCTTTCTAATTCTTCCTCTGTGCTCTGGTCTGATCTACATTCTTCAAGACAACGAGTCCTATTGAACTACAAAGGAGGACAATGGACCCATAAGAAAAACGATAAAAGCAAAGCCTTCATTTAAATATCAGAATATGATCCCTCTGTCTATGGCAAGAATTTGGGAAATCATAAATCCTAGGTATTTTAAGAAACTCCTATAATCTTTTTTAAGAATCCCTATCATTGTGTGCTATGAATAAACATTTATTGGCCACCTACTAGATGTCAAGCATTCTTCTGGAACCTGAAGATACAATAAACAGCAGAAATCCTTGCCTGTACGAAGCTTACATTCCAAATGGCAGAGAGAAGCAATAAATCCATAAATAAGTATATTATAAGGTATATTCGAAGGTGATAGGTGTCATAAAGGATTGGGGGGTAGAGAAACAAAGGAGGAGTCAGGAATAGCAGGTTCCATTTTGAATAGGCCGGTCAGGTAGGTAACTGAGAGGGGGACAGTTGAAGAGGGTGCACAGGCAGTATAGGGGAGTGTTTCACGCACTGGGAAAAGCCAACGCACATGCGCTGGGCATGTTGGATGGGCAGCAAGGAGGCAGTGTGGATGGAACACAGGAAAAGGGTAGGAGACACAGTCAGAGAAGTAATAGGACAGAGGGGTGGCAGGTGATGCATGGCCTTGTAGCCACTCCAAGACTATGTCTTTTATTCTGAGCTACGTGGAGAGCCATGGGAGAGTTAGCCTCAACTCAGCTTTCTCTTCATAGAAGCAGCTTCCTGGATCTGCCCCCCTATTCCTCACTGGGGAGTTACAGTTGTTTGTGGATCACCAGACTGCTCTCACTCTTTTAGAGTTTTAACTGCCAAAAACAAAGTCCGCTTGGCATCAAATGTACTTCATCTGGTAGCCTGGATCCCTGGCAAGTTAGAGGGGCTTGTCCTGCTCTGGCCCTCTTCCAGTCATGTGCCTCCCCATGAGATGAGGAGTCCAAGAGGCTCAAGGGACTTGCCCACCAAGACCTGCCTCCCCCCTTCTAGACCACACTCCAATTCCCAGGAGTTTTCTCCCCAAACAGGGAGACACCCACTCCCTCGGTCTACACAGCCCTCTTCTCCCAGGCCATCTTCCTGCCCAGACCATGCTCCTCCAGTGTGAAAACCCGCAGGCCAAGCATAGCTAAGGTGGCCAGAGCCTGGACTTCCCATCTAGAAGTCCATATGCATTGACTGGTGACGCCTTGAGATGTGGGATGGAGCCAAGCAGGGGACAGGGGGCCACCTCCTTTATTAGTTTCTGCAGGTGTCTGGGTCAGTCTTGGTGTCAGAGCCCTTCTACTGATAGGTGGGTGAATAAGGCGCCTCTCCAGTGAGTAACTGCAAAGTACGAGTGAAAACTCTCCTCTCCACCTGGTAACGGCAACAAGACGCTGTTTCCATCTGCAGTTATACTTTCCTGCTCCATGGTATATTCATTTTATCAGGATGGATTTCCAAATCAGGTGGTGCTGTGGGTTCCGTTGTTGCCTGAGCACATCTCTCCTGGGACCCCTTGTTCCCAGGCTGCCAGTTTTCTGTGAAATAAGAGATACCCAGTCACCCCTGAGCTTCCTCCTCAGACGCAGATCATCAAGCACACCCTGGAAAATTGATTATTCTCCTCACTTCAGTTGGGAGGCAGTAACTGTCCATCAAATGGCTACTGCCAGCAGCAATCACTTTATAAAGGGATGAGGCACTTCTGAACAATTTTAACTTGAACATAACATATTTTCAATAGTTAAATAGTAGCTTTCCCCATAAGAGTACTTCTTTTTAAAAGTACTTTCAAACCTATTATCCCCTTTTATTATCTTAATATCTCTGTGAAGCAAGTAAAGTAACTGAAGAAACAGAATCCCAGAGAGGTTGGGGAATTTGCTGTAGCCACTTACTAAGTCTAAATCTTGGTCTGGACCCAGCTCTGATTACCTTTTCAGCACACCATGCGAATCTTGACCCCTTCTCTGTCTTCTGAATCCTCCACTGGACAGTCACAATTTCTCGGATCTTTTCATTTTAACTCTCTTCCTTTCTGGATCTGCCATATCAATGTTACCAACCTTAGAATGAAATTAATGGAGAGACTGCATGCTTTCCAGTGAAACATCACGTCTATCGAATCACTCAACTGTGTTTGTTGAGTGCCTATTGTGTTCCAGGCACTGTACCAGGGGAACACAAAACCATCAACATCCAGCTCTCATGGAATTTATATTCTAGGGGAAGGGAACAGTCAATAACTAGAATGTACATAGACAACATATATAAGCGAGAGGGTAGTGGACGCTGTCTCTGGCCATCTCATATGCCCTCTGCATCCACCATACTTCGGCATGCCTGTAAGCATGTGTGACATCCTCCTAAGGCTTGCTCTGGCATGCCTGGCCCTCGTGCATGGCAGGCTTGAAGTGCTGTGAACTTGGTACTCCTGGCAGCAGCTCTCAACCAATAAAAGATTAGAATTAGTGGATCGATAACCTACTTACCTCCCAGTTTGGGTGGGACAACTTGGGAGCATGTTCTCTACTGTCACCCAGTGTTCCCAGTGGGAATGAACCTTAACTACTCTCATGGTCACCTGCTCATTAAAGTACCCTGTATTGGCTTCTCCTGTTTCCCATATTTGTTTCAATACTCCCCTATTAGTTGCTCCCCTATTAGTTACCTCCCAGAAAAGCTACTTGCACCAAAACCCTTGTCTTGGAGCATTTCAGACAGTGATAAATACTGAGAAGAAAATAAAGCAGGGTGATGTGAAAGAGACTGAGGAAGAGGGCGCAACACTAGGCTGGGTGTTCAGAGAAGGCGGAAGAAGAAGGCGATGCTTGAGTTGGAATGCTAGTTGAGTTGAGACGGGATGTTGAGGAGAAGCCTCTGGTGATCTGAGCATTCTAAGAGACACAATAGCAGACAGGAAAACCCTGAGGCTGGAGGAAGCTCCAGGGCCTTGAATAACATAAGACCAGAGTGGTTGGTGCAGTGAGCCAAGAAGGAAATGATACAAAATGAAGTTAGAGGCGTGAGAAGGGGCCATGGTAAGAAGCCTCAGCTAAGGATTTTGCAGTAAGCACAATGGGAAGATGTTAAGAAGCCTGAGCCACAGAGTGACACGATCGGATTCACTCTTTTGAATGATTATTCTGGCTACTGGGTGGTTCCTTGGCCCTCCATTCCAACATCATGCAGAACCCATAACTAGCCCTATGGCATTACTGATTTACAGAACACAGAACTGTCGTTCGTGTGAACCTCAGCAAAATATATGTGATTCAAGAGTTTTCCTGTGGTCAACAGAAAATTTTCCAAACCTCTAGATCCATACCCCCACCTCGAAAATGTGTTCACCAAGCTTTTTGTGAAGAAAGTCGTGGGACTTAGCACACTATTACTCCCCAGTCAGTCTCAAGTAGCAATGCAAACCACACATAAAAGTCTAGAGAATTAGGTCACTCCCCCAATTAAATCATTCTGCATTGAAAAGAAGTCTTTGGCTAATAGGAGAGATGAAGGTCAACCTACCTGACCATCTGGCTCCTGATTTCAAAAAATGATGCTTTTAAGGATCCACTGCTATTAATGGTGCTATACTAATGTATATGCCTCCTAAAAGGAACTGCTTTGCCATTGTTTTTTAATGTGGATGCTATAGAAGCAAAGGTTAGCGTCGTGTACCTTTTAGGGGCAAAAAGATGAGGCCAGTTAGGCTGATGCTTGACAAGCAGTCAGAATAAATTAATTTCAGCTCTCCAAAATGTTTTTTTTTTGTCAGCTTCTGGGGGTCAGTCACTATTTTAGCTCAGCCAATGCTGCCAAGAACAGAATAACAGATGAGATGCAGAGAAGTTTGCTTCAAAAGCATTGCTTTCAGCAAAAGCATCTTGATGCCGACCCATCCAGTGCTGCCAGTCCATTATCTTGCCCATAAAGGTTGGTTCCATTATTCATAGGAGTTCTTTTCTTTTTTTTTCTGGGAGGCAGATAATCTTGTGGGAAAACTTGTCACTAAATTCCTTAATCCAAGTGCTCTTAGAAGGATTTACATAGGCAAAACTTCTCTCAAAATGAGGCAAAAGAAAGCAATCTCCCACATTTTTAAAAAGGAGATTTTATTTAAAACAATTGAAAATTAATAGTTTAATTCACTTTTAATTCTGAATATTTTCAGGGAAATTTGTAATACAAAAGAATCCCTGCTTGACTGAAATCCTTTTTTGCAATTTCAGCTCTCATGGCATGATCCTCTGCAGTTTGAATGTGTTGTCACCAGGTGGTGATGGGAAGTTGCACGTACCTGAGATCTAAGAAGCAGGTGTGCATGCGTTTCTGGAGAGTCAAGATGGTGGCCTCTGCTCCACCCTCAGATGTGAGGACTGGAACTAGCACAGGAACAAGCAAAGTCTACTGTAAGCCCTCCTGCATTCAGTGCAATTGCTAGAGGACAACGAGGTGCTTTGTAATTAATATTAATCCTAGTGGCAAGTGGGAAGTTAAATTTTGGTTTTGAACTTGTCTCTTTGTTTTGAGTTGCATCGTTTTTTTTTTTTTTGTATGCCGTATGGCAGGGGTTACATTTCATTTTCCTTCCATGTGAGTACTCCATTACTGCAGCACCTTTGTTGAATTTTTGTTTGGTTGGGATTTTTTGTTTGTTTGTTTGTTAGCTTGTTTATTTGCTTTTTGGGGGAAATGCATGGGCCGAGAATCGAACCTGGGTCTCCCGCATGGCAGGCAACAATTCTACCACTGAACTATCTTCATACCCCGAGTTGCATCATGTTTTTGTTTGCATTTGAATGCATCCCTTTTTTTTCATTCTAAGAGTAATTATCCCTTTTGTATTGTTTACTTAAATAACCATTCAAGCTTGTCAAGTATGCTTGTGGAATAAACCCAGTAAAATCACTTGACCTAGCTTATATTTGTAAATAAAATGGAAAATAATGAACTACAGTTTCTATATTGTTAAGATGCCCAGGTACTTACAACATATGCACGTCATTTTATTCATTAAATTTTTATGAGTTGCTTATTCTGTGCCAGGCGTTGCTCTTGGTACCAAAAAGCAGCAGAGGGCAAAGCAGACAGAAATCCCCTCCTATCGGTGAGCCAATCAACAAGTCAGTATGCTTCTGTTAGAGGCAATGAATGGATGAATAAAAAGGCAAACAATTAAGCTGAGATGGGAAACAGGGACAGCCAGGGGGTTGGGATAGTTATCTTAAGTAGGAGCAGGAAAGCTTCACCAATGAAGTGACATTTAAGCTGAAACCTGAAAGGGAATAAATGAACCATTCCTAAATCCAGGAGGAGAACTTCAAGAAGAACTAACAGCAAATGCAAAGACTCTGAGGCAGGAGTATGTTTCAGGTGTGTAAGGAGAAACATGGAGGAAACGCCACTGATGCTGACTGGGCAGGAGCAAGAAGAAAAGGAAATGATGGAAGAGGTGCAATGAAGAAAGCGTGCAGGTCATCTAGGGCTTGGAAGCTGGTTGTAAAGAACTATCAATCGAGTATCTGCCATAAGCCAAGCATAGAGCAGTGAACAAGGCAGGTCCCTGCTCTACGGAGTTTATTTCTAATAGACACACCCACACCTACTTCTCTTCCTGCCCCTTTCCTAATCCTTTATCCAGGGACTTTGCAACCATCCCCAGTCAGCAGAAAAAGAAAAGAGCAAATTTTCTATGGGAAATAAAATGTCTTGCCCCCTCATTTGCCCTGAACATAGCTGACCCTGCCTCTCATGGCACCCGGCGAGGCAATGCAAGGCATCAATTACATCGTGCCAGGAATGACAGCAAAACACACCTTAATATACTTTAAAAAGTTCTATTTTTATTGAAAGAAGAAATCCTTGGCAAAATTAAAACAAGCTTCAAATATAAAAACAATGTTCCTTTGGAGCAACATTTTTTAAAGCAAACCTGAAGCCTAAGATAAAGACCATTTCTAACATCTCCCATGATCGCTGGTTGTCACGTTCTCTATAACTCTTGTTCGTTTTAAATCTTAATGTGGAAGCAAGCCATTGCTCTCTGCTGTAGTCACTGGTTTGGATTAAGGTTTCAAAAACCTGCATCACCACTGCCGCCTTATCCCTGTCCGGAGTAAACGTGCCCGCCGTCCTCTGACGTGCTGATGGGTCAGCCCTGCAGGCTCAAAGCCACCCACACCGAATGGGCCACCTGAAGACGGGTGGCCACAGGCAGCTTGGCCTGTGTCCCTGGCTCTCTCGGGCCATGTTTGGGGATTTTGGGAGCCACCTGGGTGCAGGCCTCCTGGACACCACAGTGCCATGCGCTCTTCACCGTCACAGCTGGCCTTCCTGAAATGCCCTCTTACCCACCCAGACATTTAGGGCCTCACACACCCCACCACCACCGTAAGGCACATGTAGCTGTAACGGAGCCCTGATGCCACCTGCGATGGGAGCCAATAGCTTCTCTCTCCGCTACGTGGCTTTCTCTCATTCCCTTTGAGGATCTTTTCTCCATAAGCTTCTTGGGTTCATGCCCTACCTCCACATTCCTCTTCCTTACTGATCCCTGGACAAAACCACTGACTTCCTGCTGGGGAATGGGGGTGGACAGGGGCAGGGAATGGGCTGGGGGAGGCTTCCTTTACCGTTCCGCAGGATCAGCCGAGCACCCCCGCCCTGCCCGTCTGTTTTCTACTAAATCCCAGCCGGAGAGATTTCTCAGAGATTCTGTTAACTTATGCCAGGAGAGACCTTTGATGAGAATTTAGAGAAGATTAACTGGTTGGAAAAGAATTTTTTTCCATTGATGACGATCTCTGAATCTCTCTCATGTCCGTATTACTGAAGATCACAGTCGAGTCCCTGCTTACATAGGTCCTGTCTAAACGAAGAAGCAAACATCAGGCGGTCTTGAGTTCAGTCAAAGGCCCCTCCATGCAGGGCCTGGGAACACCAAGGGATGTGGCACGGGAACCACATGGCCTCGTGATCCCTGCCGGCCAGGTGCTAGCCTTGCCAGCAGGTCCCCGGCTCTTCTTTGTGGAAATTACTCTGGACCACTGTGAAAACTGTTTGTGCCTTTTCTAGCCCATTAATTTCTCTGTATTTAAGAGGAACAGCACTTCCATCTCTTAGATTAGATTTTGTTCATTAAACCTTCATCTCACTTCCCAACCTGCCAAATTTTCATTAGTAGAGAGCTGGGATTCAGACAGCACAACCCATTAAGCACAACATCTTGGAATTTACAGTTTTGTTTCACAAAAGCCCCTACTGACAATCTTTCTTACCTGTATTAGTCTCCTAAAAGATTAGGGATAAATGGATGCTTTCTAAAGCATTTTGAATGTATCATTGGTAGCTTAATGCTTCACAACAAACTATTTTCATTTTTACAGAATACTCTTACTTATATGTAAGATGTACAAACTGAAGAATCAAGGATTTTTGTGCTTACTTGTAACTACCAAAAATAACAATTTCTTAACTTTCTATTTTTTCATCACTTCAGGAGGGGGACACAGGATGGTTTGAGAACATACTGTTTAAAATGCTTAAAGTAGAAAATTTGGATGGTCAAATCATATTATGCCAGAAAGGACGGGTCAAAGAGGAAAGCAAGGTGAACACTTGGTGGGTAACAGCACAGCCTCCTGCCCATTCTGTGACTTGGATGTCTCCTCCATGATTAAAGGAAGGCTGGGCAGTGAGGAAATATGAAATCATCCCAAGGTGGGGGGGACTGGTTAGGAGCAAACCCAGCCACCCAGCCCTCGGAAGTGCAATCATCTAAGCCATGAGCCTTCCCTACCAAAGAACTAGGCTGGCAAGGACCATGTAGGCTACCTCAGGCCTGTGGACGGCAGAAGGGAGAGAGTCCCCAACCAACAAGAAGAAAGCAGAAAGCTCTGACTGAGAGCAGAGAGTTCTGCCCCCAAAGCTGGAAAGAGAGCCTGGAGGCAGGGAGCAGAGAGAAGCCACAAGCCGGGAAGCTCTGATCCAAATAAGACAGGGCTTAACCATGAGAAGAAGGCGCTTTAGAGGCTTTACAAATAACCTCTCAGCCTCAGAAGACTAAAGGAAGGCTAGCCTCGGAGGAGAGTCTTATGCTGGCTTAAATATTTGGAACTTACACGCTGATGTAAAAGTTAATCATGTCGGAGACTAAAAATTTAATATACGATTTCTCACATTTCCTGATCAGGCTGTTCTACAACGTGATTAACACTCTGATCACAATAAAAATGTTTTATTTAGTGGGTAATTGTATGTACCGGTATCTACCGTTTCCAAATGTCTCCTTTTATTACCCTTGTTCAAGAAAGTCTTAATATTTAAGTGATTTACTGATCACTTAAAATGCCAGCCTGGCCATTAGGAGGTACATTCACTATACGCTGCTTAATTTTATAGTACATTATTTCTTTATAAACAGACACATTACTGTAGAACATTAATTAAACCTCTTCCCCATTATGCACTACATTTCGAACACAACAGTGTAACCAAGTGTTGCCCTGACCAGTATGCCTGTGACTCCATTTCTCAGCTCACAAAAGAAACTTACTCCTCAGGAAGTGGTCCACTGGGACTCCAGGATCGGGCAATAGACAGCTATGATTTGTGAGAGACGTACTTAATGAATGATGCATGACAGATGCACTTCAACAACCCAATTTGCTGAACTCTTTAGCATCAATAACCGAGCTGTAATAGAAACAGAAGGCCTTTTAGAGCTAGGTTATGAGAAGAGTTTTAATAAAATTGTATCACTCCAATCATGTGCAGCACATTTTCGTTTAGTAGAACCTGATACTTAGATTCGTATGAAAAGGGAACTTCTGCAGCTACCTTTTTGCACAGTACTCACTCAGAAATAAGTTGGCATGTGGGTGCTGTGTGAGGGTCAGCCATGGGGGAGGATTTGAGGAAACACCCAGCAAACTCTTCCCGCTGCAAACCACACAGTGCTAAAAGGCCAAACTCTGATTTCAGAAAACCCATCCGGTTCAAAAATAATTCCAGTGAGGAGCACAAAACCGCAAGTAAAATTCTTATTTACCCTGAGAATTGACAAGTCCTACATTAAAAATTTCCCATGGAATAATACATTTTCTAACATTAATGGAAAAGAGCAAGAGCGGTGTCCAGAAACTAATCATTTGCTAAGTGCAATTGAATAACCTTTTTCGTATTTCCCCATCGCGCTCCTAGACTCCAAGATCAAGATTCAAGGGTAACGTCCCACGGCCTAAGACCCGAGAGACCACAAAAATGCTATGTGCCAGGTATTAAATTAGCACTTTTTAAAGGAAAATTTACAGTTTAGTACATTCCCATTGATAAGAATAAAAACCATAGCATCCATCTCAAGTTTTTCAGTACTAATCACATATCACAGAACTAAACTAAATGTAAGAAAACTAGAAGATTTTACTTCTGTGTCAGCAGCATTTACTGAGAGACCGTAGGTGACTTCCAGATTCAGTGTTAGTCCCCATGCAAAGACCCAGGAGAAATCTCTTGGAAGACAAGCCTTGTCCAGACACGTGCTCCATACGGAATCTTCTTCCAAGTTTCAGTCCAAAAGAAACAGTTGTCCTAGAGAAACACATTCACACTCCTCTCAAACCCAGCCTTGTTATATCCCTGGAAGCTGGAAATCCCAGTACATCTCGGAAGCCTGGGATTTGACCAAGTGACTAGGGAATGCCACTTCTCAGTACAGCCTTGCTGTCATTTAATATCTTCTCCCACTTGTAAAACAGCTCACACCAGAGTCAGGCCAAATGCGTGGAAGGGCTCTGCCCGCATAGGTGACACATTGTTTATTCAGATGAGCAGCGAGGACTCTAGAGAGATCATTAAAGCATGACACATGTGGCTTGCGCTGAGAGGGAGCTAGTAAATAAATGTCCAGCAGTTTCTGCGTCCCAGGCACCGTGTTAGGTGTTTTCGTGCACTGTCAGTAAGGGCTGGAAAAGATGAGTACCGGAATTAAGAAAATAAAATGAAGGTAAACTGAATAGAAGAAACAAAGGAGATATTTTTACAATGTGGCTTTGGGACAAAAATAAAGATAAGCTGACACAAAATGGCCCAGGGAGGGCCCTAGTGGCACCACACTCCTCTGTCTCGGAGAAGGTTCTCAGTGAGCAGGGGGTAGGTTCTGCTGCGTCTCGGCCTGGAGTTTTCCTGAGGACTGGAAGGTCATATATCCCTGTGTATCACCCCATTTCTCCTGAGCAGCCTTCAGCTAAGCAGGTTAATAAAAGCACCCCTAACTGTTCCTAAGCCAGGCATCCAACTCGCTGTGTGGGGGCTAGCCTTACTCCGTAGCTGAGGTGGGGATCCTGCCACAGGAGTACACGCTCACTTATCTCAGTGACTCTCCCGAGAGGAAATGCAAGTTGATAAAAGTAAGTTGTCCCTATCCTAGACAGCCTTGGAACTCAGATCTGCTGGCCCCAACACCCTGAGATATCGCCTGTCAGGTGTGATTAGAGGACACAGAGTGGGGCCACCAGGACGGAGCCGAGCAGTCTCGCCTGGGCTGTGCCTGCATTCAACTCCCATCTTGGTGGAAGAAAAAAATATTGAAACATCTCTCAAACTCAACATGTTCAAAGCCAAGCTCATGACTTTCCACCCTCACCAAAACCTGTTTCCAACCGTGTTTCCTGTCTCAGTCAGCGGGACACCTCCCATCCGGGGCCAGACAAAGAGGACACACATCTGGGACCCTCCCTCCCGTTATCCCCCCACTCTCTCCTCTCTCTCTCTTCCTGTCTCATACGCACATGCGCACGTGCGCGCGCACACACACACACATACACCCCATACCCAGGGCAATCACCAAGCCCTCCCAATTTTACCTCCTACATATGTGTCAGAACTATCCGCCTCTCTGGGCCTGCCGCCACCCTCACCAAGGCTGCTTTGACCTCCCCTGGTGATGGCAGCAGCATCCCAAGTCCCCTCTCTGAGTCTCCCACGGCCTCATGCCTAAGCCCTCCCGTTCTGCATTCTGCAGACAGAGTAATCCTTCTGAACTGGAAGCCTGATCAGGTCACATCCCCACCCCACTTCTTTAAAAGCATCCACAGCTTCCCACTGGTCATAGGATAAGGACCAAATCCCTGATGTGGCCCACAAGACCCTGAATGGACTGACCATTGCCTGCTCAACTCTCCAGAATCTCCAGTCAAGTTATTCTCCTCTCTGTGTGTTCTAGCAGCTTATGGTCTGATCTGCAGTTCTTCCAGCAGGCCATGCTTCCTCCATCACGGGACCTTCACAGGAACAGGCAATCCATCCAAAATATTCCTCCCCACTCCAACCACCTAGTAACCCCCATTCATCCTTCAACTCTCAGTCAAAGTCTGTATCCTCACAGAAGCCTTCAGCAAACCCCACACTACGACAAGCCCCCTTTTTAGACACTCACATAATATCTTGGACTGTCCATGAGGCTTACCAAGGCTGATAGTTCTTTATGTATTTCGGTGATCGCTTGAGTCTCTATTTCCTTCACACAGTTGTAAGAGCAGGGACTGTGCCTGTGTTCCTTCCTCTGAGTCTCTAACACAACATATTTCCTGACGCCTAGTGGGTGCTCAGTAAATGCTCATGGAGGCCAGAAAATAGGAGGGAAGGAAGGGAAAGAGGGAGAGGAGAAGGAACAGGGAATAGACTATGCATTTGCATATCCTGAGTCTTACACTGGCTTGGGAATGGGGCTGGAAACAGCCATTGCAGCTGCTGAGAGCAGGAGAAGAGGGGCTGGTCATGAGGAGGTCTGACCTCGGCTCTGTACCCCCTCCCTGGGACTCCACCGGCTTGGCCACCTCGGAGGTGTCCCTAGGTCAGCCAGAATCTCCCTGATGGGATGTTTCCTAGCAGTTATCCTAATTTTATTTGCAGTGAAATCAGAAAACAGGGAGTGTCTGAGAAAACATTAATACCTTGCACTGAACTAACCCGGGCACGTTGTGTAAAGTTACCTGCCCAAGAAGGTCACTGCGCATTCCTTGGTTAGTGCTCCACGGCTTTTGCCCACTCAGCCACACAGCATTAGCGTTTCCTGCGTTCATGCAGTACCCGACTCGCTGCTCAATGACTCCATTGCGCCAGAATTCTTCCCCGCAGTATCTGCTCGCCTCTTCCCTTCGCCCCTGAAGAGTCTGCTGCAAGCTAAGCCTGTCCAGCCTCGCTCTTAACTCCCCCTGTGTTCCTTGCTGGCATACGTCTCTTTCTCTGTGATGCTGCCCCGTTGCTGGAAGATGGGGGTGATTTCAGACTTGCTCACTCAGGCACAGGGCAAACCACCCACCAGCCCTCCAGTGTTTGCACCACGTCATTGTCTGTGCTCCAAGGGTTCCCGCAACAGACTAGTTACAGCCCAACCCTGAAACCCCACATTCACCACCAACAGAAAGGAGTGTCCTGGCACACTCGGCACCAGCCGCCCCCACCCCCACCCCGAGTACCCTCTTGCCCACTTCCGAGGGTCACTTGCAAAGCCCCCACCTGCCATTTCCCTGCCGGCGTGGCTAAGCAGTGCCATATTTCCCGTCCTCAAAAGGCCCATCCCACTGGCACAGAGACAGTCTCTCTGGGAAGCAAAGAGCAAGAGGCTGCAATAACGCTGGCAACATCCATGGCCTTTCACTTATCTACCGATTGCAGAACAAAGGAGGGCTTAGAGAAGAACGCATGCTGGAAAGTCTATCCAACCCACCCGCTGCAGTGAAAAGGAAACATCCTCATGGTGTGCAGGCACTGACAACTGACCCCAAGATGGCAGCTCCTGGCTCCCCACCCCACCACATAACCTGCAGGGGGATCACGAGGAATTAGGAGAATCTTCCCCACAGATCCCATTCCAGAAGCATCAGTTTGAGTAAAAATAAGGTGGAACCACAGATGCAGCAGTTAACAGAGGTCATGTTTCTCCTGCATCAGAGGCTTGGGACTTTCCATCAGAAAGAACACCAATGGGAGAACTCTCAGGTGTGATCTGCTGGGTCCCTCTGCAGCCCTGCAGGTGAAGTTGCCAGGATTGCACATAGCCTGAGTAAATACACCCCCACTCTACGTTTGGTCTATAATTTGCTGCTTGCGCCATATAGTCTCAAAAGGTAGAGCTAGCACAAAAGGGCAGAAGCTAAAAACAGGACAGATTTGAGTTCACAATCAGCCGGAACTAGCAGAGCTGCCTAAGGCTGCAGTTCACACTTCCAGGGGCAGTGTGAGTTGGGAGCCTCAGGAACTTGAGGTCCAAGAAGTCGGGGGGTTGGAGGGTCACATCTGGTATAGCTTCCCTAAAGGAAACACACCAGAGGCAGCAACTCAAGAGGAATCGAAGAGCCCATCAAATTGCCCAAAGCAGCCATCTATTCAAAAGGGAGAAAAGAACAAACGCATCCTGAACAGACAGATGTGTGGGTGAGAAACATTTTTCACAGCCAGAGGAAAAGAGACAAGAGCCAAGGAGCCGAGGTTGGAGGCATGCCCTGAGATTTCAAGTCCAGACTGGACAGTTGCTTGCTAAGGTATTGTAAAAAAGATTCAAGCTTTGGATAAGTGGTTGGACTAAATCAGGAGTTTTAAGCTGGCATTTCTAAACCCTCTAAATTATATGTCATATTTTGTACTATGTACTCAGGTGTGCATTTTTTGGAGAGAGAGTTGACAGCAGATAACAAATTCTAAAAGGTTATGCACCACGCCATTGGGTCAACTTCAAAGCATCTTCAAATTCTACCCACATGTTTACTAGCGAACATCTGGATATTTGGAAAGGATTCACTTTTTCACTTGGTATTGTGTCATTGAAAGTTAAAAGTGATAACCGATATTAATTCTTGCTGTTTAGGGGATTCGGAGTAAAAGAATGGATAAATGTCCCTCCTGCTGAATGATTATATTTCAGGGACTATTCAGAATTCTGTTTTTGTCATATTTTATGGAGACCCAGGAACTTAAATTTAACCTAATGCCTATGAATTAAGTCCAGTCCAGGGAGGGAAATTTGCATGGTATATGTAGAAGACATCTGTCTTTTGCTTCTCCAGCCCCCGTCCCCCCTCTAGTAGCAGCCTCAGCTACTGTTTGGGGGTCCACCCCCTTCCACTCTAAAACAGTATGAGGTGGGGGAAGCACCCCAGTCAGAGCACCTCAATCCTCATGCCTCTCAGGGCGTTTCTTGGGGATGTGAGTCGAAGATCCTTGCTCTTTCGCCCTGGCTGAGCTGTGGCAGTCACCTGGTAACTATGCAAGGTCCCGAAATAGAGCCAGCCCTGAAGAAGCAGATCTGAGAAATAGAAAACAGTACGTAGCTCACGGTAACATGGTCTGTACCATAAGTCAAGGCATATTCGAGGCTCTATCACATCTTCTCCACTCAGATTTGCCCATAAACTCCCTTTTTTCTTTAGCCAATCTGGTTTTGGGTTTTCTGTCACTTACAACTAAAAGAATACTGTTTAAAACAATAAATGAAAATGTAAAACTAGAGTTGAGTTATCATTTAGAATTCCCAGAAAATAAACCCATCAATTAATATGGCTTTCCCTGTGCATACCTAAGTATGTTCTTCACAGAAAATGTCCTTTTACTTGCGTTCTTCTTACTTGTACCTTTGCTTCCTCTTCCTTCTTCTAAAGTACTTCCAAGAGAACACAAATTCCCTCAAGGGACCATATTTCCATTTAAAACATGCTCTGAAATGCAATCAGCTCTTGAAATCACTTCACAGAAACCTTAACATGGCAAAACAGCAGAAGGAATGTAAAATATAAAATGGCCACGGTTTTTGAACACTGAGATTATAGCAAAATGTGGAAACAGACCTCCTTCCAGTTTCATTTATCCCAAGAAGCTAAAATCAGTGTGAAAAGTCATGTACCTTTTTCACAGAAATAAATCAATTTTTTCATGGGGAAATATAAATGGGCTTCAGATCCTGAGACCTAATCTGCTGATTATAATTTGTAAAATTATAATTCTAATGGCAATTAGCAAATAATCAAAACCAAACCCTGATTTCAGAAGATATGAAGGCTTTTTACAGACGTAAAAATTGGGTAAATTAACAACTCATTGGTTCAATGAGCTCATGACACTTGGTAAACTACCCTTTAGCACCATACTTTCTACAACTATTTGGTTACATGTTTGTAACCAGGCACATGCAGACAATCTAATTTGAAAGTAGACAATCAATTTATTTATACTTATTAGGACAAATTTTTACTGAAAATACCTAAAACAGTAATAGAAGATGCTTAGAACAGATGTGTATAGAATTCTGCATATCATGAAATGAAAAATAGGAAGAAGGATTATTTGATATCATAACTGCAAACACAAAAAGAAGTCTGGATTATCTTTCCAAGATGCCTTCAGGCTGAACATAATACTTCACATGGAAATAAATATATGTAAGCCTCTAAGTATCCAAGAGTTTGCCTCAGTTGAAATATTTTCCCAAATTAACTGATGTATTGTGATTCTAGAAGCAAATACAAATGTACCATTTAAATGGGTTCTTAGGTTTTCTCAGGTTTATACGTTTGTCTAGAAACACTTATTCAAATGAAACAGGTTCATTCATCCAAGCAAACTCAAATATACTCTGTTTTCTAAATTTCTCCAGTCCTAACAGTTTTATTTCATACTAAACTTTTCTGCAGAACTGTTGCCTCATAAAGTCATCTCATCATTCCTTTAAATAAGAACAGCTCAGGTCAAATGACTTAAAGCTGAAAGATGTGGCAAATTGTTGTATCAGATTTTGGAACACCTCTCCTTCTTCATTTCCTATGAGTTCTGAAGCACTCAAATTAATTTATTTTAAAAATTTTGTTACAGCTTTTGAGATAATTGGACAGCCATATTTTCTGATCAGAAAACCAACGTGCATGGGAGCCCCTCAGACCAACTGTAATTCTGCTTCCAGGCAGATGCTTTGAGCATCTTGTTCTTGGCCATTTTCTGCCCAATTGAAGGCCCAAAACCCCTTGAGTCTGCAAAAGTCAAACTAAAATGACTGCAAGTAATTATTTCAAGTCTTTAAAACATACTTAATTGTGGTCAGTGTAAGTGCAAAAGTTTATGAAATATTAGGCAAGAACATAAGCAGCTCTTTATATGGTTCACAAATTTATGGTCCATAAAAGAATATAAAAATAACCGCGTGAGATTCAGTATGGCAATGGAAATGGGCTATTGAGAAAAAGCAATGTAAAAGCATCCCCAAAATACTTTAAGCATTTAAAATACAAAAACATGTTAGTATGCAAAATAATATCTTATAAATAAGTTTTCAAACCAAAAATGAAGTGGAAATAGGTGGACACTAAATTTGGAACCTAAAACACAGTTCAAATAAAGTCATTTCATTTTTAAATATGTGTATTCCTTAAGCAGTTTGTTCTATGAAATAACACTCATAGGTGAAACAATATTTCCTGGAAAATAGTGATAGCTAATTAAAGTTACTAGTTTACAACAGCTGGAGCATCAATTATTAGTGAGCTTAGGGTTGGTAATAAGATAACTTAGCACTGCAAAATACCACAGAAATAAGAGAACCAAGGAAAGGAAACGAGGCTCTCTCCAGGAAGGAAAATTAAAGTAGCCTTCACAATTGCATTTCAAATATTCATAAAGCAAGAAAACTAGAGACTCCTGGTAAAACTAGAAGTCAATAATATAAAAATTCTATTAATGAACATTATTGATGGACTTAACATCTAGACAAAGTAGTTATTCTACAGTCTGCACAGAAGATAATAGGTTTTTCTTTAAACTGGTATGGCTACCTACTCATCAAAAATAATGTCTGAAGGGATTCTTTTTTAAAGCATCATATGGGGTTAACAGCGGATGAACCAAAAAAATTACGGCTAAGACCTAGGCCTTAGAGAACCCCAAAATTCTCTAAAATTTTGCTTCACATCCTTAGCCCTTCAGTGCACCCAAAAAGAAATCCATCTTTAGTAGTGCAGGATGGGAAATGTACATATTCAACAAAGCTAAATGTGTAGTAAAACAGGACAATTAGGAATCACCAGGCTAAGAACGGCTCTCTTTCATCACTGCCTCACCTTCCAGAAAGTTCTCCCTTGTGTGGATTTGTCAGCAGCTCCCATCCATCATCTCAGCAGAGCAGAAACAGCCATGTTCATCATCCAGGTTCTGAAGTCTACACTGATTCCAAGTGTTCAGCCAAAGTATGCCTCTGTAGCTCTCTTATTCGAAAAATAAAATACATGACAATTGGGACAGGTCCCAATGGTTAGAGACCAGCTGCAGGACACTCACAAAACTACTAGCAGGATAGACACAAAGTATAAAGTCATTGCGTCCCCATGCTGCTATTCAGTCAGAATACTGTGTGTGATCCTTGGCTCAACGAGTTGTCACCCACCACCTGAACTTACCCACCCATTCCATTGGTGTTAAAATAAAGAAGTGACTTTTCTCTTCTGCGCGTGTTTTTCAACTCCTCTAGTTGGTGCAGGTGTTGAGTTCCATCATCTGGGGAATTACAAAACTCAGGAATCCTTGGAGACAAGAGCAATTATTTTCTGTGTGTACAGAAGAAGCGCTATTTCACTCCATTGTAAATCAGTCAGCATTTCAGGAGGGCTTACTCTGCATCAGACGCTGTGTTGGGAGGAGACATAATAAATGAGGACACAGAGGACTCTTCTCACAGATCATTCCAAAGCCTTATTTTAGCCTGAAGTTGCAACCTGGTCACCAGTGAATTTTCTTTTCCAGACCTGTTGAGGTTGGTGGGAGTTCCTCTTCTCTTCGCTTGGCCCTTCTGCTGCTGGTGCAGGCTCTCATAGGCTGTGTCCTAACTGGAAGTCAGACGAAAGAAGGAAGACGAAGCAAAGGCACTCCATGGGTCACCACCCACCACCTCTTCCTGGAAAACTCTTGTCTTGAATCTCATCCACTAGGATAAATATTTTATTGAGAAGGCCAAGCTAGCCTGAGGCAAAACCCCCAAAGTAATGGGTTTCATTTCAGAGCCCACACATGTCCCCTTCCAAGCATCTCTGTCTCCACAACAGTAGTTGGCTCTTTAATGTCTGACCCAGAGGAGGCTCTCCATAAATAGACATGGCCTCAACTGCAGATCAGTGAATTGGTTACTATTCCTGGATTCCCAGGGCTACCATTCATCTAACTCGCCTTGACGAACGGTTGTCCACAGCACAATGAGACACAGTCCAGTTCCTTAAAGCCTATCGCATGCAGCTTTAATCCGAGACAGCAAGCAACTCAGCTCCTTTAGAATGCCCACAGCAGGGGGCACACACTCACATTTCCAGCATGGTAAGCCGAAGCAACACTTATGACCTGAGACCTTCCATAAGTGAATTCCCCGTGGTAAAATTTCAGATTTTATCACAAGCTCAGGCCAGCGTAATCCCTCAAGTCATACCACATTGGCCTCTAATCAATGTGCCCATGCTTGGAACCAAGCCCAATGACCTCTGCTGGAGAAAGGGAGGAGAAGAGGACAATTCCCATTCCTGCTAACTAACCTTTATTTGTGAATATTTTCTGTTATGCTCATCACCACCAAATAAATCTGAAATTGACTATGCCAAAATCATTGAAATATATATCATAAGGCCAACTCAAGAACAGTGAAAATGGCTTCTTGTTGATAGTAACACATATGCTATTTACATGGAGGCGCAAAAGTATACCAGTGTCATGATCAGGTGTCAACTTGGCCAAGTGGTGGTAGCTGTTTGTCTGGTTGGGCAAGTGCTGGCCCGTCTGTTGTGATGAGGACATTTCATAGAATTAAATCATGATCATGTCAGCTGCATCAATTCCATTTGTAATCAGCCAAAGGGAAGTGTCTTCTGCAATGAGTGATGCTTAATCTAATCACTGGAAGCCTTTTAAGGAGGATTCAGAAGAGACAGGCTCTCTTCCTGTTTCAGCTGGCGAGCCTCTCCTGTGGAGTTCGTCCAGACCCTCCATCAGAATCATCAGCTTCACAGCCTGCCCTGCGGATTTTGAACTCTGTGTTCCCACGGTCACGTGAGACACTTTTACAGATTTTATATTTGCGAGTGTTCCCTGTTGATTCTGTTTCTCTAGAGAACCCTAACTAATACAACTGGTTAATGGAACCAAGTCTGGAAGCCTTACTAGTTGTGCCCTTGGACAGGTCCTTAACCACTCTGTGGCATGGCTTTCTCATGGTTGAAAAAGGGATAATGAAACACCTTCTTCACTCAGAAGGGCCCCTATTTTAGCAAACAATTGACATGAATGAAAATAAATTTTCATAAGAGAGAGAACCTAACTTCATTTTGGCAATGTTTCCCCACTATACTAAGGGCTTTTTCTCTACCATTCAAGGAGCTGGGTTATGTGGCAGATATGGAAAGAGCTGGCTATAAACTCGATCTTGCAGGTGCCTTCGGTGCCTTTGCTGAGCTGAATCAACACAGGCAAAAGGCCATGACCTCACTAAGGACTGCTGAGTGCTGTCAGTCAAAAATCCAGCTCTGAACACATTTTTTTTTCAACTCTGAATACATCTTTATTCTTTCTACTTGGTACACTGTCTGTTTTATTTGTAATGCAGTACAATAAACAAATGAGTTAATAATAAAAACAAAAAAGCACCTCCCTCATAGGGCTCTCATGACGGAGAGCAGTTCCCGGCACAGAGCAGGCACTCAGTAGTATCAGCTATTAGAGCCAAAACTCAGGAAAGCCGGGAAGTAAGCAGGCATGCTCGTGACCTTTTTGTTTCTTACAACTTAATTGCGAACCTCGGAATGAAGCAGGGCACTGGACTTTTTCAAACAGATGAGCAGAGACTTGGTAGGGCCTCAAACTAAAACAGTAACAGAAGAATTCACATTTCAGCAATGCTCAAACATTTTAAGCTAACATAATGAGGTACTGGAGACATAAATAGAGATATCAACCAGCGAATTGGACTGTTGAATAGCAGTGGTCCTCCCAACAGAGTAAGTCCACCCTTTTCTCAGGGATGACAGCTAGCTGGAGAAGATATTAAAATTCTTCCCTAACTGTGGTAATCAGTCTGCCCCACACACTTTCCCAGCGACCCCAGCCCCTTGTTAAGGATTCTCCAGACCTCCCCACGATCCAGCCAACACAGGACGAAATTCTGGCAAAGTTCAGCCATGGGTCTGCAAGGCTTTCCTTCAGAGCTGCAGCCATCCCAGCCTGCACAGCCCCCAACTACCCTCGGGGACGTGGTGGCCACCTCCTTGCCTTCCCGTGACGTGGAAGCATGCCTTCCTCAGACCTTGGAAAGATAAAAGCAAGATTGGTCTGTTTCACCACCCCCTCCCCAGTACGTCCTCCCCAGCCCCATCGGGAATATAGAGCCTTTAGGAACTTAGGGGGATTTGAGAACCAAATGTCAAAAAAAAAAAAAAAAAAACTCTTATATCCAGGATCTCTCAAAGCCTGGGATAGGCTAGACACTCCGCACTCCTGAACTAAAGCCAGGTTCCACACACTAGGGTGACCCACAGCCACACCTGCTGCTCTGACAGGACATGACCCCAGAAAGACATGCACAGGTGTCCTGAGCAAGCACAGAAGCTGAGCAAGGTGGAAATGAAGATTCCTGTAAACCTGTTTTACCAAGCACACCTAGAAGAAATTGACGGTGTGCTAGTTAGATTCAGTTGTCAACTTGGCCAGGTGAGCATACCTAGTTCTGTTGCTGCGGACACAAACCAATGGTACGTGAATCTCATCTGTTGCTAATTACATCTGCAGTCGGCTAGGAGGCGTGTCTGCTGCAATGAGTGACGTTTGACTTAATTGGCTGGTGCTTAAATGAGAGAACGCAATGTAGCACAGTCTAGCAGCTCAGCATTCCTCATCTCAGCACTAGCAGCTCAGCCCAGGCCTTTGGAGATGCAGAAAGAAGTCACCCCAGGGAAGGTTGTTGGAACCCAGGGGCCTGGAGAGAAGACCAGCAGAGACCATCCTGTGCCTTCCACGTAAGAAAGAACCTCAGTGGAAAGTTAGCTGCCTTTCCTCTGAAGAACCAACAAAATAAATCCCCTTTTATTAAAAGCCAATCCGTCTCTGGTGTGTTGCATTCCGGCAGCTAGCAAACTAGAACAGACGGTGACTGTGCCTCCCGAAACTCTAGTAACTTTCATTCTTCATCCTACAAACCTCATGCTGCAGATTATGACAGTTGTACTAGAGATCTCAGGCTATCATGTGGGAGATACCTGTGCTTACATTGTACCCCCTTTCACAGGCAAAAGAAAAGAGAGAGACACAGAAACCTGTATTCAGTCAGGAGCGGGGCTGAAATTGAACTTTAAGTAGATTTTCTATCAAACCAGTCCACTCCACCATTATCAAGGACCATTTATTGCTGGGGAGTAGGGGGATGACACCTGAAGATCAAAATAGAGTTAGCATGGTGAGACCACCAGTCTGTAGAAGGAGGAGGGAGTAGATGGCACACAAAAGAACTGGACCTTTAAAAACACATAAAGGTTCACTCCAACAGGGGGCTGGCAAGGCCAAGGAAAACAGGCCATTCCATCACAGAGGGCCTGGGGGGAGTGAGTGTCGGGGGCAGGCCAGGCGGGGCCCGGCTGTTAGAAGTTTGGGGCTTTATGGCCCAGCCAATGGAGAGCCACTGACGGGCTCACATGGAATGCAGTCGATGGTGTGTCTCAGAAAGCTTCCCTGGTGACGACGTCCAAAATCACTTAGAGCTGGGGATAGACTGGATGGAGGGAGAGTAATTCAAAGGTGATTTCAGGAGTTTGCGAGACATAAGCGGGAGAAGGAAATGAGTCATTTCAGAGGTGGAACTGTCAAGGGTTGGCGGCCAGTTCAACAAAAGAAGGAAAGTGGAAAATATTACCAACTCTCGCTTTATTCCATTATTTTAAAGTATGAAGTCCTTTGGACTTTAAACCTCCTTCTCCCACTAATTATCAGAAAGAGAGAACATTCTCTACCACATGAAAAAAAAATGCTCCTTTTATTGCTATTTTCGATTACATTCTATGCAGAAGTGATGATACAAGACACTCTGGGTGAATTGAATTGGGCCAATAAGAGACACCAGAGATCAATGAACGCACTAAATTCCATGCCTTGCATTGTACAAGGCTCATTCTCATAACATTATAGCCTGTCACTGCTAAGATTACACAATCTTTATAATTCACAAAATGAAAGCATCCCTATCAGAGTCTAATAGATGACAAACCAATAGTAATATCACTGCTGCATTTTCAGCAATGTGTACCAAATTTTTATTTCCATGTTGGGAAACAGTCTGGAAAAAAAATTAAGCCTAAAAATCACAACACAGAAGAGAAATTGGTCTCATAATATTAAAACAGTGTTGCAAAACGAGGTGGAAAAATTTCCAATCTCAAATCACAGCACCGGCTAACTCAATGAGAATAAAAGTGGGAAAAGCAACATCAAAGAGAAATTAATGATCCTAGCATTCTACTGAAACAACAACTATCCTTCTGCTTCGTCATGCTTTTTTCCCTTCTTTCATACCATTTAGGTGACTGTCTATTAATCTTCTAAACTGGTCTTAACAAAGCTGAAAATAGTGAGTGAGCAGTTCTCAAGGAAAATATTATGTAACAGCAAAAGCAAACTGCATTATGAGGGTGACCTATTGGGAAAGCCAAATTATCTTATTCAACGGCTGCAGTCAAAATGATAAAAACAAATTTGTACCACTGCAGCAGAGAACTTGCCTTTTTTTTCTTTGTTGAATAAGAAGGGGACTTGAAAAGACTTGCTATGTTTTTTTTTAACTTGCTCTATTTTTAAAATAAAAGGCCTGCATTGCTTAACTAAAACACCTTTGTATATAGAAAGTAATCAATAAATATGTATTAAAAGAATAATTTTTTAATTTTGAAAACCTAAATTAAAAAACTGACTTCTCAAGTCATCTCAACAAGGACAGTGAGGACAGCTCTCCTTTAAATGGAGTTTCCTTCCTCCCTTACCACTCCACATTCCAACCAGGTCTGGCCATAATCATCTTCCTCTCAGTAAACAGAAACAATTCCTTATTGTGTACCATTCCCTGCTATTGCTGTTTTTCTACAAACAAACAAAAAATGGCAGCATTTGGCTTAGATTATTTTTCATCTTCTTCCATTTGGCAGAAACCTATGAAACGCAGATGGAGAAATAGTGGTTAAAACAAAAACCAAGAAATCAACACACAAATTGCCTTTTTTATAAAATCAGAATGGTTCTTCATACAAATATTTAATCTGCCTTGGTAGACACAATGAATATTCAATAGGTATAGTCAAGAAAAGGAAGGATAAATTTGATATAGGAGAATATCAAGTGATATATGACAGTATATAAACTATATTGCAAATACGTAAAATTTCCCCATGCCCCTGAGCAACACATTTTTGGAATCCAGTGGTGTTCAGGTTATACACTTACCTGTATTTCTCCTTGACAAATCTAAAGGATGAAAACAGGGTTTTCGTAGTTCACAGAATTTCTCAATATGCTTTGAAGTGACAATAAATATCTGCTAAATATGATATTTTTCCAGTGAGACTCTCCTACAAAGTTAAATCTTTCTAAAAATTATTTGAGAATGGCAATTACTTCTTACGATGCTTACCAAAGGCTCAAGTCCCAAAATTTAGAATAATAAATTTAAGAAAAAGTTTTCATCAAGAACCTAGTTCATCATCATTACTACCATTATTATTTAAATGAAACAAAAATACTTCCAATTTTAAAAACATACTTAATGGGAAGGATGCAAGAACACCAGAAATTCCATATAACATAAAATAATATTTGAGAAAGAGAGGCAGACTTGATTCAAGAAGATATATTTTACTTTAAAGTATTAATCATGGGTATCAAATAGATATCAAAAAGTTTAGCATAGCTCCTTATTTAAGAAAAACTTCTAGACTTCTTGCTAATTGAATCTGACTTTTCTTGGATGGCAGGAGATTCACCACAAACTGCATACTTAAAACAGGGATGAGAATAAACAATCTGTTAAACTCACAGTATTGAGAAACTTCAGACTACTTCATAAGTAGCTCTCCAGCTTACTTGGTTGCTGATAGATTCAAACGCTTGAAATCTGGAATCTACACATACATACACACACGCATAGATTTACTCATGCACAGACAAGAATTGTAAAGTGTTTATGCTTTAACCACTTGCCAGCCTGCATCAGAGTTTACTGTATGCTGGTGAATATACGGGACTCCTGGGCCAGAGACAGAGGATTTTATACTCCACACAGCAGGCTGCATGGTTTGACATTTACGTTGTTATCCTCAGCCCCGCAAGCTCCCTGGGGAAACTGAGGACAGCCAAGGTGGACGTTGTGCACACAGTAGGTTTTTGTCACAGCTGAGGAACCCCAAGCCTAGAAAACCACGATATTTTATAATGCACTGCAAGAAAACCTGAACAGCTTTTGCCCCAGAGAGAAATATTATCCTTAATATATTGGATAGTAAACTGTTCGATGCTCCAGAGAGAGACATCATTCTGTATCTTTCAAAGCTGTTTACTATACAAATATTTTTGGAAATATAGTCTGGAACAAGAACTGTCAGTGCTTTTTCCCACAAGAGTGCAGAAACATGAGAGACCCAAGAAGAGCTGTCTCCCGCCAAGAAGATATTTAGAACCTTTAGGTATTGCTGGTGACCTCTACGTCCCATTTTGCCACCTTGAAGCGCCTCCTTTCTCTGTAAACATTCAATTTTAACATGGCTTCAAGGCTTCATCTCTCTAAGTGGCAGCATCTTTGTGGTCCCAGGGCTTTGCCTTCCTTGATAAGTCAGAGAACGTTAGGCGTCTAGTCAATTCAAAGGCCAACCCTGATTGCTCCCAGACCATACAGGACCCACAGCTTATATTCACTGCTTGAAGCTAGAGAACTCCCTGCTCTTTCCTGAATGCTATGTACATTAGATTACCCCATGTACTAGTTTTCTGTTGCTGTCATATTAACTTATCTCAAATCTAGCTGTTTAAGCAAGTACCCACTGATTACCGCATAGTTTCTGTGGGTCAGAAGTCTGGGCACACAATAGCTCAACTGGATTATTTGCTTCGAGTCTCTCAAGACTGAAATTAAGGTAATTGATTTCAGTAAGACCTGCTTTCCTTCCTGGAGGCTCTGAAGAATAATCCACTTCCTAGTTCACTCATGATATTGGCAGAATTCAGTTCTTTATCATTCTTTCAATGTCCCCCCTCCGTCTTCAAGCCAACAACGGTATGTGAAATCCTTCTCACATGCAGCTCTTTCTGACTTCCTCTTCTGCTGCATCTCTCTGACTTCTCTGTTTTCTGCTTTTAAGGGTTCATGTAATTATATTGGACTCACCCAGATAATCAAAGATAATCTCCCTATTTTAAAGACAACTGATTAGTAAATTTAATTATATCTACAAAGTCCCTTTTCCCATGGAAGATAACTTTCACCCGAGAGCATGAGTTTAATAGAAATATATGTTGACAACTGAGTGCAAAGTAATATAATTAGGGTGGAATCCAGTGCTGTAAACATTTATGGCAGATGTTCATTTGCGTAGCAATTCATTTGTATGTTTATGTTACTCTATGTACTGACTGTTTTCATGCTACTATCACCTGAGTTAAATCTTAACCACAGAAATTTCTCATTTGATTTCCAAAGAGAAGTTTCTAGCTCTTCTTTCCTCATGCAGGATCCACCAAGGGGTGCTTTTGCACATCAAGTTTCTAGTACTGTGAAGTCAGTGAGTTCACTAAGACTGTAATTCTCCTGCCCATTCAGTATGTCCCAGAAATATTTTGGTCTGTTTTGCTTTTTCCATGAACCCTGAAAGAACTTTCTTTGTGAGTTGTGTAGGACTGTTCCCTTGACTTTTAAATAGGTCATCAACATTTTCATTGCTAGGAGTCTCAAAAGAACAATAACAGAAGCTGTGTTCTGAATGTAAATAATACCAACAAGGCAGAGCTTGCTAAAGATATGTAATTAATGGTATCCTTGAACCTTGAAAGAAAGAGATATGATACCACATTATTTCCAGAAAAGAATGCTACACATAGTTGGAGGTCGTAAAAATTCTTGGGAAAAACAACCATAATTCTAGAGGTAAATATTTCAAGAGGGAAGAAAGATGAGGGTCATGGGAAAGTGGCTACACAATTGAAAATGATTCCAAGTAAGAAAAAAAGAGAGCCACTGTAAAAGAAACCAAACCAAGAGAGCTCCCCAATGAGCTCCTGCAACCAACAATAAAGATAATAGGGTGGTACCTATTTGTAATAGTACAAATATGGTAAAAATTCAGGGTGATGTGAAGATGTGAAGCATGTGAAAACAGTGAGGGCACAAAAAAGCGCGTATATATATTTAAGTTATGCTGAGAGCAAAAAGATTAAAAGGTAATGATGAGATAATGTGATACTAACGCAACAGAGATAAAATAGAACTATTCCACTCCTGTTTTGCTCCCTTATTTTTTATTAAGGAGAACAATGTTGATCCTGGAAAGGGTAGAACAAATATGTTTAGGGGGAAATTGAAGCCCAAGAGGAAATAGAACACAGAAGCCAGAGCTGTTCTAGACTTCAGTGTCTGTCAGATTGCATTGCAGGGAGTAGAAGAGTGAATAGACATGACAGAAGAGTATTGCGCCAAGCAATCTCCATGGAGTCTTGGATGAAGTGAAGAGGTATCAGAAAACCAAAAGTGGCAAGCACCCAATTTTTTGAAGAGAGAAAAAGGTAAGCTATGAAAAGACTGGTGAGCTTATTGGTTAATCTCTGGCAAAATTGTAAAATGAATTAAAATAGAGTGTTATATTGGAATAAGGAATTTCTAGAAGATACCATTGGATTATTAAAAACAAATTGTTTAAAACAAACACAAAAAGGAAGCCATCAATAATAAAGGTGTCACCGAGTAAGTCAATCACAGAAGAGTTTTATCACACTGACTTTCCTTTCTTGTTTGCCAATTTAAGAAAGGGTCCATTTCCTGAAGCGCCTATTCTTTGGAAGTCCTGTTGGTATCTCATGGTATTTTCTATCTTTCTCTCATAGACTTCAGACTTCCTGTTCAAGGAATGGAATGCCACAGTATCTTTCAATGTCTGGTTGCTTCTCCCATGGCCCATCTCTACCTATCAGTAGAGCCGATAGGTAATTGTAAGACAACTTTTTCATAGTCCCAAGGATAAGCCATGGAATATTCTGGAGCTGTAACTCTCCCAACCATATCTTGTGATGCGAAGTATGGTCCTCAGGACAGCAGCATTAGCATCCGCTGGGCGCCTGTCAGAAATGTAGACACCCAGGGCTCACCCCAGACCCATGGAATCAGACTCTGCCTTTTAACAAGAACCCTTGTGATTTATATACACATTAAAGTCTAGAAGCTTGGTCATTTATGGGTCTAGAACATACCAGCTGCTGCTGCTCCCTCAAGCCAACTCTGGATAGCCTAAAGAGACACCTTTGTCTCTCCCTGCTAACGCCAACTTGAGCTGGCAGTGTCTGAACCTGAAAAAACCTGAGGACTGCAGAATTGTGGCTGACTCCGTGATGCCTGCCTTCATCATTTCCACTTCCTGCTGGTCTGAAACGTGTCCAGGCTGCAGGGACTCCTCGGGTCGCAGGACAGTATTAAAATCTTTCATTGCAAACAAACACAGTCAGTGTTCCCAAGGTATGCTCACAGCGCAGATGGATTGCTAAGAAAAAGTTTCACATTCTTAGCCTCACCCTGTACCTCCTCAGCCCTGGCAGTGATCTCAGGTCACCTGTCCAGAGCTGCTTTCACATTCTAATGAGTTTTTCCTTAACAGCTGACCTCAGTGGAGGCTATTGCCAGCCACCAAAGATATTTTAATGATTTTGAACCTGAAAAGGAATACCTTTAGCCCTATGCAATCTTGCAAGCCTAGTTCTGATTCCACTAAACCCAGGACTCTTCCATTGCATGCCATTTCATATAACTCACTATTAAGCAATGGGAATGAAAACTAAGAGTTTAGAGTCGAGGCCCTATGTCACCTTCAATTGGAATAAAAATCACTTTTGTACTTAATAATATTATAAATGTCCTCACACTTGAAAATACAGAAAACTAAAAGTTGTACTTAAATTAAAACTTAAATAATAATACATGCCACCATTAATTTGGTTTTGCCTAGACTTTAGAAGGTATTTTCAAATCACTTCTAATCTTACCCTCTTAATACCTATGTAGGGTAATAAGCAAGCATATCATGATTCCCACGGCATGGATTAGAAGGCTGAGACACAAATTAATTAGTTGACTCTCTTCAGTTAATACAGCCAATATGCAATAGAATTAGGACCACAACCAAGGTCTGATTTCCAGATTCATATCATGTAACTTACAGTGAATTCTTTGATAGTGAAGTATACATACTTCATGAATTCAAATTTTTAGTCATAATTTCCTATAGCACAGCATGTTTTCCAAACCTCAAGCCATCATACAAAAGGAGAGGGGATGGATCGGGAGAGAAAACTGTATTTATGGAACAAAAAAGATCATTACCCTTCTCTGCATCATGAATACTATGGAAATTCATAATTTTCCTCTCATAATGTAAAATATTCTCCTGAGTACATGTCTCTTTGAAATGTTCTGTGGTATAAATTATGTTGCAGTTAAAGTAAAAAACTATTAGTCTGATATGCTTCTGTTGAGATGGAAACATAAAATAAATAAAATTGTATTGTTGGTGTAGAAATGATCTGTACAGACTACCTTTGCTGGGAAGTCAGTGAGATAACATGAATCTTTTAGTGAACACAGGTTGATACAGACAAATAAAGCAAATGTTGAGCCTTATAGAGGTGATGCTGGCTTTATACATCCTTTCAAGTGATTGTGATTTATTAAACATTAAAACATATTAGATGCTTTAGAAATAGATACCCTGTAAGAGATTTCAAAATGTCTCCCAAACAATTTTATATCACAAGAGACCTCAGCTTTACAGAGCCATCACTCTTTGCAATGAAGGGAAAGCAAATACTTCCAGTGATCTCCTAGGGTGGTGAGAAGGATAAAGGAAAGTGGTCCTTAACATCAGAGCTTTCCACAAAGGAAGCCAAGCCACTGGAAGTCATCATGTAGGCTGTCAATTGGGCAGCATCCATGGTTCTGTCGGAACAGAAGTATCACCCTGCCTTGCCCTTTCCCATCCTGACTGTGCTGTTCCACTCAGTTACATGTGGTTCAGAGAGCCAGCCACATTCTTACTCACGATTTAATTCCATGCTTCCAAATTATTTTTAAAGTCGCCAAAGCCTTAATTATGCCCAGTTAGTTGGAACTGGCTTGTGCACTTCACATAAAATGATATTTCATAGTTATGATGGACCTTTAAAAGAATAACTGGATTATCTCCAGGGAAGTGAGAAAATCAAAACCACCCACATCACCAATTATTTACTTTCTTCTTGAATATTTCCAAGGGTAGTGTCCTCTAGTATCCTCAGCTCAATGCTAGCGATAATAATAACCATTTGTTGACCAGGTATAAGCTGACATGCACTGTAGAAGGAATTAAATTAGGTAATTTTCTCTGAAGCGCCTAAAAATCCTGCAAGGACAGATATTGCCTATTTTACAGATGAGAAAGCTGAGGAACAAAAATAGATTCTGACCAGTGCTGTTTCGAAAGTCTGTCTAACCAAAGTCTTTGCTATTTTTATGTTATACAGTAAATACTCAAATCTCTGAAGTATCAGTTATAAAAATACCCTATTACTGTGTCTTTGGAACATTTCTATCTAACTTCTTCAGTTATGTTATCTCCTTCACTTGCTATGCCAAACATTGTGCCTGGATGGACCATCTATTTATTCATTCAATGAACAGTTATTCCATGTCTACAGAAGAGCCATCTCTGTTTTGTCCACATTATGCCAAATGATTCATTACATCCAAAATCAGGTCATCTTACTACAGACAAAACTAAACAGGGGTTCTGCAATTGCAATTTTACAAAGGAAAAACATCCAAGAGTTCAATATCCCAGAGCTTACTTACCACAACCAACCTCCCCAAACACACGGACCTCTCTTCTTGTCCTCTACTCATGGGGTCAAGGATGAGAGCCTGAACTTTTCTGGCAAAGTAGTTTTATTTATAGCTGTATTTGTTTCCTAGGGCTGCCATAACAAGGTACCACAAATTAGATGGCTCAAACCAACAGAAATTTATTTTCTCACAGTTCTGGAGGCCACAAGTCTGAAATCAGGATGTCATTGTGTGCGTTCTTTCCGGGGGCTTTGAAGGAAAATATGGTGCATGCCTCTCTCCTAGCTTCTAGCGGTTACCAGCAATCCTTGGGGTTCCTTGCTGTGGATAAATCAGTCCTATCTTCGTCCATCTTCTCATGGTGTCTGCCTCTCTATGTCATCTACATGTCCCTGTGTCTCCAAATCTCCCTTCCGTTTATAAAGACACCAGCCATTGGATTTAGGGTCCAAACTAGTCCATTATAACCCCACCTTGACATGCTCAAATCTGCAAAGACTCTATTTCCAAATAAGGTCGCTTTCATAGGTTCAGGGTAGACATGAAGCTTAGAGGGACACTGCGCTGGTTTGAAACTGTTATGTACCCCTGAAAAGCCATGTTTTTCTAACCCAATCCTGTGAGGGCAGACCTATTATATATGAACTTTTGCTTGGGTTGTTTTCATGTAGCTGTGCTTCCCCCCCCCCCCCCCCCATTCAAGGTCTTAAGCCACTTACTGGAGTACTTACAGAGGGAAGCATTTTGGAGAGAACAGGACAAATGATTGGAGAGCCAACATAGAAAACAGATGTTTAGAGACTGACAGAAGCTCAGAGAGGAGGCCTCTGGAACCAGGAACTGAAAGCAACAAAACCCAGGAGCAAGGGCCAGCAGATGTCACCAGGTGCCTTCTCATATGACAAAAAAACTCTAGACCTTTCTTGAGTGATCGGCCTTTCTTGAGTGAAGATGTACTGTTGTTAATGCCTTATTTTGGACATTTTCGCAGCCTTAGAATTATAACTTATATCTTAATAAATCCCCTTTGTAAAAGCCAACCCATTTCTGGTATGCTACACTCTGGCAGCATTAGCAAACTGAAACAGACACTATTCAACCCAGTACAACAGTCCCTTCATATCACAATATATTCCTAAGATATTATCTTAATTCCATTCCTCAAATACTTCCTATTCTCATACCCAGTAAAAATATATTCTATAGAAGAGTCTAAATATATAGGTGGACTTCTAGCTTACATTGCTAATTCCCCATAACTAGAGAGCTCAGAATGATCCATTAGCCTTTGGGCTATATTTGTCAATGTCTCTCTGCCAAGGATCAAGAGGGTAACAAACTCTCCCTCAAAGGTAACTAGAAGTTACACAGCTGCTTTCTTTGCCAGCTCTTGACATACAGAGTTATAAATGGGGGATTAATGAGGACAGTGATGGTTCTCTGTCACATACCAAAAGAAAATGGGATTTCAAGAAGGAACATCAACAATTACAAATTGCTGAAAAGTTCAAGGACAGTCAGGGAAGAAAATTATTTTGGATTCAGTGTGAGGTTATTGAAAACCACTGAGGGGTCAGATTCAGTAAAATTGTGGTTGGGTTCACCTCATAGGTAGGAATTGATCCTGGATCCAGGAAATTAATCCTGTATCTTCTGGAATACTCTCAATTTCAATTTATTCCATCCCATTATATACAATATATTTTTATTATCCATTTGCAACTATGGTAACACCATGGTAAAGAGATAGAAACAATGCTGTCAATGTTTTCAAGATGCGTGTCAGTGAAAATAAAGTGAATGTTAAGTCCTTATAATTGGAAGGAAAATGAAGAAAAGGTATTTAAGAGTGGGAAGTTCTAAGCCCATCTGCAGCAGTATGGAAGTGGTAGCTAGTAAAGCAGGAGACAAAAGATTTGATAGACATAGAGGAATTGTTGATGCACTAAGTTTCAGAAGAAGGCAGAAGTTGGGATCAATATCACAAACGGATGGGAAAAGGCAAGGTATTTCTTTCCAAATGGTAAAAGTTAATAAAGAGACATTTTCAAGAAGAAAAGAGAAGAGTAGAGAGAGGGTAAAATATGTTAGAATATAAACTCACTAAAATATAAATGCCAAGAAATCAGAATTACTTTATCATACTACCTGATTTGTTTTCACTATGTATCAGCAGAATAAATTCTGTGCTCTAAGTCCTACCTGATAAAGGAGAAAGTGTCTTGACCTTATAAAAGTAAGAAGTAAGGGTAGGTGTATGGTTATGAGGTAGAAGCTTAAGAGATGGATTTGGAAAAAGTCTGTTGCATGTGACACTAAGCAAACTGAGATGGATAAAACAACTATTTCTCATAAACAAGGGCCCATCTGAGATTAACGCAGTAATCTGTTCCTCACCTCCTTCAACTCTTCACTCAAAAGCCACTCTCCCAGTTAGGCATTCCATCACCACTCTATCTAAAGCCACAACTCCTTCTCCATCTGCCTCTACCTCTTATTCCAGCTCCCTGCCTTATGTGTCTCCTTAGAGCTTAACAAACACTTTTTGTCATGCCATATGTTTTACTTGGTGGCCTGGTTTATTATGTAAACGAGGGCAGGGATGGATTTCTGTATGTTTGCTCACTACTCTCTTTCCAGTGTCTGGAACGAGGCGTGTTGAATGAATGAGTGCCCCCATATGAGACATAGTCACATTAAACTACTTTCTTCAGTAGCACACACCTGGAAAATGAAGACGAAAAAACAGATGATGGAGGTGTTCAAGGATGAAGCTGGCAGAAATCCAAGGGAAAGAGAGGTTCTACAATGCTAACAACGAGCAGAAAGTAAGATAATTGTGGTCAGTGAGGTAAAATGATAAGGCATGGGGTTATTATCCCAATAGGAGCTACAAATACCATCTCTTCCTCTTAAGATAGTAAAGCAAACAACAGTACCTGTCACATAGGTAAGTAATAAGTAGCTGTTAGCTGATGTTTCTTTTAATATTCTTCCCAAATAATAATTTTCCCTGAGGACTAGGGTAACTTCATCTCTCCTAAATCCATATCACACTGCCTCTCTGGCACAGGGATGAACCCAAAGATGAGAAGAAGACTTCATGCCCTCACTGATGGGACAGTAGCAAGCACAGAGCGGCTATGCGCTGCTGCCTGGAAAAGCTGGATTTGCCGGTGTGTCAAGTTGTGCTAAGTCACCCCATCTAACCGCTGTTGAGTACATCATCCCAGTCTCTATCATCTTCCTTCCAAGGATTATCAGCCTTCTCAACACTCCCTCTCCTGCCATTCCTGCCCCCCTCTCCACCCTAATAAACACACACACATACACACACACGCACACACATGCATGCGCGCACACACACACGCACACGCACACACACACACACGTGCGCACACACACACACACACTCATGCACACACGCACATTTTCTGGATTCATTCATATTTATCCTCAACTTTAGCATTGGATTGGGTCTAATACCTAGATTGAGTCCACACCCCAAAACATGCCTAACACATCATGAAAGGAACACTGCCATGCCCTTTTATAACATGCCATTACTGACATATTTAGATAACAGTCAGCTTTAACTCCCAGATTATGTTTGGCTCACCTACCCTTTCTCCATATCATATACTATTATTGAACTATCGGCTTGTAATTGAAGCCATGCTCTCTTGCCTGATGTATTAATTTGTTAAAGCTGCCAGAATGCATTATATCAAAAATGGAATGGCTTTTAAAAAGGGAATTTAATAAGTTACAAGTTTAAAGTTCCAGAGCTAGAAAAATAAGTAAACTAAGGCATCCAGTAAAAGATACCTTGGCTCAAGAAAGATTGATGTCTGTCACATGGGAAGGCATGTGCTGGCATCTGCTGGTCCTTGTTTCCAGTTCTGTTGCTTCCAGCCTCTGATGCCAGTGGTTTCCTCTCTAAGCATCTGTGGACATTCACTTCGCTCCTCTGGGGTTTGACTTATTTAGCATCTCATGGGAAGACACAGGCTGATATCTGCTGGACTCTGTCTATTTATAGGCATCTGCTCTCTCTGTCAGCACTCCAAGCATCTCCAAACATCTGTGTCTCTGTCAGCTCTAAAGCCACTGCTCTCCATGAGTCCACACCTGAAGTTTCTCAAAAATACTTCCCCTTTTAAAAGACTCCAGTAAACTAATCAAGCCACATTTTGAATGGGCAGAGTCATCCTCATCTAACCAAAAGGCAACATCCACAATTGGGACATCTCCGTGAGACAATCTAATCAAAAGGGTTTTCACCTTACAATGTTGAATCAGTATGAAAGGACATGGCTTTTCGTGGGTACACAACACTTTCAAACTAGCACATTCTACAAGTTCTTTTCATATACAAAATACATTCATTTCATCACAATATCAAAAAGCCTTAAACCATTTTAGTAACAATATAAATGCAACAAAAAGTCCAAAACAGTACAAATTCTCATCAAAGACAATTAGAGGCAGGGTCTTTTCTGAAGTAAAACTTCCCCCTCTAGATCTGGACCTGTGAAACTCAGAACAAGTTATCTGCTGTCAATATTAAAAGGAAGGACCCTCATAAGATAAATATTTCCATTTCCATAAGGAGAATTTGGAAGAAACACAGGGGTCACTGAACCCAAACAGTTCTGAAAACCTGCAGGGCAAACTCCATTAGATTTCGAAGTCTGAGAGCCATTTATCCTCGGGGCTTTAGAAAGTGACAGTCCCACCTTTTCAAAGGGCTTCTGCAGTGGCCCTGCTCTTTCCAAATGCTGGGTGAGTTTTCCAACACTGGAGATCATTGGGGGAAACCACCTTTATCTTGGCTCTATCCTCTCCAAACACTGGGGCAGCACCCAGGCCTCCTGCCACCTCCAAGGCACATGCTCAACCCCCTCAGAACAATGGGGTGATCTCCAGGCTCCCCCCAACCCCCAGTTGATGTCCTCCAGCCTCTTTGAAGCCTGGGGTGACAAAACTTTTCCTGAGCATTGAGGGGGAAGGCCTGCCCTCTGCCTTTGGGTGAAACTCACTTTCTCCAAGTAAACAGGTAGGTTGGCTTCAGACCTTAGCTTCCATGTTTCTACTTTTGAAGATATTTTTCTTTCAATTTGCTCCTTTTTTGTCCCTTTTAGTCCAGATTGGCAGTGGTTCCATTTATACAGCTCTCACAACACTCTTGTCTGTTTTCTATTTAGTATGCAAGGATCATAACCATCAGACAACAGGTTTTTCCCCAAATCTTTTTTGGATAACTCCGCCTCCAATCTTGGCTTTTCCTGAAATGGCTGTTTTCATGATTGGTTAAATTCTCACATGGGGTCCTGTTCACTGGAGTCTCACTTTCTGAAAGCCCAGAATTTTCCAGACCATCAATTTCTGGGTTTGTTTTGGTTTTGGTTTTTTTGTATCAAGAGTTCAGTTCTCAACCTCTTTCCTCTTACATTTTACTATAAGCTGAAAGAAGCAGCATTTTCCACATTTAGTTTGAAATTTTCTTCTGTTAAATATCCAAGTCCATCACTCTCAAATTCTGCCTTCTATCCACAAAGAATGCTTTCCTTCCAGTTTGCAATGACATGTTCATCATTTCTGTCTAAAGCCTTATTGGAAATATCCTTACAGTCCACATTTCTATCAAGTCTCTTCAAAGCATTCTAGGCCTTTTCTATCAAGCTCCTCACAACTCTTCCAGAGTCTTCCCCTTATCCATTCACAAAGCCATTCCAACCTGTTTTGTGTTTGCAAACCACCCCACTTCTCTGATACCAAAATCTGTTTTGGTTTGCTAAAGCAGCCAAAATGCAATATATCAGAAATGAAACGGCTTTTAAAAAGGAAATTTAATAAGTTACAAGTTTAAAGTTATAAGATTAGAAAAATATCCAAACTAAGGCATCCAGTAAAAGATACCTTGGCTCAAGAAAGGCTGATGTCTGTCACATGGGAAGGCATGTGACTGGCATCTGCTGGTCCTTGTTCCCAGTTCTGTTACTTCCAGCCTCTGATGCCAGTAGTTTCCTCTCTAAGCATCTGTGGACATTCACTTTGCTCCTCTGGAACACAACTCTGGGTTTTGGCTTGTTTAACATCACATGGGAAGACACAGGCTGATATCTGCTGGACTCTGTCCAATTTATAGGCATTTGCTCTCTCTGTCAGCACTCCAAGCATCTTCAAACATCTGTGTCTCTGTCAGCTCTTAAGCAACTGTTCTCCAAGAGTCTACATCCAAAATACTTCTGCTTTTAAAAGACTCCAGTAAATTAATCAAGTCCCACTTTGAATGGAAGGAGTCATACCTCCATCTAACCATACACAAATGGACACACAACATCTCCATGGAGATAATCTAATCAAAAGGGTTTCCATCCTACAATGTTGAATCAGGATTAAAGGACATGGCTTTTCTGGGGTACCCTACACTTTCAAACTAACAAACCCCAATAGAATAACCTCTCTTTTTTGATGGAAATAGAATCTTTTTTTAATTTTGAATGCATTTTCAGTACTGTGCTAACCACTCAACTCTATGTAAATTGGCTGCAAATAGATATAAATTGTTAGAGCACATGAATGGGAGAAGGGCAATTATGGAAGAGATAAGCCTCTTCAAGTTTAAATAACTCACCCCAGGACATGTGCTTGTAAATGGTGAGCCCTCGACCACTCTGAGCTCAAAGCCAACATCACTATCCAAGGTTCAGGTAGATGACCTGGCATAACAAGCTCTTAAAAAAGGATTATACACTTGTCCTTCAAAAATCTAAGAAATATCTTTTTCCAGGTTCAGAAACAATATCTAATATCATTAAATATCACTAGACATGAGCATTCAAATTCTGAAATGTCTACTTTCTTAGTTAAATGAAAACACATTTCCACACTAAACATTTCTGGTCAAGTGCTATAAAATCCCCTTTAGACAAGAAACATATTTACAGAATGTTTAACTTTAAAACAGAAACATGATTTAATCTTGAAGCAGCTTAACTCTGCTTTCACACACGTGCTCGAGCAGTGCACGTGTGGTTGAATGTGAAAAGAAGCTGCAGCATGCTGGTTAGAGGTGTTGTTTCTCATACACACTGCCAAGTTCCTTTACTCCCAGATATGACAAAACTTGATCCAGACAAATGGAATTGAACAGGGAAGAGGAAGGACATCTTGATGCAGAACTGCCTTCTGCTGATATTTCAGAACTTTTATCACCAAAAGGTAAAACTTGTCATCATCAGTTATTAGTTATTGTGTAAGATACTAGACGTTGCAGGATATTATAAATATGTGAAAATACGGTTTTCCCCAAAAAAAGACAGCAAAAGGAAAACAGGGAAAAAAAATATGTAGAAATAGCCATGAACATTTCCACCCATGCAATTTTTCTTTAATCTCCAAGGTAAAGGTTTTATGAACCACTGCTGGATGGCAGATTCCTTCCTATAGAAGCCATCTATTGTTGTATGACAAATTAGCCCCAAGCTCAGGGACCTAAAACAAAAACTACGGATATCTCAGTTTTTGTGAGTCAAGAATTCGGCAGCACCTTGGCTGGGTGACCTGGCTTAGGGCCTCTCAGGAAGTTGTAAACTGATGTAAACAATTGTAATTGTAAATCAGCTGATGGCCTGCCTGGAACTGGGGGATGGACCTCCAAGCACCTGCCTGGAGCTGGGGGATGGACCTCCAAGCACCTGCCTGGAGCTGGGGGATGGACTCCAAGCACCTGCCTGGAGCTGGGGGATGGACCTCCAAGCACCTGCCTGAAGCTGGGGGATAGTCCTCCAAGCACACTACATGTGGCTGCTGGCAGAGAACTCATGCCCCATGGCTGTTGGTCAGAGGCATCTGCTCCTCACCACCATGGCTTCTTCAAAGGACTGGGAGTGGGGGGTCTCAGAAGGACTGTCTTTTGGGGGAGAGGTGAAAACAGATTTGAAATAAAAATTTTTTGTAAAAAAGGACATGGCACTTGGCTTCCCCCAGGGCAAGTGAAGAAAGAGTGCGAGAGAGAGAAAGGAAAAGCCACCTCTTTTATGTTCTGAATTTAGAAGTTGCACCCACGAGTCCTCTCATTGGAAGTGAGTCACTGAGTAGAGCTAACACTCAAGGACAGGGTTGTCGGGCTCCCCCTTCTGAAGGGAGAAATATTAAATAATTTAAATAATATTTTAAAATATTAAATAATTAAATATTTAAATATTAAATAATTTAATTAAATATTTTTAAATTTGAGGGCATGTATTTAAGCCACCACATCCCTAACACTCATATTTCTCTGCACCCCTCTGCCCCAGCACTTTCTCAGACCACTAAGAACATTGGATTGATATGCCCTGCATTAAATTAACTATTGAAATATATAAGTGCCTTTATTTCATTACCCACTATATGTCAGACACCATACTAGACAAATAAATGATACCAAAACAGTTTCTGTTCTCACAAGTTAGTCCAGGAGACTGATAACAAACAGAGAAACAAATAATTTGGTGGTGATAAATGCTATGTTAAAAACAAAAAAAACAAAAAATAAATAAATAGGTAAAATTTTAAAAAACCAAGCAGTCTAGGGATTTAGAAAAGTATGAGTATTTAATTTGCCTAAAATACTATATATGATACATACATTGGTGGGTACATTGCTTCTCTGCCCTGAGAATTCCTGAGTACCTCAATCCACAAAAACCATTAGCTTCATCACTGACCACAAGTTTTCACCTTTTCCCTAACTTTTATGTAAGACCCAGCACAAAAGATTTGTTTCTGTATTTTTCTCTCATCTTTGCCAGATTTCCACTGTATATGCCAAGTTGTAAAAAATAGCCGGAAATTCCCTCAGCTGGTCGTCAAACAGTCATTTCTTCTTTCTTTTGTTTCTGGCTCTGCTCCATGAGACTTGGCATGCAATGCCTTTATTTCTGTAAAAGCACTGGCTGTACTGAAGCTGATATTCTTTCTCTGCTCTGCCCCTGAGGTATCCAAACCCTCTCCTCTCCCAAGATTAGGAAAACAGTGTTATCTGTTGGCAACTGCCATTTAAACTCTGATATTCTCATCAGTTTATCTAATCTGGCCCAAGATTCACTTTCCCATCACTGGGTCCTCAAAGTCTCCACTACCTGAGTTCATTACCTAATTTAACTTAAATGGTCACTTTAGTTGAACACCATAAGTACATGGAATCTTGGGCATGAGCTCTTGTTGGTTTGTACAGGTGATATCCCAATATATTCCAGAGGAATTTGGGCAGTGAATAAAAAAGTATTCGCAAAATCCTCTTGTGGACTGGTGAGAAAAGAGGAAATATTCAACTTCCCCCTGTGGGGAATTCCTGATATTCTCACAAGCAGTGGGGACAATCAATTCAAAGGGCTGAGCCCTTGCTCTTGGGTTTCACCCCTATGAAATGTATCCCTGCAAAGGAGAAGCTAAGCCTACTTGTGATTATCCCTAATAGTCACCCCCAGAGAACCTCTTTTGTTGCCCAGATGTTTGGCCTCTCTCTCTAAGCCAACTCAGCAGATGAACTCACTGCCTGTCCCCCACGTAAGACATGACTCCTGAGAACATAAATCTCCCTGACAACATGAGACAGAACTCCCAGAATGAGCCAGGACCTGGTATCATGGAATTGAGAAAGCCATCTTGACCAAAACAGAGAAGAGAGAAATGAGGCAAAATAAAGTTTTCAATAGCTGAGAGATTTCACACAGAGTCAAGAGGTTATCATGGAGGTTATTCTTATGCATTATATAGATATCCCTTTTTAGTTTATAGTGTATTGGAGTGGCTGGAGGGAATCACCTGAAACTGTTGAGCTGTGTTCAAGTAGCCTTGATTCTTGAAGATGATTGTATAATGATACAGCTTTTACAATGTGACTGTGCAATTGTGCAAACCTTGTGTCTGATGCTCCTTTTATCCAGGGTATGGACAGATGAGTAAAACAAAAAGGATACAAAATAAACAAATAATAATAAGGGGATAATGAGTAAGAAATTGGGTAGAATGAAACACTGGTGGTCAATGAGAGGGAGGGATAAGGGTATGTATAAATTTTTTATGTTTTCTTTTTATTTCTTTTTCTGGAGTGATGCAAATGTTCTTAAAATGGTCATGTCATGAAGACACAACTGTTGTTGCTATAGTGAACCACTGATTGCACATCACGTGTGGAGTGTGAAGATTTCTCAATAAAAATATTTTTTTTAATTTCCGCTACCCAGCTAATACTCCGCCAAACAATATACAAGGAAAACAAAAGATAAAGAAAATGATCCAAAAAATCTTTACATCATTTAACTTTGGGTTGATGATAAATACTCTAGTACTTATTACCATTTGCACTTCTAACTCTTGTATTTTGTAAACTATTGGCTTATGACAGATTCTAACTGGGGAGAGACTAACTATTTGTAATTGCAGATCTTAATGACTGGGCTAGAATTGAAATGTCGATTTCTTTAAAAAAAAAAAGGCCAAAACCTGTTACTCATTTTTTTTTTAATTCAATTATTTATTTTCTCTATTCTATCTGTGACCCAGATGTTTCTTTATCTAAATTTAAAAGCACCCAAGTGGAAGGATGTTAATGCAGTATACTCAGAAAATCAACTGGGCCTGTCTTTTATCTACCACATTATGCCAGGTGGAAATACACACTAGCATACCACATAAGCTTGGTTAGCATCTATTCATTTTTGCTGTGCAAAATGAAGAGTAAGGAATATGAAATTGGAACTTTCCAGCAGTGACCTAAACCTGATTGAATTAGGGCATTTCACACTCCCCGACTAGCTTTAGGCTGAATTTTGTCCCTTCCTCTTGCCCGAGACTGCTATACTAATGTCTTCATGTGAACAGGGCACACACCTTGTGTTTTAAAGAGAGGAGGATGCATTTCTACAGTCCTCACCATTTTCTCCTTCTGATATTTCTTTGCCCTACTAAGTACACCCTAGTCCTATACCTTATTGCACCTAGCTTGTTATAAAGGTATTTATTTGTCCAAAATCACATAGCATCCAATCCATGATGATATAAATCCATAAAAATGTGTGAACATCATGTCCTAGTTTAACCACTGACTAGAGAAAATGTGATGATAGAATCATGCACAGGTTCCCAAACAACTCTACCCACAGCTCTCACACATGTTTTTACAGAGGCACACAACTACAAACACACACACGCACACACAGAGGGAAATTAAGGCTTATTCAGTTAGGCACTGATGTTTGGAAGGTAAACATTGAATAAATTGAAAAACATGGCACCAATTATACCAAGTTTCCTTATGCAACTCCCCATCAGTACCAACCAACCTCTATTGAGTATTTTTCCAGTATGTGCATACAAGACTCACAATGTGACCACAAATCACATGAGAACCCACAGCCCGGCAAGCTGACAGTTCCGTGGGGTCAATGCTCTCAATCAGCTGAAACTCTGAGGAGGCGCCCAATGGCATAGTGCAGCTTCCTGGAAACACATCACTCATTTCATTACTTAAATTAAAAATGTTTTAATCTGCCTCTCAATACAGTTTTATTTGAAAATTACAAAAGAAACTTGGAGGGTGAAAAGATACTAAGGAAAAAAAATGGGAAGACATTTGCTAACACTAAAGCCGGAAAAAAAAATATGTTTAAACATTTTCAATAATGGCAATAATTTAAAAATTATTAATGTGCTTTTTCTTCTGCCTTTATGAGTACCTGTATGAATAATTGGCAATTCTGACTGGAGACAGAAAAGGATTTTTCTCTGAAAGAATGCAAAGAGAAAAAAGAAGTAATATCCAACTGATATGCATAATAAGATTAGGCAGCAAAACACAACCTTGTGTGTCAGGCTTTCATCAGGGGAGAATGTACGCTCCAGGAGCACGGGTATTTTCTCTGTTTTTAGTCACAGTTGCATCCACAATACAACAAGAGTCTGGTACATAGTAGGCATCTAATCATATTTAGTGGATGAATGGGTGAGGGGGAGTTTTATAAACTCTTTTATCCTCTCCTTTAATACATCAGCAACCTAGGCTGGAGTTTCCAAATCAACCATGAGCTGCCAAACTCATAGAATCCTTCCATAGGGTATAAAATTTGATTTCTTGTGAAAGTGAAGCATGTGGTTCACTGTTGGATAAAAGGAAGAGGATGTAATGGAGGCAGCAGGGAGCACCTACTGTTGCCTGCCTAGAGAGATTATGGAAGAGGAGAAGAGAGGACTCAAGGGAGTAAGAAAGCCAGCAGCAGGGGCCTGATCTCCGTGCAGTAGATAAGTACGGCTCACATCAAAGGCAGAAGACACCTAGCCCATTTTCTGTTTCAGATTCCTGAAAAAGACCCCCCTTTGTGTGGCTCTCAAACCAATCTGCGAGTTGCCACATTAATTTTTCAGGGCGGTTTGTGAAGATAAAGAGAAGGGCTGAAGGTTAGCATTTCTGAGCAGCTCTATGTGGTTCTCCTGGGAATAGATGAGACCCAGAAGTAGTTGAAAGACTGGCCAAGGAGACCAGCAGAAGGCGGCATCTTGGCGGCCAGCAAGGTGGTCTGGAAGCGAGAGCTACAGATCAGGTGAGACACCAGGCTGAATGAGAGTCACGGCCAACCTCAGAGTTGTGAAACTGCCAGCGAGAGCATAGGTCTTTCTAAACGTATCAGTTTTCTATTGCTACATAAATTACAGAGATTTAACAGCTTAAAACAACACATTTAAAATCTCACACTTTGTATGGATCAGGAATCCAGGCACAGGTCCTCTCTCAGGGTCTCTAACCTGAGCCGGGGTGCATTCTCATCTGGAGGCTTTGAAGAATCTGCTTCCAAGATCAATCAAGTGATTGGGAGAATTCATTTCCTTCCAGTCGTTAAGACTGAGGACTTTGAATTGTGAGCGGTCACCTAGAAGCTGCCCTCAGGTTCTAGAGACCGCCTGCCGCTATGGGCACATGGATAGCCTCAACATAGTAGCTTCTTCCATTTCGTCAAATCCACAAGGAGAGTCTCTACTGCGAGTGTCTGACCTCAGGAAGGTCCAGGTCTTCCATTAAGGGTTTTCACCCAGGATAATCTCCTTCTAAAAGATCAACTGATTTGGGACTTTCATTACATCTGCATAATCCCTTCCCCTTTGTCACCTAATGTGAACTTGGGGCGGTGTGACATACTATCACCACTGCCAAGTTCCGCTGGTTAGATGCAGGTCACAGGCCCAACCCACACTCCAGGACAGAGCATCATCCACAGGGGTGACACCAGAACCCCTGAAGGTCACGAATGTCCGCACTTTGCACTAGACTCTGACCAGCAGGAGGAAGAGCAGACCGAGTCACGCAGGAGAAACAGCAGCCAGGACAGTGGTGGCCACGGTCCCAGAGACACCAAAACTCATGGCCTCCACGGTCCCAGAGACACCAAAACCCACGGCCTCCACGGTCCCAGAGACACAGAAACCCACGGCCGCCACCATCCCAGAGACACAGAAACTCACAGCTGCCACCGTCCCAGAGACACAGAAACCCACAGCTGCCACCATCCCCGAGACACAGAAACCCACGGCTGCCACCGCCCCAGAGACACAGAAACCCACGGCCGCCACGGTCCCAGAGACACAGAAACCCACGGCCGCCACCGCCCCAGAGACACAGAAACCCTCGGCCGCCACGGTCCCAGAGACACAGAAACCCACGGCTGCCACCGCCCCAGAGACACAGAAACCCACAGCTGCCACCGCCCCAGAGACACAGAAACCCACAGCCGCCACGGTCCCAGAGACACAGAAACCCACGGCCGCCACCGTCCCAGAGACACAGAAACCCACAGCCACCACGGTCCCAGAGACACAGAAACCCACGGCCACCACCGTCCCAGAGACACAGAAACCCACGGCCTCCTGGCCTCATGGCTGCTCCACACATTCTCCTTCCCTAACACACGGACAGTCTCAAAGGGAGATCAGACGGGGAAGGAAGCTCGAAATCTGAGAGCCGGACCAAACTGACCTCTAGAGATGGAGCTATACTTAAACCACTTATAAACCATGAGAGGAGACCAAGTTTAAAGTCAGAGGGAGGTAACAGTTCATTGGCTAACTGTTTTAAAATCTGTAGGGACTCATGAGAAAGACCAGATAAATTACAGAGAAAATAAATGGCACACAATTGTGTCCATTTTCCCCAGAGAGACATGCAATGCAAAGTCATTTTTTACTTGCTGCACATGTTTTCATGAAGATTTCATAACTAAACCCATATAAGACATCTTAGGTTTGGTAAATATAACAAATGCTATCCACTCATAAATGATGGAAAAACTGAATGATAACGCCATTTTAAATAAATTAAAAATGCTCACCACGCATAATAAACCCCTTATATTGAACATAAAGAACAAGGCATATCATTTTTACTAAGAGAAATTTACTTTTCCGTTGTCCCACTAAATAAATAAATGTTGAATAAATTTTTGAAGAACATCCATTTAAACAGTTACCAAAGTATAAGCCAGTTCAAGGCATCTGCTAGCCTCAGCCTAGCCTTTCCACTCACTGCATATGGATCCAGCTTACAACAGAAGCCCTTGTCCATTATTTATTAGAAATCAGAATATATTTTACCACATTAACTAACACTTTAACCATTTATTAGATTACAGGCATTATGCTTAGTGCTTTGTGTTCATTATCTCAACAATAGTTGAAATGTTATGTGGAATGTGCTATTTATGCTCACTTTATTGATGAAAGAACTGAGAGATTAGAAGGCTAAGTACTTTTCCCAAGTTCACACAACCACGAAGGGGTCCTGCATGGCAGATGTGAACTCACATCTCTATCATTCCAAAGTCCACGCTTATAATCCTGTGCCATGCCTGTCACACGGGCCTATTAAACCCAATGGGTGGGCCACGGTGGCTCAGCAGACAGAATTCTCGCCTGCCATGCTAGAGATCTGGATTCGATTCCCAGTACCTGCCCATGCAAAAAAAAAAAAAACCCTATTAAACCCAAAATGTAGCCAAATACAGTACTGGAATTGTACCTAACTAATCCTTTCAAACTTTCCTCTCCCAGCCGTCCTCATGGTCTCCTACCTCCAGACAGAGAGCGGGCGCTCCAGCTTCGATCTGGGCTGGTTGTGGTTGCCGTGAGCCGAGGCAGGGTGCTCTCAGGGTGAAGATGGGAGGCCCTGGGCCCACAGCCTCCTGACACGTTTCAGTCTCGGCCACCCTCTTCCTTCCCTCAGGCCCAGAGACTGGCCTTTCCCCTTCCCCACTGCCACTGTTGGTGGTTCCAGCCAAGGTTTTTCTCATCTCTAACTTTCTGCCACACAGAAGCTGGTCTCAAGTCTTCTGAATTTTAACCTTCTTATCAGCAAAAAAGCAAATCAGAAGTTCCTTATTCATGCCACCCTTCCTGTAAGATATGGAAGCTCACATATGCAGGTAATTTTCAATGACCAGACTGAGCGATTCAGGTGAAAGGGAAGTGAATATAACCAGTTGCTATGACAACAGCAAGATGTAAAATGGCATAGCAATTCATAAGACAAGCTTTTAAAATTACATAAATTTGAATTATTACAAGAAACCATTCAAAGCTACATATAAAAAAATGACTGGCCAAATGAAAGAATAAGGTCTAGACATACAAATAAAACCCTTTGAATTAATCAGGCAATTAAAACTATATACAATTCTAATCCTCAAGAGACTGTGAAAAAGAGTCACTCACAATTCTGGCATCTCTATAAAGTTACTTGTCAATCAAACTGATTAATCTGCCTTAGTACACTGTTTCTTAGGTTTCAAACGTCCACATTTACCACAACTCTAAGAATTGAGTCCCAACTAAATTAGGAGGCCAGGTAGCATGATACAGAGGTGTTTGCCTTGACCATTTCATCCTGTTGACCGGTCTCTTTCTTAAAATTCTCTCTCCTTCAATTTCCTAACACAACCCTCATTCCTCCCTCTCAGATTATTCTTTCTTTCTCCTTCTGGTTTCCCTAAGGTTTTGTAGATGGTACGTATCCTTTTGCTATTGTTTTATGTGCCTTCTATCATTGCCTCATGACTGATGACTCTGAAAGCTATACCTCTATTTTCAAGCCCTCGGCAGATATGTAGACTCCACATTCCAACTGCATGAAGAAATCTCCACTTGCAGGTCTTAATGGCATCATAAAACCAGTACTCTTATATTCAAGCTTATATCCTGGTTCTTCTCTTCCTGGATTCCCTAATGAGGTTAATGGCACCAACAACTTCCAGAAACTCAGACCAAAAAAATCCTTTTCCTTTTCTCTCACATCCAAGCATTAAGTCCTATTGATTCCTCCTCTGTAATAGCTATCGAGTCTGTCCACTCTAGTCCAATCAATATTGGCACCACCAACTGTCTTTAACCTCTCATCTGAATGACAGTGATGGGATCCTGTCTCCAATGCTTTAAATTATCCTTATTCTACCGTTGTCCATACATTCTTGATCATAAAAATCACATGGACGTTTTTTCTTTGAAGACGTGTGTGGAGAGCCTGCCTCAGACCTGCTTAATCAGATCTACAGCAGAGCAGCTTAGGAACTTTCGTTTTTACTAAGTATCCCCAAATGATACCTATAATCAGACGAATAAACTCTACTCAGTGCTACCAGGTTAACTTAATCCACAGTCCTTTCTCAGGACTTCCAGTCACTGCCACTGCTGGTAAAAATCAAGTTCAAATTCCTGGCTTGACATTCAAGGCCCTCCACAAGCTAGTCTAGATAATGTGCTTCCAGTCCAGTAAAGTTCCCCATTATTGCTTCTCATATAGCCTGTGCGTGTGCCAAACCACACTAGTTTTCATTTCCAGAACTTTCTCTTCAATTTCTCACCATGTTTTTGTTTGTTTGTTTTCTGGGGTTTTTTTTAATTGAGAAATATTCACCCACATACAGTCCAACCATATTATGTAATCAGTGGCTCACAATAACATCACATAGTATGTAGAATTCACCATGATGATTTTTAGAATATTTGCATCACTCCAGAAAAAGAAAAGGAAGAAATCATACACCCCATACCCCTTACCCCTCCCTCTCATTGACCCACAGTATTTCAATCTACCCAATTTTTACCCTTTATCTCCCCCTATCCCCTACTATTTATTTATTTATTTTTATTCATCTGTCCATACCCTGGATAAAAGGAGCATCAGACAGAAGGTTTTCACAATCACACATCACACTGTAAAAGCTGTATAGTTACACAGTCCTCTTCACCATAACATTTCTGTTTACGTAATACCCTTGCTCTTAACTGCACTATACCACGTCTCTCTGTATTCAAGCTCCATCTGTCCTTCAGGGCCCTTCTTAGCTTTCCCTCACGCCCTTCCGTATAGATTCAGCCATACGGATTAAGGCCCACCTCGATTCAATTTGGTCTCACCTAAAAACACCTTCACATATCCTATTCACAAGTGAGTCCATATCTTAACCAACACTACCATCTTCAATGTCCTATTTACAAATGATTTCACATCCAGAGGACCAGGGTTTAGGACTTGGCATGACTTTTGGGACAGATTCAATCCCAACAGTCATGCTATGTAGTTCTTTTTGTATGTTGTTGGATTTGGTTTGCTAGCATTTTGTTAAGGATTTTTGTATCTATATTTATAAGGTATGTTGGTTTCTAGTTTTCATTTCTTGTGCTGTCTTTGTCGGTTTTGGTATCAGTCTAATACTGGCCTCATAGACTGAGTTGGAAAGTGTTCCTTCCTCTTCTATTTTTTTGGAAGCGTTTGTGAAGTGTTGGTATTAATTCTTTTATCACTTGATAGAATTCACCAGTGTAGGCATCCTGCGGGAAGTTTTTAGATGACTAATTTCCTCTCTTGTTATATTTCTATTCAAATTTTATATTTATTGAGTCAGTTTTGATCATTGGGGCTTTGTAGGAATTTGTTCACATACAATTGTTCATAGGATCCCCTTGTAATATTTTAATGCTTTCTAATCCTGTTAGGTCAGTAATAATGTCCCCTCTTTCATTTATGATTTTAGTAATATGATTCTTTTCTTTATGTCTATCACTATCTTTCCCTGTCTCTCTTTCTCTTTTGATCAATCTAAGTAAAGTTATAAATTTTGCTGATTTTTTTAAAGAAACAACTTTTGGTTTTACTGATTTTTCTTTATTGTTATTCTTTCTTTATTTTCTTTCCTTCATTCTAAACTTTCACACAGCAAAGTTACTAGAGCTAATAAATGAGGACATTAAAGTGGCAGGTTACAAGATCAACACTCAAAAATCAGTGGTGTTTCTATACACTAGTAATGAGCAATCTGATGAGGAAATCAAGAAAAAAATTCCATGTACAATTGCAACCAAAAGAAGAAAATATTTAGGAATAAATTTAACTAAGGATACAAAAAACCTATCCACACAAAACTACATGAAATTGCTAAATGAAATCACAGAAGACCTAAATAAATGGAATACCATGTTCATGGATTGGTAGATGTAATATAGTTAAGATGTCAATTCTACCTAAATTGATTTATAGATTCAATGCAATACCAATTAAAATCCCAAAAACTTACTTTGCAGAAATAGAAAAACAAATAACCAAATTTATTTGGAAGGGCAGGGTGTCCTGAATAGGTAAAAATATCTTGAGAAAGAAAAATGAAGTGGGAGGTTTCACATTATCTGACATTAAGGCATATTATGAAGCTCAGTGGTAAAAACAGCATAGTGGTGAAATAAAGATAGATATACTGACCTATTAAGGCACATGAAAAGATGCTCAACTTCACTGGCTATTAGGGAAATACAAATCAAAACCACAATAAGATATAATCTCACACCCACCAGAATGGCCATTATCAAAAAGACAGAAAGTGACAAGTGCTGGAGAGGATGTGGAGAAAGAGGCACACTTATCCACTCTTTGGTGGGAATGTAAAATGGTACAACCACTCTTGACAGCAGTTTGGCGGTTCCTCAGGAAACTAAGTATAAAATTACCATATGATCCAGCAATACCATTACTTATTCAGAGGACCTGAAGGCAAGGACACAAATGGACATTTGCACACCCATGTTTATAGCAGCATTATTTAAAATTGCCAAGAGATGGAAACAGCCCAAATGCCCATCAATGGATGAGTGACTAAACAAGCTGTGGTAAACACATACGATGGAATATTATGCAACCATAAGACAGGATAAAGTCATGAAGCATGTAACAACATGGATGGATCTTGAAGACATTATGCTGAGTGAAATTAGCCAGAAACAAAAGGACAAATACCTTACGGTCTCACTGATATGAACTAGGATTAATGTGTGAGCTTAGAGAATTTCAGTTAAGAACACGGGTTATCAGGAGATAGAAATCGGGTCGAGATTGGGTGAGTGGTGCTGAAGAGATATAGATTGTACAACAGAACTGATTGTAAAAATTCAGAACCAGATAGCACAATACTACCTGATTGTAGCACAATAATGTAAGTAGGCTGAATGAAGCTGAATATGAGAATGATAGAGGGAAAAGGGCTGAGGGCACATGTGAAACCAGAAGGAAAGATAGATGATAAAGATGGTATAATATAGGAATGCCTAGAGTGTACAATGATGGTGATTAAATGTATAAATTAAAAATTGTTTTTGCATGAGGAAGAACAAAGGAATGTCAGTATTACAAGCTGTTGAAAATAGATGGTCACCCATATTTTAAAACTTCAATTTCTATGTGAGCCCAAAGGGAGAAATGTTTATTTGGTACAAAATTTATATTTTGACTAGTATATTTCCTAATTTAACTTGTATGGTGAGTTTAATTGAACACCATAAGTACATGGAATCTTGAATAGGGCATGAGATTTTGTTGGTTTGTCCAGGTTAGTGTGATACCCCAATAAATCCCAGAGTGATTTGGACAGTGAATAAAGAGGTATTTGCAGGGTCCCCTTGGGGGAATGGGGAGAAAGGGGAAAATATTCGACTTTCCCTTTTGGAGAATTCCTGTTAGTTTCACAAGCAGTGGGGACAACCAAATCAATCGGCCAAGTCCTCGATCTTGGGGTTCACCCCTGTGACACTTATCCCTGCAAAGGATAGGCTAAGCCTACTTAAAATTAGGCCTAAGAGTCACCTCCAGAGAGCCTCTTTTGTTGCTCAGATGTGGCCTCTCTCTCTCTCTCAGCCTACATGGCAAGCAAACTCACTGCCCTACCCCCGTCTACATGGGACATGACTCCCAGGGTGTAAACCTCCCTGGCAGTGTAGGATCGGAATCCTGGGATGAGCTGGGACTCAGCATCAAGGGATTGAGAAAACCTTCTCGACTGAGAGGGGGAGGAAAGAAATGAGACAAAATAAAATGTCAGTGTCTGAGAGATTTCCAACAGTCAACAGGTTATCCTAGACATTATTCTTATACATTATATACATACCCCTTTTTAATTCATGGTGAATTAGGGTGGCAAGAGAGAAGTACTTGAAACTGTAGAGCTGTGTTCCAATAGCCATGTTTCTTGAAGATGATTGTATAATGATATAGCTTTCACAATGTGACTGTGTGATTGTGAAACCCTTGTGTCTGGTGTTCCTTTTATCTAGGGCATGGACAGATGAGTAAAAAATATGGATAAAAATAAACAAACAATAGGGGGAACAAAGGTTAAAATAAATTGAGTAGATTAAAATACTAGTGGTCAATGAGAGGGAAGGGTAAGGGGTATGGTATGCATGAATTTTTTCTTTTTTATTTCTTTTACTGGAGAGATGTAAATGTTCAAAAAAATGATAATGGTGATGAAAACACAACTATGGATGATATTGTGAGCCACGATTGTGCACCATGTATGGAATGTTTGTATGTCAATAATGTTTGTATGTTTGTTTGTTAAGGTTTGACAATAAAAAATATTTTTTTAAAAAGGCAACATGCTGTATATTCCATTTACATGGAAAAGACTATACTTAGGTGATTTCTAACCATTTCTGATTTAGGAGACTCTAAAAAGTCAAAATTTATCCTTCATGCAACATCAAAAAATATCATTGCATCATAAGTTTTCTTACCACAAAATGTATAAGAGTATTTGATAAGGAGAAAAAATTAATTTGAGAGCATATATAAAAGAGGTAAATAAGAATTATAACATTTTTATAATTTAAAAACACAGAAGGAGTGGGTAATGGTGGCTCACTAGCAGAGTTCTCACCTGCCATGCCGGAGACCCAGGTTCGATTCCCAGTGCCTGCCCATGCAAAAAAAAAAAACACAGAAGCAACATAGATGCTCATCAACATTTCTAAGTAAGCAATCATAAAAACATATTATGGAATATTATTCAGCCATTGAAATAATAATATAATTATAGATCAATATTTATGAATATGAAAAGTGTCTGTAGTATTTCATTAAAGTAAGAGCAAATTACCAGAAAATACCTTACTAAATTTTGTTTTGGAAATGCCTGGAAAAATATCCCCCCAAAAGCAAATGCTGGATAGCTCTTGGTGTGGTCATTTTAAGTAGTTTATAGTCTCCTCTTGCTTTCATTTTGTTTCTGTATTTTATTAATTTCTTATTATGGACATATGCAAAGTAATCCCACTGCTTGTTCAAGCCCTGTTAGCATGACCCCAGAGTGAACTGGGTAGCTGCTCTCTGCCTTCTGTGCACAGCTCTCGGTCAGGAAAGCAGGAGGACCAGACTATGAGGAACTGGGGAAATTGAAGGTGACAAATGAGTTCCCTGTTCAAGCTGAAGTGTATTGTATGGAGCTCACAGAGGAGCCTGTTTGTATGTTTTTTAAAACTGAGATGGAGGAGACACACCTGGCTCCCATGAATGTCCCCAGTTTAAGGTCAGATTACACCTGCAGAACTCGCCCATCCTCTTGTGTGTAAGGCCGGGTGGGAGGAAAGCACTGAGTTTCCAGATACTCGGATGGAAAAACAGGCATTCAGTCTTCTCAGCCACAGCAGGGAGCCTGGAATGCGGTGGGAAATGAGGTCCTTTTTGGGTGACCTGAAGACTTATACCTCCCCGGCTCATTGGATAGTTTTGCTATGACCTCTCTTTGTAATCTTTAGATACTAAACCTTGTCTGAGGTGCCTGATGGGGTCTGTGTCGAATCAATCTGAATCTACCACACGTTGACATTTGTTAATTCAGGCAATTTCCTTTTATAAAAGAGAAAAGAAAACTTTGTCAGTGAATCTGTAATATTTATAACAAACACAATGAAAATGACTATTGGTTATAAGATAGAAAGCCCTCTTAAATTAAAACCAACATTCTTCGCTGAACTATGGATGCTTTCAAAGATATGCTTCAGGCTTATTACCTATCTGGCATAATTCATTATATTCTTCTATTGTAGGATTTATTAAGTGATAACAAAATTTGTTTAATAAACTCCCATTATATCAAACAATCACTGGAAAAGATACTGTATAAAAAGGAGAATATTTTTTCAAGGCCATCCTAAAAGTAAAGCCTGATTAAAAAGTAGACCTAAAAGTCTGTCTATAAAATAAATAACCAAAAATTTATGAAAATCAGTTGAGAAAAGGGAGAAACCTTTGTTATAGCAACTACTTACGTCCATACCATGAACCTTCACGGTAGAATGAAAGTTTTCTTCTGCTTTTAGTGTCTACATACATGCTAATATTGGGAGGAAAACTGAAAACATGCAAATATCTACATAAAAACACTTGCAGCAAAACAAGTACACAAAGCCAAATTGCAGATGCCTACCCAATTACATTTCCTACTAGAACTGGAGTCAACACCTCTAATGAAACAATTAAGAACACAGGACGTGGGACTTCCGGAGAAGATGGTGGCTTAGTAAGACGCGCGGGTCTTAGTTCCTCCTCCAGAAAAGTAACTAAAGAAACAGAAACAATACAAAACAGCTCCCGGAGCCACGACAGAGACCAAAAAGACAGTGTACCCCATTCTGGAATGGCTGAACGGGCAGGGAGAATCCGCTGCGGTGAGATACCCGAGGGGCGCGCGTTTTCCCAGCTGGGGCGGCTGGCGACTGGGGTCCCCTCCACGCACGTGGCTCCCCGGTCTGACTGGGAACGTTGGATAGCGGGGGCCCTCCCGCCACGCTTGGCATCTCGGGCCAGCTGGGCAATTTGGACCGGCACTCCCCCAAGATACGGTGGCCGGCGACCCCCCCCCCCCCCCCCCCCCCCCCCCCCCCCCCCCCGCTCCACGCGCGGTTTCCCGGGCTGACTGCAAAATTCGGATTGGCAATTTAAAGGAGCCACAGCATCTTTTACTGGTGGGACCCGCAGACAGACGAGCGCCACGAGCGCCACCTACTGGGCAGGAAAAGAAAAACAGAGCCCAGAGATTTCACAGAAAAACCTTTCAACCAGCTGGGTCCCACACCCAGGGAAATCTGATCAAATGCCCAGACACCAGCAGAAAATAATGGATGACGCTCGGAAAATTGAAGATGTAGCCCAGTCAAAGGAACAAACCAATAGTTCAAATGAGATACAGGAGCTGAGACAACTAATGCTGAATACACGAACAGAAATGGAAAAACTCTTCAAAAACCAAATCAATAAATTGAGGGAGGACATGAAGAAGACACGGGCTGAACAAAAAGAAGAAATAGAAAATCTGAAAAAACAAATCACAGAACTTATGGGAGTGAAGGACAAAGAAGAAAAAATGGAAAAAATAATGGATACCTACAATGGTAGATCTAAAGAGACAGAAGCTACAATTAGTGAACTGGAGGATGGAACATCTGAATTCCAAAAAGAAACAGAAACTATAGGGAAAAGAATGGAAAAACTTGAGCAGGGGATCAGGGAACTGAATGACAATATGAAGCGCACAAACATACGTGTTGTGGGTGTCCCAGAAGGAGAGGAGAAGGGAAAAGGAGGAGAAAAACTAATGGAAGAAATTATCACTGAAAACTTCCCAACCCTTATGAAAGACCTAAATTTGCAGATCCAAGAAGTGCAGCACACCCCAAAGAGAATAGACCCAAATAGGCATTCTCCAAGACACTTACTAGTTAGAATGTCAGAGGTCAAAGAGAAAGAGAGGATCTTGAAAGCAGCAAGAGAAAAACAATCTGTCACATACAAGGGAAACCCAATAAGACTATGTGTAGATTTCTCAGCAGAAACCATGGAAGCTAGAAGACAGTGGGATGATATATTTAAATTACTAAAAGAGAAAAACTGCCAACCAAGACTCCTATATCCAGCAAAACTGTCCTTCAAAAATGAAGGAGAAATTAAAAAATTTATAGACAAAAAGTCACTGAGAGAATTTGTGACCAAGAGACCAGCTCTGCAAGAAATACTAAAGGGAGCACTAGGGTCAGATACGAAAAGACAGAAGAGAGAGGTATGGAGTAAAGTGTAGAAAGAAGGAAAATCAGATATGATATATATAATACAAAAGCCAAAATGGTAGAGGAAAATATTATCCAAACAGTAATAACACAAAAAGTTAATGGACTGAATTTCCCAATCAAAAGACAAAGAATGGCAGAATGGATTACAACCCAGCAATAACACTGCTAGGTATCTACTCAAAGGACTTAAGGGCAAAGACACAGACGGACATTTGCACACCAGTGTTTATAGCAGCATTATCTACAATTGCAAAGAGATGGAAACAGCCAAAATGTCCATCAACAGACAAGTGGCTAAACAAACTGTGGCGTATACCTACGATGGAATATTATGCAGCTTTAAGAGAGACTAAACTTATGAAGCATGTAATAACATGGATGGACCTAGAGAACATTATGCTGAGTGAGTCTAGCCCAAAACTAAAGGACAGATACTGTGTGGTCCCACTGATGTGAACCGACATTCGAGAATCAGCTTGGAATATATCATTGGTAACAGAGACCAGCAGGAGTTAGAAACAGGGTAAGATAATGGGTAATTGGAGCTGAGGGGATACAGACTGTGCAACAGGACTAGATACAAGAACTCAAAAATGGACAGCACAATAATACCTAAGTGTAATGTAACTATGTTGGAACACTGAATGAAGCTGCACCTGAAATATAGTTTTTTGTTTGTTTGTTTGTATCTTTTGTTTTTGTTTTTTTCTTTTTCCCTTTTTTATATATATATATATTTTATTAGTATTATTAATTTAATTCTCTTCTCTATATTAACATTCTATATCTTTAAAAAAAAAAAAAAAAAAGAACACAGGACGTGCAACATGCCAGATTTGTCTTGATCTCAGATCCAGCACCATTGACAGAGCAGACGTGTTACTGCTTTATTCACATATGATGACTCGAAGGCTGATGATACACAAGCCCTGAGAACAGGGTAAATGATCCACTCACATCTAAGTACACCTGACGTGTAACCCAGGCAGCACAGATGCGTGGTCCTTCCACACAGTACGAAACATGAAGAGTCTTTGCCTCATACAATCAACAAGCAAAGTGATTTTGCACTTTTATTTGCCTTACATTCATTATGCATAACACTTTAGCTACAACGATCGTATACCTCAGATCTTCAAAGACATCTGATTTTAAATGTTTCATGGCCACATACCTTGTCCTGCTTTTGAGACTGAAAAAGACCGTCTTCTTAACAATTAAAAGCAGGAAAGACAGGACTGTGGCTGCAAGGGAAGTCCTCTTGGGAAGACCAGAAACACAGAGCTGAGCAGTATCAACCAGTGGAGAAGCAAAATACAAGTGATAGAGGACCTAGAAACCCAACGAGCTTCACAGCAGTCAACGAAGGCTTTATACCATACGTGTAGCTTTCTTTAATAGAACTGAGAATCATATATCTAAGAATTTTATTTACTTGACATATGTTAGAAAATTGAAAAACATGCTTATAGTATTTAATACAATAGAAATAATCTAAAGCAGTAGTCTCCAAACTTTTCAATCACATACCCCCTCACTGAAAACTTCTGAGCATTCACCCCCATATGTATATATTCATTTATTTATGAATATATATATATGTACTACAGTCATCAGCTACTAATACAAGGTACAATATATACTTTGGGGTAAGACTAATCATTAAAAACTTTAAATCAATAGTTTATTTTTTTAAGTCTTCTTCAGGGTTCTAATTGTTTTGTGATGTGATTGAAAATGAACTAAAGTTCTAGGACTAGAAGTGTCAGCTCTGCAATTTCCTTTGTAGTTTCCTTTCATTAGTTTATCTTCAAGCTAAAGTTCCTTGGCTGGAATCTTCTTAAGCCACTTAATCCACTTTGTCAGTGTTCTTAGTTAAATCTAGATTATAATCCATAGATTTAAGTAACCAGTCACATATGAATGGCAAAATATCTTAATACACTGCGATTGAACACAAGAGAGAGAGTACAGAATAATGGAGTCCCTGTGCCCCTCATCTCATTTACTTTATGACATCTGATATGTGACATATATGTTAAGGAAAGGTGCCAGTGACAATCTGCTTATTAAAACTAGTAAAGCTTAATTTCTTTCTTGCATATATATATAATACATATAATAAATCTAAGTGGAAGTTGTGCCGGTTTGAATCTATTATGTACCCCAGAAAAGCCATGTTTTAATCCTGATCCTATCTTGTGGGGATAGCCATTTCTTTTAATCCTGATTCAATACTGTAAAGCAGAAACTTTTTATTAGATTTTTTCCACAGAGATGTGACACACCTCACTGTGGGTATGATCCTTTGATTATAAGGAGATGTGACTCCACCCATTTGAGGAGGGTCTTGATTAGTTTCCTGGGGTCCTTTGAAAAAGGAAACATTATAGAGAGAGCCGACAGAACAGCAACATGGAAATCTGGAGATGCTTGGAGCCCAGCAGTTGCTTCAGAGCCGACAGAGAGAGCCGAGTTGTAGACATCTGGAGATCAAGGCAGAAATAGTCCGGGTGCTAAGCAAGGATTCACAGAAATACCAGAACCTGAAGAGAAGAAATCTCCAGCCCCAGCAGATGCTAAGCTAAGAGATGAAACCCAGAGTTTTGTCCCAGAGCAGCTAAGTGAAGCCCACAGACGCTTAGAGAGGAAACCACTGACATCAGAAGCTGGAAGCAATAGAGCCAGGCTCAAGGACCAGCAGATGCCAGCCATGTGCCTTCCCAGGTCACCCTTTCTTGAGCCAAGGTCTCTTTCTATAGATGGCTTAGTTAGGACAAATTTATGACCTTAGAACTATAAACTTGTAACTTATTAAATTCCCTTTTTAAAAGCCAATCCACTTCTGGTATATTGCATTCCAGCAGCTTAACAAAACAGTACAGAGGTTTAATATTTTCTACACTAACTCTAATGGGCTGCTTATTTAAACCTATCCCCAAGGTACACAAGAGTAACTCAGTATGAGAATTGAAATAACCAAAATACTAATTAATTGGGATTAATTAATTAATATGGAGCTCCATGTGAGAGAAACCAGAAAAGCATTACAAAGAAAAGATATGTCACAAGATTACCTCAAACCAAAACAAGAAGACAAAACATTCACATCCATAAGAAACGACCTCCACGTGAGGTGAGGCCAACAAACCAGTATCTAAGCTTTACAATTTCCAGAGGAAATATTCTCTAGAAAACAAAGTAATGGCCCTCCCTGGTATTGTCCTCCAGCTACATCTCAAAATTTCTTACTTACCTTCATTAATTTCTACCCTTCCCACTGGAACTATCGTCTCCCTCAACAACGTCTATTTAGAGACTCCACTTCTCAGCTAGCAGAATCCCCACTCAGGACACTTTGGGACATTCTCCAAGGTCATTCCAACAGACTTTCCAACTGAGCTCTCCATCAGCCTGCCCGGCTGCCATCATTAGAGGGTCCTGTCCAGAGTAATCATCTGTCACCATCAACACTGAGAGCCATGAGACTCCTCAGAAATTTTCTCACTGTCCTAAGCCTCTCAGAAACTCTACTCTGCAAGACATCTCAGACAGGATACCTCATTGGTCAAACAAATTCAAAAAGACACAGAAAGCCACTCAGCCTGATGCCCTAAAGGCATCACCACACGCCATAACCTCAGGAAGGGACACCCATTGCCCCATTGTCTGCACACATTATAGCTAGCGTGCCACCAAAGCCTGCTGCCGCCCAACCAGCGCTGCACACACAAGCATTTCATCTTTCTCATCTGTGACCGCTACACTTCAGTGAAGGCTTTGGGAGGACTCTGAACATGCCCCTCACACCCCACCCCAGACAAAGCTGGCAACCGCAGTGGAGCTATCAGAAGGCAAATGCTGGACTCCTAAAGATTAAAAAATAGGTTTGACTTTACTGTATATAGGTGAAAAGAACAGGTGTAAAAAAAAAATCATACACTAAATAGAAAAAATTCTGGGAACGACTTTTCCACAAGTAAAAAAAAAATTGATATTTACAGTCCCCTCAATATGGGGCATGAAGCAATGCCAATGAGATGTTGCTGTGTGGAGAACGTTTTCTGGAGCTTTATAGGATGTATCAGAGTGGTGTAAAAGTGAATCAAATCCATTTCCCAACACCACTCAAGGAAGAAAATGATTCTTCTAGCCAATGAAGACTTTTTATTGTCCCTTTCATTCCCCCAGCACAGAAAACTCTAGTTTTCCACAAAGAGAAAAAAGACACAAAAGACTGAGCCTCTGAGTCATCTTCATTAACAAGTACCGCAGCCAGGGTTTTATGTTTTTCCTTGTAGCCTATTTGAAGGAATTAAAAGCATCCAAAGGAATCAGTTGATTAATAAGTTATTAATTAATCTTTAAGGAAAGCCCAGGACACAACAATGAGGGCCTGAAACAAGGGGTGGGAGCGAGGGCACACAGTTCAGGACCAGAGCCGTGGGAGGCTCAGAAGGTGTGTGAATATCATAGAAACTTATTTTTAACTATCTTCTTACACTTCTCCTTTACGAAGGAGGAGCTAGAAATTAGTTTCAGAACCGCTACATAAACTTATATATATGTCATGCAAATGTATCTATTTAACTGTTCATAGATCCTATTAATTTAATTAGTCTCTATGATAGTTTATTATCCAATTTAAAGAACCCTGTCAGATGGGCTGTACCCAACTACCATCTCTCAAGGCTGGGCAATCTCATTGAAGGAGAATCCTTAAGGAATGTACCTTGGGCTACATTTTATCTGCATTTACTATAATTTGTGCTTACAAAAGTGACTTTCAGCAAATAAAATATAGGTGTAAATTTAAAAATCAGTACATAAGTATTGAACATTAAGCAAAGTCTCTTGACACTGGTTTAATGTGTTGGTGATACATACCAGAGTTATTATGCTTTTAGTCATTTTCTGGTAAAGATCTCAATGCCAATGAAATATGTGCTATATTTAAATAGCAACTATTCTCTACCCCCAGGAAGTTGAAGGAAAAACTGTGCTTCAAATATTATAAATTTTATGTTGCTCATTGTGATTTTGATCAAACTGATTATGTTTACATCACTTGAAATTAAGACATCTTTTTAAACTTGGGGCCAAAGTCTTTTTTTTTTTTTCAGAAGAAAGAAAATCAAGAAATAAGAGATTTTTTGAATATATGTTATTTTTCACAATAAAAAAAACAAAAAAGATGTCAATACTCCATTAGTTACTACAGGTCTTGATTTATCTAAACCTAGAGACCTTATCCAGGAAGTGGGATCAGTTGTATCTGTAGGTCACCGAGATGGCCAGTCCAAGGCTTTTGGACCCAGAAATACAATCCCTTCTGGGATTTTCTCTCTTCTTCTTTTGGGGCTTAGCTTAGGCATCACTTTCCTCATTAATGCCAAACCAAACATACACAGAGAACACTTGCTATAACAGATTACATCACAGTAAAACAGTAGAGCACCAATAAGTAGAAACTATTCCCAAGGAAAGTTAAATTACCCTTTTATTTTGATTACATAAGCAATTTGAAAGATTGATGATCAAAGCCCTACTCTCTTCTGAACATAGCTTTAAAGTCTGAGTATGATTCAGGACTCTCTTCATTGCAAGTGAAAGAAGTTCAACTCAAGTCAACTCATGACCAGCTCATGAGAGATCAACCAACCACAAGCAGGATATGTGTGGCTAAAACCAATCAGTGCACTCTCGCTCTCTCGTGCTCTCTCTCACACACACTCACTTACTCAATCCTTATCCTAACCAATTGACTTCATCACTTCTCACCACCCACTCACTATTGGCAGGAAACACACCAATCATGGCTTACGTCTCATGGCTTCACATGACTTCCACCACCAGTGCCAGTGCATGCCCCGCCAAGTCTCAATGTGGAAACTTAAAACCAACCAAGCTCTATAATCAGGAGAATAATTCTGGCCAGGGATTTTGAAAGTACATCACAGCTACTGCAGGATTCTGGCTTGAGAAAAGAGGAATTCCGAGAGAAAAGAAGGGTGATGAGAAGACCAAAAAACATATGTCTGCTACAGTCTCATTCCATTTTAAAGTAAAGGGCAAAAGAGATTTGGGGGGAAAGTTCCGGTAATTTTCCTCCACCACGTGATATTTTTTAATTGCCTTATTTTAATTACCTTGGTCCTGCTTCCAAATTTTGACATCTCTTTGTCCTTTGTTTTATAAGTTTCATCGAGTTAATGATGGGTATTTTCTTAAGCTAGAGCTTATTCTATTTTTACCACCTTGAAATTAAAACTCCTGCTTTGTTTGGGATATTAACAAATCAGTCTGTGTGTTTTTCCCCTAAGAAAAACAAAGGATCAAACAAGCATACTTCCAGACACTGATATGTTTTATTCTTTTTAAGTAAAGCATCAGAGACAGACAAGCACATGTACAATATATGACAAATAAGTCAATTTCTTTCTCCTTGGAATGTTTTTCTAAGGCAAAATGCTTAGATGTCTAAAAAACAGATGCTTTAAAATCTACAGTCAACTGGCCCACAAATCAGTAGGCTCATATGCTTGCTTGGGTTATTATCACTCTCTCGCACCCTCTTCTGAAGCAAACGAAATAAATACACATACCAAGGAAATCTCTGCAACTGGAAATTTTTTGTATGCTCTCTATTACAATGAAAATAATACTTAGGGAATAGATACATTAGGTTACATAAAATCTCTCCTTATTCATTTGTTAAATGTACCCATTGATTTTTATATCTTCAATTTTAATAATTCATTATACAATTTTAATAATTCATCATATATATATATATATATACACCCTACAGAATCTCAGTTACTAATGAAATCTGAACGGTAGTATAGACTCTCCCTTAAACCCACTTAACACCACCTAGATCTTCAAGGAGATCAAAGGTGAGGGCTTAGGAGACGGCACCTCTCCTGGACCTTCACACTGCGACATCCGAGGTGGCTTAGTGAGTCTGTGACAAGCAGGAAAGGCCAGTGAACCCGGCATTGGCTAAGCCCACCTGGGCACTGCTCAAATGTGGGCAATAAAGCTCCTCCCCCACCAGCCAGACAAACACCCACCACACAGTTAAAACCCATTCACCACGGCACACAGACCTCCTGCACAGAGAACAAAGGGACCCGTAGATGAGGCTAAAAGAGCATCACTGGGAGCCCAAAACCACACCACGTCCGTTCTGATGGGTCATCTGGGGCAACGGCCACAGAAAGGAGACAACTTGCTTATTCCCTGGATATTGATCTCCTGAGATTGAAAAAGAGAAACCTGTAGAAAAGGACAACTAATAAGGAACAAGGGTGACTTTTTCTGAATATGATCAGAGTTAAAATGTAAACATTAATGATAAGCCTATTCAGAAATTGCTCAACACAAACAAATCCAGATGAAACCTTGGTCGGTACAGTCTGGTTTCATTCTCTCATTCAAACCCAATCCGGGACTGTATGCAATGTCCCAGGCTGATAATGTCATGTGTCTGAGTATAAATTCCCTGAAGAAAGAAGCGAAAAGCATTTCTTTTCTATTTTGTGAATGGTTCATGGTAACTACAGCGGCCGAATATACTAAATAACAACATTGAAGCAACAACTTGAAAATTCTGTTTTACCCTGCAATGTTCAAATTAAGTCAATTCACTGTAATTTTTCATTAAGAAAAAATATATACAGCAAATAAGTTCAAACTAAAGCATCATCCCAGATGCAGCAAAGGCATAAACAGTAGAATGTGTTTAATAAATTTGAAGCCTCCCAACAGATATCTTTATACTTTTAAGGGAATGTAGAGAAAATGAAACAGGATTTCCAAATAACTCTTATAAAAATCTAAGCATTTGAGGGGAGAGATGGGTCCTCATTATGAGATGCCAAAACCATTCCTGATTGTTGGAGAATGGGATCACCAGACTCTAAGTAAAGAATGTTTCAAGGACAAACACCCACTCTTGTTCCTCCCTCCAACAACAACTGCGTCGCTTTTAGACTTGTACATATGGAGAGCCCTTCACAAGTGAGCGCTGTCACCGTACCAAGGGTCAATTGTCCCATAATCAGTGTTACAGGGACTGCCAATTACAGGTCTTTCTCAAGCCCCCTTAAAACCCTAGAGAAATCAGTATCTGAGTGCAGAGGTACAAGCCTGGGAGACTGCTGACACTACAAGCCTAATAACTCAGCGCACTGCAAAGGGAAAGGGTAAAGATGCAGTGTGAACAATGCAAAAAGTTTTTAAATGAAGCTTCTTAATATAAAGGATCTTAAAAGCCTTGACATTCAAGTTCAGTTCAAAGCAATGCTCTATGACAGCTCTGTCCAACAGAGATATAATGAAAGCCACATGTATAATTTAACTTTTCCAGAAGCCACAATAGCAAAGGTAAAAAGAAAGAGGTGAAATTCATTTTAATATTATATTTTATTTCATCCAGTACGTATAATACATTCTCTTTTCAGCATGTAATTAATATAAAACATTATTAATGAGATCTACTTTTTTTTCATACTGAATCTTTGAAACTCGGTAGTTATTTTATTCTTATAACACATCTCAATCTGGACCACTCACATTTCAAGTGCCCTATAGCCACATGTGGCTAGTGGCTACTGTATTAAATAGTACAGCTCCACAGATACCACCCGCCCAAGAACTTTCATTCAGTCACTCAATTAATGTTTAACAAGTGCCTATTCTATGCCAGACACACAGAATTAAGGATGCAGTAGTAAAAACCATTAACACAGCTCTGCTCGAATAGAGCGCGTAACCATGGAAGGAACAGATATTAAGCAGATAATTATCCAAATATTTATGACAATGTTTGATAAAGGAAATGTATAAAGTGCCACAAGAGTATATAATATTGGACCCTAGCAATGAGGGAAGATGGGATCAAGGGAATATAGTCATTAAAATGTGGGATTTAACCTGGGATTTGAAGGATGAGTGGAAGTTGGTCCAGCTTTAGGACTGGAAGTGGGGATAGAGATGGCGAGAAGAGCAGTTCAGTAGTGAATGGGTAAAGGGAGACTGATGAGGACTTGGGACTAAGAGAAGCCAAGAGCATCATAAAGAGAGGGCATCAGCCATGCTTCCCAGGCTTCTACTGAGTGACCAGTAGAAGGATTTTCGCTTGGGTCAAGAGAAGGAACTGGAGCTCAGAAGAGCAGTTGGAGCAAAAAGGTTAACTTGAGGGATCATTGGTAGAAATAAGTTACCAGAAGCCACAGGCACAGAAGAAATCACCTAGAGTCCAAATGTCAAGCGGAAAGAGTAGAGGGCGTAAGGCCAACGACTACAAATCTTCATAGTGTAAACACTACATATGAAGAAAGACCTCAAGAAGGCTGACAGATGGCCAGGGTAGTCAAAAGAAGAAAAAAAAAAAACACAGAGTGATGGGATAGAGAGTCAAGAAGAATTTTTCCTAAGAAGAGAGACTGGGTGGTATGGAAAACTCATAGAATGTCAAGTAAGATAAGTAAAAATTGTCCATGAGATTTATAAACAAGACAATTTTGTAAGAGCACTTTCAGTGGCATGGTAGGGCCACTGGAGCAGGAAGTAGAAATGGCATAAATAGACAATTCCTCTGAAAACCTGGTCATAACAGGACAGTGAGAGGGCAGTAGCCTCCCTTCCTGTGTCCTGCTTGTGTCTGTCAGTGGCTGACTCACCATAAAATCAGCACTGGCCCACCCATAATTTCAGTTCCACACGGAAGGTCTGTCTCTAGGTAACACCAAGCAAACAAAATACCCAGATTGGGGAAGGAGACTGTTTATCATGAGGTGGTTATTTGTCATGAAAAGATGACCTCCAAGTGAAAAAAAAAAATGGCATTATAATCAGGAGGTTTTTCTAAAACAGTCCTGTGTTGCCAAGAACTCCCGGCACATGTAACTGCACTCACATATGCCTGCTCCTAGCCCACAGAGAGCCTCATTACTCAGAACCACTGGAGAGAAAAATCGCCAAGGGCAGGCTCCTGAGTGGCATATGATGAAGATGGAATAAAACTGAATCATCATGTTTGAGAGCCAACAGTCCAAACCAACAAATTCATTTCTAAGATTCTTAGAAGACTGTCTGTGGTCAGAGCCTTTAAAACTTAGTTTTTGTGGATTTCAAAACCTCAAAAGAGAACATAGTAGATGCCTTGTATACCAGGCTTCTGTGAAAAATACCCTCAAAGTGTTGGTTTAAACAATAGGATTTATTGGCTCCCAGTTTTGAGGCTAGGAGCATCTCAAAATCAAGATGTTGGCAGGACTTGCTTTCTCCCGGGAGCCTTTGGTGGCCTGGTGGGAGTGGCCAGCAATCTTTGGAGTTCCTCAGCTTGTCATCACATGGCAATGCTCTCTTCTGGGTTCTTGCTGACTTCCTGCTTCCAGCTGCTTCCGACTGTTTTCTCTTTTTAAGACCTCCAGTCCATCCAGATAAAGGCTCAGCCTCATTCAGGTGGTCCACACCTTAACTAAAAATAGCACCTCTCAGACGTCCTTTTAACAATGGGTTCACACCTACAGGAATACAGAGTAGAAACATGTCTGAACTGGGGTACATAATTCAGTCTATCATGGTAGAATACAGAAGCTGAGTCTCAGGCTGCCCTGAATTTAAATCATGGTGTCTTTACTTACTATTGCATGTTCTTGGGCAGGTCACTTCCATAAACTAAACCTCAATATCTTTATCTTTTAAAAAGGTCTAATAATATCTCTCATAGTTTTGTGGTGGAAATTAAATAGATAATGTATGGAAAGGGCTTAGGATAGTATATAGACATTGTTTATAAATGCTATATCTGCATTTAATAGATATAGACAATTCATAAATATTCATTTCACCCCAGAACAGTTTTCTGATCCTTGTTAGTCTTTGGTCAAAATTCCCTTTAATTGTGCATTAAATAGTGTGAATAGAAGATGTGTGCTAGCACTTAAAATATCAGCAGAGAGAATGTATGTGAAAATTAAAAGAAACACAGTAACCAAGCAAGTAAATATATCAATATATTCTGAAGGAGCTGGAGAAATCCTGAAACCACACCAATGATCATTATCTGATAGATGAATGAATGAAACAGACAGCCCTTGACACTATCAATTCAGTCTCTCCCGAAGAGAATGAGGTAGAGTGCTCTCTAGCATAATATCCTCCCTACACAAGGAGATTCTGTCACTCATATCCTCTCAACACAAGAGCCGACCTTCTAAAGCGATCTTCCCAATTCTACACGCCCAATTTCAGAACCGCAGTTAAATGACTAGGTTTTTTTTAAGTGTTTTTTTTTTCAAAAAGGATTTAACATTACAGGAAACAGTTTTTTAATTCTCATTTCATTTGAAGCTTTGGAGATTAGTGGGTCTGGGCTTTGCTTTCTCATCCATTACCCTCCATTTTGAAATACAGATTATTCCTCTAAATCTCAGTCAGCTGGACCCTCTGAAACAAAGCTCTCCAATAGTTACAGCTTTACTCCTAAAAATGCCCGTCGTCCTTTTCCCTCCAGCACACATAATCTAAAACAGCCGCTGGACTCGTCTAGGTCTTTGAAACCCTTGTCCCCTCCCCTGCAGAAGCATATAAAAAAATGTGAATTAGAAGATGTTGTTTTAGGGTTAAATATCGAATCAAGTCTAATATTCATTTTAAGAATAAACCAGTTAGTACTTCAATATTGTCTGTAAATTACTTTTGACTCCCCCTTATCACCAGGCCACACTAGGAAGGACAAGTAGCGACGCGACCTTCTAAAGGGCCACTGCTGTTATGACCCACGTCCTTGAGAAGGCTGGGTGAGAGCTCCTGAGTTGAGAACAAATTCATGCAGTGCTGAAGTCGATATGACTGGTCTCATCTTCCACATCCGTCCCATATAAACACTAAACTCTAATTGACTTTTGCCACCAGCCATTTCCCAAGTGTACCGCTCAGTCTTTCTCATCTCGCATTTTGCTTCTGCTGTTATTTGTCTGGAACGGCTTCCTTCAATCCACACTTATCCAAACCTCTCCATTCTTCGAGGTGCAGTTCAAGTGCCCCTTCTCCATGAAATCCCCAATCAACACAGCCAGAAATGGGTTCTCTCTCCACCAAACAGACATAGCACTCAGACAGTGCCCGTCCCATTTGCACGTTCAGATTAAACAGACTTCTGGAGAGTTATAACCCATCTACTCTACTCGTCTGTAAGTTTCTTGATGACAAAGATCATACATAAATATTATAAAAATTCTTATAAATCGTAAGTTCTTTATAAATAAGAGCTCAACAAATAATAGTAATAGTCTTTGTTTTAAAAAAATCTTAGCAAAAGTTTTACATCACTAACCACATATTTCTCCATTTCCAACATATCTAACATTCAGTGTCTGGGCAAAAGGATGAGCAAAGTCAAGTTCTTTATATCTGTTTCCAAACTTCTTTACAGCACTCACCATGTTCCTGTTTTCCTTACAGCATATTCCTTAATGTATTCATTATAGCTTTCCTTCAAAACCCACCTAAGCCCCCCAGAGAAGTCGATCCTTTCTTAAAGCTAATTCATAATCAAGATTTATGTTTGGAATAAAAATTTGGTGTTTGGTGTATAATCTGTTCCCTTAGGTTTTGGTATTTCCATTATGACAGAGTAAACATTTTCTCATGTGAGAAAATCCTTCTTCTACAAAACAGAAATGGAAATCTCAGAGAACATTGTCTGCCACCCACCACATAACCAGAAAGACAGAGTCCATTTCCCAGATGGTGGAGGCTTTTTGTGACCCTCCCTGAAGAGGAGCTCCTGAAAACCACTTGCTGAGGCAGGCAGGATTTTAATAGCTTGAAGATTGACACTGCTTATAGGAAGTTCTCACTTCGAACCTACGTCACACTCACCATGTGAGAGATTTTCCTTCCTGTCTGGGACATACTTTCCTCCCCCACTTCTGCAGGTTACTAAAGCAGAACTCTCTCCTTCTGCCTCTTTTCTGGGGCGAGGGAGGGCTGGTGATTTTAAGAGAAGTTGACTCTGTTCCTCTCTGGAAGAAGTAAAGCCGTTCAGATCAGTATGCAAGATTTCTCTGACAGCTCACCCTCAGTTTCATCAGAGGCAGAGCCCCAGATGCCTGGAGTAAGAGCAAATGATATGCAGAGACAGCTTAGTCCTTGACTAAAGAGCTTCTTGGTGGAAAGCCCAGCTGCTTCTCCTGCTGCTGGACAGCTTCTGGGGGGAATTGGCCAAGACTGGAGAGGTCAGTGTTCAGGAACAGCTGGTTGACTTCCAGGTTCAAACTTTAATTATATATTGAATCCAAAATGTTTCTGTTTACACGAAAGTAGCATCCACGTGGCCATGTTGTGAGCAGACCCGTTGACCTATGACAAAAGAGCATCACCTTCTAGGGTAGAAAATGAACCACTGGAAAGAAGGCAAACTGCACAGAGATGATCAGGTCCCTTCTTTCCTGCCACTTCATAAAGCCACCCTCAAAGCAGTACAATTTAAAGTACTGTGAGGCACCACTACCCCTTTTCAACTTTTAGCTCTTCTGATGTTCTTCAATAAACTGGAAGAGGGCAGAGTTTGGACTGGCTTTTATGCCCCACACCTCCAGAAGAATTTACAGAATTTGACCAGAAAGCAAAGTTGTTGCCTAAATAGTAAAAAGAGAAGTCTAATTTAATTTAGAGAGGTAAGCTGTTAGGCGACCAAACACCTCAGGGATTATCCACAAGAGCTAAAACCTTTTATCACTAGTGTTACATATCCACACATCACCCAGGCCAAAAGTGCATGAAAGTCATTTCCAGAATGACTCTCTGGATTGCTTGCAGATAATGAGTTTATCTCCACTTATCTCTCATTAGGAAGACTGAGCCCTTTGCTAAAAGACAGTCCAGAGTCCCTAAACTTTACATAAAGCTTTTATGAAGAAAGAGCTAGTAGAAGCTCCCGGACAACCAAGGAAAGCATATTCTATCCCCAGCACTGGTGGGGTTTGGTGCATTTAACCTTTAATTGCCTCCGTTTGGGAAGATACAAAACAGATACACCTTGCATAGCAATCCACCTTCAACAGAGGGTCTTTTTCAAGGTGAATGACATTGGTGAGTATTGTAAGAAAAATGCACAACTACAATCATAGCTCTATTTTCTGTTGCTCCTACTATGGCCATGTCCAACCCAAGAAAAAGAATATGAAAGTTTGTTCCTGAGGGTTAGTGAGAATAGTCTTAAATGGCAGGTGGACTTTTAGTGTTGAGGCAGCTGTTCATCCATCTTTATAATATAGAAGGCAGCCAACCCACAGCTCTGACCTCATCTGCTCATGAGGATTTCCCACTGCACAGGACTATACTGACAAGAACGCTCAAGTGAGGAGCTGGGCACTGTGTCCACTTACTAGTCTCCTGATCCTGAGTATGTTTTTTTACTCCCTTTTATTAGTTCAGTAGTAAACAACAGTAAAAACAAAAGCAATCTTGAACATAATCTAAGACATCATTCTCACAAATCTTCAAACTCAAACCAAACTTTTGTCATCAGGCCTGACTCACCAAGTCAAGTCAGTTAGTACATTACCAAAGTCATGAGGGCAAGTTTATCCTACAACAATTAATATCTGACATGAATAAGTAAATCATCTACTCTTTATAGGTTTGCAACCCTGACTATACATAAGAATCACCTGGAGAGCTCTTAAAAGTCCATAAGTTCAGACAGTATCCAGATTAAATCAGAAATTCTGGGATCTATCACTACTTTTCTAATCTCCCCAGGTGACTCCAAAGTGTTCCCAAGGTTGAGAGCCACTACTCTACAGCATCCTTCCATACTTTTATATGGGTTCAGTACTAGAGTGATGTGCCTGTTTGAATCTGTCCTATATCCCAGAAAAGCCATGTCCTTTAATTCTCATTCAATATTGCTGAGTAGAATCTTTCTGGTTGTTTCCATGGAGATGTGACCCACCCAATTGTGGTTGGTAACTTTTGATTAGATGGTTTCCATGGAGATGTGTCTCCACCCATTCAAGGAGGGATTGCTTATTGAAGCCCTTTAAGAGGGAACCATTTTGGAAAAATCTTGAGATCCACCACAACCAAGAGAGCCCACACAGCCAGAGACCTTCGGAGATGAAGAAGGAAAATGCCCCCAGGGGAGCTTCATGAAACAAGAAGCCTGGAGAGAAAGCTATCAGACATCGTCATGTGCCCTCCCAGCTGAAAGAGAAACCCTGAACTCCATCAGCCTTTCTTAGATGAAAGTAACCTCCTGTTGTTGCCTTAATTTGGATATTTTCATGGCCTTAGAACTATAAACTTGCAACTTAATAAATTCCCCTTTTTAAAAGCCATTCCAGTTCTGGTATATCGCATTCCAGCAGCTTGCAAACTAAAACACGGGACAAATCTATTCCAATTTACCTAGACTCTCTCAGTTTTCCCACTGAAAGTCCTGAATCACAGGAAGCGCCTCAGTCCGGGCAAACCAGGATTGTTGGTCAGCCTGTCACTGAACTTGGGCTCTATAATAACCAGGTTTCAACTCTATTTAAAGGAAGGCTCTTATCATTCTTCTTGCACTTGTCATTGACAGGCCATCACAAATCAAAATCTACCATTTCTCACCTACTTTGTAAATACTCTCTTCATTCTTCATCTTATTCCCTCGTCCAAAGGTCCCAGCATAGAACGTCCACAACTTAGAGGACATGGGCTCTGAGCAAAACAACATCAAGAGTTAGAAAGTCTTAATATCTTAATTCACTTTGTAGAAGGAATTACCTGACACAGTTTAAAAAAAGGATATATTAGACGTCTACTATACGCCATGCACAATTCCAAATGTCATGGATATACAATATGAATAAGAAGAGAAAGCTTGTCCCAGTGTTTACAGTTGCTAGCTCTCTAACAGTCAAGGGAATGAAAAAAGGAGAGAACCAAGGAAAACAAAGAGAAGGTGGAGGAGATTGAAAAGGTCAGGAGAATTCATTTGCAGAGTTTATATTATAACTTTGAACTTTAACCTTTGTAGGAAAACATAATGCATACCTGCTTAAAATAAAAATGTTAAACCTAGAAGAGCAAAGATAGAAACTTCTACACAAGTTCTTTAAAAGTATATTTATTCATGTGTCACTTCAGAAAATGTTTCTTTTCTAAATTTTAAAAACTAGGGCAAATGAGCTGATACAGAATCACATCATTCTGAGAAGATGCAAGGTGAATGAACACTGTAGAACCCAGATTGCATCTGAGCTAACAGAAGATTTTTCATTGGTAATTTTTTGGAATTTGGGATCACTATACTATGAATAACTCTCTTATGTAATTTAGTTAACAAAAGTAAAAAATAAGAACGCATATATGGTGGACTGATAGGTCAAGACACATTGAATAAGATATGGAAACAAACAATGAAGAGAAAAAATAATCCTGAAACTTTTTAAGAAAGTAAAATATGATCCTTTCTTTTACTCAAATCAAACAATAAAAAAAAACCCTGAAAGTTGTTACATTCATTCCAGAACATTCACAGCCACCAGGCAGACTTGATATGATCAACTTCAGATAGGCCTAAATCTATCATTTTTATAATGCTCTGGAAAAGGAAATAATAAACTCTTTCTACTATTTTTAAATCTAGTCAGAAAGTTGTCCCTTTTCCACCATTTTCATTTCATTCCAGAAATGAAAAGAATTGTAATCATCACATCAGCCTTTCAGATATCTAAAAATATTTAAGTTCTATTTCTCCTTTTTCATTTTCTTACTGAGGAATAGATAAAAGAAAGAAGTGATGGATTTTATCTCTTTACATTATAATTCCAGGCTACCAATTGCATAGGTTGTAGTTTCTCCATGATCAGGTCATTTCTAACATTAACTCATTTTTAACAGAAAGCATTTCTGAGTAAGAATACCAGCTGGAGCTGACTTTGTACCAGTTTATGATGGCTGAGAGGATTGATGCCATATTGCTAGCTTAAAAGCAGTCTTGGTGGAAATTACCACAGAAAATGGAAAATGCTAGAAAAGAGGGCTTGGGGTGGGGGTGGGGGGGTGGAAGAAGGGGAGAGCTGGTTGTTAACCATTTACAGCACACCACTTATTCTCGCTTACCACCCACCTTGAATGTACTGAATGAGTCAGGTACAATCAAACTTAAAAAAAAGAGATTGATGAGTTCTGGAGCAAAAGAATGAGTTTCAACAGTAACCATCAGAGAGACGGCCAAATGAGCATAGAGAATGCAAATTTTTTCCTACAGACTAATAGAAAAATAAGAAGGAAAAAAAGTTGCTCTGTATCTTAGCTCAAAATAGATTCCCCTTTAAAAAGGAGGTGAACACATGAAACCACAGTATGGAAAGAGGTTGAAACTCTGAAGGCACCAAGATAAATGTAGTGAGGGCCCAGCAGATCCCTCACCCTCTCTAACTGCACCATTTCCAGACCATGTCCCAGGGAGGAGGCCACACTGGGGAAGCCCACCTACGGAGCTCCACGGAAGGGCCTGGCATTTTCTGTAAGGTATCTGCCTAGTTCACAAGCTAGAATATGACTTCCCTTTGCACAGGAAACATGCTCCTCGTGAACTATAAGTATACATTTTGATTTCAAAGCCTTCCCTCTTTGACTTATCAAAGTCATGCTAAGGAAAGAGAGAACAAACAAAACAAAACAAAAAAGGCAGCTTTTCACTTCCCATTCTGAAGCTAATGTTCAAGGAAAGAGATTCTCTACTTTAGTTCATGCTTAAGCATGAACACAAAATTACTGAGGCCTGACCCATAGGTTTCTCCGTATTTTTATCTGAACATTTGGAAACATCAGATTCCTGCTTCTTCCATGGAAATATGCTTTGTGTTTCCAAGGTTTCTTTTGGAAGCTTTCACATCCCCTTTCCGTGACAGTCTAAAGTGCAAGTGCAGCAGGGGTCAGACTCGTTGATTTAGCAGTGCTTCCCCTGGCTTGGAGAGGTGGGGAAATGTATCCCGTCCCTTCTGAGGCTGAAAGGTAGAAAATCAGGTTTTGCAAAAGCTTGCCATATTCTGTCCATGTGGAAGCCTTGCTCAGTTTGCTTGGTCTCGGACACCCTATGCTGACAGCTCAGAGCAAGCCGTTCTCACTCCACCTGGGCTCCACCACCCATGCCATGCCTCCAGTCTCCTGCCTGCACAAATGCCCACCTCACCCTGCTCCAGCTCCAGGAACCCCCACTGCACCGTTCACCACGGGATCACCTGGTGATCTGAAACCTCTCGGGTTTCTTTAAACTCCTCATAGACAGTTTCTTTTGTTTTGTTCTGTTTTGTTTCTTACAGAGTGAACATTCCTATGCTCTGAAGAAAGAGAAAACAAAGAAAGGAGGAATGAAGAGAGGGAAACAGGGAGGGAAAGTGGGAAGGAGGAAGGAGAAAGGCCTGTGGTACTCAATGGACAGTTAAAATAAGAGGATGCACTTTGGAACCTAGAGAGAAACTGTGCTGTACTAAGTAAAATTCCTGCACAGCCTGTCAGGCTACCAGAAATGTCTAAAAGAAGTCAAGAACTAGCTCCGCCTCTTCCAGGGACATTTTCTGACCACACACTTCTACATGCACATAATGGAACGCTTTTCCTTCTTCTGCCTTTTTGTACTGCTGGATTGCCATCATTATTCAGCTGAAGCCACACCTATCTACACTGTAGCCATACACCATTTGCAATTCCTCTACTTCTCAGAAGTTTACTCTTCTCCCAAGATATCTTGTGCAAAAGAAAAAAATGAAAAGGTTAAAACACTTTTGTTCTGCAGCAGCCTTGAGATGCAGTCACACCATTATGCTAACAAACACGAAAAGCTTTGTTCTCCCAGAAGCCAATTTTTGAAAAAAGAAGAAAAACAAAAGCATCACGGAATTAGACGTCACAAATATTTCAGCGATTAAGAATGCGTAGTGCATTGGAATCCAATGGCTTTCCTTCCTGAGATGAGATGATCACTTGACACAAGAAGGAAGGAAGGAAGACATGAACCTGCTTTCTCCCCAGGAGATGGTATACCCAACCCCCAAAAGACAGAAGGAGAGGGAGGACAGAAATGAGCTGAAAACTGGAATTCATAAAATGAAGAAGCATGAATGGATGTCATGCTGATTGTGCCTAACTATTGGAGAGCTTATGTCACAGCTGTAGACAGACACTTGTATTTGAAGTTAAGCCAGGGCCACCCAACGGTGGTTTAATTAACTTTGCTTTCAATTACCCCCAGGATGTAATTAATTATTTCTGTTCCCAAAACCAGTATTTCTGGTAGTGGTGGTGATGGTCATTTGTTTATGATATCCTACAAAGGATGGAGGGGGCAAGACTCGTAACCTTTTGTGGACTTTCAAGTCCCCAGTTGAAAATACCAGAGCCTAGTAAGGTAGTCTCCCACATGGGGTGCATAAGTCCCCAAGAGGATCCTTTGAAGTGCAGAAAAAATATCAGGACATCTATTTTATTTATTTTTCAATCTATCAATAGAGGAAGAAATCAAGCTCTACTATTCCCTATCTACAGGTCAGCACTAGCACCCTAACTCAGCCTAGTTTTAATCAAACCTACCCCACCAAATGGAAATGGCTTGAGATATTCTACAAAGAAACCAACTTACTAATCATGCAAAGGCAAGTTAAAAAGTAAGATGGCAAGGGCAAAGCTGAGGCTTCCTCTTCTTGCAGTACAAGCTCTTTGCTGACTAGATACCTAATCAGTCTCTTCCAGGTAAATTAAATATTTTAACAATAAGCAAGACCGCAACTGCTTTTCAAAAGAAACACATGCTATGGAGAGGGCACTGTGAAAATGAGTGTTTGGAAATGGTTCCCTCATTATATGACTTTGTTGAAGAAAACACTGTAACTATATCACCATAAACTCCTATCTGAACACTGTTTTAAAAAATCTTCCAAATGGAGGGTTTCGGTGGTTTTAAACGCCTTTATTAAAAACATTAAAATGCAATACTTTCAAATTAGTTCTGCAAGAACATCTGATTGAGATCACAGAAGATAGAAAATTACTAGCCATATTTCAACAAAAAACTCTGCAAGATGAATTCCAGATTGAAAATTGACTTGCATAATCAAGTAAGTGAAATCCATGAGGCGTTTTTTCTACTTGGATATTTTTGAGGAATATTTCTCAGCTATGAGAAAAATTGAAAACCAAGTCTCAAACTTAAATTAGAAACACATCTTCTAATTTCCGTATTAGTAAGTTTTTTTTTTTTAGGTGCATGGTCCGGGAATCGAACCCAGTTCTCCTGCATGGTAGGCGGGCATTCTATCACTGAACCACCCTGCACCTGTACATTGCTCTCATTTTTAAAATATATTACTATTTTAATGAGAGCAAAAGTATTTTATAACCATAAAAATCTTTTTAAGGGGTTTATTTTATATCTATCTCACCCTTTCTAAATCCTTTAAATTGTGTGTTTTACCATCCAAAATAACACCTATTTTCCTGCTTTTTATATTTAGCCTTGAGGGCAGTTTTGTGTGTCTTATTCACTGCTATAGCTCCAGTATCCAAGGCAGTGCCCGACACATGGTTTAGTAAACAACTTTTGAATGAATATGTATCTTAAGAAGAAAACTGCAGAGGTGTTTCAAAATGCTTAAAAGGACAAGGAAAAAAACCTTCCTTAATTAACTTAACATTTATTGAGCATTTACTATGGATGAAGCATGGTTGAGATTCTTTGAGGAAATGCAATGATGAACAAAATGAAACAACCTCAGGAAATTATGATTTAACTACAGGGAAGATGGAGCAGGAAACTCCAGGAATCAGTCCCTCCACCAGGACAACTGTTAAACAGGCAGGAGCTCTCTGAATCAACTCTTGAATCAGTAGCCCAGTAGCATACTTTACAGATCCAGGGAAGGGCGAGGGGAAGGTTGGATAATTTCGGTGAGGAACAGTAAATTGCCCTCTCAGTGCAGCGGTTACCTTCACCCATCCCCCACGCTAGCAGCAGGCAGCAGTGGTGACCCCGAGTGTGGGGTGGCTCTGAGGATGGACATTTTCCACCTTGCTCAGAGCAAAGGCACTGGAGGAGACTTAAAGATGGTACGCTATCTCAGAGCTACGGAGGACAGTTGCAGGGCTGCATTTGCTGGGGAAGGGCTGAATCAAGAAAGCTCAGCTTTAGGGAGCCATGAAAGAAATACCAGGTACCCTCCCTGACCCGTTTCTCCTCCGTTCCCCAAGGCAGCTTGAAGCCAGCAGGCACTCCCTCTGTAGCCCCCTGGCCTTCCTCTGTTGGGAAAGGCTGACGTGGAAAACTCCTCTCTGGCATGCCCCCCCTCCCCCTAGAATTTTCCCTCTGGGCAAAAGCAGCTTGAAACATTGCAAATAGTGTAAGAAACAGTTGAAGCTTGAAGTGGAGAGCATGGAGCAAAGGGTTACCTGCCACAAGACCTGCGATGGCACACCTGGGAGAAGGAGGTTTACTTCCTGGGAAATAGAGGGGACATTCACACTGCCATAAACAGGGAAATTTCTGAGGCCACTAGCAAGCACAGGCCCAGGATAAGACAAAGGCTGAGAGGGAGGGTGCTGCACTTTGCATTTGCCTTGGGCTGGCCTTCCTGAGAGCAAGGTTAAACTCCCAAATGAGTGTACCAGCAATGCAAAGCCAATTTGCAAAGACAGTGAAAGATGGTTTTTTTTTTTCACTTAGGTTTGTGTTCTAGTTTGCTAGCTGCCAGAATGCACTACACCAGAGACAGATTGGCTTTTAATAAAAGGGGATTTATTTCATTAGTTCTTCAGAGAAAAGGCAGCTAACTTTCAACTGAGGTTCTTTCTTACGTGGGAAGGCACAGGGTGATCTCTACTGGTCTGCTCTCCAGGCCTCTGGGTTCCAACAACTTTCCCTGGGGTGATTCCTTTCTGCATCTCCAAAGGCCTGGGCTGAGCTGCGAGTACCGTGACGTATGCTGAGCTGCTTGGGCTGTGCTACGTTGAGCTCTCTCATTTAAGCACCAGCCAATTAAATCAAATATCATTCATTGCAGCAGGCATGCCTCCTAGCTGACTGCAGGTGTAATCAGCAACAGATGAGGTTCACACGCCATTGGCTCATGTCCACAGCAATAGACCTAGACACTTTCACCTGGCCAAATCGACACCTGAGCCTAACTACCACAGTTTGCTTGACATTATTAGCTCCTGAAACTCAAGAAAAATCTCTGTCATATCTGGTGGTTACAAATTCAAGAAACCAACATCTCAGGTAATAAATTCCCTAGTTAACATTTTTAAATATTAAAATGTACAATGTGCAACAAAGAAAAATAGATAAATGGAACCTCATCAAAATTAAAGACTTTTGAACCTCAAAGGACTTTATCATGTAATTAAAACAACAACCTGGGCAGGCCATGGTGGCACAGTGGCAGAGATCCTACCTGCCATACTGGAGACCCAGGTTAGATTCCTGGTGATTGCCCACATAGAAATAACAACATCAACCTACACAGTGGGAGAAAAAAATTGGAACCACGTGTAGTGCTTTGGAATGGTATGTGTCCAGAAAATCTGTTTTTAAACTAATCTATTCCTGTGGTCATAAACCCATTGTAAGTAGGACCTTGTGATGAGCTTACTTTGAGGTAGAGTCCATAACAGTGGCCCCAGTATTGTTGCTATATTTCCAAACTAAAATGGCTTTACGAATTTGTATACTCTGTAGAATGTGTAAAAGCATGCTTTCTTAAAGAGGTAGTGAAACGAAATGTCTGCTGCATCTGCCACGCATACCAAGGTCCACCTGCATTCCAGACAAAAGAAATCAGCTACAAGCCAAAGCTTATAGCACTGTCCCTATCCATTCCCATAGTAACTCCCGCCATGCTTGCTTTCCTATATAATCTGGAGACAAAGGATATTCGGGGCTCAGACTTTGGATAGAGGTCCTCTGAGTCTGCCATGGCAATAAAAAGCTTGTCCACTTCTCAGAGGCTCCAGTGCTTTCTTGTGTGGTGTTCAGAATTTTTCCTTACTTCATTTTTGGTACATTGGCTCAGAAGCTCTGCACCCTAAGAGAGAGACACCCTTGTGTCCCCTCCCCTTCTCCAGGGAGGCCTGAGCCACAGACTGATCTCAGTCTTCCCTTGATGTGCTCCAGAACCTCTTCCTCTGGTTTGGGATCATCTGGTTAGAATGGAATACTGGTTTCCCTGGATTCAGGAGGGACCTCAGCAGCCCTGAGAACTGAACCGGAGCTCCACCTGTCAGCGTGCAAGAATCGCTGTTCAATCAGGTATGGGGACTGACAGATCCTGCCTTTCAGGCAGAACAGGAGACTAATCACCTCCTAAACTGGGCTGAGTACCCTTCCGGCAGAGGAGAAACTGAAGGAGAAACCACTGGTAGTTAGGTACACTCTGGTTTTGGGAGGCAATGTAACTTGTCATGTTGTTGAGTGCCTCGTGTGTGAAAGTGCATGAGTGAGACGTGGCTCTGTCCTGAGGCCCCAGCACTGTGTCACCCATGAAGTGAATTGGGTCCTGTTCTAGTTTGCTAGCTGCTGGAATGCAATATACCAGAAACGGAATGGCTTTTAACAAGGGGAATTTAATGAGTTGCTAGTTTACAGATCTAAGGCCGAGAAAATGTCCCAATTAAAACAAGTCTATAGAAATGTCCAATCAAAGGCATCCGGGGAAAGATACCTTGGTTCAAGAAGGCCGATGAAGTTCAGGGTTTCTTTCTCATCTGGAAAGGCACATGGCGAACGCAGTCAGGGCTCCTCTCTCGGCTGGACAGGCACATGGCGAATACGGTATCATCTGCTAGCTTTGTCTCCTGGCTTCCTGTTTCATGAAGCTCCCCGGGAGGCGTTTTCCTTCTTCATCTCCAAAGGTCGCTGGCTGGTGGACTCTCTGCTTCGTGGTGCTGCAGCATTCTCTGCTCTCTCTGAGTCTCTCTGAATCTATTTCTCCAAAATGTTTCCTCTTTTATAGGACTCCAGTAAACCAATCAATACCCACTCAAATGGGTGGAGACATATCATCCCCTAATCCAGTTTAACAACCATTCTTAACTAAATCTCATCAACCAGGGAGATGATCCCATCACAGTCCCTAAATACACAGCATTGAATAGAGACTATTCTACCTTTAAGAAATGGGATCCATATTAAAACATGGCTTTTCTTAGGGGGCATACTTCCTTTCAAACCAGCACAGGTCCCAATCTGCAATTCTGTAGGTTCTCATGCAACTTGTAAGGCAGTGCTCTCAATAAAAAGAAAGAGAGTCTGGGTTGAGGATTTATGCCAACTCACCTCATGCCAAGAGGACCCTGAATTCCCGCAAGGGAAGTGGTCAGAGATGGGCAAAGCAATTGTCATCTTATTTATTCTACTCTTTTGTTGTCTGGTGCCCCAGGAGGACACTGTGGGTGACACTGAAAGCAAAACCCCCTTAGCCTGCCTTCTTAAGAATTTTAAAAAAGGAATTTACTGGAAACTATGGCATGAAGCTTAAACCCCAAGAGTTGTGCAAATTTTGCCAATTGGACTGGCCCACTTTTGGAGTTGAATGGCTGTCCAAGGGGTCGTTTGGCCCCCAACTGATCCAAGCCATCTGGCAAGTTGTCACGGGACAGCCCAGCCACCCTGACCTATATAGTGACTCCTGGCTCCAACTCATTTGAAATTCACCACCATGGCTAAAAGCTTGCATTGAAAGCTGTGCTACAGTCCTGGTGGCCCACACCAGCCTGGACATTCCACTCCCCAGAGCAGTTGCCATAAAGAAGTTAGCTTGAGCCGTCACTAAACTCCCGACCCCAGAGATCTCCCCATTGCCGACAAAGAAAAACCTCTTCCCACCCTCGAGCCACCAAGATACAGGGACAGAGAGGCTGCCCTCCCCACTGTTGACAGAGACTCTTTACCCTTGACTTCCTAAATCCTCTACCCCTCTGGTCTTTCCCGCTGCCCATGAAGACCCACTACCCCCACCTTATTTTTGCTCGGCTCTAGTTTCTCAACCCCTGCCTCAAGCCTGTGGTTCCAGAAGTGCTATCAGCTTCCCCCACACCATCTACCGGAACTCATCTCATCAGGGACTCCAGCCAGCTCTCTGCTATTGCTTCCCATCTCTCCTGGACCCAGACTACCTGAACCCCCTCCAGAAATCCCACAAACCTGGAACCTCCAATCCTAAATTGGCAAAACCTGCAGCACGTCGGGAGCTCTACAGTTGTCCCTGCAAGAAACTCTAGGGCCAGTTTACTACAATCCAGACAGCCAGTTGCAGGGAGGCCAACCAAAGTTCGTCTACCAGCCTTTTTCAGCCTCTGACCTCATAAACTGGAAAAACCATGCTCCCTCCTACACTGAGAAGCTCCAGACTATGATTGACTTACTCCGGCCATTTATAAAGACCCATTGGTCAATGTGGCAAGATTGCCGCCAGCTCTGCATTACCCTCCTCAACACAGAAGAGTGGAGATGGATTTCACAAGCTGCCCCGAAGTGGTTGGAAGAAAATTCTCCTACGGGGATGATGAATGCATCCCAATATGCTCAAAACTCCTTCCCAGATGCCAACCCATGGTGAGACCCAAACACCAAAGCTGGTAGAAATAGTTTAAATCTCTGTCAAGATGCTCTCATTCAAGGCATGAAAAAGGGGGCCAGAAAAACAATTAATATGTTGAAAACCGCTGAAGTCCTGCAAAAGTCAGACAAAGCCACCAGGCAGTTCCACAAGTGAAGCCTTTAGACTGTACACTCCTTTTGACCCCGAGACACCAGAAAACCAAAGACTTGTTAACTCTGCATTTGTTGGGCAAACCCAACCCAACATCCAGAGAAAGCTGCAGAAATTAGAAGGGTTTTCTGGAATGAATACATCCCAGCTCCTTGAGGTAGCTACTGAAGTCTACATGAAACAAGACTAGGAGCCACAGAGAGAAGTAGACTGCCAACTAAAGAAGAAAGCAGACCTGCGTGCTGCAGCACTCACCCAGGACACCAGGAAAACCTGGAACCTTCAAGTGACCAGGGATAGGAGATAAAACACCCACTCATTGGGGGCCATCTGGAAAATGCAGAAGAGCGGCTCCACTGGGAATAAACCAGTGTGCTTACTGTAAGGAAGAGGATGCTGGAAAGCAGAATGCCCCAACAAGCAATGGGAAAAGGTGACAAAGACCCCTCCAGCTATGGAGAACCCAGAGCCACTGATTTTGTAGGTCTAGCAGCCCTTGAAGACAACTCAGCTGAGACAGACCAGCCCCTTCACACGCAGCCCTGGGGAGCCCATGGTCACGATGATGAAAAGGAGCCAAAAGATGGACTTTATGGTAGACACAGGTGCAGAACATTCTGTTGTCACACAGCAAATTGGGCCAAAAACCAGCAGGCAAACCACCATCATTGGGGCCACTGGGTCTCAGCTCAACATTTCTTCTTAACAGCCCATAAATGTCTTCTAGGGTCCCGTGAAGTTTCTCATCAATTTCTTTACCTTCCTGACTACCCAGTACCCCTGCTGGGCTGAGACGTCCTGACAAAGCTCCAGGCTCAAATAAGCTTCAATGCAGAAGGGAAATGCCTCCTGACACTAAAGAACCCAGAGAGAAAAATCATGGTGACCCTGACAGACCCCCAGATGGAAGAGTGATACCTTTTTCTTGCCAAAGAAGGCCAAAACCATCTTGAACATTCACAGGTGCCAGGAGTTGATCTTTCTGTTCGGGCAGAAAACAGTCCACCAGGGCTAGCAAAGGATGCCTCTCCGATCCTCACAGAACTCTACCGGGAGTTGCCCCAGGGGGTCTTAAACAATATCCAGGGGGACTTCCTGGAAGATGGCGGCTTAGTAAGACGCACGGATCTTAGTTTCTTCTCCAGGACACCTACTAGGGGAGTAGAAACGATACAGAAAGCGCCCAAAGCCACAACAGAGATAAAAAAGACAGCGTACCCCATCCTGGAACGGCTGGCTGGCTGAGAGAAGCAGCTCGGGTGAGATCGCCGAGGCGCGCGGGCCTTACCGGGCGGGGTGGCAAGCGGCCGGAGTTACTCCCTTCCCCCTTCCCGGGCCGGCTGGGAGAATTGGAGAGGCGGTCCCCTGAAACAAAGACGGCTGGCGCCCACACCACGCGCAGCCCCCGGACCAACTGAGAGAATTGGATCGGAAACCCCCAGGCCGCGGAGAACGGTGACGGGTGGGGGAGGCCCCTTCCAAACCCGTGACTCCCGGGGAACGTGCACTCTTTCGGGCGGGCTGCTGCCGCTGGCGCACTCCCACCACGCTTGTTGCCCAGGGCCGACTAGGAAATTCGGACGGGCTCTTTCCCTGGCTGCGGCGACCAGCAACCCTCCCTGCGTTCGGACCCCGGCCGGCTCAAGCCGCTTCGGCTAGCGAACCCCCAGGACGGCGAGAGTTTTCCAAAGTTTAAGGTCCCACAGCACCTTTTACTGGTGGGACCCGCAGACAAACGTGTGCCACGAGCGCCACCTACTGGGCAGGAAAAGAAAAACAGAACCCAGAGATTTCACAGAAAAATATTACAACCTTGCTGGGTCCAACACCAAGAGAAATCTGAATAAATGCCCAGACGCCAGCAGCAGAAGATAACTGTCCACGCTCAAAAGATTGAGAATATGGCTCAGTCAAAGGAACAAACCAATAGCTCAAATGAGACACAAGAGCTGAGACAACTAATGCTGAATATACGAACAGAAATGGAAAACCTCTTCAAAAATGAAATCGATAAATTGAGGGAGGACATGAAGAGGACATGGGCTGAACATAAAGAAGAAATAGAAAAACTGAAAAAACAAATCGCAGAACTTATGGAAGTGAAGGATAAAGTAGCAAACATAGAAAAAATAATGGATAGCTACAATGATAGATTTAAAGAGACAGAAGATAGAATTAGTGATTTGGAGGATGGAACATCTGAATTCCAAAAAGAAACAGAAACTATAGGGAAAAGAATGGAAATATTTGAACAGGGTATCAGAGAACTCAAGGACAATATGAACCGCACAAATATACGTGTTGTGGGTGTCCCAGAAGGAGAAGAGAAGGGAAAAGGAGGAGAAAAACTAATGGAAGAAATTATCACTGAAAATTTCCCAACTCTTATGAAAGACCTAAAATTACAGATCCAAGAAGTGCAGCGCACCCCAAAGAGATTAGACACAAATAGGCGTTCTCCAAGACACTTACTAGTTAGAATGTCAGAGGTCAAAGAGAAAGAGAAGATCTTGAAAGCAGCAAGAGAAAAACAATCCATTACATACAAGGGAAACCCAATAAGACTTTGTGTAGATTTCTCAGCAGAAACCATGGAAGCTAGAAGACAGTGGGATGATATATTTAAAATACTAAAAGAGAAAAACTGCCAACCAAGACTCCTATATCCAGCAAAATTATCCTTCAAAAATGAGGGAGAAATTAAAACATTCTCAGACAAAAAGTCACTGAAAGAATTTGTGACCAAGAGACCAGCTCTGCAAGAAATACTAAAGGGAGCACTAGAGTCAGATACAAAAAGACAGAAGAGAGAGATATGGAAAAGAGTGTAGAAAGAAGGAAAATCAGATATGATGTATATAATACAAAAGGCAAAATGTTAGAGGAAAATATTATCCAAACAGTAATAACACTGAATGTCAATGGACTGAATTCCCCAATCAAAAGACATAGATTGGCAGAATGGATTAAAAAACAGGATCCTTCTATATGCTGTCTACAGGAAACACATCTTAGACCCAAAGATAAACATAGGTTGAAAGTGAAAGGTTGGGAAAAGATATTTCATGCAAATAACAACCAGAAAAGAGCAGGAGTGGCTATACTAATATCCAACAAATTAGACTTCAAATGTAAAACAGTTAAAAGAGACAAAGAAGGACACTATATACTAATAAAAGGAACAATTAAACAAGAAGACATAACAATCATAAATATTTATGCACCGAATCAGAATGCCCCAAAATACGTGAGGAATATACTGCAAACACTGAAAAGGGAAATAGACTCATATACCATAATAGTTGGAGACTTCAACTCACCACTCTCATCAAGGGACAGAACATCTAGACAGAGGATCAACAAAGAAATAGAGAATCTGAATATTACTATAAATGAACTAGACTTAATAGACATTTATAGGACATTACATCCCACAACAGCAGGATACACCTTTTTCTCAAGTGCTCATGGATCATTCTCAAAGATAGACCATATGCTGGGTCACAAAGCAAGTCTTAACAAATTTAAAAAGATTTAAATCTTACACAACACTTTCTCGGACCATAAAGGAATGATGTTGGAAATCAATAATAGGCAGAGTGCCAGAAAATTCACAAATACGTGGAGGCTCAACAACACACTCCTAAACAACGACTGGGTCAAAGAAGAAATTGCAAGAGAAATTAGTAAATACCTCGAGGCGAATGAAAATGAAAACACAACATATCAAAACTTATGGGACGCAGCAAAGGCAGTGCTAAGAGGGAAATTTATTGCTCTAAATGCCTATATCAGAAAAGAAGAAAAGGCAAAAATTCAGGAATTAACTATCCATTTGGAAGAACTGGAGAAAGAACAGCAAGCTAACCCCAAAGCAAGCAAAAGGAAAGAAATAACAAAGATTAGAGCACAAATAAATGAAATTGAAAACATGAAAACAATAGAGAAAATCAATAAGGCCAGAAGTTGGTTCTATGAGAAAATCAATAAGATTGATGGGCCCCTATCAAGATTGACAAAAAGAAGAACAGAGAGGATGCAAATAAATAAGATCAGAAATGGAAGAGGAGACATAACTACTGACCTCACAGAAATAAAGGAGGTAATAACAGGATACTATGAACAACTTTACGCTAATAAATACAACAATTTAGAGGAAATGGACGGGTTCCTGGAAAGACATGAACAACCAACTTTGACTCAAGAAGACATAGATGACCTCAACAAACCAATCACAAGTAAAGAAATTGAATCAGTCATTCAAAAGCTTCCTAAAAAGAAAAGTCCAGGACCAGATGGCTTCACATGTGAATTCTACCAAACGTTCCAGAAAGAATTAGTACCAATTCTCTTCAAACTCTTCAAAAAAAATCGAAGTGGAGGGAAAACTACCTAATTCATTCTATGAAGCCAACATCACCCTCATACCAAAACCAGGCAAAGATATTACAAAAAAAGAAAACTACAGACCAATCTCTCTAATGAATACAGATGCAAAAATCCTCAATAAAATTCTAGCAAATCGTATCCAACAACACATTAAAAGAATTATACATCATGACCAAGTAGGATTCATCCCAGGTATGCAAGGATGGTTCAACATACGAAAATCAATTAATGTAATACACCATATCAACAAATCAAAGCAGAAAAATCACATGATCATCTCAATTGATGCAGAGAAGGCATTCGACAAGATTCAACATCCTTTCCTGTTGAAAACACTTCAAAAGATAGGAATACAAGGGAACTTCCTTAAAATGATAGAGGGAATATATGAAAAACCCACAGCTGATATCATCCTCAATGGGGAAAAATTGAAAACTTTCCCCCTAAGATCAGGAACAAGACAAGGATGTCCACTATCACCACTATTATTCAACATTGTGTTGGAGGTTCTAGCCAGAGCAATTAGACAAGAAAAAGAAATACAAGGCATCAAAATTGGAAAGGAAGAAGTAAAACTATCACTGTTTGCAGACGATATGATACTATACGTCGAAAACCCGGAAAAATCCACAACAAAACTACTAGAGCTAATAAATGAGTACAGCAAAGTAGCAGGTTACAAGATCAACATTCAAAAATCTGTAGCATTTCTATACACTAGTAATGAACAAGCTGAGGGGGAAATCAAGAAACGAATCCCATTTACAATTGCAACTAAAAGAATAAAATACCTAGGAATAAATTTAACTAAAGAGACAAAAAACCTATATAAAGAAAACTACAAAAAACTGCTAAAAGAAATCACAGAAGACCTAAATAGATGGAAGGGCATACCGTGTTCATGGATTGGAAGACTAAATATAGTTAAGATGTCAATCCTACCTAAATTGATTTACAGATTCAATGCAATACCAATCAAAATCCCAACAACTTATTTTTCAGAAATAGAAAAACCAATAAGCAAATTTATCTGGAAGGGCAGGGTGCCCCGAATTGCTAAAAGCATCTTGAGGAAAAAAAACGAAGCTGGAGGTCTCGCGCTGCCTGACTTTAAGGCATATTATGAAGCCACAGTGGTCAAAACACTTTATGGTATTGGCATAAAGATAGATATATCGACCAATGGAATCGAATAGAGTGCTCAGATATAGACCCTCTCATCTATGGACATTTGATCTTTGATAAGGCAGTCAAGCCAACTCACCTGGGACAGAGCAGTCTCTTCAATAAATGGTGCCTAGAGAGCTGGATATCCATATGCAAAAGAATGAAAGAAGACCTATCTCTCACACCCTATACAAAAGTTAACTCAAAATGGATCAAAGATCTAAACATTAGGTCTAAGACCATAAAACAGTTAGAGGAAAATGTGGGGAGATATCTTATGGATCTTACAACTGGAGGCGGTTTTATGGACCTTAAACCTAAAGCAAGAGCACTGAAGAAGGAAATAAATAAATGGGAACTCCTCAAAATTAAACACTTTTGTGCATCAAAGAACTTCATCAAGAAAGTAGAAAGACAGCCTTCACAATGGGAGACAATATTTGGAAATGATATATCAGATAAAGGTCTAGTATCCAGAATTTATAAAGAGATTGTTCATCTCAACAACAAAAAGACAGCCAACCCAATTACAAAATGGGAAAAAGACTTGAACAGACACCTCTCAGAAGAGGAAATACGGATGGCCAAGAGGCACATGAAGAGATGCTCAATGTCCCTGGCCATTAGAGAAATGCAAATCAAAACCACAATGAGATATCATCTCACACCCACCAGAATGGCCATTATCAACAAAACAGAAAATGACAAGTGCTGGAGAGGATGCGGAGAAAGAGGCACACTTATCCACTGTTGGTGGGAATGTCAAAGGGTGCAACCACTGTGGAAGGCAGTTTGGCGGTTCCTCAAAAAGCTGAATATAGAATTGCCATACGACCCAGCAATACCATTGCTAGGTATCTACTCAAAGGACTTAAGGGCAAAGACACAAACGGACATTTGCACACCAATGTTTATAGCAGCATTATTTACAATTGCAAAGAGATGGAAACAGCCAAAATCTCCATCAACAGAAGAGTGGCTAAACAAACTGTGGTATATACATACGATGGAATATTATGCAGCTTTAAGACAAGATAAACTTATGAACCATGTAATAACATGGATGGACCTAGAGAATATTATGCTGAGTGAATCCAGCCAAAAACTAAAGGACAAATACTGTATGGTCCCACTGATGTGAACGGACATTCGAGAATAAACTTGAAATATGTCATTGGTAACAGAGTTCAGCAGGAGTTAGAAACAGGGTAAGACAATGGGTAATTGAAGCTGAAGGGATACAGACTGTGCAACAGGACTAGATACAAAAACTCAAAAATGGACAGCACAATAATACCTAATTGTAAAGTAATCATGTTAAAACACTGAATGAAGCTGCATCTGAGCTATAGGTTTTTGTTTTGTTTTGTTTTGTTTTGTTTTGATTTTACTATTATTACTTTTATTTTTTTCTCTATATTAACATTCTATATCTTTTTCGGTTATGTTGCTAGTTCTTCTAAACCAATGCAAATGTACTAAGAAATGATGATCATGCATCTATGTGATGATGTTAAGAATTAATGATTGCATGTGTAGAATGGTATGATCTCTAAATGTTGGGTTAATTTCTTTTTTTCCGTTAATTAAAAAAAAAAAAAAAGAGAAGGGATAATTGGAGATGAAGGGATACAGACTGTACAACGGGACTGGATATAAAAACTCAGAAATGGACAGCACAATACTACCCAATTGTAATGCAATTATGTTAAAACACTGAATGAAGCTGCATGTGAGGTATAGGTTTTTTGTTTTTGTTTTTTTTGTTTTTTTTTCTTTCTATTATTGTTTTAATTCTTATTCTGTTGTCTTTTTATTTCTTTTTCTAAATCGATGCAAATGTACTAAGAAATGATGAATATGCAACTATGTGATGTTATTAAGAATTACTGATTGTACATGTAGATTGGAATGATAAAAAAAAAAAAAAAAAAAAAACAATATCCAGTCTCCCAAGAAGCCAAGGTGGGAATTCAGGCACACATCAATCACTTACTTGTTCATGGTATACTATGGGAATGCCAGTCCCCAAGGAACACTCCTCTGCTACTGGTACGAAAACCTGGCACCAGGAATTACCACTCTGTTCAAGACTTGTGGACCATCAACAAAGTGACTGTTACCTTACATCTCATAGTACCAAACCCATACACTCTCTTGAGCTTAATTCCTGCAACAGCATCATTTTTTTCCCGCCTTGACCTGAAAAATGCTTTCTTCTGCATTCATCTGGTACCAGTCAGCCAACCCATTTTGCCCTTGAATGGGAACATCTGTGCACAGGAAGAAAACAATTCACCTGGATGCACCTGCCTCAAGGGTTCAAGAATTCTCCCACTATATTTAGCCAAACCCTAGGGAAGGACTTGCAAGAATTTCATGACAAAAGCTATAATAGCATTTTGCTCCAATATATGGATGATCTGCTCTTAGCCAGCAACACCGTACAAGTTTGTCTAGAAGGAACGAAGGCACTCCTGAGGAGATCATCAGACTCCAAGCCTTGCTTCAGTCACTCCAGGGCTGACTGATCCATGCACAGCTGAAGATTGAGGAATCGCCCCATGGGTACCCTGGCCTGCCAGGTCTGTGGCCTGAATTTCCTTATACTCATCTCTGTGTTTGTTTTTCATTGTTTATATTAGCTCTCCTAGAAGTAGACCACCTACAATTCTTTCCAGAAACTAAGTTTACTTTAATTTGGTGGCATCATCCATATCTGGGTAACTCCTCCTTTCCTATATAAGTTGCAAAATGCTGTTTTTGTCCCTAATCTTTCTTGCCCTATCCCATTGCATCTTCGGGATCACCACTCCAGACTCCTGCCATGAGTGCTGGATCAGAGGCACAGTCATCTTCACCCTAGTATTCCATACCCATTACACTGGCCAAGGTGTCCCCAAGGGCTTCGTACCTACAATCAGACCATACTCAATCTCTGACACTGGGGAAGACCATCACTACATCTGCCACAACCCTAACAAGCCCACGAACAAAACTGTGGTAGAGTTAAAATCCTGAGTAGGGGGAAAAGAAATCCAAAAGCCAACAAGCAGTGTTTCTACTCTTCAACATTTCTATTTCTTGTCCTGCCATTGGTCTGGCTACACACTGTGTGTTACAATAACAGGTGGTCCCTGAGGTACCCTCCTACAGAAAGACTAAGTACCACCAGTTGCTGTGTGCTATACCAAATAGAAAATCCCTGAGATACTCTCCTATAAGGAACATCAAGTACCTCCAGTTGCAGGACAGGGCATTGCAATCTCGCCAATCTTACCATTTTAAATATTCATGATCTGTGATAGGGAAAAGAAGTCCAGGTGCTCTTTGGAGTAAAGTGTTCCCCTAAAGCCATCATTGGTCCCACCCTATATATAAAAAGAACCATGAATTCTTACAATCAAGAAAAATTCCAGGTATTCCATTCCTTCTATAAGGAAATGCAAAAACAACCCCTAGCCATTCCTATAAGCACTCAAAATCTGTTCTTTCAACTAGCAGAACCAGTAGCCTCCTCCCTAAGTGTTTCCTCCTGCTATGTCTGTGGAGGAATAAATATGGGGGGCCAATGGCCATGGAAAGCAAGAGAATGAATGCTAACAGAAAAAGTAAGTGTAAACTTTCTTGCTCTATCCCTTTGCCCCTTCAGGATCACCACCCCAGACTCCTGCCATGAGTCCCTATGGGCCTCCCAGCCCGGACCCAGCAGATGGGACCTGACAACTTCCATAATTGGAAGAAACTGCATAGCTAGATGGGGTGGCAGCTTCCCAGTCCCACTTGGGAGCCTCATCTGTCTGGGGCAATGGTATAATCAGAATAAAGATCTACCTTATGGTGGGGATCAGATGAAAATCACACAGCTCCCAACCCATCACCATTAGCCTCCTTCCCCCTCCCTAAAGGGTTTCTGGAGATATACTTCAGCCCCAGGCCTTTGGAAAGCCCCTGGGGGGTGTACTGGGCCTGTGGCAGGACAGCCTATTCTGAATCACACACAGTAATTCACGGTGGGCATGAGCCTGTGCACTAGGAACTATCTGCCCTTCCTTCTTCCTGATCCCCCTAAAACAAGGGGAACTACTAGGATACCCAGTTTATGAATCAGAAAATAACCAGGTGCAAAAGAGAGGCATACAAATAGGGACCTGGAAAGACAATGAGTGGCCCCCTGAGCGCATCATCCAGTATTATGGTCCAGCAACATGGGCAGAAGATGGGTCATGGGGTATGAAACCTCCATTGACATGTTAAACCACTTCATTCGGCTCCAGGCAGTAGTAGAACTAATCACAGATGAAACCACACATGCTTTAAACCTGTTGGCACAGCAACAAACCAAACTTACAACAGCCATCTACCAAAAACGATTGGCTCTTGACTATCTGTTAGCAAAGGAAGGAGGAGTATGTGGAAAATTCAACCTTTTCAACTGTTGCCTGCATTTAGATGACCACAGAAAAATAACAGAAGAAATCACCAATCACATGAGAACTCTAGCCCATGTCCCAGTTCAGACCTGGAAAACTGGGACCCCAAAAACCTATTCAGAGGGTGGTTCTCAACTTTTACAGGGTTCAGAATTGATATTGGAAGTGTTTTAGTGCAGCTTAGTATATGTCTTATATATCTTAGCCTCCGCTGCCTCCTCCCTTGCTTACCGAAAAGTATAGTTCATAAAGATAGTTCAAAAGCCTTGGTGCTTTCTTGTGTGGTGTTCAGAGTTTTCCCTACTTCAACTTCAGCTAAGGCATGGCCCAGGGTGGGTTTTAATCCTCTTACTAGAGTACATTATAAAAGAATGAAACTCAGATAAACAGAGAAAAGCCATGGAAGGAAGAAGCTGAAAGCAATTGAAACCTGGAAGAGAAGAAAGAGGCCTGCAGATGCCACCACATGCCTTACCATGTGGCAGAAGAGTCAAGGATCACTGGCAGCCAGTCTTTGGGAAGAAAGCATCACCTTGATGATGACTTTATCTGGACATTTTTCTCAGCCTCAAAAACTGTAAGCATGTAAGGTAATACAGTCTCATTGTTAAAAGCCAACCCATTTTATGGTATCCACTTTTAGCAGGCTAGCAAACTTAATCATCACATTTCTGAAAAGGTTTAATAACTGCAATATTATAAAGAAATCTCTCAACTCGACAAAAAAAAAATTAAAAATGGGCAAAAGTGTTGAATAGACATTTCTCCAAAGAAGCTATACAAATGGTCAAAGCACATAGGAGGATGCTTAGCACCATTAGCCATTAGGGAAATGCAAATCAAAACCACCATGAGATACCGTTCCACACCCAGTAGAATGGCTACTATTAAAAAAATTGAAAATTACAAGTGTTGGAGACAATACAGAAAAATAGGAACACTCATTGCTGGTGGGAATGTAAAATGGTCCCACTGCTGTGGAAGACAGATTGACAGCTCCTCAGAAAGTTAAATAAAGAATTACCATCTCACTTCTAGGTATATACCCAAAAGAAGTGAAAACAAGGACTCAAGCAGCTATCTGCAGACTGATGCTCATAGTGACATTATTCACAATTGTCAAAAGATGGAAGCAACCCAACTGTCTGTCATGTGCCTGGATAAACCAAATATGGTATATACACACAAGGGAATATTTTTCAGTCATAAAAAGGAATGAAGTCCTGATACATGTGACAATATGGTTGGACCCTGAAGTCATCATACTGAGTGAAATAAACCCAACACAAAAGGACAAAAATATTGTATGATCTTACTGGTATGAAATAATTAGAATAAGCAACTAGGAGTCAGAATCTAGAAGACAGGTTACCAGACAATTAGATGGTAGTAGGGAATAGGTGGCTTTTTAGATGGCTAAAAAGGAACAGAGTTTCTATCTGGGAGAATGGAAAGTTATGGTAATGGACGGAGATGATGGTAGCACAATGTTGTGACCATAATTAACAGCACTGGATTACTGTGATTAAAAGGGGAAACTTCAGGTTATAGATATTTTACTAGAATAAAAATTTTTTAAAATTCCATAGAATGGCACAATACAAACAGTGAACCTAGGTTAAACCATGGGTCAATAGTACAAACCATGGGTCAATAGGACAATTATAAAAATGTGCTTTCATCAATTGTAAAAAAATTGTACTAAACCAATGCAAGGTGTCAATACGGTGGTATATGAGAACCCTGTATTTTATGCATGATTTTTCTCCAAACCCCCAGCTTATCTAATAAAAAAAAAGAAATTATGATTCAATAGGAGATACAAACACAGATAATTATAATGCCCAATAGGCTATGTATGTTAAACAACACTGAAGAGATGTTGGCATAGGGAAGTCTTGGGGAGAGAAAACTCACTTCTGTCTGAACAGGGAGGAAAAACCAAGGAAGTGGAATATCAGGAATGACTTCAGAGAAGAAAATACCTGAAATTCTCAAAAGTAAAATTTTGTTTGTAATATTAAACATCACACGTTATAAACCATGATGGATTTTTACCTAAGATGATTTTCAGTTTTTCCCTCTCCCCACTTAGGAAAGGTAAAAAATGAATTTATAAACATATGTGCTCTTAAAGAACTTAGAACTTCTGTTAAGCATAATTTTCGCAAAGCTTCTTTAATTCAGCCAGAGAGAAACTTGGCCCATCCGAGCAAGAGACATTGTCACCTTCAGGACCATTGTGAGCTAAAGCAGCTGCGATGCGTCTGCTGTGAATAGGGAAGACGGCGTGGGTGTTTGATTTTAACACCAGTAGTTCCTTTCAGCAAATGTTACATTCTTGGCTGTTTTATGTTTCTTATGCCAGTTTTGCACTTAAAGAGGATAACAAAGAAAGTCAAAATCCCATAAATTTCTATTAATCTTTGATTCAAACAATACCCCGAGAATCAGGACATCAGATGTGAAAGCTTCCCCACACCCCCCACCGCTACCCCAAGAACTTCAAATCCTTTTATGCCCCAAATGGAAGAAAAGATAACGGATCCAGAATTATCAGGTTTATACGTGCTAGCATTTTTATCTCATTCTACTATTACATATTTGTAAGCATAGCACCAGCTTGTTCAGAAGTACCAACACACCGAATTCAAGAGCTCTCTCAACTAGAGGTATCTGGACAGAACAGTTACTGCTTACAAGAGTAGTGCAAATGCATCTTTCATGCCCCTAGAAATGCATAACCTTCCAGCAACAAGTGCTGGTAAGACAGTAATGGAAAGAATAGCAACCTATAAGCACCTTGAGGCTGTAACTGGAGTTTGTCCATCAGTGCTGATGGTTGATATGAAACACGGTCTCACTTGTACTTCCCAGGGTCCTGTGCAGAGTTGGTTTTCTTAACAATTGTACAAATGTCCTAACAATTGTACAAACCCAACCCTCCAACTTCAACAAATCACTTTCCATTTGCAAACAGTTGTCTGAGGATGAGTGGTTTCTACCAACAGAGAATGCCAGCATTATTTCCATTTTGACCGATGATGCCCCACACGTAAATATTTTATCAAATAAAAGTTTGCAATGGCATATGAACATAAAATTGTTAAAGATAGGAAATCTTCCCATTATAAATAAACATTAAGAGCTTTTATCAAGTATAAAATAATAACTCCTGTTTGGATCATTTTTCTAGGTAATTAGGATATTCAAATCAAAGAAGAAAGATTTCTTAGGGGAATGCTTTGATATCTGCAGTTATGGGTGTCACTTATCCACAAACATCTTTCAGAGCAAGGACAGGGAGAGGTGCCATACAGATGACCACAAAGCTCAAAACAAACTGATTTGGTTTGTCAAACCCTTCTCTAAGCCAGCCTCATGTTTGTCATTTCTTGCTGATTCAGAATCATTTCACAGTTTACTGCTCAGCTCTGGATGTCCTTCTGTAAGAACCCTGATTTCCAGAGCCAAGGGGTTAATTCTCATGTGTTTTACGTGAACTCAAGGGGTTAACTATTAAGCAGGTAGTGTACATTTCATTTCCAGGAGGAGATAGGCATCTCCCCGCATGGTCCACAGGGATGATGGAAGGCAGAAGAAATATCTGATCTCCACTTCACTGCTGTTGAAGCGAATATCCGGAATGGACATTCTGAAGCCGTCTAATGAGACAACAACAGCTCACAGCGGAAATTTGAAATATTTTCAGTTGCTATGGAAGAAGAGATTCAACCTGCTTTTATTTTCTCATTTCAGAGCTTTTATACCATTTCCCCAAATATGAAATGTTCTTGTCTCCTTGACCACTCCTTTTTTTATGATGTATGTTATCAGCGCATCGTAACCATTTCAGCTGGGAATAAGCCCACTGGATTTGGCTTCTGTCCACAAACATTGTCCACAGAAACTTGTTTCCACTCCTATGCCCTTTACACTCTTACCGCCTCATGGAAATGGCCCGGCACACCCCAAGGCACAGACCACAGGAACCGCGATGCACACCCACGCGTGTCACTCTGTCGCTCTCGTTGTATAATTCATTCCATTTGGAAAATCAGGCTTCCGCCACAGTTTAGAATCAAACACACAACATCTCTGTGATAGAAGTAAGGTCTCTAGATCAGGAAATACCACTCAGTTTTTATTGAAACCCTTTACTGGGTAGAATCCAGCCTCTTTGATTTAGGCTGTCTTTCAGGTCCAATGCCTGTGAAAACATCTGGCCTATTTTTATGATTTACCTATGCCATGGGTTAGCAAAAGTGTCTGTCCTTCATATATGACAATCTGAAACTTTTCATCAAATATCCCAAAATATTTTTGAACCCCCAAAATGTGCCCCAAAATCCAGTAAAATGCTTATTATCTCAGATTTCACCCCACCTTCCTTGGAGTAAATTCTCCTTTCTCAGCACCCTATTCCCTACCCCTTCCATATGCAAAGACCAAGAAATAGCTCATATTAAATTCTAAGATCTGTAAAACAAAAAATAAAAGAAAGAAAGTAAAAAAAATTAAAAACTCAAACTCAATGTATTTCTATTGGTTATATATATATATATAAACCAGCACAAAAATTCTCCCCATAAGTGAAGCCTCAGAAAAAGAAAGAAAACTTGAAACAAAATGACCCTCCCTCTCTACCAAGGTCTTTGTTAAGAGCCCCTGCTCTGTGAGCAGTGCAAACCCATGATTCTCACTGGCTGCCAGAGAAACATACAGTATTCTAAATTTCAATGCGGTGCAGTTTCTTTAAGAAACGATAGAAGAATGAGCTATGAATAGCAAATAAATATTATTCTAGGAACTTCAGGGTCTCATGGGATCGTGATTTGACCAAGAGCTCAGTTTTTAAATAGGAAGGCTGCGCGCAAGGCACCTCCGAGATGCAATCCTCCTGCCCTTAGCTGTCTGTGCACCTCCCGCTGAGACACCAGGGAGCAAAACCACTACCGCATTGTGAGATGAGGGCTGAAAGGATGAAAACCAGTTCTGAGTGCCATAGGTAACCTGTCCTGTTAATGCCGACCCTGAAGACTGACGGGATCTATGTCTGAAAGCCTTTCTTTCTGGGGTCACTTCTCCATCTCGCTGCCGACGGTTCTGGCCCTCTCCTTCCTTGGGTGAAGAGAGCTGGGACAAAGGGGCAGAATTCTACGTTCCTCCCTCTTTCTCCTTCCCCTGGTCTCTTCCTCGTGGTTTCTGTCCATCAATTTCTCTCCCCCAGGTCTCTTTTTTCTTCCTTCCCACTTACCCTGTCCCACATCCTCACTGTGATATTTCAATTCAGGTTTTCTTGTTTTGCAGGAAACAGAACTGATTTTACAGTCCTGGAAAGGAGAGAACGCAGCTGCTGGGCAAGGAGTTCTCTGGGAGCGAATCACTATTGTTCCCAGTGGTTTTATTTGTCTTCTTTACAAGTCTCCCTGCTGCCCACAAAAGTGCCAATCTCCTGATAAATGGGACAGTGAGGTGTCACATTTTCCCCTTCTAAACGCAGAGTAAACACTCACAGACTTGCTCCGCTGCGCTGAAAAATATACCTAACTACGCACTGGAAACTCCGTGGAGAATTCCTTTCTAGGCTTAGCCCCTGAGTAGCTTCCACATGGTTAGACAAGCACTTTGAAGGAAGAATACTTATCCTGATCAAATGATTTCACATAAGAAAACTTTGGATCTGCAACTCCCTTCCCAGGATCTGAACTGCACAAATGCTAGAGCCCACACCCGTGATTGACGCTTCCAGAGAACAAAGCAGGCAGCCCTTCCCAGCGAGGCTGGGTCCCACACCTCCTTCTATTCCCAGGGGCCAGCGCAGCACAGCAGAAAGTGTGCACTGGGACCGAGGAGGCCTAGATTTTATGCTGGACATCTAGAATCCTAGTCCATCCTTTCTCTTCCCAAACTTCCATTAGTTCCGGAAAATAATAGAAGTTCTCCTACAGGTTTCCATCAATCAGTACTATCAAGAATACAAGCCCTCCACACCTGGATTCATGCACACCTCTAACCATGTGCTCATAGCAGGAGCTGCCTCACTAAAGCCCATCGGCCACTGGACGCACCCCCTGGATTTGTAAATAAAGTTTTATTGGAACACAGCCACAGCTGTTTGCTTCTACAATGTCTCTAGCTACTTTCATGGTGCAATGGCAGAGCTGAGTAGTGGATACAGAGACAGCACAATCCTTTATAAAAGCAATAATACCTGCTCTAGACAATAGGAACATCTGGTGATTATACAAATCATTGCTATCACTCCCTAAATATTTACTATGAGACGGCACTAGATGCTTTCTATGGTTTCTATGAATTTAATTATCACAAAAACCTTATCTTAGGCCTTTTATGATCACTATTTTAAAAAAGAAATTGGGTATCTTGCAACAAGTACCAGAAACAAAACCAGGCCATCTGATTCCAGGGCCTCACCAGGAACCATACCCTCTCACTGCCTCCAGATCCAAGGATACTAATGCCCTGCCAGGCAAGAAACTACAGCAGTAGGACAGAGAGCAAGACAAAACAAGACATGACTCTGAAAAAGCTAAGGAAATGATGCCTAGCTAAGGCTGCAAACCACTCTTCTAGAGGCAGATACCTGAGCCAAGCTGGCCCAATCTGATTTTGTCTCCTTGGAATTTGAAATTTGGAATGGAAATAGCTAGAAACTGAATGTTGCTGGTGCTGAGCCATGCTGATGACAGTGGTCTAGAGAAAGGACATATACATTCTCTAGCTGAAGTCTCTGCATTTACCTTGATCCTTACTCTTCCCACGTCGTGGCCATTTAATTCTCTCTCAGATTCTGTGAGATACCTCAGTGTTCTTCCATCTATCCATCCATCTGTCCATCCGTCCATCCTTCCTTCCATCCATCCATCCACCCAATCACTCACTCACTGAACATTTATCCAGTAACTAGCTATTGCTCTCTCTTTCCTGGGTTCCATTGTCAGAAATCTATGAAAGTGATTGAAAAGTTTGCCTTGAGTAAAATTTTACCCAACTCTTATAAAAAATTGCCCTAACTCTTGTTCTTGATTAATTTAATCCCATCTCATTATTCTTACCTGAAGAGCTTTTAAAATTTGCCACCCCCTAAGCCTCACCTAAGAGCAATTAAAACAGTCTCTGGGGGTGAAGACTTGAGTAGAATTCCACACTTATTTCAGCAGTTATGGGAAGCAATGTTTTCTCTCTCTTCTCATAGTCCCACTTGAGGCTGGCAACCACCTTACAAAGCCAACTGAAAACACTCAAGGGAATAACAAAGCTAGAGCCACACTGATTGTGGCCTTGTCTGGTACAGGAACTGATAAAATCCTCATTACTATTTAAACTAACTTCTATTAGGCCTTTTCTCACTTACACACTGTAGCACGCTAACCAGCCACATCCTGATCCCCAAGAATGAACACCACACTAGCCTGCATCGTTACTGTGAAATCAGGTCCAGTTAGTTTATCAGCATATTCCGAGTGTCCACTCTATAATGAGACTTGCCCCGAGTGCTGTAGGACTGATAATAACTGTTAGACTCCTGCTGTCCTTTAAAAGCTTATAATTTTTTTAAACTCTGACCTATGTGATCCAGAAGAAACAGGGCATGGGTCAGTGTGCTAATAATATACTTCCTTTCTTGAGTGGGCTCCTTTTTCAAGAAATGGATTTTCAAACAAAGATACAGAACCTCTGTTTGGGGAAAATTCTTAAGAATGGTAATCTTGAACATTGGCTTCCTTATGTGGAAAGGAAACTGCTCTAATTTGCTAGCTGCCAGAATGCAACATACCAGAAACGGAATGGCTTCTAAAAGGGGAAATTTAATGAGTTGCTGGTTTACAGTTCTAAGGCTGAGAAAATGTCCCAGTTAAAGCAAGTCTATAGAAATGTTCAATCTAAGGCATCCAGGGAAAGATACCTTGGTTCAAGAAGGCCGGTGAAATTCAGGGTTTCTCTCTCAAGTGAGAAGGCACATGGCAAACACAGTCAGGGCTTCTCTCTCATCATGGCGAACACGGCGTCATCTGCTAGCTTTCTCTCCTGGCTTTCTGTTTCACAAAGCTCCCCGGGAGGCATTTTCCTTCTTCATCTCCAAGGGTCACTGGCTGGTTCTCTCTGCTCTTAGTGGCTATGTCATTCTGCTCTGCTCTCTCTGAATCTCCTTCATTCTCCAAAATGTTTCCTCTTTTATAGGACTCCAGAAACTTATCAAGACCCATCCAAATGGGTGGAGACATGTTGTCACCTAATCCAGTTTAACAACCACCCTTGATTAAATCACATCTCCAGGGAGATTATCTAATTACAGTTTTAAACACACAGTGCTGAATAGGGATTAGAAGAAATGGCTGCCTTTACAAAATGGGATTAGGATTAAAACATGGCTTTTCTAGGAACACGCATGATTTCAAACCAGCACAAAAACTAATAATGTTTCTACAACTATTTGCAAAATTGACTAAAAGATTATCAAAGGAACTCAAAAGATTATCTGTAGTAGCTAAGACAGGATTTCTGAAGCAAATCAAATTTTCCACACCAAAATCCCATCTTGTCCAAGGAAAGCAGTTTAACTGGGGGTCTGGGAGAAGGTTGTAAGCAGGAAGGAAAAATCAGTAATTTCAAAGGAGAGCTTCTTACAAGACCCTACCAAATCTCTAGTAACCACTTGCTTCCAAATAAACTACCTAGTCTTTGTGGAGAGAAATAAATCTCTGTGGTTCAACTGCTCATCCCATGGAGACTACTTCCAAGATGCAAAAAGAAAGAAGATTAAGTAATTAAAAGAACAAGCAATGGCAGCCTCTCTCCTACAGCACTAGGGACCTAGATTATTAGAAGATTTTCAATCTCACTGACTCTGAAGCAGCCACATGGCACACCCTAAAGCTGCAACCCCTTAGGGCTGGACTCATGCTGTTCAGGGCTTAGCTTCCCTAAAAAGAGCCATAATGTAGTTTATGGTGCAGCTGAAAAGGGAGCTCTAGGAATTGGAACCAGGGTTGATTACTATGAGAATATTTTTAAAGCTGCTCCAACATGTTAAATGAGCCTGGAAAAGGCAAATTCTGATCAAGTTTATAAACAAAAGCAAATGGGTTTTGAGGATGAGGAGGATGATGGTGAGTTGAAATTAAAATGTGATGCTGACTCATTTACCTTTGGAATTTGGAAGTAATTTACTTTTTAGCTTTGGCTTCTCAAACTATATCAGAGGCTAGTAGTTAATATTAATTGCTACTATACATTACCAAATATTAGCTTTGCAAAAACAGAGATTCTTTCAGTCTCAAAGAGCATACCTACTCAAACCAACAAAAAGAGGAGCATAAAATTTTAGCACTAAATAGGAACAGCACTTTTAAAAATATGTTTCTCCTAATACAAGAATGTTTGCACTGTTACTGTGACATTCTCATCAGAATGACAGTACCTGGTCAACTCCCTAGCATTCCAAATGGGAAGAGCCTGTTCCGCAAAGTGGAGAGTATTTTATTAAAAACCTTCTTGTGTTTATAGCTGTATGGCCCATGCCTCTTACACAATTAGCAAGAGGATTTCTGTAGCTTGGAAACCAGAGATAAAATTAATATATTGGTTGATACCCACAATACCCTCTCAGGTGTCATCACTGAGAATTATTATTTTCAGCAGTTCATGGCTCATTTCTTTAAAATTAAAATTAGTGTTGTGGCACCCAAGGATAATTTTCCAGCTTGTCTCTGCAGAGAATAATATAAACTTGTTGAGTTTAATGAATGGTAGTTTACAGCCATTCAGTGTCAATGCAGTGGATGAGTTTGGATTTAACAGGATCTGGAAGCACTTAGCCTTACCACTGTCTTCATTAATATGAAGTCCTTATATAGTCACGTTAGCTGATAAATTATGCCCAACATCTCAATTACCTTATCGAATAAAATGATTCCTAATGACCAAGGAGGGAAAAGGAGTACAAAGAGAAATCAGGGCCAAATAAGTTAGGATGAGATTGAGCCCTGGGCAGATTGGCAGGGCAGAGCTGAACTAGTTAGCATGAAATATGCAGCTAGAGTGAGCAGAAAGATGTAGAGTGGTGTTGAAAACACAAATAAATAGGAATCAGCACACAAAGGTCACAAAAGGCAGCCAACGTAGGAGATGGACTGTACAACTTCTCTAAACAAGCAGCCAGGAAGATCTCACACAGCTATTTATGTTGAGTTCCCAAACACAAACAAGTACGTCTGCACAAAATCCAAAGGACTGGGGACTTCACAGAGACCCCGTGGGTGAGACCCATGTTGGTGCTATGCCCCACGTGTACCCCTTTGCTCCTAACTCCTCACCAGCCTCCCCCTGCTCTGCTCTGTAAGGCAGACAGGCCACGCCCTGCAGGCTGTGTCCCGGGCTCCCTCCTCATCTGGATTTGGCCAACAGGGACACCGACAAGAGACTAGAAGGAGCAAGAAGGGAGAAAGTGCTGTTTTTCTTCCCCTCTTTGTCCATCTTAGGCACATCTCCAACAGAGGCTTTGCCTCCTCCTTTGCCGCAGCTCCCACTGGCCAGGTCGCAATGGGTGATCCCAAACCATGGGCTCCAATAGCACCATCTTTTTCCTTTGTCCCTCCAGGCAGGCATGGTAGAACTTCTTGTTGTTTTTAATCTCTAGAATACCTCACTGCCTTCTGCTTGACTACTCAGATCTTCCCTAATTCATTATAGCCAACTTCTTGTAGGAAATGCACTTTGTTTTAAATATTTAGAGTGGTTTCTAACTTACTGGTTGAGCCCTGGCTGATGAATAAAATAAAAGATGGAGAGGCCACAACCAAACAGCACCAGGGATCTGTTTTCAGACCCATTCCCTCTGACTGCGTACTTGCTGGATTGGAAAAGGGGGGCAGGGGGGTTAGTTCATTACAAGAAAGTGCCTCCAATGCCAGGTGCTTAAGTCTGGAAGGACTTCGCTCCCATCAAACAACCTGGGAATGGAGGAGAATAACAGGGAATATCCTCCCAGCAATGTCCTTGGGGAAGGAAAAGGCTACAACCAAGGCTCTTGCTCTTTCCCTACCCTCTGGAGAGCACTTAAGAAAAAGATGGAGAGAGGAATAAAGAGAGAAGAAGTGGGGGGTAGGGAGCCTGTGGACAAAAAGCTAAGTAGGCAGTAGAACCTGCGTTCTTCTCCCCAGTGAAAGGGAAGCAGTGGAAGCATTGCCTGGGTGTTCACAGAATCTAAAGGAGATGAGCAGAGAACAGCACAGTGAGGAAGGAAAGCAGATATTCCAAGCCACAGTATAGACAAAGTAACAAAAATCTAATTGGAAGAAAATACTAATTAAAATTAGTTTGCTCTCTGCCTTCAAAGCCAAGCAGGTTGGCAAGCCTGGCGCTGAGTGCCTTAAGAGCAAAGACCACCTCTTACCACTTCTGCAAGGGTTCAGGACAGGTTTGTTGAAGGAATGCTCTTCAATTTCTTTGGGAAGAACCCCCATGCATCACAAGAGCACCAGTAACTGAAATAATTCCATCCTCCTCGTGGAAGAACTGAGGCCATGGACTGACATCACGACCACAGAATGCATCGTTGAAGAAGAAAAACAAGTAATCAGATCTAAACATCCATGAAAAGTTCCTGACATCAGGAACGAGCCTTCTGACTTACTGCTGCCTCTCAGGGCTCACTCCCATATCGCTTATCATCATCTCCTTAAAGTGAATTAAAAGTCACCACTGCTCTTTATTTCCCTGCCTATTTGCTCAAAGGCATGAAATCCTTCTTCCTCACGCTGCAAATGAGCTGCGAACTTCAAACACCCCTTAGAAATTCATGGCATTTTCCTGAAGAAAGTCCTCCTCCAGTCACCCCTAATTAAACCAAGACGACAGCAAGTGTCCCCCTTCAGCCTCTGCAGGAGGAGACCAGCGAGCACGAAGTGAGCGCGTCACTCCCATTACGCTTGTTTCTGATGTTGGCCAAGGGACAAGCTGCGAATCAGCCCAGCCCGTGGGAGAATCACCTTTCATCTTGGTGTGTGATGAGGCTCTGCACCGGCAGTCCGTGTCTCCGAGGGGAGAGTGTGGGGACTGTGTTTGACTCTGGTGGGGCGTGGGGCTCACCCAGGAGCCCGTCTGAAAGCCTTGCACGGCTTCACTGACAGCTTCCGTGGGAGTCTCCAAGGCTGGGAGTCAGGTCATTTCTGCCCACATCAGGCACCACACGCCTCGGACCAGATGGACACATGAACAAAGAGGCTCCGGAGGCAACTGTGTGAGTACCAAGTTGGCCTTGAACAATCTTCCACCTGAGAAAGAAACTTCCAAGAATCTTTAAAGGCAGAGTAATACTTCCTGAAATTAAGTCCTTTGGAAGGAAGCTAGTAAAACTCAGACTGACTTTATGCATAGGCAGTCAAGGTAACTAGTATATGTGATGTCAAGAATACTAGGATAGTATCTTGCAAACCAGAGTGCTTAAAATTTGACTCCAAGTTCTATTACATACTAGATTTTTAGAGCAAGTTACTAAAATGTCTCTGTATTTTTATTTTCTCAGCTGTAAAATGGAAATGATAATGATAAAAGTATCCACCTCACTGTTGTGATAATGTAACATGTTAGTTTAGTAAAGAGCTTATGCTCTTGGGATATGATAAAACTTGCTATATTATTATTCTATTTGCTAAATACCCGATCACTGATTTCCTGGCTACTCTATTTCAAGGATAAAAATTTTGTTGTGTTTATTTTTAATTCATCAGCCCCTCTTCTACTGCTAGTACCTCTGGGAGGAGGCACATGAACTTATTTTCCCTCCATAGAAAGAAATTGGAAGGTTTGGAGAATTGCTAAGCCTTACACCTAACAGATGTCAGCTCTCCACCCAATCTCTTGGATCCCTTCAGCATAGCAATTCTCAGAGTTCATTGTGCTCTTAAAAATCACCTGGAGGTCTTATGTCTTACGATTCTGTAAGTGCCAGTTGGAGCTTGAGGCTCTGCTCAACACACTCCCAGGGGGAGGTCCAAGACCGTGGGACATATTTTAAGGAGCAAGGCTTTTGTGAACAACAAACTGCTGTGTAGTTCCATTCCCAATAGCCTGCACCTGTGTCTCTTTGTCAGTAGGCTGCCTTCCAGCTGCCAGCCCAGCATTGCCATCACATACTGAGAGCTGGAGTAAATGGGAATTTATGCCCCTAGGGCAACACTTAATTAGTGCAGGATGGCAGAGGCATAAATACCTCAGGGACCTCACCCCTGACCCAGACCACTGTAAGACATGACCTGCACTAGCTACAATGTTCCCCTGGGGGACTGAGCCAAAGCTAGCCTCTGTAGAACTTCGCTTGGTATTGTACACTTGTGTGTCCAATTTCCTCACTATTCCCTTACCAGTTTTTTTTTCCAGAAACATTTCCTAATAAATCCTAATGAATGGCATTCCCATTCATTATTCATTCAACAAATAATCACTATTATCACTGACTTTTGTGCCGGCAATGACCATGACACTGACAATACAAAAACGAGGCACAGTCCACTGCCAAGGGTCCTCCAATCACAAAGACCAAAGTCCCCCAGTTAACATTTGGAGAGAACAGAAGCCCATGGGAAAGTGGTGGCAACCACAGCCTTGAGACCAACCCATCTCAAAGTACATGCACAGTCTTTTCCAAATGGTACCCTAGACAGAGAAATGGGGAGACCAGAATCAGCTAGGATGTAGGCTGATCTTATCTCATGCTGCTGTTTCTGGGGAGCTCTGAGAGCAGGATGCCCGGCAGTGGAGCACCCACAGCTGCCTGCAGCCTTATGGGTCTGCAGCCTGACCAGCTAAGCCTACCTTGGCTGCCCCATCTCATCTGGATGTCAAGAGATGCAGGTGCCAGTTGGCTTTCCATGGTGCCAGCCCGAAGCAGGAAGGAGGATCATGGGGAGAGAGCAGCTGCAGGGACAGTCACAGCTCATCACACATACCAGACCCCTCCACTCCGCTTTCGCTGTGAGCTGACTGATGTTTCTGGGGCCTGCCTCTCTCAGAAAGCCACTCAGAGGCTCTGCCAAGCTGGGGCTGGCAGCCAGGTGTCATTTGTTTGTTTTGTTGGAATCTAAACGAAGTACAACGTGGGCCAGGTGGGATGAAACCTGCATCATGATCTAAAGAGATCAAGAAAGGCCCCATGGACAGTACAGAGATAAGGAGACCCAGTCTTCATGTGCGAACGCCTGGAGGGGTAAACAGGCAAGGCAAGAAACAGACTTTGGAGAAATGATCAAGTAAAGGAAACCTTTCCAGGATCCTTCACATAATGGATTGGCACAATCATGGACTGAAAGAACAGAGCCTTTAAACTTGGGCCAGAACTCTAGTCCCGATACATATTCACTGTGTCACCTAGAGCAGGTGGTAGCCTCTCCTTCTGTCCCAGTTTCCCCTCCCACAAACCGGGACCATCACACCTGCCTCATAAGAATGTACGAGGATCCGGTGCGGCCTGACGTGGAACGCTTAACACGGCGCTCACACTGGGGTCTTCCTGGGCCTCAGAGCCCGACGCCTGCTCCCCGCTGCTCCACTTCTTTCAAGCAAACATGTGGCACACTCTCATTTATCCACTCTCCTTTCACTTCCACACCTGTCCTTCAGCTTCTCCACAGCATCCCCTCTGTTTTCTCAAAGAACCCCCAGAAGCCTACTTTTTCCCCGTAAAACCAAGGCAGCAGCCAGCATCCCACTCTCTAAATATCTGACATCTCCGGCCGTACCACCCGCCGGAGAACTTCCTCACACATGAGATAAATTTGATATAACTAATCTGGGCAGATAAATCCTGAAATTATTTTTCATCGGCAGAATGTCCTTTAACTTGAAGAATACAAACACTTCACTGCAGCTCAGCTGTGTACCACTGGTTGTGCCCAGGCCAGCTGACTCCCAGGATAGTGAGCTTAGTTTCCGCAGTGTCCAGAACGAGGGTGGTCCTCTAACAGCACCCTTCCAAATTCATGAGGAGAACCCAGACAGGTCGCTTTGCCTCAAGTCACTGAAAAATTTCTTTAACACTAACATGAGGAAATTTTGACATAGCTTCTGTGATTTAGTATGAAATCACGTATGTATTTTTATGCACTCACATAAATCCCTTTGCAAAAGACAAAGTACTTCACAATCATCCAATAATAGTTAAAAAAAAAAAAAAAAGAATATTTCTCAGAAAGTGCTGCTCTAATATAAGCATCTTTGGGGGGTATATATTTTAATCACAATCACATGATAAATATTTGATTTGCATTCATCAGATAATCAGGAATAAAAGTTATAATCCCAGGAAAGACATTTAGTGCTTCTAAATGCTGAACACTGGAATAATAATGTTGAGGGACTGAAATAGGAGTGAAATGTATGCAAGAGGAAAATTCAAAGACTTCAAAACAGCTTTCTGGAAAAATAAATAAATAATATGATAATAAAAAGCATCTCAGCTTAAAGATGGAGGAGGGGGAACAATGTTAAACATTAATGAACTGAGATCTTGTCTCCAGAAACATCATTTCTCTGTCATTCAATCAGACTTGAGCTTTCCTAAATTGTCTTTGAAACAAGTTAATAACCAAGGTGTGCCTGGCCTATTACGCATTTCTTACAAATAAAATGGACTCAGAAATTTGTCCTTCAGTAAGCATGGAAGAAGCAACAGCGGTCCCTGCAGGCTTCAGCCAAGGTCAAGTGAGGAGGACAAATGGAAAGGAAGCTCTTCCTCAAAGGCTCTGAGCACTCGGGGAGGGCACGTGACTCATGATAAGCCAGGCTCTAACCGCGGTCAGACTGGAATACCTGCTACCAAGGCCAGGTATTAACCCCTGGGCTCCAGAGGACTATCAGACATGTGGGCTGGAACAGGATTAACCCATCAATACACTGACAGGGATCAGGACCCCAAGAAGATGAGTGTGGAACCAAACATATGGATGGGGGAAAGGAAGATAATCCTATGTCAAAGAGGAATCATAGAAATGGTATTTCCCAAGGGCAGAGCACAGGCAGGGTGTAATTTGGAAAACAAAAGGCTGTTTTGCAGTGCTGGAATCATTTTGAAAGGCATCATCAAGAAGGGAGGGGAAGGAAAGGGACAGAAGGTGGGGTGGTGACACTTGAATGTACCCTCATCTATTTTACAATTTTACCAGACGTAAAACCAAAGCCCTCTCCATGACCAAGGTATGTCCTCACCTCACAAATGAGAGATAAACTGCCAAAGGGTAACTATAAAAAAAAAAAGTTCAGGGATTCATTTCTCAAAGGCCTTTAAGAAACAAGCTGCTTGGTTTTCAGGTCCATTACCTACTTTTCACACAGTACAGAGAGCGGAAACTTACACTCACTGGAGGGAAACTTCAAACTGAGACTGAAATGTTTAGCAACATGCAAGCTAAAGAAAACCTCGTGGATTTGGCCACACTTTGACTCCCAGGTGCCGTGTAAACAACTGTACACTATGAAAGCTCAACATGCTACCAAAAAATGGTAGCATTTTCAGAGGAATAAATAATTATTCAGCACTAAGGAGAATGAAGTCGATTATGTCAAAACTGTTGTAGGTCATGGCCTTTACCGTTTCTGGAAGAACCGAAAATATAGAGGGACTCTAGATGTGAAATTGAGAGAACAGATCACTGTGTAGTTTGCAGCAGCACTAGGTCTGGTTATATGTTGGCTGGGAAATGCGTGCAAAATGCTCCAGCAAGGTGAAAGGGAAAGCTGCAGATTCCCCAAAGGGAGGTAGTGATGGGCACCCTTGCTGTCGCTTGCTGGAGAGTTCTGCTCAGATCCTGAACCTCTGATTAAAGTTTCATTGTCCAGCAATTTCAGATTCGTCTACATTAAGCAGGCACCAAACCATTCCAAACCAAGTGCTAAGGAATGTGAAATGTTCTAACAATTTTAAATTGCTCTCTGCTACTCATAAAATGACTCCCAATCAACCTCTCATTCCAGAGCCTATTAAGATGGCATGAATTTTGTGAATATTATATCACTGTGAATCATGTATGGTAATTTAAAACTATTGCAGACTAATGTTTGGTTGAGAACCGTATTCTAATTGGAAAAATGATAGAAAAGTTAGTCTGGCTCAATGCTCCAGGATATATCAAAAGAAACAATAACTAAAAATCATTCCTCAATTACACGGTCATTTCTGCCCTCTGTGTCCCCCTCCTTGTTGAGAGAGCAGGCCGGGTCCTTGGCCCTCCCCATGGGGCATTAGCCAATCGGGAAGGGAAATTACTAGGAGTGAGCAGTGCTGAAATCGTCCTGGGAGCAGGGACAGACTGCACAAGAAGACAAAGAATGGTGTGTGAAGGAAAGAGGAGAGGAGGAGAGGTGAAAAGACCAAGCATGAGAAGCAATCCTAACCCCAGGAGGCAAGAATAAGGCATGGGCGTAATGAGGAAGACAGTAACTCATCAAAAGCCAACATCAGTGAGAGCAAGCAGGAGCGAAGCTGGAGATGGACCGGAGTACCTGCGTCAGAACTGAGCTCAGGTACCACAGAAGCACTGCTTTCACGGGCTCAGCCGGGGACTGAGGAGGAGGCCAGCTCGGTGGCTCACAGGAACCCTGCACGTTGGGAGCTCACCCCAGAGGCTTGGACCAACGGATACAGCTCAGGGTTGTACTTCTTAAAAATTGAGTTTGTCTTCCTGGAGTGCCAAGAAATATGCTGAACCCCAAAATAAACAGTGCCCGTGGAGCATCAAGTATCTGAGGTGGGGAATTGAAACACAATTTTTATTCTCAAACAATCTAGGATACATTATGAATCAGAATCAAATTTTTCTTTCATTTTTAATAACATAAGAGGCTCCAGAGACGATGGCACTAGCAAAGGGAAGGTCTGCACTGGGCTCCATCTCCAAGCTCCCTGGGGTCGTGGAGTCTCTCTGCTTCACCGATAAGAGAACTTTACTGTAAAACTAATCAAATGGGCAGATACAGGTGAACCCATTGGGGTTATCTTTTCTCAGACAACTAAGAATCAAGCAAATGACCCACATTTCTCATGTGATCTGTTTCATGCCTCATGGAAAATACACGTACCTCTTCCATTTGAATATTAATTTAAAGCTAGAGTTCACGAGAGCCTTGAGAGACCCTATGGCAGCTCTCTCCCCACCCTGCAAAGAGTCCGTGGCTTTAAAGCACTAAACATTGACAATGGAATTGCTTGAAGTCCAATGCTATTCTTTAGCGATACCACACAGAGCTCCCTGTTCATTTGGGGTTTACGAAGAATAATTATATATCACAGCCATCCAATTTTCACCTTGGGGGGTTCTTAGCATGTAATAGTGATAGAGTTAAGTAAACTTTGACATAAGATCATGAAATTGTTACCTACTATCTACTAAGTTGGTTCTAGCAATACTGTGTGAGAAAACAATAACATGGAAATTAATTTCCTAAACTTGGTTAATATAAAAAAGGCATGTTCTCCCCAGGAATAAAAAGGAGGAGCACTAAATCCTGTTTTAGTTTCTGAGGCTGCTTAAGGCAAATACCATAAAATTGTTAAGTTTGCACAATGGGGATTTATAAGCTTACAGCTTTGAGGCCTAGCAAATGTCCAAATGGAGGCATCACCAAGGTAATGCTTGCTTCCCAAAGGCCAGAGGCCAGCAAGCCTTGGCTCATCTGCCACAACGAAAGGCACCCAGCAGTACCTGCTGGGCTCTCCCTTCCTCAGCTGCTTTCCCCTGTGGGGCTTTCATTCACATTCTCTCTCTCTCCATCCAATCTAGAAAGGACTCCAGTAATTGGATTAACACTCACCCCAAGTGAGGTGGGTCACACCTTAACTTAAGTAACTTCATTAAAAGATCCTACTTACAATGGATTTATACCCACAGGAATTGGTTAGATTTAAGAAGATGTTTTTCTGGGATACAGACAGCTTCAAACCACCATAAACACGTAAGGAAAAAACATCTCCTTCAAACATCTGGGCTGGTGAATGGGGTAGAAGAAACAGGAGGTAACACCAGAAGTGCGCACTCAAAAGGAATCCAGTGTCTATTCTCACTGGCACTTCACAAGTTATCCGCTGAGAACTAAAAAGTGGTCATTCCATCCATCTAACCCAGGGACCCATGGGAGCTTAGTTCCATGTCCCAAGTTTAGAGAAACATGAGATTCCCAAAGCTCCTTCTGGGTTTTGTGACCCACTGAGGAAGCACGCAAAGGGGAATTTCAGTTCAGACATCGCTGGAGGAAACTGCAGGCACTTCACTGGAGCTGGTAAGGAGCACAGGCGCTCGCTCCGAGCCATGCAAGTCTGAAGACCTGTGCCGTGCCTTGGGGGAGCAAAACTGCCAGAAGGAAACCTCTGAGTAGACTTGTTCCCCCTGGCTCACTTCCCAGTAAACCCATCTTCCCTCCCAGATCTGCCCCCGAAGAATCCGACAGGGAACGTGCCACACGCTGTCCTCCCCTGGTGGTGCTAAAATGTTTGGGGCTGCCTGCCAAGTCACCGAGACAATGCTGAAAGAACAGTCACTGCTTATCGTCCACAGAGGTTTCTAAGAGGAACCAGCATCCAAGAGAGCCACCACCGCTCACCACTTAGCAGCTTTCCCTGAGAGTCGGTGGGCAGGACCCCCAGCTGGGGGATCCGTGGACAGGACTGCCTCGAGAAGCAGCAGTTTCGGGCTCAGCAGCAAAGGGGAGGACGTTTCTCCTGCGGCCTCTGCAGCCTCCCGCGCCAGCCCAGAGTGAAGGCACCCCTGCAATATCGAAGGGGAAGGGAGACCACTTATCTTCCGATATGCTTAGTGAAGGTCTACTGATGAAGTCACTGAAGGAAAAGGACAGCTTTACGTTAAGTAACTATTTATTAGGGTTAGAGACCCCAAATTTGGGGTAGACCTTACTATGTTTTTTTTTTTTATTTTTTATTAGAGAAATTGTAGGTCTAGAGAACAACCATGCACAAAATACAGGATTCCATATTACCACCCTACTATTAACACCTTTCATGGGTGTGGTACATTTGTTACAATTCATGAAAGCACATTTTTATAATAGTACTATTAATTCTAGTCCATGGTTTAATTTAATAGTACATTTTTATGTACTGTTTTATATGCACAAATTTTTTTATGCACAATTTTATTGTGCATGGGGCTGGTTTGAAGCTATATGTACCCCAGAAAAACACAGTCTTAAGCTTAACCATTTTCTGTAAGAGTTAACTCATTGTAAGTAGGACCTTCCAGTGAGGTTACTTTAGTTAATGTGTGGCCCACTGCAGTCAGGACGGGTCTCCCTGCTTTAACTGGAGTCTCTTCTAAGAGAACGAAATTCAGACAGAAAGAGAGAAAGCCAGAAGGACCAGCCAGAAGCTGAACATCAACAGAACCTGGAGGAGAAGAGAGAGGCCAGAGAGGCCACCGCCTGTCCAGCTGTGTGACAAGCTAAGGCCCAAGGATCGCCAGCAGCCAGCCCAGAATGCACAGTCTCAAGGAGAAAGCATCACCTGCAAGATGTCTTGGTTTGACTTTTTTCTAACCTCAAAACCATACGCGAATAAATTCCTATTGTTAACCCTACTTATTTCGTGGTATTTGCATAAGCAGCCAAGTAAACTAAAACCTGCAGTTAAGTGGATTTTCTTTACACAATTTTATTCTATTACCATATGTGTAACTTAACACTTCCCTTTTAACCTCATTCGGTTATATATATATATATATATTTTTTTTTTTTCTGGCTTCCCCTCCTTCCTCATAGATGTCGCTTAGAGTACTCCCCAGTAAACTTCCTATATGCAAATCTCAATTTAAGTCAGCTTTCCCAGGGAGGGGCAAGGGTAATGCAGTGGTAGAATTCTTGCCTGCCAAGCAGGAGACCCGGGTTCGATTCTCAGTCCACGTACTTTGCCCAAAAAAACAAACAAGCAAACAAATTCAACAAATGGTGCTGCAATAATGGGATACTCACATCGAAAAATAATGATATGTGACACCGCCATACAGCATACAAAAAAAGTCAGCTTTCTCAGAAACTGACCCAAGGCAAATGGCAAATATGGAGGAAATGTGCCTTCTCCACTCCTTTCCTCCCGACTCCTGTAATCAGTCTTTTTTTTTTAATTTTATTAATAAAATCGATCAACATACAATATGAACGTTCTTAACATACGAACATTCCATACTTGGTGTGCAATCAATGGCTCACAATATCCTCATCACATAGTTGTGTATTCATCACCATCATTTCTCAGAACATTTACATCACTCTAGAAAAATAAATACAAAGAAAAAAGAAAAAATTCACGCATACCATACCTCTTTCCCCTCCCTCTCATTGGCACTAGTATTTCCCTCTACTCAATTTATTTTAACATTTGTTCCCCCATTATTTATTTATTTCTAATCCATATTTTTACTCATCTGTCCATACTGTAGATAAAAGGAGCATCAGAACAAGGTTTTCACAATCATGCACTCGCTTTGTGAAAGCTATATCGTTATATGAACATCTTTTTCCCCCTATTATTTATTTTTATTCCCTATATTCTACTCATCTGTTGACAAGGTAGATAAAAGGAGCATCAGACACAAGGTTTTCACAATCACACAGTCACATTGTGAAGCTATATATTTCAGTGCCATTACCTTATTAAATCTTGAGTATATTAACTCAGACCTCTGACTCCCTGAGCAGAACGCGACAATGGAAAAGAAGATTACAAATGGGAAAACTTGGGGTCAGCAGAACACTGCTTTTCTAACTGCTCCTAATCTTAAACTATGGATAATAATCTCCTCCGCATAGTCTTCATGTGGATTCAAGTAAATTATTTGAAAAATATGTGAAAAAAATCTCTGGCATAGTGGCTGGAACATAGTAGATATTCAATAAAATGCACTTTATATACCTTTATTATAAAAGCTAATGATTAAGTTTCCTTGTGTTTTCTGAGCACAAAACAGTTTCAGGCAGAAGGGAGAGTAAATCCCAGGTCTCCAGACCTGCAGACACAACTGCTGGATGCTTCAGCAGAATACATTTTTTTTAATTTCTGTCCCAAATTCCTGAATGCTCACTAAAGGAGTGACAACACAGCTTTCTATAGATTTCCATATGTAGCTTTTGGATTCCTTTTTATGTTTACTCATGAATTCATCCAAACTACGCGTGAAGTAAAAGCAGAGATCGGATGACATTTCCCAAAGCAAATACTTCATTAACTTTTCCAAAAAATTAAAGTCCTGTTAAGCTCTGGAACTGGCTTGTTATTTCATGGCTGTCCATTTTACAAATAGCCTATTACTTCTAAATTGACGATCTCCTGACACCTCTTTCTTTTAATTCTGTTGCTTATACATAATTCCAAGTTGATAGAAAGGCTTGTCGACATGGCACTAAATGGATTAACGAGATCAGAAAGAACTCCCTTGCTCTCTGCATCTTTATGATTAAATGCATTCTAAGTCCCACGCTTGAAATTGTCAATACACAGGAGATGTGTGGCAACACAGCCCACACAACACAAAACCCAGGTCATTGGCATGTACCACTCGAACGGGGATCAAAAAATGCAGTATTTGATCTTGGGCCTGGACATAGCTTCAGAGAAAAAGGTAGATGCAGATAATCAAAAAGGGAAGACAAAAACAACAACAACAAAAAAACTGCGGCGTTTGATCAGATCTCCAAAGGAAATTAGTCATGACTATTCCATTAAAGGACTTCGAAAAAAGCTCATTTTATAGAAACGCATAACTTGCATTTGATGCTAATTCTAGGCACGGTTGTAAGTATCTGCACCAGTCAATGACTGAGCCGCTGTAAAAAGGTGAAAACGAACGAGTCCCTTCCTGGGGAAGCTGGACAAACATTGACAATGAGCTCCACCTACTGGAACCAGTGCCCTGAGTCCAGCTAAACAGGAAAATGTTCCTCAACCAGAGACCGCATGCTCAGAAAGCTGCAACCAAACTTTTCTTCTCTAAAATATTCATAGGTTCATAGGTAACAGCAACATCCTTTGTAACTAGTTGACCGATTTCATATCACACTGAGACGCAGGGAATTTTCCAGGAAGACAGAAGGAAATTTTTCTAATTGTATTGACTACTTTCAACCACGGGTTCATACGTGTTGTAGTAATTAGAATTAATATTTTGTAGAAAACTGGGGAATTTTTGGGTTTTTTTTCTTGTTGGCCGAGTAGAGCTGACAATAATTACTACATTGCATTTGTATACTTTAGTTCACAAAGCCCTTACCTATATATCACCATCTAATGATATCTAGCAACTACCGTTTCCATGGCTAACAACCGGCCAGGACACACCAGATGACATATGAAGATGCTCATTCTGATTGGTCAGTGGCTGTGCAGGACCAGCTGTTGGATATTTTTAATATAGCCTTTGACTCTAGCAGACCCTGGTTTAAATAAAAGATAAGTGAAAAGAGAAAATGTGAGGGCTCTTCAATCAATAGATAAGCATTTTCTTAAGTCTGCCCTCCTGCCACCACCACCTCCCTACACACCTGAAATCAGAATTTGAGTGGAAGTGGGGAGGGGAATTCTGGCCACCACTTCTAACCATGTTCTTCCTCAGTCAGAGGAAGATACTTTCCACAGGACTTACCCACGTGCACACACACACACACACACACACACACACACACACACACACTTCCTTCCCCTAACTCTGAGGGAACCTCAATTCACTCACTCAAGAGACATTAATTGAGCACCTACTTTGCACCATTAGGTTCTAAAAGCACAAAGAAGATAATAAGAAGGAAAATAAAATCACAGAGGAAGAAAATGTAGAATTCCTATGTGACCTAAGGATGGGGCCAGACATCTTAAAGAAACGACAAATGCACAAACCTAAAGGAAAAACATTGATCAAAATGAAGCTTTGCACTTCAACAAAAAATACCGTGGGCAAAGTTAATAGAGCACTGATTGCCAGGAGGAGAAGGTATTTACAAAGCCTTTCCCAGTTCAAATCAACATCTAAACTGTCCAAGAAATTCCTAAATCCTAAAATAAAAAAGATAGCCATCTCAAAAGAAAAACAATGGGAGGATTAAAAAATGCAATTTACAGCAAAAGAAGCCCCCAATGACTAACAAGTACATGAATAGTCCATGAGTCATCAAGGAAATTAAAACTTTAAAAATGATAAAATGTAATTTTACAATAAATAGACTGCCAAAAATTAGAAAGCTGGATAGTGCCAAATGTTGACTGGGGTGTGAGACTATGAAACCCAAAGGAACAATATAAGATAAAGACCATTACCACAATAAGGGCCTGTAACACCACAGAAACTGGGGGCCTCTTTTTGTTGCTGTTATTAAAAACTACACTTTGAGCACCTACTCTGAGCCAGGTCCTGTCCTCTTCTCCTTCACATGCATTATCATGTTTAATCCTTGGAACAACAAAATTATTATTATCCCCACTTTATAAATGATGTGGTAGTGAGGTTCAGGTGTCAACTCGGCCAGGTGAATGTACCTGGTTCTGCTGCTGTGGACATGAGCCAATGGCATGTGAACCTCATCTGTTGCTGATTACACCTGCAGTCAGCTAGGAGATGTGCCTGCAGCAATGAATGATGTTTGACTTTATTGTCTCGTGCTTAAATGAGAGACTCAACACAGCACACCCCAAGCAGCTCAGCATGTCTCATCTCAGCACTCACAGCTCAGCCCAGGCCTTTGGAGATGCAGAAAGAAGTCACCTGGGGAAAGTTGTTGGAACCCAGAGGTCTGGAGAGAAGGCCAACAGAGATCACCCTGTGCCTTCCCATGTAAGAAAGAACCTCAGTTGGAAGTTAGCTGCCTTTCCTCTGAAGAACTGTATGTTAACTAAATAAATCCCCTTTTATTGAAAGCCAATCCATCTCTGGTGTGTTGCATTCCGGTAGCTAGCAAACTAGAACAAACGATGTAAAGAAAGTAAAGCTTAGAGTACTTAAGGGACTGGCCTAAGTCACAGCTGCAAGCGGTTAAATGAGAATTGAAACTAACATCTTCTGACTCAGAAGTTGAAGTTCCTTCTCCCAGGTTGGAATATCCTCTCCCATTTCTTCCTGAGTCCACTCCCACTTGCAGAAACACTCTACGGCCCCAGAAAGGAAAACTGCTTTGAAAAATCAATGATCACAGTTGCTTTTGCTTTAGCTGCACAGGTTGCCAGGAAAATTCATCTCCTTTACTTGGGAGAGCTCAGGAATGACCTTTTCTGGTTACCCCAAGGTAGGGCTCTAGGCCAAGACACGGGTTAAAAAGAGTTTCAAGCTTTTCACTAACAAGCTAAAAAAAAAAAGGAGGAGAAGGGTACGAAGTGCCCAGATGTCAGGGAGAAGAGGAGAGAGGCTTGGCATGGGGCGAGGGGAGGGGTCCAGCAGCATGGCAGGAAGCAGAGCCAGGACAGGCCGGAGAAAGAGCGCTGGGGCGGACAGACCTGGGGACAGATGCGTTTGAAACTTCCTGGGTTGCGTCCCGTTCTGTGTGAGCCTGCCCTTCAGGGCCCCCAGTCCCGGGGACCACAGCGGACCTCAGCCAGGGCTGGCTTGCGCTGATGCCACCAGGCTGCAGTGGAACCGGGCGGGGCGGCAGCGTCCCTTGCCCACCCTCACTTCACTGTCTGCTCAGACCACAGCTCAATTCGGCAGGATCGTTTTGCCCCTTTTATTTATACAACCATTTGTCTGCTGCTCAATTTCTCCAAAAATCCCTTCCCAGACCTTTCCCAAGGATGGAGCCAGTTAAACCGTGGTTGCACAAGAATTTGAATGATATATCAAATACAAGTAAATTTGAAATTTTTCTACAAGAGATAAATATGTTCCATAGGTGTCATCGAGGCCTATGGAGTCGAACCATATTTTCTGGCCTAAACCAGTTTGGAAAGCCTGACAAAGGAGTGTCCCTAATTTTTTAAATTAATTTATATGAAAATATTGACAGGTTCTAAAACGTCACACTTAATTGTTTGTTTCTCAAATCATTAGGGATATCCCAGAAAATCTATGCTATACACACATTGATTTCTGGAATATGACAATAGAAATGGAGTTTCTGTGCCAAGGAGTATGATTCTTATTTTTAAAAAGACCTGGGAGTTGAATGTCACCTCAATAAGGAAAGGACATCTGCAGAAACCCAAGAGTCAGGTCAGGTTCTGGGATGAAGTCAGCTGGGCTGCAAAAGGCATCCGGGGTCCACCAAGGGGTGGCAAGTGGACCTCCAGTAGCTGTGGCTTCCAGTGGCCTGGGAGGCTTAAGACTGACCTAGAAACCCAGTAGCACAAACTAGATCCTGTGGGGCTCGTGTTGACAGCTAAGAGTTCCTCTCAACGCGTTTTTTATCTGCCACCCTACTCCTTCCCGTGGTATCGCTAGCACTGTCCTCTTCTCCCCCCCCTTAAGGACTAGTACATGTACTTTCTCACTTGCACTCAATTGCACACACATTCAGCAATAGTGCACCTGGGTGTGTACCATGCATGGTCTCACATTTCCCAGTTCCTGTCGCACATTTGACCCCCAACCATCCTTCCATGATCAGAACCAATCAGGAGGAGCCTCACCCGAACTGCAACCCCTACATCAACCTCAAATCAAGCACAAATTCAGATGGTGAAACATGAATGGAAATGCTACAAGGACATCCTTCCTTTCTTATTCTAATGCATCCGACTTTCCTTTCACTAAAGTTAATGCCTTCTCATTCCCTATATCATATCCTAAAGTATGCAGACACGTAGATGACACCTGGTGCCAGTAAATATAAGATAATAAAATAGGATAAATCAGGTGGGCAGGCAAACTTCAGGGCAGTCTAACAGCAGGTATCCAGGCCACCACTATATTGAGGATGGGAAACAGGGCTCCAACCCTTGGAGGATAACATAAAAGCAAAACAGAGCCCCAATTATCTTTTATATGTATTTCTATTGAGAAATATCCACATACCTACAGTCCAACCATATTATACAATCAGTGGCTCACAATACCATCACATAGTTGAATATTCTTCATCATGATCATTTTTAAAACATTTGCATCACTCCAGAAAAAGAATTAAAAAGGAGAAAAAAGAAGTCATATATCTCATAACCCTCACCCCTCCCTCTCATTGTAAAATTCAATCTACACAAATTTTACCCTTTATCTTCCCCTATTACTTATTTATTTTTTAATTCTTCTTTTTTTTCTCATCTGTCCATAATCCTGGATAGAAGGAGCATCAGACACAAAGTTCTTACAGTCATACAGTCACATTGAAAAGCTATGTAGTTACAGTCGTCTTCAAGAATCAAGGCCACTGGAACACAGCTCTACAGTTTCAGGTACTTCCCTCTAGCTACTCCAATAGACCATAAACCAAAAAGAGAGCCCCCGTTACTGATGTGTTAAGATAGTAGACTGGTTATTATGCTACAGAATCAAGTGCAGGAAAACAACACAGGAATTCATTCACTGATCCCAGGGGACAAGGTCAGAGAAAGACTATTGTGTTGCTCTTGGCCAAGCTTAGCCTGCCCTGCAAGGGAAGGTCAAGTAGCCCAGATGTGAAGGTCAAATGCCCACAATGAACTCAAGTTTCCAACTAAGACGAATTAGATCCCAACTCAGATATAATCATAAACCACCATCAGTAATCTCAGAAGGTTCACGGTGAATGGTCAGAAGAGAGGGCAAACAAGCTGAATTTTAGAATGAAGTGCAGGGAATGAAATCCTATTTCCACATACTTGTGCACTGTGGACATCAGTCTGTCAAAATTCTATAACACATCAATAAACACACTAATAAGCAAGTGATTCTTCTTAACAACCTATACCATGAGTCCCCTTAAGGGACAGGGAAAACCATGGAAATATCAAACATCCCGACCTGGGGAAGACCTGATGGTCTCTCAAACATCAGGGGCTACCAAATGAATAAGCCAAGCCCTCGATCTTGGGGCTTGCCCTTATGAAACTTATTCCTGCAAAGGAGAAGCTAAGCCTACTTATAATTAGGCCTAAGAGTCACCCTCTGAGAACTCTTTTGTTACTCAGATGTGGCCTCTCTCTCTCAGCCCACTCAGCAGGTGAACTCTCTGCCCTCCCCCCACATGGGACATGACTCCCAGGGGTGAGCCTGGCCCAGCATCATGGGTTTGAGAAAGACTTCTTGACCTAAAGGGGAAGAGAGAAATGAGGCAAAATAAAGTTTTCAATAGCTGAGAGATTTCACACAGAGTCGAGAGGTTATCCTGGAGGTCATTCTTATGCATTATATAGATATCTCTTTTTAGTTTTTGGTGTATTGGAGCAGCTAGAGGGAAATACATGAAACTGTTGAATTGTTATCCAGTAGCATTGATTCTTGAAGATGATTCTATCACTGTATAGCTTTAACAGTGTGACCACGTGATTGCAAAAACTTTGTGACCAATGACTCCCTTTACACAGCATATGAACAGATGAGTAAGAAAGTAAAGAGAAAAACAAATAAATAATAGGGGGTATTCTGGATATAGGATGTTTTGGGTGTTCTTTTTTACTTTCATTTTAATTTTTAGTCTTATTTGCATTGTTTTTGAAGTACTGAAAATGTTCAAAAATCAATGGTAATGAATGAATGCACAACTATATGATGATACTATGAACTCTTGATTGTATACTTTGGATGATTACATGGTGTGTGAATATATCTCAATAAAATTGCATTAAAAAAAGAACCTACCCTGAGTTTGCTAAGAATAAATTACACAAACCTAACCTTTTTAATGGCTGCTAAACTGATGATGAGGCAGAGGCTATCAGCAATATGTCTGATTTCTACAACGCTTTGTTAAAACCTCTTATAAGGTCCTCAAAGTAAAAATGCTGTGACACTGAGGTTCTGGCATCAGCTTGGCTACGTGGTGATGCCCAGTGGTCCGGTCAGGCAAGCCCAGGCCTGACCATTGCTGAAAGGAAGTTTCCTGGCTGGTTGGTAAACCGGAAGGCGGGTGCAGTAAATCAGCAGTCAGTTGACTGCAGCTGCGGCTGATCACATCTACAATCAAGTAAGCTCTGACCAAGGAGATAATCCAATCAGCTGAAAACTTAAGGAAAAAGAGACTTTTTCACTGCTTCTCAGCCAGGCGGCCTCTCCTGCGGGACGTCCAGACCCTTCGTCAAAGCCCCCAGCTTCACAGTCTCCCTGTGGAACTTGGCCTCTTCCATTCCCACGGTGCATGAGACACCTTTATAATTCTCATATTTGCAGATCTCTCCTGTTGGTTCTGTTTCTCTAGAGAGCCCTGACTAATACAGCTGGAAAAATACAGGCCAATCAAATATTGATTATTGGATTAATGCCAAGCTAAAGGGGACTTTTGTAGTACAGGCATGCCTCATTTTATGATATTTCACTTTACTGCACAGATATTGCATTGTTTCACTAATTGAAGGTTTGTGGCAACCCTTTGTCAAGCAATCTATCAGTGGCATTTTACCCACTGCACGTGCTCACGTCATATCTCTTTCTCACGTTTTAAGTAAGGCATGTATCTTGTGTCTTTAATAATACAATTTCATACTTCACAGACGACAGGATAGTGAAAACACAACTTTTATAAGCACTGGGAAACCACAGAACTTGTGTGACTTGCTTTATTGCAATATTCACTTTATTGTGGTGATATGGACATGAGCCTGCCCTATCGCGAAGATGAGCCTGTGCTCCACTCAGCCCACCTCCGCTCTCGGCCACAGCTGCAAGGGATGTCCTGGGCTAGTTCAGGACCACTGCAATGACTCCCTACCAAGCTGGAAGCACTGTGAGTCTTTCATAGAAAGACATACAAAAAAACAAACGTTTTAACAATTTAATATATCCATTAACAGGGAAATGGTTAAGTATATCATGGTACATCCATAAACTGGAATACGATAAAAGCACCAAAAATAATAAAGTCACCCATATTTACTAACATGGAAAGAATTTTATGTTATCAAAAAAGGTGGGAAAGGGGGTGCAAGGGTAGCTCAGTGGTAGAATTTTCGCCCGCCATGGGGGAGACCCGGGTCCGATTCCCGGTCCATGTGCTTCCCAAACAAGAAAGCAAACAAACAAATGAAAAACCAAAATTCAGCAAGTGGTGCTACAATAAGGGGATACTCACATGGAAAAAGAATGAAATGTGACCCCCAGTGCACACCAAAAAAAAAAAAAAATTAAAAAAGGTGAAAAAGCATATCATAAAGTGGTATATAAAGAATTATTCACTTTCGAAAGCTACATAAATGTTTGTATATATGCAAGTATATAACTTTTAAAATATGAAGGATTTACCAAAATGATTTTTCCCTATTTGCTTATTTTTGACATTTCCTCAATAACAGTATTCTACTATTGTTATAATAACATTTTATATTTTTAATTTAAAAAAGGCCCTTGGGTTTCAGCTAGTGGTCATCACAACATGAACCAATAATATAATGCAATTGCTACAAAAGCATAGTAATTAATCATTATATTAGCAGTTAATAGAAGCAGAGCGTTCAGGGCTCAGAAGGTTTCTTTCATTGTTGCCCACCAGTCAGACCACACCCCAACCCCTTCCTTCCAGTGTGTGCCCATGTGCTCAGGGTAACACTGGGGAGCTGGCACTCACCCAGGTGAGTGTTCCGGGAGAAGGAAGGGCAGGAAACTTCCATTTGAAGAATAGAGATGAAACTGGGTCATTCCACACACACACACACACACACACACACACGCACACACACGCACCAGCTACCCTGGAGTTGGTGTCAATCACAGATGGAAGAAAGATCTGTATCATTCGATGCTGCTTTGGAGGACCAGTGGGTGAAAGTGTCAGTCGGTCAGGTTTTCACGTAAACAGAAGGAGAAGGAGGGAAAGAAGGAAAAGAACTTTCTAACAATCCAAACCGTTTGAAGGCTGAGAAGACCATGCCATCGTTCACCAAATGGGTTCCACCTGTCAGGAATGGTCTAGGGGGCCTCTAGCATTGGGGACAATGTCTAATGTTCTCCCGATTGTAGGGTGTCATGAAAATTCACTAACTCCCTTGTGTCCTCCGATATATAGTCACACAGCAGACGACAGGAAATAAATCAAATGCTTCGGTTCAATAACCCTCAGAAACAAGGATAACTTAATTCCTCTTAAGTGCAACATGACTCATTCCAGAGCTATCACATTTCAGCATTTTTTCTATGGAGTTTGGAGAAACTGTTATGAAAACGTTAAGCTCATAAGGAAGGGGTGAATGGCGCTCAAAGATAGAATTTTGTCTCGTTTCCACACTGCAAATAGGAATGGCCTCTTGTCCATGTTCCAGGTCTAGATTACCAAAAAGAAAGTCAGTTTGGGGATGTGGGTAACTGAATGATGCTTCAGAAGACTCCTAGTTGGAATCTTTTCATACGATATTTCTCTCATGCAAAAATTCATCTCACAATTATTAAGAATCTGCTTTCACCTCTTGAAAAGGAGTTTAATACTGACCTATGGCTCATAAATATAAGGGCAAATAGAAATAATAAATTATATTATCTAAAACATGTATAAAGTATAATAAAGTACATTTAAACTAGTAAATAACCGGCCACAACATAGGAAATAACATGCAAAGTAAAGCCTGTTTTCCGATGTGAGCCACACCCCACACCTGGTTCTCTCTGGTGGCTGGGTGAATATTCTGTGATGGTGCCTCATGGAAGGGAGCTTCAACACCGTGCTCGTATTTCAGCAGACCGTAGAGAACTAAATAAGGTCCTTTGTCAGGGAGAGTTCCCCATGCTCTTCCGAGAAGGTTGGGAGGAAAGTGGAGTGGAGGATCGGGGCCAGAGTCCCCTGTTCCCACCAGACATAAGCGCCAGCCTACAGACACATGTAGTGCTTGCTCAGCGTCATGTCTTGGGGTGTTGCTCCTAAAGAAATAACAGGTAACAGCAAAGTGAGAAGCAGAGCTGGCCATCAGATCAACACCCAACCCAAGGCAAAGCAACAGTAGCCCACGCGACGCTGGGTTTCACCCGTGAAATCTCTAGTCAAGGTTCAGTCTACGGCGTGGAGGTACCAGAGACACTAGTGTCTCTCCAGGGAACAGACTAAACCACTGAAAGGTTTAGGAGGCGAAAGGGTGAGAAAGAAGGACAGTAGACCCAGACATTTAAAGCAGGCGGGTTTATTTCCGCGCTCCCGGGCTGACCTCACCAAATCCAAAATAGAAAGGGGTAAGTCAGCACTTAGGTGATGGCGAGCGTGGCTTTTAAGGGGGTCAGGTGATGTCCGGAAGGGGCTGTTCTCCAGAAGTCAGGTGTCCGGAACGGGCGTTCTCCGGTAGTCAGGTGTCCGGAAGGGGTGGTTCTCCGGAAGTCAGGTGTCCGGAAGGGGCGGTTCATCAATTCCCGAAGTCAGGTGTCCAGAAGGAGCGTTCTCCGGAAGTCAGGTGTCCAGAAGGGGTGGTTCATCAGTTCCGGAAGTCAGGTGTCCGGAAGGGACGGTTCATCAATTCCCGAAGTCAGGTGTCCGGAAGGGGCGTTCTCCAGAAGTCAGGTGTCCGGAAGGGGCGTTCTCCAGAAGTCAGGTGTCCGGAAGGAGTGGTTCATCAGTTCTGGAAGTCAGGTGTCCGGAAGGGGTGGTTCCAGGGGCCATGTTGGGAAGCTCTAGTTGCAGTGCCCTTGCCCGTTCCCTCGACCTAACAACCATTATTCCAAATTTTGACTAACTGGTATATATGGAGTTGTTACAAATTCCAGACAATGTGAGAGACTTTATATACATACACATTCAGACCTCACAGCTGTTCTCTCAGGCGGGACGTACTATTTCCCCATTGCACAGATGGCATGAGTGAGGCTTCAGTAATTTTCACAAGGCCACGTCCGTCTCGCACCAAACTCTACATCAAAAATCTCCTCCTAAGGTCAGTGATAAAACTATCTCACCAACTCAAATCTGATATTGGGAATGTACGAATTTGTGCCATTATTTCCCATTCCAATTTCTCTGGCAGCTCCCTGGCTGCTTCATAATTCCCCCAGGATAACATTTTAATTGATTTACAAATATCAGTTGGGGACCTACTATGTTCAGCATGCTGTGCTGGATTCTGGGGTCACAGATAAGAACCAAACATGCACTCTCCCCTCAAGAGGCATATTCCACTCTAGTAGGGATGATGAGATACACACAAATAACTGAATAAAGATAAAATGGCATAGTCAGCAAAAGAAAGGCTGGGGAAAGTAAAACTTCTTCCAGATTCAAGAATACAGAAAAGAAAAGAAGAGAAAGAAAAAACTCTAGCAGAGGAAATAGCATGATCTAAGGCACATTGATGGAGAGTAAACATTTTGGTGGAAACGAAAAGGGCATAAGTGAGAGGGGTGAGAAGTAAGTGTGTAAAGACAGGTTTGGGCCCAGGAGGAAAGGGCCCAGATATGAAACCAAAGATGAACATGATCCTGTGGGCCATGGCTAAGGAGTCAACCTTGTGACATGAGAAGCTTGACCTTCTGTGCTCCTAGCCACATCCTACATACATTAGTTTAAAAAAACAGGTCGAATGCAAAGTACTGAAATTTAATCACGTTTTACAAGAGAGACCTGCTGTTTATCCAGGTGAGATTCCTTGGAGAATTTTTTTTTCAGGTTTTTGTTTTGTTTTGTTTTGTTCTTTACTCTTATTTTTTATTTTTGTTATTTTTAAGTCAAATTTATAACTCTTAATGTATATAAACAGGTTTTCATGATTGAAGAAAAGAATCTCCAAAATGTCATTTAAAACTCCAATAAACCAAACAAAGACTCAAGCTGAATGGCCTTTAAAATCCACATGGGGAATGGCTATCGCACCAGAGTCTTGTTGAGTTTCCCATATTATATGTTTTTAAAATAGCTCTATATATTATCCCAGTTAACTTATGTTAGACTCTCAGTTGTCCTCAGGAAAATAACCAGGATTATACAAGCTTGACCGAAAAGTAACACTGTCAGAAGACACCTGCATTGGGTCATTATAGGGTAGTTCATTTTGAGACTAGGATCTACCCAAACTAAATCATGCACACCTTATACTAGGTCTACAAACCCCAGAAGACATGGCGACCAGCAGTGCAGGCTCACTGCCAAGATAAGAGGCATAACTGGAGCGTCTCGGCATAGGTAGGTCAACGCTAGTGCCGCAAAAGGACTTCAGGGTCAAGACAGTTTTCTACTCCAGCCATACCCAAGATGATGATGCCTTCAGCTCTCTCTAGGAAAGTTCGATACAAATAATTGGACCAAGGTAAATCAAATATCTTAATTTAACTGTTCAGTTGAGCCAGAAATCTGTCTTCAGTGCAAAGTAGAACCAGCCATTTATGTATTCAGCTTCCATTGCTTTAGGGTTTCTCCAGAGTTTCTACAGTTTTTAGTGTCTGTTAAAGAGTACTGATTATCACCAATGAATCAATCAACTAATCAATAAAATTCACGTATTCATTTAGTGTGAACCTATAACGGTGCAGACCTGGCCAATTAAGACGTAATGATTTACAAGATAGGTCCTTCTCATGATTATAGTCTAGTGGAGAAAAAATGTCATTGAGCACCTATCCCATGCTTAAGCGGCATGCTAAAACTTGTGGGGATTAGATGAGGACATGAAAGAAAAGAGAAAAGAAAGGAGGAAAGGAAGGAGGGTGGGAATGAGGGAGAGGATTAAAAAAGAAAACACCATGATATTGTCCTGTCATCAACACTATTTCAGTCTAGTTGGGGACATAAAACCAACAGAAGTGGAACATTATAAACTTGGGAATAAAAATTTTTACTTTAAGTCATGTCAAAGGGATCACTCATGTACACACACACACGCACACACGCGCAGAGGATTTGACTTTAGTATCATCGCAATGTGTCAGCAGTTTTCCTGTCGATAGAGAATTTGTCTGAAAAAGTCCTAATTAATGAGTCTTCCTCTGACATCTGAGCTGCAATGCTAAAAGGGCTCTCCATGCTGGCACAAGGCAATTTGTTCTTATTTGAGAAATGATTCTGTAAAGGAAAGCTTCAAGAGCATCATTACATTTGGAGTGCACCTGCTGGGGAGCCAATTGTTTGATGTTATTAGATGATACCTCAACAGCTGATGAGATTTGAATGTATAATTATTGTATTTATATCCTTAAGCTCTGCCAAAGCCCTACATGGTAAAATATTGTCTGTTTCCAGAATCTTACAGCCAAGATGTGCCCTTGAAGATAAACAGAAGATGCACCTCCTGCCAAAGCACACTTATTTTTTTTTATTTATCACACTTATTTTAAAGTAAACTATTACATATGTCTGCTATGTGAGGCACAGAACACTGACATGGAGAGATAAAACCTGTTAACTTCACATTTTGGCCTAAAGCAGTTGTTCCACAATGTAGAGTTATGAGTCTTCTCCATAAACACACGTGGCTTTCAGTGGACATGAGGACCACACAGAACACTCATTGTATCAACAACAAAAAAGTGGCCATAATTTAAAGGACTTCTTTTTACCTTGAAGCATTATTTTTCTGATTAAAAATTATTTTACCTTTTTTGTTTTTGTCAAATGCATTTGCCTTTGCTTTCCTTAAAAGAAAAAAGAAACGACTCTTTCAGGGCAGTTTGCAAATTCATGGCAGTTATAACGCAAGTGCCTCAAATGTCATTTTGTTCATCTCTAATCATATAGATTAAAACGCTGAACCTGTCTTAATGTGCTCAGTTGAGAGGAGAGCTGGAACTCACTCTTAACCCAATCATGACAGGAGCTCAGACTAAATTGGGTGACAAAGTGTGAACTCAAAGAGCTCAAACATTGTAACATCTCTTCAGGGGGGTGAACCGCCATCTTTGCAGGAGAGGACTTTGGCTTGGGGATGATTTTAAAACTTCTCATTAGGAAAATCACCCAAAAGTCATTCTTAAACTTCTAAACTTTCCATCGAAGAAATGTCCTCCAGTACAGAGCAGCACCTCCCCTTCAGAAATGCCATGGATGGAAGACCAACTTGGAAAATGTAAGTTTAAAGTATCTTCCCTTTGTGTCTGACAAACATTCTAAAGTGTTTGATTAGTTTGCTTCATTTTTTCTAATAAATTACGAATAAGTAATCACAGGAATGAACCATGCTTGAGAAAGGGTCAGATGATTTGGGGTAGACCTAGAACTGAGAAATCAAAGCTCTGAAACCATGGTATGTCAAAGCCAACATGGGTCACATGTTTACAGCTAAAGCATGACTCTAGTCAGCCAAACAAGGCTGCACAGGGAAATGTTTCTCTTTTAACCTCCAGGGCACCCGCTGGTTTCCAAGGAGGAAATTTCATTATTCCGAGGTAAATGTTCCACTACAGAGCCTGCCTTGCTTGTAAACTTGTCATTTTGAGTTTGGCAGTTCTATATCAGTTGCTAAAATATAAGGGCAGTGAATCTTGTGCCCTGAGAACTCAGAGTGAAAAGAGGTTTCCTTTCATTTGTTCTGACCCACTGTCCAATCAATTGCCAGTGACCTGCTGAACTAGTGGAGGGGACAAAACCCAGAGAGAAGGATGATTAATTAGCCACGTCCTTCCTGGTCTTACATTGTCAGTCAGGACACACTCTAATTCATAACTATTCCTGGATGATAATTTTTCTATTCCAGAACACACCATTTATTTATTTTTACAATCCAAAATAGAATTGGCTGGATTTTGTTCCATCGATGTGCACAGTATATCTAATTTGCTGCCATCCATTCCCACCTAAATGAAGATAGTTGTTATTATGAAATAAACTAATTCAATATGTTCACTAATCAGTGCTTTGCTCCTGTTGGAGGACATTAGGGAGAACCACAAGTAGATGCCACTGTGCAGACGTCATGCCCACGGGCTTGCTCACACTTGGATCTCGCTTGGTCCATCAGCCCTAGACCATTTCTACCCCACCCTGTCCTGGGAGTCTGGCCCCACAGTCTCACCCATAAGCTTCCAACACAACGTGTCAGAAGGATGCTCTACAAAACAACCAAGCAACAGAGTCTTCCAACCCTGAAAACCATCTGGCTTATTGAGCCACCACCAATAGGGTATAGTTTCATTGTTTTCATCTCTTCCTTCCCTGGTTTTCCCTCCACGAAGTCCCAGCAGCATGCTCTGCTTCTTTGGCCTGCTCTGTGGGCATTCTCTAAAGGCAAGAATTTTTTATATTGTTTATAAGGAAATAATAAATTATAAGCATTACATAATCATAACAGGTGATGAAATTTTTAAAAATAGTCCACTGATCTGTCTAATAATCAAAAAAAATGTGCCTTAGAACAATATGGAATATTTTTCAGTCAGTATGATAGGAAAAAAAATTATACTATTAAATGCCAGAGAAACTGATGCACACTTGGTAGCCATGTAAACTGGTGGCTACGTAAATTGGAATTGCCTTTTGGAGAGTAATTGCCTTGAAAACTTTCTTGCTAGAATTAGCAACCCCACCACAAAGCTGTGATTCAAGTAACCCAAAATGCAGAAAAATCTGTATGTTAAAAGGTGTTGTCATGTACTTTTTCTACCTAAATATTCAGGGCTTGGAACTTATTTAACTAAATCATGAACTATGCCATCAGTGTGCCACTTTTATAAACAGTAGTTATGAAGACTATGTTGAAGCCAGAAGAAAACAATATAACTCATACTTCAGTTTTGAGATACAAATACAATTCAATATATTTATTTTCCCCATAATTAATTTGGTCTTTCTAGTGAGCCCCACTCATTGAATAGCTGGGAGAAAATAACATTTTTCAGTTCTGTCCCGTCTGAGATTTGATCCAATCCAGTCATTTAAATCACAGTTTTAGTATGCCTTCCAGGATAAAATGGCTCGTTCCCTCAGCTGGCCTTTTACTCTTTATGAGAGGGTGTGCAGGGTATGTGGTGGCTGGAGGGAGAGAAGGGCCCTAGCCTCGGCTGGCCCTGAACTGCTGGCTGGCACCCTGTGACCTCTAGAATGCCTGCCTGCATGCGTGGCTGAGAGCGGCAGCTTCCATAACAGACAGCCTTGTCTCTCCAGTTTGGTCCGTTTCCACCCGCTGGGTGACTCAGCCTCACCTTGGACCTCATCCTGAAGGTCCAGGCCCCTAGGCGGCATTCACCCAGCTCTGCCTTCAGGAAGCCGGGAGCAAGCCCACTCACTCTTGTTTTCACACCTGTGCCCCACAGGTACCCCAAAGCAAAACTAACTCCAGCCCCTTGGCCTTGGCCTGACCATCTTGCCCTTCCTTTCTCTGCCTCTGTTGAGGGAGGGAAGGCAATCATCTCCCACGTCCTGCTCTGAACCACATTGATGAGTGTATCTCCATCACCGTGAGATTAGACCTGGGAAAAGGAGCTCAAAAAACTCAGATCAGTCTGCTTGGTTCTCTGGCTCTGCACACTTCCCACAGACCCCTGTGTCCAGAAGGGTTTGGCTTTCCTTTACTGTCCCTGAGACATGTTGACTTCAAGGTTCCATTTAAGTCTAAAGGGTTGGCAGGTACATCTCCATGACACAATTAGAGAACATGGCAAACAAAAACATCGAGGTTCTGTTGCTGATATGCTGGAGAATGGGGAGACCCAAGTGGGGAGAAATAGAGAACTTAGTAAATCTCTCAAGCCTGGCTTGCAATGCTTTTTCACCTAATGCATAATCTTATTTAGAATGTCAAACGAAATGTGACCTAAATCTTTCCCTTAGGGAGCTTTATCCATAAATAAAGAAAGTCCAACTCAAATGTGTTTAAGCAGTTGGGAAGCCTAGAGGTTTCAGGGGTTAATTTAGAGGCTCATCAATATCATCCTCGGATCCTGTCATGACTCGATTCTGCCATCGTCAGGGAATAGCGCTAACGTCAGACCAGCTGTCCTCGTCACAAAATGCCTGCAGACCATACAGGACACCACACATGCCACCAAAGGGGCGTCTCCTTCAGTGTCTTCTTACCAATTAGGAAGCATTTCCCAGAAGCGTCCCTGCCCTCACATCTAATCAGCTGGACCAGGGATTGACCCCTAAACTAAGAAGAGGGTCAGCCTCGCCCGAATCACATAGGAACAGAGAGCACCCAAGCAAAACCAAGGTTCCATCAGCAAAGAAGATGGGTGAGATACAGGGGAGGGAAGCAGCCAGCCTGTGTCCGGCCTTCTCCCAGGACAGGGCAGGTTAGAAATTGTCTAGGGCTGATGGACCAACGTGGCATTTATTCCATAATAAATTCTAATCTTACCTCAGATTATTGGGTGCAAGAAAAACGGCAAAAATTTGGGCATCCATTAAAGCAAAAAAAGAAAAGGACATTAAACCTTTTTAAATTGCAATCCTTGTCACATGTTCAGAGTAGAATGTTGAGTGACAAAAAGGAAATTGAACACCATGCACTGGCTACATTTAACATAGTTTTATGGTCTTAAAAATGCATTTTAGTGTAAGAAAACACATCAAAATAATAACAGTGATTGTGGTTGAGCTCTTGACGCTGTCAGTGATTTTCCCCTAATTTCCAAGTCTTTCATAATATAAATACCTTCAGTAAGTGAGTAATATTTTAATTATGAAAATTCTAAATTCCATTCCATTTTACAAGCTCTTCTTTAAAAATTGTCTTCATTATTGTCCTCTTTCTTTTATTGAACATCTTATGAAAGGAAATAATCCGTATAGCCCACCTATATTTCCTTGCATATGAAGCACAAATACTCTCCATGAACAGGGCGTTCAACCAAACATCCTTTTGACATTAAATGTACATTCACTGGGTCAAAACTTGCCTCTAAATGTATTCCCTTATTCAGTCTGGAGAGGTGATGTCTACTGTTTTCCCCATAACAACCATAAAACAATAATGGGTTTTGTAATTATTTCCTATTTTTGAAGACCTGTTCTCATTTATACACTAGTGACACTGAAACACTTACTATTTTTGAGATAACATTCTCTCCCAAAGTAACTTTTAAATTACTACTCTAATTCTACTCTCCCTTTATCTCCTAATTTCTTCAAACCTGAGAATTAGGCTCACTTCCAGAGTATTTAATGTTTTGTTTAAAATATTCAGAGATTTTTTTTATCACTATGCCAACTCCCATTTACGCAGAAGCTGATTCCGAATGTAATGTCTTCATGTGCCCCGAAGCCACCTCCCTTCTCCTCACCTGCTTGGCTCCAGCCACTGCTACAGATGATTGGATGCCTTTTCCCTGTGGATGTTTGGGTCCTACAACCACGTTCAGATCATACAGTCTGCTCCCTTCTGCCACATCCAGCCTGTATAATTTATTGGCATAGAAAGCAGTCAACTGGGTGGTGGTTTAATATACTGACATTCCCATACTCCTGTCTACAATTCTAGGATCAAAGAGCCTTCAAGGAGGTGGTCACAGAGGCTTCTTCTCTAACGTAGCATTTGCTAATTTCTCCATTAAAAGATAACTTTATCATGAACTGAAGGTGCTCTTCAATTTTGTTGGGTTTTTTCCTGCGCGATTAGCCTTGTATCCCCCGGCTGATTTTTTAATAACTCTTTCGGCTGATCTCCTCCTCACCAGACTGTCTTTTCCTTAAAACTACTTGTTTATTGCTTTCCATTTCTCCTCCACCACCTTGTACCGCTGAGTTTTGTTTTTTTTTCATTCAAACATCATCACAGTGAGTTTCTTTCCTGCAGGTTCTTAGCTGGCACTGTCAGTATAAAATCTGGAAGATCTGACATTGTTTTGGCCTTTGAAATAGTCAGAGTTGTTATTCTTAATATCAAAAAGCATAAATATGAAAGCATCTTTAAAACATTTTTTGCTTCTTAGGAAAAAGAGATTTTCATGTTAACTAAATATCGTTAATAATGCTTTCAAAGAATTGGAAATCTACTCTTTGGGGAAGAAATAAATTAAAAGATGCACAATTCCTCACAACCATGATCTTTACAAAAACTGGGGAAAGAAAGTCATAAACAACAAAGAAATTTTTTATCTGTATAAATGATGAAATGAACTTTATGAGATAAAAAGAATGTTTCTTTCCCTGGTTTTGGTAACTTATAAAAAGAAAGCCACGGGTTTTTACATTCATATTTTTCAACGCTGCTTTTAATCTCGTACTTTAGCACCTGAACAGAAAGATAAAATTCCCTTCATTGTTCATGACTACGCATTTATTAATATGAGCAGCACTGAGAAATATAAATGTAAAGCATCGTATGGTACCTCTTGGAAACGTCTTTCTGTGAAGTGGAAGAAATGTTGAACAGGAATTACAATTTTTCTAAAAGGAATACTTATCATATTAAATGTAGTAGATTGTTTGCAGAAATGGTTGCAATAATTACCCCACTCTCTGTAAGCCTGCAGGTGGCCCCTTCCCACACTGACTCTGGGTTTAGCCGTGAGACTTGCTTGGACCAACGGGACAACAGCCAACATAACGAGGCAAAAACTCAAAAAGGTCTTGCCTTTTCTTCCTACTTTTAGGAACCTGCAGACACCATCATGTAAGAAGCCCCTGTGAACCTGTGGATGATGAGAAACACTCAGCCAAGTCATCTCCATTACCAAACATGCTACCAAACATGGAAGGGAGGCCATCCTAGACCTGCCAGCCCAGCCTAGCAGCTCAAACCAGGAGGGCCACCCAACTAACTCACAGACTGTGAGAAATAATAACTGTTTATTGCATAAGCCACCAAATTGTAGTGTAGTGTCTTACGAAGCCAAAGCTAACTGAGAGAGAAACTGGTTCCAGAATCAGAGTACTAACATTAAAAAAACCTAAACCAGGGAGCACCCACTTTAAACCAGGTAGTAAGCAAAGACTGAAAAGCAGCCAAGAAATTTATGCAACTCAGAAAACTCACGAGGAGACTGTTAGCAGTGGCTGGAAAAGAAGGGAAGAACCTGCTATAGCACATGGGAAAGTGACACCCCATGTTATGTAACAAAGAAACAACCAGCAAAATGATCACCTATGTTGGCCTAGAAGATAGAAAATCTAGTGAAATTGCTGCAAGACGATTTGCAGGCAGAATGTTGAAAATATCAATTGGCTCATTTAACCTGACTGTGATAAGATATGGGGAAAAAAGAGATGAGCTAAAGGAAGAACTATGCAGTTTGCAAGCAGAATTTAAAGGGTACATAAAGGAGCTAGAACTTGCTAGACTGGAAAATAGAAATGTTTTCTCAGTTCCAGTCTCTCAAGCCAGTAGGAGATTCTCTAAGCAAGAAATTGCCTCAGAATAAAGCTCAATCAGGTGCCCCACCAGCCATCTTGTTCATACCTTTAGAAGACTTAAGGCAGTGCCTTATAGGCCTTCTGAATGATATAAAAGTGCTATTGAGAGTATTAAAATCATTGTCCCACAGCAGCCTGACACAGTTCCTACAGAAGAGATAGGCCTGTCTCAGAATTGAAGGTAGAACTTTTATTGAATGGAATAACCCTGAATCAGAATCTTAAAGAAACCCACAAAGATTTTAAGACAGTTGTACTAATGAAAGTAATGCCAGCTAAAGGTCATTGAGACTACAATGGATTGAGACACTTATAAATGAAGAAGAGCCTCTAGGCCCCCAGCTTCCTATGAGAAGGAAACAGACTAATAAAAGTAGTCAGCTGCACACATAAAATATTTCTTATGGAAAAGTAAGAGATTTTAGACGGCAGAGCCACTAGTCATGAAGAACAATGGACTGGAGAGTCACACCCAAGAGCAGAACTCAGTCCTAATCATAGATCATTCCCTGACCCCAAAAGGAATGCTCCAGTGCTCCCTGGCAGCATATGTCCAGCTGGATTTCAGAACTACTATGGACTATTAGGTGCTGTGTGCTCTTTTTCCCCCTTTTGAGTGGCCATGGAAGTTGTCTTTTTAGTTCACAGGGTTCGGCATCAAGAGGACCCCCACCCAAGGAGGTTCATCCAGACATGATGCAGATCATAAGACCCTAAACTTCAAACCTGATGCCATAATTAGGATGAGACTTCTGAGGTCCTGAGATGGAAAACATCTGCATGTGGAGCAAATCTGAATAATTAATGGCCAAAAAGCAGACTGTGGATCAAGTTTCAATAATGGCAACAACTTCTTTCCGTTCCAACACCCATGTGCCCCTTTGTAATGTGACTTTGCAGCTACTTCCATTAAAAAGGTGGAGTCCACTTCTCTACCCATGGAATCTGGGCTTGGTCATTGGACTTGCTTTAGGAAATAGGACATTAGCAAATGGGACACAGCAGAGGCTTGAAAAGACTTGTGCATTAGGGCTTGTCCTCTTCCTTACAGTGCTTTGAGTCCTGAGATCACCATATGAACAAACCCAAGCTAGCCTTTTGGAGAATGAGAGGCCATGTGGAGGAGAACCACAGTTAACTCTCCCTAGCTGAGAACCTGCCAACTAGCAGATATAAGAATGAGGCCACCCTAGATCAGCCAGTGACCAGCCACCCCACCAGCTGACTGCAGAAGAACTTCCCAGTTGAGTCTGGCCCACACTGTCAATCCCACCACATTGTAAGCTAATAAGCAGCCCACTGCTTTTAATCCACTAAGTTTTGGAGGGTTATTATGTAGCAATAGCTAATTTATATCCCAAACAAGAAATGTGTATTGAGCCTTTACTATGTGGAGGTCACTGTTTTAAGGAAATGACAAAGAAAAATATAAGATACATTGCCTGTTCTCAAGATGCTCGCAATTTGGATTGAGGAAAACTATGTATAAGAAACTAATAACACGAGGCATAAATAGCAGGTCTTATCAGTGGAATAGGCATTGAATGCTTTAAGAAGCTAGAGAAGGGTGTTCTCATTGTAAGCTGAAGGAAGATCAAGGGAGACTTAATAGAGGAAGTGGAATTTTAATTGTTTGAACCAGAAGTCATGGCAGACTGCAAGTGAAGATGAATGTACAAAGCAAGAGTGTGGTAGAAGTACAGGGACTCTTTAGAGGACCCAGTCCTCCAAGGCAACTATCAGCAGAACACTGCCCATTCTGGAAAATAGTAAACATGCAAGATGTATTTGCCCACACCTGGCCAGCCTCCCCAAACCAAAGCTGAGGATTCATGGGAATCCACAGTCCTTGACATACACAGACACATGGAGGTGGGGCTATTGGGTGGAATCACCCACCAATCCATCCCAGATCCTGAACCCCTTTCTCAGGCTTCTTAAATAAACTCCACTCCTACCCATTTCCTGGTATCCGGCTTCAACCCTGACCTTACTCCTGCCTGACCCTCCCTTCCCTCCTTGATCCTCCAGATATTAGTGTCAACAGATTTCACAGTCTGGTTTAGGCCTCTAGCCTTTGAACCTTTCCCAAGACCCTGCATTAGCCCAATGTCCAGACACCCAGAATTCAGCATCTCATGGGATGCATGAATCCTATCCCTTCCTCTGCATGTGAATTCAACTCAACCAAGACCATCGAATACCTGCCCGGTGTGTGGCCCTAGTCCTCATGGTACAGGATGATCAATTAAGAGTCCCTGCTCCTTCAGATGTGGCCTCTCTCTCGGCTGACACAGCCAGCAAACTCACAGCCCTCCCGTTCTCTATGTGGGACATGGCCCCGGGGGGTGTGGACCTTTCTGGCAACATGGGACAGAAATCCTAAAATAAGCTGATACTCAGTATCAAGGGATTGAGAAAAACTTCTTGACCAAAAGGGGGAAGAGCGAAATAAGACAAAATAAAGTGTCAATGGCTGAGAGATTCCAAACTGAGTTCAGAGGTTATCGTGAAGGCTATTCTTACGCATTAAATAGATATCACCTGTTTAGTTAAGGTGTAATGGAGAGGCTGACGGAAACTGCCTGAAAATGTGGTGCTGTGTTCCAGTAGCCATGTTTCTTGAAGATAATTGTATGATGATAGGGCTATCACAGTGTGACTGTGTGGTTGTGAGAGCCTTGTGTCTGATGCCCCTTTTGTCTATCTTATCGACAGACAAGTAAAACATATGGATTAAAACTAAGTAAATAATAGGGGGAACAAATGTTAAAATAAATTTAGTAGATTGAAATGTTGGTGATCAGTGAAGGGGAGGGGTAAGGGGTATGGTATGTTCGAACTTTTTCTGCTTTTTTTTATTGCTTTTTCTGAATTGATTCAGATGTTCTAAGAAACGATCATGAAGATGAATATACAACTACGTGATGATAGTGTGAGTTATTGATCATATAACAAGAACAGAATGATCATATGATAAGAATGTTTGTGTTTGTATGTGGTTATGTATCATAAATAAAAAATAAATTTAAAAAAAAAGAGTCCCTGCTCTTGAGCAGCTGAGGGACAAAATCATATACACGTGCTATAAAAGCTATAGTAGGTTATTTGCAAAGATGTCCTCAATCATTCTTCCCGTGCCTGGATGCATGCCTCCTTTGAAATGAAATCTTGTAGGTCTTCTCATCAGGGGGTGAAGTCTTTTTTTTCATTCCTTAAATGTCATCTTACCTTGTGACCTATTTTGAATAACAGAAAGTAGCAGAAATGGCATTGTGTGACCTCTGAGCCAAGGCCTCAAGGGGACTTGCAGATTCTCCCCCTCTTGGAAGGCAGTGTGACCCTGTGAGGATGCTCAGGAGTGCCTGCAGGAGGACAACGCCACATTTAGCAGAGACGAGCCATCCTATGAAAACTCCTGAGCCAGACCCCGTCGAGCCTCCAGGAGACAGCGGAGAGATGAGTGACGCCAAGCAAGACATGCATAAGCGCTCCCCGTCTAATTCCAGGGCAAGTTGCTGATACGGAATTATGAGGAAACAAAATGATTGATATTTCTAAACCTCTCAGTTTGGGGGTGGTATGTTTTGAAGCAAAAGGCAACTAATACAGAAGCATAAAGGAGGAGAACATTAATTCTACCTGTGAGAACACAGCTTATGCTTTCCACAAAAAAAAACCCTGCATGTTTTTAAAGGGTGTTTATTTAACCAAATTATTTTTTTTTGCCTTGTTGTATTCATCTTTTATTGACAATATAGCCAGAGCTAGAGAAAGGATTTGCTAGAGTCTATCAAATTAATAAATACAATAATTTAATTGTAAAAAGGGAACAGCTGGGAAGTTTTAGCAAAAATTTCTAGAGGCAAGGGATTCCTGGCACCCAATCTGCTTGTATATAAAAGAAGATGGCAGAGGAAGAAAACTGGACATTCCAGGTACAGATGATTGAGATTAAGGATTTTGCAGAGAAAAAAAAGTGAATGTTCTGGATTGTCCTTTTGAAATAAGAACTCTGAACAGCAAGGCACTAAAAATGAAAACAACAATTGAACTGGGTAACCAATCTTAGGTAAAGAAAATAAATACTTGGCAATATCTTGATTTTAGCTGCCAATCTGAGATTGGCTACCCTGGAAATTTAGAAGTTGCAAAAAAAAGGCCTTTCCTTATTAGAAGAAGGGCGGATTAGGCGCCCTAGGCAGGCCAAGGTAAGAAGGCTGCTTGAGAGTGGGTTCCCAGTCCCGGCACCAACCACCAGCCCTGGACAGCCGAAATGAGATGAGTATAAGAAGGGCTGTCCTTAGCACGATAGGGGAAGGAGGTTAGAAGCTGAGAAGAGTGAAAGGAAAGCAGGGACCCACCAGAAGGAGAGAGCTGGTAGAACAAGAAGGAAAGGTGAAGGGCCAGCACTCACCTCTTGACCTTCAGCTTTTCACCACTTCTTCAGGTCTAATGAGGCAAAAATTGCTGGGCAAGGACTTCCAGGATACTGAGGTGGAGGAAACGTAGACTGACCTGCTGCCCTGAGAACCAGTGCAGTATCACCGGTTGTTACGGAGGGTTTTGCTTATGCCTCAGTCTAATGGATTTCCACGTACTTTGTCAGTACAGTAGAGACAGTCAAGCACCCTAGTGACAGTTATGACAACAGTTTCAGGAAACTACTGACGATAGCCTTTGAAAACACAATATGAAAAGGAAGCCCCCTAAAGACAAGAGATGGCAGCAAATTTAAGCCCTTAAGAACGAAGAAAAAGACAAGAGGCTTTTAAACAACCAGAAGATTGACAATAGAGAGGCAGGCACACAGGCCTCCTTTCTCTGAAGTGGGGCATCGACGGAGCATCTAGGCTTACTGGTTTAAGCGGTGTTGATAAGATTTACAAAACATGAAGATGGCAAAGGTTTCAGCTTAAGTTTCTCTTTCACCATATAATTCACTCAAAATGAAATTCTGACTGGTAGAATTCCAAGCTGAATTACAAATTAAAATCATGGGGGCAGAAAATCAACATTAAACAGAGCAGTCCTACCTGAGTCCTACCTGGCAGCAAGCCTGGGGTAAGGGAGCACTGGTCACGTCCCCTAAACTGCTCCTGGTCTTTTACTTCTTCCCATCCCACCCCAGGTGTGGACCCACAAATCCTTTTCACGCTCCAGCATATTGAAAATGCTTCCCTGTCGGTGACAGCAGAATAAAGAGAGGACAGGACTATGGCAGAGCCTTCCGGTACAGCAGGGTGTCCATCTGATGCACATAACAGACACAGGTATTTTGTTTTAGCCAGATCATAAGATTTGGAATCAAGAACTTGTTCCTATTTATTCATTTACTTTCTAAATATTTTGCCAAAGTGGTTTTTTCCGCAGTGTTCTCTGCTGAAACTTTGTTTTCCATCTTAAGCCCACAAAAGGGAAAGTAAAGTACCTGCCATCTCCTTCAAACAAATAGGAAATGAATATTTAAAAGTTCATGAAGGAAGAAAAAGGCATTATTCTAATCTATTCTTATATCAGGGTTTCAAACAATAAGCCTATTTTCTCCAGAAGTGATGGAAGATCTACTATTGTAGATAATTAGCACTAGAAATAGTTTGTGAAAAATGTGCAGGGTAAGATGAAAAGCCAAAATACAAGCCATACCTCAAACCTAGGAAAGGGCGAACAGCAGTCTTTATTACCAACTTAACTGTAGCTGTGCCTCCCAGGAAGGGCTAGTCATGATCTGGAGCCCACAAATATGGAATCAGCCACCTATAATTTCCCCAAGACATGTAGGGTAGGTAAACCCAAAGAGTACATTCCAGACAAGGAGAAGGTAAATTACTAGCTATGGACAATTCCTTCCTTCCTTCTAAAGAGGAAGCTTTCTTTGCCTTTTGTTGTGAGGGCTTGCTGAAGGAGCCGAGATAATGGAGAAATCTGGATATGGGATTGCGACTACGAAAGGGGCAGTAAGACAAGGCAGAACTGTGAAGACAGATGTCCAACAAGGACTCCTAAGGCTGTGTGAATCCTCTTTCCAATCTCCCCTTAGAATCTTCAGCAAACCTACCATACTGCCTGATGTTAGATTTAGATTTGGATTTTTGGTTGAAATGTCTTAAAAAGGATATGGGGTAGCAGCTGAGGCTGCCCAAAGGGACGAGATTACATTGAGGTTGTACCCCTTTCACCCCTTGGCTCCTCTCCAATCTTCTGTGCCTCTGGGTTAGGAGCTAGGTCAGCAGTAGTTTCCAGTCACCCAAGCACTGTCTTCTCTGCTTCACCTCTTCCTGCCATCTAAAGTAGGCTGATGGGGTTAAGACCCTCCTCCAAAGCAGGGGCCACCTTTCTGCACTGCATGAGAGGGAAGAGTAAACAGAGCAGAGGACAGCAATCTAGATAGAAAGTGAGTAAGGGAAGGAGGGAATAAGAAAGAAGGAAGGAAGAACTTTAAACCTCTTTAACCTTCCTTTTCCCAATCATTTGTGATGATTTTATCAAAAACCTAGTCTTCTTACACACCTGGATCTTCTTGGAACTCTCTGTTCTGTTCCATTTGGGCCGTTTCTCTGTTCTTCCACCGGAACCTTACTATCTTTATTAGTTTTATTATGGCATTGTAATCTGCTTTAATTTCTCATAGGATAACTCCATCCTCCTTTGCTCTTCTTTCTAAAACTGACTTAACTATTCTTAGGCTTTTATTTCTTCTTCCATAAATATCTATTCTAAAATTGAATTTATATTCTACTCTATTCATATGACTATTGAGGTCTCTTAAGGGTTCCTACCTGAACTTTCCCAGCAGGAGGAAGTGTCCTGGGCACATGATGTAAACTAGCACATTCAGTTAGATGAATCACAATCATGGAAGCTTGGCTGCTACTCAACAACAAAAAACAATAAAATGGCTTTTCTGGACCTGCAAATCCAAGCCCAGAGCTCTGTAAACCCACCAAGGCACAATTGTCTCATGAGCTCATTCCATGAACAGCTTCTCCCTTACCTTATTTTGAACTATAAATTCCTCTGGGACCACAGGGACTTGGAGACAGCCAATCCCCAACAGATGGGCCCCATGGTGGTGGCAGAATCACCATGCCCACATCTTAGACGTGATTACGCAGTCACAAAAGACTGTGTTAATTAGCTCAGAAACATCTGCTTTTGTGTTAGGTACATTGTGGCTAGTTTGCTTTTGCAGCAAATTTCCTTTCCTAATTCTTATTTGCTCAAGATAATTGAAAGTATGTTTATCTTTCCTTCGCTTTGCAAACACATACCAGCAGTACTTTGGGGAAAAGAAACCTGGGTTCAAACCTGCCTAAAGAGTAAATTTTAGCTGGAGATGCTCAGATTCAAATTGGTGACTTGCAACTTCCTAGTCCCCAAGTCCCACAGAGCCGGCCAAGGAAATCTAAGGACTAAGGACTCTGTAGCAGGGCTGAAATTAGGGAAGGTACCAGCAAAGAGTTGAATGGAATTTCTGAAATATGCAGCAGAATAGCCTCAGGTTAAAAGAAAAGTCCATCAAGGCAGAAAAGCCCCCGCCCCCCCCCCCTCACACAGGCAAAGGAGAACCCCCTAAGGAGAAATGAACTGATTTCCCCCAATAAATGCTGATTGGTGTTTGGGACTCAAGGAGAATCCAAAACAACTATGGGGCCCTCTGCCAGAACAGTCTCCTCCTTCCTTCTTTGATTCCCTACTCTTCCCCCAACTACTATGTATCATTTATTTATTCATTTATTCAACAAATATTTGTTGGGCACATCTTCTGAGCTGGCTACGGATCGAGGTGCTGGGGATACAGTGAAGAACTAGTCAGAAAAGGACCAGACTCTTGTGAGGCAAATATTCTAACAAGGAGACAAATAATAAAAATACCAAATAATGATAAATTCTGTGAAGAAAATAAAGAAATAATTGGGTAGAGATTGTCTATAAGCCCTCCTTACATTTTTGACTGGTCAGGGAAAACCTCAGGTGACCTTTAAACCGAGTATTGTTGAGCTAGACAGAGGGGATAGCATTTCAGGCAGAGGAATAAGTCTTGCAAAGGCCCTGTGGTACAAACCAACTTGGTGTGTGTGCTTTCTCAGCTTAGACAGTATTTCCTCCAGTATTCCCAACCCAACCCCTCAAGGCCGGATTTTCTCTACCCAAAGCACCCTGTTCTTCTTAAGTACAGCACGGCTACCCTGCATGAAAACTGCCCGAAGCCTCCTCTGGTGTTAGTCTCTAAAAGCAGGTACCAGGGTGTATTCTCAGCACCCAGGAATATCTGGACATGGAAGGTAACTAATCAATATTATTTAGTCAATGAACTAACCAATACTTCAATGCAGTTATTCTGATTTCAAGTCCAGTGACCTTTCCTCTCTAATGCCTTACCTCCCGACTAAATGACTATTTATCAGAGTAAAACTCTTCATTTGTGTTTACTTCTCCCACCTTAGAATTTCCTTCAGTTCATATGTGGGCTATAATTAAATATGTGTTCTCCTTATTAAACTCTTTATCTTCTTGGAAATTATGGAGAGAAAGATGTCGCCCTGTTTCCCTCTTAAAACTTTCACAATAACCTCCCTACCTTCTGAATATAATTTTCCCCAATCATCAGCTCTGATAACAGAAGCCAAAAATACCTCCACATGCTTGTTTCTACCAATTTCTGTCCTTAGTATCATGATTAATCTAATTTTAAATCCCTAGTCACTGTCCTCAGATAATCACACCTTTGTCATTCCACTCTGCCAGCAATGTCTGTGTGATGAGTTTACCCTTGACACGCTAACCTCACACTCTTCCCTGTGTAGTCCCCAAACTGAGTCACATTGAAACCAGCTCCCAGGTGCCTGCTGCAATAAACCCTGCAATCAAGTCATTTGATGCTACTTCCCCCAATTCCTAAGCTCAAAACTCTCTTCTCTATATACAAGAGTCTAATAAAAGAAGGAAATTTGCATTTGCTACAGCAGAAGCACTCACAGATGAGAAAGAGCAGCTACAGCTCGGCAGCCTCGGAGCTTACACCGTCCAGGGCCTTTGTGTTCCCGTGTCCCTCCCCTTACATCATCGCATTGGATCTCCGCAACACCGCACGGTACTTCTGAGTGGTATTAGCTATAATCCCTGTCTCAAAATGATAAAACTGTGAAGCCCAGCCCCTTGACTTCCAGCTAGTATTTGGTGACATTTATTCATTTATTCAACCAACATTCATTAGCAACCAAGCCGCATGTCAGGCCCTAGTCCAGGGGCTAGAGGCACAGCATTGAATAAGACAAACTACGTCCCCAGTCTCATAAAACTTACATTCTAGAGGGAAGAAACAAATTATGAGAAAGTATTTAACCAAGAAGATTTTTTTCACAATATACTAATTGCTACTCTAAAATATATATAATATGATACAGTTCCTAGGCAGGGCAGGAGTGGAACTATTTGAGATTGGGTGGTCAGAGAGGACCTCTTTGAGGACGTAAGCTCAGACCTAAAAGAAGAGGTCTATATTAGGTGAATATCTGGAATAAAAGTTCTAGAAAAGAGTTCCAGAGTTCCAGAGGAAAACAGGTGCAAAGACTTGTAGGTGAGAATGTGCTTGGTGTTTGAGGGACAAAGATTGGCTCAGAAGCTCAATAATTTCAAAGACAACCTCTCTGTGATTTTCTTTTCCTCACAGTCACAATATGGCTGCAGAGGTATTCATGGCAGAAAGACTGGGAAAGGCCAGTGCTATCCGCATCATCCACTTCATTCAGTAAATTAAAACAAATGTTTCCCAGAAACCTTCTAGCAAAATTCTATTTAGTAACATTGGCCTGAAGTGATTTGCCTCCCCCTTCCCACCCACAATCTGGCAGAGAAATGGGCTGGCAAAACACAGATTTGTCACAATTGGCAGATCCATCTTATTCAACCATCTGGGAATGCCAGCACTCTGAAAACCATGGGTATCTGTTGGTGATAAGAGGAAGAAATGACCAGCAGTAGGTAGACAATAATATTAGGAAAGAAGAAGTAAAGATGAGGTCAGAAAAATAGGGCAGGACCAGATAATTAATATTGGGCTTTGGTGTAAGCCATGGTAAAAGAGCAATGTATTGTCATGAACGATGTAAGGAAGAGTGTGACATGGTCTGATTTACATCTTTAAGAGATCATGGTGGCTGCCAAGTAGAAAATTAATTGTAGGAGACAAGAGTAGACTTTAAGTAGAAGGCACTTGCAGTAAAACAGAAAAGAGATGATGGTAGCTTGACTAAAGCAGCAGTAGTAGAAGTGTAGAGGAGTAGACAGACTCAAAATACATTTTGGAGGTATTTTGGGGAGTGTTTGCTGGCATACTAGGTGGGGATGGAGGCAGGTAGTGAAGAAAATAAATTAACCAAGGACGGTCCTTAGTAAGCTATAGGCTGAACATCACAGATCCAGGATAATGGCATTTACAAAGGAAAGACCCCAGGAAAACAGGCTCAAAGAAGAAAAAGAAACAAGAGTTATGCTTTGGCTGTGTTAAGCCTGCAGTAGCTGTTGGACACTCCCGTGGAACCTCAGAGCACAGCTGTAGTGGACGCTGTGGTGTGCTGCTCAGTCCCGTCTGCAGGAGGAATGGGGAGGCCCTCAGCCTCTAGGAGTGATGGCCACTGACGGCTCACAGCCACGCTCCTGCCCGAGAACTGCCCTTGACCTAAGGAACCTGCCTTATCCTGGGTTCCACCTTCTCCCTGAGGACAGTTCACATCCAGTGATGCGTCGATGCCAGGGTACAACAACCCAGCTCCTGGCCTCAAGTTGGAACCACTTTGAAGGGCCATCCCAGGCCAGGGTTCCCCGTGGGGTTGGCTGAGTCCTTTGCTGTTGTATCTGGACTCCTCCCTCTGCCCAAATCTGCTTCCTTCCTTTCTTTACAAGATCACACACCTGCATATAAATCTCCAACTCAGAGAACGTTTCCCAAGAAACCCAACCCAAGACATTTAGTGCCAGGAGTAAATGAGAAAGCAGAATCTAAAATGGGATTTTGGAGCTGGCTAACCTAAAGGCTGGCTGGCAAAACAGATCCCATTACCAGAGGTAGGTGAGGTACTGGATCCCTGGTGTTTGGTAGAAGTACAACTGTTGAAATTTTCACTGGCAGTGAACCAGGATGAGACACCGGTAGAAGGGAATACACCAACAGGTGCATTATCTCAGGCATATGAGGGATTCAGGGGAAGTAGTCATTATAAGAGCAATGGAACTGCTGAGTGCTATCAATGAACAAAAAAAAAAGAAAAATGATGAAAAGCTGAGGGTGATTAATGACCAATTAAAGTGAATTATGAAAATCAAAGGGCTTAGCTGATAAAATATAAAGACTCTCATCTTGTGCAGCCAAAGGATAGAAAAAAAACCAAAAATTGACTTAGGACTTAATTGCAAGCATAGCAGAGCTCAAGAGAGGGCTGAATCCTCAAACCTGCCATGTTCCCTTATCAAGATCAGGGACTTGGGATACAGACAACCAGGTTGACCAAGTTGAGCCTCCTACAGAAATGTCCCGCTCCCCTCTTTTGAAGGCTAGCATTGCCCCTTTGCCTGAAAATAATGCCGAGACCTCTACTCTGCAGTACACACGAGTCCTCCTCAGAATCTCTGCCCAGAACCTCCTCTCCTGACCAGCAGCCCAATAACTCAGGTCAGAACATGACCCAACCAGGAAGAACTGGGGTTGCTGGAAGGGAAGCCACAACACCTTGAAGTAGCTACAGGACCTGGTTAGCATGTGCCAGCAGGAGAATATGTATGAGATTGGATCCAGACGGAGCTTGGTTGAGGAGAGGAGGGGATGGGGAAATATGGGACATAAGAGTAGAAAAAAAATGTAGTATTCAACACTCTGGCAAGGACCCAGAAGATGGAGCACACACGCTGCTAAGGTAACTCCTGGATGCTTGGAGAGACTGAAGGTTCACATAAGTGAATGGCTAGAGCAGATGATAAACAAAGGGACCAAGAGACTCAGGAAAAAGGGCGTGCTAAAGTGGATATACCCCTTAAGGCCAGGAAACCCATTGGCCAACCACATTCTATGGGGCAAACAGGACACTCGACTTAAAGCAATTTGAAGGACAATGAGGATATTGGTGAGAGGGGCACCAGCATTGTTGAGGAGGTCAGTGACGGTTATCCTTCAAAAACCGAGGCTAACAGAGAAATCTATTAGGGACCTGCACTCGCTAAGACCAAAGAGGATAGTAATATCTCAAAATAATGGAAATGCTTGGCCGTCAGAAGCAAGGTGGGGGCGACGGTCAAAGCAAGACCCAGACGGCTCTGAGCTGCAGAAGGCTGGGGAGGGTCGACAGCAGTGCCACAGGCACACCACACATAAGCAGCCAATTCCCAACCTGTGGAATTAAAACAGAACTCAGGAATGGATGCTCAAAAGAATGAGAGAAACATACCTATTGAAAAGTAGCCTTACCCCTTGTCCCATTTCTAGGTCTGAGACTTTTATTCCAAATCCAGAACCTGTTGTCTGAAGGAGCGGACAGATACCCAGAGAATAGACCCCCCAAAAGCAAGGCAGTGTGTTCAGTAACCATCACCCCACTCCTTTGCCAGACAGACTGGTGACCATTTACTTGGATAACCACACATTGGAGAAAGGAAAATACCAAGGCATTTTGAGACCTGCTGAACACATTAATACTAGGAGGCCTGAAACATCACAATGGAGTGGGAATGCCAGGGGTCAGGTACGAAGCAGCTGTGTGCTGGGTCTGCCTCACAAGTGCACTGATTTCAGGGTCCCACCTCATGGTCATTTCCCTGCTTCCCCTCCCCCAAAAGTATATAAACAGATTAATTGGCCGAATCCCCACATTGGTTTTTGTTTTAAACTTCATATGATTTATTTTAATGAACGTTCGTTCCAGATAATTAAAAAAACACAAACTCTGTGGCAGCAGCCGTATTACACGCATAGTTCTTTTAAAGACAAAAGTTACCACATAATAATGAAATATAATTTAACAAAATTCAAGGGACATTGCAGCATAAAATTCTGTGGTTGAATAAGCAGAAAATTAAAGAAAAATATCATCAGAGATAGGCTTTGAAAATGAAAGTATATTTTTTCTCTATTAGAACAATTTATTCTTTCCTTCCTAAAAATGGCTAACTATGAACATTAAAATGTTAGAACAAAAGGTTCCTGAAGTTCCTAGAAAAGAAAGAATGAAGCTTCTGTTGCAGTAACTCATGAGGTCAGACTATACCAGGCAAGCTGAAAATTAATCTGGTAATAGCCAGAGGATACACTGCTCATGTTTAGAGAAGTAAAGTATATTACATTGGAAACAATATAGGAGACATCTCAAAAGTTTACTCTTTAAACATAGTTTAATTCTTACAAATTTCCTTTTGAAAGTGCAATTCATTTACACTCCATCATCAGAAGTTTGAATTAAAAATGAAATATGGAAGAGACAAAAATCCTATATAAAGAAAACTACAAAAAACTGCTAAAAGAAATCACAGAAGACCTAAATAGATGGAAGGGCATACCGTGTTCATGGATTGGAAGACTAAATATAGTTAAGATGTCAATCCTACCTAAATTGATTTACAGATTCAATGCAATACCAATCAAAATCCCAACAACTTATTTTTCAGAAATAGAAAAACCAATAAGCAAATTTATCTGGAAGGGCAGGGTGCCCCGAATTGCTAAAAACATCTTGAGGAAAAAAAAACGAAGCTGGAGGTCTAGCGATGCTGGACTTTAAGGCATATTATGAAGCCACAGTGGTCAAAACAGCATGGTATTGGCATAAAGATAGATATATCGACCAATGGAATCGAATAGAGTGCTCAGATATAGACCCGCTCATCTATGGACATTTGATCTTTGATAAGGCAGTCAAGCCAACTCACCTGGGACAGCAGTCTCTTCAATAAATGGTGCCTAGAGAACTGGATATCCATAAGTAAAAGAATGAAAGAAGACCCGTATCTCACACCTTATACAAAAATTAACTCAAAATGGATCAAAGATCTAAACATTAGGTCTAAGACCATAAAACAGTTAGAGGAAAATGTAGGGAGATATCTTACGAATCTTACAACTGGAGGCGGTTTTATGGACCTTAAACCTAAAGCAAGAGCACTGAAGAAAGAAATAAATAAATGGGAGCTCCTCAAAATTAAACACTTTTGTGCATCAAAGAACTTCATCAAGAAAGTAGAAAGACAGCCTACACAATGGGAGACAATATTTGGAAACGACATATCAGATAAAGGTCTAGTATCCAGAATTTATAAAGAGATTGTTCAACTCAACAACAAAAAGACAACCAACCCAATTACAAAATGGGAAAAAGACTTGAACAGACACCTACCAGAAGAAGAAATACGGATGGCCAAGAGGCACATGAAGAGATGCTCAATGTCCCTGGCCATTAGAGAAATGCAAATCAAAACCACAATGAGATATCATCTCACACCCACCAGAATGGCCATTATCAACAAAACAGAAAATGACAAGTGCTGGAGAGGATGCGGAGAAAGAGGCACACTTATCCACTGTTGGTGGGAATGTCAAATGGTGCAACCACTGTGGAAGGCAGTTTGGCGGTTCCTCAAAAAGCTGAATATAGAATTGCCATACGACCCAGCAATACCATTGCTAGGTATCTACTCAAAGGACTTAAGGGCAAAGACACAAACGGACATTTGCACACCAATGTTTATAGCAGCGTTATTTACAATTGCAAAGAGATGGAAACAGCCAAAATCTCCATCAACAGAAGAGTGGCTAAACAAACTGTGGTATATACATACGATGGAATATTATGCAGCTTTAAGACAAGATAAACTTATGAACCATGTAATAACATGGATGGACCTAGAGAATATTATGCTGAGTGAATCCAGCCAAAAGCTAAAGGACAAATACTGTATGGTCCCACTGATGTGAACGGACATTTGAGAATAAACTTGAAATATGTCATTGGTAACAGAGTTCAGCAGGAGTTAGAAACAGGGTAAGACAATGGGTAATTGAAGCTGAAGGGATACAGACTGTGCAACAGGACTAGATACAAAAACTCAAAAATGGACAGCACAATAATACCTAATTGTAAAGTAATCATGTTAAAACACTGAATGAAGCTGCATCTGAGCTATAGGGTTTTTTTTGTTTTTGTTTGCTTGTTGGTTTGTTTGTTGTTGTTGTTTTTTACTATTATTACTACTTTTATTTCTTTTCTTTATATTAACATTTTATATTTTTTTCTGTTGTGTTGCTAGTTCCTCTAAACCGATGCAAATGTACTAAGAAACAATGATCATGCATCTATGTGATGATGTTAAGAATTACTGAGTGCATATGTAGAACGGTATGATTTCTAAATGTTGTGTTAATTTCTTTTTTTTTTCTTTCCGTTAATAAAAAAATAAAAATAAATTTAAAAAAATAATAAAAAAAAAAGAAATATGGAGACAGCAGTCAGGGAAATTACATCAGAGTGCTTAGTCAATATCTACACAAATCGGGTTATACCTCTTCTGTCTGTGATACAGGAGAAAAAAAGTGATTCTAAATATATTCAAGTAAATGCAGAAAAATACATCACTATTTGAGGCAGACCATGCTAAAATATAGTCTACAATGATTAGTTTGCATTTAAGATGGCCAGTAATGCTTTTAGTTTGAACCAATGAAACCAAGATAAGTTGAATTTTGCAGTATTTCATTGGTCTTCTGTACTAAACAATAGTTTTATCTGAGAAGTGAATAAGATTGGGAAACACATATGACCTGACCCTTTTCTTTATGATTATCATTTTCTCACACAGTTATACTAATTCAAACAAATCAATACAGCATTAAGATTTTTCACAGATTAAGGTGCAGATAATGATTTGTGAAGGTAGACAGTGTACCTGTAAGTATTAAGTGTACTTAATAGATGAAACTTACAATTACTATCAACCTTCTTTTTAATAACACCGAGATTTACAAGCCAAAATACACATCTGATTAAAAAATTCTGCTCCTCAAGATACTCAGTTGTCCTTTTTATCCTTTGAGAGTGGTAAGTATTGGATATTTAAAAACTTGAAGAGGAATAGGTAAGAGGAAAAATATCCTCAATGCTTTAAAAAATTCAACTGTTTAGGAGTCCATATGACTACTATGCTGGCATGGAAACAGGTGTTATCTGTCTCAGAACCATTCAAATTCCCATAGAAATGGTTCCTCCAAGCCATCTACATCAAAATGTAAATCATCTCACCCATGATTAAAAGTGAAGTAAACCCTCAAAACCAGAAGCAATATACCTCACCCAAAAAGATCTTTTAAATCATTGCTTGCTGAGCTGCTACCAGTCATAGTAGTTGACGGCTGTGCAAAGTTCTGTGGGTTAAAAAAAGGATTACCCTGAATACCGAAGGCAGATTGTCCTATCATGTTCATCTGTGTTCCCAGGACTGACCTGCCCATACCTGGAGGCCCTTGAGGAGGTACCTACTGATGAAGCCACTGATTTGGTTTCGGTTGCAATAACTGGTTCATGCTAACTTTGGGTTTCTGAGGGCCAAAGAGATTATTAAGGCCCACATTGGTTTCTTGACTCTGAGATAAGAACGGTCACAATGTGGGACGCTGAAGTGGGACCCCATGCCTGGAACTCTGGGTTTCTCAGGTTTAGAGAAAGAACTTTCCAGCCAGAGATGCAGCAAATGTTAAGCTAGAGCTGCCCCTCAGTTTCTTCAGTTTCCTCAAGCCAACAGACCAGCAGACAAGGAGAGGAGTCCCCATCCTGGCAGGAGCAAGGCTCCCTGATCATCAGGAGGAGGTAGAGGGGCTCTGTGAGACAGCGGGGACAGGGGAGGATATGCTGGCACCTAGATGATCCGCGGGGATGTTCTGGTGCTCTTTGCTGAATAGGATGGTGAATGGACAAGACAGGAGCCAAGACCTGAGAAGGGCATGCTGGCCGTGGGCTCAGATCCCTTAGAGACAAAGGTCGGAGTCACCCCACCAGGTAAGCCACCTGGACCAATAAGAGTATTGAGGGTGAGGGGCAGTAGAGGAGGGAGGTGAATATCAGTGCAGCCCTGAGACCAGCTGCAGCAGTGGAGGTTGGAGTTTATGTCACTGTGCTGGTTTGAAAGGATGTATGTACCCTAGAAAAGCCGTGTTTTAATCCTAATCTCATTTTGTAAAGGCAGCCATTTCTTCTAATCCCTAGTCAGCATTGTATGCTTGAAACTGTAATTAGATCATCTCCCTGGAGACGTGATTTAATCAAGAATGGCTTTTAAGCTGGATTAGGTGAAGGTGTGTCACCACCCATTTGGGTGGGTCTTGATTAGTTTACTGGAATCCCTTTATAAAAGAGGAAACATTTTGGAGAGAGATTTGGAGAGAGTAGAGAAGAACAACATAGCCACGAGAAGCAGAGTCCATCAGCCAGCGACCTTTGGAGAAGAAGAAGGAAAATGCCTCCCAGGGAGCTTCATGAAACAGGAAGCCAGGAGAGAAAGCTAGCAGATGATGCTGTGTTCGTCATGTGCCCTTCCAGTTGAGAGAGAGAGAAGCCCTGATTATGTTCGCCATGTGCCTTCTCACTTGAGAGAGAAACCCTGAACTTCATCGGCCTTCTTGAACCAAGGTATCTTTCCCTGGATGCCTTAGATTGGACATTTCTATAGACTTGCTTCAATTGGGACATTTTCTTGGCCTTAGAACTGTAAACTAGCAACTTATTAAATTCCCCTTTTTAAAAGCCCATTCCATTTCTGGTATATTGCATTCCAGCAGCTAGCAAACTAGAACAGTCACTAACCTTTCTCTTAAAAGTATTCCCAGGAAAAGGGAACTCAAGAGCCGCTCCCAGAAGTGGTAAATTTATCCTCTGAAGCAAGTGAATCCAGGAAGCACAAGAGGTGAGGCCCGAGGGTCACCCCTGCGCCACCCAGACCTCTTGGACAGGCACTCGTTTTCCAGGCGACAGGTGTGGTAGCTGCTCAGAGCAGAATCTCCAGGAGCAGCCCTCAGCTGGTCCAGGTACTGCCCCTGCCCAGAGGCAGCTGGCATCTGATGACTGACGGCGCTGAGATCCAACGGCCCAGCCTCCCCCATTTAAGTGCCCTTCCAACTTCAGAGTTCGGCTGAAGCAACTGCAGTTGCATAGTTTAACTTCTCCCTCTACCTGACCCTGCTTTCTTCACTCCCTCACAGAGATTATACTCAAGGGCGTTCCTCAATCAACTTTCTACATGTAAATTTCCACTTCAAAGTCTGTTTCCTAGAGAACCACTCCTTCCTCCACTGTCCCTCCTTTCCCCCCACTGTCTCCCCTCACCCACCAAGAAACACCAACTCAGGTCTTGAAGCTCAGAATTGCAAAATCTCGCTTTTAAACATGGATAGTAATGAATAAAATGGGGAAGACTATGGCAATAGTCTCAGAATACTTTAAGACTAAAACATGAAAAACAGAGAAGTTGCATTCATTTGTGGGTGAATACATTAAAAACAAGCCTGCTATTGCTGAGCTGTGTTCCAGCAGCCTTGATTCTTGAAGATGATTGTATAAAAATACAGCTTTTACAGTGGGGCCCTGCGACTGTAGAAACCTTGGGTCTGGTGCTCCTTTTTTTTTTTTTAAAGGAAAGACAGAGAGAAGGAAGGAAGGAAGGAAGAAAGGGAAACATCTTTAAACACTTTCTTGTTTTATTGTATTTTGTTTCTCCGTTTTTGTTACATGGGCTGGGGCCGGGAATCGAACCGAGGTCCTCCGGCATAGCAGGCAAGCACTTTGCCCGCTGAGCCACCGCGGCCCACCCTCTGGTGCTCCTTTTATCCACGGTATGGACAGATGAGTAAAACAATAAGGATAAAAATAAGTAAATAATAGGATAGAGGGTAAAAAATTGAGTAGACTGAAATACTGCCAAAAAATTGGGTAGACTGAAATACTACAATGAGTATTCATTCACTGAAATACTAAATGAGAGAGAGGAGTAAGGGATATGGGATGTATGAGTTTTGTTTTTTTTTTTTCTATTTCTTTTTCTGGGGTGATGCAAATGTTCTAAAACTGACCATGGTGATGAATACACAACTATGTGAAGATAGCATGAGCCGCTGATTGTAGGCCATGTATGGACTGCCTGTGTGTGAAGATTTCTCAATAAAAATACAATTTAAAAACCAAGCCTCTTAAAACTACAGCCTCCCTAGTTGTCACTGAGTATGCACACCCGGAAGCAAAAGGCAGCCACATCCTTCATCCTACCTCCCAGTGTAGAAAGAACTTTCAAGCCCAAGAGAAAACAGTACAAATGCAAATAAATTTATAATTGTAAAAAAAAAAATGGCAGAAATTAAATAAGGACCCATTAACAGTTTAATGAGAAATTAGCTCAGTTCTGGAAGAATATACACAAAACATTAATAATTTTCTCTGCACGTCGAAATTAAAAGTTAATGTTTACCATTTTTCATGCTCTCTGCATTGTCTAAATCCTTAATTTAAAAATGGAGCTTTTTTAACTTTGAAAGCAATTTAAGAACCGCTATATACACAAAGGCCTCTTTACCTTAAAAATTGTTTGTTTAAAGTGGTTTGGCTCTCTACATAAAATGGGTTTTGATACAGGAAGTTTGTGAATTGCACGTAGCCGTATCTTACTGATGACTGAGATGCCTGAAGTCATCCGCGGTTCTCTCTCCCTCCCCGGCTGACCACGCGTTCTCGGTCCTGACCTCCACAGAGCCAGCGTTTGGTGAGCTCTCAGGAGAAAAGGGTTCTGTGTTGAATGGTGGGGAATACCATCAGTCCAGCTCCTAGGGTCCGCATTCACCTGTTCAGAGCTCTAAAGAAATCACTTCATTGTCGACTATGGAAAGTGTGGTTGAGTATCTTTAGCAATGAGTCTCAAAAGTCTTTAAAATATTTATGTTCTTTGACCCAGCAATCCCACTTCTAGGACTTTAACCTGGAGAAATAATCACAGATATGTGCAAAGATTTTGCTGAAAGGATGTGTATTCCCATGTTGTATATTTAATAGATTAGACAATGAATTTTATAAAAATCCAACCATAGGGGTATTTTATATTTTTAAAAGTGTGGCAACTCATATAATGGAATATTGTACTGATAATAACAATGTTATTGGCCTGGAAAAAAACGTTTCAAAATGTTAAGAGGAAACAGTTTACAAATAAATATGAAAGGTAAACTCCCTTATTAAAGTTTAAATACTATCCAATAAGAAAAACACCAGAGAGCTCAAAACTGGTGTTTCAAACCCAAATACCTGAAAGTACAGACAGGTTTACTAAAAGGAGAACAGGTCCAGGGGTGTCTTCTCTAAAGGCACTTAATCCACTCAAATCCCCGCTACACTGAAAGGCAGCCCACACGTTGCCAATCTTCAGAATTTCGGGAGAAGCTAGAAGTACGTTTTAAATATTGGCATCTAATTCAAAAAAATGTGACCACTGCACAGTCATATAAAACACATCTGTAAACTGCCGTTAGCAACTCTGATTGGCTCAGACTGTCACCAGCGGCTTTATCTCCAGGTGTCAGGATTTCAGGTGACTTTTATTTCTTTCATTTGTTTTTTATGCTTTTTATATTTTCTGCAACAAGAAATAAATCTTTTTAAATAAAAATTGCATTCTGTTTGAATTTTCAAGAGATCAATTGTTTATCTTATCATTGCCATGTTAAATAGAATAAAGGGAAAAATGGAATCTAAGAATTTAGGCTCAAAATAAAGACAGTACAAAGCACTTTCCACGGTGGTAGTACAAAGCATAACATTTATAGAAAACTAATGTATTTCCTTTCCTTTGTTTGGCATCATCTGAAAAAATCTTCCCTGACATTTTTTACAGATTCTTTGCTTTTGTTCAAAACTTTGGCATTACAAATATAAACAGCATAAAGTTACGGATAATTGTAATATAGTACATTTTTTCTCCAAAAAAACTTCCATAAAGTAGTAAAAGATCCATTTGTTCAAGGTACAGTTTCCCAGATTGGGTGGCTTGGAAATCCCATTGTCAAATCAATTTGGAAAGCACTGCATTGCTATGTCCCAAGAGTACAATGCACACTGATAAAACAAAGCTCAGAAATGTTTAGTGGTTTAAGCACACACGCAGACACACACACACTCTTACAAATACAAGAGAACACAATATACCCCATAAGGCCTGGTGGCTTTGTCTAGGCCAGAGAGTCTCAAACTGATTTGTTTACACAACACTTTTTTTTTCCAAAGGAACACCTGAATATCCCCGAAACATTTGTATTCTTAAGGATACAGCTTAGAAAATATAGAATAAGTCAGGAACGGGAAAAAAAGTTTTCTTAGAGACCAATTCTGTGTCATTGAGCACTTATATGAATTTGAAACTTACATAGCGTCAACATTTTTTTAAGAGAAAGGCAGATTTTTGATATTTAGAAACTCAACTAAGAAAGAACTGGCTCTCTCAACTTAGGAGGTTAAGCCAGCCGTTCACAGTAAGGTGTATCTCAAAAATCACCCATTAAAAGGTTAGATTTTTGAGTCTGGTAACAAAATGATACTGAACTTAAAATCAGTGGGGGTCAGTCTGAGGGCAAAAATGAAAGACTGCCTGAAAATGGCTTTCCTTTTTTAGCAGTTTTACTTAGACTTCAGTTAACAGGATTTCTGCTCAGCCCTATGGTAAAAATAAACTGCATCATTTTATTTTAAAAGAAAACAACTAAGGAAACTCCACCTCAATCCCAAACATGCCAGCTTAACTTCAAAATGACATCCCTTGAGTCAATTGTTTTAATATACACTCTACCTTCCAAAAACGCCTATGTGATATTTGACTAATTCTTCACTCGCCATAGAGGTGTGATTAGAAAATAACAACATCCCTTCGCATGGCCTCCGCCCCTCCTCATCCAACTGGAAAAGCAAGACAGAATAACCTGTTTATGAGGTGCACGTTTGCATGTGTCAACATGCATTATGGAATCTTAACATTGACTGCTATTTTATTTTTCCGTGTATTGTTCTGTGTGCAAAAATAATCTATGATGTTGATATCTGACAACTTCCTTCCAACTGAGGCCCAACAGTGCAACCCAGCTCAGCCTCCTTTCTCTCTCAGCTACAATCCAACAGTTGCTCTTCTCCCACTGAAAATGGGCAGCACCTTCCATACAAGAGGAAACATATATATATGGCTTGGGATTTTTATTTTTGGTTTTTCCTGTTTTTAGCTCTTTCAGGAGATGCACTATTTATTCCCAAATGATTCGTCATTGGCTTGCAAAACCTAAAAAGTGGCCTCTGGAGCAGAACTCTGCCTCTTTACTTTTGTTTGTTCACTAACTCTAAAGAAAAATGAATTTCTGGTCAATAACCACTTGTCCAAGAAAGGGCACAACCACTAGAATACACTGAAAATTCAAAGCATTAAGAATTTTTCAGGGCCAGGAAAACTAACTTCTTCAAGGATCCCAGCACACACAGGAGAAAAATAAGAACCCTACAGTTTTTGTCCCGTAATAAGCTTAAGTGAAAGCAATCTTCCAAGCCAGAGCTCTCTTTCGTGGTTTACCTCAGAAAAAGCCTGTGGTGGGATTTTTTTCCCTTTGAATCAGGTTCCCCCTTACACTCAGTTGAAAAAAATCCTTCTTTTATGAAAGCCATTTAATGTTCAAAGAGCTCTTCAAACTGTGTATGAACAGCATTCGGAGAATTCTTACAACAATCTGAATGTGGGTCTTAATACCAGGAAAGTTTCATTAGCTGTAAACAAAGTTCAATGCCAGTTTCCAAGTAGTGAGAACTGACCTCATCCGTCCCTGAAGTCAAGGCCAGGTTGGAGTTTGACTGTAGACATGCTTTCATCCCTGGCTATTTAAATGTCAGAAAGAGCCACTGCTGGACAAAGGATAATTGGGGCGGTGGGGGGGAGGTTTGGAGGCAGGGGCTGTGGCAGCTGGATTAATTCACTGCTGCTGCTGTCCATTCACAGCACAAAATGCACAGAATTGTCCCTGCTCTCCATTTTTCTGAAAATCCCTACAATGAAGTCACTGCTGGATTCCTTATACACATCTGAAGCTCCGTGAGCACACGGCTAAAGGTTTACAGCCTGTATCCTCGCTGCCCCTCCCATCCTTCCCTCCATCCCTGCCTCTTCATAGCATTCCCCTATTCTACCCCTAATTGCTTCTTTAAATTCTTTCTAGAAAAGACACTGACCTTAAAACCCTAGGAAAAGCAGGTAGGAGCTGGGTCAAAGAGAACAGAGCAGTTGGTGGAACTTCCCATTTTTCATCCTTTGATAGTCTACAAACAAACTTCCCATGGTTTGGGTTTTATTTTAGTTTTTCTTTTCTTTTGACCTTTCAGGGAGAGTCTTTATCTCTAGTTGACTGCAACACTGGCTTGCCGAAATTCAGAAAGTCAACTCTGAAGTATTCTGCCTCTTCATGTTTTTTGTTTGTTTGCATGCTTACTCTGAAGAAAATGAATTTTTGATAGTAACCAATTGTCCCTGAGAGATCATAGCCATAAGAATACAATTAAAAAGGTTTACAGTAACTCTTACCAGTTGATCGTTTGATTCCCCTTCTCTGACTTACCTGAGCTTCTTGCTAGCCATGATAGTAGAACTAAGCAAACGTATTGTGCAGGCGTTGAATATATCCCATTCTTTCACAAAAATTTTATTTATTCCACATAGTTTCTTCCTCAGCTAGGGGGAGGAAACAGGTAATGCAATGCTATTTCTACCTAAACATAAGATGCACAATGAGCTAAAACAAAGCTTTACACTAGCTCTGTATACCCACAGCTCCCAAACCTGCTTCCCGACCCACACCTTACTGGGTCACATACTGTTCGTCCAATCAACTGGGTGTCCTACATGCACCACAAAGTCAGTTTCTCCGAGATTTAACTCATTTTCCTCCTGTGTTTTCCATGGTAATAAATGGAATCAACATCCACCCTAGGACAAAAGCCAGAAACCAAGGAACCATTCTAAACTCTTCTCTTCTACTCAACCCCACCGTCAAGTCCAGCCCACCTAAACCTTTAATATTTCTCATCTGCATTCCTTCTTCTCTCATCCTATGACAAGCTCTTTGATTAGAGCTGTCATCTCATTCATCTGGATAAATATAATCTTTTCTTAACCAGCTTCCCTGTTTAAAGTCTGCCTCCTTTCTCATCTCTTCCCTACATTGTTATAACCAAAAATATTTCAAAAAATGATATTTAAAGCATGCATTCCTCCTATGCAAAAACCTTCAGAGTTCCCCCATACTCCATATGATGGTACAACCATGTAGCCAGACATCCCTGAAACAAAACTTGTTTGTGCCTGTTGTCCCAGATTGATTAACACCTCCCTTTCACTCTCAAAAGTGCCCCAGTTTAGAAGACAATATCCATGGTCACCCCTGCTGCAGAAGATTCCTTAGTATGATATTTAAGACATAACCTCAGACCTTATCCACCACCATTCTTCTACATACAACAATGACAACAAGCGGCTTATGACAGTGGACCTCAACCCTGGCTGCACGTTAAAATCACATGGACAGAGGACTTCTGGGAAGATGGCCAAATCGACTAGCTTGAGCCTAGCCCTGCCCCACAGATTAGCATTCCCAACCCTGCAAAGATGTAGAAAAATGATCCTTCCTGCAACATTACGTGCCAAAAACATTTCACTGTAATTTGACATTTATCTACAGTGCATACTGTAGAACAAAGTGTGAAACAGGCCATAAAATAAAATCACCACCTAGGAAATAAAGAAAAACAAAATCATAAGGTACGTAAGGAGATTTCAGTGTTCTTGTAAAGGTTCCTTTTTAAGTAGCAGAGTGATTGTAAAGAATTTCCAAAGTACCCAAAACACGCTGCATAAATAGTAACGGAGATTGCAGAAATGTGACGACACCAGGCATTGCGAGACATACTCCTAGCCGTCCTGCAAACAACCATTCCTCTTCTTTTCTGGCAATAGGGCCCCTATTTTAATTGGGTACATGGCAGCCCAGAACGAAGACTGCATTTCACAGCCACTACTGGAGATGAAGGCGCCAATATGACAAGTTCTGAACAATGAGAGGTAAGGAGGGTATTGGATCCAGCTTCCGGAAGTATCCTTAAAGGGATGAGGCACACCCCTCGCTTTCTCTTCCTCCTCTCCACTGGCTGGAAGACAAATATCTTGGCTGAAACAGGAGCACTGTCTTAGACCATGAGATGCCTTAAGAAGAGAGATAAAATGCACAGCAGAGAAACAAGGTAGAGAAGTCTGGATGCCTAAAACCAGGGACCGTAATCCTCTGCCACAGACATCTAGACTTTAACATGAAAAATGAGTAAATTTCTATCGTGTTTAAGCCATAGTTATCTGGGGTTTACTGTTTAGATTCAAAACCTAAACTTAAGGCATGCATGTTTACTTTTTCAACTAGATGTTAAATTTGTTCCTTTGAACAACTCTTTAAATTGTTTGAGTATCTCTGTTTCAAATCTCTATCTTTTTAAAACATATTTAGTGTAACTTGCTCAAAGCACTTAATTGTATCAAATAAATTCACCTTCAATGTGAAAAGAATTCAGCATTTAATCATTCAATACAAATGCTTCCAATGCTTTTAAAATTCTGGCATTTCACTTCTTGAAAAAACAAAGCACACAAAAAGTAATTTTCTGAAGCTCATATTCCATATACAACAAATATTTATTAAGTAAATGATGCATGCTAAGTAAGGCTTAGATTCTATTGGGGGAGGCAGACAAAAAATAAGTAAACAGACAGATAAGTATTAATGGAAACACAGTGGAGGAAATAAGTGGCTAAAATGGAAACTAGCAGGCAAGAGGAGGTACAGCAAGCCACTTTTAGATCAGTGGTCATGGAAGGGCTAAAACCTAACAGATAAGAAGAAATTAGCCCAGCAAAGATGCAGGAAAAGATGTTCCAGGCATAAAGGAGCAGGCTCAGAGGCTCTAGTGCCACAGCGCTTTACCTTTGAGTAACCAAAGGTACCTTTTCCACATTCCTGACATTCCTGGCCATTTCCTGTATTGTGTAACTGCTCCGCTCTTCTCTAGGCACCATAAAAAGATTTGTGAATTCAAGGATGCATTTTCTCCCAACAGAGGAAATCGGTGGATGAACCTTCACCGAGGCTTGAACCTGCTAACATTCAGCCTCTGGTGTGGGAAACGGATGCGGAATGGGGCACCAGAACTCACCACCGATCCTAACTCCCATGATGAGAGGATGGCCAAGCACGACTGTGACCTGGGGCGCTCCCCAAAACGCTGGCATTCCAGCTGCTCTCTCGCTCAGTGCTTATCACACTCTCCTCCTGCCCCATGTCTACAGTTATAAGACAGAGAAAAAAAAATCTGAACCTATACAGAAATTTCCTAAGTAAAAAGTAGTATTACCTGGCCCACGCTGGGCTGCCAATCCCTGTTTTCACATGAACACACTTTTATTAGTTTCTACGTTCAGTTCCTTTCTAGATTACCATCATTTATTTAAGTGGTAAATTATGCCTATTTCTTCATTAATCCATTCTAAACAGTTTCTATTTGCTCCTTGCATTTTTTTTTTTACCTAACTGAGCATCTTACAGCTCTTTCCAGTATCAATACAAGTTGACTTCTTTCGTAAAGTTACAGTGCTATACATATTCAAATGGCGTCCTCCATTACTTTCTTCAGTTCTCTACTCAACTTTCCATGGGGTCCAGTTGGGCCCCACAAAATGTCGTAATAAAAAGGAAGTGGTACATTCAAGAGCAGACACAAGCTGAACCAGGAGAGCACAAGTAAGATGAACTAACAGGTACCCCAAATCCCCAGTCACCTTCCACTGTTGCTCTGATGCCTTTCCTCATTACCTCATACCTAATTCCTCATGGGGGTTAACCTAGGACCAGCTGATGGAGGTTGAAAATACCCAAGCTTGAGTCACAGGTGGGTCAGCTCAGTATGTGAATGCTAGCAAAAGGATATACATAGACTCCTAGGTGGTAATTAATGGCTTAGGTGGCTGGTCATAGGCCTGGAAAGAACCAGACTAGAAGCCTGGAAGTTCTCCCCAGACCTCAAGTTGCTTAAGGGTGTAAAAATTAGCATGAACTTTCCAGAGAGCTGCTGGACTAAGGCCAGGAAGGAACTGTACACAGGAGTGGAGCACGACGCTCAGCTGAAAGCATTTTATCCACGGTCCTCTGAGTGGAGATGTGCACGTTTGTCCCTTTGGCAGGAGTGTTGGTAAAGGGGTAGGAGTAGGGGGTGAGAGTACTGATAAGGAAGAGGAGAATGAGCTGGATCAGAAAAAGAGTGGAGGGAGCTGTGCTTGATGAGTTAGAAGATTTTACTGACAATCTGGAGCTAGATGGAGAAGGCGCAGGCAGGTTCACAGCTAAAGTAACAAAGGCAGTAGGTGAAGCAGCCTTGAGTTTCCCTTATGAGGGTAATGTTGACAATGATATGGATGAGCTGTTAGAGGAGGGCCTTTGGACCCCAAAAAGAGGAAGATGGAGGAGACAGTGTCCATCCGTCCCATGGAGAAACCACATGCAGTCGATGATAACCAAGGGTAAAACAGTGCTTAAAAGCCATGGCCACCCACTACAGAGCCATTGCCCAATGGGTGGATCATGATCATCCATAATTCGGGAATCTCCATGTACCTACAAAGAGAGTCTCAGGTCTCAGTCTCAGTCACTGATCCCAGCTATACTTCTTCGGAACAGGAAACATACAGAACCATGATCCTCCCCTGAGTAACACCCCTGTCTGCATTACAAGAAAATGAAAAACAAGGAGAAAGGGAGCAGAGCAGTGACCTCCTCCCCAGAGGGGAAGGGTCTCCTGTCAAGGCCCTGAGCCAATCAATAGACTGGACTTACCTGATTCCACAGGTGCCAACTCAGGGCCTCTAAATGAGAAGGACCCACTGGAGGCTAAGGCTGTGCCCAGAGCTCTGGGGCAGATGAAGGCCAAGGCTGAGGTCTGCAAAGATGAATCAGTTGATCTCGAGGAATTTTTTAATTACCTGGAGAAGCATTTTGACTTTGAGCAAGTCATTGTGAAAAAATTCTCAACTTGGACTGAGTGGCAGAAGTTTAACTCAGAAATTAAGTGGAAACAGACCAAATCCAAGAGGCCCATCCTGCCAATCGATCAAAATCTCATCACTTTGTTTGTGCAAGATGCATCCCAAAGAAAGAGTTTATCAACAGCCATGATGAAAAGACCAAGGTCTGCATCCTGCATGAGTACATGCAGGGCATCATCAAGGTTCACCCCATCCACAATTTATTTGAATGTGAGAACCCCAGTGAGCCTTTTGTTGCCTCAATAACTGTTGATGGTATGATTTATGGATCTGGAACAGCCATCAGCAAAAAACTCAAGAAGGACAAATCTGCCAGAGCTACACTGGAAATCCTCATCCTCAACTTTGTCAAGCAGACCTCTGACGAGAAGTCCTACCAAAGTGAAAAACTAGAATATTTTAACCACATCATTATCCATGACTCGTGGATCTATGAGCTGACCAGCAAGGCCAGGCTTTTGTCTCCCTATCAGATCTTCCATGAATGCCTTAAAAGAAACCTTGGAATGAGTAACACATCCATCAAGTTTGAAGTGGTTCTGGTAAAAACCAGAAGAATGAATATGTCATGGTGGGCACCAAGCTCACAATGCACAAGTAGTGTAAGAATAAGAACGTTGGAAACCAATTGACTTCCCAGAAAATCCTCCAACTATGCATCTGCATTTCAAAAACTGGGGTCTTTCCTGCATATGTACAACCAGAGAGCAGTTAGATGGTCAAATTGGTCTCAAATAAGAGCGGGATGGAGCTGCAGCCATACGCCCAGAGAAACAAGCCCTACTTGAACGTCCTCAACAAACTCCAGGAAGAAATGAAGAAGCTCACCAAGGAGAGGGTAGAGATGCAGAATGCAGAAGAAGCCCAGGAACACAATCTGGCATCTGCCCAGCCTGTGCATGATGGATGTGTGATAAGTGGCTTTGATATATTTCAGCACATAGCATGCACTGATAAGAAATGATGTCAGGTGAAATCAGAAGTGCACCCCGAGTCCTGTGGGTTGTGGCTGCCAAGGGCCCCCACAGGAAGCCCTGCAGAGACCAGGTCAGAAGGCACACACTAGATCTCCTATCACCCATCCTGCCTTCCGCTTTTCCCCTTTGTCTCTGTTTTGGCAGTTTAAAAAGATTCTTTCAGATATTTTTATTTAAAACAAACAGATTTTGCATCAGAGCTAAATTTTCAGAGATTGCAGACAAACCATTAAGGTGTGAAATCCCATTCAAGCTACACCTGGCTTATTAAACTGGTTCTGCTGCAGAGCTATGACATTTTTCTAATTAAGCCTTAATGCCTTAAATATTCATCTGAAAGACACCCAGCCTCCCCCTTGCCCTCCCTGTCCTCTAGCAATTTTAACTGAAACTTTTTGCACAGTCTAAATCTGTCTGTCCACCTGTTGATTTTTAAAGCTTTTATGATATTTTAGCATTTGGAAAGGAACTTTTGAAATTCAGAAGCAGAACATAGCTTTGGGACAGTGACTCAGATATAAACAAAATTAAGGCATTTTAGCAAGTTGACATGTTTTAAAAAGAAGAAACCAGAACCTCTTGAGCTGCAAACTGGCTCCCCTCCCACCTCAAGGAGAGTGAGGGCATGGCAGAGTGGGCCCCAGCTCCTGCTACTAGGGTTTGAGGCATCCCTAGGGTTTGAGGGGATGGCTGTCCTGAGAAATCAGGAACCCCTCTCAGGGAGGGCCCTGATGGCTTACCCTGTGATTCAGCTTGGTCCTGACCATTCGCCTGGCTGGCTACATGGCCTGTGGACAGGTGCAGCATGGTGGCACTGTCTGTTGTGGCATGCCTTCGGGGGGTGCAATACCAGGTGCCCAGGGCTGGCTGCATCGTCCACTCCCGAGCTGGGCCTGTCCTCTACCATGTCCCTGCAGATGTTGTTAATGGCACTTGTTTTGGGAAAGACAGATATCTTGATTGTGAGCCACCCACAGCTCATCCTTCCCTCAGCACCTACATGGCTGAGGTTGACTTCTGTGTTGACCTTTTATAACACAAGACCCCCAGATCAAGTTGCTGCAATTAAACACATGCTTTTGTCTTGCAAAAAAAAATTCTCCTCCCATTATATATTCACTCAAAAATGTTCACCTGCAAACCCTCACTCATTCACCAATTATCTATTGGGCACACATTATTATGGGCCATGCACACTTTCAAAGTTTGAGAATAACAGCGAACAAAACCAAGCCCATGCCTGCACAAGAAGCTTCCATTTCAGAAGGATAAACAATAAACAAATAAATATAGTATGTCAAACAATGCTTTAATGCAAAACTTTACTTCTTAGATTACTGATAGAAATTATACAATTGAGTCCAAGACATTTGGATTCAAACCCAAAACTAATTTCAAAAGTCCATATTCTTTCCATTGTTTCTTGCTGTTTTCAATCCCAGCATATTTTATGATGACAAAATTCCTACCTATCATGTATTACTGTTCATGGTAAATAGACCAATAAATAAATTGTGCTTACAGCTTTATGCAATGTTATAGGATGTTAGGTTATTTGAAAGTATACCCAAAAAGATCCAAATAGATACGTCTTATTTCTCTAGAATCCTTGTACAAATATAGAAATTTGAAGATGTTGAAAGCTTTATACTATTCTTGACATATATTATACTTCTAAATATGTTATAATACTTCATTAGTTTTGCTTTAAGTGCCAATTAGCTTTTTAAGAGATTGAAATAATTTTAAAAAAGAAAAACCTGCTATATATCTAACCACATAGTTACAATTTCTGTGTCCTTCATTTCTTTATGTGGGTTCAGATTTCTTTCTGGTGTCATTTTTCTTTGGTCAAAAGGACTTCCTTTAGCATTTCTTTTAGGAAAGGTATACTGGTGATCAATTCTTTCAGTTTTTGTATGTCTTTAAAATCTTTATATCACCTTCATTTTTTTAATATATTTTGTTATTGAATTCTAGGATGACTTTCAGCCTTTAAAGATGTTTCTCTACTGTCTTCTGGCTTGCATTGTTTCCTATATGAAGTCTGCTGTCATTACTATCTTTGTTTTTTCCTTTGGCTGCTTTTATGGTTTTCTCTTTATCACTGGTTTTAAGCAATCTGTTTGTGGTATATCTTGGTGTAGTTTTATTTGTGTTTCTTCGTTTTGGCACCCACTAAACTTCTTAGATCCATAGGTTTATATTTTTCATCAAATTAGGAAAATTTTCAGCCATTATTCCTTCAAATATTTTTCTGTCCTCCATTTTTCAATTACACTTCTATTTGGCCAATTGAAGTTGTCCCTCAGCTCACTAATTCTCTGTTCATTTTTCTTTCTAGGCATTTTTTAGTCTATATTTCTTTTTTAATAGTTTCTCTTGCTGTGTTTTCAAGTTCTCTAATCTTTTCTACTGCAATGTCTAGTCTGCTGTTGATTCCATCTAGTTTCCATATCTAGAAGTTGGATTTTGGCTTTTTTTATATTTTCCACATCTACTCTTAGCATGCTTAATCTTTCTCTAGGTACTTGAACATATAGAATACCATTATAATAACTATTATAAGTCTTTTTCTTCTAACTCTATCATTGTATTACTTTGTGTATCAGTTTCAATTAATTGAATTTTCTTTTCAATGTGGATTATCTGTTCTTGCTTCTTTGAATGCCAGATAATTAGTGAATGCCAGACATGAATTTTACATTGTTGGGTACTGGATAACTGTGTAGTCCTATAAATGTTCTTGAGCTCTGGTCTGAGGCAGAGTTAAATTACATCGAAGCAGTTTGCTCTTTTCATGTCTTACTTTTAAGCCTTGATATGTGGAACAGAACAACATTTATTCTAGGGCTAATTATTCCCCACAACTGAGACAAGAGCTTTCTGAGTACTCTACCTAATGTCCCATGAATTATGAGGTTTTCCACTCTCACCGACTGGTGAAAACTTGAATTCTTCCCAGTCTGTGTGAGTTCCACGTTTTAAGTACTTTTCTTTCTGGCCTCATGTACTTTTTGAAGGTTCATGGGCTGCTGATCAGTACTCACCTGAAGACTTGAAAGGGACCCTCTGCACATCCTGTAGCTTCTCTCTCTCTCCCTACCCTCCCTACCCCCACAGCTCTATCCTCTCCAGTGCTCTTCTTGTGAACTATAGCCATCTTGGCCTCCCCAGACTCCCAATTCCATCTCCTACACTTGGGAAGACCACAGGGCTCTGCCTAGGTTCCCCTTTCCTTATCAAATGCCTGGAAACTCTCTCCAGGTAGTAAGCTATGGCAATTATATTTATTCCTATCTCTCAGAGGTCACTCTCATTTGTTGTCTGATATCAATGGGCTGAAAACTGTGTTTTACATATCTCATCTGGTATTTCATTGTGGTTGTTGCTTCAGTAAGAGAGCAAATCCAATTCCTGTAACTCCATCTTGGCCAGAAGCAGAAGCCTCTTTAATTCAACTACAATCCAAGTACCAAAAATAAGTTGAACTTTTTGATAAAATTTATTCAGAAAAGAAAATTTTAAGAATAAAAGTTCAGTAAGGAAGAAACTATATTTATGGTATAAAACAAAACAAAAAAATGTAAAAATTTAAGAGGTAGGCTTGAGAAATCATTTGTAAAAGCCATTTAATGACATTATCAATGTAATTCATTTATTTCTTGACCTGTGTAGGAGCTACACAGGTGTTCATTTTAGAACAATTTATTAATTCATACATTTATACTTTCTATACTTTATGCACTTTTCTGTTATATTTCATAATTAAAATTTTTTTTCTTTAAAAACGCATGGGTGGTAAATGAAAAAAAAACATATGGGTGGTGAGGATGTGTTTATTGGTTATCTTTCTCTTGGGAACAGTGAACTTATCTATAATTGAGAGTGTTGATGGACTGTGGACTTTGGGCATTATACACGATGCCCAATGGATAAAATTGGCTGAAGGATGCACTGACCGAGAAGTAGATTGGTGAACGATGGTGTATACATATGACCAAATATCGTGCTGCTACAAAAAGGAATGAAGTTGTGAGGCATGCAATGATGTGAATAAACCTGTGGAACATTTGGTGAGGCAAAATAAGCTAGAAACAAAAGAACGATTATTATATGGTCTCCTTTAGAAATGCTTATAAGAAAACAGGGGCCTAGATTGTAAGCTCTTAATAGCAGTCATATTTAGTCCAGAGTGGTAATTATTATTTCTGGATTTTGAGAGGCTGTTTTATATATGTATAACCATGTATTTAGAGATAAGAACAAAGTTGATCAGGTCAGGATTAAAGTAATTCGGAACACAGGGGTAAGGAAGACTGTCTGCATTTTAGAGCCACACCTACTGTTTGAAACCAAGGGAAGAGGGGTTTGTTTTGTCTGGAACCTAGATTTTCTGTGACACATGGTCTGGCTCAGCCTGTCTGGATAGCTCATTTGAACAACTGAAACACGGGGAGCCCAGAATAAGAATGAGGGCCTTTAATCCTGTATAGCTTAATGAAATGCCTGGATACATCCTAGAGTATATTAACCAGATAATCAAAAAGTATCAGCAAACTCCCTTGAAGGATGGGAGAAAAAATATGGAACTATTAAACTTTACCATCAGGGAATCCCCTGAAACCATGTCAAACATTGGGGATACCCAAGTAAATATGCCAACCCCTTGATCTTGAGGCTTACTCTTGTGACGCTTATATAGGTAGCAAAGAATCTTAGCCTACCTATAGGTATGCCTAAGAGTTACTTCTGGAGGACCTCTTTTGTTACTCAGATGCAGCCTCACTCTCTCTAAGCCCAACTCTGTAAGTGAAAACATTGCTCTCTTCTCTACAAGCGACATGTCATCCAGGGGTGAAAGTCTCCCTGGCAGCCTGGGAAATGACTCCTGGAGATAAGTCTGGCCCTGGCACTATGGGATCAACAATTCCATCCTGACCAAAGAGAAGAAAGAAATGTAACTAATAAAGTATCAGTGGTTGAGAAAGTTCAAATACAGTCAAGAGGCTACTTTGGACATCGCTCTTTCACAAGCTTCAGTTAGACAGTGCCACCTATCATAACTTGCCAAACCCCAACTAAAACCATCTAGCCAATTCTAAAGAACATCCAGGACAATATATAGAATTCTACAAATGTTCCATTTTAGTTACTAGGGTAACTTTCCAGAAACCTACAACCTCCAGATGCATCCCTGAACCAGAAAAGTCCTAAAACTAGAGGACCCACCCTCTCCAGAACATTGGATACTTCTATCTCCCTACCCCATATTACTGACAGCCCCTTCCAACCAGAAAAAGTTAGAATGGCCATAGCCTAAACACCCTAAATAGAGTGTGCCAGTTTGAAAGGATGTATGTACCCTAGAAAAGCCATGTTTTAATCCTAATCCCATTTTGTAAAGACAACCATTTCTTCTAATCCGTATTCAGTACTGTATGTTTGAAACTTTAATTAGATCATCTACCTGGAGATGTGACTCAATCAAGAGTGGTTGTTAAACTGGATTAGGTGAAGACGTGTTTCCACCCATTCTAGATGGGTCTTGATTATTTTACTGGAATCCTATAAAAGAAAATGATGAGAAAAAGCCAGGAGAGTCAGAGAGATCAGAGAGTGACATAGCCACAAGAAGCAGAGAGTCCACCAGCCAGCGACCTTTGGAGATGAAGAAGGAAAATGCCTCCCGGGGAGCTTCATGAAACAGGAAGACAGGAGAGAAAACTAGCAGATGACGCCATGCTCACCATGTGCCCTTCCAGCTGAGAGAGAAACCATGACCATGTTTGCCATGCACCCTTCCACTTGAGAGAGAAACTGTGAACTTCATCAGCCTTTTTGAACCAAGGTATCTTTCTCTGGATGCCTTAGATTGGACATTTCTATAGACTTGTTTTAATTGGAACATTTTCTCAGCCTTAGAACTGTAAACTTGCAACTTATTACATTTCCCTTTTTAAAAACTGTTTCATTTCTGGTATATTGTATTCCAGCAGCTAGCAAACTAGAACTGATTGGGATAGAAATATCAAAGGTGATGGTGGAGTTATACAGAGAAGGTAGGGTTTAACAAATAAATATGATTGCTGAATCATTACATTGATATTTCTTTTAGTCTCCAGTATCTCAGAGCAGCTAGAAATAAAAACCTAAACTTGTGGAATTGTAACCCGTGTTAAACTCTGAAATATGTTCTACAACTAATTGCAGTGCTGTGTTTTGAAATTTATTCTTTTTTTGTATATAATTTATTTTTCACACAAAAAAGTCAATTGTGGTGATAAAAATATATATTTATTCCTTCTAGCCTCATATATTTTGGAGCAACTAGAAGGGAAAATATGAGAGGATCATATGGTAGCTCATGAGAAACTCTGAGATCTGTCCTATAATCACTTGTTAAAGAGTGCTTTGAAAACTGTTGCTTTTTTCTTTCTTTGCTTTGTATGTATGTTATATTATACAACAAAAAAGAGTTTTAAAAAATCTCATGGGATCATGTCCTCAAGGAACTTCTGGTTAGCTGGAAAAACTGTACACAAATAAATAATACCTTTGAGTTGTTATGTGTGATCCTAATAAAGTGCTACAGTGCTTCGAAGCAGGGAGAAATTATTCCTGCTGGGCATAGTGAGCACGGGCTTAATAAAGTAAGTAGTCTATGAACTAAATTATTTGCAATAACAGTTAAGATCTTAGAGCTCTTTACCATTTACAAAGTTATTGAATATATGATACATCATTCGAAGGTGTGCTAGTTTGAATCTCTTATGTACCTCAGGAAAGCCAATGTTCCTTTAATCCAATCTTGTGGGGACAGACCTATTGTTGGGTGGGAACTATCGATTAGATTGTTTCCATGGAGATGTAACCCTGCCTATTCAACGTGGGTCTTACTCCTTTCCTGGAGCCATTTATGAGAGAGAACCAAAAGAGGCTAAGAATGAAAATACCCCAGGGAGAAGCAAAAAGGACACACAGGAGCTGGAAGAGCCATTTGAAACCAGAAGCCAAGAGAGGGACAGCAGACCTCACCATGGGCCTTTCCATGTGACAAAGGAACCCCAGATGCCAGCTGTCATTCCTCCAAGAAAGTATACTCTTATTGGTGGCTTAATCTGAACATTTTCACAACCTTAGAATTGTAAATTGTAACTTAATAAATTATCTTTGTAAAAGCCAATCCATTTTTGGTATATTGCATTCCAGCAGCTTCAGCAAGCCAAAAGAGAAGGACAAGATGAGAAGAAAAGACAGTCTAGGTAGAGGAATTGGTATAAATAAATACTCTGAAGCATGCTAGAAGCATGTTCAACAAATAGGAAAGTATCGTTTGACTGGAATATATGAATGCTTTTAGGGGGTATATAAGCTATATCTGGAAAAATAAGTTGCATAGTGTATCATGAAAGGATTTAGTAGTCTAAATAATGAGTGCAAACTTGATGATGTAAGAAGAGGAGAAAGTCATTCTCTTTGAATTTTCCTTATCTCTGTTGCTTAAGTCAAGAACAAAAGAGCCATTCTTGACTTCTCTTTCCCTCAATGACCACATTCAATTCATTCAGTTCTATTTATTCTGTTTCCAAAATAAATGCCTGAATGATGTATTTTTCTCTTCTTTCTAGCTGCAAACCAAGCAACAACCATGTATCACTTTGAAATTTTATAGTCCCAGGAAAGCTGCTGACTTTCCTGAGACTAGAGGTCACATCTGTTTCTACTCATATTACCATGATGTTTCCATGAATTTTGTGAACTCTTAACAAAATAAATCAGAAACTTAGTGAGCTTGTGTATATAAGGTCTCTTCTACCAAGCAACTCATCCAATATAATGTAAACCTAAAATTCACTTTTTAATGATGTTCTGTATTCCTCTTTCATAACACAGACAAACCAAATATCAAAATTCACTGTGAAAAAGAAAAGATAGCTAAAATTAGTGTTGCAGCTAATATTCTACAGAATTTATGGCAGCAAGTAGCCTGTCAAACTATAAAGTTCAAGTTTCCTTTTAAGTTGCTTTTCTTGGAAAATTTGTTGCAAATTCATACTTCCTCTAAGAAGATTTTTAAGGCATCTGGTTTGGATATCAAATCAGTTGTAAGGATTAAGGCCTCTCCTTTAGATGTAGCCATTCCCACAATGTACCTTGTAGAGATAACCATGAAAAACTGCCCCATTCACTTGCGTCTGCTCTCCAGTGTTGAATGCATTTACACTGCTTCTGGGAGAAAGTGCAACCCATATCCACAGGGGCAAGTAAGATTTCATCCTGGTCCCATGTGTATCACCAACCACACTCTACAGAAGCCAAAGTTCATCCAAGCTGCATTATCTGTAATTAATTTTCTAAGGGGAATAAATTAAGGGCCTAGATATAGTTTTAATAAAATAATCCTCCCTTATGCCTAAAGTTGCCTTGGTTTTCCATGTGCTGACAAAAAAACGAACTCACCATAGACAGAGAAGATCCACCCAAGAAGCTTCTCTTCAACACCCAATCCCACATCACCTCAACCATTATCTTTCATCCAGAAGCAACACAGAAAAAGGTACAAGAAAGAAAATATGTTCAATAGTGCAAGCATCCACAAAGAAGTCAAGAGGTTGAGAAGTGAGAAAATGTCACTGATACTAATGATCAAGAGGTAAATGATGATCTGTCACTTCAAGAGAGGTCATAAGGGGCACTACTCAGAACATATTTCTTCCTCCCCATCTTAACTGACTCCGTGTCAGTTAAGATTGACATGCTGTGGTGATTTGAAGCTGCTATGTACCCCAGGAAAGGTTATGTTCTTTTAATCCATTCCTGTGGGTGCAGACCTATTGTGGGTGGGGCCTTTGATTAAATTATTTCTATTGAGATGTGACCCACCTCAACCAGGGTGGATCTTAATCCCCTTACTGGAGTCCTTTAAAAAAAGGTGAAGTTAGGAGAAACTCTTAGAGAAAAGCCCCAGAGAAACTCAGAGAGGAAGCCACTAAAGCCAGAAGCTGAAAGCAATGAAACTTGAGAGCAATAGACCATATGGCTTCCCATGTGACAGAGGTTTCCTGGATGCTTTCAGTTTTGTTTTGTTTTGTTTTTTGCATGGACAGGCACCGGGAATTGAACTCAGGTCTCTGGCATGGCAGGTGAGAACTCTGCCTGCTGAGCCTCCATGGCCTGCCCTGCTTTCAGTTTTAAAATGACTAGACTCAGTGCTTTAATTTGCGAATGCTGCCAGAATTCAATCCAGAAATGGAATGGCTTTTATAAAGGAGCTATTAAGTTACAAGTTTACAGTTCTAAGGCCATAAAAATGTCCAAACCGAGGCATCCAGAGAAAGATACCTTGACTCAAGAAAAGCCAATGCCTGTCACATGGGAAGGCATGTGGTTGGCATCCATTTGTGCTTGTTCCCAGTCACTTGCTTCCAGCTTCTGATTCCAGCAGTTTCCTCTCTAAGCATCTGTGGGCCTTTACTTAGCTCCTCTGAGGCAAAACTCTGGGTTCTGGCTTGCTTATCATCTCATGGGAAGGCACATAGCAACATCTGCTGGGCTCTGCATCTCGACATGTCTGTGTATAAGCATCCGCTCTCTCTGTTGGCACTCCAAGCAACTCCAGACATCTGCATCTCTGTCGGCTCTGAAGCAACTCCAAAATGTTTCCCCTTTTAAGGACTCCAGTAAACTAATCAAGACTCATCCTGAATGGGTGCAGTCCCATCTTCATCTAATCATAAGGTCACAACCACAATTGAGTGGTCAATCTCCATGGAAATAATATATCAAGTTTCCGCCCTAAAATATTGAATCAGGATTAAGAACACATGACTTTTCTGAGGTACATAACAATTTCAAACCAGTACACTCAGTTAGCAACATAAATCCAAGCAGCCTACTCCTTTAAATAAAATACAGTCAAGCTACTTAACCATTAATTATTACACTTTATGGTATAATAGTTGCTACTGATGCCTCCTCATCCCATCTCCCCTTGGCCTTCCTTAAGTACACTTGAAGCTAACAGTTCCCAGCAAGCTGACAACGTACCACCTAATTCATCTGTGTATCTCTATCTCACTGCCTAAAGCTTTCTCCAGCAGGGAACTTACTCAGCAGCAAACAGGCTCAATTCTCAACCCAGAAAAATCATGTGGCTAGACCCTTCGTCTCCCACCCAGCGGGGGCAGAAGTTGGTGGACAACTGTCCCATCCTACCTGTTCTCTGCTGGGGCAGTTCGGAGGCATGTCCACACAGTTTCTCAGTGTCCCCAGAAGGACTGAGTCCAGTTTCCCAGAAAAGTAATCATTGATTGGCTTCTCTCCTTCCTTTCCTTACTTTTCCCACTTCCTCACTGCCCTGGGTGCAGGCAGTAAGAAGATTCATTATGTGTAGAAATTTTTAAACATTAGCAGAACAAATTTAAAGTCAGTCTGCTCTCTATTAGCATCATGCATTGCTGGTGATTCTGAAGAACATCAGTGGTAAAGGGGCCCTCCCTATTGGGTCAAGCACCCCCACAGTCCCCAGCTCCACCTTGGCATGCCACTGCCAAAGTTAGACATGCCTGCGGCAGCCTTGGCATCACACAGACACTGGTCTAAACCAAACACTGCCACTTACTAGGAAGAGGCTATGTAACCTTGAGTAAATGACAACCTCTCTAAGCCTAATTTTACATGTGTATAGTGGAAATTCTACTATGTTATATGGTTATCATATTACATGAGAAACAACAATATCTGATATATAAGGGATCAATAGATAATATATTCTATTATTAATACCATCTGACCTGCTTATTTACCACATATTTAATCTGCTAAATTACATGTCAATCATCAGTGTGTATTTTTCTCTCTTATCATCAGAAAGCAAATGTTTAATTAAGTTTCAACCCAAACTATTCATATCCCTCAAAGCATTTAGTTTAATTATGCTTCATTCCCTAAAATAAAATGTTAAAGCCATCAGATACCTCAAGGTCATAACCTTTCCCTCACTCATTCAACTTATCTCTAGCTCTCCATCCCTTCCCTTCTGCTTTCTCTTCAATTTTATCATTTTCCAGCCCCCCACCCCCCTGAATTCCTGAAGGGACATACTGAACACTATTTATACCCTATCACAGGAGCTTCAGAGCAAAAGAGGGGTAAGTCCTGTGGTCCTTATAACCCACTCAGGCTGCTATATTATCTGCTTGGATTTTGAATTTCTTTGGCTGCTAAGATTGTAAATGTCCTTTCATCCAGCTCTAAATATCTTTGAATAGGACAGACGCCTACATTTTTTATATTTTTCATATCTGATAGGACCTTATCACTCATAAATATATTAAAATGATATTCAATTAAATTCTACATATTTATCATGGCCTTAGCTTGGCTTTTTCATCCCAACTTTTAAGGTCATTCTACTGATAAGCACTTTATCAGTATCTGCCCTAACGTAGCCTGGAATAGAAGATAGGACTGTTCGCTCTGGAGTCAAACCATGGTTGTACCAATTAGTGCTTAAGTGACCTTGAGAAAATAATTTATACTTTCTAAGCCTAAATTTCCTTCCTGTAATATGACTATGATAATAATATTATTTATGATATGGGATTATTTCAAATATCACATAAGAAGTGTGCTTGGCATATAACATGCTCAGTGGCTGCAACTTATTATATTTTGAATTTGTAATATATCACTTTGCGTTTATTTTTGCTAGTTTCCCTTCTTGACAGTAAGCTCCTTGACATTAGAACCCAAGATTCATTCACCTCTACAAAGTGCATGGTGGCTTCCACATATGTTCCATAAATCCAAGTTTAATTTAGCACATAATTTGGTTCTCTGGGTTCAAGCACACCTAGACATATGCTAATTTAAGAGTTTCAATACTCTATCTTTTGAGCTTGTTGTCAACCAGATAATTTTATTAATATAACACATAATGCCAAAAGAAATTCCCCTTATTGTTTTCCCCAGGCTGACAGGACACACACACAAACACCCTACAGTTCTCTAAGTCTCCCTTCCAGCCAGGTGCTATGACCCACCTTCTCTCAGGTATAGGCTTTATGCTCCGTTTACTGCTTCTTTCACATGGCTGCTAGAACCCTATTCCTCAGTATCACGTGTCCTATTCACTGATGCCTCATACGGACTTTCCTGGCTGCCTGAATTAGGTCTGACCTGCTATGTCACTCTGGACTTCAACCCGATGTTTACATGGCTTCATGTAGATCCACTGCCTCACTCCTAGAATTATAATTACCTGAATCATAACAATGGTCATTTAGCTTTATATTTTATACATATTTCAGGAACACTTTCTTATTTGATCTTTCTCAGAGCTCAGTAGGGCTGATATTATTCCTGCAACAAGGAGACATTAGATGATTTGTCCAGAGGTCAGAGAGGTAGTAACTATCAGAGCTGAGACTGAAACAAGGATTTCCAGGGTGACTTGTTGTATTAAGAAAGAGGAGGTAAGCATACAAGACTGTGCTGAACCCAGGAGAAAACAAACTACAGGCAAGCAACCAGCTTCATCTAGTTGGTGTGATGAATTAAGTACCTTGAGTTTGAACATTGGGGGCTTTTTCTCTAACATAAGCCTTTGAGTATCTCATAAAGAGTTTGCTGATAAAACCTCAATTTTCAAGTAATCACAAGAATCTCCAGACTCTCTCAGAGTTCCACAGGAGACCCGAGCCCTACAGAAGATCAAGAGAATATTTTCCCAACTCTTCCAAGGATGGTACAAAGCTAGTACAATTCTAAATGTATAGCTGAGAAGTTAATTCATGATATACAATGGATGCCTTAGGGCATTCAGGCTTCATTCTTTTGTGGAAACTTGGTGAAGAACAGCTGAGACAATGAAGGGCTTTACGTTACACCTACTAGGTAGAATGACAAACTCCACCGGAATCATGCATTGCCTCTGAGAATTAGAACATAATATCAGACCTGAATTAAGGACTCTAGAGAATAAATACAATAGCCAGTTCCAGCTCCCTATGCAGGTGAGCCCTCCCTTTAGGAGTCAGTCTTAAAATAAAGGAAATGCCTTAAGGTTAAATCTTACACGTTATCAAAGTGGCAAAAGAAAAAGTCTAATAGCCTCAAATAAACACGTGTTGAAGCCATATGTTTTATTATATGGAAACCAGGGGACATGTTATCACCAGATCAGCACCTTCCAGTCTTTCAAAGTCAGAGTACCGCTCCACGGAATATTTTCCAGCCACAGCTGCTCGATGTATGAACAAGTATTACTTTAGGTGTCAAGACTGATGCTAAGCCTTGGAAGTGGGATGACTGAATCAGACCCAAGAATATTTTCTGCAAAATACTTTCAGAGATCTGTGGAGGATGTGTCCAGACACTGAGAAGTTGGTCCGCATTGGACCCAGGCATGTAACAGTGACTTATAGCCCTGTTTTTTCTCTAGATTGGTAAGCCAGGGCCATCTGGTGGTAAAAACAGTCCAGCTAGACCTGTCCTGAACTGATGAACCACCTTCAAGCCAAAAAAACAAGTCCAACCTTGACACTAATACATCTCTTAGTTAAAATAACAAGCAAAAGGAAATACAACCAGATAGATTCAAGGGAACAAATTCAGGGGAGTTTTACCTTCCATTTATTTCCATAGTCTCTTTTTATATTTTAAGCATGTGTACTTTGGGGCTGAGGGAAGGTAGAAAATATTCTCTGAGAGAAAAAACAATATGTGAAGTTAGAACAGAAGTCTAAAGGCCTAAGGAAACAGACCCCCAAGGAAATGGAGTAGAATGTTATTAGAATAAGTTGGCTTCATCAAGGTTAATTCTGTTTATTAACAAGCAGAATTATTGTAAAAGCTAAGTAAGCATGGTCTGTGTCTAAGTCAGACAACAACTGTCCGAGAAAAGACCACACCCGGGAGAAAGTGGCCATCGAAGCCAGGAGGAAGTGAGGTCCTCCCGAGGACATGAAAGTGGGGTTAAACACCCCTCTATCTGAGACAAACTCTATATTTGGTCTCCATTTCAAAAATGACAAAAAATTTAAAGGAAGACGTATAGAATTTTACATGTAAACCCTGCCTTATCCATTTATGAGGAATGGGGGCTGACGATTACTCTGCAGCAGGTGCCCTTCTAAGTACACCATGAATTCTCTCTTTTCCTTCCCATTACAACCCTAGAGGAAATACTGGTCTTATTCCTTTGACTTTATTCCTTTTTATTCCATTTGACTGAGGCTTGAGGACAATAATGAGCATAAGCAAGGCCACCAGCTTGGAAATCTCAACGTTAGGATCTGAACCCCGCCGTCTAGACCCCACACCCCTCTGCCACCACACTAGTAGCCTAGCGTGCCTGTGAAGCACGCTCATGATGTGGGTAACCCTAGCCATTCTGAATGTGGAAGAACTCTACAGGGATCATGGGTTGAATGGTGTCCCCTAAACGCTATGTTTAAGTCCCACTCCCAGTACCTTAGCGTTCTGGTGTGCTAAAACTGCCAGAATACAGTATACCAGAAATGGGTTGGATTCCGTAAAGGGGACTTATTAAGTTACAAGTTTACAATTCTAAGGCCATGAAAATGTCCAAATTAAGACACCAACAAGAGGACATCTTTACCCAAGAAAGGCCAGTCACATTCGGGGTTTCTCTCTCAGCTAGGAAGGCATGTTTGGCGTCTCTGGCCCTTTGCTCCTCATGGCGTTGCTTTCAGCTTCCGATTCCAGTAGCTTCTGGCAGCTCTCCGGGCATCTGCAAATGTCTGTGTCTAGGCTCTTTGAAGGACACCAGTAAACTCATTAAGACCCACCTTGAAGGGGCAGGGTCACATTTCCATGGAAATAATCTAATGAAGAGGTCCCATCCACAATAAGTCTGCACCCACAACATTGGATTAGAAGAGCATGGCTTTCCTAGGGTACATGACAGTTTCAAGCCAGCACAGTGAGAATGTGAACTTCTTTGGAAACAGGGTCATTACAGATGGAACTAGGCAAGCTAAAATGAGTAGGCTCTTTAGTTCAATATGGCTGGTATCCTTCCAAGAAGGGAAGATGATAGATAGACAGAGACAGAGAGAAGGCTGTGTGAGGATGGATGCACATGCGTGGAAAGGCCAAGGAACCCCTGAGGTCAACAGAAACCAAGAGAAACATGGAACGGACCCTTTCCCAGAGACTTCAGAAGGAACATCGCTCTGCTGGTACCTGAAATTTGAACTCCCAGCCTCCAGAACTGTGAGATCATGTATTTCTGTTGCCATAAGCCACATAGTTTTTAGTACTTTGCTACAGCATCCCCAGGAAACAAATTATCACAAACTTCACAGCTTAAAACAACACACACATTTAATATGCCATAGTTTCTGTGGGTCAGGAGTCAGGTCACAGCTTAGCTGGGGTCTTCTCTCAGGGCCTCACAAGGCTGCCATCAGGGTGAAGAATTCACTTCCAAGTTCACTCCAGTTGTGGACGATTCCTTTCCTTGTGGCTATAGGAGTGACTGTGCCAGCTGAAAGCCACCCTTGTCTCCTAGAGGCTGCCCTCAGCCCCCCACCATAGGGGGACCCCCCGACATGGACGCCCACGGCACCAAGCCAACAGGGGAGTCTCTAGACAAGTTTGACAGCAGGACGAGTTCTTATATAACGTAGCCTGATCGCAAGGGGGACATCCCTTCACCTTTGCTATCTGCTATTGGTTAGGAGCGAGTCAGGTTCTGACCGTGTTCCATGAGAAGCACATTACAGGAAGGCGTGAACACCAGGAAGCAGGGATCGCAGGAAGGCCAGCTTAGTGTCCGCCCATCGTGGGGGGATCAGGAACTTGCAGGGGACCCAGGTTGGATACCCATCACCCTCCCCACAAAAAAAGAGCAAGCACAGATCTCTTCTTTGTATTTCTCTGATAGGAATCTTTAAAGTGTTCCTACCATCTACAAAATTAACACCATCCACCTGAGCCTGCTGGCCACACCCTTTTCTGTTTGACCCCAAACTCCTTCCTGCTTTAGCTCCTCCGCATCCTCTCAAACCTGTCCACTCTCTGATCGCTGGCATGCCCTATCCTTCCCGACCTTAAAACATGTTTCCCTTATTTTTCTCTTCCTCTTAACCAGATGAAGTTATTCCCATCCATCAAAACCAACTTCAGAGGCCTCTTCCATCCTGAAACCTTCCAGATCCTCCCCACCAGGAATATCCCACATGGATGAACGCCTTCAGTGGTATGTAGCAGCTCTCGATATCTCCTTCCCATCCAGGTGAATCCTTTTGTACTGGATGCCTGCTGACTTGTATTGGCTTCATATTTGATCATAAGTGCCTTAGGGGCAGAGACGATGGCTTCTTTATTCCACAAACATTTTTTTCACACCAACTTCGTGCTGGCCAATCTCTAGAAATTGGAGAAACTACTTGCAGCAGACAGCACAGTCCATGTTTTCACGAAACATAGTGTTATTCTCCACTGGGATACCCTGAATAGATCAGACACATGCTCCAGCAACGTCCCACAGCGAGCAACTCATGGAAACTTGAGCCTCCTCCCTCTGCACCACTCTAGGAGACTCTGAGTTCACTCCTTGTCCTTGACCTTTTGTCTCTATGCCCTTCCTCTCTCCTCATTCACTCTCCAGTATCTATCAAATACATTGATATATTGCCTACCCACATCTCAAAACAGAATCATTAAAGTTAACCTCAAAAGTAAAATACTCATGCAATGAGAGAGAAAATTTACTTCCTCACTAGTTCACATAAGCTGATTTACTATCTATTTTTCTTTGCATCTCAAATTCTTATTTAGTTGACTTTTAACCAGTACCTAGCATGTTCAATAGATTTTTAAGGACTTTAAATCTTTAAAATAAATGAGATGTATAATTAGGAACCATTAAGAAGGTGTCACCCTTAAAGCTCTTAATTAACGTTTCCATCCTAATATATGCTGAGAGCTCATATGAACCTGCTTTTTACAACCTTCAAAGATCTTTTTAAGAAACTAAATATTGACTTAGATACATTCCTTAATTCTTAAAGTGTATCACCTGCTACTTTCCTTCTTTCTCCAAGTGGAAAAATCCAAGAATATTAGAAGTTTTTGCTTAAATTAAGAAATATTTCATAAGAATTATATATGCCATGGAAGACTCAGAGATCCTCTTCTCCATGGCCCAGTGGAAGATCACATAATCCTAGAGGACATCAAACACCATTAGAGCATCCGTGGCTGACCGCAGGGAGGTGGGAAGTCTCGGCAGAGGTGAAGGTCAGCAACAGCAAAGGCTGGCCCTGAGGCGATGGCCGTGGATGCAGGTGCAGCTGACTGACCCTAAGGAAACGCCTTTATCTCATGTCCTCATCTCACTGCCAGTTGACTTGTAGCCTGGATCATGCACTGCAACCCAGCATGCACAGACCACATTCACGCTTTCCTGATTGTGGAGTTCCTTGGAATTTCCTTCTTTCTGGAATGCTTTCATCTCCCACGTCCTTCTCTATTTTATAAATCCCTACTCCTCCTCAAAGAGCTAATAAAAATAATTATTTCATCCTCTGTAAAGCCTACCCTTATTTCATTCCCTCCTATCATCAGAATTATTTGTTGACTTTTCTGTTATTAGGGATTTAAAAAAAATAGTTATTGCATGCCTACTATATGCTAGGCATTGTGCTGGTATGGTATGGGCCATACATGGTCCCTGCCCTCAGGAAACTTATATAGGCACACTTCATTTTACTGAGCTTTGCTTTGTTGTGATTCACAAATATTACATTTTTTACACATCAAAGGTCTATGAGCAAAGCTGCATGGAGTTAAGTCTATTGGCACCATTTTTCTAATGTGCTCACTTCGTGTCTCTGTGCCACATTTTAGTGGAGGTATGTGCATTGCTTTTTTTTAGATATAATGCTATTGTACACTTAATCGACTATAGCATAGTGTAAATGTAATTTTTATATGCACTGGGAAACCAAAGAATTTGTATGACTCACTTTATTGCAATATTCGCCTTTACTACTTTAGTATGAAACCAAACCCACAGTATTTCTGAGGCATACCTGTTGATAGCTAACAATTGAACCACTACAAATTACAAAAAGCAATAAATAAAAAAAACAGAGGGCAGTGTGGAAAATAATGAGGGAGAGAGAAACCTATTTAAGTGGCCAGATCAGCTAAGACCTGAGAGATGAGAAGAATCAGCCATGTAGATCGCAAGACAGGGTTGCACACGAAGCAGACACCAGAGCCTGGACAAAGATCCAAGGCTGGAAAGAACGTTCAAGTTTTAGAAGGTTTGTGGGTGAGAGAACAGTGAGCAAGGGAGGAAAATGAGGTAAGCTTGTAGACATGAACAAGAACTTGTCACAAGGATTGAGCCTAAAATGTTAAGTACAATGGTAGCCCCTAAAAGGTGTTAGCAGGGGAGTGATATAATTTGGATTTTTTTTTTAATCACTGTTTTCTTTGGAGAGTATTTTAGGTGTTCAAGAGAGGAAAGAGGGAAACACGTTGGGAACTGTCGTCAGGTAATGGAGACGGTAGTCTCTTGGGCTGCAGTGATGATGCAGAAGAAACCAGAGTCAAGGCATTACTTAATTAGTAGGACTTAGCACTCGACACAATCCTATAATAGCCATTACGACATCATCTTACAACTGTGCCTTTTCTCTGATGGTGGACAGTAACATCTGTGACTGCGGGAACAATAGTTCCCTAATCTCTGCTTCCTCAGAGCCAAGCATGGTACCTGGTACATAAATTCTCAGTATTTGACAAGTACAGGTTAATGAGGTAGGAAAGATGCAGGTATCTCTAGTGGGATAGCCCAGCTGTTCGTGTTGTCTTATCTACTTTAGGACTGTAAAAGGACAAAGCAGCTGTATGCACCCCAGAAAAACACGTTCTTAAACTCAAACAAGTCCTGTGGGTGAGTACGCATTGTAAGCAGGACCTTTTGATGAAGCTACTTCAGAGGCCCATCCCTCTCAGGCTGGGTGTTAATCCAGTCACTGGTGTCCTTTATAGATGGAATGAATACAGAGAGAGAGAAAGCCACAGAAGCAAGAAGCTGAAAGTAACGAAACCCAGAAGAGCAGGGAGAGACCGGCAGACACTGCCTTGCCATGTGACAGGAGAGACCGGCAGACACTGCCTTGCCATGTGACAGGAGAGACCAGCAGACACTGCCTTGCCATGTGACAGGAGAGACCAGCAGACACTGCCTTGCCATGTGACAGAGGAACCGAGGCTCTCCAGCAGCCATTCGCCAAGTTGTGTCAAGTTGGCACATGAGATTAACCACCACACATGGCAAAGGGGAATTAAGGTTGCTAATCAACTGATTTAAAGTAGGAAGTTTATCTTGGATTATCGGGGTAAACTCAATGTAATCACAAGGGTCCTTAAATGTGGAAGAGGGAGGCAGAAATGGCAGTTTCAGAGTGATATGATTTGAGAAAATCTTGCTCACCAGCCATTGCTGGATTTGAAAAATGGGGAAGCCTCTAAAAGCTGGAAAAGACAAGGAAATGGTGAGGCATGCAACAAGGTGGATGAATCCTGAAGACAGTATATTCAGTGAAATAAGCCAGAAACAAAAGACAAACATTATAAAGCCCCACTAATAAGGACTAACTACAATGTGCAAACTCTAAGAATTGAGAGCATAGGTTATGAGGGACGGCTTGTGTAAAGGGTCATGGATTGTAAACCCTTAACAGCAGTCACGTCTATTGCTGAATTGTAACACTTTTAACTCTAAATTCTGAGATGCTCAGTCCATTGGGTATAACCTGGTCAGTTCCTAGAACTTTGGGTATCTGTGAGACACTTGAGACTCAAAGTTAGAGTTCTGCAGCTCTGAAAGTCAGCATTATCCCACACTGCAACTGCTAAAATATTTTTTTTAAAAAGCTGATAAAAAGTTCCGACTTTAGTTAGAGATATGAATGAAGCAGATCTGGTTAGAGCTAAGGTAAATCAGACTAAAGGGTAAAAGAGGGTACTGATTATGCTTTAAAACTTCAACTTCTTTACGAGACCAAAGGAAAAGATGTTTATTTGGTATTTTCTGTAGCACACTATCTAATTTAACTTGTATGGTCAGTTTATTCAAACACCTTAATTACATGGAACCTTGAATAGGGAATGAGATCTTGTTGGTTTGTCCAGGTTATTGTAATGCTCCAATACATCCCAGAGTAATTTGGGCAGAGAATAAAAATGTATTTGCAAATCCCTCTTGAGGGACTGGAGAAAAACGTGGACATATTAAACATCCCCACTTGGGGAAGACCTGATATTCTCGCAAATATTGTGGGCTACCAATTTAATAGATCAAGCCCTCAATCGTGGGACTTGCTGTTATGAAATTTATGTTCACAGAGGAAAAGCTAAGTCTACTTATTATTATGTCTAAAGTCACCCCCAGAGAATCTCTTCTATTGCTCAGATGTGGCCTCTCTCTCTCAAAGTCAACTTGGCAGGTAACCCCACTGCCTTCCCCCCGATGTTGGACATGACTCTCAGGGGTGTAAATCTCCCTGGCAATATGGGACATGACTCCCAGGAATGGCATTGTGGGATTCAGAAAGATTTCTTGACCGAAATGGGAAAGAGAAATGAAACAAAATAAAGTTTCAGTGGCTGAGAGATTTTAAATAGAATTAAAAGGTCATTCTGGAGGTTATTATTATGCATTATATAGATATCTCTTTTTAGTTTTTAGCAGATTAAAACAGCTAGAAAGAAATGCATGAAACTGTTGAACTATTATCCAGTAGCCTTGATTCTTGAACATGATGGTTTAACTATATAGCTTTTATAGTGTGACCGTGTGATTGTGAAAACCTTGTGGCTGAAACGTCCTATACCCAGTGTATGTACCGATGAGTATAAAAATAAGGACTAAATAAATATATAAATAATAGGGGGGATAAAGTGTCTGGGATGTTTGGGATGCTCTTTTTCATTTTTATTTTTATTATTACATGTATTTTTTTGGAGCAATGAAAATGTTCAAAAATTGTGGTGATAAATGCACAACTATGTGATGATCCTGTGAACCACTGATTGTACGCTTTGGGTGATTAAAGGACATGTAAATATATTTCAATAAAATTGCATTTCAAAAAAAAAAAGACACACCATGCATTATTCCCTAGAGTCTCCAGAAGGCATGCAGCCCTGCTGACACCTTAATTTTAACCCAGTGATTCTCATTTCAGACTTCTGGTCTCCAGAACCACAAGATAATACATTTTTGTTGTTTTAAATCCCTGAGTTTGTGGTAATTTCGTACTGCAGCAGCAGGAAACCAGTCCACTACCCTTTAGGTTTCCATGGAGATTAAACGAGTTGGTGTGTAAGAATGTCTCAGCACATGCCAAGCGCATATAGGCGTCACCTCTCATCCCCGTATGAGGATGCCTGGCTGATGTCCTTGGCTGCATACTCTGCTAGCGATAGCATGACCTCAAGACACAGTTATGTGATGTATGACAAGTGTACACACATATAATTGTATAAATACATAGCAAGACTTCAGTAGATAAATGCAGACAATGTGGCTTGAGATATAAACAATATTCTTCAGCATTTTCTAAATTTCCATATCATTTCTCTATCACCAGCTTTCTCTATCTGGATATGAAGCAATTAAATCAACTCTAATGATCAGCAATGGTTATTTATGGACGCCAGCTCTGACACTGAATTACATGGACTTTCTCACCTCCTCCTTCCCATCACCTAGAAAAATATATTTATTGTTAAGCATCTTTGTCATTAATGAGTAACCTGAGCCAATGCAAAGAGAACCATCAGTGTTCGCACTAATTAGGGATGTACATACTTCCATGTTCAACTATAGTCGTTAGTCAGCTTAAACTGAAATCTCCTAAGTTTAAAAGCTTATCACTGCCATCTATTAAAAGTACAATAAGCTTTTCCAGGAACATCCTTCTGCCCTGCATCATATGGCCAAGTCCCACTCGAAATTCAAGCTCTGTGAGGCATTTCCTGCACAGCAAGCTCCCCACCGCCTGGAAAGACTGTTCTCTCTATTCCTGGTGCTCCCAGGCTTACTTCTCTCACGCACTTGATCACTTGTACTATAATTACTTGTTTCCTCCCTAGTCTTCCACACTGGCTGTGAACTCCTTGAGAGCAGAGACCCTGTTATACCCTACATCCTCAATAAGAGAATGTCCAATTAATCAAATCCTTTTAAAAGTAATTAATTCTTAAAGGTAGAAAATTCTCAGTCCTAAACAAGGCATCAGGAATCGGGAAGGGCAGCCTCTGGATGTCTGCCTTACACTAATGACCTTGAATCTGAGATCAGGGTAGTAATCCAAAGCTTATTCTACCTTTTTGGAAGCAGAAGCACAATGCTACGTCCACAGAGATAACCAATCCCAGGTCCCAAAGCTTCACAAAACACAAAAACTGGATTATCCATTTCCTTTAGCAAATCTTCTAGAGGGGGGAAGATAATTTGAGAGTTCCTAGAAATCCCGTAAACCTCTCAGCCAGTAAGAGAGGCTCAGTCTTTTCTCCGATGCTCAGGGAACATGCCTTCACATGAGCACTGCACCCAAACCATGCCAGTGGGCAGATGGCCTTGGCACCTGGGGTGGAAGGGACTGGTCTTGAGCTGTGCTCTCCTGTGCACCAGCCACTGCCTCGTGTGGGGTCTGAGCATCTGAAACATGATTAGTCCAAATTCAGAAGTGCTGTGAGCATAAAATACACATCTGATTTTGAAAACATCATGCAGAAAAGAATGTAATCTATTTCACAAATAACTTCTCATTTCAACTAGATTGAAATGAAATTAGATTTTTGATATATTAAATTAAATTAAATATCTCATTAAAATTAATTTCGTTTCATTTTACTTCTTTAATGTGGCTATGGGGAAATTTTAAATTATACATTGTGGCTCATAATATTTCTGTTGGACCAAATAGAAGCTGAGATCATGGACGCTTGATTCAGATGGACATGAGTTTTATTCCCAGCTCTACTATTTCCTAGCTGAGCGACTTCAGACATATTAGTTACTTCTCTATGCCTCAGTTTCCCATCTCATACAAGAATAATAGGTTACATGCTTTGAACGCTGTTCTGTGCTGGACACTGTTCTAAGCACTCTAGGAATCAATTCATTTAGCTTCACCCAACTCTGAGTCAGGTACAGAGAGGTTATGTCATTTTCAAAAGCCTCACAGTGAGTTTTGAACCCAGGTAGTCAGAGTCCGAAGGCCATACTCTTAGCCACAGCTGATATGATTAAATATACCTGTAAAGCACTTCTCCCAATGCCTGGCATATGTAAACACTCAATGAACATTAGCCATTTTTTTGTAATACAACTTTGGTTTGTCTATCCCCGTACTTTGACAACACATTCAGTGGATCAGGTTCTTTCCATGCTCCTGGCTCAAACCTCAGATATCCCCGTTACTTTTCTGATTACCTTTAGGAAATGCAAATTCCTATGGCCAGATTAAATGACAAAAGAGTCTTGATTCAAAGTATACTATCAGGCCAGCAACTCATCACTTCTTGTTCCGTCGGCTTGTACCTCTGATGCCTCCCTGCCCCTAGCCTGTCTGCCCCCCCACACGCTGTGCATGCTGCCACAGATGGGGGGCGCGGATTGCCCACTGAGACTGTTTGGAGCAGGAATGCTGCTCACAATTGCAGCTCCATGACAACACTGCTATTTTCTTGCAAAAGAACAAATGAAACGTGAAATTTTTTATTTCTTATCACAGGTCCTAAACCATTAGCTTTCCTTAAACAAGGTTAGACCCTAAAGGAATATTTTCACAGTGGCATTGGTTAAGAATTTACTTCCTTTAATACCATGATTTTAAGTGAGAGTTTAATGCCTTCTCCCACCCCATCCATGATTAAACCAATCTTATAAAACCACCATTCCAGGAATGTTCATGACCTCTGAGGCTAAAGATGTCACGTCTTCATAAGGACCATCTCACTAGAAATTTCTCGAAAGGAAGGCTGTGTTTATTCCAGGCAGAACTCACCCACCCATTTAAAGCTTTCTAATTTCACTTCTTGGTAATTGTTCCCCTAGCATTTCCTGTAACTGTGCCTTATCTGATTCTTTCACTCCAGAGTGCTATTTTTATTGCAATGTAAACCAGAAAACATTTTTGAATTATAATTGGAAGTCCCGACTGGTTTCCCATTTGATGTTGCATAATTTAATCCTGACTAATTAGGCTTGTGGAACCCTCGACTCGCCCTGCCAAGGGGCTCAGCCTGACTTCGGGTGCTGCTGCTGGAATAGGCTAATTGTCAGAAGCCATGTGTGGTGATAATGAGCACAGCTCTGCCTCTCTTGCCCTCGTGAGGGAAACGAGATTTCTAAAGTGGGATTTTGAGGAGCTATTATTGATGCTTTTGCAGTTTCTTAAATTATAAAATGGAACAACCTGAAAATGATTGGCCATCCGTCTTACCCACTCAGTTCAACGAGAGCACAGCTGCCTCCGACAACCTCTGTGGGCTTTCCCAGGAAACAGGGATTAAACTTAAGCCACTTTTCACTTTTTTTTTTAAGAAATATGGGAAATTACCTTTGCTCTGCTGTCTTCACAAACTCGTTTATTCTTCTGAAGATAAAAGCAAAGCTGCAAGGTGAAGATCTGCGTCTGTGCTAATGAGCAGTTCCCGCTTCGGTTTGAGGGTTTAAACCATGAAAAGAGCGAGGAGCCAACGGGACCGAAATCCTTACGAAGTGCTTCTTTGATAAACATAAACTCGCAGGCTGAAAAATCACATTTATTTCATTTATTATTATTATTTTTTTTTTTAATGAGCAGGCATCAGGAATCGAGCCCGGGTCTCTGGCATGCAGGCGAGAACTGCTTGCTGAGCCACAGTGACCCACATGTTTATTCTTAAATATGTTTCATGGCAAGTGCCTTCTGCCCATATTCATTGTATTAAACGCTGACTTCATATCACCAACCATTTTCATCTTTTAGAAAAGTCTCATCTGTTCCTAAAAGGAAAAAGAAAGCAACCAATGTTATTTTAAATCTTTTGGGGACACACCTTTTTTTATGTTTTTATATTTGTGGTTTTTCCTTCCTTTCTTTTTTTTTTTTGCATTATATGGTCTCTTGAATGAAAGAATCTTTCAAATACTGATAACAGAAAAAATTAGGAGGGCATCAAATTCGACGGTTTTTCTTTATTTTGGGGTATGAGGATGGAATGTAGCCAAGGGATCAGATAAAGAGAGACGAAAAGTAGCCATGAGAGCCTTCTACGTCGGAAGCCCCGCTCGGTGTGCATTCCCCAGAGACTTCTGTTTGGCTGCGCTGCCAAGTCAGCAGCGGTTTCTTAAAAGCTCTGTGACAGGGCACCGTCCGGGCAGTTGCGAGCCTACTGTGTCACATCCCCACAACCCCCCTTACCTGGCCCTGAGCCCCTTCACACAGCGGGGCTCCATCGATGCCTCATTTCACCGCCAACGACTCTGAAGTCCAAGGAGACCAGGGACTGCCCAGGACTGTCACCACCGAGTGTCAGTGCCGGGAATGGAGCAGAGACGCCCCCAGCCATCCACGGTGTCCTCCGCTGTCCATACCCGCAACCGCAGGAACGGTCTGCGCATTCCGCTCAATCCTCACCACGCCTTTCACCACCACTGCCCACAGCGGATGTCGATGCCTCCCGCTGCCCACAGGGGACGTCGGCGCCTCCCCGCTGCCCACAGGGGACGTCGGCGCCTCCCCGCTGCCCACAGGGGACGTCGGCGCCTCCCGCTGCCCACAGGGGACGTCGGCACCTCCCCGCTGCCCACAGGGGACGTCGGCACTGAACACTACAAACAAAAATGTTGCCAGAGAATTGACAGACAGTTGCCAGAAAACTGAAAAATTTTAGATGCCATCAAAGGCCAAAAGCTTCCCCACTGAAGTTTTAATGATGGAGGCTCATTTACTAAAATTCTGTCCAGTCTTTAGTTAATTGTTATTTATTTGAGCAATCAGCATGTGCCAGCAGCACGCAAAAGCAGTTTACACCTAATCATGGTATAGTGGCTCATTTAAACCTCACTCTCTTATGAAGTAAGAATTATTAATTTTTTTACTATATATTTGTTTTTATAGACAAGAAAAACTATATATTTGTTTTTCCAGATAAAAAAACTATTTAAAAAACTATGTATTTGCTTTTACAGACAAGAAAACTGCTCCTTCAAGACTGTGATGAGTCTCCAAGGCCACAGTCAGAAACTGACCAAAGCAGCATTTTCCTGAACAGCAGAATCCACTGCACACCACTCCCTCGGTAAGTAACTACTGCCCTCTTAGAGTCAAACCAAGCAAAATTTATTGAAAATAACTTGTGTAGCTCTTCTTCTTCAATTATATCATTTCACACAATTTGTGTGTTTTCTATCCTGACCTGTCCTAGCTCAAACAAAGAAAATGCATTACTAGCATTCTCCCTAAAGCTGTTCTATTGAAAGATCACTTAGTGATTTTTTTATATTTACTTTAAAAATAGTCCAAAGAATCGACACTGAACTAACATTTTTCATTTATCTACTTATAGACAAGGTTTCTCATTGTTTGCAAGTATAAAAATAAAGAATAGACATAAAACACTTTTCATTCTAGCAGTATTCATCCACAGATAAAGCAATAATTTTTAGAGCCTCTATCTCATTAAGAGATGCATTTCCAATTAATTTTAATTTTTATATTAGTACTTATCTCACTTTGTAAAAAATAACTCTATCCAGAAAAGTTCTTTGAGACCTACCATGAGAGAAATATAAGATCAATTTAATTTCAATATAAATTGCTGCAGTGTTCAGACTCTTTAATGTATTAAATACATTTAAGAAGAATGCAACCATCTTATGCTGAAGTATCCACATTTATAGCATGTGGTAATTTATACCTTTTACTTAAACTTACATGAAAAATTTTAGAAGTCAACCTTAAAATGTGGGAAGGAATATTTAGTTTTTTTTAAACATTCTTTTAGAGGTACACCAGGAAAAAAAATTGAAGTCATCTATGAACCAACTCCAAAGCCCCTCTTATCCTTGTTGGCATTTATTTCTATAGCCTAAATTAAATGGTCATTAGCAAAATAACCTAAAAACTCATAAGATCTTGATTAAATCCTAGCCCAGTGCTGTGTGTAAGAGAATGACTTTATGATTTCTATACCTTCTTTTTTATCTCCCATTAATACATCTCAGGTCCACAGCTTTTCCCCATTGTTCCAAATAGGAGATAGTTGTAGTTCCTCAGCTGGCCCACAAGCCCTTTCCTACCGTAGGTGTGCTTAACCAGTTCAGAAGTGCGAGGTTATCCATTCACGTTAAGACACAATTAGCTGAGGAAACTTAGACTCAAGCGGAGCATCCAACCTCCACCATGTCCTCCAACCTCCACCATGTCCTCCAACCTCCACCATGTCCTCCAACCTCCACCATGTCCTCCCACCTCCACCATGTCCTCCAACCTCCACCATGTCCTCCAACCTCCACCATGTCCTCCAACCTCCACCATGTCCTCCATCTGCTGCATGTCCTCCAACCTCCACCATGTCCTCCAACCTCCACCATGTCCTCCAACCTCCACCATGTCCTCCATCTGCTGCATGTCCTCCAACCTCCACCATGTCCTCCAACCTCCACCATGTCCTCCAACCTCCACCATGTCCTCCAACCTCCACCATGTCCTCCATCTGCTGCATGTGCACACTCCAGCCAGCCCCTGAAACCCCGCCAGGACATGGAGACCCAACAACTTGTAGCTCCAATGCTTGCCTCAGCTCAGGGGCAGCCAGGAGAAGAGGTGGGACACACCTCCAGGGAGGTGACAGATAATTGAAAACCAACAGGACGGTGCTTCTTGAAGAACCTTCCCTGATAAAAGCATGATTTCCTGGGAGAGTTCCAGCAGCTTCACCTTGCCTGCAGAGGTGCCCCTGTGCAATCTCTCAGCAGGATCCAGAAGGTTGCTGGGGACATTTTTTATATCCTCACTGGCAAAAAAGAACTATATCATCCTCTGTGTGAGGAGCATATCTTTGACAATCTTCTAAGCAGTTGGATGCCCTGCTTGCTTTCACTGAATCTGAGGATCAGAGCGACAGATGCTTTTTGGAGCCGACGGAACGGATGAGTGAAGGTGAGAGAAGGAGATGTTGCAGAAGGATCTGACAGGCCTGGAGCTGGAGAAGCTGGAGAAGAATGAGAAGACAGCAGCAGAAGATCTTAAGGCAGCCCAGGGAGAGACGGAGACACTGGACCAGCAGGAAAATCTGCACCAGAGCAACAGCTGGAAATGCATGACGTGCTGACAAGTGTGGACAGCAGGCTCAATTGTGCCCAGACCCAACTGGACCGGCTGCAGAAAACCAGCATCTTCAATGCAACATTCACTATCTGTCAAGAAAACCCCTTGGGCATCATCAATAACTTCAGGTTGGGCTGCCCTCCCACTGTCCCTGTGAGCCGGAATGAGATTAATGCTGCTTGGGAACAGATAATTTTGCTGCTCCTTGCCCTGTCCAAAAAAAATTGGGCTGGAATTTCAGAGGTACCAACTTGTACCCTGTGGAAGTCATTCCTAGCTGAGGTCATAAGCAGATGACTCTATTGAACTGCCATTATTCTGTTATGGGGGCAAAGTGTTTTCTTGGATGATAAATTTGATTATGCAATGATGGCTTTCCTGGACCGTATGAAGCAGTTCAGGGAACAGGTCGAGAAAAGGGAGTCAGGTTTCTATCTGCCCTGCAGGATGGATATGAAGAATGGCCTGATGGGAAACCCTGGATGTAACCGTGAGTACTACCCCATCAGAACCCTCCTGAACACAGAGTGGTAGTAGACAAAGGCTCTTAAGTTCATGCTTGTAAACTTGAAGTGGAGTCTTACTTGGGTTTCCTTAAGGTATTCACAAAAATGACATTTTTTCTTCTATGAGGGAGAACATTGCTTTAAGATATTTTGTAAGATCATAATAAGGTACTGCTCAGAATAGCAACAACAAAAAGATACAATTAGCTGTGAGCCTAGAGGGAAAAAAAACTTTCACACCTTGGTACCTAAGCTGGTTTGAAAGGACGTATGTACCCTAGAAAAGCCACGTTTTAATTTTAATCCCATTTTTTAAAGGAAGCCATTTCTTCTCATCTCTGTTCAGTACTGTATGTTTGAAACTTTGATCAGATTATCTCCCTGGAGATGTGATTTGATCAAGAGTGGTTGTTAAACAGGATTAAGTGGAGACGTGTCTCCACCCTTTCTAGGTGGGTCTTGATTCCTTTACTGGAATCCTTTAAAAGAGGAAACATTTTGGAGAAAGCTTAAGAACCTGAGGGAGCAGAGAACACCACAGCACCATGAAGCAGAGAGTTCACCAGCCAGCAACTTTTGGAGATGAAGGAGGAAAATGCCTCCCAGAGAGCTGGAGAGGAAGCTAGCAGGTGACGCTGTGTCTCCATGTGCCCTTCCAGCAGAGGGAGGAACTCTGACTGTGTTCACCATGTGCCTTTCCTCTTGAGAGAGAAATCTGAACTTCACTGACCTTCTTTGACTAAGGTATCTTTCCCTGGATGCCTTGGATTGGACATTTCTATAGACTTGTTGTAATTGGGACATTTTCTCAGCCTTAGAACTGTAAACTAGCAACTGATTAAATTCCCCTTTTTAAAAGCCATTCCATTTCTGATACACTGCATTTCGGCAGCTAACAATCTAGAATAGTTCCTTCCCCATCCACTGCCAGGGAACACCCCAGGCAGGATGGCTCTGAGTGACCACATCTCCCTTAATGATTTTCCTTTAATCAGTTTTTCCCTGGTCAGATAAATATGCCTGCAAGCTTTCAGCCCAGTTGTAGCCCTCTGTAAACAAAGGATACGCAGGGAAGGAAAGAACATCAATTTCTTCCATCTGGTATATAAAATCAGTAATCTAATATTTTTTATATTTGGCCTGTGTGATGGTTATGTTCAAGTGTCAACATGGCCAGCTTATGGTGCCCACTTGTCTGCAGTCAAGCACTGGCCTAACCATTATTGTAAAGATATTTTGTGGCTGCTTGATAAACCAGAAGGTTGGTTTATTAAATGATTAGTCAGTTGATTGCCTCTGTGACTGATTAAATCTACAATCAACTAAGGGATTGTCTTCTGCAATGAAAGAATCCAATCAGCCAGATTTAATCCAATCAGTTGAAAGCTAGACCTTTTTTTTAGACATCGAAACTTTATTTTATTCCATTTCTTTGGCCCATCTTGGTCACTCTCAACCCATGATGCCAGGACAAGGATCATCCCTGGATATCATGTCCCACAGTGCCGCAGAGATTTATAACATTAGAAGTCATGTCTCATCGATGGGAAAGTTTAGTGAGTTTATTTACAGAGTTGTGGGCATTTAATCTAATTCCAATTCTATTGTATGTGATGAATTGCTTTCCTCTTAATGCTTTCAGAATCCTCTCTTTATCTTTGAACATTGACATTCTGATTAGTATGTGTCTCAGAGTGGGTTTAGTAGGTTTTTTTCTGTTTGGATTACATTGTACTTGTATCTTTGTCTTTCATAAGACTTGGGAATATTTTTGCTATTATTTCTTTGAAATAATGCCTCTTTTCCCTTCTCTTTTCCTTCTGGGACACCCATGTCATGTATGTTTGTGAGCTGCATGTTATTCAATTCCCAGAGACCCTGCTCAAATTTTTCCATTCTCATCTCTTTATGTTCTTTTCTCATTTTTATTTCACATGTCCTGTCTTATAAGTTACTAATTCTTTCTTCTGCCTGTTCAAAACTGCTGTTGCTTGTCTCTAATATTTTTAATTTCATCTATTGTGCCTTTCTGTTAATTTTATTGCAGACTTTCAAATTCTTCTTTATGCTCACCCAATGTCTTTTTAATATCTTTTAATACATATTTTCCTTCATCTCTTTGAATTGCTTTAGATTTGTTTGAATATATGTGAATGGTCGTTACGACTTCTGTATCTCTCTTTTTAATTTGTTCCTTTGCCTGGCTATTTTCTTGTTTATTAATATGGCTTGTACTTTTTTGCTTGTTTTTTGGGCCTTTAATTATGTTGATGAGATTCTGAAGACTGGTTTCCCTCTTTTGTCTAAGTTTTGTTGCTGACAGTGTTCCTGTTAAAGCTCTTATTTGGCACGGGGTTTGTGAGTATTTCCCAGCCAAAACAGGGCCGAGACCACACACAGGGGGTGCAGAAGAACCCCAGAGGGACTTGGAGAGAGGCCAGGAAAGCAGCTTCCCAAGACAGCACATTCCAAGCCTGCCCCACACGTGGCACTATTTGGCAACGTATCTCTCATGGGCCCTACAACGGCAAGTTATTCTGGCACTCAGTCAACTCTTACTTCCAAGGCAGTTGGAAACAATGGTATTTCAGGAACCGTCTGAGTAGGGCCAAAAGAGGAGTGACCCAAAAATCCAAATTTGCAGGCCAAAGGCTGAGCCAGAATCTGCTGTATACACCTGCGTCCCTGGCAGGGAGAGAACTTCCTAAAATCTTTCAGTCTGCAGCAGCCCACTGGGAAGGAACAGAGCTATCATAGCCTGTCAGTCTTGAGGTGCAGGGATGGGCGACATGGGACATGGCCACCTGAGTCATTCACTGCAGTTTCTCCATCTGAGTAAACAATGCTATTGCAGACACCATGGGTGCCTGTCTGGAACAGGACAAAGCTGTGGGACCAAGATGTCCAATTTTGCTGGGCAACAAAAGGATCAGAATTGTGGCATGCTCCCCTGCCCCATTTCCAAGGGAGTAAGGCCTTCCCAAATTCCAGTCCAAAGAACTCTGGTATACAGGAACAGGGCTAACCAGAAACTACTAGATTCAAGGGTGGGGGAATAGACGCAAATAGGCACAGCCATGTGAGTCACTCACTGTAGTTTCTCCATTTCACTTTCTCTTGAGCCCAGAATAGCTGTTTTGGACAGTTTCTACCTGTCATCTAGATGTTTTTGCTGAAGAAAATGCTGAACTTCTTATTCCACCATCTTCCACTTTAGAGACTTTTATTGCAAGCTTATAGGGCCACCATCATTTGATGCAATTTCAGCTTATAGGATTCTGTAGATTTGTCTGTACCTGAAAACTTCCTGACATTCCTGTACTTATATGGACACCCCCATGTTAGCAAGGTTGATCCTGTGTTCCCCATGACAAGATTCAAGGTGAGACCTGACTCCTAGACACAGGACTAAGTGATGATTTGCCTGAAGAAACCCTTGACATTGAGCATTACTGATGACCAACAGGTGGAGTCCAGGAAATAGTATAACAGAGTTCTAGGCAAAGTACCCCTGCCAAAGATCTGATTCTCAGCACTCCATTCTGCACACACTCTGCCAATCTCCTTCTCACTCTGTTTGCCACTATATATATTTTTTATTTTTTTCACATGGGCAGGCACCGGGAATCAAACCTGGGTCTCTGGCGTTGCAGACAAGAACTCTGCCTACTGAGCCACCATGGCCTGCCCACACTATATATTTTTATATGCCTTAAATTTTCCTTCTTCCTGTAAAAAGACATTATTTTATGGCTTTTCATATGATGTAAATTCAATCAAGGAATGTCTTAGGATTGATATGGGAGGAGAATACAGCAAATGGAAAAGCAAGCCCTAGAATATCCATCCAAGATAATTTGAAAGATATTTAGCATGATTTACCACATCCTTAAAATACAAAACAAAAATATTTTCTATGTTAATTACAAAAATTTAATAGAAAAGGATGTTAGTACAAAACATGCCATTTGAAAGTCAGCATATATGACGGTCTCTTTCATTATGCTCTGTGCTGCATCAACAGAGGGAAACATTTGTGAATGATTAAGGAAAAATGGCAAAATTAGGAAATAGGGAAAGATTTTATATTTGATGACTAATTGGATAGATTTATAACTGAAATTTATGAATTTTCATGTTTCCTAAGGCATGGTATCTTTTGAGAGAAAATAGTAGAGTAGTATGGATTATCAGGAATTTTTAGTGTCCTATAAATTTGGGTGTGGACAATGATATAGATGCTTTCAGGATATAACCCCATAAATTTCATTTCATTATAATGACAAACAATTTTTCGATGTATGTGTAAATCATCCAGTTATCAAGTTGACATCACTAGGGCTGGAGTGGGTGGATTTCAGATCCTTCTGGACGGGAGCCACTGAGGAGAGGAGAGGAGAGCGTTGAGCATTAGTCTGGGGTTTTCCTGTTGGGATTCAGGCCTGCGTCTGTCAAGGAGGAGCTGTGGAAAGATTTGGGTTGGAGTCATATGTACTTGCCAGTCTGTCAAGGACATGAAGGAATGTCTCAGGGATAGTTCTAATTTGAAAGAGCATGAGCTGGAATGGACAAAGAAACATTTTCCCACTGTAGGGACAACTGGTAAAATTTGAAGATGACCTCTGGATTGGATCATAATATGGAAACCATTTTGTTTCCTGATTTGGGTTTGTGCGGTTACTTAGGGGAATATTCCTGATTTGAGAAAACATACACTGGTGTATTTTGTGTTAAGGGGTAAATGTGGTAAAGCTATAACCATTGGGAATTTGAGCAGACCAGGAGTTCTTTACATTGTTATTATAAGTTTATATATAAAATCTAAACATTCAATAATTATTTCGAAGTATTCTTAATTACCATGTCAATACCATGTCATTAAGGGAGAACAAGATTAAATCCCATTATAGAAACTAAACTACATAAATCCATGTCAGTCAAAGTTGTGATACTAATTTTGAATTTAATTAAGGAGGTAATGAATGAAATTTATATGAATGGGCACTTTGTATTCAGTGTTATGAATGATTTGGTGATGCTGTGTAAACAGCACTATGTCTGGAATCAAGTTTTGCACATGAGCTCCTTCACCTGGGAAATCTGAAGACTAACTGTCCTTTAGGCAAGGCTGAATGCTACAGCGAAAGGTACTTACTTGTCTCTGGTTGAAACATTGAGGAAAGGCTTTCCCACATAGGTGACCTTCCTAAGGTTTCACTACAGTGTGAGTTCTCTTATGCTTTCTAAGGTTAGAATAACAGGTGAAGACTTTCTAGCATAAATGACATTCATAAGGTTTCTCTCCAGTGTAAGCTCTCTAATGTGTTCTCAGGTTAGAACTTTGAGTGAAGGCTTTCCCACATAGATGACATATATAGGGTTTTTCTCCAGTGTGAATTCTCTCATGTACTCTAAGATTAAGAACAAGAACTGACAGCTTTCCCATATAGATGATATTCATAGCATTTCTCTCCAGTGTGAGTGTTCTTATGTTGTCTAAGATTAGAATAATGGGTGAAGACTTTACCACAGAGATAACGTTCATAAGGTTTCTCTCCTGTGTGAATTCTTTCATGTTCTTTAAGGGCAGAACATTGAGTGAAGGCTTTTTTACATAGATGGCATTCATGAGTTTTCTCTCCAGTGTGAATTCTCTCATGAACTCTAAGTAAGAACCAAGACTGCAGGCTTTCCCACATAGGTGGCATTCATATAGTTTCTCTGCAGTGTGTGTTCTCTCATGTTGTCTAAGGACAGAATAATGAGTAAAGGTCTTACCACACAGACGACATTCACTGGGTTCCTCTCCAGTGTGAATTCCCTCATGTACTCTAAGGACAGAACACTGAGTGAAGGCTTTCCCACATAGATAGCATTCATAGGTTTCTTTCCAGTGTGAGTTCTCTCATGTTGCCTCAGTTCAGAATATTTAATAAAGCTTTCCCACATAGATGATATTCACATTGGATTTCTCTCCAATGTGAGTTCCCTTGTAATGTTTATGGTCAGAGTTTTGAACAAAGGATTTATCGATTACATGACATTCATATGACTTACTTCTAGTGTGAAAATGCTTTTGTTGATTAAAAGATGATTGGTCTTTGAGGGCTTTTCCAAATAGATTGCTGAAATAGGATTTCCTTCCCTTGTTAGTTAAGACAGGTTGAGTCACTACAGACCTTTTAGTACAATCTTCTAGCAATTCATTATATATAATGCCATTCTTTTGAGTATGAGAATTTTGCTTCTAGGAAGTAGGGGAGAGAAAATGATGTGATGGTAGATATGTCTTTCCTGCAGATATGATGCATGGATAGCATTTCTTGTTCTTTAAGCCTACTTTCCCTGCCTGAATTCTGGTTTTGGAACAATCCAATTCCTTCTCCCCACAGTTCCCTCCCTTGTACCAACTTTGAAGCTATATCTGATTTATAGACCTGATATCCCACTGAAAGAAGATGACTGATATTCTCCAGCATCACATCTCTGAGCAGCTTTCTCTGGGATGTATCCAGCATGACCCAGTCTTCTTGAGTGAATTCTATAACTACATCTTTCAAGTTCACTAACTCCAGTGGCTGCATTGTCAACAACTCAGCTGACAACTGTCTTCCTCTGGGTTTACACTCACAACAAGATATGTATGATGACACCTTCACCAAATTCCAATGCTCAGAGGTTCTTTATCACACTAGAGAAAGTATCGTTTTCATGGAGGACTCTCCTTTAATGCAGTTGGCATTGTCATCAGTCATGCATGTGGCCCAGGTACTCTGCTCTGTGGCAAAGCCTAGATTTTTAAGGGAAAAGAGAGAACTTTCACTTTTTTCCTCAGCCAACTAGCCTCTGCCTAAGTTCTTCAAAGACCTTCATCAGAGTTGCCAACCTTGCAGTCTGCCTGATTTTGGACTCTTGCCTCCCCATGCCAGCCAGCCTCTCCTGCGGAGTTCATTGGAGTTGTCAGCTTCACACCCTGCCCTACAGACTTTGGATTCCTGTATCCCCACAATTGCATGGGACACCTTTTTGATTTTGGAGGGGAAGGGGGTGGATACATGGTCTGGGAATCAAACCCGGCTCTCCTGCATCAAAGGCGGGCATTTTAACCACTGAACTACCTGTGCACCTGGTGAGACACTTTTATAAATCTCATATTTACAGATATCTCCTGTTGGTTCTGTTTCTCTAGGGAACACTGACTAATTCAGCATGGCAACCAGAGAGTCTGGTCATGGCCTGTTTGGACTCTTTAAAGACAAAATTAGATCTCAAAGGACCAATGGACGAGATTGCCATCTTAGAGTCTTAGGACTACCCTAACAAAGTACCACAAATGGGGTAGCTTGAAGTAACAAAAATTTATTGTCTCACAGTTCTAGAAGCTGGAAGCTCGATGTCACGGTGCTGGCGGGTCAGGCTTCCTTTGAAGCCTGTAGGGAAAAGTCTGCTCCAAGCATCCCTCTTGGCTTCTGGCAGTAGCATGCTGGCAATCCATGGGGTTCTCCACCTCATCACATAGCATTCTCCCTCTATCTCTCTCCACACATGTCCAAAATTTCTCTTTTTAAAAGGACACCAGTCACATGGCACCAAAGACCCACCCTACTCCAATATGACCTCATTTTAACTTGCCTAATTCCATCTGTAATTAACCTATTTCCAAAGAAGTTCACATTCTGAGGTACTAAGACTAGGACTTCGAAACATATATTCAATCCATAGCACCACCCACACAGCCTGTCACATGGGGGGCGGGGTGACTGTATTCCAGTGTTGTAACAGGAAGGACTGAGCAATTAAGTGTCAGGGAGGATTTGAAAAATTACTTAAGTTTGGAGTTTACAACTTTGTCAAAGTCTCAGAGGGAAACCCTCTGAACCAACTCCAGTCTCTAAGACTTGTTTGACCTCATGAGGTGAACAAAACTCCCTAAGATCCTGCCTAACAAATGGTATTTCTCTTTACTCATACAAGACAGTGTGGGCTACAGCATATAGAGAGAATGGGCCTGGTTACCCCAATAATCAGTCCTTTTACCAGCCCTCCCACTCAACCTCATGGTATATCTAACCACAGAGCCACTGTAAGCAATTCTCTCTTAAAGATATTCATGAAAATCACTCAATGGGCCTTTGAGGTCCTCTAAGTTCAAGAACTACAGTGGGCAATATAGAAGATTCAAAAAAAGAAAAAGATACATCACCAGCCTTAAAGAGAGTACCATCTAGCTTGGAAGGCACAATAACAGTAGGGAGCATGTTAAGGAAAAGATACTGTTCAGATGCTCAGTCATGACTTAAAACCAAATGTAGTCTAATTGACACAGCAGGGAATAACAAAGAATTTCTTAATTAGGATACTTCTTATCCTTCTAATGTCTATTCTAATTATTTTTCTCACACAACCAAGAATTTTGTTACTTATTAAATACTGAAACACCCCTGAACAAATGTGTATGAATTTCCACCAACACGTAGGCATTTCGCCATTTTGCATTTCACCACAGGGACCCAGGTTCAGTCAAAGTCATGCTGTGATTCCCACAAGTAAGGTACAGGGTAGAAGCGAAGCTAGTATTTTCCTTCCAGATAGATGTATAATTAAAATCTTGATTCATGAATTTGCTAATTGAACTTCCTGCTGTGGACATAGGACATTCTTGGCAGGAGGAACAAGGAACTGCTCCAGAGGACTCAAATTGCTGTATTTTTCTAAGTACTTCAATTGCCTGTCTTGAAAAAGTGATTAGAAATAAAAGAAAGAACATGAGTGGGAGTTAATCTGAGAAGGAGTTAAAAGGGGGAAATGGTTGTAGAAATGGTGATAGGCACTTTCCAAGTGAGAAGAAATTGGAAGAGGAATTAATCAAGTATGGGGGGCTTTCTGTTCTTGAAATGAAGAAGTTACTGAGGAGCAGAGGGTTGTGCTTTGTTTCCATCGCGGCATGGATGGCAATGTCAGCCCCCGGCCAGCTTCAGCTGTTTGTGTTCATACTGGAGGCTGCCACACGCTTCCTGGGGAGTCAGTGGGAAGTCACTGGCTGCCATGTCAACAGCCTGCATCCCGCTAAGCAGCGGAGTTCGGAAATTACAAAGAATGCTGCCGGGCCCCAGGCAGACATGCCAGACTGTTCTTGAGCAGCCACCCACCATCCACCCTTCTCAGCTTCTGTGCAAGTATCTTGAGTGTCTGGTTTTCTCCAGCCCTCTTCTCTCTACTCCAAACTCAGAACCTCAGCTAGCTGGCCAGGACTGCTTGCTGACCTCATTCCCTGAAACCCCATCTGTAGTACTTAGGAAATGTTCAATAAATACTTGCTGAATATATGAATAATTCTGCCCATTTCCATCTCTTTCCCATTTTGGTTTCTAATCATTTTAGCATAGCACTTTCAAAGGTATTTCCCCAGTCCACACCTTCTGGATCTGTTACCCCATCCACCAGACTTTCAATCCCTGCCTGGAGCTAGACCAGATTTAACGCCCACTTGGTCTTGACTCCAATGGCTGGTACCTTCTCAAGAATGCTCCCTTACTGACTCCCCACCAACTTTTTTATTCTACATCTCTAAATTCAGTTAGTTCCTTCATTTCCAGCCTGTGTACTACCAGCATCATATGCAGTCTGATAGCCCAACTTAGCATTCCCGAAGTCTGTTTTATGAAATGCTAATTCTTTGAGATGTTAATAAATGGAACAATAAAAAAATTCTACGACTAAATAATATGTGGAAACACTGTGTGTTATATTCTCAACTTGGAAATTTCACATCACTAAAAAGTTCTGAAGCAGGAGTTAAGGGTGAGGAGAGACAAAATTTTGTGTACACAAGATTTCCCAAATCTATTTCAGCATGGGACTCTTTTGTCACATGATGACAACTATTAATATCCACAGAGCTATATCCCCTACAGTACACTTTGGAAAATACTGCTATAACCCCATTCTAGGAGTAAATTCAGAAATTAAGTATAGAGGCCACACCAGAAGAGGGTTACAGGTATCCTGATCAATAGAAACTAAGGAAGACTTTGTAAACAAGAAGAGTCCAGGGCTTGATCTACCAAAAGTGGTGATTATAGCTGGGAGAAAAACAGGGGAGCTTTTCAGGAAGGTGAGATTCAGGAAAGGGAAGTCTGAAACCTGTTAGAGTTGCCAGTGAAAGCTGGAAAGGAGGAGACACCTGTGGGATATACTGTGTCCAGAAGTACCTCTCAGGTATAGGGTCCCCACTGACAGTGAGAACCATAAGAAAGAGAGGGACCAGTAAGTGACCAAATTATCAACACATCACACCCAGTAGAGTCCTTTTTAGGTGAAAAAAAAGGTCAGTTCTGAGATCAGAAGTCATAGCTTATTCTCTAAAAAACATACTTCTCTTTAAATTCTTGGTTCCCTCTCAGCCTAATTTTTCACATTCTGATTCAACACCCATCTATCTGCTCTTGTCTTAAGAAATCCTTTTATAGCTAAACCACTACTTAAAAGAAAATGATGTTCAGATTTGCTATTTACCTTCCCTGATTTTACCTATAATATAAGCACACTTATCTCTTTGGGGATTCATACTGTAAACTGAATAAATCTCTCACTTTAATAATACAGCCCCTTGGTCATTTAAATCTCAGCTTTTTCTGAAATACCATATTGGCAAAGTAATCCTACTGCATAGGGTTTTCCTTTCTACACATAGGCCAAGATGAGATGTACCCACTAAATTGTATCTCAGGCACTGAACACAGTCTGCTTTACAACTTTAGAAAGGTTATAAAGATACCTGCTCTCTACCAAGCGTTTTGCATATTTTAAATTTCTAAAAGCCAGAGAGGACAGACTCTTGAAGTGTCTGAAGATAACAGTATCTGCATTCATTATAGCCAAACAATAAACAATATGGAACATGAGTTGCTGCCAACCACCAGTTAGCCGTTTGCCTTCATAATTTGGGTGTAGTTCTGTCCAGGAAAAGGGGTAGGATTACTTCTTCATAAAATATAAATTTTTTCTATAATTCCTTCCTCAACTCATACATACACATGTACAAGACGTACCTCTTTTACTCTTGCCCAATTTGGAAACTTTGCCCATGCTAAGGAAGCTTCATGATGAAAGCTCTTACCTTTCTAGGTGAAAGCTCCTTTCACTGTAGAAATGTCATCCAAGGTATTGCATGTGTGACATCATATGAAGCTTCTTAGCTAGAGAAATTTTAATTCACCTTTCCATTCATCTTCACTTTTGCAAATCTCTCAGGCCGCAAACTCTGGGACAGAGGCATCAGCAGAACTCTATGAATGATGTATGCCCTCCCAGGGTTGTATTCTTTGGCATGTAAATTATTTATTTTGTTGTTCCTTTTCATAAATGTTCTTCTCCAATCAACTTTTTTGTTAATCACCTCAGTGGCTGAGTGACTGAATTCAGAATTTCATTAAAATTGCTCAGTAACAGTAATTAGTTTGGGCATTCACCCATGTACATCCCACACCTGCAAAGGAGTAGGGAGGAAGAAAAATGTTTTTAAGCAAAACTCATTTGTTTCTCTTCATTTCCCCCTTTAAAATAAGCTACAGCTCCCAGACAAAACATGAATAAAAATTCTACTACTTCAACTCTTCGATCAAAAACATCTATTAAATTATCAATCTTGCATTAAATACCCTCCTAAGTCCTGGAGAAAGCAAAGAAGGTTATAACTCCATCCAGGCTCCAAATCTACAGTTCTCATCTAGGTACAGTTTTGATTCCTGGGGAGATGCGGCAACATCTGGACATTTTTGGCATCTAATGGGTGGAGGCCAGGAATGCTGGTAAACATCCTTCAATGCAAAGAACAACCCCCATAAAATACTCATCTAGCCTAAAATGTCAATAGTGCCAAGGTTGAGAAAGCCTGCCCTAAATTAAATATATGGCAGTCTAATAATAGAAACATGAGAGAAGTTCCCCAAGACTGGAAAGAGGTTCATCTAGACAAGAGAGAGAGAGGACACCTAATTTTATGAAATAAAGAAGTTTAAATCTACTTTAGGAAGCAACACTAACTCAGAGAAACTTGTTTAAGTCAACCTTTGAGTGAGAACAATCGCCCAAATCTCACAGGCTTTTAACAACAAATATTAATTACTTGCTCATGTTTTAGGTCAGCTACTGCAGCACCACAGACTTTCTCATTCTAGGAATGAAGCTGAAGGAGCAGGACTTGTTTGGAGCATGTTACTCTGTGGCAGAGGGGAAGAGAGAGAGAAGAGGCAGCACTCACCATTTCTTGAAGAAGAGCATGGCACATGGCACAGCTGTTCACATTCCATTGGCAAAAGCCAGTCATAGGCTCAAGTCCAAAGTCGCAAAGGTGGACATGGTTAATCCTCTTACAGGGAAGGGGGCCCTAAATTGCAAGAAATGCTAATAATTATCCCAAAGAACAAATATCAGAAAATACAACTGATACTGGAGAACCCTGGGAGTTCTCGAGACCTCAGCCAGGTTCTGGCGCATGAGCATTCTTTTTTTTTTTCTTTTATGTATCCCCTTACATATATATATTTCTGTGTGTGTGTGTATGTGTGTGTGTGTGTGTGCATGCATGTATGGCAGATGTGTGATATGTACATCATAGGAAATTTTGTTCCCAGCATTTTGGTGTTTTGGGTTTTTTGGGTGTATGGGCCAGGAAACAAACCCAGGTCTCCCTCATGGCAGGCAAAAATTCTACCACTGAAATACCTGTGCACCTGCTGTGAGGGTGCTTGACTCATTGCAGGAAATAATTCAAGAACTAGTCAGTGTGTACAGCCAGAGAACCCAAGGACGGGTCAGTGCGTTCAGCCAGAAGTTTAATGCGCAGCAAAAGCATGCACTCAGTGAGGGTGAGTGCAGCACTCTCCAAAGGAGGAGAAGTGCTCGGAGGTGAATCCTGCATTATAAGGACTTGGAGGGACTCCTCCCCCTCTGGCATGCTAATAAGGGACTTTGCATTGGCTCTTTTCAGGTGCTGACCTGGATGAGGAAATCTGTTATGAATCTTAGGGTCACTTCCCCTCCCTCCTTCCACATCCAACCTGCCTCACAACCATGGAATGATATGAGAGGCTATGGGAATACTTAAAAGGAGAAAGAAAATTAGGATGGTCTGGGAAATAACCATGGATTATGAGGACATTGAGACAGAATAAAGAAAGGAAACTAGCACTCACTGATGACCAGGATGTGCCAGGAACTGAACAACTCCCTTTCTCATTTGGCCTCAGTTAATTCTGCCAAGTCAATAAGGAAACAAACTCATTAACTTGCTTGCAATCATTCACCTAGTAGTTGTTTAAATGCCTGGGTTCTAAAATCCATGTTCTTTCCAATATATGGCACAAATGGGTAAAATTTAGAAAGTTGAAAAGAAGAAAGGAGAGTATTGCAGGGAAGAGAAATGACAAGATTATAGTCACAGAAACAGGATTTTCTTTTTTACATGACAGTAAAAAGCTGCCCTGATCAGAACAGCAGGTCAAGTTGTAAGAGCTAAAGATTAGTAGGAGAACGGGCACAGCCCAAACACCCCAAAGGATTGGGAGAAAGATCAAAGAAGAAGGTGGAGTTTTAACAGAGAAGATAGGATTTAACACATGAGTATGACTACTGAATTATTATATTGATATTTCTTTTAGTCTATAGTGTTTTGGAGCAGCTGGAAGGAAAAAACTAAAATTGTGAAATTGTAACCCATACCAAACTCTGAAATCTGTTCTACAACTAACTGTTGCAATGTGCTTTGAAATTTATTGCTTTTCTGTACATATGTTATTTTTCTCAATTAAAGAAAAGAAAGATTCGTAGGAGAGACTGGGTTACACAGAGCCTATATAGCCCAGAAAAGTGATGAGGGAAGAAATGATAGACTGGGGTTGAGACATCTTGCAATTAACAGCTGAGTGAGCCTGGGCAAGTGTCCACCAGCTCTGGAGGTCAGTTCACTCATTTATGAAGTTGGGAAGGAGAATGCAGGGACAGTTGATTTCTAAATTCCTTTATGTAGGCCATGCATAGTGATCAAGTAGATTTTATGGAAGGTCATAAACTTGATAATAAAAGGCCTCTTGTTTTATTGCCCCACCCTACCCCCACCCCGGGTTCCTCAGTTCCCTAGCCCCTGGCTGCAAGAGATGCTGGGAAGGAAGCGAGGCTCAGAAAGACCTGCCTCTGCCGTGGCCCTATTTTAGAAGGCCAAAATTTCTGATGTTCTGTGGGAAACCACTGTTACCGACATGACGGGTGACATGTTTAAGAGAGATAAATGTGGCATGGACTATGCCATGAGGAAGGGGGGCAGGTGGCTAGAGTCAGAAGAGGCTACAGGCGGGGTTCTGTGGCCATTTGGTGAGGGGGTCATGGGGGCTAGGAGGGAAGCAGTGGGAGTGGAGAAGACGAAGCACCAGGAGCCATTTCCAAGGTAGCAGTGAAAATGCACAGGCCTCAGAGTGTTGATTCAGGGCTGAGATCTAAACTGATTTCCCTTCTGAAATAGATCCTTGAAATAAATTGAGAATGATTTAAATTCTGTTCTCTTCACCTCCTCAGGGTAAAAACTGTTCAGTGTTTCTTAACAATTCAAACAAGTCAAAACTTTGGCCGCTTTAAAGCTCTCAGAAGGTCATTGTCACTCCAGTAAATTAGTAAGTGTATTCTGGGTCCAGTTGTAAAAGGCCCACTATTTACTGTGTCCCTGGCAGTATCAAGCTCCCTGTAGGTGTGCACTGAATGTGGAATGATAGTGATTGCTTATTAAAAGTTTTACATTTGAACTCCCACTGATTGCTTCCTAGCTCAAAATAGAAAAAACAACTAGCATGGCTTTTCCCCAGTAAAATATAGAAAATAGGCATTCTATAACCATACCAGCTGAAATATGACACATTTCCAAAATCTTAGGTAACTCTTAATTCCATAAAGTCCGTATGTCGGAGTGAGGAGGTATGAGCTAGTAGCCCAAGGGAGCTTTTCCAAACTGGAAAGCAGAATGCAGGTGAACTTCAATCACTTTGAGGGAAGAAGGCAGCGGGAAAGCCAATCCTTTCAGCAGATACGCATAAATCAGTCAACCCTCAAAAATTCCTTTTAAGCTGGGCAATTTGAGAACAAGAACCAGAAATAGGAAGTGAAAAAAAGAAACTGCTTCCAGAGCCAGTGCCCAGCCATGGTTCTGCTTCCTCTTTCCACGCTTGTGCTGTCATTCAGAGATGCCTCCTAAGTACAGACATCTTCAGAAAACTTTCCATCAATTTAGCTCATAACAATTTATTATGATTTGGGGTTTAGGGAGGTACAAATAAAAAGAAAAAAAGGCAATCCTTATCCTTGAAGCATTTATAAGACCACTGAAGAAATAAAATGAAGAACTATCAAATAGCCCAACAAAAGAGTAAATTATCCAATGCTGTAAGCAAGAGTGACGCTTAGAAGAGTGCAGCCTGGGAAAATCCTGACTGTCTGGTCCACATCTGCCACCGGTGCTCTGGGCTTAGCTTCTTTTCTGTGTGCCGGACACTGTGCCAGGTGCCAGGAGTACTGACACTGGCCCCAAGTCTAGTGGTGAAGACCGTGATAGAAGTATAAACCGCACGGCCTACAGAAAGGGCCAGTCGGCCGTGACCTCTCGGCCTCTAGCAGGTCCAAGAGTCACAGAGCCTCAGTGCCAGCTGGGGTTTCATCAGGGGGCAAAGCCTGAGCTATGCCTCGAGGAACTGGTTCGACTTAGATGAGATGATATGGATAGGAAGTGGACAATGTGAGCAGAAGTAAAAGAAGAGAGAAAAGGAAGGAAATCCCCTTCTCGGGATTCGGATCCATGGAGGGGAATTGCCAGAGATGAATTTGTGTCAGATTAAAGAAAACGTTAAAAGCTAGATCCAGAGGTTTAGAGCTTGTCCTGTGAGGATCCTGGGGAGGTTTTCTTAGCTAGTACCATCAAAGTTGATGAAGGCAACATATCGGAAGGACTGAAACCACTGCAAATGGTGAACACAGGATGATAACTTGGATAATCAGTGAGACTATTTACTGGGACAGAAAAGCTGAAAGAAGGGACATGTGCATATGGACAGGTGACAAGCGTGGCCTGAGTAATGCCGAGCTCCAGATGATGCAGGTGAAGGGTTGGTTTTGCAGAAGGTATCTATCCACTTTACATCTCTATTTTTAGAACTATTTATAAATCGTATAAAATGACTTTGGCTAAAAGACAAACCGTTCCATTTTTTACTGCGTGGGTATTTAAATTAACTTTCAGCCTGGTCACTTACAACCACACTTGTATCCGTGCTATAGTTAATTGTAGTACCGTACAAGGTCATTCTTGCCAATGGAAGTTCCATTACAACACGCGCTCCCTTGTTTTAATCACAATTCTGTACCACACAGACAAGGAGATTAAAAGAATAATTGCAATGCCTTCTACCAAGACAGAGAAAAATCCAAGTCCATTTCCCAACCAGGTAACACAATTATCATCACAGTGACACTCCTGGAAGGAGAGAGAGGATGGAAAAGCAAGTTACTTAAGTACCCAGTGTCAACGAATATACGAGGGAAAGGGCCAGAGATGGGCCTTTTCAGAAAAAAGATACAGGAGACAGCATTCGCAATAAACAAAGGGGAAAGAAGGAGATGAGACAAGCTGGCCAGAGAAGGAAAATCCTTCCTTCCTTAGGGATGGTCCTGAAAAGTGACTATTGAAAACCAGCATTTTCCTGAGTATATTGGAAAAACTTAAGAAATAAGCATAAGTCATATGAGACACTTTGGGATGTATACAATAGGACACGATTTTTTTCAAACCTTAGACTCCAGCAGAAACGATCACAGGCAACTTTTCCAAGTACAGACCATGTTTTTTAGCCTATTTAATGTATTTTTGCGAGATAAAGAATATAATTTACAGTTCACCTCTCAATGTAAATGTTCAGAGATCTGTTCTTAAAGGACTAGTTTGTTTAAAGAATTAGAAGTGTTGGCTTGATTTCTTCATTTTTTTCTCACAGGGGTTTTTGAGATGCTTTCTTTTAGATTTGTATAAATGGTTAATAGCTTCTTGAAACCAATCGAAATGGAAGTACTACTGAATGTTTGAGAAGTCACTACCTTTCATTTTAATGCCTTCTGGAAGTGGACTATCTAATTTAAAGGTACCTTCCAGTGTCATCTGAATATATTCACATCTATTCTCAAAGCACAGACTGCTCTGCAACTGAATATTTCAGCAGCAAAAAGACTGGGGGTCTCTACTAGGGTTCCAGTATCCTTTTGAAATTTACCATTTCGCATTTCTCAATTTGCACAGGCTTTCACATGTGAAAAAATTCTCACACTCAAACCACAAAAATGTTAAATTCTTAGGTAATCTGGAGATTATCCAGGCAGTCATTTTCTTCAGGGAAAAAAAGGGAGGAAGGAAAATGCAAATATTCAGAAGACAAAACACATTCACACAGCTCCTTTCAGTTACTCACGAGCTTCACCTGTCTGCCATATGTCAGGTGGCAAGTTTGACAATCGGAGCCTTTCTATTCCACTCTTAGTCCTGTAGTGTGGGAAATTCCCCCTTACTGGTTCCAATGGTCTCAAAAAAAAGAAAGAAAGAGGGTCAGTGCCACGGTGGCTCAGTGGCAGAATTCTCGCCTGCCATGTTGGAAACCTAGGTTCAGTTCCTAGAGCCTGCCCATGCCAAAAAAAAAAAAAAAAGAAAGTGTACTTTCTTGAATCTGATAAAATTCTAACCTCAATTCTCAAACCTAAAACACTTATTCCAGCAAGACAAAACTACAGTAATACTTCCCTTATTCCCACTTTCAGCAGACTCATAGACTCCCATGTGTGGATGCATGCACAGTGATGCTCAGTGAAACACTAGAAAATAATCAACAACAGAAACATATAAATAATAATAATTTTCTTGTCTTGCAATGTTTGCAGATTTTCAACAAAAAATAATTTGTGGAGGAACATAGATCCAAGCGACTCAAGTCTGACTGCTTCCCGTCAAGTCCCAACCGGAGATGATGCTAACCTAATTTTTTGCCAGCCCAATCGGCATGTAGTCATTGTCTGTGTGACAGATTGCTAACTGTCCCACATTACCATCTCCCCCTACAATCCTACTGTAACAGAACACACAAGTTTTAGCTCGGCGCATGGCCACTCAGCCTAAGCAACGTAGCTCCCAGTCTCTCTAGCGGCCATGTGACTAAAGTTTGGGCCACTAAGATAGAAGCACTAGATGAAGCCTCAGCTCCACCCAGTGTCCAGTGCAGGCATGCTAGCAGCCCCAACTGTGGCATCAGGAACTCAGGAATGTCACCCGTCATGGGGCATTATCCTGGCCACAGGCTGCTGAGCCTGTCCTCTATCCCTCCCAGAATTCTGTGAGCTCTCAGGTGTTCTTTTTTCTAAGTTCCTTTCCTATTGCAGTTAGCTGGAGTTGGTTTGCATTGCTTGCAACTGAGCACTCTAATTAAATTAGAGTTCTAAGCTCTGTGTAGTCCCAGCCCTTGTGAGGTCCCCAAGGCCCAAGGATTGCAGACTTTTCCCTTAGCAACTTCCTCCCAACACAGAATACCTCGATGAGACCAAATGTAAAACTTCTTTAATAAACATACACATCTGGGTGGGCCACGGTGGCTCAGCAGGCAAGAATGCTCGCCTGCCATGCCAGAGGACCTGGGTTCGATTCCCAGTGCCTGCCCATGTTAAAAAATAAATAAATAAACATATACATCCAGACAACTCATATATCTTGGATTCCCTCCATGCAGTAAATCTTGGTCTATAAAACATTTAATATACTGGCACTGCCACAGTTTAAAACTTTAAGGGATTGTTTGAAAATTGACTTGTGCCTGGCATATATTCTTTTATATTTGTTTTCTGAAAGGATGTGTTTAAAAAGTCAAATATTACAAGATGAAAAGTTATCTCCTTCTCTAGAAGGAGGATGCTATCTGTTCCCTTAATTCCTTTCTGAGATAGTACAGATATATACATTTGCTTATAAATTTACATGTATCTATATTCTTTTAAATAAAAATGAGAGTAAACTCTTCTGTACCTAGTTTTTTCACTGAATATTTTGGACATTGTTTCTTATCAGTGCATATGCCTCTGTCTCATTCTTACTAATGGCTGAACAGTCTTCTAATGTATAGATGCTCCATAATGACTTAAACTGTCTCTTATTGTTGGATATTTGTGTTTTCTCTAATTTTTCCTTTTGCAGTAAATATTCTGTACAGGCCTTCTGTACTTTGTATGAATGTTTCTGTGGGATAAATTCCAAGAAGTGTAATTGCTGGGTCAAAGAGTAAGTTCATTTATAATTGATAAATATTTCCAAATTACCCTCCAAAAAGATAGTATAAATTAATGCATGAGTGTTAAGAGTGCCTGGACCATTTTTGTTTTTGTTTTTACTGTGGTGAAGGCAAATTTCTATCCTCAAAGGATAGGTTTAAATTCAGGAAACTGTGTCATGTCATTCAAACCCGAGTCTGATGAAAAAAAGCCTGATCTTGTTAGGTAGAACCATTCTGAATGCAAGATGGGCTGCGACTCTAAAATAATTAGGTGAGCTCTCTTGTTTGGTATGTAAATTTATTCTGAAGCCAATGTGCTGGTTTGAAAGGATGTATGTCCCCTAGAAAAGCCACGTTTTAATCCTAATCCTATTTTGTAAAGGCAGTCATTTCTTGTGTGATTTAATCAAGAGTGGTTGTTAAACTGGATTAGGGGAGATGTGTCTCCACCCATTTGGGTGGGTCTTGACTGGCTTACTAGAGTCCTATGAAAGAGGAAACATTTTGGAGAAGAGAGATTCAGAAAGAGCAGAGCAGAATGACAGGGCTATGAGAAGAAGAGTCCACCAGCCAGTGATCTTTAGAGATGAAGAAGGAAAATGCCTCCCAGGGAACTTCATGAAACAGGAAGTCAGGAGAGGAAGTTAGCAGATGATGCCATGTTCGCCATGTGCCCTTCCACTTGAGAGAGGAACCCTGAACTTCATCTGCCTTCTTGAACCAAGGTATCTTTCCCTGGATGCCTTAGATTGGACATTTCTATAGACTTGTTTTAATTGGGACATTTTCTTGGCCTTAGAACTTTAAACTTGCAACTTATTAAATTCCCCTTTTTAAAAGCCATTGTGTTTCTGGTATATTGCATTCCAGCAGCTAACAAACTAGAACAATTCCAAAAGGGGTTCCAAAAATATTTTGAGCAATGGTAACATCATTCAAATAATTGTACTGCCTCCCAAAGGGGTACTTCTGGAGGAGTCAGAGGGAGAAGATCTAGTCTACGTATTAAACAATTCTTTTTGTATCATAGTCATACTACATGTAAGGAGTAGACACAAGTGATGAGGTTCCTTGGTATCTGGGTTATAGAAGCTGGCACCATTACTTTATAGCCAGTTGTTTATCTTTTATCCTTATGAATCCTCGCAGGTTCCTTAGGTCAAAGATGGCAAGTAGTCTTTTATCTCTACCGAACATAGGGATTCCAGAGAATCTTAGTAACTTGTGCACAATTGTACAATGTTACTCACACTGCCACAGAACACAGTATATCACGTGGGAAGCCCTGGGAAGTAGTCACTTTGCTCTTTTTTTGACCCAGGAAAACCCTTAGCTTCCATTATGTTCCTAGCATCCTTGGTAGAACAATGAAGCATAGCTCTGGGAATTAAGTAAATGCTATGGCATTATAATATACTAAAATTCCTCCAAATAGAGGGTGGAGGTAAGTAAAACTTAAACAGACACATAACTGGTAGTGTTCTAGTAAAGGTTTAACAGCCAGTTCTGGGGGAGGGGGGAGGCGGAACTGTAGTATTTGTCAATTTCCATGGTACAAACGCCCCTCCATGCCTGATTTCAAGCTACCTACGTGATGTCAACTGGCTCACAAGATTCCTGAAAATTTACAAAAATTCTCACCAGCCTGTCTAAGTGGGCTCCAGCATACTACTAGATGGCGACCATAGCACCTTCTGAAAACGCTGTAGCATGATGTTTTTACCTGAAGGAAAGAACTCAATAAAACTCTTCTGGGCTTCAATATACACTACCTCTGGCTTCTGCACTACTGTGGATTACTGTGCTCTTATTTCATGTACTTCTGAACTCAGCTTTGCCTTAAGCTTCATTATCTTCAATGCAGTGTGCTTCAAAGCATGTAACTTCAATTTTCATAAAAATATATTTTTTGCATAGGTTGATATGTGAGTCTATTAATGTTCACTCATTCAACACTTCCTTTCTGACTTTGTCTTTATCATAAATATGAAACGTGAAGGGAGCAGGAAGCATGTACAAGATCATTTTTCTGTATTTGCATAATGAAAAAGTTACAAGCAATGCGAACAAAAGAGTAAAAAGGGAATTCAATACATCACAATTCAAGACACCTTGATAGATGGGGTGTTTTGCAAGGAATCTGTTTGAATAGCTGCTGAGACAACGTATTGCTTTTGAAAAGATTATTTTTTAGACCATTAACATTTTTAACAGATTATTTAACCTGCCTGTTGACTAAGCCCGTGCATGTGTAAGTGTGCATATGCAAGAGGGAACGATCGAGAAGTGACTCTATGAATTTCCTAAAAGCCCTCTTCAAAGTCATCCCCCAAGAGGATGTGCACAACCACTCGTGCTTTCTGTCCTCTAGATATTTCTGAAACTACCTTTGGGATAGTTTATAAGTTGCACAGGCAAATTAAGTTCATACACACCTTTACAACTGCATATTATTTAGGTGAAAAATTAGAACCATCCAACTTGATGAACCGCCTCATTCATCAGACTTAACTCCAAGAGAGTCTGACATTTCCAAAGATCGAATCCACCCTCAAAGGATAAAGATTGACCAATATCCACAAGGATTTCCAAGAAATAGTTTCAAAACCGTTTTGAGCAGTAGCTGCTTCACTGAAGTACGTGTGTGGCCTTTTAAGGCAATGATTTGGAAGGTCACATCTCCTATTTGGATGTATATGCTCTGGCATATTTGTTTAGAAATATCCTCTCATTATGGGAGGTGACAGTACATGGTAGTCAACACACACAGCTGGGTTTCATGTGTGGCCTTCAATCCTGTGTCCAGCATTTCCCAGCCAAGTAACCCTGAGCAAGTTATTTACTCTGTCTCAGTTTCCTGACCATAATCTATGAAATAAAATAAAAGTAATCATACTCTCCTCATGGGGTTGTTTTGAGGTTGAAACAAGGATAATATATGTAAAATGCTTAACTCTGTGCCTACACTGTGGTACTTACTCAATAAATGCTAATAAAAGTAAAAGTTTTAAAACTTTCGTGGGTATCAGTCACATCTCCCATAATCCTGCATGCCCTTTTACCAGATGACATTCTTCATCTCTTATTCTACCTATTAGAAATCTAGAGACACTACCACACTTTTACTTAGGGAAAAAGTTAAACTGAGCATATCTGAGTCCCCAGACTGGAAAGCAGAGACACCATGATAATAATTACTATTCACATATGGTAGGAAATGGGAAGGATATGACTAGAGAGAAAACTGTATCCCTGGGAAGAAATTGTGATTCAAATGGAGAACTAATTGAAGCTAATCGACTCAGTTCTTAGCTGAAAATATAGTAGTAGTTTTGCTTAAAAAAAAGTTACATGTGGGAAAAACAATAAACAGTCTCATTATAATAATCCTCTGCATCTTTGCAAGGTATCATGTACCCCAATCCCTTTTCAAATAGCATCAGGAAGCCCATTGGTCATTCTATGGCCCCCACACCTCTGTGCCCAGCAAAGAAAGCCCAGGAAGAGCCATCACTTAGGGAGGAGCAGGCATGGAGCCAAACCAGACCCACCCTGGAAGCAAGTTCTTGGTCTAAGACACCACCTGGAGTCAAGTGCACATGCTGGGGCCTGTGTGCTCTGCAGGGAACTGTCACAGAAGTAGCTGGAGGGAGATAAAGAAGCAAAGAGAGACTGTCCGCCATCTCCACTTTACTTTAGAGCCAGCTTTGCCTCCTTCCTTTAATATAGCCTTCTTAGGGATCCTTTAATTTTTGCTAAAAATTCACAAAGTACAAGACATGGCCCAGAACCTATAAGGAAAATTCCCTTTCCACTAGGAAATATTTCTAGACATTAATTTCTGGGAAGTGATAAAGTGCATACATTGCAAATATAAAGAGTTTTATAAATATTTAGCAATCAAATATTTGCCCACAAAAAAAGACATTACCTCTGTCTTTATGACAGAAGGTTTAATGTCACTGAATCTTGCTCAAGTGTAATATTCTTGAACACTAAGGTCCAATTTTGCAGTGCCAATTTTTTATCCCAAATCACAGTCACGACCCAATTCAATTCAAGTGTTCTGATACCACGTCTTCTATGAAATAGCCTTTCTCAGGCCATGCCTACTTTCCAGCTCACTGCCTCTCCACATCCCCAGAGCCTGGCCTGCTGCTCAACTCATAGTACTCAATAAAGTATGGGTGCATGGATGAATATTTCAGAACCAGAATTTTTGTTCCTTTATAAAAGGTATCCCAAATAAGAAAAAACCACCGTATGTGGCTGAGGCTTTAAGAATATTACCTTGAACCCTCACAGCCACCCTGCAGGGCAGATAGGATCACCACCCACTTTACATATGGGAACCTGAGACACAGAGCAGATCAGTAACCATCTTGCCCAAGAATTCAAGATTACTAAATGACAGAGCTGGGGTTTAAAGCCAGCCTGTCTGTCTCAAGAAGAACTTTATACCTACTGTTTGAGTTGTGTCCACTGGGAGGTCCTCAAAGACAGATGCCTTGCCCACCACAAAAACCGCCAGTCTCCTCCTCTCCTGTCACAGAGCACCATGATGATGGGTCTTCTTACTGCTAAGACATCTGCCAAAGCCTCCAGGACCACCCAGTTGAGGCATGAAGGTCTGCTTCTCCATCTGCAGAAGTGAGTAGGTCGAGCCGAGACTTGGCCCTGGTATCCATCCATTCTGAGTTTCCCCTGGTTCCTAGGGGAAAACCAAGCAAGGAAGAGCCCTCATTTCCCCTCATTCTGACCCCTTAAGTGTGCCAGGACTGGGCCCAACAACAATGAACTCTGTGAAGTAAAACGTGCCCTCTCCTCCTCACACCCCACGCTCTCCTCCCAAGATACTCTTCAGTCCCCTGTGCAAACAGCTCCCAAAGGATGTGATGGTATACAGCCGAGTCACATCTTATGAGGAATTAAGTTCTAAAATCAGCAAACACAGCAAAATAAAATAAATAAAAGCACCCTTTAAAATCACATATACAATAGATAATAAATATATAAGTAAACATTTATAAGAAATATAATTTCTTCATAAATTATGTATAAATAAAGAGCATATAATAAAATTATCCTTAAAATCACCACAAAGTATAGTGTTTATGATTTTATATATTCAATTCTGCAGCCAGAATTCCTACACAGATCTAATTTTGAGAACCATTAAGCTGGAGGAAAAGTTTGGATGCAGATGCCTACACCTTTCAGTCATTCCGCTTTTCAGAGTTCTGGTTCCTTGCAGGATGTACTCCGTTTCCCTTTTTAAATGTGTAATAGCCCTAAAACAGAACTAACAGATGTGTTTACTACTGTGACATCTTGCCACTCTAGAGTTAGGTTCTGAAGTCAGAGTGTAGGCTGGTTCCTTCTGTAGTAGCAATGTCACCCAGTTAACTGCCCAGAAAGAACAATAAATCCAGAGATGAACACAGCTCAGTTCCTAAAACTGAGATACCTGTTATACTAGGAAGGAAAGATGAGAAAGCAACTCATCAGAAAAATAACCCCCAAGCACTTGCCTCTAACTTTCCCAGCTGTATCTTTTTCCTTTCTCCCTTTTTATTTTCATTCCCTTCAATACATTGTGGTGGTAGTGGTGGTTTTTATTTTTTTCAAGTGTTTCTTGGACTGCTTTACGAAATGCTTAATACCAGACTCAGTTACTGTGCAAAGCTGCAAATTTCCCTAGACATTTTCTTCTCCTTGGAGGTTTCCTGGTTCTTCATTTGTTTCCTCTTCATTTACCCATAGCTAGTCAACATTTTAAAGGAATAACATTACCCTTTGCTCCTCTCAGCCTCCCCCAGTTCTTGCATTCACATCTCCCAGCTCTTCTTACTCAACCAAAGTTCTGAATGTTGCAGAGACTTGGTCTGATTGATTCCTGAAATGTGATTCTAAATAGAAAAGTTCAAAGTCTGAGAATGTCCCAGAGCATAATAGGCAGGTTTTCTAGCTTGTAAAACATGTAAAAGGATGCCTTCACATCTGTAGCATCCCCATTGGCCAAGCCCCACCTGTCCATGGTACTCCTAAATACTTCTTACTTCAGCCTGCTTACAAATAATCAACCTCAAACTGGTGGGGGCATCCCTTTGAAATACAGCCTTCCAATCCCACACTGCCTACCTGCCCACCCTCTACGCTTCCCACGGAAGTCACAATGCGGCTCTTCCTCAGTCCCACTCGCTCCTCTGCCTCATGACTCACCTGATGTTTGTCCCAGGTGACCTGTGTGGTGTGCTGACCTCTCCCCGGGGAACTAATAATAAACCTTTCAGACTATTCCGGTTTCTCTCTCCTATCTGCTGTCCCCTCTCACCATACCTTACAAGACGTGCTGTAAGCAAACCACAGCACAGCCAACAAAGTGGGGGAGATGGTGCTACATGGGGAGATGGAACCGCTCAGACACCGGCCGGCGTGGCTGAAGGCACTGCTCCCGCACTCCCACCACGGGAACGATCATCGTCAATCGTTCCTTTTCTGAATAATTTTTGAAAACTTTAAAACATACACACACTAGTCATTTTTATGAGGAAAAATCACTTTGGGAGATGTATAAAAAAGAGAGAAATAAACTGGTATAGGACCAACACAAAAATAAAGCTCAGGTCCTTTTGGCATGAGGAGAGAAAACAGGAACTCTCTCAGTCTGGAAGTGAATTTGATCAGGAAGTCAGCCTGAAAAAGAAAAAGCTGTAAAGTGTTGATTAAAATTCCCCTTGCTATTATATTTATATGCCCATTCAGGTGCCCATAAAGGCAGGGCATTTTTATTAAGAACACTATAGATCATTTTGAATACATTTCACCGTACTTTTCTTTGCTCCTTCCCCCATCCTTCTATAATGATATAAATTAAAGGGCAAAGGCATCAGGTGATGATGGATTTTTCTCAGCTGTTTAGCTTATGCCACAACAAACCCGTAATATTTTTTTAGCATTGTGAGTTATTTGATCTAGAAGGCTCAGCCTGTTCAATGCATGCAGTGGCAGTGCTGAGAAATTAGCCTGCTTAGCCTAGGGCAATCAATAGATTGACATACTAGCCTTTTTTAAGTCCAAGGCCTATTTTACAGGAATATGTAGCTTGTGGTGTTCATACAACAAAGGGACTTGAAGCCTGCACGAAAGTTTTCACAGCTGAAAAGCATTCACAGGGCACTTTTACATCTTTAGAGAGGCACTCAGATACACAGAACCAGCCCAGGTGGGCAGGGGAGCTAGTAGATATAGCCATTCAGCTGAAATAACTATGGACAGAAAAATACACAAATAGGCTTGAACATCTGGGAAGAAAAAAAAGGTACTTTATGTGAATTATTCTGTGGCTGTTGCAAACTCAGTGTTCCTATAACTATTTTGAACACATCATGCGGGAAGCAAAATAAGAAGTAGAAGACAAAAACTTTGAAAATGGGAAGAAGCAATGTTATATCCTTCCCCTAGATGTTGCCCAAAGAGCTTTCATGACCCAAGCAACACTCCCTGTGTCCAAACCGGAAACGCATTCTAAGCTCATAGGAAGATTGCCTTGGGACTGCAAAGGACCTCCTGACAAATCATCCCATTATGTGATTCTGGCTGGCAGCAGATGGGTTGGAAGGAAAATGTCAGAGAAAGACACGTCTTGGATGCAGATGCTCAGGAATGTCAGGCTGTATGGGGAAATGCTGCCATTCACCTCAGGATCAGTCCCTGGGAACTGCTCAAATGCGTTTCCCCCGCAGAAAGTTAGCGGAGAATACCAGCCTCTTCGGTCACTAAAGTCTACCAGGGGCATTGCATTGGGAAAAAGTGGTCTGCTTTTTCAAGGAAAGCAATAGACATATTCCTCAAGTGGTCTCCTTCCCTCTTACTGTGGACTTTCCGTTATGGTGATGTTTATTGCTTTCCCCTGGCCCAGGTTTTTTAAATGTCCTTTATCAAAAAGACAGAGCCTCATGCAGTGAATTTTGATTAGAAGCTCATATCATCGCTCTCCTAATGCCAAGCTGGTGTGCAGAGGGTACTGTTATAGAGGTCCGTAATTCCTAGCTGGAGAACTGTAATATTTCAAAGGATATGATAAATCACAAAATAGGCAAGAAATTATTCAATTAAAAAAGACAGTGTGAGCTATTTTCCTTTAGAACACATTAATACTGCCCCCTCCCCATCCCTCTGGGTGAAATCAAGCTCTTCCAAGCAATCTGCTGCAACACCAATGCCAGAGAAGGGAGCTAGAGAAGGAAAATCAACACCAGGGAGGAGCAGGCACAGCAGTAACGAGAAGCATTGATTACACTCCAAATCAATGCGAGATGCTGACAGGGCTCCGCAGTAGGAAAAGCTGGCAACCAAATTGCATCTCCTGGGCCCTGCCCGCCAGTAGGTGTTACTATTCATACATGCAAATCAACAAGTTCTGAGCAGAGATTCAAAGAAAGGCAGAGGCAGAAGATGGCAGGAATAAAAGACTTCGGCTCAGGCTGCGAATCAGAGTGGCAAGCATTATCATAAGCATAAATACTCTGAAATTCTCCCTCCATTCCAGTTCACAGGTGCTTTGCTTTGGTTAAAAAATAATAATAATAAAATTTAAAAGTAAACTGCAAATTCCTTTAGGTCAAAAACCTGCCTAAATTTTATTTTATCATTGAACAGCTGGTCTTGAGAGTTTTGGTAAAGCCCCCTAATTCTCTCTTGACCAGTCTAATTATGCAGCATGGGGCTTTTACCTACGAATCTAATGCCAATCTTAAATTTAGCTGAGCAGAACCCACAGCTATACCATCACTCATTCTGTTCCATGGCTCTTTATCTGGAAGAACCCAGGGAGCACGTCTGAGGGTAAATAGGTCTAAGGGCATACGTGATGTGTGGAATAATTACTCAGATGCCCGAGTGACATGCAGCAGAGAAAACCCACAAGTAGATTCCTATAAGCATAAGCGTTTCCATAATGAAGAAGTCTGTGCTTGCTGTGCTTGGATGCTTCCCTGAGCTGTTAAAACTCTGACTTTTCATTATGAGTTTGCACATAAGGCGTATCAGCTAATGGAGAATGTGCGAAGCCCCGCCCCAACATCAAGAGAGCAACTTCTCAACCCTGGGGAAGCCGATCACCGGGAAAGACCTGGGTTTGAGCACTCCGGAGTGAAGGCAATGTTAGCACCAACCCGGATTAACGGGAGGACCATGATTGATCCCAGCCCAGAACTTCAGATAAGGATGTGTCCAACAGCCAGAATATTTGCACAATTCTGATAGAGACAACCCCCCTTCTTCCCTGGGGTGAAAATTGACTCAAAATGATCCAGGTTAGATTCAAGGTCAGAATCTATCCCTTCCATTTGGAGAAAAATATATTTTCCAACAATTTATATCAATGACAGCTATTTCACTAGAAAATCTTTACTAGATTTTTGAGGCATTTTGGGGTGGTAAGTAATAGCCCTTTACATTTACACGCTACTTCCAGGGGCACTGATTCATTTAATCTCATCCTACCATCTAGAAATGCTCCCATCCAGAAATCTATTGCCACGACTCATCCACCACCCATAAAGTACTCTCTATAATAATGACCATCTCTGCTTGGCTTTGAATTGTGCTGATTATTTTTGCCAAAGATGTTTACGTGTCCTAAGTACAATCAGATCTCTCTTTGAGTTTGAGAAAATGAGCCCTAAATAGCTGGAGCACACCCCTCATGTTTCCAAAGTCCAGAATTAGTCTTTGGTCAAAACCAGATTTGGCATTTGTGGAAGGAAAAAAGAAACATTTTAAAGCAAAAAAAGATCCACCACACTGGGGAAACAAAGTAAGGTCTTTCTCTCATCCAACCTTGTGACAATGTAAATACAACTCACTTTTCCGATCACATTTGTGTCCCAACATCAATTCTGGAGAAGACTGGGTTTCATGTTCTATACTAAAAGAATAGATTTGTGCTCGCTGCAGCAGCACATATACTATAATCGGAACGATACAGAGAAGATTAGCATGGCCTCTGCGCAAGGACCACATGCAAATTTGTGAAGTGTTCCATATTTTTTTAATGAAATATTAAAAAAGCATAGATATATGTTTTAGGGAAGAGAAAAAGATGCTTTAAGTTAGGTTCCTAATACTAAAAGAGGGAGTAAATAAAGAAGCCAAAGCTTCATACCCAAACATCTTTATGAATGAAATATTTCAAACTTGTCTCTTCTGCTTTCTTAAAAGTAAATTCACCATCATTCAAAACTGGTATAGGGACTCCTTCTCAAATTTAACATTAGGAAGTTGGTTTCCCTTCTCATCTATTTCCATGAAAAGATCATTCTCTGTCTATCATTCCTCTTATTGACTTGTTCTATGACAGTGACAGGCTTTCTGGATTGACATCAGAGACATTTTCCTCTTCAGAGGAAAACGGTTGCTGTTGGAGAATTTATTTTTAAATATTCTTTTTTGCACAAATTGTTAATGTCAACATGGTTGTTTTCAAATAGGTCCACAAATTCTTTGATACTTAATCCCTTCCCTTTGGATGCGGACTGCCTTTGAGTATAGACTCTCTTCTATCAAATGGACATGGCAGTAATAATTGCATGTGACCTCCGAGGCTCAGCCATGATGTACACTGTGGCTTCCATCTTTGCTCTTTCTTGAATTACTCACTCTGTGGCACCCGCCATGCTGTGAGAGCAGCCAAGCAGCCGTATAGAGAGGTCCCTTTGGCAAGGAACTGAACCCTCTGCTCAGCACCTGCACTGATTTGCTCAGCGTACCAGTGGGCCATGTCAGAAGTGGAATCTCCAGCTGCATTTGACCCTTCAGAGGCCTGCAGTTCTAGCCAACATCTCAACTACAACCTCAGAAGAGATCTTCAGCCAGAACCATTCAGCTAAGCCACTACTGGATTCCTGGTCCGCAATAAATAACCAATACAGGTACCATTATCAATAAACTTATTGGCACTTACCCTGTGCAAGACATATGTATGCATCCCGTGAATAGGTGTACAGCATCCTTTCTGAATAGGTCATGCTTTTTCTTCAATGACATTCCTAGTTCTTCCCAGGGGAAAGTTTTGAAAGAGAAGGCTATGTTCAGATTATCAACTAAACTCATTAGGAGAAACAGGTTTTACCCACCCACTCTTTTTTTCACTCTGAAAAAGGATTTTGCTTGTCACTTAAAAACAAATCATGCTGTTATCATGGGCATCTTCAGAATCCGACGCAGTGCCATATTTATGTTTTGTCCTATTTGTTGCCTTCCAAGTGCAGCTGAAACAGAAACATTTTCAAATAATAGGCGAAGAAAACAAATTCTTGGAGGAAAGCTGTCACCCGATTTTATTGGCAGCACAAAACTGAGTTTTTAGCTAACAGGACACACATAAATATTCCAGTTGCCTGCCTGCTCCGAATGTTATCTCTCCCTGGCTTGTCATTAACAATATAGATTAACAGCCTGGACTCACAAATAGCGAAGGCATGCCAGTGCCAGTGCCAGTGCCAGCAGAACGGCAGTGCCCGTGGATGGCACAGATGATCGGGCAGCTATTTAGAAAATCTCACCTCAGTACTAACTCTCAGGCAGTGAAACAGAGAAGGCGCTTTCATCTGACTTACCCTTTATGGCTGTTTAGCCTTTAAGAGGTCTAAGAAATGTCTGTCTGCCTCCCAACAAATGCTTCTTATCCTCTGCACTCATTCTCTAAAGGATTCCATGGGCCAGCAGCCTTCCTCCCCAGGAGACTGGCAGACTGAGACCCAACTTAATTTTCTCTCTTCAAATTACCCACCAGTAAGGACAAAAGGTACAGGATCTGCAGGCATGGGCTCCAGCACGTGTCTCCACAACCAAGAGGTGGCAGCCCCCTTGATGTTTTCTGAGCCCTAAATACTGCCCTTTCAAACCTTAAAAATAGTAAAGTAAAAAAGAAAGGAAGGGATGGAAGGAAATAGCTAACAAATGGATCAAAAATACTCTCAGCTTTGTGTGCTGCTCTTGTTTAGTTCCAAGCAAATGCAATTCAATGAAAAACACATATCCATGCTCAACATCTTGGCAAGAGGTAGAAGCAGTATCGTTATGCCATTAGACAGCCTGGCTGTCAATCCTACCTTAACCATTTCTCCAGTTTGTGACCCTCAGCAAGTTACTTATTCTCTTTAAGCTCCAGGTTCCCAGCTATAGAATAGGAATGACAGGCCAGTCTCCATCTCCCAAAGTTGTAAGATTTCAATTTACTTGTGTAAGTAAAGCAGTAAGCTTACAGCCTGTGATCAAGAGATATCAGCTGTTCTTTTTATCATAATCACATGGCCAGTAGAAACCTATGCTTCTCAACTAGCCCTTTGGTAAAGAACACCCACCTGAGAACTAGGGCAGAGACCTTTTTCTTACTGCAAGAGGCTCCCCGCTTCCTGCTTCACATTGCCCAAGAGTCACCTACTTACTGTCTTTTCAAAACCAGCCACACCAGGCGGTGCAACAGTGGCCCAGTGACAGTTTTCCCGCCTGCCAGGCTGGAGACTCGGGTTCAATTCCCAGGCACAAAAAAAAAAGGAAAAGAAAAATAGCCACACCGTGATGCTGCCCGTTGCCCGGGAGTCAAACAGGGTCTGGATAAGGCAGATCGCAATTAGAGGAGAGATTTGGGTGTGGAAGACTTGCTGCTAATACCACTCCAGGTGAGACCAGGCACTTGGATGAAACTCTGGTTCTAAAGTGGTCTGGGATTCAACTACAGAAAGCAGCAACTCTCCCATAAATAGTTGGCAAGAAACAGCACTCTTTCAAAGCACAGATAGCCTTGTGAGAGGCGCCATATAAGCAGATTAGGCAGTCAACTACGGTGCCTCGTATCTCGGGCCCCAAGAAGCTTTTGAGAGTCTGAAGTTTCCTTATCAAGGACAAAGGCTTTTATTCCACAGATGGAGACTTTTCAAGATATGACTGAAAGAAGTAACTGAAAGAGCTGAAATCAGATCATCTTTCACGAAAGTAGGTTTTAAGGAGGTAGATGGAAAGAGGGGTAGACAGAAAGCAGAAGTTTGGAGATAGGACATCATAAGGTGTATTCTCCAGGAAGCATAAATTAAGACAGGATGAACAGGCAAGAAATTATTAGGAGAAATGCCTGCAAGAAAACATGGAAGGTGCCAAAAGAGGTTGGGAGAACCATCAAACCACAATGTAGGTTTGGGGCTGAGACGAGAGAGGAAACAGGAAAGAAAGTTGGATGGAAGAACATTAGATTGTAGTGCAGTTCTGAATTCTGCAAGGCCATTGGGTCCCTTGAGCCAATGTCACCCATCAGAAGAGTCCCACACCTCCCAGGAACAGGCTGGCCTTAGTATCTAGCCTCGATTAGCCATTGTTTGGGAGCAGTCTATGGAATGCATGGCCTTGGCAGAAATGTGGCCATAGATTCCAGACTGCAGCACCTGTGACTCTCCATCAATTATGTTTCCTGCAGTCCAAGACCTTGGAGATGCATCCATGGCCACCACATGAGGACAGATTTGGAAAAGATGAAGGCCAAACTTGTATCCTGGTGTACTAAAACCAGTCTTGCCTGCATCAACATTAGACAAATATGTTTCTACCAGCCCTCAGCAGTTCACAGGGAACTATCAGAGTTTGCTTCTGATCCCACATAAAAATCTTTGAGGACATATTGGGTGAGACAAACTTTGCCAACCCTAGTCATTTTGGGTTTGGCTCATGGAATTAATTGGCTCACTTGTCTGGAATTCCCACCCAGGGCCTCTAGAGGATGTGATCTAGAATAGGAAGAGTTCCATGGTGGCAACCCCTCTTCTCTTTTTTCCCTGCCCGCTGCCACAGGAGCTGCAATAAGCCCTGGGTAGAGAAAGAGGGCATGGAGTCTAGGGCTGTTGTATCAGGGAGATAGAGACTAGAGTAGGCTGCCTCAGATAGGCAAAAGAGAAGGCGAATCTGGAAACTAAAAACATTTTTTTCCTATTTCACAACTTTGCCTGGTATCCATCTAGACATGAGGGTACATAACTCAATTTATGTACAGGAAAAATACGTTCTTAATCTTAATCCATTCCTGTGGGCGTGAAGCCACTGTAAAAAGGGTCTTTTGAAGATGTTATTTTTAGTTGAGTTATGCCCAACCAACTCAGGATGGGTATTAATCCCATTCCTGGAGGCCTTACAGAGAAGGCCACTAAGAGAAAGCCATGGGAAGCAGGAAGCTGGAAGTCAACAGAACAAGGAGGAAATTGGGGAAGACATCACTATAGCACAGAAAAAGCCAAGGTGCTCCAAGGAGCTCCAAGGATCACTGGCAGCCAGCCCCAGAAAATTCCAGTCTTCAAGGACAAAGTAGTGCCATGCTAATGCCTTGATTTTGGACTTCTCCTAGGCTCAAAACTATGGTCCAATAAATACCCATTGGTTAAACCAATCCATTGTGTGCTATTTGTTTTAGCCACTGGTAAACTAAGGCAAGAGGCTCACGCTATTCATGGTGGCATTCAACTGGATTGCACTTTCCAAAAACAACTGGTTCTCTCGACCAGAGTTTCTCCCTCATCCATGGTTCCTCAGGGCACAATCCAGTTAGAGATGGTCCTTTGACCCTGAATTGAGCATCATTTTCTGTGAAATGGGGTCGTGGCTCCCTCTGACAACATTAGCTAAGAAAACTGTTTACTGGCAAATAATTGTTTTCGACTCCCTATTAGCCATGAAGGGATTCCTTTGGTACCTGTTAAGAGATGTGCTTGACTCAGAAGGTGCATTAATGGTATCAAAAGAAAGTTAAAAGTTGGCTAGTCCTCCAAGACTCACCTTGGCAAAAAACGTCTCTGCAGGTCTTATTTTATTTTAAAACATCCTGATAGAAGTTTGCTATATGCTCTGCAGTGTTTCTGAATTATAACAAGTGGTGTATTTAAAAACTTCTGTCCTAATCATATAGACCATTCGGAGGATTGATGCACTGCGACAGGCAGAAATGGAATAAGTACCTTTACCTAGAAAGTGAAATAATTAAAACAGCATTACCCCAGGTAAAGGAAAGTGAGAGGCGTTTCATAGTGTTGTTTCAGTATTTCTTTTTTTTAAAGATAAAATTTTCTTGATAGAAAAATAGATATTATACATAAATAAAATCATTACTTCTGCAAAAATACAGAGGACTATGTCTGGGGTCTCTTTTTCCACACTCTATAGAGCTGTGCTTGTTTTGCATTTATTGCTGGAACCCAAGAGATATGTTACACTTACTGCAAAAATTATTTATCCCACATATTTGTTAGGTTTGAATATTCATCTATTTTTGAAGAACAGACTAATTCTGACATTGAAATCTTGCATAATTTTTCAAAGATTCTGCTTAATTACTAAGCTTAATGTGCATTTCAAACAGCATCTGAGCAGTAGTCCCCTCCCTCCCTACCTCGCTTCCTGCCCCAGTGCAGACTGAGCAGCTGATCAGCTCTCTGCCTCCCCATCTGTCTGCGTTCATCCCAGACAAAAATTCTTACCTGGGCTGGAAAACACTTCATCCCCATCAACCTTGTCACCTTCCACTTCTCAACCCTCAGTGGAAAGGGGAAAAGAAGGGAAATTTCACAAAGTGCCTACTGTGAACCTGGCACTGTTCTAGACCAGTGTTTCTCAACAGTTTTTCTTTATAGCTCACTAAGGAAACTTCCAAACATTTTTCTATAATCGTCCGTCCTTCTCTTCATCATGAATTTTTAGTACCACTGATAGAATATTTACCTGCTTATGTATTGTGTGTATATCTATGCTTTATACATAAAAAGTGTAAGGCTATTTGGTCCCCAAGAACCAATTTTCACTCCTCTGGGGACAATATAATCCCCATTAAACGTGCACATACTCGATGCTCTATGTGATCCTATTTAATCTTATTTGAGGCAGTGCAAGGTCATGGTTAAAGTATAAATCTGAGCCAGAGTCACTGGATTCAAGTCCAAGTGCTAGAGGATGTGACACCAGACCATTTCACTTCAGGGGGCTTCAGTTTCCTTGTTTTTAAAGTGGGGATAATGTAACATGTGCCTCATAAGGTCATTGTGCAGATCAAATTAGTCACTATAAGTAAAGTGTTTAAAATAAACCCTTGTACACAGTAAGCACAATATAGGCAGTTGCTGTTTTTAATTAGCAAATCTGAGAACCCTATAACATACGTAATATAGAGCCTATTTTAACAAAGAACAAGCATATGTTCAGAGAGAGATAAAATCACTGTCCCAAAGCTTACGCTCTTGGTAAAGGCAGAAGCTGGGAGACACAAAATATGCATTTCCCCTCTATCTCCTCAACTATACCATGAAGCTCACAAAAGATACCTCTGGTTAATGCCAAGAAGTATCTTCCATTAAAAGCAAACCACCCACAAAATGCTCCTGTTTTCCATTTCCACCATTTTAAAGAAAGGCACACAGCACTCCCTGGAACAGCAGGAGACAATGGCCCAAGCTATTTTTCTTGGCAGACAGTAGTGCTTTTTCCAGCAAAGGGGCATTTTAGCACTAGGGAGGCTACAGGTGACCTGCAAAATATCCTGGTCTAGGAATCAAGAAGCTGATCCCCAGCCCCAGGTCTGCCAAGCTGTCATTTTGGGCCTGTCACTCTCCTCTTAGTTTCTACATTTGTACTTTGCACTGTAGCTCTTTACAACACCACAATTCTGTAACCACCAGGCTAAAGTGAGAGGCTGCAGTCACAAAGGGCCTAAGCTCAGGGTTACATGAGTCCTCATTTTCCGCGCACCTCCTTGGCACCCCAAACCCATGGCCACAAGGAGCAGGCACGAGCCTAGTGCCGCAGCCCCAGGGGAGCAGCCCCTTGTCCTTGTGCCTTTGCACCCCCCTCCTCGGGTCATCATCAAAGTAAGAGGGACACTCTGTTCTCATCCCAGACCTACCAACAAAGGGGAAGGGATGGGCAGGAGACGCTTCAAATCACTCATTAGCAGATCCCCACCAAAGAAGCCATGTTTTCTTAACTTGAAAAGATTGAGTAGCTATTAATGAAATTTCATGAGATAAGAACAAAGACGATGCTTTTACACATACTTGATGGGATGCAAAGAAATATCTGCAGCCAACAAAGGTCTCAGAATGATAATCATGCATATGTATTGCATTAATAGTTTACAATATGGAAGTAAGTCTGTGCATGTGGTATTTCTGTCCTTTTTCTAAAAAACTTAACATTTCATTGTGAACATTTTTTCACAGCTTCAAATAATATTTAAAGACATGATTTTTAATGGCTGCTTATGTTCCGTCATAGGGGTAAACCATCAGTTGGTCAGAAGTTTTTCTCTCATTGGAACTTTAGGTTATTTCCGTTTTTTTATATTATGTATAAAGCTGCCAGAACATCCTTCAATGTCAATTTTTGTGTGAATCCTTTATTGTTTCCATGAAATAAATTCCAAAAAGTGGAATTACAGAGTCAAAGCAGGTGAATGTTTTCAAGGTTCTTGAACATTATGGTCCAATTGCCCAATGAGTAGACAATACCAATTTTTACCCTCACAAGCAATACATGTGAGACCCTATGTTACCTTGCCTTCTTCTACTCTCTGAATTGTCATTTTTCAAAGTCTTCACCAATTTCTTAGCTTAAAAAAATAATATATTGTTACTGTTCTAGTTTGCTAGCTGCCAGAATGCAATATACCAGAAACAGAATGGCTTTTAAAAAGGGGAATTTAATAGGTTGCTAGTTTAAAGTTCTAAGGCCAAGAAAATGTCCCAGTTAAAGCAAGTCTATAGAAATGTCCAATCTAAGGCATCCAGGGAAAGATACCTTGATTCAAGAAGGCCGATGAAGTTCAGGGTTTCTCTCTCAAGTGTAAGGGCACATGGCAAACACAGAGTTCCTCTCTCATCTGAAAGGGCACACAGTAAACATGGCAACATCTGCTAACTTCTTCTCCTGGCTTCCTGTTTCATGAAGTTCCCCAGGAGGCATTTTCCTTCTTCATCTCCAAAGGTCGCTGGCTGGTGGACTCTGCTTCACATGGCTATGTCATTCTGCTCTACTCTCTCTGAATCTCTTTCTCCAAAATGTTTCCTCTTTTATAGGACTCCAGAAACTAATCAAGACCCACCCAAATGGGTGGAGACATGCCTCCAGCTAATCCAGTTTAACAACCACTCTTGATTAAATCACATCTCCAGGGAGATAATCTAATTACAGTTTCAAACATTCAATACTTAATAGGGATTAGAAGAAATAGCTGCCTTTAAAAAATGGGATTAGGGTTAAAACATGGCTTTTCTAGGGTACATACATCATTTCAAATCAGCACAGTTACCTTAATCTATAGTTCTTTATTATTGGGGTTGAAAATGCTTCCATACATATTTCTTCTTTTATTAAGAATTTCTTCTTTGCTTCATGGTCTTTGCTCATAAAAGAACTTTCAAAAGTCCTTCTAATCATGCTATTTATCATATACTTAGTAAAGCATTCTTATAGATGCTAGAAAAATTTTAATGCATCTTTGAGACTCAAAAATTCAGACAGGTCCAAATTTTTTGTTACTCAACTTTTGTTTTTTGGCAATTATCCCTTCATTTCCTGCAAGGCCAATACAAAAGAAAGGGGGTAAATGAGCATGGGTTTAAATTTTTTTAGTGCCTTACAGCATTAGTCATAACTGAATCATACCTGAATCAGCCACCACTGTCTGAGGCAGTTTCATCAGCTGTTATTTAACTGAAATATTGGAAATATTGAAAATCACTGTGCAAAGGAACAAATTGTATTCCCAAAATTCTCAATCATCCAGACCCACAGCGTTTCTTAACACTGTGGATCTGAATGATCAATCCACCGATCACCAATATCAGAATCCCTGGGAAAATTTATCCAAAAGGCAGATTCCAAGGCCTCCCTTCAGACCTCCTAATTTAGACTCTCTAATAACTGGGACTAATGACCCAGAATCTGCCTACTATGCAAAATAATCACCTTGCAATTATCTGAGAATCACAAGGTACAGTATATTCTGTTTACCAAAAATGGTATATTATTATCTGTTTTATGAAGAACAGTTAAACTAAAGGTAGAATTCCTTATCAGAATGATGGCAGCTCTCGGCCACATTTGAGGCACTATTCTTTCTATTAAGTGTGGACCTCCCTGTAATTTAACACATCAACACAGATAAAAGGATTCAGGCAGACTTGCTGACACCCATTTCTAGCTAGTCATTAACAAGTGACAATTTACTGAACCTCCATAGCCTCATCTATATACAGGAAGAAAACCATGGTATCCATCTGTTCTAGTTTGCTAGCTGCCGGAATGCAACACACCAGAGACGGATTGGCTTTTAATAAAAGGGGATTTATTTCATTAGTTCTTCAGAGGAAAGGCAGCTAACTTTCCACTGAGGTTCTTTCTTATGTGGGAAGACACAGGGTGATCTCTGCTGGTCTTCTCTCCAGGCCTCTGGTTTCCAACAACTTCCCCCAGGGTGATTCCTTTCTGCATCTCCAAAGGCCTGGGCTGAGCTGTGAGTGCTGAGATGAGGTATGCTGAGCTGCCTGGGCTGTGCTACGTTGATCTCTTTCATTTAAGCACCAGTCAATTAAATCAAACATCAGTCATTGCAGCAGGCACACCTCCCAGCCGACTGCAGTTGTAATCAGCAACATATTAGGTTCACGTACCATTGGCTCATGCCCACAGCAGCAGAACTAGATATCTTCACCTGGCCAAGTTGACAATCGAATCTAACTACCACACCGTCACAAAGAATCAACTTAGATTATAGATGGCACAATTGATACTAAAAACAAAAATGGCAGCTGTCACCTCAGGGGCTGAAAATTTAAGGAGCTGAGGAGAAGGAGGGGAGATTGGTCCATAGTAACAGCTAACTATTATGGAATGCCACAATTTACAATCTCCAAAAGCAATATCTTATTTGATCCTCTAAACAATTCAGTGAAGTAGGCAGAAAACATACTGTTATCATGTCCCTTTTATAGACTGAAGCAATTGAGGACTGGCCAAGTCTACAAAGCTATGCAGTTACTACACAGTAGAGTTGGAACTTCTGACTCTCAAACCTAAAGACACAGCACTTGTTAAACCTAAAAGCACAGAGGCTCCCAGCGACCGCCTATCGTCATCTCATGATTGGAAATGTTCTCACATGACTCAGTCTCAAGAATACTTTTTCTAGGAACAATAAGCAACAACTAAGGGAATGTGAAAGCAAAAGCATTTGTCATTTTCCCAGAACCTCAGCTTGCTCTAAATTACTTTTAAGGTCATCTATAGTTCAAGGGAAACTATTGTGGCAGTTTTCAAACCTTCCCACATACAAAAACGATTCCACAGGTTGAAATGGCAACTCATAATGTCCTCTACTAATCGAAGACCTCACAACTTCTCACACTTAGAGCTATTGGTTCTTCCCTGGTTTTCCTGACAGCTCCCAAAAACTTTCCTTGCTTAATTAAAAGAGTATTTCTGTAATATTCATGATAAGATTTAGGTCCAATTATCAAAATGAAAATCCTCTGTCCTAAGATTTAAGCTAATGAAAACAGATTGTATTTTTATTCAATTCCTTAAACTCCTAGTATGGAAGACACTACAACCTGCACCATTTTTCTTGAAGTTTCTCCCCCACCAGGAACATTATCTGAGGAATCCTAAAGCTGTGTGGGGAAACAACTCATTGAAATGGTAAAGGGCACATCATCCTTCACAGATCAAGGCATCAGTTGAAAACAGCCTCACTGGGTGTCCCCAGCTTCAAGTCAGGACCATTCAGAGTTCAGCATACTTCCTAATTACACGCAATTAACAGCCTGTAGCCTGAGCAGCAGTGACTGGTAAGCACTGAAAGCTATAAATCTATTTTGCAGTAGTGTATGTTTTTTCTCCCTTGATTTTCTTTATTGTTGTTTTGCTTGTTGTCTATAAGCATGCCTCTGGGGAATGTTTCAAAAATGTACTGTTAACGAGCAAACCCAGTGCCAGCCATTTCAGATGACTTTCCGGGCACAGAAAGGGGGGACTTGAGCTGATGCATTGTTATGCAGCAAAATAAAATTACGCAGGAAATGCGAAATTATACAAACTATTATGTATACAGAGCACATCTCTGAAGAATACAGGGCCTCACTGATTAGCAGTAAGAATATATTCGAATATTATTGCCTACTAAGGAATTTTGTCACTACAAGGACACCATAGGTGCTTCCAATCAAGACACAGGAATTATCCTATCTGTCGCTGAGCTTACAAACCAGATGATTAGACAATGAGCTGGGGGGTAAAGGAAGGAGAGATCTGTGTACTAGGGCCAGCCAGAGACCAAAGACTCACTAGATAATGATAAAATAATTAAAACAACAATAGCATGAAGACAGTGAACATGTACTAAGTGCTTACTACGTCACAGGTTTCATTCTATCATAATTGCCTTTTTCTTACCTCCTGCTTTGTCTTGCCCTTGCTTGAGTCAGGCTTGTCTCATCCCCACATGTCCCTGAACTTAAACTTATCACCATGCCTAAGCAGGCACTGAAAAGCAAACATACCCCTTAATTTGCTTATCCCAAGAATCTGCTGACTCAGGAGACACATTCCCTGCCAGACAGCACCATGCTCCCTCTCCCTTGCCCAAATCCCCAATAAAAGTTTTGGTTAAACTTTGTTGCCCATCCCTATAAAAGGAAAGTGTTTTTCTGTTTGATTTGAGACACTTAGAGATTGACGGGATCAGAGTGTTTCCCTATCGTGGTAGTCTCTCTGGACATAGCTTCTCTTATCTAACCAAGGTTCAGACTTACTTTTATTTGATAGTGCCTTGAGGGTATTAACTCATCTAATCCTCACCACCACCCAATGAAATAGGTAGCATTAATTTTACAGTTGAAGAAACGGAGGCTCCAAGAAAATGGGTCACATGCTCAAGGTCACACAATAAATAAGTGAGTAAAGACAGAATCTGAACCCAGAAATCTGGCTTTGAATCCCCTTTTCCTTGTGGCTGCTAAAGAAAGAGACTCTACCCGAAGGGAGTTCTAGTGCCAGGCTTCTAAAGTTTCCGATTTATAGACCCTTTTAAAACCGATAGAACAATGGACATTTTCTCAGACAAATATATATAAGCTCATGCCAAATTGTGCAAACAATTTCAAGGGTTGAGGGACGCCCAAGTACATCCTCGGACCCCTGTGAATACCCCTGCTCCACGTGGAGCAGGGAATGAAATTGCCACGTGGTGATCCTAGAAACTAACAGATGCAATAGATCCTCCTTAGCCCTGAGCCACTGTGCTTGAGGTGTGATGAGATCTGAAACACCTATACCATCACCCGTCTTCTCAGAACACCCGAGGCCATGGCTCTTCCTTTTTTGCTCTCTGATCCTGCATTAAGATTTTGCATTTTCAATTTTATTTTATCCTGCAGTTCTAATGTGTTAAAAGAGCTTCATTTAATTCTTCTCCTTGGTGCCATAACTATCCAAGAGCAATTATTCCTGTTCATGATAAATAAAATCAAGTGTCTTAGTTTGCCTGAACTGTTTAAACAACAAGAATTTATTGGCTTGTGACTTTTGAAGAAGTCCAAGATACCGGCAAGGCTTGCTTTCTCCCAGAGTCCATCGCATCCTGGTGCTGGCGACCGTTGGGTCCTCCACATTCCCGATGACGTCCTCTCCTTTCTCTTCCAGGTGTCCTGCTGACTTCCAGCTTCTGGCTCTTTAGAAGGCCTTCAGAAATTTGGGTTAAGACCCTCATTCATTTGGGCCACACCTTAACTAAAAATAATATCCTCAAGAGTTGCCAATTTACAATGGGCTCATACCCACAGGAGTAGGATTAAGATTAAGAACATGTCTAAATTTGGGTGCACAGGAAGCAAAGAAGGAACTTTGCCCTGCTGTGGAACTTCTCCTTTCTCTCCAGACAACTCATGTCTCATCATGGTCTCCTTTTCCTCAAAACTTTAGTTTTTTAGAACTTCCAGGTGGAATGAATACCAAACTAATACAACAATTCCATTTCCTTCGTTAAAATTAATAATTATATTGGCAATTTACCAATATGCCCGGCAAACTCTCTACCCATGAAAGTAGGGTGAGCAGTTCCCAGCATGATGGGATTTGAGGAGCAGTGTCCAGTGGGCCTAGATTCAGCTCCCGTCCTGAGAGGCCTGCAGCCGCGGGGAGGCAGGGTGGGGTCAGAAACTCCTGAAAAACTCAAGGAAGACTTCACAAGGATTGTAGCATTTGTGCCGGGTCTTGGAGAATAAACAGGAACTGGTCAGTAGACACAGAAAAAGGACATAACAGGTGGAAGGAAGAGCAGGAGCAAAAATGCACAGTGGTGAGAGAAGACCACGAGACGTTCTAAGCACCTGGAGACAAGGTGGAAAGACAAGCTGGAGCCAGCTTGTGAGGGCACACAGACCTCCGGCCGAGGAACTTGAGTTTTATCCTTTAAGCCAATGGTTCTCAAACTTTAGTGGGCATAAAAAGCACCTGAATACTTGTTCAAAGTGCAGATCCTGGGGCCCTGTGCCCAGAGTTTCTGAATCAATAGGTGTATACCTGACAAGCAGATGATTCTAATGCAAATTGTCTGCAAACCACACCTGGGGAAGAAAGCTGTGCTGAAAGCAATGCAGGGGCTGGGAGTGAAATAAATGGTTTACTGGCAGAGAAGCTGTTTTTATACCCATTTCACAGAGGGTAGGGTGCACAAAGAAATCCAGAGCCCCATTTTTGCCACTTATAGAGTGATTCCTAGGTGTTACAATCCCATCCAAAAATACTCCAGCTTTACTGCAGGAGACAGGGGTCATAAACAGTCCCTCCATTGGGGACTGCCTGCACCTGCCCTCACCTAGGAGCACCTGCCTGCACCTAGGAGCATACACCTATGAAAGTACCCATCACAGTGCCTGCCTTGGTAGGTGCAGGATAAATGCTGTGGCCTGGGTCTTCTCCCCAGAGGGCAGAGGAAACCTAACATCCTCTTTTCAGCAATTCTGAACACCCAGCTGGCATTTTTGCCACCAAAGAAGATTATCGTTTCCCCCAGGACAATGCAGGTGGAAGAGCAGACCCCTCAACTGAGGTTTTCTCACCCGTGCTTCTAAGCACCTGAAGAAGAGGTGGAAAGACAAGCTGGAGGTTTATAAAGTTTTATAAAGTTGGTTGGGAAGTTCTACTTCGGACAGAATTCTTAGGAAGGCAATATCTTACTAGGCTTCTAGCCAAGTCTCTGGTGGCCTCTGGCTGAGGCGGGAAGTTGGTCTGGGTTTTTCTGCTGAGCTATCGTTACTCTGCTGCACACACGTGAGCAGAACCCCTGTGGGAAGGATGGGATTTACTCCCAGCAGATGGGAAACCTTCGTTTAGCCTTCAGAGAGGGTGTTCTAGTTTGCTAGATGCTGGAATACAACACACCAGAGACGGATTGGCTTTCAATAAAAGGGGATTTATTTAGTTAAGGTATAGTTCTTCAGAGGAAAGGTAGCTAACTTTCAACTGAGGTTCTTTCTTACGTGGGAAGGCTCAGGGTGATCTCTGCTGGTCTTCTCTCCAGGCCTCTGGGTTCCAACAACTTCCCCCGGGGTGACTTCTTTCTGCATCTCCAAAGACCTGGGCTGAGCTGCAAGTACTGAGATGATGTGTGCTGAGCTGCTTGGGCTGTGCTGCATTGAGTCTCTCATTTAAGCACCAGCCAATTAAATCAAACATCATTCATTGCAGCAAGCACGCCTCCTAGCCGAGTGCAGATGTAATCAGCAACAGATGAGGTTCACATGCCATTGGCTCATGTCCACAGCAACAGAACTAGGTACCTTCACCTGGTCAAGTTGACACTGAATCTAACTACCACATGTCCATGCCTTGTAAACTTGGCAACTATGTGTGTCACCTTTAATGACATTAAAGTGGCACAAATTCTCTTCTGGTTGTGGACCTATGAATCTCAAAACAAGTTATCTGGTACCAGTATGCAGAGGAGATCATTCATAGGATACAGCTTTTCATTTCCACAAGGAGAAATTGGAAGGAACACAGGAGTTACAAGAACCAAATGGTTCTCAAAACCTGCAGGGCAAACACCATTGGATTACAAAGTCTGAAAGTTATTTATCCTTCAGCTTTAGAAAGTGGCAGTCCCACCCTTTCCAAGGGCCTGTGCAGTGGCCGCCTCTTCCCAAATCAACCTCGGGGAACACTGAGGAGACCACCTTTCACTCAGCTCCACTCTCTCCAAGTATCAGGACCACACCTGGGCTCTCTGCCATTTCCAGGGCACACGCTCAACCCCTCCCTGTGGTGGCAGCCAGGCTCTCCCCAGTCCCCAAGGAGCATGCTGTACCTTCTCAAAGGCCTGAGGCAGCACAACTCTTCCACTGCAATGAGATAGGAGACTCATCCTCTGCCCTCAGGGCAAACTCACCCTCTCCATGTATATGGATGTGTCCTCTCTCCTGGCCAAGTTTTCTTGGCTTCAGACCCGAGCTTCCATGGTTCTCACTCTGAAAATTCCAATTTGTCCCTTTTGTGTCCCCTTTGTCCAGATGGGCAGTGATTTCGTTTACACCTACAGTCTTTTCAAGCACTCCAGGACTTCTCCATCATTCCCTTCACTGTTTCTCCAAAATCTTCCCCTTAGCCATCCAAAACACTGTTCCATCATATCTGGTATCAAACCACAGCAGCATCCCACTTCTCAGGCACCAAATCTGTTCTAGTGCGCTAGCTGTCAGAATGCAACACACCAGAGATGGATTGGCTTTCAATAAAAGTGGATTTATTTAGTTAATGTATAGTTCTTCAGAGGAAAGGCAGCTAACTTTCCACTGAGGTTCTTTCTTACGCGGGAAGGCACAGGGTGATCTCTGCTGGCCTTCTCTCCAGGCCTCTGGGATCCAACAACTTCTCCCAGGGTGATTCCTTTCTGCATCTCCAAAGGCCTGTGCTGAGCTGTGAGTGCTGAGATGAGGTGTGCTGAGCTACTTGAGCTGTGCGGCGTTGAGTCTCTCATTTAAGCACCAGCCAGTTAAATCAAATATCATTCACTATCTGTATCTGCTATAACAGCTTTTGATGAAAGAGGGGTGTTATTGCATCAATCATAGAAGATTACACTTTCAAAATTTAGGAGAACTTTGACTAGCCCTCTGATTTTTGTATCTTGATTTAATAGCTATTAAAATTTTGTTGCATTTGATTTAATAGCTATTAAGATTTTGTTGCAATTGCATCATCTCTCCCTTCCCCCCCTTCATTTCCTTTTTAAAATTAAAGCAATTTAAATTTAAAATATATATATATCATTCACTGAAGCAGGCATTCCTCCTCGCCGACTGCAGATGTGATTAGCAACTGATGAGGTTCACAAGCCATTGGCCCATGCCCACAGCAATAGAACTAGGCACCTTCACCTGGCCAAGTTGACAACTGAATCTAACTACCACAGAGGGCTTGAGGCCCCTTAGGACATACAACGCCGAGAGCACAGGATCCACTTAACCTCTGAGAGGCACCAAACGGCCTTGGAGGGAGCGACCCAGTTCTGGGTGCTCTGAGAACCACTTGCGCTGGACGAGTTTCGCTGATGGCTGAAAATCTTCCTCTTTGCCAAGGGAGGGAGGATTCTGCTCCCAAGGCCAGGGGCCCCTGTTGGCCTCTGTGCTGCCTCTCCTGCCCCAGATTCACTGCGGTCCAAGGTTCGACTGAAGCCCTCTGAACAGGAGGTGGGATTTCTCTTGAGCGGCTCTTGGGACCAACAGTGTAATATCTGTCCAGGGTCACTCGAGAAGCACATTTATTCCTGCTGAAATGCATCAGTCTTCAAAGACCTGCTGAAGAAAAGCAAATAACTTCTTTAAGAGTCTGTTTAGTGTTTGCTGAACTGAAACACTCCATCATCGCACACTGAGTGAAAGAAGGGACATGTGGGGACCCAATTTTGTGGTAACTAAATGCAGAGTAATTGTTTCAACTATTTGCATGTATCTGAATAACACTAACTTTTAAAAATGACCATGTCATTTGAAGTAAATTGTTGGATATTACTTTTCTGGCAGCAATCATCAGGCATTTTTCATAAAATGGCTTCCTCGCAAAAAAAAAATCAGCAAATAATGGCAGAAAAGCACCTGGCTGTAAATATAATGAAGCATGAGGAGGCAAAGGCCAGATTAACTCGGCTGTCATGCTGCAAAAGATACAGGCTGAGTCCATGAAACGATGTCCACTGCCATCAACTGCTGCCGAGGCTCGAACGGGCCCCACCCGGGGCTTTGGAGCAGCTTCCTCACAGGGGCTCCGTCACAGGTGGGTTGGGGATACAGGAGATGGAGTGAAGGCAGGACTGAGGTCGTGGGGAACAGAGGCTGCTCTGCACCGGAGGAGGACTGCAGGCTGCCACCCAGGTCGACGGCTTCTCGCAGCCCTTGATTTCGCTCCTTCCTCCAGGAGGCTTGCGAGACACATCTCCCAAAGTGCACACGAGGTCTCTACCGCCACCCCCAGAGCTGATCAGTTTCTGCTGCCACCTGCCTCCCTCTATCCCCTCTCAGAAAGGGGAGGGGAGCGGGACAAGGCCTTTTAGAAGAGAATCCCCTTTCTAGACTCAGTTTGTGTGTTATATCTCTTTCCCAATTCTAGTCTCCCTAAAAGCTACCTTCCGACCTGCAGGGATACATCCGAGTTATTACTTTCAAATAAGGACTGCAGATTAAAAGCCCCCTTCCATCCATTTTAAATACCACTTCCAGATTTGTCTTCAGTTCAGTTCAACACGTGGGCCGTGAGTGGCTTAAGGAAACCACTGCTTCCCAACATGCAACCAGCCCCTTCCTCTGGCGTGCAGCCTGGGTGAGCCAGCCCCGTCCTCCCCCATTCCACAGGGACCTTCCCTCTGGGAACTCCACCAGGCTCATGGTCCTTCCCTGTGGTCCATCATAGTCACCCCCAGTTCCACGCTGTTCTAGTCTGCTCGCTGCCAGAACGCAACACACCAGAGATGAATCGGCTTTTAATAAAAGGGAATTTATCTCATTAGTTCTTCAGAGGAAAGGCAGCTAACTTTCAACCGAGGTTCTTTCTTATGTGGGAAGGGACAGGGTGATCTCTGCTGGCCTTCTCTCCAGGCCTCTGGGTTCCAACAACTTTCCCCAGGGTGATTCCTTTCTGCATCTCCAAAGGCCTGGGCTGAGCTGCAAGTGCTGAGATGATGTGTGCTGAGCTGCTTTGGCTGTGCTATGCTGAGTCTCTCATTTAAGCACTAGCCAATTAAATCAAGCATCATTCATTGCAGCAGGCATGCCTCCTAACCAACTGCAGATGTAATCAGCAACAGATGAGGTTCACATGCCATTGGCTCATGTCCACAACAACAGAACTAGGCACCTTCACCTGGCCAAGTTGACAACTGAATCTAACTACCACACACACCTTCCCAGAGCTCTCCACCACTGCCAGAGGTTCCCCTCCTTCTCTCTCAATTTATTCCTACATTTCCTTCCAAATTCTCCTCAAGATTTAACCCACATTCACCACATCTTTGCCAAGGGCAGCTGCTCTACATGTCCTGTCTCTCCCAGCCTTCCCCCATTAAATACCCTGGTTTTCTCTCTTTGGTTTCGTATACATACAGTTTCCTCCAAATGACATTTCAAGTTGTAAAACTGGAAAACCATGTCTTTTTCTTCTTGTAAATGGATTCGCCCCACTTTCTTTTAATGCCTGCCACATGCCAGTCACACTGCATCTCAAAGTATCAAAAGCAGTATTTGCCATAGGCTGTGCACTGAATAAATGAATAAACATCTCTTGGCTTAATGAGCAAGCCCAGTTTGGATTCTGATGTTCCTTTTTTATTTCTGTGGAGCAGAAAAGCCTAAAAAACTCACATCCACACTGTGTGTTTTCTTCTTTTTTTTTTGCATGGGCAGCACCGGGAATTAAACCCAGGTCTCTGGCATGGCAGGCAAGGACTCTGCCACCGCGCCACCGTGGCCCGCCCTTCATGTGTATTTTGAACACCCAGAACGTTAAAACGACACCTCCTCTGCCTGAGGAGGGACAGCAGCGTTTTAAGCACTGAGCTTGACGCTTCTCGCCACAGCAGGGAGGATAGCCCACCAGCACGTGGGCCGAGCACATCACAGCAGGTCTGCCCCTGCCAGAACCTTCGGTGCAGGGAGTCGGGCAGTGACGGCCCAGCCTCCTGGGCACCCACGCAGGCTTCCCCCACACCCCACCCCAAGCGTGTGCTTTGCCTGCGTGACCATGAACACAGACCCTGGCACACCCCAGCAGCCCACTGCGGGGACAGCAGGGGGGCAACTCCCCGAGAGCACTGGCCTTCAGGACAATCCCGGGGGGGGGGGGTGCAGCTTGCAGTAGACGCTGGCCTTGGGGTGCCATCTCCCTGCCCGAACCAAGCCATCCTGGAATCTTAAATCCTGGCTCCAACAGCTGGAGGACCTCGAGGAAATCACTTAACTTCTCTCTCCATCTCACCTGTAAGACAGGAATTTCATAATACCTGCTTCTCAGAGTTGCTGTGAAGACTGAACAAACAAACACAGTGCTTATCACCCCATAGTGGATCCAGATTATTACCATTGAACTCCAACGCTGGACTCTCTCTCTCTCGTCTCCAAACAGGAACCCTGTACACTGCCTTCCCCTCTCCCCACCCCATCCCCTGGCAACCTGTTTTTCTAGATTCTGACTCTAGGAGTTTGCTTATTTCGATTGTTTCAAATCAATGAGATCATACAATAGTTGTTCTTTTGCGCATGCCTGAGCCACTCAACATGTCTTTAAGGCTCTTTCAGGTTCATCCACGGTGTCTCATGTATTAAGACTCCGTTCTTTTTATGGATGAATAATATTCCTTTGAAAGTATATATCACATTTTATTTATGAGTTCATTGGTTGATGGGCACTTAGATTGCTTCCATCCTTTGGCAATCATGAATATTGCTGCTGTGATCACTGGTGTGCAAATATCTATGTGAAACCTGGCTTCCACTTCTTTGGGGTGTGCACCTAGGAGCAGGACCTCCAGGTCACGTGGGAGTTCTACACTCGGCTTCCAGCTGTGGAACCACCACACTGCCCCCCACAGCCGCTCCACCATTCCACATTGCCACCTGCACTGAATGAGTGTTTCTATGTCTCTGCATCCTCTCCAATCCTTTTTTTATTTTTTTATTTTTTTATTTATTTTATTTTATTTCATTTTATTATTTGATTTTTTCCTGCATGGGCAGGCTCCGGGAATTGAACCTGAGTCTCCAGCATGGCAGGTGAGAATTCTGCCACTGAGCCACTGTGTCCACCCTATTTTTCAGTAGCCATTATACTGGGTGTGACATAGTATCTCCTTGTGGTTTTGCCTTGCATTTCCCTGATGGCTAACAATGCCAAGCATATTTTCATGTGCTTTCTGCCCATTTGTGTATCTTCTTTAAAGAGATGTCTGTTCAGTTATTTTGCCTATTTTTTTAACTGGGTTGTTTGTCTTTTTGTTATGTTGAAAGATTTCTTTATATGTATTAGATATTAATCCTTTATCAAATGTGGTTTCCAACTATTTTCTCCCATTGTTTAGGTTGTCTTTTTACTTTCATGATAAAGTCCTTTGAAGTACAACAGTTTTTAATTTTGATGAGGTCCCATTTATACATTTCTTTCTGTTGTTGTTGCTTGTGCTTTGGGTGTAAAGTCTAAGATAACATTGCCTAACGCACCGTTTGTTCAAGAGACTGTTCTTTCCCAGTTGGGTGGTCTTTGCCATCAGTTGGCCATAACTGTGAGGGCTGCTTTCTGAGCTCTCAATTTGATTCTGTTAATCTATTCTATAAGTCTGTCCTTGTGCCAGTACCATGCTGCTTTGATTACTATGACTTTGTAATAAGCTTCACTGTTGAGAAACATGTGAGTCCTCCAACTTCATTCTTCCTTTCCTTTAGCTATTTGTAGCCCCATACCTTTCTATATAAAATTGATGACAGGCTTTTCCATTTCTCATAAAAGGTTCTTGGAATTTTGATAGAGATTATATTGAACCTATACATTGTGTTTTGGGTAGTATTAACATCTTAATTATACTTAGTCCTCTAATCCATGAACATGGAATATCCTACCATTTATTTAGGTCTTCTTTAATTTCTCTAAGTTAATTTTGTAATTTTCTGTGTACAGGTTTTTTACATCCTTGGTTAGATTTATTCCTAGATGTCTGATTTTTTAGTGGCTATTGTGAATGGAATGTTTTCCTTGGTTTCTTGTTCCAATGTTTATTTGCTTGTGTATAGAAACACTACTGATTTGGGGGTATTAATTTTGTACCCCACACTTTGCTGAATTCATTTAATTGCTCTAGATTTGTTGTGGATTTTGCAGGATTTTCTGTATATAGGGTCATGACACCTGCAAATAAATAAGTTTTACTTCCTCCTTTCCATTTTGGATACCTTTTATTTCTTTTTCTTACCTAATTGTTATGGTAAGAACATCCAGTACAATGTCAAGTAACTATGGTGACAGTGGGCATTCTTTTCTAGTTGCTTTTCTAGTTGGTTTTTTGCCTTGTATTTTCATTTATTTCTAATCTTTGTTATTTCCTTCCTTCTGCTTGCTTTGGTTTAATTTGCTCTTCTTTTCTACTTTTCAAATTTTGAGGTTAGGCTCCTGATTTGAAGTCTTTCTTCTAAATGCTTAGATGTAGGCATTTAGAGCTTTCAGAGGGAAAGCTCTCAGTTTTTCATCATTGAGTAGGATATTAGCTATGGGTTTTTCTAATATGCCCTTTCTCATCTTGAGGAAATTTCCTTCTATTCCTAGCATTCTAAGTGTTTTTATCAGGAAAGGGTGCCATATTTTGTCAAATTCCTTTTATGCATTGATTGAGATGATCACATGTGATTTTTTTACTTCATTCTGTGAAGGTGGTGCATTACATTCGTTGATTTTATTATGTTGAACCACCCTTACATACCAGGGATAAATCCCACTTGATTGTGGTGCATTATTCTTTTAATATGCTATTGGTTTCATTTTGCTAGTATTTTGTTGAGGATTTTTGAATCTGTATTCATAAGAGATATTGGTCTGTAGTTTTCTTTTCTTGTGGAATCTTTATCCAGCTTTGGTGTGAGGGTGATGTTAGCCTCATAAGATGATTTAGGAAGTGTTCCCTCCACTTCAGTTTTTTGGAAGAGTTTGAATAGAATTGGAGGTAAGTCTTCTTGGAACATTTGGTAGAATTCCCTTGAGAAACCATAATGTCCTGGGCTTTTGCTTGTTGGGAGATAATTTATTATAGATTCAATATCTCTAGTAGTAATTGGTTTGTTGAGATCTTCTATTTTTTGTTGAGTCAATGAAGGTAGTTTGTGTAATTCTAAGAATTTGTTCATTTTATCTAGGTTATCTAATTTATTGGAAATGGTTGTTCGTGGTATCCACTTACCTTTTTTTTTTCAACAGGGTCGGTAGTAATGTCTCCCTTTTCAGTTCTGATTTTGGTTATTTGTCTCCTCTTTCTTTCTTTGTCAGTCCAGCTAAGGGTTTGCCCATTTTGTTGATCTTTTCAAAGAACAAACTTTTGATGTTTTTGGTTCTCTCTACTGTGGTTTTTGTTTTGGTTTTTTGCCTTGTATTTCATTTATTTCTAATCTTTGTTATTTCCTTCCTTCTGCTTGCTTTGGTTTAATTTGCTCTTCTTTTCTACTTTTCAAATTTTGAGTTTAGGCTCCTGATTTGAAGTCTTTCTTCTAAATGCTTAAATGTAGGCATTTAGAGCTATAAATTTCCCTCTCAGCACTGCCTTCGCTGCATCACATAAGTTTTGTATTTTCATTCATCTCAAGATATTCCCTAATCTCCCTTGTGATTTCTGCTTTACCCCAATGGTTAAGAATATGCTGTTTAATTTCCACATATTTGTGAATTTTCCCTTTATCCCTCAGTTATTGATTTCTAGCTTCATTCCATTGTGGTTGGAGAATACACATTGTATGACTTTAATATTTTTTTTTAATTTACTCAGACTTGTTTTGTGACCCAAAATATGGTCTATCATAAAGAATGATCCATGTGCACTTGAGAAGAAAGCATATTCTATGGTTGTTGAGTGAAGTGTTCTATAAATGTTTGTTAGGTCTTGTTGGTTTAGTGTAATACTTGTTCTAGTTTGTTAGCTGCTGGAATGCAATATACCAGAAATGGAATGGCTTTCTAAAAAGCAGAATTTAATAAGTTGCTAGTTTACAGTTCTAAGGCTGAGAAAATGTCCAATTAAAACAAATCTATAGAAATGTCCAATCAAAGCCATCCAGGGAAAGATACCTTGGTTCAAGAAGGCCGATGATATTCAGGGGTTTCTCTCTCATCTGGAAAGGCACACGGTGAACACAGTCACAGTTTCTCTCTTGGCTGGAAGGGCACATGGTGGGCAAGGCATCATCTGCTACTTTCTCTCTTGGTTTCCTGTTTCATGAAACTCCCCGGGAGGCATTTTCCTTCTTCATCTCCAAAGGTCACTGGTTGGTGGACTCTGCTTCTCGTGGCTATGTCGTCCTGCTCTCTTTGAATCTCCCATTCTCCAAAACGTTTCCTCTTTTATAGGACTCCAATAAACTAATCAAGACCCAACCAAATAGGTGGAGACATGTCATCACCTAATCCAACTTAACAACCACTCTTGACTAAATCACATCATCCAGGGAGATGATCTGATTACGGTTTCAAACATACAGTATTGAATAGGGACTATTCTACCTTTATGAAATGGGATTTTGATAAAAACATGGCTTTTCTAGGGGGCATACATCCTTTTAAACCAGCACAATACTCAAGTCTTGTAATTCCTTATTGATCTTTTGACTAGATGTTCTACCTATTATTGACAATAGTATGTTAAAGGCTCCTACTGTTAATGCATATCCATCAGTTTCTTCCTTCAAGTGTATCAGTATTTGCTTTGTATATTTTGGGACTCTGCCATTAGATGAATATGTATTTATAATTGTTATATCTTCCTGTTGAATTGTCCCCTTTATTAGTGTATAATGACCATCTTTCTCTTTTATAACTGTTTTTTTCACTTAAAGTTCATTTTATCTGATATTAATAGAGCCACCCCGGCTCTCATTTGGTTACTACTTGCATGGTATATTTTTTCCCATCCTTTCACACACAATCTACTCTTTTCTGTGACTTTAAGATAAGTCTCTTACAGACCACATATAGTTGGGTCATGCTTTTTTATCTGTTCTACTAATCTCTGCTTTTTCACTTGAGAGTTTAATCTATTTTCATTTAAAGTCACTATTGATAATACAGGTATTTCTTTTTCCAGTTTGCTATTTAGCCTTTTTAAGTCTTACACCTTTTTTCCTCACTTCCATAAAGGCCTACTTTTATATTTATTTGCTTTCTTGTATTATACCATAGTGAGTGCCTTCTCATTTCTCCCTGAATATATTGTCTCATCTGTTATCTGTATGGTTACCATAGAGTAAAAATTTAACATCCTAAATATATAAAAATTAGATTGGTTTGACACTAACTGTATTAGTTAGGGTTCTCTAGAGAAACAGAATCAACAGGGAACACTGCAAATATAAAATTTATAAAGTGTCTCACGTGACCGCAGGAACGCAGAGTCCAAAATCCACAGGGCAGGCTGTGAAGCGGACGACTCCGATGGAGGGTCTGGATGAACTCCACAGGAGAGGCTCACCAGCCAAAGCAGGAATGGAACCTGTTTCCTCTGAGTCCTCCTTAAAAGGCTTCCCATGATTAGATTTAGCATCACTAATTGCAGAAGACACTCCCCTTTGGCTGATTACAAATGGAATCAGCTGTGGATGCAGCTGATGTGATCATGACCTAATCCTATGAAATGTCCTCATTGCAACAGACAGGCCAGCACTTGCCCAATCAGATAAACAGGTACCACAACTTGGCCGAGTTGACACGTGTCCCTAACCATGACACTAACTTAACTTCAGCAGCATGTACATACACTTTTCTTATACCCTTCTGGCCCCCACCATTTTTATGTATTTGCTCCATTAATATTTTTGTACATTATGTGTCCAAAAACCTAAATATACTGTTACTTTTTATGCGTTTGAATTTTAGCACCTATAGGAAGTAAGAACTGGAGTTACATAAAAACAATACTAATTACCCATATAGTTAACTTTACTGCAGTTCTTTATTTCTTCATGCTGCTTTGAACCACTGTTCAGCGTCCTTTCATTTCAGCCTGGAGAACGCCCTTTAGCATTGCCCATAACGCAGTTCTAGTAGTGAGGAATCCCTACTAGAATCTAGGAATCCCTCATCTTGTTCACCTGAATGTCTTCATCTCGCCTTCGTTTTTGAAAGAGAGTCCTTCTGCATTTGCGATTGTTGGCTGGCAGTTTTCTTTCAGCCCTTTAAGTATTTTAGCCCTCTCCCTTCCTCCTTCCAAGGTTTCTGACAAAATTGGGGCTCAATCTATTTGAGACTCCCTTGTATGCAGCATGTTGCTTTTTTCTCTCGCAGCTTTCAGAGGTCTATCCTTGTCCTTTGCATTTTATAGTGTAATCAGTATATGACAGGCGTGTTTTCCTCCTTGTTTATCCTTTTTGGCATTCTCTGAGTTCTTGGATATGCTTATTCACATCTTTTCTAAGTTTTGGAAGTCCTCTGTCATTATTTCTTTGACTATTCCTGCTGCTCCTTTCTCTCTTCATTCTCCTTCCAGGACTTCCAGAATCTGTGTCTGGGTGCACTGGATGGTGCTCCATGTCTCTCTTGGACTATTTTTGCTTTTAATTTTCTTTTTCCTTCCTGCTCCCCAGCCTGACTCATTTCAAGTGTCTGTTCTTCAAGTTCACTGATTCTTTCTTCTGCCAGTTCCATTCGGTTCTTGAAACCCTCCTGTGCATTCTTCCTTTTTTTTTTATTTTAACATGGACAGGCACCAAGAATCAAACCTGGGTCTCTGGCCCACCCCCTCCTGGGCACTCTTCATTTCAGTTATTGTGGTCTTCAGCTTGTCATTCCATCTGGTTCCTTTTTAAAATGTTTACCTCTGCACTTAGATTCTCATCTTGTTCATTCATTGTTTTCCTGATATCTGACAGTTCTTTCTCTGTACGTTCCTTCATGTCCTTACGTGATTTTAAAAGCTTCATTCAGTATGTCCACATTCTCATCTTCTTGTTTTGGTGTTTTCTATATTTTTATCCTCTCCCTGTGGATGGGCCATCATTTCCAGTTTCTTTCTTTTTTTTTTTTTTTGTCTTGTTGAACACTGTAAACTATAATGTTTTTAAAATGTTAACTTTGAGATTTATTCCCTAGGATATCAGTTTCCTGGTTTTGTAACCAGCTAGTGATAAGATAGAGATTTTCTTGAGCTTCAGCCCTCCTGTCAGGAAGGTTTGCCCAAGTGGAATGCACTGAGCCAGGATTTCCCCTGTCCTGGGATTTGCTTGTTAGTTGTTTGGAGCGCCCCTGGTGATAGGAGTTTGGTGGACTCCTCTGTTTCCCAGGAGGCAGACCTCCCTTTCCTGGTACCTGAACTGGCAGACCTTTATTCCAAGCTGTTCTCCTTTATAGTTTTTTATATTCCTTTCATTATCTCCTGCTACTTTTGTCTGAAGGGATGATTCTGGGATGAGGGTCACCGGGGGGAGGACTTTCCCAATTCAGTGTTTTCCAGCCAAAACAGGGTCAGCAGCCCACAAAGGGGGCACAGGCCAGCTCCAAAGTGCCTGTGGGGGGACAGGACGTGCACCAAACGCTTCCCCCACAGCTTCCCAAAGCTGAGCTTTCCTTGCCTGCCCAGCCAATGCAGCCCTTCAGCCAACTGTCCCCCAGAGCCCCAAGGAAGCGCTGCGTCCTAAACATCCACCGCCTTTGTCCTGCCCAGGGAGATTTGAAACGATAGCTGCCGCTGCCTCTGTCCACAGCAGGTTGAAGCAATGGTTGCCGTTAGAGCTGGGACCCAGCGGTCCAAATTCACTCATCAAAATCCATGAGCAGGGCAGGCCACGGTGGCTAAGCATGCAGAGTTCTTGCCTGTCATGCCGGAGACTCGGGTTCGATTCCCAGTGCCTGCTCATGCAAAAAAAAAAGGAAAGAAAGAAAAAGAAAAGCCACGAGCAGTGACTGGCCAGGCATATGCTTGTTCTTGGGGGAAAGGATTTTTATGTCCCTTTCTGTGGGCAGCAGTTAGCCAGGACTGGCCCCTTGGCAGCCTGCCACAAGACTGCGGGGTGGCACCAGCAGCCCCATACTGGAGAAAGCAGTTTACAGCTCTTTACCCTAATTCATCAGTCCCGCCGTTCCCTGGATGCTGTGCAGTGTTCTTCTGGCCTCTGGAGTTTCAAAATAGTTGCTTCAGACAGTTTCTGCCCATTGAACAGTTGTTTTGGTGGGAGGACTGAATCTTGGAGCTCCCTACTCCACCTGCTCCCTAGAAGTCCCAGAAGCCAGCATCACCTTGCTAAAGACATCAAATAAGCCCCTAATTGGATGGTGTGCAGGGGTAGGATAGCACTGAGTCATTAATTAAGGGAGTGAGCTCCTAAGCACAATTCTTCATCAGAATTTTGGCTGAAATAAGATACGAGGCAGAGGGTGCCCTAACTAAAAAAGAAAGGGCTTAACACGCAAATGATGGTTGAAATAGCACTTTAAAGAAAATACACTGAACAAATTCACTGAACACACCTAATGATTGATTGATTTCAGATCTTTTCCGGCCTTGGATAGGGGAAAGGAAGGTGCTGAGATGGGATGGGAAAGGTTAAGAGGCTAAGGATATTCACGTGCAACCCCACAGAACTGGTCACCGTTGGTGAGATGGGTGAACCTGGAAGCTGGGACGATTTATTTCTTCAAAATAGGCACAAACTCAAGCCCAGCATTACATAATTCATACAGTCTTGAGGTTTACTCTTCTTAACACTGCTATCACGATGGCACTTCCCTTCCAGAAAATTCCCTAATCAAATTATCGACATATATTGTGAATTCCCAAAGTTGTATGCTTATAACAACAGAGGAATAAACAGAAGCAGCCTCAGATTTTCGATTTGTGAAATTTCTGCATAATTGGTTATGTAGTATTAAAATTCCTGGCTTCATTTGTTCTTCTCAAAAAACAACTGAATGCATGGAATTGCAAGGAGCAACCCCCCTTGAGGTTTCTTAATACAGATAAAAATGTTACAAATTCAAGGAGAATTCAATTTTTGCCAGTAGAAACTGCACTGTAGTCACATTTTATTTTTCCTACTTGGCAGACTGACAGATGACAGAGCCCACGATGATGAAAGTGATAGATCTTCCTAATTGCCATTCGAAGTAAGCTGATGCATTCCTTCCGCTATGCCGAATACCACACAATGGGTTGGCTTAACAACAGGAATTGATTGATTCATGGTCTCGGAGCCTAGAAGTCCAAAAAATAAAGTCATTAACCAGGCAATGCTTTCTCTTCAAAGTCTGTGGCATCCTGGCATTGACTTGTCCCAATTCTTCAGGGCACCTTGACTTTCCTCCTGCCACGTGGTCTCTCAGTCCCGGTGTCTGCTGCTGACTTCTGCCTTCTGGCTCTTCCTGTGCACTCCTCTAACTCCTAGCTTCTGGTTTCTTCTCTTTATGAGGCCTCCAGTACTGTGGATTAGAACCCACCTCATTCGATTGGGCCACACCTTACTAAAAATGACTCTTCAAAAGGGCTTATTTACAAATAAATTCACATGCCCTGGAATGCAGAGTAAATCTAAGAACATCTTTCCTTGGGGCACCTAATTCAAACTACCACACCTACCTTTACCCTCCCCTCAACAAGTACAGCCAAGTGCTCTCATTAAATCTGGACAAAACAGAAAGGCATTCTCTGGGGAATTTTAAATAAATATAATCACAGCATGAATCAGAGAAATCAAACCATATGTATAGCTGGGGATTTCAGAGTCAGTAATATTTGATTGCACACTTACTCCATTTATCTAAAATAAAATAGTAGTTTGCAATGTCTGTATTTTCTCAGTAAATTGAGTTCTTATTAAAACACTAACATCAGAGGAAATTTTACTCTCTCCATCTGACTTATCTCAAGACGAACTGAAAGAAAGTTCCCTGATTACAGCCACTGTAAAACTCAAACGTTCAGAGACCACTGCAAGTTGCAAACTTACTGTTCTGCTATCGCCAGAGTCAATAAAATATCCCCGAAACTATAATATTTCTATATCTAAAAACACCATCTGAGCAGTTTTACACACTCAAAGGAACACAAAAGTCATGCTACAGGTACTGATTTTTATAATGAAAATATCATCACCACATTCCACGCCAACTTGTCTCTTTCAACATGTGGAGCCCTTTAAAACAGATCTTTCAAATCAAAGATGATCCACACAGTGTCCTAATTCTGAATTAGCTAAAAATTAAAAGCAATAGATACAAATGGAACAAATTCTCCACTTCTGTGCTGGAAAAACTATTGTCAAATTACATGTTCTAGTTTGCTAGCTGCCGGAATGCAATATACCAGAAACGGAATGGCTTTTAACAAGGAGAATTTAATGAGTTGCTAGTTTGCAGTTCTAAGGCCAAGAAAATGTCCCAATTAAAACAAGTCTATAGAAAATGTCCAATCAAAGGCATCCAGGGAAAGATACCTTGGTTCAAGAAAGGTCGATGAAGTTCAGGGTTTCTCTCTCAAGTGAGAAGGCACATGGCGAACACAGTCAGGGCTTTTCTCTCAGCTGGAAGGGCACATGGTGAATATGGTGTCATCTGCTAGCTTTCTCTCCTGGCTTCCAGTTTCATGAAGCTCCTGGGGAGGCATTTTCCTTCTTCATCTCCAAAGGTCACTGGCTGGTGGACTCTCTGCTTCATAGTGCTGCAGCATTCTCTGCTCTCTCTGAATCTCTCATTCTCCAAAATATTTACTCTTTTATAGGACTCCAATAAACCAATCAAGACCCACCCAAATGGGTGGAGACATGTCATCCCTTAATCCAGTTTAACAACCATTCTTGACTAAATCACATCATCCAGGGAGATGATCTGATTACAGTTTCAAACATACAGTAATGAATAGAGATTATTCTACCTTTATGAAATGATATTTTGATTAAAACATGGCTTTTCTAGGGGGCATACTTCCTTTCAAACCAGCACATTACACAAAATCCATTATCGACGATTTCTCAGAAGATATTAAAGAAAGCCATTCTCCTTTCAAGATTGTCATTGAAACTTAAATACGTGATTTTTTTCCCCATGATAAGTGAAGGAAGCCATAAGTGAAATAGAAGAGTAAGGTTTTTGACGGTGCTGCAGGGCTCCAGCTCCATCCACCTGCCTGCACAAAGGGCCACACTCCCAACACACAGCGGGCACAGTGAAACCAAAGAGCAGTGACAATGCTGGTATAATCCAGTAGTTTGCAAACGTTGGGGGATGGAAAGGCAAATTGCAAATTGTGTAAGAGATTTTAAAGATATGAGAATTTAAGTTCAGGAATAAACCTAGCTTGTCAGCTGTTTCTAGCTCAGCTTTGGTACTAACAGTCATCGGGAAATGTCCGACCTTTGTGTTTAATTTCAACAGCAGGACCCAAGATGCTGAGAGGAATTTAAAGTGGGCAGGACGGATACAGTGTACTGCTTAAGAGCCTAAGGTCTAAATCCCACATCTGCCACTTATTAGCAATGATTTAACCTCTTAAGCCTCAGCATCCTCATCAATAAATGGGAACTACAATAAGGTTTATCTAATAGGATTGTTACAAGGATAAATACATCATACATTTCAAATCTTCTGATTTATATTGGAAAATTAGAAGGGTGGTTCATGTAAAAGGTGATTTAAGTGAGAAAGGAGGCTAGGTGATGGATCTGAAAGAAACACCTCGGTGCCATCACATAAGCATGATGCTGGATCCCCATAGGATGAGGGGGAGACAAAAAGGGGGGTGCTTCTGGTTGGGGTCTTTGAGGATAACCACAGAAAGTTGAATGAAAGCAGAGGAAAGTCTTGTGTGATTGAGAGACACACCTAGAGACATGACTACTCTTTATCCAGATTGGGTCATCGGGATGTCAATTAGGCTGAGAATAGAAATAGAAAACTAAGAAGGACTTTGCAGACACTGTGACTCATTCACCCTCCAAGAGAAGTAAAAAACCAGTGGACTGGTGAGTTAAAGTTTTACCCTCTCTGCCCACCTGTCCCAGGAATCCTTGATCTGTGACGGGTATCAGGAGGGGCTGAGTGAGGTCTGGGGCAGAGCTCCGGGAATCAGTCATTGTGAAAAGGACCACCTGGTCACCTGGCCCCGGGGATTGTTGGTGGACAGACACACCCGGGGTGTTTCTAGAAGCAGGTCACTGCCCACATTCAAGCCACACCTGCAAGGAGCTGAGCCTGTCAGGAACCGCGTACCTGTAAGGAGACGGGCAACTCTGGGGAAGCCCCAGCCTGCACCGCACCCCACAGGGCTTACCGATGGGAACGTAGGGGAGACAGGGAAGGCCTCCCCTCCTTCATGCCTTCTTCTACACCTGCACAAGACCTCTACGAAAATTGAACATTTGTATGCAAAGTAGCCAAAAGTTTCACAGTGTTCAAAGAGCACTGCTAGTAGCACACACATGCACAAGCACTGATGGATAAATTAAAGAGGGTCCACGTGGATGGAAGTCACATGAAGTGCAGAGAACCCCTCGAGTGCCAAGCAGTGTAGCTGCTCCAACAGTGGGGCAGAGGGGGTGCCGCCAAGGGGTACCCGCGTGTGATTGGTAATCCCATGTGCCAACCCGGCTGCGTTATGGGGTTTAGTTGTTGGGTCAAGTTAGCCGTGGCCGGCTGGTGGCTGTGAGGGTAGAGCTGGAGGTAAGCCCCTCGCCCATGGACTGCGGGGTGACTCATGACAGCTGCAACGACAGAGGCGCTTCCCTCCTGCCAGGAAAGCGCCGATCAGGTGGCTTCTCCTGGGAATCCTGCCTCAGCCTCATCCAGGTTCCCAATCTGCAGCTTTTCCTGGGGACGCATCGGGGACCTTCATCGAGTTTCCAGCCTGCGGCCTGCCCTGCAGAAGGTGGACTTGCCAACGCCCAATTGTGTGAGTCAATTCCTACAACAAACGCCTTACTAGTTACTAGTTACTAGTTACAATATGTGCATCTCCACATATACGTGTATCTATATAGAAGTTCCTATAACAAATCTCTAAATATTTACTATTTACATGTATATGCATCTATACATATAGAGAGATATACACAGATACACAAATAGAGATTAGATGTAGATGTAGATACAGTTACGTCTCCTGTGGGTTCTGCTTCTCTGGGGAGCCTGAATAGCACAAAGCACAACAGCAGCACATGTGCCTCTGCGATGGCAGGAGCTAAAAGAGGGGAAGACACTGATTTCCCCTGACGCATCCTATGACTTGAGTCGGCCACTTCTTTTCTCGGGGCCTCCGTTTTCTCTTTATAAGATGAAGCAGTGGGACCAGATAATCACTAAGGTGCTTTCCAGCCCCTGCCATTTACGAAATCAGATTTTTTTTGACTTGGAGCTTCAACCACTATTTACTGCTAGGACAGATTCAGCAGTATATCCAGGACCACAGCAAGTGCCGTGGGTAATTGGTTCTGTGCCTGGGGATGGTTCCGAATGGACCAAAGGGGCCCCTCGATGCCAGGGCAGGGGAGAGCAGGTAGACCCATCAGCTGGTAGCAGGATAAAGAACGTGGTTCTTCTTCCTTGCCCCTCTGGTCCCAAGCTGCCTGAGCTAGTTACTGACAGAGCAAGAGAGCCTAGAAGCCAAAGCTATTTCAACTCAAACCATTAACAAGTCTGACTGTGAGGAATGTTTAGGAAAGAAAATAATAAATTATACAGTATGACTGGACTACAGATTGCCTGTAAAGTGGCCCAGTGGTATAGCTACATAAATTTTTATTACCTAGTAAAATTTGTGTCTTAAAACTCTTGGCAAGAGCCTTCATTTAACTAACCCAGACTTTTTTTTTTTTTAATTTGTCCCGGCTATAGAACAATTAGTGCCACTGAATAACATTAGGCATTTGCTTTTTGTAGTTCTCTGTTCTTGCCATGCTTAGTCATATAACTTAACTGCCACCTGAACAAGGAAGCAACTGTTCTGTATTTTTGTACATACCTAGAGATTCAAACTCAATTCAGGATCATGTAATAGTTGAAAATTCCTTTCCTCCTTTGCATCTTTGATTCTCTATCCTCTTTGATATATTTGTTTCCACAATCAAAACAGGAACGAGTATTTAAAGTTTGGATTTTTTTTCTCTGAAATGTGTTGACTATTGTGTTCAGGTGAAATGTGGAGCAGTATTTCAACATCTCAGTGGTTCTGAAATTTGGATTCTATATGGCAAATCTTATATTTCTTTTCATATTCTTTGAATTGTCAAGGAAATGTGTGTGTGTTCTTTAAAATTTACAGTCAGCACCGAAATTTCAATGTAATAGCTTTCAGACAGCCCAGGGTGCCTCTGAAGGGAATGAATTATAATGGAGAATATGGAGAAAGGCACTGAGCATTGTTTGGGATGCAGCTTGGCTTCTATCTTGGTTTACTCTATGCCAGTGGCCCCATTACGTTATCACTCAATCAGTCTCTGCTGGGTGGCAAGTTTGCATTTATCCAGACACTAATCAGACAGAGAAAAAGAGAAAGCCTAGGCCAGTGCTATGGCCCGCTTGAGAAAAGAGAAGCGTTTCCTTAAACATTTTCTAAATCCACCAGTGATGAAAATATCATGTGGACAGTTTCACCCTCTTTCACCAAAATGCATTTCCTGCCTCTTCCTCACCCCTTCTCTGAGAGCTTCACCACACATCCAGAGCCACAGTCTCTCCTGAACGGGCCGGCAGATATCTCACACCACAGGGCACAGCCAGGTGAGGTGCACATGATTCTTCACCCTTCCAGAAGCACCTGCTGTAGTTCTTGATTATTAAAAGATATAACATTAAAACTAATATAATAGTTATAATCACTTATATTCTAGTGCTTATTACATGAAGTTTCTGTCTGCTCTCTCTCTGTCATTTCTGTCTCTCTCCAAAATGTTTCCTCTTTTAAAGGATTCCAGTAATCAAGACCCACCTGGAATGGGTGGAGTCACATCCCCATCTAATCAAAAGGTCACACCCACCATTGGTGCGTCACATCTCTGTGCAGATGCTTTGTGCTCCCTTCTCTGTTGATTATGAGCATCATGCATAGTTAGGAAAACTACACCTTAGGATAGAACTGGTGAGCAAAAGCCAGACAATGAAACAGCTAATCTGGGTCTGCCTGAGAAATTAACATAGGTTTGGGAATTTAGGGGCAGGAAGGAGGACAGAAGAAGAGGGGCCTGGGAACATGGAATGGACCTTCAGTTCAAATGCAAAAGACAAACAAGAAAAATCTTAGAGGCAGAAGCAGACATGAGGCTACTCAACAGGGGGATGCATGCAGTTCTATTTTAAGCTGTTCACTGGGCTGTGCCACTAAGTACCACCCAGGACACACAGCACCTTGGGATGGTCCGCGTTGGACAGCAATGGCATTGTGATGGGGTCTGCAGAGAGCTGCTGTATAGAAGAGACCAGCAGGCACAACAGATAAGCTGCAAAAAGTCAGCAGAGATGCCTCAAAGAAATTTAACTATCCTCCAATGACCTCCAGAGATTCGATTGATCCTATAAGTGGGATGGAGATGCAAGCCAGCTTCACTTAGTCTGAAATGGACTGTGTCAGTGAAGGAACAGTAGTCCTTGGGGACACCCAGACAGCCAAAATCTGGGCTGGAGTTAAAAGTTTCCCAGGCACTATATTGTATGTCTCAAAGCCAGTAGTTTTTTGCCCTAGGAAGCTGCAGTTTGATTGTCTTCATATAGTGGTTTAGCTGCCCTGAAAGCTGCTTCTGTGTCCACAGGCGGTTCTGGGACTGTCAAGACAGAGATGGGGGGCCAGCTCTGTCCTGCAGGCTGCCAGCCGAGGCCCTGGTGCAGGTATGTATGCACACCAACAGGTACGTAAGGTTACCTGCTCCTTCCAGAATCAGGCGCAGAGACCAATGCCCACGCGCAGCTGGCTGCACACCGGAACAGAGAAGGTACTGGGGGGACAATACAGAGGTACTATAAGGTTTTCCTACCATTTTTAAGTTGCCATTTTCTTAATGTAGTGCTTACCCAGTTACCTTAACATGTTCCTGGAGCTCTGAGAAAGATGCTTTTGCCCATTTTAGCTTGTCGTTCAAAAATTCTGTGGGGGGTCAGAGCCCTAGCGTGGCTCACTCAGCCATCGGGCGGACCTCAGCCCAGCCTGGGTGTTTTGAGCAAGAGGTCCCATCAAATGAAAACCCACAGGATCTTCAGATTGTTGGTTTTCCTTTATTTGTTCTGATTTCTACCACTGGTGAGAGAGTCAAAGATGAAGGGAACAGAACCTCCAGCCAGAACCCCTGGAGCTCTATCACACAGCTCTGGGCTGTACAGAAGATGGGGCACAAGTTCTTGACTTCTCTAAGGCTGCTTCCTTAATCCATAGATGGGGGCTGGGGAGGTGGGGAACCATGAGCCAGATTATCTCAGAAATCCCTTCCAGATGTAAAGGTGCATACAGAATAAATGAATGTTTTAACATCTACTCTCATTGCAGGACAGCAGAAGGTTGTTGTGCTGGTTTGAAAGGATGTATGCCCCCTAGAAAAGCCATGTTTTAATCAAAATCCTATTTCATAAAAGTAGAATAATCCCTGTTCCATACTGTATGTTTGAGACTGTGATTGGATTGTCTCCCTGGATGATGTGATTTAGTCAAGAGCGGTTGTTAAACTGGATTAGGTGATGACATATCTCCACCCATTTGGTTGGGTCTTGATTGGTTTACTGGAGTCCTATAAAAGAAGAAACATTTTGGAGAAAGAGATTCAGAGAGAGCAGAGCAGAATGACATAGCCATGAGAAGCAGAGTCCACCAGCCAGTGACCTTTGGAGATGAAGAAGGAAAACGCCTCCCAGGGAGCGTCATGAAACAGGAAGCCAGGTGAAGAAGCTAGCAGATGATGCCGTGTTCGCCAAGTGCCTTTCCAGATGAGAGAGAAACCCTGACTGTGTTCTCCATGTGCCTTTCCACTTGAGAGAGAAACCCTGAACTTCATCGGCCTTCTTGAACCAAGGTATCTTTCCCTAGATGCCTTTGATTGGACATTTCTATAGTCTTGTTGTAATTGGGACATTTTCTTAGCCTTAGAACTGCAAACTAGCAACTTATTAAATTCCCCTTTTAAAAGCCATTCTGTTTCTGGTACATTGCATTCTGGCAGCTAACAGACTAGAACAGTTGTATACCTCACGGTTAATTGGTTTCCAATGTATGGGCCACGTACACCTTAACTGAAGGACCCTCACTGAAAGGCCCTACTTATGAGGGGTTCACACGCACAGGAATGGATTAAATTTAAGAACATGCTTTTCTCAGGTACATATAGCTTCAAACCACCACAGCCTACTACCCTCAATTCAGTCATTCTTTCAGCAAATACCTATTGCATACTTAATTACTATATGCGAGTGCACTGTCCCGGTGCTGGATACAGCAGAGAGCAAAGCTACAAAGTCTCTCCTCATAGAGCTTTCACTCTAAAGGCAGAAGAAGGACATTAAACAAGTAAACTCATAGCCATAATGAAGAAGCAAACTCACACTGTGCTCATTGCTCCCGAGCACATCACATCACACAGTCAGAAAAGAAAAAAAGGAAAAGCACTTTACATCCTAAGATAAACTGTAGAAACAATGATCTCCTTCTAGTCCTCAAGATAAATGGGGTCTTGAGCACTTTCCCAATACAGCTAACTCACTAGCAAAAACACATTTACCGGGCGGGCCACGGGGGCTCAGTGGCAGAGTCCTCACCTGCCATGCCAGAGACCCGGGTTCAGTTCTTGGTTCCTGCCCTTGCCAAAGAAAAAAAGTCTTAAAAAAACACATTTACCCCTGAGTTTCGCAGCACTGGCATCTGCAGATACATGATGACCCTTCAAATGTGGTAATTATGTGAGAAAAGGGCTACTGTCTTCCACCACGAATAGCTCATTAATAACAACTTTGGAGGGTTTTTTCCTAAAATACCTGCTCTGCCCCTTATTTGGGAAAACCAAGATTGGTTTCCCTTGCAGAACACTGCAAATAAAAATCCTTTTATTTCCTTGATGATTTTGTGCCTGTGTTTGTCTTTCAACCACGGAAGGTAAGTGAACTGCATTGCCGGAGAAGTAGCCACTCAGACCTCTTTTACCCAGGTCTGCCTTTCTCAGCACCCAGAGTAAAAAGCTAAGAAGATACAGCTTTCACTCTTGGAGATTCAATTTCTGTTCCTAACTCTGTCCCTGGTTTCCAGATAAAGTCTGGTTCTTGGCCAGGTCTGATTCTGTTTGGAACATGACTTCTGTTTTATCCCCTCTGTAAATGGCGTTGATGTCAGGACGCAGGTTTTGATGATATGTTCTATCTGGTGTCTGCTGGGTGATAGACAAGTGGGAATCTCATGGTCTCCTTGTGTTTTTCCTTTTCTTTTATCAGCTGTCTTCAGGAATGCTGATTGGTCCTAGCAGTAGAACATTTGTTTCTTTGTAAAAAGTCATGAGAACTCGCTCATGTCACATCCTAAACCACCTCTTGTACATTTTTTTATTTATTAATTTAAAAAATTAACAAACCAAATAAAGCATATATAATCAGTAATTCACAATATCATCACTTAGTTGCATATTCATCATTTCTTAGAACATTTGCATTAATTCAGAAAAAGAAATAAAACGAACACAGAAAAGAAAAAATAAGATTATACCTACCATACCCCTTATCCCTCGCTTTCATTGATCACTAGCATTTCAAACTAAATTTATTTTAGCATTTGTTCCCCACTTCTACATTTTTAATTCCCAATTATTAATAAAATCCTTGCACTCTTTTTGATCTGTCAACCATGAGCTCAGATCATTCAAATAAAAAGAGAAAAGTCCTGTGCCCCCAAAACCAGAGATCAGTGCCTGGATGGAGAAATATCACAGCGGGGGTACCTGTAACCTGTTCCATAGTCCCTCTCCTCCCTAATCTGGAGCTGCCGCAATGGACCCATAAGTTTTTGCTGAGTTCTAGGAGGCTGTGCTTTGGACACACGACGGAGGTCATTAAGCTGAGACTATTAGTTCTCTGTGCGTCTGAGCCCTTTTACCTCTTTACAGAAGGAAGGCAATTAGCCTTTAGCAATGGAGGAGGACAGTTATTATAGGGAAGGAAGGTGGAAGCAGAGAGGTCAGTGAAGGATAATGCATTAGTCCAGGCAGGAGATGACAGCAGTTTAGACTACAATGATAATGGCTGCATGTGTGGGAAGTAGCTGCATCCAATATATTTTAAAGGCTGAGATGACAAAATGTGATGATGAAATGGAGATGAAGTGCGAGCAGAAGCAAGGAGCCAAGGATGAGCCCAAAATTTTGATAAATAGCAGAACAGGAATTCAAAATTACCTTGACCGTTCAGAAAAATGGAAGGTAATAAATTATATAAATGAAGCTCTTGGATTTAAAAATTCAACTACAAAAATGCAGGCTAGGGAACTGGCTGAACGGTAGCCTATGAGAAAATGAGTTCTTAGTGGACGGAAAATTCAGCGTGATTTGCCTGGCAGTGAAAAAAGCCTGCCTTTAAAAAGATAGTAACTGAAATAGAATGCCTGAATCCAGCAAGGCAGTGCTTCCACTATATTCCATACTAGTGAGCTCCTCTCTTAATCCCTTCTAATGCTGAGATTCATGAGTCTTAAATCCATCACCCAAGAGAAACACATCCTCATGGTTTCAATGTCTGATGTGTGCACAACGCACCCCTCATGAGGAAGCAATTACAGAGAATATTCACATTTTAAAGTACCAAATTATAAACCTCAATGCCATCAACTGGTCATCAGCTGGGTCTAAGCACTGCCAAAACATGCTTTCCACACGTGATTTCTGGACCTTCACTAGGGTTCCTTCCTTACATGGGAGTGCTGTCCACTTTATTTGGCTTTGGGGCTTATTTTTATGGATAGGCCTGAGGTTAGTAGCAGAGTAATTATCCTACATACGTGTGTGTGTGTGTGTGTGTGTGTGTGTGTGTGTGTGTGTGTGTGTGTGTGTTTTAGCTGTAGGAGCAATATAAACGCAAGGGCAGTCAACCAAGTAAAAAGGCCTAAGCCCTGGGTGGATCCCAGGTTTAAACTTTCCACACAACTTTAGGCACGTATTCTTTCCCTGCATCACTGTGTCCTAAGATTTAATAGAGTGACTCATGGTGACCTCCATGTCTACCCAAAAGAGAGCTTCTCAAGGCAAATGGGATGTTCTACAATCAACAGCCACCTTGGAGCAGTCATGGAATCAAGACAGTGTCATTAAGCTCTTAGGAGAAAAATGTGTGCTGATTTCTTCAGAAAGGAAAAGGAAATTAGAAAATGAAAAAGGGTGGGCAGGAACACAGGTCCTTCCCTGGAAGTTAGTTTTAGAAGGGTATCTCTCCAGAAACATCCATCCAAAGCATTAGAGCTTTTGAACAGACCACCCAGTAATGGAGAGCAAGAGGTCACTGCCGAGGACGAGGGCAGGACTCGCTGGGCAGCAGCAGTGGACTTTTGGTGGCACAAGAGATGGTTCTGCCAGATCAGGCTCTCCCCTGTCCTTTCCACCCACACCTGCTATCGTGGGACAAAGATCAAAGAAGGAAAGCCAACCACATGGGTAGCTAAGGAAAACTGTTAGATAGGAAAAAAAAGAACTTCAGATAAGTTAGTGTTAATTCTCAGTCACTGAGACACCCATTACAGACAATATCTCACCAAATGAAGCAAAACACTTTCTTTTATCTCTTTTCTCTCCAAGCTGTGCGCATTTAATTCCCACATAATAAGAAAAGAAAGAGCCCTAGAACATAAGAATCCAGGAAACCAAAACCATTATTCTGTTGAAGTATTTCCAGACCGGATCTACTGAAAACCATGTGGTCCATCAATTCTATACTGAAAAGCTCAGGGGGCTGAAAACTATGCTATTTTACAACTAAAAGGAACATAAGAATTCAGAAATCTGATAGATCATAAGGTCCCTGCATTTCCATTTTAAATGTGTTTCTTTAAGATAGAGAATTTGTTTTTCAATGAATGGACGTAACTTTTACAAGTGTAAGTTTCTGTCTGAAGCTAAAAAAAAAAAGTCATTCTTGCTACTCATCTTCTTGTTTCTTTGAATCAGTTTTTCTCTTTCAATACCACATAATCAACAGGGACATGTCCATCGCCCTTCTCGCTAGTTTCTATTATGCCTCGTTACAGCCTTTTTTCCAGCTCCCTGGTTCCCACTTGCTGTTAAATGTTTAGACAGTGAGTCTAAACTGCCCTCCCTGCCCCGGTTGGGGTGACTCTTCTATAGTTGTGTAATCAATTAGCCTGGCATCTGATCTCTATTTCAAATATCTTCTTAGAGGAACTTTAATTATAATTAATATCTCTTTCGTGGCTTTGAAATTATATCAGTATGATTCCTTACTCAGTCATGCTTGGTAAAAGTCACAAATCAATTTATTTTATTCCCTCTAGATTTGAAGAGACCTTTCCAATTCTGATGGAATTTTAACAACATAAAAAATTCAGCAGGCATTAAATGAAATGCTTTTTTTTTTTCTTTTTGGGAAACCCTTTCGGTTGGAAGATTTGAGGAGCTTTCCAATAAGCCTTACAAATACAATTGAAAAGAAATCCTTCTATAATTATAACAGTAAGAGAGATGTCTTCTGATAATAATAAAATTGAGATTGCAAGCATATTCTACCTCATGCAAGAGATGGATACCTGAAAAGCTGCAGTAAATCAAACCAAATATTTTAAATAAATTCAGAGAAGTGGCTATAAATAGATATAGTCCTAGAGCCAAATCCTTCTGGGAAGTGCAGGATCCATTTATAATTGAAATATACACCTCCCAATTTAATGGTTTGAAGTTTGGAGCTTCGTGCTCAGTTGTCCTAAAATGTGGCACACTTAAACATGGATTTTAAAAGTACCTGGGAGATCTGTCAAAGCTGTACAAAGTGCAGAGCCTAATTTTGTGTATTCTGGTGGCTGATGTCATGAGACTTTGAGATGAGAAAATGTAAAACAAAAATCCTTGTCAATGTAGAATTAACTGTGCTGAAAAACTAATAAAGAAACAGAAGAAAAAAAAGAAGCTTTTCATGAAAGAAGGAAATATTCAACTTCCCCAGTTAGGGAATTCCTCATATTCTCGCAAGCAGTGGGGACAATCAAATCAGCAGGCTGAGCCCTCTGTGAAACCTATTCATGCAAAACATAAGCTAAGCCTGCTGATAATTATTCCAAGAATCACTCCCAGAGAACCTCTTTTGATGCTCAGATGTAGCCTCTCTCTCTAAGCCAACATGGCAGGTGAATTCAGTGCCCTCCCCACTACATGGGACATGACTTCCAGAGGTGTAAATCTCCCTGACAGCCATGAGACAGAACTCCCAGGATGAGGCAGGACTGGCATCGTGGGATTGAGAAAGGCTCCTTGGCCAAAAGGAGAAAGAGAGAAATGAGACAAAATAAAGTTTCAGTGGCTGAGAGATTTCAGACTTGTGAGGTTATCCTGGAGGTTATTCTTATGCATATACAGATATCCCTTTTTACTTTATGGTGTATTGGAGTGGCTGCAGGGAAATACCTGAAACTGTTGAACTGTGTTCCAGTAGCTTTGATTCTTGAAGACAACTGTATGAAGATATAACTTTTACAATGTGTTTGTATGATTGTGAAAACCTTGTATCTGGTGGTCCTTTTATCCAGGGTATGGACAGATGACTCAAAAATATGGATAACAAATAAATAAATAATAGAGGAGATAAGGGGTAAAGTAATTTGGGTAGATTGAAATACTAGTGGTCAATGAGAGAGAGGGGTAAGGGGTATGAGATATATGAGTTTTTTTCTTTTTATTTCTTTTTCTGGAGTGATGCAAACATTCCAAAAATGATTATGGTGATGAGTACACAACTATGTGATGATAGGGTAAGCCACTGAGTGCACACCATGTATGGACTGAATGTGTGTGATGATTTCTCAGTAACAATATTTTTAAGTGAATTTTTTAAAAAGCTTTTCATGAACCAAAATCAACCATAAAACAACCCCAATAACAAACTTTAATCTTCACTAGGCCAGCTTCATATATATTCCTGTAGCAGACACTATAAGTTGGCCAATTTAATACCCATTCCCTTGTCTGTCTATGAATTTTTTTAAGGAATGATTACTATACATAAGATGATAAGAGAATATATTAGCAATATGAAATAAGAATGAGAACTCATTAAAAAAAGAAGCCAGTTCGGGTCAAGATGGCGGCTTAACAACGTGCACGTTTTAGTTCGTCCTCCAGAACAACTACTAAATAGCCAGAAACAGTACAGAACAGTTCCTGGGGCCACGTCAGTGACCAAACACACAGGGTATCCCAGTCTGGACCAGCTGGACTGGCTGTGAGCAACCCCCCCCCGAACCGTGAGTTCCCAAAGCTGAAGCGGCCAGCGGCCCTCCCCGACAGGCCGCTTCCCAGAGGGGAAAAGAAAGGGCTTTACCAGCAGCAGGGACTGGGCACAATCAAATGCCAATTGTGGAACTAATTAATAAATTCTGACTACTAAAAATAGGCCCCCAGCTTAGGTGAACCTGATCAAAGCGGAGGTTGCTCATTTTTGCCTTGGCACCAAGGGGGCAGGACTGACAGAAAAAGGGGGAAAAAAAAAGAAAGAAACAGAGGTTTTTGTGGCTGTGTATCTACAAAGGCTTGACTGCCTCTGGATACAGCGGCAGGAATTTTCAGGCTGCAACTGCCCCAGGCATAGGCAGAAGTGAGCTCTTTTGGGGGCTTATCTGGAGTCTGTGCCTTCCCCAGGGAAGAGGTGAAGCCCCACCCAGGTGGAATCCCTCCATCAAGGAATTCAGACACCAGGGCTTGGTAATTTGAAGCCATTAAAACCAGCCTACAACCTCTCCTCTGTCTCCACCACGCCCCTAGCAGGGAGAGTCTGCCAAAGTTAAAGATACCACATCATCTTATGCTGGTGGGACCTGCAGGCAGACAAGTGCCACATAATGGGCAGGATAAGAAAAACAGAGTCCAGAGACTTCACAGGCAAGTCTTTCAACCTGCTGGGTCTCACCCTCAGGGAAAACCGACACAGGTGACTCTTTCCTCCTGATAGGAGGCAAGTTTGGTCTGGGAAAATCTGGCTGGGGTATATAATATCTAAATTGACCCTCCTATGTGTGTGGAGGAAGGCACCACACAAGCAGGGCAAGAAAAGAAAACAAGAACTGAAAAATTCTCCTCTGTTAAACAAAACTTAAGCTAGAGTTCCAGATAAAGCTGAACTGAATGTCAAAGAACAGATAGACAACAAATTCATCCAGCAAGATAACCCTAGATAAAAGAAGTGAAAGCAATCTCCAGAATAAACTAATTAAGGTAATTAAATGCCTAGACACCAGCAAAAAATAAATCACACTAGGAAAATTGAAGATATGGCCCAGTCAAAGGAACAAACCAACAATTCAAAGGACATATAGGAGCTGAAACAATTAATTCAGAATGTACGAACAGACATGGAAAACCTCATCAAAAACCAAACCAATGAATTGAGGGAGGATATGATGAAGGAAAGGAAAAAACAAAAAGAAAAAACTGAAAGTCTGAAAAAACAAATCACAGAACTTATGGGAATGAAAGACACAGTAGAAGAGATGAAAAAAACAATGGAAACCAACAATGGTAGATTTCGAGAGACAGAACATAGGATTTCAAAACTGGAGGATGGGGGCGGGCCGCGGTGGCTCAGCGGGCAAAGTGCTTGCCTGCTATGCCGGAGGACCTCGGTTCGATTCCCGGCCCCAGCCCATGTAACAAAAACGGAGAAACAAAAATACAATAAAACAAGAAAATGTTTAAAAGATGTTTCCCTTTCTTCCTCCCTTCCTTCCTTCTATCCTTCCTTCCTTCTCTCTGTCTTTCCTTTAAAAAAAAAAAAAAAAAAAAAAACTGGAGGATGGAACATCTGAAATCCGACAAGAAACAGAAACTATAGGGAAAAAATGGAAAAATATGACAGGGACTCAGGGAATTGAAAGACAATATGAAGTGCATGAATATACGTGTTGTGGGTGTCCCAGAAGGAGAAGAGAAGGGAAAAGGAGGAGAAAAACTAATGGAGGAAATTATCACTGAAAATTTCCCAACTCTTATGAAAGACTTAAAATTACAGATCCAAGAAGTGCAGTGTACCCCAAAGAGAATAGATCCAAATAGACATACTCCAAGACACTTACTAATCAGAATATCAGAGGTCAAAGAGAAAGAGAGGATCTTGAAAGCAGCAAGGGAAAAGCAATCCATCACATACAAGGGAAGCCCAATAAGACTACGTGCAGATCTCTCAGCAGAAACCATGGAGGCGAGAAGACAGTGGGATAATATATTTAAATTATTGAAAAAGAAAAACTGCCAACCAAGAATTCTATATCCAGCAAAACTGTCCTTCAAAAATGAGGGGGAAATTGGGGGGCCAAGATGGTGGCTTAGTAAGGTACGTGCATCTTAGTTCCTCCTCCAGAGCAACTACTAGGTGAACTGAAACAGTGCAGAACAGCTCCCGGGGCCACGGCAGGGAATGGACACACAGCATACCCCAGTCTGGACTGGCTAGTCTGACTGCGAAACTCTGCTGTGGTGAGATCCCCAAGCGGCGCGCGATTTCTCGAGCCGCGGCAGCTGTGGCAGCCGGAGCTCCTCCCTCCCTCCTTCCTGGGCCGGCTGAGAGTCTCGGAGAGGCAAGTTTCCCAAGCCGAGGTGGCCGGCGCCCCTCTTTTGCGGGCGGCTTCCTGGACCAGCTACGAGTCTCGGATCAGAGGGCTACCCAAGCCGCGGTGGCCCTCCCCCGCGGGCGGCTTCCTGGTCCAGTGGCGAATTCCCCAGGCCGCGGCGGCCGGTGACCGACGCCCCTCCCCTGTGGGCGACTTCCTGGTCTGGTGGCGAGTTCCCTGGGCCGCGGCGGCCGGCGACCGACACCCCTCCAGGGAGAGGAGGGAATTTCCGACAGTGGCAGGGACTGGGTCCAACCAAACACCAATAGGGGCATTAATAAAGGAGCCACAGGGTCCCCTCAAGCCGCGGCGGCTGACGCCCCCACCACGTGCGGCCCCCCGAACCAACTGAGAGAATTGGATCGGAAATCCCCATGCCGCGGAGAACGGTGACCGGGAGGATCCTTTCCAAACACGTGAGACAAACGTGTGCCACGAGCGCCACCTACTGGGCAGGATAAGAAAAACAGAACCCAGAGATTTCACAGAAAAATCTTACAACCTTGTTGGGTCCAACACCCAGGGAAATCTGACTAAATGCCCAGACACCAGCAGAAGATAACGGTCCATGCTCAGAAGATTGAGAATATGGCCCAGTCAAAGGAACAAACCAATAGTTCAAATGAGATACAGGAGCTGAGACAACTAATGCTGAATATACGAACAGAAATGGAAAACCTCTTCAAAAATGAAATCGATAAATTGAGGGAGGACATGAAGAAGACATGGGCTGAACAAAAAGAAGAAATAGAAAAACTGAAAAACAAATCACAGAACTTATCGAAGTGAAGGATAAAGTAGAAAAGATGGAAAAAACAATGGATACCTACAATGATAGATTTAAAGAGACAGAAGATAGAATTAGTGATTTGGAGGATGGAACATCTGAATTCCAAAAAGAAACAGAAACTATCGGGAAAAGAATGGAAAATTTTGAACAGGGTATCAGGGAACTCAAGGACAATATGAACTGCACAAATATACGTGTTGTGGGTGTCCCAGAAGGAGAAGAGAAGGGAAAAGGAGGAGAAAAACTAATGGAAGAAATTTTCACTGAAAATTTCCCAACTCTCATGAAAGACCTAAAATTACAGATCCAAGAAGTGCAGTGCACCCCAAAGAGATTAGACCCAAATAGGCATTCTCCAAGACACTTACTAGTTAGATGTCAGAGGTCAAAGAGAAAGAGAGGATCTTGAGAGCAACAAGAGAAAAACAATCGATCACATACAAGGGAAACCCAATAAGACTATGCGTAGATTTCTCAGCAGAAACCATGGAAGCTAGAAGCATTTCTATACACTAGTAATGAACAAGCTGAGGGGGAAATCAAGAAACGAATCCCATTTACAATTGCAACTAAAAGAATAAAATACCTAGGAATAAATTTAACTAAAGAGACAAAAAACATATATAAAGAAAACTACAAAAAACTGTTAAAAGAAATCACAGAAGACCTAAATAGATGGAAGGGCATACCGTGTTCATGGATTGGAAGACTAAATATAGTTAAGATGTCAATCCTACCTAAATTGATTTACAGATTCAATGCAATACCAATCAAAATCCCAAAAACTTATTTTTCAGAAATAGAAAAACCAATAAGCAAATTTATCTGGAAGGGCAGGGTGCCCCGAATTGCTAAAAACATCTTGAGGAAAAAAAACGAAGCTGGAGGTCTTGCACTGCCTGACTTTAAGGCATATTATGAAGCCACAGTGGTCAAAACAGCATGGTATTGGCATAAAGATAGATATATCGACCAATGGAATCGAATAGAGTGCTCAGATATAGATCCTCTCATCTCTGGACATCTGATCTTTGATAAGGCAGTCAAGCCAACTCACCTGGGACAGAACAGTCTCTTCAATAAACGGTGCCTAGAGAACTGGATATCCATATGCAAAAGAATGAAAGAAGACCCATATCTCACACCCTATACAAAAGTTAACTCAAAATGGATCAAAGATCTAAACATTAGGTCTAAGACCATAAAACAGTTAGAGGAAAATGTAGGGAGATATCTTATGAATCTTACAATTGGAGGCGGTTTTATGGACCTTAAACCTAAAGCAAGAGCACTGAAGAAAGAAATAAATAAATGGGAGCTCCTCAAAATTAAACACTTTTGTGCATCAAAGAACTTCATCAAGAAAGTAGAAAGACAGCCTACACAATGGGAGACAATATTTGGAAATGACATATCAGATAAAGGTCTAGTATCCAGAATTTATAAAGAGATTGTCCAACTCAACAACAAAAAGACAGCCAACCCAATTACAAAATGGGAAAAAGACTTGAATAGACACCTCTCAGAAGAAGAAATACAAATGGCCAAAAGGCACATGAAGAGATGCTCAATGTCCCTGGCCATTAGAGAAATGCAAATCAAAACCACAATGAGATATCATCTCACACCCACCAGAATGGCCATTATCAACAAAACAGAAAATGACAAGTGCTGGGGAGTATGCGGAGAAAGAGGCACACTTATCCACTGTTGGTGGGAATGTCAAATGGTGCAACCACTGTGGAAGGCAGTTTGGCGGTTCCTCAAAAAGCTGAATATAGAATTGCCATACGACCCAGCAATACCATTGCTGGGAATCTACTCAAAGGAATTAAGGGCAAAAACTCAAACGGATGTTTGCACACCAATGTTTATAGCAGCATTATTTACAATTGCAAAGAGATGGAAACAGCCAAAATGTCCATCAACAGATGAGTGGCTAAACAAACTGTGGTATATACATACAATGGAATATTATGCAGCTTTAAGACAGGATAAACTTATGAAGCATGTAATAACATGGATGGACCTAGAGAACATTATGCTGAGTGAGTCTAGCCAAAAACTAAAAGACAAATACTGTATGGTCCCAATGATGTGAATCGACATTCGAGAATAAACTTGGAATATGTCATTGGTAACAGAGTCCAGCAGGAGTTAGAAACAGGGTAAGATAATGGGTAATTGGAGCTGAAGGGATACAGACTGTGCAACAGGACTAGATACAAAAACTCAAAAATGGACAGCACAATAATACCTAATTGTAAAGTAATCATGTTAAAACACTGAATGAAGCTGCATCCGAGCTATAAAAAAAACAAAAAAATGAGGGAGAAATTAAAACATTTTCAGACAAAAAAATCACTGAGAGAATTTGTGACCAAGAGACCAGCTCTGCAAGAAATACTAAAGGGAACACTAGAGACAGATACAAAGACAGAAGAGAGAGGTGTGGAGAAGAGTGTAGAAAGGAAGACTATGAGTAAAGGTAAAAAGAAGGAAAATTAGATATGACATATAAAATCCAGAAGGAAAAATAGTAGAAGAAAATACTACCCATGCAGTAATAACACTGAATGTTAATGGATTAAACTCTCCAATCAAAAGACATAGTCTGGCAGAATGGATTAAAAAACAGGACCCATCTATATGCTGTCTCTACTCAAAGGACACGAGGCCAAGGACACAAATGGACATTTACACACCAATGTTTATAGCAGCATTATTAACAATTACCAAGAGATGGAAACAGCCAAAATGTCCATCAACAGACAGTTGACTAAACAAACTGTAACATTTACATAAGGTGGAATATTATGCAGCTGTAAGACAGAATAAAGTTATGAAGTATGTAACAACATGAATGGAGCTTAAGGACATTATGTTGAGTGTGATTAGCCAGAAACAAAAGGACAAATACTGTATGGTCTCACTGATATGAACTGACATTAGTGAATAAACTTGGAATATCTCCTTGGTAACAGAGACCATCAGGAGATAGAAATAGGGTGAGATATTGGGTAATTGGAGCTGAAGGGATACAGATTGTGCAACAGGACTGAATATAAAAACTCAGAAATGGACAGCACAATACTACCTAACCATAATGTAATTATGTTAAAACACTAAATGAAGCTGCATGTGAGAATGATAGAGAGAGGAGGGCTGGTGACATAAATGAAATCACAAAGAAAGATAGACGGTAAAGATCGAGATGGTATAATCTAGGAATGCCTAGAGTGTATAATAATAGTGAAATGTACAATGTACAAATTTTAAAAATGTTTTTGCATGAGGAAGAACAAAGGAATGTCATTATTGCAGGGTGCTGAAAATAGATGGTAATTAATACTTTAAAATGTCACCTTATGTGTGAGACTAAAGCAAAAAATGTTTATTTGGTACAAAATTTATATTTTGACTAGTGCATTTCCTAATATAACTCATGTAGATAGTTTGATTGAATGTCATAAGTACTTGGAATCTCAGGTAGGACATGAGATTTTGTAGGTTTGTCCAGAGTGATGCTCCGATGAATCCCAGAGTAATTTGATCAGTGACCGAAAAAGTATTTGCAAGCCCCCTTCGGGTAATGGTGAGAGCGGGGAGAAATTCAACTTCCCCAAGTTGAATTCTTGATATTCTCACAAGCAGTGTGGACAACAAAAGCTATAGGATGAGCCCCCAGTCTTGGAGCTTGTTCATATGAAACTTAACCCCACAAAGGATAGGTCAAGTCTACTTAAAATTTAGGCCTAAGAGTCACCCCCAAGAGAGCCTCTTTTGTTGCTCAGATGTGGCCTCTCCCTCCAGCCAACATGACAAGCAGTCTCACCACCCTCTCCCTCTCTGCGTGGGACATGACTCCCAGGGGTGTGGACCTTCCTGGAAACATGGGACAGAGATCCTGGAATGAGTTGAGACTCAGCATCAAGGGACTGAGGAAAACCCTAGATTGAACTGAGAATTAACATCAAGGGATTGAGAGAACCTTCTCGACCAAAGGGGAAAGAGTGAAATGAGACTAAGTGTCAATGGCTGAGAGATTCCAAACAGAGTTGAGAGGTTATCCTGAAGGTTATTCTTATGCATTAAGTAGATATCACCTTGTTGTTCAAAATGTAGCAGAGAGGCTGGAGGGAACTGCCTGAAAATGTAGAGCTGTGTTCCAGTAGCCATGTTTCTTGATGACTGAACAATGATATAGCTTTCACAATGAGACTCTGTGAATGTGAAAACCTTGTGTCCGATGCTCATTTTAGCTACTATATCAACAGAAGAGTAGAACATATGGAATAAAAATAAATAATAGGGGGAACAAATGTTAAAATAAATTTAGTTTGAAATGCTAGTGGTAAATGAAAGTGAGAGGTAAGGGGTATGGTACGTATAATCTTTTTTTTTCTCTGTTATTGTTTTATTTCTTTTTCTGTTGTCTTTTTATTTCTTTTTCTAAATCAATGCAAATGTTCTAAGAAATGATGAATATGCAACTATGTGATGATATTAAGAATTATTGATTGTATATGTAGAATGGAATGATATCTTAACGTTTTGTTTGTTAATTTTTTTAATTAATAAAAGAAGTTTAAAAAAAAAAGAAGCCAGTGGAAATGTTAGGTAAAAAATAAAATAAAATCATTAAAAGATGTAAATACAGCTAAAAGCAATCAGTTATATTTGGTTCTTATACAGGAGCTCTTCATGAAAGAACAAAGTGATAGAAAACATCATTTTTCATCTACTCTAAGATGCCATTGAAAATAAGACCCCACTACACTGATGACTTCTATACAGTAATTGTTTTCGTATGTAAGCTGCTGGAATGAAATATACCAGAAATGGAACAGCTTTTCAAAAAGGAGTTTAACAAGTTTCAAGTTTACAGTTCTAGTTTCCAAATTAAGGTACCAACAAGGGGTTACCTTCACTCATGAAAGGCTGTTGCCATATGGAACACCTTTGTCAGCTGGGAAGTCACATGGCTGACATCTGCTGGGGTCTTTTCTGGGAAGGCACACGGCGACGTCTACTAGCTTTCTCTCCTCATTTCACAAGTCTTCCCTGTGGCACCGTCCTTCCTTATCGCCAAAGGTCGCTGGCTGTATGGGCTCTGTTAGTTCTGAGCTTTTCCCAAAATGGTTCCCTCTTAAAGGGCTCCAGTAAGCAACCCACCTTGAAAGGGTGAAGACACATCTCCATGGAAACCACCTAATCAAAAGGTACCACCTACAATAGGGTGGGTCACATCTCCATAAAAGCAATAAAAAAGATCCCACCCCAAGATTGCTGAGTCATATTGATATCTCTTAGTTTGCAGTATCTCAGAGCAGGTAGAAGTTAAAACCTAAAATGGTGGAATTGTAACACATATAAACTCTGAAATCTGTTCTACAACTAATCATTGTGATGTACTTTGAAATTCCTTGCTTTTTAATATATAGATTATTTTTCACAAAAAAGAAAAATAAGGCGGGCCACGGTGGCTCAGCAGGCAGAGTTCTCGCCACAGAGAACCACGTTCGATTCCCAGTGCCTGCCCATGTGAAAAAAAAAAAAAAGAAAAACATATATGTGCTGGTTTGAAAGGATGTATGGACCTTAGAAAAGCATGTTTTAATCAAAATCCCCTTTCATAAAGATAGAATAACCCCTATTCAATACTGTATGTTTGAAACTGTGATCAGATCATCTTCCTGGAGATGTGATTTCGTCAAGAGTGGTTGTTAAGCTGGATTAGGTGATGACATGTCTCCACCCATTTGGGTGGGTCTTGATTAGTTTCTTGAGTCCTATAAAAGAGGAAACATTTTGGAGAATGAGGAGATTCAGAGAGAGCAGAGAATGCTGCAGCACCATGAAGCAGGGAGTCCACGAGCCAGCAACCTTTGGAGATGAAGAAGGAAAACGCCTCCCAGGGAGCTTCATGAAACCGGAAGCCACAAGAAAGCTAGCAGATGCCACCATGTTCACCATGTGCCTTTCCATCTGAAAGAGAAACACTGAACGTCATCAGCCTTCTTGAACCAAGGTATCTTTCCCTGGATGCCTTAGATTGGACATTTCTATAGACTTGTTTTAATTGGGACATTTTCTCAACCTTAGAACTGTAAACTAGCAACTTATTAAATTCCCCTTTTTAAAAGCCATTCTGTTTCTGGTGTATTGCATTCCAGCAGCTAACGAACTAGAACAGTATATTTCTTCTAGGCTCCAGTGTTTTGGAGCAGCTAGGAGGACAAGTCTGAAATAGTGGAATGGTAACCCATGACAAACTCTGAAATCTGTTCTGTATCTCTTTATTGACGCGTACTTTGAAAATCATTGCTTTTTTTTCTTTTATATATGATCTATTTAACAATAAAAAATGTTTTGTTTTGTTTTGCTTTGCTTTGTTTTTTTAAGAAAAGATTCCACCCAGCAATATTGAATGAGGATTAAAGGGCATGGCTTTTCTGGGGAACATGATAGTTAATCAAAAAAAACAACCAATTAAACAATGTTTCTTTTATTTTACACTTATTCATGTAGCTCTTTTAGACTCAGCTAGACATAATTTATTATGCCTCAGTGGTGTTGTTGTATTAACAGCCAAAGGCGTCATAACTGATACACTATCATTACTTAACCAAGCCTAAACCAAGCTCTCACTCAGAGAGGTCTGAGAATTTTTCCCACAGTCGCATGTTGGTGGGGCCTCAAGGCCTGTTCCTGACTTCTCACCAAGACAAGGGTGCCATCGTGAGCCACTGATTGTCCACCACGTAGGGGACGTTTCTATGTTAAGAATGTTTGTGTTTCTGTGGCATTTTATCAATAAAAAAATTTTTTTAAATAGTCAAACTAAAAAATTTTTTTTAAAAAGCAAGAGTGCCAATGCCTTTCCATGTGTTATTCCTAAATAAAGAACTTTTGCTTTAAACGTATCCAATAAAAAGTTTTATTGGGCGAATACGTATGAGACATGAGCAGGTCTGTTCTCTGATATGACAAGCGTGCCAAAAAAAAAAAAAAAGGAAAAAAGAAGAAAGAAAGGTGGGAAGGGAGGGAGGGAGGAAACAGAGAGGGAAGGAGGGAAGGAAGGGAAAACCCCTGGCTGGAACCTGAACAGGGGGATGGTGTCTTAGTTCTGTGGCTGCAATGACTACATGCTTAAACAATGGGAATTCACTGACACGTTTCAGGTCAGGAGAAGCCCAAAACTGAGGCATTAGCAAGTCTACATTTCCTCCCAGGGTCTGTGACATGGGGGTGCTGGCCCTGGGCCCCACAGCGCCTGACCAGTCTCCTTTCATTTCCAGGTGCTGTGCGGACTTCTGGCCTCTGGCTCCTCCCCATTTTTTCCTTTTTTTTTTTAAAATTAGAGGAGTTGTAGGATTACTGAAAAATCATGCAGAATGTGCAGAGTTCATGCATTCCCCTTCGCCCACTTAGCCTTCCCGATTGTCAGGATTTTGCATTAGAGTAGTACCTTTGCTACAACTGATGAAACAACATTTTGAAATTACACTATTAGTTACCAACCATGGCTCACATTAGGTTCACACTTCATGTTTTATAGTTCTATGATTATTTTTTTAATTCTGGCAACATCTATATAACCTAAAATTTCCCATTTTAGCCACTTGCAAACGTACAATCCTGTGGTATTCATTGCACCCACGGTGTTGTGCAACCATCCCATCCATGGGCGAAACTTTTCCATCACCCCAGAAGAAGACTTGCACCGATTCCTGTGACTTTTTTTATAAAGCCCCCCAGTAAGAAGATTAAGATCCACCCTCATTTGGTTGGTCCCATTTTAACTAAAAATAGCATCTTCCAGAGGTCCTGTTTACACTGGGGTGACACCAAGGAGGGGTGAAGAGTAAGACGTGTTTTCTGTAGCGGACAGAACTCAACCTGCAACAGAGGTGAACGCCCATACACATACATAGTACTTCTCAGATCTGTACTAGGTGCTTCGAGGGTTTATCTCGTTAACTCCTTATAATACCCTCTCAGGGATGGGTATTTATTATTGTCACCTTTTATGCATAAGAGTCAAGGCTTGGAGAGGTTGTACAGCAAAAGATAAGATTCTAGGATGTGAAGCCAGTCCTGTTTTTCCTGATCCTTGTATTACAGTATGATTTTTTCTGTCCTCTCCTCCGCCTCCATCCTCCATACCTAAGACACCCCATACAAACACATACACACACACACACACACACACACACTTATTCCCTTGCTCTCTTTTAGTACTCTCACTCTCAAAAGAGAGAGAGAGAGAGAGCACCAACTTTTTTCAATTTAAAACCTTGTTATTCCAGAGGAAGAAAATGACCTGTAAAAATAGCCTCTTCCTTAAGATTTCCTTGAAGATTCTACAGATTTTCAATAATTTCCTCTGAGACTAGCTGCCATACAACTATCACAGGACAGGAGATAAGCCTATTATATGGGCTTCTAATGTTCCTTTTGACTTTGAAAATGATAATCATTAATTCTTCTTTCAACCAAGGCCAAGAAAGTGTTTTTGACACAAAGTTTTGCACAGTCACTGCCATTCTCTCACCCTTCCAACCCTCCAATTCCCCCAACCCTCCTTTTCTTTATTTTGTCTTCCATCCTTGGCATTCCTGACTTTTCTGTAGAAAATCTGAGTGGAAAAAAGGTGGATTGATAGAAGCAAGAGGAAAAAGACAATGGCCCAAAACATCAGAGAAGCAAAAATACAATAATATGAAAATGGCCAGAGAAGAGCATTCCGAATTTTCAGGCACATTCAGACAACCTGCCAATCAAAAGCAAGTTCACTTGAGGCCCTGAAGATTTTGCATTCGAGCCTGGTCGACCTGAGCCAGCCACCCTTTTAGGCCTTGTAGGAAATAATGCCACACAAGGAGCCCAACTTCTCCAATAAAGTTATCTCCCCTGGGACTATCAGTCACCTGGCTGCTTTTTCATTATCTTCTGGTCTGGGTGACTGAGCCCATAAATGGACTTACACAGGACAGTTTTTTAATTGATCAAGCAGAAAGGCTGAAAAATTATCTTCAGAATCAAAGCAACCTCTCTTCCCCTCTAGAAAAAGCAAGAATATAAAGGGGCAATTCCCCTTTCTGATGGGGTTGCAGCTGTGATGGCCAGTCCCAAACTGAAGGAGAGCATGGAGAGTCCAGCGCCAAGGAGAGCACGAGCAAAGGGGCCGGACTTCCTGTTCCTGCTAAGGTCGATGGCCACTTGAGAGGTTTGATGGTACCCAGAAATATCAGACACACTTTCTCAAAAGTGAAAACAGCGATTCAGAATAACTGTTTTTCAAGTTTCTTCATTGTATTTGTTTATACTGATGATTTTTTTATAGATAAAAATAATTAAATGGCTACAAAGCACATCCCAACACCGAATGAAGCTGTATGGTGTTTGGAGTCATGTACCCAAAAAAAACATGCTCCTGTGGGTATGAACCCTTTAAACAGGACCTTTTGATGAAGTGTGTTCCCGCTGAATCAGGATGGTGTTAATCCTATTACTGAAAGCCTTATAGGGAAGGTCACAGAGAGAGAGAAAGCCAGAGACAAAAGCCAGAAGCTGAAAGTCAAAGGAACCCAGAAGAGAAAGGAGAAGCCAGAGAGGCTGCCAGGTGCATTGCTGTGTGATAGAGAAGCCAAGGACCAAGGCTCCCTGGCAGTCAGCCCCAAACCTCACAGCTTTCTGGGAGAAAGCATTGCTTCGATGATGCCTTGGCTTTAGAGGTCTCCTAGCCCTAAAATTGTGAACCAGTAATTCCCATTGTTTAAGCCAACCCATTGCATGGTACTTGCTTCAGCAGCCAGAAAACTAAAACAAATTGCCACTTGGGTTCTCTGCCATGCTGGATAGGTTTTGCTACTGATCCTCTCCATTAGGTAGATAAGTGAAATCAAAGCCATTTGTGATAGAGACTCCAACACTAATCCTCTCGTGGTTTCTTGCTGTTTGGCAAACCCATAGGCTTGGTGAAAACGGATTCTGTTTAAGCAAAAGGCAAAACTCTTTTTCAAGGATAATTATTCTGTCCAATTTTCATTTTGCACAAGACTTTCTCAGAGTTGACATTTCCCTGAGAGTGGCAAAGTCTTCAGCTCAATGTCAAGTGCAGTAAAGCCTTCTATTTTCCTGAAAGCAGAAAGGTTTCAGACATATTTTACCATCCTGACAGCAGTGACAAATGGGACTTTAGCCCAAATGGATTACAAACAGGCTCTCTGAACCACAGAAAACTCCATGCAAATAAGGAACATCAACATTTTTTTTTTGAAATGTCAGAAATACTCATAGGGTTTTTTCTGACATTTGGAAAAAAGGAAACAATTACTAGCTCTCCTTTCTTCATTACCTTTTTCATTTATTTTCAGCAGCAGAGCAATGCAGGCCGCATGACAAGGAGGAGCCAAGGGAGAAACCAAAGTCAGAAAACACGAGGTTGTTTGGCCAAGTTACAGGTGCCCCTCTGAAGGGCTGGTTAGCAAGCAGAGCCTCAGACCTGCTGCTGCAGACGGAATGGATAAACAAGGGTGGGCAAGCATGTTCTACAAAGGGCCAGATAAATATTTTATGCTTGGTGGGCAACCCAAGCCACATAGCAGCTCCTCAACTCTGCTAATGCAGCCATAGCAATATGTAAATGAGTTGGCATGGCTGTGTTCGAATAAAACTTTATTTACAAACATGGGCAAGTGCCGGTTTGACCCACAGGCCGCATCTGCAGACCTTGGATTATGATATGTGTACCATGGAAACAGTAGAGCTCCGCAATGAGAGTGGGGGAATCACTGACAGCATCCCCCAGCAACCTTCCACGGCTGTAGAACTGCAGCGGGTGGAGAGCTCGGCCCTGCAGCCTCTCCTCTCTGGTTACAGGAAGACAAAGATTTCTCAGGAAGGGCTGGAGGTGCTTGCATGCGCTTCAGGCAGCAGCTAACTCCAGTTAGTATAAAAGCTCAGCAATACTCCTTTTCCACTTTTTATGGTAGTGACATATACACAACTCAGAACTGGTAGGGGCACGCTGGTGGGTGCCAGCTGATAACAGCCTGTTACAACCTGGATTCCTGAATTAATACACCACTCCAAGAAAAACTAGACTGAAGTCTTCCACAGATGTGAGATATTTTTTCTTACCCTACTTCCCCCCCAAAGAAAAGCTCCAAATCAAGAATAACTGATTAATTTATAAGCAAAAAAGAAAAGATTAAAAACCAAGACAAGGCAGTAACATTAGTAAGCCCAAAGGTCACACACTGTTCAGTAACTGGAATAGCATCAAGGGTGAGGTGACAGTGGCGGCTTGTGACCACTGCAGAGTGACAGTGCTGCAGAAAAAGCTACAAGAGGAAGCAATTGTCTTGGGTGAGTCCCACCTTCCGGCTGGGCTCCTCATCTACCCACAGACATATTGTATTGTCGGGAATATGTCTTCCCAAAACACACACACACACACACACACACACGCATTCTCCTACTAAGGCACATCTTTCCTCTCTCCCTAGAAGCTCTACAGCTAGCTAGCATTAGAAAGCTATTAGGCAAACAAATTGGGCTAAAATGTTACTAAACAATAGCTGTGTGTCTTTTCCTCTAAGAAGTTTCAGAACTTTTAAAGGGGGTCCTGCAGTGAGCAATTCCTTCACCCAAATGAAAGATTCTATACCAAGAAGGAGAATTAACAGACATTCTTGGATAGTTTAGTCCAGGAGCCCTCTCCTTCTAGAAATATGCTCAATTCTTTCCTCAAAAAAGCAGACCCTCTTTACAACACATGATGATGGGTAATTTGACTTTTTTAATGGAAGGCCTGGCCCTGCCTGTGTAAGGGATACCCAGCACGTCAGGAACCTGCAGCAAACTGGATCCGGCACACACATCCCTGCCCACTTCTGCCTTTTTCGAAAGGAATGCATAGTGGGGGAACTCAGGCCTGTGATGGGCACACTGCCAACATGGAGACTCACGGCACAGCTGGGTTTTGCAGCCAAGAGGGCACAAAGGACAAATGAGAGACCTCATCTAAGTGGCAGCAGACCACTTGGGAACCTCCCCAGGAAACCCTGCCTCCCTCTCCTACCTCCTACCTCTATTGCACAGACAGTGCCTCTCTGAAAGTGAAGCCACTGTGTTTGGCATCACCTTGGGCAAATGGGCAGCCAGACAGTTTCCTTTGCAACCATAGTTTCCATAGTGTGCTGGCTTGAAAGGATTATGTGCTCTAGAAAAACCACGTTTCAATCCTGATCCATCCTGTGGAGACAGCCATTTCTTCTAATCCCTATCCAGCACTGTAGGTTGAAACTTGATTACATTATCTCCGTGGAGATGTGACACACCCAATTACGGGTGTTAACCTTTGATTAGAGGGTCTCCACCCATTCTAGGTGGATTTTGAGTAGTTTAGTGGAATCCTTTAAAAGAGGAAACATTTTGGAAAAAGCTTGAGAGTCATGAGAACTACCAGAGCCCACGCAGCCAGGGACCTTTGGAGATGAAGAAGGAAAATGCCTGTTCTAGTTTGCTAGCTGCCAGAATGCAATATGCCAGAAACAGAACGGCTTTTAAAAAGGGGAATTTAATAAGTTGCTAGTTTACAGTTCTAAGGCCAAGAAAATGTCCCAATTAAAACAAGTCTATAGAAATGTCCAATTTAAGGCATCCATCCAGGGAAAGATACCTTGGTTCAAGAAGGCCGATGAAGTTCAGGGTCTCTCTCTCAAGTGAGAAGGCACATGGCGAACACAGTCAGGGCTTCTCTCTCAGCTGGAAAGGCACATGGCAAACGTGGCAGCATCTGCTGGCTTTCATGTGGCTCTACCAAAAGGGACTCTCTCCAAAATGTTTCCTCTTTTAAAGGATTCCAGCAAGCAACTCCACCTTCAATGGGTGGAGACACACCTCCATGGAAACCATCTAATCAAAAGTTATGACCCACAATTAGGTGGGTCACATCTCCATGGAAACAATCAAAATGCTCACACCCAGCAGTATTGAATGAAGATTAAAGGACATGGCTTTTCTGGGGTCTAACATAGACTCAAACCAGCACAACACCCCTGGGGATCTTCATGAAACAAAAAGCCTGGAGAGAAAGCTAGCAGACTTCACCATGTTGGCCATGTGCCTTTCCAGTTGAGAGAGAAACCCTAAACATCATTGGCCTTCTTGAACCAAGGTGTCCGTGCTGGTTTGAAAGGAAGTATGCCCCCTAAGAAAAGCCATGTTTTAATATAAATCCCATTTCATAAAGGTAGAATAATCCCTATTCAATACTGTATATTTGAAACTGTAATGAGATCATCTCCCTGGTTGATGTGATTTAGTCAAGAGTGGTTGTTAAACTGGATTAAGAGATGACATGTCTCCACCCATTTGAGTGGGTCTTGATTAGTTTCTGAAGTCCTATAAAAGAGGAAACATTTTGGAGAATGAGAGATTCAAAGAGAGCAACACTACAAAGTAGAGAGTCCACCAGCCAGCGACCTTTGGAGATGAAGAAGGAAGACGCCTCCCAGGGAGCTTCATGAAATAGGAAGCCAGGAGAGAAAGCTAGCAGATGACGCCGTGGTCGCCATTTGCCCTTCCAGCTGAGAGAGAAGCCCTGACTGTGTTTGTCCTGTGCCTTCTCACTTGAGAGAGAAACCCTGAACTTCATCAGCCTTCTTGAACCAAGGTATCTTTCCCTGGATGCCTTTGATTGGGCATTTCTATAGATTTGTTTTAATTGGGACATTTTCTCGGCCTTAGAACTGTAAACTAGCAACTCATTAAATTCTCCTATTTAAAAGCCATTCCGTTTCTGGTATATTGCATTCCAGCAGCTAGCAAACTAGAATAGTGTCTTTCCCTGGATGCCTTAGATTGGACATGTCTATAGCCTTGCTTTAATTTGGACATTTTCATGGCTTTTGAACTGTAAACTTGCAACTTAATACATTCCCCTTTTTCGAAGCCATTCCATTTCTGGTGTATCACATTCTGACAGCTGGCAAACTAGAACGCATAGCCTGGAAAAAAGAAAAGCAAAGGCAAAGCGCTTAGGTGGCTTCTAAGTCACAGAAGCAAGACTGGGGCAAGGTCTTGAGATTTCCACTTCCCAGCCCCCTAGTCCCTGTGATTTATCTCATCCAGCCTAACTTTACTTTTGAAACACACAAGCTGCATCTACTAAAAATGTTTATCCTCCAGCTGGTTACATTTAATCAAAAGGAGACATTCTGAGTCCCTGCCTCTGTGGCCTTAGAACAGCGACAACCTTCACCCAGAAAGTATGTGTTTGTAGGTCCTATTTGCTGGGAAATTCAATGAAAGCCTCAAAGTTTGGGCTAATAAAATCCTCACTAAAAACTCTCTCTGACTTTACCTGAAGCGCTGTGGAGTGGTTTTAGAGTGTTGTGCAAAGCCTTTTCACAGAACCATTTAGTTTAGCTAAAGGGATGCAAGAGGGGAGAGAGTTGCTTTTCCATTTCAAGCCGTGGGTCAGCGGTACAAGTGAGCCTCTGCCAGCAGCGGGAATTTGATTACTGGCCTCTTCGGCAAAGCACTAAAAACAGGGAGCAGACCGGGGTCGAGCTGCACCCCTTGATAAAGTATGATAATCACCACCATAGGCAAGAGCTCTTTTTCTAATTAAGTTCGCCTTTCTTCCTGGGAGAGGTCCTGCCCAGTCCAGGGCCCCAGGACCAAATGAGTGGCCGAGCCGTGACAGCTAGAATTGCAGAAGAAGAAGAACCACGCAGACGGGAGCTTTGGCTCCTGGGGGGAGTCACGTGTGAAAGGCTGGGGGGGTGAGGCAGATCACCCAGAGGCAGCTCTGGAGTCTCAATGGTGCCTCGTCCAGCCAGGGGCCCCTGCCACAGCTTTGTCTCAAGTGTCTAAATCACGACACAGTGTACAGAATAGCAGTTTGAAGTGCTAACGAGCACCCTTAGTGCTGGAATTCAAGAGGAGCCAAAATGAGCACAAGAAGTTTATGGTGACATGGGCCACAAGGGGTGCAAAGGGCTGTGCTGCAGCCCAAGCCTAGCCAAGTTCTGGCCTGGAGGTTCGCCACGCCTCTGTGACATTGAGCGGAGCTGCCCTGGAGGGTAGATACGATTTGTCCTTGACCCAAATCTACTTTCCTGTCAGCATTTACTTTACCCTTTCCATGCCCCAGGCCCTCGGGGTCTTTATGCAGGTCGCCTCTGAGCTTGCCTTCCTAAGAAGGGCCCCAAGCCCAAATTTTCTCCCTTTTATGTCAAAACTTACCGTACTGAGTTGTGTTACACAGGACTTTGTTCTCAGTCAGTACGTTTTTCTGATCATCTAATCTCTGTTAACGGGGGTAATGTGCTAATATATGGCTCCTCAAGTTCAAGATTTACATATGGACATGGTCTTCCAGAAGCAATGCCCTCCAAAAACTGTGGCTCAATTGCTCAGAATTCCAAGGACCTCATCAGAATAAGAGGAGAGAATATTGGCACAAGTGCCAACTAGGACCAAAACCTATTGGGTTAGGCATGAAGTTGGGTCATAACTTTGACATCACCTGAACATCCCTGAGCCCATCTCCCCTTAGCGGATAAAGAAGAGCAAAAGCCCTTAAGTCTTGAAATTAAAGCTTCATGAGCTAGAGATAGGGGTAGAGACAGTTGGGAGGCAACACCAGGCAAAACAACGAAGCTGTCCATCCATCCCAACCCAAGTCCCTCTTTCAATCTACTTCCACTTAGAGGAGACAGATATTCCCCACATGGTGGGGAATACTTGGCCAATGGGTTCCAATTCTAATTTTACATAGTCTGAAATAAGTCTTTACAATACATAAACATTATATTTTGTTTTGTTTTATTTTCTTCCTAATTCTTTTGTTTCTGGAAAGATCGGTATTCTGTGTCCCGTGGTGGTTAATTTGGTGAGGAAAGGACATTTCCCTGTAATACTTTGTCAGACATTAGAGTACAAACCAAAAAGGAGAAAGTCAGAGAGCCCATTTTTTTATTCAAATAGGATCTCACCTGGAGCAATGATTGCATAAGATAAACTGAGGCTTGTTCACCAGCTGAGAGAACAGAATCAGAGTGAGGGAGATGGATGGGTGGATGGATGGGTGGGTGGGTGGATGGATGGCAGGGTGGATGGATGGGTGGGTGGATGGGTGGGTGGGTGGGTGGATGGATGGATGGGTGGGTGGGTGGGTGGATGGGTGGATGGATAGATGGATGGATGGACAGATGATAGATGGGTGGATGGAAAACAATGAAGCTAAAAATAGACCCAGCATCCTCAGCAAACTACAAAAGATGTGAAGAGAGGGTGATATGATAGCATATGCCATCCTTCCATCAAGACAAATTCTTCCTAAATATCAACATTGCCTCTATCTAAAGGATCCCATATGGTCTCTCTCATACTCAGTGAGATACTACCCATCAGCTTTGTTCAAAGACAGAGGACTATTCTGATCTCTTAATATCATTTCTCTCTTCTCTCACATCATCTTTAAAATACGTAGCAGTTTTTTTTTCATGGCCAACAACAAATCAAACAAGCAAAAATCCATTTCTTTTAACTTAGAAGACAAAGTTTGAGGCACATTTGAGGGACATGAGACAATTAGCGGTAATAGCCATGAGTGACGGATCAACGGGAAAGCAAAGGAAAACAGAAATGAATACCTCTTGCTCTGCCCAAAGACACACCACAACCCTGTGGCCAAGCTGGGCAGAGACCCAGGTCTCTTGCACCCACACATTACTCTGGAATATGCAGCACTAAATTGTGCTGAAAATAGGGGTGACTGCATGAATTGCATGTAGGTGAAAATGAAGTTTACCAAACTGCTTTTGCACGTGTTCCGCCTCCCACACTGTTTCTATCCCTACAGTATCCAAATCAGTAGAATGTGGAAGCACAAACTGGAAATGAGAAAAATTATCTTAAGGCCATCCAGAAGTGCTGAGCTTAACATGTTCCAAATGGGATCGAGTACCACCCTCTTCTTCCAAAGTGCTTGATGACTTCTCGTGTCCTGGGCTCACTCTACCAAAATGCACTGCCCCGTTGAGCCCGGCGTTAGAGGGTTTTTATCTCTTTTACAGCATCTTAATAAATCACTTCTTCTCCACTTCTCATGCTTGGCAGGTTGAACATCTTAGTACAAAGCAAGAAAATCGACTTAGTGACTGTGTTCTACCAGCAATCCTCAGCTGTTGTTTTTAGCAGGAAACCTGGAATTTGCCTTACAAGAGGGCTGCCTAGTGTCTCTTTTTAGAACTGCACACAATTTTTCTTCATTGATTAGTTAAGGACATTATTTGTGTTGTGTACAGAAGAGTCTTGCTTTCTGAAATGCTAAAGTATCGATGTAGTAGAAAAACAAAAAAAGAAAGTATATCTGTTGCATATTTTTAGATCAAATTATACTTCCATTGATTTATATCGGTGTTTCAAGGATGTGTTCACATTGGAATTGTCCCTGAAATATTACAAAGTCACCCTTAAAAGGTCAACAAGCCTTTTAAAATTATAATATTTAATAGAAAAATAGCTTGCAGTTTCCAGCAAAACACTGACAGAATTTTCAGTCCTTAAAGTACTGTGCTTCATTATCAGAGACAGTAGGGATTGCTAAGGAACAGTTGCAATTCCCTAAAGAAATACTTAAGGATTTTTCTAGGGGAAACAAAACATTTCACATAGAGCTGATATGAATAATATAATGACAAATAGTTGTTACACTTTCTATATGCTTTGTATTGTGCTAAGCATATTTCATACATTGTTCCACTCACTCAATTAATATTTATAAAGTGCCTGGAGCAGTGCCCAGCATAGAGTGAATTTTACATAAAAGATATTAAATAAATAAATAACCCAAAATATCCTGGGGTCTGGTGTTATTATCCCCCATTTTACATGATTTTACATATAAGAAATCTGAGTTTAGAGAAGTTAAGTAACTTGCCTGAGGTTATAGAACCTGTAAACGGTAAACCTTATGGGACTCCAAGTCCGTGTTCCATGCCTCCTTGCCTCTTACATTGCCTCTGCTCTCCTCCTTTCTATATACGGCCCCCACTCTTTCTTCATTCACTTACTGGAATCTTTCCAGACATCTCTAAACACCTGTGGATGCTGTCTATGCCAGGGACCGATTCAGATGCTGAAAATACAAAAACACGTCTTCATGGACAGCCATATTTAGTAGGAGAGCAATGTGCAAACACATATGACACAACTCAGTGTGAGGAAAGTAAAACAATGAAAGTCGGCACAGGTTCAGAGCTGGTTCATGTGAGAAAGAGGCTAATTCTGGGAAGAGGAGGCAAGGAGGAAGTCCCAGAGGAGAGAGCATCAAAGCTGGATTTTAAAGACAAACCATCAAAATGGACAATATAAAGACAAAGAAGCTTGAGACAGAACACACATCCAAGGACATGCCACGTCATCCAGTCTGCAGAAATGTACAAGCCAAGGTAGAAGAAGAGGATTAGAAGGAAATGAAGCTGGAGAGGCGGTGAGGAGCCACTTAATGAAGGAAAACGACTAAAGCTAGTAAATGGGTAACAACTGGTTCCCAGGGTGGGGAAAACCCTGATATGTCACATTTGCTGATTTCTATGATGTAAATCCGGCCACCATAGCTGATCTCTAGCCACCGACATGAAGTCCTGAACACTGGAAAATATATAGCAGTACCATATAAATCCATTACATACTACTTCCACGTTACAGCTACTATTATTCCAAGAGCACAGATGGTAGTAAAATAATTACTCATGAGTAAAATCATTAGGAAGCGATGAGTTTGAGAAATTTATTACCTTTTATCCTTAATATAAATGATTTCATTGTAAGTTTGTATAACTTAATTTTTAACAAAAGCCGTGTTGAACAGTTGGCTCTCAAAACTACTGAAAATTTAGCAATGGGTTCCTGTGAACCAGAATGAGCTGACTCTAGTGCTCCCCTGATTTTAAGTCTTGGAACGAGGCAATCAGATCACGACTTAGAAAACACTGTATGAAGGAAGTCGGTGGAGCAGAGACTAGAGGGAAGGAACCGGGCTGGCTCTCCCAGGAATCAGGACACGTTCGGGGGTGACCACGTGAACCTCCAGCTTCCTGCACTACCCGCACTGCACGGGTACCCCGAGTTTCTCTGGTGTAACACTGCCAAGCTCTGGGTTATCTACTGCATTGTGCCATTCTCCAGTGGCTTCTACTACATAGGTGCTGCCTCAATTAGATTTTAAGTTAACTGAAAGCCAAGATGGAGGCCATCTTCCATCTCTTTAGTATTTTCCCACAGTACCAAATGCTTTTCTAGCCCTTTAATAAGTAACATACTATTAATAGTCCACTAATAATAGTGGCATATGCTTGTGTGATGTTTTCTTTAAAGCACTTCTACTCACATGCTCACAACAGCACTTCTTAGCTTCATTGTAGTGCTGTGTAAATGTGCTCCAACCCAGCGCCCCCACCGTGACCACTCTCTAACACCCAGCCTGGCTGAGTCTCTCCCTTCTCCCAGCCTGGCCTCCCGCATTTGCTCACCGGCTCTCTTCAGAGCCTCCACAACACTTTGTTCCCTCCTCCCTTGATTAGAATGTGTCTGTTTTCTCTACCAGACTATGCACTTATCTAAGCTGGGAACTATACCGCATAACTCTGTATCCTCAGCCCGATGCCTAGCATATATTATACACTCGGTAAAGCCTTTTTAAATGAGTAAACGAACAAGGTGGGCAGTATGGTAGAGTAGCTACCAGTGTGGAGCCCAACTTCCCCTTTCTCTGCTCTCCGGCTCTGCAACAGGGGCACATTATTTTATCACTAAATCTGCGCTCCATGCCTGTATAAATGGGGAGAGTACTGACCTCATCGAGTTCATCCTTCTGAAGGATTAAATAAGATAGTACAAGCAACATACTTAGAACCATGCTGGCATACAGGCGGTGCTCAATAAATGCCATGCGTTAAATACATGTGAACAGCTAAGTGACTTGACCAAGACCACATGGGGCAGTGGGAGCCCTAAGATTGAAGTCAGGGCTCCTGACTCTTAGTAGACGGTGCCCTCCTGGCTGGGTCCTTTGAGGTGATTCCAGGCCAAACCCTATAACATTTCCCACTAGAAAAGTAAAAATGCTGCTCACACCACTGCCTCGCGCCTGGCCCACCAGCCCCAGAACTTCAGGCTGCTCCAGGGAACAGTCAGGCACAGTGTTTCAGCTTATAAACTGCTGGAATGCAGGATACCAGAACTGGAACAGCTTTTATAAATGGGAATTTAATAAGTTACAAGTTTTCAGTTCTAAGGAAGTGAAAGTGTCCAAATTAAGGCACCAACAAGAAGCTACCTTCACTCAAGAAAGGCCAATGGGTCAGGAACACCTGTCAGCTGGTAGTCACGTGGCTGCATCTGCTGGTCCCTTGCTCCTGGGCTCCACTGCTTTCAGCCTCTGTTCCTGTGGGGGCTCCTCATTTGCTTCTCTGGGGCTGGCTTTCATCTCTTGGCTTCCCTCAGCTCTATCCAGGTTCTGACCTGCTTAACATCTCATGGTGGTGTCTGCTGGGCTCCAAGCATCTCCAAACATCTGTGTCTCTGTTCTCCAAATGTTGTCATCTGTGTCAGCTCTGCTCTGAAGTTTCTATCAGCTTTCTCAGGAGGCTTTGTCCTTTCTGAAGTTTCTTCAAAATGTTTCACCTTTTAAAGACTCTAGTAATCTAATCAAGACCCATCTTGAATGGGTGGAGTCACGTCTCCATCTAATCGAAAAGGTCACACCCACAATTGGATGTATCACATCTCCATGTAGATAATCTAATCAAAAGTTTCCAACCTACAGTGTTGAATCAGGATTAAAAGAAACAGCTGCTCCCACAAGATTGAATCAGGATTTAAACATGGCTTTTCTGGGGTACATAATAGATTTAAACCATGCACACAGCGTCCAGGCTCCCCAAACTCCAGGGGCACGTGCTATTATGCTCCAGCCCCTTCAGACCCTTGATCCACTGTCCAGCAGCTGGTCATGCATCCAGTCATATGACTTCCGCCTCATTCTTTCCAGGGGGTCCTCTTGGAGACTCCCTCCCTTGGCTTTGGGGATTTGATGAGGGGAATGAAGCATTCTCCATTCCTTATAAAATATTTCTGACAAATTTTCTGATGAATCCTAACTTTCTTTTACACAGACTATTGGGTATGGTCATGGGAATGGTCAGTTTGACTCCCTTGTAAATAGACGTCACTCCCTGGCCTTCATTGTCACCTCACAGTGAATGGCAATGGCCACTGGGCTATTTTTCTTGTTTGCCAGTGTATTCGTTTCCTACTGCCTCTGCAACAAATTGCCACAAACTTGCTAGTTTAACACAACACATATTTATTATCTTATAGTTCTAGAGGTAAGAAGTCCAAAATGGATCTCAGTGGGCTGAAATCAACGCATCAGGAGGGCTGTAGTCCTTCTGTAGGCATAGGGAAGAATCCATTTTTTACCTTTTACACCTTTTAGAGGTTGCCCACATGCCGACATTCCTTGACTTGTAGCCCCCTGTAATGGTCAGGTTCATGTGTCAACTTGACCAGTTGGTGGTGCCTGGTTGTCTGGCCAGGGAAGCGCTGGCCTGTCTCTTGTTGTAAGGACATGTCATGGACTTCAATCATGATCACAATGGCTGCATCCACAGTTGATTTGCAATCGGCTAAGGGGAGTGTCTTCTGCAATGAGTGATGCTTAATCTACTCACCTGAAGGCTTTTAAGGAGGCTTCAGAATAGGCAATCCCTCTTCCTGCTTCAGCCAGCTGGCCTCTCCTGGGAGTTTGCTGAGGACCTTCATTGGAGCTGCCAACTTGTGGCCTGCCCTACAGACCTTGGACTCTTACATCCCCATAGTTATGTGAGACGCTTATAAATTTTATATTTACTAATATCTCCTGCTGATACTGTTTCTCTAGAGAACCCCGGCTAATATACCCACTTCCCTCTTTAAAGGCAGCAACTGAGTCTTTCTCACACCATATTTCTCTGATACTGACTCTTCTGCCTCCTTCTTCCACATTGTAGGACACTTGTGATTATATTGGGCCCACTGGATATGTGAGGATAATCTCCCCATTTGAAGGTCAGCTGATTGGCAACCATAATTCCATCTGCACACTTAATTCCATTTGCCATATGACATAATATATTCCCAGGTTCTGGTGAACATAACATGGACATCTTGGGAAAACATTATTTCACCTACCACACTGGTGTTTGCCTAGCTCTCTCCAGTTTAACCTCTGTGCTGCTGCCAGACTAATCTTTCTCAACTCTCTTCCCCTGCCAAGAACCTTCCATGAGCCCTCATGTCATCTATACCCAATCCACCCTCTTCCACAGCCTTCAAGATGTTGTATAGCCTGCTCTGTCCACAACCACCCACTCAATTCAGGCCCCACCTTCTCAACCCTGCCACAACTCCCTAGGAGTTATCCTTCCTCCAGGCAGGCCAAAGGATGATCATATATTAGGCCTCAGAAAGAACCTCAGTTCATTCCAAGCATGCTTCAGAAACCATTCATTTATCCATTTATCACAATGCCATAAAACTAGACATTGAGGGAAGTCAAAGGAGCACAGCAAAATGATTAAAAGCATGGCTTTAAAAATAAAAAATATAGGGAGCCATTTTCTCTTTCCTTTTGCTGCATCCCCAGGTGGAAGCCATTTTCAGGCCTCTACCTGCTTTCTCTCTTTTGCTCTCCCACCTCCCTTCTCCCTGCTCCTTCACCCCAAATAAACCTGTTAAGCTTTGACTCACTGTTTTGTGTGGATTCCTTAATGATTCCCTATCTAACATCTGATGCTGAGACCCAGGACAGAGGTCTCGGGGCAATGGGGCCTTTCAGTTGACTCCATCCAGGTCATTCAGGCTTCCATGCAATTGACAGCTTGAGTTCACCAGCTCAGACCCTTTCGATGTGATGCTGGCTTACACCCAAGGCACTCAAACATCTACAACTAACTTGGCCCTAGGTCAATAGCAGGTGTGACCAATCAATGAAACTCTGAGAACATGCTCCTGCCACAACGGAAATTAGAAAACCTATGTCTGTCACAACAAGACCATTGCTACCAGCCTGTTCCAACTAAAGATGCCCAGAAACCCAATTAATGATGCCACTGCTCAGTTTGAAGCAATTTATCCTCCACCACCCCCCAAACTACACCCTTTTGTCTGCAGGAAGTAGCTAAAGAAAGAGCATGCTCTCCCTGCTCCTTCCAAAAATTGCTTCGAGCTGGGCTAGAGCATCCCCCAAACCTAACCCCAGCTCCAGTCAATTTTATTAAAATAAAAAGGCAGGAACATCAAGTCTCAGAAAAGAGCTTTACATATAGAATGGACTCTGTAACCTGGAGGTGTCTCTGCTTCTTCCTCTCAGCTTCTTTTGCAGAGTCTGTTGTTTGAGAAACAGAGCTTTGTGTCAGTAACAGAGCTTTGTGTCAGTAACAGAGCTGTGTGTCAGAACCCCAGCCACCAATCAGATCATAAGTTAGCAAGCCCCCATCCCATCCAGGGATGACACACCACCTGGTAGGCACCCTCCCCGCCTGACATCACTGAACCTTTAAAACGCAGTTCCCAGAACAAATGTCCAGAGCCATTTTCTTTCCTTTCACTACCTCCTGAGGCGGGAGCCAGTGTCAAGCTTCCACCTGCTTTCTCTCTTTTGCTCTCCCACCTCCCTTCTCCCTGCTCCCTCACCCCAAATAAACCTGTCAAGCATTAAAGAAATAGTAGTAAAAGTTAAAAATCTAGAGTCATTTCCTGATTTGCCAAGTAATGCTGGGCAAGTGACTTAATCTCTCTAAGCTCTATTTTCTCACCTTACAGGTGAGAATCAGTGCAATAATAATACCTTGGAGAATGTGTGGGAGAATTAAATGATGGAATGAGTACAAAATTCGTAGCCCAATGCCTGGTACATGATGAGGATTCAATCAATGTTGCATAAATTATTGTTATTATTATTATTATGTTCCAAGAACTGTGTTCAGTGTCAGGATACAGTCCCTGAATCTTGGGTTAGTCTAACGGAACACAGAGACAAATCAAAAGTCAATCACACAATGATAATTCTTTCTAGGGCCATAGAGCTCCCTAGGAAGGCCACCAAAACAGGCTCTGCAAGCTGTTTGTCCGTGCACTGGCCTTCAGGTCTGTTTGCAACATTTTCTCCTCTCCATTAATGCTGCTCTGAATGGTGATCTGCAGCTTTGGTGGCGCTCAGCATAACACAGAGCAATGAAAGCAAAGAGCGCTGAGTAACTAGACCCAATGAAAAGCAAATGCTCCAATTAAAATGCCAGTGCTGACTACTAGCTTAGAAATGGAAAGCCAGAGCTTAAATTATTTTTCTTAATAGGATTAGCCATTCAGATTATATACCCAAAGAATTAAAAAATACTGTGGTGATTTGTGGTCTCCAGAGGTTAGGAATGGAGGGAGGAGGAGGAAGGAGGGTGTTTATAAAGGGCCACAAGGATCCTGGTGCGGACCATCAGGTGTCTTGACCGCAGTGATGGCTCCATGAACATACATGTGTCATAAAACTGTGTAGAGTGAGGGTGAGGTCACAAGGATGGACACTCAATACTGTAAATATACTAAAAGCCACCAAAATGTACACTTCAAAATGATGAGAAAGGTTTAGAACCAAACACACACATACAAACAAATGAGTGCAAGTAAAATTGGTGAAATCTGAATAAGATCAGGTGGATCATATCGATGCCTGGTTGTGGCGTTGCACTGCAGTTCTGCAAGATGCTACCACTGGAGAAATGGAGCAAAGCATGTACTAGGACCCCTCACTATTATTTCTTTTTTTTTTCTTGTATGCTGTGTGGTAAGAGTCACATTGCATTCTTTCTCCATTTGAATATCCTGTTATTGCAGCACCATTTGTTGATTTTTTTTTTTGATCACACAGGCAGGGAATCAAGCCCAGGTCTCCCACATGGCCGATAAGAGTTCTACCACTGTGCATCCCTTCTATTGTTTCTTATGTTAAAATGTCCCATTTAGACTTAGGCAGGAGAGCAGTGCTGCAGACCGAGCGCCCTGAGAGACCTGGAGGCCATTGTACCCACCAGGCTCTGGGTACCTGACGCTTGGAGTTTGGAGCCCTTGCTGGAGACCTGTGCTTCCACACAACTGCATCTTCCCCACCGCTGGGCACCCATGTTCACAGGCACCAATGTAACATCCCCAACCAGCACCTACACCTGTGCTGCAACACATCACCGCACTGCTGTGCCCCACCCTGCACCCCGCATCCTGCTCCACATCCATCCTGCAAAATAAGGCCTTAGACGACTGAAGGAAATCAATTTCCAAAGTAAACCTACCAAGATATATACATGCTGCAAAGACAGCAGAAGATCACTAAACATATCACAATGTGGACAGATAGAGCCCAACCTAATGACCAAATTAAAACACCAGAAGAGACACAGACATTGGAACCACTAATCAAAGATGTTCATAGCACTCTACTTAATAAAATAAGTGGGATGGCTAATAACATAAAGGAGATCAAGAAGACACTAGAAGAGTATAAAGAGGAATTTGAAAGAATAAAAAGAAAATAGCAGATATCACAGAGATTAAAGATGCTGCAGACCAAATAAAAAACATACTAGAAACATACAACAAAAGATTTGAAGAGGCAGAAGAAAGAATAAGCAAACTAGAGGACAGGACAACTGACTTTGAACACTCAAAACAGCAAATGGCAAAAAAGATGGAAAATTTTGAATTGGATCTCAGGGAAATGATGGACAAAACAAAGCACACAAATATAAAAATCACTGGTGTCCCAGAAGGAGAAGAGAGGAGTAAAGGGCTAGGAAGAGTGGTTGAGGATATAATGGGGGAAATTTTCCCAACCCTCATAAAGGACATAAATATGCAAGTCAAAGAAGCTCAACTAACTCCAAATAGAATAAATCCAAATAGGCCTTTCCCAAGACACATACTAATCAGTCTGTCAAATGTTGAAGAAAAGCAAAAAATCTTGAAAGCAGCAAGAGAAAAACAACCTACTACATACAAGGAAAATCAAATAAGACTGAGTTCAGACTACTCAACTGGCACCATGGAGGTGAGAAGGCAGTGGTATGATAAATTTAAGATCCTGAAAGAGAAAGACTTCCAGCCAAGAATTCTGTACCCAGCCAGAATGTCCTTCAAAACTGAGGGAGAGATTAAAATTTCCACAGACAAACAAATCCTGAAAGAATCTGTCAACAAGAGACTGGCTGTACAAGAAATACTGAAGAGAGTTCTGCCAGGTGAAAAAAAAAGAAGGGGGGGGGGGGTCTGGAGGAAGGCACAGAATTGAAGAGTACCAGTAAGAGTAACTTAAAGAATAAAAAGAAAAAAGGGAAAAGAATATATAGATCTGACACATAAAATCCAAAAATAAGATGGTAGATTCAAGAAACACCTTTTCAGTAATAACTTTGAATGTTAATGGACTAAATTTACCAATTAAAAGATACAGATTGGCAGAATGGATTAAGAAACATAATCCAGTTATACACTGCTTACAACAGACTCATCTTAGACACAAGGATACAAATAGATTGAAAGTGAAAGGATGGAAAAAGATATTCCATGCAAGCTGTAACCAAAGGAAAACAGAAATACCTATCCTAATAATATTTTCCAGTTAAGAAAATGGAGTTTTTTTCAAGAACTAGTTTTTCAATAAGACTGGTTTTGTTGTTAATTTTCTAATACTATTTGAAGAAAGTCGAAAAGAAATGCTTTGATTTCATAAATTAGAAACATATCCATAAATGTGAACAGTTTCCCCTCTCAGGTTCAAATACTACATGCCATCTCAAGTGGTCAGCTTTCTTTCTTACTAGCTATCTACATAGCCGAGAGATTTCCAAACAATTAACTATCCTGAGAAGGTCCAAACTGCATATATATTTTTTCAATGCCTGAGATGCATTTCTTTCTGAGATCCAGACATAGAAATGAATAGCTTTCATTTACAAAAGTGGTTTTACAATCATTTTCACTGCAGAGTAAAAGAGTGCCATTCATTCAAGTTCTTCAACCAATTTTACTGTGATCACATAGGGACACTGCATTTTTATGCATATTTGCAGATAGGATGACAAACCATCATATCTACACCTAGAGAAATTGTTAAGCCCAAGAGGAAACTGTGTTTCTGTACCCCACCTGCTCTCTCTGTGTGTCCCATATACCCAAAACCATAAATTACCATAACCAAAGGTCATAATTCTACCCACTGTTCTTGGCATGCCTCTCATTTATCCGTTCCACATTCAGGCCTCCTCATTCACGGTAGGGTTGTGCTTTTTCCACAAACACACAATCTTTAAAGTAACCCCTGACATGGCCGTACATTTATCCAACAATGGAACATACTGATCCGCAAAACAGTCTGGAAATTCTTTCCTACTGTCACCTTCAAGGTGGGAACAGCATATCCTTTTGTCTGTTCTAAGCAGTGGGGATTTTTTCCCTCTGCAGGAAAGAATTTGATAACTGAGAACAGATAAATAGCCTGCATAGCTAAAGCCAGTAATAAAGTGGACGATGAAGCTTGGTAAACTACTTTCGTGCCTAAGTGCCTAAGTCCATGGGCACCAACTTAATGAGAACTTAAAAAGTTCTTCAACCAATTTTACTGTGATCACATAGGGACACTGAATTTTTTAGCATATTTGCAGATAGGATGACAAACTATCATATCTACACATAGAGAAAATGACCGTAAAGCAATGAGCCTGAATTTTTGAATGTCTGTGGCTTATAATACTAGTTCTGAAGCACACTTAGAATTCCAATTATGTTTTAGGCAACAACAGTAGAAAAATCAATGTGTGCCATCACCCCTGGGGATCTCTTTAGAAGGCAACACTTCTTGGAGAAATCCTTTCTAGTGAATTCATAACATTGGGGGTACAAGATGTAAAAGAGGGAACCAAACCTCTCAATTCTCCTCCCAGCCCACCCTCAATGTGATGCCCTACAAGCCAGAAGGGGGACAAACTTGGAACTGTAAAAAAATGTAATTCAATTGTCAAGGCCACATGAAAATAACTCCAAAAATTGTGAAATCATTTGAAGAGCAATATAAAGTATTAGTCAACAACAAAAAATTAATCCTAAGTCTATGGGCACCAACTTAATAAAAACTTAATAAAAAACAACAGACATAAAAATGAATGGCTTTCATTTACAAAAGTGGTTTTTCAATCATTTTCGCTGCAGAGTAAAAGAGTGCCATTCATTCAAGTTCTTCAACTAATTTTACTGTGATCACATAGGGACACTGCATTTTTATGCATATTTGCAGATAGGATGACAAACCATCATATCTACACCTAGAGAAATTGTTAAGCCTGAGAGAAAATTGTGTTTCTGTACCCCACCTGCTCTCTCTGTGTGTCCCATACCCAAAACCATGAATTACCATAACCAAAGGCCATAATTCTACCCACTGTTCTTGGCATGCCTCTCATTTATCCGTTCCACATTCAGGCCTGACAACATCCCGAAAATCATTTGTTCCTTCTGTGTCTCTGGAGAATGTTTGTTTTAAAAGCATATCCAGGCCAAGATGGCAGCTTAGCGAGGTGTGGGATTTACTTCATCCTCCACAACAGCTAATAAATTACCAGGAACAGTACAGAACACATCCTGGGGCCACGTCAGTGACCGGACACACAGCGTACCCCAGTCTGGACCTGTTGGACCAGCTGTGAGACCCCCAGAACCATGAGTTCCCGAAGCCGTGGTGGCCAGCGCCCCTCCCCCACAGGCTGCTTCCCAGAGGGGAAAGGAAAGAGACTTTACCAGCAGCAGAGGCTGAGCCCAACCAAACGCCAATTGTGGAATTAATTCACAAATTCTGACCACTAAAAATAGGCCTCCAGCTCAGGTGAACCTGGTCAAAGAAGAGGTTGCTGATTTTTGCTCTGGTGCCAAGGGGGCAGGGCTGATGGAAAAAAAAAAAAAGAAAGAAACAGAGGTTTTTGTGGCTGTGCTTCTGTGGGGGCTTGGCTGCCTTTGGATACAGTAGCAGGACTTCTCAGGCTGCAACTGCCCCAGGCATAGGCAGAAAACAAGCTTCTTTGAGAGCTTGTCTGGAGCCTGTGCCTTCCCCAGGGGAGGGGTGAGGCCCAACTCAGGTGGAATTCCTCCCTCAAGTAATTCAGACACCAGGGCTTGGAAATTTGAAGCCATTAAAACCAGCCTACAACCTCTCCTCTGTCTCCACCACGCCCCTAGCCAAAGTTAAAGGTACCACATCATCTTATGCTGGTGGGACCTGCAGGCAGACAAGCACCATATACTGGGCAAGATAAGAAAAACAGAGCCCAGAGACTTCACAGGAAAGTCTTTCAACCTGCTGGGTCTCACCCTCAGGGAAAATTGATGCAGGTGACTCTTTCCTCCTGATAGGAGGCCAGTTTGGTCTGGGAAAATCTGGCTGGGGTCTATAATACCTAAGTAGACTCTCCTAAGGAGGCGGGAAGGCACCATACAGACAGGGCAAGAAACAAGAAAACAAGAACTTAAAAATTCTGCTCTGTTAAACAAAACCTAAGCTAGTGGTCCATAAAAAGCTGAACTAAATGTCACAGAACAGACAGACAACAAATTCATTCAGCAAGAAAATCTTAGGTAAAAGAAGTGAAAACAATCTCAAGAATAAACTAATTAAGGTGATTAAATGCCTAAATGTCAGCAAAAAATAATAAATCACACTAGGAAAATTGAAGATATGGGCCAGTCAAAGGAACAAACTAACAATTCAAATGAGATACAGGAGTTGAAACAATTAATTCAGAATGTTCAAACAGATGTGGAAAACCTCATAAAAAATCAAATCAATGAATTGAGGGAGGATATAAAGAAGGCAAGGAATGAACAAAAAGAAGAAATGGAAAGTCTAAAAAAACAAATCACAGAACTTAAGGGAATGAAAGACACAGTAGAAGAGATGTAAAAAACAATGGAAACCTAGAGTGTTAGATTTCAACAGGCAGAAGATAGGATTAGTGAACTGGAGGACAGAATATCTGAAATCCGACAAGCAAAAGAAAATATAGGGAAAAGAATGGAAAATATGAGCAGGGACTTAAGGAATTGAATGACAATATGAAGCACATGAATATACATGCTGTGGGTGTCCCAGAAGGAGAAGAGAATGGAAAAGGAGGAGAAAAACTAATGGAGGAAATTATCACTGAAAATTTCCCAACTCTTATGAAAGACTTAAAACTACATATCTAAGAAGTGCAGTGTACCCCAAAGAAAACAGATCCAAATAGATGTACTCCAAGACACTTACTAATCAGAATGCCAGAGGTCAAAGAGAAAGGGAAAATCTTGAAAGCAGCAAGAGAAAAGCAATCCATAACATACAAAGGAAGCCCAATAAAACTATGCATAGATTTATCAGCAGAAGTCATTGAGGCGAGAAGACAGTGGGATGATATATTTAAATTACTAAAAGAGAAAAACTGGCAGCAAAGAATTCTATATCCAGCCACATTGTCCTTCAAAAATGAGGGAGAAATTAAAACATTTTCAGACAAAAAATTACTGAGAGAATTTGTGACCAAGAGACTGGCTCCGCAAGAAATACTAAAGGGAGCACTTAGAGACAGATATGAAAAGACAGGAGAGAGAGGTGTGGAGAAAACTGTAGAAATGAAGACTATCAGTAAAGGTAAAAAGAAGAAAAATTAGATACGACATATAAAATCCAAAAGGCAAAATTGTAGAAGAAAGTACTACCCATACAGTAATAACACTAAATGTTAATGGATTAATCTCCCCAAACATGACAATGTAGATGAAATGGACAACTTTCTAGAAAGGCATGAACAACCAGCATTGACTCAAGAAGAAATAGATGACCTCAACAAACCAATCACAAGTAAAGAAATTGAATTAGTCATTAAGAAGCTCCCCAAAAAGAAAAGTCCAGGACCAGATGGCTTCACACGTGAATTCTACCAAGCATTCTAGAAAGAATTAGTACCAATCATGCTCAAACTCTTCAAAAAATTGAAGGGGAGGGAAAGCTACCTAACTCATTCTATGAAGCCAACATCACCCTCATACCAAAGCCATACAAAGATATTACAAAAAGAGAAAACTACAGACCAATCTCTCTAATGACTATAGATGCAAAATATCCTCAACAAAATTCTAGCAAATCAAATCCAGCAACACATTAAAAGAATTATACATCATGACCAAGTAGGATTCATCCCAGGTATGCAAGGATGGTTCAACATAAGAAAATCAATTAATGTAATACACCATATCAACAAATCAAAGCAGAAAACCACATGATCATCTCAATTGATGCACAAAAGGCATTTGACAAAATTCGACATCCTTTCCTGTTGAAAACACTTCAAAGATAGGAATAGAGGGGAACTTCCTCAAAATGATAAAGGGAATATATGAAAAACCCACAGCTAACATCATCCTCAATGGGGAAAAACCAAAAAACTTTCCCCCTAAGATCAGGAACAAGACAAGGATGTCCACTATCGCCATTGTTATTCAACATTGTGTTGGAAGTTCTATCCAGAGCAATTAGACAAGAAAAAGAAATACAAGGCATCAAAATTGAAAAGGAAGAAGTAAAACTATCACTGTTTGCAGATGATATACTATATGTCAAAAACTCCACAGCCAATAAATGAGTACAGCAAAGTGGCAGGTTATAAAACCAACACTCAAAAATCTGTAGTGTTTCTATACACTAGTAATAAACAATCTGAGGGGGAAATCAAGAAACAAATTCCATTTACAATTGCAACCAAAAGAATAAAATATTTAGGAATAAATTTAACTTAAGAGACAAAAGACCTATACAAAGAAAACTATAAGAAATTGTTAAAAGAAATCACAGAAGACCTAAATAGATGGAAAGGCATACCATGTTCATGGATCAGAAGACTAAATATAGTTAAGATGTCAATTCTACCTAAGTTGATTTACAGATTCAATGCAATACCAATTAAAATCCCAACAACTTACTTTTCAGAAATAGAAAAACCAATAATCAAATTTATCTGGAAGGGTAGGGTGCCCTGAATAGCTAAAAGTATCCTGAGAAAATAAAATGAAGTCAGAGGTCTCATGCTACCTGACTTTAAGGTGTATTATGAAGCTACAGTGGTCAAAACAGCATGGTACTGGCATAAAGATAGATGTACTGACAATGGAATAGAATAGAGTGTTCAGATATAGACCCTCTCATCTATGGACAATTGATCTTTGATAAGGCAGTCATGCTAATTTACCTGGGGACAGAACAGTCTCTTCAATAAATGGTACCTGGAGAACTGGATATCCATATGCAAAAGAATGAAAGAGGACCCATATCTCACATGCTATACAAAAATTAACTCAAAATGGATCAAAGACCTAAACATTAGATCTAAGACCATAAAGCTGTTAGAAGAAAATGCAGGGAAATATCTTATAAATCTTATACTAGGAAGCAGCTTCCTAGACCTTACACCCAAAGCAAGAGCATTGAAGAAAGAAGGAAAGAAATAGAACCACCTCAAAATTAAACACTTTTGCACATCAAAGAACTTCATCAAGAAAGTAAAAAGACAGTCTACACAATAGGAGACAATATTTGGAAATGATATAACAGATAAAGGTCTACTATCCAGAATTTATAAAGAGACTGTTCAACTCAACAACAAAAAGTCAGCCAACCCAATTACAAAATGGGAAAAAGACTTGAACAGACACTTCTCAGAAGAGGAAATACATATGGCCAAAAGGCACATGAAAAGATGCTCAACTTCCCTGGCTATTAGAGAAATGCAAATCAAAACCACAATGAGATATCATCTCATGCCCACCAGAATGGCCATTATCAATAAAACAGAAAAATGACAAGTGCTGGAGAGGATGTGGAGAAAGAGGAACACTTATCCACTGTTGGTGGGAATGTCAAATGGTACAATCGTTGTGGAAGGCAGTTTGGCAGTTCCTCAAAAAGCTAAATATAGAATTGCCATATGACCCGGCAATACCATTGTTAGGTATCTATTCAGAGGACATAAGGGCAAGGACACAAACAGACATTTGCACCCCAATGTTTATAGCAGCATTATTTACAATTGCAAAGAGATGGAAACAGCCAAAATGTCCATCAACAGATGAGTGGCTTAAAAAACTGTGGTATATACATACGATGGAATATTATGCAACCGTAAAAAAGAATAAACTTCTGAAGTATGTAACAACATGGATGGACCTTGAGGACATTATGCTGAGTAAGATTGGCCAGAAACAAAAGGATAAATACTGTATGGTCTCACTGATATGAACTGACATTAGTGAATAAACTTGGAGAATGTCATTGGTAACAGAGACCATCAGGAGATAGAAATAGGGTAAGATATTGGGGTAATTGGAGCTGCAGGGATACAGATTGTGCAATAGGACTGATTGTAAAAACTCAGAAATGGATAGCACAATACTACCTAACTGTAATACAATTATGGTAAAACACTGAGTGAAGCTGAATGTGAGAATGATAGAGGGAGGAGGGCTGGGTGCACAAGTGAAATCAGAAAGAAATATAGACGATCAAGACTGAGATGGTATAATCTAGGAATGCCTAGAGTGTATAATGATAGTGACTAAATGTACAAATTTTAAAAATGTTTTTGCATGAGGAAGAACAAAGGAATGTCATTAATGCAGGGTGTTGAAAATAGATGGCAATTAATATTTTAAAATTTTAACTTGTGTGAGATTAAAGCAAAAAATGTTTATTTGGTATAAAATTTATATTTTGACTATTGCATTTCCTAATATAACTTATGTAGGCAGCTTAATTGACCACCATAAGTACATGGAACCTTGAGTAGGGCATGAGATTTTGTTGGTTTGTCCAGAGTGATGCCCTGAAAAATCCCAGAGTGATTTGATCAGTGAGTGGAAAAGTATTTGCAAAGTCCCCTTCGGGGAATGGTGAGAACGGGGGAAAATTCAACTTCCCCAAGTTGAATCCTTGATATTCTCACAAGCAGTGTGGACAACCAAAGCTATAGGCTGAGCCCCCAGTCTTGGGGTTTTTTCATATGAAACTTAACCCCACAAAGGATGGGTCAAGCCTACTTAAAATTAGGCCTAGGAGTCACCCCCAAGAGAACCTCTTTTGTTGCTCAGATGTGACCTCTCTCTCCAGCCAACACAACAAGCAAACTCACACCCTCTCCCTGTCAACATGGGACATGACTCCGAGGGGTGTGGACCCTCCTGAGAACATGGGACAGAAATCCTAGAATGAGCTGAGACTCTGCATCAAGGGATTGAGAAAACCCTAGAATGAGCTGTTGTGTCTCTCCAGCCAACACAACAGGCAAAATCACTGCCCTCCCCCTGCTTACGTGGGACATGACTCCCAGGGGTGTGGACCTTCCTGGCAATGTGAGACAAAAATCCTAGAATGAGTTGAGACTCAGCATCAAGGGATTAAGAAAACCTTCTCAACCAAAAGGGGGAAGAGTGAAATGAGACAAAATTAAGTGTCAATGGCTGAGAGATTCCAAACAGAGTCAAGAGGTTATCCTGGAGGTTATTCTTAGGCATTAAATAGATATCACCTTATTAGTCAAGATATAGTGGAGAGGCTGGAGGGAACTTCCTGAAAATGTAGAGCTGTATTCCAGTAGCCATGTTTCTTGAAGATGATTATATAATGATATAGCTTTCACTATGTGACTGTGTGATTGTGAAAACCTTGTGTCTGGTGTTCCTTTTATCTACCTTATCACGAGTAAGACATATGGAATAAAAATAAATAATAAGGGAACAAATGTTAAAATAAATTTAGATTGAAATGCTAGTGATCAATGAAAGGGAGGGGTAAGGGGTATGGTATGTATGAATGTTTTTCTGTTGTCTTTTTATTTCTTTTTCTGAATTGATGCAAATGTTCTAAGAAATGATCATAATGATGAATATGCAACTATGTGATGATATTGTGAATTACTGATTATATATGTAGAACAGACTGATCAAAAGTTAAGAATGTCTGCATTTGTTTATTGTTATATATTTTTTTAATTTAAAAATTAATTTTAAAAAAATTGTTCCTGATTCAAGTAGAGAAAGTCCTTGAAATGTGCTAAATCCGTACCATACTAAATACTTTTCAGAAGCCCTTATTTCATGTTCATGTGCTCACATACCTCAACAAAAGTGAATGAAAACAAAACCAAGAAGATTCTCAACTTTAAGGGAAAAAAAGCATATCACTCTTTCACTTTGTATGTAAACTCATCTTTAAGAGATGTGCAAAATGCCTGGCACCCGAAAAGTGTTAATAAACACTACTATTATTATTTTGCTTCTGAGCACCCATGTGAGGCTGGGTTGAATTTCATCTCTATTCTTAAATAAAGAGAGACTACTTTAAGATGACCAAATTACTAAACCCTAATAACTGGGTTTCCCAAGTTACTTTTTAGCTTTCTACAAACGGGATTCACTTGAGGCCGATATTCTAGCACTTCTTGAAGGTGTTGACGTGGGATAGGGTGGAAGTCTTGGCAACCCTTGCAGGACACTAGAAGGAAGAAAAGAAATATAGTAGAGGGTCTCCAGTCCCTACCCTGCCTTCTGCCCTTGTCCCCTTGCTTTCCTTGTTGCTACCTGCCTCCTGCACCCCGTGAACTTTAATTAGCCAATAAAGCTTAAAGCTCCCAGAAACAGTCTTCAGAAAAGAAGAGTCGTGATGGTTTATTGGGACCCCCAAGGAAGGAACAGGAACATAAAAATGACCCCAAGTCAAAAATCTCTGCTGAAGCCAAAATCACAGAGACGTCCTCAACGTTCCCCTTCCTGGTCAAATCCCTGACCCCTTCCGTCGGGGCCACCTGATCCCCAGGAGCTTCCTAGCATACATCACCTTTCACCTCTGTCTGGGTCACTTAAATCATCATCTTTTGATGCCATGAAATGTGTTTACTCCCTCATACATCTTAGGAATATTTTTATTAACAGAAAAAAATATTGAATACGCATGTTATATTATGGAAAGTCTTATATCATAGCAGATGTTTGTGATTTAACCTGACCTCTGCAGGAGCTGGGAACACAGGAGAACTAGCTCTTAACGAAGCCCCCCAGCAGCCTGGGAATTGCCCCCGGAGCCCGGTCATTCGCGTGTGTACTCTTCAGACATTGCCTTTTCTCAGAGGCAGAGCAGCTGCCTCCCTCAGGAGGGCAGCCGGAGGATTGCTGATTTGCGCACCTTTCGCAGAGTCTTCCAGGTTCATCTCCCCAGTGGAAACCGCGCCCGAATGCAGGAAGGCTGTGACCACAATCAACTCGAAAGGAATGCCTGGGTCAATACAGCAGCCTCCGAGACCACACAACAGCCCCTGTGCACTGAATCCCGGGATAGCAGCCGCTGCGGGGACACAGCCTCGGACCAGGGATTAAGTGACTTTCCCGGGGCTGAGAAATGGTGGAGGACCCAGGCAGTTTCAGAAAATACACACGGGGATTGAGGACTAACGTAAGACAAGAAGGAGAATATATTTTATTGCTCCATTTTTGTTAATATATTGATAACCCTCTGTGCCTCTGTCATTCTTGCTTGAAAATGGTAAATGAAAGGCAAATTGTGCATACTGAAAGCCAAGTTGATGAATTCAAATTAAAATGCTAATTGTATCCAGGAGAGTTACTTCCTAGGTCCTTAGTGACCCAAAGTTTGGCTCTAATTACAGCTCTAACCCTTGTTCTGAATGTCAAAACTCTGCCTTGCTTGATGTCAGAAGCCTAATTAAAGAAGCACCAGGAGAGTAAAACCAATAATCTTTGTTAAATTACACCATTTTCCCAAAACCTCATCAATAGCAAACAGCACAGCCAAATCCCATGGATGGAGATGGGGGAAAACATGTGCCCTGAAGTTTTCAACAAGTCATAACAGGCCTCAAGGAACACTTCAAAGCAAAGCCATGCCTCCTGTGAGGCTCCCCAGAACTTCCCGGAACTAACAGTTACTCGACTGAGCCAGAGCAAGAATCCAGGTTCCCCTCTGTCTCCCTCCTGTCCCCTCCGGCTGCAGCTCCAAGGGGAGCAAAGCCTCGAGAGGGGATGCTTCACCCCGTTGTGAGAGGTGGGAAGGGCTTCGCGGCTCGCAGGAGGCTTCTGTGAGCCTTTCTGCGAACTCTCAGTGCTCTATTGTCCCACAGTCCACATTCCAAGGACAAGGAGGGACACGTAGCTCTGTGACAAAGGCATGCTGACTTCCCCCACACCTCAGAGCACCTCTCTGGGCCAATGCAATTGACCCAGATTCCATGGTCTGCCACTTATTACTATGCTTTGGGCTTGGTAAAAGAGCAGACATCTCTGGCCTCAGGTACAGCAACATCCACAGTTCTCCTGCGGACACAGCAGTCGTCAGGGAGAGCCCTAGGACCCTTCATAATAACAAAAAGGGAACAAAGACTGATCCAAAAGACGGACAGCCCAGGGTGGAGAGGCTCCCGGGAGTTAGGATGTTGACACGTGGCCATCACACGTAATACCTTTGGGGGCTGAATAATGGCCCCCAAAGAGATCAGAACCTAATCCCTGGAACCTGTAAATGTTATCATGGAGAGCAAAAACTTTGCAGATGTCAATAAGATAAGGACCTTACATTGGAGATTGAAGAGATTGTTATATTATCCAGCTGGGCCCTAAACGCAATCATAAATATCCATCTAAGGGAGAGGCTGAGGGAGATTGGATGCAAACCAAAGAGAAAGCATTGAGAAGATGGAGGCCAAGTTGAAAAGATACAGCCACGAGCCAAGGACTTCCAGAAACTGGAAGAGGTAAGGAGCAGATTTTCCCCTAGAAGAATCTAGCTTCCCTCTGAAGGTAGTGCAGCCATGCTGACACCTTGATTTCAGGTTGGTGATACTGATTTTGGACTTCTGGGCTCCAAAGCAGTGAAAGAATAAATGGTGGCTTCTTTGTTATAGCAGCAGTGGGAAACTAATACAATGCCCAAGCTATCTGTGGGAGATTAAGTCATGTCCCCCACAGAGACATGATCAAGTCCAACCACCAGTCCTGTGTATGTGACTTTATCTGTGAATAGGGCCTTCAAAGATCCTATATGGATGAGAACAAATTGAATCAGGGTGAGCCTTAATCCCATGTGGCCAAAGTCCTAATAAGCAGAGGAAGTGTGGACTCAGTAAGTAGAAGCCATAAGTAAAACGAACAAAGGAGGAGACGGGCAGGGACATATGGAAGACCGCCAAAACCATTACCTTCTGGACGCCAGGAGAAGCACAGTCTTGCTGACACTTTGATTCTGGACTTCTAGACTCCAAAACTGTGAGCCAATAAATTCATGTTGCTTAAGCCAAAAAATGTATAGTATTTGTCGTAGCAGCTCTAGCAAACTAAGATACTCATACTCTGAGAAAATGAGGAAGATTTAAATGTCTGACATGGAAGGTATCCCCAAGTGATTGTTAGATGATAAAATAAATCAAATCCCACTTACATGAATACATATATTGAATACATATATGAAGCTGCATAAAGAGGAATTGGAAAATACATACCACCCTTTCGAGATCATGGGGAGAGGGCTGGGAATGGTGACAGAAGAACAAGGGAACTTATGTCTTACTCTTTTATACTTCTGTATACTTGAATCTTTTAAAATGGAAATGTATTTACCTGTTATTCACATAACTCTTTAAAATAGTAAAAACATAAAAGACTAAAATTTTGATGTTTTGTACAAAATGAAAACTCAGCATTTTTGGACAAGAAGTCAGAAGACCCAGGATCTAGCATCACTTCTGTCACAGTTTTTGAATCTCAGTTCTTCATCTGTAAAAGTAGGAGAAATTGTGTAGCACTATTTCTAGGGCTGCTTTAAGGAACAAATGAGCTGAAGAATATAAAAACTCTTTGAAAAACTGTAAATCCCTAAACAGGTAGATATAAGATGTAAGTCATCATTATTACTCCCTAAAACATTCCAGAACTCATTTATTCATTCAAGAATCTTTTTAGAGAAGCTACTGTTCTATGCATTGGAATTTCAAAGATGAGCAAGATATTGTGCTGGTTTGAAAGTATTATGTGTCCCAGAAAAGCCATGTTTTAATCCTGATCTTATCTTGCGGGAACAACCATTCCTTTTAGTCTTGATTCAATACCATAGGTTGGTATCTTTTGATTAGATTATCTCCACTGAGCTGTGCTGCACCCAATTGTGGGTGTGATGTTTGATTAGATGGAGATGTGACTCACCCAATCCAGGTGGGTCTTGATTAGTTTACTGGAATCCTTTAAAAGAGAAACCATTTTGGAAAGAAAGCCAGAAATGACAGAAACCTCAGAACTGACAGAGAAAGCAGACAGAAACTTCAGAGCACAGCTGACACAGATGCTAACATTTGGAGAGTAAAGACACAGATGTTTGGAGATGCTTGGAGCCCAGCAGACATCGCCATGAGATGTTAAGCAAGCCAGGACCTGGAGAGAGCCAAGGGAAGCCAAGAGATAAACAACAACCCCAGAGAAGCAAAGTGAGGAACCCCCACAGGAACAGAGGCAGAAAGCAACAGAGCCCAGGAGCAAGGGACCAGCAAGTCACCAGCATGCCTTCCCAGCTGACAGAGGTGTTCCAGATGCATCAGTCTTTCTTGAACTCCGGTATCTCTTCCTGGACACCTCAGTTTGGACATTCTCATAGGCTGAGAACTGTAAACTTGTAAATTATTAAATTGCCTTCATAAAAGTCATTCCAGTTCTGGTGTACTGCATTCCAGTAGCTTGAAAAGTAACACAGATATCATCACCACATTCAAGGTGGGCCTAAGAGTCCACAATCATAGGATGTTATAATGGAAAAATAATTGAGAAGACCTATGGTCCCCACTGACAATTCTATGATGAGAAATCACTTATATGAAGTGATTTTCACATAGTTTAACGAGAAACCACTTACGAAGATCAGAAAAACTATGTTGATACTCTTTATACTACTTTATTTTGTGATTCTAAAATTTCAAAATAGAGTTTGAGGTAGGATAGGCATACAATCAAAAGTTCATCTAAAGTATTAAGTTTGCCTCTAGGTGCTATAAAATGGTGACTCAAGAACAGTATTTTGACCGTCATTAACTCTGTCCCAAATGCCTTTCATGGTTACTAGGTCACCATCAGTTTCACTCTCTGGTGAGTGGCAGTGGATGGAAACCCTCATTTTCTTAAGGTCATTATTTAAAATCATTGATATAATGAGTCAAAAGATGATCCTAAATCTATACAATGAGGTACCAAACTATGAAGAAGTGGTAGAGGAGGAGAGATCTTTACTTTTATCGCATAGGCTTTTAAGTATTAGAATTTTATGAGCATTTATTTAAATAAAATAAAGAAGAACGAGTTAAATATAAAGAAGATATATATCCAATAGGTAGGAAGTGATTCTTCCTAATTGGTCCAAATTCCCAAACCTCAACCCAAAGTGAAAACATTTCCCCTCTGTGCATAGAGTCAATAACTGCCTTATAGCTAAGAAAAATGCCTAAGGCAATACTTGGTGAACATTTCCTTTTAAGATAGCTAGTCAGTGTGCAACAGGACTGGATACAAAAACTCAAAAATGGACAGCACAATACTACCTAATTGTAATGTAATTATGTTAAAACACTGAATGGAGCTGCATCTGAGCTATAGTTTTTTTTGTTGTTTTTTTGTTTGTTTTTTGTTTTTTTATATATTTTTTCTCTCTATTATCATTTTATTTCTTTTTCTGTTGTCTTGCTATTTCTTTTTCTAAATCGATGCAAATGTACTAAGAAATGATGATCATACATCTATGTGATGATATTAAGAATTACTGATTGTATATGTAGAATGGAATGATTTCTAAATGTTGTGTTAGTTAACTTTTTTTTAATTAATAAAAAAAAAAAAGATAGCTAGTCAACCAGTCATTGAGTTGTCATCTCCTCCATTCTGGAAAAGGAAGTCAGAGGTGAGCAAAAGGGCACATCCAGGCAGGGCAAACTGCAGCAAACTCAACTTGACTTCTGTCATCAGCCACCTTAGCCTGCCTGGACCAGACAGGGCAAAAGGAGAGCCAAGGATAGGGTGCCTTTGGTTTAGGACAATCATGGGTTATGAATAGCAGAGGAAAGCAAGCTAAAGAGGGGAGAGCAATGGCAGACCCTGGCTTCTCTTCATTCAAACACGCTCACTCCTGCCATCTCCACCATTACCAGAGACTGAACCAATGCATGCTCATTTGTTTGCCTTTGCAGTGGTCTCACAATTGTTCAGCATAATCAATGACTTTTTTAAAAATTGGAGAAGAATGGAAAATCTGATAGAACCCTGAACCATTGCTTCCCTCCAGCCCTTGTTTCATCACTAGCCCTCCACTGGCAGGCAGTGCTAGGAGCCAGGGGCAGCCCCATTGCAGATGCCAATCTCCTTTGCATTCCTGGCTCAGTGTCAGCCAAGACAACTAATTTAATTTCTTCTCCCTTTTTGTCTAGTGTGCATTCTTCTTACTTTTCCCTCAGTTTTCCCCTACTTTTCTTGTACTTTGAAGAACTGTTAAAGTAGAGAAAGAGACCCTTGCAGAAAAGGTGATGGGGAGAAGAAACCCTGGGGTCTTCAGGGTTGATGTGAGCCTCTTCTGATCATATGATTTATTTTCTCACGTTAACCAAGTATTGCCTTAGGCATTGTAGCTATAAGGCAGTTATTGACTCTATGCACAGAGAAGAAATGTTTTCACTTTGGGTTGAGGTTTGAGAATTTAGATTAACTAGGAAAAGTCACCTTCTACCTTGGGGTAAGGTCCCAATGATATGACAGTCAGAGGATGCAGCTGGGGCATTAGAGGGGCTTGTTAGGTCATCTAGAATCAGGCTTCCTGGCTGCCGTCCAACACGTGTATGCCTTTTTCCTCCAGAGTGAATCCGTGTCTCCCTGTGCTTGTCTTCCTTCCCAACATCTTCACTCTTTCCACAACTGGAACCAAGACAGTGCGCTTTTCAGACTGCTGCTGCGTGTTTGGGGAGAGAGGTATTGAGTGTAACCCTAGAAAACTGGAGCTCCCACCTGATTACAAACAATAAACAGTTGCTCATTAAGGAAGGAGCAACAACAGTAACAACCACAAAGGAATTGGCACACCCAGAAAGAGAGGGAGCACGAAAGTCCCTCCCAGCCTTGGGACTCAATTAGTATCATGGAATCATAGCAGAGAGAGCTGAAGAGGACCTAGCGGTCATCTGTCCAGTGCACACCTCTCCCCGGGGTGCCCCATCTTACAGATGGAGACACCAAGGCTTCCCACCTACACAGAGCTCCAGACTCCCTGGCGGCTCCACCTTTCCTAAGCCAGAGAAGCAGGTAGCTGTGTCAATCAATCAGGGGTCAAGAATCCCCTGTAGATATCAGCCAAGTTTCCAAATCTAGTCTCCTAGAGCCTTCAGGACAGTGCATAAAACTGGGTGACATCACATCACTTTGTTTATTGGTTTTTTCACAGCCAGCACTGGCATCTGTTCAGCTCAGGGTTATTTAAAGCCTAATGTTCATGGCACTGGAGTGTACAGTGAAATAAATGGGGTTTCAGCTAATTAAATGCTGGCACAAAGCTGAGGTGTTTGAAAAATCTCCGAACCCATCTATTACCAGTCTGTCCCAGGGCCAAGATCTGCTGCTGTTCTATGACACGATAAAAGAGATACTGCGCAAATTTTAAATATTTTATTGAACATAAATAATTAGAATATCTAACCATTTTCCAAAGCAGACATATTTACCAGCTAGTGTGCAGAAAGCGTTGCAGATGTTCGCAAACTACAGAAATGCCAATTTGCTTTTAAGTTCTTTTTAAGCAATTTTTTATTCTAAAGAAGTAAACATTTATAACTGAATAAATCGTTTGTGGTTTAGGCCAATGTTTAGGAATATTCAATAAAGCATCCGAATAAATATTCAGTTATGGAGATAATTTGATTTAAATAGATGGTACTCTCAATAAATAAACATTGTTCAACATGAATAAACATTTTTAACAACCAGCAAGCATCAAAACCCAGCTGACGTTTCATGCAAATCTTTGGAAACATTTTATTTCACGGTACTTCTTACATACATCCCACATTGTCGATGATTCTTTCACAGTCTTTATTTTTATTTTATTTTATTTTTTTTCTTTTACATGGGCAGGCACCGGGAATCGAACCCAGGTCCTCTGGCATGGCAGGCGAGTATCCTTACCTGCTGAGCCACCGTGGCCCGCCCCACAGTCTTTATTATCAAGAACATTTGTATGAGAGCAGCACCTTTTCTTAAAAGAATTCATCTTCGTACAGCGCCACTATTTTAATATGATCTTTCTTCTGTGCAGAGTGTCCGTGTGTCACGCAGCCAGTAGGGCGCATGGCATTGAGGTGTCTGAGATTGTGAGTACAAGCACAGGAGCCAGACTGCCTGGGTTCAAACAGTCTCACCATTTACAGCTCTGTGACCTTGGGCATGTTAATCTTTAGCGAAGTGGGAATTATAATGCCTTCCTCATAGGAATGAGAATTAAACAAGATCATGTATATAAAAGGACCAGAAATCACCCTATAATGGCAGTTACCACCTTATATGATTTTGTATAAATTGAACTCTCTATCTGGATCATTTAAGAGAAACTTTGGGTGCCCAGTGTTTTAGCCTGCAACTCTTTCATACGCTGTTGATGGGAAGACATTTGGTGTGAGATTTTGGAGGGCAATTTGGCCATGCCTGTCAACATTGGAAATGCATATTTCTGTTAATCCAAGAACTCTCTCTACTCCTAGAAATTTACTTTATGGCTAATGGCTTAGCAGATCTATGACTAGACCTATGTCCCAGGATGTTCAGTGCTGCATTGTTATGATAGCAAAAATGGGAACAACTTTAAAATGGCCATCAAAAATGATTAATCAAGGGGAGCCATCTTCTTTTTCTCCCTGCTGGCTCCCCAGGCAGAAGCCAATTTCAGGCTCCTACCTGCTTTCCACCTTTCGCCTTCCCACCTGCTTCCTCCCTGCTTTATTCCTTCAATATATCTGTTAATCTTTGAAAAAAAAACAATTAATTAAGGAAATTACTACGAACTCCCATTTATGGGCCTTGTCACCATGGCAATTTTGCCTTTGTGTGTTTGGTTGTGGGATTATCACTGTCCTTTCTGTTAAGGGAGAACACTAGCTTTCCCTTCTAGAGTTTCCTTCTATTTGGGGGGCCCAGGTGGTGAGTCTCTCTCAAGCTCTCTGCCCCTTTACGCTTTCAACCCAGGAGAGAGAGGGGGACTCATTGGATTGGTAAATTTGGGAAGAATAACTGGGCATGCTCTGCCCAGCCACTCCCTTTACTCTCATGGGGGAGGGCATTCCACAGATGGGGAAGGCTACTCCAGACCAGCCCTGCCTGAGACGAGCACAGCTTTCCAACTCTGGACACCAGCAACAGGAAGTCCACGTGGTTGCACACTCTCCTCTATCTTTCAACTTTAAAAAATAGAGGTGAATGATGGTCTCCCTCTATCAACTTTTCTCTTATGTCTCCATTTGACTAGAACCTGGGCAAGGAAAGAGATGCTTTTGAAGAGCCCTGTGAAGGCCACAATATGCCCCACAAATGTAAGCTCCATGAGGACAGGAATTAAATCTGTCTTGATCACCACTGTATCACTAGAATAGGACGTCAGCCCAAAAGAATGAATAAATGAATGGACCATGCAAATAGTGCTATTTTAAAGTACATGATATGTCTGTGTGTGATGACATAAATATGGTTTCCTTCTGAGAGGGCGTCTAAGAGAGAAGATAGCTTTTCAGCGGGTATGCTATCGGCACTGTTTGGACACTAGGTATGTGTACATGCTGGTTATGGATGTGGTTGGAAACTGTCCACAGAGTGTTATCAAGAAGCATAATTATTGAAAAAAAAAGTATAATTATGAACCATTTTTGTTTTCCTCTTTATATCTGTGGGTCGTTGAATTATGTACCCCAGAAAAACATGTTCTTATTCTTAATCCATTCCCAGGGGTGTGAACCCACTGTAAATAGGACTATCGGGAGGTGTTTTTGGTTAAGGTGTGGAAACTGAATCAGGATGTGTCTTCATCCAATTGCTGGAGGTTATAGAGAGGGGCACAAAGAGAAAATCGCATGGAAGAGTGGAAGCTGGACGTCAGTGGAACCCAGAAGAGAAAGCAGAAGGTGTTGTCATGTGCATTGCTATGTGAGGGAAAAGCCAAAATCCAAGGATTGCAGCCAGCCAGCCCAAGAACAGTCTTCAGGGAGGAAGTATCACCTTGCTGTCTCCTCAACTTTAGACTTATCCTAGCCTCAAAACATTAGCCAATAAATTCTTGTTGTTTAAACCAATCCATTGTATAGTATTTGTTTTAGCGGCTGGGAAATTAAGATGATACCTTTTGGTATTAAAACAAAAAATATATATCGTAAGAGAAAAACCCCAGTAGAAAGAATGAAAAGAAAGGAGGAAGGGGAAGGAAGTAGACCCATGGCAAATCCTCTTATAGAATGAATCTCTAAAAATCAGGGTTCTTAGCTGGAAAAAATAATAGAAACAAATTCTAACTACATTTAACAAAAAAGGAATGTATCTGAAGATCCACGGGGGAAGGGGGATGGCTAAAGAAGTTGATGAGAAGGTGGGGTAGCCATTTAAAAAATGGGCAGGACCCAACGGAGCCCAGAGACCACCATAATGGTGCCACAGAATCTTGGAACAATGTCTCTGCCATAGAGGACACTGCCACAGCTGGACACTCTCCCTGGGCCCTGGATCCTCACTTCTGAAACCGCAGTGAATCATCTTGGACTCTCCTGTGTCTTTACTTCACAACCTCAACATTCAAAGTTCACCTGCCCAAGTGGAGGGTTTGACCTTTCGTAGGAGCAGGAGACCTCACTCACTGAACAGGGCAGAGCAGGGAGTTTGGGGACAGTTGCAGGTAAGTAAGTGAGTTTGAAGGGGGAGATGACGGAATTCCTTATTGGCTGTTTCTGTTTTCTCAGTGAATTATGAGGAAGAACTGTCAGCTGAGAGAGAAGTGGGGCAGCAGTGTTGTTGACATGAGGAAAGAGAAGGTGGGGAACAGTGCTTTCAGGGAATGGTGTCCAGTTATCTGCTGCTGCATAAACAACAGTTGACTTACAAGAAATAATGATCATTTCTTCTGCTCATGAATCTAGAAGTTGAGTGAGCCCAGCTTTATAGCTCTCACTCAAGGTCTATGATAAGATTGCAGTCAGATGTGGTTTGGAGGCCAGAAGTCATTTCAAAGGCTTATTGGCACACTAGTCTGGGTCCAGGCTGAGAAGACAACAGACGGGACTCCTGGATCATTTCTCCTAAACCCCTCCCTCTCTCTCTCTCTCTCAAAGATATGTAAAACCTTTGTTACATACATATAATCTTTAAGGTCTCTTTCAGATATACATAAACCACATGTCTATCTATAATATCTATACTATAGACTGTTGTCTGTATTGTTGCTAGAGAGAAAGGCTTTAGATAGAGACTATAGAGAGATTGTATATAATCTACTGTCTATATATCTATACATACATAAATATATATATAGTCTGTGTGCATGTGTATATAGTGTCTCTCTGTGTATGTGTGTGTGTGTGTGTGTGTGTGTGTGTGTGTGTGTGTAATATCTGTCAATGCAGTCTTTCCACTTTCCAACACAGTCTTATCCAATGCCTCAGGAAATTTGGAGTTTTTACATGGCAGCTGAAGGTTCTCAATGTCCCAAGAAAAACCAGCAGAATCTTCAGTCTTTTCTAACCTAACCTCGGAAGTCACACTGCCCCTGCTGCTGCAGTCTAGTTATGGAGGTACTCACAAAATCCCACCCAGATTCAAGAGGAAGACTCTTGTGTATTAATTGGAGGAATGTCAAAGAATTTGTATGCAGATAGAGATATTTGTAAACCACAAGTGGAAAAACAAAAATTAAGGGCTTATAGTGAAATTGCAGGGCTGTATTGAGCTCTCGTTCAAGACAGGTAGTCATTAGTTTAAAAGCAACCAGTTGGCCTATTTGTATGTTTCCTCCAATGACTGACTGCTTGTGTGCAGATCTAGGAGGGCAGAAAGCGGGGTCTCAGCTGCATTTTGCTGACCTCTAGAAGCTCTAGAAAGATTTATGTGCTACAAGGGCAGAAACCTGGCCTGGCTGGTTTATAGTTCAATCTCAGAGATGAGAATTCGGTCTCCTAAAAGGAGTCCCTTGGTGTCTCTCTGTTGTGGTGTTGCTCCCTGGCTCTTTTTTCACAGCTCTTGCTCAAGATATTCCTTCCAACTGGGGTGCCTCTCTGCCTCTCCTGTCACCAGCTTTACTGCATGGCTTTGAGTAGGTCACTTAACTGCTGGGAGCTTCAGTTTTCTCACCTAAGAAATGAAGATTAGATGATCTTTAAGGTCTCCTTCAGATATAAAAATCATATCTTGCTATGTTATCCTACTCATCTGATGACTTCGAGCAAGGCTGCTAAAGTAGATCAGATCAGACAAAGGCACCAGCACAGGAGCCCTTGGATTTTTATCTCACAACTGATCTGCTCAAGACGCAGCCTCTGGAAATACACTGACTCTAAAAGCAAAACCTCCTCCACTCAATAAATCCTTGCTGAGCTTCAGCATGACACCTCAGAGAGAGAAGTATTGAAGCTGGAGCTATGAAGTGCCTGAAAAAAGACAGATCTAGCCCATCCTTTGTCCACTTGGGGGTTCACATCCTTCCTTAGCTATCATCCAGCCCAGTCAGATAAATACATCTCCTTTTATCTTTCCCTATTCGTCCATTCCTTTCTTTCCTGAGTCATTTTTGTTGTTTTTCTCCGAATCCTCTCCACTCCGACTCTGCCTTTCCCATACTTTATGTCAGGGCCACCCACAGAGAGGCAGGTCAGGAGGGACCACAGAGGCCATAGAGAGGTGGGGCCAGCAGAGACAAATAACACTTAGTAAGGCAGCCTCTTTACTGAGCATTCACGACATCGTGAAGACTGCGGTTGACCTTGGAGTCAGAGCTGCAGAGCTGGTGCCTTTCTACGACACAGAACTGAAGTAAATTCTCCTGCTCAAAACTGGCTACAGCCTTGGTTCAAATCCTAGTTTGCCATTAAATAAACACGTACGTGACCCTGGACAAGCTACTCCTTAAGCATTTCATTCCTCCGTTTCCTCCTCTGAGTAAGACGGGGGTGTTCTAGTTTGCTAAAGCTGCCAGAATGCAACACACCAGAAATGGATCAGCTTTTAATAAGGGGGTTTATTTAGTTAAAAATTAGTAGTTCTTCAGCAGAAAGGCAGCTAGCTTTCATCTGAGGTTCTCTCTTACATGGGAAGGCATGCGACATCTGGGCTTCTCTCCTGGCCACTGGGTTCCAATACTCTTCCCTGGGGTGATTTCTTTCTGCATCTCCAAATGTTTGGGCTGAGCTGCAAGTGCTGAGATGAGGGATGCTGAGCTGCTTGTGCTGAGCTGCTGAATTCTCTTCTGTGTTCTCTCTTTTAAGCTTCCAGCTAATTATATTAAACATCACTCATTGAGGAAGGCACTCCCCTTAGCTGACTGCAGATGTGATCAGCCATAGATGAATTTCACATGCTAATGATGCGTGTCCACAGCAACAGAGCTAGGCACTGTCACCTGGCCAAGTTGACACCTGAACCTATGACCACATGGCGTAATAATAGTTCTGACTTCCTAGCATTGTTTAGAGGATTTAAATGAGCTAATATACATGAAGTGGTTTGAATAGTGCCTGGTACATAGTAAATGCCCCATAAATGTGAGCTGTTACTTTTATCTTCCATGGTTCCTGAAATTCTATCATTAAAGACTTATTCCTTGAGATTAAGGCAAGGAGTCTCACCTTGCTGCTAGTCTGTTCCACTCATATTTTCCAGGTTGCCAAGAACAGTTGGACTCCTTGCCTTATTCTGTGTTGAGATTCCTACCTGTAACTGTGGCCCTGTCTGGATAACCTTCCCAAAATCCAATCCCTGTACCACTGTGTTGTCTTGAAGGGATGTATGTAACCTAGAAAAGCCATGTTTTAATCCTGATCCTATTTTGTAAAGGCAACTGTTTCTTCTAATCCCTATCCGGTACTATATGTCTGAAATTGTAATTAGATCATCTTCCTGGGGATGTGATCTTGGTGTGATTTAATCAAGACTGGTTGTTAAACTGGATTAGGTGGAGGGGTGTCTCCACCCATTTGGTGGGTCTTGATTAGTTTCTGAAGGCTTATAACAGAGGAAACATTTTGGAGAATGAGAGCGATTCAGAGAGAGCAGAACAGCCTAGCCATGAGAAACAGAGTCCATCAGGCAGTGACCTTTGGAAATGAAGAAGGAAAACACCTCCCAGGGAGCTTCATGAAGGAAAGCCAGGAGAGGAAGCTAGCAGATGATGCCATGTTCCCCGTGTGCCCTTCCAGCTGAGAGAGAAACCCTGACCGTATTCACCATGTGCCTTTCTACTTGAGAGAGAAACCCTGCATTTCATCGGCCTTCTTGAACCAAGGTATCTTTCCCTGGATGCCTCTGATTGGACATTTCTATAGACTTGTTTTAACTGGGACATTTTCTCGGCCTTAGAACTGTAAACTAGCAACTCATTAAATTCCCCATTTTAAAAGCCATTTCATTTCTGGTATACTGCATTCCAGCAGCTAGCAAACTAGAACAACCACTTACTATTATTCTCCTTGTGACTAAAATTCTCCTCTTGAAACCCAGACCCATGGATGGAGTTCTACCAGGGGGATAGTTGCTACTCCATAAACATGGGTTGATTGACTGACCAACTTCTTTCTACAGGTCTCCTTGATGCCAACCTGGAATAGTGCCTCCATGTCACTCGTTCTCAGTGCCCTTTTCACCCTCTCCTCACCGCCCCTCTCCTCACCTCCTCCTCACCGCTCCTCTCTCCACCTCCTCCTCACCACCCCTCTCTTCACCCTCTCCTCACCGCCCCTCTCCTCACCTCCTCCTCACTGCCCCTCTCTTCACCCTCTCCTCACCGCCCTTCTCTTCACCCTCTCCTCACCGCCCTTCTCTTCACCTCCTCCTCACCGCCCCTCTCCTCACCTCCTCCTCACCACCCCTCTCCTCACCTCCTCCTCACCGCCCCTCTCTCCACCTCCTCCTCACCACCCCTCTCTTCACCCTCTCCTCACCACCCCTCTCCTCACCTCCTCCTCACCGCCCCTCTCTCCACCTCCTCCTCACCACCCCTCTCTTCACCCTCTCCTCACCGCCCCTCTCCTCACCTCCTCCTCACTGCCCCTCTCTTCACCCTCTCCTCACCGCCCCTCTCTTCACCTCCTCCTCACCGCCCCTCTCCTCACCTCCTCCTCACCGCCCCTCTCCTCACCTCCTCCTCACCGCTCCTCTCTTCACCTCCTCCTCACCGCCCCTCTCCTCACCTCCTCCTCACCGCCCCTCTCTTCACCTCCTCCTCACCGCCCCTCTCTCCACCTCCTCCTCACCGCCCCTCTCTTCACCTCCTCCTCACCGCCCCTCTCTTCACCTCCTCCTCACCGCCCGTACTATAAGCCTTCCAGTCTTTCTGCCCCTGGCTATGAGCAGATTGGCTCAAACCATCAGCCACACCACTATACCTTTTCTTTCTCTTTTGCTATTTAACCAGGTCATTAAGTGTCTGCATTCTCCTCCAGAACACACATTTCATGATCTGCCTACTCTGAATTCTACTTCTTCAAGGTGAGACAAGTATCCATTGGGAGCATATATTTACATATGCCCAGATTCCTCCACCTTCTGCATCCCCTGTAACTTCCATGGCGTATTCCAGTGAGAGCCCTCTCACTCTTCCCTAGCATCCAGAATCCCAAGCCAAGATTTCTAGAATCCCTGCCCAGATCAAGGAATCCTACTTGGCTTATCAAGGAAGGGGACCAGGACTATGCAGTAAGAAAAGATCAGGCTGCCTAGAGCAAAGTGTACAGGACATGGGGGGAGTGTAAGATAAGATAGGAAAGTAGGATGGACCCAGATTAAACAGGTCCTGGTAAAGAAGTAAGCATGGGTAGTGCAATGGTGGCCCAGTGGCAGAGTTCTCGCCTGCCATGCCAGAGACCCGGGTTTGATTCCTGATGCCTGCCCATGCAAAAAAAAAAAGGAAGAAGTAAGCACATTTTAAGTAGAGATTGGCCTGACAAGAATGGTGGTTCAGGAGGGGAATTCTGGCCCAAAGACATATATGTTAGGATGGGAAGAGTTTGCAGATGAGATGGCCAGGAAAGGGAACACAGATCTTTGTGAAAGTCGGCAGAAAGGTAGACCTTTTGCCCAGGAAAAAAGGATGCATATGCTGAATATGCGTAATATTTCAGGGGATTCACAGGTATTCAAAGATCACCCATAAGATTTTCTGAGGAGTTCCTGAACTCCATGTTAAAAATCCCTGGAGTAGAATCTTATAACCCAACAGCATGTAGCAGTCACTCAAGCAGTACTGTTTAAACAAATAGTCAACTTGACCTTATTAAGAATGGTACTGATAGAATGTACAATACTGAATGAATTCTAGGCCATTTAAAAGGGGAGGAATAAAAGCAGGACTGTTGACTTCATGGATTTAGGAAACGAAGGAAAGGGAAGTTTGAACATTCCCAATCTAGCAGACCACATGCATGGTTGTGCATCTTATTGGGAAAGGAGGCCAGTTCTCATTCAACAAGCTCTAATAAAGTACCTAGGATATACTTGGCACTGGAAACACTAGAAAGAGGCATTTCCCTGCCTTTGAGGAGCTTACTGTACAGGGGGAAAGCAGCAGGCAAAGGAGGACACAGTCTGCCTGGGTAAATCAGGAAAAATATGCTTGAGCTGAAACTTAAGAAAATTTAAAGCTTTTCCTAATGGAATGAAGAGGGCTGATATTACAGAATCCTAAAGTTTGAACAGGATGAACTACACATTTTTATGCTCATTGAGCAATAATGTACAGCTTCCCTTTATGTTCTTGGTCAAGTGCTTCCTGAAAGAGATAGGAAGAAAAGAATCCGATCAAATAGAGGAAAGATCACACTGACAGCTGAGGAACAGGTGGGAGGTGGGAAAATATTTGAAGCAGCGAGAGAAAAAAAAAAACAATAAGGAAATTGTATTCATGATCCTAGATTGTGTTCCCCATTGGAAAAAAGAGGAAAACAACAAGGGGTGAAAATCTGGAATAACTCTGCCAGGCAGGCTCCAGTAGGTCTACCTCTGGGGAAATAGTCAGTGAAAAAATTGGGTTTCAACAGAAGTGGAGCCAGATTTCTTCTCCTGACTGCAGCTGCATTGGCCTCTGTGATTTCTGAGGAAGTTGAGTAACAGGCTTTTCCCAAAGCAGAAAGCCTACTTCTGCCAGTTTCTTGAGCACCTTGAAAGCAGGTGGGTAGACATCCAGTAGAAAGCTCTGGAGCTTCAAGCAGGCCTGGCAGCCCACATAGAGCAAGTCACACAGCTTTAGAAATCTCCTTCTAAAGAAGAAAGAAAGAGGGTCTAAACTTAAAAGGGGAGGGACAATGAGGAGAAAATGATAAATACAAGAGATTTTCAGAAAATGAATTGATAAGATGATCAATTGGAAGAGTAGAAGCAAAGGAAAAGGAGGCTTTTAGATTGATCCTCAGATTTCTTAGGAACCTGGCTTTGATAGTTTCCTTCCCCAAAATAAAGAGTGGTGGCAATCCTAGGAAGATGAGGTGGAGGTAGGTGGCTGGAGGGAGAGATAATGAGTTCACTTTAATTTTGGAAGTATTTTTAATGTAACTTTAGAATACACCATCAGGAATATGTTGAATATACGAGCCTGGAGTTCAGAAGAATAGTCTAAACAGACACAGAGATTTTGGAATCAACACACGTAAGTAGTGACTGAAGTCATGAGCATAGATGATACTGCTAAAGGAGAAGGTAAAGAATAAGAATGCAAGGAGGCTGAGAAGAGGACCCTGGGGAAAACAAAAATTTGAGAACTAAACAGAAGAAACTGAGAAGGAACAACAAAGAGAAACAAAAGACAGTTTAACCAGGACAATAGTGGCAAGGAAATTAAGGAAAGAATTTTAAGAATGAAGTGATCAAAAAGGTCAAATGTCCCATCAAGATCAAATCAAATTATCACCTGAAACAACTGGATTTAACAACTGGGGAGTCATGGACAACCTTTTGCATATGGAGGCAGAAAGCAGATGACTGCAGGTTACAAGCCAATGGAAGGTGAGGATGTCAGGCAGCCCTTCAAGAAACCTACCTGTGAAGGGAAGGGCAGAGCTGGGAGTCAGCAGGGGAATGTCTAGAAGAGGAACCAGGTCCCAACAGATGGTTTTGGTTGTCATTGTTTTCTAATAGGAAAGATTTGAAAGTGTTTCTATTTCACAGGAAAGAATTCAATGTAGAGGAAGAGGATAAAAATACAGAAAATAGAAGGAAAAACTGACAAAGTTCTGGCGCCGATTAGTGAGGAAACATTTCCACTCACCAATTAGTCTCAGTTAGGGAAGACGCATCATCAGCGTGGTGACTGGATGTGAAGGCTGGTACTCACACAAAAAAGTGACTATGTGGGAGAAACTACTCTGGTGTATCTTTTCTCTGTAAAATACTAAATAAGGGTTTGTATAAAGTGAGGTAGATGGGGTGGAAATGGAGGTCTGGGGACAGTGGGGGAGCATTGAAGTAAACGTTAAAGTATTGCCACTGGGTTGACATCGGATGCTGTAAACCTCCTCCCAGCACCAGTACACATGTATGTTGTATGGCTTCCTCCAGCATCTCTCAGAATCTCAGGCTTTGGAGAAGGAGTACTTCATGTGTGAAGAAGATATGTGTAGCAGATGACAAGGGGACAAGGGAATTAAGGTTGCCAGCAAGAGAGAGATTAGAGGATGAATGCATGAAATCTCAGGTGAAAAGAGAAAGAAATGAAATTAGGAAGGGACTGGCAGTCTTGGTGAAAAGAGAAAGAAATGAAATTAGGAAGAGACTGGCAGACTTGGAAGAACAGTAAGAGATCAAGAGATTGGAGATTGCCAAAAAGAGAGAAAGCAGTTGGGATTTCATTATGTGATTTTTTCCCTTTTTAATTTGTTAATGTGCTAAATTACATTGATTGATTTTTCTTATGTTGAACCACCCTTGCATTCCTGGTATAAACCCCACTTGGTCTTACATATAATTCTTTTAATATATTATTGGATTTGATCTGCTGAAATTTTGTTGAGAATTTTTGCATATATACTCATTAGGGAGATTGGTCTGTAATTTTCCTTTCTCATAGTGTCTTTATTGGTTTTGATATTAGAGTGATGTTAGCTTCATAAAATGAGTTAGTGCTCCTATTTAATTTTTTCAGAAGAGTTTTAGCAGAACAAGTTGGATTTTACATCCAATTTAAAGGAAATGTTAAAGGGTGGATTTTATGTTTAATAGTACAAAATATTACCAAAACATTCCCTTTGTGATTATACTACTGTCGGAAATGCCCAAATGAGGTCAAAGGCCATGTGTGTTTATGAATTGCAAGTTCTGCTTTAAAAAGTGAAAGTAACCTTTTACTCCTATAAACCCACTAACTAGAAAAAAAAACAAAAAGCCAGGTAGAGTGGTGTTATATTTTACCATTCTAAAAAAGCTAGACACTGTGAAGCCAATGAGATATAAAGTCTAATGTGACAATCTTGGAGAAGACAAATCGATGAGAAGCAACTTCTGACAAATACTTAGAAGAAAAAGACTGGTCAAGGACTGTGGCTGCCGAGCTGCATATCCGTCTCTTTATATGGGAGGTTGTAATGTTATTTGATTAATGATTTCCAGTGATAGACAAAGAGGTGATCCAAGAAGCGTGGTCTTCAGTGACCAGCCATAGGGTACTCTATTTTGAGACCTCACTCTCTTTCCTCCTTCCCATGACTCCCATTGACTGAACCCAGTAGGAAGTTTTGGGTTTCCATGGAAAATCCACTGATGCAGCACATACCTGTCAGCATCCCAGGAGACAGACTAGGAAGAAGGGTAAAAAGCGGATCTGGAGGTAGAAACAACTCTACAGCAGAGTTAAGGGGGGGTTGAGAAAATTCATAGTAATTTACCTCAGGATATGTCTCCAGTTCAAAAGACACTGGTATAAAGAAAGGAAGTCACAAACTGCAATCCCACAGTCAAGGTAGTGTCAGGACAAGTTTTGTTCAGTCCATATGTGTTTTCAAATCAGAGAGAACCAGTTTTCAAGTTTTGTCAAATCAGGAGAGATCATGTTTAAAATATAGATTTCTGACTCTTCTTGAAAAATTGGAAGATCTAGCAAACCAGATCTGTTTCCTCTTGCACAAAAACAGCTAACCCTGAATAACTGCTGCCATTTGAACAGCCACACCCTCTCCAGTTTTCCTCAGGCTTCACCACCTTCTCTCATGCATTCAAAACTGAGGTCATCCTTGAGTTCTCAATCATCCTCAGGCTTGTAAGGTGTTTTTTCTTACAATAGAAAAGTACTTTCCTGAATTTATTTTTCTACCAAAGCAAGAAAACAAAATAGATCAAGAGGAAAGACTGTTTTCCTAAAAATGCGAGAGAACATTTTCTGTGGAAGGAAAGAGTTTTAATATGCACACAAAGTGTTTTTGTATCAACAGCACATGAATTAAGAGACCATTTTTCTTTTACGCAGCTCACATAGCTAAATTATTTACCTGTGTAGAACTCCGTAGACATTTCAACTTGTAACCCTGGACCAAACCTAGGCAAATGGAAAGCGTAAAAATCATCGAAATTTATGAAATGTACCCTCAGTGTTCTTTATATTTATTGCAATTCCCTGCCACTGATATCAAATGTCCATATCTCTAAACTGAAGGGTTCCCGCTACCACCTTTGTCCTTGAGGAGACTAGGGACATCTGGATCTCATCTGGCTCTCGAAGGCTTTGCAGTGCCTTCTAGGCAACATCTCTAGGCAGGCAGGAAAATGGCACTGGACAAAAGGATGTGTGAGGCAGAGTCATGGCTGAAGACCTAGGAGCAGATGAGCTCACTTGTCAAAGAAGGGAAGCAAGAAAGAGCCAAGGGTAAGGACACGCTATAAGAGACAGGAATAATTAAACACCAAAAGGTGGCAATTCAAGTAGAGAGAATTTGATATGGGGGATTGGTTACCCAAGGAATGAAAAAGTTGAGAAGCTAGATAGGCAGTGAGACTACACAAAGATTAACAACGCCAGGAAGTTTTACCACCCCTGTGGCCTTGTGGGACATAGAAAGGAGATGATGACCCTGACCCCAGAGGTCAAGATTGCCTGGGAAACTAGAAGCAGGGTCGCACTGCCTACCAGGAGCTGGAACTACAGGAAAGGGGTATGAGCTACAGAATCCGGAATTAGGGAAGAACTGAGCTATAGACAGAGAAGCCACCTGAAGTAGAACAAGAGAAGGCTAAATATCCCAGCTTCCCTCCTGCTCTCACCCACCAGCCTTCTAACACTACCTCCTCCTCCCACCCACCAGCTTTCTAACACCACCTCCTCCTCCCACCCACCAGCCTTCTAACACCACCTCCTCTCACCCACCAGCCTTCTAATGGCACCTCCTCCTCCCACCCACCAGCCTTCTAACACCACCCCTCTCACCCACCAGCCTTCTAATGGCACCTCCTCCTCCCACCCACCAGCCTTCTAACACCACCTCCTCTCAACCACCAGCCTTCTAACACCACCTCCTCTCACCCACCAGCCTTCTAACACCACCTCCTCTCACCCACCAGCCTTCTAACATCACCTCCTCCTCCCACCCACCAGCCTTCTAACACCACCTCCTCTCACCCACCAGCCTTCTAACACCACCTCCTCTCACCCACCAGCCTTCTAACACCACCTCCTCCTCCCACCCACCAGCCTTCTAACATCACCTCCTCCTCCCACCCACCAGCCTTCTAACATCACCTCCTCCTTCCACCCACCAGCCTTCTAACACCACCTCCTCTCACCCACCAGCCTTCTAATGGCACCTCCTCCTCCCACCCACCAGCCTTCTAACACCACCTCCTCTCACCCACCAGCCTTCTAACACCACCTCCTCTCACCCACCAGCCTTCTAACACCACCTCCTCTCACCCACCAGCCTTCTAACATCACCTCCTCCTCCCACCCACCAGCCTTCTAACACCACCTCCTCTCACCCACCAGCCTTCTAACACCACCTCCTCTCACCCACCAGCCTTCTAACACCACCTCCTCCTCCCACCCACCAGCCTTCTAACATCACCTCCTCCTCCCACCCACCCGCCTTCTAACACCACCTCCTCCTCCCACCCACCAGCCTTCTAACATCACCTCCTCCTCCGCGACCCACCAGCTTTCTAACACCACCTCCTCCTCTCACCCACCAGCCTTCTAACACCACCTCCTCTCACCCACCAGCCTTCTAACTCCACCCCTCCCACCCACCAGCCTTCTAACATCACCTCCTCCCACCCACCAGCCTTCTAACATCTCTTCCTCCTCTCACCCACCAGCCTTCTAACACCACCTCCTCTCACCCACCAGCCTTCTAACTCCACCTCCTCCTCCCACCCACCAGCCTTCTAACACCACCTCCTCTCACCCACCAGCCTTCTAACACCACCTCCTCCTCCCACCCACCAGCCTTCTAACATCACCTCCTCCTCCCACCCACCAGCCTTCTAACATCACCTCCTCCTCCCACCCACCAGCCTTCTAACACCACCTCCTCCTCCCACCCACCAGCCTTCTAACATCACCTCCTCCTCCCACCCACCAGCCTTCTAACACCACCTCCTCTCACCCACCAGCCTTCTAATGGCACCTCCTCCTCCCACCCACCAGCCTTCTAACACCACCTCCTCTCACCCACCAGCCTTCTAACACCACCTCCTCTCACCCACCAGCCTTCTAACACCACCTCCTCTCACCCACCAGCCTTCTAACATCACCTCCTCCTCCCACCCACCAGCCTTCTAACACCACCTCCTCTCACCCACCAGCCTTCTAACACCACCTCCTCTCACCCACCAGCCTTCTAACACCACCTCCTCCTCCCACCCACCAGCCTTCTAACATCACCTCCTCCTCCCACCCACCCGCCTTCTAACACCACCTCCTCCTCCCACCCACCAGCCTTCTAACATCACCTCCTCCTCCGCGACCCACCAGCTTTCTAACACCACCTCCTCCTCTCACCCACCAGCCTTCTAACACCACCTCCTCTCACCCACCAGCCTTCTAACTCCACCCCTCCCACCCACCAGCCTTCTAACATCACCTCCTCCTCCCACCCACCAGCCTTCTAACATCTCTTCCTCCTCTCACCCACCAGCCTTCTAACACCACCTCCTCTCACCCACCAGCCTTCTAACTCCACCTCCTCCTCCCACCCACCAGCCTTCTAACACCACCTCCTCTCACCCACCAGCCTTCTAACTCCACCTCCTCCTCCCACCCACCAGCCTTCTAACACCACCTCCTCTCACCCACCAGCCTTCTAACTCCACCTCCTCCTCCCACCCACCAGCCTTCTAACACCACCTCCTCTCACCCACCAGCCTTCTAACTCCACCTCCTCCTCCCACCCACCCGCCTTCTAACACCACCTCCTCCTCCGCGACCCACCAGCTTTCTAACATCACCTCCTCCTCTCACCCACCAGCCTTCTAACACCACCTCCTCCTCCCACCCACCCGCCTTCTAACATCACCTCCTCCTCCCACCCACCCGCCTTCTAACACCACCTCCTCCTCCGCGACCCACCAGCTTTCTAACACCACCTCCTCCTCCCACCCACCAGCCTTCTAACATCACCTCCTCCTCCCACCCACCCGCCTTCTAACACCACCTCCTCCTCCGCGACCCACCAGCTTTCTAACACCACCTCCTCCTCCCACCCACCAGCCTTCTAACATCACCTCCTCCTCCCACCCACCAGCCTTCTAACATCACCTCCTCCTCCCACCCACCAGCCTTCTAACATCACCTCCTCCTCCCACCCACCAGCCTTCTAACATCTCTTCATCCTCTCACCCACCAGCCTTCTAATACCACCTCCTCCTCCCACCCACCAGCCTTCTAACACCACCTCCTCGTCCCACCCACCAGCCTTCTAACATCACCTCCTCCTCCCACCCACCAGCCTTCTAACATCACCTCCTCCTCCCACCCACCAGCCTTCTAACATCTCTTCATCCTCTCACCCACCAGCCTTCTAATACCACCTCCTCCTCCCACCCACCAGCCTTCTAATGTCACCTCCTCCTCCCACCCACCAGCCTTCTAACACCACCTCCTCCTCCCACCCACCAGCCTTCTAACATCACCTCCTCCTCCCACCCACCAGCCTTCTAACATCACCTCCTCCTCCCACCCACCAGCCTTCTAACACCACCTCCTCCTCCCACCCACCAGCCTTCTAACATCACCTCCTCTCACCCACCAGCCTTCTAACACCACCTCCTCCTCTCACCCACCAGCCTTCTAACACCACCTCCTCCTCCCACCTACCAGCCTTCTAACACCACCTCCTCCTCCCACCCACCAGCCTTCTAACACCACCTCCTCCTCCCACCCACCAGCCTTCTAACACCACCTCCTCCTCCCACCCACCAGCCTTCTAACACCACCTCCTCCTCCCACCCACCAGCCTTCTAACATCACCTCCTCTCACCCACCAGCCTTCTAACACCACCTCCTCTCACCCACCAGCCTTCTAATACCACCTCCTCCTCCCACCCACCAGCCTTCTAATGTCACCTCCTCCTCCCACCCACCAGCCTTCTAACACCACCTCCTCCTCCCACCCACCAGCCTTCTAACATCACCTCCTCCTCCCACCCACCAGCCTTCTAACATCACCTCCTCCTCCCACCCACCAGCCTTCTAACACCACCTCCTCCTCCCACCCACCAGCCTTCTAACATCTCTTCATCCTCTCACCCACCAGCCTTCTAATACCACCTCCTCCTCCCACCCACCAGCCTTCTAACATCACCTCCTCCTCCCACCCACCAGCCTTCTAACATCACCTCCTCCTCCCACCCACCAGCCTTCTAACATCTCTTCATCCTCTCACCCACCAGCCTTCTAATACCACCTCCTCCTCCCACCCACCAGCCTTCTAACATCACCTCCTCCTCTCACCCACCAGCCTTCTAACATCTCTTCATCCTCCCACCCACCAGCCTTCTAACACCACCTCCTCCTCCCACCCACCAGCCTTCTAATGTCACCTCCTCACTGGCCAAAGCTACTCAGAAATGGAGGTCCCTTTGACACATAGAGAACAGGGGAAGATTGAGAATGAGTCTGAGAGCAGCCAGCAAATAACTAGGTGGAAATTATATTTTGGAAAACTTAAAAGGAATTAGGGAATAAGAAGTAGAAGCAGAAAACATAGACCATACATGTCAGTGGTTTGCACAAACTTTTTCTTCTTTGCTTTCTTATGTTCCAGAGATTCCCAGGAAACAATTCCTAAAAGCCTATTATTAGAAAGCTCCCATTTCAAGTTATTTTCCCCAAATGGAATAGCTTTTTCTCAAGTTTCTGCTTCCTCCTATTCTGTTGAAATTTATAACCTCTGTTAGCTTACAATATCTTTTCTTCTAGAATATTAATGAAGATAATAAATAGTTGTGATTTCCCCCAATAACATACTGAATTCACTCCCTATATAAGATTTCTCTACAGAACTTTTTACTCCAATCAGGGATTCAGCAGCAGTTTGCTATTCTTGTTATTACTTTGCAGTTACAAACTAGTAAGTCCATTCACTTGAGAGAGAGCCAGTGATTAGAATAATACCTAAATAAAAGCTAGGGCCACTCCTCTATTGACTACATCAGGTTTTCTACTTCAACTACGGGGACCACCTAAGTACTCTGTATTCTTCAAGTTGTGTGTTCCCAAGTCAGATGATGACTTTTTTATCATATTTCATATAGTCAATGAAACAAACTGATTGATGTAAAAGGACGAGATATTACAGAAAGACAAAGCAAGGCCAGGACCTTGATTAAATAAAACCCTGCTCTGGGACCCAACCTTCAGTTTCCGCATCTGAAAAACGAGAATGATTACTGATGCTCCCACCTACCTGGTAGAGATTTGGGAAGAGCAAATGAGATAGATGGTTGAACCTTCCTTATAAAATGCAATATAAAAATACGACTGCATAGAGGAGAAAAGTAATTGTGGAACTGTAACCCATACCAACTCTGAAATCTGTTTTATAACTACTTGTTACAATGTACTTTGAAATTTATTGCTTTTTTGTATATATGTTCTATTTCACAATAAAAAAATGTTTATATATATATAAAACTGCAGAGCCAGAATTCCTGTGGTCTAAACCTAATCCTACCATTTTTAGGCTGTGTGATCTTGAGCAAATTATTCAACCTTTTTGTGCCTCAAATTCCTCATCTTTAAAATAAAAGGAGTAGGAGGCCCTTACTGTGGTTTGTAAGTAACGACTGGCTCAAGCATGGGTGCAAAGTCCTTTTACCTTCCTCAAGAACGGGACAGACCGTGGTGTAATTTTTATCCCAGCGCTTCCAGCGGGATCAGCGGACACACACCTCATCCTGTGTAGCTACTTCTCTTTCCTCATCCTGATTCCCTCGTCCTTTACCAGTCTCTCCTGAAAGCACTGTCTTGATAAATCATGTGCATACAAATCTCTGTTGCTGGCTCTGCTTCCAGGGAATGGGCCCAAGCCAATACCAGTCTCACTGAGTTGTTGATAATACAAGCACAGCAATTGGAACGGTGCCTGGCATATAGTAATTGCTCAACAAGTCTGAGCAGAGAATGGGCCATAGAGAATGTGATAATGATGATCATGGGGATGACATTACAAAGTTCTCTTGGTTTTCCAAGAGCCACAAATACATTTCTAATTTTTAAAAAAAGACCTCAGTTTTTCTCCAGCCCCTGCACTCCCTATTGAATGAAAATTTCCAGCTGCCAGCTGGTCATTAGTAGGGGATTAAAGAAGAGGTGAGTTTCTGGGATTGGGTCCCAGAGATGCATACTTAGACAAAGAGGAACAGAAAAGAAATAGATAAAATAAATTAAATTGGACTCTATGACTAAATTTTTCATAAAGTCAGGGCCTTGCTAAAAGCCTAGTACAGTTTCTAGCACATAGTCATAACACCTTCATACACTTCCCCCGAAGAAGTAAAGTTAACTTTCCCTCTGTGTGAACGTGGAGTCAACCTACTGAGTCACTTCTCTCACGAAGGCTATGATAGAAGTAAAGGGATATCTCCTCCAAGATTAGGTCATTAAAAGATGGTGGCTTCCATCTTGTGCTCTCTCCTGTCTCCTGGATTACTCCCTCTGGAAGCAGCAGTGTCCTGAGCAGCCACAGAAAAGCCTCAAGCCTAGGAACTGAGGACCCCGTGGGGGAGTGTTTGAAATGGGAACCTCCAGCCCTTCAGAGGGCTGCAGCCCTGGCCAAAAGCTCGATGCAACCTCATGGGAGACAAAGTGTTAGATACTAAGTGTTAGTTGTTTAAAGTCGCCAAATTTGAGATAATTTGTTACACAGCAATTAAAAAAACTATTAAAATTGAAAAGCAATAAAATTCCAGATATCAGTGGTTTGGATGAAGCACAAAGAAGAAAGCAACATTATGAACACAAGGGGATGCTGGAAATGGACATACCTTTTGTGTAACAAGGGCATCAAGGAAAGCAAACGAGATAATGCAAGTGTCAGCAGGCTTTTACAGAAAACACAGAAATAAATGCCATGTACGACGGAAAACTCAGTTTCAAAATTTTGGATTCCTAAGCTCATCGAGGTGACCCAGAGACTGCAGGGATTGTTACCAGTAGAAACTCAGTAACTTTCAACAAATGCAAAGTGCTGGTATTAAGAAGAGAGCGAAAATAGTCTTTCCTTTCAAGAGAAAGAGCAAGGCAAACCCTCAGCCTTTTTTATTTTAATCAAGAATGAATGTTTCACTCTTCTGCTGCCAGAACAAGGAGTATCAGATAATTCAAACTCCGTATCCAGAGTTGCATTTTGTGGTCACCTGAATGTAAATTAATAAGATGTTCCTGTGAATTCAGTCTTAACTGGAATGGTTTCAAGAAAATTTCCCAAGTCAATATACATGAATGGACTCCTTAGAATTTTCCAAGGAGCCCAACTTCTCCAAGGCAGCTTTCTCAAAATGTTCATTACTTCCTGAGACCCTGCTTGCCCTCCTGGCAGGAGAAGGGCGAAGCTTCGCAGAGTCCAGACTGGAGCCTGTCCCAGCTCTACCTCACCAGTCAGAACTGTGAATTAAGTATTAATTCAGAACCGTGAATTAAGACCTTTCCTTCTGAAGCTTACTTCCTAATTAGTCAAAAAGTGTTGATACTTCCATAGCTCCCAGCACCGAGGTGACGGTCAAAATTAAAAAGATGAAAAAGCATTTGGCAAACTGTAAATTGCTGCACAAATAGATGAAGAGAATTCCTTCAACTGGGAATGTTTTTCAAAGAAGGCAGCCTCCCAGGTACTGGCAACTCCTCAGTGATTTCAGGGCTTTTATGAACAGGAAATGTTTCCCAGCATCTGTTCTCCCTTGGTTGTCACAATCACGGTACTCCTGTGCTTTCAAAGCACCAGTCCACTTCCTTTCCTCTCTGTGGCTAGCATTCTTATTTCTGCTTCTCTGAGGCTGCTCTCACACTTTCCTTTTACTCCCCCTCTACCTCCTTTACTTGGGAGACATTTATCCCCAGTAAATGCTTCAGCCCTGTCCTGGAGGAAACCACAATAGAGCAATTCTGTTCTCACTTTTCTGAGGAAGAGTTACCTGCTGACGGAGCTCATTCTTCCTTATGCTGTAACCCAACATTGCAACTCTAAATTATCTGAGCCACCGCCAGCCGGGACTGCCTGTGGACAAGGGATACATTCATTCCAACCAGCCCCATCTTCCTTTCTGAAAGCACAGCGTTCCCCAGTGTTCGAAGCTCCAGTGCTTACCTCCTGCCAACCTCATCTACGCCCCTTGCCACAGGAAGACAGCTGGTGGTTACGATGATGTTGAGCCACCCTGGACAAGCGACTTGACCTCTCCAAACTTTGGTTTCCTCATGAGGACACTGTTAACTACCTCCCAAGGTCACAAGTAAACACTGCAGAGGACAATAGGCTGGGCTGTTCCCTCACGCCCAAGGCTCCTCGGGTCAAGTTGTCCCCCACGACAGCGGCCAGCACAGCCCTGTGGGTGTCCCTACCGTGGCACTGAGCAGGTCTGGGCCCACAGAATGGCCATCCACACCAAGGCCAGCGCTCCACGGCCTCACCACACCTGGCTTGGAGTAGTGCTCCGTGCTCTCTGATTTCCTAAGGGTGAGTGTCATGGTTAGGGACAGGTATCAACTTGGCTAAGTTGTGGTACCTGTTCATCTGATTGGGCAAGCGCTGGCCTGTCTGTTGCAATGAGGACATTTCATAGGATTAGGTCTTGATCACGTCAGCTACATCCACAGCTGATTCCATTTGTAATCAGCCAAAGGGGAGTGTCTTCTGCAATTAGTGATGCTAAATGCAATCATGGGAAGCCTTTTAAGGAGGACTCAGAGGAGACAGGTTCCATTCCTGCTTTGGCTGGTGAGCCTCTCCTGTGGAGTTCATCCAGGCCATCCGAGTCATCGGCTTCACAGCCTGCCCTGTGGATTTTGGACTCTGCGTTCCTACGGTCACGTGAGACACTTTCATAAATTTTATATTTGCAAGTGTTCCCTGTTGATTCTGTTTCTCTAGAGAACCCTAACTAATACAGTGAGTCACACCTCTTTGTTTGATCAGATGAAAGTCATTAGAAGATTCTAATTAATGTAAGATCAACTGGCTAGAAATCTCAAAGTGTGCGCCAGGGAGTCTAACCTGTAAAAGAAGAGAAAGTTTGGGGGAAGGTCAGTAAGGCTAAAAAAGAGAGCTGGCGATAGACAGCCAGGAGGAGCAGCTTGGGCAGTGAGAGAGGCCCCACCACATGGTCTGTGTGGCCAGAGAACCTGGGGGCTTGGGGTCCAGGAATGGCCTTCCAACAGACACTGGGGGTGCCCGCTAGAGGACAGCCTTTTTGCTCTCTTCCTGTTGCTGACAAAAAGGACTAAATCGGCATATTCTCAAGGCCAATATTAAAAGAAGCCGGGAAAAGACTTTCAGGGAAGATGGTGGAGGAAGGAGCTCAGGACTCAGTCCTCTGACCAAAACAGCTATTAAACAGGCAGTGTTCTAGTTTGCTAGCTGCCAGAATGCAATATACCAGAAATGGAATGGCTTTTAAAAAGGGGAATTTAATAAGTTGCTCATTTACAGTTCTAAGGCTGAGAAAATGTCCCAATTACAGCAAGTCTACAGAAATGTCCAATCAAAGACATCCAGAGAAAGATACCTTGGTTCAAGAAGGCCGATGAAGTTCAGGGTTTCTCTCTCAAGTGAGAAGGCACATGGTAAACACAGTCAGGGCTTCTCTCGCATCTGGAAATACACATGGTAAACATGGTCAGGGCTCCTCTCTCATCTGGAAGGGCACATGGCGAACACGGCGTCATCTGCTAGCTTCTTCTCCTGGCTTCCTATTTCATGAAGCTCCCTGGGAGGCATTTTCCTTCTTCAAATCCAAATGTCACTGGCTCGTGGACTCTCTGCTTCATGGTGCTGCAGCATCCTCTGCTCTCTCTGAATCTCCTTCATTCTCCAAAATGTTTCCTCTTTTACAGGACCCCAGAAACTTATCAAGACCCACCCAAATGGTGGAGACATGTCATCACCTAATCCAGTTTAACAACCACTCTTGATTAAATCACATCTCCAGGGAGATGATCTGATTACAGTTTCAAACATACAGTATTGAATAGGGATTATTCTGCCATTATGAAATGGAATTTTGATTAAAACATGGCTTCTCTAGAGTCCATGCATCTTTTCAAGCCAGCACAGGCAGGAACCATCTGAAACAACTATTGCGAAACTCTGGAGGCCACACTGTGCAGCACCCAGGGAAGAGCTAAAGGAAGAGGCTGGCAAATTTATGATAAAGAACAGTAAATTGCTCTCTCCACATGGCAGATACCAGTGCCCATGCCCCACTCTCATGGAGGCTGCCAAAGGCCCAGTCCCTGGCTAATCACTGTGACAGAGAGTGACAGAGAGGAATGTAAAATTCCTCTTCCCCAAGACCAGGGGTGGGAATGGCTGATTGCCGATCACAGCTTAAAGTTTGGATCACAGGGTTCTGGCTCTGTCAGCAGCCATTGTTTCACTCTCTCCCTAGTCAGAGGCAGAGGTGATGGAGATTTAAAGATGCAGCGCATCCGCAAGCCTGCAGTGGACACTTAGATGAAGGGCTGCAGGAGAAGAGTTCACTTTGGGGAGCCATTGGAGAAGCTCTTATTGCCCATGCTGACCACCTCCCCAGGGCAGATTGGAGCTGGTCTGTGCCCCTTTCATGGGTTCCTGGCCCTGTTTGGGCTGGAAAAGACTGATTTGGGAAAGCACTCTCTGGGGTGACCCTGTTCCCAGAATTTGCCATATACGCAAAACAGCTTGAGACAATGAAAGGAATGTAAAAAAAAACAAAAACAGTAGAGCACAAAAGTCTGGGACAAAGGCCTACTGGGCACAGATACCTAGGAGAGGGAGGTTTGTCTCCTGGGAAACAGAGAGACAAACAAACTCCTGTAAACAGTAATCATGTTGAATGTTAATGGATTAAATTCTCTAAGCAAAAGACACAGATTGTTAGAATGGATAAAAAAAAATATGATCCTTCTATTTGTTGTTTACAAGAGACTTATTTCAGACTCAAAGATACAAACAGATTGAAAGTGAAAGGATAGAAAAAGATACTCCATGCAAGCAGAATAAAAAAAAAAAAAGCTGGGGTATCTATAATAATATCAGACAAAATAGACTTTAAACACAAAATATTATAGACAACAAAGGATACTATATATTAACAAAAGAAGTAATTCCCCAAGAAGAAATACAAATGATAATTATTTATGCATCTAATCAAGGTGCTACAAAGTATATGAGGCGAACACTGGCAAAACTGAAGGAGTAATAGCTGTCTCTATAATAACGGTGGGAGATCTCAACACACCACTGTTTCCAACAGATATAACATCTAAACAGAGGACCAATAAGGAAATAGAGAACCTAAATAACATGATAAATAAACTAGACCTAACAGACATATATAGAACATTGTACCCCAAGACAGTAGGATATACATTTTTCTAAAGTGCTTATAGAATATCCTCCAAGATAGATCCCATGCCAGGACATAATATAGGTCTTAATGAATTTCAAAAGATTGAAATTACACAAAGTATTTTCTCTAATAATAATGGAGTGAATCTAGAAATCAATAACAACTGAAGAACAGGAAATTTCACAAATATATGGAGGTTAAACAACACAATCTTAAACAATCAGTGGGTCCAAAAAGACAATGCAAGAGAAATCAGTAAATATATCAAGACAAATGAAAACAAAAACACAACATATCAAAACTTATGGGATGCAGCAAAGGTGGTACTGAGAGGGAAATTCAAAGCCCTAAGCAAATATATTACAGAGGAAGAAAGAGCTAAAGCCAAACACCTACCTGAACAACTGGAGAAACTGGAGAAAAAAGAGCCAATGAATCCCAAAGCAAACAGAAAGAAAGACAGAAAAAAGATTAGAGTGGAAATAAATGAAATGGAGGAAAAAAAAATAGAGAGAAGCAATAAAACCGAAAGTTTGTTCTTTGAGAAGATCAATAAGATAAAAAAAAAACCCTTAACTGATTCTTGAAGATGATTGTACAAAGATATAATGTTTATAATGTGACTGTGTGATTGTCAGAAACTTGTTTCTGATGCTCCTTTTATCCAGGCTATGGAAAGATGAGTAAAAAATATGAATAAAAATAAATAAATAGTTGGGGAGAGGGTAAAATAAATTGGGTAGATGGAAACACTACTGGTCAATGAGAAGGAAGGTGTGTGGTATGTATGAGTTTTTTCTTTTTTCTTTTTATTTACTTTTCTGGAGTGATGCAAATGTTCTAAAAAATGATCATGATGATGAACACACAACTATGTGATGGTATTGTAAGCCATTGATTGTGCACCATGTACAGAAAGTATGTGTGTGAAGGTTTTTCTCAATAAAAAAAATTTTTTCACCCTTAACTGGACAGACAAGGTTACAAAGAGAGAATTAGCAAATAAATAAAATTAGAAATGAGAAATGGGTCATTATCATGGACTCCAAAGACATGAAAACATCACGAAAAACATACTATGAACAAGTGTACATGAGCAAGCTAAATGAAATGGACAATTTCTTAGAAACACATGAACAACCTCTACTAACTGGAGAAGAAATAGAAACCTCAACAAACCAATCACAAGTAAAGAGATTAAATCAATTCATCAACAGCTTTCATACAAGTAATAAAATAAAGATGATTAGATAGATAGATAGATAGATAGATAGATAGATAGATAGATAGATAGATAATAGGGGTAAGGGATATGGGATATTTTGGGTGTTCTTTTATATTTTTATTTAATTTTTGAAGTAATGAAAATGTTTTAAAATAGATTGTGGTAATGAATGCACAACTATATAATGATACTGTGACCCATGGATTGCATACTTTCAATGAATTAAATAATGTTGAATATATCTCAATAAAATTGCATTTAAAAAAAAAAACTCTCAGTTCTGGGTCAAGACGGCAGCTTAACAATGCGCGCATTTTAGTTCGTCCTCCAGAACAACTACTAAATAACCAGAAACAGTACAGAACAGCTCCTGGGGCCACATCAGTGACCAGACACACAGCATTCCCCAGTCTGGACCAGCTGGACCGGATGCGAACCCCCCCAGAACCGTGAGTTCCCAAAGCTGCAGCAGCCGGCGCCCCTCCCCCACAGGCTACTTCCCAGAGGGGAAAGGAAAGGAACTTTTCAGCAGCAGGGACTGGGCACAACCAAACACCAATTGCAGAATTAATTAACAAATTCTGACAACAAAAAACAGGCCCCCAGCTTAGGTGAACCTGGTCAAAGCAGAGGTTGCTCATATTTGCCCTGGCGCCAAGGGGGCAGGGCTGATGGAAAAAGGGGGAAAAAAAAAAGAAGGAAACAGGTTTTTGTGGCTGTGTTTCTACAAAGGCTTGACTGCCTCTGGATACAGTGGCATGACTTCTCAGGCCACAACTACCCCAGGCATAGGCAGAAGCAAGCTCATTTGACGGCTTATCTGGAGCCTGTGCCTTCCCCAGGGGAGGGGTGAAGCCCCACCCAGGTGGAATCCCTCCATCAAGGAATTCAGACACCAGGGCTTGGTAATTTGAAGCCATTAAAACCAGCCTACAACCTCTCCTCTGTCTCCACCACGCCCCCAGCAGGGAGAGTCTGCCAAAGTTAAAGGTACCGCATCATCTTATGCTGGTGGGACCTTCAGGGAGACAAGCACCACACACAGGGCAGGACAAGAAAAACAGAGTCCAGAGACTTCACAGGAAAGTCTTTCAACCTGCTGGGTCTCACCCTCAGGGAAAACTGATGCAGGTGACTCTTTCCTCCTGATAGGAGGCCAGTTTGGTCTGGGAAAATCTGGCTGGGGTCTATAATATCTAAGTAGACACTCCTAAGGGTGGCAGGGGGGAAGGCACCACACAAGCAGGGCAAAAAACAAGAAAACAAGAACTGAAAAATTCTCCTCTGTTAAACAAAGCTTAAGCTAGAGTTCCAGATAAAGCTGAACTGAATGTCAAAGAACAGATAGACAACAAATTCATCCAGCAAGAAAACCCTAGGTAAAAGAAGTGAAAGCAAACTCCAGAATTAACTAATTAAGGTAATTTAAATGCCTAGATGCCAGCAAAAAATAACAAATCACACTAGGAAAATTGAAGATATGGTCCAGTCAAAGGAACAAACCAACAATTCAAAGGACATACAGGAGCTGAAACAATTAATTCAGAATGTACGAACAGACATGGAAAACCTCATCAAAAACCAAATCAATGAATTGAGGGAGGATATAAAGAAGGCAAGGAAAGAACAAAAAGAAGAAACTGAAAGTCTGAAAAAACAAATCACAGAACTTATGGGAATGAAAGACACAGTAGAAGAGATGAAAAAAAACAATGGAAACCTACAATGGTAGATTTCGAGAGACAGAACATAGGATTTCAAAACTGGAGGATGGAACATCTTAAATCTGACAAGAAACAGAAACTATAGGGAAAAAAAATGGAAAAATATGACAGGGACTCAGGGAATTGAAAGACAATATGAAGTGCACGAATATACGTGTTGTGGGTGTCCGAGAAGGAGAAGAGAAGGGAAAAGGAGGAGAAAAACTAATGGAGGAAATTATCAGTGAAAATTTCCCAACTCTTATGAAAGACTTAAAATTACAGATCCAAGAAGTGCAGCGTACCCCAAAGAGAATAGATCCAAATAGACATACTCCAAGACATTTAATAATCAGAATGTCAGAGGTCAAAGAGAAAGAGAGGATCTTGAAAGCAGCAAGAGAAAAGCAATCCATCACATACAAGGGAAGCCCAATAAGACTACGTGCAGATCTCTCAGCAGAAACCATGGAGGCAAGAAGACAGTGGGATAATATATTTAAATTATTAAAAGATAAAAACTGCCAACCAAGAATTCTATATCCAGCAAAACTGTCCTTCAAAAATGAGGGAGAAATTAAAACATTTTCAGACAAAAAAATCACTGAGAGAATTTGTGACCAAGAGACCAGCTCTGCAAGAAATACTAAAGGGAACACTAGAGACAGATATGAAGACAGAAGAGAGAGGTGTGGAGAAGAGTGTAGAAAGGAAGACTATGAGTAAAGGTAAAAAGAAGGAAAATTAGATATGACATATAAAATCCAGAAGGAAAAATAGTAGAAGAAAATACTACCCATGCAGTAATAACACTGAATGTTAATGGCTTAAACTCTCTAATCAAAAGACATAGTCTGGCAGAATGGATTAAAAAACAGGACCCATCTATATGCTGTCTCTACTCAAAGGACACGAGGCCAAGGACACAAATGGGCATTTACACACCAATGTTTATAGCAGCATTATTTACAATTGCCAAGAGATGGAAGCAGCCAAAATTTCCATCAACAGATGGTTGGCTAAACAAACTGTGGCATTTACATAAAATGGAATATTATGCAGCTGTAAGACAGAATAAAGTTATGAAGTATGTAACAACATGAATGGACCTTAAGGACATCATGCTGAGTGTGATTAGCCAGAAACAAAAGGACAAATACTGTATGGTCTCACTGATATGAACTGACATTAGTGAATAAACTTGGAATATTTCCTTGGTAACAGAGACCATCAGGAGATAGAAATAGGGTAAGAAACTGGGTAATTGGAGCTGAAGGGATACAGACTGTACAACAGGACTGAATATAAAAACTCAGAAACTGACAGCACAATTTACCTAACTGTAATACAATTATGTTAAAACACTGAATGAAGCTGCATATGAGAATGATAGAGGGAGGAGGGCTGAGGCATAAATGAAATCACAAAGAAAGATAGATGATAAAGATTGAGATGGTATAATCTAGGAATGCCTAGAGTGTATAATGATAGTGACTAAATGTACAAATTTTAAAAATGTTTTTGCATGAGGAAGAACAAAAGAATATCATTACTGCAGTGTGCTGAAAATAGATGGTAATTAATATTTTAAAATTTCAAGTTATGTGTGAGAGTAAATCAAAAAGTGTTTATTTGGCACAAATTTATATTTTGACTAGTGCATCACCTAATATAATTTATGGAGATAGTTGGTTGAACACCTTAAGTACATGGAACTTTGGATAGGACATGAGATTTTGTTGGTTTGTCCAGGTGATGCCCTGATGAATCCCAGAGTGATTTGATCAGTGAGTAGAAAAGTATTTGCAAAGTCCCCTTTGGGGAATGGTGAGAATGGGGGAAAACTCCCCCAAGTTGAATTCTTGATATTCTCATAAGCAGGGTGGGCATTCAAAGCTATAGGCTGAGCCCCCAGTTCTGGGGTTTGTTCATATGAAACTTAACCCCACAGGGGATAGGTCAAGCCTACTTGAAGTTAGGCCTAAGAGTCACCCCCAAGAGAACCTCTTTTGTTGCTCAGATGTGGCCACTCTCTCCAGCCAACACAGCAAGCAAAATCACCACCGTCCTCCTGTCTACCTGGGACATGACTCCCAGGGGTGTGGATCTTCCTGGCAACGTGGGACAGAAATCCCAGAATGAGCAGAGATTCAGCATCAACAGATTGAGAAGAACTCTATAATGAGCTGAGACTGAGCATCAAGGGATTGAGAAAACCATCTCGACCAAAAGGGGGAAAAGTGAAATGAGACAAAGTGTCAATGGCTGAGAGATTCCAAACACAGTCGAGAGGTTACCCTGGAGGTTATTCTTACGCATTAAGTAGATATCACCTTGTTGTTCAAGATGTAGTGGAGAGGCTAGAGGGAACTGCCTGAAAATGTAGAGCTGTGTTCCAGTAGCCATGTTTCTTGATGATGATTGTATAATGATACAGCTTTCACAATGTGACTGTGTGATTGTGAAAACCTTGTGTCTGATGCTCCTTTTACCTACCTTGTCAACAGATGAGTAGAACATATGGAATAAAAATAAATAATAGGGGGAACAAATGTTAAATTTAGTTTGAAATGCTAGTGATCAATGAAATGGAGTGGTAAGCGGTATGGTATGTAAAATTTTTTTTCTGTTTTTGTTTTATTTTTCTGTTCTCTTTTTATTTCTTTTTCTGAATTAATGCAAATGTTCTGAGAAATGATCATGATGATGAATATGCAACTATGTGATGATATTGTGAATTGCTGAGGGTATGTGTTGGGAATGTTTGTGTTTCTTGTAATTTTTTTTATATAATAAAAAAAAATTTTTTTTTAATCTGTACAAAATGCCCAGAACCAAATGGCTCCACAGGGGAACTGTATCAAATATTCAAAGAAGAATTAATACCATTCCAGCTCAAACTCTTTCAAAAAATTGAAGAACAAGGAACACTACCTAACTTATTCTATGAAATCAACATCTCCCTCTTACAAAGCCTAATAAAGATACTACAAGAAAGGAAAGCTACAGACCAATCTCACTAATGAATATAGCTGCAAAAATCCTCAACTAAATACTTGTAAATTGAATGCAATAGCACATTAAAGGAATGATACACCACAATTCGGTTTTAGCCCAGGTATGCAAGGATGGTTCAACACAAGAACACCAGATAATCAATTAATGTAATACACCACTTCAACAAATCAAAAGGGAAAACCACATGATCATCTCAATTGACACGGAAAAGACATTCGAAAAAATTCAGCAACCTTTCTTGATAAAAACACTTCAAAAGGTGGGAATTGAAGGAAATTTCCTCAACACAATAAGGGTATAAATTAAAAACCCACAGCTAACATTGTACTAAATGGTGAGAGACTGAAAGCTTTCCCTCTAAGCTCGGGAATGAGAAAAAGATGCCCATTGTCACCACAGTTATTCAACATTGTGCTAGAAATTATAGCTAGAGCAATTAGGCAAAATAAATAAATAAAAAGCATTCAAGTTGGAAAGAAAGAAGTAAAACTCTCATTATTTGCAGATGAAAAAACTACAAAATTTATTTGAGCTAATAAATAAGTGCAGCAAAGTGGCAGGATATGAGATCAACATGCAAAAATCATTCGTGTTTCTGGGCAAGCCACAGTGGCTCAGTGGTAGAATTCTCACCTGCCATGCCAGAGACCCAGGTTCAATTCCCAGTTCCTGACCATGTAAGGAAAAAAATCACGCTTGTTTCTATACACTAGTAGTGAACTATCCAAGGAGGTAATTAAGAAAAAAAATCCATTTACAATAGCAAGTAAAAGAATCAATTATCTGGGAATAAACTTAACCAAGGATGTAAAGGACCTATACACAGAAAACTACAAAACATTGCTAAAAAGAACAAAAAGAGGATCTAAATAAGTGAAAGACATTCCATGTTCATGGATAGGAAGGTTAATGTCTTTAAGATGTCAATTCTACCCAAATTGATCTACAGAGTCAATGCAATACCAATCAAAATTACAATAAACTAACTTTGCAAACTTGGAAACTCTAGTTATCAAATTTATTTGGGAAGGAAAGGGACCTTGAATAGATAAAAATCTTGAAAAAGAAGAATGAAGTGGAAGGACTCAGGCTTTCTGACTTGAAAGTTTATTATAAACCACAGTGGACAAAACATACGGTACTGGCATAAAGATAGACATATTGATCAATGGAACTGAATTGAGAGTTCAGAAATAGACCAACAGATCTATGGTCAATTGATTTTTTTACATTTTTTTATTGTGAAAAATAACATATATACAAAAAAGCAATAAATTTCAAAGTACAGAAAATAATTAGTTCTAGAACAGATTTCAGAGTTTGGTATGGGTTGAAGCTCCACAATTTTAGGTTTCTCCTTCTAGTTACTCCAAGACACTGGAGGTTAAAAGAAATATCAGTATAATGAATCACCAGTCATACTCATTTGTTAAATCCTATCTTCTCTGTTATAACTCCTCCTCCTTTGCTCTTCCTTCCAATCTTTAGGGGTATGGTTTGCCAAACCTCAACAATATATCTGGCAAGTAATAAAAAATTACTGTCTCTTCACCTTTTTGACAGTCTTTTGTGACACCACAAAGGCATTTGATTTTGAGGAGTTGCCATTTATCTATTTCATCTTTCGTTGCATGAACTTTTGGTATAAAGTTTAGGAAGCTACTTTCTAAGTCTCGAAGATGTTTCACTGTATTTTCTACTAGGGGGTTTATTATTTTAGCCCTTATTTAGGTATCTGATCCACTTTGAGTTCATGTTTGTATAGGATGTAAGGTAAGGGTCCTCTTTTCTTCTTTTGGCTTTTGATACACAGTTCTCCCATGCCCATTTATGAAAAGATTATTTGATCCCAGTACAGTGGATTTGGGACCTTGTCAAAGAGCAATTGACCAAAGATTTAGTGGTCTATTTCTGTGCTCTTGATTCAATTCCACTGGTTAATACTTCTGTCATTGGGCCAGTACTATGCTGTTTTGATCACTGTAGTTTATAATAAGCTTTAAAATCAAGAAGTGTCAATCTTCCCTCTTTTTTTGGGGGGGGGAGGTATTTTTAGTTATTTGATGTCTCTTTCCCTTCCAAATGAATTTGATAATTTCCAAGTCCTCAAAGTGAGTTGTTGCAATTTTTATTGTTATTGCTTTGAATTTGCAGATCAATTTAGGTAGAACTGACATCTTGGGTGGTACAACAGCGGCTCAGTGGCAGAATTCTCACCTGCCATGCCGGAGACCAGGATTCGATTCCCAGAGCTTGCCCATGCAAAAAAGAAAAAGAATTGACACTTTAACAACATTTAATTTTTCTATCCATGAGCAGGGATGTCTTTCCACCTATTTAGATCTTCTTTGATTTCTTTTAGCAATGTTATGTAGTTTTTCTGTGTACAGGTTCATTACATCTGTAATTGAGTTCATTCCTAGATACTTGATTCCTTCAGTTGCTATTTAGAATGGAATTGTTCCTTTGTTTCCTTAGGTCATTGCTTGTGTATAGAAACATTACTGATTTTTCCCATTAATCTTATATCCCACCACTTTGCTGAAATTGTTTGTTAGCTCAAGAAGCTTTGTCTTCCGGAAAAGATGGCAGCTTAATAAGACGCGCAGGTCTTAGTTCCTCCTCCAGAACAGCTACTAAAGAAATAGAAATGGTACAGAACAGCTCCCGGAGCCATGACAGAGACCAAAAAGACAGCGTACCCCATTCTGGAACGGCTGAACTGGCTGGGAGAATCCGCAGCGGTGAGATCACCGAGGGGCGCGCGCTTCCCCGGGCCAGGGCGGCTGGCGGCTGGAGTCTCTCCCTCCCTCCTTCCCGGGCCAGCTGGGAGAATTGGACAGGCGGTCTCCTCAAGCCGCAGCAGCTGGCGCCCCCCCCCCCACGCGCAGCCCCCTGTAACGGCTGGGAGAATTGGATCGGAGGTCCCCCAAGCCACAGAGACCGGCGACCGGGGTCCCTTCCACACACGTGGTTTCCCGGTCCGACTGGGAATGTTGGACAGGCACTCCCCCAAGCCATGTCGGCCGGCGCCCCCCTGCCACGCTTGGTGTCCCGGGCCGGCTGGGAGATTTGGACCGGCACTCCCCCAAGCCACGGAGGCCGGCGACCCTCCCCACACGCGGATTCCTGGGCTGGCTGGAAGATTCGGATCAGGACTTCCCCAAGCCGTGGCGGCCGGCGACCCCCCCCAACGCGCGGATTCCCGGGCTGGCTGGAAGATTCGGATCGGCACTCCCCCAAGCCGCTTCAGCTGGCGACCCTCCCCCACAGCGAGAGTTTTCCAAAATTAAAGGAGCCACAGCATCTTTTACTGGTGGGACCTGCAGACAGACGAGTGCCACGAGCGCCACCTACTGGGCAGGATAAGAAAAACAGAGCCCAGAGATTTCACAGAAAAATTTTTCAACCTGCTGGGTCCCACACCCAGGGAAATCTGATTAAATGCCCAGACGCCAGCAGAAAATAATGGATCACACTCAGAAAATTGAAGATATGGCCCAGTCAAAGGAACAAACCAATAGTTCAAATGAGATACAGGAGCTGAGACAACTAATGCTGAGTATACGAACAGAAATGGAAAACCTCTTCAAAAACCAAATCAATAAATTGAGAGATGACATGAAGAAGACATAGGCTGAACAAAAAGAAGAAACAGAAAAGCTGAAAAAACAAATCACAGAACTTATGGGAGTGAAGGACAAAGTAGAAAAGATGGAGAAAACAATGGATACCTACAATGGTAGATTTAAAGAGACAGAAGATAGAATTAGTGAACTGGAGGATGGAACATCTGAATTCCAAAAAGAAACAGAAACTATAGGGAAAAGAATGGAAAAATTTGAACAGGGTATCAGGGAACTGAATGACAATATGAAGTGCACAAATATACGTGTTGTGGGTGTCCCAGAAGGAGAAGAGAAGGGAAAAGGAGGAGAAAAACTAAGGGAAGAAATTATCACTGAAAATTTCCCAACTCTTCTGGAAGACCTAAAATTACAGATCCAGGAAGTGCAGCACACCCCAAAGAGAATAGACCCAAATAGGCGTTCTCCAAGATACTTACTAGTTAGAATGTCAGAGGTCAAAGAGAAAGAGAGGATCTTGAAAGAAGCAAGAGAAAAACAATCCATCACATACAAAGGAAACCCAATAAGACTATGTGTAGATTTCTCAGCAGAAACCATGGAAGCTAGAAGACAGTGGGATGATATATTTAAATTACTAAAAGAGAAAAACTGCCAACCAAGACTTCTATATCCAGCAAAATTGTCCTTCAAAAATGAGGGAGAAATTAAAACATTCTCAGACAAAAAGTCACTGAGAGAATTTGTGACCAAGAGACCAGCTCTGCAAGAAATACTAAAGGGAGCACTAGAGTCAGATATGAAAAGACAGAAGAGAGAGGTATGGAGAAGAGTGTAGAAAGAAGGAAAATCAGATATGATATATATAATACAAAAGGCAAAATGGTAGAGGAAAATATTATCCAAACAGCAATAACACTAAATGTTAATGGACTGAATTCCCCAATCAAAAGACATAGACTGGCAGAATGGATTAAAAAACAGGATCCTTCTATATGCTGTCTACAGGAAACACATCTTAGACCCAAAGATAAACATAGGTTGAAAGTGAAAGGTTGGGAAAAGATATTTCATGCAAATAACAACCAGAAAAGAGCAGGAGTAGCTATACTAATATCCAACAAATTAGACATCAAATGTAAAACAGTTAAAAGAGACAAAGAAGGGCACTATCTACTAATAAAAGGAACAATTAAACAAGAAGACATAACAATCATAAATATTTATGCATCGAACCAGAATGCCCCAAAATACGTGAGGAATACACTGCAAACACTGAAAAGGGAAATAGACTCATATACCATAATGTTGGAGACTTCAATTCACCACTCTCATCAATGGACAGAACATCTAGACAGAGGATCAATAAAGAAATAGAGAATTTGAATATTACAATAAATGAGCTAGACTTAACAGACATTTATAGGACATTAAATCCCACAACAGCAGGATACACCTTTTTCTCAAGTGCTCATGGATCATTCTCAAAGATAGACCATATGCTGGGTCACAAAGCAAGTCTTAACAAATTTAAAAAGATTGAAATCATACACAACACTTTCTCGGATCATAAAGGAATGAAGTTGGAAATCAATAATAGGCGGAGTGCCAGAAAATTCACAAATACGTGGAGGCTCAACAACACACTCTTAAACAACGAGTGGGTCAAGGAAGAAATTGCAAGAGAAATTAGTAAATATCTCGAGGCGAATGAAAATGAAAACACAACATATCAAAACCTATGGGACGCAGCAAAGGCAGTGCTAAGAGGGAAATTCATTGCCCTAAATGCCTATATCAAAAAAGAAGAAAGGGCAAAAATTCGGGAATTAACTGTCCACTTGGAAGAACTGGAGAAAGAACAGCAAACTAATCCCAAAGCAAGCAAAAGGAAAGAAATAACAAAGATTAGAGCAGAAATAAATGAAATTGAGAACATGAAAACAATAGAGAAAATCAATAAGACCAGAAATTGGTTCTATGAGAAAATCAATAAGATTGCTGGGCCCTTAGCAAGATTGACAAAAAGAAGAAGAGAGAGGATGCAAATAAATAAGATCAGAAATGGAAGAGGAGACATAACCACTGACCTCACAGAAATAAAGGAGGTAATAACAGGATACTATGAACAACTTTATGCTAATAAATACAATAATTTAGATGAAATGGACGGGTTCCTGGAAAGGCATGAACAACCAACTTTGACTCAAGAAGAAATAGATGACCTCAACAAACCAATCACAAGTAAAGAAATTGAATCAGTCATTCAAAAGCTCCCTAAAAAGAAAAGTCCAGGACCAGACGGCTTCACATGTGAATTCTACCAAACATTCCAGAAAGAATTAGTACCAACTCTCCTCAAATTCTTCAAAAAAATCGAAGTGGAGGGAAAGCTACCTAATTCATTCTATGAAGCCAATATCACCCTCATACCCAAACCAGGCAAAGATATTACAAAAAAAGAAAACTACAGACCAATCTCTCTAATGAATATAGATGCAAAAATCCTCAACAAAATTCTAGCAAATCGAATCCAACAACACATTAAAAGAATTATACATCATGACAGAGTAGGATTCATCCCAGGTATACAAGGATGGTTCAACATAAGAAAATCAATTAATGCAATACACCATATCAACAAATCAAAGCAGAAAAATCACATGATCCTCTCAATTGATGCAGAGAAGGCATTTGACAAGATTCAACATCCTTTCCTGTTGAAAACACTTCAAAAGATAGGAATACAAGGGAACTTCCTTAAAATGATAGAGGGAATATATGAAAAACCCACAGCTAATATCATCCTCAATGGGGAAAAATTGAAAACTTTCCCCCTAAGATCAGGAACAAGACAAGGATATCCATTATCACCACTATTATTCAACATTGTGTTGGAGGTTCTAGCCAGAGCAATTAGACAAGAAAAAGAAATACAAGGCATCAAAATTGGAAAAGAAGAAGCAAAACTATCACTGTTTGCAGATGATATGATACTATACGTTGAAAACCCGGAAAAATCCACAACAAAACTACTAGAGCTAATAAATGAGTACAGCAAAGTAGCAGGTTACAAGATCAACATTCAAAAATCTGTAGCATTTCTATACACCAGCAATGAACAAGCTGAGGGGGAAATCAAGAAACGAATTCCATTTACAATTGCAACTAAAAGAATAAAATACCTAGGAATAAATTTAACTAAAGAGACAAAAAACATATATAAAGAAAACTACAAAAAACTGTTAAAAGAAATCACAGAAGACCTAAATAGATGGAAGGGCATACCGTGTTCATGGATTGGAAGACTAAATATAGTTAAGATGTCAATCCTACCTAAATTGATTTACAGATTCAATGCAATACCAATCAAAATCCCAACAACTTATTTTTCAGAAATAGAAAAACCAATAAGCAAATTTATCTGGAAGGGCAGGGTGCCCTGAATTGCTAAAAGTATCTTGAGGAAAAAAAACGAAGCTGGAGGTCTCACACTGCTGGACTTTAAGGCATATTATGAAGCCACAGTGGTCAAAACAGCATGGTATTGGCATAAAGATAGATATATCGACCAATGGAATCGAATAGAGTGCTCAGATATAAACCCTCTCATCTATGGACATTTGATCTTTGATAAGGTAGTCAAGCCAACTCACCTGGGACAGAACAGTCTCTTCAATAAATGGTGCCTAGAGAACTGGATATCCATATGCAAAAGAATGAAAGAAGACCCATCTCTCACACCCTATACAAAAGTTAACTCAAAATGGATCAAAGATCTAAACATTAGGTCTAAGACCATAAAACAGTTAGAGGAAAATGTAGGGAGATATCTTATGAAACTTACAATTGGAGGCGGTTTTATGGACCTTAAACCTAAAGCAAGAGCACTGAAGAAAGAAATAAATAAATGGGAGCTCCTCAAAATTAAACACTTTTGTGCATCAAAGAACTTCATCAAGAAAGTAGAAAGACAGCCTACACAATGGGAGACAATATTTGGAAATGACATATCAGATAAAGGTCTAGTATCCAGAATTTATAATGAGATTGTTCAACTCAACAACAAAAAGACAGCCAACCCAATTACAAAATGGGAAAAAGACTTGAACAGACACCTCTCAGAAGAGGAAATACAAATGGCCAAAAGGCACATGAAGAGATGCTCAATGTCCCTGGCCATTAGAGAAATGCAAATCAAAACCACAATGAGATATCATCTCACACCCACCAGAATGGCCATTATCAACAAAACAGAAAATGACAAGTGCTGGAGAGGATGCGGAGAAAGAGGCACACTTATCCACTGTTGATGGGAATGTCAAATGGTGCAACCACTGTGGAAGGCAGTTTGGTGATTCCTCAAAAAGCTGAATATAGAATTGCCATATGACCCAGCAATACCATTGCTAGGTATCTACTCAAAGGACTTAAGGGCAAAGACACAAACGGACATTTGCACACCAATGTTTATAGCAGCGTTATTTACAATTGCAAAGAGATGGAAACAGCCAAAATGTCCATCAACAGACGAGTGGCTAAACAAACTGTGGTATATACATACGATGGACTATTATGCAGCTTTAAGACAGAATAAACTTATGAAGCATGTAATAACATGGATGGACCTAGAGAACATTATGCTGAGTGAGTCTAGCCAAAAACTAAAGGACAAATACTGTATGGTCCCACTGATGTGAACCGACATTCGAGAATAAACTTGGAATATGTCATTGGTAACAGAGACCAGCAGGAGTTAGAAACAGGGTAAGATAATGGGTAACTGGAGCTGAAGGGATACAGACTGTGCAACAGGACTAGATACAAAAACTCAAAAATGGACAGCACAATAATACCTAATTGTAATGTAATTATGTTAAAACACTGAATGAAGCTGCATCTGAGCTATAGTTTTTTTTTGTTTCTTTGTTTGTTTCTCTTTTGTTTTTTTTTTCTTTTTCCTTTTTTATATATATATTTTTTATTTATTATTATTATTTTTATTTTTTTCTCTATATTAACATTCTATATCTTTTTCTGTTGTTTTGCTAGTTCTTTTCCTAAATCGATGCAAATGTACTAAGAAATGATGATCATACATCTGTGTGATTGCATATGTAGAATGGAATGATTTCTAAATATTGTGTTAATTTCTTTTTTTTTAATTAATAAAAGAAAGATTGCTTGCACAATAAACAATAATGATAGTAAGGTTATAAAAATAACATTTTTCTAAAATTATGAATTTCTAAAGATTCTTACAACTGTGAATTCACTGCCCACTTACTGGCTTTAAAAGCGCCATGAACAGTTAAACAAAATATAGATTACAAGTCAGGGCCATTGTAACAGGAGGTCTCACCTGAGCTCAATATCTGGACACAGCCCAACAAACAGGAATTGTAAGTACATTTCTCTTCTATGCCTTTTTCATTTTATTTCAGGGAAATATGCACATGTGGTATGAAAATGATATTCTCTGCCACATGGAGCCATGAGGACTATGAGGAGGTTAAGAGAATCAATACAGTTCACAATTCCTTGAGGGAGAATGAAATTGGCTATTTGTATGACTGTGTTACAATGGAGACTTGTAACATTGACAGATCTTCATTGTAACTTCACTTGTGATTATTGACATGACTAAATTTTCCTTAATCAGACCTGTCATCTAGAGAATTATTAATTAAAATAGGCTCTGTTTTTCACCCATCACTTGGAAATTCTGGTTAAATACATGTATTGAATGAACTCGCATACCTAATCTGGACTGGGCAAATGTTAACTTCAGCTACTGGGAAGTGATTTAAAATGGAAACAAACCAAAAGTCACACTGCTTAACCAAAAGTGGAAACAATCTAACTCATCCCTCCTGTTGCATAGATTTCATTATTTGCAAAAACACAACATCTATCTCTGTTGTTCATTCTGTTTTTCTGGGAGCTGGCTCTCAGAAACTCCACATTTGTTATGCAGAGCCTGTAATATTACCTGCCCCATAATAGAGGTCTAATAGTATAAGGTAGCACCAAGCCAAGTGGTATGATAATAGCCAATATTCTTAAACACATTTTATGTGCAGGTGCTTTGCATGAGTTGTCCCTAACCAAACTTGGGCATGCATGGAAATCACCTGGAGGGCTTATTTAAGCACAGCTTACAGGACTCTACCCCAACAGTTTCTGATGCAATAGCACTGATGAGACCCCGAAGGATTTATATTTTTAACAAGTTCCCAGATTATAATGATGGTCTGGGCTCCACACTTTGAGAAACATTGCCTCAGAATTACTATCCCCATTTTGTAGGTGAGGAAATTGGTTCTGAGGAAACAACTCATCTGCCCACACCTGGCTCAGCCTGGCTCCAAAGTCCATGCACTGCCCATTGCACCACTCTGCTCCCAGATCTAAATCACACCACAAATTTAGGAGGAGAGAAGACAGCCCGTTGGTATGCTCAGGGAAGCCTTCCTAGGGGAGGAAGGGACCTTGAAGGTAAATAAATCAGCCATTCCAAGATATACCCATAACAGAGGCTATTCACCAATTTGAGATATTTTTGCCATGAGAGAGGATGAGTAGGCATTGCACCATCCTGTTTCCTAAAGTGAGAATGAGGAACATGGCTTGCATACTGTCTCTCCAGAACCTGCCCCCTTATTCCCATTTTAATTCCCTTATTCAAAGCAAAGAACAAAGGCAGTGAGTTCTCCATAATCACTGAGTGAAAAAAGATGAAGACACATAGAAAATCACAGATTCCTCAAAATCCCTCTATTGCCCAGCATCATGAAATGTCAGAAACCACAGGGTTTGTAGACAGTGTCTCAAAGAACCCAGAGTTTGTCACAGGATGAGAAAGTCTGTCTACTAAAGAGGGGTGACATATTTCCAGAAAGCAGTAAGCTAATCCTGTAGAGCTGGTGATGATATCATAGGACACTTACAAACCCATTCCACATGATTCTATGGGCCCAGGAAGTCAGGCAGCACAATCTGTGAGCAACATACAGTTTAGCTCTGGCTTAGGAATTAATTCCATTGCCAGCATTCATTAATTAACTTTGCTTTCTGATTATAAAAAAATTAACTTATCATTTCCCAGACCATGCACCAAAAAAAAGAAAAAGAAAAAAGAAAAATTAACTTAAGTCCATTGTGGAAAATATAGGAAAAAAGGAAAGAAAAATCACTTAAAATTCACCATAATTCAAAGATAATTTGAATCTTATTTCTGTACTTGTTTTCTTTCTTCTATGCATGTTTGTACATCTCTTTTTGTAAAATTGAAACCATATTTTCATAGTTTTATAAGCTGTTTTTCTCACTTTACAAATCTTGAAAATTGCATGAGGATGTCCCTCATATTGTAAAATATATTTTTTATTATATTATTTTAACATTGGTTGTATGAATGCATTAGGTTGAAATATATAGTATTAGTGATATTTGGCCTTTTTAACCTACAAAAATGGCAGTCTCACATGGTTCACCTATACTGTAATGGATTTCTCCAGACTTTTATTCATTGACATTTAGGCTATTTCCAAAGTGTCTCAAATATTAAAATGTTGCAATGGACTTCTTCATGTCCAAAAAAAAAAAGAAGCTTTGTCATAGGATTCTCAGGATTTTCCAAGTATAGCATCATGTCATCTGCAAATAATGAATGTTTTACCTCTTCCTTTCCAAATTGGATGCCTTTTATTTCTCTTTTTCTGCCTTATTGCTCTAGCTAGGACATGTAATACAATGCTGAATAACAGTGGTGACAGAGGCTTTCCTTGTCTCATTCCCAATTTTAGTGGGAAAGCTTTCAGTCACTCTCCATTGAGTACGATGCTGGCTATAGGTTTCTCATATATGCTGTTTATCATATTGAGGAAGTTTCCTTTGATTCCTACTTTTTGATGTGTTTTTATCAGAAAAGGATGTTTAATTTTGTCAAATGTTTTTCAGCATCAATTCAGATTATCATGTGATTTTTCCCTTTTGATGCGTTAGTGTGCTATGTTACATTAATTGAGTTTTCTTGTCTTGGGCCACCCTTGCATTCCTAGGATAAACCCCAATTAGTCCTGGTGTATAATTCTTTCAAGATGTCCTTGTATTCAATTTTCTGGTATTTTGTTGAGAATTTTTGCATCTATATTCATTAGGGAGGTAGGCCTGAAGTCTTCCTTTATTATAGCACCTTTACCCAGCTTTAATATTAGATATTAGTGTCATGACATGAGTTAGGTAGTGTTCCCTTTTCCTCAATTTTTTGGAAGAGTTTGAACAGGATTGGTGTAAATTCTTTTTGTTTGATAAAATTCCCCTCTGAAGCCATCTGGGCCTGGACTTTTTTTTGTAGGAAGATTTTTGATGACTGATTGGATCTCTTTACTTATGATTGGTTTGTTGAGATCTTCTATTTTTCTTGATTCAGAGTAGCTTGCTCATGTGTTTCTAGGAATTTGTCCATTTCATCTAAGTTGTCTAGTTTGTTGGCATACAGTTATTCATAGTATCCTCTCATGATTCATTAAATTTCTGCAGGGTCCTTGGTAATGACCCTATCTCATTTCTGATTTTTTCAATTTGCATCCTCTCTCTTTTTTTTTTTTTTGCTTTGTGAGCCTAGTTAGTGGTCCATCGATTTTATTGATTTTTTTAAAAAAATAGCTTTTGGTTTTATTAATCCTTTCAATTGTTCTTTTGTTCTCCAATTCATTTAATTCTGCTTTGATATTTGTTATTTCTCTTCTTCTATTCATTTAGAGGTACTTTGCTGTTCTTTCTCTAGTTCCACCAGGTGTGCTGTTAAGTCCTCTATTTTTGCTCTTTGTTCTTTTTTAATATAGGTATTTAGGAACATAGATTTCACTCTCAGCACTACTTTTACCATATCCCATAAGTTCCGATCTGTTATATTCTCATTTTCATTCATCTCCAGGTAGTCAGCAATTTCTCTAGCAATTTCTTCTTTGATCCACTTGTTGTTTAAGAGCTCATTATTTAACCTCCATATATTTGTGAAAGTTCTGGTTCTTTGGTGGTGTTGATTTCCAGCTTCATTCCATTGTGATCAGAGAAAGTGCTTTGAATAATTTTAATCTTTTTAAAATTTATAAAGACCTGTTTTGTACCCCAGCACATGCTCTATCCTGGAGAATGTTCCATGAACACTAGAGATGATTGTATATCCTGGTATTTGGGGGTGTAATGACCTATATATATCTGTTAGGTCTAATTCATTTATCTTATTGTTTAAGTGTTCTATTTCCTTGTTGACCCTCTGTCTGGTTTTTCTATCTGTAGAGGAGAGTAGTGTATTTAAATCTCCCACTGTTATTGCTGAAGCATCTACCACTGTCTTCAGTTTTGCCAATGTCTGCCTCGCGCACTTTGGAGCTCCTTCAATGGCATGGATACGTATGATTGTCATTTTTCTTCTTGTTTGATTGTCCCCTCTACTAATATATAGTGTTCTTCTTTGACTCTAATGGCTTCTTTACATTTAAAATCTATTTTGTCTGATATTAGTACAGCTATCCCTGCTTTCTTTTGGTTACAGCTTACATGGAAATCTTTTTCCATCCTTTCATTTTCAATCTATTTGTATCCTTGTGTCTAAGATGAGTCTCTTGTAAGCAGCATATATATGGAGCATATTTCTTAATTCATTCCAAAAATCTGTATCTTTTAATTGGTGAGTTTAGTCCACTAACAGTCAAAGTTAGTACTGTAATGGCGTTTCTTGAATCTACCACCTTACCTTTTGGATTTTATTTGTTAGATCTATTCTTTCCCCTCTTCTCATTTTATCCTTTAGGTTACCCTTACTGGTATTCTGCAATTCTGTGCCCTCCTTTAGACCTCCCTCTCCTATCTTTTTTTTTTTTTTTTCATTTGACAGAAATCCCTTTAGTATTTCTTGTAGGGCCAATCTTTTGTTGACATTTCTCAGACTTTCTCTGTCTGAAAATTTTAATCTCTCCCTCACTTAAGAAAAACAATTTGGCTGTGTGCAGAATTCTTGTCTGGAAGTCTTTCAGATCTTAAATATATCATATCACTGCCTTCTCACTTCCATGGTGCCTGTTGGGTGGTCTAAACTCAGTTTTATGTGGTTTGCCTTGTGTGTAGTAGATCATTTTTCTCTTGCTGCCTTCAAGATTTTCTGCTTATAGCAGCATTATTTACAATTGCCAAGTGATGAAAACAGCCCAAATGTCCATCAACAGATGAGTGGCTAAACAAGCTGTGATATATATACACACAATGGAATATTAATGCAGTTGTAAGGCAGAATAAAGTCATGAAGCATGTAACAATGTGGACGGACCTTGAGGACATTAGAAATTAGCCATAAACAAAAGGACAAATATGAGACCATAGTGTGTAGTGTAGTCTCATTGATATGAACTAACACTAATGAGTGAACTTGGAGAATTTCAGTTAAGAACACAGGTTATTGGGAGATAGAAACAGGGTAAAGATTGGGTAACTGGTGTTGAAGGGATACAAATTGTGCAACAGGAATGATTGTAAAAATTCAGAAATGGATAGCACAATACTACCTGATTGTAGCACAAAAAAAATGTGAGTACACTGAATGAAGCTGAATGCAACAATGATAGACGGAGAAGGGCTGGGGGCACATATGAAATCAGAAGGAAAAATAGACAAAGACTGAGATGGTGTAATTTAGAAACACCTAGAGAATACAATGATAGTGACTAAATGTATAAATTTTAAAATGTTTTTGCACAAGGAAGAAGAAAGGAATGTAAATATTGCAGGGTATTGAAAATAGATGGTCATTCATATTTTAAAACTTCAACTTCGTGTGAGACTAAAGCAATAAATGGTTATTTGGTGAAAAATTTATATTTTCACTAGTGCATGTCCTGATTTAACTTATATGGATAGTATACTTGAACACCACAAGTACATGGAACCCTGATTAGGGCATGAGATTTTGTTGGTTTGTCCAGGTTAGAGTGATTTGAACAACGAATATAGACGTATTTGCAAAGTCCCCTTGGGAGGGTGGAGAGAAAGCAAGAAAAATTCAAAGCGGGAAAAATGGGGAACATTTGGAGAATTCCTAATATTCTCACAAGCAGTGAGGCCAAGCAAATCAATAGGTTGAGCCCTCAATCTTGGGGGGTTGCCCCTATGAAACTTATCCCTGCAAAGGATAGGCTAAGTCTACTTAAAATTAGGCCTAAGATGAGCCCCCAGCCTTGGGGTTCGTTCATATGAAACTTAACCTCACAAAGGATAGGTCAAGTCTACGTAAAATTTAGGCCTAAGAGTCAGCCCCAAGAGAGCCTCTTTTGTTGCTCAGATGTGGCCTCTCTCTCCAGCCAACACAACAAGCAAACTCACCACCCTCCCCCCTGTCTATGTGGGACATGACTCCCAGGGGTGTGGACCTTCCTGGCAACGTGGGACAGAAATCCTAGAATGAGCTGAGACTCAGCATCAAGGGATTGAGAAAATCTTCTTGACCAGAAGGGGGAAGAGTGAAATGAGACAAAGTGTCAATGGCTGAGAGATTCCAAACAGAGTCAAGAAGTTAACCTGGAGGTTATTCTTACACATTAAGTAGATATCACCTTGTTAACCAAGATGTAAGGGAGAGGCTGGAGGAAACTGCCTGAAAATGTAGAGCTGTGTTCCAGTAGCCATGTTTCTTGAGGATGATTGAATAATGATATAGCTTTCACAATGTGACTGTGTGATTGTGAAAACCTTGTGTCTGATGCTCCTTTTATCCACCTTGTCAACAGATGAGTAGAACATATGGAATAAAAATAAATAATAAGAGGAACAAATGTTAAAATAAATTTAGTATGAAATGCTAATGAAAGCGAGTGGTAAGGGGTATGGTAAGTATAATCTTTTTTTCTGTTTTTGTTTTATTTCTTTTTCTGTTGTCTTTTTATTTCTTTCTCTGAATTGATGCAAATGTTCTAAGAAATGATGAATATGCAACTAAGTGATGATATTGTGAATTACTGATTATATATGTTGATGTTTTAGTTCATTTGTTAAATTTTTTTTTAAATAAATAATTTTTTTTAAAAAATTAGGCCTAAGAGTCACACCCAGAGAACCTCTTTTGTTGCTCAGAAACGGCCTCTTTCTCTCAACGAACATGGCAAGTGAGCTCACTGCCTCCCCACACACACACATGGGACATGACTCCCAGGGGAGTAAACCTCCCTGGCAACATGGGACAGAAATCTTAGGATAAGCTGGGACTCAGAATCAAGGGATTGAGAAAACCTTCTCAACCAAAAAGGGGAAGAAAGAAATGGGACAAAATAAGGTGTCAGTGGCTGAAAGATTTCAAACAGTCCAGAGGTTATCCTGGATGTTATTCTTACACAGTATATAGATATCTCCTTTTTAGTTTAAGGTGTATTAGAGAGGCTAGAAGGAACTGCCTAAAACTGTAGAGCAGTGTTCCAGTAGCCGTGATCTTGAAGATGAGTGTATAATGATAAACTTTTGCAATGTGACTGTATGATTGTGAAAACCTTGTGTCTGATGCTCCTTTTATCTATGGTATGGACAGATGAGTAAAAAATATGGATAAGAAATAAACAAATAATAGGTGAAACAAAGGTTAAAATAAATTGCATAGATTGAAATACTAGTGGTCAATGAGAGGGAGAGGTAAGGAGTATGGCATGTACGAGTTTTTTCTTTTCTCTTTTTAATTTCTTTTGCTGGAGAGATGTAAATGTTCAAAAAATTGATAATCATGATGAATACACAACTATGTGATGATATTGTGAGCCATTGATTATAATCATGTCAACAATGTTTACTGTTTACAATAAAAATATTAAAAAAAAAAAAGAGTCAGTACCATAAGGCTTCTAGAAGAAAATACAGGGAAACATCTTCAAGACCTAGTGATAGAAGGTAGATTATTAGACCTTACCCCCAAAGCACCAGCAAGAAAACGGAAAATAGACAAATGGGACTCCTCAAATTTGAATACTTTTGTGCTTCAAAGGATTTTTGTCTAAGGGTGAAAATGTAGCCAACTCAATCGGAAGAAATATTTGGAGACCACATATCTGATAAGAGTCCCATATCCAGAATATATAAAGAAATTCTACAACTCAACAATAAAAAGACAAACAACCCAATCAAAAAAAAAGGGCAAAAACATGAATAGTTGAGGCAGGCCACGGTGGCTCAGCAGGCAAGAATGCTTGCTTGCCATGCCAGAGGACCCGAGTTCGATTTCTGGAGCCTGCCCATGTAAAAAAAAAAACGTGAATAGTCATTCTCCAAACAGGAAATACAAGTGGCTAAAATGTGCATGAAAGGATGCTCAGCTTCACTAGGTATTAAGGAAATTCAAATCAAAACCACAATGAGGTATCATGTCACACCCATTAGAATAGCTATTAAACAAACAGGCAACTACAAGCACTGAAGAGGATGTGGAGAAATAGAACACTTCTTCACTGCTGGTGGGAATGTAAAATAGTAAAAGATGGTTTGGCGGTTCCTCAGAAAACTAAATATAGCATACAACTATAACACCACTACTCAGTATATACCCAGAAGATCTGAAAGCAGGGACATGAACAGACATTTGCACACCAGTGATCATAGTGGCATTATTCCCAATTGCTAAAAGATGGAAACAATCTAAGTGTCCATCACCAATGAATGGATAAACTAAATGTGATATATTTATACAACGGAATATTACTCAGCAGTAAGAAGGAATGATGTACTGAAGCATATGGCAAAACTAAAAATATTGCTGAAAGATATTTAAGAAGACCTAAATAAATGGAAGGACATTCTCTGTTCATGAAATACAAGTCTAAATATCATTAAGATGTCAATCCTATCCAAAGCAATTTTTAGATTCAGTGCAATCCCAATCAAAATTCCAACAACCTTTTTGCAAGAATGAAAAAGCCAACTGTGCAAGTTTGAGAGGATTTATGTACCCTAGAAAATCCGTGTTTAATCCTAATCCATCTTGTGGAAGCAACTGTTTCTTTTAATCCCTATTCAATAATGTAGGTTGGAAACTGTGATTAGGTTATCTCCACAGAGATGTGACTCACCCAATCGTGGATATTAACCTTGGATTAGAGGGAGCTGTGACTCCACCCATTCCAGGTGGGACTTAATTAGTTTACTGGAATCCTTTAATAAAGGAAACATTTTGTAAAAAGCAAGATAGCCATGAAAACTGCCAGAGCCCAGGCAGTCAGAGACATTGGGAGATGAAGAAGGAATATGCCCCCTGGGGATCTGCATGAAACAAGAAGCCTGGAGAGAAAGCTAGCAGATGTTGCCATGTTCACCATGTGCCCTCCAGTTGAGAGAAACCCTGAACATCATCAGCCTTTCTTGAGTGAAGGTAACCTCTTATTGGTGCCTTAATTTGGACATTTTTATAGACTTGCTTTAATTGGGACATGTTCATGGCCTTAGAACTGTAAACTAGCAACTTAATAAATTCCCCCTTTTAAAAGCCATTCCATTTCTGGCATATTGCATTCTGGCAGCTAGCAAACTAGAACACCAACCATCAAATTTATATGGAAGGGTAAGGGGCCCAGAATAGCTAAAGCCACCTTATAAAAGAAAAATGAAGTTCAAAGACTCACACTTCCTGTCATAAAACTTATTACAAAGCCACAGTAATCAAAACAGCATGGTACTGGCACAGGGACAGACATATGGACCAATGGAATCTAACTGAGAGCTCAGAACTCAACCCACACATTTATGGCCAACTGATTTTTTTGACAAGGTGGCAAAGACCCCTCAGGTGGAAAAGAATAGTCTCTTCAACCAATGGTGTTGGGAAAATTGGATCTCTATGAAAAAAAAAAGCTATCTCATACCATACATCAAATCAACTCAAAATGGATCAAAGACCTAAATATGAGAGCCAGAACCATCAAACTCCTTGAAGAAGATGTAAGGAAGCATCTTCAGGACCTTGTATTAGGCAATAATTCCTTAGACTTTGCAGCCAAAGCAAAAGCAACAAAAGGGAAAATAATCAATGGAATTGCATCAAAATTAAAAGCTGTTTTTCTTCAAAGCACTTTATCACAAAAGTTAAAACAATAACCTACACAATGGGAGAAATATTTGGCATCCACATATCTGATAAAGAATTAAAATCCAGAATATATAAATAATTCCTTCAACTTAAAACAACAAAAAAAATTTTTAATTAACAAAAGATTTGAACAGACATCTCTCCAAAGAAGTTATACAAACGAACAGAAAACACATGAAAAGACGTTCAACATCATTAGACAAATCAAAAGCAAACCAAAACCATGAGACACTATTTTAAATATATTAGCATGGCCGCTATTTTTAAAAAATGGAAAAATGGGTGTGGAGAAATAGTAACACTCATTCATCGCTGGTCACAATGTAAAATGGTGCAGCTGCTATGGAAGACAGTTTGGTGATTCCTCCAAAAAGCTAAGTATAGAATTCCCATATGACCCAGTAGTCCTACTTCCAAACATATGCCCAAAAGAAATGAAGGCAGGGACTCAAACAGCTATTTTTACACTGATTTTCATAGCAGTATTATTCATATTGCCAAAAGATGGAAGCAACCCAAGCATCCATCAACCAATGAATAGATAATTTGGTATACATACAATGGGATATTGTTCGGCCATAAAAAGTAATGACGTCCTGATACCTGCAACACATGGATGAGCCTTGAAAACATCATGTTGAGTGAAATAAGCCAGACCAGGACAATTGTCATAGGATCTCATTCATATGAAGCAATTAGAATGTGCATACACATGGAGTCAGAAATTAGAATATGGGTTACCAGGGTCAGGAGTGAGGATGGGGAATGGAGATACAGCGTTCAATTGATAGGGTTTCTGTTTGGGATAATAGAAAAGTCCTCAAAATGGATGTGGTGATGACGACCCAACATTGTAAATGTAGTTAATACTACTGAACGGTGAGAAATTTTGTTGAATATATGTTACCATAATTTAAAAAAAAAATTTAAACCCATGGAACTGTACAACACAAAAAGCGAAACCTAAGGAGAACTATGGACTTTATAATTACAATTATAATACTATTGGTTCATCATTACAACAAATATACCACACTAATGCAAATGTCAATAGTGGGGAAACTTGGGAGAACTGAAATGTGGAAACTCTACTTCTGCGTGATTTTTCTGTACCCAAACTCTTGTGGGATTCTTTCTGATGGATGCCAGGATGGGGAGGGGGTATCCATAAACACTCTCATATTAGTAATTTTTATCGTATCACTTTTTTTCAATAGAAAGAAGATTTCTTCCTAGGATATTAGTACATTCAGACTAACCAACATGTATTAAGTACCAAATATGCCAAGCAACTAGACAGAAGATCTAAAGATGAAGAAAGTATCTGCCTTCAAGTACCTCACAGCAGGCTCACCAAACCCCAGGACTTAGGACACTCATGCTGGCTGTTCTCTGCCCACCATCAGGGAATACAGCTGTGCAACTGGACTCTGGGTGTCACCTAACCTTTTAGATGCCCAGCTCTGAATGGTTTGAACATGGACTACTTTTTCTATCTTCTCTGGCCTTTATATTTTTACATCTAGGAATGTTTAGAGTGGTATGCATCCCAAAAAGATCCAGCCTCCTCATTTGCTGTTGTGTTTGTCTTCAGAATGCAGGATGGAGCATGGCAGCCCTGAGCTTGGTGTTGAGTCTGGGTGGGTTCCAGGCTCATCACTTCTAACCAACAACCTTGTCCATAGTAGGTAAATGGAGACCATAATGTGAGGGTTTAAAGAAATGTGTGTACTTAAGTGCAAAGTTATATAAACAAAAGGCAGTAGTAATAATAACTAACATGTATGGAATACTTGCTATGCACCAGGGACTGTGGTCAGTCCTCACAATAATCATTTTCACTAAAGAAACTAAGGCTTAAAGAACATATATAGCTCAGCCAAGGTCACAGGGTGGGGATTTGAAGTTTGGTAGTCTAAGTCCAGAGTCTTAGGTGCCCATGACCCTATTATATTCTCCCATGGTTGGATAAACTTTTAATCAATTGCCTTTGGTACTTTCATGTCATTTGCATTTGTTATTTATCATTATAATTTAAAGGGGTTGATGCTGTATAGGAAAAGAAAGAAACACAGTGGTTAGAAGCTTAAGTAGTAAGGCTAATCATTAGAAGAGCTTGGAAGAAACTCCCCTTCTAGGCTGCTGCAAAGTCCACTAAATACAACCAGTACTCTTTCAAAGAACCCTAACACAAGAACTTCATTACAAATGTCAACTCTCCAGCTTTGGGGCAATATTCTTGACTCTTTTTGTTTTAGTAAAAATTGTTCCTCATAATCATCACGTAAGATTACCTCTTTTCTACATTCAGATGAGTAAGCAGCAATTTCTTTTTTTTTTTTAATTGAAGATAGGCTTAGCTTCTCTGTGCAACCCTCTATAAAGTCTTTTAACTGTGTGATTACTCTGCCATCTAGCTTCCTAAGCCTATATAACTGTTCATGAGATTCTCTTGGGGTATATCAGGGCTAAGCACTGCTTTGGTTTAGAGTGCATTGCTTTAGACCACTTAACAAATGTTCAATGATAAATGTATATACCCAAGGTAACAACAGGAAGCACAATTTCTCCTCCTCAACAGGAAACGCTCCTTGTTTGAAAGGTCAGTCTACAATGTTCTGAGAGACCCCTGAGCCAGTAGAGATTTCACTTTCTAAACAAAAGGTCAACTAAAAGCATTCTTTCTTTTCAAAACTCTAGTTTGGTAGCACAAAATTTTGTACTTAAACTGAGTGAGGTTAACATGAAAGCATCAGTCTGCTGGATTGACCAGTTCTTATAAATTTAGTTGAAAAGAGAACGCTTTTATGAATAGTCTGCATATGCTCCATAATAGCAGCCTTTGCCACCCCTAAGTTAACAAGAATAGTATTTATTATAGAAATATTATTGTTCCGAGGATATGGAAACATATGCCTCAGGAAATGAGGGGAAATTTCTATTTTGGTCTGAATCTGGGTTGAAGAGCATATTAAATTTTTCTTTAGTAGAACCACTAATAAATAGAAATAAACGTTCTCATCTCTCAGGCTACCCTATTGCCACTAGAGTGAGAATACATGAGTGGCAAAATATAGTTAAGGCTCTTCTGAAACAGAATGGGACCAGAACCTATTCTTATGAAAATCTTCCTTTTTTATTAAAGGGCTTTTCCTCAGTTGCACTTGACGTTCTGTTCTGGGTTCTTCCAGAGCAGGCACTCCATCGCGCACACACCCACACGAACACTTACACATTTCTTTCTGTTGAGGAATCAAGTCCTAAAGTGTTTTTGATTTAGAATGAGTGAAAAAAAGTATGCTTCTCATTCCATCAATCAGTTTTAAAGGATCAATTCTAATGAAAAAGAGAAGTATAAAGAAAACAGATATGCAGTGTATTAGTTTGTTAATCTGCTGGAATGCAATATACCAGAAATGGAATGGCTTTTAAAAGGGAATTTAATAAGTTACAAGTCTACAGTTCTAGTGCTAAGAAAATGTCTAAACTAAAGCACCAACAAGAGGTTACCTTCACTCAAGAAAGGCTGATTCCATCTGGAACACCTCTGTCAGCTGAGAAAGCATGAGGCTGGTGCCTGCTGGTCCCTTGCTCATGGGCTCCATTGCTTTCAGCCTCTGTTTTCTGCAGAGGTTCCTCACTTGGCCTCTGTGGGCCTTCACTGAGCTCCTCTGGACCACAACTGTGGGTTCTGGCATGCTTAGCTTCTCATAGGAAGGCACCTGGCAACATCTGCTAGACCCTGTATCTCCAAACGTCTGAGTCTTGTGTTGGCTTTGTCAGCTCTGAAGCAACTGTTCTCCAAGCATCTGCATCTGCTCTGCAGTTTCTCCAAAATGTTTCCTCTTTTAAAGACTTCCAGTAAGCAAATCAAGACCCACTCTGAATGGGTGGGGTCACACCTCCATCCAACCAAAAGCCACACCTACAACTGGTAGCATCATATCTCCACAGAGATCATCTAATCAAGAGGACTTCCAGGACAGCACAATACTACCCAATTGTAATGCAATTATGTTAAAACACTGAATGAAGCTGCATGTGAGGTATAGGTTTTTTGTTTTTGTTTTTTTTGTTTTTTTTTCTTTCTATTATTGTTTTAATTCTTATTCTGTTGTCTTTTTATTTCTTTTTCTAAATCGATGCAAATGTACTAAGAAATGATGAATATGCAACTATGTGATGTTATTAAGAATTACTGATTGTACATGTAGATTGGAATGATTTCTAATTGTTTTGTTAATTCTTTTTTTAATTAATAAAAAAAAAAATTTTTAATTACCAAAAAAAAAAAAAAAAAAAAGAGGACTTCCACCCTACATTATTGAGTCAGGACTAAAGGACATGGCTTTTCTGGGGTACACAACACTTTCAAACCAGCCTGTGCAGTGTGACCTGTCAGGAAAAATTGTGAAAGTTTTTGAAATGGACCAAAAAGATTATTGGGTCTTTTCAATGCATAATGTACCTGTTTACTTCACACCTTTCTGGGTTATCTGAGTCTATGGGGTGTCCCTGTTTTTTAACTATTCACAACTCTAACTCGTAGATAAATGATAACAATGCAAAGAAATCTAGTCTACAGAAATGCAAAAGGATTCTACCCAGTGAAAGGACAACTGCTTTTCTTCCATCCATAAGAAAAAGCCAGTTTTGCATCTATTTATAAATTTATTTCATGGCCTATTTTTGTCTCTACTCTTCAAATTTCCATTTGAATTGGTTATAACATCTTATTGGTTCTCTCATTTAACTAATGAGTTATATCCTTGAGAAAAGAAAGAAAACAAAATGGAGTTGGAAAGCAATTCAGGAACATCTCAGCCAGATATTAAAAACCACCAAGGTATGCAAAACTAAATCAATAGGGTTTCTGAGGACATCTGGACAGCATGAAACAACTACAAGATAAAGAGATCAGTAAACCGTCTACCTTGAAGGACTTTTAGAAAGCCTCAAATATCCACCAATCATAATTCTTTACAAATAACTTTGCAATCCTCTTCTTTTTCTTTATAAACCCTTCCTTGGAAGCCCCAAAATGGGCACAATTTGGGTTGCTACCTAAATCTGTGTTCCCCAAATTGTAATTCTAAGACCCCAAATAGTAATTCTAAGACCCCCCCAAAAATGCAGTTATTGTTTTGCAGCTCAGTCTGTAACTTCTCAGTTGACATTTCTGGTTGTTCAGAAGTGGGATCCAAAGCGACTGCCCCTCTTCTCTGGAGCCACCACTGAGTTCAAGCATGGTATCTGCTGGAGCCTCTTTCCCCAGGAGCCCCAGGCTTCTGCTGATGAGTCCTTTCGGTTCTGAACTTCTGTTCCTTTGATTGAGAGTCTGGCATTTGTTTGGGTGTCTTCTGGCTATGGGCATTTGCTTTAATTTCTCACTTAAATTTAACTAGTCATAGTATTTGTTTATGCAAACACAACAAACTTTTAAAACATTATATTTACTAAAATTCTGGCAAGAGCTTTAAGTAAAGACCCAGCATACCAGACTGCTACTCAACTTGTATATAAAAAAAACTTGCCTTTTTACATGCTACATATCTCAGCAAGTATGCCATTAAACAGAGTAATGAACTGATGGAGACAGCAAAAGTAACCACAATTACTTTCCAGAAGCCTACAACCCCCAGATGGGTTCCTAGACCAGAGAAGTCCTGACACCCAGGAGACAGTCTCTCCAGAGCATCCACTGGTTCCAACCCCTACCCCATATTACTGACAGCCCTTTCTAACAAGAAAATTTAGAACAGGCATAGCCCAAATACCTTTAATGATTGGGAGAAAGATCAAAAGAGAAGGTGGAGTTATAACAAAGAAGATAGGACTTAACAAATGAGTATGACTGCTGAATTATTATAGTGATATTTCTTTTACTCTCCAGTATCTTGGACAGCTGGACAGAAAAACCTAAAATTGTGAAGCTGTAACCTATACCAAACTCGGAAATCTGTTTTATAATTAATTGTCGTGGTGTGCTTTGAAATGTATCATTTTTGCACATGTTATTTTTCACAATAAAAAATAAAAATAAATTAAATCAAATTAAAAATACTTGACACCCTCAATAAAAAAAGATGGCAAGAGTGAAGCGTGAAGTGTTACAAAACTAAACCTTGCAGCCTAAGCAAAATTTATGCAAAAAAAAAAATGATACTGATTACATAAAATCTTCCTGACTGGTTAAAACTTAACAGAATAAAACATGCATTTTAGAATCTTTAGTTCAAAAAGTTAAACTAAATAGTTTAATCATTTGAAATGATTCCTCCCCAAAGCCAAAATGTAGTCAAAATTAATTCACATGACATAACACATTGTAATGCTAAAAAAAAAAAAAAAATTCAGAATTATTGACGTAGAGGTAAATTCCAGAGCTTTGGGGGCTTTCTCATGCAACACAGGCCATTTCTTTGGTTCACTCAGGGCAGCATATGACAGAGTCTAAGGATGACACTAAGCTCGATAAAGGGCGAGGTTGCTGGTATCCAGCTCTGACCTCTCCAGGAAGCACGCTGCTGCGGCCACAAGGACAGGGTGTGCGGGGATAAAGGCTGCTATTCTGCTAGCTAAAGAGATAGCAAACCACCCCAATCTAAAGGGTCCTCCCTCAGGTAAACAAAATTATGCAAGGGGAAAAAATTAAAATACTCTTATCTACAGAGTCAGGATTTTGGAATATCAATATAATCCCTACCTCAAAAATATAATGATTCATTATATTGATATTCTTTTATTTGCCAGTTTCTTAGAGCAGCTAGAAGTAAAAATCTAAAATTGTGGAAATGTAACCCATACCAAACTCTGAAATCTGTTCTATGGCTAATTGTTGTGATGTGTTTTGATATTTATTGCCTTTTTGTATTATGTTGTTTTCCACAAAAAAGAAAAAAATATATATATTTCTTCTAGCCTCCAGTGTTTCAGAGCAGCTGGAAGGAGAAATCTGGACTAGTGGAATGGTAGCCCATAACAAACTCTGAAATCTGTTCTGTATCTACCTGTTGAAGTGTACTTTGAAAATCATTGTTTTTTCTTTCTTTTCTTTGTATATATGTTATACTTAGCAATAAAAAATGCTTAAAATATTTTTTTAAATGCTAACTAAAGCTGTCTGGATATTTCTGATAATTTCTTAAAGATGTATTCAGATTCAATTTCTGTTTATTTATAATTAGGTAATTATAGTAAAGAAAATACTCACTTTATTCCTAAGTGTCTGAACCACTAGTACGACTGCAGTATATCATCTCCCAGAGCCATTATGCACTGAAAGAAAAAATATATATATTCAAGCAGTAGGCAGCAATCAGGGTCCTTTCCCACAGCAGCATCTGAGTGGCTTCAGAAAGTCAGGAATAATTCTAAAAACAAGAAAAATCATGCATTTTAGTAAATATGTCATAATTTTCACAGCTGAAATTTCCTTAACATTGCTTTTCTGTTTAAGGGAATCTTGATTTTTCTTAATGTTTTGGAGAATCAGAGCTGGAACTAGCAGCCTTCTTTTTTCTTCTTCCTACTGTGTTTCTTGTGCTTCTTTTTCTTTTTTGTTTTCTCTGTTGCTTTTTTCCCTTTCTTCACTGCCTTTCTTCTTTCTGACTCGTGCCTCTGCAATACAATCCGATTCGGACAAGGACTCAGACGATAAAGGTTTATCTTCAGGATACATCCTTCTGTTTCTGCTGAGTCCTTTATCGTCCTTTTCTCACTCGGTTGAATCTTCTGACTTCTTTTTCAAACTATCCTTATTTTCTGATTTAGTTTCTGACTTGCAACTTTCAGAAGATTTATGTGAACGGTTCTTCTTTTTCTTTCTACTTTTTCCCTGTTTCTTATCCTCATCTTCAAAATCTGAAGAACTGCTGGAAGACTCAGAGTCTGATGAAGAAGGCCTGCCAGATTTCTTTTCTTTTTTTCTTTTTCTGTCTTTTTTTTTTTGGATGAGCTCCACTTCTACTGAATCATTTCTCCCTAGTTCTTTCTTCCTGTTCTCATTCTTTTCTTTCTTCAGTTCAGCCAATGCCTGGAGCCTTTCATTTTCTTTTCTAGTTAGTCTTTCACTTCTTCCCAGGTGGGCCTTAATCACTTCAGATAACCTAGTATTGTTGGCCTTGAAGAGCAGATTGGACCCTTCAGTCTGGCCAATGCTACTGGGTTCACAAGGGCCACTCAATGGTCCCGCTTCCCTGTGGTGCCTGAACAGCCCATGGGGTGCACGGTCGGACGCCAGCATTTTGAACTTTGCTTTTCTGGTTTATCTTGAACTTCGTTCTTTCAGTATGGATTGAAGGCTGTAGTCCTTTTGGCTGTTCTTTTGGTCTACAGGAATTGCTTCTGTTTGGTGAGTACTCAGTATTTGGAGTCTCTTCTTTCCCCCTCTCTATGATATTATACAGGGAGACACCTCCCTAACATTTCAGTGGCCTTTGTCCTGATGGAGAACAATCACAAGGTCATTCTGTGGGCACAAGTCAAGCACTTAAACATTTCTAGAGGACACCCCATCCTTTAAGGAGAAGCCTTGGCTTCCAAAGACCAGGAATCCTATGTCTGGATAAGGTAGTCACAGCCAGGCCAGATTGAAAATAGGTCACCTGCCATCCTCAAGACAATTTCCATGAAACTAGAGATACTGGGTCACGAGTCAGATGACTAGAGCACAGGCTGTCCACCAGGGTAAAGTGTCCTGTGTAAGGCACACCTCACTGACCCAACCCTAAGATAAATCCTGTAGGCTTTTTAGGCTTTGAATTCTAATTCTTCCAAAAATTCTAATGGTGCACTGACATCAAGCATTCCAGCTGGTTTTATGTAGAAAATTATGATTCTTCATCATGTAAATTCTTATCTTGCTGGACCTGAAATACTAAAAATAATCTTGAATTTACAATGGCCACAATGAAACTCTTTTAATAGGCCCAAACTAGTGTATCTGTGCACATAAATATTTATATTTTTACTTCAAATGCTACATTATATCTTTTTACTTCAGACAGTCCCTAGAAAATTACAAAGAATCTACTCTTTCACTTTATAAAAAAAAAATGCTACAAATAGGTTTATTTGATATATTATAAATTGCACAAGAAGTGTTATCAAATTAAAAGAGATTTTCTAACCTTCTATTAGTTAGATTTGTATAAATAAAATGTTATTAATATGTATATATTCCAGAAATTATATAAAGTTCCTAAGGATTTGTCAGTGTCCTCACTGTCCATAAAACAGCTTCATACTAACCTGCCTCACATTAAACAACAATTTATCAGGTATAATTTCAGCTATCTGTAAAATATACGTTATATGCCACAGGAACTATAGAGGAAAAAATTAAAATACAGATTTGGGGGAGATGGATGGATATTTCTAATTGAAGGTTGGGAACTGGGGGAGACTGCTTATCCTGAGGCAGGAAGTCACCCCTTCAGCAGTGGGGAGAATAGACAGGGAGAGCTGTCAGCTTCTATTCATCTCCCTTCCCATTGCCTTGGAACATTCCATGCTTCCTCCACAGCAAGACTGACTCAAACCATGTGCAGCTATCCTCAGAAATAGAATCAGACAGCAAAAAAGTCCTGTATAGGCAAGGAGCTGATATATGGTAGAAATCCACTAGCTTTGGGAAAATATTATTTAAAACAATTTGACAGAAATTAGAGAAGACCTATGTAATTGGAGGGATTTTCAATGTTCATCAATTGGAAGTTTCTGTATTATAACAATGTCAGTCTCCCCAAATGTACTATAGACCCAATATATCAAAGTCAAAATCCCAACATGATATGCATATGTGACTTGCCAAGATGATTGTAAAGTTTATATAAAAATTCAAAGAGCTAATCACAGTCAAGACAATCTTGAAGAAGAAAACCAAAGTGGAAGGGCTATTGGATATTAAGGCCTATTATAAAGCTACAGTAAATGATAATTTGGTATTGGTGCAAGATAGACCAATAAACCAATGGAGCAGAATAAACTCAGCACATACATATTTGGATACTTGCTTTATTATTAAGGTGGCACTGCAAAGCTAAAGGTAAATAACATTATTAGTTGTTTTCAATAAATGGTATTAGATCAATTGGATGATCATATGGAAAAAAAGATCTAGGCTGACTATTAGATCTGAATGTGAGTGATAAAACAATAAAACTTCCAGAAGGAATACAGGAGAATATCCCCGAGATCTTAGATTAAGGAAAAATTTCTTAAACAAGTTAAAAAAAAAGTAACCAAATATATTAGTAAATCATACTACATTAACATAAGCAATAACCATAGAGATTAGCAAGGTGGCTGCATATAAGATTATTATATAAAAATCTATTTCTTTTTTATGTCCAGAAACAAATATTAGAAAAAATAACTTAAAAGAAGACAACATTTAAAATAGAACTAGAGAAAATCAAGTACCTAAGCTTCATTCTAATGAAAAACACAACAGGGAAAAACTAAGAGACATGAAAAAGATCTGAATAAATGAAGAGATATACTATATCTATAAAGATATCAATTTTCCCAGCCTAAACGCTTATAGATTTAACTAAATTCCAAATAAAATCCCAAGTGAATTTCTCATGAGACTTGACAAGCTGATTAAAAAATATATATGGTGAAACTTAACCCCACAAAGGATAGGTCAAGTCTACTTAAAATTTAGGCCTAACAGTCACCCCCAAGAGAGCCTCTTCTGTTGCTCAGATGTGGCCTCTCTTTCCAGCCAACACAACAAGCAAACTCACCACCCTACCCCTGTCTACGTGGGATATGACTCCCAGGGGTGTAGACCTTCCTGGCAACGTGGGACAGAAATCCTAGAATGAGCTAAGACAGCATCAAGGGATTGAGAAAAAACCTAGAATGAGCTGAGACTCAGCATCAAAAGATTAAGAAAACCTTCTCAACCAAAAGGGGGAAGAGTGAAATGAGACAAAGTGTCAATGGCTGAGAGATTCCAAACAGAGTCAAGAGGTTATCCTGGAGGTTATTCTTACGCATTAAGTAGATATCACCTTGTTAACCAAGATGTAAGGGAGAGGCTGGAGGGAACTGCCTGAAAATGTAGAGCTGTGTTCCAGTAGCCATGTTTCTTGATGATGATTGAATAATGATATAGCTTTCACAATGTGACTGTGTGATTGTGAAAACCTTGTGTCTGATGCTCCTTTTATCTACCATGTCAACAGACGAGTAGAACATATGGAATAAAAATAAATAATAAGGGGAACAAATGTTAAAATAAATTTAGTTTGAAATGCTAGTGATAAATGAAAGTGAGGGTAAGGAGTATGGTATGTATAATCCTTTTTTTTCTCTGTTATCATTTTATTTCTTTTTCCGTTGTCTTTTATTTCTTTTTCTGAATTGATGCAAATGTTCTAAGAAATGATGAATATGCAACTATGTGATGATATTGAGAATTACTGATTATATATGTAGAACAGAATGTTATGTTAATGTTTTTGTTTCTTCGTTCTTAATTTTTAAATAAATAAATAACTTATATATATATATATATATATATATATAAGAGCAAAGGGTATATAAGAGCAAAGGGTCTTTACTGCCGAATAGAAAGAACTGGGAGAGTGGGTTTGCCCTACCAAAAGGCAAGACTTATCATAAAACTATAGTAATTAAGACAGTGTCATGCCTTAAATAATGGGCAAATAATGGGGGGAGGGATAAGAGTTAAGGGTAGGTTTAGATTTCCTGTTTGGTGAGGGTTATTTATTGATTATTCTTCTCTTAGCAACAATGAAATTATCTAAAATTGAGAGTGTTGATGGATGTTGACTTGACATTATACATGATGCACCCTGAATGCAGGTGGCTGAAGGACACACTGACTGAGAAGGAGATTGGTGAACGATGGTGTATACATATGATTGAACATAGTGCTGCTACAAAAAGAAACACAGTTGTAAGGCATGAAACGATGTGAATAAACCTGCCCACCATTTGGTGAGGCCAAATAAGCCAGAAACAAGAGAGCAAATATTGTATGATCTCATTTAGAAAATACTTATAAGAAAACTGGGACCTAGATTGTAAATTCTTATAGCAGTCACATTTAGTCCAGAAGGGTAATTATTATTTCTGGATTTTGAGGGGCTGTTTTATATATGTATAACCTGGTATTTAGAGATAAGAATGAAGCTGATCAGGTCTGGATTAAGGTAATTCAGAAATCAGGGTTAAGGAAGACATTGTCTATATTTTAGAACCTTATTTGCTCTTTGAGACCAAAGGAAGGTTTATTTTGTCCAGAACCTAAATTTTCTGTAGCATATAATCTAATTCAACCTGCTGGATAGATCATTTAAACAATCTAAACACAGAGAGCCCAGAAAAAGAATGAGGGCCTTTAATCCTGTGTAGCTTAATGTAATGCCTGGATACATCTCAGAGTATATTAACCAGATAATCAAAAAGTATTGGCAAAGTCCATTGAGGTATGGGAGAAAAAATATGGATCTATTAAACTTTACCACCATGGAAACCTCAGGTACTGTGCCAAACATTCAGGACACCCAAATCAATAGGCCAAGCTCTTGATCTTGAATCTTCCTCTTGTGAAACTTAAGTATGTAGCAGAGAAGCTAAGCCTACCTATAGGCATGCCTAAGAGTCAATTCCATAAGACCTCTTTTGTTGCTCAGATGTGGCCTTTCTCTAATCTAAACTCTGCAAATACCACCATTGCCTTCCCCCCTACATGGGACATGACATCCAGGGATGAAAGTCTTCCTGATGGCATGGGAGATGATCCCCAAGGATAAGTCTGGCTCTGGCACCATGTGATCAACAATGCCATCCTGACAAAAAGGGGGAAAAGAAACGTCACAAATAAGGTATCAGTGACTGAGAGAGTTCAAATAGAGTCAAGAGGCTACAGTGGAGGTCACTCTTATGTATGCTTCAGTTAGACATTGCTACCTATCGTAACTTGCCAACCCTCAAACAAAACCATTCCTGCCAATCCTAAAGAACACCTGTGGTGTTATATAAAATTCTACAAAGTTTCCATGCACTAGGGGAAGTTTCCAAAATCTGCACCCTCCAGATGGGTCTCTGGACAAGATAAGTCCTGAAATGCAAGCAACAAGAAGATTGCCTTCAGCAGTGAGAGAAACTCATTCAATCACTTGAAGTCCTTAAAGAGAAAACTAAAGTTTCAGCAGTCAGAAAAGGAGACTTCTAGCTCTATTTCAGCCAGCAACATTTCCTTGGACATTCACTGAAACCTTTATTGGAGTTTCCAACTTGTAGCCTGCCTTACAAAATTTGCACCTGACAATCTTCCTGGTCATGTAAAGCAATTTCTATAATAAATCTCATAATATTTACGTACACAAACACACACACATGTATATATATTGGTTCTGTTTCCCTGGAGAACCCTGACAAATGCAGAGTTCAATTCCAAGAGTGGTTCTTGAGTAATACAATCTTAACAAGTAGATTTCTGAGTTGTTCTGGGACTTTTGGAATTGATTCTTTAATGTTAGATTAGAGATTAGATTAAAGGCACTAATGATTCTATGTCCATTGACCAAAATGGCACTGATATCCCATGGAGTAAATTGGCTATAGAGAGATGCAAAATATCACTATTGAATACTGTGACTCAAATGCTTACAAAGGCCAGTGTATTTGGGTGACAATGTATCTGATACCTTAATAGAGATTTGTGAAGTTAAAAAGTATAGGGTGCTTAAGTGGTTCAGTGGTAGAATGCTCGCCTTCCATGTGGAAGACCCGGGTTCAATTCCTGGACCATGCACATAAAAACAAACAAACAAAAAGAAAAGTTTAATGATATTGGCTGGTTGCTCCTAAATACAATGAATACAGTTGTTAAAGAAAGGGATGAACTCATGGATTCAAATTTTCTCAGCTCAAGTATCCCTTGAAAGACATGAAAGTTTCTATGTGTTCCCTGAAAGAAACTCTTACGTCTTGCAGCCACAAACTTGAGATATCTAAAAACCAGACCCAGAGTCTCATTGTACAGACAGTTGAATTACAAAATAATTGAATTCCCAACCTCGCGGGGTGTCTACTGCTAAACTAAGAGCATCGGTTGGGAAGGAATGGAAATCTAAAAACTAAAATTGGGTCATATGAGCTGATAAAGATGATGGTGGAGACATTGAAGCCCTAGATTCTGCTGATTGTTCTTTGCCAGATAAACCTGTAACGATCTGCCCCAAAGAATCAGCCATTTGACCTCCAGGCTGCCCTGAGGAACCAGTCAGCCCGCCTCCACTTGAAGAGATTCAATATGTGGTAACTGATAAACCTTTAACTGCCTACTCTCAGGAAACAGTTCTCACATCTCCCTCTGAAGATATTAACCCCGTTTCATCAGGGAAAATTATAAGGGAATGCCCAAGGTGGTTGGCTTGCAAAACACTGCTAAGTCCCCTCATGACCCCCACCCCCTTTTCTTCTAGACCTATAACAAGACTGAAGTTCCAACAGACCCCAAAAGATGAGGTACAAAGCATACCCATGAGGAGGTGTGCTATACTCCAAAAGAACTGCATGAGTTTTCCCATTTATATAAAAAGAAATCAAGGAAATATGTGTGGGGATGGGTATTAAGGATATGAGACAATGGTGGAAGGAACATAAAATTGGATCAGACTGAATTTATTGGTATAGGCCCCTAAGCAGAGATTTGGGATTCAATGTCATAGCTCGAGAGGTTAGAAAGAGCTAACCTTGTTCGGCGGTTACTGTAACGTGGACCAAAAGGTGTCCTACATTAACTGAAGTTTTAATGTCAGAACTTCCCAGATATAATGCAGATGAGGGGATCCAAAGGCTTAAAGAGATAAGAAAATTAGAATGGGTTTATCATGTAAGACCTGCTCACCCACAACAGGAATGTCCAGAACACACACTTTTCATGAGGACTCTGAGGAATAAATTTGTGAGTAGCTTCACTCTCCTTGAAGAACTTTGTGGTTGCTCTTCTATGTAGGTCAGATATTACCACGGGAACTGCTACCACTGAATGTGGATCCTTAAATACAAAGGAGATGACTGGATCCTGGGTTGGTGGGAGCCAAGTGGCAGCACATAATTGCCAAAGACAAAGTGGGCATGGTTACCATAGTGGACAGCAGAGCCAAAGTAGTAATTAGAATAGTCTGATTTGCAGAGACCTATGATATTGGATGTTTGATCATGGAGTACCTCAAAATGAAATAGATGAACAGTTGACTCAACTCTTACTTGATCACATAAGCAGAAGAGTTCTAGGTCAAGTAAATGAAAGTCTACCTTGAATCACAAAAGTGGAGAGTCATGATCTTTCAATCAATTCCCAGACTTAAGACAGTTTACAGACCCAGAAAACCTTAAATGAAGGGAAGGCCAGGTCCCCTTAGGAAAGGATCTTACTTACTGCCAAAACTTTATACTGTTAATATTCCTCCAAGCCTTCCCCTACTTTTACCAGAGTAACTGCATCAGGGAAAAGGGAATGATCAGACTTTTCAGGGACTTTTATACACTGGCTCTGAGCTAACATTAATTCCATGAGCAAAACAATACCTTGGTCAACCAGTCGGAGTAGTGTTTTATGAAGATCAGATGATCAATGGAGTTTAATTCAGGTCCATCTCACAGTGGTTCAATGGGTCCTGTTGTAGTTTGCTAGCTGCTGGAATTCAATATACTAGAAATGGAATGGCTTTTAAAAGGGGGGATTTAATGAGTTGCTAGTTTACAGTTCTAAGGTCGAGAAAATGTCCCAATTAAAACAAGTCTATAGAAACGTCCAATCTAAGGCATCCATCCAGGGAAAGATATCTTGGTTCAAGAAGGCAGATGAAGTTCAGGGTTTCTCTCTCAAGTGAGAAGGCATGTGGCAAACACAGTTGGGGCTTCTCTCTCAGCTAGAAGGGCACATGGCAAACACGGCGTCATCTGCTAGCTTTCTATCCTGGCTTCCAGTTTCATGAAGCTCCCCAGGAGGCGTTTACCTTCTTCATCTCTGTGTTAGTTAGATTCAATTGTCAACTTGGCCAGATGAGCATGCCTGGTCTTGTTGCTGCGGACATAAGCCAATGGTACGTGAACCTCATCTGTTGCTAATTACATCTGCAGTCAGCTAGGAGGCGTTGCAATGAGTGACATTTGACTTGATTGGCTGGTGCCTAAATGAGAGATCGCTAAGCAGCTCGGCATTCCTCATCTCAGCACTTGCAGCTCAGCCCAGGCCTTTGGAGATGCAGAAAGAAGTCACCCCGGGGAAAGTTGTTGGAACCCAGGGGCCTGGAGAGAAGACCAGCAGAGACCATCTTGTGCCTTCCACGTAAGAAAGAACCTCAGTAGAAAGTTAGCTGCCTTTCCTCTGAAGAACCAACAAAATAAATCCTCTTTTATTAAAAGCCAATCCGTCTCTGGTGTGTTGCATTCCAGCAGCTAGCAAACTAGAACAATCTCCAAAGGTTGCTGGCTGGTGAACTCTCTGCTTCATGGTGCTGCAGCATTCTCTGCTCTCTCTGAATCTCCCATTCTTCAGAACGTTTCCTCTTTTATAGGACTCCAATAAACCAATCAAGACCCAACCGAATGGGTGGAGACATGTCATCACCTAACCAGCTTAACAACCACTCTTGACTAAATCACATCATCCAGGGAGATGATCTGATTACAGTTTCAAACATACAGTATTGCACAAGGATTATTGTATCTTTATGAAATGGGATTTTGATTAAAACATGATTTTTCTAGGGGATATATATCCTTTCAAACCAGCACAGTCCTCAAACCCATTCTTACATTATTTCCCAGTTCTGGGATGCATAACTGGAATAGACATATTTAGCAACTGGCAGAATCTCCACATTGGTTCTCTGACTTGTGGAGTGAGGGCTATAATGATAGGAAAGGCCAAGTGGAAGCCACTAGAACTTCCTCTACCTACCAAAATAGTGTATCAAAAGCAATACTGCAGATGGGCAATGGTGGCTCAGTGGCAGAGTTCTCACCTGCCATGCCAGAGACTTGGGTTCAATTCCCGGAGCCTGCCGATGCCAAAAAAAAAAAAAAAAAAAAAAGAGGAATACTGCATTCCTAGAGGGACTGAAGAGATTAGTACACCAAGGACTTGAAGGATGCGAAGATGGTAATTCCCACCACATACTCATTCAATTCTCCTGCTTGGCCTGTGTAGAAAACAAATGGGTCTTGGAAGATGACTGTGGATTATCATAAAGTTAACCAGGCGGTAACTTCAATTGCAGCTGCTGATACAGGTGTGGTATCATTGCTTGAACAAATCAATTCATCCTCAATGTCTATTAATAAAGACCACCAGAAATAGTTTAACTGGCAAAGCAACAATATACCTTCACTGACCTACCTTCAGATGTATCAACTCTCCAGCCCTACGTCCTAAACTAGTCCACAGGGACCTTGGTCTCCTTTCCCTTCCACAATATGTCACACTGTCCGTTATTTTGATAATATCATGTTGATTGGACTTAGTAAACAAGAAATAGCAACTTTGGTAAAAGCATTTGTATGTCAGAGAGTGAGAGACAAATAAAAACAAAACTCAGGGGCTTCTACCTCAGTGAAATTTCTTGGCATCCAGTGCTGTGGGGCATGTTGAGATATGCTTTCTAAGCTGAAGGATAAGCTCTTGCATCTGGCCCCTCCTATAACAAAAAAAAAGGCACAACATCTAGTTAGCCTGTTGGATTTTGATGGCAGCATGTGTCTCATTTGGATGTGCTACTCCAATCCATTCACCAAATGACCTAAAAAGCTGCTAGTTTTGAGTGGGGATCTAAACAAGAGAGGGCCTGCACCAGGTTCACGCTGCCATGCAAGCTGCTCTGCCATATGATCCAGCAAATCCAGTGATGTCCGAAGTGTCGGTGACAAATAGGGATTCTGTTCCGTGCCTTTAGAAGGTGCTTGTCAGAGAATCACAGTACAGACCCTTAGGATTTTGGAGCACAGCGCTGCTATCCTCTACAGATAACCACTCTTCTTTTGAGAAATAGCTTTTAACCTGCTACTGGGGCTTGGTAGAGATCAAATGCTTAACCATGGGCCACCAAGTTACTATGAAACCTGAGTTACTCATCAGGAACTGGGTATTATCTCACCCAACAAGCCATAAAGTTGGGCATGGACGGCAGTACCCATCATCAAATGGAAGTAGTATATGCAAGATAGGGCTCAAGCAAGCCCTGAAAGCACAAGCAAGTTACATAAGGATGTGGCCCAAATGCCCATGGTCCTCACTCCTGTCACTAATCTTGTCTCTTTCCAGCCGCAGCAATGGCCTTTGGGGGAGTTCCCTATGATCAGCTAATTAAAAGAGGAAGAGAAAACTTGGGCCTGGTTTACAGATGGTTCTGTATTATATACAGATATCACCCAACAGTGGACAACTGCTGCACAACAGACCCTTTCTGGGACATCACTGAAGGGAAATCCTCCCCATGGGCAGAACTTCAAGTAGTGCACCTAGTTGTTCATTCTGCTTGGAAGGATAAATGGCTAGAGGTGCATTTGTGTACTGACTCATGAGCTGTGGCCAATGGTTTGTATAGACAGTCAGGGACTTGGATAAAACATGACAGAAAATTGGCGACAAACAGGTCTGGGGGAGAGGTATGTGGATAGACTCTTCTGAATGGGTGAAAAACATGAACATATTTGTGTTCCATGTGTTCGCTCACCAGGTGTCACCAGCAGAGGAAGATTTTAGTAATCAAGTAGCTAGGATGACCCATTTCTGTGGATATCAGTCAGCCTTTTACCCCAGCCACTCCTGTCCTTGCCCATTAGGCTCATTTCTAAAGTGGCCATGGTGGTAGGGATGAAGGTTATGCGTGGGCTCAGCCACATGGACTCCCACTCACCAAGGCTGACCTAGCTACAGCCACTGCTGAGTGCCCAATCTGCCAGCAACACAGACCCACATTTAGCCCCTGATACGGTATCTTTCCCCAAGATGATCAGCCTGCTTTCCATCATGGAAGGGTCTGTGTTTTGTTTTTATTGGAATAGTCACATACTTTGGATACAGATTTGCCATCCCTGCACCCAAAGCTGTTGCCCAATTTACCATCTGTGAATTTACAGAATTCTTATCCGCTGTCATGGTATTCCACACAGCTTTGCTTCTGACCAAGGAACGAATTTCATGGCAAATGAAATGTGTGAATGGGCACATGTTCATAGGATCCACTGGTCTTACCATGTTCCCCATCATCCTGAAGCAGCTGGATTGATAGAATTGTGGAACGGCCTTTTGAAGACTCAATTCTGGTGCAAACTTAGTGGCAATGCCTTGCAGAGCTGGGACAATGTTTTCCAGGAGGCTGTACATGCTTTCAAACAGTGTCCACATTATTTTGTATCTCTTCCATAGCCAGGATGCATGCGTCCAGGAATCAAAGGGTGGAAAATGGAGAGGCACCACTCTTTGTTACCCCTAGTGATCCACTCAAATAATTTTTGCTTCCTATCTGTTCTAGTTTGCTAGCTGCTGGAATGCAACACACCAGAGACAGACTGGCTTTCAATAAAAGGGGATTTATTTAGTTGATGTATAGTTCTTCAGAGTAAAGGCAGCTAACTTTCAACTGAAGTTCTTTCTTACATGGGAAGGCAGAGGGCGATCTCTGCTGGCCTTCTCTCCAGGCCTCTGGTTTCCAACAACTTTCCCCGGGGTGATTCCTTTCTGCATCACCAAAGGCCTGGGCTGAGCTGCGAGTGCTGAGATGAGGTATGCTGAGCTGCTTGGGCTGCACTACATTGTGCTCTCTCATTTAAGCACCAGTCAATGAAATCAAACATCATTCATTGCAGCAAGCACACCTCCTAGCCAACTGCAGATGTAATCAGCAACAGATGAGGTTCACATGCCATTGGCTCATGTCCACAGCAATAGATCTAGGCACCTTCACCTGACCAAGTTGACAACTGAATCTAACTGCCACAGTATCCTATAAGCTTCCTATAAGCTCTGCTGATCTGCAGGTCATAGTTCTAAAAGGAGTGCTTCCACCAGGAGACACAACAATGATTCCATAGACCTGGAAGTTAGGATTGCTACTTGGCCACTTTGGGCTCCTTATGCTTCTGAAGCAACAAGCAAAAAGGGAATTACTATATAGACTGGAATGGTTGATCCCAATTATCAAGGGGGAATTAGATTGGTACTATACAATGGAGATAAAGAAATATTTGTCTAGAATACAGGAGATTCCTTAGAGCATCTCTTAGTACTACCATACCCTGAGATTAAATTCAATGATAAACTGCAATAACCCAAACTGGGCAAGACTACTAATGGTCCAGACACTTCAGGAATGAAGATTTGGGTCACCCCACCAAGCAAAGAACCAAAATCAGCTGACGGTAAAGGAAATATGGATGGGTAGTGGAAGAAGGTAGTTATAAATATGAACTACATCCATGTGCCTAGTGTCAGAAACAAAGACTATAATTGTTATGAGTATTTCCTCTTTTTTGCTATGAATGCTTGTATATATAAAGCTTGTTAATATAAAACAAAAAATGTTTGTGTTTATAAAGCTTGCAAATATGTTTATTTTCTTTCCCATATTAACCTCTTATCATATAACATAAGTTATATTAACTTAATGTCATAGGATTTAAATTACAAGATATAAAGTCTAAGAGTGAATGTTATCCAAGGACTTGCAATCTCTCCTGGGAAAGAGTTCATGCATTTCCATTTGTATGCAAGACAGCTGAATTATGTTAGGTAAAAGTATGATTTTCAGTGTTTTCACTTAAAGATTAAGTGCGGTTTAAGGAGATATGTGTGGGTGCCAAGTTGACAAGGGGTAGACAGTGATGGTTAAGTTTCTGTGTCAATTTGGCAAGGTTATGGTGTCTAGCTGTTTGGTCAAGCAAACACTGGCCTGATTGTTTCTGTAAGGATAATTTGTGGATTTAAATCACTAGTCAGTTGATTGCATCTATGGTTGATTACATCCACAATGAACAATGAGGTTGCCTTCAACAACAGAAAAATTTCATCCAGTCAACTGAAGTCTTTAAATGGAGAACTAATGATTTCAGCAGTCAGAAGGAAGAATTTCTATCTTTACTTCAGCCAGCCAGCTTCTCCTGGAGAATTTATCAAAACCTTCATCAGAGTTCCCAACTTGTGGCCTGCCCTACAGAATTCAGAAATGCTAATCCTCACAGTGGTGTGAGCCAAATTTTATAATAAATATAATAATATTTATATAGAGATATATAGTTATAGATACAGATATAGATATAGATATCTTTCCTGTTGATTCTGTTTCCCTGGAGAACCCTAACTAATACAAAGTCCTAACCTCCAGTCCTAGGATGTGACTGCATTTGTAAATAACTCTGAAAATGTTATTAGTTAAATTGTGGTCAAGCTGAGACAGCAAGGGTCTTAACCAGTGTGACTGGAGTCCTCGGACATGGGGTTGTAGACGGAAGGGGACAGGTGGTCAAGTGCCGCAGTAGAGATTGAGTCGGACGGCACCCGCAAACCACCGCCAGAACACAACAGGCCTCAAGGAAAGCAGAATCCTGCCAACACCATGATTTTGTACTTCATCCCTAGAAATAAGACAATAAATTCCTGTTGCTTAAGTCACCTTGTCTATGATAAATAGTATAACATCCCTGGCAAAGTTATACAGAATGTTATTGATACAGAGACAAATTAACTGATGGAAAACAAAATGGAGCTCAGAAATAGACCCAGTCATGTTTGAAACTCTAATATATGAGACACATGCCATAACATGTTTGTTAAAGCATATTTTCCAGAAGGTATAAAAACATGTCTTTAATACAAGTGTGAAACAACATACCAAAGATTCTATTCAACTTGCTGATTGAGGAAACAAGGAAGTTGTTATGACTAGTACAAAAACTATTTGACAAGTTAGATGCATATATAGGTAATTTAACAAAAAAAAGTTAGTGTGATATTGCTGTGTTGGTAAGAAACTCTCTAAGATTATCTGTTCTGTTGGACAGAAATTATTTGCATCTCTACTAGGAAAAAATCTATAGTTAACCCCTATCCCTACAGAATAGTAAATTGCTCAATCATTAGATTGTCAAGTCCAACACTGCATTGAAAGAATGCCCAATAATCTCTTTTGCCTATTTCCACATTTTGAATAATTTTAATGATATATCAACATAGAAAAGAGAGAATATCAATAAACAGAACTGTAAAAATGTAGTTTTTTTCATAAGAAGAGGTAAAATTGAATCTCTAAATCACACCATATATAAAAATAAATTCCAGATTAATAAAGGACCTAAATGTCAAAAACAAGCTTTAACATTGAAAATCTATTAAAGCTAAACATATACCCACTATTAGGCTTATACCAAAAATAAATATCTCTACATGTCCACTAGGAGACACAGACAAGACTGTGCACAGACGCACTCTCCACAACAGCAGAAACATGATAGCAGACCAAATGCTCGCCAAGAAATACTGGATAAATAGACTGGGGTAGAGCCACTCAATGGAATATCATATAGCAGTCATAAATCAGTATAGCAACACTTAACAATAGGAATAAAGCACAGCAATATAAGAAAAAGTAAATCCCAAAATATTACTACTCAAAATGCGTCCAATAAAGTTAAAACCTAATGATTAAAAAATATGTGTATGTAGGAATACATATAATGAGATTTTAAAAATAACATAAAAAATAAAGCAAGGAGGTGGTGCAGTCGTGGCTCAGTGGCAGAATTCTCACCTACTGTGCTGGAGACCTAGGTTCAATTCCTAGAGCCTGCCCATGCCAAAAATAAAAATAATAAAATAAAATAAAGCAAGGTAATGATGAATACAGGATTAAAGATGCTAGTTATCTAAAGGAAATGGAGCAAGAAGATGACTAGGAAAACTCTATAAGTAAGTATATTAGTCAGGGTTCTCTAGGAGAACTATAGGAAATATCTGTAAATATGAAAGTTTTCTAAGAATTATCTCACGTGCTTGTGGGGATGCACAAGTCCAAATTCCCTAGGACAGGCTGCGAACCCAGAATCCAATGAAGGTACTCAATGAATTCTCCAGAAGAAGCTGGCTGCTAAAGTAGAGGGAAATCCTCTCTTTTGTCTGCTGAAATGATCACGTCTCCTTTTGAAGGCTTAACTGATTGGATAAGACCTCTTTCATTGTTGAAGCAATCTCTTCAGTTTATTGTAGATGTAATCAGTCATAGATGCAATCAACTTACTGATGACTTAAGTCCACAAAATGTCCTCATGGTAACAATCACGCCAGTGCTTGCTTGACCAAACAATTGGCACTATAACCTAGCCAAGCTGACACTTCAATTTAACTATCACAGTAAACGTAAGCCAACTCTGCTGTGAACTCACTGCCCTCCCACCTACATGGGACATGGCTCCCAAGGGTGTAAATCTCTCAGGCAATGTGAGATCTAACTCCCAGGGATGAGCCCTGCCCTGGCATTGTGAGATTGAGAATGACTTCTTGACCAAAAGGGGGAAGAGAAATGAATCAAAATAAAGTTTCAGCGACTGAGAGATTTCAAATAGAGTTGAGAGGTCATTCTGGAGGTTATTCCTGAGCTTTATATAGACAACCGTTTTCCAGGTTTTGGTATATGGAGTAGCTAGAGGGAAATGCCTGAAACCATTGAACTGTATTCCAGTAGCCTTGCTTCTTGAAGATGACTGTATAACTCTATAGCTTTTATGGTGTGACCATACAAAATTTGTGGGGTCTTTTTACCTATGATGTGTATTTAGCATTAAAAAAACAGTAAAATTTTTTTTAAAAAACTATATTTATCACAGACAGCCCTTCCTGGTTGAAGCTACCAAAACTACTCTTCATCAAGAACTCATTCAATTCAAAATTCCTTAACTCTAAAGAAGTAATCAAATAGCATTTGATTTTACAATTTAAAAAAATGTTAGGGGAAAATAACCAGGGAAACATAATGTGCAGATGATATGGGAAAGGACTTAAGGAAAGTCCTAGGGAAACCTCTAATAAATTTCTAATTGAAAAAAAATTAGTCTTTAAGACTAATTTTAAAACAAGAAGATATAATTAAGATGTATTTTGAGATATTTTGTTCTAAAATGAATTTTTTAATATTTTTAAAATTTTTTCTAAATTATATCACAAAATACTACCTATGCCATGACCATCTTCTTTATAAATGAAGTAGGGCTTAATAAAATACCATCATTTACGCTTAAAGCCGAGTAACTGTCAGCATTCTCTTCATTAATTTATCATTTTCTTTTCCTTTCATGAACAAGAATCTTGTCAAAACTGTTTAAGACAAAGATACATCAAGTATTTCTAATTAATAACATCTTCAATTACAATACAAGCACAACTTGTAGGGAAATAACTTATAAATCTTGTAATAGGAGGCAGTTTCCTAGACTTACATCCAAAGCATGAACATTGAAAAAAGAAATAGATAAATGGGAACTCCTCAAAATTAAAACAATTATGGGCATCAAAGAACTTTATTAGGAAAGTATAAAGGCAGCCTATACAATGGGAGACAATATTGGGAAACCACATATCAGATAAGGGTTTAGTATCCAGAATATAAAAAAAGATTCTTCAACTCAACAATAAAAAGACAAACAACCCAATTTAAAAAATGGGCAAAAGACTACCTATAGGTATGCCCGAGAGTTACTTCTGGAGGACCTCTTTTGTTGCACATATGTGGCCTCACTCTCTCTAAGCTCAACTCTGCAAGTGAAATCATTGCCCTCCCCTCTAGGTGGGACATGACATCCAGGAGTGAAAGTCTCTCTGGCGACATGGGAGATGACTCCCATGAATGAGTCTGGCCCTGGAATCGTGGGATCAACAATGCCATCCTGACCAAAAGGGGGAAAAGAAGTGTAAATAATAAGGTATTAGTGGCTGAGAGTTCAAACAGAGTTGAGAAGCTACTTGCAGGTCACTCTTTTGTTTGTTTGTTTTTTTTGGCTTTCATAAAAGGGAATTTAATAAGTTGCTAGTTTACATTTCTAAGGCCAAGAAAGTGTCCCAATTAAAACAACTCTATAGAAATGTCCAATCTAAGGCATCCAGGGAAAGATACCTTGGTTCAAGAAGGCTGATGATGTTCAGGGTTTCTCTCGCAAGTGAGAAGGCACATGGAGAACATGGTCTCAGTTTCTCTCTCAGTGCAGGTCACTCTTATGCAAGCTTCAGTTAGACATTGCTACCTATCATAACTTACCAAACCCCAACAAAACCGTTCCAGCCAATTGTAAAGAATACCTAGGGCAATATATAAGATTCTACAAAGTTTCCATGCACTAGAATAACTTTCCAGAAACCTACAACTTTCAGATAGGTCCCTGGACCAGAGAAGTCCTGAAACCTAGAGGGGTCAGCCTCTCCAGAACATCAACTAGTTCCATCTCCCTACCACATATTATTCACAGCTCTTTCCAATGTGAAAAAGTTAGAATGGGCATAGCCCTAATACCCTAAAGAGTGGTCTGAAATCTGCTCTACAACTAGTTGGGGCAACGTGCTTTGAAATTTATTGCTTTGTTGCATATACATTATTTTTCACCAAAAAAAAGTCGATTGTGATGATAAATGCACAGATATATGATATCATGAACCATTGATTGTACACTTTGGATGATTACATGGTATGTGAATATATATCAATAAAAAATTTTAAAAATTTTAAAGGTCATGCCAGCAATTGGGTGTGGTACATCTCTAAGGAAACAATCTAATCAAGAGTTCTACCCTACAATATTGGATCAGGATTAAGAGAACATGGCTCTTCTGGGATACATAACAATTTTAAACCAGCACAAAAGAAGATCAGGGAAAAGCGTTATGGGTGGCAGGAAGAGAATTCGTGAAGCCTCTAATGTGGAAAAGAGCTTGGGCATGTCTGAAGAAATGAAGGAAAGCCAGTGTGACTAGAGCAGAATGAATAAGGGAGAGAACAGCCTGAATGAGGAGGCATTTCAAAAGGCAGAAGGATTCAAATCATATAGGGCTTTGCTGGTCATGGTGGGGAGTGCAGATTTATTCAAAATGTAATGAGAGGACTCGAAATAAATCTAAAGAAGGTATACAAGACTTCTCTATACTTAGAACTATAAAACATTTAAGGATTAAAAACTCAATGTTGTTAAGATGTCAACTCTTCTCAAACTGATCTATGGATTCAGTGCAATTCCAAAACCAGCAGGATTTTTGTTGGATGTTGACAGGCTAATTTTAAGTGGAAATGCAAAGGACACAGAACATCTGTGTTAGTTTGCAAGCTGTCAGAATGCAATATACCAGAATTGAAACAGCTTTTTTAAAGGGAATTTAATAAGTTACAAGTTTACAATTCTAAGCCTATAAAATAACCAAACTAAGCCATCTAGGGAAAGATACCTTAATTCAAGGAAGACTGATGGGTCTGGAACAGCTCTATCAGCTGGGGAGTCACGTGGCTGGCATCTGCTGGTCCCTTTCTCCTGGTCTCCATGGCTTTCAGCCTCTGTTCCAGCGGGGGCTCCACACTTTGCTTCTCCGGGGCTGGCTTTCATCTCTTGGCTTCCCTTGGCTCCAGGGAACCTTGGCTCTCCAGGTTCTGGCTTGTGTAACATCTCATGGCGATGTCTGCTGGGCTCCAAGCATCTCCAGACATCTCTGTTTCTGTTCTCCAAATGTCAGCATCTGGGTCAGCTCTGCTCTGAAGTTTCTGTCGGCTCCCTCTCTGTCAGCTCTAGGTTTCTATTGTTTCTTACTCTCTCCAAAATGTTTCCTCTTTTAAAGGACTCCAGTAAACTAATCAAGACCCACTTGGAATGGGTCAAGTCATATCTCCACCTAATCAAAAGGTCACAGACACAGCTAGGTGCGCCACATCTCCAAGGAGATCATCTAATCAAAAGTTTCTTTGAATAATATATAAATAAATAACAGGGGGGATAGAAGTAAAAAAAAAAATGGGTAGATTGAAATACTAGTGGTCAATGAAAGGGAAGGATAAGGGGTATGGTATGTATGAGTTTTTCCTTTCTTTTTATTTCATTTTCTGTAGGGATGCAAATGTTCTAAAATGATGATGGTGATGAATACACAACTAAGTGTAACTATTCACCGTCGATAGGGAAACTGAGAGGTGCAGGCCCTTGGAGGGCAGTGCGGTAGTTCCACAGGAGGCTAGGGGTGGGCTTGCCATATGATCCTGAAACCCTGTTGTTCAGCATATGCCTGGAGGAATTGAGTGTGGGGACATGAATGGACATTTGCAAACTGGTGTGGCAGTTTTCACAATTCACACTGGATGGAGATGGCCTAAGAGTACAATGACTGAGGAATGGAAGGGGGAACTATGGTGTATACATACAACAGACTACTGAGCAGCTACAAGAAGGAATGAAGTTCTGAAACATGCAATGAGGTGAATGAACCTTAAGGACTGTATGTTGAGTGAAATGTCAGAAACAAAAAGACGAATATTATCATGCCTCACTCATATGGACTAACTACAATACAAAAACTTGGTGAACTGAAGTCAAGAGCATGGGTTATTAGGTTGGGGCCTATTGTAAAGGGTCCTAGATGGTAAGCTCTTACAGCATCACACATATTCAGGAGTTGTAACTTTTATTTCTAAATTCTGAGATACTGAACTGTTTATATATAACCTGGACATTCCCAGAAACTTCAGGTATTTGTGACACCTGAAATTCAGAGTTAGGACTCTGAAGCTACGAAAGTCAGAAGTACCCCACACAGAAACTGTTTAAAAAGTTGAAAAGGGTATCAGACTTCTGCTAGAGATATGAATGAAGCTGATCTGGATAGGACTAAGGTAGAGCAGAATGCATGGTAAAGGATGATATCGTCCATATTTTAAAACTTCAACTTCTGTGTGAGACCAAAGGGAGAGATGTTTCTTTAGTGCAAAATTTATATTTTGGGTAGAACATTACCTAATTTAACTTGTATGGTCAGTTTAGCTGATCACCATTAGTACATGGAATCTTAAATATGGCATAAGATCTTGTCGGTTTGTACAGGTTAGTGTAATGCCCCGAAATATCCCAGAGTGATTTGGGCAGTGAATAAAGAAGTATTTGCAAAGTCCCTTTGGTGCACTGGGGAAAAGGGATGAAATATTCAACTTCCCCATTTGGAGAATTTCTGAAATTTGGTTGGGGGACAACCAAATCAATAGGCCAAGCCCTCCATCTTGGGGTTTGTCCCTATGAAGTCTATTCCTGCAAAGAATAGGCTAAACTTACTTAAAATTAAGCCTAAGAACATGAGATTTTGTTGGTTTGTCCAGAGTGATCCCCCAATGAATCCCAGAATGATTTGATCAGTGACTGGAAAAGTATTTGCAAGCTCCCTTCGGGGAATGGTGAGAGTGGGGAGAAATTCAATTTCCCCAAGTTGAATTCTTGATATTCTTACAAGCAGTGTGAACAACCAAAGCTATAGGCTGAGCCACCAGTCTTGGGGTTTGTTCACATGAAACTTAACCCCACAAAAGACAGGTCAAGTCTACTTAAAATTTAGGCCTAAGAGTCACCCCCAAGAGAGCCTCTTTTGTTGCTCAGATGTGGCCTCTCTCTCCAGCCAATATGATGAGCAGTCTCACCACCCTCCCCCTCTCTGAGTGGGACATGACTACCAGGGGTGTGGACCTTCCTGGCAACGTGGGACAAAGATCCTGGAATGAGCTGAGACTCAGCATCAAAGGACTGAGAAAAACCCTAGAATGAGCTGAGAATTAACATCAAGAGACTGAGAGAACCTTCTCGACCAAAAGGGGGAAGAGTAAAATGAGGCAAAGTGTCAATGGCTGAGAGATTCCAAACAGAGTCGAGAGGTTATCCTGGAGGTTATTCTTACGCATTAAGTAGATATCACCTTGTTGTTCAAGATGTAGTGGAGAGGCTGGAGGGAATTGCCTGAAAATGTAGTGCTGTATTCCAGTAGCCACGTTTCTTGATGATGATTGAACAATGATATAGCTTTCACAATGAGACTCTGTGAATATGAAAACCTTGTGTCTGATGCTCCTTTTAGCTACTACATCAACAGAAGAGTAGAACATATGGAATAAAAATAAATAATAGGGGGAACAAATGTTAAAATAAATTCACTTTGAAATAATGGTAAATGAAAGCGAGGGGTAAGGGGTATGGTACGTATAGTTTTTTTTTCTCTATTATCATTTTATTTCTTTTTCTGTTGTCTCTTGATTTCTTTTTCTAAATCGATGCAAATGTACTAAGAAATGATGAATATGCAACTATGTGATGATATTAAGAATTACTGATTACTGTCACATGGGAAGGCACATAACTGGTGCCTGCTGGTCCTTGTTTCGTTTTAATGCTTCCAGCTACTGATTCAGTGTCTGTTCTCCAAGTATCGGCATCTGTGTCAGCTCTGCTCTCTACAAAATGTTTCCTCTTTTAAAGGATTCCAGTAAACTAATCAAGCCCCACCTGGTATGGGTGGGGTCACATCTACATCTAATCAAAAGGTCATGCCCACAACTGGGTGTGCCACATCTCCGTGGGATAACCTAATCAAGAGTTTCCACCTACAATATTGATCGGGATTAAAAGGAATGCCTGCCCCAAGAATGAATCAGGATCAAAACATAGCTTTTCTGGGATATATAATACTTTCAAATCAGCACACCTTGCATGTGATTTAAAACTGGTGTAACATGTAACCCATACAAAACTTTAAAATCTGTTCTACAACTAGAGGGTACAAGGATGGTTCAGAGGTAGAATTTTCGCCTGCCATGCAGAAGATCCAGGTTCAATGCCCGGTCCATGTACTTCCCAAAAACAAACAAACAAAAATTCAACAAATAGTGCTGCAATAACAGGATACTCACATGGAAAAATAACGAAATGTGACCCCGCCGTACCACAAATAAACAAAAAAAACCTGTTCTACAACTACTTGTTAAAATGTACTCGGAAATTTCTTGCTTTTTGTATATACGCTCTATTTCACAATTTAAAAATATACATATATATAAATGGAAAAAAGTGTGTAACATTTTGTGGGTTATCAGGTATACACACAACAATGGATATTTTGTGGGTTATCAGGTATACACACAACAATGGATATTTTGTGGGTTATCAGGTATACACACAACAATGGATATTTTGTGGGTTATCAGGTATACACACAACAATGGATATTTTGTGGGTTATCAGGTATACACACAACAATGGATATTTTGTGGGTTATCAGGTATACACACAACAATGGATATTTTGTGGGTTATCAGGTATACACACAACAATGGATATTGATTAAAGCACAGGCCCACCTTGAGCGGCAGTGAGACTATCTAGCATGATTCTATTCTGCTTTCCTAAAATGGGTAGTTTCTTCATTAAGCAAAGAAATGGCTAATTTTGAATCATTACATGCATGTGCTGTATGATTAGCTAAAGCGGCTACATGTTTTTCAATTACTATGGCAGCTCTGCCCGGGATGAATATAACTAAAGGGTAGAACCACCAGGCAGTTTGCTTTATTCTCTATCTAGTTTTCACCATTTCTTCATTATTGGACTTATGCGACCAGGTGTCATAAAGAGTAGCAGGTACATATGGCTGGCCCCATGAACATCGTCCAACACAGTTTTAAGGCAAGTAGGGCCAGCCATTTTGCCCACAGGTCCAGGGCCAGCCCTTGGGGGAGGGTTAGGCTCCATGCACAATATTTCTACCTTGCCATTGGAAAAGGCTGCCATTTTGCAAGTGGATGTCAAATTACAAAGTTCATTAGGCAGCCACCCCATGTCCTTGTTCCCTTCAATTGACTCCTTGCAGACAGGTGCCACTTTGTCAATAGTGACAGTCTCAGCAGTGACCATCCTACGCCCTCAAATATTGAATACCCAAATATAGGCCAGGATTTGTTGACCTGTTCCCAGCTCAGAGTGTATAAATAAGAATAGGAGTCAGCCTTAGGGGGCAAAGTCTGTGGTGATGAGGAGAAAGAGAATTTTTTGCAAACTTTCCACCAGAGGGTGTTGTGCCACGTCAGCACTGCATCCCGCATCACTGGCTGGCAGGAGCGATGGTCCATGGGAGGCCAGTGGTGCCCACGGAGACACCTCAGTGCACACCCAGCACCGAGGCCTGCTGGACCACGGCGGAAGCCCACTGCAGAAGGGTACTTCCCACAGTACTAAGGGCGAAAAGAAAGATGTTCCTGGGGAACAATAAGAGGCAAGTCTTGGTAGTCTCACAGCACGCACGTTGAAGTTCCACTGGTGGGTAAAAAGGTCCCTGAAGAAGGCATGTTATGGGGGTCCTCGAATATCCTGTTTTTTCCCCTTGGGGCAGCGCATGGTCCCCAGCGGTGTGTCTGCAGTTAGCTTAGGCATAACGAGTCCATAGTGTCATACGTACAGTATCTTGTGGCATGGGGAGGCCCAGGGTTAGCAATATAAGTACTTTGGGGCATTTTGTGAAGTAACTGTGGCCTAACACTTAAATTCTAATCAATCCCAATTCCCCACGGACTGAGGACCCCCAACCAGCATGGCAGCAAGGCCAGGAACAGGGTCAATCAACCTTAATTTCCCCATTTTCTAATGCTTGTGGAGGTTTTTATCATTACCTCTCTATGGCTGTAATGCCACTGGCCCCTTCACCTGTATCCTCAGAGTCTGCATGAGTCCAGCTGTCACCATCTCGATGGGTGTGGGAGCAGCTACCCTGGGCCCAGAGTTGATGTTGATCAAGGCAGAGTGCAGCTGGTGAGTCCACTACTGCAGAGACCTGTCATCCTTCCATCTTCTTTCAAGAACAATGCTCTCCACCAATCCTGCCATGGTTGTATTATAGGGTAAGTGAAAAGTCCACAAAACATCATGCTCTGTATTCCAGGCTTGAGTCAATTGTCTAGTAACTGCAGTCCCCCATCACTATTCCCATGTGTGGAGACCCCAAAAATGGCACTTATTTTTCCAAGGCTTTGTATTGTAGCCTTTGGTTAGCCTTTCCAACTGGGAAAGCCAGCAGCAGTCCTGAGCTGTATCTACAACTGTGAAGCCATACTTCATGCCTTCAGATAGGGGAAGAAGTCCTATATAGCCTACCTGCCGCCAGGTGACTGGGAGCCGTTCATGCCAGTGTGGCCAAGTTGATATGGAAGCATCCTGGGCCATGGTGGTGAACCCAAAAGGCCAGCATCTACCACTTCCTTTAGGTGCTGTCGTGTTCTAAGCAGCTGAAATGGCTGTGCCAGCTGCCACAAGGTTTGATATCCTTGATGACCTTTTCTGTTGCAGCACTTGGCAGCTTCGTGTGCTGCAGGCTCTAGGCTGCAGATCTTTGCCAAGGCACCCACCTTGATGGTGCTGGGTAATGAATCAGCGGTATGGGCAGAAACATGGAAAACAGCTAACTTTCCCTATGGCAAGCAGTCCAGAGGTCTTCCCACATTTTTTCCCCCACAGAGGGCAACTGGCCACCATTCACTGCTCTTGTTTCCATGTAGCCATCCACACAGTCAGGCCTCAGTAAACAGCCCAGTTGTCAGTACAAGTGGTCAGTGCATCCCCGGGTTCATGAACGATGATCATCCACACCGCGCTTCATTCAGCCCACTGGCTGCCCTGCATAGTCCCAGTTTCTCATCAGATAGTGCCAGTGCTAGTCTGGACAGCCACAGCTGCCCGTGTGTGGACAGATGAGTGCACCAGGCAGAGTCAGGTATGTCCATTTCCATCAACTGTGGGCCTGGGAACAGCCACTTCAGGAGGGTCAGCCAGAAGAGGGCAGCACTGCTCTTCCACATAAGAGACCGGTCCCTAGATGTCCCGTATCTCTGCACTTACTGGGCTGTTGTTGAAAACACCACGCTGCAAGAGACAGGCCTTCCACTTTGTCAGTGTGCTAAGCTGAGCACTACCAGAATGGGGTTTACTGATGTCATGCAACCACTCCTGTACGGGGATGGCCATCTGCGGTCACTGGACACTACTTGCAGAAAGTCAATACAGGCTTCAGAATCCAACAGGTACAAGTGTTGCTGTTGCTGTTGCCACAGGCCCCACCCAAAGCCAATATCAGTACTGGTCATGCCCAATTCACAAGGCACATTTGGAGCCACCCCTCTTAGAGCTTGTGCCCGTGCCACCGCCCATTTGGGCTTTTCAAAGGCAGCCTGCTGGGGGACATCTCATTCCCAAGTCTTCCCCTTTTGTACTAATGTGTGAAAAGGCTTTAGGATTTGTGCTAAGTGTGATGTGAAGAGTCTACAATATCCTAATAAATCCAGGAATATCATTAATTGTCTGGGAGTATAGGGGGTGGGATAATTTTTTACTTTGTCAATAACAGTACAAGGAATAGTTTTAGTCTTACCTGACCAGACAACACCCCAAAATTTGACAGAGCATCCAGGACCCTGTAATTTGTCTCAATTTACTGCCCATCCCCAGCTTTCAACTGTTCTAGCAGAAGTTTCTTGTTCTGTAAGAGAATTACTGGTTAGTATGACATCATTGATGTAAAGAAACAGAGTCACATTTTCAGGGGGTTTCCACACTTTTAGGTCTTGTGCCACCAATCTATGGCAAGTAGTGGGACTGAAGGTACCCCCGTGGGAGCACGGTAAATGTCCATTGTCCTTCCCATGTGAATATGAGTATAGGCTTCCTGGAGGGATCTAAAGAAATACTGAAAAAAGCATTAGCAAGATCTAATACAAAATGAAATTGGCCTAAGTGAGTACTTATGTTCTGTAATAAAGTAGAAATGTTTGGCACAGATGCAAACAAGGGAGGAGTCACTTTGTTCAGTTTTCTATAGTCAAGTGTCATCTACCATTTTCCATCAGGTTTCTTTACTGGCCAAACAGGACTATAGAAAGGACTATGAGTTGGGATAATAATGTCTACTCTTGATGCAAATGTTCTAAAAAATTATCATGGTGACGAATAACACTATGTGATGATATTGTGAGCTACTGATTGTATACCATGTATGGAATGTTTGTATGTTAAGAATGTTCATGTTTGTATATTGTTTGGTTTGTCAAAATATAAATAAATAAAATAACACCTACTCTTTCTAACTCCTTAATAGTGGTGGTGATTTCTTGGAGTCTCCGGATGACATACTGTCACCATGTGTCTGGGAGAAGGCACTTTCACTGCTGACCATTTAGCATGGCCTCTTATGACAGCCTTGACCAATTGGTGCTAGAGGGAGAATTCATCTATAGTAGTTTATAAAGTAATGCTTTGCAATATATCAATCAATGCCTAATATATATTCTGGTTAAATAGTATATATATACTATTTAAGTATATATATAACCAAGCAATCTGCATTAACAGCTGACATTGCATGGCTTTAATTCCTGGCCCCTATATCCTGCTATAGTCAATGTGGGACCTCCAATCTGTGGCTGTTTCCTACATATTTAAGTGTATTCTGCTGCAGTGTCCATTAATGTTAATGGACATTGGTTGGGAACCAAAAGATGGTTAGCTTTGTATGTGGCCTCCAATCCCCAATGCACCCCCAAAATGCTCTTACTTGGGAATCTCAACCTGCACCCTAGTCAAGGGGGAAGGAGGCTTCCCAGACCTCCTCAGCTAGGGGGGCAGAAGGCTCCTTACAGGGCATCGGCCGAGCCTTCCAGATGACATCATCATTCTCCTCTAGTGCCCTGGTTTAAATCTTTGTTCCTTGGGCAACTTACTCCATAATCTGACCAGCCCTGCATTTGGCTGCCCATCAATATCCTCAGTCTCAGTCCCCACAGCCACTAGATCCACTCACATTTGTCAGTATGACACCCAATTTGAATCATTATATCCTTTGCACATGTCCCACGACCCTAACCCTGCCTGGTTGCACCACAGGCAGTCTCTCTCCCCCAGACACACTGCTGTCTGAGCAACCTGTGAGATGGGTTGCCAAGTATCTGACTGACAGCTAGCATTATAGTCTCATACCACTGGTTGGGGACCATCTGCAGTACTGTTTCACACATTCCTGCAGTAACATTAACGCTGTCAGGCCCAACAAAGTTGGGTGCATAAATTGCCTGTTTCATGCCTAGTCCCCATAACACATCTTGGAGCCTGTCAGTAGTGCTCCACTTGGAGGCCAACTGCAGTAAATCCTCCTCACTGGGCCACAATTCCTTACATAGGAGCACAAGCCCATCAAGCAGTGAGTGTGTTTCTAATTTGGGGGCCAGCACATACATACACTGAAGCAGTGAGGGATAAGCAATGAGGCAAGCCAGTTTACTTAACTCATCTGTTATAACAGATTATAAGGGGACATTACTTGGAGAATCACTTAAAGGTTGTACCTACGATGGTTCATACAGACACAGAAAAATTGAAAGCCAGAGAACAGCTTAATTTTTTTTAAGTTCTCCTGTTTGAGGATGAACTTCATGATTGTGGTGTTTCAGGTCTGAGTGTGATAGAGTAATGCCTTCTGGATTTCTTCTACTATGACGATTTTTCTCAAGAATTGGTGAGTTACTTATATCAGGATCAATGACACAAGACTTTACCATGAACTGGTAAGACCTACATGTTATGAGAAAATACATAACAAAAGGGAAAAATTACTAATTTAATGCATGTTTCACCTTCCCTCTTGTGCTGGTTTGAAAATACTATGTACCCCAGAAAAGCCAAGTTCTGGCTTTCTTGACATCTCATGGTGACATCTGCTGGGCTGCAAGCATCTCCAAACATCCATGCCTCTGTTCTCCAAGTACTGGCATCTATGTCAGCTCTGCTTTGAAGTATCTGTCAGCTCTGTTGCTTCTGTCGTTTCTGGTTTCCACCCCACAATACTGAACCTGGGTTAAAGCAAATATGGCTGTAACCACAAGACTGGAACAGGATTAGAATATGGCTTTTCTGGTACATAACAGCTTCACACCAATTAAAGTCATCAACAAGGAGTAAGCATACTCAGAAAACTTTTAACGAAGGACACAATGAGGAATTGTCATTGTCATCATGATTTGTTCTCTTGGTAATAAAAAGCTCAAATGTTCAGGAATCAGATAATGAAGATGCCTGACCACGAAGGAAATGTGAAAGGAAATTGTCTTTAAGGAGATGACCAAAAAAAAAGCAAGAACAACATGGCAAAGTATATAAAGCCTTGGCTTTGGAGTCTGTTTCAGTTTGCTAAAGCTGCCAGAAGGCAATAAATATATCAGAAATGGATTGGCTTTTACAAAGGAGATGTATTAGGTTATAAATTTACAGTTTTGAGGCCATGAAAATTTCCAAATTAAGGCATCAAGAGGCAGATACCTTCTCTGAGAAAAGGCATACGGGGTTTCTGCTGGTATGAAAGGATTATATACCCTAAAAAAGCCACGTTTAATCCTGATCCATGCTGTGGAGACATCTTTTTTCCTTTAATCCTTATTCAGCACTGTAGGCTAGAAACTTGATTAGATTATCTCCACGGAGATGTGACGCACCCAATTGTGGGTATTAACCTTTGATTAGAGGGAGATGTGACTCCAACCCATTCCAGGTGGGTCTTCAATAGTTTACTGGAGTCCTTTAAAAGAAACATTTTGGAAAGAGCCTTGAGAACCACAAAAGCCCACACAGCCAGAGACCTTTGGAGATGAAGGAAAATGCCCCCAGGGGAGCTTCATGAAACAAGAAGCCTGGAGAGAAAGATAACATATGTCACCATGTTTACCACATGCTTTCCAGTTGAGACAGAAACCCTGAACTTCATCGGCTTTCTTGAACCAAGGTATCTTTCCCTGGATGCCTCAGATTGGACATTTCTATCACCTTGATTTAATTTGGACATTTTCACAGTTTTAGAACTGTAAACTTGCAACTTAATAAATTCCCCTTTTTAAAAACCATTCCGTTTCGGGTATATCACATTCTGAGAGCTAGCAAACTAGACCAGGGTTACTCTGTCACATGGGAAGGCATATGTCTGTGTTTGCTAATCCTTCTCTCCTGGACTCCGTTACTTCATTTCAAGACGGCTCTCAGCTCCTGTGGGTCCTTCTGGCTTTTTCTGGGGCATTTTCTTTCTCTTTGGACTTTTAATGTCTTCTATCTTCTTACACAGGACTCCAGTAAAGGATCAAGACCCACCTTGAATTGAATGGGTCACATCTCCATGAAAACAACCTAAACTCAAAAGTCCCAACCACAATAATCTGCACCCACAGGGATGGATTAAAAGAACACAGGCTTTTCTGGGGTACATAACAGATTCAAACCAGCACACAGTTCAACAATCAAATTATAATTCCACAAATTACTAGTTGTCTTTGAGTAGGTCACTTAATCTCTACCAATCTTAATTTTCCTGATCTAAAAAACACTTGAACTGCTTGCCTGGCAAAACTGTTGAGATGATCAATGGCGAAAATGTATAGGAAACTGTTCTGTAAAAACTAAACAAATATAAAATCCTGGTAATACAAAACCTCAAATCTGAAGGCATCTTTCAAATGCAGGATCCAAAAATAATAATCCAAATATACCTCAATAGCGTTCTTTCATGCCTTCTGCCCTGACAACAAAGGATTAAAAGAAAATAGAGGAATATGAAAGTATGCTACACCCCAAATAGTGAGCTGAAGGAGGATGGTTGGTTCTGTTTCAGTCAGTCATATCACGAAGATGCCTTCTCCCCATCAATCCTGACTGAACACCAAAACCTAAACAACCCCGGGCAATGGGCTGTTCAGAATTTCAGAAGCTATGCTATCTGATAGAACTGGTATAAAACAAAATTCTACAATAGTGAAGTTGGCTTCTGTATCCTTCACATACTGGGTCAACACCTCTAAAATCACTCAAGTATGTCATTGCTAGTGGAGTGGGCCATCTCTATCTTTTGGCTGCAGTTCCAATCATGAATTCGTTGTCATAAACCCTTTACTTTTATGATTGCCTGAATATATCATCTGTGTTAGATGTCCACACTTAACCTTCATGAATGGCAGGAAGAGTTAATTACCATCAAAGGAAGTACAGATGCCTAAGTGTCATGTCATCATGAAATGAGATTTGTGGCTATGCGGAAAGAGAACATATGAAATTCAACTAACTAGATTGCCAAGAAACAGGCTTGTCTTTTTACTTTGTCCTTTTATTGATTCTTCTGTGATGCCATGAATGTTTACCACTCTGTCCATTAGATATATGTTCTTTTCGTTATTTAAACATTTTTTTTAAGAAAGCCCTGTGATAATTAGGTGCTGGTGTCAACTTGGCCACATGATTATGTCCAGCGGTCTGGTCAGGCAAGCACTGGCCTGACCATTCCTGCAAGGATATTTCACGGCTGGCTAACTAAATCATCAGTTGATCGCATCTGTGGCTGATTACAAATCAGATCAACTAAGGCATGCCTCCCACAAGCAGATAATCCAATCAGTTGAAGGCCTTTAAAGAAGAGAGATCCTTTCACCGCTTCCTCAGCCAGCGAGCCTCCCCTGTGAAGTTCATCCAGACCCTTCACCGGAGCCCCCAGCTTCACAGCCTGCCCTACAGATTTTGGACGCTTCCATTACCACAGTTGCATGAGACACCTTTATAAATCTCATATTTACATACTGGTTCTGTTTCTTTAGAGAACCCTAACACAAGCCCCTTTAGCATTAGGGGCAATATGAGATATTACTCTTCATAGGCAACTGTTAGGATTTTAATAACCTACGTATCATCAGTTCCCTGGGTAAAGACTTAATGATTTTTCCAACTCATGCTGTTAATGTATGATGTTTGGCAATGACTGCTCAGCTAGGGGAGCTGTTTACATGATCAAACATATTAATATTGGGTTGTACAATGTGCATGAGGCTACTGGTACTTTATTAAATAAGGCAATTATTTTCTTTCACTGCTGCAACATCTAAGACCATAAACATACCCATAGCGATTCCATTCAGAAACCTGGATTATACATAGTAAGAAGTTACAAAGTTGGCTCCAGAATATTAACCCATCCTAAAACATGTTGAAAAATACTGAGATCCTGCATTACTGGTTCAGGCCCCAGAATCATTGTAATATACAAGCAGAAAGAAGGCATCATTTTGCTCTTAACACTAGCCTCTTTCCCCACCCATTCCTTCCTCTCTACTTTGCTCTCTTCTCCTTCTAGACCTCAGCAGCTCTAGTCACAGTATTTTCTCTGTCAAGGGAAATTCACACCTCTTTCTATTTGTTAATGCTATTATATTAATATTTCAAGGTTATCTGAATGGAAACATGCTGGGTCCAGTGAACTGACCAACATCAGAGGCCCTGGTCAGGAGGATTCATTAACCACAGAGAAATGGGAGGACTTAAGGAAAGGACAGGAGTCCAGGAAGGCAACCATATGGTATAAAGGAAAGCAGGGATCTCATTCTGAACAGACAGAAAGTGTCCAAGGATTAAGAAAGCTAATAGGAACAGTGGGGATAGGAGAGGCAGGAAGGAGAGGTGGGCATTATGGTTCTAGAAGGCCTTCAGTACACCTGCCAGGGAACTCAGCATTTAACAGCTGTCAGAAGATCCAGCCTGGAATCAGCTCGAGAGAGTGGTCACCATCACCACACATAAAATCCTTTTATTAATTCAGCCTGTTCTGTACACAAGAAAGTCAGTCCTGACTTCCTTAAATTATTTTCCAATTATCCAAAAGACTTTAAATTCAAGACATTAAATGGTAATAAGCCCATCTAAACTGTGCTTGCCACTTTCTCTCAACTCTAAAAAACAAGGAATACCTAGAAATAGACCAACCTAAGTACTGGCCCTTATATAATTTGATTCCTACATACACATATACTCAGTGAGATCAACAGAACCTTTTGTTTTCCAGATTAATAAAGATCTAGTATCTTATCCTTCTCTTCCCTTTTACTTTTCTCTATTTTTGTGGCTATTGAGGGGCTTTAAATACCTTGTTAAATCCTTCATATTACATAATACTGTGCTTACTAACCAAAAGCCCAAACCCTGAAGGCATCAATGGCCATTAAAGATCGCTTTCAACAAGAACTATGCCCTAGGCAAAGGTGATGTAAAACAGACTACCCTAAAACTGTTGAGGGAATTAGCCATTTAGACAATGTCTGCAGACCAGGATCTCTAGGCTTTCTGTAGTTGTGAAAAAGGGCCCATAAAAAGCGAAGCAGCCTTGATGCCCAATCTGCAGTTAAGTTTAGGTCAACTGAGGTGTCTAACTACAGTTCAAGAACACAGTCCCTTTAGATTGAATTGTGTACCCCAAACAGATATGGTGAAGTCCTAAACCCCAATACCTGTGAATATGACCTTTTTTTGAAAATGGGGTCTTTGCAGGAAGTATTTAGTTAAGATGAGGTCATACTGGAGTTAGATAGGCCCTTAATCCAATGACTGCTGTCCTTCTAAGAGACACAGGAGAAAATGGCCATGCAAAGATGGAGGCAGAGACTGGACTTAGGCTACCATAAGCCATGGAGTGCCAAAGATTGCTGACCACTCCGAGAGCTAGGAAGAGGCATACAATTCTCCCCTAGACCCTACAGAGGGAGCATAGTGGTGACAACACCTTAATTTTAGACTACTAGCCTCCCTGTGATAGGATAAATTTCCATTGTTTTAAGCCCCCAGTTTGTGGTACTTTGTTACAGAAACAACAAAACCTAATATAATCCCCCCCAAAACCCTCACTTCTGCTACCAATCTCAAGTTTGGGGAGTTCCTAAAACACCCTTAGGTTCGATAACTTGCTAGGGCTCAAGAGAACTCACCAAAGCTATTTTACCCACAGTTACCTTCTATTACATGGAAAGGTTACAGAATAAAATCACTCAAGGGAAGAAGTACCTATGGCAGATCCTAGAAGCACGTGAAGTTTCTGTTGCCCTCTCCTGATAAAGTCAAGATGTTATCCTTCCTACATCTTCAACTTCTTTTCCTAGTATCCCTTCCACTGCCTTACCGACTGAAATCTGGCTCTTTCCTTTAAAACATTTCTTGCCTAGCAGCAAACGCAATTTATCATCACATAATAGATTAATATGAAACTCTTGAAGCCCAAGTCTTGGGGTTCTTAACATCAATGGGCTCCTTCTAAGACCCTAGGAGGTATAACAATGTTGTAATTTGTTTTTGAAAAATACACATATTCAGCCAGCTTCCTGTTATTCTCCCCTAGGACACCCAGTCCTCTCCCACCCCACATCAGATGACTTTGTAGTCTTTATCTGAAGCATGCAATACAGCTGACTGCACTTAGCTTCTACTATATACTCTCTTGGTTCTCTTCTTTCCTGTCTGCTTCACTGAAATCATCTTCCTACCTCTGAACACTTGAATAACTCAAGGAACAGTCCTCTTTCGTCTTTCACTGCCTATACTCTAGGGGCTGGATCTAACCCAATCACAAGATCCAAAAATAACAGCATCATTCATCGGGGACAACCAAAATTTTATCTCCAATCCCAACCTACCCTCTACTCCAGATGAATTTATACAAATGCTTACCAGGCATCTCAAACTTAAAACATGCATGCCCAAAGTTGAAATCTCAAAACGTTTCTTGTGGTATTCCCTATCTCAACAGCAACTCTATCCTTATGGTGGCTCTGGTGCAAACCCTTGGAAACCTTTCTATCTCCTACATTCTTTATCCATTCATTTCCTCCTTCAGAAGTCACTATTTGTGTCTACTTCAAATACTCCCACCCATCCCAGTCTAAACAAAGATTACTCTCCTAAACTACTACAAGTCTGCTTCTACCTTTTTTCCCACTAAAATCTTGCTCACAATAGTCATGAACTTTTAAAAACCTACTTGTCACTCCTCCAAAAGAAATCTTATCTGAAAGCAAAACCTAGGTATAGCTTAGACGGCTCTAATAACAGATTCTAGCGAAATTTCCTGTTTCTCATTCACTCTGCTCCAGCCACTTTTTTGGTGTTCCTAAATTTTCCAAAATTCTTGCCCAGAGAACCTCTGACCAATCTCATATACCATAGTGTAATGTACCACTGTCCCATCACTATATAATTAGAACTGAGAACTTTTTGGTGACAACAGAACCCAGTGCCTGGCACAAAGCAGGAAAGCAAATACCGAAAAACTGTAGTCCATGAATGACAGTGCTCCTCAAATTGAATGTTCATCATCACATGAGGGCACCCCATTTCTATTAAGAACCCAGGTGACAACATTGTGGTAGGTCCAAGAGCCTACTTTTCCTTCATCCTGTTAGTCACCTAAGTTATCAATACATGTTAAAACCACCACACTACACCCATACAACTTTCACTGTGCCCCTTTTTTGTACAACCTGCAACCCCACTTCAACTGCTCAAAATCACTTCTTTTCTCAGCAAACATACATCTGTTGGAGTAATTTCCAATTGTAAATTCTGAAACCCACATCCTAACAGTAATCACTGCTCCCATAAAAATATTTGAGAAATTTACCAACTGTGTTCTAGTAAGGATTACAATCTCCAGGCAAATACAGGCACATTTCTAACATCTTTTCCATGCTACCACTGCCCCAGCTCATTGTAGTGAGCTAATTACTCAGGAGAAGTTTGTTATGACATTTGCATACATACATTGCAGGCACTTTCACATGCTTTTCAAATTGTAAAAATAAAAACAGTGGAAAATGAAAATTAACTAATTTGCTGTTTTCTCCAAAGGTACCATTTTCTAAATTAAAGATAAAACCAACACTGGCATCTACCAGAGTTCGCTACCAATATTTTTATATAACTAGGGAAAATAATTCAAAGATAAACCACTGAAAATGGGAAGGTAATAAATTTTAAAATAAGACTTCTATAACCAATTTATTCCATTCACATTAAAACAGTCATAATTTTAGTTTCTTAGTTTTATTTATATACAAATAACTAGCATAGTTTCCTTAGTCAGGTAGATGTCTTGGAAGATCAAGGAAGATCACTTAGTCCAACTGGAAAAAAAAAAAAAACATGAAATAAATTACAAAATACTTTAAATTCCTAACATCTTCTCACAAACACTGACATACAGAAACAAGACCCACCCAGCCTAGCTTACCAAAAGCTAAATGTTCAAATATTTACTGAATGCCTCCTAGAAGATGCTCCACAAACCTCAACATTTACATCTTAGACTGTTAATTTTTAGTACTGACATTCTTTCTTCAAAGAAACATTCCAAATCAGAACACTACTGCATAAAATGATCCTTATCAAAAGTTCAAAATGGTTACTAACTAGATAACTATATTTACACAGCTAATATATTTGGCACTCAATGTATGCCAGACACTATATTGTATAAGTTTCACAAATGTCAAAGTTCATTCTCTCATCTATGATATCCTGCCTCTTCCCACTGAGTTATACTTGAACTGCCATATAGTAAAACCAAATATATACAGGGTATTTGGTCGACGTTAAAAGCTTAAGCTTAAAAGATACTCTGTCTCTTCTGGACTATCTCTTATTCACAAGTTTACACCCACTATAATACATCAACACAAACATGTTATTTTCTCAACTATGATCCAGAAAATTCGTGATTGCAGTTCAAAGAGCAAAGAAGGATTTAACTTGCACTTCAGGTGGCTGACTCTGCGCTGCAGAATTCTGACAAGGTCTACCTGGTCCCAGATCTCGAGCTCATTCCAGTAAACGGCGCTATCTAAAATTTCTGGTCAGTAACTAACGAATATACTTGGCTGCAAAACGTCTAGGTACTCCTAAGGCCAATTAATTACTTAACGTGGTGGACACTAGATAATTTTATCCAACAGAGGACACGGCACCCAAGTGGCAGAGGGATAAAAGAAGGCTAGAGGGACTCTTGTTAAGCCTCCAGCCTCTTAACTCCACTGGTCTGGCTGCCGAATGGGAGAACAGCTACCAGACCCTCCAACAGTGTCACCCGCTACAAAGGAAGGCGCCCACTACATAAAAGAGAAGGACGGGCGGTCACCGAGGGAACTAGTAACTGTGCCACGTCTCAGCGTCAGGACGGCCCGGGGTCTGCGGACACGCACCTTGATGAAGCCGATATCCTTGGCGTACTGACGGAAACACTGGCGGCACATATTGAGGCCGTACTTCCGGATCAGACCATGCCGGTTTGAGCAGACGCGGCTGCAACACAAGAAATGGTGTCAGTGCAGGTCTCGAAAACTCGAGGGTTCACCGTTCGGAAGGACAGCCCCCACCCGCCCGGCCTCCGGGCCTCACAGGCCTGTAATGGCGGCGACCGCGCGGCGACTCCGGCCTCTCCACGCGCTGCCCGCGGGCTTAGTCACATTAAATTTCAGGAGCCTCGCGACCCAGACAACCCTTCTCCAGACTCTATGCTGTTTCTCACCAAGAGCGGGAACCCTGGCCGAATTTTCGTGGATGGCTCCAATAGAGCTGCTGATGACCCATCTTGCTATCAGGGCGGCAACGAGGGAAAGGAGAGAGGCAGCGTGCGCATGCGCTCTTCAAGCTTTGGGGGACAGGGTTTACCCATGATGCATTGCTGGCTGGCGCGTGCGCCCTGTGACAACGCTGTCCGGGTAAGAGCAGATCTCGGGGACGTTCTGGAGCCCAGCGACCGGTGACGTCAGCGCACGTTAGCTTCTAGTTCGCCCTGGCCCCGGCCGCGAGCGCCGGGCGTGGTGGCGCGCGCCTGTAGTCCCAGCTACTCGGGAGGCTGAGGCAGGAGGATCGCTTGAGCCCAGGAGTTCTGGGCTGCAGTGCGCTATGCCGATCGGGTGTCCGCACTAAGTTCGGCATCAATATGGTGACCTCCCGGGAGCGGGGGACCACCAGGTTGCCTAAGGAGGGGTGAACCGGCCCAGGTCGGAAACGGAGCAGGTCAAAACTCCCGTGCTGATCAGTAGTGGGACCGCGCCTGTGAATAGCCACTGCACTCCAGCCTGGGCAACATAGCGAGACCCCGTCTTTTTGGCGCCCTCGGGACAGGACCCTTGACCCTCCAAGGCGTCCTCACCTTCTCGGGGGACGCCGGTGCAGTGTTTTAGTGCGAATTCTGTATCTGGAACCCCCCCGTCACATTCTTTCAGTTCGAATTCTACATTTGGAAGAATGCCTTTGCCTCAACTCCGCACTGGCACCTACCGGGGTAAACTTAAAAAACAACCTAAAATCAGCTGTAATAATTGGGAGTCAACGCTAGGAGTTTCTGTTTCGTTAAACAGAAAACCTTTTCAAAAAAAAGATTTTAATGGGCACATTCCTCCAAAAAGATGCACTTAGCCGCTACAGTCCAGAAAGGTGATGCGAGGCTCTTTGACCCTTAGCGTGTTCGATAGTTAAATTGAATTGAAAGTGAGAATCAAATCTGCGATGCTACTTTAACCAGATGACTTCTTAACAAAGCAATAATGAAAAGTAAAGGCCATCTGATTACTCTGCTGAGAGATGCCTGAACTCCACGTGGGCATTCATAATGTCTGCAAATAAAGCTGACTGCGTTTTACACGGCTAGTTTAAACACAGATTATGATATCAAAGCTGTAATTGGACCTGTAAAATGTTGCAGTGTGCAAGAATCCAAGAAGCTTGCTGGATTCAGAACTGAAGTAGAGTATTTCTGGAAGTATGTCATTTCCAAGACACGCTAGTCATTAAGTTAGGCACTGTGTTATATTATGAAGGGGGGAATTTAGAGATTAAGGGGGACTCAGAGTCAAAAGGGAGATTTCATCGTTGCCCTCAAATTAGCAAATCTAGTGAGGAAAACAGGATTATCTCAAAGAGCCCTTCCTTCCAATTTCGACGTTTGTGACTCAATATCATGCATATAACTAAGCAGAATATTTTGGATGTACTTATAAAGTACAAAAAGAGCAAAAGGGCCTTAGATAACAGGGCCCTGAAGAATGGGATATTTACAAGTCATCTTTTAATGAAAGCAAATACCCAGTGAAAGGAAGAGCCTTGAGCCAAAGAATTGAGTTGGAAAAGGCTTGGCAAAGGCAAACAACCTTGCATAATCCGTATGAAGGATGCACAAAAGGAGGCCTAGTGATAAATAAGGCTGAACACATACCTTATATTATTGCCGGATTTTGCCAAAGTCCAATGTCAGGCTTCTCCAGCATTACATGGAATGCATATCAAAATCAATGAAGTGTAGTTTCCAAAATCCTCTACCTCTAAAAGGATAATCTCACATTTACCCCTCTGTAGCTTTCTCATGCAAGTCTTTCCTGATTGGTGTCCTTCTCCATAACTTTTAAATAATTCCCCTAGTTCTGCAATTGATTCCATAAATATTGTCAATACTCTGTGATATAATCCTTTGGGCCTAGAGAAGTGAACTCATTAAAAAAAAAAAAAAAGACAAACCAAAGCACCTAGTTACTTGATATCAAGTAGTTTTTAATGTTTACTCTGGCCTAAAAGTTATTCTTCTTGATAGAGATACTGCAAACTGCAATTGAGAACTCATATTTCCTTTTAGTTTTCAGGTAAAGTGGCACCATCTACCCCAAACAATGGGATTATCAATTTCTTTTTCAATAAGAGCCAAGAACACAGCTTTAAAAGTCCCTTTTAACAAACCCAGGGTTTATAAAGAGTTTTGAGCTTAATCTTGTACTCTTCTTATAGGTTCCTAGTGCTCAGCCATTTGACTTTTAAATCTCTCCTTCTTTTTGAACACATCTCCCCCATAATATAATATTTACTGAGTTTGGTTCCTTTTTTTTTTTAATATGGTGATGTACAAAGAGAAACTGCAAAAATCTCCTTGCCCAAACAACCCCAATTGATATTTTGTTTTCAAAAAAATCAAATACATTTATAAGATTAAAACATTCCAACAGTACACAGCATAGATTTTATTTTTGTATTTAAGCCATTGGTATGATCTGCATGTTAAGACACTATTATTCAAAATTTTTCCTTCAAACTATTTTTAAAATTATTTTTGATGATGCTTCCAGAATTTTTATCACTTGAAGACCTGCATCTCTCTGGAATTACCTTCAATTTTAGAATCTTTGGGAATAAAAACATGCTTTCACACTAAACTATTTTTTAACATGACTGTTCATAGCATCTTTATTTGCAACGGCCAAAAACTGGTAATAACCAAAATGACCCTCAAAAAACGAATGGCTGTACTGTTGGCAGCACACCCATTCCACGGGGTGATACTCAGTCATTAAATTTAAGGAACAAACTACTAATATATGCAACTACTTGGATGGATGGAAAGGACGTTGTGCTGAGTGAAAGTGCCAATTTCAAAATTCATGTACTGTATGGTTTTATTTATTTAACATTCTCAAATTGACAAAATTATGGAAACGGAGAGCAGATAACTGATTGCCAGGCATTAGGGATGGTGGCTGGAGGAGTTGGGGGCTAAGTTTAACTACAAAAGAGCAGCACAAGGGAAGTCATTGTGGGGAAGGAATAGTTCCATATGTTAACTGGTGTGGCTATCTACACACGTGATAAAACGGCACAGAACTCTGCACACACGCACACTGTCCCAATGTCAAATTCTTGGTTTTGAGGTTGTCCTAGAATTATGTAAGATGTAACCATTGGAGAAAACTGAGTATAGGTCACATGGGACCCCTGTATTACCTTCGCAACTTAATGTGAAATCTATAAATATTACAAAATAAAAAGTTAAAAATGATAACTATTGGATATGATATGCAATAAAGGGCTAACAAAGTGACTTGAATAAAATAAGTCAGCTACCTCCATAATCTCTATCTTTTAGTTTGGAGAAGGAGAAAAAAGCTACTTTTAAAACTGGTTTTTTTGCTGTGGATGGACCTAATGTGTGTGAAGACTTCCCAATAAAAATATTTTAAGAAAACCAGGTTTTGAAAACACCAGGTTTTAAGAAAACCTTGTTAATGTTCACAATCTTCCAGTTGAGAAATTACTACTGACACAATTTAAAAGTAGATTAGATTCCTTGCAGGCTGGAAATAGCCCGTCTCTTTAGTTCTCAGCTGTTCTTAGTCAATAGATTACTGTGATTCCATTTTTAACCATCATTTTGAAAATCTTTGCCTAATTTATAAAGAAATGAGTTCTGTTCAAAATAGAGAAAAATTGCAACTAAAAGCACCAGTTTAATAGGAATGCACAAGGAGTGTGACATAACTTAAAGGAATACAATGTAAAAGTTGTAACAATATTTATTAACTGAATAAATCTCCCCTGAGCGGAATAACATTAGTGATGTGGGTGAGCTTGGTAACATTTCTGCATTTTTTTGGTGCTTGAAGATAGCTTATCATCCAATGACAATGCTGTTTTCCTCATAAAATCAATAATTTGCATTGCCTAACTTACAAAATACATTTTTATTTCCAAAAAAAGTGACTTCCTTATGTGAAGTCACTAAAAAGTTAAAATATTTAAAATGCACCTAGATTTGACTATATGCTGTCTTTATTCAATGATTAATTCCATAGCTAATTGTGACTAAATTTAATTACATATAAATTTAATTCTAAGAAGTACCTCTCATCAATACTTAATAAGCTAGCTTTCCTTTTTTACATAGAAACATTTACAATTGCAACAAAATGGAAGCAAAAGTGAAACAGAAGCCACTGAAAATTAATAAAACATAACTCTTCAACAAAGGTTAAATAGTCCTGTGTGTTTACTGGCGATATCTCAATACCAGTAAAAATAACACAAATATATACATCCCTCAACCAGCCAGTATTTTAATAATCCACAAAATCAACAAATATGTAGAAAGTGCTTTTACTCTATTACCACCTAAAATAACGCATCATACAGTTTCCACGAATGTGTTCGTTGACTTCTAACCTTTGCCCTTTAGAATTCCCTTTGTTGTAGCCAGAACATGCTCCTTTTTAATGATTCCACATTAATTCCTCCAAAGCATTTTTCCTGGACTCTGCTAATCGATGAACAAACAGTAAACAATTCAGATGTACCAGTAAGTTGCCACGATTGTCCAGATGATGCTGAGGTTTCTGTCCCTTGAAGACGCACTTTAGGAAGCGGTAGGGTGCTTTTCGCTTTATCGGCCTCATCCGGAGAGAAAATGGTCCTGAGCCCCACCCTCTCCCTCAGGCATCAGCACAGTTTGTGCCCGCTGCGCCACCAGAACTTCCCGGCCTCCAGATGTATTCATTTGCTAATGCTGCCGGAAAGCACTATACCAGAAATGGAACAGTTTTTAAAAAGGGAATTTAATAAATTACTAGTTCATAGTTCTAAGGTCATAAATACGTCCTAACTAAGGCATCCAGAGAAAGATACCTTGGCTCAAGGAAGGCAGATCAGGAAAGACACGTGGATGGCATCTGCTGGTCGCTAGTTCCGGGGCTCCCTTGCTCTCAGCCCGTTTCCTGTGGGGGTTCCTCAGTTGACATCTGTGAGCCTTCACTTAGTTCCTCCAGAACAAAACTCTGGTTTCCGGTTGCTTAGCATCTCACCAGAAGGCACATGGCGATGTCTGCCGGGCACTGCATCTCCAAATACATGGGTCTTGTGTTGGCTCTGTCAGCTCTGAAGCAACTGTTCTCCAAGCACCTGCACCTGCTCTCCCTATCAGCACTCCAAGGACCCGAGGTCTCTTCAAAATGTTTCCCCCTTTAACGGACTCCAGTAAACTAATCAAGACCCACGTCCCTGTGAAAATAATCCTACAATGCTGAATCAGAATGAAAAGAAATGGCTGCCCTCACAAGATTGGCTCAGGATTAAAACACCGTTTTTCTGGGGTACCTAAGAGTTTCAAACCGCACACCAACCTACACTAAACTTTTAAAAATCTCCTTTACCAGAGACAAGGTCTAAAAGATACATGTTTGTGTTTGGCTACTAAAATGATACATTCACTTGGCTTCCCCATCCCATTCTTTCCAGCTGGTCAGAATTAGGTCTTTAATGATTTCATCCGCTCTTAAACAAAGTCCAATATTTACATGTATGTATTAATAGTTCAATTAAACTATATATTTTAAAGCAAAACATGAATACATAAAATTCCTATTTTAAAGAAAACCTTTCCCCAATGCCTGTTTCCCAGTATCCCTGTCCAAATTAACAAGTTATCAGTTTGGAGGTGGGGGGAGTGTCTTTAAAATTTATTTCACTGTTCCGAGGAAGTAAGGGGGAAAACCCAGCTTTTTTCTCAAGTGGCAATTTGTTCCAACACAAGCAAGATTAATTGAATGTATGCCAGTTTGTAAATTTACTCTATTGTATTCCATTGCAGTCTCTCATACCTGTTAAATGAATGAATGTATGAATGAATATATGCTATTCATTACTCATTCATTCTTTCTACAAATGTGCTTTGAGTACCTACCATATGTGAACACTACTCTAGGACATGGATAAAACATTTGAGACCCAGGACCTGTTCCCAGGATGTAGTCTAGAGGTGTAGCCAGCATTAAATAAGCAATTATATAGCAATACTTTGGGCGAGATAACCTAAAATACATCTTGCTGTAAACCCCTCAATGTGCTAGATGAAATAATATATTTTAAAATGCAGAGCTGAGAGCCTAAGAAACTAAGGGAAATTCCAGAGACCAGCTACTAAGTGGGAACCGAAAACCACAAAAATTGCCCTGGAAAACTTTGCCCAATTAGGTAATAAGGCCTGGATTTAAGCAATTGTATTTAATTAAATAACAAAGAAATCCGTGAAGATTGGGGGGCGGGGGAATTAAGTGAGGTATCGAAGATTTGAATTCTAGCAATGTTTGTTTTAACATTATCTATGAGGTCATGGACAAATCCCTTTATTCTTTTTGATGTCCATTTCCTCTTCTGTAAAATGAAAGAGTTGAATTAGAATATCTGTAAACTATCTTTAAGTTCCAAAAGTTTAGGATTCTATGAAAGGAGCTTGCTTTAGGAATTTAATTTGGTAGCAACATGGATGGGATATTATGGCATTACCTTTCTAACTGATGTTTCTGCCTCCAGACTTGCTCCACCTCCAATATAATCTCTTCACTGACCGTAGTAACCTGAAGTTTCTGGAAAACCACTGCAAAATTTCAAATAGGTGATAATATTTAAATTCGTTCAGGAAAGGTGAAAGTCCAAAGGCCTTGGTTTAGCAAAACTGCCTTTCAAGAATGAGGGAGAAAATGGATTGTATGGTATGTGAACATAGTTTGATAAAATTGCATTAAAAGGGGGGAAAATGAGGGAGACATTAAGATATTCCCAGATAAACAAAAACTGAGAGAGTTCATCACCACTAGACTGACCCTACAGGAGATACTATAAAGACTGAGTTCTCTACATTGAAAGGACAGTAGACAATAGATCGAAGCCGCATAAAGAAATAAAGATCTCTGGTGAGGTTAAAGACATGGGTGAAAATAAATGTTAGTACTATTGTATCACTGGTACATAATCCCTCTTTTTACTTCCTACATGCTCTAAAAGGCAAGTGTGTAAAATGTAATGATACATCACTGGTTTGGGGCCCATAATGTATAAACTTGTAATTAGTGACAATAATCATATAAAGGAGGGGGACAGAGGGTCTAGAAACATAGTTTATGTATGCTATCAAATTTGAATTGGTATCAAACCAAACAAGATTATTTTAGATTTAGGATGTTACATTTAAGTCCCCTGATAACCACAAAGAAGATACCTGAGAATATGCAAACTCATAGAGGCATTAAGTAGAGTATAGGTTAACAAGGGTAGAGGGAGCAGGGGTTAGGAGTTAAGGCAAAATGAGTGTAGGGTTTCTGTTTGGGGTAAAGGCAAAGTTCTAGTAATGGATAGTAATGGAGTTCTGCAACATTGTGTAACTAATCACACTGGGTTTGGGTGGTAAGATTTATGTTGTATATATGCTTCCACAATTTAAAAAACAAGATAAATTAAACAGACATGAAACTAAATATAAGATACATTTGAGTGAAGTAGAGTCTAAGAAATAATTTGCCGAAGACTGCTGCTGCTCTTGGAAAATCAGCTAAACCATCTGTTGAGCGGTGGTAATAAAGGTCAGTTGTCTTAGGGTCAGACACATTAAAAGAGGATGCCAGACTTCATCAGTGATTCAGTCAGTGGCTTGACCAGAGAGATATCTAGACCACGCATAGCCTGCTGCAGTGATGAGTCCTTCAAAGTGTATACCAAGTCTTTGGGCCTTAGCTCACAGTGCTTTTTCAGATCCAGACGGCCAACTGCAAAGCCATTTACAGTTCCAATAAGGATCTGGGGAGTCAGGTGTTAATTTCCAGTGACACCATGTCAGGAGGTTGGAAGAAAATCGGAAACGTTAGTGTGGAGTGTTACAGACTGATACTGAAATAAACTGAAAGAACTGAGATCTGATAAAGATTGATAATGTACACAAGATAACGGAATCCAGTCTAATTCACAATTTTGACAACTGATACGTGTTTACTTTCAGTCAAAGATTATCAGATTTAAACATTTTCCGTTTACAGTCATTTTTGACTCACAGGTCTTTTTTGAGAATCTCGCATTTAGGAATATAAAACATATTTGTGGCATTACACACCTTTGTTGCACCATAGAATGGTTACGTATCTTTCCTATTTCTTTACATTGAAGTACTGAATCCATGTTTCAACAACCCAAGAAACACCAAATGGGCTGGGGCACTTTTTATATATATTACTGATATTTGTGCATTTCTACTAAATTAAAATTACAATAGTTGCTCCTCTTATGAAAAATAAGGCTTTTTCCATATGCAGATTTACCACATTTACAATTCCCTACCTTCCAACTATACCTAGAGGTTTAGAACATATTTAATGTATTTGTAATTCTTTTAGTCTGGTACTTTATTATTTTGTATATTACTTCTGCATTACCCACTCAAAGAACGAAACTAGGTAACTCTCCAAAAAGTCTAATAGTCTTAAAATACTAGGGCGATGTTTAGCTTAGCCATGAGATTAACTGCTGCTAAATGCTAAGTAGTGTTTTCATGCTCTACTTGATATATACAAAAGTATAACAGGGGAAACCTCTGGTACTGTGTCAAACATTAGGGACACCCAAATCAACAGGCCAAGCCCTTGGTCTTGAGGCTTACTCTCCTGAAGCTTAATCTACCTACAGGCGTGCCTAAGACTTACTTCTGGAGAACCTCTTCTGTTGCTCAGATGTGGGCTCACTCTCTAACCCCAACTCTGCAAGTGAAACGTGGGACATTATGTCCAGGGTAAAATTCTCCCTGGTGCTGTGGGAGATGACCTCCCGGGATGAATCTGGCCCTGGCACCATGGGCTCAACAATTCCATCCTGACCAAAAAGGGGGAAAGAAGTGTACCTAATAAAGTATCAGTGGCTGGGAGAGTTTCAAATAGAGTTGCGAGGCTACTCTGGAGATCACTCTTACACAAGGGTCAGTTAGACATTGCTACTTATCATAACTTGCCAAACCCCAACCTAAACCATCCCAGCCAATCCTAAAGAACACCTAGGGAGATATGTAAGATTCTACAGAGGCTCTATCACTAGGGTAACTTTCCTGAAATCTACAACCTCCAGTGGGTCCCTGGACCAGATAAGTTCTGAATCCCTGAGGACCCAGCCTCTCCAGAACATGAGCTCATTCCTTCTCCCTACCCCTTATTATTGACAGCCCCAAGGTACAACTCAGACTCACTGGCATGTTTAAGACAAGACCGGGCAAGTGCAAAATTTAAGGCGACAATACATCTCCTTGCTTTCAAATGTGTGCCCAAGGCGCCTCCTTCGCCCTCGGCTACTAAATAGAATTAGCTGGACATATGGGGTCTAGGACCAGTTTGCAAGGCTCAGATGAGGTTAAGGCGGGCACTCCATCCACCCAACTGAGGTGCAAGGAAGAAAGGAACCGCCTAGTCAAGTACGGTCATATCCAGTTTCGCCCTGGGGCGATCGATGGCTGTTGCGGGGACGAGGAGAGCCACCAAAACCAAATTTTAACCAACCGAAACCCTGGCCAGTCAGCGCCGGAAAACTTCGCTGGTTCACTGGGCGAACCCACAACGGCCCAAGCCAGGTAGGCAGAGGTTTCCCTGCGATGCGGAGGTCGCCTGCCATCCCTCGGGGAACCTGGGGGCTAACTGTGGGGCAGCACCGCGAGGGTGAGCAACAGCGAACGGACGCCCCCGCCCCAGCCACCCCGCAGACCCCGCGACCTCAGCACCCCACCGCCCTCCGCAGACCCTCGCGACCTCAGCACCCCACCGCCCTCCGCAGACCCTCGCGGCCTCAGCACCCCACCACCCTCCGCAGACCCTCGCGGCCTCAGCACCGACCCCGCCCCCTCCGCAGACCCCGCGGCCTCAGCACCGACCCCGCCCCCCCGCGGCCTCAGCACCGACCCCGCGGCCTCAGCACCGACCCCGCCCCCCGCCGCCTCAGCACCGACCCCGCCCCCTCCGCAGGCCCCGCGGCCTCAGCACCGCCCCCGCACAGGGGTTGCCCCCACGAGCGCCGGTCTCGAGGGCCGCGAGGCGGGTCCTCTGCGGCGAGGGCCGCGCACTGCTGCTCTGAGGCCACGGTCGGAATCCGGCCCTCTCGGGAGCGGGGACGCTGGACTGTCCGCGGGACGCGTAGAGCCGCTGTACTAAAGAAAGCCCGGGACGGCAGGCAGGCAGGTCCGCGGACAGCCCGCGCCCTCGAGGCCCCCGGGCGCGGCGCGGCGCGGCGGGAACTAGGAAGTTTCAAAGGCGCGCGGGGCCCGGGCGCAGCCGCTGGGGCGATGAAGTTGCACTGCGAGGTGGAGGTGATGAGGCGGCAGCTGCCGGCCCTGGGGCTGAGGAACCGGGGCCGAGGCGTCCGGGCCGTGCTGAGCCTGTGTCAGCAGACGCGGCCCCGGGTAGGGTTCGAATGCGGCGGTCCGCAGCCCGCCTGTCTCCTCATCTCCACCCTGAAGGACAAGCGCGGGACTCGTTATGAGGTGCGTGCAGCCCGCTGGCCTGCGCCGCGTCGGGCCCGCGGTCCGGGTGCCGCGTCCGGGGTGCCGCGCCCGGGATTCCGCGGTCGGGGTGCCGCGCCCGGGGTTCCGCGGTCGGGGTGCCGCGCCCGGGGTTCCGCGGTCGGGGTGCCGCGCCCGGGGTTCCGCCGTCGGGGTGCCCGCTCCAGGGGTTCCGCGGTCGGGGTGCCCGTGCCCGGGGTTCCGCGGTCGGGGTGCCTGCTTCAGGGGTCCCGCGGTCGGGGTGCCTGCTTCAGGGGTCCCGCGGTCGGGGTGCCTGCTCCAGGGGTCCCGCGGTCGGGGTGCCGCGCCTGGGGTTCCGCGGTCGGGGTGCCCGCTCCAGGGGTCCCGCGGTCGGGGTGCCCGTGCCCGGGGTTCCGCCGTCGGGGTGCCTGCTCCAGGGGTCCCGCGGTCGGGGTGCCCGCTCCGGGGGTTCCGCGGACGGGGTTCGCTCTGGGGGTCCCCGAGCTCCCACCACCCCCGCGTTCTCGGGGCCTGGGCGACCCGCACGGACCCGAAGGAGAAAAGCTCGATTCCGTTCCCTGTCCGGTCCTACGACGCGGTCTTTCTGGGGTGACGAGCAGCGCTGCTATGTAGTCGTAGACGTAAATTCCGCTGTTTTAAAGCCTCTGGAGTGTTGGCCTTGAAACTAAACTGCAAATTAAGCAGCAGTCCAGTTTGGGGGAAGAGTAAAGTAACTGCAGTTTTGCTCAGTAAGTCCTTTTCCTCCCCCGCAGTGTTTCCAGTAGCTTGTTAGGAGAGTTTAGGTTTACAGAAAAAGAATGCGGATTTTTTGTTTTAATCAGGGGACTCCTAAGGGGTGATGGGTGGAGAGTGTATGGGGAGGTCCCAGGCCCCATTCGCCCAGGAGCACCGTGGTTGGTTACTGCATCGCTTTTTTACAACGATTGATTCAGTTTCGTAGATCCAAAGTTTTTCCGTGCCTGCCTAACAGTAGTAAATTTTCTGCAAGTAGTTGGAAACTGAAATAGGATTTTTAAAGCGCACAACTTCCCCTTCCCTCCACGTACCAAGCGCTGTTATTTTGTGAAAATGGCTGGGATGCCTCTGTGTTTACTGTAAATAAAGCTCAGGGGGCAGTTTATCTGAGCATCTGACTCTTGACTGGGTTTTATACAATTTCAGGTATTGTGTCCCATACAGTGTTATGCCTACTCCACAGTAGATCCTCATACTTGGAAAAGGGTTGTCACTGTCATTCAGAGTCACTGCTGATCTAAGTAGCTGAACATCTAAAGATTTACCGCTTTTTATAGACCAATTCATATCAATTTTTTTGACTAGAAAAGACTTTAAAAAGTCTTTAGATTAGAAAATTGTTAAATGACGGAAGCAAACATGTAACCTGAATTGGTCTCCCTTTTCTCCCCCAGTGCCTTCCCCCAAACTTGTCCCTTTCATGTCCATCAGGTGCTGCTTCTTTAAAAAAACTTCTAATGATCTCTCCCAAGTTCTATGCTAACAGATCAATAGCTGGTAGGAATCCTAACCAAAATTTTATTGTAAACTTCTAGTTGAAGACCTGTGTGCAGTTATAGTGCTAGGTGCCATGGGAAATACAAACTTGGTTTGTATTTGCAGAAGTAGTAGTGCCACAGTACATAATTGGTCCTAAATAAACATTTGTTGAATGAATTAAGGTGGTGTTGGGCCTGGGCTTTTAGAGACTTAATAAATATTTGTTGGGTGAATTAAATTGCTATTGAACCTGGGCCTTGAAGAGTAGATATTAGTACTACATGAAGGAAGTGTTTGGTGGCTGTTTTTATACCCTGTTCTTTTCTGACTTTAAATACCATCCACGACTCCCAAATCTGTATCTTCAGTCAGTCCTCTCCTGTAACTTCAGACTTGAATCTGCTACCTACTAGCGAAGATCTTCACCTGAATGTGTTGTAGCGTCCAAACTCAAAATATCTAACAATTTTCCTTGCCACCCATAAGCCTGCTTTTCTGAGTGTCCTGCAACTCATTAAATTGTGCCTCCATCCAGAAGCCTCAAAACTCTTGCATCCCCATATCCAATATCAAATCCTTCTAATTCTATCTCCTAAATATCTTTAAAATTGGTTTTCTTACTTCATCTCAGCTGTAGTCTAAGCCACCACCATCTCTTGCTTGGTTAGTCTTTTTAAGGGATCTTCCTTCTACCATCCCATTCTCCTTTTCCCCAAAGCGTATCTTTACACTGCAGGTAAAGAGAACTTTAAAAATGCAGATCTAATCAAGTTCTCTAGCTTGAAATCCTTCAGTGGATTTAATTGTTCCTAGAATAAAATCCAAAATTCTGACCTTAGTTTACACTATCTCTGATCATCTAGTCTCAATCATAACCTCACCAGACTCACCTGTCTCTCTTTCACTGAACCCTTGAGCCATATGGAACTGAGATGTCAGGCTCTCTCTTCAGTGCTTTGCACACATTGTTCCCTCTTACAGTAAGACTAGTCCTCTCCCTCTTCCAGTGTCTTCACTTGCCTAATATCTCCTGAGCTTTCAATTCAGATTGTAAATTCTGTGAGTATAGTTACCGTGTCAGTCGTGTTCACCATGTCCAAACCCCTGTCATGGTACCTGTGGTACATAGTGGCTTCTCAATAAATAGTTGTTGAATTGAAGCCCAGAGCATTAACAACATCAGTCATTAAACAAAAATTTTTGAGCACCTTCTAAATGCTAGTCACTGTTCTGACTCTGGGGATACAGTAGTGAACAAAGGAGGAAAAATCTCTGCTCTCTTAGAGTTTATAAACTAGTGGAAGGTGTGCCCACCTCAGAATAATCAACTGAGGTTATAAAGGCAAGGTAACTACTACTGGCAAGTCCTCCCAGAGCCCAGGTGGAAATGAGAGGAAAGGAGCATTCTCCCAAAACCTAGGGGATTCTGGTCCCAGAAAAGGAGAGAGTTACTAGACATACAGAACAGTAGCAGCCACGGTGGGCTAGGTAAGAAATGTAACTACCTAACTGCTAAAAAAAAAATCAAACACAAAACTTGAGAACTTAAAACTATCAGACACCTGGCGTTAAAGGCTAATAGCCAAACCAGAGCCTAACAAATGACTAGCACATTCTGGTGTAATAAATATTATATAACAAAATACAGTTTTGTCTTTTTTTTCTATTGGTTTTAAGCAGCTAAAGGAGAACATTGAGCAATTCTTCACCAAATTTGTGGATGAAGGGAAAGCCACTGTTCGGTTAAAGGAACCTCCTGTGGATATTTATCTAAGTAAGGTATGGTATTAAAAACATTATGGTTAAATTGCTTGACTGTGTTCTCTATGAAGAAGGTTGTTGAGCATACTGATCTTGCATGTAGCCAAATAGGGACGGACTTTTGCAGGTATTTGAAGAGGCAGTGGCACAAGAGGCAGCTTCCCAGAGTAGTATGCTCACGTACCTTCTATAGGGCAGAGTCTACTCTAGTAAATGCTGTCTAGGATGGAAGGGAAACTGCTGAATTTTCTTCTGTACCCAAGGTGGAACCTTGGAGTATTAGATTTTTGAACTCTATAAGGTAAGCGGCAATAAGTCTACACGTTGCCAGTAAACCACAGGTTACAAATCTAAGTTTGGTATGAAAAAGGGGTAAAATGCAATTAGAACCATCTTTTTTTCTTTTGTATTTTTTTATATTTACTATAATGATTTTAAAAATTAATTTTTTTAATGGTGTTTTTGTGCCATCTGTCCTTCTCTTCCCCTCCTAAAATAGGAGTGATGTCTTAATTGCAAAGTGCTTTGCAAACATTAAAGGTTTTACAACTATTTAAGAAATTTGGATTTAACGGAATCACTTTTGTGGTAGTTAGATTCAGTTGTCAACTTGGCCAGGTGAAAGCACCTAGTTCTGTTGCTGTGGACATGAGCCAATGATAGGTGAATCTCATCTGTTGCTAATTACATCCGCAGTCGGCTAGGAGGTGTGTCTGCTGCAATGAGTGACGTTTAACTTAATTGGCTTGTGCTTAAATGAGAGAACGCAATGTAGCACAGTCTAGCAGCTTGGCATTCCTCATCTCAGCACTTGCAGCTCAGCCCGGGCCCTTGGAGATGGAGAAAGAAATCACCCCGGGGAAAGTTGTTGGAACCCAGGGGCCTGGAGAGAAGACCAGCAGAGACCATCCTGTGCCTTCCACGTAAGAAAAGAGCCTCAGTGGAAAGTTAGCTGCCTTTCCTCTGAAGAACCAACAAAATAAATCCCCTTTTATTAAAAGCCAGTCCGTCTCTGGTGTGTTGCATTCCGGCAGCTAGCAAACCAGAACAACTTTATATTACATCCTCCTTGTTCTCATGGTTTTTCATTTGCTCTTGCTTCCACTAATTTTTTTCTTCTACCTGAAAATATGCTCAGGTCTTACCATTTAAAAGATAAAACAGACAAATTTCTGGAAAGGCAAAGGCCACTTCCATTGCATCCACCTCCTCGATCTCTTTTGACCTTTACTTTCACTGGTTTATTCAAAATACTATGTTGAAGCTCAGTGATCTTCTTATTAACCAGTTACATTTCCATTAGTTCTCATCCTTTTCCATCTCTGTAAAATTTGACACCAAAAAACATCCCTTTCTTGATAACCCTTTTTCCTTCCTTGGCATCTGTGATAGGGTACCATCCTCGTTTACTTTCAATTCTCTCAACCACTCTTTTATCTCTTGCCCCTGGTGACTTTTTTTCCTCCACCCAGTGTAAAGGCTTTATCCCAGTCCTCTGACTGTTTGTGACTGTACCTGACCTCAACCCATTGCTTCAGCTTTTATTGTGAGTCACGCCCAAGTATGGAAGCAGAAATCCTTAATTGACCTACTTGACCCAGGTCTCCCTCTGAACTTTCTTTCCCTACTTTAGTTCATTGTGTACACTGTTGCCAAAATAATGTTTAGCTCTTGTCTTATAACTCATGCTGGAAATTCCTCAAGGATTTCCCACAGCCTACCTGATTGTTCTGTCTGCCTTAGCTTTATATCCAAGCTCATCCACAGTCTAGTCCCATGCTGTGCCTCCAGTCACTCATTCCCCTGCAGAGCTCCTGCATTCCAACAAAATAGGACCAGGTACTTAGTTTCTCATGCTCGTTGAAAGCTCATCCATCCTTCACGTAGAACATTTAGAAAACTATAAAATATCCTATATGTATTAGCTATTTTTTATGACAGTTCAAATGCCACTTTCTCTAATAAGTGATTTCTCTTTCTGTGCAGCCGTAAGTACTCTCTTTTGCCTTTGATGAGTTCTAGCACTTTGTTAGAACTTCTGATTTGACATTCAACTAATTCTATAGGTTCTTGTTTACATGTATACCCTAACTCTTCCACTTAGGTGTTTCTTCGGGGAATATTCTTCTACCTTATCTTTGTATACTTCACTCTGCCCAGCATAGTATTTTGCATGTAACTGGTGCTCAGTAATATTTACACTTCCAAAAGGTGGCCTTTAGACAGGGCCACTGCTCTGCACAGCTCACAGTGTTTGAGAGTGGCACCCCCCAGCCCCTGGGCGTTTTATAGTGCACAGCATGCATGGCCCGTCTCCGCGGCAATGAAAGTTTAGGTCAGTTCATGCTAAATTCAAATCTTATGTAGAATCCTTTAATGTTTTCCTGTTTTATACCTTGAAGTTGATTCTTCCTTTGAAAAGTTTTATTTAGAATGTGTCTGTCAACATAATTTTTTTCAAAAGCTTTTAAGTAACTATATTGAAGTTTAGTCAAAATACTAAAATTTATTTTTATAGACATACTCAATAAATGATTGTATCATTTTGAAGTACTTTGTAACTCTTTACAGAACTTGTTATGGGAAGAACTAGAATGCAAGCATTACCTAAAATGAAATTTATAATTGTACAACTTACTTTTATTTATTCAGGCCAATTCCAGCAGTTTAAAGGGTTTCCTTTCAGCTGTGCGACTGGCTCACCGAGGTTGTGATGTTGAGGCACCACTTTCAACCCTCACACCAGTAAAGACTTCAGAATTTGAGAAATTTAAAACTAAAATGGTTATCACATCCAAAAAGGACTATCCTTTAAGCAAGAACTTCCCATATTCTCTGGAACATCTTCAGACTTCTTATTGTGGACTTGCCCGGGTTGATATGCGTATGCTTTGCTTAAAAAACCTTAAGAAATTAGACTTGAGTCACAACCATATAAAAAAGCTTCCAGCTACAATTGGAGACCTTATCCACCTTCAAGAACTTAATCTGAATGACAATCACTTGGAGTCATTTAACGTGGCCTTGTGTCAATCTACACTCCAGAAGTCACTTCAGAGTTTGGATCTCAGCAAGAACAAAATTAAGGCACTCCCTGTGCAGTTTTGCCAGCTCCGAGAACTTACAGATTTGAAACTTGATGATAATGAATTGATTCGATTTCCTTTCAAGATAGGACTACTGAAGAACCTGCGTTTTTTGTCAGCAGCTCGAAATAAGCTTCCATTTTTGCCTAGTGAGTTTAAAAATTTATCTCTTGAGTACTTGGATCTTTTTGGAAATACTTTTGAACAACCAAAAATTCTTCCAATTATAATGCTGCAAGCACCATTAACTTTATTGGAATCTTCTGCACGAACCATATTATATAACAGGTAAAACTTTACTAGTCATAAAGTATAATGCACAATCTGACTCCTTTTTACATTTGCTGTTCCTTATCTTCAGAATGCTTTTCCTTCAGAATGTCTCATAGCTTCCTTTTTCATTGAGTTCTCTGTTCATGTGTCACCCCAGAAAGGTCTTAACTGACCACTTTTTCTAAAGTTTTATCCCCCATCTGTGGTGCGGATGCATTCTCGAGCTTGAGAATCACTGCCTTACAGCAACAGTGAGTCCTTAATGGTTTTTTTTTTGTCACAAGACTTATTACCTGGCATTATATATATATTTTTAACATTTATTGTCAGTTTTCCCCACTAGAATACAAGATCCATGAGGGCATGGACTTCGTTTTGCTCACCCATATTTCCCTAGGGTCTAAAATGTGCTCCTGACATGCATTGGGCATTCAGTAAATATTTCAGTGAATGAATTTGTTACAGTTTTGGACTCCCCCACCCCCATCCCTCCACACCCAGCCTACTGAATTAGAAACTATGGGATTGGGGTCCAGCTGTCTGTGGCTTGGTGAGTCCTCTCAGAGATCTCAGTGCACTCTGCTGGCATAGCAGAAAGAATGTGGGCTTTGGAGTCAGTCTTGGTAAGAGTGTAAGACTTTAGCAAATTATAAACCTCTGGTTTTTCTCATCTGTGAAATAGGAACAAATCCACTTTACAGAAATGCTGTAAGGATAAATGAGCTAAAATATGCCAAATTTGGCATATGGTAGACTCAATATTTATTGGTTCCCTTTGCCGTGTCTCTGAACAGTAACTGTAGTTGTCTTTATGAAACACTGAACTTCAGTTATAAATTTTGTTCATGCTTCTTTCATATAGGAGTAAAAACTAAGATGTGGATCAAATGATTGCGTGCTTATAAAATGATGGATATTTCAAAGAGGAGGTCTTAATTGGATGGGGGGAGCTCTTTAAAAAAAAGCTGACAAAAATTAAGAGGCCCGTGAAAAGGCACACGTGAATATACACACAGAATTTTGCATATGATTTTGAAATGCCATTGGAATCATGAGTAAAGATTATGGATAATACTTCACTGAAAACCAATTTATTCCTCCCTCCCTGCCATCCCCAAGATAGGAACTCTTACCAAAGTTGTGGTTTTCAGACTTCACATTTAAGATCTATTGAGTTTTTGTTTTTTTTTTTGTTTTTTTAATTCTAGTGATTAGTCCCCACTCAAGAAGAAATAGTCAGAATCTTTGGGAGTAGGCCCCTCTTTTTTTTTTTTTTTAAACCAGAAGATTCTAATGCGAAACTAACTAGAATTGAGAATCACTTCTTTACTGCCAGTGTCTCTCACACTCTAGTGTACATTTAAACCATATAGAAGTCTTGTTAGCAGATTCTTTTCAGAGGTCTTGTTGGAGATTCTAGATTTCTAACAAACTTCCAGGTGAGGCTGAAGTTACTAGTCCACGGACTACACTTTGAGGACTACATTAAAATAGATTGCTGACCCACTCTCTGAGTCTGATTTGCCGAGTTTGGAGTGGGGCCAGAGAAATTGCATTTTCGACAAGTTCCCAGATGGAACTGGTCAGGGGACCACACTTTGAGAATCGCTGGTTTAAGGCAGTGACTCAACCTCATAAATTACCTGTTAAATAATACATGTAAGTGCCTAAAACAGTTCCTGGCTCCATAAATAGGTCTCAATTAAATACTGTATTTATTTAAATTTAAAAGTTTTGCCCAAATGAGAAATATTATAAGCATTTTTCAAGAATTTGAAAAGACTGTGACAAATGGCTAAATGATTAGTAAAAATAAACTGAAGTCCAACAGGGAAAAGTGTAAAGTTGAAAGGAAAAATATAGATGAACAAAACATGATAAGCAAGGCATAGTTCAGCAGAAAAATAATTTGTGGTGCTGAATGATTTAGCATTGTAGTGTTTACATTGTAAATGGTCCTAACTACAGGTTACAAACATAAAGTTATGGTCTATTAGGAAAATGTATGGCAGTTTAAATTATGTTACAAAGAAAATAAAGTCATTACCTTTTACCTGTTTACATAGACTATAATAAAATAGCCTAAAAAAGATTAATTGTAAACATGTCAAAGACACTTCCTGGCATGGTTTTTAAAAAAATGTTACACAAGGAATAAATACTTAAAAAAAAAAAAAAAAGAAAATCATAAACCAGGCTAATCTGTCATCCCTTTCCAGAGGTACTACTATTTTTGGTTTGAGACGTATCTTTTCAAGACTTTCTGACAGAATTGTAAACTCTAGTTTAAATTATGAGAGTCGGTTTATTTGTTGATAAATAACAGTGCCTTTTTATGTACCAGACTATGCTAGGACTGAATAAAACAGCAAAAACCACAGAGTTTATGGGAGACAGAGTGACTTGGGCATAGTTTAGTGAGGAGGTACTTAGTAGGCTGGCAGTCTAAAGAGATGACCTCCTAGTGTCTTGTAGACAATGGCAAAAAGTGCTTTATTGGGAACCATTGAAAGGTTTTAAGCAGGAGAATAAAATTATTTAAGCAAGGTGAGGTCAGCTTTACTTGCTCAACCACCAAAGGAAAGTAAGTAACCCAGACAACATGTCTTTCATGTTTGCACAGTTTAAAATTCCCTTTTAACAATTGCTGCTTAGGAGAGTGCATGGATTGTACATGTTTCTTTGCAAGTAGAATTCAGTGATTCATCCATTACGAAGTAAAAATGAGACTCTGCCTTCAAATTACCAGAATTCTGTAACAGCTATACATTTAAATTATGATGTTACCCTGGTCATAACATATAAGTATGATCATAGAAAGAACAGATGATTTCCATTCTGTTCATTGGGTTATGCTATTAAGTGGCTGGTTGAAAGATAGTTTCTGAAGTGATATAGACTCACTTATATCCACAATATGTAACATGCTATTTTCTAGTGCTATTTTTTCCATTCTCACTTATTGGGAAGATAAAACAATAATACAGAGTCACTTAAATAAAATTAATTTAAATTTTTCATTTTATAACTCAGTATAGTAATATTTGCCATAATACATGAAATTCTGAATCTAGTAATATATTTTTAAACATTTTTTATCCAATAGGATTCCATATGGCTCTCATATCATTCCTTTCCATCTTTGCCAAGATTTGGATACTGCAAAAACTTGTGTTTGTGGAAGATTCTGTCTACGCTGTTTCATCCAAGGAACGACTACCATGAATCTGCACTCTGTCGCTCACACCGTGGTCCTAGTAGATAACATGGGTGGTACGGAAGCACCTGTAATCTCCTACTTCTGTTCTTTAGCCTGTTATGTAAATAGCTCGGATATGTTAAAGTAATAGGCGATACCACAAAAAGAAATTTCATATAGTTACAAATTAGTTTCCTATACATTTATGTTTCAGTGTCAAATTGGAGAAGGGGGAGCTTTTTTGTATACTTGCTTAAGAGGAAGAAAATGCGTTCTAACATTTTTAATAATTTGATTCTAAAACCTTAATTTCATTAAAACCCATTTTAATTTTATTGTGGGGTTAACTTTTTACTGGTTTATTACATTTGTGTTGATTTCAGCATCGAGTTTCCAGAATGGTCTGTGGGGTTATCCTTTAGTGTTAAACAGATATGGATCCCAGTCATTTTGGTAATTAAGAATTCTGTCAACTTTCTTCTTAAATGTTAATTACATTGAATTTCTGTATGCAGACAATATACCATAGAAGACTAATAGGCTCTAAAGTATAGTGAACATTTTTTTTAGTATAAAATCACATACAAGTGTTGACGTATACCACTTTTTCACTTTTTACTATTCTGTATTATTTGAAGGTTGGTGTTTTAGTTTTTTTTTGGGGGGGGGACACTATTGTTATCTCTAAATATGTTTAAAAGATTTAAAAGTTGATGGCAATAGACCAATTGAAGGATGATGAAGATTTGAACCAGGGCAGAGGATAGGGAAAGGAACCAAATTTATGGAATATTGTAAGTTAGACTCACTAGAATGGTTACTTTCCCTTCACTCCCACTGCCCTAGTTGAAATCAGCCTCTCCCCTGGCCACTGCCATAGCCTCACAAGGGTTTCTGGGAACAAAGGAGAGGAAAGAGTAAAAGTCGTTGGAGAAAAGCTTCTCCACTGTTAGAAAAGTTTCATTTTTCTTTGGGGCTTGGAAGTAGGAAGGGGTCTATATAAGACTATTTCTTATGACATACGTAACTACTGCCTTCTTTGTCTCCCTAAAATGTTTCATCTTTGGAGGATTTTTTTCATTTCTGAAAATTTAAACATTCCTGATTAAATAGCTTAAAATGTCATATTTTTGTTAAAATTTATTTTATATTTGAGCTGATCCTCTTAGAGATGAGAGGAGTAATTCTTTGAGTTAATTTAAGTTTGTATTACTATCAGTCACTTTCTTCCAGCAAGACTTCTATATTCTTCCTAGATGCTTTTCGTTAAAAAGTATATATAGGGCGGGCCACGGTGGTTCAGCAGGTAAGAATGCTTGCCTGCCATGCCTGAGGACCCGGGTTCGATTCCCAGTGCCTGCCCATGTTAAAAAAAAAAAAAAAGTGTATATAATGCAAAAATGAGCTTAAATTTAAAAAGCTACCCTTTATCTGGTACCTACTTTGTTCTAGGTGCTGTTATATACGGTATTTTTATTTAATCCTAACAGATCGATCACCCTGGGAGGGACGTACATGAATCAATCTCAGATTTCAGGCTCAGGCTTTCTACTGCCTTCTAAAGTTAATTTACTTTTTGTCTTTAAGACCAAGAATCCTATAATTAAGTGAAATATTTTAGGATTTTCTAAGCTCATAAATAGTGAGGGATTGTCTATAAATATTAAAAACCACTTCATTAAAACATGATTCTCTGGTATTTAGAGGTAAGAACGAAGCCAATCAGGCCAGGATTAAGGTAATTCAGAATACAGGGGTAAGGAAGAGACTGTCTATATTTTAGAACCTCATCTACCCTTTTTTTTTTTTTTTAATTTTTATTGCCACATATTCAGTCCATGCATGGTATACAATGAGCAGCTCACAGTATCATCATATGGTTGTATATTCATCACCATGATCATTTTTTAGAACATCTGCATCACTCCAAAAAAGAAAAAAAGAAAAACTCATGCATCTGTGCCGGTTTGAAAGGATTTATGTACCCTAGAAAAGCCATGTTTTAATCCTGACCCTATCTTTAGTGGGAGCAACCATTTCTTTTCATCCCTATTCAGGACTGTAGGGTGGAAACTTGATTAGATTATTTTCACGGGGATGTGGCTTGCTCAATTGGGGGTATTATCCTTGGATTAGAGGAAGATGTGACTCCACCCATTCCAGGTGGGGTCTTGATTAGTTTACTGGAATCCTTTAAAAGTGGAAACATTTTGGAGAGAGCAATGGGAGAGCTGGAGATCCATGAGAGATGAGAGAGCCCATGCAACCAGAGACCTTTGGAGAAGGAATACGCCCCTGGGGGAGTTTGATGAAGCAAGAGACCTGGAGAAGAAGCTAGCAGACATCACCATGTTCGCCATGTGCTTTTCCAGCTGGGAGAGAAACCCTGAATGTCATTAGCCTTTAAACCTCTTGTTGGTGCCTTAATTTAGACTTTTTTTTGTGGGATGGTACATGGCCAGGGAATCGAACCTGGGTCTCCCACATGGAAGGCTCACACATTCTACCACTGAACCACCCATTGCACCCTGATTTGGACATGTTTATAGACTTGCTTTAATTGGGACATTTTTATTCCTTAGAACTGTAAACTTGCAACTTAATAAATTCCCCTTTTTAATTCCCCATTTCATTTCTGATAAATTGCATTCCAGCAGCTAGCAAACCAGAACATACCCCATATCCCTGACACCCTCCCTCTCATTGGCCACTAGCATTTACATCTACCCAATTTATCTTACCCCTTATATCCCCTATTATTTATTTTTTATCCATATTTTTTACTCATCTGTCCATACCCTGGATAAAGGAGCATCAGACAAGGTTTTCACAGTCACGTTGTAAAAGTTATCTTTATACAATCATCTTCAAGAATCAAGGCTACTGAAACAGCTCAAAAGTTTTAGGTACTTCCCTCCAGCCACTCCAATATATCAAACTAAAAAACGGATATCTATATAATGCATTAGAATAACCTCCAGGATAACCTCTCGACTCTGTTTGAAATCTCTCAGCCACTGACACTTTATTTTGTCTCATTCCTCTCTTCCCCCTTTTAATCAAGGCTTTCTCAATCCCTTGATGCCAGGTAGCTCAATACAGGATTTGTGTCCCACATTGCCGGAGAGATTTAAACCTCTCGTGTCATGTCTCAGTAGCGGGGAGGGCAGTAAGTTCACCTGCTGAATTAGCTTAGAGGCCACACGTGAGCAACAAAAGGTTCTCTGGAGGTGACTCCTAGCATAATTTTAAGTAGACTTAACTTGTTCTTTGCAGGAATGAGTTTCATAGGGATGAACACCAAGACCGAGGGCTCAGCCTATTGATTTGATTGTCCCCACTGCTTACGAGAATATCAGGAATTCTCCAAATGGTGAGGGTTGTATATTTCCTCCTTTATCCCCAGCCCCGTAAGGGGACTTTTATTCACTGCCTAAATTACTCTGGGATATATCAGGGCATCACACTAACCTGGACAAGCCAACAAAATTTCACGCCCTTTTCAAGAGTCCATCTACTTATGCTGTTCAACTAAACTGACCAGACAAGTTAAATTAGGTAGTGTGCTACCCAAAATATTAATTTTGCACCAAGTAAACATCTCTCTCACCTACTCTTTGAGACCAAAGGAAGAAAGGTTAATTTTGTCCAGAACCTAAGTTTTCAATAGCACATAATCGAACTCAACCTATCTGGATGGATCACTTACACAATCCAAACACAGGGAGCCCAGAATAAAAATGAGCGTCTTTAATCCTGTGTAGCTTAATGTAATGCCTAGATACAGCTCAGAGTATATTAACTAGATAAAAAGTACTGGCAAAGTCCCTTGAGGGGTGGGAGAAAGAATATGAAACCATTCTACTTTACTACCAGGAAACCCTTGATACTGTGCCAAACATTAGGAACACCTAAGTAGGCCACGCCCTTGATTTTGAGGCTTGCTCCTGTGAAGCTTATGTATGTAGCAGAGAAGCTCAGCTTATGTGTAGTTACGCCTGAATTACTTCTGGAGGACCTCTTTTGTTACTCAGATGTGGCCTCTCTCTAAGCCCAACTCTGCAAGTGAAACCATTGCCCTCCCCCTCATGTGGGACAGGACATCCAGGGGTGAAAATCTCCCTGGCAGCATGGGAGATGAACCCCAGGGATGAGCCTGGCCCTGGCACTGTGGATCAGCAATGCCATCCTAACCAAAAGGGGAAAAGAAGTGTAACTAATAAAGTATCAGTGGCTGAGAGAGTTCAAACAGTCAAGAGGCTACTCTGGAGGTGACTCTTAAGCATGCTTCAGTTAGACATTGCTACCTTTCCTAACTTGCCAAACCCCAAATAAAACCACTCCTGCCAATCCTAAAGAATACCTAGGGCATTGTATAAAACCCTACAAAGGTTCCAGGCACTAGTGTAGCTTTCCAGAAACCTACAACCTCCAGATGGGTCCCTGGACCAGGTAAGTCCTGAAATACTGAGGGGTCAGCCTCTACAGAACATCAGCTTGTTCCATGCCCCTATTCCATATTATTGACAGCCCCTTCCAATATGAAAAAGTTGGAGTGGGCATAGCCCAAATACCCCTAAAAAGCGTGAGAAAGATCAATGGTGATGGTGGAGTTATACACCCACCATCAGAAGACAGGGTTTAACAAAGGATGATTGCTGAATCAGTATATTGATACTTTAGACTCCAGTATCTTAGAACAGAAGTAAAAACCTAAAACTGTAACACATACCAAATCTGAAATCTGTTTTACAATTAATTGTTGTGATGTGCTTTGAAATTTATTGCTTTTTGGATGTGTTATTTTTTCACAAAACAGAAAAGCCAATTGTGATGAAAAAAGAAAAGCTGAAGGACTTCATCACCCTACACTTGCTGTATAAAGAAATGCTCAATTGCCCTGTAAGGAATGCTTCAGACTGAAAGGCAAGGACATTAGATAGCCGGTCCAAGTGGCATGAAGAACGAACTCTGGTACCTGTATCCATATGGGTAATTACAAATGCCAGTATTATTAAATGAGTTTTTTGGTACATAACTCTTAATAATTATGTCTTCAAGAAATGCAACTGAATAAAAAGTAATGAAAATTTAAAAAACCATGGTTCTTTAAAATGTTTTGTGGTAAATTTAAAAATTGATTTGTACATATGACTTTTATATTATTTTAGAAAACAATTATCCATTATATGCAGCTGTATGAGTCTACTATTAGGAGCAAGTTTTAACCATCTATTACTCTAGCCCTTTGCCCTCTTTGCATTCTTTTAACTCTACTAATCTACAAACCATCCTCATGTGAATGCTTTAGTCAATAAATGAAAAGCAGAATTTCATGTCCTCTTCTCATAACCTGGCCTTTCCCAGTTTTTCCTGTCATTTTGACAACTCAACTTAATCTTACTGCCTTTCATAATTAATAGAAACAGTTCCTTTCTATTCTTTCTAAGTTTCCATTTTCAGTCATACTGCTTATCTCAACCCTCCCCATAGATGTCTCCAACATTTGAATAATTCCTCAAGTAGTCTTACTTGTTCGGAAAACAAGCTAATGCTATCACGGACTCCTGTGATTTTTTTTTTTTTTACTTTCACTAACTACCTTCAAAACTTTTTGTAGTTGGCAGTCAATTTTAAACTCCTGTCTCACATTCAAGACCAGTCTACAACAGCGCTGTCCAAAATAATTTTCTGAGGATGAAAATGTTCTACATCTACATTATCCAATAGGATAGCCACTAGCTACTTGTGGCTGTTGAATACTGAAATGTGGCTAGTATAACTGAGTAACAGAAGCCTTAATTTTATTTTAAACACCTATATGCAGTTAGTGATTCCTTTTGGACTACACAACTACAAAAATGTCAACTTTTACCCCCCAACTTGGGTCCTCCACCCCAAGTCAGTCTGTTATACATAGGCCAGGTTTATCCTCTTCATTTCATATTTGCAAAATGTGATGCCAGCTGCTCATCACTCATGACTATGAATTCATCAAAGTCTGAAATTGACTAGAAAACAAAAGTAAGTTTTTTCCCTGTGTGATCTACCAGGTTATAAAGTTTAGGACAGGACTGTCTTCTTTTGTACAAAAATACAAAACCATAATTCTTATAAAACCTAATATAAATGATGTGAATTTGAGACAAGAATAAACTTCAGTTTACTTCCAAATGATTTACCATTATTTCCTTCGTTCAGAACATTATGCATACAATTCTATTTTAAAAACCACAAAAGGTTTAAGTAAGAAAGTTACTATTTATTTTCCTACAGGTAATTCTTCTGTAGTTTCAACATTCCCCCATCAGATTTAAAAGGTTAAAGACTCAGGAAGCTTAGAACTGGATCACTTGGCCCTTTCTCTTCTTATCTCCACCCAATTCAAAATGCTTGCATCTCTTAATGGCCAGCATCCTCTTGGATCTGCAGTTGGGCTCAACACATTCAAGCCTCAACACAATCTTCTTGGTGGTTTTAGCCTTCTTCCGGAAAATTGGCTTCGTCTGCCCTCCATAGCCGCTCTGCTTCCGATCGTAGCGCCTCTTTCCTTGGGCATACAGGGAATCCTTGCCCTTCTTATACTGGGTTACTTTGTGAGGCTGATGCTTGCCACACTTCTTACAGAAAGTCCTTCTGGTTTTAGGTACATTGACCATCTTGACCGTAAGCTGTCCACACAGTGAAAACTGTAGCGAAACATTTCAAATAAAATAGTAGAGATTAAACATCTTGAAAAATGAAAGAGTGCTACACAAATAAACATAGGAAAATACAGAGGATACTACATAGCCCAGTATTGTAAAAATCCACAAAATAGTCATTTTCCATATGAGTAAATGCACACAGAAGTGCACACCTTTTTGAAATGCTTAGTTTAAAATTACTGGATTAGACTGTAGAACGAGATTCATTTAATAACACCAAAAGCACAGCAGCAGCACAAGGCTGTCAGTAGTAATTAATCCCTTAGGGCTTAATTTATCATGGCTTTACAAAAAGAAAAGCCTAGTAGTGGTTATCTAATTTTTCTTTTTGCAAAAAAAGAGAAGGCTAAGACTAGCTCCTAGTTTTTTTTTTCTCGCGTCCCTACTCCAGAACCCCTTCCTCCATTTCCTAGTGCTACCGGTCAAACACATGTAGTTCTCTGCCAGATGGGCACAGCTGCCAATCTATGACACCAGGGCTTCAAAAGGAGGGCTTATTACTAGGGGAAGCAAGGAAGCCAGATGGCCTACGGGCCTAAAATCTGTCTCCAAGAATCAAAGGAGTTCAGCTACAGTAACAGTTATAAAAAGGGTGGAACTAAGCTGGAATTGAAAGAAAATAACCATTACAGCATCAAGTACAAGCGCTGTAGTGGGTGGTTAGTTCCCGGCTGATGAAGTTCCTATTTAGTAAACAGTAGGACATTGTCGCTGTGATCCTAAGACTCTAAAGCTGTAAAACAGGATAAGGCTGGGGACGAGCAGGCGCCAGTCACGAGGTCTTACAATCACAAGGTAAAAGTTATACAATCACTATCAAAGATCCATCTAGGTGGACTTCTGTAATTTCAGGTATTTCTTTTTGGCTCTTCTACAATATACTAGAGAGAAAGAAGGCATCTGTGTAACGATTCGGTCATCTATTTAACTCTCAGCTTCGTGGCTACACTAGCTCTTAAGGAGGGCTGATTCCACGCACCACCTATCACCTATGGCCTCAGCCCGCCCCATCTCTTTTCCGACAGCCCTGTCAGCCTGCTTTCACTTTTCCTGTCCTTAGTAACTCGTCAGCAGCCTCGAGGCTGACGTGTCCTTAACAGGCCGGCGTGTCTCAGCGACCAGCACCCGCCATGCGCGGGCCTCTTTCCTGAGGGAGAAGCTTGTTCTTAAACCCAGCTAAGCCAAGCGGAGGGTCTCGCCTTCCCTTTCTCACAAGCGTCTAGTCCATCCCGGGACTCTGAGCAATGACTGCTCCTCTCCGAAGGGGTACAGGCCCTTCTTTAGCTTACCGGTAAATGTAGCGTCCACGTTCCCCTCCTGCTCCGGCTCGCGCCTCACCGGAAAGGCAGAAAGGAAGCGGAAGTAGGAACTAGGCCTGAGCGACAGCTTTGCGAACCAATAGGCAGCAAGCAGCGCCGCCGGGCGTTCCGGGCCGTGTCCGGGGCGCGCCAACCAGCAGCCCGGGGGCGGGGCGGAGGGGCAGGGCCGTGGGGCCGCGGCGCTGTCCGCCGGGCGCGGCCTGTCAGCACGGTCTCCGCCGCCCGGGCGAAGCTGCGTCCCTGAGTCCCGGCGGCCCCGGACCCGCGTCAGGATGAGCGCGCAGAGGACGCGGGGCCGCTGGAGGCGCAGGTAACGGAGCTGGGGCGCGGTGCGGCCGTGGCGGGGCTTCTTCCGGGACCCTGGTGCTGGCTGGGCAGGGCCGAGGCGGTGGTGAGCCGGGGCTTCTAGCGGCCACGCCACTGCCCGCGCTGCGGCTGCCCGACGCGGGTGTGTGGACCCGGGCGACGCGGGTCCCGGCATGAGGTAGCGGGGGCGGCCGCGGGGCAGTTCCGCCGGCTGCAGGCCCAGGCCGCGCCGGCCCGCGCGCCTTGCGAGCAGAAGCAGCTGGTCCTTCCCGCGCCCGCTGACCGGGCCCGGCCCGGCGACCATGAGGCTCCGCATCTACAAGCGCAAGGTGCTGATCCTGACGCTCGCGGTGGCCGCCTGCGGCTTCGTCCTCTGGAGCAGCAGTGGGCGGCCGCGGAAGGACGAGGCGCCCGGGCCGCCGTTGCTGCCGGACGCTGAGCCCGCGCGGGGCCTCCGCAGGCTCTCCAACGAGTCGGCAGCCCCGCTGGGCCCCGCTGCCCCGCAGCCCGAGGCGGACAACCTGACGCTGCGGTACCGGGCTCTGGTCTACCAGCTGAACTTCGACCAGATGCTGAGAAATGTGGAGAAGGCCGGCTCCTGGGCCCCCCGGGACCTCGTGCTGGTCGTCCAGGTGCACAACCGGCCTGAGTACCTCAGACTGCTGCTGGACTCGCTCCGAAAAGCCCAGGACGTGGGCAACGTCCTGGTCATCTTCAGCCACGATTTCTGGTCGACGGAGATCAATCAGCTGATCGCCGCTGTGGACTTTTGTCCAGTCCTGCAGGTGTTCTTTCCTTTCAGCATTCAGTTGTACCCTAACGAGTTTCCGGGCAGTGACCCCAGAGACTGCCCCAGAGACCTGGAGAAGAACGCCGCCTTGAAGATGGGGTGCATTAACGCCGAGTACCCCGACTCCTTCGGCCACTATAGAGAGGCCAAGTTCTCCCAGACCAAGCACCACTGGTGGTGGAAGCTGCATTTTGTGTGGGAAAGGGTTAAAATTCTTCAAGACTATGCCGGCCTTATACTTTTCTTAGAGGAGGATCACTACCTGGCCCCAGACTTTTACCATGTCTTCAGAAAGATGTGGAAATTGAAGCAGCAGGAGTGTCCCGAGTGTGATGTTCTCTCCCTGGGGACCTATGTCACCAGCCCCAGTTTCTATGGCATTGCCGACAAGGTAGATGTGAAAACGTGGAAGTCGACAGAGCACAACATGGGGCTGGCCTTGACCCGGGACGCGTATCAGAAGCTGATTGAGTGCACGGACGCTTTCTGTACTTACGATGATTACAACTGGGACTGGACTCTCCAATATTTGACTGTGTCTTGTCTTCCGAAAGTCTGGAAAGTGCTGGTTCCTCGCGTTCCTCGAATTTTTCATGCTGGGGACTGTGGTATGCACCACAGGAAGGTCTGTAGACCGTCCACCCAGAGTGTCCAAATTGAGTCACTCTTAAACAATAACAAACAGTACCTGTTTCCAGAAACTCTTATCATTAGTGACAAGTTTACTGTGGCAGCCGCTTCCCCACCTAGGAAAAATGGAGGGTGGGGAGATATTAGGGACCATGAACTCTGTAAAAGTTATAGAAGGCTGCAGTGAAAAATCACAATACACAAGCAAAAGTGACAGTCTTTTGTCCACACAGGATATAGAGCTGAATAAAAGGGTTTAGGAACTGGTTTCTGCTTTAATACAAAAACATTTTTTTTCTTGTAAAAGATGTCCAAATATAGTAATCTTTTCCAGTTATATCTGATTAAGATTTTAAACAAGATTTCATTTTTGGGGTTGCACTTTAAAGCTCAACCTTTATCTGGTAAAGCTATCACTATTGTTAATTTATGAGAGGACAAGAAACCTTATTAAATTGCATTTGTCTTTTTATCTGGAACTTTGTACACTTTTCCACTTTCAAAACTTATTTTAAATACAGCAAAATTTATTTAAAATTATTACAGCAGTAAAAAGTATTACAATTAAATTGTTAGTGTTAATGGAGCAAGCCCAGTTTCACTCTTGACACAGTTATTGGGAAGACATTGCTTCACAAGATTTATAATTTGAAAGTTATGTTTGTTAAAACACCCTGTCACAAGTCATTTTCAGTATTACAGATTCCTGTACTATTGTATTAAGATTTGCCTGTGCTTTGGAACCTTCATAGAACACTTTCTTTTGGAATGTATTTGATAAAGTTTAAACATGATTTCCACTTCAATGTAGAAATACAGTGGATTTGCTTTTTTCTTTTAGTGCTGCCAAAATAAAATACTCATTTTTGCATAAAGATTCCTAATCATTTTGCAGAATAAATTTTATTTAGTCTGTACACCAAAATTAAGTAAAGGTATTCTGGAAATTTTGAAAGTAAACATTACATCATAATATTTAGTATTTGTACAATTGAGTATAAGTATAGAAAATCCAGCTCATAACAATGCATTCCCTTTGGAGGAAACTGGCTTTTAAATTAGCCAAGCATACTTAATGAACAATAAAAAACCGCTGTATAAGGGAAATACAGCCTAACTTGTTTTTGAGAGCCAAAAATGATACAAAGTTCAGTCACACCAAGGTGAAACGTTTTCTAACGCAGTTTTATTTTAACAGATATGTTTTAAAAGGACATACAGTAAATAGGCGTGAAGTTTACTCCATATTTAATGTAGAAGTTTCCTTTAAAAATATATACTGTAATTGCATTAATCTAAAAAGTTACTCATAAAAGACTAGTTTCTGTGCAGTCATTTAAACCTAAGAATTATTAAATGGACAGTCTTAAAATTATTGCATTTACTTAAAATTTATCTTGTAGTTGAAAAATGCGTATGGCTGTCCAAAGTGAGGCAAATAGTTCTCTTGCTTTATGGCCTGCCTTTACATTTCCTCACAGGCCAATCTGGTTCCAGATTTTATCTGGGGATTATAAATGTAAATCAGGATGAATAGCCAGGCTTTCTACCAGTTTTTGATACTCTGATCCAACAACCCCAGTTAAAGGACTAAAGAAATTAGGTAATTTCCAGGACTAAAGTCTGATTTAGTAGCTGTTTCTGAAGCAGAAAGAGTTCATGGCCTCAGTTAGCAAGTAGATCAACAAATATTTTCCCTTCTACATTTCCTTTCATATTGTTTATAAATGTTTGCTAGAAAAAATATTAGAATTTTCTCCAGCCTCTACAATTCCACAAAACTAGTACTTAGCCACTTTTAGATATGTTATTGTCTTCCCTTTTAGATGTTATAAAGAAATTTGATTAGCCCATACGGGCTTTTTTGTTTTCACGTAATAATATAATGAATATTTCCCCATGGGAGCAAATTGTCAGGTTTTTAAATGGTTGTATTCTAAAATTCTTAAATTTATTCTATAAAAACCAAAAGATCTTCTAATACTGCAATATAACTACCAAGAAATTATTTTAAAATACTGAAATTTCAAATTCTGTACTAAATTTAAACTATTGTATGTTAGTAAAATACACTTCTCATGTGTCAGATACACTTTGTGAAATACACAAAAATTTAGTATTTTTGTCATGAAGCAAAAATACTAAATTCCACTAGATTTATTTGTATTTAATCATTTAAATCATTATTAGTAAGTTCTTTCTCTTCTAAGAACTTAGCTCAATTTCAAGCTCAAATATATCCCATTGAGACTTACAAATGAATAATTTTAAGATTCTACCTCTCCTCTATGCCCTCATGTTTCTAATTAGTTGCATTCTCAATAATTTTGATTTGTAAGAGACACTACAGCTTAGTGAATATTTGGACACTTTCTTAAAGTAAAAGTAAACAAAAACAGAAGTTAATATATACAGATTGAATGAAAATGCTTAACTCTCCATTAGCAAATCACAGAATCACAAAACTTATCTTCATAATAAAACAAAATTTGTTTAACTTCTCTAGAGGGGAGTAAAAAACAATTCCAGTTTTCCCATTAGGATGAAATTTGCAAATTTTAATTTTATACTTTCCTAAATAGCTTATTTTTGAGGTAACAAGTAGCAATCTATTTTAGGCCCAACATTTTTTTTTTTTTTTTTTTTTTTTTACTGTTAACCTTTCAATTCTAAAATTATATAGAATTAATCCAAGTCATACAGCAGAGAATTCTGAAAACTGAATGCACAATGAGTCACATGGTCGTTAATAATCTGCACACTGCCATCCTGCATGCTGGTTTCTTTTATGCCTTCAAAAGCAGACAGATTATGAACTTCAGTTTTGTTCAGTAAAGGAGATAATGGATCGTCTAATTCTGTCTCTTCAGTTTTTACTGGTTCTTTTAAATTCTGTTTTTCCTCATTTGAGTAAACACCACTTTCTTCTTTTATAAATTCAGGTTTCACTTGTGACTTAGGTTGCTGAGATTTTTCAAAAAGCACTTGAGAAACATCAAGAGATCCTTGTTGCAAGCATGCAACTGGACTACAACTGTCTGTTTCACGTATGACAGATGAGTCAGAAAGTCCGGCACTTCCCATTGCGTGTGCTTGTACAATATCAGTTGTAGTGGTGGTAAGATGTTCTCTATTTTCTTTTTCATTCAAATGACTTCTTTCATTGATTCTTTCTTCCTTTTCATGAAGCTTAGCATAGTTAGAGTCTTGCATCTGTGTCAGGAGAAACAAGAAGTTAGTGGTTCTATGAAACAAACAGGAAATTAAAACTGTGGATCCTCTGGAAATAAGTTGTGAGGAATAACCTGCAGATATGCTTCCATTCTTTCCCCTTAAAGCCAACCTCCAAATGCTGCTAAAGTCACTTTTCCTTTCTTTAATAGAGAAGTTGTGGGTTTACAGAACAGGATTCCCATACACACCCTATTATCAACACCTTGCTTTGGCATGACATATTTGTTACAATTGAAAGTACCATTTTATCATTGTACTATTAACCACTGGTCCACGGTTTAGCTTAGAGTTCACTGTTTGTGTGTCTAGTTCCATGGACTTTTAAAAGATTGTTATTCTAGTACCATATATCAGAGTCATTTTTTTTGCATGGGCAGGCACTGGGAATTGAACCCGGGTCTCCGGCATAGCGGATGAGAACTCTGCCGCTGAGCCACGGCTGCCCACCCACTTTTTTTTTTTTTAATGTAGCAAAAATTTTTATTCCATTTTTTTCTCAGAATTTCTATACTCTGCTGATTTAAAAAAAACTAAGAGAAGGAAAAAAAAAAACAGCCCAAAAGAAGGCAGCATGATCTTTTAAGGCTTACTCATAAATAGCAAATTTCTGTACCCTCTTCTGCCCTTTCCACGTGCAGCTGTTCCTATTTTTAACATCTTAGCACATGTGTTACACTTACAGACCAATACTGATGCATTATTCTTAACTGAATAATTAATAATCCATAGTTCATCAAAAGTCACTTTTTTACAGTGTAAATTTAGCATTAATTCTCTGCCTAAATTCTTTCAGTGACTCCTCACCTCTTTTAGGATAAAGTAATCCAAGATTTTCAACATGGCCCACAAAATCCTTTATGACCTGATCTACCAGTAATCATTTTTTTAAAGGCATCCCTGAATTTCTTTAATTTTCTTGAACTTCTCTAATCAGAGCCATGCCCATCACAATTCACAATTAATGAATTGTTCTAGTTACTAAATTATTTTTCATGTATCCAATACTGAATATAAAAATGACCAAGCTTAAGCTTCAACTAGAAAGAATAAACTATATAGCATATTTCCCATGGTGTGAAGGAAATTTGTCCTTGTACTAGTACTTGAACTTACCAAATGTTAGTGTCTCTGTTCTTCACTGCAGGATTATTTCAGAATTAAATAAGTGAAAATGAACAGCAGAGTGTTTCACATATAGTAGACACGCACAGGCCCTCCTCCTCCTCAATGAACAATGCTGTTGTTTCCATATCATTATGTTCATTTTGTTTAAAGTTATGATATCAGGAAATCAAGAATTACGTTATTTGTCAGGCTTTGACCTGTCAAAATAGGTCAAATAGTCATCCTGCTATAAACCCCACCAAAACCCTTACCTTTGCGTGGATCTGAATCTTATTATCAGTAACCTGAAGAACTTCAATTAATGGTGGGGTTAGAGGGCTTGTCTGTCTGAATGGAGGGCTCAGGACCTCATCTACAAATTCATTCACATTTTCTTCATTGACAAACAACTTTTCCTAAAATAAAAAGAAAAAACATTCTGTCTTACAGGTCATATTTAACACAGTTGTACCTAAAAGAAGCTACAGAAAGACAACCTAAGTCTCACACAGTTCACTGTAACACTTTAAAAACGTTTATGTTAATGTTATTCCCACACTGTCTCGACAAAAGAAAACTGAATTATTTTAGAGAATGGTAAGAACAGCAAGACGACAAACATATATACATAGGGAAAACCTAGAAGAAAAAGCCTTCATTTCTTTTCTAGCTCTCTGTTAAATCTAAAGTATGTTTTCTCTCTTAGATAATACTTACAGATATTTTTCTTTCCTCTTAATATTTCATAAGAGTAACATTACCTTAAAGCTGTAAATGCAGTTCCAGTTATAAAATGTAATTCAGTTTTAGAACACTTCCTAATGAGTCAGCTAAGAAATATACATGCCAGAATCTATTCAAATTTGGGGTGACCAGTTTACTTTTCAAGTCTTAATTGGCTAAGAGCCAAGTTTAATCTTTTATTTAAAAGAAATATATTCTGTCTTTAAGTACTGAGATTCTCTAGTGTGCTACTAGTATAGAGCTAATAAGGGTGAGGAAGGCCTCACAGCACTGACACGGAAAGATTTATATACTGCTATTAGGAAATGTAAAAATCACTCAACAGGATCCCAAACACAAAGCAGTTTGTTCATATTCATGTCAGATGAATATAGATATGGGAGGAATAACCATATTTAGAATTACTTAATTCATAAAACCAGTCCGTTGTTGCCCATAATAAAAGTACTTTCACCTCCAAAATACACACAGCTCATTATTTGGTCCAAAAATGAAAGAAAAATCAGATACAAGTTTCAAGCTCCCTTCTATGAGAATTTAATACATCTGCTATTTCATCATTAAGCAGCTAATGAATATACTTTATTAAGTTTTGTGATAAGACATCCCAAGGCAACCGAACTGCATAGTGTTTTTCATTTATCCTTTGAATAGCTAATGTTAAATTAGCAAAATTCCCACTGTTAAATATTTAAATCATTTTGGTTCTTTATTGTGTCAGAGAATCATCTGTGTTTTTTCAAAATTGCTTATATTGGGGGTAAAGAACTGCTCCTAAATTGTTCTTTATATTACTTAGTGTATTCCCTTCCTTAAGGGAACTAGCCCTACAACTTCTAAAGCAGGGTGTCTGTCCAATTAGCCACTAAAAATTACATGAAAAATGTTGGGTGTATAGGGCACTTATGTGGATAGAGTGTCATTCTATAGCTTTCATAAAATTTTCAAATTTTGGGTCATAAACCCCAAAAAAGCTCAAGAATCACTTCACCGTAGAATATTGGGCAATTCTGCGTGTCAGCCTCCTTAATCTACAAAATGAGCCAACTGGACTAGGATAACTTCAAGGAGTCTAACCAGTTCTAACATTCTCTGCATCACTGAGCTCAGTGCCTTGAAACTTTGAATCCTAAATCAACTGATCCCACACTCATGGCATAACTAAAAAATAACATTATAAGATGAAGTAGAAGTTAGGCTGTTGTAGTTAGATTCAGTTGTCAACTTGGCCAGGTGAAGGTACCTAGTTCTGCTGCTGTGGACATAAGCCAATGGCATGTGACCCTCATCTGTTGCTGATTACACCTGCAGTCAGCTAGGAGGCGTGCCTGCCGCAATGAATGATGTTTGATTTAATTGGCTGGTGCTTAAATGAGAGACTCAACACAGCACAGCCCAAGCAGCTCAGCACACCTCATCTCAGCAATCACAGCTCAGCCCAGGCCTTTGGAGATGCAGAAAGGAATCACCCCGGGGAAAGTTGTTGGAACCCAGAGGTCTGGAGAGAAGGCCAGCAGAGATCACCCTGTGCCTTCCCACGTAAGGAAGAGCCTCAGTTGAAAGTTAGCTGCCTTTCCTCTGAAGAACTAATGAAATAAATCCCCTTTTATTAAAAGCCAATCCGTCTCTGGTGTGTTGCATTCCTGCAGCTAGCAAACTAGAACATAGGCCATATTTACATTATGTAAAACTGAAAATGGAAGCTGTGTATCTTTTCTCTCATACAGATATGAAATCTCTATTAGGAATAAAGGCTGGTTATTATTATTGTTTCTAAGAAAAGAACCAAATTTCACTTTCATCAAATTGAATTGAAAATATCACACTTGACACTTTTCATTCGATTTACAATTTCTAAAGTGTACCCATATTACGCATTCTAGACTATATTTTTACCCAACATTATAGATACTATGCCTTTATATGATTTAAGACCTCAAAATAATTCTTCAGTGGGAATATACCATGATCCCAGTGAGCAGCCCAGCTTAGGAGTTAGCACAGTGGGAAATCAGATGAAAATACATCGTTCAGAATTCTCTTCACCGCTTGCCCATAAAGTTTTCTTCCCACAAACACTGTGAATTATTTTCACAACTATTAAAACAATTACAGGAAGATGACTGCCGTTTAATAAATTTCCCCCTTCTAATGACATAAACAGATATGCAATCTCATCATATTCACACAAAATACCTTACCTAATGTTGACTATTTTTATTGTTTTGGGGGATTTCAAATTAACCACTTCTCACCAAAGACAGTCAATTTGTAAAATCTATATATAACTTACTGGCAAACATCTAGAAAAACAAATAGTGAAAATTTCTGACAGGCTAAAAAGACCAAGGTCAACTACTTAATTTTTAATATATAATCTGCGTAACTAGTACTGCTTCTGGGAATTTGACACTTGAATATGTTAAAAGAACTAAAAAAGTTACATGTAAGGTTGATACATACCACTATCAAAATCACAAATTTATGAATTCAAAGAATTCTTTAGAACTTCAAATTTTAAGTGATTTTCAGTCATTTGCCAATAACATGGTGGAGTGGTGATTCTGAAATGCAGGAACCTCAATAATCTTAACAAGCATAGCAGGACTACAAAAGCACATGTTGAATTATTCCTCAGAATTATATCCAAGTTAACTGGGCCGCATCCAGTTTTCCAGCGCTGGCCAGGGGAGCTGCGGCTGATACACGTGCTGCTTAGCTCAACATACGTTCACTGACACTTGGCTAAGCGCCAGGCGTTGTGCTACATACCAGGGGCCCGGAGGTGGTCCCAACTGGGCAGTGGTCATTTCAGCGCCCTACCGTCACCACCAGACGACAGCCCCGCCTGCCTCTGGGACAAAGTCGCGCAGCACCGTAGGGCGGGTAAGGCAGGATATGTGAGCCACAACTGCCTCCAAATTCATATTCCCAGTAAGAACTGTGCGCAAATGACTTGGTCTTTGGAAGTAAATTTACTTTTTTAAGATTAAAAAAAGCGATTTGCCAACTTAAAATATGGCCATTAGGGAGTGGTTCTCAAATTTATTTGGGTCACAAACGCTTTTGAGAACATGATGAAAGTTAAAGCCCCTCTCCCCCCCAAAAAGCACCCTGATTTTTTTTTTTTACATTTAATTTCAGAAATTCTCCGATTCCTGGGAACCCATTCGTGTCCTTCTTACTACTCTTGCATTACGGGCAACTTCGAAGATTTGAAACCCATTCACCAGAGGAGAAGCGTGGACGCTTCTTTTCTTCAAAATACAGAGAGAGCGTTTTAAGCGCACGGGCATCTTTCATCAGTTCCAATCCACTATCAATTTCAAGCCATTACAAGAGACACGCTAACGGAAAGCACTTTGTTTAGCATAAATGGAGAGGGTGTCTGTAATCAACTTCGCAAAAGGGACGGAACATTTCACAAGTAGAAAGCTCTAGCAAGAAACGTTACCTCCAGAGAATCCTTGTTTAGACCGTAATACCACTCTCTCCAAATCCCAGGGCTTTCTGGAGATTTGGACAGTTCGATCACTGCATTGTTTGAAGAGATGCTAATCACGGGTTCCCTGACGCTCAGTTTATTCTCCGGAGCAAATTGCAAAAAGAAAGAATAGTCAGCTCCGGCCTGCGTGGAGAAGCCCAGCCTGTACCGCCGGGGGCTCACTTCCCCCCGCAGACTGTCCGCCTGGATCCCAGGCACCGGGATGAGGAGAGTCAGAGAGCCTTCGTCCTGGCGGCACTGCAGAGGGGGGCGCAGAGGCGCCCCGCGCTGCGTCCCCGGGCTCGCCGTGGCCCCGGCCGACGGCTCCCTGCCGGTTCCCTCCGGGTCCACGCGCGCCTCCGCGCGCACAGCCCCGCGCTCACCGGCGGTGGCGGCGGAAGACCCCGGGCCAACCCCCGCACGTGAAGGACGCGAGGAGTCCCCGCGGCCGCCCCCACCAGCGCCGCCCGCGGCGGGAGGCGGCTCCTCCCCCGCGCCCAGGGCCGACCCCGCGCGCCCGCCGGAATCCTGCTCCTCCGCGGCGCCTGCAGCCGCCGCCTCGCCAGCACCTGTGCCCGCGCGGCCCGCGCACCCCTTGGCAGGGCCCGCCTCCCCGGCGCCGGCGGAAGCGCAGGCCGTGCCGTCAGTTCCGGGCGCGCACGCCGCCTCCTCCCGGGCCGCCGCCGGCCCCCAGCGCGCGGGCGGACGCACCACGGGCAGCGTGACGACCAGCTGCCGCCGGGCCGTGTGGAAGCGCGCTGTGCCGCGGCTCTCATCCACCGCGTAGGGGAGCGGGAGCCGCAGCCGGTAGTCGGGCCTCCGCGAGTCGAGGCTCAGCAGCTTCCCCGCCACCTCCAGCGCCGCCTGCTCGGCCGAGCGCAGCAGCGGCAGCTCGATGGTGACCACCAGCTCGCGGGGCACCGGGCTCGGGGCCGAGTCGCGGGAGCAGCGGTAATCCTGAAGGTCCACGTGGTGCCGCTGCACCACGCTGCAGCGGGGCTCGGTGGGGCCGGGCCGCGGGGCCTCCTCCGGGGCGGGGCGCGTTTGGGGCCGGGGGGCTGCGGCGCTGCCCGGGGCCGCCGGAGCCGGGTACGGGTAGGGGAAGTCCGGGAGAAGGCCCTCGGGCTCTCGGTCGGGCCGGGTCGGGGCGCCCCCGGGCAGGGGCGTGCGGAGCACGGCGGCCTCCGGGCTCCCCTTGTACTTGGCCTTCAGCACCTTGGCGTTCGTGCGGTCCAGCGTCACGCCGAACTGCTTCTCCACCGCGCCCAGCGCCGTGGCGTCCAGCATCTGGCGGAAGCGCGTGCAGCGCCGGGCCAGCGCCAGGGCGGCGGGGTGGAAGACTACATCGTAGACGGTGTAGCGGCCGCCGCGGCGCCCCGCGTACTCGCGGCCCGGCGCCAGGCTGTGCGGCAGCGACCAGAGGCGGCCGGGCGCTGCGCCCTCGGGCCCGGGCTGGCTGCGGGGTGCGCCCACCAGCGCGTTGCCGCACACGTTGACGAAACAGCGGCGCACCCCGTCCAGGCTGGTGCGCAGCGCGTGGTCCGGCTCGGGGTGCACGAAGCGCACCTCCACCCCGCGCTCCCGCTCCAGCGCCGTGACCTCCGCCTCGTAGCGCCGCCGGTTCTCGGGGTCGGTGAGCTCCGCGGCGTACTCGGAGAACAGCCGCCGGAACTCCGCGTCCTGGAAGGCGGAGGTGAGCCGCTGCACTTCGTCCGCGCTCAGGTCCAGGTCCTCCAGCGGCGAGGGCGCCCGCGCCTTGGCCATGCTGCCCCGCAGCCCCTCACCCTCTGGCCGAGCAGGGCGAATCGGGGTCCCGGGCACGGAGTGTGGGGCGGCCGCGGTCCCTAACGGCCGGAGACTCGAGCCCTGGGCCGCGCGAGCCCGTTGCTATGGTGACGCCGCAACCCCCACCCCACCCCCACCCCCACCCCGGGAGGAGGGCGCGAGGCCCGGCAGCCAGTGGGCCACGGTGCGGTTGCTCGTGCGGAGGAGCCGTTACGTTCACGGCCGTCGTGCCCAGCGCGATATGGGTTCCCAGGCGGTGCTTGTAACCCTGCAGGTGGGACCCATAGCGTGGAGAAGGAGCTGGGACCTGGCGTCACGCAGCGTATTCACAGGCTGCAACTCGATCCATTGTGTTCTACTTTGCCAAGGCAACGTTTTCTTCTTTATTTTCTCCTTTCCATTTGCCCTGTAAAAGAACTCATCTGGGGTGAGAAATATGAACACGCTATTCCTAAACACATACTAAAGACCTATAAACATACAAAGCTATCACTTCGTTAGTGATAAAAATGCAAATAAGATAACACATATCACCTACCAAAATGGCAAAAATATGTATTCAGAATATAGTGCTTCCCTGAGTGGGCTCAATATTTAATAAAATTTCTAGAGAGTAGTTGAACAGTTTGTATCAAACTGCATACTTTTTGACCCGGCAGTTCCAGGTGTAAGGGAATAATTGAGTTGAAATGCAAAGACCTAGTGCGTGTTTACAGCAACGCCGTTTGTTCTAAAGGCTGGTGAAGAAGACAGTACAACACTGGCTTTGTTGAGCCAATTTTGGCAGAGCATGTAGTGGAATTCTAAATAGCCATTCAAAGTGGTGTCAGAAATTTACTGACTGAGTTATTTATTGATTGGTAGTTGTTAAACTCCGGGTCTTTTTTTTACTTTCATTTCTTTAAGTGGCATTTAATACAGTAGAAGTTGGTGTTAGCTCCGTGACAAGACACGTTACAGATTTCTCTCCATGGCATCAGACCCTCCAAAGGCCACTTTGGGGCTTAAAATATCCCAAAACAGAACCCTTGATTGTTCTCCTTTCCCAGACCTCTAGGCCTCATCTTTTTTTTTTTTTAATTAAAAAAAAATTTTTTTAAAATATGAAAACAAAGAAACAAACATTCTTAACATATGATCATTCCATTCTACATACATAATCAGTAATTCACAATATCATCACATAGTTGCATATTCATCATCATGATCATTTCTTAGAACATTTGCATCAATTCAGAAAAAGAAAAAGACAACAGAAAAAAATTCATGCATACCATGCACCTTACCCCTCCCTTTCATTGATTGCTAGCATTTCAATCTAACCTTATTTTAACGTTTGTTCCCCCATTATGTATTTTTATGCTGTATGTTTTACTCGCCTGTTGATAAGGTAGATAAAAGGAACATCAGACACAAGGTTTTCACAATCACACAGACACATTGTGAAAGCTATATCATTAGTCAATCATCTTCAAGAAGCATGGCCACTGAAACATAGCTCTGCATTTTTCCCTCCAGCCTCTCCATTACATCTTGACTAACAAGATGATATCTATTTAATGCATAAGAGTAACCTCCAGGATAACCTCTCAACAGTGTTTGGAATCTCTCAGCCATTGACACTTTATTTTGTCTGATTTTGCTCTTCCCCCTTTTGGTTGAGAAGGTTTTCTCAATCCCTTGATGCTGAGTCTCAGCTCATTCTAGGATTTCTGTCCCATGTTGCCAGGAAGGTCCACACCCCTGGTAGTCATGTCCCAAGTAGACAGGGGGAGGGTGGTGAGTTTGCCTGTTGTGTTGGCTGGAGAGAGAGGCCACATCTGAGCAACAGAAGAGGTTCTCTGTGACTCTTAGGCCTAATTTTAAGTAGCCTTGACCTATCCTTTGTGGGGTTAAGTTTCATATGAACAAACCCCAAGATTGGGGGCTCAGTCTAGGCCTCATCGTAAGGGTCTCTTGGCAACATTCAGAACAGTTGACTGAAGCACATTTTTCTCTTTTGTTACCAGACAAGGGTGGTGGATTCCCTGACAGATGTGCTCAGTGACCAATCCCTGAGACACAGGGGTTTCCCAAGACGGAGCTTATTGCTAGGTGCGAAGCAGATCACGTGGCCTCTCAGTCCAAAAATCTGTCTCTGGGAGCTGCGGATGGCTTTATATTTCCAAAAGATGGGCAGGTCTTAGGGCAGTGAGCACAGTGGCCCTAGATGATGTAATTAGAGGTGCTTTAATCGAGCATGCGCAGATTGGCTACATGCTTAGTCACAGAACGTATGTAAGAAAAATGACAGCCATAATATGATAATTGATATGATGGTTTTAGTATTATAATGAGGTACTGTGACTTGTAGGTTAAAGTCTAAGCTACTGTGCATGTCAGGCGGGCCCATACCTGTAAGATCCAGCTTTAGTTATCAAGATAACTTTGAACTTGGGGTGGCTTAGTTTTGAGCTGAATATAGCAACAGGCACACGCAGCCCAAGGGCTCAATTCTCAGACCATTGCCAATGCCTTAAACATCTCCATGGCCTTAGAACTGTAAACTTGTAACCTAACAAATCCCCATTGAAAAAGCCAGCCCATTTCTGGTATATTGCACTCCAGCAGCTTTAGCAAAACCCAAAATGCTACCCAAATTCCCAATAGTAGTAGAATGGATAAATAAATGTTGTAAATGTATGTAACACACTGTCATACAGCAACAATGTGAGTTAATATTGCTAACATAAATTGAATAAAAACCAATTTATTCAACCAAGTGCAAAATAATACATTTCATTTGATTCTATTATATGATAGGCAAAGCAAAGTTCACTCTAAGTCGTGTTGGCGATTTCCCTTCTGCCAGGCAGTGCGTGTGTTAGCACACCTGGCTTCTGGTTTCCTTCTGGCTCCTCATATTCGCTCTCTGCCTCACACTGAGTGATTTCAGCTGTCACCGTCAAGTTCTAATTCTTTCTTCTGCCAGCCCGTCTGCTTTTGAACCCTTCCTGAGACTTTTCTTTCCTATTACTGCCGTCTTCAGCTCTGTTAGGTTCCTACTGATAATTTCCATCTCATTTGCTCTTGTTTGTGTTCATCTGTCATTTTCCTGATTTCCCTAAGTTCTTTGTTCATACTTTCCCTTAGCTCTTTGAGAGTATGTAGGACCATTTTCTAAAACATTATTTATTGTGACATACATATAAAAAAATTTTTTTCAAAGTACACGTAACAAGTTATGGAAAAGATCTCAGGGTTTGGTATGGCTTTCTGTTCCACAGCGTGAGGTTTGCCTTCTAGCTGTTCCAAAACCCTGGAGACTAAAAGATCAGTATACTCATTTTGTAGGACCGTTTTTTTAAAGTCTTTGTCTGGTATGTACCAGGTCTTGTTCTTGTCATTGATAGCTTCCAGTGCTTTAATTTTCTGCACTGCCTGGGCCATTGCTTCCTGTTCCTTTGCGTGCTTTGTAATCTTTTGTTGAAAACTGGACATTTTGATATTTTAATGTATCATCACTGGAATTTAGGCTCTAAGGCATCTGTTCTTTATCCTTGTACCAAGCTACTGTTATGACAGAACTTTTGTTGAATGCCAGGAACTAATCAAAATAAAAAGGAAGGAAAAGAAAACACCTTTCCTAATCTTTGAAACTAAATTTTCACTAGCACTAGAAACTATCAACGACAAGAACAAGACCTGGTACATACCAGACAAAGACTTTCAAAAACGGTCCTACAAAATGAGTATGTTGATCTTTTAGTCTCCAGGGTTTTGGAACAGCTAGAAGGCAAACCTCACATTGACCCCTGTGAATGCTCTCCTTCAGGGTTTCTCCTACAGGCCAAACTGTAGGCCTCCTTGACCTTTCCTGCATATGCCTCTTATCTTAGACATGCCCTAGGAATTTTATACCCTTTACACCTTCTTCCCTAGGAAACATCCCGCATGTGTCCAGGCACTGTATTGTTATGTCCTACAGCCAGTGACTCCTTGCTTCAGGCAGCACGGCTTGACTTCTCTCCTACTGTGTTCCTTCAGAGAGCTCTGTGAACTGTCTTTTACGTACAAGGCAATTTCTGGGACATCAAGTCTCCCAGGCCTCGGTCCACCACGAGACAGATTGGGCCAGGCATATGCTCCCAGTATGTGCACATGAGCAACTCTGCTCCCTCCAGAAGGAGTGCGTGGGCTGGGTGTGTGCCCATACGATGGGCTGGCTCCAGACAGCTGGTACAGGATGGGGACTGGGCCAGCCTGGGCGCCCCGAGCTCCTGCCGATTTTACACAGCCTTGTCTTGATTCTGCATTTGCCCTGTGGCTGATGGAATTTTTATCAGGATTGCGTTGAATCTGTGAATAATTTTGGGTAGTATTGACATCGTAACAATATCAAGTTTTCCAGCTTAATTGGAAGACCTTTATTTAGGTCTTCTTTAATTTCAACAGTGTTTTGTAGTTTTTGGTATACAAGTGTCTTATAATACTGATGGCCAGAACTGCTCATACATACTGCCTTGCTTCATTTCATTTCATATTGTCAGCCCTAAATGCACCCTGTAGTCTAATCATTAACTATGTTCCTGAAATGATTTCAGAATGCATTTAGCTTTAATTATAAAAGCAGTTATTTGTTAAATGGAAGAGTGGATGAACACCTAGCATCCAAATTCCACTTAAACCTTTCTACCCATCTTCATATTTAGCTCTGTAGTTCTCATAATTAACGTAAGACCAACACTTCACTATATTTTCAAGACCCAAATTGTCATTTTTCCCAAGCATTCTAGTGGCTTTAAACCTATCCCTTGTTTGTTTGTTTTTTTTTTTGGCTTTTAAAAAGGAATTTAATAAGTTGCAAGTTCACAGTTTTTAGGCTGTGGAAATGTCCCAATTAAAGCAAGTCTATAGAAATGTCCAATCTAAGGCATCCAGGGAAAGAAGCTATCTTGATTCAAGAAAGCCAGTGAAGTTCAGGGTTTCTCTCTCAAGTGGAAGGGCACATGGCGAACACAGAGTTTTTCTCTCGCTGGTCGGGCATGTGGGGAACACAGCAGCATCTGCTAGGTTCCTCTCCAGCTCCCTGGGAGGCATTTTCCTTCTTCATCTCCAAAAGTCGCTGACCGATAGACGCTCTGCTTCGTGGTTCTGCGGCGTTCTCTGGTGTGGCTTTCTCATGACTGTCATTCTCTGCTCTCTCTGAATCTCCTTTTCTCCAACATATTTCCCCTTTTATAGGATTCCAGGAAACTAATCAAGACCCACCTGGAATGGGTGCAGACACATCTCCACCTAATCCAGTTTAACAACCACTCTTGATTGAGTCACATCTCCACGGTCTGCTCTCCTGGCCCGAGGCCTCTTGACTTCAGACTTTAGCCTTCATAGTTCTGCCTCTGAAGTTATTTTTCCTCCAGTGCGCCCCTTCTCTGTCCCTCTCGGTCCCGACTGGCAGTGGTTCTCGTTATACAGATTCTGCAACACTCTCGTTGGCTTTCTATGCAGTAGCCTTGAATCATGCCCATCAGATATCCTGGCTAACTCCAGGTTCAGTCCTGGCTTTCTCTGAAATAGGTGACTGGTTCCACATTTGGCCATATCCTCACATGGGGCACTATTCTCTGGGGTCTCCCTTCCTGGAAGTCCATATCCTTTGATTTTTATAATTAAACTTCAATTTTTCCAGGCTATTTTTGAAACTAAAGCTAAACCCTACTCTTCTAGTGTCAGGCCCCTTCTAACATTCTCCCCAACTATTCAATCCTCAGACTGCATCTCAAATCACCATTTTTTCCTTAATGCTAAGTACTTAACACTGCATTCAATTTAAATTTCACTGAGGCTCTTCCCCTTCACTATGTCATTTTCATTTTTTTATTAGTATTCCTTCCAAAAAAGCTAATCCTATTTGAAAGAAATGTATTCTACTTCAGGCTTTTTTTTAAGTTTTAACATTACACCTATATTTGAAACATCTTTTGTACTTCTAACAAATTTCTGTCATTCATATTCATTTCTGGGCTCTCTTTCCATCAACTCCATAAACTAAATGATAAATAAAAGGAGTTGTTGAGTGATTATACATAAAACAGCAAAATGTACTGCTTCAAAATAAACATGTATTTTAAGCATAAAATTATGGGTACTGTATATCTTTAACTTTCCAATATTAAAGCCTTCAGGTGATCATGTAATGAACATTAAACTAATAACCTCAAGCAAAGGCTTGCACTCATTAGAATAAATTCTGTTGCTTTGAAATTTAAACAATTTGAAAAGCTGAATATACTGTTCTTATGGTAATAAAATTCTAAGACTAAAACAATGATTCACAAAATTTTGAGTAATTGTGTTTTCCTTAAAATGAACAGAGTATAGTATGACTGCTATGAAGATAACTGTAATTTTTAAGTGCAAATGTATAGCAGATTTTATCCTTACATATATCTCATATTTTTCTTAAAAGAGTATGTAGATGTATGTAGTGGAGACGCTTAGCCAACCTATAAGTATGCTTAAGAGTTACTTCTGGAGGACCTCTTTTGTTACTCAGATGTGGCCTCAGTCTCTCTAAGCCCAACTCTGCAAGTGGAATCATTGCCCTCCCCCCTGCATGGCACATGACACCCAGGGGTCAGAGTCTTCCTGGAGGTGTGGGAGATGACTCCCAAGGATAAGGCTGGCCCTGGCACCATGGGCTCAACAATCCATCCTGACCAAAAGAGGGAAAAGAAGTGTATCAAATAAGGTATCAGTGGCTGAGAGTTCAAATAAGAGTCGAGAGGCTACTCTGGAGTTCACTCTTATGCAAGCTTTTAAGTTACGTATCATAGCTTGCCAAACCCCAACCAAAACCATTCCAACCAATCCTAAAGAACACCTAGGGCATTACATAAGATTTTACAAAGGTTCCATGTGCTAGGGTAGCCTTCCAGAAACCTACAGCCTCCAGATGCATCCCTAGACCCGTTAAGTCCTGAAACCTAGAGGGCTCAACCTCTCCAGAACATCAGTCAGTTCCATCCTCCTTCCAATATGAAAAAGTTAGACTGGACATGGCCCAGATACCCCTAAAGAGTGGGAAAAAGATCAAAAGTGATGGTGGAGTTATAGGGAATGTAGAGCTTAACAAATGAGTATGATTGCTGAATCATACTGATGTTTCTTTTAGTCTCCCGCATCTTAGCACAGCTAGAAGTAAAAACCTAACAATTGTGGAATTGTAACCCCTACCAAACTCTGAAATCTGTTTTACAACTAATTGTGGTGCTGTGCTTGGAAATTTATTATTTTGTATTGATGATACTTTTCACAATAAAGAAAAAAAGTATTGTGATGAAAATGCACAGCTATATGATGATACTGTGAACCATTAAAAATAATAAAAGTATGCGCAAAGTTTCCAATAAACATTCATATATTTCCAATAAAACTTTTCAAGTACCATCATATTTATTGTGACTGAATATTAAAATTCTGTGAGAATAGTATATGGTGGCAAACGCATGTCTATATACTTAGGTTGGATTGAATGTGTAAATAAAACTTTAAAAAGAACAGAGAGAAATAAGTGTTAGAGAAAATGCAGAGAAAGAGATGTACCTGTTCACTGTCAGTAGGGAAATGAGGCGCAGCCCTTTGGAGGTTGTGCAGGAGGCGAGGGGTGGGGTGGCCGTAGGGTCCTGCCACCCCGTCGCTCGGTGCGTACCTGGAGGAGCGGGCTGTGGGACACGAATGGACATCTGCTCACTGGTGTTAATGTCGGCAGTGACATGGACTCTTGGACAGGGCGTCAGATGTTGTTGGCTTGCCCAGGTTAGTGTGATGCCCTTCCGTATCCCAGAGCAATGTGAGCAGTGAGTGAATAAAGAAGTACTTGCAAAGACCCCTTGGGGGACTGGGGAGAAAGGAGGAAATAGTCACCCGCCCCTTTTGGAGAATTTCTGATATTCTCGCAAGCAGTGGGACAAGCATATCAATAGGTGGCGGGGGGGCGTGCCCCCCACTCAGCCGAGCAGCCACAGCCGAGTGTGCCAGTCCGGTCGCTGGTCACGCTGGAGGCTCTCCCAGGCCCCCAAGGGCGTGACCATCCCCGGGGCCCACGCAGTCCATTCCCCAGGACAGGTCGGCGCAGGCAGCCACAGTGCGAGTGTCGCCCAGCCCCCGGCCCTGCCTCCACGCTGACCTGGGGCCACCATGCCCGGACAGCCGGGCGGACAGAGCCGGGAAGGACCTGCCGGTCCCAGCAGCCGTCCGAAATGCCCTGCTCACCGCCCCAGCCCTGCAGCCTCTGAGCCTCGTGGTAAATCCTCGGCTTCCTCCCTTCATGTCCAGCCGGATAGTTCAATTAAAGCGTTTTCATTCCTTTCTGTTAACGCTGAGACCCGTGTTTAGTTTTATAGGCTTCTCCCTGTTGTTTTGGCTCATGGATTTTTTTTTCTGTCTGTCACAGACATGAAGAGTGGAATATTTGTTTAGTTCTGTGATGGCAGGAATTTTTCCAAAAAAATGAAGAGATGGACTGGGGCTTTCCCTTTGTGAAGAGAAACTGGATGCCACAGTAGAAAAAAATAATACGGGGAATAAGAGTAAAATGAACTGGGTACAGGGAAATCCTCATGGTCCATGAGAGGGAGGGGAAGGGGCATGGGATGTATGAGTTTTTCTTTTTCTGGAGTGATTTAAATGTTTTTAAAATGATCACGGTGATGAATACACAACTATGTGATGAGATTGTGTGCCACTGATTGTACACCACGTATGGACTGCATGTGTGTGAAGATTTGTCAATAAAAAATATATATATTTTAAATTCCATGATACAAATGCAAGCAGAACTCTGTATTGTTTACATAATTTTATTGTAACCTAATATCAAAATTACATAAAAAATAAAGTTAAGCAGAAAACTGATGAATCTGGTTTCTTCATATGGTCTTTAAGAAACTCAAAAGCCTTGGAGTTTGCTGAAAAATTTTAAAAGTACAAAAAACATTTTAGAAACCTAAGTTACTATACATTTCTTAATTTTTATTTTTAATTAATTATAAAAGTAGACTAATAGATGCAGCACATTATTCCAAATTTGAAAGTACACAGTGAAAAACAAGTCAGTCTTACCCCCATTTCTGCTCCCCAGAAGCACTTATATATTCTTATGCAGAAAGTCTAATTACATATAAGCATGCTGTATGTAGGTATAGCCTTCACACACACACAAGCATAGTAAAATCCTACGCATACTAGTCCATACTTTTTTTTTAATTAGTAGTAAATACATTATAATTTATTTAACCAATGACTTCCTTTCTGGCTTTGAAATTTAAATAAATTAGAAAAATTCTGAATAAGTACACATATTTAAATGACTAAACATTTAAACCGTTGCATATCTTTTGCTATTATAAAAACTGTAATAAAATAATCAGTCCCTCCTTCTTTTTCTTTATTTGTTAGTACCTACTTTTATGTATAAGCCCAAGTAAGATAAAGTCTTAGAAATGGAATTGCTGGGATAGTACGTCCTAATCATTGTTTTCGAGTTGCCTCCATGTGGTTTTCCATCCAACCAACAACATGTGAGAATGTGTAGTTCCCGACTATATCATCAATATTTGTTTTTAAATAAAACAGCTCTATTTGAAAGTACATGTTAAACGGGTTAACCTTATCTGCTTTAACTATATTTCTGTGATTAACTCTAAAATATACCACAAACATTTCTAACAAAAGATTTTTTAGGAAAAACTAAGTAGCAGGAAGACCAAAACTGGTCTGAGATTTCCCTGGGAAAACTGTTTTTGATCTATTTCAACACAACCGACGTGCCATGAGCTGTCTACAGCTGTATGTCAATAGCATGAGCACAGTAAGTTCGCCTAGAACAATTCCAATGGGCCACGCAGGCATTTTTAAACTTTCAATAATGCACGAATGATCACCTGATTTTTAGCAATATACTACCAGGAGAGAGCTCCTCTGACTGTTTCTGTGGACACACTCACCTGTCTTCTACTGTCTTACTGGAAGGATAAAAAACTTTGAATGAAAATCCACTTCTTGGAAAAGAGCCCTTTGGAGAGAAAAATGCCTGTAAGTGAATACTCAACTTTCATAAAATAATTCCTATTTTAAAAATCTAATTCCTTAGCCATGACTTGAAAAAAAAGTAAGGAGACATTACTTTTACTGCAAGATCCTTATGGAGAGAAGGCATTATATTTCCATTTGAAACAAAAGTCAAGTTAGCTAGACAGTTTTATACTAACAGATGTGACTGGCAATGCTTAGGAATGACTACATAGCGTTAGAAATAAGCAGTACTATGGGATGCCACATATCAAACACTGTGTTTAAGAAGTCTTTCCTGTCCGTCCCCACAACCAAATCCTGGGTCTGATTGACCCCCTCATGTGTCCCAAAGCACTAAGCAGTGATCGCACATAAAATGAATTGTCCACTACTAAACTCGGAGCAGACTCTGCTTTTCTCAGTCTCTGTGTCCCAGAACCGACCTCAATGCCTGACCCACAGCAGCCAATAGTGTAAGCATTAAGAAGAAGCTTACAGGGGTGAAATAACGTTAACAGCAAGTTTGGGGCTTGCCCAAAAGGTACGGACAGGTGAGGGGGTGGGCAATGGTGGCTCAGTGGCAGAGTTCTCGCCTATTATGCCAGACCCCGGGTCCGATTCCCAGAGCCTGCCCATGCCAAAAAAAAAAAGTAAAAGGTGTAGGTAAGGGAAGATAGATACAATGTAGGAAGTGGTTGTTTACTCACAGGATGAAAAAGTAGAAAAATTCAGAAATCTTGTGTATTTAAATATAGCAATAACTGTGAAAATTTAAAAAAAGTTAAATTCAAATAAGGAAATGACCACATTGTAAAAAATTATTTGAATGTGAATAAAAATGATACAAAAATTGGTCCACAGGGCGGGCCACTGTAGCTCAGCAGGCAGAGTGCTCTCCTGCCATGCCAGAGACCTGGGTTCAATTCCCAGTGCCTGCCCATGCAAAACAGAAAAAAGAAATTGGTCCACAAATTTCAAAAGTGAAACTAATGAGCTAACTATGTTCAGCATACAGAGCAGAAGTTCTCGGCTGGTGAGGACTTTGCCCTCAGGTGACACTTGGCAATGTCTGGAGACAATTCTGGGGAGGGGGAGGACAGATGGCTCTAGTGGGTGGAAGCCAAGGGTGCAGTGAACACCCAGGAGGACACACACCGTCCCCACAGCGTCTGACCACAGCATCTGACCACAGCGTCCACAGGGCCACGGGTGAGAGTCCCGTCTCAGAGGACACACACCGTCCCCACAGCGTCTGACCACACGTCCACAGGGCCGCACGTGAGAGTCCCGTCTCAGAGGACACACACCGTCCCCACAGCGTCTGACCACACGTCCACAGGGCCGCACGTGAGAGTCCCGTCTCAGAGGACACACCATCCCCACAGCGTCTGACCACAGCGTCCACAGGGCCGCACGTGAGAGTCCCGTCTCAGAGGAGGACACACACCGTCCCCACAGCGTCTGACCACAGCGTCCACAGGGCCGCACGTGAGAGTCCCGTCTCAGAGGAGGACACACACCGTCCCCGCAGCGTCTGACCACAGCATCTGACCACAGCGTCCACAGGGCCGCGGGTGAGAGTCCCGTCTCAGAGGACACACACCGTCCCCACAGCGTCTGACCACAGCATCTGACCACAGCGTCCACAGGGCCACGGGTGAGAGTCCCGTCTCAGAGGACACACACCGTCCCCACAGCGTCTGACCACAGCGTCCACAGGGCCGCACGTGAGAGTCCCGTCTCAGAGGACACACACCATCCCCACAGCATCTGACCACAGCGTCCACAGGGCTGCACGTGAGAGTCCCGTCTCAGAGGACACACACCGTCCCCACAGCGTCTGACCACAGCGTCCACAGGGCCATGGGTGAGAGTCCTGTCTCAGAGGACACACACCGTCCCCACAGCGTCTGACCACAGCGTCCACAGGGCCGCACGTAAGAGTCCTGTCTCAGAGGAGGACACACACCGTCCCCGCAGCGTCTGACCACAGCATCTGACCACAGCGTCCACAGGGCCGCGGGTGAGAGTCCCGTCTCAGAGGACACACACCGTCCCCACAGCGTCTGACCACAGCATCTGACCACAGCGTCCACAGGGCCACGGGTGAGAGTCCCGTCTCAGAGGACACACACCGTCCCCACAGCGTCTGACCACAGCGTCCACAGGGCCGCACGTGAGAGTCCCGTCTCAGAGGACACACACCGTCCCCACAGCGTCTGACCACAGCGTCCACAGGGCCATGGGTGAGAGTCCTGTCTCAGAGGACACACCGTCCCCACAGCGTCTGACCACACGTCCACAGGGCCGCACGTAAGAGTCCTGTCTCAGAGGAGGACACACACCGTCCCCACAGCGTCTGACCACAGCGTCCACAGGGCCACCCACGGGTGAGAGTCCCGTCTCAGAGGACACACACCGTCCCCACAGCGTCTGACCACAGCGTCCACAGGGCCGCGGGTGAGAGTCCTCTCTTAGAGGAGGACAAGATAATGTGTTTGTGGAAAGCAGTAAGGATAATAAGGCATGATGTTTCTAGAAATGACCAAGATGAAACGAAGAGAAGTATTAAAGTCTAAAATTCACAGAAGTTTGTAGATTAGAAATGTATAGTGAAGATAATATTTTGTTTGGAACAAATAACAATTTTTGTGCAGTACTCCCCTAGTTAAAAAAAAGGTCAATCATCCGTCTACAGAAACTCTGAAGCAACTTCAAGGTTCTGCACAAAAATTAAATAATAAAATGTATCCCAGTGGAGTTTCCTCAGCATCAGGCTCGGACTCAGGGATCAAAATCCTCCTCAAAGGACAAGCACTGCCAATTCGTTTCGAGAGATAGGCTCCGAGAGCAGTGCTTAGGGAGAATCCAACGGCAAGTCACTCTGAAGGGCAAAATACTCCTCGAATGTATAAGTTACGGTGCGTCTCCAAAACCAGATCCCTTTATAGTCGCACACTACACTGAAAGTCTATGCTTCAGACGCACTTTCTGTATGTACCAAACAGATTCAATGTTCTATTAATGATATACTTTTCCTCAGTCATTTGATTAGCTATATAGTAACTCTGAAGACTAAGCGCCAGTCTTGAAAAATAATGAGTATATAATACCAGCTCCACGCTCACCGGGTTTATGCAGAGGCACTCAGTGTTGGTCATGGTGAAAGGGTCGTATTTGTCTGCAGTGACCAGCAGATCAGGCACAGGGTACACCCTCAGGGCATAGTCGTACGCCCAGTACACGGGGCAGACACACAGGGGCAGAGGAGTCAGGTGGCCTTGGGATAGGATAGTCTTCAAAAACTACAGAAGAAACAAAACACATTTCATTTGTAAAAGTAAAAACATCTAACAAATAATTTAAATAAAATATTAATTACCAAAATGACCCAGAAAAATGAGAGAAACAATTTTGAAAGCTTTCAATCACAAAGCTTTGGGAATCACTGATGTCTGATGTAAAATGAAATAGTTATCTTACATTTTAGGAACAATCAATGAGCTTTCATGCCTCATCATGTATTATAAAAGCTACTGCCCCCAAGTCATATTAGCTCAATTACTTCTACTTAGGGCTGTGTTAATAAATTAATTTACTAATTCTGTTCATTTAAGCAGAATTTCACAGATTATTTGAATAAAACCAAGATTAGATATTTAGCCCACATAAACTTTAATATTATAAAATAAATAAAAGTGTTCTGTATGATCTACTTCCATACCGAACTGAGGGGGAAACATGTAGCCAGGGACTGATAAATGTTTATTAGGAAATGTTAAAACTACAAGATAAATGTACACATCCTTCTGAGTACATATATGAAATATGTAATAAACATGACAACCATAGACATTTGATTAAAACAAATACATAGTTCTTGAAACACAATGTAAGACTGACAAGCTTTAAAGGCAAAAGAGGACGTTTCAAATAAATTTCCTGCTCATACCCAATGTGGAATACTTCAGTAGAAAGTTGAGAAATACCAACTAAACTTATAGGGCAAAATTATGTACAATTGTTTTGAAACACAAACTTTACAAACAAGGGCAAAATACTAAGTGGCTTGGTACATTTTATATAATGCAACATGTACAATAGTTTAATAAAGAAATCTAAACTTACATGATTAGGAATATCCAAATTGCTGCTAGGAAAACGGACACAGTTTCTGCACATTTTATTCACTAAGTCTTCACGAAAAACAATTATTTCTTGTGTACAATACTGAATTCTGAAATGACACGGATGGTGGAATTTGACTTCATCAGGAAAAAACGGAAGGTAGTTTTAAAGGCAAGATGTCTTATTACACAAAGTCATCCGCACTCGCCACTGTCCAGCACAGCGACAATTCAGCCAGAATCTTCCATTCATCCACTCATCTGACCGCTGTTTACTGAGCTCTCAGCATGTGATCTGTTGAGGGCCTGGCTGGAACAAGGTGATCTCAGCCCTCAGGCAGACTAGATTCCAATGAGGGGCGAGGGGGAGAAAATAAGCAATAAAAATGACAGGGGCTGTTAGAAGACAGGTGGGATCAGATGAGGGGAGTGAGGGTCTGGACGCCTGGAGCCTACACAGGCGATCAGGACGGGCAGGCTTAGTACCTGACCTGAGCACAGACTCGAAGGAAGTGAGAGAGCTGCTCAAATCAATAAGCAGGGGTCCCACCGCAGGCGGGGCGCAGATGGAGCAGACTAAGCTGGCGCAGGCGTGGGGTGTTCAAGGAACAGAAAGGAGCTGGGGTGCTGGTGTACATGGGGAGGGAAGAAGTAGGAGAGAAATCAGAGGCAACAGGGGACCAGATCATGAGGGCCCTGATGACCCCTGCGTGGATCTGGACTTTCACTGAGACCTGAGAGCCCTGCTTCCAGCACCATGCTGTGCCTTACACGCTCAGGCCCACTGTGACGCCGCGTCAGGGCACTGCAAGGGAGCAGGGCTCGAAGCTGGGGACCAGCGGGAGGCACTCAGTAATCCGGGCCAGAGGATGTGGCAGAGGGTGGAAGAGCTGGAGGTAACAGATAAGGGGCTGGATTCTGGGTAGATTTTAAGGTACCAGGACTTCTTGAAGTTTCTGATAAGAGAGACCCCCCACGTTTTTTGGCCGGAGCACCTGGAAAGAAAAGGGAACTAAGACCGGGGAGGCGGCAGAGAGAACAGTTGGGGGCAGGGGGCAAACCGGAGTGCAGTTCTAAGGTGTCTGTTGGCGCTCCAAACGGAGATGACAAAGGCACTTGACACATGTTATCTGCACTTTGGGAGGGCTGAGCTGCAGACAAAATGCAGGAGTTGTCAACACACGTGTGGTATTTACAGCCACGGGACTGGATAGGGTCGCCAGGGGAGTAACGGAGGCAGGAAGGAGACGAGAACCAACGACTGAATTTTGGGGTTTTCCCACAGGAAGATTCTATGATTACATTGGGCAGCACATACAGTGAGGAAGCAATCTTTTCAGTCTTCCATTGGAACCTTATCTTAACAGATGCATAATGACACTAGTATAACATTCATCTATTATTCAAGTTTCTAAATTCACTATTAGTGAATTATTTAAATAGAGTTAAAATATTTTCAAAGTTTTGAGAAATTTAAAGTAAAAAGAGTTCTTCTTATAATTATTACATAACAATCAAAATCCAGAAACAAATTCCAAGAATGGAGTTAATTTTAAAAGGTAGGGAAGAAACTGTTTAAAAAGAATACTGGTATTTACCTGCAAGGATTAGTAGTAAAAACTGAAAACGGCACTCTTTGTCTGAATTCATTAGTGATACTTTCAGCAAGTGGAGGCCTACAAAAACAATTTATGTGATGGAATACAATTCTGCAAAATTTTCTTTACTGTTGCAAAAATTTAAACAAATTTAAATAATAAATTAAAAAATCCTTACCTTGGCAGGATGGAGCCAAAGCCAGGATCCTCTGGTCCAGGGACAAACACAAAGCGACTACTACATGCAAAATCCAACATAATCCATCAACAGAAATTACTGTGGCTAGCCAGTACTCTAAAAACACATTGTTGTCTTGAACTGAATAATAAATCCTTACAAAATTTTGAATAATAAATCCTTACAAAATTTTAAATCTCATGCATTTTAATAAATGAACTGTTAAAAGTTTCTAGACCAGCACTGTCCAACAGCATTTTCTGCGATGATAAAAACATGCTAGGGGCGCAAGGGTGGTTCAGTGGTAGAATTCCCACCTGCTATGTGGGAGACCCGGGTTTGATTCCCGGCCCATGTGCTTCCCAAAAAAAACAAACAAAAAACCAACCAAACAAAAATTCAGCAAATGGTACTACAATAAGGGCATACTCACATGGAAAAAGAATGAAATGTGACTCTGCCATATAGCATACAAAAAAAAATATTCTACATCTGCACTGCCTGACAGTAGCTACGAGCCACAAGTAGCTATTGGGTACTCAAACTGTGCCTGGTATGACTGAGGGATAGAATCTTAAATTTTATTTAATGTTAAGTAAAATTAAATTTAAAGAGACAAATGTGGCTAGTAACTACCATATTGAATAGAGCATCTCTAGATTCTTGAAGTTACCAAGAAATTAAAAGTATGGTAGAAATGATCACTCTTCCTTTTAATATTTTCTACTATAAATCTTTTACAGTGTAACATACATATCATGATGTCATAATTATATCTCTTAGCTCTATTAATTTTTTCTACTTCTCTTTCTTCCATTAGTTTCTTATCACTGATATAAAAGTTAGGACTTTTTAACAAAATTATTTAAATAAAAAAATATAGCACTAGAGATCATTACCTTTGGTGAATATTTGGGTATTCACATATTATATCTGCCAAAGTTTTTAGGGAATCTAAAATTTTAAAGAGATAGTAAATGCAGTTTGTATTTATGAATTTAAAAATCAAATTATATTTAAATAGATATAGCTCTACAACTTTTGAAAATTGAAACAGGAAAATATCATTTAATATCAATTTAGTTTCTGTATATATAGAAACACTTCTTATTAAATAGATCTCAATACCTTTCAAAGATTGGACTTGATTTTTTCCATATGGTGCAGATGAAAAATTACCACACAGGATAAAGCAGGTGGGAGGTGCTGGCGAATAACCTGAAGAATAAAAGAATAAATGAACATCACTTTTAGTCTAGAAATAAGTTTTAAAACCCATGGATCATTCTTTTTGATAACAAAAACATAGTTTCAATAGCTTATTATTGCAATATTAGTAATAAAAGCATTCTACTGAGCAGTTACTAGGTGTGAGCCCTGCAATGGTTTAATTAATCTTCACAGCATCTGTGCTGCGGCTTAGAGACCTTAGGCTGGGATTTACACCCAGTCTGCAGACTCCAAAGACATACTCCACTATTCTCTTCTAGTATACTTAGGACCAATTCTTACTTATCATGGGTCTAGGAACTCACACACACACATTTACCTAGACATACACATATTTTTCAAATGTAAAAAATCTTTTAACCTTATTTAAAATAGCTTACTGCTGAATCATTGTCTTTTTTTAATTTTATTTTTAAATTTTAATTGACAAATAAAAAGACAACATACAAATACGAACATTCTTAACATACAAACATTCCATACGTAGTGTACAATCAGCCCACAATATCACATAGTTGTGTATTCATCACCATGACCATGTTTTAGAACATTTGCATCACTCCAGAAAAAGAAATTAAAAGTAAAAAGAAAAAACTCATACATACCATAACCCTTACCTGTCCCTCTCATTGACCACTAGTATTTCCATCTACCCAATATATTTTAACCTTTGTTCCCCCTATTTTTTTTCTATACCCCTTTCATTGATCATTAGTATTTCAATCTACTCAATTTGTTTTAACATTTGTTCCCCCTATTATTTATTTATTTTTAATCCGTATTTTTTTACTCATCTGTCCATACCATAGATAAAAGGAGCATCAGACACAAGGTTTTCACAATGACACAGTCACAATGTAAAAGCTGTATCATTACACAATCATCTTCAAGAAACATGGCTACTGGAACACAGCTCTGCAGTTTCAGGCAGTTCCCTCCAGCCACTCTACTACACCTTAAACTAAAAAGGAGATTATCTATACAATGCATAAGAATAACTTCCAGGATAACCTCTAGACTCTGTTTGAAATCTCTCAGTCACTGACATTTTGTCTCATTTTGCTCTTTCCCCTTTTGGTCGAGAAGGTTTTCTCAATCCCTTGATGCTGAGTCCCAGATCATTCTAGGATTTCTGTCCCACGTTGCCAGGAAGGTCCACACCCCTGGGAGTCATGTCCCACAGAGAGAGGGAGAGGGCGGTGAGTTTGCTTGTCATGTTGGCTGAAAGAGAGGCCACATCTGAGCAACCAAAGAGGCTCTCTGGGCGTGACTCTGAGGCCTGATTTTATGTAGGTTTAGCCTGTCCTTTGTGGGGATAAGTTTCATATGAACAAACCCCAAGTGAATCATTGTCTTTTAAAAAAACAGAACACTCACAACAATACATCTTTAAAACAATTTAGTTTTAAGATATGAACCCTCATATCTTAGTATCTTTCTGAATGAAAGTTCAGAAAAGAAGAAAATAATGCCTACCAGAAAACATTGTGTGAAGTTTTCCCAATACTTCTACTTGATCTAACCAAACATCAGATATGAAGACAAACATGGCATCCTTGTTCTCATCTTCCAGCTGTTTCAGTTTTGCAGAAGTCTTCACAGACGCATTAGAAGGCCCTCCAAAAAAATTAATATTTCCGTAGTATGCCCTAGATAATTACAGCATAATTATTACCTTCTATATTCTAATGGAGATATTTTTCTAATAATTTTACAAATTATGCTCCTTTATCCAATGAGGTTATTTTTCCACCAGTGTAAATAGTGTCGTGAAAATGCATTATTTTGTAGCACTTAAAAGGCAAACAAGTTGTTTTAAGTGTTCTAAAATGAGGCAGGAAGCAATAAAGTAGTAAATAAAATATTTAAATAATAGACTATAACTGCTCCTTTTAAAACTGACTAAAGCAAAGAATAAATCATAATTTCCTATGTAGTTTACAGTAGGAGAAAATGTGGACTCAATCTGAATAATATCTAATAGAAGCCTCCAAAAATGTGCTCACCACTTCACCAAGCACCTCCACTTCCAGTAATAAAGACAAGCCTGCATAACAGAAATGTGAAAACCTGGAAGGAACCTTAAAGCTTTTCAAGAAGGGGCAGTAGGAAAAAGGGGGAATCCATGTACTTCCAGCTGCCACAGCTTTTGCCCACTCCCCAGCAGCTGCTGTCTTGCAGTTCCCAGCTTAAATGTTACTACTCCAGAGAAGCCTCCCTTGAGGACCCCAAAAGAGGCTAGATTCCCCCTTTATATACCCATATTGTGTCCTACACTTCTCCTTTGTAGTGTCTGTCAAACTTGTAATCAGCTAATTATGTGGGTGATTGCTTAGGGTCTCCCCTACCTAGCACCTAGCCCTGGCTTAGCAGTATCACATAAATTCAAAACATATTTATGGAATGAAAGTCACAAATCATGCAATATAGCAATGCTGCATGAGTGCTTATTATTAAATGATAAAGCAGGTTTAGTGTCCAAAAAATTAATATAGTACTGTGTAGTCATAAATAAAGAGATTACATATATAAATATATAAGATACATATACATAAATCACTAAAGTGGTAACTGTTTTTCTCTCTGTTTTGCGGAATTAGAGGTGACTCCCTTGTTTTCCTTTGTGCCTGTTGCAGTTTGAAGCTATATGTGCCCCAGAAAAAAGGTTCCTAGATCTAACCCATTCCTGTGGGTGCGGACCCACTGTCAATTTTGATCCACCTCGTTCAGGATTAGTCTTAATCCTCTTGCTGGTGTCTTTTTAAAAGGAAAGAATACAGAGAGAGAGAAAGCAAGAGAGGGCATTAGTGAGCCATGGAAACAAGAAGCTGAAAGGAATAAAACCCAGAAGAGAAAGGAGAAACCAGCGGATGCCGCCATGTGCTTGCCACGCCAAGGAGGAGCTGAGGATTGCTGGCTGCCAGTGTTCAGGAAGAAAACATCGCCTTCCTGACACCTTGAGTTGGACACTTTTCCAAACTCTAACCATAAAAAAGTGAATAAATTCCCACTGTTTAAGTTGAACCCATTTCATGGCACTGCATTAAAACAGTGCCCTTATATATTTTTAATTTTTTTTTCATAATTAGATACTATATTCATAAGAAAAAAAACCTTTTTTTTAAATGACTCAAGAACTACTTTTTCAAAGTAGCATAATGAGTGGAGTCAGAAACCCTGGGGTCAAAACACATTTCTGCTACGAGAAGCGCGTAACTGTGGTTATAACGCCTCTGCACCCACGTCTCCCCAGCTGCACGTGGCAGACCAGACCTGCCGCTCACGACTCCTGGGAGCGACAAGGGAGAGAAGGCACAGGAAGCCCCTGGAGCATGGTGCCCAGGACGCTGCGAGTGGTCAGCAGCAGTAGCTACCAGTTACCACCAGCTGGACTTGGCATTTTCCGTGGGAGGATCTTGCAGTTTTCAGACAAATGTGATAAGCTGATAAAACGGCATGATTTCAATTAAACATATACCCAAAGACAAACCAGAACATCAAAAAAGAAATGCCTATTAAACTGAATCTTGAAAAGTTAGAGTTCAGAAACGCCTTAGCACCATCACCCCTTGTGTCGTGGAATACATGGGACAAGGACAGGACAAAGAGGACCTAAGCTGTCAAGTAAGAAAACAAAGGAAAACTGTAGGAATTCTAAGAACTACAACACCTTTGGCTCAGAAAATAAAAGTCACATGTTCCTGTACCACAAGAAGCCAGTGAGGCCCCAGCAAGTCTGTATTCTAAAAAGTACTACACACATAACCTTGCAATGGAGGGAAGGACACTGAACCCTTGTAAATCATTTCTGGATCAGAATATGTTGTAGATCTGTCTGCAGTTATTTGTATCCCTAAAACAGTTTCCATGTAAAAAGAACACAGTAAATATGTGCTGAAGCTATTGCCTACCACCAGACTAGCCCTCTGAATTTTATTTTACAGGTATTTAAGAGGGAAGTAATTTATAATCCTAATAGGAATAAAACAATTATCTTATTTTAATGTATTTACTAAACCTCATACTAGTCCCTTAGTGTAACTAAGTACACAGAAAACAGTTGAATTTAGAGAAAATGGAAAAATATTTGAAACATAACAATAATGATCTCTTGGTTAAAATAAAGCATATGTCAGTACTCATGGTCAACCACTTTGATTATACCTTTTATTCCAAACTAGTAACTTTGAAGCTTGCATGAAACTAAAACATCAAGACAACAGCAATTTTGCTTTAAATATATTCCAAAGAAAACATACCATATTGTAAGAAGCCACAAACTAGCACAAAAGCACTCACTTAAAAGAGAGATGGCTGCCCCATCCTGTTCAGCATAACACAGTGACACACTCCTGGGCTCTGGCCCCACGTGGAAGCTTTGAGCAAATAGGAGGAACCGTCAGAAACATCTTTCTCAAAGCTCCAAGGAAAAGTTAAACGACTGCGGTTAACAGGATAAGCACTGAATCCAGAAGAAGGCTACTTGAAACCAGTAGGAGTTCAAGACCTGGCTAGTCCCTTCCTGACCCCTGACCAGGTCACAGCCAGTCTGCACTCCCAGTGAGGCTCGCCAGTCCCAGTTCTGGAGAGCGTCGAGTAATCCCTTGCGCATAGGGGGAGCATGTATGTCTGGCTCAACCTGTCTGGTGATGACCTGAGGGAGTTCTGGTCCCAGAACCTGCCCTGTGTGTAACAGGCAAGTCACAGAGTTTTCCACCATAATGCTGTAGGAGAGCGGTCAAGTCATGCTGCCTGAAGCCAGGGGTCACTGGCTGTCAGACATGTCGTCCAGTGCACAGGACCATGAGGAATCTGCTTCCTCAGGAAGAGGGACGTTCGTAAAGGTGTGAAGGTGTAGAATTCCTAGGGTATACCCAAGATAAGAAGCATGAAAGGATCAGGGAGGCCCTACCTCCCTAAACTCATGATATGGAGAAACTCTGAAGAAGAGTATTCACAGAGGTCAGTCTGCAAAGACTGGGAAAGGTATTTTCTTTTCCTTCCTTTCTTTTTTTGGTTAGTTTCTGGCATTCAAGGAAAGCTCTTTTATAATACTAGCTGGACACAAGAGTGAGGAACAGAAGCCTTAGAGCCTAAATTCTAGAGATAATACATTAAAATATCAAAACATCCAGGTTTCAACAAAAGATTACAAAGCATACAAAGGAACAGGAAGCAATGGCCCAGGCAACACAGAAAATTAAAGCACTGGAAACTATCAACAACAAGGACAAGACCTGAGACATACCAGCAAAGACTTTTAAAAGATGGTCCTACATATGCTCAGAGAGCTAAAGGAAAGGGTGAACAGAGAACTAAAGGAAGTCAGGATAATGACGATGAACACAGAAAGAATATCAACAGACATGGGAATTATCAAAAGGAACCTAACAGAGCTGAAAACCACAGTAATAGCAATAACAGCAATTAAAAATTCCCTAGGGGGGCTTAAAAGCAGACTGGAGCTGGCAAAAGAAAGAATTAGACAGATGAAGTCATTCAGTCTGAAGAGCAGAAGAAGAAATGAAAGTGAAAAGAGCCTGAGAGCCAGAAGGAAACCACCGAGCATATTAATACATGCACTGCAGGAATCCCAGAGAGAAAACAGAGAGGGGCAGAGAAAATATTCAAAGAAATAACATCTGAAATCTTTCCAAATTTAACAAAAGGCATGAATATAGACATCTAAGATGTTCAACAAACTCCAAACTCCAAACAGGATAAACCCAAATAGATCCACACACAGCATATTATAATCACACTGTCAAATGTGAAAGAATTCTGAAAGCCACATGAGAAGGAATGTGTCACGTATAAGGGAGCCTCAGTAAGATTAAGTGCTGATTTTTCATTGCAAACCAGGGAGGCAGGAAGGCATTGGGAGGACATATTTAAACTGCTGAAGGCAAAAAACTGCCAACCAAAAATTCTATACCTGGCAAAAATGTCTTTAAAAAAAGAGACAGAATTAAGACATTCCTAGATAAACAAAAGCTGAGGGAGTTCGTCACCAACAGACAGGTAGACTGGAAATCTTTTCCGGTTACAGCTGAAGCACAGAGATGGTACTGCAGCTAATCTAGGGGTCATTTCATCAGTATCCAGTTATATTAAAAAAATCCAGATGTCCAACCTTCATTTCCCATTTCTCTTTCCATTTTAACACAAAGCCTGTAATAACAGATATGATGCACCATCTTACATTCACTGCTGCTAGGATGACGAGATTGCTATGAAGTAAAGCAAGCATTCTGTACCTAGTAGTACTAGAGGGTTCAGTGGGTGGAAATCCAAAGGCACTGACGTGAAACACTTGATCTTCAAACCAACCTGAGAAAAGATGCCATAAATTATTTTCATTTGTCTAATTCTTTTTGTTTAAAGGACAAAACTAGGGTACACAAAGCAAAATGCTTTATTGCTAATAAATAAATATTGCAATAATGCTAGACTATAGTCTCATCTTCCATATATGAACAATGGAAGTTACCAATCCTACTGAGCTACAAAACATCAGAGCCATAGCTAGTCTCAATACAACGAAAAAGAGTTCACAAAAACAGAAATTAGATTCAGAAATGAATTTCTAGCCACTTTATTTCACGTTACATGCTTGGAGTAGAGAGAGATCAGATATACAAATTAGAAAATGTTTTATTTCATAATCCTATGAAAAGTCTGCAAGTTTTTAAAATATAACTTTATTTTATTTAACAAAAAAAATTCACCCTTTTAAAATGTGCAATTCAATGATTTTAGTATCTTTGCAAAGTTGGACAATGATCATCAGGATCTAATTTCAGAACACTTTCATCACACCAAAAAATAACCCTGTACCCATTAGCAGTCTAAAAGTTACTTTATGTTGTCAAAAGTATGCGTACTGGATCAATGTTCTCCTAAGTTAAATCACATTAATGTATTTTAACCAATCCAGGAATGATTTTAGGGCAAAATGATGAAGAAGATAATAAAAAAGTATACTGACTTACCTTCTGCTAAGACAAAGCACGCCTCTGTATATAAACCACTATGGAACTCGTATACAACAGTTGAGGAAACTAATTCTAATTCTAACTTTATTCTTGAGGCAGTGAAAAAGTGAACATACATTCTGCACCCAAAAGAACTTCTAAATAAATGCAGAGATTTAGAACTTCAACTCTTAATTGACTATAGCTTTAAAAATTATATATTTAAATGTCCCCATATTTAACTCCAAGATGCCTGGTTATACTGCCAGCATAGAATCTTCTTGGCATGCTAAAAATTCAGTGATTTGTCTGTATTTTCAAATAAGAGGTGGGCTGGTTGGAATCTGTCATATACCCCAGAAAAGCCTGTGTTCTTTCAACCCAGCCCTGTGGTGTAGATCTACTGTCAGCAGAACTTTTGCTCAGGTTGTTCCCGTGGAGATGTGTCTCAACCCATTCAAGGTGGGTCTTAAACCCCTTACTGGAGTCCTTTATGAGAGGATATAAGGCAAAGACAATTTGAAGAAAGCTCAGAGACAGAAACTCCCTGGGAGAAACAAGAAGGACCCACAGATGCCCAGAGACATTTTAGAAAGAAGGACCAGCAGACGTTGTCGTGTGCCTTCCCATGTGACAGAGGAACCCCAGATGGCAGCAGCTGTTCCCCAGGGAAGGTATCTTCCTCTTGATGCCTTAACTTGGACATTTTCATGGCCTTAGAACTGTAAATTTGTAATTTACTCAATCCCCTTTGTAAAAGCCAATCCATTTCTGGTATATTGCATTCTGGCAGCTTTAGTAAACTGAAACAAGATGGAAGTAATGTTTTTTTAAATCTCTGTTTAGGATTATGTTCTCTATATTCCTATGCCATTGCCATATGGATATTACACTGGGAACTTAAATAAGTAAATTTGAGAATGATATATAATCAATTTACCCAACTCATTTAACATAGATTTTATAGAAAATAAAGTGAAGGATATAGCTTTACTAAGATCTAGTTGTACTGTTCCAGTAGGGTCTTCCAGAAAAAATTTTCCCTAAAAAATTAAAAGAAAATTATCTAAACTTACATGAAAAATAAATACAATGACAAAATAACTAAAATACAATTTTGACAAAAGCATATATTGACAACAGCAAAAAATAAGGCAATTTCTGCTTTTCCATTCACTAGCCGGCAACCTCCAGCTCGTCACCTCACTGCAACTCAGACTCCTGCAGATCTAAAGAAGTGCCCCGGCTGCCACAGGGCGGCCACACCACGTCCTTCACCCAACAGAGTCAACAGTCTCCAAAGGACAAGTATCTGTGCTGAAGTGCTGTTCATTCAGAAACCCAGGACTCTTGGTTCAATCAGAGATCACTGGGGGAACTAATTTCAGGCTGCCTATGAAAAAGAGTCACCTGTACAAAACACTCCTTCCTAACATCCACTCAGGAAACCACATGCAGATGAAAAGGTGATGTGGTGAACAGGGCAAGAGTCGTAAATGAAAGAATAAGTTCAAGTATCCTCTACAGAAATGTGCCGGTAATTGACACTGCATCAATTCAAATGCTGAAATAAAAATGTGATACTTTTTAAGTTTAACTTACCTCTTTTGTTGTATACGCTGCTGAAGCAGGCACTAACTTACCTCTTTTAACTGAGTTATCATTCCAAGAACAATCACATCTCCAATTTTGGTTGTACTACCCAGTAAGGTTTCTATTGTTTTAAGCTAAAATAAAACAAAATAAAAATTTTTCCTTCATTAGAAAAGTTGTGGGTTTACAACACAATCATGCATAAAATACAGGATTCTTATATACCACCTGATTACCAACATCTTGACTGCAGCGGAACATTCATTCCAATTGATGAAAGCATAATTTTATAATTGCATTCTTAACTAAGGTCCATGGTTTAACTTAATTTTTAAAAGAATTTCTATTGTTACCATATATACAACCTAACGTTTCCCCTTTTAGCCACTTTGAGATATACATTTGAGTACTGTTAATTTCATTCACAGTGTCAGGCTCCTATCACCGCTATCCATTACCAAAACATTTCTATCATTCTCCATAGGAGCCCTGTCCATCTGAAGCCTTGAGTTCCATTGCCTTCCCCACCCATCCCCTGGTAACTTATACCATACTATTACAGGTTACTAGGGGATAAGAGTTAATGCTGTGTGGGTACAGAGTTCACGTTTGGGGGAACACAAGTCACAAGTTTTGGCAATGGATTTTGGTGATGGTAGCACAATATATATATATTTTTCATCATCATGATCATTTCTTGGAACATATGCATCTATTCAGAAAAAGAAATAAAAAGAAAACAGAAAAAAATTCCTACATACCATACCCCCCACCCCTCCCCCTCACTGATCACCAGCATTTCAATCTAAGTTTATTTTAACATTTGTTCCTCCTATTACTCATCTTTATTCCATATGTTTTACTCGTCTGTTGACAAGGTAGATAAAAGGAGCATCAGACACAAGGTTTTCACAATCACATAGTCACACTGTGAAAGCTATATCATTTATACAATCATCTTCAAGAAACATGGCTACTGGAACACAGCTCTACATTTTCAGGCAGTTTCCTCCAGCCTCTCCACTATATCTTGACTAACAGGGTGATATCTATTTAATGCGTAAGAATAACCTTCAGGATAACCTCTCGACTCTGTTTGGAATCCCTCAGCCATTGACACTTTGTCTCATTTCATTCTTCCCCCTTTTGGTTGAGAAGGTTTTCTCAATCCCTTGATGCTGAGTCTCAGTTCATTCTAGGATTTCTGTCCCACATTGCCAGGAAGACCCACACCCCTGGGAGTCATGTCCCACGTAGACAGGGGGAGGGTGGTGAGTTTGTAGCACAATATTTTGAAGGTAATTAGTGACCCTGAATTGAGAATGATTAAAATAGGAAATTTTATGTTGTATATATGTTACCACAATTTTCTAGTTTGCTAGCTGCCGGAATGCAACACACCAGGGATGGACTGGCTTTTAATAAAAGGGGATTTATTTAGTTAAAAACATATGGTTCTTCAGAGGAAAGGCAGCTAACTTTCAACTGAGGTTCTTTCTTACATGGGAAGGCACAAGGTCATCTCTGCTAGCCTTCTCTCCAGGCCTCTGGGTTCCAACAACTTCCCCCGGGGTGATTCCTTTCTGCATCTCCAATACAGAAATGCCTGGGCTGAGCTGCAAGTGCTGAGATGAAGTATGTTGAGCTGCTTGGGCTGTGCTACGTTGAGTCTCTCATTTAAGCACCAGCCAATTAAATCAAGCATCATTCATTGCAGCAGGCACGCCTCCTAGCCCACTGCAGATGTAATCAGTGACAAATGAGGTTTGTGTACCATTGGCTCATGTCCACAGCAAGAGAACTAGGCACCTTCACCTGGCCAAGCTGACACCAGAATCTAACTACCACATGTCTATCCCTTGTCAGCTTGGCAACTATACACAGCACCTTAAATGATATTAAAGTGGCAAAAATTCTCTTCTGGCTGTGGACCTATGAATCTCAAAACAAGTTTCTGGTGCCAGTATGCAAAGGAGGACAGTCACAGGATACATGTTTTCATTTCCATAGGGAGAAATTGGAAGGAACAGAGATGTCACAAGTCCCAAATTTCTGAAAACCTGCAGGGAAAACTCCATTGGATTTCAAAATCTGAAAGTCATTTATCCTTCAGCTTCAGAAAGTGGCAGTCCTACCCTTTCCATGGGCTTATGTAGTGGTCTGCCTCTTTCCAAATCAACCTGAGGGGACACTGAGGAGACCACCTTCTTTTCAGCTCCACCCTGAGAAAGCACTGGGACCACACCTGGGCTCTCTGCCAATTCTGGGGCACACGTTCAACCCCTCCCTGTAGTGGCAGTCAGGCTCTCCCAGTCCCCAAGGAGTGTGCTGTACCTTCTCCAAGGCCTGAGGCAGCACAACTCTTCCACCGCAACAAGGTGGGAGACTCACCCTCTGCCCTCAGGGCAAACTCACCCTCTCCAAGTATATGGATGGGTCCACTCTCCTGGCCCGAGACTTTCTAGCTTCAGACACAAGAATCCATGGTTCTCACTCTGCAAACTCCAGTTAGTCCCTTTTGTGTCTCCCTTTGTCCAGACTGGCAGTGGTTCCATTTATACCAACAGTCTCTTCAAGCACTCTAGGACTTCTCCATCATTCTCTTCTCAGTTCCTCCAAAATCTTCCCCTTATCCAATCAAAAAACTGTTCCAACATGTCTATTTGCAGATTGCAGCAGCACCCCACTTCTGGTACCAAATCTGGCCTAGTTTGCTAGCTGCCAGAATGCAACACACCAAAGATGGATTGGCTTTTAATAAAAGGGGATTTATTTAGTTAAAAACGTATAGTTCTTCAGAGGAAAGGCAGCTAACTTTCAACTGAGGTTCTTTCTTACACAGGAAGACACAGGGCGATCTCTGCTAACCTTCTCCCCAGCCTCTGGGTTCCAAAAACTTTCCCCTGGGGTGATTCCTTTCTGCATCTCCAAAGGTCTGGGCTAAGCTGCAAGCGCTGAGATGAGGTATGCTGAGCTGCTTGGGCTGTGCTACGTTACACTCTCTCATTTAAGCACCAGCCAGTTAAATCAAACATCTATCACTGCAGCAGGCACACCTCCTAACCAACTGCAGATGTAGTCAGCAACAGATGAGGTTCACATGCCATTGGCTCATGTCCACGGCAACAGACGTAGGCACCTTTACCTGGCCAAGTTGACACCTGAATCTAACTACCACACACAACTACGAAAAAACCCCAATATTTTTGTGCACTTCTCTTAGCTCACTTTCATGGGTAAATCTAACAGACAAACTTTTACAAATTCCAGAAGCAAACTGCTTGATAAAAGGTATTTAATTTTTCATTTTGATAAAATTACCAAATTTACCCTTTCTATATATAGTTTTATTAAAAGTAATCCATGTTTACTGTAGATAAATGCTACTGGACCTCAGTCAAGACAAACACTTAACCATGAGCCAAGTTTCCTTGAGACCTGAGTTGCCTATCATGAGCTGGGTCATCTGATCCATTAAAATAAAAAATATAGATGAGGAAGAAGAAATAATGGCACACAAATACATCACATCCCCTGGTGGCAGGTGTGCAGCTCATGACCTGCCAAATGCTTTTTCCTCAATAGCTGTTAGTAAAGACAACCAGAACCAGTTTGCTTTCAGCTGGCAGGGCCAGCAATACCTTCACTGTCCTACCTGAGGGTATATCTACTCTCCAGCCCTATTTATAATCTTGTCCACAGGGACCTCGATCATCTTTCCCTCCCATAAGACATCACAACTGTCCATAAACCGATGACATGTTCACTGGACCTACCGAGCAAGGTGTAGTAACGACTCTAGACTCATTGGTATGGCATTTATTTGCATGTCAGAGGATGGGAGATAAACCCAACAAAAATACAGAGGCCGCCCACCTCAGTGAAATTTCTAGGTGTCCTATATTGCGGGGCATGTCCAGACATCCCTTCTAAGGCAAAGGATATGCTGCTACATCCCTCCTACAACCAAAAAAGAGGCACAACGTGTAGTTGGTCTCTTTGGATTTTGGAGACAACATATTGGGTGTGCTACTCTGGCCCATTTACTGAGTGACTTGAAAAGCTGCTAGTTTTGAGTGGAGACTGGAAAAAGTCCAGGCTGCTCTGCAAATTGAAGTCTTGAGAAGAGGTATGTGGATAGACCTTTCTGAGTAGGTAAAAAACATGAAGAGATTGGTGCTCACCATAGAGTAACTTCAGCCGAGGAAGATTTTAATAATCAAGTGGATCTGTAAAGCAGTTCTGTGGATACCAGTCAGACTCTTTCCCCAGTCACTGCCCAAAAGGCTCAGCAATATGGGCTTCTACTCACCAAGGCTGACCTGGCTATGGCCACTGCTGAGTGCCCAATGTGCCAGCATCAGAGACCCACACTCAGTCCCTGAGATGGGATCACTACTCGAGGCAATCAGCCTGCCACATGGTGGCAGGTTGATTACAATGGACCACTTTCATGGGAGGGACAGTGATTTGTTCTAACTGGAAAAGACTCAGGACACAAGGCAGAGATTTCTGTCAACACTAGGCAGGTAACCAGGTCAGTTAGCTAGTTAAACAATTACTAGTAGTTCATTTTCGCTTAAAATTCAATATATTAGAATTAAGCAAAAAAATTCAAACATATAAGTCACCCCACCCACCCACTCCCAAAACTAGGATAATGCTCTAACCTGGAATTTGCTCCCGCAGTCATCAGGGTGAGAGCCTATCACTGGAGGAGTGAACAATTCATGCCTGTGGGTCCTCTATAAAAAAGAGTCACATGAACTATTAAAACATATTTAAACCTCAATTTATACAAATAGCACTCTAATGAAACACTGTCCTTTAGCAACTGTTACTATTATATATTCTTAACAAATGTGAAAATCCATATAATTTTAACAATATACTTAATAATTATGACTACAATTTTTAAAAATAGAAAAAAACACTTCTGAAAAAAACAGCAAGGTCTACTGAATGCCTGGCAGCAGCCCATCCTGAGATGAGGATCTGAGGACAAGAGGCCGAGTCCTGGCCCTCAGAGCACAGAGAGGTCAGGGAAAAATGCCAGCAGGGACAATACAACAGAGCTCAGTGAGGGCTGACCGTCCCCTGCACAGAAGGTGGCTGCTCACCAAATCCTAAATGACAATGAGACTTTCCAAGCCAAAAACAAAGGAAGACCGAGACAAGACATTTCAGGCCAGGGAAAGGTATGTCAAAAGAGCTACAAGAGTAAAAGAGTGTGAGGGAAGCTATGAGAAGTTGAGTACTGTTGACTCCTGGGGTGCATGAGGCCAAATGGCAGACAAAACAAGAGATTACCTGGAGCATCAATCTGGGGAACTCTCTCTGCCCCCTCTCATGCCTGCCTCCCTTCTATACAAGGGACCAAGGCCTAGTAAATGAAAGCCATTGGTTCAGGATGAGCTAGTGCCTCAAGCAGGGCCAATAAAAGACATATTCAAGACTTGTTAGAATTAGGAGAAAAGAGGAACTTGCACCCCAAGGGGTCTGTTAAGGCTCCTGGTGGCCATCTTTGTCCCCTAAAAGGAGAACCTGTTTGAAAGTAAATCAATTTTTGAAAAATTGCTGGGAGATGGGAAAGGGCAAATGTCTCATGGTTGTTTGAGCTCCTGGATCAGTCATGCTTGAAACCAGTGACTCCAGACTTCCTGGTACCATCAACCAATAAATTATGTTTTGTTTTAGTCAGTTTGAGTTTCTGTAACCACTAACTAAAAGAGCCTTGACAACTGAGACTTTGTATGCCAAGTTAAGAAGTTTATCTTACAGACATAGGAAAACAAAGATGATTTTGAATTAAAATAATAAAATCAGATTGGTTTCCTGGAAGATAAATGCAATAAAATATGAAGAATGGGTTGAGATTCAATATTTTTATTTCACAGCTGAGAAAATTGAAGCTCAGAAAGGTTAAACGATATACCCCAAAACTAAAGGAGACTTTATAACATAATTTTTTAAAAAAAGAAATATGGTATTCACTTGAAAGACACTGTTCCAGACATGGCAGAGGAAACCAGGATGGGGTCTGCAGTCTGATAACAGGGAAAAGCATCCCAAAGGCCAAGTCAGGGCCGGCTCTGCTAAGTAAGGAAGAGGACATGTCCAGTGGTCAGTGGGTTTAAAGTAGGAAGAGATTGCATCCAATTGGAGATTAAGAAGGAGGAATTTCAGAAGGGCCTTTTGGAATAAGTAGGGTTTCAACAGTGGAGAAAAGAAAAACAGTAAAAGCAGTCACAGAAGCAGAAAATTGGGAACAGCATCTCCATATTTCAGTTTTGGCTGCAGCAGAGCTTGACTAGAGTGAAAGTAGAGATTAGGCCAAAAATCTCAAATTATAAGAAGTATAATTTATATTTAACTCAATAGGCAGTGAATTTCCTTGAGACTTCTACAAACTCATGACATGATCAGAGCTATACTGAAGTATAGCTTGGTTTGCCAGAGCTGCTGAAACAAATACTACCAATTAGTTACTATAACAGGGATTTATCATCTCACAGTTTTGGAGATCAGAAGTCCAAAATCAAGGTGTCAGCAGAACCAGGCTTTCTCCAAAGCCCACAGTGCTCAGGTGGTGGCTTGCCAGCAATCCATAACTCAATCTCTGTCTCCATCACATGACCACGCGTCTCCTCCTGTCTACTACTCCTTATTCCCACTGGTTATAAGGACTCCAGTCATAGTGGATCAAGGCCCACCACGATTCAGTTAATAACGTCTTCCAAGGTCCTATTTACAAATGGGTTCATACCCACAGGAGCAGGGATTAGAACTTCAGCATGGCCTTGTAGGGACATTCGCCCCATAGCACTTCAGGAAGATCAATCCAGCAACATAATGTAAGTGATGGAAGGAGAGAATGAGCATCCGCAGCCCGCCTTCTCCTCAGCCCATCTTCAGTGCTCACTATTGCAGTTCACCTCTCTTTCAACCTTTTTCTTGTACTTTCACCATATGATGCCATTCTGGCCTGCCCCCCGCAAACCATCCTTTCCCTTTTTCTTTCTATCATTTCTCTTTTTCTTACAGAACTCATCCTTGTAGTTCCATCTATTTCTCTATGTAGCCTAAATTTCTTTCTTTCTACCCAGATCTCTTTTCTTAGCTCCAGACACACATTTTACCTGCTACCCTACTGGTAACATTTAAACGCAAATGTTTAAAACAGAACCTGCCATCATCGTCCCCAAACATTCTCTTTTTCCTCTTTGTTAATACATCTCCATTATTCTACTTTCTCAGACTCAAAACCTCAATCATCTTTGACTCCTCAGACTCAAAACCTCAACCATCGTTGACTCCTCATGCTCATTCTTCTCCTTCACAGCAAATCCGGCACCGTGAACTCTGGTTTCCACTGCTTCAGGGCTGTCCCCTCTTTCTACTTTCCTTGCTGTTCCCTTCCAAGTAGTCATTTGTGCCTGGACTAGTATCTCAGGTTCCTCTATGCCTTCTCTCACACTCTAATTCATCCCAACCAGCTGGTAAAGGAAGCTCTCAAAAATCCTCTGGGAGTGGGACTCTCTGGCATTTTAGGGCTACCTCTACCCGCAAAACAGAGTCCCAGTTCCCGGGAATGAGACCCAGGGCACATCCTCAACTGGACGCCAATCTGCCTTTCCAGACTCACCCCTCCTCAGGGGCCCTACACGCCACACAATGTGGCCTGATGGCTCATCATTTCTTTCACAAAGTCCATTTTCTTCTTCTGTGTACCTTTGTTCACACTGTTATCGCCATCTTTTCCCCATTTCCACAAGATCGAAGTAATCAAGGCCCTTGCCAACTGCCATCTTCTCCTCAACGCTGTCCCTGGTGTTCCCACTGAATCCAATCTTTTTTATAGCACTTACCAAATTTTATATATATTTTACATTTATATAAAATGATACTTTATACTTGTAAAAATGGCTTTAACTTCCTAGATTATAAGTTTAGACTCCTTGATGGCAGTATAGTATAGTGGACAAAGCTTGGGCTTGAGCCTGGCTCTACTTGGAAGATGTGATCTTTGAGCAAAGTTTCCTTGCCTGCCAAATGAGGATAATAATAGCATTTATACACATATAAATGTTGTGAGAATTAAACAAGGTAAATAATGCACGTAAAGTGCTAAGCACAGTGTCCAGGATATCAAAAGCAAGTAATAAACATTAGCTACTATTTTTATCATCATTATTATTAAGAGGAAAATATCTTTTCACCTCTGTATCGCCTATATAATCTTGAACAGAAAGAACCCTGTAATAGTCTGTTGAACAAAGAACTTTGGACTATAAAATTCCATCTTCTGATTAACCCCAAACCTTATCTAAGTTGGAACTGTCTCTAATTTTCCCCAACTTACCTGGTGCAAAATGGTGTATCGCTCACGAAACAGCTCTGCTTTATCTCTTGCTGTTCCAAATAAATTTGGTTCAGGGTGGCTGGTCATTAATATACTAGAAAAAAAGGAACATCTATTCATGACTATCACAGTACACAAAGGCATGTCCAAAATTAACTTAAAATCAATCGATGGTATACTTACGGAAGAAATTTTTTTCTTTCTGAATTGTACACAAAGCGTGGAATATCAAATGCTCCTATGATATTGAAAATCTGTTCTCTGAAAAACATTCCACAAAAACACAAGACCAGATTTACTAAAATGTAAGTGCTCTAGGTGAGCATAGCAATTTGCATTGTAATTTACATCACACATAACTTTTTATATTTTCTCAGGTCACATATATAATTTCCTTCAGTGTCAAAAAACATGGGAGTAAAATTTTAGCTTGTGCATTTTCCTTTCAAAAGAAAAGAAATCACGGCTAATACTCTTAAGCAAAAGAGAGTTTTAAATTAACTTCTAATTAAGACTGTCAATTGCTGAAAAAAAAATTATGTTCGTACCTCAAATAACTCTCTCAATATATATCTATTTTTATAAGCTACAATCTTATTAAAGGATATGAATCATTTCCAACAATTTTTAAATCCAAAATATTAGGCAGAAGAGTCCCAGGAAAAGTTGTATAATAGAAAAAGAACCCACAAAATTCTGGCCATAACTTGAGACTTCTAGTATATTACCAAAGAAAAATCAACAAAATAACTTAATGTCAGACAACTTTTAATAACATAACCATATTTGAACTACATTAAAAAAATAATTTAAAGTACCACTGCATAAATATTCCAACTTAAGAAAAAAATCTTTCCTAAAATTATATTTGTTTTTCTCCCAGACTGAAAATGATCAAGAAAGACCCTGCTACCTGGTGGTAGCAACAAGTACGGAGTAGCAGAGAATCAGTGGGCTGGCAGAAAACCTGGATTCCAGCCATAGCTCTACTATTTTCTAGTGGATCAATCTTGCCAAGTTATTTAACTTGCCATGTCATTTCTTCATCAATAAAATGAGAACCTCTCTCTTGTGCTATGATATAATTACTTCCAACAAGTGAAGCTGTGAAGACTTTTCCCCATTCACGCCTTACTGGACCTCTGCCTTGGCCAGCTGTAGCATATGACCAACGTCACAGAAACAAGAGGTACTTTAATGTCGGCCTTGGTTGAACTATAATCCTTACACTTTGGTACAATCATCTTGAGTTGCTACTGATGATTTTAGGGGCATGTCACTGTGCTGCAGTATCTTTAATAAGGAGTCCTCAAGGATAAAATTAAAATTCCAAAATTTCTTTATTTTTTGGCGGTTCTAGTAAGTTCTAACAAAGAAGAAAATTAAAACTACTGACTCAAATAAGGCTCATGGTTCATTTCCTTCATCTCAATTGCCCCAAATAGGAAAGAACTATTAAAGTTAAAAACTGCTCTCTGTCCATTTACCCAGATGTTTTTCTCCCAGTTAATCCCTGTGAATTTGGAAAGTATCATATTCAAAGAAGAAAAGGAAAGAAGGACATTCAGGGAAATAAAACACAGAAAAGTTATTGCCACATAAATTCCTAAAGCTCTAATGGTATAAGATGGAGGAAAGATTCATAAAACTGAGGTCCTTCATTCCTTTGCATTCACTACGTGACCCACATTAAATTGCTGAACTTCTCTGAGGTTGGCACATTCCTAAGAACAAAACTAAAGTAAGCTTTTGAATATTTGATTCAACTGATACATATTACACAGAATACGAAGTCAGATCAACTGGGTATGTGGCAAAAAGTAGTAATGGCATAAACAACAGTACAATCTAAAATCCTAGGAAGAAAATAATAAAAATGAATCATTTAATAACTACAGCTCCCTTATAGAAATGTTAACCAATAATTACTTTCCCAAGAAAATAATAAAAATAAGCACTTGATAGCATTTTCAATGGGGGAAAATGTTCATTTTAACCACATACATGCTTTCCTCTACTGACTGACTGCATTCCTGGACCGCTGCTTCCACCACAGAGCGCTCAATCATGTTTGATGACACTGAAAAGAGAATTTAAAGTCAAATTTTAAAAACAGGCATAAAAATTAGCTCTTTATACAGGCAGCTCTTTTCCTAAAAATAATCTGCAAATACTAACCCTGATATTCTAATTATATAGTTCTTAGGGAGAAAAAAGTGTTAGGTCAGAATAATGAAAGCTGTACCTCAAATACCTTAATTTTCCACACTGTAATACATTTGTAACAGTCAAATACCTTAACTTTCTAAATTCAGCTGTAAGATCCTGGTTTTATTATTTGGAGACAATACCATCTCAAGATTACATTAGTATAATTTCTATCACAACTGCTGTGTTTCGACAGGCATGATAGTAAGAGTGATAACAATAACAGCTACCATGTATTAAGCACTTTCTAAAAATGTGGACTTTCCTCAATACCTTACAAGCATCATTTCATTACAGAGCTGTCCTATAAGATAAATGTTAATATGCCCTTATCTTACAGATGGAGAAAGCATGGCTTTGAACAGGTCTTTAAATTGCCCCCAAACAGCTCTCTACAGAGCAACACAAATCTAGGGCCGATTCCAGAGTGGGTACCCTTAACCACTTTGATATATTCTCAAGCAAAATACCATGAGACATTTTATATTAACTTATAATAAGGGCCAGCTTCATGTTCTATATTTTCAACTGTAGTGGAACTTTTTAAGGTAAAGGTATATTTACAATTCTGCCTTTAGAAGAGGAAATGAGATATAATAACAGTTTCTCCTATATTATGGAACATGTTTCTTCCTGTATTATCAAAGAAAACAGCATCTGCACAACATAGAAGAGTGACACAAACCACTCCTATCCTTCGGTACACTAGGGACATAGGATGTTTTTTCCAGAAGAGCATTTCCCCTTCAGAGGCCAGCACTCCTGGTGTAAGGTTAAAGTGTGTGTTAACAGAAGGACTAAAGAACAGCTAAAGGAAGAAGACGGAGCTCCCCTTGCTCAACTGCTCATGCTTCTCCAAACATTCAGGATTACCTAATCTAAGACACAGTAATGGGAATGAGCACTCAGAAGAGACAAAAGTGCCTCAAAGCACCCAATCAAAACCAGAAGGCAGTGCAGGGAGGGGTCTGCAATGGGGGGAGGAAACACAAAAGGGGAACAGCCTGGCATTCTAACTAAACTAAAGGTACTATTCCTTGGAAAAAAGTGCTGCCATGCATTTGTATCCTAACATTGGGACATTTTAATTCTAAATCCTCACCTTCTATTTAAATCTATAGCTCTAATTCAGAATTCAGAACTATTTTACCAATTTAAGAGTCATTGGAAAATGCTCCTTACAAGGTTGTTTTTCAACAGCATCGATGATCTTTTCCAGTGTGTCTTCCAGCTCTAGTTCACTGACGGACTGAAGAGCAGCTGTGAGGTACTTGATGGCTTCACTGACAAGAGAAAGAAAGAAAGATGAGGTGCGTCGTGGGTATTTAGGGCTAAAAGTTTTATGCCAAAAACTGGCAAACATTCATCAGCCTGGCATTGAAATCAAGATCCCTTCACGACTCCCCAGAAGCACCTTTCCTGCACTTTCTAAATTCTTTCCTCTATCTTCTGCCAACATAGCATTCTTAAAACTCCAAATCACATCCTTCCTCTAAGAAGTTTTTCTAGATTAGCCCTATCTGACACAATGTCACCTCCTTTTGAAATTGTTAAAATTCCACTCATTTATACCTTCAACAGGACACGTTACATTAGCCTTGCATTATTTATTATCTTACAGTTGTGGCAGAAACCCAACTGCCTCAACTAGGACACTCAAATATGTATTTATTAATTTGATAATGCATATGCTTAAAATAAATTCCAGCTAACTGAATGCTATTTCAGCATGGTTTTCCGTTATAAAATCAGAAAAAAAGAGGCTAAAAAAATGCTGATGTTAATATAGAATATAATCACGGATGCAATCTATGCCAGTTTGAAAGTATTATGTACCCCAGAAAAGCCATGTTTTAATCCTGAGTCAATCTTGTGGAGGCTGCAATTTCTTTTGATCCTAATTCAATATTGCAGGCTGGAAACTTTTGATTAGATTATCTCTGCAGAGATATGACACACCCAAGTGTGGGTGTGATCTGTCGATTAGATGGAGATGTGACTCCACCCATTCCAGGTAGGTCTTGATTAGTTTACTGGAATTCTTTAAAAGAGGAAACATTTTGGAGAGAGCCAGACACGACACAGTCAACAGAAACTTCAGAGCAGAGCTGACACAGATGCCAACACTTGGAGAACAGAGACGCAGGAACAGGGGCTGAAAGCAACAGAGCCCAGAAGCAAGGGACCAGCAGATGCCAGCTGCATGGTTTTCCAGATGACAGAGGTTCTTCAGACCCATCCACCTTCCTTGAAAATAAGGTATCTTTATCAGGATGCCTCAGTTTGGACATTTTCATAGGCTTAGAACTGTAAACTTGTAATTTGTTAAATTCCCTTTTAAAAAGTTGTTCCAGTTCTAGTATATCACATTCCACAGCTTGCAAACTCACACACAACTCATACTAAAATCACATAAATTTCTGACTTCAATACCAATAATGCTTAGAATGAACATTGTCTTCTTAAACAACTTACTAATTACATACCATTCTGTACTTTCAGCATACAATTTTACACATCACATCAATATTATCATTGTAATCTTCACACTAATTGTTCTACATGTTGAGCTGCTTATTGTTTCACATGTGCATGTCATATCTCTCCAATTATTATAGGTGAGGGTCCTTGAGAACTTGGGGCCCATGGCATCCTTTGCAGACTCAATAGAAAAGCACTCTGAAGGTGGTCCATAAATATTTGATGGCTGAGTCCCTAAAATTACACACACTTTGGGTGAATCTTGGGACAGCTCTTAAGATAGACCAAAGCCTGCAAACCCACGTAAGAGCTGGCTCCTCCTAAATCCTATTAAGCTCACCCAGTGCCTCTGGCCTTCCTAATGCTTTCACTACCCTTTCTACAGCCATCTCTTCCCACCATTCTCTACCCCTAGTTAAGTCCCACACCAACTGACTTCAATGAAGACTATGCATCTTGTCACTCACTCTCGTGGCACTTCTCTCCAGGGATCCTCTTCACAATTGAAATTAAACACGGTGAATTAGCTCTTTAATATCCACGGTAGGCAGCCTTCTAGGATGGCCTCGTATGATCCTTGCCTCCTAGGAGTCACATGCTTGTGTAATCCCTGCCCTTGAATATGGGCTGATTCTACTGACTTGCCTCTAACCAACAATATATAGCAGAAGTGACAATATTCGCTGTGTGATGGCTTTAAAAAGAGAATTTTTAAAAGTGGAGGGGGGTGCAAGGGTAGCTCAGTGGTATGATTCTCGCCTGCCATGTGGGGGACCCGGGTTCAATGTTGAGACCATGTACCCCTCTCCCCAAGAAAAAAAGGTGGAGGGATGCCACTTTCTTGACTAGGTTACAAAGACTGACTTCCATGTGGCAAGCAGACTCCGTCTTGCTGGTTATGGCAAAGAGGCCCACAGGGCCACAAGGTGAGGGCCCCAGCTAACAGGGGCAAGGAACTGAGACTGTTAGCTCAACAAGTCAGGAGGTACAGAACCCTGCCAACTCCGGGGGGGGCCTGGGGGCTGATTCCGCAGCGCTGAAAGCTGAGATAACTCCCACCCCTCTTCACGACAGGCTTGCAGAGACCCCAAAGCTGAGGACCCAGTAAGTACACCTGGATTCCAGACCCACAGAGACTGTGAGACAATAAATGTGCGCTGTTTTGGGAGAATTTGTTTTGCAACAATGGATAATTAATACACTATCCCAACACCTCCCCCCACCCCCACCAAATCCACAATGTCCTGTTCTTCACTATAATACGCCCTTGTCCTAGGACAGTAATTTGCATCTAACAGATTTCTAGATATTTCTGACTGAATCAATTAATGAAGCTCAATTTTTGGTCAAATCCTAAGTGGAAAAGAAAAAATTAATCAATTGCTCACATTTTCAAAATGGATTAGTTGAACAAATGTCATTATTTTCTAACAGAGACTATCACTTGCCCTTGCATATTACTATCCCCCCCAAAACTCACCATTACTGAGATAAACAACAACAAAAAAGCTCTACACACACAACAGCAGCAATAAAGCGTGGTAGAGAAATGTGCACGCGGACCAGGTGTTGTCACATGTGTAAAATATTGTATTCTAAAAAGCAGTGAAGATGAGCGAATCCTGGAAAGGATTCTTTCCATAGCTTCGTAAAAACAGTGACAAGGCCAGGGAACATGACTCCTGGGGTACAGGAAGCTAAAAAAACTCATAAGAGAAAGAAAACCAACAAACAAAAAGATCCTGCAGGCGACGGAAGAACCAGCCCTTACAAGTCTAACCCTTCTCGTGGAAGTAAGACCTGGTCCAAAAGCGGGGGGACGGGGACCCACGTCTCCGCAACCCCGTAACTCAGCACCTCCGGACGCGCCCCTGGGTTCTCCAAACCCCTCATTCGGGGCCACCGTCGCTTGCGGGACCGCGCGGCGCGCATCGCACTCGGTGCAGCCCACGCCTCCCGCAGCGGGAAGGGGCCGAGGCGGCCGGTCAGCGGACGGCGGGCGCCGGGTCTCCGGCTCGGCCGGCCCAAGGGGACCGTCCCGCGCGAGCGTGGGCACACCCAAAGGTCTCGCCCACTCGGGAGCGGCCGGGTCCCTCTCGCCACGAGAACCTTTTAGGGACCCCTGTCCTTTAAGGCCAAGCCCCCCTGGCCCCGGCTGTGCCCACCCAGCTCGACTCACCCCCGGAGCAGCAGGCCGCGTAGCTGGAAGGCCGAGAGCGCCCGGCTGCGCACCCGCCCCGGCGCCATAGCCGCGTTTTCGCGCCACAGCCGCGGCCCCTAAGCCCCTCCCGCCTGGCCCGTAGGCACCTCCCACCCCGGCCCACTCGGACCCGAGACCCCGCCCACCAACCCTAGTCCACGCCCCCAGCCCGCCCCTAGGCACCTCCCACGCGGCCAGCCCAGTTCCTAAGCCCCTCCCGCCCCGCCCCTAAGCCCCTTCCGTTCGGTCCCTAGGCCCCTCCCACTGCCCCTCCCCTATGCCCCGCCCGCCCGGCTCTTCCGGACCCTAGGCCCCCCCACTGCCCCGCCCCTAGGACCCTCCCACCCGGCCCCAGCACCGCCCGGACGCATCCTGCTTCCCTGCCCCGCCCCGTCCCGCCTGGCCCAGGGCACACCCGCCTCGGCTTCGTCTCTGCTGGGTCTCGCTCCGGGAGGTCCCGGGACGCCCCCGGCTCCTCGGACCTGGCTGGCCTCAGCCGGGCGCCCGTCCGGTGAAGGGGACACCCCTTTTATTGCTCGGGTGCGGAAAGACGACAGCGTCCTTCCCTGGTGTCCGGTTGGGAAAAGCGCAGTCCTTATCCCGCCGTGTCCTGGGGCCACTCTGCGCTCTCAGCGCTGCCCCGGACCTGCCGCAGCTCGTCCTGGGCTGGCTCAGCTCCGACCCCGACGATCCTGGGAGGCCCGAGAGCTGCGGAGGATGCACGGTTCCTCGGGAGGTGGGGGAGAAGCGGGCTGGGTCCCCCTCTCCTCCCCCAGGAGTGGGTTTCTCCTGGAGACACTGTGTCGCCACTCGGTTCCCCGGGACATCCACTCCTGGTGGTCACCCCCACCCACGCTGCTCTAGTTTAAGTTGCGGGCTTCCTTGTGTCAGCCGCTAGCAGAACCACTTTAAATGGATTAACGGACGCGTGGCTCACAACAGCTGAAGGAGCTGGGCGCTATTTTTTTTCCCCCACATCGTTTTAGATGAGAAGGCTGAGGCTCGGAGACGGTCAAGGGCTTGCCCAAGATGACAGATCCACTAAGACGTGGAGCCACGACTTGGTTAGTCTGACTCCAGTAAGTGGACTGATAATCTGCGATTCTTCAAAATGCTGTCTCTAATGAGTTGAGTAAACCATGGAGGGCTGTATATTCTGATTTTGCGTAACAATGTTCTCAAAGTTCATTCACCTAGATGCACACCTCGTGGTTTCATTCATTTCTGTAGTTGCAGGATATTCCACCACAGTTTGCCTTTCTGCGTCTCAGTCACTCTACCCTTTGGCCACCTCCATCCATTGGGCATCATGGATAATGTCCAAAATAAAAAATCCATGCCTCATAGTATCCTCACTTAGTTGTACAATCACCATAACTTTCAATTTTAGACAATTTTCATTACTCAAAAGACAAAAATAACACCCTCACCAAAGAGAAAATAAAAAACTCCCCTTAACTCTGGTCCTCGGCCCCATTCTTTTACCCTCAGTATTTCTATGGTACTGGTAGTGTCCTCCTTTACATGCAGTAGTAGTTTTGCCCTTTATCCCTCTCTTATGGACTCTTTGTACATAGATTCCTACTTCTGAAGTAATTCATGTAAAAACTTATTTATATTTTCAGTGTTAATCAGTGAGATACATGGCTGTATATAACCCCTTTCAATCATATTATATATTCTTATAAAACATGAGGACCATTTCTGTGTACTAATATGCAGGCACCTCCAGGCTATATGGGTAAATAAAAAGAAAAAGTATAGGATAGGAGAGGAAATAAGAATATATAGATATACATAATTCCTTGGTTCTGCATTAAAAACAAAACAAAACACTGGAAGGTTAAATTAGCAACTAATAAAAATGGTTACTCATAAAGGGGACAGGGTGAGGTGGAGAAGACACATAGAAGTGACACCTTTCATCATAATTTTTACCCATCTATATGTTTCACATAGTCAAAACAGAAAAGCAAATTTTAAAAAAGTACACTGAAAATTGAAAGCCTATTGAAACCAATGCCCCTAACTGTATTGTTAATTGGTAACAACATCACAAAAGAAAATACTTAGGTGATGGTTGAACATAGTTCTCTGTATGTCTTTAGTGAAATGTATTCTAAGGTCAAAACAATGCAAAGAAATTTTGAATTTTTATGTAAAGTAAGGAGAGGCAATAAGAATATTTACACACATTTGCTTAAACACTAAAAGGATAAGTAAGAAACTAATACAAATTATTACCTATGGGTGGGAAAGTGGAGGGGATAGGGATATAAAATGCTAAAACCACTGGGTGAAAGCTTATATGGAACAGGATATTTTCATGGTCTCAATGTACAGATTACTGGCAAATTACAAAGGGGGAAATTCACTTTTACAGGGGAGTATTCAGAGGTTACCATCTTAATCAAGTATCAAATTTAGCATCATAAATAGTCTTGATATTATTTTCCTGTTATAATGCAACATAACATATACAGCATTACCTATGAAATACTCTTTATGTCACTAGGACTATCCGGCTCAGGCTTCAAATCTAACTCAGTGTGCCCTAAACTCGCCTTTCTCCTCCTCCCCCGGAGGGAGCACCTTCCACCTTCCCCCTTCCACCCGGTGCCCTGCTAGTAACCTATTTTTTTTTAAAATATTTTTATTGTAAAAATGTAATAAACATGCAAACCTTCTTGACATACAAACATTCCATACATGATGTGCCATCAGTGGCTCACCGTATCATCACGTGTTGTGTAGTCATCACCATGATCATTGTTTTGAACATTTGTATCACTCCAGCAAAAGAAATAAAAAGAAAGAAAGAAAAAACTCATACATACTTGGTGATATCCCTGACACCTTCCTTCATCCCCACACACCAGTCAAGTCCCTTTGGTTCTACTTTTTTAAGAACCTCTCAAACTGCCCAGTCTGTCTGTCTGCTTGGGCACAGCCACACTCCGACCCCAGCCTCTCGAGCTGGCTGTCATGGGCCTGATAACTGGTCTCTGCCTCTAATCTTATCCTTTGCCATCAGAATAAGGTTATTAAAACATAATTCTTTACACAACTATTTGATGACATTGTGAGCCATTGACTGTATGATGTGGTCGGACTGCATGTGTGTGGATATTTCTCAATAAAAATATTTTAAAAAGTAGAAAAAAGAGAGAGAGACTTCTGAGAGCACTCAGACCGTGGCTTGCTCACAGCCTTTCCCACAGCCTTTCCCAAAAGTTTTGTTTTTAATTGTGGTAACATAATAATAACAAAAATTTCCCTTTTTTTTGCCACTTGCAAGTATACAATTCAGTGGTGTTAATTACCGTCACAATGTCGTGACACTGTCAGCACCATCCATTACCAAAACGTCTTCACCAGGTCAGACAGGAACTCTGGATCAGTAAGCAGTAACCCCCGTTTCCCTCCCCCAGCCCTGCTTTCTGACCCTATGTATTTGCTTGTTCTGGGTATTCCACAAAAGTCAAATCATGCAGTGTTTGTTCTTTTGTGCTTGGCTTGTTTAGCCTGACATGATGTCTTCAAAGTTCGTCCAAGTTGGAGCATGTCTCAGAATTTCATTCCTTCTTGCTGCTGGGTGGTGTTGCATGGGATGGCTCACCGCATTTTGTTGGCCCATTTGTCTGTGGATGGACAGTTGAGTTGTCGCCACCTTTTGGCTGTTGTGAATGGTGCTGCTGCGAACGCTGGTGCACAATTGCCTGTCCTAGTCCCTGTTTGCATTTCTTTTGGATATAGGCCTAGAAGTGGAACTGCTGGGTCATATGGGAATTCTGTGTTTAACTTTCCCTACAGGGTTTTGAACACACACAATTCGGAGGGTAACCAAATCCAACTTAATTTTTTTCTCCACTGTTGAGGATTGATTCACGAAGCCCACAAAAGATATGTTCAAATCTCAACCTGCATTCCTGTGGGTGTGACCCCAAAGCTGTTATAATTAGTTAAGGTGTGGAGTCACGGAGCGCCGAGTGCCCAGTGATGGAAGTCTGCGCAAGAAGGCCAGCTTGGCCACTGTCCTGATGTTGAGCATCCAGCCTCCCAAACTGTGCGACAATAAATTCCCGTTCTTTTAAGCCAAAAAAAAAAAACTCACACACAAAAAACTTAATTCTTACTATGTCACATTAGGATAAAGTGAGGTCATCTTTCTCTTTAATTCCTGCTCCTTTTGCCAGGCACATTCCCTCGTCTCTTACATTTGTTGAACAACTTCCATCATCCTTCAGTTCTTAGCACTTTTCTTCTTCCCAGGAACTTTCCTTGTCCCCCCCAGATCTGAATTATGGGCTTTCCTAAGTATCTCCGAGGTGCCGTGGATTTTTTCTACGTTATACTTCCTGCACAGTATGGTCATTGTCTGCCTGTCGATGGTCTTTACTGGACTTTAAGGTCCAGGAGGACAAGCACTCTATTTCAAAAATGCAGTATAAATATTACTAGTGACAAGGAAATGACAGGATTGTTAATATATAAATATTTTGTTGAGGTATAATTTACACTAAATAAAGTATATAAATCTTAAGTATGCAGTTGAATGAGTGCTGACAAATGTATATACCGCGTAATCACCAATCTTAAAAGAACACCCTAGAATGTGACCTTGTACTTCTTTCTATCAATCCCCTCTCCTCACTCCAAGCAACTACTTTTTTGCTCATTTTGTCTATCTTAAACTTCATTTACATGAACTCATATAGCATATACTCTTTGGTATCTGGCTTTTTTCATTAGCATAATATGTATTACATTCATCCATGTTACAACATATATCAGAAGTATTTGTTCCTTTTTTATTTCAGAACAGCATTTCATTATACATATACTATGTACATATACATGCTTGATTTGCTTATCCATTTACCTATTAATTGAAATTGGGGGTGGGTCAAGGTTTTGGCTATTATTTATACAAATCATTTTGTGGTATATATTTAAATTTTCTTGAGTAAATTCTTTTTTTTTTTTCCAGGAGGAAGAAGATAATTTATTTTCTTGATAAAGCAGTAAATATTTGTCTTAGTCCATTGGATTAAGCATTAAATATTGGGCACTTAACTGAGGACCTGATGTGGAGTACAGTTGTGCTTTTTGTACTTTTTTTTAATTACTTTTTTATTAATTAAAAAAAATTACAAGAAACACAAACATTCCCAACACATACACTCAGCAATTCACAATATCATCACATAGTTGCATAGTCATCATCATGATCATTTCCCAGAACATTAGCATCAATTCAGAAAAAGAAATAGAAAGACAACAGAAAAATATAACAAACAGAAAAAAAAATTCTGCATGCCATACCCCTTACTGATCCCTTTCATTGATCACCAGCATTTCAAACTAAATTCATTTTAACATTTGTTCCCCCTATTATTTATTTTTATTCCATATGTTCTACTCATCTGTTGACAAGGTAGGTAAAAGGAGCATCAGACACAAGGTTTTCACAGTCACACAGTCACATTGTGAAAGCTATATCATTATACAATCATCATCAAGAAACATGGCTACTGGAACACAGCTCTACATTTTCAGGCAGTTCCCTCCAGCCTCTCCATTACATCTTGGATAACAAGGTGATATCTACTTAATGCATAAGAATAACCTCCAGGATAACCTCTTGACTCTGGAATCTCTCAGCCATTGACACTTTGTCTCATTTCACTCTTCCCTCTTTTGGTCCAGAAGGTTTTCTCAATCCCTTGATGCTGGGTCTCAGCTCATTCTAGAGTTCTTCTCAATCCCTTGATGCTGAATCTCAGCTCATTCTGGGATTTCTGTCCCACGCTGCCAGGAAGTTGAGTAAATTCTTAAGAGTAAAATTTCTGGGTCATATGAATATATGACTAATAGGGAATATATATAAGGAATATATATTTATGTGGAATAATATATAAAGAATAAATATATATATACATATATATACTCCTTCCTTGTTGTATTTACATGTATAATATAAGAAACTGCCAAACCTTTTCCTATTTTACTCACATTTGCACTGTATGAGAGTTTCCTTTCTTCATATCCTTGCTCATATTTGGTATTGTCAATCATTTTAGTCATTCTGGTGGGATGTCACCGTGGCTTCATCAATGACCTCTTAACCTCCAAATCCAAAGGCATCTCAATCCCCATCGTACTTGATCTTCCCAAAGTCTCTGACCCTGTTGGCCTTTATGGAAATAGTCTCTTTTAGGAAAAAAGCCTATTGGGTTGGGACTAAAGTAAATCAGAATTCAGGGGGAAGGAGGACATTTTATCTGCATTTTAGAACTTCACCTACTTTATGAGACCAAAGAAAGAGAGGTTTATTTTGTCTAAAATCTAAGTTTTCTGTAGCATATAATCTAACTCAACTAGTTTGGATAGATCATTTAAACAACTGAAACACATGGAGCCCAGAATGGGAATGAGGGCTTGTAATTCTGAATAGCTTAATGTAATGGCCGGATATTCCCAGAGTATGTAGAGAAGAGAATTAAAAAGTATTGGCAAAGTCCCTTGAAGGATGGGAGAAAAAATATGAAACTATTAAACTTTACCACCAGGGAAACCCAATACTGCCTCAAACACTAGGGACACCCAATTCAATTGGTCAAGTCCTTAGTCTTGAGGCTTGCTCTTATGAAGCTTATTTGTGAAGCAGAGATGGTAAGACAACCATAGTTATGCCTAAGAGTTACTTCCAGAGGACCTCTTTTGATGCTCAGATGTGGTCTCTCTCTCTCTTTAAGCCCAAATCTGCAAGTAAAACCATTATCCTTCCCCCTTCATAGGACATGACATCCAGGGGTGAAGGTCTTCCTGGCAACATGGGAGATGACTCCCAGGGATGAGACAGGCCCTGGCACCATGGGATCAACGATGCCTTTCTGACCAAAAGGAGGAAAAGAATTATAATAAATAAGGTATCAGTGGCCAAGAGAGTTCAAATAGAGTCAAGAGGCTACTCTGGAGGCTACTTTTACCAATAGATATTGTAAGATAGATATTGCAATTATCATGGTTTGCCAACCCCCAATCAAAACCATCCCTTCCACCCCTAAAGAACACCCAGGGCTTTGGCTGAGATTCCACAAAGGTTCCATGCATTATAATTACATTCCAGAAACCTACAGCCTCCAGATCGTTCCTAGGCCAGATAACTCTTGAAATCCAGACGGGGCCTTCCACTCTAGAACATCAAATAGTTCCATCACTGTATCCCAGATATACTGGTCAGGATTCTCTAGAGAAACAGAACCAACAGGAGATACCAGACACCAGACCTACCTATCACAGACCACCCCTTGTCAATTTGGCAGCTATACACAACACCTTGAAACACACTTAATTTCCAAATAGAACACAGTAACCGACATATGTTTCCTCTAGTGGTACTCAACTGACCTGCATACAACCAGAAATGCACTACATGTCTCCAGAATATGGTGCAAGTCCTGATATCCTATGATTTAAATACTATAACATGAACAATACAACTTATGTCATATGATAAGAGGAAAACAAGATCTTTGCTTATATACAAATGCAAACATACCCATAACAAAACACGGAGGAAATAGCCATACAATTACATTTCTCATTTCTGTAACTGGTCCTGGGGTTGTAATTCATATTTATCACTACCTTCTTCCACTACCCGTTCCATGTTCCCTTTTATTCTCAGTAAGCACTTCAGCTGGCTGTGGCTCTTTGCCAGGTGGAGTGACCCAAACCTTCATTCTTGAAGTTTCTGGACCATTGGTCATCCTGTCTGGATTGGGTTGTTACAGTTTCCCATTGACTTTCATTACAGGGCATGGTAGTACTAAGAGACATCTTAGAGGATCTCCTGTATTCCAGGAAAACCCTTCTTTACATCCACTGTAGTTGCACTCCTATTTCCCCTTGACAGTCAGGATCAATCACACTAGACAGAACAGTAATCCCCTTTTGTGCCTATTGATTCAGTGACATGAGAAATCTAAAGTGGCCAAGTGGCAGTCTTAACTTCCAGTTCAATAGAATCATTGTTGTGTCTCCCGGCAGGAGCACTTCTCCTTTAGAACGAAGACCTTAGAACAGCAGAGCTTAAGGTTTCAGGGACAGGAAGCAGACATTTTCCTAGTGAATAACTAGGGGTGATAGCGAGTGGTGCCACCCTTGATTCCTGGACCCGTGGATCCTGGCTATGGGAGAAACAGCACCATAAGGTGGACGCTGATTGAGAGCATACACAGCCTCCTGGACAACATTACCCCAGCCCTGTAAGGTATTGCCACCTACTTGGCACTGTAATTGGATCTTCATAAGGTTATTTCACTGTTCTATCAACCCAGCTGCCTCTGGATGATGGGGAACATGGTAAGACCAGAGAATTCCATAAGCAAGTGCCCATTCACATACTTCATTTGCTGTGAAGTAGGTTCTGTAGGAGCCAAAGGGTTAATAGAAAACCTGCGGAATTTATTGGGAGTGACTGGCTTCAGAGTGGCCTTGAGGAGGTCTGCTGCAAACAGCAAGCTCCTGGCCATGAGCCTTATCTGGGGGTGAAGGGGAAGAACATGTTCTGCAAATAGACTTGTTTTGTTCCTACTTTCACACACGAAGTATGGAATGTTCCCTTTTTGCTACCCAGATATCCGGGAGGCTAGATTGAAAGTAACAAGGGAGCAAGGGAGTAATATGCTGAAAAAACAGGCTTGGTCAGCAAAAGAGCTGTGAGAAATGATATAAAATAAAGCATCTGAACCTCTTCGGGGCTGCAGTCATCTTGTCTGTCTTCTGTGTGTCTGTGTGACGCATTCCGCAGGAAGTGTCCGCGTCTGTGTTTCTTATTTCGCAGGGGTTGCTGAAAGACTGCAACAAGTTCCTTAATCAGAATAAATGCTGTGTGGAATACCTGATGGTGGATAAGTCCACAGATGATGGTTTTTGCAGAAGCATTGTGTGCAGAGAATGCAAACCCATATCCAGAGTATGTGTCTATTCCAGTTAGAACAAATCGCTGCACCTTTCATGATGGAATTGGTCCAATATAATCAACCTACCACCATGTAGGAGGCTGATCAACTCGGGGACTGAGTGTGGGTCTCTGCTGCTGGCAGATTGGGCACTCAGCAGTGGCTGTAGCCAGGTCAGCCTTGGAGAGTGGAAGTCCATGTTGCTGAGCCCATGCATAACCTCCATCCCTACCACCATGACCACCTTCTTCATGAGCCCGTTGGGGAATGGCAGGAGTGGCTGAGGAGGACTTGTATCCATAGGACGGGTCATCTTATCCACTTAAAACCTTAATCTGCTGAAATCACCCTTTGCTGAACATTCACAAGGGACACAAATATGTTCATGTTTTTCGCCCACTCAGAAAGGTCTATCCACACACCCATCCCCAGACCTCTTTGACATCCATTTTCTAATCATGCTCCTTCCAAGTCCCTGACCATCCAGCCAAACCATTAGCAACAGCCTGTGAGTCAATATATAAACACACCTCTAGCCAGTTCTCCTTCCAAGCAAAATGAACAACCAGGAGCACTGCTCGAAGTTCCGCCCACTGGGAGGATTTCCCATCACCACTGTTCTTCAGTGTGCATTTGGAACAGCAGCTGCAATTGGAGTCACCACCTGGTTAAGTTTATGATAATCCACTGTCATCCTCCAAGACCCATCTGTTTTCTGCACAGGCCGCATAGGAGCGTTGAACGGGGATGTGGTAGGAATCACCACCCCTGCATCCTTCAAGTCCTTAAGAGTGGCAGTAATCTCTGCAATCCCTCCAGGAATACAGTATTACTTCTAATTTACTATTTCACTAGGTAAAGGCAGTTCTAGTGACTTCTACTTTGCCTTTCCTACCACAATAGCCCTCATCCCACCAGTCAGAGAACAAATTTTCAGATTCTGCCAGTTGCAGAGTATGTCTATTCCAATCATGCATTCTGGAATTGGGGAATGAGTCCTGGGACTCACTGTGAGACGACTTGAGCTAAAACTCCATCAATCACCTGACCTCCATAAGTCCCTACTCGTACTGGTGGATCAGATTGACATTTTGGGTTTCCTGGAATTACTGTCACCTCTGAGCCAGTGTCTAGTAATACCCCAAATATCCGATCATTCCCCCTAGGTCTCCTGGGGGAAGGCTGGGGCGAAGGTTAACGGTGTACATTTTGGACAGTGTAAAAGGGTCCTTCCCCAAGGATGCCCAGCCCTCCCCTCATTCAAGGGGCTCTGAGTCTGTAAACTGTCTTGAGTCTGAGAAATAATTAAGGGGCTGTGACTCTCTGTTTTTGTCATTCAAGTTAGACTTCTATTCACTTGACCTAGAATTCTTCTGTTATACGGCTCAAACAAGAATTCAGTAGACTGCCCATCTATTGTACTTCTAGAAACCCCATGATCTACTAGCCAAGGCCACAAGTCTCTGTGAGTCAGATTATTTTGACCACTGCTTTGAGTCTGCTGTCCATTGTGGTAGCCATGCCCACCTTGTCTATGGTGATTAACTGTCACCACATGGCTTCTGCCTGCTCAGGATCGGGTCATCCCCATTCTGTCTAAGGATTCCAGCTCAGTGACAGCGGTTCCCACAGTAATATCTGACCTACAGAGAAGGGTGACTACAGAGCTCTTCAGGGACGATGGTGCTAGTCTCACAAATTTATTTCTCAAGGTTCTAGTGAAAGATGTATCCTCTTTGGACACATTCCTGGGGTGTGTGAGCAGGTCCTCCATGATAAATCCACTCTAACATTCTCAACTCTCTAAGCCTCTGGATCCTCTCATCTACATTATACCAGGGCAGTTCTGGCATTTCCACCTCAGGTAATTTGGCTATCTTTTGATCCATGTTTCAGCCAACCATCCAATCAGTTAATGCCCTTTCTAACCCCTCTAGCTACAATATTGAATCCTGAATCTTTGCTTAGCGGGCTCATATTAATAAATTCAACTTGATCCAACTTTTTTTCTTTTTTTTTTTTTTTATAGCTTGATCCAAATTTATATTCCTTCCACCATTATGTGACACCCTTAACATCCATTTCCACACACATTCCCCTGATTTGGAATATAGCATACCTCCTCATGGGGCATACTTTGTACCTCACCTTTCAGGGCCTCTTGGGACTTTAGTCTAGTTATACATTTTGAAGAAAAGACGGGGTTGGGGTGGGTCGTAAAAGGAAATATCTTTCAAACCCATTACCTCAGAACCTTCCACTGCACTTTCATCTGGTGAAACAGGATTAATCACTCCAGACAGGAGTGAGAACTGTTTTCCCAAGGGAGGTGGTTACAGGGTTAGCAGGCACTGAAAGGTTAACTTCATTAGGTGGAGGTTGGATGGCAGACGTCTCTGGGCAGGCTGGAGGTCAGGAAGCTCTTTCCTCAGGGCAGTCCACTGCAGGTCTATCCAGCAAAGGCTCAGCAGATTCCAGGGATTCCATCTTCCCACTGCAGGTCTATCCAGCAAAGGCTCAGCAGATTCCAGGGATTCCATCTTCCCACTGCAGGTCTATCCAGCAAAGGCTCAGCAGATTCCAGGGATTCCATCTTCCCACTGCAGGTCTATCCAGCAAAGGCTCAGCAGATTCCAGGGATTCCATCTTCCCACTGCAGGTCTATCCAGCAAAGGCTCAGCAGATTCCAGGGATTCCATCTTCCCACTGCAGGTCTATCCAGCAAAGGCTCAGCAGATTCCAGGGTTTCGATCTTCCCACTGCAGGTCTATCCAGCAAAGGCTCAGCAGATTCCAGGGATTCCATCTTCCGACTGCAGGTCTATCCAGCAAAGGCTCAGCAGATTCCAGGGTTTCGATCTTCCCACTGCAGGTCTATCCAGCAAAGGCTCAGCAGATTCCAGGGATTCCATCTTCCGACTGCAGGTCTATCCAGCAAAGGCTCAGCAGATTCCAGGGATTCCATCTTCCCATTGCAGGTCTATCCAGCAAAGGCTCAGCAGATTCCAGGGATTACATCTTCCCATTGCAGGTCTATCCAGCAAAGGCTCAGCAGATTCCAGGGATTCAATCTTCCCACTGCAGGTCTATCCAGCAAAGGCTCAGCAGATTCCAGGGATTACATCTTCCCATTGCCGTCGTTATCAAGCCACGTATTCCCATTCCAATCCTCAGGATTCCATTCTTTTGCGATCAGAGACCTTTAATAGCAGACACACTGCAAGTTTGAGATTTTAGTTTATACTGCAAATCTGCTGCTTGCAATGAGGCTCTGTGTCTGGTTTTCAAAGATCAAGTCTGTGACCACAGAAAATAAGATTTTCTTTCAGGACACACGTGGAGACATTTACATTGTTCACATGGAGTTTAAGTTCCACATTTGAAGCCTTTAGCTCACCCCTTTCCCTCATCACTGTACCCAGCGTATCTACAACAACGAGCCAACACCATCTACCTCTTAATTCCACAAAACTCTGTAAGGTGTCAAACACACACTCACCCACAGCCTTTCCTTGTACAAGCATACAATTAGCAGAATCTAGTTGTGATATTTTGCGTATCTCCCTTGGCAACTCAACTGTCCGTGCCTTCTTGATTATTGGAAACAAAGTCATTAGTGCTTCTGAGTCTAATCAGTATTGAAAAACAATCATAAAAACCCATTTTTAAGATTCTGTTTCTCAAAACCTACCCTGCTCTACAGAAACAGAACCAACAGGAGATATCTATAATATGAGCTTTATAACGGTGTCTCACACAACTGTGGGAATGGAAGAGTCCAAAATCCCTAGGCCAGGCTATGAAGCTGGCAGCTTCAATGAAGTGTCTGGATGAATACCACAGGAGAGGTTCACTGGCTGAAGAAACAATGAAGGAATCTCTCTCTTTCCTTAAAAAGTCTCCAACTGATTGGATTATCTCAGCAGGAGGCAAGCCTTAGTTGATCGCAGATGTAATCAGCCACAGATGCAATCAACTGACTGATGATTTAATGCACCAGCCTTCCAGTTTATCAACCAGGCATGAAATATCCTGGCAGCAATGGTCAGGCCAGTGCTTGCTTGACCAGACAACTGGGCATCATCACCTGCCAAGCTGACACCAGAACCTCACCATCACACCATATTATCAACAGCCCTTTCCAACATGAAAGAGTTAGAATAGGCATGCTCCAAATACCTTAAAGATTGGGAGAAAGATCAAAAGAGTTATAACAGAAGGTAGGATTTAATAAATGAGTAGAAGATAGGATTTAACAAATGAGTATAACTGCTGAATTATTATATCGATTTTTTTTTTTTGTCTCCAGCGTCTTGGAGCAGCCAGAAGGAAAAACCTAAAACTGGTTTTAGGAATTCAGGAACTAGGAAATTTAACCCATACCAAACTCTGAAATCTAACTGTTGCAGTGTGCTTTGAAATGTATTGCTTATCTGTATATATGTTATTTTCCCAATAAAAAAAAAAAGAAATAGTCTCTTTCCTTTTCACCTTGACACTACATTCTCCTGGTTATCCATCTCTATGCTTCTTCTCATTTTCCTTTCTTATTTCCTTCCCTGAAATGTTGATATTTCTAAGGTCCTCTAGGCTTTGCACCCAAAATATTCTCCTTGGAAAATCTTTTTCATGCCCACAAACTAATCTGTACCATGATGATTCCAATAAAGTGCTAATGTGCTCCAGACTTATACCTAGCCATTGCCTGGACACCTCCACATATATACTGCACAGGTGTGACTGGACAAAGGCTGTGGATTCTTTTGCCCGACATGCTCAATGATCAATTCCTGAGACCCCAGGGTTTCAAAGGGAGAAAGAGTTTATTCCTAGGTATATAGTAGGAGAGCAGATGGCATATCAGCCCAAAATCTGTCTCCCCAAACTACAGTAATGCACGTAATTTTATTAGAGAAAAGATGGGCAGGGTTTAGGATAATGAGCACAGTGGCCCCAGATGATATAATTAGAGGTGATCTGATTATTGAGCATGCGTAGATTGATTCCATGCTTAGTCACAGAATGTATGAAAGAAAATGGTGGAGTTAGTTCTCAGTAACTGGTAGGTTAAAGTCTAAGCTACTGCACATGGCAGGTGGGCCCATGATGGTTAGAGCCAGTCTCGATTATCAAGAGAACTTTGGACTTGGGGTGGGTTAGTTCTGGACTGACCCAGGACCTTCATGAATAAATCTTAGGGGCTGTCTTTAGTGATTATAAGACTCTAAAGTTGAAAAACTGGATAACTGGGTATAAATGAAGGTTAGTCAAAAGGTTTTTATAATCACAGGGCAGAAGATAAGGGCTGTACAATCATTATCTGAGCTCAAGGATATCAGAGATCAAACAGCTGGATCACAATTTAGAAATTTTAGGAGTTTTCCTCCTCCACTCCAACACGCCAGAAAGCAAAAAGGAATATCTGTATAATGATTCAGTCATCAAAATCATCCCTTAAACCCTGATTTCTCAGTTACATTGTTCTAGTTCTTTAATATCGCTCATATACATCCATCATCTTCATGTCTATAGTTACTCTTTGGTTCAGAATTTAATTTCTCTGGACAGGTAAACTGGAATATAGTCACTTGAGAAGATTAAACAAGCATGTTGTGCTTGATGCTATAGATATATCACTGAACAAGAAATACAGAGCTTATAATCAATCAGGGAAGATATCAAAAATAACTACAGGCACAAGGAGTGTGTCATGAAGTTTAGGATGCTATAAAAGCATATAACAAGTGGACCTAACCTAGACAGAGGCCTCCTGAGAAAGTGATGTTTGAACTGAGCCCTGAAGAATGAATAGGAATTATCTAGGTGAAAGAAGTCTGATATTTATTACAAATGCAAAGGAGAAAATTTGATATTTAAAATTATACCTAGACTTCTATTTCTGTTAATATGGCAGACTAGATCTTCTGAACAACTCTCCCTCTGAAAATACTAAGAATTTCAGATCAAATATAGAAATCAAGATATAAAATGCATCAATGAGCTAGGGAGAAGATCCGATTGATAGAATCAGTGCCCGGGTGGTTGAGCTCAGTCGTCAGGCTCCCTCTCTTCCCAGCCTCCTCCCTATAATTGCAGGTGTGACTGGCCCCCTCCTGTAGTCTCATTAGCATATAAACTACTAGGTATAGTCCTGGGCCAACCCTGAAGAACAAAAGACACTTCTGTCATAGGAAATTCCAAAGATTCAGAGTGTGCTTTCCCAGGAGCTAAGGACAAAGACCAGGGAAGTTTGTCATCATACTGCAAATGAACACCACTGAATAATATACTGGAACGCGGTGGAAATGGGGAATTTTAGTTTGTGTATGTTACCAGAATAAAAGTTTTAAAAACCCATTGTTCTAGTTCGCTAGCTGCTGGAATGCAACACACCAGAGATGATCGACTTTTAATAAAAAAGGATTTATTTTGTTAGTTCTTCAGAGGAAAGGCAGCTAACTTTCAACTGAGGTTCTTTCTTACATGGGAAGACACAGGGAAATCTCTGCTGGCCTTCTCTCCAGGCCTCTGGGTTCCAACAACTTTCCCCAGGGTGATTTCTTTCTGCATCTCCAAAGGCCTGGGCTGAGCTGCGAGTGCTGAGATGAGGTGTGCTGAGCTGCTTGGGCTATGCTGCATTGACTCTCTCATTAAGCACCAGTCAATTAAATCAAATATCATTCATTGCAGCAGACACGCCTTCTAGCCGACTGCAGATGTAATCAGTTGCAAATCAATCTGTAAACAGATGCACTTCATATGCCATTGGCTCATGTTCACAGCAATAGAACTAGACACCTTCACCTGGCCAAGTTGACATCTGAACTTAAATACCACAGTCATTAAACTGTAAAATGCAGAGTGAGCCTGAATGTCAACTATCAGCTATAGATAATAATACAATTATGAAAATATTGTCTCATCAATTGTAACAAAGTTACCACATTAATGCAAAACGTTAATAGGGAAACCTGGGGGTTGGCATATGGGAAGGTGAAACAATGGCAGGCCAAAAGTGGGGGTGACCTCTGTTCTTATAACCTTTTGTTCTTAGCTTGTCTACTCAGAGCATGCACAGAAAACAGACTCCCATCCTCTAGGCGACCTTAGAGACACCAGGAACAAAGGTCACCTCCCCCAGAACAAATATTTATTGGAAGGGAAACACTGGAAGCAAATCAAATGCAAGAGGTCTTTCAGTAAGGAAGATCTATCACCTATGGACAAGTCTACAATTAACCATGTGGATTATGGCCAGTGAAACCCTCCCGCACCTCCTCTCCCATTCCCATGAAAATTCCCTTAACTTTCAAATCAGGGAGAGAAATTTGAGCTTTTCCTCCGGTCTCCGTGCTGGTCAACTTTGCAATAAAACTTTCTTTTCTCAAAATCCCAGTGTCATAGTGTTGTCCTCTGTGAACATCTCAGGCAGCGAGCCCTTGTTGGTAACACAAATTTGGCAACCACGAAGGGACTTCTGGTCTCAGCACTGCCTGCGGTGCTGCAGCCCCAATGGAGAGCAGGTCCCCACCACCAACCCTAAGTTTCTCCAGAGGTTTGGCCATCAGGGTCTCCTCCACTCCGGGCAAGTTATACGCTTTCTGTTTGTGTCTATCTGTCTGCTGGATATTTATTTCCCGGCCTCCAGATGCCAATAACAAATTAACAGATGCAAAATTCTTATAAGAGCGCTATTCAAATTACTTAAAGATAAGTAAATGCATATATAAAAATTAAAACATATAGGGAGAAGATGGTGGCTTAGTAAGACGCACGGGTCTTAGTTCCTCCTCCAGAACAGCTACTAGGGGAGTAGAAATGATACAGAACAGCTCCTGGAGCCACGACAGAGATCAAGAAGACAGCGTACCCCATTCTGGAACAGCTGACTGGCTGGGAGAACCCGCTCCGGCGAGATCGCCGAGGGGCGCGGGCTTCCCCGGGCCGGCTGGGAGAATTGGACAGGCGGTCCCCTCAAGCCGCGGCGGCTGGCGCCGCCCCCCACACGCGGCCCCCCAGACCAACTGGGAGAATTGGATCAGAGATCCCCGGGCGGCGGAGAACGGTGACCGGGGTCCCTTCCAAACACATGGGTTCCCGGTCCGGCTGGGAACGGTGCACTCCCCTGGGCCGCGGCGGCTGGTGCCCTCCTGCCACGCTTGGCGCCCCGGATCGGCTAGGAGATTCGGACGGGCGCTCTCCCGGGCTGTGGCGGCCGGCGACCCTCCCCGTGTTCGGACCCCGGGCCGGCTGGCACTCTTCCAAGCCGCTTCGGCTGGCGAACCACCCCCCACGGCGAGAGTTTTCCAAAGTTAAAGGACCCACAGCACCTTTTACTGGTGGGACCCGCAGACAAACGAGTGCCACGAGCGCCACCTACTGGGCAGGATAAGAAAAACAGAACCCAGAGATTTCACAGAAAAATCTTTCAACCTGTTGGGTCCAACACCCAGGGAAATCTGACTACATGCCCAGACGCCAGCAGAAGATAACGGATCACGCACAGAAAATTGAAAATATGGCCCAGTCAAAGGAACAAACCAATAGTTCAAATGAGATACAGGAGCTGAAACAACTAATACTGAATATACGAACAGAAATGGAAAACCTCTTCAAAAACGAAATCGATAAATTGAGGGAGGACATGAAGAAGACATGGGCTGAACAAAAAGAAGAAATAGAAAAACTGAAAAAACAAATCACAGAACTTATGGAAGTGAAGGACAAAGTAGAAAAGATGGAAAAAACAATGGATACCTACAATGATAGATTTAAAGAGACAGAAGATAGAATTAGTGATTTGGAGGATGGAACATCTGAATTCCAAAAAGAAACAGAAACTATAGGGAAAAGAATGGAAAAATTTGAACAGGGGATCAGGGAACTGAAGGACAATATGAAGTGCACAAATATATGTGTTGTGGGTGTCCCAGAAGGAGAAGAGAAGGGAAAAGGAGGAGAAAAACTAATGGAAGAAATTATCACTGAAAATTTCCCAACTCTTATGAAAGACCTAAAAGTACAGATCCAAGAAGTGCAGCGCACCCCAAAGAGAATAAACCCAAATAGGCGTTCTCCAAGACACTTACTAGTTAGAATGTCAGAGGTCAAAGAGAAAGAGAGGATCTTGAAAGCAGCAAGAGAAAAACAATCTGTCACATACAAGGGAAACCCAATAAGACTATGTGTAGATTTCTCAGCAGAAACCATGGAAGCTAGAAGACAGTGGGATGATATATTTAAATTACTAAAAGAGAAAAACTGCCAACCAAGACTTCTATATCCAGCAAAATTGTCCTTCAAAAATGAGGGAGAAATCAAAACATTCTCAGACAAAAAGTCACTGAGAGAATTTGTGACCAAGAGACCAGCTCTACAAGAAATACTAAAGGGAGCACTAGAGTCAGATACGAAAAGACAGAAGACAGAGGTATGGAGAAGAGTGTAGAAAGAAGGAAAATCAGATATGATATATATAATACAAAAGGCAAAATGGTAGAGGAAAATATTATCCAAACAGTAATAACACTAAATGTTAATGGACTGAATTCCCCAATCAAAAGACATAGACTGGCAGAATGGATTAAAAAACAGGATCCTTCTATATGCTGTCTACAGGAAACACATCTTAGACCCAAAGATAAACATAGGTTGAAAGTGAAAGGTTGGGAAAAGATATTTCATGCAAATAACAACCAGAAAACAGCAGGAGTAGCTATACTAATATTCAACAAATTAGACTTCAAATGTAAAACTGTTAAAAGAGACAAAGAAGGACACTGTCTACTAATAAAAGGATCAATTAAACAAGAAAACATAACAATCATAAATATTTATGCACCGAACCGGAATGCCCCAAAATATGTGAGGAGTACACCGCAAACACTGAAAAGGGAAATAGACACATATACCATAATAGTTGGAGACTTCAATTCACCACTCTCACCAATGGACAGAACATCTAGACAGAGGATCAATAAAGAAATAGAGAATCTGAATATTACTATAAATGAGCTAGACTTAACAAACATTTATAGGACATTACATCCCACAACAGCAGGATACACCTTTTTCTCAAGTGCTCATGGATCATTCTCAAAGATAGACCATATGCTGGGTCACAAAGCAAGTCTTAACAAATTTAAAAAGATTGAAATCATACACAACACTTTCTCGGATCATAAAGGAATGAAGCTGGAAATCAATAATAGGCGGAGTGCCAGAAAATTCACAAATACGTGGAGGCTCAACAACACACTCTTAAACAACGAGTGGGTCAAAGAAGAAACTGCAAGAGAAATTAGTAAATACCTCAAGGCGAATGAAAATGAAAACACAACATATCAAAACTTATGGGATGCAGCAAAGGCAGTGCTAAGAGGGAAATTTATTGCCCTAAATGCCTATATCAGAAAAGAAGAAAAGGCAAAAATGCAGGAATTAACTATCCATTTGGAAGAACTGGAGAAAGAACAGCAAACTAATCCCAAAGCAAGCAAAAGGAAAGAAATAACAAAGATTAGAGCAGAAATAAATGAAATTGAAAACATGAAAACAATAGAGAAAATCAATAAGACCAGAAGTTGGTTCTATGAGAAAATCAATAAGATTGATGGGCTCTTAGCAAGAATGACAAAAAGAAGAAGAGAGAGGATGCAAATAAATAAGATCAGAAATGGAAGAGGAGACATAACTACTGACCTCACAGAAATAAAGGAGGTAATAACAGGATACTATGAACAACTTTACGCTAATAAATACAACAATTTAGATGAAATGGACGGGTTCCTGGAAAGACATGAACAACCAACTTTGACTCAAGAAGAAATAGATGACCTCAACAAACCAATCACAAGTAAAGAAATTGAATCAGTCATTCAAAAGCTCCCTAAAAAGAAAAGTCCAGGACCAGACGGCTTCACATGTGAATTCTATCAAACATTCCAGAAAGAATTAGTACCAACTCTCCTCAAATTCTTCAAAAAAATCGAAGTGGAGGGAAAACTACCTAATTCATTCTATGAAGCCAACATCACCCTCATACCAAAACCAGGCAAAGATATTACAAAAAAAGAAAACTACAGACCAATCTCTCTAATGAATATAGATGCAAAAATCCTCAACAAAATTCTAGCAAATCAAATCCAACAACACATTAAAAGAATTATACATCATGACCAAGTAGGATTCATCCCAGGTATGCAAGGATGGTTCAACATAAGAAAATCAATTAATGTAATACACCATATCAACAAATCAAAGCAGAAAAATCACATGATCATCTCAATTGATGCAGAGAAGGCATTTGACAAGATTCAACATCCTTTCCTGTTGAAAACACTTCAAAAGATAGGAATACAAGGGAACTTCCTTAAAATGATAGGGGGAATATATGAAAAACCCACAGTTCATATCATCCTCAATGGGGAAAAATTGAAAACTTTCCCCCTAAGATCAGGAACAAGACAAGGATGTCCATTATCACCACTATTATTCAACATTGTGTTGGAGGTTCTAGCCAGAGCAATTAGACAAGAAAAAGAAATACAAGGCATCAAAATTGGAAAGGAAGAAGTAAAACTATCACTGTTTGCAGACGATATGATACTATACGTCGAAAACCCGGAAAAATCCACAACAAAACTACTAGAGCTAATAAATGAGTACAGCAAAGTAGAAGGTTACAAGATTAACATTCAAAAATCTGCAGCATTTCTATACACTAGTAATGAACAAGCTGAGGGGGAAATCAAGAAACGAATCCCATTTACAATTGCAACTAAAAGAATAAAATACCTAGGAATAAATTTAACTAAAGAGACAAAAAACCTATATAAAGAAAACGACAAAAAACTGTTAAAAGAAATCACAGAAGACCGAAATAGATGGACGGACATACCGTGTTCATGGATTGGAAGACTAAATATAGTTAAGATGTCAATCCTACTTAAATTGATTTACAGATTCAATGCAATACCAATCAAAATCCCAACAACTTATTTTTCAGAAATAGAAAAACCAATAAGCAAATTTATCTGGAAGGGCAGGGTGCCCCGAATTGCTAAAAACATCTTGAGGAAAAAAAATGAAGCTGGAGGCCTTGCGCTGCCTGACTTTAAGGCATATTATGAAGCCACAGTGGTCAAAACAGCATGGTATTGGCATAAAGATAGATACATCGACCAATGGAATCGAATAGAGTGCTCAGATATAGACCCTCTCATCTATGGACATTTGATCTTTGATAAGGTAGTCAAGCCAACTCACCTGGGACAGAACAGTCTCTTCAATAAATGGTGCCTAGAGAACTGGATATCCATATGCAAAAGAATGAAAGAAGACCCATATCTCACACCCTATACAAAAGTTAACTCAAAATGGATCAAAGATCTACACATTAGGTCTAAGACCATAAAACAGTTAGAGGAAAATGTAGGGAGATATCTTATGAAACCTACAATTGGAGGCGGGTTTATGGACCTTAAACCTAAAGCAAGAGCACTGAAGAAGGAAATAAATAAATGGGAGCTCCTCAAAATTAAACACTTTTGTGCATCAAAGAACTTCATCAAGAAAGTAGAAAGACAGCCTACAGAATGGGAGACAATATTTGGAAATGACATATCAGATAAAGGTCTAGTATCCAGAATTTATAAAGAGATTGTCCAACTCAACAACAAAAAGACAGCCAACCCAATTACAAAATGGGAAAAAGACTGAACAGATAACTCTCAGAAGAGGAAATACAAATGGCCAAAAGGCACATGAAGAGATGCTCAATGTCCCTGGCCATTAGAGAAATGCAAATCAAAACCACAATGAGATATCATCTCACACCCACCAGAATGGCCATTATCAACAAAACAGAAAATGACAAATGCTGGAGAGGATGTGGAGAAAGAGGCACACTTATCCACTGTTGGTGGGAATGTCAAATGGTGCAACCACTGTGGAAGGCAGTTTGGCGGTTCCTCAAAAAGCTGAATATAGAATTGCCATATGACCCAGCAATACCATTGCTAGGTATCTACTCAAAGGACTTAAGGGCAAAGACACAAACGGACATTTGCACACCAATGTTTATAGCAGCGTTACTTACAATTGCAAAGAGATGGAAACAGCCAAAATGTCCACCAACAGACGAGTGGCTAAACAAACTGTGGTATATACATACAATGGAATATTATGCAGCTTTAAGACAGAATAAACTTATGAAGCATGTAATAACATGGATGGACCTAGAGAACATTATGCTGAGTGAGTCTACCCAAAAACTAAAGGACAAATACTGTATGGTCCCACTGATGTGAACCGACATTCGAGAATAAACTTGGAATATATCATTGGTAACAGAGTCCAGCAGGAGTTAGAAACAGGGTAAGATAACGGGTAATTGGAGCCGAAGGGATACAGACTGTGCAACAGGACTAGATACAAAAACTCAAAAAATGGACAGCACAATAATACCTAATTGTAAAGTAATCATGTTAAAACACTGAATGAAGCTGCATCTGAGCTATAGGTTTTTTTTTTTGTCTGTTTGTTTGTTTGTCTTTTTTTTTTCTTTTTCCTTTTCTTCTTTTTTTTACTATTATTATCATTTTAATTTTTTCTCTATATTAACATTCTATATCTTTTTCTGTTGTTTTGCTAGTTCTTTTCCTAAATCGATGGAAATGTACTAAGAAATGATGATCATGCATCTATGTGATGATGTTAAGAATTACTGATTGCATATGTAGAATGGAATGATTTCTAAATGTTCTGTTAATTTCTTTTTTTCTTTAATAAAAAAATTAAAACATCTAAAGTCCCAGAAATTAAGGAGACTGAACTTTCAATACTTCCAATGTAAAAAGAGATTTTTGAGAATTAAATCTATATGTTTTAAAAATTCAAGTGCATTGTCAAGTTTGAAAAATTATTCAGAATTCCCGACTCTGACAGTTCTAACCTTCCTTTAAACTCTTCTTGTCTTTCTCCTCTACGTTCTAGCTTAGCCTAATTTCCTTCATAGTGATAAGATTTCCCAAATCCTACTGGACTTATGTTATGTTATTTATTTATTTTCATTATTATTTCTTTTTTGGCTGGGCAAGTTCCAGGAATAGAACCTGGGTCTCTGGCATGGCAGGTGAGGATTTCGCCACTAACCCACTGTTGCACTACCCTCAGTGAGTTTTGTAAAACGACTTAATCATCATTCAGACTTATAAGCCTGGATACTCATGACCTACATGACAAAATCTAGATAGTCAAATTAATTAGAAAAATCCCTTAAATAACTTTTCAAAATGCAGAGCTATTCAAGCATTTAAGCTAGCTAAGGAATTTCATGAAGTCATAAGGTCATACCTGAAGTTTTTCCCAAATTATTGAGCAGAGAAAAATTCAATGTACTCCAAAACTTTATGAGCCCATATATAGAATATATATATATATATATATAAAAAACTGAGAAGAATAACTCTTCCCAAGCTAAAATCTCCTCTACCACTATGGACAACTCTGTAATTAACCTACTGGACTATGGCACATGAAACCTCTGCACTTGTTTCTCCACCTTCCATCTTCCATTCTCTTAAAATGTCCTTTAATTTTCAGACCAGGCAGACAGCTTTGAACCTTCGTTCCTGTCTCCTTGCTAGCTGACCTTGCAAAAAAACTCTTTTGTTAAAATCCTGATATTTATAGTATGGGCTTCTGTGTGCATCGGGCAGCAAGCCCTTGCTTACTAACAAAGTCAGTACTTTCTGCACTTTTCTGTAAACCTACAACAGCTCTAGGGAAAAAAACTTCAGCTCACACACATACACAGAAAGCCCTATTAAGGGAAATTCAACAACAGCTAGCAAAATTGCATATGCATCTCTCCTTTGACCCAGCAATACCACTTCTGGTATACCAGAATACCAAAGCCATAAAAATAAAAATGACATTTGCAAAAAAGTTATTCATTACAACATTATTTGTAATAGGGAAAAAAACCTGGAAAGAATTGATAGGTCTCTCAATAAGAAATTGGTTAAATAAACTACAACACTGCTGAATGGAGTATTATAAAACTGTAAAAGGGACGGAAGAAGTTTGCTATATAATGATATGGAATGCTATGTTGTTAGGTGAAAACAAGTTACAATACCATGTGTACAGTATGCTCCCTTTTGTCAGAAAACGGGGAACTATTTGACTGCATGTACTTACTTATATTGTCAAAATGAAACAATGGAATGCACCACTAAAAGAGCAAGAGATTTGTATGTTCTAATGTCACGCAATATAAAGTACTCTTGAAAAAAACTGAACCAGAATCTAATAAAGCTCTTAGATATAACTCGCAATCTAAAAGAAATGTGGAGGATGCCTGCACAAGTTAAATGACACCATTAGAAAGCAGTCAGACAAATTAAAAATGTGGAACATTTTATAGGTAAATAGGAAGAATAATTCCTTTAATCAATAGAATAAAAAGGGGGAAAAACTATTCTAGATTAAACGAGTCAGAAAAAGATTAAGAATATAACAATTTATTCACTGATTGGACAAATTAGCTGCAAAAAGACATTTTTAAAACAATCAAGGAAATTTGAAAATGGACTGGATACTGAATGATATTAAGGAATCATTTTATATCATGTAAACTATTATATTTATTAAGTGTATAAGAATGCATTGCAGTTATAAAAGAAAATGTTCTTTTTTTGAGATGCACATTTAAGAATTTAAGGTTTAAATGATATGATATATAAGATTTCCTCTAAAACATTCCAGTACACATTCCAAAGTAAGCTAGGAAAATGAAACAAGTATGACCAAATACTGATAATTGTTGAAATGGATGATTTTTTTTTTTTGGTACTCTTTAACTTGTGTGAGTTTGGAAATGTTCTTAATAAAAGTTAAACAACAGAAATTTCCAGAACTAATGATAGGCACCAATCCATACATTCAGGAATTCCTACAAGCAGGATAAATAAAAAGAAAGCCTCACCCAGACACATCATGGTGAAACTAGAGAATACCAAGGTAAAGAGAAGCTCTTAAAATTGGCCAGAGAGAAAAAGGTACATTATTTGCAAAGGCTGACCAGTCAACAAACATTGGAAGCTATAAGACAGGAGAATCATATCAGTAGTATGCTGAAAGAATATCACTGTCAATCTAGATTACATAACTAACAAAATTACCTTCCCAGTATCAAAGTAAATTAAAAATATTTTTAGTGCACAAAATAGAGCTTTTGTTAACGGTACGAATTTAGTAAGGACCTAATGACCAAAATAAAAGTAGAGAAAAAGAAAATATTTGGAAAATAAGAAATATACTTCTTGTTTTAGTTTGCTAAAGCTGACGAAATGCAATATACCAGAAATGGGTTAGCTTTTATAATGGAGATTTCCTCATTTACAAGTTTACACTTCTTAGGCCATGAAAAATGTCCTGCAGGCATCAGATGATACCAGGACTCGTCTGTCACACCGCAATGCACATGGCCGGGATCTATTCGTACTTCTCTCCTGAGTTTCGTTGCTTCAGCTTCTGGCTTCTCCATCTGTGGATTTTTCTCTTAACTTTTTTGACCTTCTCTGGGGCTTTTTCCATGTGTCCTTTACTTCTTATAAAGAACTCTGGTAAAAGGGTTAAAACCCCCTAACCCTAACCCTATTCAAAAGGTCCCACTCTCAATAGGTCTGCACCCACAGCTATGGATTAAAGGAACATGATCTTCTCTGAGGTGCATAATAGCTTCAACCAGCACATTTCTAAAGAACTTATGGGTCAGCAAAGATATCATTATGAAAGTTGAAAAATATTTAGAACTGAATAATAAAATTACCATGTATCAAAACTTATGCAATGCAATAAGCACTATGATATTCAAACAAAAACTATAACATTAAGATTTATATTAGAAATGAATCAAAGTTGAAAATTAATGTGGAAAGTATTCAATATAAAAAGTTAATGAATAAAATGAACAAAAAAATGAAAAAGGAAGGAGAGGATAAAATTTAGAGCTGAAATTATTGAAGTGTAAAGTAAGCTTACAACAGAGAGGAACCAAGGTCAGAGGCTGATTCTTCAAAAATATAAAAGCAGCCAACTTCAGGCAAAACTGAGCAAGAAGTAAGGAGAGAATGTCAAATAAATAATATTAGGATAAGAAATGAAATACCTCTACAGATACTTGAGTAAAAAAAAACTAAGAATAAATAACTTTATACCAATAAATTTATGAAGTTGGATACATTAATGGGAAAATATTACACACCGAAACTGGCTCAAAAAGAAATACAAAAACTTGATTAATCCTATTTTTATTTAAAAAACTTAAATCTGGTGATCATAAAATCTTTCCACAGTAAAAATAGTAGGTCTACATGGTTTTACCAATGAGTTTATACATTCAAGAAACAATTCTAATCTCATACCCAGAAATCTTGGAGAGGTCTTGGAATTGGATTTTGGAATTCTACTGTCCAGGAACTGCTAGCGGATATCTGGTGAAAAGTATCAGCAAGAGAACCACCATTGCTACTACCGCTTACTGAGCTCTTACTTTATACCAGAGCTGTGCCATGTGCTTATCTCCTGACTTTCCCATTAAGTAAAATAAAATAGCTGCCTGAATTGGGCATTGAGGAGAGAAGACCCCTTTCCAAGAAGGGCTTTCCCAGAAGATAAAAACAACTGAACTGCAGGGACTTTTCTAGAAAAGTGATAAAACTAGTTTGTGATGGTGATAATACTAGTTTCAGCCTAGTAGAGATAGCTAACCAAACATACCAGACCATTCAATGTGTATGTGTTCCCTACATTGTAAGAGCCCCTCGCCCGTGTAAAATGGAAACTTAATGTTAGCCAATCAGAACATTTCCTCAGTTGCTTCCCCTGTATAAGCTTTCCCTTTTCACCTCTTTGGTGACGTTCCCTTCCACTTTCTGAATGGGATGTTTCCCTATTCATGAATTGCTCACAAAGTTATGAGATCTTAAACTGCATGAGAAGTTTTTCTTTTATCACGCCTCCAATCCAAAGTAAATGTTGCAATATTCCATTTAGATCATTTACTCCCCTACTTAAACTCTTTGCCTTTACGGTTTAAGCTCACATTCCTTAGTCTGACAAATAGGACTGCGGGATTCCTTCTCCAACTTCCATACAAGCATCCTAACATCACCTTAAACTCTTTATTCAGTAAGAAAAATTCACAGCCTTTCCCTTGTGCGCCACCCCAAATAGATGATATTTTCCCTTTTTTTCCGTTGTATTTTGTCCACATTTCTACTAAACTGTTTACCAATCCACACCGCATTTATTAGTGTATGTATCAAAAATACAACATTTCTCTGCTTTTTCCAACCATTTAAAAACGTAAAGCCCGTCCTTATCCGGCCTGCGGGCCTGGGGTTTGCGGGCCTTCATTCCGGGGACTGGACTAGTGACGCCACACACACACACACACACACACACACACACACACACACACACACTGGACTAGTGACGCCACACACACACACACACACACACACACACACACCTGCGCACGCGCGCTATGTCTCTGGGGCGCTTAAATGGAAAAAGCAGACCACCACCCAGCATTTATTTTTGCCACAGGATACCAACCCCACGGACCACAAATTCATTTATCGGACGAATAAGATACAGACTCAGGCCGAACTGCCCCAAACAAGCACGCACACAAAAGAGTCCCCCCACCCAAAGCGGGAACCGACGCGGGGTGCGGCCGCCGCGGAGGCCCCGGCGCTGCCCTCACCGCGAAGCCCACGCCCCGCGGCCCCGCGCCGGCCTCGCCTGGGTCCCGGCGGGCTGCGGCACGCGCGGACGCGCCGGCTCCGCCTTCGCACCAATCTAGACCCTCGACGCGCTCCGTCCGCGCGGAGGCTGCGGGGCTGAGGCGAGGCTGCTCTGTGGAGACGGTCGCCGCGCAGCGAGCGGCACGCCCAGCGACCGCGCCATGGCCGACTCGCCGCTGTTCTGTGTGGCCGAAGAGCGCAGCGGCCACTGCGCCGTGGTGGACGGAAACTCCCTCTACGTGTGGGGGGGCTACGTGGTAAGGGGCGGGCTCGCGCCGGGAGCCCGAGGGACGCCAGCGCCCGCCCACACCCGCCCCCGAGACGAGAGCCGGCCCGGCGCCTCCGCGGGCCCCTCTCCGCGGTCGGCTGGGCTGGAAGCGGCCCCGCGGTCGCTTCCGCGAGTGAAGCCCTGAGACCCGCCGCCCGGGCCTTCCCACGGCCCCCGAGGCAGTTGGGCGCGGCGCGCGGGCGCGGCTCGGTTCGCACCGACTCCCCTGGCTCCCGCGGCGGGGCTCGAAAGCCAACAGCCAGAGCGTGGACGCGCTTCTGTATTTTTAAGCTATTTTGGGCTATTTTCCTTTACTGATGGGTAATTATGATGTTATTTTCTTGAGTTTTGGTTGCAGTGGCGATTTAGGTGTGTGTTCTTTCTAAAATCACAGGATTCTGAAGCTGAAAAATAGTTCAAAAAATATATGCCTCCCTCTTTAGTTTACGGATGGAAACGAACGAGGCACAGAAAGGTCCAGCGGAAGGAGGTGGAACCTGGTCTTCTGGCTGCAGCTGTGCTGTCTATATGACAGGCCTGTCCTTAATGCTAGGCTGTGGAACATGCTCTGAAATGAAGCACAGGCTGTAAAACAGCCCTCGGACCTGAGTTACTGTTTTGCCTTGCTTTCTTTGGCTTTAATTTGGTGCGGTACAAAGGATGGGAAAATTGGCACTATGAGTGCCTGCTGTCCCTGTTGTGGGGACTCTCATATCCCTACTCACAGGTAATGCTTACTGTTGCATAAAAGTACTCAGTGGTTCAGTCCAACACTCGTACCCACTCAGCGAGCTGAGGTTGAAAGGGGTTTATTATAAAGGGGCGAGGGGGGAAGAAGGGGAAGGAACGCTTTCTCCAGGAGCCTGAAGACAATGTCCACCCGCGTTGTGAGGCGTTACTCCTACATTCTGAAGTCGACCAGTCCTGGTTGTCTTGAGTTCTGCTTTTGGAGACTGGTCTGCTTGCCGTTGGCTGGTCTCGCTGCCTTCTTCACGGTGCCTGTGCTGACCTGTTGGCTCCTCGTATGTGCAGCCATGCCGGGAGCCCTGTGATTTTTGAGGAACCCTTAGCAAGGGCAGTTAGGGAGGGGAAGGGCCTCGAGCTTCAGCCGCTGCAGCAAGGGAAAGGAGCGGGTCGCGAGTTTCAGCTCTTGTGACTTGTCCTTCCTGCCTTTTGGTTAATATGCATGTTTGGGATGTTTAGGCTAGATTTACGGGCGGCAGGCAGGCTGCAGTTTGTCTTTCTTGGCTACTTGCTGCTGAGCAGGGCGCCGTTAAGGGTTTCCCGGGGGTGGGGGTGGGGGTGCAGGATTTTCAGTGCAGCGGGAATCGGGAGCCAGTCGTCCAGTGCTTGTCTTGCGAGTTTTTGGTAGCCTAGAATGTTGTTCCTGAAAGAGCTCCAGAGTAATATGTTATGAACCATTTTTTGTGTTAGTGAAGTGACTGTGCAGTGTAGGAATTGATTTGTAAGCCTATAGAACAGGGGTGCTAGGGTAAGCAATATTACAGAATGGTGAGTGGCCCTATAAGGGGAAGTAGATAAGGAAGCCATGATGATATTCCAAACCATGAAGAGTCAGAATTGTGTTCTTCTAGTTTTCTAGCCCTGTCCTTGGTTTTTTTTTTTTTTTTTTTGCGTTGCGTCCCAGACTACAGAAGACAGAGGAATAGTAAGGAAAGTGTCCTTTAGATCTAGGACTGTGTAGTGGGTGGTGTTGGGAGGGATTCATGAGAGGATAGTATAGGGGTTAGCAACTAGGAATGTAGTGAAGACTGTGGCATAACTGACTGACCATAAATCTTGGACTATTCCGTACGAGCCATTGGGCTGTTTAATTGCTAATATAGGGGTGCTGGAGGGAGCAGCAGCAGGGCGTGTAAGAGTCCTGTGGTGAGAAGCTTGTAAATAACGGGCTTAAGTCCTAAACTTACTTGAGCTGTTAGGGGGTATGAAAGAAGGTTAGGGATTTGGAGGGGATTTTTTAGTTTAATAGTTGAACAGTGGTGGGGTATTCAGTGTCCCAGACGTTAAAACCAGCTTGCTGTGGCCAGTGGGGCATATTTAGGGTTGTGGTTTGAGGGACGTCTTAACTGTGGACAAGCAGCAGGACAGCAGGTGGCTCGAGACTCTCATCTGAGGCTAATGAAAGAGTAAGGACTGCGTTTACTTTAGCTAGAATATCTCGCCCCAGGAGGGGAACTGGACATGTAGGTATGATTAAAAAGGAGTGAAAAAAGGAGGTGTTTTGAAAGCTGCAGGCTATTGATGGGGTTTGTAATGAATGGGTGCTTGCTCTGTGAATTCCATCTATAGATGTGAGGGAATGTTTTAAAGGCCCCCATAATTCCAGTAAGACTGAAAATGTGGCTCCTGTGTCTACCACAAAAGAGATTGGCTTACTGCCACAAGGATGGTTATTGTGGGCTTGGTCATAGAGATGGGAAGAGTCAGAGCTGAAGAGCCCGGGCCCCATCGGTCTTCAGTGGCTAGGCCAAGGAGGGCTGAGGCTTTGAATCCCGTGGGATGGCCATTTGCCAAGGATGGCTGCTTATTACTACAGTGTGAGGCCGAAGGATAGTCAGCTTCCCAGTGTCCTATCTTATGACAAAGAGGACAAGGCCCTGGAGGTGGCTTGGGAATAGGGCAAACTCTTGCCCAATGTCTCTCCTGGCCACGAAAACAGGGACCTGGGGGTGGCTTAGTTCCCGGTTTTATCCCATTTCACCAGGTGTGGGTGGCTCCTCACAGAACACTGGTCAATAGTAAATAGCAAGTGTGTTCTTGCTCCTGTTTTCATTTTTCCTGAACTGATTTTTAAATTTCCCTTTCTTCCTGCCTATTGTTGAAAACCCAGAAAGTAACCTGGATGAGTTCATCCTGTGGTGTTTGGGGTCTTTCCTCCAGCTTTTGGGTCTTTTTACAAATGTCTGGGGCAGACTGTGTAATGAAGTGCCTATGTGGGGAAAGGCGTCTTTCCAGAGCAGATTGGAGTTGGAAAAGCTAAAGGAAAATCTTGGCAGAGCAAACATAAAAAAAAAAAATCATGACTTTTAAACATCATAAATGGGAAGGCAAGTGACAAAATGGGGAGAATGTTTACAACATAGATGATAGGCAAAGGTCCTATAAAAAATAAATATTAACACTTCATTGGAAAGTGACCAGTGGCTATGCACACAGTTTATGAAAGAATCACAAATATAATACAAAGCGAAGAAACCCAGCTTAATTTGGAAAGATTGAAAACAATTTTGGGGAAGAGCATGGGGAAATGAATTATTCAACTGCAAATGGTAGTACAACTTTGGTTAAACTTTTTGAGGAGAAATTTAGCTGTGTATAGAAAAATCCTCAAGTGTTTGTTCTCTTTAACCTACAACAATAGCTTTTTATAATCACAGATGGTCACATAAAGCATGTACGTCACATGGAGACATTTATCAGTCTTTTTAGATGCCCGTAATCAGAAATCCCTACCTTTATTTGTGGTTTGCCTTGTAAGTTTTGTTGGGGTATATATTTCATTGTTTGAGTACCCTCTTTCCACCTACTCCTATACAATCTAACTAATGTAAAGATAGATTTTTTTCTTTTTCATCCTCTGTCCATCCCTTAGTGTCTAGAATGGGATGTAGCTTATAGTAGGTATCTAATAAAAATTGGAATGCCAGATTCACTTTTCCAACCTCACTTGGAGCTAAGTTATGGGTTATCTGTCAGTTAGATGAATCTGTGCTAGCCTTGAATTCAGTAGTAGAAATGTAAAAATTCAGAAACTGCAGAGAACTTTTTCTCAGCCTGCAGTAGTTTGTAGAAGAGCGTGCTTCCTGTTACAAAAGATGGTGTTGCAAGGTGCAGTGTCTGTACTCACCAGGGACTAAGTAGTTCCCACTAGATCCATTCTTCGAATGGTTTCAGAACTCTCTCATTACAATGATTACCTGGTTTGCCTGCTTCTCTAATGATTCTGTGAGCTGTTTAATACTGATTTCTTAAAATTTTATTTTCCTGTAAAATGTCAATAGCAGTGGTGAAAAGAAACATCCTTGTCATGTTCTTGATCTCAGGGAGAAGCTTAAAGTCTGTTACCATTAAGCATGATATAAACTGTAGGATTATAATAAATGACCTTCATTGTGTTGAGAAAGTTCTCTCCTATTCATGCTTTTATGAGTGTTTTGTTTTATCAAAAGAGAACGCTAGATTTGTCACCTTTCCTTTCTACATCTATTAAGGTAATCATATGGTTTGTCCCTTCATTGTTTTTATGTAGTGTATTAGATTGATTGATTTCTAGCAATTGAAGTACTCTTGCATTCCTGGGATAAATACCTCTTGATGGTGAATAAACTTTTTAATATGCTGTTAGATTCACCTTGCTAGTGTTTTGTTGAAATGTTTTGCATCTGTATGAATAAGGAAAATAAGTTTGTCATATTCTTTTATTTTGATGTCCCTTCAAGGTTTTGATATAAGAGTAATGCCAGCCGTATGAATGAAGTAGGAAGTTTTCTCTACTTTTGAATTCTTTGGAAGAGTTTGAGAAGGATTATTATGAATTCTTCTTTAAATCTTAGAACTCATCAATGATGTCATCTGGCCCTGGATTTTTTCTTTGGTGGAAAATTTTTTATTGGTGGTAGATTATTGATTAAATCTCTACACTCATGATAGGTTTGTTGAAGTTTTCAATTTTTTCTTGAGTCAATTTGGGTACTTGGTGTATGTGCTAGTATGAAAGGATTTATGTACCCTAGAAAAGACATGTTTTAATCCTAACCATTCATGTGGAAGCAACGGTTTCTTCTAATCCCTATTCAGTACTATAGGTGGGAAACTTGATTAGGTTGTCTCCAAGAGATGTGACTCAATCAGTTGTAGGTATTAAACTTGATTAGATGGCGATGTGTCTCTACCCATTCTACGTGAGTCTTGATTAGTTTACTGGGATCTATAAAAAAGGAGATGTTGTTTGAGAGAATGCCTTTTGAGAATGATGAGAAAGCCACAACAGACCTGGCAGAGCCTTGAGACCGAGAGACCCACAGGGTCCACTAGCCAGTGATCTTTGGAGATTCTGAGAGAGCAGAGAATGAGGACAGAATGACAGAAGTCACGAGGAGAACCCACACAGCCAGAAACCTTTGAAGATGAAGAAGGAAAACGCCTTTTGGGGAGCTTCTTAAAACACGAAGCCAGAAAAGAAAGCTCACAAAGTACAACAGTGTATTTCTAGAGATTTTTCTGTTTATTCTAGACAACCTAGTTTGTTGGCATACAACTGGTAATATTCTTTTATAATCCTTTTTATTTCTGTAAGATCTGTAGTAATATCACCATTTTCCTTGATGATTTTAGTTATTTGCATCTTTTTTTTCTTTATTAGTTTAGCTCAAGGTTGGTTAATTTTTTTTTTTTTTTATTTTTTATTTTTTTATTTTTTTATTTTTATTAATTAAAAAAAGAATTAACAAAACAATTAGAAATCATTCCAATCTACATGTACAATCAGTAATTCTTAATAACATCACATAGTTGCATATTCATCATTTCTTAGTACATTTGCATCGATTTAGAAAAAGAAATAAAAAGACAACAGAATAAGAATTAAAACAATAATAGAAAGAAAAAAAAACAAAAAAAACAAAAACAAAAAACCTATACCTCACATGCAGCTTCATTCAGTGTTTTAACATAATTGCATTACAATTGGGTAGTATTGTGCTGTCCATTTCTGAGTTTTTATATCCAGTCCCGTTGTACAGTCTGTATCCCTTCATCTCCAATTATCCCTTCTCTCTTTTTTTTTTTTTTTTTTAATTAACGGAAAAAAAGAAATTAACCCAACATTTAGAGATCATACCATTCTACACATGCAATCATTAATTTTTAACATCATCACATAGATGCATGATCATCATTTCTTAGTACATTTGCATTGGTTTAGAAGAACTAGCAACATAACCGAAAAAGATATAGAATGTTAATATAGAGAAAAAAATAAAAGTAATAATAGTAAAATCAAAACAAAACAAAACAAAAACCTATAGCTCAGATGCAGCTTCATTCAGTGTTTTAACATGATTACTTTACAATTAGGTATTATTGTGCTGTCCATTTTTGAGTTTTTGTATCTAGTCCTGTTGCACAGTCTGTATCCCTTCAGCTTCAATTACCCATTGTCTTACCCTGTTTCTAACTCCTGCTGAACTCTGTTACCAATGACATATTTCAAGTTTATTCTCGAATGTCCGTTCACATCAGTGGGACCATACAGTATTTGTCCTTTAGTTTTTGGCTGGATTCACTCAGCATAATATTCTCTAGGTCCATCCATGTTATTACATGGTTCATAAGTTTATCTTGTCTTAAAGCTGCATAATATTCCATCGTATGTATATACCACAGTTTGTTTAGCCACTCTTCTGTTGATGGAGATTTTGGCTGTTTCCATCTCTTTGCAATTGTAAATAATGCTGCTATAAACATTGGTGTGCAAATGTCCGTTTGTGTCTTTGCCCTTAAGTCCTTTGAGTAGATACCTAGCAATGGTATTGCTGGGTCGTATGGCAATTCTATATTCAGCTTTTTGAGGAACCGCCAAACTGCCTTCCACAGTGATTGCACCCTTTGACATTCCCACCAACAGTGGATAAGTGTGCCTCTTTCTCCGCATCCTCTCCAGCACTTGTCATTTTCTGTTTTGTTGATAATGGCCATTCTGGTGGGTGTGAGATGATATCTCATTGTGGTTTTGATTTGCATTTCTCTAATGGCCAGGGACATTGAGCATCTCTTCATGTGCCTCTTGGCCATCCGTATTTCCTCTTCTGAGAGGTGTCTGTTCAAGTCTTTTTCCCATTTTGTAATTGGGTTGGCTGTCTTTTTGTTGTTGAGATGAACAATCTCTTTATAAATTCTGGATACTAGACCTTTATCTGATATATCATTTCCAAATATTGTCTCCCATTGTGAAGGCTGTCTTTCTACTTTCTTGATGAAGTTCTTTGATGCACAAAAGTGTTTAATTTTGAGGAGTTCCCATTTATTTATTTCCTTCTTCAGTGCTCTTGCTTTAGGTTTAAGGTCCATAAAACCGCCTCCAGTTGTAAGATCCATAAGATATCTCCCAACATTTTCCTCTAACTGTTTTATGGTCTTAGACCTAATGTTTAGATCTTTGATCCATTTTGAGTTAACTTTTGTATAGGGTGTGAGAGATGGGTCTTCTTTCATTCTTTTGCATATGGATATCCAGTTCTCTAGGCACCATTTATTGAAGAGACTGCTCTGTCCCAGGTGAGTTGGCTTGACTGCCTTATCAAAGATCAAATGTCCATAGATGAGAGGGTCTATATCTGAGCACTCTATTCGATTCCATTGGTCGATATATCTATCTTTATGCCAATACCATGCTGTTTTGACCACTGTGGCTTCATAATATGCCTTAAAGTCAGGCAGCGCGAGACCTCCAGCTTCGTTTTTTTTCCTCAGGATGTTTTTAGCAATTCGGGGCACCCTGCTCTTCCAGATAAATTTGCTTATTGGTTTTTCTATTTCTGAAAAATAAGTTGTTGGGATTTTGATTGGTATTGCATTGAATCTGTAAATCAATTTAGGTAGGATTGACATCTTAACTATATTTAGTCTTCCAATCCATGAACACGGTATGCCCTTCCATCTATTTAGGTCTTCTGTGATTTCTTTTAGCAGTTTTTGGTAGTTTTCTTTATATAGGTTTTTTGTCTCTTTAGTTAAATTTATTCCTAGGTATTTTATTCTTTTAGTTGCAATTGTAAATGGGATTCGTTTCTTGATTTCCCCCTCAGCTTGTTCATTACTAGTGTATAGAAATGCTACAGATTTTTGAATGTTGATCTTGTAACCTGCTACTTTGCTGTACTCATTTATTAGCTCTAGTAGTTTTGTTGTGGATTTTTCCGGGTTTTCGACGTATAGTATCATATCGTCTGCAAACAGTGATAGTTTTGCTTCTTCCTTTCCAATTTTGATGCCTTGTATTTCTTTTTCTTGTCTAATTGCTCTGGCTAGAACCTCCAACACAATGTTGAATAATAGTGGTGATAGTGGACATCCTTGTCTTGTTCCTGATCTTAGGGGGAAAGTTTTCAATTTTTCCCCATTGAGGATGATATTAGCTGTGGGTTTTTCATATATTCCCTCTATCATTTTAAGGAAGTTCCCTTGTATTCCTATCTTTTGAAGTGTTTTCAACAGGAAAGGATGTTGAATCTTGTCGAATGCCTTCTCTGCATCAATTGAGATGATCATGTGATTTTTCTGCTTTGATTTGTTGATATGGTGTATTACATTAATTGATTTTCTTATGTTGAACCATCCTTGCATACCTGGGATGAATCCTACTTGGTCATGATGTATAATTCTTTTAATGTGTTGTTGGATACGATTTGCTAGAATTTTATTGAGGATTTTTGCATCTGTATTCATTAGAGAGATCGGCCTGTAGTTTTCTTTTCTTGTAATATCTTTGCCTGGTTTTGGTATGAGGGTGATGTTGGCTTCATAGAATGAATTAGGTAGTTTTCCCTCCACTTCGATTTTTTTGAAGAGTTTGAAGAGAATTGGTACTAATTCTTTCTGGAACGTTTGGTAGAATTCACATGTGAAGCCATCTGGTCCTGGACTTTTCTTTTTAGGAAGCTTTTGAATGACTAATTCAATTTCTTTACTTGTGATTGGTTTGTTGAGGTCATCTATGTCTTCTTGAGTCAAAGTTGGTTGTTCATGTCTTTCCAGGAACCCGTCCATTTCCTCTAAATTGTTGTATTTATTAGCATAAAGTTGTTCATAGTATCCTGTTATTACCTCCTTTATTTCTGTGAGGTCAGTAGTTATGTCTCCTCTTCCATTTCTGATCTTATTTATTTGCATCCTCTCTCTTCTTCTTTTTGTCAATCTTGCTAAGGGCCCATCAATCTTATTGATTTTCTCATAGAACCAACTTCTGGCCTTATTGATTTTCTCTATTGTTTTCATGTTTTCAATTTCATTTATTTGTGCTCTAATCTTTGTTATTTCTTTCCTTTTGCTTGCTTTGGGGTTAGCTTGCTGTTCTTTCTCCAGTTCTTCCAAATGGATAGTTAATTCCTGAATTTTTGCCTTTTCTTCTTTTCTGATATAGGCATTTAGAGCAATAAATTTCCCTCTTAGCACTGCCTTTGCTGCGTCCCATAAGTTTTGATATGTTGTGTTTTCATTTTCATTCGCCTCGAGGTATTTACTAATTTCTCTTGCAATTTCTTCTTTGACCCAATCGTTGTTTAGGAGTGTGTTGTTGAGCCTCCACGTATTTGTGAATTTTCTGGCACTCTGCCTATTATTGATTTCCAACATCATTCCTTTATGGTCCGAGAAAGTGTTGTGTAAGATTTCAATCTTTTTAAATTTGTTAAGACTTGCTTTGTGACCCAGCATATGGTCTATCTTTGAGAATGATCCATGAGCACTTGAGAAAAAGGTGTATCCTGCTGTTGTGGGATGTAATGTCCTATAAATGTCTATTAAGTCTAGTTCATTTATAGTAATATTCAGATTCTCTATTTCTTTGTTGATCCTCTGTCTAGATGTTCTGTCCCTTGATGAGAGTGGTGAGTTGAAGTCTCCAACTATTATGGTATATGAGTCTATTTCCCTTTTCAGTGTTTGCAGTATATTCCTCACGTATTTTGGGGCATTCTGATTCGGTGCGTAAATATTTATGATTGTTATGTCTTCTTGTTTAATTGTTCCTTTTATTAGTATATAGTGTCCTTCTTTGTCTCTTTTAACTGTTTTACATTTGAAGTCTAATTTGTTGGATATTAGTATAGCCACTCCTGCTCTTTTCTGGTTGTTATTTGCATGAAATATCTTTTCCCAACCTTTCACTTTCAACCTATGTTTATCTTTGGGTCTAAGATGTGTTTCCTGTAGACAGCATATAGAAGGATCCTGCTTTTTAATCCATTCTGCCAATCTATGTCTTTTGATTGGGGAATTCAGTCCATTGACATTCAGTGTTATTACTGTTTGGATAATATTTTCCTCTAACATTTTGCCTTTTGTATTATATACATCATATCTGATTTTCCTTCTTTCTACACTCTTTTCCATATCTCTCTCTTCTGTCTTTTTGTATCTGACTCTAGTGCTCCCTTTAGTATTTCTTGCAGAGCTGGTCTCTTGGTCACAAATTCTTTCAGTGACTTTTTGTCTGAGAATATTTTAATTTCTCCCTCATTTTTGAAGGATAATTTTGCTGGATATAGGAGTCTTGGTTGGCAGTTTTTCTCTTTTAGTATTTTAAATATATCATCCCACTGTCTTCTAGCTTCCATGGTTTCTGCTGAGAAATCTACACAAGGTCTTATTGGGTTTCCCTTGTATGTAATGGATTGTTTTTCTCTTGCTGCTTTCAAGATCTTCTCTTTCTCTTTGACCTCTGACATTCTAACTAGTAAGTGTCTTGGAGAACGCCTATTTGGGTCTAATCTCTTTGGGGTGCGCTGCACTTCTTGGATCTGTAATTTTAGGTCTTTCATAAGAGTTGGGAAATTTTCAGTGATAATTTCTTCCATTAGTTTTTCTCCTCCTTTTCCCTTCTCTTCTCCTTCTGGGACACCCACAACACGTATATTTGTGCGGTTCATATTGTCCTTGAGTTCCCTGATACCCTGTTCAAATATTTCCATTCTTTTCCCTATAGTTTCTGTTTCTTTTTGGAATTCAGATGTTCCATCCTCCAAATCACTAATTCTATCTTCTGTCTCTTTAAATCTATCATTGTAGCTATCCATTATTTTTTCTATGTTTGCTACTTTATCCTTCACTTCCATAAGTTCTGCGATTTGTTTTTTCAGTTTTTCTATTTCTTCTTTATGTTCAGCCCATGTCCTCTTCATGTCCTCCCTCAATTTATCGATTTCATTTTTGAAGAGGTTTTCCATTTCTGTTCGTATATTCAGCATTAGTTGTCTCAGCTCTTGTGTCTCATTTGAGCTATTGGTTTGTTCCTTTGACTGAGCCATAGTCTCAATCTTTTGAGCGTGGACAGTTATCTTCTGCTGCTGGCGTCTGGGCATTTATTCAGATTTCTCTTGGTGTTGGACCCAGCAAGGTTGTAATATTTTTCTGTGAAATCTCTGGGTTCTGTTTTTCTTATCCTGCCCAGTAGGTGGCGCTCGTGGCACACGTTTGTCTGCGGGTCCCACCAGTAAAAGGTGCTGTGGGACCTTAAACTTTGGAAAACTCTCGCCGTCCTGGGGGTTCGCTAGCCGAAGCGGCTTGAGCCGGCCCTCGGTCCGAACGCAGGGAGGGTTGCTGGTCGCCGCAGCCAGGGAAAGAGCCCGTCCGAATTTCCTAGTCGGCCCTGGGCAACAAGCGTGGCGGGAGGGCGCCAGCGGCAGCGGCCCGCCCGAGAGAGTGCACGTTCCCCGGGGGTCACGGGTTTGGAAGGGGCCTCCCCCACCCGTCACTGTTCTCCACGGCCTGGGGATTTCCAATCCAATTCTCTCAGTTGGTCCGGGGGCTGCGCGTCGTGTGGGCGCCAGCCGTCTTTGTTTCAGGGGACTGCCTCTCCAATTCTCCCAGCCGGCCCGGGAAGGGGGAAGGGAGTAACTCCCGCCGCTTGCCACCCCGCCCGGTAAGGCCCGCGCGCCTTGGCGATCTCACCCGAGCTGCTTCTCTCAGCCAGCCAGCCGTTCCAGGATGGGGTACGCTGTCTTTTTTATCTCTGTTGTGGCTTTGGGCGCTTTCTGTATCGTTTCTACTCCCCTAGTAGGTGTCCTGGAGAAGAAACTAAGATCCGCGCGTCTTACTAAGCCGCCATCTTCCAGGAAGTCTCCAAGGTTGGTTAATTTTATTGATCTTTCCAAGGAATGAAATTTGTGTGTGTTTCTTTTATTATCATTTTTTTAACTAGAGAAGTTGTAGTGTTACAGAAGGATCGTGCAGAAAACAGAGTCCTCATATACTTTCATTAATGTGGTACATTTGTTATGATTGATGAAAGAATGTTATTGTGGTTGTACTTCTAGCTACAATCCATAGTTTATATTAGGGTTCTCTGTGTTGTACACTATTTTTTTGCTACACTCTATTTTTCAAAGCATTTTTATTTAAGAAACACATAAACACATATACAGAATAAAATTTTGCCATTTAAGCACATTCAAATATTTATTCCAATGTTGATAATTACATTACCAATATTGTAATTTATTTATTCTGGATATTAAACCTTTATCATATAGTAATCACCATTAGTGGTTTCCAAATATTTTCTTCCATTGTATAGGTTGTCATTTTACTTTGAAGTGCAAGAGTTTTTTTATTTTAATGAGGACCTGTTATAGTTTGTAGTTGTATGGACCCCAGAAAAACATGTTCTTAAACTTAATCCATTCCTGTGGATATGACCCCATTGTAAGTAGAAATATTGAATAGGTTACTTCAGTTAAGCTGTGGTCTGCCATAACCAGGATGGGTCTTAATCTTATATAACTGAACTTGTGCCCTATATAAAAAGACTGAAATTCAGATTGAAAGAGAAAGTTATAGAAGGAGCAGCTAGACGCTGAGTATCAAAGAATCTGGAATAGATGGAAGAGACCAGGAGAGGCTACCATGTACATTGCCTTGTGACAGAAGAACCTACGACCTTGGATTGCTAGCAGCCAGCCCAGGAACACCACAGTCTTCAGAGAGAAAGCATTACCTTGATGATGCCTTGATTTGGACATTTTTGCAGCCTCAAAACCATGAGATAATAAATACTCATTGTTTAAGCTGACCCATTGAATAATATTTGCTTGAGCAGCCAAGGAAACTAAAACATGTCTCATGTATCTTTTTTGGGGGGGGGGGGGTATGGTCCAGGAATTGAAGCCGTGCAACCTCATTTATCTATTTTTTTTTCCTTTTCTTACTTGTACTTTGTGTATAAAGTCTAAGAAACCATTGTCTGATACAAGAGCCTGAAGATGTTTCTCTATATTTAATTCTAGGAATTTTATACTTCTGGTACTTATATTTAGGTCTTTGATTCATTTTGAGTTGCTTTTTGTGTGTGATGTAAGGTAGGGGCTCACTTTCATGCTTTTGCAAATGTAGATCCAGTTTTCCCAACACCATTTGTTGGAGAAACTTTTTTCACAACTGAGTGGTCTTTACCCCTTGTCAAAAATCAGTGGACCTTGGAAATATATTCTGCTTTTATGAAAGGATTCTAAAAGCATGACATAGGGGTGAACAGAAGAAGGGGTAAAGAATTGGGGTTAATAATGCCATCTGCCACAAATCCAAAATGTGATTATATCATATAAATGAATAATCATGTTGAAATGATGTCACACTAAAACCATACAAAATAAAAACTCAGGCATAAAAAAATTCTCATAAACGTGAGAATTAATTTCTGAACTGTTAGTGTGATTCCATTGGTCTATATATCTGTCCTTATGCCACTAACATGTTTTGATTACTGTGTCTTTGTATGAAGTTTTAAGATCTCGAAGTGTGCATCCTCCAATTTTGTTCTTCTTTTTTCAAGATGGCTGTGGCTATTTTGGGCCCCTTGCCCTTCCAAATAAATTTTTTTTTTTTATTAACGGAAAGAAAAAAAAAAAGAAATTAACACAACATTTAGAAATCATACCATTCTACATATGCACTCAGTAATTCTCAACATCATCACATAGATGCATGATCATCGTTTCTTAGTACATTTGCATCGGTTTAGAGGAACTAGCAACAAAACAGAAAAACATATAAAATGTTAATATAGAGAAAAGAAATAAAAGTAGTAATAATAGTAAAAAATAAAAAATAAACCCTATAGCTCAGATGCAGCTTCATTCAGTGTTTTAACATGATTACTTTACAATTAGGTATTATTGTGCTGTCCATTTTTGAGTTTTTGTATCTAGTCCTGTTGCACAGTCTGTATCCCTTCAGCTTCAATTACCCATTATCTTACCCTGTTTCTAACTCCTGCTGGACTCTGCTACCAATGACATATTTCAAGTTTATTCTCGAATGTCCGTTCACATCAGTGGGACCATACAGTATTTGTCCTTTAGTTTTTGGCTGGACTCACTCAGCATAATATTCTCTAGGTCCATCCATGTTATTACATGCTTCATAAGTTTATCTTGTCTTAAAGCTGCATAATATTCCATCGTATGTATATACCACAGTTTGTTTAGCCATTCTTCTGTTGATGGACATTTTGGCTGTTTCCATCTCTTTGCAATTGTAAATAACGCTGCTATAAACATTGGTGTGCAAATGTCCGTTTGTGTCTTTGCCCTTAAGTCCTTTGAGTAGATACCTAGCAATGGTATTGCTGGGTCGTATGGCAATTCTATATTCAGCTTTGTGAGGAACCGCCAAACTGCCTTCCACAGTGGTTGCACCCTTTGACATTCCCACCAACAGTGGATAAGTGTGCCTCTTTCTCCGCATCCTTTCCAGCACTTGTCATTTTCTGTTTTGTTGATAATGGCCATTCTGGTGGGTGTGAGATGATATCTCATTGTGGTTTTGATTTGCATTTCTCTAATGGCCAGGGACATTGAGCATCTCTTCATGTACCTCTTGGTCATCCGTATTTCCTCTTCTGGTAGGTGTCTGTTCAAGTCTTTTTCCCATTTTGTAATTGGGTTGGCTGTCTTTTTGTTGTTGAGTTGAACAATCTCTTTATAAATTCTGGATACTAGACCTTTATCTGATATGTCATTTCCAAATATTATCTCCCATTGTGTAGGCTGTCTTTCTACTTTCTTGATGAAGTTCTTTGATGCACAAAAGTGTTTAATTTTGAGGAGCTCCCATTTATTTATTTCTTTCTTCAGTGCTCTTGCTTTAGGTTTAAGGTCCATAAAACCGCCTCCAGTTGTAAGATTCATAAGATATCTCCCTACATTTTCCTCTAACTGTTTTATGGTCTTAGACCTAATGTTTAGATCTTTGATCCATTTTGAGTTAACTTTTGTATAAGGTGTGAGATACGAGTCTTCTTTCATTCTTTTGCATATGGATATCCAGTTCTCTAGGCACCATTTATTGAAGAGACTGTTCTGTCCCAGGTGAGTTGGCTTGACTGCCTTATCAAAGATCAAATGTCCATAGATGAGAGGGTCTATATCTGAGCGCTCTATTCGATTCCTTTGGTCGATATATCTATATTTATGCCAATACCATGCTGTTTTGACCACTGTGGCTTCATAATATGCCTTAAAGTCCAGCATCGCGAGACCTCCAGCTTCGTTTTTTTTCCTTAAGATGTTTTTAGCAATTCGCGGCAACCTGCCCTTCCAGATAAATTTGCTTATTGGTTTTTCTATTTCTGAAAAATAAGATGTTGGGATTTTGATTAGTATTGCATTGAATCTGTAGATCAGTTTAGGTAGGATTGACATCTTAATTATATTTAGTCTTCCAATCCATGAACACGGTATGCCCTTCCATCTATTTAGGTCTTCTGTGATTTCTTTTAACAGTTTTTTGTAGTTTTCTTTATATATGTTTTTTGTCTCTTTAGTTAAATTTATTCCTAGGTATTTTATTCTTTTAGTTGCAATTGTAAATGGGATTTGTTTCTTGATTTCCCCCTCAGCTTGTTCATTACTAGTGTATAGAAATGCTACAGATTTTTGAATGTTGATCTTGTAGCCTGCTACTTTGCTGTACTCATTTATTAGCTCTAGTAATTTTGTTGTGGATTTTTCTGGGTTTTCTACGTATAGTATCATATCGTCTGCAAACAGTGATGGTTTTACTTCTTCCTTTCCAATTTTGATGCCTTGTATTTCTTTTTCTTGTCTAATTGCTTTGGCTAGAACTTCCAACACAATGTTGAATAATAGTGGTGATAGTGGACATCCTTGTCTTGTTCCTGATCTTGGGGAAAGTTTTCAATTTTTCCCCATTGAGGGTGATATTAGCTGTGGGTTTTTCATATATTCCCTCTATCATTTTAAGAAAGTTCCCTTGTATTCCTATCTTTTGAAGTGTTTTCAACAGGAAAGGATGTTGAATCTTGTCAAATGCCTTCTCTGCATCAATTGAGATGATATGTGATTTTTCTGCTTTGATTTGTTGATATGGTGTATTACATTAATTGATTTTCTTATGTTGAACCATCCTTGCATACCTGGGATGAATCCTACTTGGTCATGATGTATAATTCTTTTAATGTGTTGTTGGATACGATTTGCTAGAATTTTATTGAGGATTTTTGCATCTATATTCATTAGAGAGATTGGCCTGTAGTTTTCTTTTTTTGTGATATCTTTGCCTGGTTTTGGTATGAGGGTGATGTTGGCTTCATAGAATGAATTAGGTAGTTTTCCCTCCACTTCGATATTTTTGAAGAGTTTGAGGAGAGTTGGTACTAATTCTTTCTGGAATGTTTGATAGAATTCACATGTGAAGCCGTCTGGTCCTGGACTTTTCTTTTTAGGGAGCTTTTGAATGACTGATTCAATCTCTTTACTTGTGATTGGTTTGTTGAGGTCATCTATTTCTTCTTGAGTCAAAGTTGGTTGTTCATGTCTTTCCAGGAACCCGTCCATTTCATCTAAATTGTTGTATTTATTAGCGTAAAGTTGTTCATAGTATCCTGTTATTACCTCCTTTATTTCTGTGAGGTCAGTAGTTATGTCTCCTCTTCCATTTCTGATCTTATTTATTTGCATCCTCTCTCTTCTTCTTTTGGTCAGTATTGATAAGGGCCTATCAATCTTATTGATTTTCTCATAGAACCAACTTCTGGTCTTATTGATTTTCTCTATTGTTTTCATGTTTTCAATTTCATTTATTTCTGCTCTAATCTTTGTTATTTCTTTCCTTTTGCTTGCTTTGGGATTAGTTTGCTGTTGTTTCTCCAGTTCTTCCAAGTGGACAGTTAATTCCTGCATTTTTGCCTTTTCTTCTTTTCTGATAAAGGCATTTAGGGCAATAAATTTCCCTCTTAGCACTGCCTTTGCTGCGTCCCATCAGTTTTGATATGTTGTGTTTTCATTTTCATTTGCCTCTAGGTATTTACTAATTTCTCTTGCAATTTCTTCTTTGACCCACTGGTTGTTTAAGAGTGTGTTGTTGAGCCTCCATGTATTTGTGAATTTTCTGACACTCCACCTATTATTGATTTCCAACTTCATTCCTTTATGATCCGAGAAAGTGTTGTGTATGATTTCAATCTTTTTAAATTTGTTAAGACTTGCTTTGTGACCCAGCATATGGTCTATCTTTGAGAATGATCCATGAGCACTTGAAAAAACAGTGTATCCTGCTGTTGAGGGATGTAATGTCCTATAAATGTCTGCTAAGTCAAGCTCATTTATAGTAATATTCAGATTCTCTATTTCTTTATTGATCCTCTGTCTAGATGTTCTGTCCATTGCTGAGAGTGGTGAATTGAAGTCTCCAACTATTATGGTATATGTGTCTATTTCCCTTTTCAGTGTTTGCAGTGTATTCCTCACGTATTTTGGGGCATTCCGGTTCGGTGCATAAATATTTATGATTGTTATGTCTTCTTGTTTAATTGTTCCTTTTATTAGTATATAGTGTCCTTCTTTGTCTCTTTTAACTGTTTTACATTTGAAGTCTAAGTTGTTGGATATTAGTATAGCCACTCCTGCTGTTTTCTGGTTGTTATTTGCATGAAATATCTTTTCCCAACCTTTCACTTTCAACCTATGTTTATCTTTGGGTCTAAGATGTGTTTCCTGTAGACAGCATATAGAAGGATCCTGTTTTTTAATCCATTCTGTCAGTCTCTGTCTTTTGATTGGGGAATTCAGTCCATTAACATTTAGAGTTATTACTGTTTGGATAATATTTTCCTCTACCATTTTGCCTTTTGTATTATATATATCATATCTGACTTCCCTTGTTTGTACACTCTTCTCCATGCCTCTCTCTTCTGTCTTTTTGTATCTGACTCTAGTGCTCCCTTTAGTATTTCTTGCAGAGCTGGTCTCTTGGTCACAAATTCTCTCAGTGACTTTTTGTCTGAGAATGTTTTAATTTCTCCCTCTTTTTTGAAGGACAATTTTGCTGGATATAGGAGTCTTGGTTGGCAGTTTTTCTCTTTTAGTAACTTAAATATATCATCCCACTGTCTTCTAGCTTCCATGGTTTCTGCTGAGAAATCTACACATAGTCTTATTGGGTTTCCCTTGTATGTGATGGATTGCTTCTCTCTCGTTGCTTTCAAGATCTTCTCTTTCTCTTTGACCTCTGACATTCTAACTAGTAAGTGTCTTGGAGAACGCCTATTTGGGTCTAATCTCTTTGGGGTGCGCTGCACTTCTTGGATCTGTAATTTTAGGTCTTTCATAAGAGTTGGGAAATTTTCAGTGATAATTTCTTCCATTAGTTTTTCTCCTCCTTTTCCCTTCTCTTCTCCTTCTGGGACACCGACAACACGTATATTTGTTCAATTCACATTGTCCTTGAGTTCCCTGATACCCTGTTCAAATTTTTCCATTCTTTTCCCTATAGTTTCTGTTTCTTTTTGGAATTCAGATGTTCTATCCTCCAAATCACTAATTCTATCTTCTGTCTCTTTAAATCTATCATTGTAGGTATCCATTGTTTTTTCCATCTTTTCTACTTTATCCTTCACTTCCATAAGCTCTGTGATTTGTTTTTTCAGTTTTTCTATTTCTTCTTTTTGATCAGCCCATGTCTTCTTCATGTCCTCCCTCAATTTATCGATTTCGTTTTTGAAGAGGTTTCCATTTCTGTTCGTATATTCAGCATTAGTTGTTTCTGCTCCTGTATCTCATTTGCACTATTGGTTTGTTCCTTTGACTGGACCATATTTTCAATTTTCTGAGCGTGATCCGTTATCTTCTGCTGGTGTCTGGGCATTTAGTCAGATTTCCCTGGGTGTTGGACCCCACAGGTTGAAAGATTTTTCTGTGAAATCTCTGGGTTCTGTTTTTCTTATCCTGCCCAGTAGGTGGTGCTCGTGGCACACGTTTGTCTACGGGTTCCACCAGTGAAAGTTGCTGTGGGTCCTTTAACTCTGGAAAACTCTTGCAGTAGGGGAGGTTCGGCAGCCGAGGCGTCTTGGAAGAGTGCCAGCTGGCCCGGGATTTTGAACGGGGGGAGGGTTGCCGGCCGTCGCAGCACGGGAGAGCACCCGACCGAGTTACCTAGTCGGCCCGGGGCGCCAAGCGTGGCAGGAGGGCGCCAGCTGTCGCAGCCCGGGAGAGTGCACTGTTCCCAGCCAGACCGGGGAGTCACGTGTTTGGAAGGGACCCCCTGGTCACCGTTCTCCGCAGTCTGGGGGTTTCCGACCCAACTCTCTCAGTTGGTCCGATGGGCCTCGCGTGGTGGGGGCGCCAGCTGCCACGGCCCAAGGGGACCACCTGCCCAATTCTGCCAGCTGGCCTGGGAAGGAGGAAGGTAGGGACTCCAGCCGCTTGCCGTCCCGCCCGGGAAAGCCCGCGCCCCTCGGTGATCTCACCGGAGCTGGTTCTCCCAGACAGTCAGCCGTTCCAGGATGGGGTACGCCATCCCTTTGATGTCCTTCGTGGCTCCAGGAGCTGCTCTGTATCATCTCCACTCCCCCAGTAGCTGTTCTGGAGGAGGAAAGGTGAGGGTGGCAAGGCTGTCGCGGCCGGTGGCGGAGGAGCCAGTGAAGGCGGAAGAGGGCACGGTGGTGGTTGGAGAGCCGCCAGAGCAGGAGGGGGAGGAGGGGAGAGGAGGGCGGGCAGGCCGGCTGCTGCGGGGCGTGGGCGCTGCGCGCCTGACCGGCATACTTTCCATATAAATTTGATGATTGATTTCCTGTTTCTGCAAAGTAGACTATTGGAATTTTGATTGGGATTGCATTGAATCTGTAAATCACTTTGGGTAGAATTGACAACTGAACAATATTTAGTATTCGAATCCATGAAAAGGGAATGTTCTCCTATTTTTCTCGGTCTTCTTTTTTGATTTCTTTTAGCAGTGTTTTGTGGTTTTCTGAGTACAGGTCCTTTACATCCTTGGTTAGATTTATTCCAAGATATTTAATTTTTTAGTTGCTATTGTAATGGAATCATTTTCTTGATTTCTTATTCAGATTGTTCATGGCTAGTGTATAGTAAATCTACTAATTTTTGGCTGTTGGTCTTGTACCCTGCCACTTTGCTGAATTCATTCATTAGCTCTAGGAACTTTGTTGTCAATTTGTCAGAATTTTCTTCGTATAAGATTATGCAATCTGAAAACTAGGGTAACTTTTACTTCTTCCTTTCCAAGTTGGAAATATTTTATTTCTTTTTCTTGCCAAATTGTTCTGGCAAGAACTTACAGTACCATGTTGAATAACAGTGGTGACAGTAGGTACCCTTGCATGTTTCAGATGTTAGAGGGAAAGCTGTCAGTCTCTCTATATTATGCTAGTTTGAAACTTATGTTTCCCAGAGAGGCCATCTTCTTCTATTCTATTCATTTGAATATGGACCTATTATTGGGTGGGACGTTTTGATTAGGTTGTTTCCATGAAGATGTGACTCACCCAATTAAAGATGGGCCTTAATCCTTTTACTGGAGTCCTCTATGAAGAGAACAAAAGACAAAAAAACAGAGCCCAGAGAGATAAAACCAAGTGACGATGCAGAGAGACAGAAAAGGATGCAGAGAGACAGAAATGCCCCAGGAGGAACAAGCAAAAACACACAGAAGCCCAGAGAAAATTTGGAGAGAAGGGCCAACAGGTATCACCATGAGCCTTTCCATGTGACAGATGAACCCCAGATGTCATTGGACTTTCTTTAGTTCAAAGTTATCTTTCTCTGGATGCCTTAATTGGGACATTTTCATGGTGTTAGAATTGTAAATTTGTAAACTAATAAATCCCCTTTGTAAAAGCCAATCCATTTTTGCTATATTGCACTCTGGCAGCTTTAGCAAACTGAGACATACTAAATATGATATTATCTGGGGTTTTTTTTTTCATATAAGCACTTTATCATATTGACAAAAATTCCTTCCACTCCTAGTTTTTATCATGAGGGAGTGCTGGATTCTGTCAAATACCTTTTCTGCATCAGTTGAGATCATATTTTTTTTCCCTTTATTCTGTTAATGTGGTATAGTACATTAATTGATTTTCTTATGTTGAACCACCCTTGCATACCTGGGATAAATTGCGTTTGATAATTGTGTATAATTCTCTTTATGTGCTGTTAGATTCAGTTTGCAAATATTCTGTTGGGGACTTTTGCATCTATATTCATAGGAGATATTGGTATGAATTTCCACTTTTGATGTATTATCTGGTGTTGATATGAGGGTGATTTTTGCCTTATAGATAGTGTGCCAGTTTGGAAGTATTGTGTACCCCCAGGAAAGCCATGTCTTAATCCTGATTAAATTGTGAGAGGGCAGCTGTTTCTTTTAATCTTGATTCAGTACTGTAGGTTGAAATTTTGATTAGATTATCTGCACAGAGATGTGAGACACTCAGTTGTGGGTGTGACCTTTGATTAGATGGAGATGTGGCTCAGCCCAGTCTAGGTGGGTTTTAATTAGTTTACTAGAACCCTTTAAAAGAGGAAATATCTTGGAGAGAAACACAAATGACAGAAACAGCAGTGTCAACAGAGACTTCAGAGCAGAGCCTACAGAAAGAACAAAGCCAACAGAGAGAGCTGACACAGATGCTTGGAGCTTAGCAGATGTCACCATCAGATGTCAAACAAGCTAGAACCTGGAGAAAGCCAAGGGAAGCTGTGCCATTTTGAAGTTGTTCTAGTTTGCTAGCTGCTGGAATGCAATATACCAGAAAAGAGAAATTTAATACGTTGCTAGTTTTAAGTTGAAGGCTGAGAAAATGTCCCAGTTACAGCAAGTCTATAGAAATGTCCAATTGAAGGCATCCAGGGAAAGATACCTTGGTTCAAGAAGGCAGATGAAGTTCAGGGTTTCTCTCTCAAGTGGAAGGGAACATGATGAATACAGTCAGAGTTTCTCTCTCATATGGAAAGGCACATGGCAAACACAACATCATCTTCTAGCTTCTTCTCCTTGCTTCCTGTTTCATGAAGCTCCCCGGGAGGCATTTACCTTCTTCATCTCCAAGGTTGCTGGCTGGTGGATTCTGCTTCTTGTGGCTATGTCATTCTACTCTGCTCTCTCTGAATCTCCCATTCTCCAAAATGTTTCCTCTTTTGTAGGACTCCAGTAAACCAATCAAGTCCCACCCAAATGGGTGGAGACATTTCATCACCTAATCTATCGTAATAACCACTCTTGACTAAATCACATCATCTAGGGAGATGATCTGATTAGAGTTTCAAACATACAGTATTGAATAGGGATTATTCTACTTTTATGAAATGGGATTTTGATTAAAACATGGCTTTTCTAGGGGACATACATCCTTTCAAGCCAGCACAGAAGCTATTATGTACCCCTAGAAAAGCCATGTCCTTTAATACTCATTCAGTATTGCTGGATGGGACCTTTTGGATTGTTTCCGTGGAGATATGACCCACCCAATTGTGGGTGGTAACTTTTTGATAAGATGGTTTCCATGGAGATGGTCTCCACCCACACAAGGTGGGGTTGCTAACTGGAGCCCTTGAGGGAACCATTTTGGAAAAAGCTAGAGAGCTACCAGAACCGACAGAGCCAACAAGAATGGAAATGCCCCCAGGGAAGCCGTTGGAGATTCCTGGAGAGAAAGCTAGCAGACATGTGCCTTTCCAGTTGAGAGAGAAACCCCAAACATCATCGGCCTTTTTGAACCAAGGTATTTTTCCCTGGATGCCATAATTTAGACACTCTTATAGGCTTACCTTAATTTGGATATTTTCATGGCCTTATAAATGTAGACTTGCAACTTAATAAATTCCCTTTTTAAAAGCTGTTCCATTTCTGGTAAATTGCGTTCTAGCAGCTTAACCAACTAAAACAGAAGTCAAGAGATGAAAGCCAGCCCCAAAGAAGCAAAGTGAGGAAACTTCACATGAACATCTGAAAGCAGTGGAGCCCAGGAACAAGGGACCAGCACATGCCACCCATGTGATAAACCAGCTGACAGAGGTGTTCCTGACCCATCAACCTTCCTTGAGTTAATGTATGTTTACCTGAATGCCTTAGTTGGGACATTTTTACAGGCCTAGAATTGTAAACTTGTAACTTATTAAATTCCCCTTTTTAAACACCATTGCAGTTCTGGTATATCACATTCTGGCAGCTTGCAAATTAACACAGAAGTAATTAGGTAGTTGTGCCTCCCCTTCAGTTTTTTGGGACTGTTGTACAGAATTGTTAATTCTTCTTAGAATGATTGATAAAATTTTCCTGTGACACCATCTGGTCCTGGACTTTTCTTTGTTGGGAAGCTTTTGATTACTGATTCAATCTCTTTACTAATAATTAGTTTGTTGAGATCTTCTGTTTCCTCAAAAGTCAATGTAAGTAATTTGTGTGTTAATTGATTCTGATATATTTCTTCTAGCTTGTTTTTGTACTTATCCTTCTCTCTCCTCTTTGTTCTCATTTAACTTTCTTTCTTGTTTTATAGATTGGTTGAGGAGATTTTCTATACTTTTTCTTATTTTTCTCTTTGCTTATTTAGAGATTATATGCTCAATTTATAGTCCTCTAAAGGCTACTCTTAGTTATTTCAGTGTGAATACTTGACAAAGTTCAAAGTTAGTAATTTACTTCCTTTCAATACACTTCAAAGACATTAGGAAGATTTAAGTCTGATCACCATTTTCCAAGTTAGTCCTACCTGTCCCCCTCTCAAATTAGGCATCAAAAACTTTTAACTCCTTTCTATGTATAAATTTTTTTTTTTTTTTTTTTTTTTTTTTTTAAAGGAAAGACAGAGAGAAGGAAGGAAGGATGGAAGGAAGGAAGGAAGAAAGGGAAACATTTTTAAACATTTTCTTGTTTTATTGTATTCTGTTTCTCCGTTTTTTTTTGTTACATGGGCTGGGGCCGGGAATCGAACCGAGGTCCTCCGGCATAGCAGGCAAGCACTTTGCCCGCTGAGCCACCGCGGCCCGCCCTCTATGTATAAATTTACCCACATATTTACCAAAATCTTTTCATACCATTCCCTTTTGATAATGGCCATTCTAGTAGGTATGAGATGTTATCTCATTATGATTTTGATTTGGGAAATATTCCACTGGTCAGTATATCTATCTTTATGCCAGTATCATGCTGTTTTGACCATTGTAGGTAGCTTTGTAATATGCTTTAAAGTCAAGTAGTGTGAGACCTTCCACTTCATTTTTCTTTCTAAAGGTATTTTTAGCTATTTGGGACACCCTGCCCTTCCAGATAAATTTGGTTATTGGTCTTTCTGCAATGTAAGTTGCTGGGATTTTAATTGCTATTGCATCAAATCTATAAAAATCAATCTGTTAGAATTGACATCGTAACTATGTTTAGTCTTCCAGTCCATGAGCATGGTATGGCCTTTCATTTATTTAAGTCTTCCATGATTTCTTTTAGCAGTTTCTTGTAGTTTTCTGTGTATAGGTCTTTTGCGTCCATAAATTTATTCCTAAATATTTGATTCTTTTGGTTGCTGTTGTAAATGGAATTTTCTTCTTGATTTCCTTCTCAGATTACTCATTACTAGTGTATAGAAAACTACTGATTTTGGAATGTTGATCTTGTACCCTGCCACTTTGCAGTACTCATTTATTAGCTCCAGTAGCTTTACTGTAGATTTTTCAGGATTTTCAACATAGAGTATCATGTCATCTGCAAACAGTGAGGGTTTTACTTCTTCTCTTTCAATTTGGATGCCTTTTATTTTTTTCTTGTCTCATTGCTCTGGAAAAACTTCCAGCACAATGTTACATAACAATGATGACAGTGGGCATCCTTGTTTTGTTCCTGATCTTAGAGGGAAACGTTTCAGTCTTACCTCATTGTGGATGATGTTAACTGTGGGTTTTTCATATATTCCCTTCATCATATTGAAGAAGTTCCCTTCTGTTCTTATTCTTTGAAGTGTTTTCATCAAGGAAGGATGTTGAATTTTGTCAAATGTCTTTTCTGTGTCAGTCGAGATGATCATGTGTTTTTTCCGCTTTGATTTGTTGATATGGTGTATTATATTAATTGATTTTCTTTTGTTGAACCAGCCTTGTATACCTGGAATAAATCCCACTTGATCATGGTGTATAATTCTTTTACTGTGCTGCTGGATTCGATTTGTCAGTATTTTGTTGAGGAATTTTGCATCTGTATTCATTAAAGAGATTGACTATGGTTCCTTTCTGCATATCAGATCTCCTGTTTGAATAATTTTTCTTCATGACCCTTAAGTGAGGTCTGTTATTGGCCAGCTGTCTCAGTTTTTGTTTGTCTGAGAATGTGTTTATTTCACCTTGGTTCTTAAAATGTATTTTAAGATGTAAAATAGATTAAGCACGTTGCACATTGGTTATTGTTTTTCAGTCTTTTGTTGTTGCTAATTTGTTTGAAAGTCAGTTATCTTTTCTCTGGCTATGTTTTTGGTCATATATTTATTTTGATGTGCTTTGGGAAAAATATGTATTCAGCCATAAAGCCATGCTTTCATAAGTATTAATGCAAAGGATGCAGTTTCAGTTTGAGTAAAGAAAATGGTCAATTCAAACAATAAGTATTAATTAATATCCTAAATATTTACAAATAGAGCAAGTGTTGTATAGTAGCTGTCTACTACAGCTGAAAGAAATTGCCACAAACCTAGTGACTTAAAACAACAAAAATTTATTATCTGGAGGTCAAAAGTCATTTGTGAGATCACCTTTTCTTCCTTGCACCTTCCTACTTTGCTCCCACATGTATCCCATGATCACATTAGGCTTAGTTGGACAATCCAGGACCATCTCCCCATCCCAAGAGCCCAACCCCATTAAATCTACAAAGAGGGTACTGGCAGTTTTTAGTAATATCTTTTTTTCATTGATATTCTGCAGTTTTACTATGATGTGTTTAGGTATGAATTTCTATTTATTTATCCAGCTTGGAACTTGTTAGGACTTCCTAGGTTTGACGTTTGATGACATTTAACAATTTCGTAAAACTCTCAGCCTTTTTATCTTTAAATATTGTCTCTTCCTCTATAATGTCCTAGTGTAATTATGCCCTAATATAATTCTGATTAGAGTGCTTCTCACTCTTTATTTATGTCTCTTAAGTAACCCCATTGTCATATTTTCCATTTCTGTGGGCTACATTCTGATATGAGTTTACTAGTTCTCTGTTTAGAGTGACCTTGACAACATACGTTTCAGTGAAATAATCAGAAGCCGGATGATACTGGATTGATGAAAGAATGAGAGGTAAAGCAGTGGAGACATCCAGTATAGTTAACTCACTAGAACAGTTTCTTTTTTTCTTTTTTGTGAAGACTGTAGAGAAATGGGAGGAGAAGGAGCCAAGGAAGAGTTCATTTTAAAGATGAGTGATAGCCGATAACCAAGCATGTTTGGATATTGATTGGAATGACTCAGTAGAGAGGGAAAGCTTGATGATGTAAGGGTAATTTTAAATTATTTAGGAGTGAAGTCTCTGAGATATACAGAATATATAGAGAAAACTAAGTCTAAGCTTTTCAGTACTGTTCTTCATTTGTGTTTTTACACACCTCTTTGAAAGACTAGTGAGAAGGACTTTTTAAATTATCAATTTGACGTTGACTGCGCAGTCAGCTTAAGATTTTCTCCAGGTCTTTGCCTTTGAGGATTCTTACTGTGCTGTTATACCCGTGGATCTCCTTGCGTTTATTCTACTTGGAGTCCATTGAGCTTTCTGGATGGGTGGGGATTCATGCTTTTGAAAATATTTGGGAAGTTTTCAGCCATTATTTCTTCAAATAATTTTTCTGCTCCTTTCTCTCCCCCTTCACCTTTGGTACTCCCATTGTGCAAGTTGGTGTACTTTACAGTGTCCCACATTTCCTTGAGATTGTTCATTTTTTTTCCTTCTTGTTTCTCTTTGGTCTTTGGATTGCACTGTCTCTATCAATCTGTCTTCCAGTTTTGCTAATTCTGTGTTTTACCTGTTAAAATGTGCTATTGAATCCCTCTAGTGAATTTTCAAATCAGTTGTTGTACTTTTTAACTCCAGAATTTCCATTTAATTCTTTCGTATTTTCTATCTCTTATTCATAATCCCTGTTGGATGCAACATCATTATCATACCTTTCTTTACTTCTTTAATCAGTTCTTTGAACATATTTGAAAATACATTCTTTGAAGTATTTTCCTGTTAATTCTTTTATCTGGTTCTTGTCACAGACAGTTTCTGTTGTCTGCTTTTTTTTTTTTTTCTTGTTTATGGGTAATAGTATCCTGTTTCTTTGCACGTCTCACATTTTTTCATTGAAAACTGTAAATTTTGAGTATTGAGTCTTTCCGCCACCTAGGCTTGTTATTATTATTTGCTCATTTATTTGGTTAGTGACTAGTGAAGTTTACTTCCTGTCCACACCCTCCTATCCCTGTTAGTGTTAATCCTCAATATTGCTGCTCGGTGAACTGCAGGTTATTGTATGCCCACTGTGTTAGTTTGCAAGCTGCTGGAATGTGATATACTATAATTGGAATGGCTTTTAAGTGGGAGTGTTTAATAAGTTACAAGTTTACAGTTCTAAGGAAATGAGTGTCCAAGTTAAGGCCACGACAAAAGAGTTTGCCTTCGCTCAAGAAATGCTGATGGGTCTGGAACACCTTTGCCAGCTGGGGAGTCATATGGCTGGCACCTGCTGGTCCCTTGTTCCTGGGCTCTGTTGCTTTTCAGCCCCTGTTCCTGCGGGGCTTCCTCACTTTGCTTTTCTGGGGTTGACATCTCTTGGCTTCCCTTAGATCTCTCCCGGTTCTGGCTTGCTTAACATCTCATGGTGATGTGTGCTGGGCCCTAGGTATCTCCAAACATCACCAAACATCTTTGTCTCTGTTCTCTAAAGCACCTGTTCTCCAGGTATCTCCATCTGCTCTCTCTACTGGTTCTGAGGCTTCTGTCATTTCTGGCTCTCTCTAATATGTTCCCTCTTTTGGAGGATTCCAGTAAGCTAATCAAGACCCACGTGGAATGAGTGGAGTCACATTTCTGTGTAATGAAAAGGTCACACCCACAATTGGGCATGTCACACCTCTAGAGATAACTTAATCAAAAGTTACTACCCTACAGTACTGAATTAGGATTAAAAGAAACAGCTGCCTCCTCAAGATTGATTCAGGATTAAAGCGGCTTTTCTGGGGTACGTAATATTTTCAAATTGGCAAACCAGTAGTAACCCTGGGATGACAATAAGTTTTGGCAGGGCTTTTTCCATTTTCTCTAACCACAAGCAGTTGTTGAGCTTCAGTATTTGCTGACCGATTACTCTGTTGTTTTTAGGAATGCCCTTGTGAATAAATTGCTCCATGAATAGTTCTCGAGATCAGTATTTGACATTTATTATGACCCTGACATACCAGTGTCTCCTCCCTGGCTCTCTTCTTTAAACTAGATGGCATGCAGTTTAGCCTGTATTTTCCCTGAATTGATAAAATTTCCTCCCAATTGCTCCCTCACCAGTTCTGAAAGTGCCCTCAGGGTTCAATTTTTTCAACCTTTGCTGCAGATGAGGTCACTTCCTTTGGGAAGAGATTATGAATTTTTGTTTTACAGCTGTTTCCTCCCACACCCAGGCAAAATCTCTGAGCCAGACTCTGGAGCTGAGATGGGGATGATGGCAAGCTTCTCTCTGAGTGATATCCCCATGTTAGGAGCTAGGTCCTTATGGAGGTGGGGCAGTAGCCCAAAGTCTTCTTAGCTTGCTAGTGTGGAACCACTGCCTTACATTTCAGGGCAAGGACTACTGGAGCCCAAATATTCTCGGTAGCACCATGCATAAGACAGAGTTTCCATAACATGGGTGAAGGCTGGTTGGGTGAAGGGAGCGCCATAGAGCAGGTTGAAAAATGATGACAGCCTCCTTTCCCTAGGAGGAAAGTTATTACCTGAGAGCTGTGGGGAGAGGGAGCCCTGTGTTTATTGGCTACTCCAGTCTGGAGTGGTGTTTCCACCTCACTAGGCTGGTAGGGTGGAAGGAAGGGACAGTCTTGATTCAGAGATCACAGACTCACTTTTCTTTCTGAATTTTTGTGGGTGTTCTTGAATATATGATCTTTCATTTGCTGTATTACCCTCTGACCATTTCCAGAGGCTTTACATGGTTGTTTTAAAATAATTTTCATAGCACTCACGCTGTCATACTGGAAGTCAGTATTCTCTCCAGTCACTTACTATTTTACTCACTCATTCAGCAATTATTCTGTTTGCCTTTTATGTGCCAGGTACTGTGTAGGTTCCAGAGGCATAGCTGTAAACAAGATAGACATGATCACTACTGTCACTGAATTGTACAATTTAGTATATATTTTGGGGAGAGGGGGTGATATAGTCAAATGGTTTCCAAGGGGAAGTACAGGACTGTATGAAAGCATTTAGCATGGGGCCTTAATCCCTTAACCTATTCTGGGGAGTTAGAGAAGTGACATTTAAACTGGTTCCCAAAGAATGAGGAATTGTCCAAGGAAATTTGTTACAAGAAGAGATTTACAAAAGGAAGTGCATTACAAGAAGAGAGAAAAGTATGTGTGGGGACCCTTTTGCCAGCAAGGAACCTGGAGAAGTTTAGGAGCTGAAGGAAGACTAGAGCACAATGAGTGAAAGCCTTGGATGTAAATCAGATATCACATAGTTCAGATTCCTTAAGAATTTTAGATTAGTCTAAGAGCAGTAGAGAACCACTGAAGGGACTTAAACAGAATAGTGAAAGAATTCATTTTTACATATTTTTTTGTCATAGGTGGACACATGAGGCTAAAGGAGTCTGATGCTGTTAAACCTTAGAATTGTACAATTAACTCCCCTTTTTATAATTATTTGTCTGTTTAGCCATCTAACTTGACTTCCTCAATCAGACATGAGTGGTAGTGTCCCTGGAATTAATAAATTTGTTTTCTACTATATGCTTGTGTTAGTGTGTGTGTGTGTGTGTATGTGTGTGTGTGTATGTGTGTATGTGAGAGAGAGAGAGAGAGAGAACGAGGAAGACTAGACAGATACTAATTTTTAAAATTTAACTAGCAGCAATGAGGAAACTAGCAAATCTACTTAACATGCTTCTAATTTATGCATCATACAGTTTTAGAAATTCTTGAACTGCTATTAAAAATCTCTAATTATTTTTAGAGATATAACCCCTACATAATCTAATTCAAAACAAATGTTATGTTATTATTATTTCTTTTTTCATTACAGATGTCAGACTGTAGTATTCTATTTATGTTATTCTCTTTTTAGAGATTATTCCAACTCTGAATTGACATTTTGACTAATTAAATTTATCTTGATCTTTAAATTCAGTATCTAAATAGTACCTAACACTGTGCTTTGTGTTCACGGGATATATTTCGTGAATATATATATATATTTCGTGAATCAGAGATATCTGATACAGTGATCATAATTATATCTTTTAAAAATATCTTCCTTAACCCCTTCCCTTTACCCAATATCTTTTTTGATATTCCTATTTTTCTTGACTTTATTATCTTCGGTTTTGTGCTGTAAATGCTATTCTTTTGCTATTTCCCTGACTTGGAATCTGTTTTAAATATTTAACTGCCTACAGAATTTTTCTTCAAAATCGTGTTTTGCTGTTTTGTATACTAAACATTTATTGCTTGTCTACTTTATCTTGGAAAAGTCTTCCCTTTCTTCTCTTTTGATTTAATTTTAAATTGAAAAAAAATCCTTGGGTCTGTTGATGATTGTGTGTTTTGTAGTATTTTAATAGCAGTGTTCCCGTCCTGAGAAACTGTGTAATGATTACTATGTAATTGATAAACATATTTTTTATATATTTTATATTTTAGTCTATTGAAGACAATGAAGTATATTTGCCTAATGATGAAATTTGGGCCTATGATATTGATAGTGGGTTGTGGTAAGTAATTTAAAATTGTCCAATCTTAGTATTTGTTATAAAAATGTTTTTATAGACTACAGGTAATTTAAGATAATACCTTGAACATACTGCAACATTTATTAAGTATCTCTTTCCATTTCTGTCAATGCTTTATTCTCTGTGACTTGCTGCTCTTTCTCATACTCTTTCCCTTCTTCATTCTTTGTCCTTAACCATTCCTCCCAAAACCAAGGCTGACACTGAAGACTTTGTTATAGTTTACTAATCCCCATTTCTGATGACATGTGAAAATTTTGAATTTTTTTCTCAGCAAATTGAAAAGCTTTACCATGGATCTTCTTTGATTTTTACTGTATTGGCATATCATTATACTTCAATTCAATTTTCACTGATAAAAGTACTCATAGTATTAATTGATATTTTAATTTGCCTTTCTTAAGTTTAGGATTGCATATTGTTTTTGATGCAGGACAATGCACCTAATGGAAGGAGAACTCCCTACATCCATGTCAGGAAGTTGTGGTGCTTGCATTAATGGAAAGCTGTATGTTTTTGGAGGATATGATGACAAAGGATACAGCAATCGAGTAATACATTCTTTTTATTTCAAGAGCAAAGTAAAATGTTTAATGTGTAATAAATTAAATATAGTAATATTTCACAACTTTGCAAACATTTAAAAAAGAAGATCTTAAATTTATGATTATAAGCTTTTGAAGATAAAATGAAAATGCAGCAATGTTGCACTGCTCTTCTTCCACATCTTTCTGCTTCAGAATTTTCTGCACACTTAGTTGATATCCATAGGTCAAGAGCATGATGGTAAAGGTCCATTTTAGTATGTTTTCCATATCATTTCTGCCTCTGAAGTAAATCTAATTTTTATTAACTTTACATTAAAATATTTACCTATTAAAAAAAGAAAGCTATTAATATTTGGCCACAAATCTTTCTGATATAGATTTAATTTTCAAATTCCATGTCTGTTTCCACTTTTGAAAGCTTTATGTTGTTAATTTGCGAACAAGAGATGGAACATACATTTGGGAAAAAATCACCAACTTTGAAGGACAACCACCTACACCACGTGATAAACTTTCCTGCTGGGTGTATAAAGACAGGTAATACAGCAAAATTATAACCTCATTAATTGAATTTAAGTAAGGATTATAGCTTCTTGCCAAAATAGAGAGAATTTGAAACTCTAAACTTTTTCAAAATGTATTTCTAAACTTGTTTTGTCGAGTTTTATCTGCACCCTGGATAAGAGCAATATCATAAATATGGATATGGTGGAAGCAAATATATTTTTAAAATTTATTTATTATTTAATTTAATGTTCTTAATAGTTACATCTACGTAGTTCAAAATTCAAAACAATGTTTGGTTCCCATCCCTTTCCCCATGCCCTTTGTCCCTATCCCCTCTTGTATATACAAATAACCACTTTTATTAATTTATTTTGTTCTTATAACAGTGGTTCACAAACTGGTCTGCTAAATTCCCTCCATACAAGTTGCACCATATTTCTTTTTTGGTTTTGGAATGTTTATGTCTGTACAGCCTTGCCAAAAGAGTGTATTGGCAAACTTAGATTCTTGCCAACTAATAGATGAGAAATGGTGTCTGTCTCATTGTTTTACAAGTGTATTTCTCACTTTTATTCAGCATTTAGATATACCAAAATTTTACCAGCTGTTTTAAAGCATATGAAATGAGGAAATATTCCCTAGTTCATTTTTTTTTCTTTATTATAGAAGTTGTGGGTTTACAGAACAATCATGCATAAAGTACAGGATTCCCATACATCACCCCATCACCAGCATCGCATTGGTGTGAAACATTTGTTACAATTGATAATAGCATATTTTTATAATTGTGTCATCAATTAAAATCCACGGACTAACTTGGGGTTCATTGTGTCAGTGTAGTTCCATGGTTTTTAAAAAAAATTTGTATTCTGTTAGTATACGTACAACCTAGTATTTCCCCCTTTTAATCTTATACATATATATTTCAGTGCTGTTAATTATGTTCACAATGTTGTGCTGCCATCACCATCCTGCTATTACCAAAATATTTCCATCATTCCAAATAGGAATGTTTACACTTCAATCCTTAACTTCCCATTCGCTATACTGACCCTGTCCCTTGGTAACCTATATTCTAGATTCTGATGCTATGAGTTTGCTTATTCAGATGTTTCAGATAAAAACAGTGTTGTATGTACCAGGACCTCATTTCTTTTTATGACTGAATAATATTCCATTGCATGTATATACCATATTTTATTTATTCATTCGTTGGTTGAAAGACACTTGGGTTGCTTCCATCTTTTGACCGTTGTACATAATGCTTCCATGAACATTGGTGTACAAATAGCTGTTTGAGTCCCTGAACTCAATTATTTTGGATATGTAATCAGTAGTGTGATATGCAGTTCTAATTTTTGGGGGGGGGGGTGGTGCATGTTTCAGGAATTGAACCCAGGTCTTCAGCATCAAAGGCAAGCATTCTATCACTGAACCACCCTAGTTGTGGGATATGGTAGCTTTATATTTAGCTTTCTGAGGCTGCACCATTTTACATTGCCACCAGCAATGATTGAGTGTTCCTTTTCCTCCATATCCTCTCCTACACTTGTTATTTTCTGTTTTTAAGATAGCAGCCATTCTAATGAGTGTGAAGTGGTATCTCATTGTGGTATTCATTTGTGTTTATATCATGGTTGATGATGTTGGTCCTCTTTTCATGTAGTTTCTGGCCATTTGTATATATCTGTTTTGGAGAGCAGTCTGTTCAGTGATTTGACCCATTTTTTAATTGGGCTGTTTGTGTTTTTGTTGTTAAGTTGAAAGATTTCTTTATATATTCTGGATATTAACCTTTATTGGATATGTGGTTTCCAAATATTTTTTCCCATTTTGTAGGTTATTGTTTTGCTTTCATGATAAAACGTTTTGAAGACCAAAAGACTTTACTTTTGATGAGGTCCCATTTATTTTTTTTTTTTTTTGATGCTTGTGCTTCAGATATAAAGTCTAAGAAACCATTGTCTAACACAGGGTCCCTACATTTTCTTCTAGGAGTTTGATGATTCTCACTCTTATATTTAGGTCTTTGATCCATTTTGAGTTGATTTTTATATATGGTGTGATGTAGGGGTGCTTCTCCTTTTTTTTTTTTTTTTTTTTACAAAGGGAGATCCAGTTTTCCCAGCACCATTTGATAAAGAGACTATTCTTTCCCAATTGAGTGGTCTTTGCCCTTTGTGAAAAATCAGTTGACCATAAATATGAAGCTTGGTGTCTGAGCTTTCACCCGTTGTATTTTATTATTTATTTTTGCAGAGGCAGGCACTGGGAACTGAACCTGGTCTCTGGCATGGTAGGTGAGACCTCTGCCACTGCACCACCATTGCCCTTGATTTATTTTTAAAGTTAAGAACACTTTTTATTGTATAATACATAATAATATTATAAAATAAAATGTATAATATTGTAAAATATAACAAATGCAGAAAAACTACATTTTTATTATCCCAGGGTAAAACCCCATACTCATTAGGCAGTCGTTCCCCATTGTCCCAACAGAAACCACTGATCTGCTTTCTGTTCTTTATATTTGCATTATTTTGAATATGTCATATAAATAGAGCCATACAATATGTGACCTTTTCTGTCTGCTTTTGTTCTCTCAACATAAGGTTTATGAAATTCATCCATGTTGTAGTATGTATCAGTGCTTCATTCCATTAAAAATTTTTTTGAGGTAAAAGTCACATAATATAAAATGAACTTTCTAAAGTGTACAATTCGGTGGCATTTAGTACATTATATTCTATTGCCTCTGTCAAGTTCCAAAATATTTTCATCACCCCAAAAGAAAACGCTATACTCATTAACCAGTCACTCCCCTATTTGCGACTACCCTCAACCACTGGCAACCACCAATCTGCTTTGTGTCTATGTGGGCTTACCTATTTTGAATATGTCGTATGAATGGAATCATAAAGGATGTCACTTTTTCCTCCTGACTTCTTTCCATTAGCATATTTTAGTGGTTCATCTACATTGTAGCATGAATCAGTATTACATTCTTTCCTTATGGCAGAATAATATTCTGTTGTATGAATATACCATGTTTTGTTTATCCATTCATCAGCTATTGGACATTTGGGTTGTTTCTACCTTGTGACTATTGTAAATAATCCTTCTATGAATTTTGAGGTATACATTTTTATTTGAATACCTGTTTTCAGCTCTTCTGGGTATATATACTATGTAATTGTTTGGTCACATATTAATTCTATGTTTAAATCTTTAAGGAACCCCCAAACTGTTCCACAGCAGGTGCTCCATTTTCATTCCCACTAGCAATGCACAAGAGTTCTAGTTTCTCCAAATCCTTATTAATAATTGTTATATATATATATTTTTTTTTTCCTCAAATAACAGCCATCCTGATGGGTATGAGGCAGGACATCGTTATGATTTTCATTTGCTTTTCCCTAATAACTAATGATATTCATTATCTTTTCACGTGCTTAATGGCAATTTTTGTATCCTCTTTGGAGAATTGTCTAATTCCTTTGCCCATTTTTTTTTAAGTTTTTAAATTGTATAATATATATGCAAAGCAAAGCAAGAAAAAAGCAATAGTTTTCAAAGCATTCTTCAACAAATAGTTACAGGACAAATCCCAGAGTTTGTCATAGGCTACCATATGATCCTCTCAGATTTTTCGTTCTAGATGCTCCAGAATATAGGAAGGTAGAAGGAATAAATATGTATATATTTTTATCATTACAATTGACCTTTTTTTTCTCTTTTCTTGTGAAAAATAGCAACACATACAAAAAAGCAATAAATTTCAAAGCCCAGCACAATTAGTTGTAGAATTTAGTATGGGTTACAAGACCACAATTTTAGATTTTTACTTCTAGCTGCGCTAAGATACTGGAGACTAAAAGAAATACTAATTTAATGATTCAGCAATCATATTCGTTTGTTAAACCCTACCTTTTCTATATTAATTCCACCATCACCTTTGATCTTTCTGTCCCACTCTTTAGGGGTGTTTGGGCTATGGCAATTCTAACTTTTTCATGTTGGAAGGGGCTGTCAGTAATATGAGGTAGGGAGACAGAACTAACAGATGTTCTGGAGAGGCTGGGCCCTCTGCATTTCAGGACTTATCTGTCTGGAGATTGTAGGTTTTGGAAAGTTACTGTAGTGCATGGAACCTTTGTAGAATCTTATATATTGCCCTAGGTGTTCTTTAAGATTGACTGGAAAGGTTTTAGTTGGGGTTTGGCAAGTTATGATAGGTAGCAATATCTAACTAAAGCTTGTGTAAGAGTGACCTCCAGTAGCCTTTCAACTCTATTTGAATGCTCTCAGCCAGTGATATTTTATTAGTTACCCTGCTTTTCCCCCTTTTGATCAGGATGGCATTGTTGATCCCAAGGTGCCAGGTCCAGACTCATCCCTAGGAGTCATCTCCCATACTGCCAGGAAGACTTTGACCCCTGGATGTCATGTTCCACATAGGGGGGAGGGCAGTGATTTCACTTACAAGGTTAGACTTACAGAGAGTGACATCTGAACAACAAAAGAGGCCTTCCAGAAGTAACTCTTAGGCATACCTATTGGTAGGCTAAGCTTCTTCACTACCCACATAGTTTCCACAAGAGTAAGGCTCAAGGTCAAGGGCTTGGCCGATCGATTTGGATCTCCCTAATGTTTGACACAGTATCAGAGGATTCCCTGATGGTAAAGTTTAACAGTTCCTTGTTTTTTCTCCCATCCCTCAAGGGACTTTGCCAGTACATTTTGATTATCTGCTTATTATACTCTAGGATGTATCCAGGCATTACATTAAGCTATATAGGATTAAAGGCCCTCATTCTTGTTCTGGGCTCCCTATATTTCAATTGCTCAAATGAGCTGTCCGGATGGGTTGAATTAGATTATGTGCTACAGAAAATTTAGCAATTTTTGGTTCTAAAACACAGAATTTTGGTTCTAAAATTTATTCGTTCTAAAATATAGAAAGTGTCTTCCTTACCCCTGTGTTCTTTTTCCTCAGTTGTTTGGAAAAGTTTGAGCAGAATTAATGTTGGTTCTTTTTTAATGTTTTAATAAAATTTCCCTGTGAAGCCATGGGGCCCTGAGCTTTTCTTTGTAGGAAGATTTTTGATGACTAATTGAATCTCTTTCCTTGTTGGTTTGTTGAGATCTTCTGTTTCTTCCTAAATCAGTGTAGCTTGTTTGTGTGTTTCCAGGAATTTGTCCATTTCATCTAAGTTGTCTAGTTTGTTGGCATATAGTTGTTCATAGTATCCTCTTATGATTTCTTTTATTTCTTCAGTATCTGTGGTAATGTACCCCTTCTTGTTTCTGATTTTGTTTATTTGCATCCTCTCTCTATTTTTCTTTGTCAGGCTTGCTAGTGGCATAACAATTTTATTGATTTTTCTCAAAGAACCAACTTTTGGTTTTATTGATTCTTTCTATTGTTCTTTTGGTCTCCCATTCATGTAACTCTGCTTTAATCTTTGTTATGTCTCTTCTTCTGTTTGCTTTGGGGTTAGTTTGCTGTTCTTTTTCAAGTTCCTCCAGGTTAGTAGTTAAGTCCTTGATTTTTGCTCTTTCTCCTTTTTTTTTGCACGGGCAGGCACTGGGAATCGAACCCAGGTCTCTGGCATGGTGGGCAAGAACTCTGCCACTGAGCCACCGTTGCCCACCCTCTCCTTTTTTAATATAGGCATTTAGGGCAATAAATTTTGTCTCAGCACTGCCTTTGCCACATCCCATAAGTTCTAATATGTTGTATTCTCATTTTTATTCATCTCCAGATAGCTACTGATTTCTCTAGCAATTTCTTCTTTGACCCATTTGTTGTTTAAGAGTGTGTCATTTAGTCTCCATGTATTTGTGAAGGTTCTTGTTCTTTGGTGGCTATTAATTTCCAGCATCATCCCATTGTGATCAGAGAAAGTGCAATGTGTTTAAATATATAAAGACCCATTTTGTGCCCCCATCATATGATCTATTCTGGAGAATGTTCCATGAGCGTAGAAAAGACTGTATATCCTGATGTTTTGGGGTGTAATGACCTATATATGTCTGTTAGGTCTAATTCATTTATCATACTGTTTAAGTTCTCTATTTCCTTGTTGATCCTCTGTCTGGTTGTTCTAGCTATAGAGGAGAGTAGTGTATTGAAGTCTTCTACTATTATTGTTGAAACATCTGTCGCTCCCTTCAGTTTTGCCATTGTCTGTCTCATGTACTTTCGAGCTCCTTGATTGGGAATATAAATATTTATGATTGTTATTTCTTCTTGGTGAATTCCTTTTATTAATATAATGGTGTCCTTCTTTGTCTCTTATATCTTTAAACTTAAGGTCTATTTTGTCCAATGTTAGTGAAGCTACTCAAGTTTTCTTTTAGTTACAACTTGTGTGGAACATCTTTTTCTATTCTTTCACTTTCAATCTATTTGTATCCTTGTGTTCAAGGTAAGTCTCTTGTAAACATCATATAGCTGGATTATAATTCTTTTTTTAATTAATTTTTAATTTTTTTTAAATACCAAAAAACACCAAACGCAAACATTCTTAAATTTTGATCGTTCTGTTCTAGATAGATAATCAGTAATTCACAATATCATCACATAGTTGCATATTCATCATCATGATCTTTTTTTTGGAACATTTGCATCTAGTCAGAAAAAGAAATAAAAAGAAAACAGAAAAAAATTCATACATACCATACCCCCCACCCCTCCCCCTCACCGATCACCAGCTGATTTATTTTAACATTTGTTCCCCTTATTATTCATCTTTATTCCGTATGTTTTACTCGTCTCTTGATAAGGTAGATAAAAGGAGCATCAGACACAAGGTTTTGACAATCACACAGTCACATTGTGAAAGCTATATCATTATCAATCATCCTCAAGAAACATGGCTACTGGAACACAGCTCCACATTTTCAGGCAATTCCTTCCAGCCTCTCCACTACATCTTGAATAACAAGGTAATATCTATTTAATGCGTAAGAATAACCTCCAGGGTAACCTCTTGACTCTGTTTGGAATCTCTCAGCCATTTACACTTTATTTTGTCTCATTTAACTCTTCCCCCTTTGGTCGAGAAGGTTTTCTCAATCCCCTGATGCTGAGTCTCAGCTCATTCCAGGATTTCTGTCCCACAATGCCAGGAAGGTTCACACCCCTGGGAGTCATGTCCATTGTCAACAGGGGGAGGGTGGTGAGTTTCCTTGTTGTGTTGGCTGGAGAGATAGGCCATATCTGAGCAACAGAAGAGGTTCTCTTGGGGATGACTCTTAGGCCTAATTTTAAGTAGGCTTGACCTATCCTTTGTGGGGTTAAGTTTCATATGAACAAACCCCAAGATTAGGGGCTTACCCTCTAGCTTTGGTTGTCCACACTCCTTGTGAGAATATCAGGAATTCAACTTGGGGAAGTTGAATTTTCCCCCGTTCTCACCATTCCCCAAAGGGGACTTTGCAAATACTTTTTTATTCACTGTTCAAATCACTCTGGACAAACCAACAAAATCTCATGTCCTACTAAAGGTTCCATGTACTTATGGTGTTCAGTTAAGCTGTCTACATAAGTTATATTAGGAAGTGCATTAGTCAAAATATAAATTTTGTACCAAACATTTTTTTGCTTTAGTCTCACACATAAGGTAAAATTTTAAAATATTAATTACCATCTATTTTCAGCACCCTGCAGTAATGACATTCCTTTGTTCTTCCTCATGCAAAAACATTTTTTGAATTTGTACATTTAGTCACTATCATTATACACTCTAGGCATTCCTAGATTGTACCATCTCAGTCTTTATCATCTATCTTTCTTTCTGATTTCGTTTGTGCCCCCAGCCCTCCTCCCTCTATCATTCTCACATTCAGCTTCATTCAATGTTTTAACGTAATTGTATTACAGTTAAGTAGTATTGTGCTGTCCATTTATGAGTTTTTACATTCAGTCCTGTAACACTGTCTGTATCCCTTCAGCGCCAATTACCTGATATCTTACCCTATTTCTATCTCCTGATGGTCTCTGTTACCAATGAAATTCTCCAAGTTTATTCACTAATGTCAGTTCATATCAGTGAGACCATACAGTAATTGTCCTTTTGTTTTTGGCTAATCTCACTCAGCATAATGTCCTTAAGGTCCATCCATGTTGTTACATACTTCATAAATTTATTCTGTCTTAAGGCTGCATAATATTCCATCGTATGTATATACCACAGTTTGTTTAGCCACTCGTCTGTTGATGGACATTTTGGCTGTTTCCATCTCTTTGCAGTTGTAAATAATGCTGCTATAAACATTGGTGTGCAAATGTCTGTTTGTGTCCTTGCCCTCATTTCCTCTGAGTAGATACCTAGCAATGGCATTGCCAAGTCATATGGCAATTCTATTTTTAGCTTTTTGAGGAACCGCCAAACTGCCTTCCACAGAGATTGTACCAATTGACCTTCCCAACAACAGTGGATAAGTATTCCTCTTTCTCCACATTCTCTCCAGCACTTGTCGTTTTCTGTTTTATTGATAAATGGCCATTCTGGTGGGTGTGAGATGATATCTCATTGTGGTTTTGATTTGCATTTCTCTAATAGCCAGGGAAGTTGAGACTCTCTTCATCTGCCTTTTGGCCATTTGTATTTCCTCTTCTGAGAAGTGTCTGTTCACGTCTTTTGCCCATTTTGTAATTGGGTTGGCTGTCTTTTTGTTGTTGAGTTGAACAGTCTCTATAAATTCTGGATACTAGGCCTTTATCTGATATATCGTTTCCAAATATTGTTTCCCATTGTGTAGGGTATCTTTTTACTTTCTTGACGAAGGTCTTTGATGTGCAAAAGTGTTTAATTTTGAGGAGTTCCCATTTCTTTCTTCCTTTCTTCAATGCTCTTGCTTTGGGTGTAAGGTCTAGGAAACCACCTCCTAGTATAAGATTTATAAGATATTTCCCTACATTTTCTTCTAACAGTTTTATGGCCTTAGATCTAATGTTTTGGTCTTTAATCCATTTGGAGTTAATTTTTGTATAGGGTGTGAGAAATGGGTCCTCTTCCATTCTTTTGCATATGGATATCCAGTTCTCTAGGCACCATTTATTAAGAGACTTTTCTGTCCAGGTGAGTTAGCTTGACTGCCTTATCAAAGATCAATTGTCCATAAATGAGAGGGTCTGTAGCTAACACTCTATTCTATTCCATTGGTCAGTATATCTATCTTTATGCCAGTACCATGCTGTTTTGACCACTGTAGTTTTATAGTACGCCTTCAAGTCAGGTCCCATGGGACCTCCAACTTCATTTTATTTTCTCAGGATACTTTTAGCTATTCAGGGCACCCTGCCCTTCCAGATAAATTTTATTTATTGGTTTTTCTATTTCTGAAAAGTAAATTGTTGGCATTTTAATTGGTATTGCATTGAATCTGTAAATCAGTTTAGATAGAATTGACATCTTAACTATATTTAGTCTTCTGATCCATGAACACGGTATGCCCTTCCATCTGTTTAGGTCTTCTGTGATTTCTTTTAACAGTTTCTTGTAGTTTTCTTTGTATAAGTCTTTTGTCTCTTTAGTTAAATTTATTCCTAATTATTTTATTCTTTTGGTTGCAGTTGTAAATGGGATTCTTTTCCCCTGATTTCCCCCCTCAGATCGTTCATTACCAGTGAATAGAAACACTACAGATTTTTTAGTATTGATCTTGTAACTTGCCACTTTGCTATACTCATTTATTAGCTCTAGTAGTTTTGCTACGGATTTTTCGGGGTTTTCAACATATTATATCATCTGCAAAGAATGAGAGTTTTACTTCTTCCTTTCCAATTTTGATGCCTTGGTTTTGTTTTTCTTGTCTAATTTCTCTGGCTGTGACTTCCAACACAGTGTTTAATAACAGTGGCAATAGTGGATATCCTTGTCTTGTTCCTGATCTTAGGGGGAAAGTTTTCAGTTTTTCCCCATTGAGGATGATGTTAACTGTGGGTTTATCATATATTCCCTTTATCATTTTGAGGAAGGTCCCTTCTATTCCTATCCTTTGAAGTGTTTTCAGTAGGAAAGGATGTTGAATTTTGTCACATGCCTTTTCTGCATCAATTGAGATGATCATGTGGTTTTTCTGCTTTTATTTGTTGATATGGTGTATTATATTAATTGATTTTCTTATGTTCAACCATCCTTGCATGCCTGGGATGAATCCTACTTGGTCATGATGTATCATTCTTTTAATATGTTGCTGGATTCGATTTGCTAGAATTTTGTTGAGGATTTTTGCATCTATATTCATTAGAGAGATTGGTTTGCAGTTCCCTTTTTTTTGTAATATCTGTGTCTGGCTTTGGTATGAGGGTGATGTTGGCTTCGTAGAATGAGTTAGGTAGCTCTCCCTACACTTCAGTTTTTTTGAAGAGTTTGGGCAGGATTGGTACTAATTCTTCCTGGAATGTTTGGTGGAATTCACCTGTGAAGCCATCTGGTCCTGGACTTTTCTTTTTGGGGAGCTTTTTAATGACTGATTTAATTTCTTTACTTGTGATTGGTTTGTTGAGGTTGTCTATTTCTTCTTGAGTCAAAGTTGGTTGTTCATGCCTTTCTAGAAAGTTCTAGAATATTTCATCTACATTGTCATATTTATTAGCATAAAGTTGTTCATAGTGTCCTGTTATTACTTCCTTTATTTCTGTGGGGTCAGTGGTTATGTCTCCTCTTCCATTTCTGATTTTATTTATTTGCAACGTCTCTCTTCTTCTTTTTGTCAATCCTGCTAAGGGTCCATCAATCTTACTGATTTTCTCATAGAACCAACTTCTGGTTTTGTTGATTTTCCCAATTGTTTTCATGTTCTCAGTTTCATTTATTTCTGCTCTAATCTGCATTATTTCTTTCCTTTTGCTTGCTTTGGGGTTAGTTTGCTGTTCTTTTTCTACTTCTTCCAAGTGGAAAGTTAAATCCTCGATTTTTGCCCTTTCTAGTTTTTTGATATAGGCATTTAGGGCAATAAATTTCCCTCTTAGTACTGCCTTTGCTGAATCCCACAAGTTTTAAGATGTTGTGTTTTCATTTTCATTTGCCTTGAGATATTTACTGATTTCTCTTGTAATTTCTTCCTTGACCTACTGGTTGTTTAAGAGTGTGTTGTTGAGCCTCCACATATTTGTGAATTTTCTGGCACTCTGCCTATTATTGATTTCCACCTTCATTCCTTTATTATCTGAGGAAGTGTTTTGTATGATTTCAGTCTTTTTAAAGATTTATTGAGACTTGCTATGTGACCAGCATATCGTCTATCCTTGAGAATGATCCATGAGCTCTTGACAACAAGGTGTATCTTGCTGTTGTGGGTGTAATGTTCTATAAATGTCTGTTAAGTCTAGCTCATTTATTGTATTATTCAAATTCTGTTTCTTTATTGATCCTCTAGATGTTCTGTCCATTTTTGAGAGTGTGGAATTGAAGTCTCCAGCTGTTACGGTAGATGCGTCTATTTCTCTTTTCAGTGTTTGCCTTATGTATTTTGGAGCATTCTGGCTTGGTGCATAAATATTTATGATTGTTATGTCTTCTTGTTGAATTGTTTCTCTTATTGATACATAGTGTCCATCTTCTCTTTTAATTCTTTTACATTTGAAGTCTAATTTGTTGGATATTAGTATAGCTACTCCTGCTCTTTTCTGATTGTTATTTGCATGAAATATCTTTTCCCAACCTTTCACTTTCAACCTATGTTTATCCTTGGGTCTAAGATGTGTTTCCTGTAGACAGCATATAGATGAATCCTGTTTTTTTATCCATTCTGCCATTCTGTGTCTGTTGATTCGGGAGTTTAATCCATTAGCATTTAGTGTTATTACTGTACAGGTAGTACTTTCTTCTACCGTTTTGCCTTTTGTATTTTATATGTCATATCTAATTTTCCTTCTTTCTACACTCTTCTCCACACCTCTCTCTTCTGTCTTTTCGTATCTGTCTCTAGTGCTCCCTTTAGTATTTCTTGCAGAGCTGGTTTCTTGGTCACAAATTCTCTCAGTGACTTTTTGTCTGAGAATGTTTTAATTTCTCCCTCATTTTTGAAGGAAAATTTTGCTGGATATAGAATTCTTGGTTGGCAGTTTTTCTCTTTTAGTAATTTAAATATTTCATCCCACTGTCTTCTTGCCTCCGTGGTTTCTGCTGAGAAATCTACACATAGTCTTATTGGGTTTCTCTTGTATGTGATGGATTGCTTTTTTCTCTTGCTGTTTTCAAGATTCTCTCTTTCTCTTCGACCTCTGACATTCTGATTAGTAGGTGTCTCAGAGTACGTCTATTTGGATCTATTCTCTTGGGGTACGCCGTGCTTCTTGGATTTGTAATTTTAAGTCGCTCATAAGAGTTGGGAAATTTTCAGTTATAATTTCCTGCATTAGTTTTTCTCCTCCTTTCCCCTTCTCTTCTCCTTCTGGGACACCCACAACACATATATTCATATGCTTCATATTGTCATTCAGTTCCCTGAGTCTCAGCTCATATTTTTCCATTTTTTCCCTATATTTTCTTTTGGTTGTTGAATTTCAGTTGTTCCATCCTCCAGTTCACTAGTCCTGTCTTCTGCCTCTCGAAATCTAACATTGTAGTTTTCATCTCTTCTTCCGTGCTTTTCATTCCCATAAGTTCTGTGATTTGTTTTTTCGTACTTCCATTTCTTTTTTTTGTTCATTCCTTGCCACCTTTATATCCTTCCTCAATTTATTGATTTGGTTTTTGATGAGATTTTCCATGTCTATTCGTACATTCTGAATGAATTGTTTCAGCTCGTGTATCTCATTTAAATTGTTGGTTTGTTCCTTTGACTGGGCCATATCTTCAATTTTCGTAGTATGATTTATTATTTTTTGCTGGCATCTAGATATTTAATTACCTTAGTTAGTTTATTCTGGAGATTGTTTTTACTTCTTTTACCTAGGATTTTCTTGGTAGATGAATTTGTTGTCTGTCTGTTCTTTGACACTCAGTTCAGCTTTTTCTGGGCCACTAGCTTAGGTTTTGTTTAGCAGAGGAGAATTTTTCAGTTCTTGTTTTCCTGTTTCTTGCCCTGCCTGTATGATGCCTTTCCCCCCCTACCCTTAGGAGGGTCTACTTAGGTATTATAGACCCCAGTCGGATTTTGCCAGACCAAACTGACCTCCTGTTAGGAGGAAAGAGTCATCCGCGTCAGTTTTCCCTGAGGGTGAGACCCAGCAGGTTGAATGACTTTCCTGTGACGTCTCTGGTCTCTGTTTTTCTTATCCTGCCCAGTCACTTGTCTGCCTGCTGCTGATGTGGTACCTTTAACTTTGGCAGACTCTCCCTGCTGGGGACGTGGTGGAGACAGAGGAGAGGTTGTAGGTTGGTTTTAATGGCTTCAAATTACCAAGCCCTGGGGTCTGAATTTCTTGAGGAAGGGATTCCACCTGAGTTGGGCCTCAGCCCTCCCCTGGGGAAGGCACCGGGTCCAGACAAGCTCTCAAAGAAGCTTGTTTCTGCCTATGCATGGGGCAGTTGCAGCCTGAGAAGTCTTGCCTCTGTAGAAACACAGCCACAGAAACCTCTGTTTCTTTTTCTTTTTTTCCCTTTCTTTTTCCGTCAGCCCTGTCCCCTTAGTGCCGGGCCAAAAATCAGCTACCTCTGCTTTCACCATGTTCACCTGAGCTGGGGGCCTATTTTTAGTAGTCAGAATTTGTGAATTAATTCACGATTGGCGTTTGGTTGGGCTCAGCCCCTGCTGCTGGTAAAGTCCCTTTCCTTTCTCCTCTGGGAAGCAGCCTGTGGGGTAGGGGCACCAGCCACTGCAGCTTGGGGAATTCACAGTTCTGGGAGGTTTGCAGCCAGTCCAGCTGGGCCAGACTGGGTTATGCTGTGTGTCTGGTCACTAACGTGGCCCCAGGAGGTGTCTGTACTGTTCCTTGTTATTTAGTTAGGTGTTCTGGAGGATGAACTAAATCCCGCACCTTGCTAAGCCACCATCTTGGCTCCTCCTGGATTCTATTTCTTAATCCATTCTTCCAATCTGTATCTTTTAATTGGTAAGTTTAGTCCATTAACATTCGAAGTTATTACTGAAAAGGTATTTCTTGTATCTACCATCTTATCATTTGGATTTTATTTGTCAGATCTATATATTCTTTTCCCTCTTTCTCTTTTTATCCTTTAAGTTACCCTTACTGGTACTTTTCAGTTCTTTGCCTTCCTCCGGACCTCCCTGTCCTGTCTTTCTTTTTTTGACTGGCAGAACTCCTTTTAGTAATTCTTGTGGGCTGCTCTCTTGTTGATAAATTCTTTTGGTATTTGTTAGTCTGTGAAAATTTTAATTTCTCCCTCAGTTTTGAAGGACAATTTGATCAAGTACAGATTCTTGGAAGTCTTTCTCTTTCAGAATCTTAAATATATCATACCACTGCCTTTTCGCCTCCATGGTGCCAGTTGAGTGGTCTGAACTCAATCTTATCTGGTTTCTTTGTATGTAGTAGATTGTTTTTCTCTTGCCGTTTCCAGGATTTTCTGCTTCTGTTCAACATTTGACAGGCTGATTAGTAAGTATCTTGGATAAGGCCTATTTGGATTTATCTTATTTGGAGTTCTTTGTGCTTCTTTGACTTGTATATTTATGTCCTTTATAAGGGTTGGGAAGTTTTCCTCCATTACATCCTCAATTCTTCCTAACCCTTTACTCTTCTCTTCTTATTATGGATACCACGATTCTTATATTTGTGTGCTTTGTTTTGTCCATCATTTCCCTGAGATCCAATTCAAATTTTTCCATCTTTTTTGCCATTTGCTGTTTTGTGTGTTCAAAATCAGTTGTCTTGTCCTCTAGTTTGCCTATTCTTTCTTCTGCCTCTTCAAATCTGCTGTTGTATGTCTCTATTATGTTTTTATCTGGTCAACAGAGTCTTTAATCGCTGTGATATCTGCTATTTTCCTATTTGTTCCTTCAAATTCCTCTTTATGGTCTTCTAGTGTCTCTTGATCTCCTAAACGTTTCTAGACATCCCATTTATTTTATTGAGTAGAATTGTATGAACATCTTTGATTAGTTGTTCCAATGTCTATGTCTCTTCTGGTGTTTTAATTTGGTCATTAGGTTGAGCTATATCTGTCTGCATTGTGATATGCTTAGTGATCTTCTTCTTTCTTCGTGGCATGTAAAGTCTTGATAGGTTTACTTTGGAAATTGATTTCCTTCAATAGTGAATGCCTTATATTTACAGGATGGATGTGGAGCAGGTTGCAGGCACAGGGTAGGGCACAACAGTGTGGTGATGTGTTGCAGTGCAGGTATAGGCACAGTTTGGGGATGCTATGCTGTTACCTGTGAGTGTGAGCACCCAGTAGCAGGGAGAATGTGGCTGTGTGTGTCCACAGGTCCAGGGCGCATGGCTCTGTTGTATGTTAGTCTAGGGTGCAGGGCCCTTTGTGCATATGCACAGAGCTCAGGGCAGCAGGTTGGCGTTGCATCTGTGTGGACTGGGGAGGGATGTGGCCCAGTTGTGGAGGTCAGTGCTTGCCCAGAGCTGGGGGCATGACTGGGAGCCATGTCCATGTGCAGATCAGGGGTGCTGTAAAGTGATACACACATGTACAGAACTCGTCAGGGTGGTGGCAGGGGGGAGTTGCATGACTGTTTGTTGTGTAGGCTGTTACAGCCTGGGATTGGAAGTAAGCACCCTCAGCCTTTATGTACTGGCGACTGCCTACAGGGAGCAGGAATGGGGAGGTAGGGCTTTTGGAGGGTGTGGGGCAAGTCAGCACTTCTGCAGGAGATGTGGGTTGGTCTGGGACAGCATGCACATGCTTGGAGTGGGGGTTTGGGCAGATATGTGCCTGGGGGGTTGGCAGGGTTGATGTGCTTGGAGCACGGGAAAAGTGGGTGGGTAATGGGGTTCAGGTGTGTGGCGGGTGGGTCCGCAAACAGCTTACTGTGAAGCCAGGAGCCCTCAACCCTCAGGAGTGCACCTGCGAACCCAGAGTTCGGTCTATACATTGCTTTTGTTAGTATTGACATTTTTTTTTCATCACATAGTTGTGCATTCATCACCATGATTACAATTGACATATTAACAATATTTAGTCTTCAAATCTGTGAACATGGGATGTCTTTCCTTTTATGTAGGTCTTCTTTAATATTCTGTAATTTTCAGTATATAAGTGTTCCACATTCTTAGCTTAAATTATCCCTAGATATTTTATTATCTTATATCCTATTGGAAATGGAATTTTTTTCTTGATTTCCTTTTAAGATTGTTCATTGCTGGCACACAAAAATACAACTGATTTTTGCATTTTGATCTTGTACCCCTCAACTTTGTTGAATTCAGTTAATAACTCAGGTAGATGTTTGTGGAGTTTTTTTTCTTCCTGTATTCTTGGATCATGTCATCTGCAAAGAGAGACAATTTTCCTTCTTCCTTTCCAATTTGGATGACTTTTTATTTCTTTTTCTTGCCTAAATTCTATGTCTAGACTTTCCAGTGCAATGTTAAATAGTAGTGGTGTAAGCAGGCCTCATGTCTTGCTCCTGAGCTTAGGAAGAACACTTTCAGTATTTTACCTTTGGGTACAATGTCAGCTATGGAATTTCATGTATGCCCTTTATCATGATGAGGACGTTTCCTTTCATTACTAGTTTTCTGGGTGTTTTTTTTTTTTTAATCAAGAAGCAGTACTGGATTTTGCCAAATACTTTTTTGCGTCAATTAAGATTATTGTCACATTGTTGTCCTTCTGTAGAATGCTACATTAAGTGATTTTTGTATGTTGTGCCATCGTTGCATCCTGGGAATAAAACTCAGTTGTTCATGTTGTATAATGCTTTTTGTAGACAGTTGGATTTGGTGGCATTTGGTTGAGAATTTATGCATCTAAAGTCACAAAAATTCTTGTTTTATAGTTTTCTTGTAGTGTCTCTCTCTCTTTGAGATCGGAGTAATACTGGTCTCTTAGAATGAGTTAGGAAGTGTTACTTTCTCTTCTGGTTTTGGAAGAGTTCAAGAAGGATTAGTGTTAATTCTTTTAAAATATTTGATAGATAGGATTCACCAGTGAAGCCATTTTGTCCTGGGCTTTTTTTTTTTGTAGGGAAGTTTTTGATAACTGATTTATTCTCTCTACTTGCTGTGAGTCTGTTCAGATTTTCTCTTTCTTCTTGAGCCAGTTTTTGTCATTTTTATCTTTTTAGGAATTTGTCATTTCATCTAGTTCTCTAATTATTGGTATATAATTATTCTTAGTAGTTTATATTATACATAGATTTACATTTAAATTTATTGTCTATCAACTTAATTTTAGTGTTTTGAATGATATAAGTATTGTGGTTCACTCTTTTCCATTTGGATATTTAATTGTTCCAGCAGTTCTTACTTAAAAGATTTTTCTTTTCATTACATTGACCCTACACACTGAAATAATTCTTAAGACCATACAAATTCAGTTGAATTCCATACATTCATTTTTTTTTTCTGTATGCTGTGTGGCAGGGGTCATATTTCATTCTTTTCCCGTGTGAATATCCTGTTATTGCAGCACCATTTGTTGAATTTTTTTTTTTTTTAAAGGGCAGGCATTGGGAATCGAACCTGGGTCCTCTGGCATGGCAGGCAAACATTCTTGCCTGCTGAGCCACCATGGCCCACCCTGTTGAATTTTTTTTTTGTTTGCTTATTTACTTGTTTGTTGGTTTTTTGGGAAGTACATGGGCTGGGAATCGAACCCAGGGTCTCCTGCATTGCAGGTGAGAATTCTCACATCCTCCATACATTCATTTTATTCTTCAAAAACATGTAGTATTGTTCATGCCAAAATATTACTTTAACAAAAAAATTAAAATATACACCAAAACATGACCAAGAGTAAACTAAAGGAAATAATAAATAAGCATAATTTATGTTTTCTTTTTAAAAGTTTGGCATCACACATATTCAAGTGTGTTATATCAGTTCATTCCTCAGATATAGCATTTCAAAGTATTAAGCATTGTTTAATATAAAAAAATACAGCTCTGTTTTACAGTATAGTACTGGCATAATTTAAAGTACTGTGTCAATTATAAATAGTATAATCAAGTTGCAAACTTCTTTTCAAACATATTTAAAGGAAAGCATATAGACACACATTCATATGCACATAATTTATTACACTCATGTCATCAAAGATATTTTATAAAAGCAAACAGTTTTATTCTGTTAATGTAATATATTACATTGATCGGTTTTTTTTTTTTAATTTTTTTATTAATCAAAAAAAAGAAAAGAAATTAACACAACATTTAGAAATCATTCCATTCTACACATGCACTCAGTAATTCTTAGTATCATCACATAGATGTATGATCATCATTTCTTAGTACATTTGCATCGATTTAGGAAAAGAACTAGCAAAACAGCAGAAAAAGATATAGAATGTTAATATAGAGAAGAGAATTAAAATAATAATACTAATATATATATATAAAAAGGAAAAAGAAAAAACAAAAACAAAAGATACAAACACACAAACAAACAAACAAAAAACCATATTTCAGGTGCAGCTTCATTCAGTGTTCCAACCTAGTTACATTACACTTAGGTATTATTGTGCTGTCCATTTTTGAGTTTTTGTATCTAGTCCTGTTGCACAGTCTGTATCCCTTCAGCTCCAATTACCCATTATCTTACCCTGTTTCTAACTCCTGCTGGTCTCTGTTACCAATTAAGTCCAAGCTGATTCTCGAATGTCGGTTCACATCAGTGGGACCATACAGTATTTGTCCTTTAGTTTTTGGCTAGACTCACTCAGCATAATGTTCTCTAGGTCCATCTATGTTATTACATGCTTCATAAGTTTAGTCTGTCTTAAAGCTGCATAATATTCCATCGTAGGTATACACCACAGTTTGTTTAGCCACTCGTCCGTTGATGGGCATTTTGGCTGTTTCCATCTCTTTGAAGTTGTAGATAATGCTGCTATAAACACTGGTGTGCAAATGTCTGTCTGTGTCTTTGCCCTTAAGTCCTTTGAGTAGATACCTAGCAGTGGTATTGCTGGGTCGTAATCCATTCTGCCATTCTATGTCTTTTGATTGGGAAATTCAGTCCATTAACTTTTAGTGTTATTACTGTTTGGATAATATTTTCCTCTACCATTTTGGCTTTTGTATTATATATCATATCTGATTTTCCTTCTTTCTACACTTTACTCCATACCTCTCTCTTCTGTCTTTTCGTATCTGACTCTAGTGCTCCCTTTAGTATTTCTTGCAGAGCTGGTCTCTTGGTCACAAATTCTCTCAGTGACTTTTTGTCTATAAATGTTTTAATTTCTCCTTCATTTTTGAAGGACAATTTTGCTGGATATAGGAGTCTTGGTTGGCAGTTTTTCTCTTTTAGTGATTTAAATATATCATCCCACTGTCTTCTAGCTTCCATGGTTTCTGCTGAGAAATCTACACATAGTCTTATTGGGTTTCCCTTGTATGTGACAGATTGTTTTTCTCTTGCTGCTTTCAAGATCCTCTCTTTCTCTTTGACCTCTGACATTCTAACTAGTAAATGTCTTGGAGAACGCCTATTTGGGTCTATTCTCTTTGGGGTGCGCTGCACTTCTTGGATCTGTATATTTAGGTCTTTCATAAGAGTTGGGAAATTTTCAGTGATAATTTCTTCCATTAGTTTTTCTCCTCCTTTTCCCTTCTCTTCTCCTTCTGGGACACCCACAACACGTATATTTATGCGCTTCATATTGTCATTCAGTTCCCTGATTCCCTGCTCAAGTTTTTCCATTCTTTTCCCTATAGTTTCTGTTTCTTTTTGGAATTCAGTTGTTCCATCCTCCAGTTCACTAATTGTAGCTTCTGTCTCTTTAGATCTACCATTGTAGGTATCCATTGTTTTTTCCATTTTTTCTTCTTTGTCCTTCACTCCCACAAGTTCTGTGATTTGTTTTTTCAGATTTTCTATTTCTTCTTTTTGTTCAGCCCATATCTTCTTCATGTCCTCCCTCAATTTATTGATTTGGTTTTTGAAGAGTTTTTCCATTTCTGTTCGTATATTCAGCATTAGTTGTCTCAGCTCCTGTATCTCATTTGAACTATTGGTTTGTTCCTTTGATTGGGCCATATCTTCAATTTTCCGAGCGTCATCCATTATTTTCTGCTGGTGTCTGGGCATTTGATCAGATCTCCCTGGGTGTGGGACCCAGCTGGTTGAAAGGTTTTTCTGTGGTATCTCTGGGCTCTGTTTTTCTTTTCCTGCCCAGTAGGTGGCGCTCGTGGCGGTCGTTTGTCTGCGGGGCAGTCGGCCCGGGAAACCGCGCGTGGAGGCGGGGGTCGCTGGCCGTGGCTTGGGGGAGTGCCGGTCCAAATTGCCCAGCTGGCCCGAGACGCCAAGCGTGACGGGAAGGCCCCGCTATCCAATGTTCCCAGTCAGACCGGGGAGCCACGTGCGTGGAGGGGACCCCAGACGCCAGCCACCCCAGCCGGGAAAACGTGCACCCCTCGGGTATCTCACAGCAGTGGATTCTCCCTACCCGTTCAGCCGTTCCAGAATGGGGTACGCTGTCTTTTTTGGTCTCTGTCGTGACTCCGGGAGCTGTTTTGTATTGTTTCTGTTTCTTTAGTTGCTTTTCTGGAGGAGGAACTAAGACCCGCGCGTCTTACTAAGCCGCCATCTTCTCCGGAAGTTCCATTGATCGGTTTTTAAATATATAAGCAACCTTAAATTCCTGGAATAATTGCACTTGGGCATGATGTGTTATCCTTTTTATTTATTGTTGGATTTGAAGAGTTTTGCATCTAATGTTCCTAATAGATATTTGTCTATCATTTTCTTATAATACCTTTGACGAATTTTGGTATTAGGGTTATGTTGGCCTCATGAAATAAGTTGTGATTGTTCCTTCCTCTTCTGTTTTTTGACAGATTTCATGTAGAAGTGATATTATTTCACTAGGGAAGCACTAGAACTTTTTTGTGGAATGATTTTTATTACAAATTCCTTATCTTTAACATAGATGGTGCAAGTTTTATCTTTTATTTTTCTGGCATCTGTTTTGATAATTTGTGTTTTTTTCTTTTAGTTTAAAGGAATTTGTCCATTAATTCAAAACTTTGAATTTATTGACATATATTTATTCATAATATCTCCTGACTTCCATTTAATGACTTTGAAATCTATAGTAATGTCCCTTTATTCACTCCTCATGTTGGTAATTTGTGATTTATGCCTCTCTCTGTCTGTCATTCTCTGTCCCGCCCTTGATTCTTCCTTTTGTCCCTCCCTTCTCTGCTCTCCCTCAGTCAGCCTTAGTAAGAGTGTGTCAATTTATTAATCTTTGTCAAAAACAACTTTGACTTTGTTGACTATCTTTGTTGTTTGTTTCTATTTCATTGATATCTGCTCTTTTATCATTTCCTTTTCCCTACTTACTTTGGATTTAATTTGCCTTTTTCTAACTTTTTCAGTGAGAGCTTAGTTCATTGATTTTTGTATCTTTCTTCATTTGTAAAATAATATAAATTTTTTATAAGCACTACTTTTTTGTATACCATAAAATTTTAAATGTATTTTCATTATCATTAGTTTGAAATATTTTCTTTTTTGCCCCATAATTCTTCTGAAGTGCACCTTTTAATTTCCAAACATTTGGGAGTTAAAAATGTATCTTGTTATTGGTTTCTAACCTAATATCATGCATTGTTTGGTTTCCATCCTTTTATTAAGCCTTGTTTTATGGCACTGCATATGGTCTATCCTAGTGAATTTTCCATATACAATTGAAAAGAATGTACAGCCTGCTGTTGTTTGGTGTTGTATTCTATATATTAGGTCAAATTGGTTAATAGTGTTGTTCAGATCATCTGAGTCTTTACTGTAATTTTTTCTAGTTGTTTTATAAGTTACTAAAAGAGAGGTTTTCAAATCTTCAACTATAATTGTGGATTTTCTATTCTCCTTTTAGTTTCTGCTTTGAGTATTTTGAAGCTTTATTATTAGTTGTATACACATTTAGAATTATTATGCCTTCTTAAAGAATTCATCCTTTTATAATGAAATATTCCTCTTTATCTCTAATAATATTCTGCCATGAAGCCTGCTTTATCTGGTATTATAGCCACATCACATTTCATATGCTTAGTTTTTGCATGGTAAATATTTTTAAACTTTGATATTGTTGAAAGACTTCCCATCTACATTGTTATATTTAAATTTTATTTCTTGTACTCTATGTTTAGTTAGGCCTTGCTTGTTTATCTATACTGACAATCTCTGCTTTTTTCCTCCCATGGTAACTCATTGTGGTAGCTAGAGTCAGGTATCAATTTGGCCAGGTGAAGGTGCTTAGTTCTGTTGCTGTGGACATGAGCCAGTGGCATGTGAATCTCATCTGTTGTTGATTACGTCTGCAGTCGGCTAGGAGGCGTGCCTGCCGCAATGAATGATATTAAATTTAATTGGCTGGTGCTTAAATGAGAGACTAATCATAGCACAACCCAAGCAGCTCAGCGTACCTCATCTCAGCACTTGCAGCTCAGCCCAGGCCTTTGGAGATGCAGAAAGGAATCACTCCGGGGAAAGTTGTTGGAACCCAGAGGTCTGGAGAGAAGGTCAGCAGAGATTGCTCTGTGCCTTCCTGCATAAGAAAGAACCTCAGTTGAAAGTTAGCTGCCTTTCCTCTGAAGAACTATACATCAACTAAATAAATCCCCTTTTATTGAAAGCCAGTCTATCTCTGGTGTATTGCATTCCAGCAGCTAGCAAACTAGAACACCCATTTATATTTTATTATAGCATGTCACATTGCTACAGTAACTTTCATTGTCTCCACTGCTAGAGAGCTTTTTAAAATTTTTTATTTTAGTAACATATATATATATATACCTAAAATTACTCCGTTTAACTACACTTAGATGTATTAATTGCATTCACAATGTTGTGCTCCCATCACTGTCCTCCATTACCAGTGCTTTTCCATTACCCCAGACAGAAATTTTGTACCAGTTAGGCATTAACTCTCCATTCCTTACCTTGTAGTTCCTAGTAAACTGTATTCTAGTTTCTGATTCTGTTAACTTGCCTATTCTAACTTTCTCATATCGGTGATATAATACAATATTTGTCCTTTTGTGTCTGGCTGATTTTCTTTAATGATGTCTTCAAGTTCCATCTGTGTTGTCGTATGTGTCTGAAGTTTGTTTCTTTTCACAGCTGAATGATAGTCCATTCTATATATATAACACATTTTGTTGTCCATTCATTGTTGATGGACATTTAGGTTGCTTCTATCTCTTGGCAATTGTAAATAGAGCTGCTATGAATGTTGGTGTATAAATATCTGTTCGAGTCTCTGCTTTCAATTCTTTTGGGTATATTCCTATAAGTGGGATTGCTGGGTCATATTGTAATTCTGTGCTTTCTGAGGAACCACCAAACTGTCTTCCAAAGTGGGTACACCATTTGAAATTCCATTTACAATGAAAAAGTTCCTATTTGTTCACATCCTCTCGAGCACTTGTTTGTTTTTTAATTTTTTAAAATAATAGCCATTTAGTGGGTGTGAAATGCTATCTTGTGTTTTTTTGTTTTCAATTTCCATAATAGCTAATGATGTTAAACATCTTCTCATGTGCTTTTTGGCCATTTAATTATCTTCCTTGGAAAAATGTTTGTAGAAGTCTTTTACCCAGTGTGATGGTATGAATATTTCTCCCCTGTATTGTTATGAGTATTTTTGTATTTGTATGTAAGGCAAATGTCTTGTTTTTCTCTTCTTTATATGACATAAGTTGTATTGTTCATGTTATAGTATTTAAGTTGTAGAGTATCAAATTTAAGAGTGAATGTTACCTAAGGACTTGCACCCTATTCTGGAGAGATGTCATGAATTACTGGTTGTATGCAGGACAACTGAGTATTGTTATGCAAAACATATCTCTGTTTAGAAATTAAGCATGTTTCAAGGTGAGGTGTATAGCTGCCAAGTTGACAAGGGGTGGAATGTTATTATGGTTAAGTTCAGGTATCAACTTAGTCACATGATGTTGCCTAGTTGTCTGGTCAGATAAGCACCAGCCTAACCATTGCTACAAGGATACTTCATGGCTGGTTGATACACCAAAAGGATGTTTATTAAATCATCAGTCAGTTGATTGTAGCTGTGGTACTGTACATCTATGATCAACAAAGTGGGGATGTCCTGAAATCAGATAATCCTGTTAGTTGGCTTTGATCCAGTCAGTTGAAGACTTTTAAAGAAAAAGAGAGAATTTTCAATGCTTCTTTAGCCAGCGAGCCTCTCCTGTGGAGTTTGTTGAGCTTCTGTGGATTTCGGACTCTTGCCTTCCCACAGTTGGGTGAGACACCTTTATAAATCTCATATTTACAGATATCTCCTATTGTTTCTTTTCCTCTAGAGAGCCCTAATACACCCAGATTTTTATTGGGTTATTTGGCATTTTGTTGTTGAGTTGTAGGATTTCTTTATAAATTCTGGATATTAAACCCTTTTCGGATATGTGATCTCCAAATATTTTCTCCCATTGTGTAGTTTGCTGTTTTACTTGCATGGTAAAGTGTTTTGAGAAACAAAAGTTTTTAATTTTGATGAGGTCCCATCTATCTATTTTTTTCTTTTGCTGCTTGTGCTTCGAGTGTAAGACATAAAAACCATTGCTTAACACAAGTGTCCTGAAAATGCTTTCTTAATGTTTTCTTTTCTTCTAAGAGCTTTTTTAAAATTTAATTTTTTAATTGTGTTAAGCAATGGTTTTTATGTCTTACACTCGAAGCACAAGTATACAAAAAAAAAGCAATAAATTTCACAGAACACTGCAACAATTAGTTATAAATTAGATTTCAGAGTTTGGTATAAGGAAAAGTTTCACAATTTTAGGTTTTTCCTTCTGACTGCTCCTAAGACCCTGGAGACTAAAAGAAGTATTAATACAATGATTTAGCAGTCATACTCATTTGTTAAAAATCCTGTCTTCTCTGGTATAACTCCATCTTCTCCTTTGACCTTTCTCCTAATCTTTAGGGGTATTTGGGCTATGCCCATTCTCACTTTTTCATGTTGGAAAGGGCTGTTGATAATATGGGATAGGGCTATGGAACTAGTTGTTCTGGAAGAGTCTGGCCCCTCTGGGTTTCAGGACTTATCTAGCCTAGGAATCATCTGGAGGTTGTAGGTTTCTGCAAAGTAATCATGATACATGGAAACTTTGTAGGTGTTCTTTGGGGTTGGCAAGAAATGGTATGATTGGGGTTTGACAAACCATGATCAATAGCAATATCTAGCTGAAGCTTGCATAAAAGTAGCCTCCAGAGTAGCCTCTCAACTCTGTTTGAACTCTCTTAGCCACTGATACCTTATTTATTACACTTCTTTCTCCCCTTTTGATCAGGATGGCATTGTTAATCCCGTGGTGCCAGGGCTGGCTCATCTGTACAAGTCATATCCCTTGTTGCTAGCAAGACTTTGATCCTGATGTCATATCCCATGTGGGAAGGGGAGGGGTAATGGTTTTACTTGCAGAGTTGGACTTAGAGAGAGGTCACATTTGAGCAACAAAAGAAGTCCTCTGGAAGTAACTCTTAGGCATAATTGTAGTAGACTTAGCTTCTCTACTAGATAGATAAGCTTCCCCAAAGCAAGCATCAGGATTAAGAGTTTGGCCTATTGACTTGGGAGTCCCTTATGTTTGAGACAGTCTTGGGTTTCCCTGGTGGTAAAGTTTAATAGTTTCTTATTTTTTCTCCCATCCCTCAAAGGGCTTTGCCAATATGTTTTGTGTTCTCAGCATACTCTGAAATATATCCTGGCATTACATTAAACTGTACAGAATTAGAAGCCCTCATTCCCATTCTGGGCTCCCTGTGTTTCGGTTGTTTAAGTGATCTATCCAGACTGGTTGAGTTAGATTATGTGCTGTAAAAATTTAGGTTTTAAGCAAAATAAACCTCTCTTTCTTTGGTGTTTTAGAGTAGGTGAAGTTCTAAAATACAGACAATGTCCTCCTTACTCCTGTATCCTGATTTATCTTAGTCCTGACCCAGTTGGCTTTATTCTTATCTCTCATTGAAGCCTGATATCTTTTTCCATTTCTTTGACAGTTGTGGGTGGCAATGCTGACCTTCAGAACTGTGGAACTCTTCCTCTGAGCATTAGATAATACCTCCTTACTCCTATATTCTGATTTATCTTAGTCCTGACCCAGTTGGCTTCATTCTTATCTCTCATTGAAGCCTGATCTCTTTTTTCATTTCTTTAACAGTTGTGAGTGGCAATACTGACCTTCAGAACTGTGGAAGTCTTACTCTGAGCATTAAGTAATACACAGGTACTCAAAGTTCCAGGGAAATACCAGATTATACATATATAACACAACTTCTCAAAATCTAAAAATAGCAATTGAAGCTCTGGACTAAATGTGGCTGCTATAATAGCATACAATCTAGGCCTCAATTCATATTCGTATTCATATTAATTCATATTCATATAAATATGAATAAAAATACTTTCTTGTAAGTATTTTCTAAATGAGACCATACAGTATTCCTATGTTTTCTTTTAGAAGTGTTGTAGTCATGGTTCTTATGCTTAGGTCTTTGAATCATTTTGAGTTAACTTTTGTATATGGTGTGGGGTAGCAGTCCCCTTCCATTCTTTTTATGCGGATATCCAGTGTTCCCAGCATAATTTTTTGAAGAGACTGTTCTTTCTGAATTATGTCGACTTGGTACTCTTGTCAAGAAATCAGTTGTCCATAGATTTATGGGTCTGTTTCAAATCTCTCAGTTCTATTCCATTGGTCTATACATCTATCCTTGGGCAAGTACCATAGTGTTTTGACCACTGTATCTTTGTGATAAGTAAAAGATAACTTTGTTCTTTTTTTAAAAGATGGTTTTGGCTATTTATTTACCCTGACAAATAGATTTGATGATTGGCTTTTCTGCAACTGCAAAGAGGACTGTTGGAATTTATATTGGGATTTCTTTGAATGTGTTAATCACTTTGGGTAGAATGGACATATTAAAAATATTTTGTCTTCTTCTCCATGAACATATATTGTCCACCATTTTATTTAGGTCTTCTTTGATTCTTTTAGCAATGTTTTATAGTATTCCATGTGTAAGTTGTTTACATCCTCTATTAGATTTATTCCTAGGTATTTGATTCTTTAGTTATTGTAAATGGAATTTTTCTTTTAATTTCCTCTTCTTATTGGGCATTATATTGGTCATATAAAAACATTACTGATTTTTGCATCTTGATTTTCTACCAACCCATTTTGCAGAATTTGGTTATTGCCTTAAATAGCTGTGTTGTAGATTTTTTTGAACTTTCTATATAGGAGCATGTCATCTGCAAATAGGGAAAGTTTTACTTCTTCCTTTCCAATTTGATGCCCTTTATTCCTCTCTTGCTAAAGGCTCTGGCTAGAACTTCCAGTACAGTGTTGAATAACAGTGGTAACAATGGGCATCCTTGTCTTTCTCCTCATCTTAGAGGGAAAGATTTCAGTCTTTAGCTGTTGAATATGATGTTGGCTGTGGGTATTACATATGTGTTCATCTAATAAAGAAGTTTCCTTCTGCTCCCAGTTTTCTTCTTTCTCCCAGTTTATCAAAAAGAGGTGCTGGATTTTGTCTAATTCCTTTTCTGCATCAATTGAGATGATCATATGTTTTTTTTTTCTTTTGCTTTATTAATGTGGTATATTACATTAATTGATTTTCTTATTTGAATACATCCAAATTGGTTACTGGGATAAGTCCCACTTCATCATGCTGTATAATTCTTTTAATGTGCTGTTGAATTTGGTTTGCTAGTATTTTGTTGAGGATTTTTACACCTATATTCATAGTGATATTAGTGTATAATTTTCTTTTCTTGTGGTATCTTTATTGCTTTTTATATTAAGGTGGTGTTTGTCTCATCAGCTGAGTTAAGGAAGTGTTTCCTCCTCTTCAATCTTTTGGAAGAATTTGAGCAGGATTAATTTTCTTGGAATGTTTGGTAAAATTCACCTTGTCCTGGATTTCATTGTTACTGATTCAATCTCTTTTCTTGTAATTGGCCTGGTGAGATCTTCTGTTTCTTCTATAATCGGTTTCTGTTGTCTCTGTGTTTCAAGGATATTGTCCATTTCGTTTAGATTGTCTAGTTTGTTGGCATACAGTTCTCATGTACTCTTATTATTCTTTTTGTTTTTGCAGGCTCAGTAGAAATGTCCTTTCATATCTAATTTTAATTGAGTCTTCTCCTTTTTTCTCTGTCAGACTAGTAGGTTTGTTGGTTTTGTTTGACTTTGTTGATCCTTTCAAAGAACCAACTTTTGGTTTGGTTAATTCTCTCTTGTTTTTTTGGCATTAATCATTTATTAAATAAAATATTTGTATTTGATGATAATGGATTGAATAGTGTCCCCCCTACCCCCCACCCTACTTCATGTCCACCTGGAACCTCTGCATGTGACCTCAATCTCAAGGAGGGTCTTTGCAGATGTAATTAGTTAAGATAAGATGACATCAGGCTGGATTAGGGCAGCCCCAAGCCTAACCTGGGTGTCCTTGTAAGAAGAGACTAACGGACACACAGGGATGCACAGACACACCATACAAGACTCAGGCAGAGACTGACATGCTGCAGCTGCAAGCCAAGGAGCCCTAAGGATAGCTGGCAGACCCCAGAGGCTGAAGGAAGCAGGAAGAATGCCCCCACCAGAGCCTTCAGAGGGAGCCCGGCCTGTGACATCTCGAGTCCTGACTTCTGGCCTCCAGAGCTGTTGAACAGCACATTTCTGTTGTTTTAAGACCCCTGTTAGTCATACTTTGTTACAGCAGTTGCAGGCAACTGAGGCACTGATGGACATGCATGTAGAGGGGCGCAGAGCTGGGAGAGGAGTTTTTCACAGGTATCTGTAATGTTTTGTCCCTTAAAAGGTGATATTAGGAAAAGTATGGTAAATGCTTACAACTGTTAGAGATCCTGAGCACATGGGCACTGTCACAAAACTCTTTTGAACCTCTCTGTATTCACTCTTCCATTTTTCTGAGTTTTACTTTAAAAGTAAAATAAATAAGTAAAAGCTTGGTGGTAGGGAAGGCATCGTGGAAGGCAGGTTGGTTTGGAGCCTAATGAGCACTTGGGCCATTCTAAGTTGGGACTTTCTCCCCGAGTTAATGAATAGGGTGAATAAACAGAAGCCATGTGAGGTTGCTGCTGACTATTTCTCTCTTTCATTTATTTTTGCCCTAGTCTTTGTTTTCCTTCCTTTTGTTTGCTTTGGTTTTAATTTGTGTTTGTCTTTCTGGTTGCTCCTGGTGTACAGTAAGTCTGTGATTTGAGCTGTTCTTTTTTAATATAAGCATTTAATGCTGTGAATTTCCCTTTGGAGCACTGTCTTCACTGCATCCCGCAAGTCTTGATATGTACTGTTCTCAGTTCATTCACTTCCAGATATTTCCTGATTTCCTTATGATTTCTTCTTTAACCCATTGATTATTTGAAAGTTTATTTAACTTCCGTATGTTTTTGGATTTTCCAGTTCTCCATCTGTTATTAATTTCTAGTTTCATTCCATTGTAGTCTAAGAAAATGCTTTATATAATTTCAGTCTTTTAAAATTTATGGAGATTTGATTTCCGGTTTAACATGTGGTCTATCCTGGAGAATGTCCTTCTCCATTTGTAGTTGAGAAGAATGTATATTCTTCTGTTTAAGAGCATAGTGTTCTGTATATTTTTGTTAGGTTTAGTTCATTTATTATGTTGCCCAAGTTCTCCTTTCTTATTGATTTTTTCTTTTAGATGTTTTATCCACTGATGAAAGTGGTGTGTTGAAGTTCCCAACTATCATCATTATCTGTTTATTTTATTCTTGTACATTACACGAACATATGGTTACTTTTTCTTCACATGTAATCTCTTATAGGAAATAAACGTATGTATTGAGGATACAGTACTATTGGGTTTTGCTTTTACCCATATAGTTATTTTACTGAAGATTTCACTTCTTCATACTGGTCAAAGTTGCTCTCTCCTGTCCTTTCCTTTTAACCTTTAGCATTTCTTGTAGGGCAGATCTTTTGGTGACTAATTCTCTGTTTTTGTTTATCTGTGAATGTTTTAAACTCTCCCTTATCTTTGAAGGACAGTTCTTCCAGATAAGGAATTTTTTTTTTCAGATAAAGAATTTTGACTAACAGTTTTTTTCTCTTTCAGTATGTTAAATGTCTTACCACTGTCTTCATAGCATCTCATGAGAAATTGGTTCTTAGTCTTACTGAGGATACCTTGTATGTGACAAGTTGCTCTTCTCTTGCTGCTTTCAGAATTCTTTCTTTATCCTTGGCATTTGACATACTGATTCATGTGTGTCTTGGGGTAGGTCTGCTAGGTTTTATTCTTTTTGGAGTACATTGGACTTCTTGGACATATATATCTGTATCTTTCAAAAGAGTGGGGAAATTTTCATCCATTATTTAATTCAAATATTCTTTCTATCCCCTTTCACTTCTCTTCTTCTGGAATTCCCATGATACATATATTGGTATGTACATGTACATACCACAGGTCCTAATACCCACAGGTCCCTTAGGCTCTGCTCATTTCTTTCTATTCCTTTCTCTGTCTGTTCTTGTGACTATATGATTTCAAATGTCCTGTCTTCTAGTTTGCTCGCTCTTTCTTACGCCTGTTTAAATCAGCTGTTGTAGCCTCTAGTATTTTTAATCTCCATTATTGTGTTTTACATCCCCATATGTTCTCTATGTATACCTTTTTAAACTTTTTAATTATTCTTTTTGTTCATACGTTGTCTTATTAATATCCTTTAGCACTGTATCCATATTTTATTTCTGTCCATATTTTCCTTCATGTCATTGAATTTATTTAGAAGATTTGTTTGAACCTCTTTGATTAGTTTTCCAAATTCTGTTTCCTCTGAAGTTTTAGTTTGTTCCCTTGAATGAGCCATATCTTCCTGTTTCTTAATATGGCTTGTGATTTTTTTGATGATGTCTAGGCATTTGATTATTCTGATGTACTAACTCTGGGAGTCAGTAATCTCCCTCATGCCTATGGTTTTGGCTGTGTGTTAAGTCTTTTCTTTCACACTTGATCTGGCATATACTTAACCTTTAGAATTGCCCGTGTTTAACCATTCAGATATTCTCATGTCTTTTGCACCTGTTCTCACCCTGGATCTGCTGCTCTATTACGTGCAACTGTTTCTCCTCTAGTAGATTTCCTTTCCTCTCTCTGGGAGTTCTGAGCTGTTTTGTTTGTTTCAATGCAAAATTTCCTCCCAAGTAGCTATGAACTTCTCAGCCACTCTCCCATATTAAGTTCCATCTTTTTCCCTATATCTTTCAGTCCTGGATAACACCCTACCTTATGGTAGTTCAGTTTTTCCTTGTTCCTTTTTTAGCTTCCAGTAACTTTTACATATGGAGCCAGATGGGGTCAGTGTTGAAAAGGCCCAGTTTTCATTAGGGTGCACGAGTGATTAGAGACAGGTAGGTTTTGTGGATCACTTGACAAAAGTTCCCACATGGGTCTTTTTGTTTCCTGGGAACCATTTGTATGAACGTGCTTGCTGATCACTGGACCCCTGCTCTAGGTTTATATGACCTTGGCTCCCCATGCTTGAAAGTATGTGGGACTCTAAATTGCTACTGTGAATGGCTCTGTAGTCTGCATCCATAGCAGGAGGTACTTAGGCCAGAGTGCTGCTGCTAAGTGACTCAAGCCACATGGAACTGAGTGGAAGGAAAGGCTTTGTACTGGTTAGTACAAAAATGATTTACCTCCATTTTTCATGTTTGTTTCTTTTCAAGTCAGGATTTGTGGAATCTTTCTCTAGTCTCTGTCATTCTCTAGAATTCCAAGCAAGTGAAATTTGTCCTTTTTTTAGTTTTCTCTGAGAGCAAACATTCCCAGGGAGGTCTTACATTGCCATCTTGATGATGTCACTCCTCAGCAATTTCTGCTTTTGATATTAGTCCATTTACGTTGATCATGATTATTGATATATTTTGATTTAAGTTTCCATCTTGGTGTTTGCTTTCTATTTTTTAAAACTTTTTTTATTGTATGGTATCTATACAAAGCAAAGAAAGATAAAAGCCGTTTTTAAAGTATTTTCCATTTATTTTATATATTCTTTATTTCCATTTCTACCTACTTCTAGGGAAATTTTTTTATTTTTTTAATGCTCTATTTTATCTTGCATATAAACATTTAATCTACATCTCTGTGTCTTTTTCTGCTGGTTGCTCTAGATATTACAATATGCATATTTAAGTTGTGTCTCTCCTCAAATAATTATACCATTCCCTGAATAGTTTAAGGATCTTCATTAGTATAATTCCATTAACCCTTACCATTTGTGCTATTTTTATCTAATATTTTATAATTACCTATTAAACCCCTTAATACATTGTTATTTTGGTTTTAAATAGTCAATTGTCTTTTAATGAATGAATGAATGAAATAGAAGGTTTTTATTTCTCCCAGATATTTGTGTGTCATTCTTTCCTGATGATCTAATGTCCCATCTGATAGCAGTTCCCTTTCCTTTTACTATTTTTTTGTATTAGGGATTTGCTGGAGATGAATTCTCTTTCTTATTATAGACATCTTTATTTTGCCGTCACTTTTTAAAGCATTTTTATTGTGAAATGTAACATATATACAAAAAAGCAATAAATTGTGAAGTACATTGAAATAAGTACTTATAGAACAAATTTCAGAGTTTGATATGGATTACAGTTCCACGATTTCAGGTTTTCCTTCTAGCTACCCAGGACACTGGAGACTAAAAGAAATATCAGTATAATGATTTAACATTCATATTCATTTGTTAAATCCTATCTTCTTTGTTGTAAGTCCTCTTCCTCCTTTGATCCTTCTCCCAATTTTTAGGGGTATTTGGGTTATGCCGATTCTAACTTCTTCATGTTGGAAAGAATTGTTGACGATATGGAGTAGGTAGATGGAACTAGTTGATGTTCTTTCTTGGTGAGGCTGGCCCCTCTGGGTTTCATGTCTTATTTGGCCTAGGAACCATCTGGAGGTTGTAGGTTCTGGCAAATAGTCTTAGTGCATGAAACTTTTGTAGAATCTCAGATTGAGTCCTGGGTGTTCTTTAGGGTTAACCAGGAATGGTGCTGGTTGGGGGTTGATTTTACTTTCAGTTTAGTAGGGATAATTTCACTGGATATATAAATCTGGGTTGACACTTTTTTTTACCCTTCAGCAGTTTAAAGATTTTATTCCATTGCCTTTTTTTTTTTTTTAATGCTGTGTGGTGGAGGTTACATTTCATTCTTTTTCCGTGTGACTGTCCTGTTACTGTAGCACCATTTGTTGAGGTTTATTTGTTGAGGGGGGAGTACAGAGCCAGGAATTGAATTGAACCTGGGTCTCTTGCATGGCAGGCAAGAATTCTACCATTAAAATTCCCTTGTACCCACTCCATTCTCTTTTTTTTGGTGGGGAAGGGGGAGTGCATGGATCGGGAATTGGGCCAGGAATCGAACCCAGGTCTCCCACAAGGCAGGCAAGAATTCTACCACTGAACTACCCTTGCACCTCCCTCCACTGTCTTTTGATCTCCATTTTTCTGATGAAAAGTTTACCATTGTTTGTATTTTTTGTTCCCTTGTATATGATGTGTCTTTTTTCCTGGCTTTTCTTTATCAGTTTATTTTTGGTTTTCAATGATTTTATTAAAATGTACCTGTATGTAGTTTTCTTTGCTTTTATCTTGCTTGGAATGTGTTAAACTTCTTGGACTGGTGGGTTGATGTCTTTCATTACTTTAGGAAAGTTCTTAGCTATTATCAAATATTTCTTCCACATATTTCCTTTTATCCTCTCCTTCTGGGACTACTATTACATGCAAGTGAGACCATCTGATATTGTCCCACTGATTTGGATCTAGCTTCTTTCCCCCCCACTCTTCTTCCTTCTGTTTGTATCTATGTTTGTGTACTTCTTCGTGTGTGTGCTGTATGGTCAGGGTAACATTTCATTCTTTCTCCATGTGACTATCCTGTTATTGCAGTGTCATTTGTTGAAATTTTTTTTGCAGGGGGAATTGAATGGCTGGGAATTATGTATGTATACTTTTTATTGACCAATTGATTTGTCCATTTCTATAGCTGTGTCCAATTTGCTATATTAATCCTTTCTAATGAATTCTTTATTGTTATCTTATTTTTTATTTTTAGTATGTTCATTTAGTTTTTTCATGCTTCTCTGTCTCTCCTGAAATTCCTCATTTCTTCCTACATATTTTCTACCTTTTTGCCAGTAGTGTTTTTATCATAGTTTTTTAAAGACCCTGCCTGTTAATACCAATATCTGGGCAATCTTGATTTTCCTCTCTTTATCATGGGTCACATTCTTTCCTTTTTTTTTTTCATTTTCTATCTCTTGTAATATTTAAATTATTTTCCCAGACATTCTATATACAAGAACAGCAACAATTAGAGTATATGATATTTATCTCCAGGAAGGAAAGTGCCCCTTCTTTTCACAGGTTGCTAGCTTGCGAGTTGTCAGTTTGATATGTAGTTGATCTTGGTTTGGGCTTTGTTGAAATTCTGATTTGGTTTACCATTGGCTGCGAATGTTTTAATGCAGGATCAATACTTTCCTTCTGTAGGGCTTCATGTTTGAACATTGGAGATAAACTAGAAATTTTCAGGTGTGCTTCACAACTGAGTTATTACCTCTCAGAACTTTGAGGTCCCTTCTGTTTTTATAGACTGAGCTCCAGGTTTTTGTGTTCCTAGTGAGCTCTTTTGGCTCTTAAATCCCACCTTATGTATTCTGTATCTTGGATGATCTCTTTCGTCCTTTCATCTCCACCTCTGGCCTTTGGAGAGCTCACAGTCTTATGAAGGCTTTGCAAGCCTCTGGGGTGTTCCTTTTAGCTCTCCTGCCCTGATTCCAAACCTTGGTAGTTGAAAGCTCAGATTGTTTTAAGGGGAAGTTTCTGGAAAAAAAATTTTTTTATTAGAGAAATCGTGGGTTTACAGAACAATCATGCAGAAAATACAGGTTCCCCATACAGCATCCCACCGCTATTTTTTAGCAGCAGTTACGTTTGTTGTAATTGATGATGAAAGATTGTTAAAGCAGTACTAAAGTTATTGTCTATAGTTTATGTATGGTATATTCCTGACTTACTATTCTTATTATTATTTTCATGCATGTCTTTATTACTCATCTATCCATACACTGGATAAAGAGAGTGTTTGTCACACGGTTTTTACATTCACATAGTCACATGATAAAAGCTATATAGTTTTACAATCATATCAAAGATCAAGGCTACTGGATTATAGTTCAACTGGGTTTCAGGGCTAATTGGCATAGGAATTATCTGCAGCTTTTAAGTTTATGAAAAAATAAACTTAGTAAATAAAACATTTATAGAATCTTAGATAGGGCCTAGGGTATTCTCTAGGGTTCTTAGGAATACTGTTGGTTGGAGCTTGGCATGCTGTGGCAATCTGCAATACCTGTTGAATCTTGCATAAGAGTAACCGCTAGAATGACCTCTTGGCTCCATTTCAAATCTCCTAGCCACTGAAACATTATTTTATTTCATTTCTTTTGCCCCTTTTGGTCAAGAAGGCATTCTCAATCTATACTGCCAGGACCAGACTCATCCCTAGGAGTCATGTCCCATGTTGCCAGGCAGCTTTATACCCTGTGAGTCATGTCACACAAAGTGAAGAGAGTAGTGAGTTTATTTGCAGATTTGGCTTAGAGAGAGAGGCCGCATCTGAGCGGTAAAAGAGATTCTCTGGAGGTAATTCTTAGGCATAATTATAAGTTTAGCTTTGCTGTTGCAAAAATAAGTTTGATAAGAGCAAGCCTCAAGATTGAGGACTTGGCTTATTAAATTGGGAATCCCTCATTCTTGGGCAGAATATCAGAAATTTCCCAGGTGGGAAGTTTTAGTTCCACATTTTTTTCTCCAGCCCTTCAAGCAGACTTGGCAAATATTTTTTATTTTGCGCCCAAAATACTCAGGCATGTATCAGGATAGTACATGCCTGAGTATTAAACTGTACAGAGTAACAAGATCTCATTCCTTATTCTAGGTTCTGTGTAATTAGTTTGTTTAAGTACACTGACCAGAGAGGTTAAATTAGATTGTGTGCTACAGAAAATTTAAATTTTGGACAAAATAGACATCCTTTCCTTTGGTACTACATAGAGGTTGGAGTTATAAAATACCAATAATATCATCCTTTACCCTGTATTCTGATTTATGTCAACCAGATCAGCTTCATTCATATCTCTAATTGAAGTCTGATCAATTTTTTAACTTCTTTGACAGTTGCTGTGTGGAGTACTGCTGACTTTCAGAGTTGCAGAACTCTAGCTCTGAGTCTCAGGTGTCATACAGATAACTAAAGTTCCAGGAATCCACCAGGTTATTCACGAAGAGCACAGCATCTCAGAATTTAGAAATAACTGTTAAAACTCAGAAATAATGTGACTGTGATTATGAAAACCTTGTGTCTGATGCTCCTTTTATCTACCTTATCGACAGATGAGTAAAACATATGGATTAAAAATTAATAAATAATAGGGGGAACAAATGTTAAAATAAATTTAGTAGATTGAAATGCTAGTGATCAATGAAAGGGAGGGTTAAGGGCTATAATATGTATGAATTGTTTTCTGTTTTCTTTTTATTTCTTTTTCTGAATTGATGCAAATGTTCTAAGAAATGATCATGATGATGAATATACAACTGTGTAAAGATATTTTGAGTTATTGATTATATATCAAGAATGGAGTGATCATATGGTAAAAATGTTTGTATTTACATGTGGTTAAGTTTAATAAATTAAAAAAAATTATCAAGGCCCAAGGTTTAATCATGGTTGCCATTTTGTTGAATCTTAATGGCAGTTTTTAACTCTGTATTAGAGATTAGAATATTTTTGTATATATTTCATATTTTTAATCTCCTTTCTCACTTTTTCTGTTTTATAGTGATTTGGGACTTTGTAATTATTTGTGCATTTATCATTTTATATATGATACTTTATTATGTACATGTGGAAATGTATTATTTAAATCTGTGAAAAAAAACCTCAGAAATAAATGTGACTGCTGTAAGAGCTTACTATCTAGGAACCTTTACAATGAACCTTACTGAACATTCTGTACCCCTTAATCATTGATTGCCCAATCCCTGCTCACTTTTGTTTCCTGATAGCTTAAGGTCTCGAATTCAATTCTCAAAATTTGCTTATTATAATTAGTTTATATTAGTGAGATCATAAATATTTGTCCTTTCAGTTCTGGCTTAATTTGCTTAATATTATGTCCTCAAAGTTTATTCACCTAGTTGAATACCTCATGGCTTAAGTCTTTTTTGCAGCCTCACAGTGTTCTGTCGTTATTATACACCACGGTTCACCCTTAGGTTCATGAGGCGATATATCCTTAAACCACCTCCATCCATTGCAAATAGTGAATAATGCCTCCATAAACACCCATGTGCAAATGTCTGTTCATACCCCTGTGTTCAGTTCTTCCAAATATATACCTAATAACAGGGTTGCAGGATCATATGGCACACCTATACTTAGCCTCTTATGGAACTATCATACTGCCTTCCGGGGGCTACATCATTCTGCTTCCAACAATAAATAGGTACATCTCTCTCTCTCCACATCTTCACCAGCACTTGTATCTTTCTTGTTTTGTTTTGTTTTTTTCCACAGAAGGAAGCATTTATTTGAGGTTTAACATGAAATCATACAAATAAAATTTGTATGAACACTAATCCACACCAAGGCAGAATACAAATAGCAAAGGATAAATTTAAAAAAAGAAAACTAAATGGCAGTTATATACAGTTGAACAATGTCTTGTATACTAGAAAGTCTTTTACAAAATAATCATCTTAGATAAACGGAAGCCCAATCTTCAACATGGTTCTCCAGATAGGTTACTTTAGCATTTCTTCCTGTTTTCTCCAAGGTCCTCCTCTAGTATGGCTGGTGTTCTAGTTTGCTAGCTGCCAGAATGCAATATACCAGAAACTGAATGGCTTTTAAAAGGGGTGATTTAATGAGTTGCTAGTTTACAGTTCTAAGGCCGAGAAAATGTCCCCATTACAACAAGTCTATAGAAATGTCTAATCAAAGGCATCCAGGGAAAAGATACCTTGGTTCAAGAAGGCCGATGAAGTTCAGGGTTTCTCTCTCAAGTGAGAAGGCACATGGTGAATATGGCGTCATCTGCTAGCTTTCTCTCCTGGCTTCCTATTTCGTGAAGCTCCCCGGGAGGCGTTTTCCTTCTTCATCTCCAAAGGTTGCTGGCTCATGGACTCTCTGGTTCGTGGTGCTGCAGCATTCTCTGCTCTCTCTGAGTCTCTCCGAATCCCTCTCTCCAAAATGTTTCCTCTTTTATAGGACTTCAGAAACTAATCAAGACCCACTCAGATGGGTGGAGACATGTCATCCCCTAATCCAGTTTAACAACCGTTCTTAACTAAATCTCATCAACCAGGGAGATGATCCCATCACAGTCCCAAATACACAGCATTGAATAGAGACTATTCTACCTTTAAGAAATGGGATCCATATTAAAACATGGCTTTTCTTAGGGGGCATACTTCCCTTCAAACCAGCACATTCCACCCTCTGGCCCCTGAAAAAGACATGTTTTTCCCATATACAAAATACATTAATTTCATAACAATATCAGAAGGCTTAAACCTTTCAGTAGCAATACAATGAAGTACAAAATTAAAGACAGTATAAAATCTCATCAAGTCAGTTACAGGCATGGTCTGTCCTAAGGCAAAATTCTCTCCATTTGCTCTGGACCTTTGAAAACTCACAAGTTATTTGCTGCCAACATACAAAGGAGGAACATTCATAGGATATATATATATACATTTCCATAGGGAGGAAGGACCCTGTAGGGGTCACCGGACCCATACAGTTTCGAAAACCTGCAGGGCAAAGTCCATTAGATTTCAAAGTCTGAGACTCATTTATCCTCAGGGCTTTAGAAAGTGGCAGTCCCACCCTTTCCAAATGCCTACGCCTGCCTCTCTCTGAATGCAACCTTGGGGGATATTGGGGAGACCACCTTTCTCTCGGCTCCACCCTCTCCAAGCATTGGGGCCGCACCCGGGCTCTCTGCCATCTCCGGGGCACACGCTCAGCCCCTCCATGTGGTGGCAGCCAGGCTCTCCCCCAACCCCAAGAAACGTGCTTCACCCTCTCCACGGGCTTGGGTGGGTCCACTCTCCTGGCCCGAGGCTTCCTGACTTCAGACCTCAGCCTCCACGGTTTTGCCTCTGCAGTTATTTTTCCTCCAATGTGTCCCTTCTCTGAACCCCTCAGTCCAGACTGGCAGCAGCTCTGTTTATACAGGTCCCACAGCACTCTCGTTGGCTTTCTATGCAGTAGCCTTGGATCATGCCCATTAGACATAAGGAGTTTCCACAAATCTTTCCTGGATAACTCCATGTCTGATCCTGACTTTCTCTGAAATGGCTGGCTAGTTCCACATTTGGTTAAATCCACATTATACTCTGTAGTCTCCCTTTCTGTAGGCCCAGAATTTTCTAGGACATCAATTTCTGGTTTCTTTGTACCCAAGAGTTCACTTTTCAGCTTATCTCTTTCCTGTCGCATTTCACTATAAGCTGCAAGGAGACACCAGGCTGCACTTGCCACATTTAATTTGGAGATCTCTTCTGCTAAATATCCAAGTTCATGGCTTTTAAAATCTGCCTTCCAGCCAAAACTACCAGTCAATTTTGCCAGATTATCTGCCATTTTAAAACAAGGATCGCCTTCCTTCCAGTCTACAATAACACGTGCCTCATTTCTTTCTAAGGCCTCATCAGAGGTATCTTTAGAGTCCACATTTCTACCAACAGTCTCTCCAAAGTATTCTAGGCCTTCTCTATCAAGCTTCCCACAACTCTTCCAAAATCTTCCCTTTACCCATTTAAAAAGCTGTTCCAACATGTTTGGTATTTGCAAACTGCAGCAGCAGCACCCCACTCCTGGTACCAAAGTCTGTTCTAGTTTGCTAGCTGCCAGAATGCAATATACCAGAAACTGAATGGCTTTTAAAACATGGCTTTTCTTAGGGGGCATACGTCCCTTCAAACCAGCACAGCTGGTAATTGTTTTGGTGATTGCCACCCACTCAAGATGCCTTGCCATATGTGCTCTGTTGGTCTCTATAGTCTGCATATCTTTGTTCATCTCTATGGTTCCCACAGTTATACTGAATATAATCATATCCACTATGGTTCTGATCACCACTAGAGGCACTATTGTAATTACCATGTCCTTGATCGTGATAGTTAATGATAGTTATTATTAGTCCTTGGTTCCAGTTTTGGCTCTGACCTCGTCCACGACCTCAAGTACCAGCTCATCTAGTAGTTGCAGCTTCTGTTCTTCCTTTCTGTTGTTGCTGTTGCTGCCTATATACCTCTTCAGGTTGTGCAACTTTGATTTCACACTTCCCAGAACCAATTTGATGATATCTGCTTTCAAATAATTTCTTACTGGTTCTTCGTCTATTTATGTGATAAAACAAAATCCCCTTCTTTCATTTGTTTTTGTATCCATGGAAAGTTCAGTATTTCCAGTCTCTCCAAATGCTCCAAAATATTCTTTCATTTGCTTTTTAGAAGTATCTTGACTCAGCCCATGTGCAAAAACTTGTTTCGGGGGGTTGTTTTCCTTTTAAAAGCCTTCACCCTTTTGAGTCTATCAGTTTGCCATCCAGTTTGTGTCCTTTCAGTTCAAAACCCTTATCAAAAATACCAGCATCTTTGAAAATCACAAATACAGATCCTCTTGGTCTTCCAGTGACTGGATCTGTTTTAATTCTGCAGTCTGCACCCTCTCCAAATGGAGACAGGTAGTCAGATCTCTCTTGCTTATATCCCACTCAAGCCTCCAATAAACATTCTACTGATTCTTGCTCGCATTAATCTTGGGTCCCTCTGTGAACCCATTCATATACTCCATGGTGGCAGAGTTGATGGCACGGGGCTGCTGGCACACAGTCTGAGTCCGGGTATCACCAGCCACAGAGTGTTGTATCTTTCCATTTATTTTTTAAACAGTTTTATTCACATACCATAAATCCATCCTAAGTATATGATCAATAGCTTCCGGTGTAATCACATAGTTATGCATTCCCCACCACAATCTATATGAGAACATTTCCATTCCTTCCACAAAGAAAGAAAAGAAAGGAAAAAAAAAAAAGAGAGATAACAACAACAGTGCACCCCTTCCTTATATCTCCCTCTTACTGACATTTAGCTTTGGTATATTGCCTTTCTTACACTTAATGAAAGAATATTACAAGGAGAGGTATTATTATATCGCTGCCGGAAAGCAATATACCAGAAATGGAACGGCTCTTAAAAAGGGGAATTTGTTAAGTTGCAAGTTTATAGTTCTAAGTCCATGAAAATGTCCCAATTAAAGGAAGTCAATAAAAGTGTCCAATCTAAGGCATCCAGGCAAAGATACCTTGGTTCAAGAAGGCCAATGATGTTCAGGGTTTCTCAGTTGGAAAGGCACATGGTGAACATGTGCATCTGCTTGCTTTCTCTCCAGGCTTCTTGTTTCATGAAGCTCCCCCAGGGGCATTTTCCTTCATCTCCTAAGGTCTCTGGCTATATGGGCTCTGTTGCTCTCTCCAGAATGTTTCCTTTTAAAGGATTCTGGTAAGCTAAGCAAGACCCACCTGGAATGGGTGGAGTCACATCTCCCTCTAATCAAAGGTTAATACTCAAAATTGGGCGTGTCACATCTCCATGGATCTAATCTAATCAAGTTTCCAACCTACAGTGCTGAATTAGGCATTAAAAGAAACGGCTGCCACCACAAGATGGATCAGGATTAAAATGTGACTTTTCTACAGTTTATAATCCTTTCAAACTGGCATAGGAGGTTTCTCAGGACTCCTCTCCTCCTGACTATGTTGATTAATCCTCAGTACTCACAGTGGACTATCAAGTTATTGAATGGGTTAAAAGTCTCTCTGTGATTGGACTCCTTAAAATTCTGATTTTTGATGCCAGCCTACACATGGCTATTAAAAGTTCAGATGGTTTCTTTTTACAAAATCTGTGCAGAATCCTTCTCTTCCTGCTGTTTCCCACAGATGAAAGCAACTATAGGTCTTTGCCCTCCTATTGAGGACTCATCACTTTCTAGAATTAGTTTGTTTAGATTTCTTTGTTCCCTGAATTTTTTGATGACTTTTTTTTAAGTTTGATTTTGTAGCTCTCTGGCTTGTTTGGTTTGTTAAAAGGAGAGAAATTATTTTTTGCAGCTTTCTATAGATGAAGTGTAATCAGAGCTCCTAAAGTGTTTCCTTTCATATTTGTTTTTCAGGTTAATATATTTTGGTGGTTATGGGTGTAGGAGACATAATGAACTCCAAGACTGTTTTGATGTTCATGATGCATCTTGGGTAAGCGTAATCACTGTTTACATTTTCTCTAATTTATAGCCTTCAAGTAAAAAGACATAATGATTCCAGTCTTTCTCATTTAAAGGACCTACCAATTTGCCATAGGTGATAACATAAAAAAAAGTGTTTCTTCTCTTTTAGATTTATTTTTGTTGACAAATCTTCACACATGCAGTCCATACATGGTGTACAACCAGTGGCTCACAATATCATCACATAGTTGTATATTCATCAACATGATCATTTTAGAACATTTCCATCACTCCAGAAAAAAAATAAAAAGGAAAAACTCATACATGCCATACCTCTTACCCCTGCCTCTCATTGACTACTAGTATTTCAATCTACACAATTTATTTTACCCCTGATCCCCCCATTATTTATTTATTTTTTATCCACATTTTTTGCTCATCTGTCCATATCCTGGATAAAAGAAGCACCAGACACGAGGTTTTCACAATCACACAATCACATTGTAAAAGCTATATCTTTATACAGTTGTCTTCAGGAATCAAGTTACTGGAACACAGCTCAATAGTTTCAGGTACTGCCCTCCAGCCTCTCCAATATGCCATAAACTAAAAAGGGATATCTATGTAATGCATAAGAATAACCTCCAGGATAGCCTCTCAATTCTGTTTGAAATTTCTTAGCCACTGAAACTTTATTTTGTCTCATTTTTCTCTTCCCCCTTTTGGTCAAGAAGGCTTTCTCAATCCCATGATGCCAAGGTCCCAGCTCATCCTGGGAATTCTGTCCCACTTTGCCAGGGAGACTTACACCCCTGGGAGTCACGTCTCATATAGCAGGGAGGGCAGTGAGTTCATCTCTTTCTTCTCTTCAGAAATTTATCTAGTTGGAGATTTTTGGCTTCATAGCAACAGGCAGAGTAATCTCCTTTCTTCATTAATCACTTTTAGTTGCTTCTTTTATAGAAACAAATAGAGGCATCAGGACAACTCAGAAAAATTTTGTTCATATATAGCCATGAGGTGTATTACCTACATATACCTTCTTTTGAATACATCCACCAGAACTACTTGTTGCTCAGATTGGCCTCTCTCACTCTGTGAATGAGTTGGTAGTAATATTAACTTCCCTAATTATTCTTACTGGATAGAAAAGAAACTATTATTAATGAATAACATCATGAATTTCAAAAATGAAATATTGTTAAAACCAGCAAGCCTACCACTAAGATGTATGGTAACGCTTTTCAATTTTACTTTCTACTGGTATATATTATTATTATTATACATTGTAAATACATATGTACCAGTTAGTATATCTCTTTTCATTGGGCATTTTTTTTTAAATCTTCATATTTCTACATGGTCTTTGAGTTTTTAGAATGAAATAGCTTTAAATACTTGTAATTTAAAGTATTACAGATAATTTTCAGAAAATTTAACTTATTAATTATTTCTGAATCATTTTTAACTCATTGGTAAAATCAGTTACTTTTTCCTGGTATAGTGAATTTAAGTAAATGAACATCCCCTGAAGTTTCTGGAGTGAAAGTAGATTTTTTTGGTATAGTTTCTAAACTAAATTGACTTGTTTGACAAGTCTTGACAGAAATAAGTGATATATTTCTGACATAGGGCAAAATTGCAAGTTGATCAGGTCAGGATTAAGGTAATTCAGAATATACGGTTAAGGAAGACATTGCCTGTATTTCAGACCTTCACCTACTCTTTAAGACCAAAGAAAGAAAGTTTTGTTAGGTCCAGAGCCTAAATTTTCTGTAGTACATAATCTGTCTCAACCTATCTGGATAGATCATTTAAATAATCCAAACACAAGGTACCCAGAATAAGAATGAGAGCCTTTAATCCTATAATTCTTAATGTAATACCTGGATACATCCAGAGTATATTATTCAGATAATCAAAAAGTATTGGCAAAGTCCTTTGAGGGACAGGAGAAAAATTATAGAACTATTAAATTTTACCACCAGGGAAACCCCACATACTGTGCCAAACATTAGGAACATCCAAATTGATAGGCCAAACTCTTGATCCCGAGTCTTACCCTTGTGAAGCTTAAGTATGTAGCACAGAAACTAAGCCTACCTATAGGTATACCTAAGAGTCATCTCTAGAGGATCTCTTTTGTTGCTCAGATGTGGCCTTTCTCTCTTAAGCCAAACTCTGCAAATAACACCATTGCCTTCCCCCCTACATGGGACATGACATCCAGGGATGATGGTCTTATGGTGTGGGAGGTGATCCCCAGGGATGACCCTGGCTCTGACACCATGTGATCAGCAGTGCCATCCTGACAAAAAGGGGAAAAAGAAATGTCACAAGTAAGGTATCAGTGACTGAGAGAGTTCAAATAGAGTTGAGAGGCTACACTGGAGGTGACTCTTATGTATGCTTCAGTTAGACATTGCTACCTATCTTAACTTGCCAAATCCCAACTAAAACCATTCTTGCCAATCTTAAAGAATATCTAGGACATTAGATAAGGTTCTACAAAGGTTCCATTCACTAGGGTAACTTTCCAAAACCTACAATCTCCAGATGGGTCCCTGCAGAGGAATAGCCTCTTCAGAACATCAACTAGTTCCATCCCGCTATCCCATATTATAGACATCTCCTTCCAACATGAAAATGTTAGAATGAGTATAGCCCAAATACCCCTAAAGAGTGGGAGAAAGATCAAAGGTGATATTGGAGTTAAACAGAGAATGTTGGGTTTAACAAATGAATATGAGTGCTGAATCATTATACTGATATTTCTTTTAGCCTTCAGTACTTTAAAGCAGTTAGAAATAAAAACCTAAAATTGTGGAGTTGTAACCAATACCATATCTGAAATCTGTTGCACTGTGCTTTGAATTTATTGCTTTTATGTATATATGTTATTTAAAGAATAGGAGGTTATGTAGATAGCTTGATAGAACACCATAAGTACTTGGAATCTTGGGTAGGACATGGGGTTTTGTTGGTTTGTCCAGAGTGATGCCCTGATGAATCCCAGAGTGATTCAGTCAGTGAGTGGAAAAGTATTTGCAAAGTCCCCTTCAGGGAATGGTGAGAACGGGGAGAAGTTCAGCTTCCCCAAGTTGAATTCTTGATATTCTCACAAGCAGTGTGGACAACCAAAGCTATAGGCTGAGCCCCCAGTTTTGGGGTTTATTCATATGTAACTTAACCCCACAAAGGATAGCTCAAGTCTACTTAAAATTTAGGCCTAAGAGTCACCCTCAAGAGAGCCTCTTTTGTTGCTCAGATGTGACCTCTCTCTCCAGCCAACACAACAAGCAAACTCACCACCCTCCCCCCTGTCTACGTGGGACATGACTCCTAGGGCTGTGGACCTTCCTGGCAACGTGGGACAGAAATCCTAGAATGAGCTGAGACTCAGCATCAAGGGATTGAGAAGACCTTCTCGACCAAAAGGGGGAAGAGTGAAATGAGACAAAGTGTCAATGGCTGAGAGATTCCAGACAGAGTCGAGAGGTTATCCTGGAGGTTATTCTTATGCATTAAGTAGATATCACCTTGTTAGTCAAGATGTAATGGAGAGGCTGGAGGGAACTGCCTGAAAATGTAGAGCTGTGTTTCTGTAGCCATGTTTCTTGAAGATGATTGAATAATGATATAGCTTTTACAATGTGACTGTGTGATTATGAAAACCTTGTGTCTGATGCTTCTTTTATCTACCTTGTCAACAGACGAGTAGAACATATGGAATAAAAATAAATAATAGGGGGAACAAATATTAAAATAAATTTAGTTTGAAATGCTAGTAATCAATGAAAGGGAGGGGTAAGGGGTATGGTATGTATAATCTTTTTTTTTTCTGTTTTCGTTTTATTTCTTTTTCTGAATTGATGCATATGTTCTAAGAAATGATGAATATGCAACTAAGTGATGATATTGTGAATTACTGATTATATATGTAGAACAGAATGATCACGTTAATGTTTTAGTTCGTTTGTTGTCAATTTTTTTTAATTAATAAATTAAAAACAAAAGAATAGGAGGAGCATAACAGAGAAGGTAGGATTTAACAAATCATTATGATTGCTGAATCACTATACTGATATTTCTGTTCGTTTCCAGTGCCTTGGTGAAGCTAGAAGAAAAAATGAAAAATCGTGGAAATGTAACCCAAACCAAACTTTAAAATATATCCCATAACTACATGTTAAAATGTACTTGGAAATTTATTGCTTTTTTGCATATATGTTATATTTTACAATTAAAAACATTGATAAGCAAACAGAACAAAATAGGCATACAAGTAAGTTAGAGTAGTGATAGGGGATTTACAATATAAGTGCCATATCTCTGCCTGGTTGAGAGTTTTGTTTCTTAAAAGGTGAAAAAACAAAACAGACAAAAATAATGAGCAAGAAGAAGACGTTTGGCCTAGAAGGAGAAATTGATTGATGAAATAGAAATGATTGAAACTTTTTAGAAAAAGATACTAAACTTTAAGGCCCCCTAAAGTTTATTTATACAAAGATTATGAATTCTGGGCGTGTTCTTAAGGCAAACAGATTTCAACATAAATATCATTTTATTCTGCAATTTGAAAAGAACAGTCCTTGAGAAAATTTGAAGATGGGCAACACACAAAATTCTTACTCACTGTAAATGATTATTATGAGAAGAAAAGTTGCCTGGTGATTTTCTACTGATCTGGAGACCATACTTTATGAACTACTGGTGAACGTGTCAGCTTTATGATTATGGTATAACATTTAACTCATTTAGGTATAAAGGTGCCTATTATTTCAACAGTAAATATGTGACAAACTATAATAATAATTTAAAATTATAAAAGGCTTAAATAATTTCTGTTTTAGGAAGAGCAGATATTCTGGGGATGGCATAATGATGTCCATGTATTTGACACAAAGACATGGACTTGGTTTCAACCAAAAATTAAAGTGAGTATTATAAAAAGTTACCTTTATATTCTTTGATACTTTAACTTATTTGGATTTTAGTAATAGGGTTTGAATTTTTTTTTAATCACATCTTTTTTCTTCAGATAAGTGAAGGTTTTCTAGAAGAGATCGTTTCAAAAGGTGCCATCATCATTATTTTACCCAGAAGTATCATACCCTGATTTAATGAAAGTTTTTTAAAATTCCTTTTATAACAAAATTCTGAGATTTTAAAAAGCCCGTGTATCACGAACTGTTGAAATCAGTTACATGCAGTTATATGCATGACAAAAATATATTGTCAGGATTCTTTTATTTGCTAGTGACCAAACAGAAACTCAAAGTATTTTAAGCAGAAATGAATTCTGAAAGCTGGAAAACATATTGGAGTGCCTCACAGTGAAAGGAGGCACTGTCATGACCAGGGCCTCAAATTGGAGCAAGTTTCTCACTACGATCATAATACTTCCATCTCTCTTTGCCTGCATGTGCTCACATCATTTTTTTTTTTTTTTTTTTTTTTTAACTACAGTCAGCTGGTTCATTTCTCAGGGAGTGTTGCCCTGGCTTCACAAGCAGTTCTTTCTATTGGTGCTGCATTCCCTGTACTAGAAAAGAGCTCTGGCTCTACTTGGGTTATATGCCCATCTCCTTACATCAGTCCCTGTTGCCATGGGGATGACAGGCAGGCCAGAGTGACAAGAGGTAGAATATTGTGACTGTTAAACACACAAAACTTGCACAGAATAGAATGCTGTGCAGGCAGAAAAAACACTGTATAATGCATAAATGACTAAAATTTTTTGCATTCCAACATCTGTGAGGGCAGTGAAGTGAGGCGCTATGCAAAATAGTAAGTATTATAAAGACTGACCCTTCTCAGCATCCTTTTTCCAGGCAGTGAATTTCAGGTTTCCAGTTCTCTTCTGAACTGGAATTTCTAATTTTCTTCACCCCATTTCTAATTTTAGAATTTACTAAACATTAGTCATTTATACTTGCTGATTGAATCTTCCTTCAACCAGCATTTGAATTTTAACATTTGTGTCTTTATTAGTAAAATAAAAGGATTTTACTTCCATTAAAATAATTTTATGTCAGCCAGCAGAAAAATAGTGAGACTGCATCTTCTGAAACTAGATCTAGATCTCTTTCAGTTCCTTTAATCCTCTACATCTTTAGAGAATAAGCAAGTATCTAGGGCTCTTGAAGGCATATTTTTAGAATGTTCACCTGAGAATAAAGGAGCTGAAGAAGTTTCTAATCAGTTCTTTGGGCTTCAGGTCTTTCCCTGCCTCCTTTCCTCTCTCGCCTTAATGCATTTCTTCCCTTCTTTGCTTCCAACACTTTTACAGGCACATGACACTATTTTACTTAGTATTTAACAGTATTTTCACTATAATTTCCCTAATGATGTCTTTAAATAAATTCTATGTTGCTTATATATGAAAATTTTTCTGATATGATTGCAGCTGGTATCCATTCTCTTTATTTTTCAGAGATGCCCTTCAATTACTTCATTATTCCCAGATATCTGCATCCAAAGGCAAGGCAGTATGGTAGACAGGTGTTGAAGTTGAGAAAACTGGGTTTGCCTTCTAATTGTACCTTAAAAGAGCTGTATATTTTAGATGAAGACATTCAGTGTTTCATCTGTAAAATCATAGGGTTGACTGTTTTTCTACAGTGGATTTTTGCCCTGCTCAGAACAACAGTAATAGTAGGGAGCGTTCATTATTTTCAGTATTTAAAAAACCTAATATACATTGTGTATTCCTTGTACAATTAGGCACACAGGCTAATGAAAATATAATTTGTTTTTGTTTGGGATTATATTGACTCAGTTTATTCAGAAGCTTTGTATTTGATAATTTTAAAAGGATAAATTGAATAATTTTTCATAATAAATGTGGTATGTATGGTAGGCAGACTTTTTCCAAATTTTTAGATCAGGGTGGTCTAATAACAAAACATTTGTTTTACTGGAATGATTCTCATTAATTTAAGTGTTACATAGATAATGTCTTAATTATTTCATACAATGAAGCCCTCAGCACAGTTATCCTGAAAGGTTGAGGACGTTATGATAGTAGATAGAGCCTAAATTTCCTGTGCCCACTTTCAGTGACCATGGAGCTGAAAAACTGTTTTTTTCAGAATTTGGAATGAAAAAACATACATATTGATTCTCGACATGATTAGATGGAAATTATGCAGAGTCTTCCTTCAAATCGTATTCATCATCTATCCATTATACCTTTCTTTTCCCACCAATTAAAGACTTCTCTGAATCAAAGATCTCCTATATTTACTCAAAAAACTAAAGTACAGAAAAGGGTTATCGTTAAAGTTAAGAGTTTTAGTAAGAGTTTAGTAAGTTACTGTTTGATTTAAGTCAAGAGTAAAGTTCCTATTGTGGAATTTGAAGCACCATATTTTAGGGAGCAGATTAAATTTTTTAGTGTGTATGAAATTATCATACAGTATACTGCTCACTCATAATATTAGCCATGTATGTGGGTGTGACAGGGTGTGTGTGTGGGTGTGTGGGTGTGTGTGTGTGTGTGTGTGAGAGAGAGAGAGAGAGAATCGTTTTAAATTTGACTTTTTAAAATATTTCAAGCTAAAATTTGCATGAAATCTTACTTTGCCAAATTGTGTCAGCATTTAAGAAAAACACTTAACAAGTGAAAATGGGGGAGAATAAATTTTATTCTTGAGGAGTAGTATTTGATTATAATTAGTACAAGTTAGATTGAAATTTTTGCCTTAGGGCTTTTAGTTGAATTACATAGATAAAAGCAATTTAGTAGTCAAGTATTTCTCCTACTGATTATAAAAATATGACCTCATTACAGATGTTTCAAGTCTTTTTACTTTATTTTGTTCTGATCTCTATTTGCAGGGTGGAGTGCCACCACAGCCACGAGCCGCGCATACATGTGCAGTTCTTGGAAATAAGGGATATCTCTTTGGTGGACGTGTTTTGGTTAGTATTTTTTCCAATAGAAATGGTATTTTATAGCTGTTACTTATAAAAATTTATCTTCTGATACTGTGGAACAATTGAATATTCAAATAATATACAGATAAAAGTGGCATTCAATGATAACTTTTATTTATCTTCTGTTCCTAAAACATATCAGACAGGAGCAACCCCAGATGATTATAAATGATATTTTAAGAAGGATAATCCTTCACTTTTGTGCATTATCAGAAAAGTTTAATTTCTTATAATCTAAATCCTGTTAGCTTAAAAAACCTGTCTTCCTTTTCCCTTTCACACACGGGTTTGGTAATTCCATGTTAATTTTATTAATGCTTAACTTTGTTTCCCAATATATACAACTCTGATGTTAAACAAAGTAGATAGTCCATTTTTAATCTGAATTTATTTTTAAACCAAAATTTTAGTTCATGAAAGATGTAAAATACTGACCTATTTAACAAACTTTTATTTTAGCAAACTAGGATGAATGATTTGCACTATCTAAACTTAGATACCTGGACTTGGTCTGGAAGGTAAGTTTGAAATCTAAGTTTATTTTAAACTATAGGCATTTCTGTGTCTGTGTATGTGTTTGTGTGTTTGACTACAATCCAGATTTACCTCTCTAAAACTGAACTGGTAAATTTTTTTTCTCACAGATTGTATGTCTCAGCAGGGAATACATAGGTTTAAATACAGAGCTTGTTTTTAACTAAGCTGTAAAGCATAAGAGGACTAGCAGTTGAAAATTGATTAGGTAATAGGACTGATATTTGTTGATTATGAAAATGTACTAAATATTCTCTAAGGATTGGTCAGTAGGAAAAGTGAGGTAGAGGTTGAATGAGATAATGGAGCAGGTAAAAGATTTTATTTATGGCTCATAATATTTATTTGACAATAGAATAAATTTGTTGAGCTATTAATTCAGTTGTTAATGTATTGAGATGGAAGCAATGGTATATATTATCCTCAGGTATAAATAGGATTAAAAATAAACCCTTTAAAAGTGCCACAAGAAAATACAGCAGACTATATTTAAAATTTTGGCTTGGAAAAAGCTTTCTAAAGATGATATACATTCAAAATTCGTAACTGAAAAGACTGATAGGTAAGAACACTTAAAATTAAATATACAAGTAAAAAGTTATAAAGAAAGCTGGAAAATACATACAAAAGACAAACTGGAAGTATTATTTCCGAATTTTTGACAGAGAGTTAAAATCCACGGGATCGCTGAAAGTCATTAAGAAAAAGATAAATAGCATATTGAAAAGTAGGCAGAGAATATGAATAGGCAATTTGTAGAAGAAATGCAAATAGGCAAAAAAATTATTTTTAAAAAAGATGCCAACATCACAGATTATCGAAGAAATGGAAATAAAAGTAATAGTTTTCCTATTGCATTTTTATTTCTTTGCTTTGTATTAATGTTATACTAAACAATAAAAAAGTTTAAAAAAATTAAAAAGTAATAGTTTTCACTTAAATAAAAATAAGGAGAATGACCAGTGTGTGCTAGGATATTAAGAACACAACTGGTGAGAGTATAAATTGGTGTAGTTTTTCTGGGAAGGTAGTCTGGCAATATGCTTAAAATATAAAGGGGAACTTCTACTTTAATTTAGAATTTGTCCTAAGGCAATAATTGGACAAGTGTGTGTGTGTCCGCACATATGCACATGCAAATGCAAAGATGTTTATTGCAACATTATTTATGAGAACAAACAATTGAGATCAACTCTCATGTCCATCAATGGAGATTGTTTAAATCATGGTACATTTGTGTAATGTGTTGCCGTCTTCCATTTTTTTTTTTTTTATTAATTAACGGAAAAAAAAGAAAGTAACCCAACATTTAGAAATCATACCATTCTACATATGCAATGATTAATTCTTAACATCATCACATAGATGCATGATCATCGTTTCTTAGTACATTTGCATCGGTTTAGAAGAACTAGCAACACAACCGAAAAAGATATAGAATGTTAATATAGAGAAAAAAATAAAAGTAATAATAGTAAAAACAAAACAAAACAAAAACCTATAGCTCGGATGCAGCTTCATTCAGTGTTTTAACATGATTACTTTACAATTAGGTATTATTGTGCTGTCCATTTTTGAGTTTTTGTATCTACTCCTGTTGCACAGTCTGTATCCCTTCAGCTCCAATTACCCATTATCTTACCCTGTTTCTAACTCCTGCTGGACTCTGTTACCAATGACATATTCCAAGTTTATTCTCGAATGTCGATTCACATCATTGGGACCATACAGTATTTGTCTTTTAGTTTTTGGCTAGACTCACTCAGCATAATGTTGTCTAGGTCCATCCATGTTATTACATGCTTCATAAGTTTATCCCGTCTTAAAGCTGCATAATATTCCATCGTATGTATATACCACAGTTTGTTTAGCCACTCATCTGTTGATGGACATTTTGGCTGTTTCCATCTCTTTGCAATTGTAAATAACGCTGCTATAAACATTGGTGTGCAAATGTCTGTTTGAGTTTTTGCCCTTAATTCCTTTGAGTGCTTCCATTTTTAAAGGAAACACTACTCCATGGAAATATTCTAGAACATATTAGTTGTGTGAAAAAAAAAGTTACAGAACAGAATATATGATCACATTTATGTACTTTTAATAAATATATTTACATTTGCAATAAAGTCTGCAAAGATATATACCAACTTATTATTACTTGGGGATAGGATTATATGAAAACATTCCTTTTTAAAAATATTTTTGTGGTGGTTAAAATGTTTCTAGCCAAACTGTCTCTCACAATTTAGAAAAATAATAAAAGTATTTCCATTTTGGAAAAAATATATTAACTTTTCCACAAATGGTCCAGTGTCTGCCTACCTCCTGAATTAAACTTTATTTCTTAACTTTTTTTTATTGTATAGTATAACATACATACAAAGCAAAGAAATAAAAAAGAAATAGTTTTCAAAGCACTCTTCAAAAAGTGGTTACAGGACAGATCCCAGAGTTTGTCATGGGCTACAATATGATCCTCTCATATTTTTCCTTCTAGGTGCTCCAGAATATAGGAGGCTAGAGGACTTAAATACTTTTTTATCATCACAATCAACTTTTTTTCCTTCTTTATTTGTGAAAATAACATAAATACAAAAAAGCTATAAATTTCAAAGCACAGCACCACAATTAGTTGTAGAACATATTTCAGACTTTGACATGGATTACAATTTCACAATTTTAGGTTTTTACTTCTAGCTGCTCTAAAATACTGGAGACTAAAAAAGATATCAATTTAATACTCAGCATTCATATTCATTTGTTAAATCCGATCTTCACTGTATAACTCCACCATCTCCTTTGATCTTTCCATATCTCTTTTTAGGGTTGTTTGGGCTATGGCAATTCTAAATTTTTTATATTGGAAGGCTCTGTCACTAATATGGGGTAGGGAGATGGAACCATCTGATGTTCCTTTTTGTAGCAGCACAACCTTCATTCATAAGTATGCACTATTGTTCGCCCATCTACTTCTCTGTCAGTGCATCCTTCAGCCACCTGCATTCATTGGGCATCTTGTAGAGGGCCCAAAGTCCACAGTCCATCAACACTGAATTAAACTTTTATGCTTCTGACTGCTGCTAATGTTTTTATTTCTTTTTATGTTTTTTAAGAACAGGGTAGTACTTCTTTGAAACCTTTAGAGGTTTATGGCTGGTTCTAGAATGCCTTGCATACTTTTATTTTGAAGTTTGTATACTTAGTGTCTTCAGGGGGAGAAAATGCTGTGAGAAATTCTACAAGTAGACCAAGGTAAAAAACAACAACAGCAAAAGCAATAACATAATTACCTTAGGAAAATTGGCTGAAAACACAAAACTGGCCATGAAAGAATAATAAAAAGTTATAAATCTGAAAATAATTATACTGGGAAAAAAAAAAAACAAGAAAGAATGTTGATTTACCAGTAAGAATGATGCTGTAAATCCCTTTTGGGGAATGGTGAGAAAGGGAGAAAATTTAACTTCCCCAAGTTGAATTCTTGATATTCTCACAAGCAGTACAGTACAGACAACCAAAGCAAGAGGCTGAGCCCCCAGTCTTGGAGTTTGTTCATATGAAACTTAACCCCACAAAGGATAGGTCAAGCCTACTTAAAATTAGGCCTAAGAGTCATCCCCAAGAGAACCTCTTCTGTTGCTCAGATATGGCCTCTCTCTCCAGCCAACACAACAAGCAGACTCACCGCCCTCCCCCTGTCTACATGGGACATGACTCCCAGGGGTGTGGACCTTCCTGGCAACGTGGGACAGAAATCCTAGAATGAGCTGAGACTCAGCATCAAGGGATTGAGAAAACCTTCTCAATCAAAAGAGGGAAGAGGGAAATGAGACAAAGTGTCAATGGCTGAGAGATTCCAAACAGAGACAAGAGGTTATCCTGGAGGGTATTCTTACTGGTTAAATAGATACCACCTTGTTAGTCAAGATATAATGGAGAGGCTGGAGGGAACTGTCTGAAAATGTAGAGCTGTGTTCCAGTAGCCATATTCATTGAAGATGATTGTGTAATGATACAGCTTTCACAGTGTGACTGTGTGATTGTGAAAACTTATGTCTGATGCTCCTTTTATCTACCTTATTAACAGACGAGTAAAACATGTGGAATAAAAATAAATAATAGGGGGAATAAATGTTAAAATAAATTTAGATTGAAATGCTGGTGATTGGTGAGGGGAAGGGGTGGGGGATATGGTATGTATGAATTTTTTTCTGTTTTCTTTTTATTTCTTTTTCTGAATAGATGCAAATGTTCCAAGAAATGATCATATGATGAATATGCAACTATGCAATGATGTTATGAATTACTGATTATATATGTAAAATGGAATGCTCATATGTTAAGATTTTGTTTGTTTCTTGTCATTTTTTTAATTTAAAAGTTAAAAAAAATTAAATAAAAAATGGTACTGTATATGCATTGTGAATTAACTAGGAGTTTGATATTTTTATTTTCATTCTATAGTTTGGGGTTATACAGAATAAGCATTAAATGGAAAAACATTGTTTAAATTCTTTTAAGAATTTAAAAAATATACATGTAAGAGTGATTAGTGAAATCAGTATTTTTTAAAGCATTGAGGTCGTTTTTTCCTTTATAATCTGAGATGATCAAACACGTTAGTCAAAATTTAACGCAGTGCCTAGATTTTTATATGTTTTCTTTTACTTCAGGATTTCTGTTAATGGAGAAAACCCAAAACATCGTTCATGGCATACCTTAACCGCAGTGGCTGATGATAAACTTTTCCTATTTGGTGGACTAAGTGCAGAGAATATTCCATTAAGTAAGTCAATTGAAGTTTAGCCTATAGTAAATATATCATTCATTTTTCTTAATTGTATTTAGTACTTAGCGTGTCTTTTTTTCCGATTTTATGGTTTATGTTTACCTCCAACTACATGCTCACATTAAGAATTAGAAGTAGAAGATGTCTTTGCTTTTGTACTCTTGGCTCTCTGTGTTTTCCTGTTTCTGGGTTATAGATAAAAGGAAGAGTGATTTAACCTAGGTGAATTGAAGTCCCTTTCAACTTTCATATTCTGTGATTCTGTATCCTCTTGATTTTTTTGTCTAGATGCTTATATTTGTAGGCGTAGATGGGGATTAGAAGAGCAGCCTTTTCCAGAAAGCACTGGAAACATATGGTGGGACGGCCAGTTGCTTTTCTTTTTGCTCCAGAACTATAAAGTGCTTAGCTAGAATATTTAAACTCTTGCCACTGCTGACCCCAATGGCTGTGGTTTTGTACTGCCGTTTTTCTTCCAGCAGTAAAATTGTGACATCAGGATAGACAAATGACCAAAGATATCAACTTCTGAGTTGACATGTTGGATGTTTTATATTATCTTAAACCAGAAGTTTTTTATGACTTGAGATGTTCTCACTGTGAGACCTTATATACAGCTAAAACTGTTTATATGATTTTATATGTAACATCTAAACAACTTTGTTTTTCAAGAAAAATTTATTGAGCATCAACTGTACATCTGGCAGTCTGCTGGCCACCAAATAACCAAATTCCAGAGGCTTTTCTGGCTAGAGGAACAACAATTCCTAGTAGGGGATAAATTAGCTATTCTTACGAATTATCATATGTCTCCAATTTGTGGGATATTTTCATTATAATAGATTTCAAATCTTACAAAAACCCCAAATAAATACATCTTACTAGGAGTTGTTTAATTTCCTATCTTCATGAAATCTCTTTGCCGTTTTGGTCATTGACCTATGGTAAATTACATTTCCTAACTCTTGTTCTGATCAGTTTCCTTCCTTATAGATTCAACATAATGTGTAATTATATGGGTATTATATGATAAAAAGGAATTATTTGTAGTTTTGTTGACTGTGATAATGGCAATTGTGTATAAAAAAAAGTCCATTTTTTTAAAAATGCCATAGTGAAATACATATGACAAAAATGACAAGAAATCTAAGATTTTTTTAAGAATAATTCTGCAACAAGAATAACAAAGGAGATAAATGGAGAACATGTAGCAAAATCTTGATTGTTGTTGAATCTTAGATATGTGAGGGTTAACTTTCTTCTTCCCTCTGCTTTAGTGTATGTTTAAAAACTTTATGATGCACACATACAAAAGTTAGTCATATAGATGTAGCATGGTAAATTTAGAAAAAGTAAAACTTCTGTCTTAAAAACCTAATCTTAATTTCTGAACTGTCATAATATTGCAGGTGATGGTTGGATTCATAATGTCATAACAAATTGTTGGAAACAACTTACATATTTACCTAAGACAAGACCCAGGTAGGTCTAAAAGTTGACAAATAGTAAAATAGTTCAGAATTTTTTAAAGTATCAAAATATAGTATTTTATTTATATTTAATATTTAAATATATAGTGTTTGCAATTAAAACTATAAACCATCAAGAGGGACATCTTTAAAATAAGCTAGATGGTACATAATTAATTGATTTAATTTTTTATCATTTTAATTATATATGATTGCTAGAAATGATCAATTCTATTTTCACCCATATTTGCATATTTGACAATGTTATTCCTTTAGGTAAATACATGATTTTACCTGATATATTTTAAAAGCCTAAAATAATTTAATGTTTAGTTTAATGTTAGTGTTTTTAATAATTAGACAAGAATGGGTTGACTTTAGTGTAGTTATTTCAAGCACTTCAAGTAGATAATTCAAATCATTTCAGGCAATTTAATGAGGAAATTTGCTTTCATGTTGATTCAGTAGATGGCAAATTGTTGTTCTTGATATCATCTATTCATTAATGTGTATTTTTTTTATGAAATTGTTGACTTTTTGTGGTATATTATAGGATAAAAAAATTTTAGAAACAATATATTAGACTTCAAAAAAGCTATATTAATACTATAATTCTTATTTTTTTCTAATTTGATTGAATAGTATAATAAAGACATCTACATAGGAAATTCAAATTCAGTACATTGTAATCATTATAGTCAGTAACAGATTTTATTCTTTTCTGTGTACTATGTGTTTCATATTTTTTTTTGCCGCAGGTTCTTTATACTAGTGTAAAGTTAATTGTGTATGTTTTTGTTAATGGTTAATTTTTAATGGTTAATAAATAACTATTAAGTAACATATTCAAGAAAACAGACTGAAAATACTTAAACTATATATCTAAATGTATATATTTATATTAATATGCAAAGCACCTTGAGTCTTTATCATAGTTACATGCATGATTTTTGCGTTTTCAGGTATAAAATTTTGTTAGGATGTATTATTTTAACAATTCTGGATCATCTGAAATATGTATATATATATATATATTTTTGTTGTTAATTTAAAGAGTTTTATATTAAGATATTAGCGCTTAGAGTTCTGGTCCTTGCTGACCTACTACTTTGCTTTGTGGCTTTGGGAAAGTCACTTAGTGAAACTGAGCATCAGGTTCTTCATCTGTAAAATGAGGGAGTTGACTAGATAAGCTCTTAGTTCTCTTCCAATACTTTGATTGTATAAATGCATTAATTATAGATCATAGTGGTAGTAAAAATGTTTTATTTTTAAATTGTTCCTATTCTGTATTTCAATCCTTAGTGAGTAATTAGAGCAACATAATAATATATTAGAATAGATTTCTTTTAATTCAGCTGATGTGTCATATAAATAATATGCTTTATTAGAATGTTTAGGTGATAAGTTTAGAGCAGCTGTGAGAGGACATAAACTGTCAGTCTGTAGAAAAAACATCAGGTTGCAAGCTAGATGTCACCAAAATCAAGGCAGGAAAGGCTTTCCAGTGTTCTTCGAAGATGAAGTCCAGGCAAGAGTTTCCCTAAGGCAAATAAAACAGAGGCAGATCTATCTTCAGGTATGAGGTGAGGAGGAGAACAGGTGGGATATAGTTTAGTGTAAGGAGAACAAATGTAATATATATACTGATTTTTTAAAATGAAAGTGAGAATTTAGTTAACATCTAAATGCATTTTGTGTAAACTTTTCCAAGTAATCATTTGAAATGTAACCTGCCCAGTTCTCCTCATAATTCTACAACATATTTCAGCACTGTTGACATTTTGGACCAAATAATTCTTTGTTGTTAGTGATATCTTGTGCATTTTAGGATGTTTAACAGCATCCCTGGCCTTTACCCATTAGATGCCATTAACACCTCTCCCCTAACTTGTAGCAACCAAAAATGGCCCCAGATATTCTCAAATGTCCCACTGGGGGCAAAACTGCCTCTGATTGTGAACTACTGTTCTGCGATATAGCACTTTTTTCTCCAGGTCCCATCTTAGATAAAATCTATGATTGGTTGAAAAGCCATCTACAGCCATATCTTTAAGCCCATATAGATGGCTGTCAGCAAGGACCCATTTTTATGTGTCTATAAAAGATGTCTGATAAACTGTTAAGATATAGAGCCTTAGATACTGCTGAATCCCTGGTATTGCTGGGGTGACACATGGCCTTCTCTGCAGGAAGTTGAGCCAATCCTTCCCACAAATGAGGGCGCTCTTTATATGGTACCTCCTTTTCCCAATCCCTCTTCTAATTCCCATCCCCAGCTTTACAACATAATCTGGGTTCTCGCTGAAGATTTATATCAATTTATGTTTTTATGTATGAGTTGGAGAATTGGGCAGAGTTTTTCCCAAACAAAATCTCAAGTGACTCAGTTCTATCCTGGGTCCCAAGTATATTTGCCATTGAATATGTACATAATTGTTTGAGGGAAGTATTTGGTTTAACAAATTGTAATAAATCCCATTGTTTGCATTGTGAAAGTTAAACAAAAAAAAGGATTAATGTACTAAAAAAGGCAATTTGGTAATAATTGTTTCACCTATCTGTTGCTTGAGCAATTTGTTCTATTAAGAAAAGGAATCAAAGTACTCTCAAAGTCAAGCAATGACTTTGTAAATCACTTAATTTATCCTTTAAAATTGAGAAATTCTATATGTACTTTTTGCTGAGGCTAAGACACTCCTGAAATATTGAACTTTTTAAAATCATAAAAACTGTTCTTGGTAAATAATGTGAAATTAGAGATGGTTATGAGCTATCAGACCATTTCCAAAAGAACATTAGATGCTCTACTCTTTTATGAAAGAATTTGTATCTTTAATCATGAAATAAATTATGTTGGAATTGTATGTTTGCTTTTGTTAATCAAAACTTTTGAGGGTCTACTGGGTGCAGAACACTGTATTAGACATTTTTGTGGGGAAAAATAAAATGGCATTATTCAAGTTCCAGTGGTTCCAGTGGTGCGCTGGTAAACTGTTAACAGCCTGTTCTCAAAAAAAAAAATTCAAACTCTCCATGTCATTCACTGAACATATAGTTGGGAAGAGATAAAAACTATTGGCTTCAGCTAGCTAGTAAGCATGTTACAGTTTACCACTGTGCCAATTTCTGATCTCAAGAGAGCTAGAAGACACACATATAAAACAATTTAAGTATTATACAAATGGTTTATCTTCAAATATAAGTTAGGAGAGTATTAAATGAACTCATAAATGGTGAAGGAGTTCACCTTTGAACTCATTGAATGATTTATTGAATGGTGAGCAGAGATGCTTGATCAAAGCCAATTTGACTTAGGTATTTGGAATACTTCCTGGGAGGGAGGGATTGAGCTTCTTTTTAAGGACCTGAAAGTATTAAATATCATTTTAAACATAAGAAATAGGGTGAGCAGAAACCTAGAGATAGATATAAACTTTCCTCTTAGGGGAAACAAATAAATGACCTTGGTTAAAGTAGAGTGTTCATTTGTAAAGAGGCAAGAATTAAGATTTGTTGGGAAAAAATATGTGTCGATCATGAATATTAGGTTAGGAAAAGAGGAAATTTCCATGATCAAAAGCAATATTTGAAAAATATTATTTATTAGCTATAAGTAACTGGGAGAGATTAGAGATAGAAAAACTAGGAATTTCTGTTGGTATTCTGTACCCGGGGTCATGAGTAGTGTGACCATGGAAATGTAAACAGTGCCAGATTGGATTTGTCAGGTGATGGGCAACAGAGAGAAGGAAAAAAAAAAAGAATAAAAAAACATGAGATCCATAACATCAACAGATAGTAATATAAAATTGGGAAAGTGAACTTTTTGAACAGAAAGCTGATCAGTTCTTTTTTAAACAGGAATATTTCAGTAATATCTGTGAGATAAAGAGATTAGATGACAGTTGAGGGGGATTATAAATAAAAGAGCTTTGGAGAGTAATCTTAATTGATTTTGATTTAATGAACCCTAGAGAAATTTTTAAAATCTCACCCTTTGAGGTTATGCCAAAGGTTCAAGTTCAGTGATGCCTCTTTGAAATAGATTAAATTTTAGAGTGTACAGTTGTTTTAGATGTACTGTACATTTTTTCTTGATGGTATCTCACTGTTTATAATTTTCAATCATAGGTTATGGCACACAGCTTGTTTGGGGAAAGAAAATGAAATAATGGTATTTGGTGGGAGCAAAGATGATTTACTTTCCTTGGACACAGTAAGAATATTTTATATCTAAATATTTTATTTGAGTAATTGTGTTATTTAAACTAACTGACTAGGTAACAGTGGCTCAGTGGCACAGTTCTTGTCTGCTCTGCTGGAGACCCAGGTTCAAGTCCCAGTGCCTGCCCATACAAAAAAAAAAAAAAGAACAATAAATTAAATGACTATTCAACAAGAATGTTGTGATTCTAACTTTGTAAAATATGAAAGACCATGAAGATTAATAATCAGAAAATGTGGCTTTTTTGAAGCATTTTAGCATATTCTGGATTTACAAATCAAAATAGGTCTATTCTATTAACCAATTTTTTAAGAAGAGCTTTTAAAGAATGGCACTTCTTGTTCTTTTCTTTTCCTTTTCTCTTTGAGCCTATCCATAGTGTAGATGTTTACAATTAAAATATTTATGCACAATATTTGATACTTAAAATATATATTTATATATGTAAATTACTAAGTGCAATAATAAAACAAATACCCATGAAACTTGCTGCCCAGTTTAAGAACTAGAACACCATCAATACTGTTGAAGCTCCTTTTGTATTCCTCCTGAATCTTACCCATTAGCTTCTCCCCTCAAAAGGAAACTTCTTTGACATTTTTAGTGTATCTATTTTCTTTTAATTTTAAATCTCTTTTGCCCCTGTACATTTTAGTTTACAGTATTCTAAGTTTAAAAATCCAATAAAAATAAGGTGAAAGGAATAAATGAGTAGCATTTGGAGAGTATTGTTTTTTCACTCCTAGCAACTTGGGAAAATCAGAGCAGAATGATCACACCCACACCCTATATACTAGGGGACAAGTATTCAGGTTTGGTTGCTCTGGTTTGCATAGGGCACTTGGGAAAAGCAGGAAAGACTCTGAGATGATAGGGCTGGGAGACAGTGAACTATAGGCTGACCAGAGGCACCATCTCCCATTCATCTCTTCAGGCACACTTATCTACAGCATAATTCCTGTCGAGTGGCAAACCCTGAAATAAGATGGCTTCTCTCTAGAGAATTTGGTCTATTTTGTAGTTTGGGGGCCTCCAATGGAAACATTATCAGTTATGTATAATGAAAGTTTTAGAACTTTATTTTTGTGTGTCTTCAGTTCTTTAAGAAAAGTTTAAAACTGCAAGTTTGCATTTAACTAAAAGCAAATTTTGTAGTTTGACTTCTCTTTCTTGGCACTATGCGTTTTATTTAGGATATAACATTTATTATTAAAGTAGGAAATTATGAAGAACTATTTGAAAGGATTAGGAAAATTTTCTGCTAACTCTTCTACCACATTAACTTCTTTTTTTTTGGCATGGGCAGGCTCCAGGAATTGAACCTGGGTCTGTGGCATGGCAGGTGAGAATTTTGCCACTGAACCACCATTGCACTGACCTACCTCATTAACTTTTAGATAAGAGAATTATTATTCAAAAAATCCTTCAAAGATGTTGTGAAGAGTAGTGAGGATTACATTATAGACTACATTTCCTCTATTTCTAAGATATATAATTTCTTATTTCAGTATTTATGATATCAAATGTATATACTTATTGTTTGAAGAAACTTGCCAACTTCCAAGCAAAGGAGTAAAAAAAAAAGTTTGAAAGCCACCAGTGGTATGATTTTTAACTCATTGTTCTAAGAAAAAAAACGTGTTTGTAATTTTTAAATTTGCGATTATATGAGCTATGGTTAAGTAAAAATTTGGTCATCAGATACCCAAAGTTTACACAAAGCAGGTATGTATGTTAATTGTGTTTCTGTGTGTGAATAGCTAAGAGAGAGATGTGCTGCTTTACATAATTTCTCTTAAATTTATAAAATAAAAACATTGAATTAGTGCATTGTTATTTTTATCAAAAGTCCTGATGAAGTCTTTCATATTCTATCTTTTTTGTATTGATTAGGGTCACTGTAATGATTTATTGATCTTTCAAACACAACCTTATTCACTACTCAGGTAAGCAATTCAGTATTTCTACATATATATATGTAATTAATGTATAATAATTTCTTTCTTCTTTTGAGAAGTGTTATAATATTTTTCAGATGGTTTATAACTTGAATTCCAGAAAATGTTTTTGTCTTCCTAAGAATATAATAACATTTATAATGGAGCACCATACACCAGTGTGGTTTTTTAAAATTAAAAAATAATGTACAGTCACATTTTTGTTTGTAAAATTGCATTTAGTTCATATGCTAATACTAAGCATAATGTATTTACTTGAGTCTAACTAAGCCTTACTTTTTTCACATTTTAAGTTTTCTGAAATTAAAATGTATCTAATAATATACATACATTATTACAGGTGGAATAAATATGGAAGGTGATAGAAGGTTTAATGGGATAAATTTTGTTTTTTATAGTCATTGTAGACTACAAGCCCTGAATGGATACAGAAAATAGTAGAGTTGGAGGAAGTGAATTTTGTATGTAGAGAGTTGTATAGAAGCAATTTATGAAAGTAAATATTGTCTGTCATAGTCAGTGCTGACCAAAATTTAATAAGTCTGTTTATCATATATTTCAAAAAAGAAAGCTTTTGTGTCATGCTGGGCATTCTTTTTCTCTGTGTTAAAATAATGTGGCTTGTTAGTCTGTTCTTAATGTAAAGTTCCTTTAAAAAAGTTTTTTCCTTAATCATCCAAGTACATATTAAATATGCATTTAATATGATAGAATTTCTTTTTTTTTTTAACTCCAAAGCTATTATTAAATTGGTGATGTGACTTAACTCAAATATTCTTGCTCTAAAAGAAATATATACAAAACTTAATGTGATGATTGTGGATGAAGTCCCTATTTCTGCCTGTGACAATTGGGAGGAAGTATATGAACCAAGTAGAAGTTGCCTAGTGAACAAATATGAGTATTCCATACAGTGGAAATAACATTGGTGAAGGCGAGTTGGAGGACAGGGTATGACATGCTATATTTCAAGGAGTAAACTCTAACTTCCAAATGTTCTGCATATTGAGCCACATGAAAACAACTGGACTTGCTCAAACTGGACTTCTTAAAGTTTTTCTTAACTGTTCCTTCTCATGGTGCAGTAGTTCCTAAACTTATCTGTACATTAGAATCCTATGAGGAGCTTCAAAACTTAAACTGATGCCTATGCCCACCCTCACAGATTGTGATTTAATTGGTCTGTCTGTGAACCTGGACTTTAGAATTTTTGAAGGGTCCCAAGGTGACTGTAGTGCACAGACAAATTAAGGAACTATTGCTGTAATGGTTTATTTTCTTTAAAGTTGTGGGATTTATGCTGTGAACCTCTCTTCTGGCACTGAATAATAAACTGCTTTGTACTGTTTAAGTTTTATGGTGAACATAATTACTTTCCCTAGATAGATTGCAAGTTCCTCATATACAGAAATAAAGAAATGCTTGATATATTGTGCTATGAAATGAAAAGTCATGGTCCTTCCCTTAAACTGCTATAATGTAGGAGGTAGATTTTCAAGCAGTGAAAAGAGAGAAAGAATATTGCTTTAAGGGGAGCATATACAAAGTTTATGTGAGTTCTGGAGAAGAAGGCTGTCAGTTCATGTGGTTAGGATAGGAAAGATTAGGAAAGCTTTGAGTCAAGAATTTGCTGGGACTGTAGAGGGCAAGGGTGTTAGTTAAAAGATATATAGAAGAGCATGGTGTGCTCAAGAAACTGTAACTTCTGAGTATTCCTGCAACATAAGTATGAGGTGAGAAGTTGTAAGAGATGAGGTTGTGTAACAAGTCATGAGTTATTTCTTGCATAAGAAGTCATGAGTTATTTCACTTAGATTCTTTGTATCTCCTGTGAATACGTTTACATTTTCTTACAGAAATCAGGAGTCATGATACCTAGAGCAGAAGAATGAGATGATCAGACTGCAAGTTAGAAAATGGTGACAGCAACAGTATTAATGAGAGATGGAAGGGGTATGTGACTAAGACCAGGAAAGTTGGTAAGGAGACTATTGCAATGGTCAGTCAAGAAGTGAGGGTCTGATTTATAAAAGTGACAGTGGGGCTGGAGAAGGGAAGGAGATAGAGCTATTTAAGAAGTAGAATGAATTAGGTAGTTAAATGGATGTCAAGGGAAAGGACAGTGAAGAATTAATGATGGGAATATGGAAAAGGCAGCAGGTTTGAAGATGGGATGGGATAGAAATGGTGAATTTTGTTTTGGACATGGTGAGCTTGAAGATCCATAAGATATGGAGCTACCTATTAAATAGTTGAATATATGGAGAGAGATCTGGGTTAGACATGAAGATTTAAGAAACACAGGAGAATAAATGGGTATGGGTTAACTCTGCCCAGGAAGTTTCAAGAGTGAGGAGGAAGCTAATGATTATACATTAGCAACTCGTAATTGATAGGTTTCTCATCCAGGAGGAAGGAGAAGAGACCAAAACTTGATTAAAGGAGCTATACTGTGAGGCTATGTATGGGCAGGCTAACACTTAAGATAGCAATAGCCCCCAGTAGGGAAAGGGGAACAGCTTATATAGGATGGTTGGCAGAAAGTAGGCAAAGGGAGGTGGTGGGTTTTCTTTGTCTAGCTTGGGAGTGGGAAATTGGCAGGTTTCCATTGTTTGGTTTAGAAGCTGGGGGCTAAGTGGGGAGTTATTGCAAGTGTGCAGCTGCTGGGGCTGTAACTGCCGGAGGGCGGATGTTGGATAAGTGGAGTTATAGTAGGAATGCAGCTGCCAGAGGAAGATGTAGGGACACTCAAGACAACTGCTGTGTGGGCTGGGACAGGTCTGGTTTTTGCAAGGGGCCTCCTGAAAGTTATGAGGCAAATTTCCTGGAATGCTTGGTAAGGGTTGGTTACTTCAAGGGGGAGTTTAGCCTAACATTCCAGCCTTTTCCGTTTAGTTTTCTTGGGATGTTGCAGGGCAGAGGTCTATCTTCTGTATCTGCTTTCGGCTGGTGGGTGTGCGTAGAGCTGTCCTTATGTTTTGTCACCAGGCAGTGGCAGTACTGGTGTTTTTGCTGGAGGAGCAGCATGTTGCTGACAGCATGATTTGTCAGTGTTTGGTTCTGCGAATGAAGCTGGTTAAGAGTTTTAAGAGGGCCCCCAAATGAGGAATATTTGGACGATGATTCTCTAACTGCTTCCAAGCTGAAAAGGGGCATTGTTATTAAGGGGCAAAGGGGATGATACAATGAAACCGGTTATTGTTCTTGGAGAGTCCGGTATTTCTGGGTTTCAGAACTTCTGTGGCATTGGAATAAACTGGAGTTGTTCTGAAAAAAAAACTTAAGTAAAATTTTATTGAGCACAGGATATTTTTCAGCGTTTCCAGGAATACTGTTGGTTGCCATATTGTGGCAGCTTGCAATATCTGGCTGAAACTTGTATAAGTAACTTCCAGAATGACCTTTGAACTTGATTTGAAATAGCCTAGCCATTGAAACTCTATTTCTTTTCCCCCTTTTGGTTAGTTAATCCATTGTACCAGGGCCAGGCTTACCCTTGGAACTTATGTCTCACAATGCCAGGGCCAGTTATGTTCCGTGATGCCAGGGCTAGTTAGGTCCTGCAATACCAGGGCCAGGCTTACACCCCTGGCGATCATGTCCCACATTAGTGGGAAGTTGGGAGTTTGGCTTAGAGAGAGACCACATTTGAGCAACAGCAGAGATTTTCTAGAGATGACTGTTAGGCACTAATCATAATTAGGTTTAGTTTGCTATAATAGAAATAGGGACTTCCGGAGAAGATGGCGGCCTAGTAAGACGCATGGGTCTTAGTTCCTCCTCCAGAACAGCAACTAAAGAAACAGAAACAATATGAAACAGCTCCTGGAGCCACAAAAGAGACCAAAAAGACAGCGTACCCCATTCTGGAACGGCTGAACGGGCAGGGAGAATCCACTGTGGTGAGATACTCGAGGGGCGCGCACTTCCCCAGGCCGGGGCGGCTGGCAACCGGGGTCCCTTCCACACAGGTGGCTTCCCAGTCCGACTGGGAACGTTGGATAGCGGGGCCCTCCCACCACGCTTGGTGTCTCGGGCCAGCTGGGCAATTTGGACCAGCACTCCCCCAAGCCGTGGTGGCCGGCGACCCCCCCTCCACGCGCGGTTTCCCGGGCCGACTGCGAGATTCGGATTGGCAAGTTAAAGGAGCCACAGCATCTTTTACTGGTGGGACCCACAGACAGACGAGCGCCACGAGCGCCACCTACTGGGCAGGAAAAGAAAAACAGAGCCGAGAGATTTCACAGAAAAACCTTTCAACCAGCCGGGTCCCACACCCAGGGAAATCTGATCAAATGCCCAGACACCAGCAGAAAATAACGGATCAGGCTCGGAAAATCGAAGATATGGCCCAGTCAAAGGAACAAACCAATAGTTCAAATGAGATACAGGAGCTGAGACAACTAATGCTGAATATACGAACAGAAATGGAAAACCTCTTCAAAAACCAAATCAATAAATTGAGGGAGGACATGAAGAAGACATGGGCTGAACAAAAAGAAGAAATAGAAAATCTGAAAAAACAAATCACAGAACTTATGGGAGTGAAGGACAAAGTAGAAAAGATGGAAAAAACAATGGATACCTACAATGGTAGATTTAAAGAGACAGAAGCTACAATTAGTGAACTGGAGGATGGAACATCTGAATTCCAAAAAGAAACAGAAACTATAGGGAAAAGAATGGAAAAACTTGAGCAGGGGATCAGGGAACTGAATGACAATATGAAGCGCACAAACATACGTGGTGTGGGTGTCCCAGAAGGAGAAGAGAAGGGAAAAGGAGGAGAAAAACTAATGGAAGAAATTATCACTGAAAACTTCCCAACTCTTATGAAAGACCTAAATTTGCAGATCCAAGAAGTGCAGCGCACCCCAAAGAGAATAGACCCAAATAGGCGTTCTCCAAGACATTTACTAGTTAGAATGTCAGAGGTCAAAGAGAAAGAGAGGATCTTGAAAGCAGCAAGAGAAAAACAATCTGTCACATACAAGGGAAACCCAATAAGACTATGTGTAGATTTCTCAGCAGAAACCATGGAAGCTAGAAGACAGTGGGATGATATATTTAAATTACTAAAAGAGAAAAACTGCCAACCAAGACTCCTATATCCAGCAAAATTGTCCTTCAAAAATGAAGGAGAAATTAAAAAATTTATAGACAAAAAGTCACTGAGAGAATTTGTGACCAAGAGACCAGCTCTACAAGAAATATTAAAGGGAGCACTAGAGTCAGATACGAAAAGACAGAAGAGAGAGGTATGGAGTAAAGTGTAGAAAGAAGGAAAACCAGATATGATATATATATAATACAAAAGCCAAAATGGTAGAGGAAAATATTATCCAAACAGTAATAACACTAAAAGTTAATGGACTGAATTCCCCAATCAAAAGACATAGACTGGCAGAATGGATTACGACCCAGCGGTACCACTGCTGGGTATCTACTCAAAGGACTTAAGGGCAGAGACACAGACGGACATTTGCACACCAGTGTTTATAGCAGCATTATTTACAATTGCAAAGAGATGGAAACAGCCAAAATGTCCATCAACAGACGAGTGGCTAAACAAACTGTGGTGTATACCTACGATGGAATATTATGCAGCTTTAAGACAGACTAAACTTATGAAGCATATAATAACATGGATGGACCTAGAGAACATTAGGCTGAGTGAGTCTAGCCAAAAACTAAAGGACAAATACTGTATGGTCCCACTGATGTGAACCGACATTCGAGAATCAACTTGGAATATATCATTGGTAACAGAGACCAGCAGGAGTTAGAAACAGGGTAAGATAATGGGTAATTGGAGCTGAAGGGATACAGACTGTGCAACAGGACTAGATACAAAAACTCAAAAATGGACAGCACAATAATACCTAATTGTAATGTAACTATGTTAAAACACTGAATGAAGCTGCACCTGAACTATAGTTTTTTGTTTGTTTGTTTGTTTGTATCTTCTGTTTTTGTTTTTTTCTTTTTCCTTTTATATATATATATATATTTATTATCATTATTATTTTAATTTTCTTCTCTATATTAACATTCTATATCTTTTTCTGCTGTTTTGCTAGTTCTTTTCCTAAATCGATGCAAATGTACTAAGAAATGATGATCATACATCTATGTGATGATACTAAGAATTACTGAGCGCATATGTAGAATGGAATGATCTCTAAATGTTGTGTTAATTTCTTTTCTTTTTTTTAATTAATAAAAAAAAAGAAAAAAAATAGAAATAGGTTTCATAAAGGTAAACCTTAAATAAGGGCCTTTCTTTTAAAGTTTTTCCTTGCTACAGATGGAGCTCTGACCTATAGCTGACCATATATATTTTTAAAGAAGTATTAGAGCAGAGCAGTGCAACTGATAATTTGGCTATTGCTGTGATTGGAAGCTTTTTAAGAATAATTTAAAATATGACTAACCACACCATGCCACTGTTGAATATCATACAGATTAGTATTAGGATATCACATGGATACTGAGAACATTGTCAGATTTTTAGGAATTTTATACAGCTTTTAAATATATGAATAATATTATTTTACCTATAGAAGTTTAACCAGCAACAGAATGGAAAATGTTTTTAACCACTGTAGTAATTCCCAAATACTTCCTATGCAATAGCTTAAACTATTTTAGTACTTTATTTATAGAAAGTGAAAGAACAAATTATTTGTAACAGTATTTCCCTGAACAGTGAGAAGACTTGTATTCTGAAATAAAGGATGAAGAGGGTAAGAATATTAACAAGGATACTATTGTTTTCAAGACAGAGTACTTGGATGATTAAGAAAAAAAAATTTTTAAAGGAACTTTACATTAAGAACAGACTAACAAGCCACATTATTTTAACATAGAAAAAAAGAATGCCCAGCATGACACAAAAGCTTTCTTTTTTGAAATATATGATAAACAGACTTATTAAATTTTGGTCAGCACTGACTATGACAGGCAAAATTCATTTTCATAAATTGCTTTTATACAACTCTCTGCATACAAAATTCACTCTCTCCAGCTCTACTATTTTCTGTATCCATTCAGGGCTTGTAGTCTACAGTGACTATAAAAAACAAAATCTATCCCACCTTCCGTATTCATTTCACCTGTAATTTTTTATTTATCCAGACTGCACATAATCAGAAATAAATTTGATACGAAATTCACAAAGCTTTTAAACTTGCATATTTTCTTCCAATAAAATATGGGGAGGAGCTACAAAGTAGTACAAAATAATGGAAGAAGGAAGGAATTTCTGCTTGGGTTAGGAATACAGCCAAGCATTTATGTACTTTATATTCAGAACACACAAATGATTATATTACAATATGCTTAAAATTTCTCAGTTCAATTTAGTACTTCCTTAGGCTAGCTTATTTATTAGTAAGCTTGTATAAATTTAGGGAGAACATACCCAAGCAGAATAAAATCACATTTGTTTAATTCAGAATTTACCAAAAATCTTTTTTATCAGAGGTTGTAAAAAAGTTTGTTTTCATAATATCTTAAAATTATAAATGATTTTAAAAGTACATTCTTGACTATCAAGTTCTGGAGAATATACCACAGTTTTTTAATTTGTCCTAAGCTTAAATCCAGGAAAACTTTTCCATATTTCTAAAAAATCTGTCATTTTACTTACTGAATTTTGATTAGATTGTATTCAGTTATTTCTATTTTAAGGCTATGTATATTTTAGTCTGGAGGTAGGGGGGAAGAGATGGGAGAGTGTTATCTTCTGGCCATTTTCAGCCACAGCTGCAGCTCGGCTGGGAGGGGCTGCATACGGAGGAGGGGTGGGGAGTTAAGGAGAACGTCTTTGGAGATATCAGAGGATGAGTTGGGAGGGAGAGAAGGATTTGATAAGTGGAACAAGTTTGGCAAAGAAGGCTTGGATAAATGGGACTTCACTCTACTTGCCAAGATGCTGACGGTAATTGTTAAGGTTTAGAAAATTTGTAGGTCAAGAGTTCTGTTTTCTGGCCAAACTGACCTATTGTCTAATTTATATTATGGCTTGGTGATAATTGCAATAGAAAATTAATCTTTTAGATCAGCAGTAAGATCAAGGACTGGCTGTTTCCCACAATACTGGATAGCGTACGGAGAAAACTCTTGCTCTTACACAACTTAGAAACTGTAAAGAGGGCATCTCTGATTGAGAGTTTTAAGTTCCAGTGAATATGCAAAGTGGATGGAGCATCCCAATGTCTCACTCGCTCCTAGGGTCCAGGACCCAGCAGAAGCAACTCTCCCCTAGCACTAAAATTTCAGATGTGTTGTCCAGATCAACAGAGAAAGAGAGTACCAGACAGAAAAGAAGAAAGCGCTCGCTCTTCTTTACCCTGAGATGATTTGCCAGTGTTGGTGCTGAAGTCAGGCAAGGTGGTTACGTCCCCTCTTATGGAAGTTTCATCTCCATTCCCAGTCCTGGGTTTCATTACCAAAATGTTAAGTTTCTCTACCAGAAAGGAGGAGAAGAGACCAAAACTCGATTAAAGGAGCTTTATTGTGAGGCTATGCATGGGCAGGCTGACACTTAAGATAGCAACAGTCCCCAGTGGGGAAAGGGAAACAGCTTATATAGGATGGTTGGCAGGAAGTAGGGAAAGGGAGGCAGTGGGTTTTCTTTGTCTAGCTTAGGAGCAGGAAGTTGGCAGGTTTCCATTGGTTGGTTTAGAAGTGGGGGGCTAAGTGAGGAGTTATTGCAAGCTTGCAGCTGCTGGGGCTAGATGTTGGATGTTGGATAAGGAGAGGTTATCACAAGATTGTAGCTGCTGGGGGCTATAACTGCCGGTGGGCAATTATAGCAGGAATGCAGCTGCCAGAAGGAGATGCAGGGACACTCATACAACTGCTACGTGGGCTGGGGCAGACTTGGTTTTGCAAGGGGCCCCCTGGAAGTTATGAGGGAAGTTTCCTGGAATGCTTGTTAAGGGTTTGTTACTTCAAGGGTTTGTTGCTTCAAGGGGGAGTTTAGCTTATTAACACTAACACTTGAAGAGTAGATAGAAGAAAATAAGACAACAAGGGAGTGACCAGAGAATTTGAAGGTGAAACTGGATTAATGGTAACACAGAAATAAGTTTCACAAGAGCAAGCCTCAAGATCAAGGGCTTGGCCTCTTCATTTGGGTGTCCTTAATATCTGACACAGTATCAGAGATTTCCCTGGTGAGAAAGTTTAAAAGTTGTATTTTTTCTCTCATCCCTCAAGGGACTTTGTCAACACTTTTATTATCTGCTTAATATCCTCTGGAATGTATCCGGGCCCTACTGTAAACTATACAGATTACAGATCCTCATTCTTATCCTGGGCTCCCTGTGTTTTGATTGTTTAAATGATCTATTCAAGCAGGTTGAGTTAGATGATGTGCTACAGATAGTTTAGGTTCTGGAAAAAATTAATCTTTCTCCCTTTGGTGTCATAGAGTAGGTGAAATTCTAAAATGCAGACACTGTCTTCCTTATTCCTGTGTCCTGAATGACCTCACTCCCAACCTGACTGGCTTTGTTCTCATCTCTAAACACCAGGTGTTCTGGTTTCCTAGCGGCCGGAATGCAGCACACCAGAGATGATTGGCTTTTAATAAAAGGGGATTTATTTTGTTCGTTCTTCTGAGGAAAGGCAGCTAACTTTCAACTGAGGTTCTTTCTTACATGGGAAGGCACAGGGCGATCTCTGCTGGCTTTCTCTCCAGGCCCCTGGGTTCCAACCACTTTCCCCCGGGTGATTCCTTTCTGCATCTCCAAAGGCCTGGGCTGAGCTGTGAGTGCTGAGATGAGGTATGCTGAGCTGCTTGGGCTGTGCTACGTTGAGCTCTATCATTTAAGCACCAGCCAATTAAAATCAAACATCATTCATTGCAGCAGGCACACCTCCTAACCGACTGCAGATGTAATGAGCAACAGATGAGATTCATGTACCATTGGCTCATGTCCACAGCAGCAGAACTAGGTACCTTCGCCTGGCCAAGTTGACAACTGAATCTAACTACCACACAGGTTATACATATATAGCACAGCCTCTCAAAATCCAGAAATAACCATTACCACTCTGGACTAAATGTGAGTGCTATAAGAGATTACAGTCTAGGCCCCGATTTTCTTATAAGTATTTTCTAAATGAGACCATGCAATATTTGCTCTTTCGTTTCTGGCTTATTTTGCCTCACCAAATGTCCCACAGGTACATTCACAATGTTGTATGCCTCACAGCTTCATTCTTTTTGTAGCAGCATGTTCTAGTTTGCTAGCTGCTAGAATGCAATATACCAGAAATGGAATGGCTTTTAAAAAGGGGAATTTAATGAGTTGCTAGTTTATAGTTATGAGGCCAAGAAAATGTCCCAATTAAAACAAGTCTATAGAAATGTCCAATCAAAGGCATCCAGGGAAAGATACCTTGGTTCAAGAAGGCCGATGAAGTTCAGGGTTTCTCAGCTGGAAGGGCACATGGAGAACACGGCATCATCTGCTAGCTTTCTCTCCTGGCTTCCGGTTTCATGAAGCTCCCTGGGAGGCGTTTTCCTTCTTCATCTCCAAAGATTGCTGGCTGGTGGACTCTCTGCTTCGTGGTGCTGCAGCATTCTCTGCTCTCTCTGAATCTCTCATTCTCCAAAACGCTTCTTCTTTTATAGGACTCCAATAAACCAGTCAAGACCCAGCCAAATTGGTGGAGACATGTCGTCACCTAATCCAGTTTATCCACTCTTGACTAAATCACATCATCCAGGGAGATGATCTGATTACAGTTTCAAACATACAGTATTGAAAAGGGGCTACTCCACCTTTATGAAATGGGGTTTTGATCAAAACATGGCTTTTCTAGGGGGCATACTTCCTTTCAAACCAGCACACAGCACAATATTTGATCATATGTAAATACCACCATTTGCTGTTCTACTTCTCAGTGAGTATATTCTTCAGCCACCTCCATCCATTGGGCATCAGGTATAATGTGCAAAGTCAACAATCCACCGACACACTCAGTTTTAGACAATTCATTGTTTCCAAGAGAAAGATAAACAATAAACACACTGTCACCAAATAGAAAATCAAAACCTCACCGTAACTCTTTTCGTGCCCCCATTATTTACCTCTGGTGAACGTACTGTTGATGTTTTCCTGTTAAACATAGCCCATAACATGCGATAGCAGTTGCTCTAGTTTGTTAGCTGCCAGAATACAATATACCGGAAATGGAATGGGGAATTTAATGAATTGCTAGTTTACAGTTCTAAGGCCAAGAAAATGTCCCAGTTAAAGCAAGTCTATAGAAATGTCAAATCTAAGGCATCCAGGGAAAGATACCTTGGTTCGAGAAGGCTGATGAAGTTCAGGGATTCTTTCTCAAGTGGAAGAACACATGGTGAACACAGTCAGGGTTCCTCTCTCATCTGGAAGGACACATGGTGAACATGGCATCATCTGCTAGCTTCTTCTCCTGGCTTCTTGTTTCATGAAGCTCTCCGGGAGGCATTTTCCTTCCTCATCTCCAAGGGCTGGTGGACTCTGCATCTCGTGGCTGCATCATTCTGCTCTCTCTGAATCTCTCATTCTCCAAAATGTTTCCTCTTTTACAGGACTCCAATAAACCAATCAAGAACCACCCAAATGGTGGAAACATGTCATCACCTAATCCAGTTTAACAGCTACTCTTGACTAAATCGCATCATCATCCAGGGATATCATCTGATCACAATCTCAAACGAACAGTACTGAATAGGGACTACCCCACCTTTATGAAATGGGATTTTGATTAAAACATGACTTTTCTAGGGGGTATACTTCCTTTCAAACCAGCACAGCAGTTTTCCCCCATACCCTGAATTTATACACTCTTTGTACAAGATTCATACCTTTGAAGTAGTTCATGCAGGAAGAACTCGTCTATATTTGTAGTGTTAATCGGTGGGACACATGGGTCTGTACAACCCCTTTCGGTCATGTTGACCTTCAATATAGTAGTATTAATTATAGACCCACTAATGAACTGCCTTCACTTCTATCTATTCCCTTACGTTTAAGTTCAATCTCGTTAGTTAACCATCCACCCATCTCAGAGGGAAATTTATAGCACTAAATGCTTACAGTAAACAGGAAAAAAGATTTCAAATCAGAGCCCTAACTTCAAAACTAGAAGAACTAGAACTATCACCAGCTATTACGGAAATGCAAATCAAAACCTTAATTATATTTTACACTGAATAGAATGGTTACTATTTTAAAAAAAAATAGAACTAGAAACATTCCCCTTTCTAGTTAAGAAGAACTAGTTAAAGAAGAGCAAACTAACCCCAAAGTGAGCAAAATGAAGGGCATAACCAATATTATTAGAGCAGAAATAAACGAAATAGAGAACAAATACAACAATAGAAAGAGTCAATGAAATTAAGAGCTGGTTCTTTGAAAAGATCAGTAAGATTGACAGGCCAGTAGCCAGATTGACGAAAACAAAGATAGAGGTTACAAACAGCAAAAATAAGAAATTAAAAGAGGACATTACAGTGATCCTGCTGAAATAAAAAGGACTGTAAGAAGACACTGAACAACTGTACACCAAAAAATTGGACAACATAGATGAAATGGACAAATTCCTAAAAGACACAAACTATGTACATTGGCTTACGAAGAAATAGATCTCAACAAACCAATTACTAATAAAGAGGTTAAATCAGTACTCAAAAACCTACCACAAAGAAAAGCCCAGGACCATATAGCTTCGCAGAAGAATTTTGCCAAACATTCCAAGAATTACCATCTATACTGCTAAATTCTTCCAAAAAATTGAAGAGGAGTGTTCTAGTTTGCTATCTGCCGGAATGCATCACACCAGAAATGGATTGGCTTTTAATAAAAGGGGATTTATTTTGTCAGTTCTTCAGAGGAAAGGCAGCTAACTTTCCACTGAGATTCTTTCTTACATGGAAGGCAGAGGAGTCTTGAGAGTCTTAAAGATAGAGTCCAGGATATTCTTTAGGGTTTTCAGGAACACTCTTGGTTGGAGCTTGGCATATAGTGGCATTTTGTAATATCTTGCTGAAACTTGCAGAAGAGTAACCTCCAGAGTAACCTCTCAATTCTATTTGAAATTTCTTAGCCACTAAAACTATATTTATTTCCCCACTTGTGGTCAACCAATCTCATGATGCCAGGGCCTGCTCATCCCTGGAAGTCATGTCCCATGCTGCCAGGGAGACTTACACTCCTGGAAATCATGTCCCACATTGCAGGGGGCAGTAATGAGTTTATTTGCAGAGTTTGACTTTGAGAGAGAGAGAGAGGGGACCACATCTAAGTAATAAAAGAAGTTCTCTGTGGGTAACTCTTAGTTATTAATTATAAGTAGGCTTAAATTTTCCATAGAGCCATGCTCAGGCCATTTCTCTCCTAATTCTAAAGCATATGGAGGCCAGATTGTATTGCAGAAATAAACATTTTTTTCTCATAGGCATGTAAAATCTTTCCAGTTTCTCAAAATACAGCCCCAAGGTTCCCATTTTAAAGAATTTCCACAATCAGTAACCAATTAGAAACACATGAAGAATATAAATCAGTAACATACCAACTAACAAATTAAATAGATACCTAACACTATATATTTAAGTGATATACCAATTAATAACTAGACTGAACAATTAAGGCATTAAACACTATACCTGATTTTATCAATTAACCATTAAACAGGCATACTTAATTTCAAAATACTAATTGTCCTGGTTTGCTAGCTGCCAGAATGCAACACACCAGAGACAGATTGGCTTTTAATAAAAGGGGATTTATTTTGTTAGTTCTTCAGAGGAAAGGCAGCTAACTTTCCACTGAGGTTCTTTCTTATATGGAAGGCACAGGATGGGCTCTGCTGGTCTTCTCTCCAGGCCCCTGGGTTCCAACAACTTTCCCTGGGGTGACTTCTTTCTGTATCTCCAAAGGCCTGGGCTGAGCCTGTAAGTGCTGAGATGAGGAATGCCGAGCTGCTTAGGCTGTGCTACTTTGCGCTCTCTCCTTTAAGCACCAGCCAATTAAGTCAACGTCACTCATTGCAGCAGACACACCTCCTAGCCGACTCCAGATGTAATTAGCAACAGATGAGGTTCACGTACCATTGGCTTATGTCCGCAGCAACAAGACTAGGTATGCTCACCTGGCCAAGTTGACAACTGAATCTAACTAACACACTAATTAATTGTTGGATTACTTATTTTCCAGAGTATACTCAACAGACAAACCAGGGCAGGGCCTTAAACCCCATACAGAATGGTACCCAGAAAACAGAAAGGTGTAGAGGATAGAGCAAGGTGGATCATTCTGAAGTGGGAGCCAGAGCCTCAAGCTCAGGACCAGGGAACTCAAACCACCATATTAACTTCCTGGTCCACTTTTACCTTGATGACCCTCTCACCCAGTCAGATGTACAGACTTGGAACTGGAAACTTTTTCTCTCTCTTTTTTTTGAAAACTTTTTTTAAGGTGCTGAGGGTCTGGAGTATTGTCAGAGTAGAGAAAAACCTGATTGCTGAGCACCTAGACTAAAAAGAACCCAGCAGCTGCAAAAGGCTGTTGCATTTACCTGTCCTGCTAGGACTCCAGAACTTCGGGCAGTCAGACTCCTTAGGAATCTTTGTTCCATCTAGGTCACCAAACTGATAGGAGACAAAAGCTGGGGGTTCACCGCCCGATGTGTATAACAACCAGTCCATGACACTGTGGTTTCAAAGATGAGTTTAATGCTACACACAAAGCAGGAGAGCAGATGACCTAGCTGCCAAAAAGTCTGTCTGAGTCTAAGGAGATCAGGGTTTTTATGGACTCAAACAAGGGGGGATGGACTTGTTACCATTACAATAGTAAGTAAATGCAGGGCCGAGACAAATCTAGACTAACCAATGCAATACTAAGTATGAGCAAAGTTAAGACTAGGCTAGAATAAACATTCAAAAGTATAAACGGGGCTGAGACCAGGCCACGACAGCCATTACAATAAGTATAAATAGGGTAAGATTAGTTGAGTTTCAAGTAATTTCAGGTATTAACTTCTGCCTATATTCTAAAATATAGGATGAAAACATCTATATATTAATTCTGTAATCATCATCATTGTTAATTCTTAACTTTCCAGTTACATAATCGTAAGCATAGTGCTTTCAGTGAGTTCTATGAGTTTATCTAGCAAGTTATCGAACCTAAGGGGTGAGAGGTAGAAACTTGGAATTTGTAGCCAGTTGGTGAGAGTGCAGAGGAAGTGTGAGTCCCGAACTTGTGAGTGTTCCCTGAAGAGCAGTCTTAGAGAGGATTGCCCTTAACCTGGGGGGTGTGTCCTAACTCCAGGCAGAGTCAGAATTGAATTGATTGAATTACTGTATAGTCTTTGCAGTTGCTGATAGAGATTTTGATATCATATATACCATCCTACTTTGGATGTATGTAAAGTTTTAAAGAAATAGCTCTACTATTTATTATGGTAAAAAAGAGGGTGTATATACTAAGAAAAATTCATGTAATATAAGTATATGGTAAAAATTAAATCACCTATTGCCCACAATGATCATTGTTAACAGTTTGGTATATATCCTTCCAGACTTGATATGAATTTAACCACCCTGAGAAATCACTGAAAACCTTAGGGATATCAGTATACATATGCATACATTAAATTATGCATGTTATTTTATAACCTGCTTTTAAAAACTCAGGTATGTTTCTGTGTAAATATTAATCTTTCAGTGTAATAGAGCTATATTTATGTTTGTAATAGTTATATGGGTCCCATCTTATGTGCACGCAAGTTATATACTACTGTATTGATATTGAGGATATCTATAATTTGTGACTATTATAAAAATTGTATACAAAGTATTCTCGTATATTCCTTGAGAAAACTTGCATATCTCCTGAAAATAAATTCCTAGAGGGAATATTGATGCATCAAACATATACTCTATTTAAGAATAAAACACCGAGGAGTGAATTTAACCAAGAAAGTGAAAGACTTGTACACAGAAAACCATAAACCATTGGTGAAAGAAATCAAATATGGCCTAAATAAATGAAGAGATATCCCATACTGATTGATTAGAAGACCTAATATTTTAACCTGTGATGGTTAATTTCATGTATTAGCTTGGCTGGTTATGGTATCTACTTGTTTGATCAAGTTAGCATTAGCCTGATTGTTGCTCTGAGAGTATTTCATAGATGGATTTACATCATTTGTCAGTTGATTGCATCTTTGTTTGTTTGCATGCACAGGCACTGGGTATCGAACCCGGGTCTCTGGCACGGCATGGCAGGTGAGAACTCTGCCTGCTAAGCCACCATGGCCCGCCCAGTTGATCGCATCTTTCTCTGATTGCATCTATAATCAACAAAGGAGATTATCCTCAGATATCCTCCTCACCCAATCAGTTGGAGGTTTTAAAGTGAAAGCTGAGGATTTCAGAAGTTAGAATTTCTTTTATTCAGCTAGCCAGCTTCTCCTAGAGAATACAGCTTGCCTTCATTGGAATATCCAGCTTGCAGTCTGCCCTATAGAATTCAAACTTGCCAATTCCCATGCTCATGTGAGCCAATACCTATCATAAATCTTTTAATGCTTACACACACATGTATTTTCTTACAGTTCTGTTTCTCTGGAGAACCCTAATAAGTTACCCAAAGTGATGTACAGATTCAGTTCAATCCCTATCAAAATTCCAATGGCCTTTTTTTTTTGCAGAAATGGAAAAGCCAATCCTCAAATTCATATAGAATTACAAGGGGTCCCTATTAGCCAAACAATCCGGAAGAACAAAGTTAGAGGACTCATACTTAATTTCAGAACTTATGAAAAGTGACAGCAATCAAGAGTGTGGGAGTCTGGAGGTGGCTGTGGCCTAGGGTCTCCAGCGAGTGCATCCTCCACTTCCCACCTGCTCCACTCATCACTAGGTCTGCTGAGTTCCCACCTGTGTTGGGTGGTGTGCTCTCTGGCCTCTGCTGACCTGACTCCTGGTGCTCAGCTCAGACGGGGCGGGGTCCTGTGGAGACACAGGACCTGAGGCAGGGCTGAGGCATACCCTCTGGGCCCTGCTGCCTGGGCTGTGTGGACTTTTCACCAAGTGCTGGTGGTTTAACACTGCCTTGGGCTGGGTTGCGAAGTCACCAGAAAGGGGGCCTCTGGGCCTGTGACCAGAGGGAATGCTGTCCTTGAGGTGTCAGGTGACAGGAGGGGCCCAGAGAGCGTAGCCAGCCTGTCTGAAAACCTGTGGCCAATCCCAAATATGTTGTCTATGACGAGAATTGCCTTGGTCCATGTTTTGAGCTATTTGATTTTTGCAGATTTGAACATTATACTAGGAGTGTTGGCTTTAGCTGGACTAATTGATTTGTTGAATGGATTTATTTCTCAAAACTGGGCCAATCAACAGGACTGATTGTAAAAATTCAGAAATGGATAGCACAATACTTACCTGATTGTAGCACAATAATGTCAGTACATTATTCTATTCTATTCCATTGCTTATGTGTCTATCCTTAGGCCAGTATCACACACTTTTTACCAACTCTTTTATTCCTTTAACATTTTAACAGCACAAAAAAGATTTCCCACAGTTAAAAAAAAAACTTTGAAAAATTTCATAGTCATATGGACTGAATGAAGCTGAATGTGAGAATGACAGAGGGAGAAGGGCTGGGGACACATATGAAACCAGAAGGAAAGATAAAGACTGAGATGGTATAATCTAGGAATGCCTAGAGTGTACAATGATGGTGATTAAATGTACAAATTAAATATGGTTTTGTGTGAGGAAGAACAAAAGAATGTCAGTATTGCAGAGTATTGAAAATAGATGGTCATCCATATTTTAAAACGTCAACTTCTGTGTGAGACCAAAGCGAGAAATATTTATTTGGTACAAAATTTATATTTTGGCTAGTATGTTTCCTAATTTAACTTGTATGGTCAGTTTAATTAAACACCATAAATACATGAAAACTTGAATAGGGCATGAGATTTTGTTGGCTTGTCCAGGTTAGTGTGCTGCCCAAGTAAATCCCAGAGTGATTTAAATAGTGAATAAAGAAATATTTGCATAGTCCCCTTGGTGGAATGGGGAGAAAGGGGAAATACTCAACTTTCCCATTTGGAAAATTCCTGATATTCTCTCAAGCAGTGGGGACAACCAAATCGATAGGCCGAGCCCTCAGTTTTGGGGTTTGCCCCTATGAAACTTATCCTTGCAAAGGATAGGCTAAACCTACTTATAATTAGGCCTTAGAGTCATCCCCAGAGAACCTCTTTTGTTGCTCAAATGTGGCCTCTCTCTCTAAGCCAACTTGGCAGGTGAAGTCACTGCCCTCCTTACTATGTGGGACATGACTCCCAGAGATGAAACCTCCCTGGCAGCATGGGACAGAAATCCTGGGATGAACTGGGGCCCTGCATCAAGGGATTGAGAAAACCCTCTCGATCAAAAGGGGGAAGAGAGAAATAAGACAAAATAAAGTTTCAGTGGCTAAGAGGTTTCAAACAGAGTTGAGAGCTTATCCTGGAGGTTATTCTTATGTATTATATAAATATCCCCTTTTTAGCTTTATGATGTGTTTGAGTGGCTAGAGGAAAGTACCTGAAACTGTTGAGCTGTGTTCTAGTAGCTTTGATTCTTGAAGATAACTGTATAATGACATAGCTTTTTCAGTGTGACTGTGGTTGTGAAAACCTTGTAACTGATGTTACTTTTATCCATGGCATGGACAGATGAGTAAAACATAAACAAATAATAGGGGGAACAAAAGTTAAAATAAATTGAGAGGATTGAAATACTAGTGATCAGTATGAGGGAGGGATAAGGGGTATGGTATGTATGAGTTTTTTTCTTTTGCTGGAGAGATGCAAATGTTCAAAAAAATGATCATGGTGATGAACACACAACTATGTGATGATACTGTGAGCCACTGATTATACACCATGTATAGAATGTTTGTATGTCAAGAATGTTTGTATGTTTGTTGTTAAGCTTTACAAATCAGCCTTGAGAAGCACCCATGATCCACTTGCTCCTAAAGTACTTAATCCGTCTCTTGTAGCTTGAACCATACAGATCTTATTCCAGTTTCATCTCTTGATCATTTCAAGAGATATATTTATTGCTGTCATTTTTTATGTCAGATATCTAATTCTTCCAATACCGTGAACACTTGCTAAGTATCTCAATCCTTGCTATGCCACCGCAAGGTTAAAACCAACATTTATCCACAAGGTAAACACAGCAGTACAGTTAATCTTGGTGGCATCTTGTTTGGCAGTTCTGGTTTTCAGTTATGCTGACAGATACTTTGCTGTTTTACAGCTTTCTTCACAACTGCATCAGCTTACATTTACTGTCGTTATGGTTACTATCATTGTGGTGGAAAAATTGTTCAGGTAATAAAAGGCAAATGAAAGTCATCCATCATCATTAGCAAAGAAGTGGTATACATCACTGGCATCAGGGCCAGTTGAAAACCACAAGTTTCCCCATTTTGCTGTTCAGCTTGAAAAAGGACTCGTCAGAAAAAACCTCTTTTTTTGTTTGATCACTTCATCAAAATTGATCAGTTGGGGCGGGCCGCGGTGGCTCAGCGGGCAAAGTGCTTGCCTGCTATGCCGGAGGACCTCGGTTCGATTCCCGGCCCCAGCCCATGTAACAAAAACGGAGAAACAGAATACAATAAAACAAGAAAATGTTTAAAAGATGTTTCCCTTTCTTCCTTCCTTCCTTCCTTCTATCCTTCCTCCCTTCTCTCTGTATTTAAAAAAAAAAAAAAAAAAAAAAAAAAATTGATCAGTTGTATTGAAAATAAGCTTGATCATGGACATATGCAGAATCTCCTATGTATTTTTAAATACAAATAAAACTATAATTTAGAATTTTCATCTTAGGTTTCTTGATTAATTTATAAAATATCAGTTATTGTCAGTCATTTTTTTATATGCTTAAAAAATAATAGTCCAGAACATGGAAACTGAAGGGTTGCCACCTTTCTTTAAGTAGAATTTAGATAGCTCATGAAGCAGTAGGGAATTTCCTGGGTTTAAATATATATCCTGTACAACTTGACTAAACAGTTTTATGGTTTTTAGATCTGTCTACATATTAACAGTTGACATGGTTAATATTTTGATCATTTCGAATAAGGACAGAATAAAGGTAGCTTAACTGTGGATGTTGTAAAAAGATTTAAGTTGCAGTGAGTTTTAGAAATAATAAGATCAAGCAAAATTGAAGGTATTGAAGTTTGTGTTCCATAAAGTCTTTCAACCTCTCAGGTGCCTAACAGTTTATGTGTTAGTATAACAAAGTAACAGAGGTGGTTGGGATGTGAGGACATTCCCATTAGCCTTTGCATCCAAGAGGTAGTGATATCACACTCCACTGTCTTTATAACATAGCAGTGTTTGTGTGATATTATAACCTGCACTTATGTAATATGTCAATAGAAATGTTCATATGACTATGAAATTTTTCAAAGATTTTTTTTTTAACTGTGGAAAATCTTTTTTGTTGCTGTTAAGATGTTAAAGGAATAAAAGAGCTGGTAAAAAGTGTGTGATACTGGCCTAAGGATAGACACATAACCAATGGAATAGAATCAAGAGTCTAGAAATAAACCCATACATCTATGGCCAAGAATGCCACTCAAAGGAGAAAGAGTACTCTCTTCAACAAATGATCCTGGGAAAACTAGACATCCAGATGTCAAAAAAAGAAGTTGGGCACCTACATCATACCATATATAAAAATTAACTCAAAATAGATCAATTACCTAAATACAAGAGCTAAACTATAAAACCCTTATGAAAAAAATGGGGAAAAATTGTTAAGGACCATTTGGACCATAAGTATCCATTTAGCAGTGGATTCTTAGAAAATTATATCTAAAAGCTTGAACAACAACAACAAAAATAGATAAATTGGACTACATCAAATGAAAAACTTTTGTGCTTCAAAGAAAATAATTTAAAAAGTGAAAAGACAACCTACACTGGGAGAAAATATTTGCAAATCATATATTTGATAAGGGTCTAGTGTTCAGAATATTTAAAGAAACCTTACAAATCAACACCAAAAAAGACAACTTTACAAAGGGCATCTAGAATATATTTAAAAAATCTTAAAACTCAACAATAAACACCCAATTTAAAAAATGTGTAAAGGACTTGAATAGACATTTCTCCAGGGAAGATATACAAATGATCAAAGACCAAATGAAAAGATACTCAACATCGTTAGCCTTTAAGGAAATTGAAATAAAAACTACAATGGGTGATTATGAAAACCTTGTGTCTAATGCTCCTTTTTTCTACCTTATCAACAGACAAGTAAAGCATATGTAATAAAAATAAATAAATAATAGGGGGAACAAATGTTAAAATAAATTTAGGAGGTTGAAATGATAGTAATCAATGAAAGGGAGGGGTAAGGGTATGGTATATATGAATTTTTTTCTGTTTTCTTTTTATGAATTGATGTAAATGTTCTAAGAAATGATCATGATGATGAATATACAATTATGTGATGATATTGTGAGTTATTGATTATACAACAAGAATGGAATGATCATAAAAAACTACAATGGGAAACAAAACAACTACAACAACAACAAAAAACAAGAACAAAAATAACAGGAGAACCACAGTGAGATACCATTTTACACCCTCTACAATGGCTGCTATTAAAAAAACAAAAAGCAAAACAAAAAATAGCAAGTGTTGTAGAGGATGTGGAGAAATAAATAGAAACGTTCATTAATGTTTGTTGAAATGTAAAATGGCATAGCCATTATAGAAGGCAGTTTGGCGGTTCCTCAGAAAGTTAGGTATAGAATTACCTTATGACCCAGCAATCCTACTTCTAAGAATATGCCCAAAAGAGTTGAAAGCAGGGACTTAAACAGATATTTGTGCACTGAAGTTCATTCCTAATTGCCAAAAATTGGAAGCAACCCAAGTGTCCCTCAACTGATCAATGGAAAAGCAAATCATGGAATATATAGAGAGAATAGAATATTGTTCAGCCATAAATTATACTGTTTGTGCAAGGACTTGAATAGACATTTCTCAAAAAAGGATTCACAAATAGCCAACAAATGTGTGAAAAGATACTTAACATTATTAATCATCAGGGAAGTGTAAATCAAAGCCACAATGATGTTCAACTTCATACTCACTTAGCAAGGAATGGCTTTTATTTTATAAATGGAAAATAACAAGTGTTGGCATGAATGTGGAGAAATAGGAACCCTTGTTATATTGTTGGTGGGAATGTAAAATGGGCAGCCATTGTGGAGGACAGTTTGGTGGTTCCTCAGAAAGTTAAACAGAATTACCCTATGGCTTGGCAGTCCCACTTTTAGGTATATAAGCAAAAGAACTGAAAGCCAGGATTCACATCCTTATACAGCAGTATTTATAGCAGCATTCATATAGTGAAAAGGTAGAACAGAAGTGTCCATCAACAGATGAATGGATAAATTAAATGTGTTATATACATACAATGGAATATTATTCAGCCATAAAATGAATGAACGCCACAACATGGATGAATCTCAAAAATGCTATGCCAAGTAAAAGAAGCCAGATACAAAAGGTCACATAGTGTATGATACCATTTATATGAAATAAATATGAAATGTTCAGAATAGGTAAATCAATAGAGACAGAATGCAGATTGATGTTTGCTATTGGTTGGGGAGAGAGGGAAGGGGGAGCAACTGCTTTGTGGGTACAGAATTTCCTTTTGGTGTGATTAAAATGTTTTGGAACTAGTAGAGGTAGTGTTTGCACAAAACTGTCAATGCATTAAATGCCACTGAATTTTTCTAAATGCTTTATATATGTGAATTTCACCAAAAGAAAAAATATTCATATATTGTATTGTGACACAGAGTATCATTTGTTTTTTTAATATTTTTATTGATGAATCTTGACACACATACAGTCCATACATCAATGTACAATCAGTGGCTCACAGTATCATCACATAGTTGTGTATTCATCATCATGATCATTTTTAGACTATTTGCATCACTCCAGAAAAAGAAATAAAAAGAAAAAACAAAAAATGCATACATACCATATCCCTTACCCTCCCTTTCATTGACCACTAATATTTCAGTCTACACTATTTATTTTACCCCTTATTCTTTGTATTACTTATTTATTTATTATCCATATTTTTTTTACTCATCTGTCCATATCCTGGATAAAAGGAGCATCAGGCAAGGTTTTCACAATCATAGTCACATTGTAAAAGCTGTATCATTACACAGTCATCTTCAAGAATCAAGGCTACTGGAACACAGCTCAGTAGTTTTCAGGTACTGCCCTCCAGCCACTCCAATGCATCATAAACTAAAAAGGGATATCTATATAATGCATAAGAATAATCTCAGGAAAACCTCTCGCCTCCATGTGAAATCTCTCAGCCATGAAACTTTATTTTATCTCATTTCTCTCTTCCCTGTTTTGATCAAGAGGGTTTCCTCAATCCCCTGATGCTGGGCCCTGGCTCACCCCAGGAGTTCTGCCCCACATTGCCAGGGAAATTTATACCCCTGGGAGTCATGTCTCACATAGGAGAGAGGGCAGTAAGTTCACCTGCCGAGTTGGCTTAGAGAGAAAGGCCACATCTGAGCAACAAAAGAGATTCTCTAGGAGTGACTCTTGGGCCTGATTTTAAGTATGCTTAACCGTCCTTTGCAGGAATAAATTTCGTAGGAACAAACCCCAAGATTGAGGGCTCAGCTAATTTGATTGTCATCACTGCTTGCAAAAATACCAGGAATCTCCAAGTAGGAAAGTTGGATATTTCCTCCTTTCTCCCCAGCCCCCCAAGGGGGCTTTGCAAATACTTCTTTATTTACTGCCCAAATCACTCTGGGATGTATCAGGGCATCATCTAACCTGGACAAACCAACAAGATCTCATGGCCCATTCAAGATTCCATGTTTTTGTGGTGTTCAACTGAACTGACCATGCAAGTTGTATTAGGTAATGCACTACCCAAAATATAAATTTTGCACCAAATAAAAGCATCTCCCTTCCGTCTCACACAGAAGTTGAAGTTTTAAAATATGGATGATATCATCCTTTACCCTGTATTCTGTTCTACCTTAGAACTATCCAGATCAGCTTCATTCATATCTCTAGTCAAAGTCTGATCCCTTGTTCAACTTTTTAAACAGTTGCCTTATGGGATAATGTTGACTTTCATAGCTTCAGAGCTCTAACTCTGAGTCTCAGGTGTCACATGAATACCCGAAATTTCTGGAAACAACCAGGTTATACACAAACAGTGAGCTCAGAATTTAGAAATAACAATTATAACTCCTGGATATGTGTGACTGCTGTAAGAGCTTGCAATCTAGAACCATTTACAATAGACTCAACCAGATAACCCATGCTCTCAACTTCAGTTCACTAAGTTTTTACATTACAGTTAGTACATATGATTGAGGCATGATAATTTCTGTCTTTTGTTCCTGACATTTCCTGACATTTCATACAATATAGGTTTTTAAGGTTCATTCACCTAGTGGCATACTTCACGAGTTCATTCCTTCTTGCAGTCACTCAGTAGCCCATTGTATGTGTAAACCACAGTTCCCCCATCCATTCCTTAGTCATTGTACCTTAGGCCACCTCTATCCATTGTGAATTGTAAACACTACCGCTATAAACACCAGTTTGCTAATGTCCATTCTTGTCCCCACACTCATTTCCTTCAGGTATAAGCTGAGCAAAGGTGTTTCAAGATCATATGGCATACCTATCCCTAGTCTCCTGTGGAACCACCACACTGCCCTCCAAGGGGCTGTACTTCTCAGCTTCCCTACAGTCAGTGAATAGGTACATCTCTTTCTCCACATTTTCTCTAGCACTTGTTCCTCTCTGTTCTTTTTTAAACATTTTCATTCGCACGTCATACAATCCAACCTAAGTAAATGGACATACTTCCACCAGCATAATCTATATGAAGACATTTACTTTTCTCCCACAAAGAATCCATAACCCTTCCCCATGCCCCCCACCTGTTGACATTTAGTTTTGGCATAATGCCTTTTATATTCAGTGGAAGCATATTATATTGTTACTGTTGACTATAGACCCTAGCTTGCATTGACTATACTTTTTCCTGTATACCAATTTTGCAGTGTTGACATTGATTTGTTCTACCTCATGCAAAAATGTTTTTTTTTATTTGTATATTTAATCACCATCATTGTCTGCTCTAGGCATTCTTAAGTTATACCCATCTCAGTCTTTATTCTCTATCTTTCCTTATAGTTTCATATGTGACCCTAGCCCTTTTCCCTCAATCATACTTACATTAAACTTCATTTAGTATACTTATATTATTGTGGTACAGATAGTATTGTGCCATCCATTTCTGAATTTTCAGTCAATCGTTGCACAATCTGTATTCCTTCAACCCCAAATGCCCAGTCTATACCCTGTTTCTATCTTCTGATAGCCCAAGTTATTAACTTCAACACTCAAATTTCACTGATTAATGTTAGTTCATATTAGTGAGACCATACTAATGGTCTAATTAAAAGGGCAGTAATTTGTCCTTTTTTTTTCTAGCTAATTCCACTCAGCATAATGTCCTCAAGGCTTAGCCACGTTTTTACATATTTCATGACTTTATTCTGTTTTACAGCTGTGTAATATTCCATTATATGTATATAACACAGCTTGTTCAGCTACTTGTCCATTGATGGACATTTGTGCTGTTTCCACCTCTTGGCAATCCTAAATAATACTGCTGTAAACATTGGTATGTGAATGTCTGTTTGTATCCTTGCCTTAAGTTCCTCTGACTATATACCTAGTATTGGGATTGCTGGATCATATGGCACTATACATATTCTATCATATGTATATACCACATTTTTTAAATACATTTTTCTGTCGATGGGCATTTGGATTATTTCTATCTTTTGGCAATTGTGAATAATGCTGCTATGAACGTTAGTGTATAAATGTCTGTATGTGTCGCTGCTTTCACCTCTTCTGGGTATATACCAAATAGGGCTATTGCTGGGTCATAGGGCAATACTATATTTCATTTTCCAAGGAACCACCAAAAACTGTCTTACATAGCATCTGTACCATTATACATTCCCACCAGCAGTGCATAAGTGTCCCAATTTCTCTACATCCTCTTCAACATTTGTAGTTTCCTCTTTGTTTGATAGCAGACATTTGTATAGGTGTGAGGTGATATCTCATTGTCGTCTTGATCTGCATTTCCCTGATAGCTAATGAAAATGAGCATCTATCTCTTCATGTGCTCTTGAGCCATCTGTGTTTGCTCTTCAGAAATATGCCTATTCATATCTTTAGCCCATTTTATAATTGGGTTGTTTGTTCTTTTGTTGTTGGTTTGTATGATTTCTTTATGTATATAGGATATCAAACATTTTCCAATGTGTGATTTCCGAATATTTTCTCCTGTTGAGTTGGATGCCTCTTCACCATTTTGAGAAAGTCTTTTGAGGCCCAAAAGCATTTGATTTTGAGGAGTTCCCATTTATCTGTTTTTTCTTTTGTTGCTTGTTGTTTGGTTGTAAAGTTCAGGAAGCTACCTCATATTATTATGTCTTGAAGATGTTTCCCTACATTTTCTTCTAGAAGCTTTATGGTGCTAGTTCTTATATTTAGGTGTTTGATCCAATTTGAATTAATTTTTGTATAGGGTGTAAGGTATGGGTCCTCTTTCATTCTTCTGGCTATTGGTATCCAGTTCTCCCATGCCCATTTATTGAAAAGACTGTTTTGTCCCAGTTCAGGGGATTTGGGGGCCTTGTCAAAAATCAGTTGACCACAGATTTGGTGGTCTATTTCTGCATTCTTGATTCAATTCCATTGGTCAGTACTTCTGTCTTTGTGCCAGTACCATGCTGTTTTTTTTAATAACATGGTAAATTTAATATCAAACATCTGCTATAACAATAAATGTAAATGAGTCTCACCTGTTCAAAGATAAAGGTTTTTTGGAATGGGTCACAAAAAAACTCAGTGCTTTGTGGTAACAAAGAGTCATTTTTAAGACAAGGATTCAAAGGCTGGGAATAAAAACAAGGGCAATGAAATAACACACTAATGCAAAGAAAAAGAAAGCGGGGGTTGCAATCTTAAAAATTGAACAAAGCATAATGTAGGACAAAAAACAAAACAAAAACATTAAGTACAACAAAGAAAAAATATTATCAAGCCATAGGCAGTACCATGCTGTTTTGACCACTGTGGCTTTATAATAAGTTTTAAGATCAGAAAGTGTTAATCCTCCCACTTAATTCTTCTTTTTTTCAGGATGCTTTAAGATACTCCAGGTCTCTTTCCCTTCTAGACAGATTTAGTAACTAGGTTTCCTAAAGTCTTCAAAGTAGGTTGTTGGAATCTTGAGTGGTATTGTGTTGAATCTGTAGATCAGTTTGGGTAGAACTGACATCTTAACTATATTTAACCTTCCTCTCCATGAGCAGGAAATGTCTTTCCACCAAATTAGATCGTCTTTGATTTCTTTTAGCAATATTATGTAGTTTTCTGTGTACAAGTCCTTTATGTCCATAGTTAAGCTTATTCCTAGGTATTGAATCTTTTAGTTGCTAGTTTAAATAGAATTTTTTCCGTAACTGATTCCTCAAGTCATTGCTTGTGTATAGAAACATTACTGATTTTTCCACATTAATTTTATGTCCTGCCACCTTGCTGAATTTATTAGTTCAAGTAACTTTGTTGTAGATTTCTCAGGATTTTCTAATTATAGTATCATGTCATCTGCGAATAACGAAAGTTTTATGTCTTTCTTTCCAATTTAGATGCCTTTTATTTCTTTTTCTTGTTTAATTGCTCAGGCTAGAAGTTCCAGCACAATGTTGACTAACCCGTGGTGACAGTGGACATCCTTTTCTTATTCCTGATCTTGAGGGAAAGCTTTCAGTCTTTAACCATTGAGAATGATGTTAGCTCTGGGTTTTTCATATATTCCCTTTATCATGTTAAGGAGTTTCCCTTCTATTCCTATATCTTGAAGTATTTTCATCAAGAAAGAATGTTGAATTTTGTCAAATGCCTTTTCTGCATCAGTCGAGATGATCATGTGGTTTTCTTCTTTGATTTGATATGGTGTATTACATTAATTGATTTTCTTATGTTGAACCAGCCTTGCTACCTGGAATATATCCCACTTGGTCATGGTGTATAATTCTTTTAATGTGCTGCTGGATTCAATTTGCAAGTATTTTGTTGAGGATTTTTGCATCTATAGTCAGTAAAGAGATTGGTCTGTAATGTTTTCTCTCTCTCTCTTTTTTAACATGGGCAGGCACCAGGAATTGAACCCGTGTCTCTGGCATGGCAGATGAAAACTCTGCCACTGAGCCACCATCACACCACCCTGTAATTTTCTTTTGTAGTATCTTTGTCTGGCTTTGGTATTAGGGTGACGTTGGCTGCATAGTATGAGTTAGGTAGCTTTCTGTCCTCTTCAATTTTTTTGAAGCCTTTGAGCAGAATTGGTACTAATTCTTTCTTGAATGCTTGGTAGAGTTCACATGTGAAGCCATCTGATCCTGGACTTTGTTTTTTGGGGAGCTTCGTGATGACTGATTCAGTCTCTTTACTTGTGATTGTTTTGTTGAGGTCATCTAATTCTTCTTGAGTCAATGTTGGTTGTTCATGCCTTTCTAGGAAGTTGTCCATTTCATCACATTGTCTAGTTTATTAGTATATAGTTGCTCATAGTATCCTCTCATTACATCCTTTATTTCTGCAGGGTTGGTCGTTATGTCTCCTCTTCCATTTATGATTTTATTTATTTGCATCATCTGTTTCTCTCTCCCTTCTCTCCTCTCCTCTCCTCTCCTCTCTCTCTCTCTCTCTTTTGTCAACATAGTTAAGGGTCCATCAATTTGATTGATTTTCTCAAAGAACCAACTTCTGATTTTGTTGATTTTTCTCAATTGCTTTTTCATATTCTCAATTTTACTTATTTCTGTTCTAATCTTAGTTATTTCTTTCCTTTTGTTTACTTTGGGGTTAGTTTGATGTTCTTTCTCTAGTTCTTCCAAGTGAACAGTTAATTTTGCAATTTTTGCTCTTCTTTTTTAATATAGGCATTTAAAGCAATAAATTTCCCTCTCAGTACTGCCTTTGCTGCATCCCAAATTTTATATGTTGTGTTTTCATTTTCATTTACCTCGAGATATTTACTGATTTGTCTTATAATTTCTTCCTTGACCCCAGGTTGTTAAAGAGTCTTTTATTTAGCCTCCATATATTTGTGAATTTTCTGGCCTGATTGCTTTCTCTTGCTGCTTTCAAAATTCTCTTTGTCTTTGACATTTGACAATCTAATTAGTAAGTGTATTTGGAGTATGTCTATTTGGATCTATTCTGTTTAAGGTACACTGCACTTCTTGAGTCTTTGATTTTATGTCTTTCACCAGAGATGGAAAATTTTCAGTGATTATTTCCTCTATTAGCCTTTCTCCTCCTTTTCCCTTTTGGGACACTCACAACATGTGTATTCATGTGCTTCGTGTTGTTATTCAGTTCCCTGAGACTCTGCTCATATTTTCCTATTCTTTTCCCTATATTTTCTTTTTTAATTTTTTTATTGTATAGTATAGCATATGTACAAAGAAAAGAAAGAAAAAAGCAATAGTTTTCAAAGCACTCTACAACAGGCAGTTACAGGACAGATTCCAGAGTTTGTCATGGGCTACCATATGATCATCTCAGATTTTCCCTTCTAGCTGCTCCAGAATATAGGCAGCTAGAAGGAATAAATATTTTTTATCATCACAATTGACTTTATTTTCTTTTTTTATGAAAAATAACATATATACAAAAAAGCAATAAATTTCAAAGCACATTGCAACAATTAGTTGTAGAACAAATTTCAGAGTTTGGCATGGATTACAGTTCCACAATTTTAGGTTTTTCCTTCTAGCTGCTCCAAGAGATTGGAGACTAAAAGAAATATCAATATAATGATTCAGCAATCATACTCATTTGTTAAACTCTGTCTTCTCTGTATAATTCCATCATCACCTTTGTTCTTTCTCCCACTCTTTAAAGGTATTTGGGCTATGCCCATTCTGACTTTTTCACATTGGAAGGGTCTGTCAGTAATATGGGGTAGGGAGATGGAACAAGCTGATGTTCTGGAGAGGCTGAGCCCTCTGTGTTAAAGGACTTATCTGGTCCAGGGACCATCTGAAGTTTGTAAGTTTCTGAAAAGTTACCGTAAATGCTCCCTGCATTTTCTTTTGTGTGTCGAATTTCAGATGTCCAGTCCTTTAGTTCACTAATCCTTTCTTCTGCCTCTTCAAATCTATTGTTGTAGGTTTCCATTCCTTTTTTTTAATCTCTTCTATTGTGCCTTTCTTCCCATATGTTCTGTGATTTGTTTTTTCAAGCTTTTGAGTTCTTTTTGTTAACCCAGTGTCCTCTTTATATCCTCCTCAACTCAATGATTTGATTTTTGATGAGGTTTTGCATGTCTGTTCAAACATCCTGAATTAGTTGTTTCAACTCTTGTATCTCATTTGAATTGTTGGTTTGTTCTGTTGACTGGTCTGTATCTTCATTTTTCCTAGTATGATTCATTATTTTTTGCTGGTGATTAGGCATTTGATGTCCTTAATTTATTTATTCACTCTTTTACCTAGGTTTTTATTATTGAGTGACTTTGTTCTTTACCTGTTCTTTGACATTCAGTTCAACTTATTCTAGATCTCTAGCATAGGTTCTGTTTAATAGATCAGAAGTTTTAGTTCTTGTCCTGCCTATATGTTGCCCTTTTTTTGAGGAAGAGGAGGAGTAGGAGGAGGGTCTCTTCAGATATTATAGACCCCAGTGAGATCTTCCCAGACCAGACAAGCCCATGTCTCAGAAGAAAAGAGTAGCCAGCATCCGTATCCCTGAGGGTGAGACCCAGCAGGTTGTCAGACTTTCCTATGAAGCATCTAGACTCTGTTTTTCCTATCTTACACAGTATGTGGTGCTTGTCTGCCTGCAACTTCCCACCAGCATAAAGTGATGCTGTGCTTTTAATGTCAGCAGATTCTTCCTGCTGGGGGCGTGCTTGAGACTGGTGAGATAGTAGGGTGACTTTGACTTCTTTTCTTTTCCAGTCCCTGGGAGCTGAAGTTCTTGAAGGACTATTCCACTTGAGCTAGGCTACGCCCCCCTTTCCTTGGGGAAGATATACCCTTTAGGGAATTAATCCCTTTTACCTAACTAGTTACCTTGTCTCTCAGAGAGGCTTATTTTCACTCTTGCCTTGGGCCTTGCTGGAGCCTAAGAGTGGTTCCACTTCAATCTCATGAGCTGTTTAAGGAGTAAAAAAAAAAGTAAAAGAATCTTTTCAGAGCCAGACTCCCACTCCTCAGGTTTGTCAATCAAGAGCTTGAGCTGGTACATGGCTTTATGTATCCCCAGGCTCTATGTGCCCCCTTTTCTTGGGGTCCAGCCCTTTTCCCAGTGTTTTGTGCTGTCCAACTCAAAAAGGCTCTGTTTTTTGTTTTTTTCCTCCATCAGCCCACCCTCTTTCTTCCAGTGCAAAAACTCCTAATTCCTCTAGTGCTTACTCCAGGTTTATCTGTGCTCAGGGCCTGTTTTCAGTAGTCAGATTTTGTTAATTCCACAATCAGAGTTTAGTTGAGCTAAGCCCTTGCTACTAGTAAAGCCTTTCCTTTCCCCTCGGGGAACCCACACGCCAGTGGGGGAAATGTGCTGGTCTCAGGGACTTGAAGAACTTAGAGTTCTGTCTGTTGTCTCAGCCGTTCCCCCTGATCCAGACTGGTGTGTGCTATGTGTCCAGTCCCTGATGTTCCTCCGGCAGTTGTTCTGTGCAGTTCATCCATAGTACCATTTTGCCATAGACTGGTTGCAGCAGTTTATACTTGCTACCATAGTGTGTATTAGAATGTGATTAGAATGGCATTTCTATTTCTTCTATTAAGGTGAATTAGTCATATGTTAAAGCAGAGTGATCTTTTTAAAATGCTGATCTAATCGTTTCTTGTTGAGTTTCCAGTAGCTCCCACTGTCTTTCCTTGTCCTTCCTTAAACATGGATTAACATGGTGTTCAGTACTTCCACTTAATCTCTCTAGCTCATTTCTTGCCATGCACTACTCTCATACTCTACCTTCCAGCCATATGGAACCAATGAATTGCAGTTTCTGTAATAAATCTTAACTTCTATATCTAAGTCTTTGCATGTATGGCTTTATCTGTAATATTTTTGTTCTTTAGTTTGTTGAGGCCCTCAAGGGCTTACCTTGGACCTCCATCTGGAAAATTTCCCCTAGCTTGCTAATGTTGCCTTGGTTATTCTTCCTGTGTAATTCCTATCTTAAGTTTCTTTCAGTTTTAAATTACAAAACCTTTCTCCAAATTAAAGATAAAAGTGGAATTTTCTTTTGAAGCATACATCCCTCTAGTGGAATGGAGGAAAAAAATAAACACCCAGGCTCTTGTGGTTCAGTCTGTCCTGCTGCTTCATTACTCTCTTCACATCTGCTTTTCATGGGTCAGCGTGAGTCAGGTGTGTACCTAATGCCTTCATTTATGGAGGAAGATGGAGACGACCAGTCATGTGGTATGAAAATGGCTGTCAGGGACTTCCTCTAGGCGATCGAGGAAAAAGACAGTTCCCAGAGAAGTTTAAACGGTTATTGTGCTAGAAAGATACTTGAAAAAGGTCTGCTTCAGACTAATCTGCTTTGAAATTAAGTTTGAATCTTAATTTCTTACTTAATGAACATTATACATAGTAGATTGAATTTTCTATTTCCATCTGATTTTGGTCAATACAGTCTCTTATGCTATAAAAATATACAATAACTGTGATGCTATGAGAAAAAAAAATCCTAGCATGTTCCTAACAATACAAAGGAAGTATATTATCATGTAAAATATTTATAAAGTTTTTTATTTTTAAGAATACTTATTTATAAATATAGCTTCTCATTCAAAACTAAAAGTTATTATGTTTTATTTACAGGTCATGCCTTGACTGCATTGGTAAAAATGCTATCATTTTAGAAAGTCAGATATCTTTATTACCTCCTAAACTTCTGCAACAAGTACTCAAAAAAATAACGTTTTGGACTGCAACTACTCACCGAGAAGAACAAAGAGTTCAAACAGAAGAATCAGAAAATAAATATCAGTAGATCAGTAGTAATTAAGTTGTTATAAACTCTATGTATTTAACATGTTTAAATGCTTGAATCCAGTTATAAATTTTACCCACCCCACCCAACCCCACCCCAACCTCAATTTGAGGCTTTGTTTTGAAGATAAAATTTGAAAAAAGAAATACTTTTTTTTAAAGAGTGATTATATGGCATGGGATATATGGAAATTAGATGTTAAGGATAGATTATATTTGTAAGCCAATTTCTTTATAAGCTGCAGAACTGATATTTTAAGAGATTTTATCACAATGTGTGCTCTTTACTGGAAAAATTATATAAATTTAAGGACAATAAGAAATTATCCACAGATATCAGAAATTCCTACATATTCATATATATGTCTGTCTCTGTCATACACACACACTATACATCAAATTTCAGAAAGAATACATTTTCCCAAGTCATTTTCATACTGTCTCAAGCTTCTCCTTAAATAATTCAGTGGCCAGTTTATCTGGCCAAAAATTATAAAGTAGGGTATTAAATATTCAACTCCTGTTCTTTATCTGGTATTCTTAGGCATCATTGTAACTTTTTCTCAGCCTTATTTGAACAGGAGAATAAAAGGCCTTCTACTGCATGTTTTCCGTAAGTTCAGTTAGCTTATTCAGTACACATGCACACACACACGTATACACCATGTTTCAAAATGTATAAAATGGAGGTTTTATTTATAATATGGGTTTTGGAATATTGAAAAGCAGTGTATTTATTAATTTTTAGGACATGTTGTAAGAGTGCTTCTAAAGTTATTTTCATAAGTAATAAAATGGGATGGTAACCTAGAAATTTGACTTATAGAAACCACTGTTTGACTCACTCCATTGTACAGAGTTGGTGCTCAAGATGCCAGGATCTTGAAAATCTAGTACCTTTACTTTTATTTTCAGTATTACTATTTATACAGAAGTGGGACACTATTTCTGTATTCCTCAAAATGATACTTTTCCATAAAGAATTTTTTCTTAATATTATTGCAGTCATACCCTTCCGTTGAATTACTGAAAAGCCCAATATATAAAATTATCCTCTATAATATCACTTGCAAGTTATCTCTGAAATTAAAATATTAGAGAAAAATATATTTCTATATTGAAATATGTATAATTTACAGTGAAAATTATAGTAGTTGTAATTTTAGAGATATATTTTATAGAGATGTGTGATTGATGTATTTTGGTGCCTAAAGCTCTATTTGTGTATTGAAATATTTTGTGTGTTACATTTTATTTAATATACAAACTGTATGTAATTACTATTTTCCTGGTTTTGTCAGTGTAAACTAGTCATTAGAGTTGGTATGCAAAATGTATTTCGGGTAAGTTATCATTTTTTGGTACTATTTTAGGCTTAGTAACTGATTAAGGAAATGAATCTCACAAGTAATATACATCTTGGAAGTAATTATTTTATTACTTTGAACTTACTTATCAGTACTTTACATTTAATGCAAAAATATACCAAAAATATACCAGTTGGATAGTGGCAAATGACTTTGAGTGGAATGAACAATTTTTGGAAATGGCTTTGGGATTATGTGAATGCCTTCAAAGGCTCTTAGCAAAGTACCTCTGTTTTGTTTTGTTTAAAAAAAAAAAAAACTTTTTATTTTGAAATACTTTCAAACTTCCAGATAGTTACAAAAATAATATAAACCTCATACATACAACTTCTTCATAACCCTTTCCCTGTTCCCCACCCCCATTCCTAGATCTACCAAGTTTAACGTTTTGCCACATTGGGAATATCCTTTGTTTTTTCTGTCTGTCCATCCATCCGTCTGTCTATTTATCAGTCCATTTTCTGCACAGTTGAGTGTACATTCTATAAATCATGCCCCTTAAACACATAATAATACTGCCATGTACATTTCCTAGTAACAAGGATATTCACTTCTTATGTAACCATCTTAAGTGCAGTTATCATGATTAAGTAATTCAGCATTGATATAAAGCTTACGGTCTATATTTAAATTTTTTTCATATTTCTCAGTGATAACCCTTTTGGGCTTTTCTCCTCCCTTGATAGATCCTATCAAGGATCATGTATTGTATTGTCATCGTCTCTCTAGTTGTTCTTTTTTTTTTTTAATTGTGGGAACATATATACAAGATAAATTTCCTAATTCCAACCGCTCCCAGACATATAATTCAGTGGGATTAATCACATTCACAATATAGAAGTACCCGCACCACATTCCATTACTAGAACTTTCCCATCTCCCTAAACAGAAACTACACCCATTATGCATTAACTTCCCATTCCCTCTGGCCATTTCCCCTAGTAAACTGTACTCTAACGATCTTGCATATTCTCCAATACTGGAACTTAAATTTAATATCCTAAATCTATAACAGTCTCATTTGATTTGATACAATTTAACTTCAGTAATATGCACAAATTATGCTCCTATATCCCTCCATCCCCTACCTTTATGTAATTCTTGTCACAAATTACATGTTTATAAATTATGAGTCCAAAAATCACTGATTTCTCCTTCATTTTTTTTTATACACTGGGCATTTAATAACTGAACTGAAATTGTACTGGCAACTTAGAGTAGGCCTAGGAATTTTAAAAAAATATATTAGAGAAATTATGGATTTACAGAACAATCTTGCATGTGATACAGTATCCCATATATCACCCTATTATTACCACCTTGCATTGGTGAGGTTCATTTCTTAGAACTGATGAAAGTAAATGTTTATAAATGTATTGTTAACTGTAGTCCATGTTTTAACTTAGGCTTCACTGTGTGAAGTTCCATGGCTTTTTTTTTTTAATTTTATTCTATTACCATATAAAGAACCTAACATTTCCCCCTTTTAACCGCATTCAGATATATATATTTCAGTGCCATTATTTCATTTCATTATTTTCACGGTGCTACCATCACCACCATCCGTTATCAAAATATTTCCATTGTTCCAAGTGGGAACTCTGTATCCTTAACTTCCCATTCCCTATCCCCACCCTGTTCGCTGATAGTCTCTGTTCTAGATTCTGTCTGAGTTTGTTTATTCTAATTACTTCATATCAGTGAGATCATAGAATTCTTGTACCTTTGTGTCTGGCTTATTTCACTCACCATGATGTCTTCAAGGTTCATCCATGTTGACATGTTTCAGAATTTCATGCCTTTTTTATGACTGAATAATATTTCGTTGTATTTTGTTCATCTATTCATAGGTTGATGGATACTTGGGTTGCTTCATCTTTTAGCAACTGTGAATAATGTTGCTGTGAACATCAGTGTGCAAGTATGTGTTCAAGTCCCTGTGTATTTGTCAGGATTTTCTAGGCCAACACAACCAATAGGAGATATCTGTGAATATGAGTCCCATGCAAATGTGGGGATGCACGAGTCCAAATTCTGTGGGGTAAGCCGCGAGCTAGCACCTCCAATGAAAGTCTTCAATGAATCCCCTAGGAGAAGCTGGCTGGCCGATGTAGAGACAAAAGTTCTCTCTTCTACATTACTTGACATCATCACCTCTCTCTTAAAAGTCTTTAGCTGATTGAATTAGCTAGTTGAATTTTCTCATTGTGGAAGACACTCCCCTTAATTAATCACAGTTGTAATCAGCTTTAGATGTAATCATCTGAGTGATGATTTAATAAACCAGCCTTCTGGCTTATTAACCAGCTATGAAATGTCCTTGCAGTAACAGGCCAGTGCTTGCTTGACCAGACAACTGGGCACCATCAACTGGCCAAGTTGACACATGAACCTAACCGTAACACCCTGCTTTCAAGTCTTTGGGGTATATACCTCATAATAGGATTGCTGGGTGATATGGCTAATGTGTTGAGCATCTTTTCATGTGCTTTTTGGCCATTTGTGTATCTTCTTTGGAGAGATGTCTATTCAAGTCTTTGACCCATTTTTAAATTGGGTTATTTGTTTTTGTTGTTGTTAAATTGAAGAACTTCTTTATTCTGGATATTAAACCCTTATCAAATATGTGGCTACCAAATATTTTTCCCATTCTGTAGTTTGTCATTTTACTTTCATGATAAAGTCCTTTGAGGCATAAAATTTTTTAATTTTGATGACGTCCCATTTATATAATTTTTCTTCTGTTGCTTATGCTTTGGGTGAAAGTCTAAGAAACCGTTGCCTAATACAAGGTCCTGTAGATGCTGTGTTTTCTTCTAGGAGTTTGATATTTCTGGCTCTTATATTTAGGTCTTTGATCCATTTTGAGTTCATTTTTATATAAGGTATGAGGTAGGGATCCTCCTTATTTCTTTTGCAATTGAAGATCCAATTTTCCCAGCACCATTTATGCTGAGACTATTCATTCCCACACTGTCAGTATCATTTGGCCTTAAATATGAATTTAAATGTGTTGATTTGTGAGCTCTCAATTCTATTCCATTAGTCCATATGTCTGTCCTTGTGCCAGCAACATGCTGTTTTGATTACTGTGGCTTTGTATTAAATTTTAAGATCTGAAAGTATGAATCTTCTAACTTCATTCTTCATTTTCAAGATGGTTTTGACTATTTGGGGCCCCTTAACATTCCATATAATTTTTAAAGCAGTTTTATTGAGATATACTCACACATCATACAATCCATCCAAAATATCCAATCAGTGGTTCACAGTATAATCACAGAATTGTATATATTAATCACCACAGTTCAATTTTAGAACGTTTGCATTACTTCAAAAAAAATCCCATACATGTTTCCTCTAGCACCCATTACTGACCCTTAGCATTGATATAGTACATTTCTTATTCTTGATAAAAAAATATATTACTGTTGACTATAGTCCATAGTTTGTATTAGATACATTTTCCTTATATACCTCTCTATTACTAACTCCTTGTAATAGTGATGTACATTTGTTTTAGTTCATGGAAGAACATTTTTATATTTGTACAATTAACCGCAGACATTATTCACCAGAGGTTTCACTGTGTTATACAGTCGCAGGTTTTATCTCTAGCTTTCCTTCTAGTGGCATACACAACTCTAAACTTCCCTCTTTCAACCACAATTACACACATAATTCAGTGCTGTTAATTACACTCACTGTAATGTGCTACTATCACCTCTTTCCATTTCCAAACATTTAAATTCAACCTGGTTAAAAATTCTGCACACATTAAGTATCTGTCCCCAATTCTCTACCCTCGTTCTATCTCCTGGTAACCTATCTCTAGATTTTAACTCTATGAGTTTACTTATTATTTTAAGTTCATTTTAATGAGATCATACAATATTTGTCCTTTTGTGACATATTTCACTCAACATAATGTCCTCATGGTTTATTCATGTTGTCACATGCCTCAGGATACCATTCCTTCTTACTGCTGAATAAAATTCCTTTGAATGTGTAGATTCCATTTTGTTTATCCATTCATCAGTTGATAGACACTTGGGTTATTTCTATCTTTTAGCAATTGTAAATAATGCCACTATGAATATTGGTGTGCAAGCATCTGTTCACATCTCAGCTTACAGGTTTTCTGAGTATATCTCTAGTAGCAGTATCACTAATTCATATGGCAGGTGTACACTTAGCTTCTTGAGGAACTGTAAAACAGTCCTCCACAGTGGCTGTACCATTTTACATTCCCACCAGCAGTGAATAATTGTTCTTATTTCTCCAATCCACACCAACATTTGTAGTTTTCTGACCATTCTCTCAGGTGTGAAATATCTAATTGTGGTTTTGATTTGCATTTCCCTGATAGCTAGTGATGCTGAGTATCTTCTCATGTGCTTTTTAGCCAATTGTATTTCTCTTTGGAAAATGTCTATTCAAGTATTTTGCACATTTTTAAATTGTGTTGTCTTTTTGTTGTTGAGTTGTAGGATTTCTTTATATATTTTCAATATTACCCCTTTATTGGATATGTGATTTCCAGCTGTTTTCTCCCATTGAGTAAGATGCCTTTTCACCTTTTTGACAAAGGCTCTAATGTACAGAAGTATTCAGTTTAGAGGAGGTCCCATTTATCTTTTTTTGCTTTGGGTGTATAGTCTAAGAAACCTCCACCTATCACAAGATCTTGAAGATGCCTCCCCACATTTTCTTGTAGGAGTTTTATGGTCCTTCTCTTATATTTAGGTCTTTGATCCTTTTGAGTAAACTTTTGTATAAGGTGTGAGAATAGGGGTCTTCTTTCATTCTTTTCTTGGATGTGGATATCCAGTTCTCCCAACTACCATTTGTTGAAGAGATTGTTCTGTCCCCTTTGTGTGCTCTTGGCAGCCTTGTCGAAAATCAATTGACCATAAATGTGTGGGTCTATTTCTGAACTCTCAGTTCACTTCCATTAATCAATATGTGTACCTTTATGACAGTACCATGCTGTTTTGACCACTGTAGCTTTGTAATATAGGCAGTGTGAGTCCTCCAATTTTGTTCTTCTTTTTCAAGATATTTTTGGCTGTTCGGGGTCTCTTGCCCTTCCAAATAAATTTTATGATTCGTTTTTCCATTTCTTCAAAGTAGGCCATTAGAATATGATTGGGATATGTTGAATCTGTAGATTAATTTGAGTAGAATTGTCATCTTAACTATATAATCTTCCAATCCATGAGCATAAAATGTAAAAAAAAAAAATTGATGCTGGGTTTTGTCAAATGCTTTTTCAGTATCAATCAATATGATCATATGTTTTTCCCCTTCAATTTGTTAATGTATATTGCATTAATTGATTTTTTTATGTTGAACCACCTTTGTCTTTTTTTCTTCTTTAGTCTAACTAAAGGTCTGTTAATCTTGTGATCTTTCAAAGAACCAACTCTTAGTTTTGTTGATTCTATTTTTCTTTGTTTTCTATTTCATTTATCTCTGCTCAGATATCTGTAATTTCCTTCCTTCTGCTCATTGTGGGCTTAGTTTGCTTTTCTGTTTCTAGTTATTCCAGTTTTGAAGTTAGGTGTCTGATTTGAAGTCTTTCTTCTTTTTTAATGTAAGCATTTAGAGCCATAAATTTCCCTCTGATCATGGCCTTTGCTGCATCCCATAAGTTCTGGTATGTTGTATTTTCATTTTCATTCACTACAAGGTATTTCCTAATTTCACTTGTGATTTCCTCTTTAACCCATTGGTTATTTAAGAGTTTGTTGTTAAATTTCCACATCCTTGTGAAATATCTAATTTTCTTTGTTATTGATTTCAAGCTTCATTCCATTGTGGTCAAAGAAGATTTGTTGTGTGATTTCAATGGTTTTGAATTTTTTGAGTTTTTTTTTTTTTTTATGACCTAAGTTTGGTCCATCCATGTGCACTCGAGAATAATATGTTTTCTGTTGTTTTGTGATATGATGTGTTCTATATATGTGTGCCAGTTTGAATCTATTGTGAACCCTAATTCAGTATTGCTAGGTGGGATCTTTTTTATTGTTTCCATGGAGATGTGACCCACCCAGTTATTGGTGGTACCTTTTAATTAGGTGGTTTCCATGGAAGTGTGTCTCCAACCATTCAAAGTGGGGTTGCTTACTGGAACGCTTTAAGAGGGAACCATTTTGGAAAAGGTTTCAGTGCTAGACAGCTCACATAGCCAGAGACCTTTGGAGATACAGAAGGAAAATGCCCCTGGGGAAGCCTTATGAACTGAGGAGAAAAAGCTAGCAGACATCACCATGTACCTTCCAAGCTGAGAGAGGTGTCCAGAAGCCAAAGACCCTAGCCGACGACAGCTACATGCCTTCCCAGCTGACAGAGGTGTTCCAGATGACATCACCCTTTCTTGCATGAAGGTAACCTCTTGTTGGTGCCTCAGTTTGGACATTTTCATGGCCTTAGAACTGTAAACTTACAACTTAATAAATTCCCTTTTTAAAAAACGTTCTATTTCCAGTATATTGCATTCTGGCAACTTTAACAAATTAAAGCACTACATCAGCTCTCTTTTTGTTACTGCTTGCATGGTATAGTTTTTATATCTTTCATTTTCAGTCTGTTGTGTCTGTGAATTTAAGGTAAGTCTCTTGCAGAAAGCATGTAGTTGGGTCATGCTTTTTTGTCCATTCTCCCAATCTCTGCCTTTTGACTGGAGAGTTTAATCTATTTACATTTAAAATCACTACAGATTATGGAGGACTTTCTTCTGCCATTTTATTGTTAATCTTTTTTATTTTTTTATTATTATTCCTTTTTCTTTCTCAGTTCTTCCATTAATCCGTACTTTTATGTTAATTTGATTTGTTTTGTATTGAGTGCCTTCTCTTTTGTATCTGGATATATTTTTCATACATCTTCCTTTTGGTTACTATGGAGTTAAAATTTAACATTCTAAATATATAACAGTCATTTTTTTTTTATACCAACTCGACTTCAGTAGTGTATGTACACATACACTTTTCCTATATCCCTCCATGTCTCCATCTTTTTTTGTACTTGTTACTACTTATATCTTTGTACATTGTATGTCTAAAACCATAGATTTATCATGGCTTTTTATGTATTTACATTTTAGCACCTGTAGAAAGTAAGAAGTAGAGTTACATGCCAACAATAATATAATAACACAGATATTATAATTACCAATATTCTTAATTTTACCGGAGGTCTTTACTACTTTATTCTGTTTTAAACCATTGTCTAGTTTCCTTTTCTCTCAGTCTGAACAACTCCCTTTAGCATTGCTTGTAGGGCAGGTCCAGTGGTGATGAATACCTTAGCTTTTGTTTATCTGGGAATATCTTCATCTCTCCCTTATTTTTGAAAATATGTCTCACCAGGTATTAAATTCTTGGCTGGGCATTGTTTTCTTTCAGCTTTTAAATATTTCAACCCAATGCTTCCTTAACACCTATGTTTCTGATGAGAAATTGGCACTCAACCTAATTGGGGTTCACTAGTACATAACATTGCTTTTCGCTTGCAGCTTTCAGAACTCTCTCCTTTATAAACTGATAAATATTTGACAGAATGTACTTTTCTTCATATTTGCTCTGTTTGGTGTTCTGTGGCTTCTTGGATATGCATACTCACATATTTTGCTAAGTTTGAGACATTCTCTGTCATTATTTCTTTGAATATTCTTCTGCCCCTTTCTCTCTTTATTCTCCTTATGGAACTCCTACAATGTGTATATTGGTACATTGATTGTGTCCTCGGAGTATATTAGGGTATTTCTGGGTTTTATAATTCTTTTTTTTTTCTCTCTTCCTCAGACTCATTTTAATTGTCTTCAAGTTAACTGATTTGGTCTTCTGCCAGCTCCAATCTGGTGTTGAAACCCTCAGGAATTTTTCATTTCAGTTATTGTGGCCTTCAACTCTGGTAGTTCTGTTTGCTCCTTTTCAAAATCTCTATCTCTTTAACAAAATCCTTATAGTCCTCATTCATTGTTTTCCTAGTATCCTTTGTTCTTTCCATGTATTTTCCTTCATCTCCATGAGCATTTTTACAGGAGTTGGAATGTCACCTTTTTTTCCCTAGTTTTTAATACAGGCAAAACTTTTCCAAAGGCTGTCTGCCTGTATAATTTCTTATAGAGCATTTCTTATCTTAAATGCTTTTGCCTGGAGGGCAAATTCTGGGAAGGGGTCCAGACCAGAGAAGAGTTTCCTAAGTCAGTCTTTTCTTGCTGGAATGGAACCAGGAACCCGTGAAGGGAGTACAGACCAGTTCCAACCTTACCTGGGGAAGGGGTCAGGAAAAGCACCAGAAGCTTCTTCCCCTGCTCCCCAAAGGTAAGCTTTCTTGACCTGTCCAGGAAATGCTGCCTTAGAACTTGCCCCCACAGTTCTGAAGAAGCATAGTGTCTTTAAGTCTTCTCCAGTACCACCTTTTTCTGGAGTGGTTTGGGATAATAGCCACCCCTCACTAATTAAAAACTATTATCAGCGAATGGCCACGCCCACCCTGATCTTGAAGAAGAGAATTATGTTCCTTTCTGTCACCAGTGAAGTAGCCAAGGACTAAATCACATTGCAGCCTGCCATAGGTGTCGGTAATGGGTGCTGGTAACCACTCACTTGGAGGGAGCAATTTACTGGTATTTATCATAATTTACTAGTGTGTTAGTTTGCAAACTGCTGCAATGCGATATACAAGGACTGGAATGGTTTTAAAAAGGGGGAATTTAAAAAGTTTCAAGTTTACGGTTCTAGGCCTATACCGTAACTCAAGGAGGGCCAATGGGTCAGGAACTCCTCTGTCAGCTGGGCAGTCACACAGCTGGCACCTGCTGGTCCTTGCTCCTGGGCTCCATTGCTTTTAGCCTCTGTTCCTGTGGGAGTTCCTCACTCTGCTTCTCTGGGCTGGCTTTCATCTCTTGTCTTCCCTTGGCTCTCTCCAGGTTCTGGCTTGTGTAATACCTCATGGCAATGTCTGCTTGGCTCTAAGCATCTGTGTCAGCTTTCTCTCCCTGTCAGCTCTGTCATTTCTGTAGTCTCTGCTCTGAAATTTCTTTTGGCTTTGTCATTTCCGTCATTTGTCTCTCTCTCCAAAGTATTTCCTCTTTTAAAGGATTCCAGTGAACTAATCAAGAACCACCTGGATTGGGTGGAGTTACATCTTCATCTAATCAAAGGGCACACCCATAATTGGGTGTTTCACATCTCTGTGGAAATAACTTAATCAAAAGATTCCATCCTATAGTATTGAATCAAGATTAAAAGAAATGGCTACCCTCACAAGAGTGAATCAGGATTAAAACATAGCTTTTCTGGGGTATTTTCAAACTGGCACCACCAGCCTGACCTTTCCACTCTTCACTTGATGCTATACAATGTTCTACTGGCCTCTGAAGCTTCAAAATAATTTTGAGACAATTCCTGCCATTTTAATAGTTGTTCTCATGGAAAGACTGAAACTGGAGTTTCCTGCTGTGCCATCTTCCCACAATCCTCTGGGCCTAGAAATTTTTTTAGAGGGGAGGGGTGCATGGTCCAGGAATCAAATCTGGGTCTCCTGTATGTGTAAGCTGGGTATAGGAATTTTTATTACTTATTTCTCATTACATTTTATGCAGTTTTTTGGGGGTTCCTGTAGGATGTGAAAAGTGCTGTTATAAAGCAAAAATAAGATAGTACTGACATTTATATTTACCCATGGCCCTGTATCTCTTTTAGGGCCAGTGTAGTGACAACTCCCTCAGCTTTTATTCATTTGGGAATATTTTCATCTCTCCCTCACTTTGTTTGTTTTGTTTTAACATTTGTTCCCCCTATTATCTGTTTATTTCTTATCCATATTTTTTACTCACCTGTCTGTACTGTAGATGAAAAGAGCATCACACACAAGGTTTTCATAATCACACTGTCACATTGTGAAAGCTGTATCATCCAATCATCAAGAACACAACTCTAGGGCGGGCCATGGTGGCTCAGCAGGTAAGAATGCTTGCCTGCCATGCCTGAGGACCCAGGTTCGATTCCTGGTGCCTGCCCATGTAAAAAAAAAAAAAAAAAACACAACTCTACAGTTTCAGGCACTTCCCTCTAGCCACTCCAATTCACTATAAACTAATAAGGGATACTACATAATGCATAAGAATAACCTCCAAACAACTACTAAATAACCAGAAATAGTACAGAACAGCTCCTGGAACATCAGTGATCTGACGCACAGCGTACCCCAGTCTGGATCACCTGGACCTGCTGCGAGCCTCCTCAGAACTGTGAGTTCCCCAAGCCATGGTGGCCGGCGCCCCTCTCCCACCATCTGCTTCCCAGAGGGGAAAGGAAAGGAAATTTAAGCAGCAGGGACTGAGCACAATTAAGCGCCAATTGTGGAATTAATTAACAAATTCTAACTACTAAAAATAGGCCCCCAGCTCAGGTGAACCTGGTCAAGGTGGAGGTCGCTCATTGGGCTAACGAAAAAAGAGGAAAGGGGAGGAAACGGAGGTTTTTGTGGCTGTGTTTTTACGGAGGCTTGGCTGCATCTGGATTCAGCAGCAGCACTTCTCTGGCTGCAACTACCCCAGGCATAGGCAGAAACGGACTGCTTTCAGGGCTGTCTCCCACCTGTGCCTTCCCCAGGGGAGGGGTGAAGCCCAATACAGGTGGAATCCCTCCCTCAAGGAATTCAGATCCCAGGGCTTGGCAATTTGAAGCCATTAAAACCAGCCTACAACCTCTCCTCTGTCTCCACCATGCCCTCAGCAGGGAGAGTCTGCCAAAGTTAAAGGTGCCACAACATCTTTTGCTGGTGGGACCCGCAGGCAGACAATCACCACATACTGGGCAGGATAAGAAAAACAGAGTCCAGAGACTTCACAGGAAAGTCTTTTAACCTGCTGGGTCTCACCCTCAGGGAAAACTGATGCAGGTGACTCCTTTCCCCTGATAGGAGGCCAGTTTAGTCCGGTAAAACCTGGCTGAAGTCTATAATACCTACGTAGACCCTCCTAAGGGTGGGGAGGGAAAAGGCACCATACAGGCAGAGCAAGAAACAAGAAAATAAGAACTGAAAAATTCTCCTCTGTTAAACAAAACGTAAGCTAGAGGTCCAGAAAAAGCTGAACTGAAGGTCAAAGAACAGATAGACAACAAATTCATCTAGCAAGAAAACCCTAGGTAAGAGAAGTGAAAGCAATCTACAGAATAAACTAATTAAGGTAATTAAATGTCTAGATGCCAGCAAAAAATAACAAATCACACCAGGAAAATTGAAGATATGGCCCAGTCAAAAGAACAAACCAATAGTTCAAATGAGATACAGGAGCTGAAACAATTCAGAATATACGAACAGACATGGAAAACTTCATCAAAAACCAAATCAATGAATTAAGGGAGGTTATGAAGAGGGCAAGGAATGAAGAAAAAAAGAAATGGAAAGTCTGAAAAAACAAATCACAGAATTTATCGAAATGAAAGGTACAATAGAAGAGATGAAAAAAATGGAAACCTACAATGGTAGATTTCAAGAGACAGAGGTTAGGATTAGTGAACTGGAGGACGGAACATCTGAAATCTGACAAGAAACAGAAACTATACGGAAAATAATGGAAAAATATGAGCAGGGACTCACGGAATTGAATGATAATATGAAGCGCACAAATATACATGTTGTGGGTGTCCCAGAAGGAGAAGAGAAAGGAAAAGGAGGAGAAAAACTAAGGGAGGAAATTATCACTGAAAATTTCCCAACTCTTATGAAATACCTAAAATTACAGATCCAGGAAGTGCAGCGTACCCCAAAGAGAATAGATCCAAATAGAAGTTCTCCAAGACACTTACTAGTCAGAATGTCAGAGGTCAAAGATAAAGAGAGGATCTTGAAAGCAGCAAGAGAAAAGCAATCCATCACATACAAGGGAAACCCAATAAGGCTATGTGTAGATTTCTCAGCAGAAACCATGGAGGCAAGAAGACAGTGTGATGATATATTTCAATTACTGAAAGAGAAAAACTGCCAACCAAGAATTCTATATCCAGCAAAATTGTCCTTCAAAAATGAGGGAGAAATTAAAAACATTTTCAGACAAAAAATCAGTGAGAGAATTTGTGACCAAGAGACCAGCTCTGCAAGAAATACTAAAGAGAGCACTAGAGACAGATATGAAAACACAAAAGAAAGAGGTGTGAAGAAGAGTGTAGAAAGGAGGAAAATTAAATATGACATATAAAATCCAAAAGGCAAAATGGTAGAAGAAAGTACTACCCGTATGGTAATAACTTTGTTAATGGATTGAACTCCCCAATCAAAAGACATAGACTGGCAGAATGGATTAAAAAACAGGATCCTTCTCTATGCTGTCTACAGGAAACACATCTTAGACCCAAAGATAAACATAGGTTGAAAGTGAAAGGTTGGGAAAAGGTATCTCATGCAAATAACAACCAGAAAAGAGCAGGAGTAGCTATACTAATATCCAACAAATTAGACTTCAAATGTAAAACAGCTAAAAGAGACAAAGAAGGATACTATCTACTAATAAAAGGAACAATTCAACAAGAAGACATAACAATCATAAATATTTACACACCGAACCAGAATGCCCCAAAATACGTGAGGAATGCACTGCAATTACTGAAAAGGGAAATAGACACATCTACCATAATAGTTGGAGACTTCAATTCCCCACTCTCATCAATGGACAGAACATTTAGACAGAGGATCAATAAAGAAACAGAGAATTTGAATATTACAATAAATGAGCTAGACTTAACAGACATTTATAGGACATTACACCCCACAACAGCAGGATACACCTTTTTCTCAAGTGCTCATGGATCATTCTCAAAGATAGACCATATGCTGGGTCACAAAGCAAGTCTCAACAAATTTAAAAAGATTGAAATCATACACAACACTTTCTCAGATCATAAAGGAATGAAGTTGAAAATCAATAGTAGGCAGAGTGCGAGAAAATCACAAATACATGGAGGCTCAACAACACACTCTTAAACAATGAGTGGGTCAAGGAAGAAATTACAAAAGAAATTAGTAAATATCTCGAGGCGAATGAAAATGAAAACACAACATATCAAAACCTATGGGATGCAGCAAAGGCAGTGCTAAGAGGGAGATTCATTGCCCTAAATGCCTATATCAAAAAAGAAGAAAGGGCAAAAATTCGGAAATTAACTGTCCACTTGGAAGAACTGGAGAAAGAACAGCAAACTAACCCAAAAGCAAGCAAAAGGAAAGAAATAACAAAGATTAGAGCAGAAATAAATGAAATTGAGAACATGAAAACAATAGAGAAAATCAGTAAGACCAGAAGTTGGTTCTATGAGAAAATCAATAAGATTGATGGGCCCTTAGCAAGATTGACAAAAAGAAGAAGAGAGAGGACGCACATAAATAAGATCAGAAATGGAAGAGGAGACATAACCACCGACCTCACAGAAATAAAGGAGGTAATAATAGGATACTATGAACAACTTTACACCAATAAATACAACAATGTAGATGAAATGGACAAGTTCCTAGAAAGGCATGAACAACCAACTTTGACTCAAGAAGAAATAGATGACCTCAACAAACCAATCACAAGTAAAGAAATTGAATCAGTCATTCAAAAGCTTCCCAAAAAGAAAAGTCCAGGACCAGACGGCTTCACATGTGAATTCTATCAAACATTCCAGAAAGAATTAGTACCAACTCTCCTCAAACTCTTCAAAAAAATTGAAGTGGAGGGAAAGCTACTTAATTCATTCTATGAAGCCAACATCACACTCATACCAAAACCAGGCAAAGATATTACAAAAAAAGAAAACTACAGACCAATCTCTCTAATGAATATAGATGCAAAAATCCTCAACAAAATTCTAGCAAATCAAATCCAACAACACATTAAAAGAATTATACATCATGACCAAGTAGGATTCATCCCAGGTATGCAAGGATGGTTCAACATAAGAAAATCAATTAATGTAATACACCATATCAACAAATCAAAGCAGAAAAATCACATGATCATCTCAATTGATGCAGAGAAGGCATTTGAAAAGATTCAACATCATTTCCTGTTGAAAACACTTCAAAGGATAGGAATACAAGGGAACTTCCTTAAAATGATAGAGGGAATATATGAAAAACCCACAGCTAATATCATCCTCAATGGGGAAAAATTGAAAACTTTTCCCCTAAGATCAAGAACAAGACAAGGATGTCCATTATCACCACTGTTATTCAACATCGTGTTGGAGGTTCTAGCCAGAGCAATTAGACAAGAAAAAGAAATGCAAGGCATCAAAATTGGAAAGGAAGAAGTAAAACTATCACTGTTTGCAGACAATATGATACTATAAGTCGAAAACCCAGAAAAATCCACAACAAAACTACTAGAGCTAATAGATGAGTACAGCAAAGTAGCAGGTTACGAGATCAACATTCAAAAATCTGTAGTGTTTCTATACACTAGCAATGAACAAGCTGAGGGGGAAATCAAGAAACGAATTCCATTTACAATTGCAACTAAAAGAATAAAATACTTAGGAATAAATTTAACTAAAGAGACAAAAAACCTATATAAAGAAAACTACAAAAAACTGTTAAAAGAAATCACAGAAGACCTAAATAGATGGAAGGGCATACCGTGTTCATGGATTGGAAGACTAAATATAGTTAAGATGTCAATCCTACCTAAATTGATTTACAGATTCAATGCAATACCAATCAAAATCCCAACAACTTATTTTTCAGAAATAGAAAAACCAATAAACAAATTTATCTGGAAGGGCAGGGTGCCCCGAATCGCTAAAAGTATCTTGAGGAAAAAAAGCGAAGCTGGAGATCTCACGCTACCTGACTTTAAGGCATATTATGAAGCCACAGTGGTCAAAACAGCATGATACTGGCATAAAGATAGATATATCGACCAATGGAATCGAATAGAGTGCTCAGATATAGACCCTCTCATCTATGGATATTTGATCTTTGATAAGGCAGTCAAGCCAACTCACCTGGGACAGAACAGTCTCTTCAATAAATGGTGCCTAGAGAACTGGATATCCATATGCAAAAGAATGAAAGAGGACCCGTATCTCACACCCTATACAAAAGTTAACTGAAAATGGATCAAAGATCTAAACATTAGGTCTAAGACCATAAAACAGTTAGAGGAAAATATAGGGAGATATCTTATGAATCTTATAATTGGAGGCGGTTTTATGGACCTTAAACCTAAAGCAAGAGCACTGAAGAAAGAAAGAAAGAAATGGGAGCTCCTCAAAATTAAACACTTTTGTGCATCAAAGAACTTCATCAAGAAAGTAGAAAGACAGCCTACACAATGGGAGACAATATTTGGAAACGACATATCAGATAAAGGTCTAGTATCCAGAATTTATAAAGAGATTGTTCAACTCAGCAACAACAAGACAGCCAACCCAATTACAAAATGGGAAAAAGACTGAACAGATACCTCTCAGAAGAGGAAATACAAATGGCCAAAAGGCACATGAAGAGATGCTCAATGTCCCTGGCCATTAGAGAAATGCAAATCAAAACCACAATGAGATATCATCTCACACCCACCAGAATGGCCATTATCAACCAAACAAAAAATGACAAGTGCTGGAGAGGATGTGGAGAAAGAGGCACACTTATCCACTGTTGGTGGGAATGTCAAATGGTGCAACCACTGTGGAAGGCAGTTTGGTGGTTCCTCAAAAAGCTGAATATAGAATTGCCATACGACCCATCAATACCATTGCTAGGTATCTACTCAAAGGACTTAAGGGCAAAGACACAAACGGACATTTGCACACCAGTGTTTATAGCAGCATTATTTACAATTGCAAAGAGATGGAAACACCCAAAATGTCCATCAACAGACGAGTAGCTATACAAACTGTGGTATATACATACGATGGACTATTATGCAGCTTTAAGACAGAATAAACTTATGAAGCATGTAATAACATGGATGGACCTAGAAAACATTATGCTGAGTGAGACTAGCCAAAAACTAAAGGACAAATACTGTATGGTCCCACTGATGTGAACCGACATTAGAGAATAAACTTGGAATATGTCATTGGTAACAGAGACCATCAGGAGTTAGAAATAGGGTAAGATAATGGGTAATTGGAGCTGAAGGGATACAGACTGTGTGACAGGACTGGATACAAAAACTCAAAAATGGACAGCACAATACTACCTAATGTAATTATGTTAAAACACTGAATGAAGCTGCATCTGAGCTATAGGTTTTTTTTGTTTTTTTTTTGTTTTTTTAATATATTTTTTATTTTTTATTTTTATTTTTTTCTGTCTATTATCATTTCATTTCTTTTTCTGTTGTCTTGCTATTTCTTTTTCTAAATCAATGCAAATGTACTAAGAAATGATGATAATACATCTATGTGATATTAAGAATTACTGATTGTATATGTAGAATGGAATGATTTCTAAATGTTGTGTTAGTTAATTTTTTTTTAATTAATAAAAAAAAAAACTGTGAAAGCAAATTCTACCACACACCTCAAAGGAAGGATGCTGACCTCTATTCTTCAAGTATTTCTTGCCAAGCGTACCGCCAACATTCTTAATATTTCAGCTACGTATGCCCTATGGCAAAGTCATGCGTGCTTTCCTGATGTGAAAGTGGAATGTATCTATGGGAATAAGGGAAAGCATGAGAAGCCATGTATCAAACTTTCGGAAATGACTCTATTGAGGTCAATCTCTGCTACCACTTTTTACAGGTAGAACCTTGGTCAACAGCATGAATGCACTTTCTCTTCTGTATCTGGAAGGGGATCATAAATCAGACCAGTTCCAAACTGTGCAGCCAGGCTCGATTGGAAGAGAAATCCAATGCCCAATGGTGCTCTGTTGGCAAGTGAGCGTTCCCGCTCCACATCTTCTGAGGGGACTGGAGCAGACCATTGTGCACCAAGTTGGGCTCATGAGTTGAGCCAGAGAAGTGCACCTAGTAAGGTAGTGCATGTGCTCTTTAGGGGTGTGTCATGGTGCGCAATACTGCGTGTATTATTATGTCAAATGCCTACATGATGAGAAGGCAGTACAGTCTCTTCGTTAAAGGAATGAGCTCGGGGATCCTAGAGCCTGGCTGAGCTCCTCTTGTGGGCATTGCCACTTGTGTGACCCAAGAAGAGGTGTTGTTTTCACTGAAGGGGTCCAAGAAAGTGAAGAAATCCGTCTGTACCTGGAAAGGATGCTGTGTGCAGTGCAGGATCTGGGCAGGTCAAGGGACGGCATGTCCTCCCCAGAACCTTTCGCAGCCCCATTGGGCCTTAACTGTTGCCCTTTAGCATCTTTTCTCCCACACCTTCTCTCGCACCCATTCCTGTCCATCATGCACCCTCCCGCTGTCAAGTGCCCTCCACCTGCCAGGCGTCCTCCCCCCCACGTCACCTGCCCTGCCCATGTCACGCGCACCCTCCCATTGTTACATGTCCCGGTGATGCTGCTCTCAAACGGCTCTGGCTGAACGGTGCCATTTGGGTCTTTGCCTCGGAGGAGTTGGACGCTAGGCAGCCGCTCTCGTGGTTCATACTCCACTCCCTCAATCGAAATTGCGCTTCATGGGTAATACACTGACCAAGCTACTACACCCCCTGGCGCGCAGCCGCTGCCCTGGGCCCAGCGGTCACCCACCTGTTCATCCCTCCCGTTGTGTTCCACTGGTGGTTGGTCGGGAGCATCCTGCTGCCCCTGCGCCTCTCTCCAGCCCTGTGCACAGGCTCTTCAACCAGGGTCACCGGAACTCACTGTCTTGGTTTGACATCACCCCGAAGAGGAAGTATCCCATCCAGCTGAGCCAATGCTCTTCTCTAGGGGTACGTCCGTCTGTGTTCAGAGAGAATCCTCGGAAGAAGCCGCGGTTGTCTCCTCGAAATTCCAAGATGTTCGGCCCCCCTTCTGGGACAGTGAGGATTCCTCGTCCAGGGCACAGATGGACTGTCGTGTGTTTGCCACCTGCACAGGCTGACGTCCCCTGTAGGCCAGTGCCATCTGGCCGCCTCCTGCATCCCTGCCTAAAGGAGGACGAACTGAGGAGCCCAGGAGACAGCAGCAAAGGGTTGGCCATAGAGGAGGAGGATCACACAGAAACCAGAGAGCAGGAAGGTCAGAGAAGGGCACCCCAGAGCGGTGAGGATATACCCTCCACATCCACGCCACTGGAGACGGAGAGAATGCTCCCTTCCTACCAGTGCAGCTCTGATCCTCTTAAGGAAAGGTCTCTCAGAAGATGTGATCCAGGTGCAGCAGGGCTCCCTGGCCCAGTCTCACCCCATCCCCTGTTTCCGAAGGGGCTGCCCCATCAGCTGGATGAAGGCCATCAGCTCAGCTCTCCAGGTTCACAGCCAGGGAAGGAGACATCGGCAGAAAATCCTGCAACTATTTCATCAAGCAGCACTCCTCCTCCTCCCACACCTGCCAGATGCAGACGCTCTAAAAAGGAAGCTGGTGATGCCACTGCCACTGCCACTGTTGTGGGGTGGAGGTGAACTGCCCCTGCCTCGGAAGCTTCCTTGGGTAGCCAGCCCCGAAGATACAGACTTGGAGAAGAAGACTGAGCCAAAACAGGACGATACCATCTTGGAGGAGGATGAAATTGAGGGCACGACAGAGGGCAGTGTCGCTGAGCTTGCCCCTTCTTGCTCTCTACCTGCTGCGCAGAATGCAGGGGCCTTGACCCAAGCCACGGTCACCCTGCCAATTCCGGCCAGTTCCTCCACAGCAGTAGTTGATTCGAGTGACCCCCATGCCAGGTCCCCAACCCTGTCTAGCCCTGTACCTCCCCCTACACCAACTAGTCCTGACCAAATACCAGTTCCTACCTCGCCTCTGGCTGTTCCCACACAATCCCTGTCTCCCTTTAGATTCAATCCCCTCCCTCAGGTTTCCCTTCCTGAGAACAGTGGCCCTCCACCCTCACTTGCAGTTCCGACACCTTTGACGTCTCACCTCCCTACACCTCCTAGCCCCTTAACCCTGTTCTCCAATCATACCACCCTCAGAAATCAGTCACCCACCCCTATGTGTGTAGACCCCGTGACTTTAATCTTACCACCCTCAGAATCAGTCACCCACCCCTATGTGTGTAGACCCCGTGACTTTAATCTTACCACCCTCAGAATCAGTCACCCACCCCGATGTGTGTAGACCCCGTGCCTTTCATCTTACCACCCTCAGAATCAGTCACCCACCCCTATGTGCGTAGGCCCCGTGCCTTTCATCTTACCGACCCCACCCACAGTCCCTGGCACCAGCACCTCTGGCTTCACCAGCCAGCCCCTCCTTGCTCCCATGGCCTTTCCACCACCACCACAGCCAGCCCATTTCCACACCGGGCCTCCCAGCCTGCCTCAGATTCTGGGGAAACGGCTATGGACACCAGTCCCCCTTCCCTGGCTGTCATTTTCAGGTCTCCCCCAGGCCCCATTGGGAATTCCTTCCAATTTCCCCATGCCCATCAGAGTATGAACTGGACACCCTCTGCAAAGGCGCCTGGCTCCATCGGCCCACGTGCATCTAAGGGCAGTGCACCCACCTCAATCTTCACCCCTCCTTTTGGTTCAGGAATCACGCCTCAGCCCATCTTTGGGGCCCCTCCAGGACAGCCGCTGAGAGCCACTTTTGGCGGTCCTCCTGTCTTCGCTGGCTTCCCCATCACTGCATCTCTGGCCACCTTCCGTCCAGCCGGCAGCATTTTGACACACCCAGCGTCCAAGTCTGCATCTGATCCTGAGCAGACACCACACCCCCTTCACAGGCTGTCATCCATCACCAGTCTCCTCCTGTCTCCTGGAAGAACATCTTGCCACTTCTCAATGCCCTTCCTAGTTCTACAAACACATGGCGGAATGTCAGCACTGCCTGAAGCCAAGTGTGCACTGGCTTGACGTCACAGCCAGCCAGGACCCCAGCTGCAACTTACACCATACCGTTTGCACCGGGAGCTGCTCCTCAGCCCACGTTTGGGGTCTCCATCGGGCAGCAGCTGGGAGCCACCAGCTTTGGCCCCACTTACTCTCTGGCAAACTTAGCAGCACCACCACAAGCTGCAGGCGTAAGCTCTCCTGCTGCCCAGCCACCCAGTGGCAGCATGACAGAACCAGTGTTTTCAGGACTCACACCCCCACGTTTCACCTTTGGGATCCCTGTCAGCACCAAGAGGGCCTATGGAAACAACACAGGTGCTGCCGCCAATGACACAAACCTGACTCCTGGCTTTGCTACTGCCACGGGGATGCCCAGCACTGGGGATAGCAGCTCACTGGATGCAAAGACTGATAGAGGACCACTTGTCTTTACAGGACCTGCAGCCCTGAAGGGAATTACAGGCTGTGGGGTCAGTGTGCCCGCCCCACCACCCAGTTCCATGTCTGGAGCTCTGAACTTTGGGGAAGGGCCAAGCGGTAGAGACAGCATCACTTCTGTTCCACAGACACCAACCATGCAGGGTATGCCTAGTGCAAGAGCAGTGGGAGGTGAGAGCACACAACATGGGCACGGGGACCCTTTAGTTCCCTCTTTAGACCAAGGGAACTGGAGTCCACCTGGCCGAAATTCAGGTGGTTCAGTGGGAGGAGATGGCAGCACTGCTGGGCTAGGAGGCCCTTTAGTTCCCTCTGCCCATCAAGGGACCCGGGGCCCACCTGCCCAAAACACAGGTGGTTCGCTGGCAGGACACTGCAGCACAGCTGTGCATGGGGGCGCTTTAGTTCCCTCCGCCCATCAAGGGTCTTGGGGCCCACCTGGCCAAAAGACAGGTGGGTCAGAGGGTGGACACAGCAGGACAGCTGTGCTAGGGGGGCCTTCTGTTCCCTCTGTCCACCAAGGGACCTCGGGGCACCTGCCCAAACTACAGGTGGGTCGGTGGGAGGAGACAGCAGCACAGCTGTGCTAGGGGGCCCTTTTGCTGCTGGCTTTGGTGGAAACGACTGACCTTTGCATGGGCAAGTGAGGAAGCAGCCTCGCCTTGGTGAACCCCCATCACCTATCCAGGTCTCAAGGAGACATTTCTTTCAGCCCAAGACACAGCATCTTGGCAAGGTAGAAGCAAAACTCACTTCAGGAACATTGATTATCTGATGTCCTTTCGGAATGGCCTTTCCACGTTTGCAAAGAAGCTCCCATCCTAGTGCTGCTGAACTCAACCTGCTCACTCTCCATATTTATATATAAATGCGTTGTTGCTAATTTAAAAAAAAAATAATAATAATATATAGTGCTTTTATAACTGGCTCTCTCAAAAGGAAACAAACAAATAAATAACAATTTCAAGCTGTATTTCATAGATTTTGACACTAAAAGAAAGAAAAATTGGAGAACTCATGTTTGCTAAGTTTGTATATGGAAGGGAAAAAATGAGTAAAAGTTAAAAATAAATGTGTTGCCCCACAAATATTTAATGTCAACTGCTTATTGCCTTTCAATGGTCTTTAGAATATGGAAATTTGGTTCTGAAATTTACCTCAAAAAAAGGAAATAATTTAGAATGTGTCCTTAGTTTGCCAGAGCTGCTATGACAAATATCACACAATAGGTTGGCTTAAACAATGAGAATTTTTGTCTCATGGTTTTGGGAGTCTAGAAATTAAGGTCTATACAAGCCATTATTTCTCTGTACTTTGTAGCATTCTGGCTTTGGCTTGCATTTCTGCCCATATCACACGGCTTTGTCTACACAGTCCTCTGTGTAGATTTCCTCTCTCCATAAAGACTTTGGCCACATGGATTCAGGGTCACCCAGATTCAATGTGGCCTCATCTATTAGGATCGTTGATGAGTCTACACCTTAACAGATAATGCTGTCTTCCAAGACCCTATTTACAAATGGGTTTACACCCACAGAATGGGGGTTAAGACTTGAACATGTTTTTTTGTAGAGGACGCCACAATTCAATCCTCAACATACTAATATTCATTTTTTTTCTTTTATGCTGAGAAATGTCTCATCAGAAATCTGTTGCCATTTTCTGAAGTCTGATGTGAAAAAAAAATCAGCAAACAAATTCCAAGGCTGGGATAAATTGAAAAAACTTAACAGATGGCTTAGGATGCTGGGTTGCCAATATGATTAGAAAAGAAGAAGAAAATGAAATGAAATGGTTTTCATGGCTTTTGCATGACTTTGAGACTTATGTTTAAGTTCAGTAAACACCAAATTGTATACCATTTGAAATTACCCTTTTAAAATCAACATTCAGAATTATTTTATTATTAAGTAATTTTCCACTAATAAATGGAATTTAAAGATACTACATCAAGCATAATTTTGGGCCAATAGTAAGAACAAATCTCCATAACATTTCCTGAGACGGATGCTTCTTGCTTAAGGCAGTTATGACCTCTAGTCATGTTATTATATAAAAAACAAAATGGTGGACAAGATTGCAGTTGGCAAGAGGGGGAGAATATTCCCTAAAGAGGTTAGCCGATTCCCAAGTAATTGATAATTGACTGAGTACTGAGTCTTCATCTTGCTGGTTTGCAGTCATGACTTTTAATTGTGGCAATTACTTTGACATTACCATGTTTTTGTTATTTTGTCATATATCTAACATATGTTCCTTCCTGTTATTTAATTAATATCTTTCTGTTCAACATCTTAACTTTGTATTACTCTTCACAGATATTAGTCTCATACCCTTTCTTGTTCTCTTTTCTTTACAATCAGTTGATAGGCATTTATTAACTGGCCATGATATTTTACACACCTGGATATGTATATGATGAAAATTGGTATCTTAAAAGATATTTGAAAAGAGAAAAAATTCGAAACAATACAGCTTAGATAGATGACCATTGCAATAGCACACATGAGAGCTGATTTGAGAGAGGTACTAAAAAAGAAGAGAAAGGATACAACATTTTGGGGAAATAGCATCATTCATGGGATGAAGTGGGCATATGTGTGAATGAATCTAAGATTCCGAATTTACGTATAAGGAAATAGGAGTTAAGAGAATAAGCTAGCTTATGGAGAAAGATGTTGAATTTGTCATGGATATGTTGAATTTGAACTGAAGTTGTGATAGTCAACTGAAAATGAACTGAAGTCAGGTGAATATGTATTACTTTGTGTATAACACAAATGAAATGAAAGGCTTAGAGAAAATTTTAGTTCAATTCTTAGAGATAGATGAGCAGAGTGGGTCAACATAGTGTTTCGGAGGAATATATACAGTTAAGGTTTTAAGAGTTCACTAACTTATTCATCAGAATTGGTAGATTTTTGTACAACTAATGTACAAATACTATACTAGACACTAGAAATACAAAGTAAAAAAAAACACAAAAGAATCACCACCATTCTGTCGTTAGTGGTCTACTTGAAGAGAGACAGATATATATAAATACAATGTAGTGCGGTAAGTTATGTGGAAATTACAATGGCATCCTAGAGAATAGTTAAGTCTGAATAATGAAATGGGAAAGGTCTCACAAAAGAGTTAAGATTTATGCTAGTGAACCTTGGGCAAAAATATAGCCCAATTTAAGAATAGGACAAAGGCAAACATGTGAGTATGTAATATGTTCAAATAATAGTAGGTGGTCCAATGTGAACGGAATGTAGGTTGTAAAGAAGGGAATGGTAGAACATGAACGTGGTGGTAAGCTAGAAACAACTTTGGAAAGTCTCTAAAATATCTTTCAGAAAATGGAAGTAACTCCTATATCAACACGTTAACTTCTATTCACTGTGGTTGTTTCATAATTTAGATGGGATACTCTCATTCCCTCACTTAAAATCCCTCACGGCTTTCCATAGCACTTAGGATCATAATCTTTAATATGTCTCTGAAACCTTTCAATGACTGACCCTAATTTATCTTTCACATCACATTTCTCTCTGCAGCCACACTGAAATCCTCTCAGTTTCACCCACTTACTATGCTTTTCTCAACCCAATATGCTTTTTGCTTGCTTGATTTCCTCTATTCAGAAGACTTTCCCTTCCCTTTTCAACTCAGGCTTTTCAACTTAACTCATGTCTCCTACTTGGAGAATCCTTTCTTTACCTTCCTAACTAGATCAAAGACACTGGTTATTGGTTCTTAAGGTAAGCACTGTGTACTTCTTTATTGTAGAATGTATATAGTGGGTAATTTTGTTATTTAATTTATAATTTTATTTATACTTCCCCATTTAAGTATGTAAGCTCCATGAGAAAGCAGGACCAATGCCCCATTAATTAAACATTGAATTCTGATTTGGGACCCCAGAATATATATAAGACACTGATCCAGTGGGTTTTGATAATATTTCTCATTTTGCAGTCTCGACTGGTTGGGTCCTGCATTAATATGGGGTAATACATTCATTCTAAGTGGCATCATACAAAAATTGCAACAATTTAATGCAATAACAATGACTCATATATCCATTTTCATTTAAACTCCTTGTATAATCCATGCGCCCTGTAAGCCTGTCCATTACTGTACGTATTTTACTTAGATGTCATAATAAGACATAAAATCTTGAGGCTTAGCCCTTTCATTTACCATGTTGAAAAGCATTTGTTGTAAAGCATACATGACTGAGTAGCTCATAATCTTTTGCGTCAGGTTGTTGTACTATAATTACTCTGATATTCCTTTATTGCTAAATGCTTGGATGTTTCTTTCTTTCTTTCTTTTTTTACTAATAATACACAGCAATAACATCTTTTTCCTTTCTTGAGTTATTTTCTTAGTACAAATTCCTGGAGTAATAAACCTAGTCAAAGGAGAGAAACCTTTTTCTAGGGCTCTTAGACTGCACTTTTGAGTTAATGCCAACCTTTTATTACCTCCATGCTGATAAAACTCTGATATGTCTCCAAAGCTGACTTTTCACTGCCTCTCCACTTTTGTATCTTTCACTGTCATCTAAAAGCCACCACCTAAAAAATAATTTCAGATCTTATCTATCTATAATATACCACTATTATGTATTTATAACGAAACCCTTTATTCCCCAAATTGAAAATGTGTATTATTAATGAAATTGTATGTTTTTAACCCATAACTAAAAAATGAAAGAGGAAATAATAGAACGCACATTGTGATTGAAGAGAATTATAACTTTACACTATTTTTGTTAGTTCACCCCTCATATAGTTTTCAACATCGACTATGAACCTTAAGCTCAGTATTAGAATTAAAAAGGTGAATGAAATAGTAGGTCCCTACCCTCTTCCTGCTACTAATGTTGTTATGGCTATTAGTTCTGTTTTTATAAGAGAAATTGGCAGCCATTTCTAATTCCAAATGTGGAGACATCAACTCAACTTGAATAATCATTTAACCATTGTATGGTTCATTTGCTTATGCATATAAAAAGTGAATGGATACCAAAAAAAAAAAAAAAAGTGAATGGATACCAATTGTTCAGAGTGAGATGATAAATCAGGCTGAAATTCCAACCCTGTAGCTCTATTGAATTACCTCTCACACATATGGAAGACAAGAAATGGAAAGTTCTGAGATTGCTATGGGCAAACTTGCATTGGTGCCAAGGGCTTTTGTGGGTGGACTGCTCTGGAGACCCTGTTTCCTTTGAGGCTCAATGCTACTTTATTTCTATGGACCGAGGTAGCCCTGACTGAGGGAAAGTGACAGGAAATAACACCAGAAGACCCACAGGCTAAGGAGGATTCATCTCCAGGAGAGAATCTAGACTTGTAACCCTGATGAAAGAGAATCAACTCAACGTGACTTGTGAAGATCCTACTCAGAAAACAGGTTGTAGGGAGATACCATGGTTCCTTTCCCAATCCTAGCCATGAACATGCATATGGGCAACAGGTATTACAGTAATTTAAAGGTCTGTTTCATTAACAATTGTGATGTTGGTAGGCCAGGCTTATTATATCATGATATATCTGTAGCCCGAATTATAGTTTGGAATAATTTAGAGGGATGCTCCTCGTATCTTGAAAAACTACTTCCAGATTGTCCAGCAGAGAACAGGGGTCTTTGGTAGAAAGTCAAGGTGTTTTCCCCTCTCCATATGAGAACATAGGTGGAACTGAACACTCTAGACATAATGTGTTCCCATTTATATCTGACTTTGTACAGAAAAAAGGCTCCTACTCGAGCCAGTGGCTTGGTGCTAGAAAGAAATCTGAATTTTCAATGACATCATGGATGTATGCTCTGACCTATTCTGCAACTCAAATTGGTGAAAAACCATATCAATTATAAAGCAATATGATAGCTTAGTCTCTACAGCAAGGAGTGAAGTGGAATATTACCTGTTTATAGGCTGTACTTCGAGGGTGACGTTAAAGACTGAAGGGAATTCAAATCAACTCATTTTCAGCTTTGCCCCACTGTGATCTCATATTACACATAAGTATAGTAAAATGTTATGCTATTTCTTCCAGTTGATGTTTGTAGTTTAAATATCCACCTGCTAAATATTCCCCTCGGGTGTTTTTATAGAAAGAATTTTTAACTTAGGCATTTACATAATGTAATTTCCTAGAATTTCAACTAATCCATAGTTAGGTATGATGTTATTACAAGCATGTGTACTCACTGGTTTCATTTTTATTGCAGTATAGTAATTATTTTGTGCAGTGTCAATGTAATTCTGTTTTCTCATCATGACAGATGTCTCATTTCTTTGTGGAAAAAATTAAAAATTTAATTCTAACTAGAAAATTTCTAGGACACAAAAACAATAACTTTTTTTTTTGCAATTCTCTTCTTTTCAGCACCATGAGGGTAAAAATATCACTAACTTTCTGATTTCTAATAGCAATACAAAAAAAAGTATTTTCTTTTCTAAGTTAACTCTCTTAATAATGTATTTTATATTTTGTATTATAATTCATTTTTTCAAACTAAATTTCATGATTCAAAATGTTGATTATTTTGTATCATAAATACTTGCAAAAATTTTATCATTATATTTCCCTATGGATTTATTTTAAGCTTAGAAAAGCCCTATGGATTTATTTTAAGCTTAGAAAAGCAGACAAATGAAATAACTGTTTCAATTTATATTCAGCTTGGTAAAATCTCATTGAGCACCATTCTATATCATGCAGTAGATATTGAGATGTAAAGGTTAATAAGACAGGCCTTTGCTCACGTGAAGGTCATAGCTTATTTTAATCTCAGTAATTTTAGTAAATTCAAAATTTCATAGGATCTAATTAGAGTTTTCATTATGTTTAAGGGATCTTAAATTATTTATTTCTGTGCTTGAAATTGCTTTGCAGTGCAAGAGTTACATAATTTATAAGGATTCTACAGCAGCAGTGGTAGAAGCCAGTATTTATTTGGCATCTGATGATATGTGCTGGGCACTCTGAGAGAGGGATAAACAAGTTATCAATGTGGGAAAGCCGCTCTCTTGTGGAAATTCTCATGCACACTAAGCTTTCATTGTAGAAGTCAATAGGAAGCTGCATCCACAGGGTTAAGTCCCAGTCAACCACCTCTGAGCACTACTAGCTCTTGTCATTTCCATTGTTAAAAAGGTTTAATCCAGTAATCACATTACCCCTTATTTTGGTTTGAAACTGTTGAGTACCCCCAGAAAAGCCATATTCTTTTAATCCAAACTTGTGGGCTCAGACCTATTGTTGGGTGGAACCTTTTGATTAGGTTGCTCCCATGGCAATGTGACCTACCCAATTGTGGGTGGGACCTTCTGTTTAGGTTGTTTCCATGGAGACGTAACTCTGCCCATTCAAGGTGGGTCTTACTGTGCTTATTAGAATGCTTTAAGAGAGGGTCATTTTGGAGAGGACACAGATGTTTGGAGATACAGAAGGAAAATGCTCTAGGAGATGTCAGAAGGACCCTTAGGAGTTAAGAGAGCCATTTGAAATCAGAAGTCAGGAGAGGACAGTAAATGTCACTCTGTGCTTCCCCATGTGATGGAGAAACCAGATTGCAGCTGCCTTTCCTCCGAGAAGGTATTCTCTTGTTGGTGCCTTAATTTGGCATTTCATAGTCCTAGAATTGTAAATTTATAACCTACTGTATCCCCTTTGTAAAAGCCAATCCATTCTGGTATATTGCATTCGGGCAGCATTAGCCAGTCAGAATACTCTATATCTAAATGTCGCTTTGAAGCACTATACAGAGTTTTAGTTCTGAAATATATAATCAGAGCAAACTTGTTTTATAATTAATACTGTGTGTTGTTACATGACACATGTTCATAAAGTAGAAAAAATATTTGACACCAGTAGTAGAAATACTTGATTTCTTTTTGCAAGAACTGACAAATATAATATCTATTTGATTGTGCTTCCAAAGTCTTGAAAATATTTAGTTCATGTAAAAATTTACTCACAATTAAATTCATCTAAGGTGTAACTCCTACTATAAGGATGAAAATATAGCTTTTTATTATTTCAAAGAGCCATACCAAAAATAAATCTATAATCTATAATTTATAATCTATACTTCTGGTCTCTGTTATCTCAAGGAATCATTTGCATGTACTACAAAAATCTCAATTCTTACTTTAAATGAAGCCAAGGAGATCAAATAATATAGTCATGCTGTTTCCTTACTTCAATTGGCTGTATCTCTAGAGAGGGTATTGAGCTACTTATTTTTATATCTTATACATATGATCTGACCTTTTAAAAATAGATGAAAATATAGAGTTTAAAATGAGAACATCACAAATTATGGACATAAGGAAAAAAAAACATCAAGTCCAAAGCCCTAATACATGGATATACTAATTATATTTTGTTGGAAAAGTTTTAATTGACTGCATGATTAATATTATTCTCTCATTACAAAAATGAATTAATCACCCTCTCATAAAATTTCTCACTTCTCATAGCATTTAACAACATTGTCCTTAAGAAACATTCACTTTTTCTTATCTTTTCATTTTTTTGTTCATAGTCCAAATACTGCACCAGACATATTTGATCAACATGATAGCAATGAATCCAATGCAGCTAATGCTTTTGACTTGCAAGGTCAAATAGTATCTTCTATGAGTTCTTAATACATTGACTCCCACTTTTCTATTAAAATGCCTAAGAAGAAAAGAAGACAATAATTCATACCTGATCACTTAGACAAAAAAATGGGTTATTGGGAAAATACGTTAGGACTTTGCCACGTCTGCACCACTTGCTAGAAGTCCCTGTCAGGCTGGATGGTAACCATTGGCATCTACAGCCCAGGAAAGACCATGTAGACCAAGGAGAAAGATGGGAGTTGGTTCTCCTACAACAGTGGGCTCTTCCAAGCCTATGTATTAAAATCACAGGAGGAGCTCTTCCCAAAAAGCTGATGTTTAGGATTCTCTGAGACCCAAATCAATCGGACTACCTGGAGATGGGATCTAAATGTCAGCATTTTACAGCTCCACAATTGACTCTAATGCATAGTCAAATATGGGAAGTATATTTTAAACACATCAGCCTCCACATCATACAATTATGCTTCAGGATCTTCAGAGAAAATAATCCAAGAAAGTACAGAGAGACCGAGGGTGATGGCTGGGTTTCCTGGAAGGAGACAAGCCAAGGGAGTCTGTTTATGAATTCTCTGTTCTGGTTCGTTATTATTATATTTGACTATCCTTGCACCAGATCACACTTCATAATTACTTTTGCTTTATAAATAAGTCCTGATATCAGGTGAGGTAATTATCTCCAGCAGTTCTTGCTTAAAATCTACTTTCTCTAATACTGGTATAGCTATAACAGCTTTCTTTTAGATAATGCTTGAATGACAGATACTTAGTTTCAACCTTTTTATATCTTTATATTTAGGGGATACCACTTATAAATAGCACCCATGTATATATGTTTGTGTATGTACATTTAAGTCATGTCTGGCAAACTTTTTCTTTTTATTGAACTGTTCTGTCTACTTACATTGAGTGTAATTACTAATAATTTCAGGTTTGAATAGTTCATCTTGCTGTTTGTTTTCCATTTATGTCACCTATTCTATTATCCTTTTTCTCTTCTTTTTTGTCTTATTATGAATACTCAGGTAATTTTATCAATGCATTTTTCTCCTCATCAGTATTAATAGTTATGCATTCTTTTAGTGTTCTTTTTAGTAGTTACTAGAAAGACTACAGCATACATCTTGATGTCTTAAAATATATAACTGAAACCTTTACCACGCCCCCAAAATTCATTAACTTTACGTACATTTACCTTCATTGCCTTTTGTGCAAGTATCGCTAAGCATTTTAATTCTATATATGTTAAATGCCACAAGATATTATTTTATGCCATTATTATTTATTTAGATTTATCCATACATTTATACTTTTATTTCTTTCTTCCTTCTTGCCTCTCTAGGCTTCTTAAATGGACCCCTTCCCTCTTATCTGAAAAAGGTCTTTAGCATTTTTTTAAGTGTAAGTGTGCTTACATGAATTATCTCAGTTTGTCTGAAAATATCTTTATTTTGTGTTGGATTTATTCACCTATATTTTCCTTTTTTGTAGTATCCTTGCCAGGTATTGGTATCAAATTTATGTTACTTCAGAATACAGATTGAAAAGTGTGTCTTCTGTTTCTCAACTCTGGACAAGTTTGTGTGGGATTAGTGTCATGTATTTATTTGCCCTTCTTTTTAAAAGACTCTTCTAGTTTGTTAGCTGCCAGGATGCAATATACCAGAAATGGAACAGCTTTTAAAAAGGGGAATTCAATAAGTTGCAAGTTAACAGTTTTTAGGCCATGGAAATGTCCCAGTTAAAGCAAGTCTATAGAAATGTCCAATCTAAGGCATCCAAGGAAAGATACCTTCAAGAAGGTCAGTGAAGTTCAAGGTTTCTCTTTCTCATCTGGAAAGGCACATGGTCAACACAGTCAGGGTTTCTCTCTCGACTGGAAAGGCACATGGTGGACACAGCGTCATCTGCTAGCTTCCTTGCCAGCTCCCCAGGCAGTGTTTCCTTCTTCATCTCCAGAAGTTGCTGGCTGGTGGACTCTCTGCTTCGTGGTTCTGAGGCGTTCTCTGTTGTGGCTTTCTCATGACTCTGTCATTCTCTGCTCTCTCTGAATCTCCCACTTTCTCCAAAATGTTTCCTCTTTTATAGGATTCTAGGAAACTAATCAAGACCCACCTAGAATGTGTGGAGACATGTCTCTACCTAATCCAGTTTAACAACCACTGTTGACTGAGTTGCATCTCCAGGGAGATAAGCCAATTAACGTTTCAAACATACAGTACGGAACAGGGAATAGAAGAAACGGCTGCCTTTACAAAATGGGATTAGGATTAAAACAGGGCTTTTCTATGGTACATACATCTTTTCAAACCGACACAAAGACTATTTTCACTGGTATAGCATTTTAGGTTGATAGTTATTTTCAGTACTGTAAAGTTGTCATTCCATATTGTTTCTTCTTTTGTTTCAGTTGAGAAGATAATTGTCAATTTTATTGCTGCTTCTCTGAAGGCAATGTGCCCTTTTACCCCTTTCTGCCTGCTTTTCTCTTTTTCTTTGTGTCAGTTTTTTATCCATAATGTTTTTTTTCATATTCTTCATGTTTTTAATTCATGGTACATGTGAAATAAAAGGTTGATGATCTTGCATCCCATTAAGAAGATTCTTAGATGTTGCCTGTTCAAATATTGTTTCTGCCTCATTCTCTCTCTTTCCTACTCCTAGAACTCGAATTATGTGTTTATATTACATTTACAATTATCGATACGTCTGTCTTCAGCCTAGTTTCTGTCTTATATTTGGTTCATTGTGCTACTCTGTATTTGTATCCAAGTGTATCCCATATTTTGAAGCTTCCTATAGGTCTAGTTTTAAAAATTTATTAAGTCCATTTTTTTCATTTTTTATTTAATTTTTATTTTGTTTTGTTTTTTTCTATGTGGGTCTGTTTTTATGTTCTGTTTATTTCTTTGTTTTTCCATACTTGATATTATCTCCTGAAATGCAGCGTAATTTTTGATTGAATGCTATGCTGTAGGTTTGTTTGTGTTTTGGTAGGGAGTGCGAAGAGGGGCAGTTTTTCTTAATCCACTCTTAGATTTTCAGAGTTCCGCTTCTGTTTTGTAAGGATCAATCTATCCTTCTTACTAAAGAAATAGCCTTAGGGGGTTGCAGATGAAAGCCTCGGGAGCTTGATGAGGCTTATATAAAGCTGTCTCATCGCTATCTTTCTTCGTGGGATATGAACTTCAGTTTCTGCAGTCCCAGGCACGTGGGACTGCCTAGAGCTCTGTTGGAAGAGTCTCTCAGACTCGCAGCATCCTCCTTTTTTTTTGCTTGGCTTCTCTCTGCCTACAGGCTTGTGCTTAGGAATAAGCAAATGAATTAAAGTCAGCACTGGCAAATTTTGGGCTTAACTGTGCTCTTCTTCTTTCTGGGATGCTTGCTTTTCAGATGCTCACTGCTTTATTAGCTGAAGCTGTCAAAAAGATTAAAATATATATATATATATATATATATATATATATATATATATATCCAGCTTTATCATTGTTTTTGGTGGGTGGTTTGCTCTGATAGAAGGTAGTACTTCTTAGATGGAAGCATGACTCCCGTATTTCATCTTAAGATTTTTAGTTCTATTAGACTTTATAGTTATTAATTATTACCAGAAATTATTTTCAGAGTAAATAAACAAACTTGTGATGTAAATGATTAAATTATAAAACACTATGGAGGGGGTCCTGAATGGAGCGAGATGGCATCTGCCGGCAGCGTTGCTCAGGTGGTCAAGCCACATATTCCATTGATAAGGTTCCCCAGTAGAAGAGACAGCCCTAAACTCAATGAATCAGATGCTTTGAGATCAACAGGAAGACCATATCACTCACCTGCAATTTCACAGTGGTCTATGGGAAGGAACTCACCAGGTTTGCTGATTCAGATACTGCAGAAGTAATAAAATCATTACCTCAGTAATACAGAAGGAAACCTATGTCTCAAGAAGAAATCAAACTTATCCAACATGGAGGTCTAGAATAATCACTGATAAGGCTACTGTTTTCTCATCAGATAAAATAATTATCTTTACAATAAAGGGATTTGCAAATGACAAATTAGAAAATTCTGTAAAAAAAAGTGAAAGAAAATTTAGATGGACACTTGTATCTCCCAATTTAGGTATCTTGGTCAGTTTTTCCACAAGCTTACCTAAGTATTTATAAGCTTTATAATTATCAAACCATACATTTTTAAATGCTAGCCTATTGGTTTGATCTTATCAAGTTTTACCACTGTTGAACTATTGAAAACACATCATTTTCCTTAATTTCACTTTTCTTTCAGGTGCTTAGAGATGGAAAGAATTTATCAGGCAGAAATGCTGCTGATTAGGATCAGTGAAATAATGACTCCATTTTTTTTCTCAATTTTTTGATATTTTTTACATTGACAAGGTTACTGGAATATAACTGACTTGATAAGCATATACTACTTTAATGGATAAAAATATAGCCAAGGTGAAACGGGTGACTTTGTGGTATTGAGACTGGAGAAATAATGCCAAAGATCATTATTTGTAGCGTACATTCAGAAAAAAAAATGTGGAAGAGTATAAAATGGAAAATAAATGAAGAATTCAGTGACTATAGCAGAGGAATAAGTATTAAACTAGAAATTGCAATTACATTTTCGTGGGTGTTAAAATGTGGTGCTCTTTGGCTTATTTTAACATTTTGATTGTGATGATGTATGCAAATTGTGGTAACCCCATAACTTTCTCAAACTTAATGTCTGAAAGCCTCATAAAATTAACCTAAATATTTACCTTCCTAAAGCAATTTATGAAACTTTAGTAAGGTCTTCCTGAGCCAGGAGTGTGCTATCATTCTGTAAGTAAAGGTTCACAACACCAAATAAATTCTTTTCCACATCTTAAAAAAAAAAAGCCCACAATGGAGAGACAGCGAGAAAGGAATCGTTTACTTTAACTTATTAATTAAGAGAAGTATTCTGGAATAGGGCATGCCTGCACTGAGTTGGCAGAGATTATAGTAGCAAATAGAAGGGCATGGCAGGAAGAGGACTAGAGCGTACAGTGGCCCCGAGCACAATCGTTCTAACTCTTGGAACCTCATTTCAGGTGGTCCTTACCACTGCATGACGTTTAAGGATCTAACATGTTTCTGTTCTCTGGCTTCAGTTGTCATCCATGTGCTGACTGCTCCCCACTCAGTATTTCTATATCAACCACCTATCCTTCATTCTAGACTGGTGTCACAAAATACCTGCTCCACCTGCCACTAAAAATTCCCAAAATTCAAGCCAGCTTCTTCCTTTCCCCAAAATGAAAAGTTTATACAGATTTTCCATATTCAGTAAATGAAGATTTGGCACTTAGTTGCTCAAGACTGAAACCTGGAAATCATACTTGGTTCATTTTTTTTTCTGCCTCAACCCCCACTCTTACTCAGTCTTGTTAATTTACCTCCTTAATATCTCTTATCTATCTACATCTCTGTTAATTTATTACTACTATTCTAACCAAAGTCCATCATCATCTCCTAACTGGACTACTGTGATAGACTTCTAAGGGGTTTTTCAGCATCTACTCATACTTCCCTTCCATCTATTTTGTAATCAGAATTTTAAGTATAAAACATACAGTTGATCATGTCATTTGTCTGCTTGAAATCCATCTATTGCCCTTAGTTGAAATCCCATAAGATCATTCCAAAGTTCTCCATAATCAAACCTCTACTTAACTTTCCAGTCTCATCTCCTGAAATCTTTTCTCTTTTTTTCTTTTGTTCCAGACAGCCTGTACTTCTTTTTCATCTTATTCAGATGCCACAGTTCTTTGAGCTTGTGGTTTCCTCATTCGGGTAAACTCTTCCTTACCTTTTTGCCTGACATTATTATATTTAACTTGTTTTCTAAGGGAAGTCTTCTGAAGACTGCCAGAAAGTAAATTAGACTATTTTGTCATATATTTCTATAGTTATCCCTTATAGCATTCATCAAAACTCCCTTCAGAATTGTCTTGTGATAGAATGAATTTGACTATACCATATCCTATCCCTCTATTTATTGATGTACTTGTAGTAGGGAAGCTTCTGATTCCTTTAAACAGCATCAAATTTTCAAGATTTGAGGGATCTGTCTCTGTAGAGTTGACTCAAGCTTCCAGTCCCAGCTCTGATCTTCAAGATTTATCTTGTCCTTGGTGATCACTTATTAATTCTACTCCTGGGAACATGTATGTGCTGGTTTGAAAGGGTATATGCCCCCTAAGAAAAGCCATGTTTTAATATAAATCTCATTTCTTAAAGGTAGAATAATCTCTATTCAATACTGTATATTTGAAACTGTAATGAGATCATCTCCCTGGTTGATGTGATTTAGTTAAAAATGGTCGTTAAACTGGATTACGGGATAACATGTCTCCACCCATTTGAGTGGGTTTTGATTAGTTTCTGAAGTCCTATAAAAGAGGAAACATTTTGGAGATTCAGAGAGATTCAGAGAGAGTGACACTACGAAGCAGAGAGTCCTTCAGCCAGAGATCTTTGGAGATGAAGAAGGAAGATGCCTCCTGGGGAGCTTCATGAAACAGGAAGCCAGGAGAGAAATCTAGCAGATGATGCTGTGTTCGCCATGTGCCCTTCCAGCTGAGAGAGAAGCCCTGACTGTGTTCGCCACGTGCCTTCTCACTTGAGAGAGAAACCCTGAACTTCATCGGCCTTCTTGAACCAAGGTATCTTTCCCTAGATGCCTTTGATTGGACATTTCTTTAGACTTGTTTTAATCGGGACATTTTCTAGGCCTTAGAACTGTAAACTTGTAACTTATTAAATTCCCCTTGTTAAAAGCCATTCCGTTTCTGGTATATTGCCTTCCAGCAGCTAGCAAACTAGAACAATGTATTAAGAAATTCACCTAAAGGTTTAATAAAATTAAGTCCAGATACTTTGATGTTACTAGTGGAAGAATAATCTCTAATCATAAAAGGATTCTAGGAGGATTGGTTGGACCTCATAATCGTTCATGGGTGGAGATGACATTTTTTCACTCAGAATCTTCCATTAATTCCCGTAATGTTTGGCAGCAGGGGGAGCTTACACCTTTTCAATCACATTGAGTTGTTTTCCACAGAATCTACTTATGAGAAATCTATTATATTTTCATAAAAATAAGTTCATTCTCTCCCCTGATAGAGTGACTTAAATCTTTAAATGGTTTGTGTGCAGTAGAACCACTTTTAGCAAAGAACTTCATTTAAAGTTCAATGTATATATTGTAACCTCCACTGGTTGAAGCCTGTATGTGGAGGGAATTGGGATCCTATTGTCTGGACCTTTTTCTTTCCCTATTGCAGTCCATGAAGCACAGCTACAGAGCTATTGCATATATATGTGATTTGATCTGGCTCTCATCCAGCGGAAGATAGCCAGATTCCAGGCATACATATCACTACTCACCTATCCCATGATTTTGGCAGACATTTCTAAGATATCACATACTTACTTTCTAAGCTTGAGACCACAATAGCCTCTGATTAATTTTCAGTGTTTACACCATGCAGCCACTTTAGTTATTGAGAATCAGCCTATAAAGAAAAACCCATTTGCCATCTGTGATTAGCATAAACTCCTTCATTTTACATTAGGTGAAGCAGCAGTTCCCTAGTGTAAACTTACTTTCCCAAAGTCACACATGCTAGAAGGTAGTGGAATCAGAGCGAGGAACGTCTCTATTGTCAGTTCTCTTACGGTGAATTCTCTATGCTCTCATGTCCTTAGAAAGATTTTTCTCAAATGTTATTATTTAAGGGGGAAGGTATGATTCATTTTGCAAAATATTATTTTACAAGTACCTTTCATGTATGTGTGTGTATGTGTATAACTCATTGATGAATTAACAAGCTCATGGAAGGGACAATTCAAAACAAGATTTTTCTCCAATTTCATGTAAAAATATTTATTTTAATATATACTGGGCTGTGCTTTTGCAAGGGCTAGAGGTACTTTTATAACTCAATGTCATCATTAAATGATTTTTAAAATATACATTAATGTGTTATTACATAATACGTTCTGTCCTCATATGTTAACTTTTCCTGAGTGAGAGCACTTGTTTTATAAATGTGTTATTCCATCACTAGGTGGCTGAATTTGATTAGAGTGTGGAATAAGAGGAAGAAGCATGTGATATTAGGATCAGAGATAGGAAAGTTGGAATTTCAGGGGAAAGGTTTATTCTTGTGAAGGTCTAAACGTCAAAGCATTAAAACGTTTTCATTCTATAAAGTAGTTCTAAGCTGAAACAATTCATTTTCTATTTCATTTCAAAACATCTTTGGCAGAAACTTAAAGACTTACAGCCCTCACTGAACTTTACCTTGGTCTTTAAATGTAATACCCTAATGTGAATAATCTTGGCAGCATAAATATGTTGACTATTTAATATTCTGATATTCTGTCTGATTTTATATTTTCTTCTTGTACGCTGACACTTGAGCCTAATTATAGGCACAGCTTTAGGAATGCATTATTTAAAACCCCAAAAAGACTTTTTTGCATTAGGGAATTTAAAAAATCCCTTTACTTTGGAAAATAGAGAGCCGACTGATTTTCAGAAAGTCCCCTTCATATTTAAGATAAGAATTTTTGTAGGGAATGTTTGGCAAATTCTCATATAAAATATCTGCAGAGTCACCATGTTGCAGCTCTTTGTTTATGCGTAAGTAGTATATGAATTAAGTACATCCTTTACTTAAACTGCTACAAGGAATGAAAGATGTAGGTTTTGAGTGTTCACAAGGGAGCAGTACGACGTTAATGATTTGATGGATAGCTTGGCTATCAGCTCTTAAAATAATTATGTTTTGTAAATGGAATGCATAAAGAACTCATCAGTAACTCTGTGGTATAGTAATGCATACAGAAAAGCTAATGCAGTCATCTTTCGCATATAAGCTTAGTTTCTGCAGTGTTACTCAGAAAGACACTATATTATCTGGAGAACTATTGTAAATATATTATGCAATCAACACACCCTCTCTGTAAAGCTTTTCTTTGCATTTGTATTTTATATCTCTTGTTCCCTGGTTTTAATTGCAGTCAAAATATTATAAAATTTTTACAAACTTCCTATTGCAATAGCATCTTTCTAAGGTGGTTTTGTAAAACATCCTTTACTCTAGAAGAGCTGCATATTTAAATTATGTTAGGAGTCGTACATCTCTCCCGGTTGTCCAGGATAGTGTTCACCTGAGGGCCCACGGAAACAGGAGAGGAGAAGGATTTGCTCCAGAAACTGCTCTTAATTGTTGAACTTTCCTTTTGGGATCGCTCATAACATTAATTAAGGACTATATTATCACTATTTTTCAAATGAAAAAATAAATAGGCTAATAGAAGATGATCTGACATTTAGCCTTTTCTCTTTTAATAAATGTTTCATGTTGTAACCTCAAAAAAATTACATTATGTTCTCATTATTTTCATGAAGAATCACAAAATTATTCAATTTACTTTTAAGGTAAAACATGCTATTGTGGTAAGAGATACATAAAACACAGGTTAGTGCTGTTTTTGTGCAACTGACAGATGAAACTTGACTTTTAGACTCAGACATACCTGGTTTTGCGTTCTAGTATTAATTGTGAAACCTTGGGCAACATATTTATTCTTTCTAAATCTGTTTTATAATTTCTGAAATTGGTATTAATAATATATTTAATAGGCTTATATGGATTAAGTTAGATATTTCATGATAAGAATTGAGGATTTCATTGTTTTTCAGAGAAAGCATTTAGTATATGGCAGTTGCTATTGTCACTACTGTTCTTGATCTTATCGTTATGAAATCATGCTAAATACTTCCATTGTCCCACTTCACCTCCATGAAGAAATTCTGACTACCAAGTTTTGTATTGCTACGTATGTATACAATATGCTGCATATACTTGTATATATATGTCACTATATGTATATAATGGTTCATAGCCTATGAATATATAAATAAGATTAAAAAGGGATCTTTATAATGAGTGACTAGACAGTGAATACAAAGGGAAGATTGAACATAAAGTTATGAAAATTATAGCCCTAAACTGCTTAACACATTTCATTAGCTCCTGATTACAAATAAATTCCAAACTCCATGGTCTCACATAGGTTGACAGAAACAGATAAATAACAAAATTATAAAAGCCACAGCAGAGCTAAGAACAAATTTATATGGACAACACTGAAAATTAATAACTATATTGACAAGGAGAATGAATATATGGTCAAAACTGACAGGTATTAAAGGTAAGTGGGAATTTTCCAGGTAAGAACAGGAGAAAATACATTCAGAGCCTCAGGAATAGCATATGCAAGAATGGATTTTAGACAAGAAAAAAAGGTTCTGTAATATTGGTTCATTGTCGAAAAAAGTTGTAAGTTACCCAGAGGTCCAAAAACATGAGAATTTTAAAACTAAAATTGGGTTTACTCATGTAATACAATATTTACAGTTGTGAAAATTTTTGAACTTTGAAATGGGAAATTGATGGTAGTGTAATGTTATGTTTAACAAGTAGGACAACTGTATATTAATTATATAGTACAATCTCAATTTTGTAAATATGTACATTGAAAAGACTAGAAGGAAATACATCATAAATTTTAGTATTGAGTGTGATTGAATTGTAGAAAATTTTAATGTTACTTGTTAAAATTTATTTTTAAAATTCTCTATAATGAAAATGAATTGGTCTCTCTAATGATTGATCATTTATGAATTTTAGAATTCAAGCAAAAAACCCATAAAATTAATAATATTTAATTAAGGGAGGGCATTGGGCTGGGAATTCAAGTTTGGTAATATCACCTGATACATAACTGCTGAAGTCGAGGAGATAGAATTGGACAATAAAGATAATGGGTAATGTTTTAAGAAAAGAAAATAGTCCTCTTTTCTTAACAGAGTCTGAGATGAGCAGTGGCATAAAACTCCCATTTGACAGATGAAACTTTATTTTCTCATTTCCCAACTTTAATTTTATGTTCTTAATATGATACTCAGGGATAATTTTTCAGGATGGTCTTCAAAGACATTATATCTTTAACTCTGTCCATTCTTCTATTCAATCCATCTAAGGAATTTTTTATTTCAATATTTTATATATTTTTAAATTTATAGCTTTGTAACTGAATCTTTTTCATAACTTTTTTCCTGCTTTATAACACTGTACTTCATCATGGATATATTTGTTTAAGCTGCTGGAATGAAATACACCAGAAATGGAATGGCTTTTATAAATGGAATTTAATAAATTGCAAGTTTACAGTTCTAAGCCTAAGAAAATGTTCAAGATAAGGCATCTAGGAGAAGATACATTAGTTCAAGAAAGGCCGATGGGTCTGGAACACCTGTCAGCTGGAAGTCGTGTGGCTGGCATCTGCTGGTCCCTTGCTCCTGGGCTCTGTTGCTTTCTGCCTCTGTTCCTGTGGGGGCTCCTCACTTTGCTTCTCTGGGGCTGGCTTTCATCTCTTGGCTTCCCTTGGCTCTCTCCAGGTTCTGGCTTGCTTAACATCTTGTAGCGGCATCTGCTGGGCTCTAAGCATCTTCAAACATCAATGTCTCTGTTCTCTGAAGCAACTGTTCTCTAAGCGTCTACATCTACTCTCTCTCTATTGGCTCTCTACAAAATGTTTCCTCTTTTAAAGGACCCCAGTAAACTAATCAAAACCTTGAATGGGTGGAGTCATATCTCATCTAATTAAAAGGTCACACTCACAATTGGGCATGCCACATCTCTGTTGAGATAATCTAATCAACTATTTCTGCCCCACAGTGTTGATCAGGATTAAAAGAAATGGCTACTCCTACAAGATTGAATCAGAATTGAAACATGGCTTTTCTGGAGTACACAATACTTTCAAACTGGCACAATGGATATGTTTCTTTTCTTTATTTTTCTGCGTATATTGAATGTACTCTTACTCTACTGCTAAGATTCTTCTAGTCCTTCTCTTTCCTTAGCCATGAGTTTTGACATTTCCATTTGTTAGATCTAGTTCAGTGACTAGCATTCTCTAAAAATATTAATGATTCTTGATTATGGCTTTATATTCTTTGTCAGAATTCTTGAGGCTGAAATGGAATCTTTGTGGTACCTTTTATTCACTCTTTACCTTTCAATACTTTTAAGAACTTTTTATGAAAAGAGATGGAGTTTTCCTTCTAGTTTATAAAAATAATAATAGATCAATCAAATAAATTTTATCAAATATAGTTTTTCCAAGAAATGTCTATCAGAAATTCATAACTGTGAGTTTTTCCTTTCATATCCAAGAGGTAATTAAGGGGAATTTTGTTTTGCTTCTATCTTGTTGTCTTATAAATGATTGAGTTTTGGCTATTACAATTATTTAAATTTTTCCACTTTAGTTTTAGCTGATTTGCGTTGTGTTCAGAGCTTGAGATTTCATTTATGGCTTATAAAACTAAAAGCATTTTTGATGAACAGAAATTAATTGAACAGTTTATTATGTTATTTAAAACTTTTCAAATAAATATTCTACATTGCTTTAAAAAGGAGCTGAACAATTAGATTGATTTTAAATTTTTGAGGGAAAAATATTTCCCAGATTATTTTATTCTATTAATGTAATTAAAACTAATAGAAATAGAGAGACTCAATCACTGTGTATTTTAGGAATAGAATATCCTGTACTTCATAGCTATCAGAATGCTTTGGTGGTTACCATAATCCTTGATCTACTACTCAAAGCTCATTTGGGAACAATTTCTGATGGCAAGACCTTAATAACAAGAATGTCATAGAGCAACTTCCAGAATGCCAGTTCATAAGTCATTGTAAACCATCACTTGAATAAATATAAATTGGTTCTGTTACTTTTGAAACAAATAATTCTATTGAGGGAAGAAAAACAAACCCCAAATCTTCTTACTGCTGAATTTTTTCATGCTATATAAATGTTTAAAGCATATTGCTTTGAAGCAAATCAAAACTATTAGCTTTCTTGGAATACATGCATTTCTATTAGGCTCTTTTCTATATTAAAGTGGATTTAACTGTGAAATTTTACATTAGAATACAATGTTGCTAATTTAATTAATTAATGTTAATTAGTTGGATTTTTCTTAATGTCCAAAGCATTTACAAACATATATTTCTGTGATATATATTCTTTGACCAGTCAAAAAAACAGTCTTGCTGGTAGTATTTTATCTTTTTTGATTCTGATCTAAATTTGAAGTGATATTTTGTGAGGCTAAGGAGAAAATACATTTGAAGAAATCAATGGAGAGGTTCAGTTTAGATGGAGAAACAAGAAAAATTGTACTTTCATCCTTTATTTTAAGTTATTTATGGAAAATATACATGTGGGCTATGAAAGAATTCTTGGGGCATTATAAAATGGTCTTTGGGAAGTCAGCAGAGAAAGTTGTAATTGTAGAGGTTTTAAATTTCTGACTGCATAAGCCATTTGGGAATAGAGACCATATAATGAGTAATGATCTTTCAAGACAATGGGCAGGATGACCTAATGAGACATTTCTATTTCCAAAGTCTGTGAACCCTACAGTTTGATTGCACAAGGCAGGAATTTTGTCAGAGGGAGTTATATGGTGAAATCCCATGCATTGCTTTGAAAATCATGGGCTAGTGGCCCATCCAGCAGAGTAATGATGTGTAAAAAGCAATTGAAAGCCCAATAAAATTGGCCTACTGTGCATAAAGGAGGCAAAATATAATTTTATTATCCACTCTAAATTGTATATTGCTTGGAAATGGACCCATATACTGCCCATTTAGAGAAAACTTAATCTCTTTCTGGGATAAGTAATGTTTTCATTGAACAATGTCCATCTTCATAATAGTTGTGAATAAAAATAAAATCTTGCATCCTAATTGGTGCTAGTAAAATCTAGTTATTTAAAATGATTTATCTTTTGCAGAAATTTCTCTTTTAAAATAAATACCTAATTTATCAATGTCTAAAGTAGTATAAATTATTACCTGATAAGTTTATTTACTTTTCTATCAAATAGACTATAACTTAAATCTTGAATTTATTGTGTGAACTTTAAATAGTCTTTTTATGGTTCTATTTTCTTGGGCATTTTTTCATAAATAATATGCTACTGTACACTCAGTATTCAGAAATTCCCTCAGTGATCTATTTTTTCTTTCCTCTCTCTTTGTCTTTTTATGACACCCCCCCCCCCCTTTTCTCTCCTAGCCTTTCTCCCTTCCCTTAGCATACTTCTTGTCAGCTCTGAAGAATCTATAAGGAAAGGAAGGAAAGAGATTTGAAGAGTCCTTGTGGCAACCTTTATTCGTCATTACCATAGTTTTTTGTTTCTTTTTTTCTCATGTCCTCAAGCCTCATCCCGTCTGTCTCCAGGAATTCTCTCCACACCGAGGGCCCTACATGCCCTAGACCCCTCCCCCACCCAGCCCTCCTCTCCTCGTTTCCCGTGCTAGCTTCCCGGCACTGTGGGAAGCCCACTTCCACTGCTCCTTGCCAATCCACAGGACGCAACTGACAGGAGGATGGACCAGGCTCTTTTCGTTTTACTGATCAAGTACTTCTCAGAGTAATCTCAGCTAGGGCCCATTGCCTGCTGCTATCCTGGATAATTTCCTGAATATCTGCTCAGATGGTGTTCCAAATTTCCTTAGTAACTTCCTGGAAAGTACCAGCTTCCTATCCTTTTTAAAGACCTTACAATAACAACAGAGCTTATTTATTTTAAAATAGTCTATTATTTTATCTTTTTCATTCTTTGATATAAAAATTTGATACCCAAATATTTTTATTTTTATTATACATTGTTTTAGTGGATGTGTGTCAGTGTAGAGTGTGAGCTGTGTAGAAGTGTGAACAAGGTGTTTTGCAAATGAAGGCCTGTAACTTTTTTTAATGGAGTCTTTGTTATGCATGGTCAATGTTAAAAATGTGAAAAATATAGAATCTGTTGCGTATGAAGTCCTTTGAATACTCTAGCTGCAGAGATGCAAGATCTAGTTCATTGCTATGTATGAGTACAGAATTTCATCTAGTCATATAATTTGGACGTTGTTCTCTTTACCAGAGTCATAATAGTGAAATCATACTGTATCTATCTTTTTATGTCTGGCTTATTTCATTCAGCATTATAACCTCTAAGTTCATCCATGTTGTTATATGTTTCAGGACTTCATTTTGTATTACTGATGCGGAATATTCCATCATGTGTAGATACCGCATTTCATTTATCCACTTGTCGGTTGATGGGTACTTGGATTGTTTCCATCTTTTGGCAATTCTGATTAGTACCACTATGAACATTGGTGTGCAAATGTCTGTTCATGTCACAGCTTGCAGCACTTCTGGGTATGTATCTAGTATTGGTATTGCCAGATCATAGGGCAACTCAATATTTAATTTTCTATGGAGCTGCCAAACTGTCTTCCATAGCAACTGTACCATTATACAGCCCCATCAGCAATGAATAAGTGTTCCAGCCTTTCTTCTAGGTGCAAGATGATATCTTACTGTGGTTTTGATTTGCATTTCCCTCATAGCTAATGAAGATGAGCATCTCTTCGTGTTTTTTTTTAGCCATTTGTATTTGCTCTTCAGAAAAAGGTCCATTCATCTTTTTCCCATTTTATAATTGTTATTTGTTCATTTGTTGTTGAGTCTTATAATTTCTTTATGTACACAAGATTTCAAACCTTTATGCAATATATGGTTACCAAATATTTTCTCCCATTGAGTTGTCTGCCCCTTCACCTTTTGGCAAACTCTTTGGAGACACAGAAGCATTTAATTCTGGGGAGTTCCCATTTACCTATTTTTTCTTTTGCTTTAGGCGTAAAGTTCAAGAAACTGACGCTTATTACTGGGTCTTGAAGATGTTTCCCTATATTTTATTCTATGAATTTTATGGTGCTGGCTCTTATATTTAGGTCTTTGACCCATATTGAGCCAATTTTTATATGGGGTATAAGATATACCCCATCAGAATGAAAGTCCTCTTTCATTCTTTTGGCTATTGATATCCAATTCTCCCAAGCCCAATAGACAAAAAGGCTATTTTGTCCCAATTCAGTGGATTTAAGGGTTTGTCAAAGATTAATTGACTATAGATTTGATGGTCAAACTCCACGCTTTCAATTCAGTTCCATTGGTTGATACTTCTGTCTTTGTGCCAATACCATGATGTTTTGACCATTGTGGCTTTGTGGCAACCATTATGGTTGGGTAGTGCTAGTCTCCCCACTTCGCTGGTCATTTTAGGAAATCTTCAGTTACTTGAGAGTTCTTTCCCTTCCAGATAAATTTGATAATTAGCCTTTCCAAATCTTCAGAATAGGTTTTTGGAATTTTTGTTGGTATTGCATTAAATCTGTAGATGATTTTGGATAGAATTAACATCCTAACAGCATTCAACCTTCCTATCCATGAGCACAGAATGTCTTTCCATCTACTAACATTTTCTTTCTTTTTTTTTTTGTATGGGCAGGCACCAGGAATTGAACCCAGGTCTCTGGAATGTCAGGTGAAAGTTCTACCTGTTGAGCCATGTCTTACTGCCCCTTTGATTTCTTTTAAGAATGTTTTGTAGTTTTCTGTGTACAAGTCCTGTATATCAGTAGTTAAATTTACTCCTAAATAATTTATTCTTTTAGTGGCTATTTGGAATGGAAATCTTTCCTTTGTTCTCTCCTCAGCAAGGTCATTGCTTGCATACGGAAACATTACTGGTTTTTATACATTATTTTTGTATCCTACCACTTTGCCAAATTTGTTTATTAGCTCACATAGCTTTGTCATGGATTTCTCAGCATTTTCCACTATACAAACATGTTGTCTGCAAATAATGAAAGTTTTACTTCTTCCCTTCCTATTTGGATGCCTCTTATTCCTCTCTCCTGCCTAATCACTCTAGCTAGAACTTCTAGTACAATTTTCAATAATAGTGGTGACAATGGGCAGCCTTGTCTCATTCCTATTATTAGGAGGAATGCTTTCAATCTCCATTGAGAGTGGTGCTGATCATGTGTTCTCATATATGCCCTTTATGATATTGAGGAAGTTTTCTTTGATTCCTACATTTTGAAGTCTTTTTATCAAAAAGGGTTGCTGAATTTTGTCAAATGATTTTTCAGCACCCATCACTACAATCATGTTATTTTTCCCTTCCGATTTGTTAATGTGCTGTATTACATTGATTGATTTTCTTACGTTGAACTAACCTTGCTTTCCTGGTATAAACCCAACTTGGTTATGATGTATAATTTTTAAATATATGGTTGGATTCAATTTCCTAAAATTTTGTTGAAAATTTTTGCTTCTATGTTCATTAAGGAGATTGGTCTATAATTTTCCTTTCTTGTAGCATCTTTATCCGGTTTTGGTATGAGAGTGATGTTTGCTTCATAAAATGAGTTTGGTATTTCTTCAATTTTTTGGAAGAGTTTGAACAAAATTGGTGTTAGTTCTTTTTGAAATGTTTGATAAAATTCCTCTGTAAAGTCGTCTGTATCTGGGCTTTTCTTTGCAGGAAGATTTTTGGTCACTCATCGGATCTCTTTTCTTGTGATTGGTTTGTTGAGATTTTCTGTTTCTTCTCAAGTCAGTGTTGATTTTTCATATGTTTCTAGAAATTTGTCCATTTCATCTACGTTATCTAGTTTTTTGGCATATAGTTGTTCATAATATCCACTTATGATATTTAAAATTTTTTTGAGATCCATGGTCAGGGCCTCTCTCATTTCTGATTTTGTTTATTTACATCCTGTTCTAGTTTGATAGTTGCTGGAATGCAATATACCAGGAACAAAATGGTTTTAAAAAAGGGGAATTTGATAAGTTGCCAGTTTACAGTTCTAAGGCTGAGAAAATGTCCCAATTAAAGCAAGTCTATAGGAATCTGTGGTATATACATATGATGGAATATTATGCAGTTAAGACAGAATAAAGTTATGAAGCATGTAACAACATGGATGGACCTTGAGAACATTATGCTGAGTGAGACTAGCCAAAAACTAAAGGGCAAATACTGTATGGTCTCACTGATATGAACTGACATTAGCGCATAAACTTGGAATATTTCGTTGGTAACAGAGACCATCAGGAGATAGAAATAGGGTAAGATATTGGGTAATTGGAGCTGAAGGGATACAGACTGTGCAACAGGACTGGATACAAAAACTCAGAAATGGACAGCACGATACTACCTAACTGTAATACAATTATGTTAAAACAGTGAATGAAGCTGCATGTGAGAATGATACAGGGAGGAGGGCTGGGGACATAAATGAAATCAGAAAGAAATATAGATGTTAAAGTTTGAGATGGTATAATCTAGGAATGCCTAGAGTGTATAATAATAGTGAAATGTACAATGTACAAATTTTAAAAATGTTTTTGCATGAGGAAGAACAAAGGAATGTCATTATTGCAGGGTGCTGAAAATAGATGGTAATTAATATTTTAAAAGTCACCTTATGTGTGAGACTAAAGCAAAAAATGTTTGTTTATTACAAAATTTATATTTTGACTATTGCGTTTCCTAATATAACTTATGTGGATAGTTTGATTGAACACCATAAGTACTTGGAATCTCAGGTAGGACATGAGATTTTGTTGGTTTGTCCAGAGTGATGCCCCAATGAATCCCAGAGTGATTCAGTGAGTGGAAAAGTATTTGCAAAGCCTCCTTCAGAGAATGGTGAAGGAGTTGAATCCTTGATATTCTCACAAGCAGTGTGGACAACCAAAGCTATAGGCTGAGCCCCCAGTCTTGGGGTTTGTTCATATGAAACTTAACCCCACAAAGGATAGGTCAAGCCTACTTAAAATTTAGGCCTAAGAGTCACCCCCAAGAGAGCCTCTTTTGTTGCTCAGATGTGGCCTCTCTCTCCAGCCAACACGACGAGCAGTCTCACCACCCTCCCCCTCTCTGCGTGGGACATGACTCCCAGGGGTGTGGACCTTCCTGGCAATGTGGGACAGAGATCCTGGAATGAGCTGAGACTCAGCATCAAGGGATTGAGAAAAACCCTAGAATGAGCTGAGACCCAGCATCAAGGGATTGAGAGAACCTTCTCTTGACCAAAAGGGGGAAGAGTGAAATAAAGACTAAGTGTCAGTGGCTGAGAGATTCCAAACAGAGTCGAGAGGTTATCCTGGAGGTTATTCTTACGCATTAAGTAGATATCACCTTGTTGTTCAAGATATAGTGGAGAGGCTGGAGGGAACTGTCTGAAAATGTAGAGCTGTGTTCCAGTAGCCATGTTTCTTGATGATGATTGAACAATGATATAGCTTTCACAATGAGACTCTGTGATTGTGAAAACCTTATGTCTGATGCTCCTTTTATCTACCATATCAATAGACGAGTAGAACATATGGAATAAAAATAAATAATAGGGGGAACAAATGTTAAAATAAATTTAGTTTGAAATGCTAGTGATAAATGAAAGCGAGGGGTAAGGGGTATGGTATGTATCATCTTTTTTTTTCTGTTATCGTTTTATTTCTTTTTCTGTTGTCTTTTTATTTCTTTTTCTAAATCGATGCAAATGTTCTAAGAAATGATGAATATGCAACTATGTAATGATATTAAGAATTACTGATTATATATGTAGAATGGAATGATATTTTAATGTTTTTTGTTTGTTGTTAACCTCCAGGATAACCTCTCGACTCTGAAATCTCTCAGCCACTGACTATTTATTTATTTATTTATTTATTGCTCTTCCAGCCATTTTTTATTTACAGGTTGTGTTCAATGCAAATCAATTCCATAATATGAGAGGGTACTATGAATTAAACATAAATACACAAACACAATATACAATCCAATACAAGACGCTTAGCATTCAAGTATGAAGCAAAAGGGAGTGTTCATTCACACACACGGTAGCTTGAGATCTGTTGGATCTGGTTGTTCCCCTGTGGGTTTCTAAAGAAAAAAGGATGGAAACAAATGACTGGCTATCAAGACTACTGCGGCCATATCAGATAGTGGAACATCTAAGCCTCAGTGTGTGACCATGTGAACAAAGAACTTCTTGGGGGTATTTATTTTAAAAAAGGTTTCTGTGCATCAAGGCAGTTGTAAAAGATTTACTTTCCAGAATCAAGCCAACTTTAGGCTTAGGACCATGTTCTAACTATCTGTTCTAGTTTGCTAGCTGCCGGAATGCAACACACCAGAGACAGATTGGCTTTTAATAAAAGGGGATTTATTTTGTTAGTTCTTCAGAGGAAAGGCAGCTAACTTTCCACTGAGGTTCTTTCTTACGTGGAAGGCACAGGATGGTCTCTGCTGGTCTTCTCTCCAGGCCCCTGGGTTCCAACAACCTTCCCCAGGTGACTTCTTTCTGCATCTCCAACGGCCTGGGCTGAGCTGCAAGTGCTGAGATGAGGAATGCCGAGCTGCTAGGCTGTGCTACCTTGCGCTCTCTCATTTAAGCACCAGCCAATTAAGTCAAACGTCACTCATTGCAGCAGACACGCCTTGCAGCAGACACACCTCCCAGCCAACTACAGATGTAATTAGCAACAGATGAGGTTCACATACCATTGGCTTATGTCCGCTGCAACAGAACTAGGTATGCTCACCTGGCCAAGTTGACAACTGAATCTAACTAACACACTATCTAAAATTGTTAACTGATACAGAAAGTGTTCCACATTTGACTATTCTGAATCATAGTTAAAAAAAGTATTTACAGAAAGAGTATAAAAGTTTTTGTGAATTTAATGCAAGATAGGTTCCAGTCTTCACTTTCTAAATACTGGATTTATATTATTTTTGACTCCTTCACGTTTGCCTTTTAAATTTCAAGACTTGTCCATTTTACTTTCAAAACAGATGATTTATTAAATTGTAAAAAGTATTCAACATATGCAAAAACAAAAAAGGAGCATTTTGAAATTGGTTGAGGTCAATGCATTTCTATCTTTGGAATCAGTTTAGCTAAATGAGTCTGGTACTGTTGTTGGATGGGAATGTGATAAGAAGTGCCTACCATTTAATTTTATAAGTGAATAAGCAATATTTATTCATGATGCTTACATTGGGGAGTAGATTCCAATATATCATTGCATTGCACATGTCAATTACTACTCAAAAAGTTGAATACAATGTCAAATCCCAAGCCTCAGAAATAAAAGTTGAGTTCCCAAGAGAACAATGATAGTTTAACAATGTAAAACTTTTATCCAGAGTTTATCACCATGAAATTAGTATTGGTGAAATAATACATGGAGAATGTACAGTAACACCTGGAGGTTCCTTCTAATGTACACATAAATAGAATCATGGGAGCTTTTATATTACCCAATCATTTCATGCCCTATATATTTAATGTACCAAATGAAAACTGAATCTCCATTCTACACCCCATTGTTTCTCTTTGGATAAGAGAAAATCTATTTGTTTTTCAAGGTAGAGTTTTAAGTGTCCATATTTCTTAGGTCACATTCAAGGAAATGATCTCTTTATTTTGGAGGTTGTCTCTTTTCATCTTCTACATGAAACTCCAGTAGACTTCATATTGGCATTCATCATCTAGTCAAATCCTCCACACGCTCTTCAAACCAGTCCAATTTGAGATTCTCAACATGTTCTGCATCAATAAGGTGTGGAACCAGTAGATTTAATGAAGACCTGTGTTCTCCTTGCCACACTGGAGTTTAGATGTCATGTGGATTGAGTCCCAGCTCATTCTAGGATTTCTCTCCCACATTGTCACGGAGGTTTACACCCTGGGAGTCATGTCCCACATAGAGAGAGGAGGGCAGTGAGTTTGCTCACCATGTTGGTTGAGAGAGAGATAGGCCACATTTGAGCAACAAGAGGTTCTCTGGGGGTGACTCTGAAGCCTAATTTTAAGTAGGCTTAGCCTATCCTTTGCATCTGCCTCAGTTTTTAAGGACAATTTTGCCATATGTGGAATTCTTAGTTGGCGATTTTTTGCTTTCAGCATTAAACATGCCACTCCACTGCCTTCTTACTTCCATGGTTTCCAATGAAAAAAATCAACACTTAATCTTGTTGAGGATCTCTTATGCATGACATGTTGCTTTTTTCTATCATGGCTTTCAAAATTCTCTTTATCTTTCACAGTTTGATCAGAATTTGCTGTGGTGTGGGTCTATTTGGGTTTACCCTGTTTGGAGTTCATTGAGTGTCTTGGATATGTATAGTCATGCCTTTCATTGAATTTGGAAAGCTTTCCCAACCATTATTTCTTTGAATATTCTCTCTGCCTCTTTCTGTCATTATTCTCCTTCTGGGACTACCATAATGCATAAACAGGTGCACTTGACTGTGTTCCACAGGTTCCTCAGGCTCTGTTCACTTTTTTCCATTCTTTTTTCTGCTCCTCAGACTGATTGGTTTCAATTGTTATAATCAAGTTGACTCAGTTTTTTCTTCTGCTAGTTCCCATATTCTGTTGAACCCCTCTAAGAAATTTTAAATTTCTGTAACCGTGGTTGTTTCAGTTTGCTAAAGCTGCCTGAATGCAATGTGCCATAAATGGATTGGCTTTTATAAAGGGGGGTTATTTTTTTTAACTTATTTTATTGTATAATATACCATATATACAAAGCAAAGAAATAAAAAAAGCAATAGTTTTCAAAGCACTTTTCAACAGGTAGTTACAGGACAGATCCCAGAGTTTGTCATGGGCTACCACACGATCCTCTCAGATTTTTCCTTCTAGCTCCTCCAGAATATAGGAGGCTAGAAGGAATAAATATATATTTTTAATCATCACAATCAACTTTTAAAAATTTTTTGTGAAAAATGACATATATACAAAAAAGCAATCAATTTCAAAGCACAGCACAACAGTTAGTTGTAGAACAGATTTCAGAGATTGGTATGGGTTACAACTCCACAATTTTAGGTTTTTACTTCTAGCTGCTCTAAGATACTGGAGACTAAAAGAAATATCAATTTAATGATTCAGAGTTCATACTTGTTTGTTAAGCCTTACCTTCTCTGCATAACTCCACCATCACCTTTGATTTTGCTATCCTCCTCTTTAAGGGTATTTGGGCTATAGCCATTCTAACCTTTCATGTTGGAAGGGGCTGTCAGTAATATGGGGTGGGGAGATGGGACTAGCTGATGTTCTGGAGAGGCTGTCTGGGCCTTCTAGATTTCAGGACTTATTTGGTCCAGGGACCCATCTGCAGGTTGTAGATTTCTGCAAAGTTACTAAAGAGGATTTATCAAATTACAAGTTACAATTCTAAGGCCGTGAAAATGTCCAAATTAAGGCACCAACTAGAGTATACCTTCTCAGAGGAAGGGCAACTGATATCCAGGTTCCTCTGTCACATGGGAAGACACATGGTGAAATCTGATATCCTTCTCTCCTGGCTTCCAGTTTCATATGGCTCTCTCAGTCCTTCTCGCATCTCCTGGGGCATTTTCCCTCTGCATCTCCAAATGTCTGTGTCCTCTCCAAAACATCCCTCTCTTAAAGGACTCTAGGAAGCAGATTAAGACCACTTTGAATAGGCAGGGTCACATCTCCATGGAAACAACCTAACCAAAAGTTCCCACCCAACAACAAATCATACTCCACAAGATTGTAATAGAAGAACTTGACTTTTCTGGGGGGTACATAACAGTTTCGAACCAACACAGTGGTCTTCAGCTCTGTTTGGTTCCTTTCATATTTTCCACCTGTCTATTGCTATTCTCTTTGTGTTCATCTGTCATTTTCTTGATTTTCTTTAGTTCTTTGTCCATGTTTTCCTTTAGCTCTTTGAGTAATTTAGGGTCATTTTTTTTAAGACGTCTTATGTCTCAGGTCTTGTCTTCCTCATTGATGGTTTCTAATGCTTTAATCTTCTTTGCTTAAAGCATTGCTTCTTATTTCTTTTTATGTTTTATACTGTTTGTTGAAGCCTGAGCATTTGGAACTTAAGGATGTTATCACTGGAATTTAGACTCTGAGGTGATTAGTCCTTATCCTTGTATGCAGCTGATGTTATGCAGAGTTTTTCTTGATTGCCAAGAGCAAAACAAACAAAAGTAGGGAAAGAAAGCCCTTTCCCAGTTTGAACTGCATGAGTGTTCTGCTTCAGGGCTTCTCTATATGATGAGTTTAGACAATATCTCCAGGCCAAAATGTAGGGACCTCCCTGACCCTTTCTGTGGTGTGTGTGTGGCTCTGGAACTTACCCCATTTACTCAGGTCCAAATGTTCCTTTTTTCTAGGAAACAGTTTCCTCACAGTTCAGGCACTCCATCACAGTGCTGCAGTAAGCAATCCCTTGCCTCAGGCAGCACGACTTGAGTGCTCTGGCACAGAGTTCTGTAGGAGAACCCCCTGAACTGCCTTCTACACACAGGGCAAGTTCTGGGATGCCGAGTCCTTCAGGCTACCACCAGACAAATTGGGCTGGACAATCATGTTCCTATAACTTGCACAGGGGTCCTTAGCTCCATCCAGAATCAGAACGAGGGATCCTCACTGGGAGTGTGGGCGCCTCTGTGCTGAGCTTGTGAGGGATGGGCCAGCCAGGAAACCACAAGACCTTACTACTTTTTTTCCCCACTTTTTTATTGTATAGTATAACATATATACAAAGCAAAGAAAGAAAAAAGCAATAGTTTTCAAAACACTCTTCAACAAGTTGTTACAGGACAGATCCCAAAGTTTGTTAGGGGCTACCATATGATCCTCTCAGACTTTTCCTCCTAACTGCTCCAAAATATAAGAGGCTAGAAGGAATAAATATTTTTTTATCATCACAATTAACTTTTTTTTGGTGAAAAATAACATATATACAAAAAAGCAATAAATTTCAAAGCACAGCACCACAATCAGTTGTAGAATATATTTCAGAGTTTGGCATGGGTTGCAATTCTACAATTTTAGATTTTTACTTCTAACTGCTCTAAGATACTGGAGGCTAAAAGAAATATCAATTTAATGATTCAGTATTCATATTCATTTGTTAAACCCTACCTTCTCTGTATAATTCCACCATCACCTTTGATCTTTCTGTCCCTCTCTTTAGGGTGTTTGGGCTATGACCATTGTAACTTTTTCATGTTGGGAGGGTCTGTCACTAATATGGGATAGGGAGATGAAACTATCTGATGTTCTGGTAAGGTTGGGTCCTCTAGGTTTCAGGACTTATTTGGTCCAGGGACCCATCTGGAAAGTTACACTAGTGCATAGAACCCTTGTGGAATCTTATATATTGCCCTAGGTGTTCTTTACAATTGTCTGGAATGGTCCTGGTTGGGGTTTGGCAGATTATGATAAGTAGCAAGGTCTAACTGAAGCTTGTGTAAGAGCAACATCCAGAGTAAACTCCCGACTCTATTTCAACTGTCTCTGCCACTGATACTTTATTAATACTTCTTTTCCCCATTTTAGTCAGGATGGAATTGTTGATCCCATGGTGCCAGGGCCAGATTCATCCCTGGGAGTCATCTCCCATGCTGCCAGGGAGACTTTTACCTGTAGGTATGATGTCCCACGTGGCAGGGGAAGAGGGGCATGATTTCACTTGCAGAGTTGAACTTAGAGAAAAAGAGGCCACATCTGAGCAACAACAGAGGTCCTCCAGAAGTAACTCTTAGGCACGCCTATGGGTAGTATAAGCTTCTCCGCTACCTACATGAGCATCATAAGAGAAAGCCTCATGATTGAGGGCATGGCCTATTGATTTGGGTATCCTTAATATTTGACACAGTATCAGGAGATTTTTCTGATGGTAAAGTTTAATAGTTCCATATTTTTTCTCCCATCCCTCATAGGACTTTGCTAATACCTTTTTATTTTTTTATTTTTATTTTTTGGTTGTATAGTATAACATATAGACAAAGCAAAGAAATAAAAAAGCTATAGTTTTCAAAGCACTCTTTAACAAGTGGTTACAGGACAGATGCCAGCTACCATACAATCCTCTCATATTTTTCCTTCTAGCTGCTCCAGAATATAGGAGGCTAGAGGGCTTAAATGTTTTTTTTATCATCACAATCGACTTTTTTCCTTCTTTTTTTTTGAGTGTGAAAAATAACATATACAAAAAAGCTATACATTTCAAAGCACAGCACCACCATTAGTTATAGAACATATTTCAGACTTTGACATGGATTACAATTTCACAATTTTAGGTTTTTACTTCTAGCTGCTCTAAAATACTGGGGACTAAAAGAGATATTAATTCTAAATTTTTGATATTGGAAGGGTCTATCACTAATATAGGAAAGTGAGCTGGAACTACCTGATGTTCTGGAGAGGCTGGGCTAGGTTTCAGGTCGTATCTGGACCAGGGACCGATCTGGAGGTTGTAGGTTTCTGGAAAGTTACTCTAGTGCATGGAACCCTTATGGTATCACACAGATATGTAGCTAGAAAAGAGAGTTCTTTAAGGAACCCCTGAAAAGGTCTTGGGCACTTTCAGAAAGTCTGTTCAAAGTACAACTAATTAATGTGTTACCATTTTTTCCCTTATAAGTAGGATAAAGGTATGGTTTGATACATGAATAATAAGTAAATCAAAGTGAGTGTGTGGCAGGACACCATATATAAGTAAAATTGCCTCCGGGTAAATATGTGTTGATTCGTGGATCCAGATGTTTTATGGTGCTGGGATTCGGTCCTCTAGAAGCTGAGGCTCCTAAGGCTTCCAGAGAGAGAATGTAGGAGGTAGAAGCAGGAGACATTAGTGACCATCGTTACATCTGTAATGCCATAGGAATCAAGCAATATCCTGGTTCAAAGAGGGCCTTCCAGAAGGATTTTATAAGTACAGTATGAGAAAACATTCCTCAGTCTCTTCTTGATTCCACTTTTCTCCCATTACCATAGCAACCCACTTATTCCTACACAGATATGTTCTGACTGCTCACTCTGTATCAGGCCCTGTGCCGGTGCTGGGGATACGGTGATAAAATGAGATACAAGATGCCCCTGCCCTCTGGAAGCTTACAATCTAGCAGTGGAGATTAACAATAGACAACCATTAGAGGATGGTTTTATCAAGTACAACTGAGAAGTACACAGTGTCTGACAAGGAACCTAAAAGTGGCCTGGGATATCTGGAAAGGCTTCCCTGAGTCCTGAGGAAGTTCTAAGCTCAGAGGTGAAGATGAGTTAGACTTCCAGGCTGAGGGAACAGCAAGTTTGAAGGTCCAGGTGCTAAAAATAACCTATATCAGAGAAAATGCATTAGCCAAACAGGAAGTGAGGCGGGAAAGGTAAGCTGGGGCTGGGTCTGCTGGACGTTATATATCACTATGATAAGAATTTTGGACGCTATCCCAAAAGCAATGGAAACCAGCTCAAGGTTTTTGGGTGTCTTATTCAGATTTACATTCCAGGTTCACACAATGGCTACACCCAAGTTCTGTTGAATATAATTAACCCATTACACTACAAAGGGACATCGCTGCAAAGAATCCTGGGGAGGTGTGAGGAGACAGACTTGGGGCAGCAACCAGGCCTGACAGAAACTGGGAGAGAGAGCTGTGAGTGTGAACCACACTCCACCCTGTAGGGCTTGGGCAGTTATTGTTTCTGAAACAATAAAATAAAAATGGGGGCACAATTTAACCAGGTGGGTAGAAGATGCAGAGATAAAATGCGACCTCTCCTGAGCTCGAAGAGCTGGGCGTGCAGAGATGGGAATGGGGCAAAGTAAAGCAGCGGGCCACGTGCACCTGTGGTTCAGTCTTGGGGCCGTTCATGTGCTCTAGGAACTCTCGCTCAGACACCGCCCTGAGCGGAAAGGGGCTGTGGCTACGTGGGAGAACTCCAGTGGCCGCCGGCAAACAAAACACTCTACGTTTGAGAAGCTTCAACCAGAACCTTACAGTCTGTGAATCCTTGGTGAACATCCCTCAATCAAGCGAGGAATAATTTTCGGGCAAAACTGCTTTTTGGGTGAATCTGCTAAAGTTCATCATGTCTTTGAAGTTCCCTTAATAAAAGGAGACTCAGGGTTTTCTTTGAGCGTCTTGGGTTAAAGCTTCCAGCCCCAGACCCTCAAGCGAGTAGGTCACAGCCGGCGCTGCGGCGCTGGGCGGGGCGTGAAGCTGGGGGCGGAGCCGGCGCTGGGCGGGGCGTGAAGCTGGGGGCGGAGCCGGCGCTGGGTCCGGCAGAGCTGACGCTGGGGCGCTGGACCCGACAGAGCGGCGCTGGGCTGGGGTGCTGGGCGGGGCGGAGCCGGCGCTGGCGGGGCGTGGTTGGAGGCGGAGCCGGCGCTGGGCAAAGGCAACACTTCCGGGCCAGGGGGCGGTGTCGGTTGGGTTGGCGGTTTCCGGCGGGACGCGCGAGTTGGGGCGGGCGGAGGGCCGGACTGCTGACGTGCGCGGCCCGGTGCGGGCTCCCGCCCACCCCCTCCCCTCAGCCCCGGCCCCGGCCGCTGCCCTCAGTGCCCAGGCGGCCCGAGGCCCGGCTGAGGAGGTCGGCCTCAGCGCCGGCTTCGTTCGGCCTGGCGCAGCCGTGCATTTGCTTTGCTGCCCTTTGTCTCCTCGCGCGGCGGGCGCCGGCCACGGAAAGGGGCAGCCTCAAGATGGCTGACGGCCGCGAGGAGCCGCGGGCGGACGACCTGCCGGGGCCGGCGCTCGAGAGCGGCGAGGGCCCGGAGCCCGCCTGCCCGGCCGAGCGCAGCGGCCACGTCGCTGTCAGCGACGGCCGCCACATGTTCGTCTGGGGCGGCTACAAGGTCAGCGGGCGGGGCGGGCGGAGGCGGCTGCCTAGCGAGTGTGGGGGCCGCGGGGCCGCGGAACTTGGTTTTAGTCGGAGGCGACGCGTGCGGGGGACGGTGTCTGCTGCCCCTCGGCCCCGCGTCGGGGCGGCGAGGGGCCCGCGATCCCCGAGGCCCTGGGCAGACGGCCGGCGCTCGGCGCTCGGCCTTCTCGAGGCCGCTGGCTTTGCGGGCTTCGCTGAGAAGAACGCGGTGTTCGGGAAGTTCGTGGGAAGGCGCCGTCGGGAGCGCGTCGGCCTTGAGGCGAGCGCCGGGCCGGGGCTGCTCTTCGCCGGCTCCTGATCGCGGGGCCCGCCGCCCGCCCCCTTCGGCTCCTGCTCCTGCTGGGTTCCGAGTTTCCCAGCAACGCCCTCCATTCTGGAGCGGCCTCGGCTCGTCCTCTGAGGTGGCGCGGGTCCACCCCACCTCAAAATGCCGTTTTTGGTCTTGAAGATGACACCTTCTTCCCGATTCGCTTGGAATCTGGTTTACCGCACTCGTGCTCGGTGCATCTTGCTGTTTTACTCTGTTGACAGGTTTAGCGTTTATGGTGCAATTGACCTGATCATAATTCATCATTTTTTGAAATGGCCTTCAAAAGATAGATGTGATAAACTGTTTCAGCTATCCTTGATTTCTCCATTTGGTTTCTTTCCAAAAGTGTTTTTTGCAAGTTCTGGTCAATCCGTGAATGCTTTTCCCCGCCTCGACGAGCAGGTGTTTAGCGGAGGGTTCTCCGGGCGACGGGAGCTGCAGGGAGGCAGAGGACAGGTAGACGGGCCCCGCGGACCTGCTGGTCAGTGGCAGTTCGTCTGAACTACATTAGAAGGAACGTTTTGTAGAAATCAACAGCATCGAGAGAAGGGGGCTTTTCTCTGGCAGGAGGGTGGAGAGAGCGGGCGGGTGGATTTCTGGTGGGAGATGCATGCGGGCCGGCACGCCGGGACTGAAGCAGAGGGGAGCGACCGCTGCAGCTGACCCACGTTCCCCGGACTGCGAGCCGGATTGCAGCTGACCCACGCTCCCTGTGGAGACTCCGGGGCGCAGCCACCCCGGCCCTCGCCCCGCAGGCCCTGCCTGAGGGCGGAGTGGAGAGGAGGACGCTTACGGGCCAGGCTCTGTTCGTGTGCGCGGTGCTCACGGTGACCGGGATTCCGACCCGTCACACCCCATTCCCAGTTAATTACGCAGTATGGTGACATTCTTCAGAAAGTGACCCGAGAGAATCAAATGATGGAAAGGTCAGGCACCTGTCAGAGTTGCAGATTGAAGAGGAGGCTGTGATCTCGACTCATCCATTCTTGCTAAGTACCCTTGGACGAATTACCTCTCTAAAACGTCAGTTAATGTGGATGACCTTTAGGGTTGCTGTGAGGAGTAGGTAAGGCAGTCTATGGGCAGCACTCAGCCAGCTCTGTTACATGGTAAACCGCGTCTGTGTGTTAGGAATTATCATCAGAAGGGAAATGATGCAAAACAAGGCACTTGCATTTTGCATAAGGACTTCATACTTGCATTCTGAGGTAAGAAGTCAGGTCTGCCCTTTCTCCTTGGTAGAGATTGAATAAGTAAAAAGGAAAGTGGCTAAAAAACTATATATCATATATTACCATGGGAAAGGCGCTTTCTTGCAGACTGTTCTTTAGTCTGCTGACCACGGCACAGGTAATCTCCTGAAGCCGAGCAACTCAGGTTTGGTGCAGGGTCAGGATAAAGTGGCATGGCCTTACAAATTTCCAGGAGATAGCTGTCTGCTGTACCTTATCTGCTGTATTAAAATGTGAATTAAGGGGCGTAAAGATAATTCAGGGGTAGAATTCTCCCCTGCCATGTGGGAGACCCAGGTTCGATTCCCATCCATGTTTTTACCAAAAACAAGCAAAACAAACAAAATACAATAACCAAACAAAAACTGAACAAATGGTGTTGCAATAACGGGATGCTCATATGGAAAAGTAATGAAATGTGACCCTGCCATTCAGCATACAAAGAGTGAATGAAGAGCTGTCTCTTTTGAACTTTACCTTGAACGTGTGGCATGGGGTGGGAAGCACTGTGCATTGGATCTAATCATAAGACCTATTTAGCTTTTCATAGCTCTTGTTAGGATCGAATAAGTTAGATATGAAAAATTATACAATAGTGCCTCTTTTTAAAAAATCAGGTTTTTTTTTACATTTGCAATTTTTTGTTTTTTTTTTTTAGAGTAATCAAGTCAGAGGATTATACGACTTTTATCTGCCTAGAGAAGAGATATGGATCTACAACATGGAGACTGGAAGATGGTAACTTTGGATATTATAAGAGGGATAAAATATTCAGATAAGCTTGCAGAAAAACTGTAAATCCAATGAATAAAAAGATTTTAGTTAAGGATGCTAAGATGTATACATTCTAAAAACAATGTTCTGCCAATTTATGTTAGCAGCCAACATTATATACTTTAGCATCTTTAATTTGCTTAGCCCTCTTTAGAAGTGTTTAATCATTACTAGATGCTTTCTTAGGAGCTTTGAAGAAATTTCTATTCAGGGCTCCATAACTAAAGTGTAAAGTAATACTGAAGTAAGAGATAAAGATCCTGCAAAAAATTCTATATGTATATAATCAAGATGTTAAAACTCTTCTGTTAGATGGTTTCTTAAATGAGAAGGGAATTTCTAGCATTCTCTACAAATAATGGTTGGCACCCTATTTTAATGAATGCTAAAATTAAAGGTGTTTACTATACAAATTGGGGATATTCTGAAAGCTTTGGCCAGCTCTTAGTAACATTCAGGAGCACATCATTGGTAGAATTAATGTTTGCTCAAAATGCTGGCTTAGCCATGGTTGGCGATTTATAGTTTTTTCCATGGTTTGCTTTGTGAGAACTTTGTGCTTTGGATTATTTTTGCTTATTGTATATCTCGGAACTAGGAAATTAGGAATCCCACTTGCTTTTCAGAGTTTAAATAATCCTGACTAAAAATGAGACAGGATTATTTTTGTACATTGTACATAGAACTGTCTGCTAATCCTTTTCTAGAAAATTTGAAATTATAGTATTCCCTTAAAAAGGGAAATTTTACTTATGTTTTTAATTTAACCCCATAAAGTATTTTTTAAAATAAGCCTACCAGAACTTCAAGTTTAGCAAAGATAAAAAGATAATGTATCTGATTGTGTACTTATCAGTATTCTGGATACCAGATTTCTTCAGGTTTTGATTTAGATTCATTTTTAGATTCAGAATGAGTTCACACATGCAAACTACCCAAGTGTTTATTAATATATAAGGGTCTGAATTAGAGTCATTTGAATGGCTAAAAGGTAATGAATGAAAAACACCTATTGAATTTAATCTGATGGGACCAAGAGGTTGAACAAACAAAAAACCATTTATGGCCATGAAGCAGCTAGCTCAGTTTGAGAAGTGTAAAATGGTTTGTTCCTACAACAAGAAAACATGACCCAGACAGGCTTTCTGAACCTCTCCTTCTGTCTGTGTGCACCGGCTGCACTGCTCGCGAATGGTAAAGAGAAACAGACCATTCCTGGAATTATTTTAGAGCTGAAAGAGACACTAGATAATATCTAATCAGCTCTCTCATTTTATTATTTTCCTTTATTATGGGGATATACAGATAAGAAAAATAGATCTCTGCATTTCTTCATTTGGGGTAAATTTATTTATATTCAGTTTTTTCACCTTTAGGAAGAAAATAAACACTGAAGGTGATGTTCCTCCTTCTATGTCAGGGAGCTGTGCTGTGTGTGTAGATAGAGTACTATACTTGTTTGGAGGACACCATTCAAGAGGCAATACAAATAAGGTTAGTGTTTCTAAGGATTAGAGTTCAAGGGAATTTTAGTTTTATTTCTCACACAACCTCAGATTTATAAGGTTAGCTCCATACTTATTCTTGTCCCAGTTAAATATATGTACTTGATTATGATGTGAATGTGCATTTTAGTATCTTCTCTACCAGTCTATATTTAAATCAACTTTTGTGGATAACCATGTGCAAAAACTTCCTAGGTTGTTTTGTGTTCTTTGAAGCAACTTGTTCTCCTAGAACCCTGAGTGATAAATGATTGTTAGTAAACAAATTGGGAAAAAAACATTACAGACAAAATGGAGACAAGATGTAATCATGACAGGATGGGTACAAGTCAATAGTACCACTCAGGAAGCCATAAGGATAAATTAAAACTGACAAAATTCCATATACTAACATTCTTATAATATGGTGCTGTACGATACTGCTGTTCAGACTTTGTCCATGCTGTCTTAATAGGAAAAAGGTGTCAGTTCTGTCAGTAAGAGACAGAGGAAGTCACACAGATTGATGACATAGGTGAACTGTGCTAATTCATTTCTTTTTGGCTACATAGTAAACACCTTATCTGCTGAGCACTTGGACGTTGGAGACACAGAGATGATAATACAGTCCCCACGTCTAAGCTTACAATCTAGAACGGTCACAGATAAACAAACAGTTGAAGTAGCATGTGATAGAGAGATATAGTCAGTCCTAATAATTCAGTAAATATTGTTGGATTTGAAAAAATTCCTTAACATTGTATGTAGTAGGATGTGGAAGTGAAATAAGGAAAGTCTTCAAGAGGTGATGCTTGAATTGTACTAAAAAATGGAAAGAGGTAGCCAAGATACAGGTATCGAGATGCAGAGGTATAAGCAAAGTATGTCTTGTCCATGAAGATGCCCAGTGGTATGGTGTAGGTTGAACATAAGGCTAAAATGCTTTCAAACTATGTTCCCAGGAACCCTCGAGATTTCTTTGCGCTGGCTTGGGACACTTGTGAGGTAGGAATGTAGGATGTTAGGTAGGTCTTTGGTCAGCCCCTTCCACTCTATTTTAAGATGTGTTGATCCACATTTGTATTTTTCAGAGCTAAGGGGGAGAAAAATAAGATTTGACACATTGAGGTAGCTCGAGAAGAATAACTGTGATCTTATGGGATGGTCAGAGAGATAGTACTAGTTAGTATATGGTATGGCCAGGGTTGAATGTTTTAAGTTTGACTGAAATGAAGATTGAGTGGCTTAGAGAAATTTTTTAAAAAGTCAGATTTATTCAATTATCAGGATGAAAACTCTTTCAAGGACAGACAAGTTCTTAACCTTTTAAGTAATTACCCTTAGCTCTTGGAGTTAAGTAGGCACTTAAGACATATTGATTAAATTGAATTTGAAGGTAAAATTGGTGCATCTAATTTTCCTGGTAATACCATCCTGATACCCATAAATTACATTACTGCAATTCAAAGTGCCTATCTAAGGCAAAATAAGGAGCTTGTGTCAGAATGTAAATCAATGTACTGCTGCTTCCTTCATTAAACAGTCTCAGTAAGGGGAAAAAAAGAGCTGAATTAATAAGCTCAGTGACTTAGTTAATTCACATTCTGGCACAATTTTCTTATCTAGACTCAGACCAGTAACAGTTTGCAGACTGGCAGCCAGTCTGAAGTCTACAGTTTTAGAAGCACTGAATTAGATGATATTCTTATAAGTCACAGTACAAATAAATGCCACAGTTGAATTTCTTTCATTTAACGAAATCTAACTGAATCATTGCTTCTGGCAGTTTTACATGCTGGATTCAAGGTCTACAGACAGAGTGTTACAGTGGGAAAGAATTGATTGCCAAGGAATTCCTCCATCATCAAAGGACAAACTTGGTGTCTGGGTATATAAAAACAAGTGAGTAAGCAGAGGTTTGAGGTCTTATGTGAAAGTGGTTTAGCCAACAGTCATTGTAAAGACAGAACATACCTCCTAGGGCTATGGTGAGGATTGAGTGAATTAATATATGAAAGTAACATAGTACCTAAGCATAGTTAAGTGCTTCACAAATGTTAGCCATTTTCCCCACTTTGGAACTTTGTAGAGCTCCCCAACCCTGCTACCTCTTTTAAAGAAAAAATTTTTTATTCTAGTAATGTATGCACAGCATAAAATTCCCCATTTTAATCACTTTGAAGTATACAATTCAGTGGTATTAATTACATTCAGTGTTACCATCATCAACATCCATTACCTGAGTGTTTTCAGTACCCCAAACAGAAATTCTGTACTTGTTAAGCAGTAACTCCCTATCCCACTCCACCCGCCCTCCTACCACAACCTCTAGTCTACTTGCTGTATCTATGAATTTACATATTATGGTATTTCGTAAAAGTGGAATCATACAATATTTGTCCTTTTGTGTCTGCCTTATTTCACTGAACGATGTCTTCAAAATTAATCCATTTTGTAGCATGTACCAGGATTTCATTCTTTTTATGCCTGAATAACATTCCATAGTGTGTGTGTGTTTACATTTTGTTTAGCCATTCATCTGTTGATGGACAGTTGTATTGTTTCTACCTTTTGGCTATTGTGAACAACACTGCTCTGAATATTGAAGTACAAGGATCTGCTTTTAGTTCTTTTGGATATATATCTAGAAGTGGATATACCACGTCAATATAATTCTATATTTATCTTTCTAAGGAACCGCCAAACTGCTTTCTACAGAGCCTGCACCATTTTACATAATTTACATTCCCATCAGCATTGCTAGGACCCTTGCTATCCACTTGTTATTTTCCTGTTTTTTTAAATTTTTTATTAATTAAAAAAAATTACAAGAATGAAACAAATATTCTTGATATATGCTCATTCCATTCTACAAATATAATCAGTAATTCACAATATCATCACACAGTTGCATATTCATCATCATGATCATTTCTTAGAACATTTGCATCAGTTCAGAAAAAGAAATAGAAAGACAACAGAAAAATAAAACGAAAACAAAAAAAATTTTTACATACCATACCCCTTACCCCTCCCTTTCATTGATCACTAGCATTTCAAACTAAATTTATTTTAACATTTGTTCCTCCTATTATTTATTTTTATTCTGTATGTTCTACTCATCTGTTGACAAGGTAGATCAAAGGAGCATCAGGCACAAGGTTTTCACAATCACACAGTCACATTGTGAAAGCTATATCATTGTTCAATCATCATCAAGAAACATGGCTACTGGAACACAGCTCTACATTTTCAGGCAGTTCCCTCCAGCCTCTCCATTACATCTTAGTTAACAAGGTGATAGTTACTTAATGTGTAAGAATAACCTCCAGGATAACCTCTTGACTCTGTTTGGAATCTCTCAGCCATGGACACTTTGTCTCATTTCACTCTTCCCCGTTTTGGTCGAGAAGGTTTTCTCAATCCCTTGATGCTGGGTCTCAGCTCGTTCTAGAGTTTTTCTCAATCCCTTGATGCTGAATCTCAGCTCATTCTGGGATTTCTGTCCGATGCTGCCAGGAAGACCCACACCCCTGGTAGTCATGTCCCACGTAGACGGGGGAAGGGCGGTGAGTCTGCTTGCTGTGTTGACTGGAGAGTGAGGCCACATCTGAGCAACAAAAGAGGTTCCATTGGGGGTGACTCTTAGGCTTAATTTTAAGTAGGCTTGACCTATCCCCTGTGGGGTTAAGTTTCATATGAACAACCCCCAAGACTGGGGGCTCAGCCTATAGCTTTGGTTGTCCACACTGCTTGTGAGAATATCAAGAATTCAACTTGGGGAAGTTGAATTTTCCCGTTCTCACCATTCCCCGAAGGGGACTTTGCAAATACTTTTCCACTCACTGATCAAATCGCTCTGGGATTCATCAGGGCATCACCTGGACAAACCAACAAAATCTCATGTCCTATACAAAGTTTCATGTACTTAAGGTGTTCAATCAACTGTCTACATAAGTTATATTAGGAGATGCACTAGTCAAAGTGTAGATTTGTACCAAATAAACATTTTTTGCTTTAGTCTCACACAGTTGAAATTTTTAAATATTAAGTACCATCTATTTTCAGCACACTGCAGTAATGACATTCTTTTGTTCTTCCTCATGCAAAAACATTTTTTAAATTTGTACATTTAGTCACTATCATTATACACTCTAGGCATTCCTAGATTACACCATCTCAATCTTTATCGTCTATCTTTCTTTGTGATTTCATTTATGCCCCAGCCCTCCTCCCTCTATCATTCTCACATGCAGCTTCATTCAGTGTTTTAACAATTGTATTGCAGTTAGGTAATGTTGTGCTGTCCATTTCTGAGTTTTTCATTCAGTCCTGTTGCACAGTCTGTATCCCTTCAGCTCCAATTACCCAATATCTCACCCTATTTCTATCTCCTGATGGTCTCTGTTACCAAGGAAATATTCCAAGTTTATTCACTAATGTCAGTTCATATCAGTGAGACCATACAGTATTTGTCCTTTTGTTTCTGGTTAATCACACTCAGCATAATGTCCTTAAGGTCCATCCATGTTGTTATATACTTCATAACTTTATTCTGTCTTACAGCTGCATAATATTCCATCTTATGTAAATGTCACAGTTTGTTTAGTCAACTGTCTGTTGATGGACATTTTGGCTGTTCCCATCTGTTGGTAATTGTTAATAATGCTGCTATAAACATTGGTGTGTGAATGTCCATTTGTGTCCTTTGCCTTGTGTCCTTTGAGTAGAGACAGCATATAGATGGGTCCTGTTTTTTAATCCATTCTGCCAGACTATGTCTTTTGATTGGAGAGTTTAATCCGTTAACATTCAGTGTTATTACTGCATGGGTAGTACTTTCTTCTACTATTTTGCCTTCTGGATTTTATATGTCATATCTAATTTTCCTTCTTTTAACCTTTACTCATGGTCTTCCTTTCTACACTCTTCTCCACACCTCTCTCTTCCGTCTTTTCGTATGTCTCTAGTACTCCCTTTAGTATTTCTGGCAGAGCTGGTCTCTTGGTCATAAATTCTCGGTGATTTTTTTGTCTGAAAATGTTTTAATTTCCCCCTCATTTTTGAAGGACAGTTTTGCTGGATATAGAATTCTTGGTTGGCAGTTTTTCTCTTTTAGTAATTTAAATATATCATCCCACTGTCTTCTTGCCTCCATGGTTTCTGCTGAGAGATCTGCACGTAGTCTTATTGGGCTTCCCTTGTATGTGATGGATTGCTTTTCTCTTGCTGCTTTCAAGATTCTCTCTTTCTCTTTGACCTGTGACATTCTGATTAGTAACTTTGGCTGGGGGCATGGTGGAGACCAAGGAGAGGTTGTAGGCTGGTTTTAATGGCTTCAAATTACCAAGCTTTGGGGTCTGAGTTCCTTGAGGAAGGGATTCCACCTGAGTTTGGCCCCACCCCTCCCCTTGGGAAGGCCCAGGCTCCAGACAAGCCCTCAAACGAGCTTGTTTCTGCCTATTCCTGGGGCAGTTGCAGCCTGAGAAGCTCTGCTGCTGTATCCAAAGGCCATCATGCCTTTGTACAAACACAGCCCCAAAAACCTGTTTCCTTTTCTTTTTCCGTCAGCCCTGACCCCTTGGCACTGGGGCAAAAATGAGCATCCTCCACTTTGACCAGGTTCACCTGAGCTGGGGGCCTATTTTTAGTAGTCAGAATTTGTTAATTGATTCCACAACTGGCGTTTGGTTGGGCTCAGCCCCTGCTGCTGGTAAAGTCTCTTTCCTTCCCCTCTGGGAAGCAGCCTGTGGGGGAGGGGCACCAGCTGCCGCAGCTTGGGGAACTCACGGTTCTAGGGGGAGCTCACAGCTGGTTCATCTGGTCCAGACTGGGGTACGCTCTGTGTCTGGACACTGACGTGGCCCCAGGAGCTGTTCTGTACTGTTTCTGGTTATTTAGTAGTTCTGGAGGTCGAACTAAAATGCACACATTGTTAAGCCACCATCTTGGCCCAGAAGTCCCTCTGTTTTTTAAATAGCCATTCCATGCCAGTAGAAGTAGATATTTCATTTTGATTTTGATTTACATTTCCTACTGGCTAATGATGTTGTCATTTTGTGTGGCTACCTTTGGAGAAATGTCTTTCCGAATATTTTTTCCCATTCTGTAGAGTGTTTTTTTCACTTTCTTGACAGTATTCTTCAATGCACAAGTTTTAATTTTGATAAAATCCAATTCATCTAATTTTGTTGTTAACAGGTACTCTTGGGGTCATATCTAAGAGTCCATTGCCAAATACAAGGTCCTGAAGATTTTTCTTATGTTTTCCTTTAAGAGTTTATAGTTTTAGCTCTTAAAATGGATTTATAACCAAAATATGAGTTAATTTTTATATATGTTTGAGGTAAGAGTCACTTTTGTTCTTCTGCATGTGGATATCCAGTTTTCCCAGTATCATTTCTTGACTTATTCTTTCCCTATTTTCCCCTTGGCCACTTGTCAAAAATCAGTTAGCCAGAGATTGTGGGTTTATTTGTGAACTTTCAAATCTGTTCCATCATTCTCCATGCCTGTCCTTATGCTGGTACCACACTGTTTATGGATTACTATAACTATGTAATAAGTTTTGAAATTGGAATGTGTGAGTACTGCAACTTTGTTCTTTTTCAAGATGGATTTGGCTATTTGAGGCCCCTTGTAATTTCTTATGAATTTGATGTTTGGCTTTCCCTTTTTTTTTTTCTGGGATTTTGATTGGAATTGTGTTGAATCTCTAAATCACCTTGAGTAGTACTGATATTTTAATAACATTAAGTCTTCCAATCATTGAACTTGGGATTTCTTTACATTTATTTAGGTCTTAAATTCTTTTGGTAATATTTTCTAGTTTTCCATGTACAGGTGTTTTACATTTTTCATTAAATTTATTCCTAGATATTAACTATATTTCTTGCTATTGTAAATGGAATTGTTTCCTTGAATTCATTTTCAGATTGTTCACTGCTTGTGTAGAGAAAGAAAACTGATTTTCGTGTGTCAATCTTGCAGCATACCACTTTGCTGAATTCTTTTATTACCTCTAGTTGCTTTCTTTGACTCTTAGGATTTTCTATATTTATAGAATCATGTCACCTTCAAATAGAGATAATTTTACTTTTTCTTGTCTAGTCACTCTAGCAGAACTCTAGAACAGAGGTGACAGAAAGCATCCCATGATCTTTGGGGAAAGCTCTCAGTCTTCACTGAAGCCGTGGGTTTTTCACATAAAGCTTTTGTCATGTTTAGGAAGTTCCCTTCTCCTAGTTTTGTTTTTATCATGGAAGGATGTTAGATTTTGTTAAATGCCTTTTTTCTGTCACCTGAGATGTCCATGCTTTACTCCCCTTCATTCTATTAATGTGATGTATTATATTAATTTTCTTATGTTGAACCACTCTTGCATTCCTGGGATAAATCTCAGTTGGCCATAGTGTAAAAATCTTCTAATGTGCTCTTAAGATTCAGTTTGCTAGTATTTCATTGAGAATTTTGCATCTGTCTTCATGAACGACATTGTTCTGTAATTTTCTTTTATTGTGGTATCTTTGGCCTTGGCATTAGTGTTAGGGTGATACTGGCCTCACATAATGAGTTAGGAAGTTCCCTTCTCTTCAGTATTTGGAAGAGTTTGAGAAGGATTAGTGTTCATTTTTCTTCAAATGTGGTAGAATTTACCAGTAAAATCATTTGGTCCTGGACTTTCCTTTGTTGGGAGGATTTTTGGTTAAGGTCCTTTTTTTTTTTTTTTAAACTTTTTCTCATTGTGAAATATAACATATATACAAAAAAGTAACAAATTTCAAAGTACATTTTAACAAGTTATTTATAGAACACATTTTAAAGTTTGGTATGGTTTACTGTTCCACGATTTTTCATTTTTTTTCTTCCAGCTGCCCCACTGGAGACAAAAATAAATATCAATATAATGATTCTGCAATCATACAGTCTTTTTTACATCTTATTGGTCTATGAGAGCTTCTATTTCTTCTTGAGTCAGTTTAGGTAATTTGTGTGTTTCTAATTCTCATAACTAGAATTTCTAATCTAGTATGGCTTTATAAAGAGTAAATATCATCTAATTTATTGGCACAGTCATTATTTGAATAAGTATTTTCATGCTCAGCTGTGCCTTCTTAACTCATAGCATATGGCAAGGAGAGAAGAAAAATATTTTGTATCCTAACCTGTAGATGTTTGAAATGTTATGGTGTCTTGGTTTTCTTTCAAATAGGTTAATATTTTTTGGAGGCTATGGATATTTACCTGAAGATAAAGTACTGGGAACTTTTGAATTTGATGAAACGTCTTTTTGGGTAAGTAAAATTTCATAGTTACATATGGTCTATATTTAGAATGATTTATTTAAAATAATAAATCTAACATTTGCTAGTAGCTTTGTTCATTTTACTTTAATAAATCAGACAGGGTGCTATATGATTTCACAAGCATTGCTAAAATAACTCAAATAACTCAAAGGCACTCTTAATTTTATCTTTTGTAGAATTCAAGTCATCCAAGAGGATGGAATGATCATGTACATATTTTAGACACAGAAACATATACCTGGAGCCAGCCTATTACTACTGTAAGTTAATGAAGACTAATGAATTATTGAGGCAAGGATACTGAGAGAAGGGAGATACACCAGAATAGGCCACTATTGTTTTTTGGAGAGAGAAGATCCATAATTCACTATTCATAATTCTCCAGAGTCCAGAACCCCCAAAATTTAATATATAGACTATGAATCTTTTTTCTAAATAGATTTGAAGTGGTAGCTAAGTAAATGACCTAGCACTAGATTTGAACTTCAGTTACTCGTATGTAACTTAATATTTGATGCAATATTATATGTGCAGGGCTTTATTTTAAGGAATAAAAAATAAAGCAAGCATTTGATTATATTAACCAGCATATCATACATAACCAGCCTAGTCAGTATTATATCAGAAAATACAATTGGAATTCCCAGTTTTGATGGTCACTGTTTAACATTGCTGTTAATTAGAAGTCTGCACTCAAGGGTCTTGCATATATTCTTACCCCACATTCAGAAGAGATTATTTCTCTCATATTTTCCCTCTTTTATTTACTAAATTGGATTTGTGGCTTTTTGAAGGGTAAAGCGCCCTCACCTCGTGCTGCCCATGCCTGTGCAACTGTGGGAAACAAAGGTTTTGTGTTTGGAGGCAGGTATCGAGTAAGTACACACAGTTTCCATGACTTGCTTTTTTTAGGTATAGTTGTACATCAGTGTTTCATAGCGGCATTATTCATATTAGCCAAAAGGTGTTAACAACCCAAGTGTTTATCAACAGATGAATAAACAAAATGTAGTATATCCATTCAATGGAGTATGATTCAACCACAAAAAGAAATATGAAGTTCTGACCCTGAAGACATCAAGTTGAGTGAAATAAGCCAGACACAAAGGGGCAAATATGATTCTGCTTATATAAGATCTAAAATAAGCAAATATATGAGACAAAATAGATTAGAGGTTGCTGGGGATGCGGCTGGGATGGAGACAGGGTAAGACAGTCTTTGTTGGGGCATGAAAAAGTCTCTGATGGAGGTAGCACAGCACTGTAAACATAACAAACACCACTGAAATGTTGAAACGTACATTTGAAAATGGTTAAAATGGGAAATTCTGGGGTATGTGTGTATATATATATATATATATATGGTACCCCCTACACACACACAAACCTAAGGGTGGTGACGTGTAAAAAAAGGGGGGAAAATTGTTTATCCTTTTTTTAGGATGCTCGAATGAATGACCTTCACCATCTTAATCTGGATACATGGGAGTGGAATGAATTGTAAGTATCGCTTTAGATTTATTTTAGAAAAGCTTTTCAATAGAAAATTCAGATTTTTGCCTGTTTCTATTATTAGCACTTACATTTTCTTAAAAAAAATTAAACAAACATGATCACTAGATCCTTAAAGAAGAAATTGTATCTTTATTTTTGTATTTCCAGTTCCATAAATGTGTGCCTGGCACACAAAATGTGCTCACTATTTGTTGAAAACATTTCAGGTTGACTCTGCTTTCAAAAGTATAAAGCACTGTAGTTAATACCAAGAAGCCTTTTTAAAAACGTCAAGTATTTTTTGTCATGGCAATTCCATATGAATTTTAAAAGAAAATTTCTTCAACCATTGTTTCGCTGCATTGAATACAGTAGTGCCTTTAAATGCAGATATGTATCTTAGCTCTTATTTTCAGAATTCCACAAGGCATATGCCCAGTTGGCCGATCTTGGCACTCACTAACACCAGTTTCTTCAGATCATCTTTTTCTATTTGGAGGATTTACCACTGACAAGCAGCCACTAAGTAAGTCCCTTAAAAATATGATAATGAAATCCTAATATATAAAAAAATCAAACTATTTTAGATGTATCAGAGGGTTAGCTGGAAGAGTTGCTATTAACTTTGGTCCTGTAAACATCTGTATAAATCTTGTCGTGCTATGATACACGTTCATTCTGTCTAGTAAAGAAATGATCTAGAGCACGTAAAGCCCCTCTGCAAGGCTGTACCATGCAGAGGTCTTGGTTGATTGTGAAGGAGAAAGAAGAGATGCCCTTGCAGTAGCTGCTTATAACAGGCTTCCTTCCTGAAGCAGTGCTCTGGGAATGCCGGTGTCACACGGGCAGAGTAACACACAGCATAGCTCTTTCTTCCTTTCCTTCCATCAGGTGATGCCTGGACTTACTGCATCAGTAAAAATGAATGGATAAAGTTTAATCATCCCTATACTGAAAAACCAAGGTATGAACTACTTAAAAGGTAATTCTTATACTGAATTTAATGAGGTCCTCACCAGAACTGCAAGACGGATAAAAATTTAGGATATTTGGCTGCGAGTCCATTATTCTTATAAAATCCCCTTACATCCATTATCCTTATACAATTCTAGCATTTACTAGGGGTTGACATCACACATTATCAAAGAAAATCAATGTTAATTTAAGTGTTGATATTTTTCCAGTTCTGTTGTCTGGGTATGAAAAATAAGACTAAAAATTTGATTTTTGCTTCTTCCTTCCCCATAAAATGATTGATACAGTTAATGATACAGTTAAAATTGATAATCAAGCTCTTTTTCCCAATTGAGTTCCTCTTTATCTATCTAAGGTTTGTCATTGGGGAAAAAATATATAGAACTGGAAAGGAAAGGATTTCAAAACCAAGAAGAATGTACATAGAGAAAACAAACCAAAAACCAAACCAAAACTTCTATTAGATTTACAGTAATGTTTTCTTATCACTCCCAAAAAAGGGTTGATTAAGAAATACTTTTCCTAAGAAATACTTTTCCTAATTGATAGTTGTTTTTCTTTAAACAGAACTGTCACAAAATCTGCCAAAGAAAATGACATTCAAAATTGGTCTTCAAAGTACATTAGATACGTCATCATGCATTATTTTTTCTAAATCTGTGACCTAAATACAATCATGCCACTGAGGCTTCATCTGACACAAATGTTTTTTCCATAGAATTTTCAGATATTTTCATAGTTTTAGTTAAGCAGGGCTTTTCAGCATCCCTTAAATGTTTTGTTTAAGGCCAACTTGCCCTGCCTATGGAAAGGGGACAGTGAGGAAGAAAGCCTTATTTGTTTCCTCTTCCATTAGATTTTTATTGCTAAGAAACACCTAAAAAACAGATCATTCAGTGCAGACCCCTCAACTGCATGCATAAATAAGGATTAGACCAGAGAGATAAAATAACATCCAAATAAAATAAAGAAAGACATTTTTTTTCTAGCTGTACCTACTTGGATTGAAGATTTTACTTTTTACCATGATGCTTTGATCTGAACTACCTTGAGAAAGGTGTTTAGCTTTATATTCTATATTGTAAACTGTCAATTTGGTGTTTGGGGTGACTTTTTCAAATCGAAGTTTTTGCTTTAAATGTAGATTATGGCATACAGCTTGTGCTAGTGATGAAGGAGAAGTTATTGTTTTTGGTGGATGTGCCAACAACCTGCTTGTCCATCACAGAGCTGTAAGTATAGTGCCTACATTAACAGACATTATGTAATATTGTGAAATATTGAAGCTTATTAGAACGTGCTTGCTTTTTAATGTATTTTTTAAATCTATTATTCAGGCACACAGCAATGAAATACTTATATTTTCAGTTCAACCAAAATCTCTTGTACGGTAAGTAACTTTTTACTTGGTATTAAGACTTTTAAATAGCATTTCTTAACGTTTTTAAGCGAGCACTATTTAAAACCCAGATTTAGGGGATTATTTAAGGGCAATAATGAGTCTTCCTTGATATAACTAGCCATTTTGCTTTGTTTAGTAGTTCTTCAAGTTAATGTACTTCCAAATGTAAAATAAAATTCTTTTTCTCTTTCCTTGTCCACTTTCAGGCTAAGTTTAGAAGCTGTCATTTGCTTTAAAGAAATGTTAGCCAATTCATGGAACTGCCTTCCAAAACACTTACTTCACAGTGTTAATCAGAGGTTTGGTAGTAACAACACTTGCGGATCTTGAGGCTTCGTAGATAATCCCTTTGACCACCTTGCATGGATAGCAATTCTGTAACCCTCATAGAGGACTGATTGTACTATTATATGCATTGTTGTAATTTGCAGCTTTTTTTTATTTTAATGTGCATGTGAATGGCCTAGAGAACCTATTTTTGTGTCTGAAGATGTTTGCAATAAATGTATTTAATACCAGTAATTGACCTCTTGTATAAGAAAAAGAAAATTAACACTCGGGCTTTTTATAACCCCAAGGAATCGTATTTGCTTTTTGCTAATTCCAGGATATGTTTCTTTGGAAAATTATGCTATATTGCCACTATGAAATAATGACATTATATGAAATAATAACATTATTTTCATAAACAAAATTTTTCAAAAATGGTAAAAGTAGACTATAATTATGTATTATAAACAGAACAAAATGATGCTGTCGTTTACATTCATTTCAAATGGAAAAGTACTCTCAATAGGACTAAGCTGGGAAAAGAAATTGTGAAATGACAACAGCTAGTTAGTACTTAGACTTGAATGCTTTGGTACAGGGACAAGGTAAAGTGGTAATGTAAACTCTCCACAGTTTGTTGTCCAATTAATTAAAAGGAAAAGAGTTTTGTAGCTCATGAAACAATATGAAACTTTGTGTTCTATGAGTTCTCTAAGGAGACAGAAGTAAACTGGGGTCAGGAGTCTTCATTAGTAAGCCTAATATGCGCTTTTAATATTATAGGTGATGATAATTACCGTGGAAAATATCGATGATCAACACCGCTTTCTTCTAGGTGTTATTTCTTAAACTGGAATTATTTTTTGTATTGTGTCTGGTCTAATATATTTTTTTTGACTATAACTGTAGGTGAAGGCAGAAGGAAATCTATTCCTTCAATTAGGGTTTTCATGACAATCCTAGATTAAACTGCACTCCTCCACCACCACTACCATCTAGAAACCACACTGTTATTGATAAGCCTGTGAGTATAGATATTAGGCTTAAGATCTTATGTACAATAGAATAGCAAGTAAATAATCTAAGCAACCAAGCCACTTCACTATTCGATTTCTTTACAACATGAAAGGAATACTTAGTATTAGTCTCCCAAATTTCGAGAAAATGTAGGAGAATAACTAGAATTTAACTGTCCACAAATATTTTAGGAAATCCTACCATAGACAGCGTTTTCTCTATATAAAACGGAAAATCCAAACAAGTCCTTTTGGCGAATATAGCTAGGCATTTAGTTAAATATGGAAGTCTTGTCACATGGTCTTTTTACCTTTTTTAACTTGCAAAAAGCTATTAAAATTGGTTCTTCTCAAATACTTTATGATTTCATTTCAGCTATTTCCTTTTTACATTCAGAAGATTGGGTGCAGATACTTTCACTTTTCCAGGAATGTTTCTTGATAAATCTGTGTCCTATAAAAAGAAAATTGCTGAGTATCTTCACATTCTGTATGATCAAGCATTTTCTTTTATGACAATTATGTATATTGAAATGATTTTTGTACTTATTTTACTAGTTTTAAAAAGGCAGCATATTTAACCAAAACAATGGCTGAAGCTTCTATCTACTACATGAAGCAAGATTAACAACAAAAAAAAAGGAAACGATTAATTGGTAACATTTTTCATTCTACTACCCAATGTCCACAGAGTTCTAGAGGAAAATTTTACCTTTACGCTGCGAAATAAGTCTTTTTCTCGTGCTGTTGCTTCTTTGGAATGCATGAAACTGTTCAAGGCTGTTTTTGCAGCTGTGTACAGAAAACAGAAGACTCAATTATTTCTGTTCAGTCATTGAGCGGTTTAAAATCATAATTCAAAAAATATTTTTATAAATACCTTTTCCCTTTTTCTGAACTCCAGGAGTAAGTTTCACTTTATACCTTTGAAAAGAAAATTACATGTGTTAACAAATACAGATTATGAAAAGATTCTTAAAATTACTGTGTTAACTGTAAACTACTAGTGCCTTACTTATAGTTTGTCATGGTGGTGTATGGGGCACATATGGGAATGGCGAACAGTAGCACATCTTCGGGATGTGGTTGCCCTGTCAAAGAATCAAACAGATTTTCCTAAAAAAGGAAAATAAAAATATTATAAAAATAATTTGTACCAGTCCCCCTTCCACAAAATATTGAAAACTCAACTCATTTTTAATACCTCAATATATTTTATCCTTTTCTGATGGACATACAGTATGTGTTACAGTACCACAAATTACAGATATTTCTTTCTATCTGCTTGAAGATATTGGAGACTAAAAGAAGTACCAATGTAATGATTCAGCAGTCATACCCTTGTTAAATCCTATCCTCTCTGTTATAACTCCTCCTTTTCCTTTTCCCTTTCTCCAGCCTTCAGGGATATTGGGCCATGTCCATGCTAACTTTTTGGTGTCCACAATATATGACAGGGGGATGGAACTAGTTGATGTTCTTGCAGAGGCTGGCCCCTCTGGGTTTCAGGACTTCTGGTCTAGGAACCATCTGGAAATTATAGTGCTTCTGGAAAATTTAGTATGTGGAACTTTTATACAATCTCCAGTAGAGACCTAGGTGTTCTTTAGGGTTAACAGGAATGGTTGGGGTTTGGCAAACCTGGCAATTAGCAATAACTAGCTGAAGCTTGCATATGAGAGTAGCCTCCAGAATGTTCTCTTGACTCTATTAAATATATATTCTTACTACTTAAACTTTCACCTAGTATAAAAACTAATGAGAACAATAACTTTCAAAGCACTATGTAGAGATGAATTTAAGTGAAAGGGAGAAAAAACTTGTTAGATATCACTGGAATTGCTGAAAACAATACTGTGGATTAAAATGATGCACAATAATGATCACAACTAGATTGAAGTCCGTTCCTTGGAACTGGGGCTGATCTTCTGACTAGAACAAATGGTTCTCCACCAGGGAGGCATCTAGGAATTTCTGGAGACATTTCTCATTGTCATAACTGAGAGCAGGGGTGCTCCTGGCATCGAGTGGGTACAGGGGCCAAGGTGTTGCTAAGCATTCTACAATGGATGATGCCCCACACCGCAAAGGGTCATTTGTCCCGAAATGGCAGTAATGCTGAAGTTGAGAAACCCCAGGCCACGGCAGCCTTCTGCCTGCTCTTAAAACGAAATCCTGTGGGTTATTAAGAGTTCCCAGTTGGTAGATGGCCCATGTTTGTCTAACAACGGTAAGAATGTATTTAGGTGAAGGAAATTAATATGTTTACCGTGTACCAAGAGCTGCTCTAAATGCCTTATATTATTTTAGTTTTCAAAAAACTCTTTTTGATAGGTCTAATTATTAGCCCCCATTTTTAGATGAAGGAACTGAAACCCAAAGAATGTCTCCAAGGTTGCAGTTACATGTAATGGAATTGGGGCTCAAGCTCATAATGTTTTACTTCAGAGCCCACAGTGTTAGCCTTTTAAATTTGTAAAAGTCCTGTGTAAAAATATTCAGGGCACTTGACTGCAGTAGGAGACCCAATACAGCACAAAGCCATACCTCATGTCCCTGCTGGTCCAGGTCTTGCTCTTCCTGCTCGAAACAGAAAAACATGCAGTCAGCTGTAACTGAAGTTTATAAGCAGCACATGCTAAAGCAGAGGATGTTACCAGTTGAGTTTAACATGACAACTGAGCTTGATATATTTGCCAGGAGAAAAGACTGGAGAATCCTGAGGCAAGAAAAAGCTTTTTATTCAATGGATTTAGGGGGAATTTTTCATATTGTTTGCTTACTATAAAAACACACCTGGGGAAAAAAAAATACACCTGGAAACTATCTACGGAAGAACATTCATAGTCAGCAACTCTCATGAATATTTATGGTCTAGGGTTTACAGAATAAATTACAGAATATAGGAAAAAAAATTCAAGAGCCAAAATATGAGTTTTACTATTACTAAACAGTAGGACTTCACCAGGTAAAAGGGAAACCAGTAACACAAAATCATTTAAGCATCACCTTAGTTATAACTCAAGATTCAACTGCCATAACTTAAAAACAATGCTGCTCAAAAAATTAAAACTTTTATTTTCTGCCTGTTATTTTAAACACAATTTTTTTTTATAGTTGAAATAAATCCCTTGGCTCTGAAAAAACTTCAAGACGTGACACACACTGATTTTTCAACCAAGGTACTTGACACTTAACTGTCCCTTTAAACATTATGTAACAAAATAGCATATATTCCTAGAGAAAAATCGAGAAAAGTGAAAATTTATTTTTTACTCTTTAACCCTTCCTAATTCTGTCTTATTTTAATTAAGTTACTTGCCACCAGAATGAAATAAAGCTTGTCCATAAAATTATTTTCTAAAAGTAGGTGATAAACTTTTTGTCGATTATCAAAACTGTCATTTTTATGCTCAGATATTACTATTTGAGTCTCACTAAAGGTATTTCCATGACTTTCTACTGCAAACAGGGTTACTCATCCTGGTTCTCATGTTTTGGGAAAACTGGGATAGTTTGACACCCTAATTAAGAAGCAGGAGCTCACAGATGTGGTGGCGTAGAAGCCTCACCTTGTCGTCATGAGGGTCATCTACAGCCACGTCCTGCACGTCTCGAGTCAGCGCCTCAGCGGAGGGGGTTTCCTGCATAATGCTCTCGAAAACCCTCGGCCCCCCTTTGGGTTTCTGGTGCTGTTTCTTCACAGGTTCATCTTTTGTTTTTCCTTTCTTTCCCTTCTTCCCCTTTTCTTCTTTGTTTGATGAACCCGCAGACTTTAATTCACATAGAGGGAAAAAAAGTTATTACTGCCAGTATTTAATAAATATGGAGGTACACCAAAAAGCAAAAGAAGAAAATATTTTTAGGCATTACTTACACCCAGCAATTTCATGATAAGTTCACGCTCTTCTTCATCCTGATCTTTGTATTTTTCCTTCATTTTTTTCATTTTACTCTACAAAATTAAAGGATTTGGGGTGGAAAAGTTAAGCAGTAAAAAAATGTCCAAGAATATGTTTTTAATAAAAAGGTGCATTCTGTCAGAAATGCTTACTGAGCAAGGCAGATGCTACGAACATGAATAAACCACAGTCCTTATCTAACTCAAGGAATTTATTGTCAGATTAGAAGGGAAGACAGATACAGAGATAAGGGTAAATTAATGCCATATATTTCAAATATAGGAGAGAGGAAAAAAACTATTTCTAAGATAACTTGGAGATTAGACAGTTCTTTCAGTTTGGCCAAGAACTGCAGGGAAGAAATAAAGCAAAATTTAGATATTTACTTCTTTTTAAAGACTGCTAACTTAGAATACAAGACACAACCCTAGCCATAAAAGAAAGCACTGATAAATCAGACTTTATTAAAATAAATTTTTAATGCTCACAGAAATGGCCATTAAGAAAATGAAAAGAGCAAGCCAGAGTATGAAAAGACATCTCCAGTACATAAATCCAAGAAAGAACATGTATTCAGAATTACAAAGAACTCCTTCCTATGCATCAATGAGAAAGACAACCCAGTTTAAAAAGGGGCACTTTCAAAAAGAGGATAGTCAAAGGTTAAATAAACCTATAAAAAAGTTCTCAACATCATTACTCATCAGAGATATGCAAATTAAAGCCAAAATCATATCAAGATATAAACACCAGAATAGCTTAAAAAAAAAAAGATGATCGCCAAATGTTGGTGAGGATGTGGAACTCCTTGGGAAACTGGTACAAGTACCCTGAAATAGTGTCACAATATGCACTAAAGCTTAAACACAAAACATACTAAGATCCAGCAATTTCACTCACACCCAACAGATATTTACTTCTTTTTAAAGACTGCTAACTTAGAATACAAGACACAACCCTAGCCATAAAAGAAAGCACTGATTTGTGGGCCCAAAACGCATGTGTAGAGTGGATAAGTAAGTTGCGGTAGAGTGATGCCAACGGAATGCTATTCAGCAATGTAAACTATTGTTAAATGTAACACTGATGACACAGACACTATATTGAGTGGAAGATGCAAGTTACAAAAATATAATAATCTACAGTAGTTATAGTCAGAAAAATGGTTATTCCTCTTGGGAATACTATTTAGGACAGGTCCAAAGTGAGCCTTCTAAGATGCTAAAAATCATCTTGACCCGGGTGCTGATTCACAGATATGTGCGTTTATAAAAATTGAACTTTTTAAAAATAGTTATGATTTGGGTATGTATACTGTACCTCAAAAAATATTATGAGAATAATATGACCAATGTTACCAATAAATTGAGCCAAGAAATGGAAAACCTGATGAAAAGAACAGATTTCCTTGAAAAACAGAACATACGAAAGCCAGTTTTCAAAAAACAGAAAACCTGAAAGGACCTGTAATCTTTAAAGAAACTGAATTAGTACTTAAATCTACCCACAAAATTCAAAATATAAGGCACAATTTTATAAGCAAATGCTATCAAACTTCAAGGAAAATGTACTTTGCACATTACACAAAGTTCCAGAGAGCAGGAAAAAAGAAAGGTCTAAAACTTATTTTATGAAGCTAGTATGACCCAGTCGATAGCAAAACAAGGCACAAGTAAAATTACAAGCCAATTAGATTTTCTCGAGTGATTTCCCACATTAACAGAGTGATAGGAGAACGATAGTCAACAGATGCTGAAGAAGATTCAGTAAATTTGACTCCCATTATTTAAAAACAATTTTCATAGAGTATCAACCATCAACTCAAAGGAGACATTCACAATGATAAAAACTTACAAACAGTGCCTTTTAACTGTAATTAATACAACAAAGATAAGCAATATTGTATTGACTTATAGGCCAGTGCACCCCAAAACGGGAAAAATAAAGATGTGAGGATTAAGAGTAAAGTAACAAAGGCCATATCTGCAAACACAACTGTCTACATTCAAACTACCAAATAAGATTGCTTATTACCAGATTAGTGTATGGAAATTGTCTTCCTATACATCAGCAACTAACAATTGAAAATGAAAATTAAAATAATATAAAAAATGCAATGAAAACTTCTAAGGTTCCTAGGAATAGATAAGATGTGTAAGATTTCTTTGAGAAAATATATCTTTATTGAAGAACATAAAATATGACCATAAAGATACATATAGTAAAGAGAACAGTTAATCCACAAAATAATCTAAAAATTAAATGTATTCTAATAAAAACTCCATCAGGATTTGTCTTGGAACTTAAACTATCTGCACAGTATTCCATTACATAAATATTAGGCATTTATATTCTTTTCATTTTTTTTTGCTATTACAAATATCAATCTGATGTATACATCCTTTGCACACACCATGACCTTTTATAAGGGGAAACTCGTATAAACAACTTCCTGATTCCAAGGGTAGACGCATTGCTAAGACTTTTGATAGGAATTCCCCTGGGGTGCCCTCATACAGAATGACTGGACACATAGCATCTACTTATTTTTTCAGATTTGCCATTTGCCTTTCAATTTTATTTATGTTTTTTTTTATACATCTGGAATCTATTTTGGTATTGTTTCCACATGATCAACCACTAATTTCCAAATATGTCATGTTATTTTATCACATGCTAAATTGTTAATATGTAGCTTGTCGTTCTGTATAGATTTTACTGTTTCACTTTTTCATCTGATTATTCCAGTGTTAATGCTAATTTTGTTTTAATATCAATCTAACACTTCAGTAATCTTTTTCAAGATTTCCTTGGCATTCTCTAGCATTTACTCTTTCAAATGAGTTTTAAATTATTTTAACAAAATCTCTCAATTCGGGCGGGCCATGGTGGCTCAGCAGGTAAGAATGCTCGCCTGCCATGCCCAAGGACCCAGGTTCGATTCCCAGTGCCTCCCCATGTGGAAAAAAAAAAAAAGATTATTAAAATCTCTCAATTCTGATTTAAATCACTGAATTTACAGATTAATATGAGAGAGCTGAACTTACTACACTGAGTCAAGGCTCAAGGGAAAAAAGATTTTAAGAAGTTCTGATGATAGTGGATGGAAGAAAGATGGCAAAACATGATCTATATAAAGAATTTTAATTTAAAGAAGTACACTGGTGGGGAAAAAGTACACTGCTGAAATTTACTGTTTTTGTATATATGTTACTTTTCACAAAAAAAGAAAAAAGTTTATTGTGATGATAAAAATAAGATTACAAAAAGAAAAAAAGGGTAAAACGATTATTAAAAAAAAGTACAGATATATTAGCCCACAATCCTCTTTCTTACACTACATTTTTAAAAGTATATTCTATATCCAATACCTTTTTCTTTTATAACCCACCTTTAATAAAGTAAAAGAACCAAAATCATATGAATAACTGAAACAGAAAATTCTAGGCAAAATTATCAATAAAGACCTTGGGTATACTAATGAGCTGGTTTAGCAAATCACAACCTCCTAACTCTCCTCTACATAAAACAAGTGCTTCTGTCTAGAAGATCTTAAAAAGGCATAACAAATATAACATCCATCTCTTTGTTCCCTAAATGCTGTTATCTTTCAACTAATTTTCTATCAAAGGGTGTCACATGAATTTTTTTTGCCTCCACCTCCTGTTTCGCTTTAACTTTACAAAGTTAAGAGGCCCCTCACAACTTCACCTGTGCACCATACTGTACTAACTTGAACAGTTCAACCTAAAGTGTACTGAATCTCATTACCTTCTGCCCACGTTTCACCGGCTGCACATTTGGGATACTTCTGCTTGTGTCTGCAGGCACCTCACTGTGCAGAGCACGTTCCTTCTCTCTGTCTTTTCCCTCTATCGTATCTAAATCCCCCGAGTCATTGGGAAGTTTTTTCTTCTTCATTTCCCTAAAAATAAATGAAATGGAAACATCTGCTTCTTAGAATTTCAAATATTCTGTGCACTAAAAATTTACCTGGGGAGGAGAACGTGTACGATAAAAGATCATGGCTTCTGATCGACTTGTCAAGCATCAGTCTACAGTATACAAGGGGACTCAAATCATCACGTAAGAGAAAGCTGAAAAATCTTAATCTTTTGTGGATTTACCATTTCTATCATCTGGGCTTAACACACTGCCACCCCTGACATGCCCTTACTAACTAGCCACATTCAGTCCCTGAACGCCTTGACGGCTGGGCTGTGGGTCTTGGTACCGCACGGCCTCACAGATCTTAGGCACTCAATAAAATATTTGTTGCTTGGTTGACTGACTGAATAAATTGGGGGAAAAAAGATTTAAAAATTCTATGAGTTTACTTAGGTGGTATTTCTCAGGTAAAATCTTCTTTCTATTCCCACGGCCACTGGTCTCAGCCCGGTCCTCACCACTTCCCACCCAGGTTTCCTCGTGTTTCCCTGTAAACTGTTCTATGTGTACTTCCAAAAATCTTCCTTAACTCTTTTCCTGTATCCCATTTCCATTTAATAGCTTCCAAAGGGCCTCCTCATATCACTCTCAGGGTAAAGTCTAAAATCCTTAGCTGGTCATTCAGTTCTCTACTTCTGGTCCAAATTCACTTCTCTAATCTTATCTAACAGTTCATAAACATTAATTTTCTGTTCCTTCTCTACCTCAATCCATTTATCGCTTTTACAAATCACCATGAAAACACAAAACCGTCATTTTTTTTCATGCTCTCTCTCCGTGGAGTCCCTTTCCTTCTTATCTGTATTGATACCACCTCTGATGGTATTTCCCAAAACACCTGAATTCACAGCAGTCTCTCATTCCTTCAAATACTGTTTCACTGTTGGAAAACACAACTTACCTATTTACAGGTGTTTCCCAAATCTAGGCCTCAAAACCTTCCTGAAAGCATGAACTTTATTTTACCTCTCTGTGCAGCCAGTATACTAGCATACTGCCACATACCTAGAGTTTTCTATAACTGTATAATGATTATCTTTCTCAAACAAAAACGTCACATTGCCTTTTCCACTCCAGAGCCCCTTCCTGGAATCCTTTACTATTCCTAATCTCTCCCACCTCTATAGCACTTGTCCTACTTGTTTCCCTCTTGCTGCTGCTGCCTTTCTACTGACTGCCCCAAAATTGTTTATACTAAGAAAAAATATAGCAGGTCTTTCTCATACATAAGTTTCCTCTTTAACGTCAGCATCCCTGTTTATCCCTGTCAGCGTTGTCCTAATAGCCATCATTAGTGTACATGTTTATGTAATAAAACACTTACTTTGTGTTACTTGGCCTGTCTCTGTGATTACAGTGACAGAGTAAGGTCCTACAACCAAAATGCTAAATCTTGGTAGTTTTAATAAAGGAGATCTTGAGAATAGCCAAGTGATCTGTCACAGCTGGGTTGTCAATTAAAAAAAAAAAAGGACATGCTTTACAGTTAGTTAGATAATGCAAATAGGTTTACCTTCTTTCCTTGGCTGACAAATGTCTCCGGCTCTGTAATTTACTGTCGTTCTATTAAAATTAAAACAAAACACAAGCATATACAAACAATAACATTGCTACCATTCATTTTCAAAAAGTAAAATTAAAAAGTAGAAAATGAGTCTCTTCATTGAGAAGGACATAATGTTTTTCATAAAACCTTGAAAACAGCTTACTTACCAAACTAGAAGATTCCTCTTTTGAAGCTAGTTTCTGGAGAGACCTTTGAAAACAAACAGAAAGAGGAATCTACTAACCATCATAGAAGGCATTCAAAATGCCAAAATATGCTGCCCTATAAATTTTCAGATTTGATACAATTAGAAAAATTTAATCAAATAGTTCAACTTCCCACACTTATGTTCTTACATAGCTGACGTGTATTGACCACTTTACATATATTTAATCTTCAGCAAAATCCCATCAAAAGGGATACCACTCCATTTTCACCAAGAAGGAAACGCCAACTCAGAGGATAGAGGAACTTGCCCAAAGACATATCCTAGAATGCAATTCTGGTCTGCCTGACTTTTAAGCCATTCTTTTTTCCCATGTATTCAAAAAAAAATTTATTGTAGTAACATAAAATTTGTCAACTTAACTCAAAAAAAGTGTACAATTCGGTGGCATTAACATTTACATTACTGTGTTACCATCACCAAAACTGCATCACCCTAAAGAGAAATTCTATACGTATCAAGCAGTAACCCTGTTCCCTTCTCCCCTCCAGCGTTTTAGTAATCGCTAATCTCCTTTCTGTCTCTATGAATTTGTTTATTCTAGATATTTCTTATAAATAAAATCATAAAAATACTTGTCCTTTTGTGTCTAACATTTTACATAGCATGCTTTTGCAGTTCATCCATGTTGCAGCATATATTAGAACTTCATTCTTTTTTTTTTTTTTGCACTTTCAGGATGTTTTTATTGATAACGGAAGCTTAAAGGGGCATATTACTTCATTCCTTTCTACGACTGAGTAATATCTCATTGTATGTATGTACCACACTTTGTTTATCCGTTCATCTGCTGAAAGACATGGATTGTTTCCACCTTTTAGCTTTGTGAACAGCGCTGTTAAAGATGGTATGCAGCGTGGCCTATCCGAGTCCCTGCTTTCAGTTCTTTTGGATATATACCAGGTCATTATGTTTAACACTTGGAGGAACCGCCAAACTGCTTTCCACATGGCTACACAGTTTCCATCCCCACCAGCAATGCACAAGGGTTTTGAGTACTCCATGTTCTTGTCAACACTTGGTGTTTTCCTTTTTAAAAAACTAATAGCCAACTTAGTGGGTATGAAGTGGTACCTCATTTTCCTAATCACTACTATCCCATTCTTAACCAGCCCAATGAAAGTGCGTTTCCACATTTTTTTTTTTTTTTAACATAGGCAGGCACCGGGAATCGAACCCAGGTCCTCGGGCATGGCAGGCAAGCATTCTTGCCTGCTGAGCCACCGTGGCCCGCCCAGAAAGTGCTTTTCTAACTAGGGTATTTTTTCACTTGATGACCAGTAAGATATTAAAGACTAAAACACCTTAGGTTTTTTCATGAAATTTCCTTTGTGCTATATTATTAGCACTTAGAATCATTCATTTGTTTGTAACTTTGACCTAGTTTGGCCACTTTTATATTTACTACACTTTTCTATCCAAGGTCTTGGGAATTTTTTAGAAGAGATTTAACCACCCTCATCCCCCCATTCCCAATCAAATGGTTACAAAATAAGACTGCAGGAAACGGAAGATTAAATGAAGTACTTGTTATTATCTTTGTCAGAATTAACTCATCAGTATCCCCAGTATGACTTTTTAATTACCTTTGGGATTGAAGGTGTGACAAGTCAATTGTGGTATCAGGATAATTTAATGTCTCTTCCTCTTCATCCTTCATTTCCCCAGCAGGCTCCTGACCTTTTACTACCTCTTCAGATTCTCCTTCATCTTCAGAACTTTCCTCCTGAATCAGTTCCCCAGTGAGCTCACTTCTCCCACTCGGAATGGTCATGTCCTCTTGGTCACCCTGGGTCATGAGTCCCACATCCACAGCTCTATCCTCTTCGCTGCTACTGTCCCCTCCATCTGGAGAAAGCACCAGAAGCAGGTTCGCACTGGACTACCACAGCAAAGACTGACCGAGAGGACGTCTTCGAAAACTTCAAAAAATATTCTACTGATTCCGTTTCCCCACAAGATCACCATAGAAATGCCTAATCACCCCCAAAGGGTACTCATGAATTACAGAATAATCTGTATTGTGAATACGACAGACTAAATGTCTCCAAGATACACAACAAATTTCTGGGAAATTTCAGCCATTTCTGCAGTGGAAATTTTAATTTGCCTTCATTGGGTTTTTCCAGATAGCAGGACATGAAAGTAAGTTCTATAAGCCTGCTACTGCTTTTATTATAATTTGCACATGAGAAAATGAAATAATAGATGTTATACAATTGGCATCTAGCACTCACAATTTTACAGAAGGAAGACTGTCCAGTATTAACAACATGGTCATTGGAATCACAGAGACTACATCATTAACCACCTGGACGACCTGAGCCAAGTTATTTCTCTGAAGCTGAGTTGCCTCACCTGTAAAATGAGATGCCACCACCCATCTGACAAGGCCGGTTGTGAGAATTAAATAAAAAAATCATGTAAACAAAACACTTTATACAGTGCCAGGGACATAGTGAACATTCAGTAAAAAATGAAATGATGTAGTACTAGTTAGTACTAGTTATAAATGAAAACACTGCAATAATACTCCTAAAAAGCAGTAAGAGAGAAAATAACTGAAAAGTAAGTTTAGAGGGCAAAATACCCCTAGTTCCCTTAGGTATGCAGGTAAATTTTTTCAGCCTCGGTAGCTGCTTTCTGCTTGAGGCAAATGAATTATAATGAAGTCAAATGCTCATATATGAGAAACTGCACTTGATATAAATTCATTTTTATATCACTTCTAATTGAAAAACCTAAAAGTAGGGGTGGGCCACAGTGGCTCTGTGGCAGAGTTCTCACCTGTCAGGCTGGAGACCCAGGTTCGATTCCTGGTGCCTGCCCATGCACACACACACACACAAAAAATCCTAACAGTAGGCATTAATCCAAATATACCTGACCCTGTATGTGTTAAACACATTTATGCATTATCCATTAAATATCTAAGTTTTATTATAAAAACAAATATATTATTATAGGTCCAATTGTACGCTTTATGATTTACTAGAAAGGAGTGCATTTGACATTTCCAAATACAAAATTCAGTCAAGATAGCCACTGTTGCTTTGAAATTTCAATGAACTCAACTGAGCTATCATCTCCTAAGTTAGGATTTAGAAGTATAACTAGACAATAGAAAACATGAAAGCTAATTTATTAAAATCCATAAAATACCTAGTTGTTCTATTTCTTCTGATATGAGTTCACTTGTGCAACTCGTCAGTGTCTCCACGTCTTCATCCTGCATCCTGACTTTTCGTTCACCCCGGTGTCTCCAAACACAAGACTCATCTACCTATAGAAACAGTTCTTTTTCACTGACGAAACTTTATGTAAGTAATGAAAATCAGAAAAAAAACCCAGAAAACCAAGAACTGAAGAGTACCTTAAAAAGGAAGCTAAACCCCATCATTAGATATGAGGGAGGAAGGAAATTCTTTTTTCCTACAAAAGATAATGCACATAAATGTTTCAACAATTAATTTCCTCTAATTGTAAAGTCTCTAACACTACTGGTCAAATGTGTTTTGTCCTTTACTCTGTAATGAAAGAACATTTCCCATTTACAGAAGTTGGCATTATGCATAAGAACAATAACTGAGAAGAAAACAGCATAAACGCTTGCTTTTTTCTTTTGGGTTGGTCAGACCCTGAATAATCTATTCTTAGAAAAAGGTCAGGCTATACTTCTTTGCCCTTAAAAATTTAAACTATATGAAACTACAACGTCATTAATAAAATTTACATATGAAGATGACCTGACAAACATTACATTTGCTATACCCAAGCAAAAACATCCTTATTTCCTAAGAGACTTCATTTACGAAATCAGAGGAATCAGTTTCTGTCTTGAGAATACAGTAAATGGTTTTTACAAGTCTAGGGATAATCATGCCTTTACCTCTTATCATGAAGCTTCCAGTGGTCAAATATTCTCCAGTCGGTGCTGTTTTAGACACCTGAGGTAAACAGAATATGACAGACCCGTCTTAAGAAAGACTTAAGTTGTTTTTTTTCCCCACTCAAAAAGAAAAAGTAAAGTCAAATTCAAGTAAGCAGCACTATGTCCTGAAAAGTTTATATAATTTAACAAAAATTTTCAATACTGAAGGAACAGCTAATTACTTCAACAACAGATATACCTGACAGTAACAAAGAATCCACCACATAATTTTCAAATGCTATATACACTACAGCAAGAACCAGTCCATATATTTCCTCCAGTGTGAGATGTAATGAGAAAAATCATAATAGATTAAAAGTCTATCATAAAGTTACATTTATTAAATAACATCCTTCCCTGACATACTTTTTTTTTGTATTAAAACATCTTTGCATTTTAGGAAACAATGGTGTTGGCAGACTTTAAAAATATTTTTTAATTTGGCAAAAAAGAAAGGTTATTTTACAATATTCTTTTATACAATTGTGGAACCCTTAAATCTGAGAACATCTTCGTTAGTCATAAATAGCTGTTACAACAGTGAGGGATGAAAAAGGACTCCCAGAATTAAAACAACTTTTTTAACAGTACTGAGACAGAAAACATTATAATCCCAGAAGTGATATTGATTCCCAAAAAAAAAAACAGTATCAGCGTACTGAAGATAACAATGAATATGAATAGATAGAGTGAAACTACATCTAGGGGAAGGCAATGGTATTGGACGCTTATCCTTCTGTATACCTTTAGGACCTTCTAAAATTAGTTACAATTGTTATCAATTTTATTTTAATTCATTAAATCAATGGAAACATGAAGTCATATACAGAATGAGCTATCTAATAAAATCAGCACTAATCACAAAGGGAGGCAATTACCAAAACCAAATTAATTTGAAAACCACTGGATACACCTACTTTTTCAGAAGGGCGGAAGAGATTTCAGTCAAGTCCAACAAAGATGAACAGGAGAAAGACCTTTTAGGCCAGTATCACCCCCACACATGTGCATCTCTCTCCCTTCAGCCAGACCTCTGTGCACATCTTACCTTCTCAGAAACTTTAATCAAAATGGTAGCCCCTTAAACCTGTTAAATTTTTCTGGATAATGCCAGTATTTGGAATTTTTTTAAACAAGTAAATTTCTTATTGATGGCAACTAAATGGGGTTTGTAGTATTTTCATCACACAATAGATCCTCCACATTCAGTATACTTTCCTAAGTTGTCTTACATGACAGCACACATATTTAATGTTGTCTGTCTTTTATGCTGTCCCTGTAAGTTTGCTATTAAAATATATTAAACTACAAAAAAAAAGGGTAGCCGCTATCACTCTCTATCCCCTTACTGCACTTTTCTTTATCTTGATAGCACTTGTAATCTGACATTTTATATATATATATATTGTTGTGCCTACCACCAAAATTTTAAATTCCATCAAGGGAGGCACCTTGTCTACCCTCCATACCCTGGACACCACAGCTCTCAGTGATGCAGAGCAAGGGTGACGGCCTCATTACCTGATGATGGTGCACCCACCAAGCGCTAGTGATAACTCGCGCATCCCAAGCAGCACTGTAGCAAAGAGCCATCGTGCCAGCTTCAGTCAGCGTCCGAGGAGGGATTGGTTCTCCTGCAATAACAATGCTGCTATTATTCAGATAACAAAGTACAGACTTCCTACAGAATAAAATATGAAAATGACACGCAGCTGCCACGAAGTCAATCCTCTTCTATCTTAAATACCATTACATTTTTATTTCAACATTACAAAAAGTAACTATTTTTACCGAAAATGCCTGTGCATATTGTATGATTCCAACTATATAACATTCTGGAAAAGCAAACTATAGAAATAGTAAAAAGATCAGAAGTTGTCGGGGACAGGAGGAAGTGGGATGAAGGGCAATCTTAGGACACTGAAGCTACTCTGTATGACACCTTAATGGATTCATGACACTGCATATTTGTCAAAACTCACAGAACTGTATGACACAAAGAGTGAACCCCAATGTTAACTAGGGACTTTGTTAATAACAATGTATCAGTACTGGTTCATCAAATGTAATAAATGAACCACCTTAATGGAAGATGTTAATCACAGGGGAAACTATGCAGTTGGAGGTGAAGGGGTTTATGGAAACTCTGTATACTTCTGCAAAAATTTTCTCTAAACCAAACTGCTCAAAAATATAAAGTCTTTTTTAAAAAATGTATTTACATGGCAAGTTCACTCTACTTAAATAAAACATTTAAGTAGAAAAATATCTTATCAATTTTCTGAGTAATTCTAGCTGTATTCCAGAAAGGAAAAGTTAGAAAAATTTACTTGAAGTTTGAAGATTTCACAATATAGACTGTCTGTCTGAAGCATCAAAATTAAGAGTATGATATTACAGTTAGATTTCAGATATTTTTGAGATATAAAAAATAAACATACCAGTTTGGACAGTTTCTACGCTGTATGACTATATCTCAATAAAATTGCATTAAAAAAATAAACACACTGTAAAATTCACACTTTTTTTTTTTTTTTTTTTTTTTTTTTTTTTTAAAGACAGAGAGAAGGAAGGAAGGATAGAAGGAAGGAAGGAAGGAAGAAAGGGAAACATTTTTAAACATTTTCTTGTTTTATTGTATTCTGTTTCTCCGTTTTTGTTACATGGGCTGGGGCCGGGAATCGAACCGAGGTCCTCCGGCATAGCAGGCAAGCACTTTGCCCGCTGAGCCACCGCGGCCCGCCCAAATTCACACTTTTAAAGTATACAATTCAGTGGTTTTCAGTATGTTCACAACGCTGCACAACCACCATCTAATTTCAGAACATTTCATCATCTCAAAATAAGACCCTGCACCAACTGCAATCACTTCCCATTTTACTGATAACCCCTTACTTTCCAGCAACCACAAATCTTAGTATTTCTATGAATTGGCCTGTCTTGGACACGGAATCACATAAAATACAGCCCTTAGTGTCTCGCTTCTTTCACTTCAAATGCTTCCAAGATTCATCCATACTATAGCACTTCTCAGTACTTACTTCTTTTTAAAGCTGAGCAATATTCACAATGTATCTTTCCACTTATTTGAGTCTTTAGTTTCTTTCAATGACATTTTCTAGTTTTCAGTGTCTTCACTTATTTTATTGCTTATTATTTTATTTATAAAGCTATTTATTATAAATGAAATTTTCTTACTTTCATGTTTAGATTGCTCACTGCTAATGTATAGGGATACTATGATTTCTGCATATTTTTACATCCTGTACTTAGCTGAACTCATTCATAATTTTTTTTTATATAAGAACATATCATCTGAGAAAAGCAATCATTTTACTTCTTCCTTTCAGTTTGGATGCCTTTTTTTTTTTCTTACCTAAATGCCCTGGTAAGAACCTCCAGTTCAATTTGAATAGAAGTGGTGAGAAGGAACATCCTTGCTCTGTTCCTGACCTTAGAGAGAGAGCTTTCAGTCTTAGACCATAAAGCATGTCAGCTGCGGGCCTTTCATGACGTCCCCTCCCATTCATGATGTCCCCTTCTATTACTAGTCTGATTATTTTATCAGGAATAGGGGTCGGTTTTGTCAAATGCTTCTTCTGCATCTGTTGAGATGATCGTATGTTCTTTCTGTCTTTTTATTAACGTGGCTGGTTACACTGATTGATTTTCATAGGTTGAACCAATCTTGGATTTCTGGGTTAACCCAATTTGGTCATTATGTATACCCCTTTTTATAATGTTACTGGATTTGGGTTGCTAGTATTTTGTTGAGAATTTTACATCTTAATTCTTTTAAAAGGCAATATTAAAAAGGAGGGGACAGTTTTCTTTTCTCATGATGTCTTTGGCTTTACTGTCAGAGCAACACTGGTCGCACAGAATGCGTCAGGAAGTGTTCCCTTCTCTTTTGTGTTTTGGAACAGTTTATAAAAAGACTGGTGATAATTCTCTAAAACTTTGGTAGAATTCACTAATGAAGACATCTAAGCCTGAGCTTTTCTTTATGAGTAGTTTTTTTGATTATTAATTCAATCTCTTCGCTTGTTACAGGTCTATTTATATTTTCCAGTTCTTTCTTTTATTTTGGGGGTGGTGGTGATGCATGGGCCGGGAATCGGACCTGGGTCCCCTGAATGGCAGGTGAATGTTCTACGAACCTCCCATGCTCTCTTTTCATTTTTTCCTCAGTTTTGGTAGTTTATGTCTCTAGAAATCTACTTCATCTATGTTATCTAATGTGATAACATGCAACTGCTCACAGTATTCCCTAACAATCTTTTTTATTTCTATAAAGCAGGTGGTAATGCCCTGTTTTATTTATGATTTTTGGAATTTGAATCTTTTGTTTTCTTGATAAGTCTAGTTAAAGTTTTGTCAAAAACTTTAAAAAAAAACTTTGATTTTTTTCTATTCTGTTTCACTTATTTTCACTCTAATTATCCTTGCTTTGGGTTGCTTGCTCTTTTTCTAGTTCTTAAAGTGGAAGATTAGGTTACTGTTTTCAGATCTTTCTTCTTCATTTTCCCCCTTCATTCAATTTCCTGTTATCCATCCCCTTCTTTCAGACTCTTGTTTTAACGTAGGCATTTACATACAAAAATCTCGCTCTAAGTAGTGTTTAGCATCTAAGTTTTGGTATATTGCGCTTCTGTTTTTATTCATCTTAAAGGTATTTCTAATACCTTCTGTTATTTCTTCCCTGATCCATTGGTTATCTATGAATGTCTTCTCTAAATTCCATATAGTTGTGAATTTCTGAAATTTCCTTCTATTTGTGTTTTTTAGTTTTATTCCATTATGATCAAAAACATACTTTGTATGATTTCAACTGTTTCAAATTTGAGAGTTGTTTTGTTGACTAATATACGTCCACCCTGGAGAGTGTCCCCTGTGCACCTGGGAAGAAAGTATACTCTGCTATTGTTGGGTGGGGTGTAGTGTGGATGTCTGTTAGGGCTAATCGACGTCTAGAGTTGTTCAAGCCTTCTGTTTTCTTATCAACCTTTTGTCTAGTTGCTCTCATTATTGAAAGTGGGTACTGATGTCTCCAAATATTATAGTTGAATTGTCTATTACTCTCTTCAATTCTGTCTTGCATATAAGATTTCTGTAGGAGCTAGGGTTAAAACAAGACCTGCGGAATTGGGATCAGCTAGCATCAGGGTGGCAGTGGCACTAAACTGTAGAGACTGTAATCTGCTTTATGTTATCTGATTTGCGTAGAACAGTCTGGAAGGAAAAGAATGTTTGTTTACCCCAAATGGTTATCTTGAGTATGAAAGAAGAGCACTGAAAGATAAGCACACTGTTCCCTCAGGAAATGCAGGCACGCCTTTTGCCATCCTGCAGGATATAAGCAGGATCTGGTTAAGAATAACGTTGTCTGTTGTCTGTCATCACTGACCTTCAGACCCCCTGATCTGTCTTTCTCCTCATTCCTCAATATCCTTTGAGCTCCGGTCTGTAGGAAGCAACACATTTCATACGTCTGGGGGCTCTGTTGTTAGGTGCATATGTGTTTGTAATTGTTACAAATCTTGACAGACTGATTCTTTTATCACTATTAAATATCCTTAACAATTTTTGTCCTACAGTTAGTCTAAAAATTTTTTAAGGAAAGAACTAAAGTTCTGAATAATAGAAATATGTTACCTGTTGGATTCTTAATTACACAGCTAGTTGCACCATGAAGATCAGCATGTACATAAATGTCCCCTTAAATAAAGACAAATAAGATATGATATTTTAAGTCCTGTGTCTAGATGTGAAAAAAAAGGTTTCAAATTTTAGGACTGATCCTACAGTGACTGGAGGACTGAAAGCTATTTTACTAATGTAGTAAAGGATCAAAAGTCCTACACTGCAGATTAGCTCAACATTACTGCTTTAGGAATATTCACTTAAAATGAGAATTAATGTCAAAACAGATATTCAGTGAACTGTAAATCATCAAGCACCAAATTCTTTTTCTACCGATTACATCTGTCATACAAGAGTATAAAATGACAATCAATGCCTATTTTGATCCAATCATTTAAGAAAAAAAAATTTCAGAACTTTCATCTTACTTACCTGGTGTCAGGTATCTTTTCACAATTATTTCATTCTGTTGCTGATCTCGTCCACTGATAATTAAATAATTCTCTGAGCTAATGAACCACAGAAATTTCTCAAACCTATCAAATCAAAAGGAAGAAGTCAACATTCTTTTTCTTCTCACAGAAGAAAAACCTATTCTGCTTTGTAGATTAAAGCATCTTCACAGTTTAATTTCTATTCTTAAGGCATCAAGCTGAATATTTATTCCTAAAATTCTTTAACACAAATTGCCCTAGGATATTTTCAGACAGTTTTAGAAGAAAGCAATTAAGTTCGCTTTTTTTTTTAAACAATGTAATTGCTTTACCCCACATACAGAGCCTTCTTAAAATTAACTTGGGTTAACAATGAATTACACAAAGGAACAGAATCCCAGCTCCTAGGATTAGCTTTCCTTCAGTGAATCACTGGACAAGCTCTGGCCTACTGGTAACAAGGAAAAATTGCTACTTCTCTCTGTACTCAATAAATCTACTAAATGTTCACATACATATTCTCTATACTATTTTATGCAGAAGATGAAAAATTGCCTTTGATGGGCAAAGTATACCTTCTCTTAAGGGACAAAGTAACTGGGGTTTTCATGATTAAAACATACTTGTTAGGATAAAAAAAGGATAGAGGATATATATTTTATGACAGTTAAAAATACATGCAAACAGATGAATGTATATATTTCTTATAGTACATGTGAGTAAAGAGATAATCTTTATGATTTAAACTAAAAATAGAAAACTTTTGCTTAAAAATGGTACACTGAAAGGGTGCACGGGCGGTTCAGTGGTAGAATGCTTGCCTTTCACGCGGGAGACCCGGGTTCATTCCCAGACCATGCACCCAAAACAAGTAAAAAAAAAAAAAAGTACACTGAGCCCAGGTATTAAACTATACTCCCTCAAATCCCCAATAAATAATAACAAAGATTTTTATTACTATTATTTAATTTGAATGTCGACTTGGTATTACATACACACAGTTCAAAATTAAGAAAAAATATAAAAAGGTCTTGTAAAAGATCTCGCTCCTACCCCTGTCCCACATCCCTTCGGTTCCTACCTCCACTACCACATGGTATCATTAGATTCTGGCATATCCCTCTCCTGGATTTCTTTATGCATATGAAAGCTAAAGTAAAATGTTTCTTCTTATCTTTCCCTCATTTTTTTTAGCTGCAACATACACTGTTCTAAACATTACTTTTCTTTTTTCCTTAAAAACACATATCTTTCTTGTTGTTGATTAGATGTACTATAATTTATTTAATCATTTCTCTATTGCAAGTAAGGAAGTTTGTTAAAACACAGAGACTCACAAAGACAAAGAGAATAGGAGAGATACCTCTAGGATGTGTGTTGTAATCCTAATAAAGGAATGTACAACTAGCAAGCTAATGAAAAACAACTAACTAAAAGAAAGAAAAATAAAAGGTACACAGAACAAATGGGACAAATAGAAAACAAATAGGAAGATGGGATTTAAACTCAAATATATAAGAAATTACAAGAAATGTGAATGTACTACATACTCTGGGTAAAAGGCAAATACTGTCAATGATATATATGCTCCTTTAAAATAAGAGAATATAGAAAGGCTGAAATATAATGATGAAAAAGGATGTACCATGAAAACACCCACCAAAGGAAAGCTGATTTTAGTTATAATATGTGACAAAGCACACTTTAGGGTTAAAATTGTTACAAGTTAGGAGGATACTTATTTTTAAAAGTTGGTAACAGGCTCCAATCAATTATTTTTTTAAGGTTGATAATAGACTCAAATCAACAGGAAGATAATTCTTTATTTTATCACCTAATTACATGGCCTCAAAATATATAAAGCAAAAATGTGCAAAAGTTAAGGAAGAAACAGACAACTGAACAATCACAGTATGTTTATAATAATTAGTAAACATATCAAAAATTTTAATAACATGATTAATAAACTTGACCTAATTGATGTATTTAGAAAAAGGCACCCAATAATGATAGAATAGACACTCTTTTCAACTACACATGGAATGTTTATAAATAAAGCTGTCCATAAATATGGTAGACCATAAAGTAAATCCCAACAACAAATGTCAAAGGCTCAAGATGATTCCGAACAACACCTGACCGTTATTCTAATTAAGCCAGAAATCAATAATAAAAAGATAACCAAAAAGCCCCATATATTTGGAAATTAATAAATACACTTCTAATAATGTTGGGTGAAAGAAATCACAATGGAAATTAGAAAATACTTCAAAATGAATGTCAATGAAAATACTACCTAACAAAACTTTGGGATACAATTAAAAAGCCAGGCTTAGAATGAAATTTATTGCTTTAATTTTATATATTAGAAAAGAAAAAAGTCTGGGGGGAAAAAGTGAAAAGTGAAGTGTTCATCTCAAGAAATTAGAAAGGGAATTATGAATGAAACTCAAAGAAAAGTAGAAATTAAATATATTATACGTACATAATAAAGGAGATCTACAGTCAAAATTGATTCTTCATAGATATTAACACAACTGAAAACCCTATGGCCAAACTAATCGAGAAAAACAGCAGGCACAAACAACACATAGCAGGAATAAAATAGGGGATGTCACACAAAATCCTAGGGGTATTAAAAAGTTCATAAAACTATTACAAGTAACTTTTTGCCAATATATTTCAAAATTTATATAAAAATAGACAAAGTCTTAGAAAAATACTACATACCCAAACTAGAAAATCTGAGTAGTCCTTATTAAAGAATTTTAATCTGTAATGAAGGACTTTCCCATAGAGAAAACTCCAGGACCACTCAGCTTCACAGGTGAATTCCATCAAATATTTAAGGATAATTTTTTAAAGCATACTTCCCAACTTGTTTTATAAGGCAGCATGACCTTCTTATGAACACCTAACAAGAATATCACAAAAAAACAAAAATTATGAGCCAATCCTGCTCAGGAATAGAGCTATTAAAAGTTTTTTAAATAGTAATAAGTATTTTAAAAAGATAGAGAGGGGAAACAAAAGGAACAGAATTTTGAAAGAGAGAAAACAAATGGACAAGTGATCAAACAAGAAGTTGAATCCTAACCTGACCAATTCAATTTATACTGTAAAACCCAAAAAAATACTCAAAACTTAACAAGATACTTCTAGAAACAGGGTTTGAGATAGAGTTAAATTCCTGGCTACTAGGAAATACAAATCAAGACCACAATGAGATAGCTCACACCCACCAGAATGGCCATTATCAATAAAACAGAAAATGACAAATGCTGGAGAGGATGTGGAGAAAGAGGCACACTTATCCACTGCTGGTGGGAATATCAAATGGTACAACCACTGTAGAAGGCAGTTTGGCCGTTCCTCAAGAAGCTAAATATAGAATTGCCATATGACTCGATAATACCACTGCTAGGTATCTACTCAGAGGACATGAGGGCAAGGACACAAACGGACATTTGCACACTGATGTTTATAATAGCATTATTTACAATTGCCAAGAGATGGAAACAGCCAAAATGTCCATCAACAGACGAGTGGCTAAATAAACTGTGGTGTATACATATGATGGAATATTATGCAGCGGTAAGACAGAATAAAGTCATGAAGTATGTAACAACACGGATGGACCTTGAGGACATTATGCTGGTTAGACTGATCAGAAACAAAGGGACAAATATTATATGGTCTCACTGATAACATTAATGAGAGAATTTGGAGAATTTACAGTTAAGAACAGAGGTTATCAGGAGATAGAAAAAGGGTAGAGACTGGGTAATTGGAGCTAAATGGATAGAGAATGGGCAATAAGACTGACTGTAAAAACTCAGAAATGGACAGCACAATACTACCTGATTGTGGCACAATAATGTAAGTACACTGAATGAAGTAGGAGGGCTGGAGGCACATATGAAACCAGAAGAAAAGACAAACAATAAAGACTGAGAAGGTATAATCTAGGAACGCCTAGAGCGTACAATCATAGTGACTAAATGTACAAATTAAATGTTTTTGCATGAGGAAGAACAAAGGAATGTCAACATTGCAGGGTGCTGAATACAGATGGTCATTCATATTTTAAAACTTCAATTTCTGTGTGAGACTAAAGCAAGAAATGTTTATTTGGTACAAAATTTATATTTTGTCTAGTGATTTCTAAATTAACTTACATGGACAGTTTAACTGAACACCATAAGTACATGGAACCATGAACAGAGCATGAGATTTTATAGGTTTGTCCAGGTTAGTGTGATGCCCCAATAAATCCCAGAGTAAACTGAACCGTGAATAAAGAAGCATTTGCAAAGTCCCATAGGGGGTGTGGTAAGAAAGGGGGAAAATTCAACTTCCCCATTTGGAGAATTCCTGATATTCTCGCAAGCAGTGATGACAACCAAATCAATAGGCTGAGTCCTCAATCTTGGGGTTTGTCTCTATGGAACTTATTCTCACAAAGAATAGACTAAACCCTCTTAAAATCAGGTCTTTGAGCCATCCCCAAAGAACCTCTTTTGTTGCTCAGATGTGGCCTCTCTCTTGGCCAACATGATAAAGCAAACTCACCATCCTCCCCCTCTCTACATGGGACATGACTTCCAGGGGCGTAAACCTTCCTGGCAATGTGGAACAGAAATCCTAGAATGAGCTAGGACTCAGCATCGAAAGATTGAGAAAACCTTCTTGATCAAAAGGGGGAAGAGAGAATTGAGGCAAAATAAAGTATCAGTGGCTGAGAGATTTCAAACAGAGTAGAGAGGCTGTGGAGGTTATTCTTATTCATTATATAGCTATCCCCTTTTTAGTTTAAGGTATATTAGAGAGGCCAGAAGGAAGTGCCTGAACTGTAGAGCTGTGTTCCAGTAGCCATGTTTCTTAAAGATGATTGTATAACGATTTAGCTTTCGAAATGTGACTGCGTGATTATGAAAACCTTGTGTCTGATGCTCCCTTTATCTATGGTATGGACAGATGAGTAAAAAATATGGATAAAAAAATAAACAAGTAACAGGATTAGGGTTAAAATTAATTGAGTAGATTGAAATACTAGTGGTCAATGAAAGGAAGTGGTAAGGGGTATAGGTGGGTATGAGTTTTTTTCTTTCTTCTTTCTTTTACTGGAGAGGAGTAAATGTTAAAAAAAAAAAAAAAATTAATTGGGGGGGGGATGAGCCAAGATGGCAGCTTAGCAAGGTGTGGGATTTACTTCGTCCCCCACAACAGCTACAAAATAACCAGGAACAGTACAGAACACATCCTGGGGCCACATCAGTGACCGGACACACAGTGTACCACAGTGTGGACCAACTGGACCAGCTGTGAGCCCCCCAGAACCATGAGTTCCCCAAGCTGTGGCAGTCAGCGCCCCTCCCCCATGGCTGCTTCCCAGAGGGAAAAGAAAGAGCCTTTATCAGCAGCAGGGGCTAAGCTCAACCAAACGCCAACTGTGGAATTAATTCACAAATTCTGACTACTAAAATTAGGCCCCCAGCTCAGGTGAACCTGATCAAAGCAGAGGTTGCTGATTTTTGCCCTGGCACTAAGGGGACAGGGCTGATGGAAAAAGAAAAAAATAAAGAAACAGTTTTGGTGGCTATGTTTCTACAGAGGCTTAGCTGCCCTTGGATACAGCAGCAGGGCTCCTCAGGCTGCAACTGCCCCAGCCATAGGCAGAAACGTGCTTCTTTGAGAGCTTGTCTGGAGCCTGTGCCTTCCCCAGGGGAGGGGTGAAGCCCAACTCTGGTGGAATTTCTTCCTCAAGGAATTCAGACCCCAGGGCTTGGAAATTTGAAGCCATTAAAACCAGCCTAGAAACTCCACTCTGTCTTCACCATGTCCCCAGCAGGGAGAGTCTGCCAAAGTTAAAGTTACTGCATCATCTTATGCTGGTGGGACCTGCAGGCAGACAAGCACCACATACTGGATTGGATAAGAAAAACAGAGCTCAGAGACTTCACAGAAAAGTTCAACTGGCTGGGTCTCACCCTCAGGGAAAACTGACGCAGGTGACTCTTTCCTCCTGATAGGAGGCCAGTTTGGTCTGGGAAAATCCGGCTGGGGTCTATAATATCTAAGTAGACCCTCCTAAGTGTGTGTGTGGGAAAGGCACCACACAAGCAGGGCAAAAAACAAGAAAACAAGAACTGAAAAATTCTCCTCTGTTAAACAAAATCTAAGTTAGTGGCCCAGAAAAAGCTGAACTGAGTGTCAAAGAACAGACAGACAACAAATTCATCCAGCAAGAAAACCCTAGGTAAAAGACGTGAAAACAATCTCCAGAATAAACTAATTAAGGTAATTAAATGCCTAGATGCCAGCAAAATATAACAAATCACACTAGGAAAATTGAAGTTATGGCCCAGTCAAAGGAACAAACCAACAATTCAAATGAGATACAGGAGTTGAAACAATTAATTCAGAATGTACAAACAGACATGGAAAACCTCATAAAAAACCAAATCAATGAACTGAGGGAGGATATAAAGACGGCAAGGAATGAACAAAAAGAAGAAATTGAAAGTCTGAAAAAACAAATCATCACAGAAGGCACAGTAGAAGAGATGAAAAAAACAATGGAAACCTACAATGGTAGAATTCAAGAGGGAGAAGACAGGATTAGTGAACTGGAGGACAGAACATCTGAAATCTGACAAACAAAAGAAAATATAGGGAAAAAATGGAAAAATATGAACAGGGACTCACGGAACTGAATGACAATATGAAGTGCAGGAATATATGTATCGTGGGTGTCCTAGAAGGAAAAGAGAAGGGAAAAGGAGGAGAAAAACTAATGGAGGAAATTATCACTGAAAATTTCCCAACTCTTATGAAAGACTTAAAATTACAGATCCAAGAAGTGCAGTGTACACCAAAGAGAATAGATTCAAACAGACGTACTCCAAGACACTTGCTAATCAGAATGTCAGAGGTCAAAGAGAAAGAGAATCTTGAAAGCAGTAAGAGAAAAGCAATCTATCAACTATAAGGGAAGCCCAATAAGACTATGTGTAGAATTCTCAGCAGAAACCATGGAGGCAAGAAGACAGTGGGATGATATATTTAAATTACTAAAAGAGAAAAACTGCCAACCAAGAATTCTATATCCAGCAAAACTGTCCTTCAAAACAGAGGGAGAAATTAAAACATTTTCAGACAAAAAAATCACTGAGAGAATTTGTGACCAAGAGATCGGCTCTGCAAGAAATACTCAAGGAGCACTAGAGACAGATACAAAAAGACAGAAAGAGGTGTGGAGAAGAGTATAGAAAGGAAGACTATCAGTAAAGGTAAAAAGAAGAAAAATTAGATATGACATATAAAATCCACAAGGCAAAATGGTAGAAGAAAGTACTACCATACAGTAATGACACTAAATGTTAATGGATTAAACTTTCCAATCAAAAGGCATAGACTGGCAGAATGGATTTAAAAACAGGACCCATCTATATGCTGTCTACAGGAAACACATCTTAGACCCAAGGAAAACACAGGTTGAAAGTGAAAGGCTGAGAAAAGATATTTCATGCAAATAACAACCAGAAAAGAGCAGGAGTACACCTATACTAATATCCAACAAATTAGACTTCAAATGTAAAACAGTTAAAAGAGACAATGAAGGATACTATGTATTAATAAAAGGAACAATTCAGCACAAAGACGTAACAATCATAAATATTTATGCACTGAAGCAGAATGCTCTAAAATACATGCAGCAAACACTGAAAACACTAAAGAGAGAAATGGACACATCTACCATAATAGTTTGAGACTTCAATTCCACACTCTCATCAATGGACAGAACATCTAGACAAAGGATCAATAAAGAAACAGATAATTTGAATAATACAATAAATGAGCTAGACTTAACATTTAGAGAACATTACACCCCACAACAGCAGGATACACCTTTTTCTCAAGTGTTCATGGATCATTCTCAAGGTCAGACCATATGCTGGGTCACAGAGCAAGTCTCAATAGATATAAAAAAAACTGAAATCATACCAAACACTTATAAAAAAGACTGAAATCATATCACTTTCTCAGATCATAAAGCAATGAAGTTGGAAATCAATAATAGGCAGAGTGCCAGAAAATTCACAAATATATGGAGGCTCAACAACACACTTTTAAACAACCAGTGGGTCAAGGAAGAAATTACAAGAGAAATCAGTAAATATCGAGGCAAATGAAAATGAAAACACAACATATCTAAACTTATTGGATGCAGCTGTAAGAGGGAAATTTATTGCCCTAAATGCTTATATCAAAAAACAAGAAAGGGCAAAAATCAAGGAATTAACTGTCCACTTGGAAGAAGTAGAGAAAGAACAGCAAACTAACCCCAAAGCAAGCAAAAGGAAAGAAATAAGTGAAATTGAGAATATGAAATCAACTGAGAAAATAAAAAAACCCAGAAGTTGATTCTATGAGAAAATCAGTAAGATTTATGGACACTTAGCAAGACTGACAAAAAGAAGAAGGGAGAGGTTGCAAATAATTAAGATCAGAAATGGAAGAGGAGACATAACCACAGAAATAAAGGAAGTAACGACAGGATACTACAAGCAACTTTATGCTAATAAACACGATAATGTAGATGAAATGGACAACTTTCTAGAATGGCATGAACAACCAATTTTGACTCAAGATGAAATAGACGACCTCAACAAACCAATCACAAGTAAAGAAATTGAATCAGTCATTAAGAAGCTCCCCAAAAAGAGAAGTCCAGGACCAGATGGCTTCACAGGTGAATTCTACCAAACATTCCAGAAAAAATTAGTACCAATCCTGCTCAAACTCTTCAAAAAAAACTGAAGAGAAGGAAAAGCTGCCTAACTCATTCTACGAGGCCATCACCCTCATACCAAAGCCAGTCAGAGATATTACAAAAAAAGAAAACTACAGACCAATCTCTCTAATGACAGTAGATGCAGAAATTCTCAACAAAATTCTAGCAAATCAAATCCAGCAACACATTGAAAGAATTATTCACCATGACCAAGTAGGATTCATCCAGGGCATGCAAGGACAGTTCAACATAAGAAAATCAACTAATGTAATACACCATATCAACAAATCAAAGCAGGAAAACCACAAGATCATCTCGATTGATGCAGAAAACGCATTTGACAAAATTCAGCATCATTTCTTATCGAAAACACTTCAAAGGATAGGAATAGAAGGGAACTTCCTCAAAATGATAAAGGGAATATATGAAAAACCACAGCTAACATCATCCTAAATGGGGAAAAACTGAAAACTTTCCAGACAAGGATGTCCAGTATCATCACTGTTATTTAACATTGTGTTGGAAGTTCTAGCCAGAATAATTAGACAAGAAAAAGAAATACAAGGCATCAAAATTGGAAAGGAAGAAGTAAAACTCTCCTGTTTGCAGATGATATGATAGTATATGTCGAAAACCCTGAAAAATCCATAGCAAAACTACTAGAGCTAATAAATGAGTACAGCAAAGTGGCAGGTTACAAGATCAACACTCAAAAATCTGTCGTGTTTCTATACACTAGTAATGAACAATCTGAGGGGGAAATCAAGAAAAGAATTCCATTTACAACTGCAACCAAAAGAATAAAATACTTAGGAATAAATTTAACTAAAGATACAAAAGACTTACACAAAGAAAACTACAAGAAATAGTTTTAAAAAATCATAGAAAACTTAAATAGATGGAAGGGCATATCATGTTCATGGATTAGAAGACGAAATTAGTTAAGATGTCAACTCCACCTAAATTCATTTAGATTCAATGCAATATCAATTAAAATCCCCAAAACTACCTTTTCAGAAATAGAAAAACCAATACCAAATTTATCTGGAAGGACAGAGCGCCCCGAATAGCTAAAAGTATCCTGAGGGAAAACAAAAATGAAGTTGAAGGTCTCACACTACCTGACTTTATGGCATATTATGAAGCTACAGTGGTCAAAACAGCATGGTACTGGCATAAAGATAGATATACTGACCAATGGAATAGAATAGAGTGTGCAGATATAGACCCTCTCATCTATGGACAATTGATCTTTGATAAGGCAGTCAAGCCAACTCACCTGGGACAGAACAGTCTCTTCAATAAATGGTGCCTAGAGAACTAAAAGAATGAAAAGGGACCCGTATCTTACACCCTATACAAAAATTAACTCAAAATGGATCGAAGACCTAAACATTAGATCTAAGACCATAAACCTGTTAGTAGAAAATGTAGGGAAATACAAATCTTATACTAGGAGGTGGTTTCCTAGACCTTACACCCAAAGCAACAGCACTGAAGAAAGAAAGAAAGAAATGGGAACTCCTCAAAATTAAACACTTTTGCGCATCAAAGAACTTCATCAAGAAGTAAAAAGACAGCCTACACAATGGGAAGCAATATTTGGAAACGATATATCAGATAAAGGTCTAGTATCCAGAATTTATAAAGAGATTGTTCAACTCAACAACAAAAAGACAGCCAACCCAATTACAAAATGGGAAAAAGACTTGAACAGACACTTCTCAAAAGTGGAAATACAAATGGTCAAACGGGACATGAAGAGATGCTCAACTTCCCTGATGATTAGAGAAATGCAAATCAAAACCACAATGAGATATCATCTCACACCCACCAGAATGGCCATTATCAATAAAACAGAAAATGACAAATGCTGGAGAGGATGTGGAGAAAAAGGCACATTTATCCACTGCTGGTGGGAATGTCAAATGGTACAACGCTGTGGAAGGCAGTTTGGCCGGTCCTCAAAAAGCTAAATATAAAATTGTCATATGACCCAGCAATACCACTGCTAGGTATCTACTCAGAGGACATGAGGGCAAGGACACAAATGGACATTTGCACACTGATGTTTATAACAGCATTATTTACAATTGCCAAGAGATGGAAACAGCTAAAATGTCCATCAACAGATGAGTGGCTAAACAAATTGTGGTATATACATACAATGGAATATTCTGCAGCCATAAGACAGAATAAACTTATGAAGTATGTAACAACATGGATGGACCTTGAGGACATTATGCTGAGTGTGATTAGTCAAAAACAAAAGGACAAATACTGTATGGTCTCACTGATATGAACTGACATTAGTGAATAAACTTGGAGAATTTCATTGGTAACACAGACCAACAGGAGGTGGGTAAATGGAGTTGAAGGGATACAGACTGTACAACAGGACTGAATGTAAAAACTCAGAAATGGACAGCACAATGCTACCTAACTGTAACACAATTATGTTAAAACACTGAATGAAGCTGAATGTGAGAATGATAGAGAGAGGAGGGCTGGGGGCACAAATGATATCAGAAAGAAAGATGATAAAGACTGAGATGGTATACTCTAGGAATGCCTAGAGTGTATAATGATGATGACTAAATGAACAAATTTAAAAAATGTTTTTGCTTGTGGAAGAATAAAGGAATGTCATTACTGCAGGGTGCCGAAAATAGGTGGTAATTAATGTTTTAAAATTTTACCTTATAGGTGAGACTAAAGCAAAAAATATTTGGTACAGAATTTATATTTTGACTAGTGCATTTCCTAATATAACTTATGTAGACAGCTTAATTGAACACCATAAGTACATGGAACCTTGAGTAGGGCATAAGATTTTGTTGCTTTGAGAGTGATGCCCCAAGAAATGCCAGAGTGATTTGAACAGTGAATAAAAAAAGTATTTGCAAAGTCCCTTTCATGGAATGATGAGAAAGGGGGAAAATTCAACTTCCCCAAGTTGAATTCTTGATATTCTCACAAGCAGTGCAGACAATCAAAGCTATAGGCTGAGCCCCCAATCTTGGAGTCTGTTCATATGAAACTTAACCCCACAAAGGATAGGTCATGCCTACTTAAAATCAGGCCTAAGGAAACCGCCATCTTGGCCCCTCCTCCCCTTTCTAAATAGAAGCAAATGTTTCAAGAAATGCTCATGATGATGAATATGCAACTATGTGATGATACTGTGAATTATTGATTATATATGCAGAATGGAATGATCAAAAGGTATAAATGTTTACATTTGTTTGGCGTTTTTTTTTTGGTATTTTCTTAAAAATTTAAAAAAAATTTTTTTAATATATTTTATTATTATGTCACTGTTTATAACAAAAATATTTTTAAAAAATTAAATGAGTTAAAAACAGGATAACTGGTTGAAAGTCCATTCAAGAAGCAGTTTCCTAGGCCTTCCTAGCTCTGAAAATGTGTGCTACTGCCCCTTCTGCACCCTGTGTCCTAAAAGAAGGTCAGAGGTTAATTCTCTAGAAAAGGTACCCAAGACGGTATCTGCACTGGGATAAATATGGGACAGTTGATAAAGTGGGACTACCATATGTAAAGGATATGTAAAACAAGGCAATTAGATAAACCTACGTATTAGTGCATATTTAAAATGCCAACCTTTTATTGCCACTGAGCTCCCAAAAGTCTGACAAGCCAGATATTCATGTTCCAAGCATGAGTGATCAGCTCAAGAGTAAAAATTTAAAGATAATGACACCAAGGTTTCCACACAAAATGGCCCACAAAGATCATCTTACAAGCCCACCCATTCACAGAGAACTTCCAATTATCATTTCAATGCTACTACACAATGTAAGCAAATAATAAAGGATCACTACACATTACTGAACATCTCAAATATGAGACCTGGAGACAAAGCCAACAAACAGAAAACAAAATAACCTAAAGGAAACAGAGACCTTCAAGAAGAGTATACTAGAAAACTTGTAATACATGATAACTATTCTCAGAGATTTATGAGGAACTAGAACAGGAAGTTATAAAAAAAAAAAGGAACCAAGAACCAAAAAAAAAGAGCTCTTAAAATTAAAGACATGATAGGAAGAAATAAAAAATTCAGTAGAAGTAAAAAATTTTTTAAATTAAAATTTAGTAGAAGGATTGAAAAAATAGAAGAAATCTCTCAGAATGTAGAATAAAAGAGAGAGGTGAAAAACAGAGAATATAAGAAAATTAGATTAGTTCAGGAGGTCCCATATCTAAACAGTAATGTGTCTATGAAAAAAATAAAAGAAAAACAATGGGCATGAAATTTTCTAAGAAATATTTCAAAAAATTTATTAGAACTGAAAGTTTCTAAATTAAAAGAGCCCACAGAGTATCCAGCACAATGAATGAAACATCCTCACCAACCCACATCATTGCAGAATTTCAGAAAATTGAAGAGAAAACAAAGAGATCGTATAAGCTCATAGAAAAGCAAAAATAAGTTTCTCAAAATACAAAAAAATCAAAATAGCAACAAATTTCACAAGATCAACTCTGAACGTCACGACAACGGAACAAAGTCTGAAGAACACACACTTTTAAACGAGAACCTATATCCAGCCAAATGTAGAAAAGGCAAACAGATTTTTTGCACATTCAAGATCTCAAAAATTGTACCTCCTTTGCACCTCTTCTCATGAAGTTTTTGAAACAGATACTCCTTTAATCAAGAAAGAAGTATGAGATCCAGGACATGGAAACCAACAGAGTGCACATAAAGAGAGCTTCCATAGTAACAAAAAAGTGAGATCTTAAGATGCTTAGAGAGCAACCAGTCTAGAGTAAAATAGGTTAAAAAGTTCCTGGGGAGACTTCTGGAAGATGTCCAGATGAAAATGATAGATGTCCAATGTGTTTGAACACATTCAGAGATGAATTTGAAGACAAATTAGTGATAAGAACACAGAAAAAAGCAAATGAAAAAAAAAAAAACAAGGCAAAAAACTGAGCAGGAAAGAAAGCACAGAATATATTACACGGGTCAACAATGACTCGAACTTTAATATTCTTAATGTTAATGCTGAATACCAATCTTGACAAAACCATACTGTAAGTACACAGGAGGCTGGGCAGTTATGTATGTACGTGATGGAGTACAGGTGGAATGCGAGTAAATCCTCATCTTCCATAATGGGATGTCAACAGATGGGGGTCTAACACACAAAAAAAGTGAAGAAGCAATATAAGCATATTATTAAGAGAAATGGAAGTAAATACCTAAATACCAAAAGAATAACCTAAAAAGTGAGAAGTGTTTCCCTAGGGGAGCAGGCTATAGGTGTGGATGTAAAGAACTACAGGTTAATGGTTTTGGAAACAAGCTTCGTAGGACTGCTTCATCTTTTAAACGTAGACGTATAATTTTGATTAAAATAAAAACAATTTTAAAAAGGTAAAAACACTTACCAATACACTTTTCTTGCTTTCTGAATAGAGGTAACTGTTTGGACTTCTTTTAGGGTTTGTTTTGTTTTCTTTTCTGCTGATTTGAATGCCTGTTTATAAGAAAATTTTTTTTAAATATTTTTTGTTGATTGAGAATTTATTTATATAACACCAAAGTAAATCATAGGGCAAAAAAATAATTTTTATAATGTTACAAAACGGCAGTTATCTACAAACACACACACATAAGAAAAAAACGAAGAAATGAAAATATTTTTGCTTCAAATACTTAAAATAATTTAAGTCAAAGATTTACTGTATCCAAATACTTGTGGAAGATCTACAAATTAAGAACTGCCCTGTTGATTGAGAAAACCTTTTCAACCAAAAGAGGGAAGAGTGAAATGAGACAAAGTGTCAATGGCTGAGAGATTCCAAACAGAGTCGAGAGGTTATCCTGGAGGTTATTCTTATGTATTAAGTAGATATCACCTTGTTATCCAAGATGTAATGGACAGGCTGGAGGGAACTGCCTGAAAATGAAGAGTTGTGTTCCAGTAGCCATGTTTCTTGATGATGATTGTATAATGATATAGCTTTCACAATGTGACTCTGTGATTGTGAAAGCCTTGTGTCTGATGCTCCTTTTATCTACCTTGTCAACAGATGAGAGGAACATATGGAATAAAAATAAATAATGGGGGAACAAATGTTAAAATAGATTTAGTTTGAAATGTTAGTGATCAATGAAAGGGATCAGTAAGGGGTATGGCATGCAGAATTTTTTTTTCTGTTTGTTATATTTTTCTGTTGTCTTTTTATTTCTTTTTCTGAATTGATGTTAATGTTCTAGGAAATGATCATGATGATGAATATGCAACTATGTGATGATATTGTGAATTGCTGAGCGCATGTGTTGGGAATGTTTGTTTCTTGTAATTTTTTTTAATTAATAAAAAATTAAAAAAAAAAAGAACTGCCCTGTTCATTTGCCAGATACTTACTGAGTGCTGTCCATGTATGATGCTCTGGGCTAGATGCCACAGATACAACAATAAACAAGACACAGAGATTACAGTCTAGGAAAAGAGATGGATATTAAGTATATAATCATTCAAATAAACTTATGGCAAATGCATCTATCAATGCTGAGAGTATAAAAAGGGTACCTAGCTTTATACTGGATTATGGTCAAAGCAGGTATCTCTGAAGATATGGCATTTAAGCTGAAGCCTGAAGAATTAAAGGAGTTATCAAGGTAAAGAACAGGATGAAGAGATAAGCATAATAAGAAGGGCAGCATGAACAGTAAGTAGTGATTACAGAGAAAAATGTCAAGAAATGAGGTTGGAGAGACAAATAAAAGCCTAATCATGGAGGCCACTCATTTAACTGATATTAAGGCCCTTACTTGGTCCCAGGCAATATTCTAGGGCTGAGCGAAGGCAACGGAAAAGAAAAAAAGAGCTTACTTTCTACTTTCATGCAACTACATTCTAGAAGAAAGACAAATATTTGAGTAAGTGATTTGGCAGGGGTAGAGTCTATATTTAAGAAGAAAAAGCAAAGAGTGATGAAGAAGGGCTTGTCATGATTTGAGCAGTGAACAAAAAAGTATTTTCAAAGTCCCCTTGGGGACATGGTGAGAAAGGAGGAAAATTCAACTTCCCCAGTAGAGAATTCTTGATATTCTCACAAGCAGTGTGGACAACCAAAGCTACAGACTGAGTCCCCAATCTTGAGGTTTGTTCATATGAAACTTAACCCCACAAAGGATAAGTCAAGCCTACTTAAAATTAGGCCTAAGAGTCACCCCGAAGAGAACCTCTTCTGTTGCTTCAGATGTGGCCTCTCTCTCAGCCAACATGACAAGAAAACTCACCACCCTCCCCGTGTCTACGTGGGACATGACTCCCAGGGGTGCGGACCTTTCTGGCAATGTGGGACAGAAATCATAAAATGAGCTGGGATTCAGTATCAAGGGATTGAGAAAACCTTCTCAACCAAAAGGAGAAAGAGCAAAATGAGACAAAATGAAGTGTCAATGGCTGAGAGATTCTAGAGTCCAGAGGTTATCCTTGAGGTTATTCTTATGCATTGAATAGACATCACCTTTTCAGTTAAGGTGTAATGGAGAGCCTGGAAGTAACTGCCTGAAAATGTAGAGCGTTGTTCTAGTAGCCATGTTTCTTGAAGATGATTGGATAACGATATAGCTTTCACAATGTGACTGTGTGATTGTGAAAACCTTGTGTCTGATGCTCCTTTTATCTATCTCATCAACAGACGAGTAAAACATATGGATTAAAAATAAATAAATAATAGGGGGAACAAATGTTAAAATAAATTTAGTAGACTGAAACGTTAGTGATCAATGAAAGGGAGAGGTAAGGGGTATGGTATGTATGTAACTGTTTTTTTCTGTTTTCTTTTTATTTCTTTTTTTGAATTGAGGCAAATGTTCTAAAAAATGATCATGATGATGAATATAAAACTATGTCATGATATTGTGAATTACTGGTTATATATGTAGAATGGAATGATCATATGGTTAAGAATGTTTGTGCTTGTATGTTGGTATGTTTAATAAATAAAATTTTTAAAAAATGAAAATAAAAAAGAGGGCTTCTCTGGTAAGGTCTCATTTGCATGTGAATAAAAGGAGGGACCAAACCATAAAAATTTCTGAGGGAAAAAGATTACAACAGAAAGACCAGCAAATGCAAAGGCCCTGAGAGGACAGCATGCTTCACTGTTTTAGGAGCAGCTAGGATCCCAGTATGGCTGGAAAAGAGTATGCATAGAGAAGTGTAGACAATGAAGTCAGAGGAGAACAAATCATGTAAGATACCTTGTAGGCCAGAGGAAGGGCTATGAATTTCATTGGTAAGATGGGAAGCTACTGGAAGACTTCGAGGAGAGGAGTAAAATGACTTTTCTTTGATGTGAACGGATTACATGGCTACCGTAGGAACAACTGTAATGTGAAAAAGGCAGAGGAGGAGAGACCTGGTTAAGAGGCTGCTGTGACAGTGCACATGAAGACTGAGATGATGGCAACAAGAGTCAGTGGCAAAAATGACCAGACTCTAGATATGCATTAAAAGAAGAGCCAAATGAATTTGCTCATGAACTCTGGAAGAGTCCAGAACAACCCCAATGTTTTTAGTATGAACAAGGGGAAAACTGGGGGAAGAGCTGGTTTGGGAAAGGAAATAAGTACTGGAAATACACACATTTTAAGTAAAATTAAGTTTGAAAGTAATTCTGAATTAGAAAACATATTCTAGTAGTAGAAATAGTTAAGGCCATTGAATTAAACCAGCGAAAAACAGCTAACATGCATTCTAAGAAACATTAAGTACCTTCTCAGCAGCTTCAACAGTCTTTTGTGTTTTCTTAGCAGCATATCTCTTGTGATCATAATACCTAGAAAAACATTTTCTCTTAAACTTGAATAATACCTTTGTTCTTTAGTACTCTATTTAGGTTATTTCAGAAGTTTCAGACTCTTAAAATCACAATATATTTTATTTGTTTTGCATGAAAATAGAGCTGTACAATGAACAAAACTAGATAAAAAAATGTTTCACCCAAAAGAAGTATATACAGGCAAACTATAGATTCTTCTTAACATCCTTAATACTTTAACTGACTTACTGCAGGTAACATTTTACCTAAAATCTGTACTTAAATGACTTACTTTTTAGCATTAGCATATGCTGACAAGCTGAGATCAACATCAACAAGTAACGGCTTATTTTTCTGAGGCTTCTGCAACTGTTTATTTTTTTGCTTTTTCTTTTTTCCTTTTGGAGGTTCACTTTCATTTTTCTCAACATTGATGCCACCATCAACATCGTCATCTTCCTCCTCTGACAACAAGTATGGATTTCTATTAAAAATATTCAATAGTATTTCACTAACGTCAATGATATCACTTTTTTATTTTCAATTTTTCCTCTATAAAGTTATAAATGCTTTAGAGTACTTAAGTAGTTTCAAAATTGAGCTTAAGGTAAATTAAGTTAATTTTTTCCTATATCTTCAAGGATAAGTTTCCAAGTATAAGGCAAGAAGAAAATTTAAAAATGAAAACAGAGAATAATTAAACAGCAAATAAATACAAACATTAACTGCTTAACTAAGAGTTCAACTTACCTTAGCAGCATTGTAACATGATTTGTTTGTAGCTTTAATTCTTTGATTGCACTGGCGACAGGGTCTCCTTGAGCTTGGGCTTCTTTTACAATTAATCCAATTTCTGTCCAGTCTATCTGGTTGGCTAAAGCACTTCGAACTACCTGAATTGCTCTGTCAACTATTTGTAGGTTCATTTCTATGAGCTCTCCTTTAAGTTTATCTATTTCCTTAAGAAGTAAGCAAAACATATTTACTCTACTGCCAGTTAAAATTATTTTTGAAAAAATCATGTGAAAAAACTAAACATAATACCTGCGCCTGCTGAAGAGCTTCTAATCTGTTTTCATGATCCTTTCTGACATTATCTAATTTCTTCAATGCTTGTTTTTCCTTTTGTTGACAGAAAAGATGTTTTTAAAATTAGATTTCACTTCCAGACACTACTTTCTCTTGTCTCCTGAAACTCACTATCCCACCCGCAGCTCTACCCCCTTGATGTTATCTATTTAGCTAAAATTCCCCATATACTCCCCCAAAGTCTATGCCACCCCAAAGTATTTCATGCTCCAAAATTACACCTCCTGTTTGCCTACCTCCTATTCTCTATATAGGAAGGATCTTAACTGCAGGTAGCATTTTATGTAAGATATGCATCCCTAAGGTACTCTTTTTTTCTAATTGAACAGCACAAAGTCTCATGATAATTATTTGACCTTCTATCTAACATTTTATCATACCTAATTTGCATTTCAAATTATTGATTTTTGGAGTGAATTTTCTAACAGTAATAGTATCACCAATTAATAAGTGTTTGAATGCTGAGTGAAATTATTACAAATATTAGAAAGATTTAAATTACAAGAATGGTAACTATTAAAAGAACACAAAATGAATGTCAAAATAATTCATGAATATACTGATACACAGAAAAACAGGAGGTCAAATGTTAAAGCAAAGTGTCTGTTCACTAGCTGAAGTGCTATCACCATGTGGTACGCACAACATGCAATTCATCCACCCACAGGCTTTGAAATTATGCTATTATTAATTTTTTAAAATAGGGGGAGAGTAAGGCAATTACATAATATCAAATTTTTGCATGCAAATTTTTAAGACTTTATTACTCCTTTCAAAAAATTAAATCCCCTTCAAATTAGTGGTAAATGTTCTAAAAACATGGTCAAATGTGCTTTCAGAACACTCCATATTAAACTCTCCTGAAAAAAACACAAAGCATATTAAATGACTGGTTTAAAAAACCTGTTTAAAAAATCTTTTTTAACTTTAATGATAAATAAATACATATATTTGTAAAGGAAAAAAGCTTTACCCCTCTCTGGCTTATTTAAAATCTCCCCAAAACAGTATTCCCTTAATAGCAGTTTGAGAAGAAGTGGGTTGTTGTACTAAAGCAAATAACAGCAGGATATAAATAACAGGCCTCACCCTTCCACTGTATTTTCCTTTTCAGAGAATAGCTGATAAACTGATGGAATGAATGAAGACATGCTTGTCAGCCACAAGCCCTCCCCTGGACCTTCATCCACAGAGATCAGAGTTCCCATGCTACTGAAAGGCTGCCCATTCCCACATAAAAGCATCAGCATCATCCACCCATCAAACTCCACAGAGAATAACTGGTATAATGTAAGTGTTTTTAATATCATACCTGTTGTAAAGCTTTTAAGTCTATTTTCTGACCTTCTATCTTGGAATAAAATTCATCCACGGCCTTATTAAAAAAGACAATAACTAGTTAAAAAAAGTATAGTGCCTATTTCTACTTGCATACTCACAATCTTTTACATATTTTGTTTTATAACACCACTCAAATAACTTGAACAGATTTCTAGTAAATGTATTGCATGGCTAAACAGTATAAAGAATCAACCTAAATTCAAATCTTTAGTCTTTCAACTTAAAACAAACTATAAACAAGTAAGTTTCTGACAGCTGTGACTGCATTGTGAAGCAAGACTATTTTCAATTTCTCAATCAAAGCAGTTTAAAATTAATTTAAACACATATCATGCTATTTAACTAGCCAAAGAAAACTGGAAAACCTACCTTGTCAAATGATTCAAATTCTATATATGGACATTGTGAATGTTGAGAAAACAAGAAAGGATGAAATTCCTCATACCTGTAAAACACATTTATTCCTGTAACACACATTTATATCACATTCAGGAATACTCAAAAACCACCCAGAGCAAACTGCTCCATGTCCACATACTTACGTGAGTATGTCTTCAGTTGGTTTATCTACTTCCAGGCTTGGTTTTACTTCTCTTTTCTGAATGATATATCCCTACAAAAATCCATCATTAAAATTTATTTCTATCCATAATTAATGAAGGTTTACTTTCTACTACTGATGTTAACTTTATTATCTTAAAATTATTTTAGTTATGAATAACTGGTTACATCTATCAATTGTATCACTTTTCACAATGATTTGTTTAGGCCTGATGTGTACTGTTTGAAAATACTGGTTTAATTATACGGAAAAGATAAAACAAGACAATGAAAACTAATCACCATCTGAAAAAGGGGTGGGATTATGTGTGCTTTTATTTTTTTCTTTCCTTTCAGATGCTCTAAAATTTAAAAAAAGGCAAAAGGATTCTCATTTTAAGCAAATTATTAGAGAAAGTACCCACTGATTTTAGCTAAAACTAATTAGAATCTTTGACCCCTCAGATTGTAAGTGAAGTTGTACCTTGAAATAAGGGGACATGTATAAAGTATGAGATAATTCAAAGGATGTTACCTATTGAAGGAATGTTAATCACCAAGGTTTTGAAAAGTGCTAGCAAATTAAAATGTGCTTCTCTATCTAAAAGCAACCTAAGAAAAGATATTTTTAATATTTTAAAAATATTTCCAATATTATCTTGACATAGGACTTCCTATAAAAGACATAGAGCAAAAATCACACAGAACAAAAATTACAAACAGCAATTGTTTAAAAAACTACCCTAGAACAGGCAGATAACAGATGTCAATTTTCCAAACTATGAAATAAAATTTACTAAGAGAGATGCTATAATGAGAATTTAAACTTTGAAAATCAAAAAAAAAAAAACAAAACCACAATAATAAGTTTATGTGGTATACCTTTCCACTGAAGTCAGATGCTGTTTTCATATAGTCTTCTGCTATCTGTAGACAAACAAGTATTTTCTTAATATCTAATGGGAGAATAAAAAGGGAAAGAGGAACAGCAATCACGAGTGTCAATATTATCAACCAATGCAGAAAAACAGAAATGTGAAATAACGTAAAGAATTAAGAAAATTACACAGAGTGATTTCATGTTTGTGTTTAATATATGACATGTAAATAAGGGTGTGTTGTGGCTAGTCTTATTCCAATAGCTTTTATTGAATCTATCTCTCTCCTGATGATCTGAAAGGCATCTTGTTCATATACTAAGTACCCATATACATTTGGGTCTGTTTCTGCATTCTTTATCTATCTATAACTTATCCAAAACTTACTGTTTTAATTATTGTAGCTTCATAATACATTTTAATCTATGAAAGGGTTATTTCCCATTATTACTATTATTTTTCAATTTTCCCAAACGTTTTTCACATGCTTTTGTTCCAGATGATAGCAGGTACATTTTATAAAAAACAAACAAAAAACAATAGTAATAGCAAAAACAATATCTACTGGCATTTTGATTAGGACTGCACTGAATTTAGTATACTCCAGGAATTGAAGTACTCACTTTGAATTTGTATTTTTAAACAAAATCTACAATGCGAAAATTACTATCCTTAATATCTTAAGGAATGTTATATACAAAAAATATAAACACCAAGAACGATTTTTAAAAATTCTGCCAAGGGTTGGCCACGGTCACTCAGCAGGCAGGGTTCTCGCCTGCCATGCTGGAGACCCAGGTTCAACTCCCAGTGCCTGCCAAGCAAAAAAAACAACTCTGCTAAGAGAATCTGCAAGTCAAAATTTGCCTAACTCAAATCTTCCATTTTCCTTATATTTCCTCTAAAATCATCCTATTCTGGCAGTTAAGTTCCCAAAGTAGTTACAAAAGCCTAATTTATTTATCACATAGCCACACTACAATACAACTGTACTGTATTCATGAGTAATTCACAAATAGTTCTATCTATAGAAGCATTCCGGTTCTGATTTAGAAGGTTAAGAATTCAACTCCTTCAAGACTTGAATCAGAGAAACCGCTGGAGTGGAGAATATTCTAAGAGAACAGGTAGTAACGTAGGTCGAGACTGAACTGTACATTGCTCCTGATCAAGCACCACATGAGAGTATGAAGCCAGGAATACCCAAATGTACAGGACATGCATAAGTCAAACGCTTGCTCATTACTTTTATAGAAATAATTTTTATAGTTTTTTTTTACTTTTGGCATGGAGAGGCTCCAGGAAATGAACTAATTTTTATAGTTTTTACAAAAGGAAATATAGACCAAACTTTAGCCATTCAGATATACCTTTACTTTCAAATTTTTCATCCACTTTGACATTGCCAGAGAATCCATTTTCTATAAGACAGTGTTCAATGAGAGCTGGTCCATAGGCTATAAAAACAGAGTATTATTTTTAGTATTTTCCTATAAATTTAACATTCCAAAAATAGTATAAATTTTTATCCCAGTATAAATTATCTACTCAATAACAGTAGCCAGTGAAAATAACAATTAGTTTATACCTATTTTGAAATGTCATTAGAAATGACAATTCAAGTATTTGGAGAAATGTGAAACCACAATAAACTTATCAAGTCAGTACAAAAGTTATAGAAATTTAATGGAATTCAGCCACATATAAAACAGATTTTAAACCATGACCAAGTGGCATTTACTATAGGAATACAAGGTTGGCTTAACATTCAAAAATAGATTAACAATAATAAAGGACAAAAACCACATGACCATCTCAATAGATGCAGAAAAACTATTTGAAAATAATTCAACACCAATTCCTAACAAAAATTCTCAACAAACAGAAACAGAAGGGTACCTCCTCAACATGATAAAGAATACCTACAAAAAACGTACAACTAACATATTTAATGGGGAAAGATAACATTTTCCATAAGATCAGGAATAAGGCAAAAGTGTGCAAGCTCACCATCGCTATTCAACACTGTACTGGAGGTTCTAACTAGTACAATAAGGTAAAAGTAAATAAATACATTAAATAATTTAAGCTGTCCAGATCTGAAAGGAAGAATCTTGATTCACAGACGACACGATCCTATATTCTAAAAAACCTAAAGGAATCCATAAAAGAAGTAGAACTAATAAGTGAGTTTAACAAATTTGTAGTATACAAAACAATATACAAAAAATCAATTGCTAGAAAAACAATTTCATTCACAAAAAGAATAGAATACTTACAAATAAGTTTTCACAAAAGAAATATAAGCTTTATACACTGAAAACTGTAAAACACTGCTGAGAGAAACTAAAGATCTAAAGAAATGGATGGATTAGAAAAGTCAATATAGTTAAGATGGTTATTTTCCTCAAATTGATATATGGATTCAGCATAATCCCTATCAAAATCCCAACAGGGTTTTTTTTTGGGGGGGGGAATAAAAAGTTAATAAAATAGTCCTAAAATTTATAAGGAAATTGTAGTAGTTAGGTTCAGGTGTCAACTTGGCCAGATGATGGTGTCCAGTTGTTCTGCTGCTGTGAACTTAAATCATCAGCATGTGAAATTCATCTATGGTTGATTATATCGGCAGTTGGCTAAGGGGAGTGCCTTCCACAATGAGGGACAGTTTATTTTGATTGGCTAGAGGCTTAAAAGAAGAGTCAGAAGGGAGAGGAGCTCAGCGCAGCCCAGCTCAGCACCTATGCAAACCCAGACGTTTGGAGATGCAGAGAGGACACACCCCAGGGAAAGCCATTTGAACACAGAAGCCGGGAGAGGCCAGCAGACATCACCATGTGCTTTCCTCTGCTGGTCTGAAACTGTTATATACCCCAGAAAAGCCATGTTCTTCTCATCCTAAATCCAATCTTGTGAGGGCACCCATGTTCTTTTAATCTCGATCCAATATTGCAGAGGGCCTTTTGATTAGGTTGTTTCCATAGAGATGTGACACACCCAAGTGTGGATGCAAACTTTTGATTAGATGGAGATATGGCTCTGCCCATTCGGGGTGGGTCTTGATTAGTTTACTAGAATCCTTAAAAGAGCCGACAGAGACACAGACACAGACATTTGGTGATAGACACAGAAATAATTCGTACGCTAAGGAAGCACTCACAGAAATAGCCAGAACCTAAAGAGAAGATATCTCCAGCCCCAGGAAATGCTAAGCTAACAGGTGAAACCCAGAATTTTGCCCCAGAGCAGCTGAGGACTCACAGATGCTCAGAGAGGAAGCCACTGGAATCAGAAGCTGAAAGCAATGGAACCAGGTACAAGGACCAGCAGACACCAGCTAAGTGCTTTCACATGTGACAGACACCAGGCTTTCTCTGGAGTCAAGATATTTCTCTGGGTGCCTTAGACATTTTTAAAAAGGCCTCAGAACTGTAAACTTGTAACTTAATAAATTCCCTTTAATAAAAGTATATAAATATACCATTTCTGGTATATTACATTCTGGCAGCATTAGCAAACTGAAACACTTCCCATGTGACAGAAATCCAGAGAAAAGATACCTGCCTTTCTTCTGAAGAACTGTAAATTCTTAACTAAATAAATCCCCTTTATAAAAGCCAATCCATTTTTGGTGTACTGTATTATAGCAGCCTTGGCAAAGTAAAATAAAAATGCAAAGGAGCTAGACTAGCCAAAACAACTTTGAAAAAAAAGAGGATTTATACTACCTGATTTCAAAAATTATAGGAATATGCCAGAATCAGTCTCTGGCTTAATCCAAATTTATTAATTTTACCCATATTATACTAACAATTGGAAAATTCTAACAATAACTTTCTAATGATTTCTAATTTCATAGAAGAGGAAGAATAACAGCCTAAAGCTCAGTTATCAAGGGCACCTACTACTCCAATATCTTTTCCACATTCCCTACATATGCATAAATGATAATCTTCTTAAATATAATGGTATTTTGGATTATCTTCATCAAGTAGCAAAGAGGCCTGGTAGACGCTGGATGCCCTGAGACCCACCAATAAAAAAGTTAAGCCAAGTACTTATTAAACGGAAATTCACAAGGAAAACATTAAAAATACTAATTTCTTAGAATACTATACCTAGCGCTAAAGTGCTAGATAATACACTATTAGTTTACACAACTGTATTGCTTTTAAATAAAATCTAACAGATAAAGGAAGTTTCAAACTCTACGGTATAATAAACATCTCCATTGAAATATTCTTATTACATAAAAGGTCATTTTAAACTACTTTCTACATTTATCAAAGTCACTCTAATTTTCTACCAGAAATATAAAAGATCTGAATATATTCTTGAAAACTAAATCTTGCAAACATTTCATTGTAGGATTACTCACGAAGTAATGGGTTAAGAATTCTCTTCAGTAGTTCGCCCTTAGGTGCACTGGCTATTCTTTCAGTCAGTCTATAAAACAGGATCGTCACACCTCTTAATATTTTACATTTAATAAACCTTAGCGATGTTCACATTCACAATATCTTCATAAACATCAATTTACCTAAACTTCACAATAAAACCCTGAGATACTATAGAAATTAGTTCATGTTGTAGTTGAAAAATGGGTCACAGAAGTAATTTATCCAAGATTAATAATAGATTCCTAAATAGCAGAAATGGGACTTGAATCCAGGTTTTCTGTGACAAATCAGTATTTTTTTCAACTATGTCATAATGCTTATCTTCAGTTTGCTCATATAAGTGAAATGAAAGAGATACTGTTATATAAAAGTTAAATGTTGTTTGTGAATTCTACTGACATACCTTAACACTTGAAATGGCTTTCCTATTTAAGCATTTAATGACAACTCCTAAGAAGGCTACAGACCCGTGGTTCTCTAAGCATGGTCCCCAGACCAGGAGCAACATCACCTGGGAATCTCTGAGAAATAACATTTCTTGGGACCTACTCCAGATCTACTGAAGCAGGGGTAGTATGAAGGATCCAGGAATCTATATTTTAACAAGCCCTCCAAGTGATTCTAAGATATGTTAAACTGTGAGAACCTCTAATGTGCCTTTCAGCCAGAAAAGTAAAGCTATAATCATTTTATCTCACTACACTCCCTCTTCTTAAATAGAAACCAGAATTTCTAACTCCCTTTGCACTCTACCCAGGATATTATCCTGACTTCTCACAGCATAGTTAGCCCTCGCTTAACAAGAAAGTCATAATTAACATATGAAGTAATACAAAACTCACTTTAAAAAGGCATGCACTTGCAATTCTCAAATAAGGTTTAATTGCTTACATGCACATTTATGTAGTTCAAGCAATCTGAATTTAGTATTTTATCCAAGTAAAAATTTTTTCTCATTTTACAACTGTTTCCAATTCTGACATATGACTTAGTTTACTTAATACAATATGAAATCAGTTTTTAAACAAAACAAGTTACCTTTCCAAGGAAAGCAAAGGTTCAGCAGCTTTAGCATGATCAACTGGATAGCGTTCTCGAACAGCAAATTTAACATCATCTGCTTCATCAGTTCGAAACCTTAGGATATTTAAAATCAGGTATTCATAATCTGTAAGCACAATGTTCCCCTGCAACAGAATAAAATACGATTCAATGCTTTTCCAAGTCATTCTTGAAACTTCTTAAAAATTGAGAAAGAAAATGTAGTCTCTTAAAAATTTAATCGCTGGTTACAGAAATGAAGTTACAGAACAAAAAGAGAACCTGAGTCAAACATCTCAACAGCACTCTTTGCACCTACCTGTCCAGTCTATGTTATCATCTTCCTACTTGGAAATAAGATAAATTCTAAAGACCCAAAGTTTGAAATATTGGAAGGACTTGCAAGAGATTTAAAAGTCATTAGCTGGCATTTCTGCTGAAGTCACCAACAGCATGATGACCACCAGCTGAGCTCCTTGTTACCTTCTGAGGTAGGTCTAAAAACACTGTGCCTTATTAAGAGAAATAGAACAGATACATTTCAGAAGTCAAGCAAGTGTGTTATATTTGGACTATACTTCAAAGAGTTATTACACTTTCACCGGAATTTATCTTTCAGTAGCAAGTTATGTGGCAAGAATCATAGAAATAAGTTATATACAGAGAAGGCAGGGTTTAACAAATGAGTATGGTTGCTGAATCATTATACTGATATTTCTTTTAGTCTCCAGTACCTTAGAGCAGCTAAAATAAAAACCTAAAATTGTGGAATTGTAACCCATACCAAACTCTGAAATCTGTTCTACAATTAATTGTTGCGATATGCTTTGAAATTTAATTGCTTTTTTGTATATATGTGATTTTTCACAAAAAATGAAAAAGTCGCCTGTGTGATGATAAATGCATAGCTATATGATAAGACTGTGAACGAATGATTGTACACTTTAGATGATTACATGTTATGTGAATATATAATATATATCAATAAAAAAAGATCAAAGGAGAAGGTAGAGCTATAAAAGAGAAGATAGGATTTAACAAATGAGTATGACTCCTGAATCATTATACTGATATCGTCTTGGAGAAACCAGAAGGAAAAACCTAAAATTGTGGAACTGTAACACATACCAAACTCTGAAATCTGTTCTATAACTAACTGTTGTGGTGACCTTTGAAAATTTACTACTGCTTTTTTTGTATATGCGTTTTTTCACAATTAAAAAATAATAATACTATTGTTATATAATCTTTTTTATAAAAAGAGGGAAACCTAATGAAAATAAAACTACCCATAGAATACAATATTCTAAATATTGTTATATAATCTTTTTTTATAAAAAGGGGGGAACCCAATGAAAATAAAACTACCCACAGAATACAATATTCTAAATTAATTACAGGCAGTGAAGCTACAGTTGTTTATTATTAAAATACACAGAAAACAATCACAAATGCCTCAGCAATGGCTTAGAAGCTAGTCAGAGAAGACGGTGAGAAGAGACCCAATCTCATGGAGCAATGACAGGTTGCAAGAGAAGGGGCTTCAGTAAATGGAGCCACAATTCACTTTGATGAGATTAAGAAAGAGTAGTATCTACTCTAAAGGTTATAACTTTAAAGTAACCATGAACTTAAAATTTAACCATTCAAGTTAAGGAAGGAACAAAAAGTTAACTTGGAAAGAAGTCTGATAGTGTCTCTCACACTATCATAAAATGTGTCTTGAAGGGGAGAGGAGCAGACCATTTACAGCTCTTAAACCAAGGTTTCCAAAAAAGTATTCCATGAGAATCAAATAAAAAGAATCTGTGATCAAATAAGTTATGGAAAATATTATGAAATATATCCCCCTCTGGGATATTTATAAATCATATTATTGTATTAAAGGCACTGATAAATTCTAGAGTTAAAAAGGTTTTATTTTTCTTAATTCCAGGGTTCCTCAAACTTTTTTGACTAGCTGTTATAGTTTGCTAGCTGCCAGAATGCAACACACCAGAGACAGACTGGCTTTCAATAAAAGGGGATTAAGGTATAGTTCTTCAGAGGAAAGGCAGCTAACTATCAACTGAGGTTCTTTCTTACGTGGGAAGGCACAAGGCGATCTCTGTTGGCCTTCTCTCCAGGCCTCTGGGTTCCAACAACTTTCCCTGGGGTGATTCCTTTCTGCATCTCCAAAGGCCTGGGCTGAGCTGCGAGTGCTGAGATGATGTGTGCTGAGCTGCTTGGGCTGTGCTATGTTGAGCTCTATCATTTAAGCACCAGCCAATTAAATCAAGCATCATTCATTGCAGCAGGCATGCCTCCTAGCCGACTGCAGGTGTAATCAGCAACAGATGAGGTTCACATGCCATTGGCTCATGTCCACAGCAATAGAACTAGGCACCTTCACCTGGCCAAGTTGATACCTGAACCTAACTACCACACTAGTAGATCCATTTTTCCTATTATTCAATGGAAATGGTATGCAAAGAACTTATTTTGGGAAATACTGTGCTTCATTCTGACAGTCAATAACTACCTATTATTTTAAATTCCTTTTCTCATAGCCTTTCTTCCTAGAACCTTCTTATTAAATTATTAAGCCTATTTTCTTAAATGAATTTGAGTAGCAACAAACCTTTCCCTCAAGATGTGATCAACTCTAGGTAAACCATTCATTAAAATTCCAGATATGAAAACTAGAAGATCAAACCCTGGGATATAAACAGGAAAGAGCAATCTTCAAAAACTATTCTGAGTATCAACAATACTGCCTCTCTCAGATACCACAGTGCTATGAAAATTCCGAGCACTTAAATCTCATATATAATTCCTTTACACCTACTCCAAACTTAACTGGACCTCTAGAATCTAGTCAGTATATATGCCTATTGTCAAAGCCATCACAATGGAAAGAGGCCCTAAATAAAATGTATCCTGGATTGGATCTTGGAACAGAAAAACAGCTCAGTAGATAAACTGGTGAAATCCAAATAAAGTCTGCCGTTTAGTAAATAACAAAGTACCACTGTTAATTTTGTAGTTCAGATAAATGCACTATGGTTATAAAAGATATTAATATTAGGGGAAACTGGGCAAAGGTATACAGGAAGCGCATATCAAAGTGTATGGGTAAAAGGTATACAGGAAGTGTATATCAAAATGTATAAGTATACAAAGACCTATCTTTGCAATTTTTCTATAAATCTAAAGTTATTCCAAAAATAGAAAAACAAAAATGGTTACTTAAATTTTTAAAACAACAATAATAGATATTACACAAATTTATGGTATGGGAATTTTTTTTTACATATCATTAAATGCTACGCTTAAATTAAAAAAAAAAGAATGGAAAGGCCTGCATTTATTATATAAGCCTAAATTATGAATATAAGCATACTGACTGAAACCAATTCAATTCTTGAGGTATTTTTTACCCAAATGAAAATCTGTTTTTTTCTGAATTCACAAACACACACAAACGTACACAGAAAAAGATTTAACGATTTAACAGGACACCAATATGGGCTCAGGAAAGAAATGGTAAGATCTTCAATTTTAATTCCATGTACTTCTCTGCTCTACATACTATGTACTATTTGTATAAACATGTTAAATTAGAAAAGCATGTGCAGTACAAAATGAACTGAAGGAATGTTTCATTTCTAATAATGAGTCTAGATAATTCAACAATCCTCCTGCTGAGACACACAAAAGCTGAATAAAATACATAAAGCATGTCTTTAAAGAAATAAAAAATGCTAACAAGGTAGGAAAAATTTACATGGCCAAAATTTAGGAGGAAAAGGAAACTCAGGAAAGAGAGCCCCATGGAGAAGGAACTGAGATGTTGAGAAGTTGAGCATAAATTCTAACAGACTCACAGGACTAAAGGAAGTTGGAATTTGAAGTCCAACTGAAGAGGAGAGGATGTTCCTGGTAAACTGAGGTTTGGATAGTGACTTCAAAAGGCTACACCCTAAGATAAAATGAAACTGAAATATAACAGCCATTCCAGGCCCACTCTCTAATCAATTCAATTCCTGATTGGAGTAAGGTAATCTGGGATTATTTGTGCTCTTAGCTACCTATGAGAAAATAAACAATTATCCGAATATCCTATCTAGAGGAAGATAACAGCACTCCAGGTCTTAGCTTATGTACAATTTTTCATACTTAATGCCTGGCACACAATAAAATAACCAAGCATGTGAGGAGAGAAAATTTAATCATAATCAAGTAAAAGAACAATCAATAAAAGCAAACTCTTAGAGAAGTCAAACTGAGCAATTCCAAATGATTCCTGTCGTAGCAAAATTAGTGAATCTGAATATAAGTCAGAAGAAAGAATGGCTGAATTTCCTAAAACTGATGAACACCAAACCGGGATTCCAGAAGTACTATGAACCCCACTATAATAAATACAAAGAAACCTCCTTTAGGGACATCAAAACAAAGGTATTGAAAAGAAAACTCTTAAAATGCATCCAGATAAAGGAGCCAGAAGATCTTCAAAGGAGCAACAATATGACTGACACTGATTTAAATAAAACAGTGTTCTACAAAAGATAATACGCTCTATTTTTCTGTCAAAATTTATTTATCTAATTAATCAGGGAACCAGCTAGATGATAAATTTGGTTCTATGAGAAACGGAGTGAGTGAAGTACATACACTGGCAGAGAAAACAAAACTACCTTTTCTCTGTACAGAAATAATTTGAAATTCTAGAAAATGAAATTAATTTTCATTGCTATCAGGCAAAAATCACTGGCATTGTTGTCAGTTTTCTACAAGTTAAAGTATACCCTTCAATAGGATTGTAAAACAGTTTAAACAATATTATACAGCAAATTGATCAGAAGTACAAAATTGTATTTTAATTAGCGCATTTCCTAATATAACTTACATAGACAGCTTAACTGAACACCATAAGTACATGGAACCTTGAGCAGGGCATGCGATTTTGTTGGTTTGTCCAAGAGTGATGACCCGATAAATCCCACAGTGATTTGTCTCTTGAAATCTACCACTGTAGGTTTCCATTGTTTTTTCATCTCCTCTACCGTGCCTTTCATTCCCATAAGTTCTGTGATTTGTTTTTTCAGACTTTCGATTTCTTCTTTTTGTTCATTCCTTGCCTTCTTTATATCCTCCCTCAATTCACTGATTTGGTTTTTGATGAGGTTTTCCCTATCTGTTTGTATATTCTCGATTAATTGTTTCAGCTCCGGTATGTCATTTGAATTGTTGGTTTGTTTCTTTGACTGGGCCGTGTCTTCAATTTTCCTAGTGTGATTTGTTATTTTTTGCTGGCATCTAGGCATTTAATTACCTTAATTAGTTTATTCTGGGGATTGCTTTCACTTCTACCTAGGATTTTCTTGCTGGATGAATTTTTTGTCTATCTGTTCTTTGACATTCCGTTCAGCTTTATCTGGACTTAAGTTTTGTTTAACAGAGGATAATTGTTCAGTTCTTGTTTTCTTGTTTTTTGCCCTGCTTGTGTGGTGCCTTTCCCACACACACACTTAGGAGGGTCTACTTAGATATTATAGACCCCAGCCGGATTTTCCCAGACCAAACTGGCCTCCTATCAGGAGGAAAGAGTCACCTGCGTCAGTTTTCCCTGAGGGTGAGACCCAGCCAGTTGAACTTTTCTGTGAAGTCTCTGAGCTCTGTTTTTCTTATCCTGCCCAGTATGTGGTGCTTGTCTGCCTGCAGTTCCCACCAGCATAAGATGATGCAGTACCTTTAACTTTGGCAGACTCTCCCTGCTGGGGACATGGTGGAGACAGAGGAGAGGTTGTAGGTTGGTTTTAATGGCTTCAAATTACCAAGCACTGGTGTCTGAATTCCTTGAGGGAGGGATTCCACCAGAGTTGGGCTTCACCCCTCCCCTGGGGAAGGCAAAGGCTCCAGACAAGCCCTCAAACAACCTTGTTTCTGCCTATATCTGAGGCAGTTGCAGCCTGAGGAGCCCTGCTGCTGTATCCAAGGGCAGCTAAGCCTCTGTAGAAACATAGCCACCAAAACTCTGTTTCTTCATTTTTTTCTTTTTCCATCAGCCCTGTCCCCTTAGTGCCAGAGCAAAAATCAGCAACCTCTGCTTTGATCAGGTTCACCTGAGCTGGGGGCCTATTTTTAGTAGTCAGAATTTGTGAATTAATTCCACAGTTGGCGTTTGGTTGAGCTCAGCCCCTGCTGCTGGTAAAGTCTCTTTCCTTCCCCTCTGGGAAGCAGCCTGTGGGGGAGGGGCGCAGGCCACCATGGCTTGGGGAACTCACGGTTCTGGGGGGCTCACAGCCGGTTCAGCTGGTCCAGACTGGGCTGCGCTATGTGTCTGGTCACTGACATGTGGCCCAGGAGCTGTTCTGTACTGTTTCTGGTTATTTAATAGTTTTTCTGGAGGATGAACTAAAATGCACACATTGTTAAGCCGCCATCTTGGCCCGGAAGCTCCCCACAGTGATTTAAATAGTGAATAAAAAAGTATTTGCAAAGTCCCCTTCAGGGAATGGTAGGAAAGGGGGAAAATTCAACTTCCCCAAGTTGAATTCTTGATATTCTCACAAGCAGTGTGGACAACCAAAGCTATAGGCTGAGCCCCCAATCTTGGGGTTTGTTCATATGAAACTTAACTCCACAAAGGATAGGTCAAGCCTACTTAAAGTTAGGCCTAAGAGTCACCCCCAAGAGAATCTCTTTTGTTGCTCAGATGTGGCCTCTCTCTCTCCAGCCAGCACAACAAGCAAAATCACCACCCTCCCCCTGTCTACGTGGGACATGACTTTCAGGGGTGTGGACCTTCCTGGCAACATGGGACAGAAATCCTAGAAGGAGCTGAGACTCAGCATCAAGGGAATGAAAAACCTTCTCAACTAAAAGGGGGAAGAGCAACATGAGACAAAATAAAGTGTCAATGGCTGAGAGATTCCAAACAGAGTCGAGAGGTTATCCTGGAGGTTACTCTTATCCGTTAAACAGATATCACCTTGTTAGTCAAGATGTAATGGATATAGCTTTCACAATGTGACTGTGTGATTGTGAAAACTTTGTGTCTGATGCTCCTTTTATCTACCTTACCAACAGACAAGTAAAACATATGGAATAAAAATAAATAATAGGGGGAACAAATGTTAAAATAAATTTAGATTCAAATGCTAGTGATCAATGAAAGGAAGGGGTAAGGGGTGTGGTATGTATGAATTTTTTTCTATTGTCTTTTTATTTCTTTTTCTGAACTGATGTAAATGTTCTAAAAAATGATCATGATGATGATATGCAAGTATGTGATGAAATTGTGAATTACTGATTATATATGTAGAACAGAATGATAAAAAATTAAAAATGTTTGCATTTGTTATATATTTTTTTTATTTTAAAAAAAGACGTCAATTCTACCTAAATTGAATTATACATTCAATACAATACCAATTAAAATCCAAAAACCATACTTTGCAGAGATCGAAAAACCCATAACCAAATTTATTTGGAAGGGCAGGGTGCTAAAATATCTTGAGAAAGAAAAAGGAAGTCAGAGGTCTCACACTACCTGACTTTAAGGCATATTACAAAGCTACAGTTAATAAAACAGCATGGTACTGGCATAAAGATAAATATACTGACCAATGGAATTGACAAGAGTATTCAGATATAGACCTTCTCATCTATGGACAACTGATGTTTGATAAGGCAGTCAAGCCAAAATCACCTGGGACAGAACAGTGTCTTCAATAAATGGTGCCTAGGGAACTGGATATGCATATGCAAAAGAATGAAAGAGGATCCATATCTCACACCCTATAGAAAAATTAACTCAAAATGAATCAAAGACCTAAACATTAGACCTAAGACCATAAAACTTTTAGGAAAAAAATAGGGATATATCTTACAAAACTTGTAATAAGAGGCAGTTTCCTAGATCTTACACCCAAAGCACGAGCATTGAAGAGAGAAATAGATAAATGGGAACGCCTCAAAATTAAACACTTCTGTGCATCAAAGAACTTTGTCAAGAAAGTCAAAAAAGGCAAGAATGATAGACAGAGGAGAGCTGGGGGCACATATGAAACCAGAAGGAAAGACAGACGATAAAGACTGAGATGGTACGATATACGAATGCCTAGAGTGTACAATGATAGTGACTAAATGTACAAATTAAAAAATGTTTTTCCATAAGGAAGAAAAAAGAAAGTGAAAAAACAGCCTACAGAATGGGAGACAATATTTGGAAACAACATATCAGATAAGGGACTAGCATCCAGAATATATAGAGATTATTCAACTCAACAACAAAAAGATAAAGAACCCAACTGAAAAATGGGCAAAAGACATGAACAGACCAGAAGAAGAAATACAAATGGCTAAAAGCACATGAAAAGATACTCAACTTTCCTGGCTATTAGGGAAATACAAATCAAAACCACAATGACCTATCATCTCACACCCACCAGAATGGCCATTATCAATAAAACAGAAAATAACAAATGCTGGAAACAATGTGGAGAAAGAGACATACTTATCCACTGTTGGTGGGAATGTAAAAAAGTACAACTGCTGTGGAAGACAGTTTGGTGGTTCCTCAGGAAGCTAACTAAGTACAGAACTGCCACATGATCCAGCAATATCATTGCTAGATATCTATTCAGAGGACATAAGGGTAAGGACACAAACCGACTTCTGCCTACCAATGTTTATAACAGCATTATTCACAATTGCCAAGAGATGGAAACAGCCCAAATGTCCATCAACAGATGAGTGCTAAACAAGCAATGGTATAACGTACGATGGAATATTACGTAGCATAAGACAGAATATCACGAAGCACGTAACGAGAATGGACCTTGAGAACGTTATGCTGAGTGACATTAGCCAGAAACTAAAGGACAAATACTGTATGGTCTCACTGAACTAACATTAATGAGTGAACTTGGAGAATTTCAGTTAAGAACAGAGATTATCAGGAGATAGAAATAGGGCAGATATTGGGTAATTGGAGCTGAAGGGTTACAGATTGTGCAACAGGACTAATTGTAAAAATTCAGAAATGGATAGCATAATACTACCTGAGTGAAGCACAATAATGTTAAGTACACTGAATGAAGCTGAATATGAGAATGATAGAAGGAGGGCTGGGGGCACACATGAAACCAGAAGGAAAGATAGACGATAAAGACTGAGATGGTATAATTTAGGAATGCCTAGAGTGTACAACGATAGTGACTAAATGTACAAATTAAAAAATGTTTTTGCACGAGGAAGAACAAAAGAATGTCAATATTGCAGGGTACTGAAACTAGATGGTCATTAATATTTTAAAACTTCAACTTCTGTGTGAGATTAAAGCAAGAAATGTTTATTTGGTACAAAATTTACATTTTGATTAGTGCATTTCCTAATTTAACTTATATGGGCAGTTTAACTAAACACCACAAATACATGGAACCTTGGAAAAGGGAATGAGATTTTGCAGGTATGCCCGGGTTAGTGTGATGCCCTGATACATCAGGGCATCGGAACAGTGAATAAAGAAGCATTTGCAGAGTCCCACTGGGGTAATGGGGAGAAAGGGAGAAAATTCAACTTCCCCATTTGGAGAATTCCTGATATTCTTTCAAGCAGAATCAATAGGTCGAGTCCTCAATCTTGAGGTTTGTTCCTATGAAACTTATCCCCACAAAGGATAGGCTAAGCCTACTTAAAATCAGGCCTAAGAGTCACCCCCAGAGAACCTCTTTTGTGGCTCAGATGTGGCCTCTCTCTCTCTCTTTCCACCAACATGGCAAGTGAACTCACTGCCCTCCCCATCTCTAAGTGGGATATGACTTCCAGGGGTATAAACCTCCCTGGCAATATGGGACAGAAATCCTAGAATCCTCAGCATCAAGGGACTGAGAATCTTTTTGACTGAAAGGGGGAAGAAAAAAATGAGACAAAATAAAGCGTCAGTAGCTGAGAGATTTCAAACAGAGTCGAGAGGTTATCCTGGAGGTTACATTCTTACGCACTATATAGATATCCCTTTTCAGGTTATGGTGTATTTGAGCATCTAAAGAGAAGTGCCTTAAATTGTAGAGCTGTTCTCCAATAGCCTTGTTTCTTGAAGATGATTATATAAAAATATAAGATTAACAATGTGACTGTGTGATTGTGAGAAAACCTTGTGTCTAATGTTCCCTTTATCTAGGGTATGGACAGATGAGTAAAAAATATGAATAAAAAATAAATAATAGGGGAAACAAAGGTGAAAATATATTGGGTAGATGAAAATACTAGTGGTCAATGAGAGGGAGGGGTAAAAGGTATGGTATGTATGACTTTTTTCTTTTTATTTCTTTTTCTGGTGTGATGCAAACATTCTAAAAAATTATCATGGTGATGAATATACTACTATGTGATGATACTGTGAGCCATTGATTGTACACCATCCATGGAATGTTTGTATGTTATTTGTGTTATATGTTGTTTTGCTTTGATAATCAAAATAAATTTTTAAAAAAGCGCAGGGGTCAGCAAAGGGAGAGATATTTATTTAGTACAAAATTTCTATTTTGCATAGTACATTATCTAATTTAACTTGAGATTTTATTGGTTTATACAGGTTAGTGTGATGCTTCAATATTTCCCAGAGTAATTTGGGCAGAGAGTAAAAAAGTATTTGCAAAGTCCCCGAGGGGGACTGGGGAAAAAGGAGGAAATATTCAACTTTCCCATTTGGGGGATTCCTGATATCCTCACAAGCAGTGGAGACAACCAATTCAATAGGCTGAATACTTGACCTTGGTGTTCGACCCTATGAAACTTATCCCTGCAAAGGAGAAGCTAAGCTTTCTTATAATTACACCTAAGAGTAACCCCCAAGGGTCATCTTCTGTTGCTCAGATGTGGCCTCTCTTTAAGCTAACTCAAAAGGTGAACTCACTACCCTCTCCCCTACGTGGGACATGATTCACAGGGGTGTGACTTTCCCTGGCATTGTGGGACAGAATTCCCAGGACAAATGTTAGCATCATAGGTTTGAGAAAGCCTTCATGAACAAATGGGGGAAGAGAAAAATGAGACAAAATAAAGTTTCAGTGGCTGAGAGATTTCAAACAGAGTTAAGAGGCTTTCCAGAGGCTATTCATATGCATCATATATTCTTTTTAGTTTATGGTACACTGAGTGGCTGGAGGGAAATACCTGAAATTGCTGAATTGTGTTCCAATAGCCTTGATTCTTGAAGAGGATTGTAATGTGCCCGTGTGGTTGTGAAAACCTTGTATCTGATGTTCCTTTTATCCAGGGTATGGACAGATGAGTAAAAAAAATAAGGAAAATTTAAAAAATTCTAGGGGGGTATAAGGGGTAAAAAACTGGGTAGACTAAAATACTAGTGGTCAATAAGAGGGAGAGAGAAAGGGTAAGGGATTTATTAGCTTTTTCTTTTTTCTCTTTATTTCTTTTTCTGGAGTGATGTCAATGTTCTACAAATGATCATGGTGATGAAGACACAACTATGTGATGATACTACGAGCCGCTGATTGTACACTGATGTGTGGACTGTATGCATGTCCAGATTTCTCAAGAAAAATGTTTTTTAAAAATACAGGGGTCAGGCAAACATTTTCTGTAAAGGGCCAGAGAGTAAACATTTTAGACTTTGTGAGTCATATATTGTCTCTGTTGCATAGCCTTCTTCAAAAAAAATCCTTTAAAAATGTAAAAATCATTCTTGGGTTGCAGACCTTACAAAAGGGGGTATAGGTCATAGTTTTTCCTGGTTAAGAGTATCTGGTACAGTCCTTTCCACCAGGGTCCTAAGACTGCCATCTTTGTTAAAGACCTAATTTCTAACGACAAAATTATTAAAAATGGAAAACAAATCAGTGGTTTGTCAAGATTTAGGGATGGCGGAGGGAGGGTATCATAAAGCAGTGGTAAGGGAATAGTTCTTTATCTCAAAGGCAGTGATGGTTACATGAACTTGCACATATGGTAAAATGCATATTTGTACATACTGTACCAATGTCGATTTCCTAGTTTTGATACTGTACTATAATTATATAAGATGTAACAATTGGGAGAAACTGGGTGAAAAGGGTACACAGGATGTCTCCACACTACCTTTGCAACTTCTATAACTATTTCAAAATAAAAAGTTAAACTATTAAAAAAAAGTGGTATTACAAAACTCAAAAAATAAATTGATCCCTATCTAACACCCTATACAAAAATCAATTCCAGGTGAACAGCAGGTCAAATGGAAAGATGGTCAAAGTAATCACTGGTAAACAGAAGGGTAGGGAAAGAAAAGTGCAGCAACAAGGATCGGCTCGGGTCTCACCGCCTCTGTCCCATATTCAGACCATTACAAAAGGCTCTCCCAAGATGACCAGTATTACTGAGAAGATGCTACACTTAAGGCTTCAGATGTCTGTGTTCAATAACTAGCTACTTGGTTCTATAAACAAGGAAGCAGAAAAGTTAAAAACAAAACACTGGTTTACAGTGATTTATAAGTACTTTAAAAGAATCCCAGAAACTACAGTTTCTTATATATATATATTGCCAAAGAACTTTTAAATAATTTCATACCTAAAATTGTTTATAGAACAGAAGAAAGAGAGGAGAAAAATGATGACGGTAACAATTATGCTATAATAAGAATAAGGATGAAGATGCTGAATTCTAAGTCTAATTAGCTTAATTATGACCCTTCTGAATCAGCCCCATTGCTTCTACGTAAGCACAATAGTGTGGAATTTTAACTCAACTTTTCAGAAATTCCTAGTAGATTCTATTTTTTCTTGGCTATGGTATAGAAACCAATGCATCTATCCCATAAACAAGCAAAACATGGAGAAACTACTGGAAGACAATTCCTCATGGATTTTCCACGTTCTTGCATGGCCTGAGTCTTCTGAACAAAGGACATGTCTGCACAGCAAACATGCCTGAAGAAGGTAGAGACAGTGTATCCTTCCAGAAAGATTAAGAGATGTATCAAACAGATATGATATCCCAGAGTAGAAGCAATGAAGCCCTCTCTTTCTCTTCCCAGGATACACTTGCTTACATTCCAAGAAAATGAAAAATCTTTTTCTCTGGAGGGAGAAAGGGCTGGTCACCACCAGCTCTGATAAAAGAACAGCCTCCTAACTTTGGGATTCCTCTCTGGTGGTACATACCACTATGTGCACATGTAATATCTGGCCCTCACTATGTCACCATGTGGGGTCTGAAGTACGCTCTGGTTGCTATCGTGCTGTAGGAAATGGCCTGTTTCTCTGACACAGGAGTCTCCTGTTCTTCTGTTACTGTTTGTATATATACTGTGTATCCATAACCACAGCACAGAAGTTTGCAAGTGGTTAAACCTCAGACCCATTTATAGTTTACAAGTTAAAAGTAACTCACAGGAACCTCAATCACTGGCCCTACATTAACAGCTGAAGATTATGATACACACAGAGCATTCTATCATGATCTTCTACAATTATGAATTGTTGTGGAAATTACAATTATTTAATTTGCCTTTATTTACCAAGTTTAAGTTGATTTGAAATATTAGAGCATAAATTTACATATCTGTATTATGAAATTAGTTTAGTTCTTATAGACCACTACATTTAGTTTCAATTAAATATTAGATTGAACTCTATAAAATTGCTGACATGCAACCATTTCTACCTTATAAAAATGGTGGTTTTATATGATTCAATCTAATACGTAGTGTGTTAGATATGAATTTCTATATGGCAAAAAATATTGTTATTTATTTGTAAATTAATATAATTTTCCTTTTCTGTATTTAGTCTTAAATGTTTACAAATTAAAAAAAATCAATTCCAGGTAGAATATGGATATAAATATGAAAGGTAAATAATAAAGCTTCTAAAAGATAAAATTGGTTATTGTCTTCATGACCTTGCAAAAGGAAAAGATTTCTTAAATAGGACACACACAAAAAAACAACTATAAAGAAAAAGACTGACAAACTAAACTATTTTAAAATTAAGAACCATTAAGAGAGTGAAAACTGACATCAGAATAGAAAAGAATGTTTACAGCACAAATAGCCAGCAAAGGACTCATACTCATTATATAAAAAGCTCCTATGACTCAAAAGATAGCCAATGCCAGCTGTTAGGATTTAGTGATAAGGGAACTCTCAACATGGATAAATCTCATGAACATAATATTAAATGAAAGAAGACAGACAAAAAATGAGCATACTATGATACTACTCATTCAAAATTAGCAAAACTAACCTGCGGTGCTCAAAGACAGGAAAGTAGTTTCCTATGAGGAGGATAAAGGGGTTTCCAGGGGGCTTCTGCTGTATAAAGTAATAACCTACTTTTTATCCTGATGGTGAGTACACAGATATTATACTAGGGAACCTCTAAGACGGCCCCCAATGATCCCCGACAATCCTGTCTCCTTTACCGTGGGCTAGACTTATTGACGTGAATATAGCAGAAGTCATAGGATGTCACTTCTGAATCTAGAGTATAAAAAGCGTGTGACAGGCGGTACGGTGGTGGGGGCGGTGAGATGGTGGCTCAGCCTGCCATGCTGGAGACCCGGGTTCGACTTCCAGTGCCTGCTCACGCAAAAAAAAAAAAAAAAAAAAGTCTGTGGCTTCCTTCATGGATGGTGTGATGGTTAGATTCTGGTGCCATGGCCAAATAATGATGCCCAGTTGTCTGGCCAAGCAAGCACTGGCCTGACCATTGCTGCAAGGATGACCATGCTGCAAGGATATTTCATGGTTGTTTGATAAACTGAAAGGCTGGTGTATTAAATCATCAAGTCAGTTGACTGCATCTGTGGCTGATTACATCTGAGATCAACTAAGGCGTGTTCCCCCACCAATAAGGTAATACAATCAGTTGAAGATTCTTAAGGAAGGAGAAAGATTTCTTCAGCTTGAGCCTCTCCTGTGGAGTTCATCCAGACCCTTCATCGGAGCCGCCAGCTTCACAGCCTACCCTACGAATTTTGGACTCGTAGATTCCCACGGTTGCATTAGACACCTTTATAAATCTTCTATTTACAGATATTTCCCATTGCTTCTGTTTCTCTAGAGAACCCTGACTAATATAGATGGCTCTCTCAGACCACTCACCCTGAGGAAAGTCAGCTACCATGCTGCCATTTTATCCACATGTACAGGAAATCACAAATGAGAACGGTGGAGGATATGGACAGAGTTAGGCAACCTTATTCTCAGCAGGAAAAGGAACTGTGGACAGGCCAATATGGTGAGGGACCAAGGCCTGCCATCAACGATGTGAGTTAGTGTGGGAGTTGATTCCTCTACTTGAATCTTCAGAAGAGACCACAGCTCCTAATGACAGCCTGACTGCAACATCATGAGAAAATTGAGCCAAAGTTACCCAGTTAAGCTGAGCCAAGAATTCTGTAACATATAAACTGTAAGATAACGAATTTTTGTTGTTTGAATCCACTAATTTTCAGTGTATTTTGCTACATAAGCATTAATAACTTATACAGATGTTTGTGGTATAATTACTTATGACGTGTATGTCATACCTATAATAAGCTTAAAACCATTTCAAGTGCTTTGTAAAGAATTTAATAATTTACCTCTACATCATCATTTCATAAAATTGCACAGTATTCTAGTATATAGCTCTACCTTAATTATTAAACCAATCTTTATTTAAAAAGACTAGGTTCTGGGTGGGCCACGGTGGCTCAGCAGGCAAGAACACTTGCCTGCCATGCCAGAGGACCCGCGTTCAATTCCTGGTGCTTGCCCATGTATTAAAAAAAAAAAGACTAGGTTCTTTCAAAATTTTAACTATAATAAACCATGTAATGAATATCCTTGGTATAGTCCTTGAGCATTTGTTTCATTTGCTTCTTATGATAAATTACTAGAAGTAGAATTCATGGTCCAAAGGTTATACACATAAACTGTAAAAATGTTATACAATGACAATCACCCTCAAAATATAACGTTCTAGTTTGCTGTTTCTCTACATTCTAATACTGGTTACTGTCATACTTTACAATCTTCTATATATTGAAAGAAAAAGGAAAGAAGGGAACAAGAAAAATGTTCTATTGTTTTTATTTCTCCAGTAACTTATGATTTTATGTATCTATTATTTTATAGACATTCATTTATTCTTTTTTGAACCAAGTACACTGTCTATTTTTCCACTTGACTGTTTCGCTGAGAACTGCTTATTAGGGTTATGAACGTTTTACCCACTATAAAGGTTACAAATACTTTTTTGCCAGTTTTTCATCTTCCAATCTAGTCCATGTTTTCTGCCTTACACAAGTCTTAAAACAATTTAAGTAGTCATATCTAACAATATTTGCTTTCACTATTAGGCTTAGAGGTCTTTTTTTCTTAATTAATAGTAATTTCCATTTTCACCTAGCATTTCTGTGGATTCATTTTTTTTAAATATAAATATCTGAAACGTGGTGTTTATTTTGCTGTAAGGAACAAATGAAACATTCCCAAGATAGAATTTGGAGATCAATAGAAAGAATAAGAGACAGAAAACAAGGATGATAAAGCCATAAGTAGTCTTACCTCAAAACTGAAAGCACTCAAGACAGCACAAAAACATGTCAATGTCCCTCAGTAGTAAAACTGCTGTCTTATTTATAACACAACTATTTGATTAGTTTCTGGTTGCACTACATTATTACCTGAGTGTAAATTATCAATTAATTTCTTCAATTCACAGATCTTTATCTCCTACATTCGTAATGCTATTCTAAACAGTTAGTCTGCCTAAATTCTGACCTCCACATAAAGCGGAAGATTATTACTGGAAAATAATATTTTACTTGCATGGCACCTCATTACTTTCCTAGTCAATAGCCTTTGACAAAGAAAAAAATGCCCTCCGCCCATATTTACATTTTACACCATTACATGAATAATTCACAATATGATGAATTTCCCTTTATCTCATCCACCCAAATTTAAACTTACCCTGTCATAGAGTTCAATGATTAAGTGATAAGCAGCTTCATCACTTCCAAACTGAAAATCTACAATTCTATCCACACCAAGCTGTTTTGCACTGACTAATCTCCGACTCTTCAAATGTTTTCGGCACTAACAAGAAAACAGAAAAAGACATTTATATAGTAAAACTGAATTTCTAATCATTTAATATTTGTTTATAAATAAGTTTATTTCCATTAACATCAAGAATAATATTTTTAAAGTAATAAACACGAAATTATAACTATAAAATAAATGCTTGCAATAACAATCAGAGAAGAAATTTTATTTTGGATAACAAGCTAATTTTGAAAGCCTTACACATTCAATTTTTAGGTAGACAATAAGACTTAAAGAAAAAAATTGTTTTATACGACTGCTAATTTCCTTGTTCTGGTCCTGATGCCCTCATTCAGGAACATTAATTTTTTTTTTTAACTATTTATTTTGAAATACTTTCTAACGGACAGTTACAAAAATAATACAAACCCCATACAGAGAGCGCCAACATACCCCTGTCCCCACAGAAACCTAGATCCACCAATTTTTACATTTTGCCATATGTGACAGTTTGAAACTATCATGTACCCCAGAAAAGCCATGTTTTAATCCTGATCCAATCTTGCAAGGCCAGACCTATTGCTTAGGTTAGAAACCATTGATTAGATTATTTCCACGGAGACTGAGCCACTCAGTTGTGGCTATGGCCTTTTGATTAGATGACTTCTGTGGAGATGTGGTGTGCCCAACTGTGGCTATGGCCTTTCAGTCAGATGAAGATGTGACTTTACCCATTCAATAGGGGTCTTTATTACCTTATTGGAATCCTTTAAAAGACGACATTTTGGAGAAAGCTCAAAGCCAACAGAAGACGCAGATATCTGGAGATGCTTAGAATGCTGACAGAGAACAGATGGGTAGCCATGGACGATTGGAGATATCAGAGCCCAGCAGATGTCGCCATGTGTCTTCCCATGAGACACTAACAAGTCTGAACCCAGAGTTGTGTCCCAGAGGAGCTAAGTGAAGGCTACAGATGCTTAAAGAGGAAACCACTGGCATCAGAAGCTGAAAGCCACGGAACTGGGAACAAGGCCGAGCAGATACCAACCACATGCCCTCCCATGTGACAGACATAAGTCTTTTTTGAGTCAAGGTATTTTTCTCTTGGTTCCTTAGTTTGGATATTTTTATGGCCTTAGAACTGTAAACTTGTAACTTAATACATTTCCTTTTTAAAAGCTGTTCCATTTCTGGCATATAGCATTCTGGCAGCATTAACAAAACACTGTATCTGTCATTATTATTCTAGCTATCCATCAATCAATCAATCCATTTTCTGAACACTATATTTTCTGAATCTAGGTTGTAAACATCTTGCTTCTTCAACATTTAAGTCTGCCATGTATATTTCCTAAGAACAAGGATACTCACTTACATATCCACCTTAAGTATAGTTACCAAGTTCAAGTAATTTAACAATGATTTAAAGCTTAAAGTATACATTGTTTTTTCATATATCCCAATAATGTCCTTTTGAGTCTTTGCTCCTCCCTCGCCAGATCTCATCCAGGATCACGCATTGCATTTAATTGTCATTGTCTCTTTAGCTGCTCTTTTTCTTTTAAATGTTTTTAAATTATGGGAAGATATATAAACTTTCCCTCCCAAACACTCCCAAGCATTCCATTCAATGGCATTAATCACATTCACAATCCTATGGTAGCCTGGCCACTTTCCATTATAAAACTTTCCAATCTCCCCAAACAGAAACCCCGCAACTGCTGTGCACAACTCCCCATTTCCTCTGTCACCCACCTCTGGCAACCTGTACTCTTAATTTCTGTCTCTGTGAGCTTGCCTATTCTTCAGTACTTTCTTTGTGGCTACCATGGAACTTTAACATCCTATTCTATAACAGTTTCATTTACTTTGGTACCAATGCATTGTATATACAAACTGTTTTCTTTCACCCCTCCCATTCCTGCAATGTTTACGTAGTTCTTGTCACAAATTCATGTTTATACATTGAGTCCGAATCCACTGATCTCTCATTATATTTTATTCATCTGCCTTTTGGATACTGTAGGAAATAAAAAGTGGTGTTAATCAGCCAAAAATATAATCATACTGGCATGTATATTTACCCATGTCGTTACCCTTACTGGAGATTTTTATTTCTTCATGCGGCTTCAATCTCTTGTCCTTTCAACTTGCTCCCCTGTAAATGACATGCTGCCTCCTCATTTGTGGCTTTCAAAATTCTCTACCTTTGGTACTTCACAGTTTAATGATGCTAAAAAGCTCTCTTTAGTATCTCTAGTAGGGTTGGTCTAGTGGTTAATGAACTCTCTCAGCTTTTGTTTATCTCTGAAAGTCTTACTCTCTACCTCATTTCTCAAAGACAGTTTTCCCAGATAAAGAATTATTGGCTGGCAGTTTTTTGCTTTCAGTACTTTAAATATATCATTCCACTGCCTTCTTGCTTCCATGGTTTCCAATGAGAAATTGACACTTTAATCTTACTGAAGCTCCCTGTTTGCAACATGTTGCCTATCTCTTGTGGCTTTCAGAATTCTCTCTTTATCTCTGGCATTCAACAGTTTGATTATAATATGCAGCAGCATGGATCTATTGGGATTTATCCTGTTTGGAGTTCACTGAGTGTCTCGGATATGTATATTCATGTCTTTTGTTAAATTTGGGGAGTTCTCGGCCATTATTTCTTTGAATACTCTCTCTACCGAATTCTCTCTTTCTTCTCTGAGACTCTTAAAATGCGTACATTAGAAAGTCTGATGGGTCCCACAAGTTCCTCAGGCTTTCACTTTTCTTTGTTCTTCTTTCTGCTCCTCAGATGGGATGATTTCAGTTGTCTTATCTTACGATACTGTTGTAAGTTAACTGATTTTTGCTTCTGCCAGTTCCAATCTGCTACCGAACCCCTATAAAAATTTCTACTGTTATTGTAGTCTTCAGCTATTTGGTTCATTGCCATAATTTCCACCACTCTTTGTGTTTCTCTATGATTTTCCTGATTTTCTTTATTTCTTTGTTCATGTTTTCCTTAAGATCTTTGGGCATATGTAAGATCAATTTTTTAGTCTTTGGTATGTCCCAGACCTGGTCCTCCTCATCGATGGTTTCTAATGCTTTAATTTTCTCCTTTGCCTGGGCTATCAGTTCCTGTTTCTTTGTACGCTTTGTAATCTTTTGTTGAAACCTGGATATTTTAATATTTTAGTGTGTTATCACTGGGATTTAGATTCTTAGGTGTCTGTCCCTTAACAGCTTTCCTTCAACACCAAAAACTAACGTATATAAAAAAGGAAAATACTTTTTCCAGTTTTTGCAAATTGACCTGTGGGAGTGTCCACCTTCAGAGCTTATCCATATAATGTGTTAGTTAGAGGCCAAAGTGCAGGGGCCACTCTGATCCTTTCCGTACGTACATCTTGTCTGAGGCATACATCCTGCGCTGGTATAGATGTGTGGTACTATGAATTTCCCTGTTTACTTGGTTCTGAATGTCTCTTCTTCCCTAGGTAACAGTTGCCTCATGGTCCCAGGCACTGCACCATTTATGTCCTACAGCCAGCAATCCCTTGCTGCAGGGAATACCACTTGACCCCTCACCACAGTGGTTCTGCTGGAGAGCTCTGTGAAGTGCCCTTTAACATAGGGCAAGTCCTTGCCGGTGAGTTCCTCAGGCCACAACCAGACAGAGGGAGCCAGTTACACAGGCCTCTAGTATGTGCACAGGGGTCACTCTGCTCCTCTAGAACCAGGACCAGGGATCTGCACCAGGGACTGATGGCCCCACACCAGCTGACAGAAAGTGAGACAGGGGCCAAAGCACCCTCGGAGCCCACCAATTGTAAGGAGCCTTTTCTTATTCAACATTTGCCCCTACTACAGTCCTTCAACCATTTCTGGAACCTTGAGAAAGCTGTTTCTGCCAGTTCTTTCAGGCGTTCAAAGCATCTGTGGAGGTATGAAGCCCTAAAGCATCTCACCTCAAACTTTTTTTTTTAAAGTCTCTTTCTACTCTGACATTTTAAGTATCCCCAATTTTCTTTCATATGTTTTGCTCATGTTCAAAATTAATTAGCGGTTTTCAGTAACCTGCCATTCAAATACAAACTCTGGACCATGAACTTATAATATTCTGTAAATTAGTTACCTAACTTACTCACATCCAATTACCTCCATTCTCATTAACTTTATCAAATAAAGCTATGCCATTAACTTTATTAATATAATCACAATAGAATCTTCTTGATACTACCTCCAAGCTTTGGATCAACCTATTTCATTTCAAAACGCAAAAACCCCCATTCTCTAGCAAATCCCATTTTTTCTCACTCTCCATAAGGTTCTTGTCCTTATTAGCAATGAAAATAAAACAAATATGTCAAACCCAAACACAAACTATTTGGCAATTATTATTTTAATTATTGCTCTAGAGTAAATGCACCAACCTTTATTACATATATTTATATATAACAGGGACAAGAAACAAGAACACTCTGTAGCCCTAAAAGTACTGTTTCTAATTTTTTAATATGAAAGGCTCCTTGGTCAACACCAGTAAGAAAGACTGCTTTATTGTCAAGACTTAAACTCCACAAAGACACCACCTTTAAATAAAACAAACAAGAAATATATATTCATTCTTGAAATTAATGCCAACCCTTCCATAACTAGGGAAGAGTTCTTCTCCAGACCTTACAATTTGAATTGACTAAAATTTTCATTCTATATACTCACGTATTCAGGGAGCACATAAGGATTTTTTTGACTTCCAAGAATAAACCATCTCCCCATCTTATTTCAATAGTTCTTATATAAGAGTAACTATCCTGATTTTGTTTTAAACAACGACCTACACATACAGCTATCTATAAATGCTCAGGGTAAAATCACAATCAATCCTTTCAGAGCTCTCCCTCTCCCTTCCCATATTTTTATTCAAGAAAAACAAAGTTGAAACGAGAATAAAAGACATTCTTGGAAAAAACAGTGGTCTATACCATGCAAAATAGAAGAATGGTAGAAAAGGAATGATTAGTTATCATGAACAGATGGACATATAGTACACAGGCGAAGCTTATTTTATTTATTTCTCTAAAGACAGCTTGGTGAAAACAACCTTCTATTCAGTATAAAAGCTATAGGTGGCACCCTCAAATCTGAGAACTCAAGAGCAATCACTGTGATTTACCCCTGCTGGACATGACTCTGCCTACAACAGACAACAATAATAGACTTTGTTTTAAGTAACTTATGAAGTGCTTAACATCTGAAAAATGTCTGTTCCATCGAAGGAAATCTTTCTAAACATTTAGAATGACATGAATGCCTAACTCAAATAATTCAGAAGATTTTTTTTTTTAATTAGACTTCTATTGGTGCAGCCTGATTCAGGGATATTAGACAATCCCAATATCGAGTCCAAATAGACAGATGCAGACAGGTAGGCACATAGATAGTTTCTTGGCCTGTCATTGCATCTATAAAACTTCAATAATTTATGTTCTTTTCATATTGTTCTTGAACAATTTAAATGAAATATACATTTCTTGCCTAAATGTAGTATTTTTATTAAGAACAATCCCCTCCCAAAAAACATTTTTGATTACTATTAAGTGAATCAAACTCCTAGGAATTTAATAGTTTTGTGACAGCCCTTGTGATTTTCAAAACATTTACGTAATCTATATTCCAAAAATAGATTTTAAGTTGCTGGGGCAAGGCTCTTCTCTCTAAAGGCCTTATGATATATCACAATGCCTGTAACAAACTGATTTCTAAAGGAAAGTAAGGGAGGACAGGACAGGAAAAAGGAAATTGACACGTATGGAGTCTTATGTGTTAGGTATTGTGCTAGGTGTTTTCTGTGCTATTTTGATTAATTCTCACCAATAACACTATATGGGAGGTATTACCCACATTTTATATCTAAAGAAAAACAAGGTTTCAAAAGTTTAAGCAACTTGTTCCAGGTTTTAAAATAATTTAGTTGTAAAGCCTTAACTCGAAGTCAGGTATCTTGAACTCTAGAATCTGTCCTCACTACTGTATGACCTTTCAGTCTATATACCTAGTCAATACAAGCATGGGTAACATGCCCACAAGTGTAGGATCTCAGTTCTAGCAGTAAAAACAAAAGCAAAAAGAGAAATACAAAGTAAAAAAGAGATACTAGCTTGGTAACATATTAATGTCATTGAGTATTCCAAGAAAGTACAGATTGGTAAAGGTATACTGTTCACAAAAGTGAGTAGTGGGGCAGTACAACCGTGACTCTGGGGCAGAGTGCTCACCTGCCATGTCAGAGACCCGGGTTTGATTCCCGGAGCCTGCCCATGCAAAAAAAAAGTGAGTAGGGGAAAACAGGGCTGGTGTTTAAAAAAAAAAAAAAAAAAAAAGGAGGGGGTAGATCACCAAGATACAGAAAACGGATTTTAAAAAATAGGAAACTATAAGAGATAAGATAACTGATGAAAATGATGCTGTGAAAATATTAATGTTGATCTAATACAGCATTGTCGTGATGGAGAGAAGTGGATTACAGTTAAGGGACAATAAGGCCCAAAGTGAAAAAACACTAGAATTAGAAGGGTGACCGTGGGAACAAAAAGATCTGGAGAACAATAGGGTACAAAGGGAGAAGTCAATTAAGTATTTTCTTCATCCCATTATCCATTAACTACTCCCTCTACCTTTATTTTGTCCCTACTTTATTCATAACAACAAAGAAAACCAAAAAGTTTAAAAACTCAAATATTAGTAACAAATTTCAGGGCCTTAAAATTTAGCTTCAAGAGTAATTTAAAATTTACCTTCATGGCAAAACTAGATGGCATCATATTCTTAGGCCACTCAAATTCTGTTGTATGAATTCGTATGCCAGATTCAAGTAAAAGTGTAGCTTTAAAGTCTGGTCTGTACAAGAAAAAAAGTTAATTATTTTCTTTACGATATTTGCCAAAGCATATAAGTGAAAAACACTAAAGTGCAGGTAAAAAAAAGATTAAGAATTTCATACTTAATTACCAAAGATAAAACAAGACTATAAGTGCTCTTACTTTTGAAGACGAATAAGATATGTCTTATTATCCACATCATAAACGTTGTTTACTCTCATTCCTAGCAAGCTGCAAAAGGAAAGTAAACATGTAATAGAACATACAAGCATTTGAAACACAAACACACTACACAGAATTGAACGAACGCGCAGCCCGCGAGCAGAACCTGCTACCGAGGAGCGCTCGGGAGAGGATAAGGAGTCAGCCCGGGAGCCCAGGCAGGCGGCCAGCAGACACGACGTGCGGACAAAAGCGGCCCGTCAGCCCTAGGAATACTACACAAGGTCTTGCACCTTTAAAGTGACCCAGTATTTTCAGAGTATCATACCGAAACCTAGTGCAATTGAGTTATATATTTTAAATAAGATAACGGAGCCCCACGGAGATGAAATGAGCAAGGTCACACCGCTGAATAACAGAAACCACCCCAGAATCCAGGTTCCCGTCCAGCTAAAAGGCCGAGCCTTCCCCTCTTGGGGTGAGGAGGGGACAGAGGAAACCGGTCTCCAAACTGGAAACTTCTGGGGCAAACGTGGCATTTCCTAGCGCCGCCCGTTGTCACTAAGCGTGTGCGGCCACAGGACTCCAGGAGGTCTGTCGGGCCCGAGCCACCCGAGCCCGGCGACCACGCTCGGAACACGGGACTCGCGAGGCTAGCTCGGCCCGGGGACGCCCAGCGGTGCGGGGGTCGCGAGGGTGGCGGCCGCAACGCCGCGCGCTCGCCCACAGACCCCGCCGGGCCCACAGACGGGCACTGAGAGGTGAACGGGAAACAGGCCGGGCTTTCACCGTGGGGCCCGGCCTCTGCACGCTGCACGCCCCGCACTAGCCTGGTCACCTGTCCGACCTCACCTGGCATTCAGCTCGGCGAGGACCGCGCGGAGGTCAATGGTGCTGAAGCGGGTCTTCATGGCGAGCTGCAGGGGTCTCGGCCGCACTGCCCCGCTGACCGCCCGCCGCGACGCCGCTCCTCCGCCGCGCACGCGCAAGGGGCGGAGATCTACGGCAGCCTACAGGATCCAATATTCCTTAAAACGAAAATATTTGCGTCATCCTGCCAAGGAGTTCTTTGTCACACTGCCGAGCCGTTTCGCTTTTCGTTACATCAGAACCACTCGAAATGAATCCAAACTGTTGCCCCACAGACTCATTCAGTCCTTGAACGCTCACGGGCAATCTTGCTCGGTTGTGTTTTGGACTCGAACCCGCCGCCCTTCCTCACAGCGACCCCTCGCGGTGACCACGGTCCTGGCCGACAGCACGCGGAGGAGTTCCCGGCGCGGCCAGCAGGGGTCGGTGTAGCGCAGAGACACGCCCCCTTCCACTCGGCTACCCGCACCGAGTGTGCAGGAACCTGAGACAATGCGCTATGAGTACCTCGGCCATCAAGGCGAACTCTCGAAAAGAGTTGCTTTGTTGATGAATCCTGCTCTCCAAAGGAGCATTTTGCGGAGCATTGTAGAATTCTCCTTCAAGCTCGGTGTTGGTGTCCCCGAGGTTTTGCATCGTTCCTGGTACACAGTCCGTGCTATATGAATGCTCAGTAACCTTGGAATATATGTGTTTCGCTAGATTAGAGAGAAAGAAGATAGAAGTAAGAATAAAACACGATTTCCCACCATGAGGGGTTCACTGTACATTGGGGAAAACAGCCCCGTACGAAAGTAAAGGGACTGCAGGTAAAGATGGGTGGGGAGAAGAAAATACTTGTGAGAGCTCAAAAGAGACGGGGTCTCGCTATGTTGCCCAGGCTGGAGTGCAGTGGCTATTCACAGGCGCGGTCCCACTACTGATCAGCACGGGAGTTTTGACCTGCTCCGTTTCCGACCTGGGCCGGTTCACCCCTCCTTAGGCAACCTGGTGGTCCCCCGCTCCCGGGAGGTCACCATATTGATGCCGAACTTAGTGCGGACACCCGATCGGCATAGCGCACTGCAGCCCAGAACTCCTGGGCTCAAGCGATCCTCCTGCCTCAGCCTCCCGAGTAGCTGGGACTACAGGCGCGCGCCACCGCGCCCGGCGTTCGGAGGCGGCGCGGGGAGGCGCCTAGGCCCGCGGGGCCGGTCGAGGCGGGGCGGGACCGGCGGGGGCGGGGCTGGACCGGTGGGGGCGCCGGTTGGGGTCGGTTGGGGTCGGTCGGGACCGGTGGGGGGGGCCGGTCGGGCGGGGCGGGGGCCGGTTGGGGTCGGTCGGGACCGGTGGGGGGGGGCCGGTCGGGGCCGATCGCGGTTGGTCGGGGCGGGGCGGGGGCCGGTCGGGGTCGCCCCGGGTCGGGGCCGGCCGGGAAGCGCCTCGGGCCTCGCGTGCTGACGCGCAGTCCCTTCCCGGGGGTGTATGCAGAAAGCCTGCGGCTGCCGTTTCAAAAAAATCCCTCAAGTGTAGAGGCAGAGGGAGCTGAAGCCTAAACCGTGCAGCTTTACTCGCCGCGTGGCACGGCAAACCACACAGGACGGCTTTAAAAGAAGAAAAGAGACAAACCGAGCGGGGGCGCGGTTAGAAGAGCCGGGGGCGGGGTTAGAAGAGCCGGGGGCGGGTTAGAAGAGTCCGGGGGCGGGGTTAGACGAGCCGGGGGCGGGTTAGAAAAGCCGGGGGCGGGGTTAGAAGAGCCGGGGGCGGGTTAGAAGAGCCGGGGCGGGGTTAGAAGAGCCGGGGGCGGGGTTAGACGAGCCGGGGGCGGGGTTAGACGAGCCGGGGGCGGGTTAGAAGAGCCGGGGGCGGGGTTAGAAGAGCCGGGGGCGGGTTAGAAGAGCCGGGGGCGGGGTTAGAAGAGCCGGGGACGGGTTAGACGAGCCGGGGGCGGGTTAGACGAGCCGGGGGCGGGTTAGAAGAGCCGGGGGCGGGGTTAGAAGAGCCGGGGGCGGGTTAGAAGAGCCGGGGGCGGGGCTAGAAGAGCCGGGGACGGGTTAGACGAGCCGGGGGCGGATTAGACGAGCCGGGGGCGGGTTAGAAGAGCCGGGGGCGGGTTAGAAGAGCCGGGGGCGGGGTTAGAAGAGCCGGGGGCGCGGTTAGAAGAGCCGGGGGCGGGTTAGAAGAGCCCGGGGTGGGGGGGGCGCGGACACGCTGTGGGCGCGAGAGGCCCAGCTTCCTGGATCCTAGATGCCGGGCTCTGGCGTGGCCCGCGAGGAGCGCCTACCTGGTTTGCCTAGAAGCTGCCCACGTAAAGCCGCGCGTGGACATCGAGCCTCTCCCCAAAGTCCCGCTTAGCTCTGTCGGTCAAGAAAAACGAACATCCAAAGGGAAAGGCAGGTGGCCGGGGCAGGTGGGCGCCTGTCCCGAGCTGCGGCCGTAACCTGACGTGCGCGGGCGCCGAGCCCAGGGTCCAGCGGGCGCGTTTTCGTTGGCTCGGTGGGAGCGCCGCACGGACCCAGCCCCCCGGGTGGGCTTTCTCCCCACGCAGCTCGTCTTCATCGGCGCGGCGGGCGACTCTGCCACGGCGCCCGAGACAGCTGTGTAAATGAAGACCGTTACCCTTTGGGGCACGGCGTGGTTTAAAAACCTTTTTACCCCAGAAGGTCATGTGCTTAAGTCTGAGTCGCTCCTGTTGCTGTAAACCTGGCGTCCACGGGGTCTTTGGATTAAGTTACTGCTGTTAAGGCAGGGGCCAGGGTGGGTGGCATTCTTTTTACTGGAGTCCTCTATAAACAGGATGAACATTAAGAGAGAAAGCCATGGAAGCGAGAAGGTGAAATCAACAAAACATGGAAGAGAAAGGAGAGACCAGCACACGCCATGTTCCTAGAATTGCTGGCAGCCAGTCTTCCGGGATAAAGTGACACCTGATGATGCTTCCATTTGGACATTTTTCTCAAAACTACCTTCTTGCAAGCTGATAAATTTCCACTGTTAAAGTCCAACCCATTTTATGGTATCAGCTTTCAGCAGCCTAAGAAATTAAGACAGGCTGTGAGATTCAACCTTTATACTTTTGACTCTTGGTTAAACAAAATCCTTTCTTGGCTTCATGTCTTATGGTCAGTATTTAGCTGATTCTAAAAATGTGTTTTATCCAGTATTCAAGAGCAAAATGCATTGTTTGACCATGGACACATAGTTTCCTCTATTCTTTAGTACACACTTTGTGTTTGTGGTTTTTTGTTTGTTTGGCATGGGCAGGCTCTAGGAATCGAAACCAGGTCTCTGGCATGGCAGGCGAGAATTCTGCCACTGAGCCACCATAGCACTGTCCTGTATGTGTGTTTAATTCCATTCTATAGCTTTGGCTCATTAACCATTTTTTTTCTGTGAAATTCCATCTTTATTGGCATTGTTGTGTTAAGACACTCAAAGTATGTTCATACCACACACTTGAGTGGCCTCATTCCCCCGCTGCTGCCATACTTGGCCACTACACCTGTCTATGCCCATGTGATCAGTTTATGGTCCAGATGAGCTTCAGGAAGTGAAAGACAAAAACTGTCTCACTTGTCCCTCCCACCTGGTTGTGGCAAGTCTATTCTATGGGACACCTCTCTCCACTTTTATGTGGCCACACTCATCATGCTCCACTGAACAAGACAAAGTGCTGGCATGCCTCTTGTAAACCTATGTATCTCCCACCTGAGAAATAAGGAGGTAATGAAGACTACGAGAATACTTTTAGAATAATAGTGTCTACAAATGTGATCTTAGGACCACCTATTAATTTAGATCGTGCAACATAAAAATGCCTTGTCTCGTCTATTGTCTGAAAAGATGTGAACTCTGAGAAATGTTTACTAAATAAATGCATTGATTAATGTCAAAAAAATAAGATAAAAGACAATTGTCAAGAAGATGAAAAGGTAACCAATTCAATGAAAGAGGATATTTGGTAACCATATATCTGATAAGCGTTTGAAATCAAGTATCTATAAAGAAATCATACAACTCAAAATAAAAGGGCAAATTACCCAATTACAAAATGCGTAAAAGATATGAATAGGCTTTTCTCCAAAGAGGAAATACAAACGGGTAAAAAAAAAAAAAGCACATGAAAAGATGTTAATTTTCATTAGCTATTAGGGAAATGCTAATCAAAACCATAATGAGATATCATGTCACACCTGTAAGAATGGTCCCTATTATACAAACAGGAGGCTACAAGTGTTGGAGAGTGTTCTAGTTTGCTGGCTGCTGGAATGCAATATACCAGAAACAGAATGGCTTTTAAAAAGGGAAATTTAATAAGTTGCTAGTTTACAGTTCCATGGGAAAATGTCCCAACTAAAACAGGTCTATAGAAATGTCCAAGCTAAGGCATCCAGGGAAAGGTACCTCAGTTCAAGAAGGCAGATGAAGTTCAGAGTTTCTCAAGTGGAAGTGTGCACGGTGAGCACAGTCACAGTTTCCCTCTCATCTGGAAAGGCACATGGTGAACACGGTCAGGGTTATCTCTCATCTGGAAGGACACATGATGAACACGGTATCATTTGCTAGCTTCTTCTCTCCTGGCTTCCTGTTTCACGACACTCCCCAGGAGGCGTTTTCCTTCTTCATCTCCAAAGCACTGGCTGATGGACTCTCTGTTTGTGGTGCTGCAGTATTCTCTGCTCTCTCTCAATCTCCTATTCTCCGAAGTGTTTCTTCTTTTATAGGACTCCAGAAACTTCTCAAGACCCACCCAAATGGGTGGAGACATGTCCTCACCTAATCCAGTTTAACAACCACTCTTGATTAAATCACATCTGCAAGGAGATGATCTAATTACAGATTCAAACATACAGTGTTGAATAGGGATTATTCTGCCATTATGAAATGGAATTTTGATTAAAACATGGCTTTTCTAGGGTCCATACATCCTTTCAAACCAGCGCAGAGAGGATGTGGAGAAATAAGAACACTTATTCACTGCTGGGGGGAGTGTAAAATGGTACAGCCAACTGAGAAAGACAGTTTGTCGGTTCCTCTGAAAATTAAATGTCGAGTTGAACTGTCACCCGGCATTTTAGTTTGTATGCTGCCGGAATGCAACAGAATAGAAATGGGACAGCTTTTAAAAGGGAAATTTAATAAGTTACAAGTTTACAGTTCTAAACCTATGCAAATGTTCAGACTAAGGTATCCAGGGAAAGATACCTTAATTCAAGAAAGCCCCATGGGTCTGGAGCCCCTCTGTCAGCTAGGAAGGCACCTGGCTGGCATCTACTGGTCCTTTGCTCCTGAAATCCTCTGTTCCTGTGGGGGCTCCTCACTCTGCTTCTCCAGGGCTGGCCTTCACCTCTTGGCTTCCCTTGGCACTCTTTAACTTCTCATGGGAAGGCAAACAGAAACATCTGCTGGGCTCCAAGCATCTCCAAACATCATGTGTCTCTGTTCTCTGAAGCAACTGTTCTCCAAGTGTCTATATTTGCTCTCTCTCAGCACTGCCTGCTCCAGAATGTTTCCTCTTTTAAAAAACTCCAGTAAACTAATCAAGACCCACCTGGAATGTGTGGAGTCACATCTCCACCTAATCAAAAGGTCACACCCGGGTGGGCCACAGTGCCTCAGCAGGCAGAGTTCTTGCCTGCCATGCCAGAGACCTGGGTTCGATTTCCAGTGCCTGCCCACACAAAAAAAAAAACAAACAAAAAAAACAGGAGAAGAAAAAGAAAAGGTCACACCCACAGCTGGGCATGCCACATATCTAGAGAGACAATCTCATCAAAAGTTTCTACCTACAACGCTGAATCAGAATTAAAAGAAACGCTGCCCCCACAAGATTGAATCAGGATTAAAATATAGTTTCGGGGTACATAATACTGTCAAGCTGGCATGCCCAATAACTCTGCTACTTGGTTAATACCCAGCTCTGAGAGCAGGAGCACAAACAGGCATTGCACACCAGTGTTTATAACGGCATTGTTCACAACTGCCAATGGAGGAAACAGTTCAAATGTCCATCAACAGATGAGTGGATAAACAAAACGTGGTCTATAATGATGGAATGTTATGTAGCACTGAAAAGAAATGAGGTCCTGAAGCATGCAACAACATGGATGAATCTTGAAGACATAATGCAGAGTGAAATAAGTCAAACACAAAAAGAGTGTTCACTATTATGAACTAACTAGAATACGTAAGCTCAGCCTTAAAATGTAGAATATAGGATACCTAGAAATAGACAGAAGCTGGAGAAGGGGGCATGGTAACCTAGTATGTTCAGAATATGAAACGAAGTTGAGCTTAAAATGTTTGGAAGTAGATATGGGGTGAGGCTGGCGCGTTACTGGGAATATAAGAAATAGTGCTGGCTGTGTTGTAGGTGAATTTGGTTGAAACAATCTCCATCTGAGATTCTACAGCCCCCAAATGTGTTCCTAGGCCAGATAAGTCCTGAAACCCAGAGGGGCCAGCCTGTCCAGAACATCAACTAGTCCCATTCCCCCATCCCACGTTATCAACAGCCTCTTCCAACATGAAAAGTTAGAATGGGCGTAGCCCAAATACCCTTAAAGCTTGGGAGAAACATTAAGCAGAAGAAGGAGTTATAACAGAGAAGATAGGATTTAACAAATGGGTATGATTGCTGAAACATTATATTGATATTTCTTTTAGTCTCCAAGTCTTATCATCTACAAGGAAAAACCTAAAATTGTGGAACTGTAACCCATACCAAACTCTGAAATCTGTTCTGTAACTACTTGTTGCAATGTACTTTTGAAATTTACTGTTCTTTTGTATATATATTATATTTCACATTGAAAAAAGCTGAAAAAAAAAAGAAAAAGTCAATCTCTATGAATTTACCCATTCTGGATATTTCATACAGATGAAGTCACACATGATGTGGCTTTTTGGATCTGGCTTCCTTCCCATTAGCATAGTGTTTCCAAGCTTCATTCGCATTGTAGCATGCATTAGTACTGCATTACTTTTTTATGAATGAATCCTACTACATTGTATGGGTGCACTGCATTTGCTTGGCCATCCATCAGTCGATGGGCGTTTGAGTTGTTTCCACATCTTGGCCATTGTGAATAGTGATGCTGTGAGCACGCACGTGCAAGTTTTTCTTTGAATAGTTGTTTTCAGTTCTTTTGGGTGTCCCTGGGAGTGTAATTCCTGAACCATATGTGTTCAGGGTTCTCTCGGGAAATAAAAATCATAAATATTATGAGATTTTATAAAATTGTCTTGTGCAACTGTGTAGATGCACAAGTCCAAACTCCACAGGGCAAGTTGCAAGCCGGAAACTCTGATGAAGGTTTGCCATGAATTCCCCAGGAGAAGCTGGCTGGCTGATGTAGAGATGAAAACTCTCTCTTCTGACTGCTAAAGTCATCACTTCTTCTTTTAAAGCCTTCACCTGATAGGATGAGATGCCACTCACTGCTGAAGGCAATCATATTCTCAGTTGACTGTGATGTAATCATACATGGAATCAACTTACTGATTATCCAGGTTCACAAAATGTCTTCACAATAACAGTTTGGCCAGCATTTGCTTGACCAAACTGGGCATCATTACCCAGCCAAGTTGACACCTGAAGCTAACCATCACACTATATTAACTCTATGCTTAACCATTTGAGGAACTATCTTACTGTTTTCCAACGCAACTGCACTATTTTAAATTCCTGCCAGTGTTATGTAGTGGGTTCCAATTTCTCTACATCTTGACAACACTTATTTTTGCTTTTTAAAAATTATTATTATAGCCATCCTAGTAAGTGTAAAGTAGTTTGTTATTGTGCTTATGATTTGCATTTCCCTAATGACTAATAGTGTTGAGCAACTTTTCATATGCTTATTGGCCATTTGTGTATCTTCTTGGAGAAATGTGTGTTCCAGTCTTTGCCCATTTTTGGAATTGGGTTGTTTGTCTTTTTATTGTTGAGTTGGTAAGAGTTCTTTATATATTCTGGATACTAGACCCTTATCAGATACATGATTTGCAAATATTTCTTCCATTCTGTGGGTTGTCTTTTCACTTTCTTGATACTGTACTGGATTTAAATTGTATCCCCAACAAAAAGCATGTTTATGCCCCAATCCAGTCCTGTGGGTGTGAACCCATCTTTAAACAGGACTTTGGAAATGTTATTAGTTAAGTTGATGAATGAGGGTAGGCCTTAATCCAATAAGGCTGAAATCCTTATAAGCAAAATGAATTGGACATAGAAGGAGGAGCCACAGGTAGTGGTCAATGAAAGTCAATGGACTATGGAAGAGAAAGAAGATGCCTCCATGTGCATCGCCACGTGGCAGAGAAGCTGAGTACTAAGGATCCCTGGCAGCCATGTCCAGAGTGCGTGGTCTTCAGGGAGAACAGAGCCCCCTGCTAACCACTCAGTTGTGGACTTCTAGCCTCAAAACTGTGAGCCAATAAATCCCCACTGTTTAAGCCAACCCATTGTATGGTACTTGTTTTAGCAGCTGGGCGACTAAAACACCATGTGACAGAAAAGCCAACAGAGCCCAAAGATTGCTGGCCTACCAGAAGATAACAACCCTGGGAGGAAGCAAACCTTCCAGCCTCTGAAAACATGAGTGATCAATTCCTGTTGTTAAGCCAACACATGGCATGGTACTTGTTTTAGCAGCCAGGAAACTAAGACCCTGTCCTTTGATGTGTGAAACATTTTAATTTTGATGAAGTCCAGTTTATACATTTATTTTTTCTTTATTTATTGTTTCTTTATTGCTTGTGCTTTTGGTGTCAAATTTAAGAAACCATTGTCAAATCCAAGGTCATGAAGATTAGCCTCTATGTTTTCTTCTAAGGTTTTTATAGTTTTGGATTCATTTTTAGTTCATCTTTTATGTGGTGTGAAGTAAGGATCCAACTTCATCTTTTTGTATGTGTATATCCAGTTGTCTCAGCATCATTTGTTAAAGAGACTATTCTTTCCCCCATTGAATGGTTGTGGAATGCTTATTGAAAATGATTGAACATAAATGTGAGAAGTTATATCTTGACTCTCAATTTTATTCCACTGATCTATGTATCTATTCTTACAGTGATACCACAATTGTTGTTTTTTTTAATCACAGTGATAACACAGTTGTTGTTTTTTTAATCACAGTAGCTTTGTAGGAAGTTTTGAAATTGAGAAGAGTGAGAACTCCAGCTTTGTGGGTTTTTTTTTCAACATTGTTTTAGCTATTCAAGGTTCCTTGAAATTTCATATGCATTTGAAGATTGACCTTTGTATTGCTGAAAAAAAAAAAGGCATGGAGATTTTGATACAGACTGCATTGAGACTGTAGATCACTGTGGGAAGTTTGCCATCTTAACAAGATTAAGTCTTCCAATCCATGAACATGCAATGTCTTATCATTTTTTTGTTCCTTAATTTTTTTCAGCATTTCTTTGTAGTTATCAGCATACAAATCATATATCTCCTTGGATAACTTTATTCCTTTTGTTGCTATTGTAAATGGAATTGTACTCAATTTTATTTTCAAATTGTTCATTGCTAGTGTATAGAAGTACAACTTTTGTCTGTTAATATTATATCTGCAATTTAACTAAATTCACGTATTAGTTCTAATAGGTATTTTTGTGAATTCTTTAGGGTTTCTACGTATAATAGCTTACTGGCTGCAAATTAAAAAAAAAATTTCTTCTTCCTCTCTTCTTCCTGGCTACCTTTTATTTCTTTTTCTTGCCTAATTGCTCCAGGTCTAGAACCCCCAGAAAGTGTTAAATAGCAGTGCAAAAGCAAGAATCCTTGCCCTCTTCCTGATCTTAGGAAGAAAGCTTTCAGTCTTTCATCTTAAGTATGACGTTAGCTGTGGGTTTTTCATAAATGCCTTTTATCCTATTGAGGAGATTCCCTTATTTTCATAGTTTGTTGAGTGCTTATGTCATAAAAGGCTGCTGGATTTTGTTAAATGATTTTTCTGCATCAACTGAGATTTTTCTGTCATTCTATTAAATGTAGTGTAGTACATTATTTGATTTTTATGTGCTGAAACACACCAACATTCCTGGGATAAATACCACTTTGTCATGGTATATAATCCTTTTAATATGCTGTGAGATTTAGCTTGCAAATATTTTGTTGAGGATTTGTATTCATAAGGAATATTTATCTGCAGTTTTCATTTCTTGAGTTATCTTTGACTGGCTTTGGTATCGGGGTACTGTTGGCCTCATAAAATGAGTTAGGAAGTGTTCTCCTTTTTATTTTACTTTGGAAGAGTTTAAGAAGGATTGGTGTTAATTATTTTTAAAATGCTTGGTAGAATTTACCAGTGAAGCCTCCTGGGCTTTTCTTTGTTGGGAGCTCTTTAACTACAGATTACAGTTCTCTCTACTTGTTATAAGTCTGTTCAAATTTTCTCCTTCTTTCTAAGTCAGTTTTGGTAGTTTATGTGTTTCTAGAAATTTGCTCATTTCATATAGGTTATCTAATTTTTTCACGTAGTTGTGTTCATAGTATTCTCTTGTAATTCTTTTTTTTCTTCTAAGATCAGTAGTGTCTGAACTTTCATTTCTTATTTTAATAATTGAATTCTCTCTCCTCTCTCTCTCTCTTTCTCTCTCTCTCTCTCTCCCTCTCTCTCCTCTCCCGCCCTCTCTCCCTTCTCTCTTATTCTTTCTTTCAGTCAGTCTGGCTAAACTTTTACCCATTTTTTTTTTTTTATCTTTCAAAGCATCAACATTTGGTTTAATTGGTTATCTCTTTTGTTTTTCTATTCTCTATTTCATTTATCTCTGCTCAACTATTTTATTATTTCTTTCCATGCACTTGCTTTGGTTTTAGTTTGGTCTACTTTTTTTAGTACCCTCACCTAGTTCCTCCAAGAAGAGAGGTTATTTTTAGGGCTCTTCCTAAATGTTTGTGTAACCTGTTTACAGCTATAAATTTCCCTCTGTACACTACTTTTGTTGCATCTCATAGATTTCATAATGTTGTGTTTTCATTTGTTTCAAGGTATTTTTTTAATATAATTGAAATTTCTTCTATTGGTTGTTTAAAAATGTGATATTTATGGTTCCAGAATGGGATTGTGAGCTTGTAATTCTGTATGGCTTAATGTAATGCGTGGATACATCCCAAAGTATGTCGAGCAGATAATTTAAAAGTATTGGCAATTGGATAGATGGAAATACTAGTAGTCAAAGAGAGGGAGGGATAGGGGGGATAGTGTGAGTTTTTCGTTTTTCTTTTTATTTCTTTTTCTGGGGTGATGCAAATGTTCTGAAAAATGATCATAGTGATGAATACACAGCTATATGATGATATTGTGAGCCATTGATTGTAAACCATGTATGGAATGTTTGTATGTTAAGATCTATCAATAATAATAATAATAATAATAAAGTATTGGCAAAGTCCCCTGAGGGATGGGAGAAAAATATGGAACTATTAAACTTTACCAGCAGGGAACCCCCTGATACTCTCTCAAACATTAGGGACACCCAATCAATAGGCCAAGCCCTTGATCTGGAGGCTTGCTCTTGTGAAGTTTATTTATGTAGCAGAGAAGCTTAGCCTACCTATAGTTATGCCTAAGAGTTACTTCTGGAGGACCTCTGTTGTTTCTCAGATGTGGCCTCTCTCTCTCTAAGCCCAACTCTGAAAGTGAAATCATTGCCCGCCCCGCTGTGTGGGACATGACGTCCACATGGGAAAGTCTCCGTGGCGATGTGGGACACAACTCCCAGGGATGAGTTTGGCTCCAGTGCCTTGGGATTGACAATGGCTTCCTGACCAAAACAGAGTAAAAGAATTGTAACAAATAAGGTAGCCGTGGCTGAGAGAGCTCAACTAGAGTGGAGAGGATATTCTGGAGGCTACTCTTATGCAGGCTTCAACTAGATATTGCTATTTACCATACGGGCCATACCCCAACCCAAACCATTCCTGCAAACCCTAGGACTCTAGAACACCTAGGGTTCTATCTGAAATTCTAAAAAGGGTCAATGCAGTATAATCACTTTGCGGAAACCTACAACCTCCAGATGGTTCCTAGGCCAGGGGGTCAGCCTCTCCAGAACGTCAACTCGTTCCATACCCCTGTCCATAGTATCAACAGCCCCTTCCAACATGAAAAAGTTAGAATAGGCATAGCCCAAATACCCCTAAAAACTGGGAGAAAAAATCAAAGGAGAAGATGAAGTTATAACAGAGAAGATGGGATTATTTTTTCTGAGCATGAGTGCTGAATCATTATACTGATATTTCTTTTAGCCTCCAGTACCTTAAAGCAGCTACAAATAAAAAACCTAAAATTGTGGAATTATAACCCATACCAAACTCTGAAATCTGTTCTATAACTAATTATTACATGTCCTTTGAAATTTATTGCTTTTACGTATATATGTTATTTAAAGAGAAGGAGTATAACAGAGAAGATAGGATTTAACAAATGAGTATGACTGCTGAATCATTATATTGATATTTTTATTGGTCCGTAGTATCTTGGAGCAGCTAGAAGGAAAAACCTAAAATTGTGGAACTGTAACCCATACCAAAATCTGAAATGTGTTCTATAATTAATTGTTGTTGTGTGCTTTGAAACTTATTGCTTTTTTGGTACATATGTTATTTTTCACAATAAAAAAAAATGTGATGTTTAATTTCCACATATTTGTGAATTCTCTAGATTTTCTTGTATCCTCTATTTCTAGTTTCATTCCACGGTGGTTGGAGATGATACTTGGTACGATTTCACTCTTTTTAAGTTTATGGAGATGTGTTTTGTGGCCTAACGTTTGATCTACACTGGGAAATACCCCATCTGCACGTGAGAAGAATGTGTATTCTGCTGTTGGGTGGAGTGCTCCGTAAATGATTGTTAGGCCTGATTGGTTTGTAGTATTGTTCGGCTCTTCTTTTTCCTTGTTGATTTTCTTTCTAGTCATTCTCTCCATTATTGAAAGTGAGTATTGAAGTCTCCGACTATCATTGTAAAACTGTCGGCTTTTGCTTTCCATATTTGGGGGCTCTGTTGCTAGTGTACATATGTTTATAATTTTTGATGCATTGCCCCTTTATGAATATATAATGCTCATATTTGTCTCATTACAATTTTGCCTTAAAGTCTGTTTTATCTGATATGAGTATAGCCACTCCATCTCTCTTTTGGTTATTGTTTTCATAGTATACCTTTTACATCCTTTCTCTTCAATTATTTGTTTCTTTGGATCTAAAGTGAGTCTTTTGTAGCCAGCATATAGTTGATATCTTTTTATCCATTCTGCCAATTTCAGCCTTTTAATTGGAGAACTTAGCCCATTTACATTAATGCGATTATTGATATAGAAGGACTTACTTCTGCCATTTGCTATTTGTTTTCTATACATCTTATCATTTTTGTTACTCAATTCCTCTGATACTGCCTTCTTTTGCTTTTCATTTTTTTTCTTGTGTACCATTTTTATTTCCTTCTTACATCTGTTATCGCTATTTTAAAAGTAAATTTGTTACTGGTTACCTTGGGGATTACAGTTATCATCCTAATTTATAACAACCGAGTTTGAAATGATATCAACTTAGTTTCAACAGTGTCTTAGTTTTTACAGCCAGGATTGCTGTAACAAAGAACCACAACTAGTTGGCTTAAGCAAAAAAAAAATGCATTGTCCCATGATTTGGGAGGCTAGACTTCCAAAATCTAGGTGTTGTCAAAGCGTCCCCTTAAAAAGAGGGATCCTTTCCTTTCTCTCTCCCCTGGTTTCTGAAGTGTGGCCAGAATCCACAGTGAGGCCAGGGCTTGGGCCAGCATCGCTCAGTCTCTGCCTCCATCTCCTGACTGTCCTTTTCTGTCTCTCCCACCCTGCCCAGACTTCTTCTCCTTATAACTAGACCAGTCCTATTGGGGGGCCCATTCTAACCCAGTGTGGCCTCATTGTAACTAATAACCCCTTCGAAGATCCTATTTACAAATAAGTTCACATTCTCAGTACTACGGGGTACGGACTTGAAAATATCAGGAATGCCGCTCAATCCATACCAAATAATACACAAAAAATGTGCTCCTAACAACCACAACAGAAAACTAAAAAACGAAGGAAAGAAAAGTTTGCTCCCAAATCGTGCCGTTCCTGACCCCCTTATGTTGTTATTGTCACAACTTACATTTTTATACATTGTGTGCCAAATGTGTAGCATAGTACATTTGTCTTTTTAATCACATATGAAGAAAGAAAGGTGTTACAAACTAAAAGTACAATAATATCAGTTTTATATATACCAGATGTGGCTGTCTATACGGGTTTTCTTTATTTCTTAGTATGGATTCGAATACTGTCTTTTGTCCTCTCATTTCAGCCTGAACGACACCTGCAGTATTTCTTATAATGTAGATCTCCTAGCGACAGCGCCCTTCAGCTTTTGCTTACCTGCGAATGTCTTAATTTCCTCTGAATTTTTGAAGAAAAGATTTGTGAGGTATAGAATTCTTTGTTGACACAGTTTTCTTTTCCTTAAATATGCCTTCTTGCCTTCATGGTTTCCTGTGAGAAACTGGCACTTAATCTTTTTTTAAAAATTGTGAAATATAACATATATACAAAAAAGAATTGAATTTCCAAGTACATTTTAACAGGTGGTTCTAGAATAGATTCTAAAATTTGGTATGGGTTACAGTTCGACGATTTTTTTGTTTTTTCTCCTAGCCGCTCCATAACACTGGAGACCAACAGAAATTTCAATGTAGTGATTCAGCAGTCACACTCATTTGTTAAATCCTGTCTTCACTATTATATATCTCCTTCTCTTTAAATAGCATATATATATATATAGAAGCAATACATTTCAAATACATCACAGCAATTAGTTATAGAACAGATTTCAGAGTTTAGTATGGATTACAGTTCCACAATTTCAGGTTTTTACTTCTAGCTCATCTAAGGTAGTGGAGGCTAAAAGAAATACCAGCATCATGATTCAGCAATAGTATTGATTTGTTAAACCCTACCTTCTTTCTATAACTCCACCATGACCTTCACTTTTTCTCCCACTCTTTAGGGGTATTTGGGCTTTGCCCATTCTAATTTTTTCATGTTGAAAGGGGCTGTCACTAATATGGGGTAGGGAGACGAAACTAGCTGATATTCTGGAAGGACTGGCCCCTCTAGGTTTCAGGACTTATCTGGTCCAGGGACCCATCTGGAAGTTGTAGATTTCTGGAAAGTTACCCTAGTGCATGGAACCTTTGTAGAATCTTATATAATGCCCTAGGTGTTCTTTAGGATTGGTAGGAATGGTCTTGGTTGGGGTTTGGCAAGCTATGTAGCAATGTCTAACTGAAGCTTGCATAAGGGCACCTAAGCTTTTGAGGCTCCCTCATATGTGACATGTTTCTTCTCTCATGTGGCTTTCAGAATTCTCTCATCTTTGGCATTCAACAGTTTATAATATGTTGCAGCATGAGTTTATTGGGGTTTATCCTACCTGGAGGTCATTTGAGTGTCTTGCATATGTATATTTACGTCTTTCCTTACATTTTGAATATTCTTTGAATATTCTCTCTGCTGCCTTCTCTTTCTCCTGGAACTCTCACAATGTGTATATTGGTATATTTGGTAGGAAATTTTTAATTTCTGTTACTGCGGTCTTCAGCTGCTCTGTTTGGGTCCTTTTCATAATTTCTACCTCTCTACTGCTATTCTCTATGTATTCCTCTATGATCTTCCTGATTTCCTTTCATTCTTTGTGTTTTCCTTTAGCTCTTTAAGCATATTTAAAATCATTTTTTAAGAGTCTTTGTCTAGAATGTGGTCCCATGTCTGATCTTCCCCTAATGGTTTCTAATGCTTTAATCTTCTCTTCTACCTGGGCCAATCTTTTTTTTTTTCATGGACAGGCACTGGGAATTAAACCTGGGTCTCCCACATGGCAAGCGAGAACTCTGCCACTGCGCCACTGTGGCCCGCCTGCTTCTTGCTTCTTTTTTTATGGTGTTCTTTTTTTTTTTTTTTAGTTTTTTATTAATTAAAAAAAATTACAAGAAACACAAACATTCCCAACACATACACTCAACAATTCACAATATCATCACATAGTTGCATATTCATCATCATGATCATTTCCCAGAACATTAGCATCAGTTCAGAAAAAGAAATAAAAAGACAACAGAAAAATATAACAAACAGAAAAAAAAAATTCTACATGCCTTACCCCTTACTGATCCCTTTCATTGATCACTAGCATTTCAAACTAAATTCATTTTAACATTTGTTCACCCTATTATTTATTTTTATTCCATATGTTCCTCTCATCTGTTGACAAGATAGATAAAAGGAGCATCAGACACAAGGTTTTCACAATCACACAGTCACATTGTGAAAGCTGTATCATTATACAATCATCATCAAGAAACATGGCTACTGGAATACAGCGCTACATTTTCAGGCAGTTCCCGCCAGCCTCTCCATTACATCTTGGATAACAAGGTGATATCTACGTAATGCATAAGAATAACCTCCAGGATAACCTCTTGACTCTGTTTGGAATCTCTCAGCCATTGACACTTTGTCTCATTTCACTCTTCCCCCTTTTGGTCGAGAAGGTTTTCTCAATCCCTTGATGCTGGGTCTCAGCTCGTTCTAGAGTTTTTCTCAATCCCTTGATGCTGAATCTCAGCTCATTCTGGGATTTCTGTCCCATGCTGCCAGGAAGACCCACACCCCTGGTAGTCATGTCCCACGTAGACGGGGGAAGGGCGGTGAGTCTGCTTGCTGTGTTGACTGGAGAGTGAGGCCACATCTGAGCAACAAAAAAGGTTCCATTGGGGGTGACTCTTAGGCTTAATTTTAAGTAGGCTTGACCTATCCCCTGTGGGGTTAAGTTTCATATGAACAACCCCCAAGACTGGGGGCTCAGCCTATAGCTTTGGTTGTCCACACTGCTTGTGAGAATATCAAGAATTCAACTTGGGGAAGTTGAATTTTCCCCTGTTCTCACCATTCCCCGAAGGGGACTTCGCAAATATTTTTCCACTCACTGATCAAATCGCTCTGGGATTCATCAGGGCATCACCTGGACAAACCAACAAAATCTCATGTCCTATACAAAGTTTCATATACTTAAGGTGTTCAATCAACTATCTACATAAGTTATATTAGGAGATGCACTAGTCAAAGTGTAGATTTGTACCAAATAAACATTTTTTGCTTTAGTCTCACACAGTTGAAATTTTTTAATATTAAGTACCATCTATTTTCAGCACACTGCAGTAATGACATTCTTTTGTTCTTCCTCATGCAAAAACATTTTTTAAATTTGTACATTTAGTCACTATCGTTATACACTCTAGGCATTCCTAGATTACACCATCTCAATCTTTATCGTCTATCTTTCTTTGTGATTTCATTTATGCCCCAGCCCTCCTCCCTCTATCATTCTCATATGCAGCTTCATTCAGTGTTTTAACATAATTGTATTGCAGTTAGGTAATGTTGTGCTGTCCATTTCTGAGTTTTTACATTCAGTCCTGTTGCACAGTCTGTATCCCTTCAGCTCCAATTACCCAATATCTCACCCTATTTCTATCTCCTGATGGTCTCTGTTACCAAGGAAATATTCCAAGTTTATTCACTAATGTCAGTTCATATCAGTGAGACCATACAGTATTTGTCCTTTTGTTTCTGGTTAATCACACTCAGCATAATGTCCTTAAGGTCCATCCATGTTGTTATATACTTCATAACTTTATTCTGTCTTACAGCTGCATAATATTCCATCTTATGTAAATGTCACAGTTTGTTTAGTCATCTGTCTGTTGATGGACAATTTGGCTGTTTCCATCTCTTGGTTGTTGTTAATAATGCTGCTATAAACATTGGTGTGTGAATGTCCATTTGTGTTCTTTGCCTCGTGTCCTTTGAGTAGAGACAGCATGTAGATGGGTCCTGTTTTTTAATCCATTCTGCCAGACTATGTCTTTTGATTGGAGAGTTTAATCCGTTAACATTCAGTGTTATTACTGCACGGGTAGTACTTTCTTCTACTATTTTGCCTTCTGGATTTTATATGTCATATCTAATTTTCCTTCTTTTTACCTTTACTCATAGTCTTCCTTTCTACACTCTTCTCCACACCTCTCTCTTCTGTCTTCGTATCTGTCTCTAGTGTTCTCTTTAGTATTTCTTGCAGAGCTGGTCTCTTGGTCACAAATTCTCTCACTGATTTTTTGTCTGAAAATGTTTTAATTTCCCCCTCATTTTTGAAGGGCAATTTTGCTGGATATAGGAGTCTTGGTTGGCAGTTTTTCTCTTTTAGTAATTTAAATACATCATCCCACTGTCTTCTCGCCTCCATGGTTTCTGCTGAGAGATCTGTGCATAGTCTTATTGGGCTTCCCTTGTATGTGATGGATTGCTTTTCTCTTGCTGCTTTCAAGATCCTCTCTTTCTCTTTGACCTCTGACATTCTGATTATTAAATGTCTTGGAGTATGTCTATTTGGATCTATTCTCTTTGGGGTACGCTGCACTTCTTGGAGCTGTAATTTTAAGTCTTCATAAGAGTTGGGAAATTTTCAGTGATAATTTCCTCCATTAGTTTTTCTCCTCCTTTTCCCTTCTCTTCTCCTTCTGGGACACCCACAACACGTATATTCATGCGCTTCATATTGTCTTTCAATTCCCTGAGTCCCTGCTCATATTTTTCCTATAGTTTCTGTTTCTTGTTGGAATTCAGATGTTCCATCCTCCAGTTCAGAAATCCTATGCTCTGTCTCTCGAAATCTACCATTGTAGGTTTCCATTGCTTTTTTCATCTCTTCTACTGTGTCTTTCATTCCTATAAGTTCTGTGATTTTTTTTTCAGACTTTCAGTTTCTTCTTTTTGTTCTTTCCTTGCCTTCTTTATATCCTCCCTCAATTCATTGATTTGGTTTTTGATGAGGTTTTCCATGTCTGTTCATATATTCTGAATTAATTGTTTCAGCTCCGGTATGTCATTTGAATTGTTGGTTTGTTCCTTTGACTGGGCCATATCTTCAATTTTCCTAGTGTGATTTATTATTTTTTGCTGGTGTCTAGGCATTTAATTACCTTAATTAGTTTATTCTGGAGATTGCTTTCACTTCTTTTATTTAGGGTTTTCTTGCTGGATGAATTTGTTGTCTATCTGTTCTTTGACATTCTGTTCAGCTTTATCTGGACCTCTAGCTTAAGTTTTGTTTAACAGAGGAGAATTTTTCAGTTCTTGTTTTCTTGTTTCTTGCCCTGCTTGTATGGTGCTTTTCCCTACCCCACCCTGAGGAGGGTCTACTTAGGTATTATAGACCCCAGCCAGATTTTCCCAGACCAAACTGGCCTCCTATCAGGAGGAAAGAGTCACCTGCATCAGTTTTCCCTGAGGGTGAGACCCAGCCAGTTGAAAGACTTTCCTGTGAAGTCTCTGGGCTCTCTTTTTCTTATCCTGCCCAGTATGTGGTGCTTGTCTGACTGCAGGTCCCAGCTGCATAAGATGATGCGGTACCTTTAACTTTGGCAGACTCTCCCTGCTGGGGGTGTGGTGGAGACAGAGGAGAGGTTGTAGGCTGGTTTTAATGGCTTCAAATTACCAAGACCTGGTGTCTGAATTCCTTGATGGAGGGATTCCACCTGGGTGGGCTTCACCCCTCCCCTGGGGAAGGCACAGGCTCCAGACAAGCCCCCAAAAGAGCTCACTTCTGCCTATGCCTGGGGCAGTTGCAGCCTGAAAATTCCTGCTACTGTATCCAGAGGCAGTCAAGCCTTTGTAGATACACAGCCACAAAAACCTCTGTTTCCTTCTTTTTTTTTCCCCCCCTTTTTCTGTCAGTCCTGCCCCCTTGGCGCCGGGGCAAAAATGAGCAACTTCTGCTTTGATCAGGTTCACCTAAGCTGGGGGCCTATTTTTAGTAGTCAGAATTTGTTAATTAGTTCCACAATTGGCATTTGATTGTGCCCAGTCCCTGCTGTTGTTAAAGTCCTTTCCTTTCCCCTCTGGGAAGCGGCCTGTGTGGGAGGGGCACTGGCCGCCGCAGCTTTGGGACCTCATAGTTCTGGGGGGTGCTCGCAGCTGGTCCAGCTGGTCTAGACTGGGATATGCTGTGTGTCTGGTCACTGACGTGGCCCCAGGAGCTATTCTGTACTGTTTCTGGTTATTTAGTAGTTGTTCTGGAGGACGAACTAAAATGCGCACATTGTTAAGCCGCCATCTTGACCCGGAAGCCTTCTTGCTTCTTTTCATGTTTTGTCATTTCCTGTTGAAACCTGAAATTTTTGATGTTTTAATGCACTAGCACTGGAATTTAGCCTCTTGGGCATCCGTGGTAGTTAGGTTCAGATGTCAACTTGGCCAAGTGAAGGTGCCTAGTTCTGTTGCTGTGGACATGAGCCAATGGCATGTGAACCTCATCTGTTGCTGATCACACCTGCAGTCGGCTAGGAGGCATGCCTGCTGCAATGAATGATGTTTGACTTAATTGACTGGTGCTTAAATGAGAGAGCTCAACGTAGCACAACCCAAGCAGCTCAGCACACCTCATATCAGCATTCGCAGCTCAGCCCCGGCCTTTGTAGATGCAGAAAGGAATCACCCCAGGGAAAGTTGTTGGAACCCAGAGGCCTGGAGAGAAGGCCAGCAGAGACCATCCTGTGCCTTCTCACATAAGAAAGAACCTCAGTTGAAAGTTAGCTACCCTTCCTCTGAAGAACTATATGTTTTTAACTAAATACATCCCCTTTTACTAAAAGCCCATCCATCTCTGGTGTGTTGCATTCTGGCAGCTTTGGCAGACTACAACAGCATCTGTTCCTTAAGCTTATATCTAGCTAATGGTAGTGGTTATTATAAATTTAAATTCCAGAATTTTTATTTGTTCTTTTTTAGAGTGTCTGTCTGTACTGATACATGATATTCTGTGAGATATCATCCGCCTGGTTTCCTTTATCTCTTGTCCTTGGTTTCTTTTAGTAATTTGAGCATATTTAAGGCAATTCATTTAATGCCTTTGTCTAATGAATCCAATGCCTGAGCTTTCTCATGTACAGTTTCTATTAATTTCTTTTTTTATTAACTTTTTTATTGTATAGTATAGCATATATACAATGCAAAGAAAGAAAAAAGCAATACTTTTCAAAGCACTCTTCAACAAGTAGTTACAGGACAGATCCCAGAGGTTGTCATGGGCTCCCATACAATCCTCTCATATTTTTCCTTCTACTTGCATCAGAATATAGGAGGCTAGAGGGCTTAAATATTTTTTATCATCACAATAAACTTTTTTCCTTCTTTTTTTGTGAAAAATAACATATATACAAAAAAAGCTATAAATTTCAAAGCACAGCACCACAATTAGTTGTAGAACATATTTCAGACTTTGACATGGGTTACAATTTCACAATTTTAGGTTTTTAGTTCTAGCTGCTCTAAAATACTGGAGACTAAAAGAGATATCAATTTAGTGATTCAGCATTCATATTCATTTGTTAAATCCTATCTTCTCTGTATAATTCCACCATCACTTTTGATCTTTCCATCCTCTCTTTAGGGGTGTTTGGGCTATGGCAATTCTAAAATTTTGATATTTTTATATCAATAGATATAAAATCTTATCTATTGCCCTAGATGTTCTCTAGAATTGGCTGGAATGGTCCTGGTTGGGAGTTGGCAGGTTATGATAGGTAGCAGGGTCTACCTGAAGCTTGTGTAAGAGCAACCTCCAGAGTAGGCTCTCGACTCTATTTGAACTCTCTCTGACACTGATACTTTATTAATTACACTTCTTTTCTCCCATTTGGTCAGGATGGAATTGTTGATCCCATGGTGCCAGGACTGGATTCATCCCTGGGATTCATCTCCCACGTCGTCAGGGAGACTTTCACCCCTGGATGTCATGTCCCATGTAGGGGGAAGGGCAATGATTTCACTTGCAGAGTTGGGCTTAGAGAGAGTGAGGCCACATCTGAGCAACAAGAGAGGTCCTCCAGAAGTAACTCTTAGGCATGCCTATAGGTAGTCTAAGTTTCTCCGCTACCTACACAATCTTCACAAGAGTAAGCTTCATGATCGAGGGCATGGCCTATTGATTTGGGTGTCCCTAAAGTTCAACACAGTATCAGGGGATTCCTTGATGGTAAGGTTTAATAGTTTCATATTCTTTCTCCCATCCCTAAGGGGACTTTGCCAATACTTTTTGATTATCTGCTTAATATACTCTAGGATGTATCAAGGCATTACTATAACCAACACAGGATTCAAGAACCTCTTTCTTATTCTGTGCTTCCTGTGTTTCAATTGTTCATATGAGCTAAACAAATAAGTTGAATTAGAATATGCCCTACAGAAGATTTCAGTTCCAGATCAAATAAATCTTTCTTCCATTGGTCTCAAAGAGTATGTGTGGTTCTAAAATATAGACACTGTCTTCCTTACCCCTATGTTCTGAATTACTTTAACCCCAACCTGTTCGGCTTCGTTCTTATCTCTAAATAGCAGGTTATATACATATATAATAGCCTCTCAAAATCCAGAAATAATAATCACCACTCCGGACTTAGTGTGCCTGCTCTAAAAACTTATCATCTAGGCCCCTGTTTTCTTATAAGCATTTTCTAAAGGTGACCATACCATTGTTGTTCCTTTGTTTCTGGCTTATTTTGTCTCACCAGATGTCCCACATGTTCATTCACATCATTGCATGCCTCACGACATTGTTCCTTTTTCTAGCAGCACAACCTTCGTTCATAAGTATACACCATTGTTCGCCAATCTACTTCTCCGTCAGAGTATCCGTCAGCCACCTGCATTCATGGGGCATCATGTAGAGAGCCCAAAGTCCATAGTCCATCAATGTTCTCAATTTTAGATAATTTCATTGTTCCCAAGAGAAAGAAAATCAATAAACACACCCTCGTCAAATAGGAAATCTAAACCTCCACTTAACTCTTGTCCCTCCCCCTCCCCCAATACTTACCTCTGCTGTTGCTGTGGTAGTGCTGATGGTTTCCTTTTGAACACAGCTCATGGCATGCAGTAGCAGTTTTCCCCCCATGTATCCTGGACTTAAACACTCTTTATACAAGAATCATATGTTTGGAGTAATTATTGCAAGAACTAATTCATATTTCTAGTGTTAATCAGTGGGACACGTAGGTCCATATAACCCATTTCAATCTTGTTCATCTCCAATATGGTAATATTACTTACAGACCTACAGGAGAACCACCTTCACTCCTATTCCCTTACATTGGAGTTCAACCTCATTAGCTAATGGTTCACCCATCTCTAGCTTCCATGTATCTCTAAGTCCCCCATATTCTGTATTATAAGCCTCTGATTATACCTTTATGCTGGTCATAAAAGTAGAATCATACAGTATCTGTCTTTTTGTGTCTGGCTAACTTCATTCAACATTATGTCCTCAAGGCTCATCCATCTTGTCATGTGCTTCAGGACGTGAATTTTGTCTTACTGCTACACAATAGTCTATGTATGTATATATCACATTTTGTTGATCCACTCATCTGTTGATGGGCATTTGGTTTGTTTCCATCTTTTGGTGATTGTGAATAATGCTGCTATGAACATTGGTGTGCAAATGTCTGCTTGTGTCATTACTTTCAGCTCTTCTGGGTATATACTAAGTAGTGCTATTGCTGGGTCATAGGGCAACTCGATATTTAGTTTCCTAAGGCACCGCCAAATGGTCTTCCATAGTGGCTGCACCATTATACATTCCCACCAGCAGTGCATAAGTGTCCCAGTTTCTCCACATTCTCTCCAACATTTATAGTTTCCATTCTTATAGGTGTGAGGTGGTATTTCATTGTAGTCTTGATCTGCATTTCCCTCATAGCCAGTGAAAATGAGCATCTCTTCACGTGCTTTTGAGCCATCTGTATTTGCTCTTCAGAAAAATGTCTATTCATATCTTTAGCCCATTTTATAATTGGGTTGTTTGTTCTTTTGTTATGGAATTGTATGATTTCTTTGTATATACAGAAAATCAAACATTTGTCTGACATGTGATTTCCAAATATTTTCTCCCATTGAGTTGGCTGCCTCTTCACCTTTTTTTTTTTTTTTTTTTTTTTTTTTTTTTTTTTAAGAGAGAGGGAGGAAGGGAAGGAAAGAAGGAAGGAAGAAAGGGAAACATCTTTAAACATTTTCTTATTTTTTATTATATTTTGTTTGTTTGTTTGTTTTTTACATGGGCTGGGGCCGGGAATCGAACCGGGGTCCTCCGGCATGGCAGGCAAGCACGCTTGCCCGCTGAGCCACCACGGCCCGCCCCCTCTTCACCTTTTTGACAAAGTCTTTTAAATTTCAGAAGCACTTGATTTTGAGGAGTCCCCATTTATCTATTTTTTCTTTTGTTACTTGTGTTTTGGATATAAAGTTTAGGAAGCTACCTCCTACACTAGGTCTTGAAGATGTTTCCCTACATTTTCTTCAAGGAGCTTTACAGTGTTAGTTCTTATATTTAGGTGTTTGATCCACTTTGAGTTAATTTTTGTGTAGGGTGTAACATAGGGGTCCTCTTTCATTCTCTTGGCTATTGATAGCCAGTTTTTCTGTGCCCAATTAATAAAAAGACTATTTTGTACCAGTTCAGAGGATTTAGGGGCCTTGTCAAAAATCAGTTGACCATAGATTTAGTGGTCTATTTCTGCATTCTTGATCGATTCCATTGGTCAGTGCTGCTTCTTTGTGCCAGTACCATGCTGTTTTGCCCACTTTGGCTTTATAATAAGTTTTAAAGTCAGGGAGTGTTAATCCTCCCACTTTTTTCTTCGTTTTTAGGATGCTTTTAGCTATTTGGGGTCTCTTTCCCTTCCAGATCAATTTGGTAGTTAGCTTTTCCAAATCTTCAAAGTAGGTTGTTGAAATTTTTATTGGTATTGTGTTGAATCTGTAGATCAGTTTGGGGAGAATTGACACCTTAACTATATTTAGGTTTCAAATCCATGAGCAGGGAATGCCTTTCCTATTTAGTTCTCCTTTGATTTCTTTTAGCAATTTATGTAATTTTCTATGTACAAGTCCTTTACATCCCTCGTTAGGTTCATTCCTAAGTACTTGATTCTTTTGGTTGCTATTTTGAATAGAATCTTTTCCTTAACTGACTCCTCAGCCAGGTCATTGCTTGTGTATAGAAATGTTACTGATTTTTGCACATTAATTTTATATCCCACAACCTTGCTGAATTTGTTTATTAGTTCAAGTAACTTTGCTGTAGATTCCTCAGGATCTTCCAAGTATAGTATCACATCATTTGCAAATAATGAGAGTTTTATTTCTTCCTTTCCAATTTGGATGCCTTTTATTACTTTCTCCTGCATGATTGCTCTAGCTAGAACTTCTAGCACAATGTTGAATAATAGTGGTGACACTGGGCATCCTTGTCTTGTACCTGATCTTAGTGGGAAAGCTTTCAGTCTCTGTCCATTGAGTATGATGCTGGCTACGGGTTTTTCATATGTTCCCTTTATCATATTGTGGTAGTTATCTTTGATTCCTACCTTTTGGAGTGTTTTTATCAGAAAGGATGTTGAATTTTGTTGCATGTTTTTTCAGCATCAATTGAGACGATCCTGTGATTTTTCCCTTTTGTTAATGTGCTATATTACATTAATTGATTTTCTTGTGTTGAACCATCTTTGCATTCCTGGTGCAAACCCCACTAGGTCATGGTGTATAATTCTTTTAATGTGTTATTGGATTTGATTTGCTAATTTTTTTTGAGAATTTTTGCATCTATGTTCATTTGGGAGATTGGCCTTAGTTTTCCTTTCTTATAGCATCTTTATCCTGTTTTGGTATTAAAATGATATTAGCTTCATAAAATGAGTTAGGTACAGTTCTTTTTTCCTCAAGTTTTTGGACAAGTTTGAGCAGGATTGGTTTTAGTTCTTTTTGGAATGTTTGATAAAATTCCCTGTGAAGCCATCTGGCCCTAGGCTTTGCTTTGTAGGAAGATTTTTGATGACTAATTGAATCTCTTTACTTGTCGTTGGTTTGTTGAGATCTTCTATTTCTTCCTGAATCAGTATAGCTTGTTTGTGTGTTTCCAGGGATTTGTCCATTTTCATCTAAGTTATCTTATTTGTTGGTGTATAGCTGTTCATAGTATCCTCTTATGATTTCTTTTATTTCTTCAGGGTCTGTGGTAATGCACCCCTTTTCATTTCTCATTTTATTTATTTGCATCCTCTCTCTTTTTTTCTTTGTCCGTCTTGCTAATGAACCATCAATTTTATTGTTTTTCTCAAAGAACCAACTTTCGGTTTTATTGAATCTTTCTGTTGTTCTTTTGTTCTCCCATTCATTTATCTCTGCTTTAATCTTTGTTATTTCTCTTCTCCTATTTGCTTTGGGGTTAGTTTGCTGTTCTCTCTCAAGTTCCTCCAGGTGTGCTGTTAAGTCCTCAATTTTTGCTCTCTTGTTTTTTAATATAGGCATTTAGGGCAATACATTTCCCTCTCAGCACAACCTTTGCTGCATCCCATAAGTTCTGATAAGTTGTATTCTCATTTTCATTCATCTCTGGATAGCACTGATTTCTCTAGCAATTTCTTCTTTGACCCACTGGTTGTTTAAGAGTGTGTTATTTAATCTCTGTATATTTGTGAATGTTCTCATTCTTTCATGATTATTGAGATCCAGCTTCATCCCATTGTGATCAGAGAAAGTGCTTTCAATAATATCAATGTTTTTAAATTTATAAAAACCTGTTTTGTGTCCCAGCATATGATCTAACCTGGAGAATGTTCCATGAGCACTAGAGAAGAATGTATATTCTTGTGCTTTGGGGTACAATGCTCTATATATGTCTGTTAGTTCTAAATCATGTATTAAGTTATTTAACCTCTCTACTTCCTTGTTGATCTTCTGTCTTATTGTTCTATCTATAGAGGAGAGTGGTGTATTGAAGTCTCCTACTATTATTGTTGAAACACCTATCACTTCCTTCAGTTTTGCCAATGTCTGTCTCATGTACTTTGGAGCTCCTTGATTGGGAGCATAAACATTTATGATTGTTATATCTTGGTGAACAGACCCTTTAATTAGTATATAGTGTACTTCTTTGCCTCTTATGATGTCTTTACATTTAAATTCTATTTTGTCTGATATTAGTATAGCTATTCCTGCTTTCTTTAGGTTCCAAGTTGTGTGGAAAATCTTTTTCCATCCTTTCACTTTCAATCTATTTCCATCCTTGTGTCTAAAATGAGTCTCTTATAAGCAGCATATACCTGGATTATGTTTCTTAATCCATCTGCCAATCTGTATCTTTTAATTGGTTAGTTTAGTCTGTTACCATTCAATGTTATTACTGAAAATGTGTTTCTTGATTCTGCCATTATCTTTTTTTTTATTTTATTTGTCAAATCTATATATTCTTTTCTCTCTTTCTGTTTGTATTCTTTAAATTACCCTTAGTGGTTCTCTTCAATTCTGTGCCCTCCTCCAGACCTCCCTCTCCTGTCTTTTTTTTCAACCAGCAGAACTCCTTTTAGTATTTCTTGTAGGGTCAGTCTCTTGCTGAAAAATTCTTTCAGGACTCCTTTGTCTGTGAAAACTTTAATCTCTCCCTCAGTTTTGAAGGACAATTTGGCTGGGTAAAGAATTCTTGGCTGGAAGTCTTTTCTCTTTCAGGATCTTGAATATGTCATACCACTGCCTTCTCACCTCCAGGGTGCTAGTTGATTAGTCTGAACTTAGTCTTGTTTGACTTCCTTTTTATGTCATAGATTGTTTTTCTCTTGCTGCTTTCAGGATTTTCTTCTTCTCTTCAACATTTGACAGACTGATTAGTATGTGCCTTGGGGAGGGCCTATTTAGATTTATTCTGTTTTGGAGTTCTTTGGGCTTCTTTGGCTTGAATATTTATGTCCTTTATGAGGGTTGGGAAGTTTTCCTCCATTATATCTTCAATGCTCTTCCTAGCCCTTTATTCCTCTCTTCTCCTTGTGGGACACCAATGATTCTTATATTTGTATGCTTTGTTTTCTCTATCACTTCCCTGAGTTCCCATTCAATTTTTTCCACCTTTTTTGCCATTTGCTGTTTTGAGTCTTTGAAGTCAATTTTCCTGTCCTCTATATCACTTATTCTTTCTTTCGTCTCTTCAAATCTGGTGTTGTGTGCCTCTAGTATGTTTTTTATTTGGTCAACAGAGTCTTTAATCTCTGTGATTTCTGCTATTTTTCTATTTATTCTTTCAAATTCCTCTTTGTGCTTATCTGCTGTCTTCTTGATCTTCTTTATATCATTTGCTGTCCCATTTATTTTATTAAGTAGAGTTGTATGAACATCTTTGATTAGTTGTTCCAATATCTGTGTCTCCTCTGGTGTTTTAATTTTGTCATTAGGCAGGGCTATATCTGTCTGCATTGTGATATGCTTAGTGATCTTCTGCTGTCCTCATGGCATGGTGATATCTTGATTGATTTACTTTGGGAGTTGATTTCTTTCAGTAATCTAAGGCCTTGTGTTTGTGGGATGGTTGTACAGCAGGGAGCAGGGCACGGGGTGGAACACTCAGTGTGGTGATTGTTTCAGGGCAGGTATAGGCGCAGGTTGGGGATGTTACACTGATGCTTGTGAATGTGGGTGCCCAACGGAAGATGTAGCTGTGTGGGTGCACCAGTCTGGGGGAATAGCCCTGGTGTGTGCTGGTCTAAGGCACGGGGCCCTTGTAGACTGGGGGCAGCTGTGACATGGCTGCACAAGTAGGCATTTTTTCAGAGCTGGGAAGTGAGGTTGAGGGCTATGTATGTGAGCGGTTCTAGAACTGCTGTAAAATGGGATTCCCAGAGCTGAATGAGATGTTGGGGACCCATACACATACATGGGCCTGGGAGTGTTGTAAACAGATGCATTGAGCTGAGGGAGGGCGGGGTGAGGCTGTGCGACACTATGGGTGAAGCAGGGGTAGCCTGGGTATGGAGGTTGGTGTCCGCAGCCTTTATGCACTGGCAACAGCCTGCAGGGAACAGGGAGGGGAGGAAGTGCTCGGGAGGGGTGCAGGAGAGGTGGGCTGGGCTGCACTTGGGGTGGGGGTGGGGGGTCAGGTAGGTGCACTGGGGCCTAGTGGGGTGAGGGCGCCTGGAACACGGGGAATGGGAGCGGGTGATGGGGTTCAGGTGCATGGGGTGTGGGGTGAATTGCCTGTCCTGGGGCTGCACCGTTGAGGGTAGCACCCAGGGACCGCGGCCTGGCTGACTTCCCAGTCCCAGGCTCCCACCCGTGCACCCCCATGGGCTCCGCGCCTCCGCGCCTGGCTCCCGCTTTCTGCCTCCGTGCTAGACTGAAAGGATATATGTCCCCCAGGAACGCCATGTTTTAATCTAAATCCCATTTCATAAAGGTAAAATAATCCCTATTCAATACTGTATGTTTGAAACTGTAATCAGATCACCTCCCAGGAGATGTGATGTAATTGAGAGTGGTTGTTAGGCTGGATTAGGTGATGACATGTCCCCACCCATTTGGGTGGGTCTTGATTAGTTTCTGAAGTCCTATAAAAGAGGAAACGTTTTAGAGAATGGAGATTCGGAGAGAGCAGAGAATGCTGCAGCACCATGAAGCAGAGAATCCATCAGCCAGAGACCTTTGGAGATGAAGAAGGAAAATGCCTCCCCGGGAGATTCATGAAATAGGAAGCCAGGAGAGGAAGCTAGCAGATGACGCCGTGTTCACCATGTGCCCTTCCAGATGAGAGAGAAACCCTGACTGTGTTCACCATGTGCCTTCTCATCTGAGAGAGAAACCCTGAACTTCATCAGCCTTCTTGAACCAAGGTATCTTTCCCTGGATGCCTTTGATTGGACATTTCTATAGACTTGTTTTAATTGGGACATTTTCTTGGCCTTAGAACTGTAAACTAGCAACTCATTAAATTCCCCTTTTAAAAGCCATTCTGATTCTGGTATATTGCATTCCAGCAGCTAGCAAACTAGAACAGCCTCCCAGGTCTTCGGCCTCTGCAACCAGGGCTGCCACGTGTGGTGGAGAAGCTTCCCCAGGTCAGCCGCACCCCGAGTCGTCACCTTCTGTCCCCTCTCCAGCCTCTCTGTGGAGCAGGGCCAGTCTCTAGCTGCCCTGGTCGGCCGTCTTCCCGGAAGTCCACTCTATTAATTTCTTTTTACCTTGTGAATACAGGGCCACACTTTCATGTTTCTTTTTATACCTCATAATATTTTGTTGAATACTGAATACTATATTCAGTGTACTATATTATATAATATGTCATATTATAATACTAAATTATACTATAACATATATTATTTGTATATTATATTATACTAGAATATTATAATGTGGCAGCTCTATAAATCAGATCTCTCCCCTTCTGTGGTTTGTTGTTGTTGCTTGTTGTGAGTTGTTGTTGTTTGCTTATTTAGTGCCTTTTCTAAACTAAGTTTGTAAAGTCTATATTCTTTACTATGTGTGGCCACTGAAGTCTCTGTTCCACCAGCTTATGGGTCCACTGTTTCAGTTGCTGAAGCTGCAAGAATGCAATATACCAGAAATGGATCAGTTTTTACTATGGGGATATATTAATTTCCCCCAAATGTACTGTCCTAAGACCATGAAAATATCCAAACTAGGACATCAGCAGTATGACGCCTTCTCTGAAGGAGTCTGCCGGCGTCTGGGACGCCTCTGTCCTGTGGGAAGGCGTCTGCCGGTCTCCTTCTCCTGGGTTCTGTGGCTCTTCTGGCTTCGGTGGCTTCCTCCCTCAGCTTTTGTGCATGCGTCCTTGTCTTGCGGCTTCCTTGGGGCATCTCTGCAGAGCTTCTCCGACTCTCATCCTCTCACGAAGGACTCCAGTGAAATGGTGATGTGCACCTTGAACAGGGTGGGTCATGTCGCCATGGAAACGGCCAAACCAACAGGTCCCACCCACAGCAGGGCTGCACCCACAGAAGTGGATTAAAGGGCATGGCGTTTTCTGGGGCACATAGCAGCTTCAAACCACCACACCCACTGATAATTTGACAGAGATTTCCTTAAATACTTGGAACAAAATCAAAATCAAAACAAAACACATAAATTCTCCTTCTGTCTTTGCAGATTATCTCTGCATGAGGCCCCCATCAACACTTGGGCGGGCAGGTTTACAGCTCTGCTTTACCCTTCTCTGCCTTACAGGTCAGCAAGGGTGAGCGCTTTGGTTCTTTCTCAGACCTACTTTTAGTATGTGTACACGTGAGCTTCTAAATTCCCTATAATACGTGGGATCTTTTCACAGCTGTCAACCCTCCAAGCCTCTCCCTTCCCAGCCTCTTTCTTCTGAGGTTTTCAGTCCATTTAATCCGACTTTTATCTCTTTACCCCAGATGACAACAGTAATGTTTTAGACAAAGGCCTATCCTGAAGTCGCCCCAACCCCGGGGAAGCGTCCATGCGGCCAACGCAGAGGTGTGCCCTCAAGCTGCTCCTTCAGGAAGCGTCCATGCGGGCAACGCAGAGGTGTGTCCTCGAGCTGCTCCTTCAGGAAGCGTCCATGCGGCCAACGCAGAGGTGTGCCCTCGAGCTGCTCCTTCAGGAAACGTCCATGCGGGCAACGCAGAGGTGTGCCCTCGAGCTGCTCCTTCAGGAAGTGTCCATGCGGGCAACGCAGAGGTGTGCCCTCGAGCTGCTCCTTCAGGAAGCTTCCATGCGGCCAACGCAGAGGTGTGTCCTTGAGCTTTTCCTCCAGGGAGGCGCCAATCAGTTCCAAGCAGACAGCCATGACTGTTTTTAGAGTAAATCTCTGCTATTTGCCTTGGCAACAGTAACTTGCACCAGGAATGCAGGCTGCTGCCAAAAATGGGGGAGTGGAAGATGGTAAAGAAGTAAATTAAAATACCACAGAGCTCTCCTACCAAAATTCCACAGATTTTTTCTTTATTAACGGTTGTAAAATTTCTTAGATTCCAGAGTTCTTATTCCTATGGAAGGATGGAGCCTTGGAATCCCCAACTCTGTGTTCCAATTTGCCCAATTTTTGAGATTTTAAATTCATAAAATTTTTCAAATTCCATAGTTTTTTATTATTATTATCCCGGTTGTTGTAAATGATGTATTAGATTCCAGAGTTCTTATTCATGTGGCAGGACGGAGCCTTGGGTTCCTTACTCCACTTTCCAATCTGCCAGATTTCGGGGATTTTAATATCCATCCATTATTCGTTCAATAGTCATAAGTTGAGCTCCAGACCCAGTCTTATATTAGGTATTTTGGTCTTACAAGCTTAATATTCAGTAATAGTGTGATCTGACTTCACCGACAGTAGTTTGAGATCTACAGTGAGAGGTGGGGTGTTTCAGCCCTGTGCTGAGATGGGGAAAGGATGCTGAATTCCGGGTTCTGTACTTTCCAAAGAAGATAAACAAATGTACACAAATTGCATCAAAGAATATATGAGAATGGTGAAAGGAACTGAAACCATGTGATATGAGAAATGGTTGAAGTGCTGCTGGGTGGAAATGCTGCCAGATTTTTTTCTTAGTAACCCCAAGAGTTTAATCTAATACTATAGGAGAGAATTCCTGGGAAATGAGTCATGTCTTATTATCTGATGAACCTCCTGACAGTCAAGGATATTCAAAAAAGGAATCATTATTAGGGAGGCATCCATAAGTAGTAAAACCATAGAGAAGAAACAAGCTAATGCCGTCGAGGCAGGATAGTGGTCATCTTGAAGAAGCCGGGGGTGGCTGGGAAAGGCTTCCAGAGTCCTGACAAAGTTGTTTCCAGATGTTAGTCACATAGTTGTTCACTTTACGGATTCTTTAAATTTTACATTTGCACTTATCCACATTTTCATATGGACAACATATCTAATAATCAAAAGTTTAAAAATAATTTGAAATGAGTATGAGTACTGAGAAAATTTGAAGGCTCGGTGCGGTGGGGACAAAAGATGACCAGACCTTCTTTAACACTCATGAGATGGGGTGTTCCCTCCCCACCTTTGATTCTTCACCGGCCCATGAGTGCTTTGACAAATGAAGTACAAAAACCAGGACTCGGCAGTTTCTAGCTCTAGCCTTTGAGAGGCTCAGTAGCTTCCACCTTGGTCTCCTGAGGCGTGGCGCTGCAGAATTCCAACAGCCGAGCCCTGCCAGACAGCTCCAGGCTGAGCCTGCTTTCAGCCGGTCCTGCCCAGCTGTCGGGCGTCTGAATGAAGTCTTGGACTTAATTCCGATGGGACGAGTCTCCTGAAGAGGGAGCACGGTCAGCCTGGAGCAGAATTGTCCAGCATCGCTTTGCCCAAATTCCTGACCGTCGTAGTCATGAGATAAAACAGAATGGCTGTTATTTCACACTACTAAGTTTTGGAGTAGCATTTTACTCTCAATAAAGAATAGGCAAATATGAGCAAATGCATTAAAAAAGAAAATAAGTTCTAGTATTAACAGCAAACAAAGTAGAATTAAGGGTAAAAAAGCATTGTATTGGAGAAAAAGAGAGTGTTATTTTTAAATCAATGAAGTTTGCCGCCTCCTCTAAAGATAAAAGGGTCATAAATATATACGTGAATATTTATATGATCCTGGAATTAGGAAGGATCTTAAAACACCAAAGCAGAAGCAATAAAGAACAAGATGAACAGATTTGAATACATAAAACTTCAAGTCCCTGCATGTCAAAATTATTTCAGTATGAGCAAAATTAAAAGACTTTTTTATAAATTAAAAAAAAACTTATTTTAAAACAATTATACATTCACAGGAAGTTGCAAATACAGTACAGAAAAAGGTCCCTGCACTCTTCACCCAGTTTCCTCCAATGTTACATCTTAACCTCTGTATAACAGACCATCAAAACCCAAACACTGATGCTGTATGTACAGTTCTATACCGTTTCGCCACATGTGTAGAGTCATACAACAACCATCAGCCAAAGTACAGAAATACTCCATCCCTGTAAAGAGCACCCTCCGTGCAACCTCTTTACATACCCCGGTTCCTACCCACTGGCGCCTACCAGCTGTCCTTCATCGCCATAACCTCCTCATTTTGAGTGTTATATGAGCGCAATCACACAGTGTGTGCTTTCGCAATGGGCTGTTTTCACCCTGCATGGTGTCCTTGCGATCTATCCCGGCTGTGTCCATCACAAGTCTGCAGCTCCGTATTGCTGAGTCAGGTTCTGGGGCAGGGACGTGCCACAGCCTGTTTAACCTCTATGGATGACGTTTCAGGTGTTTCATTTCTGGCTATCACAAATAAAAAGTATTATGAACATTTGCATGTAGTTTTGAATGAAGGTAAGTTCTCATTTTTCTGGAATGAATGCCCAGGGCTCCAGTGGCAGGGCTGTAGGACAGTTGCACGCTTAGATTTTATGAAATTGACAATTTTCCAGAGTGGATGTACCACTTTGCACTCCCACCCCAATCATGAGTGATCCAGCTTCTCTGCACCCTTGTCAGCATTTAGTATTTGTCACTATTTTTTTTAATTTTAGGTCTTCAAACAGGTGTGTAAGATATCTTTTCATCATCTTAATTTGCATTTCCCTAATGGCCAGTGATATTGAATCTCTTTTCATAAGCTTATTTGCCATCTGTATATTTTCTTCAGTGACATGTTTCTTCATATCTTTTCCCCATCTTTAACTTTTTTTAATCTTTGGTTTGGGGAGTTCTTTACATATTCTAGATACAAATGCTTTGCTAAACATGTGGTTTGAAAATATTTTCTGCCAGTCTGTAAGCTTGTCTTTCCATACTCTTAATACAGTATTTAACAGAGCAAAAGTTTTTAATTTTGATGAAGTCTAACTTATTGATTTTTTCTTTTATGGATTTATGCTTTAGGTGTTATGTCTAAGAAATCTCACCAAGCCCTGGTTCCTACAGATTTTTTTCCTTATGTTTTTTTTCTGAAGGTGTTATAGTTTTACATTTTTAATTTAAATCTATGATTTTTTTTTTTTTTTGTATAAGGTGTGAAGTTTAAGTCAAGGTTCATTTTTGCCTATGGTTTTCCAAGTACTCCGACATCAGTTGTTGAAAAGACTATTCTTCCTCCATGAAATGGCCTTTGCCCCTTTTTCAAAGGTCCCCTGGGTATATTTATGAGTGCTTTATTCTGTTCCATTGATCAGTGTGTCTGTCTCTCTGCCAATACCACAATGTCTCAATTACCATAGCTACATAATGCCTTAAATTCAGGTGGAGTGACTCCTTCCGCTTGATTCTTTATTTTAAACTTTTTTTTTTTTTGCATGAGCAGGCACTGGGAATCAAACCCGGGTCTCCAGCATGGCAGGCAAGAACTCTGCCACTGATCCACCGTTGCACTTTTTTTTTAACTTTTTTTTATTGTATAGTGTTCTAGTTTGCTAGCTGTCAGAATGCAACACACCAGAGACAGATTGGCTTTTAATAAAAGGGGATTTATTTCATTAGTTCTTCAGAGGAAAGGCAGCTAACTTTCATCTCAGGTTCTTTCTTACGTGGGAAGGCACAGGATGGTCTCTGCTGGCCTTCTCTCCAGGCCTCTGGTTTCCAAGAACTTTCCCCGGGTGATTCCTTTCTGCATCTCCAAAGGCCTGGGCTGAGCTGTGAGCGCTGAGATGAGATGTGCTGAGCTGCTTGGGCTGTGCTGTGTTGAGTCTCTCATTTAAGCACCAGCCAATTAAATCAAATGTTGTTCATTGCAGCAGGCATGCCTCCTAGCTGACTGCAGATGTAATCAGTGCCAGATGAACTTCACAGGCCACTGACTCATGTCCACAGTAACTGGGCACCTTCACCTGGCCAAGCTGACAACTGAATCTAACTACCACATATAGTATATAACATATATGCAAAGCAAAGAAAGAAAAAAAAACAAGTTTTCAAAGCACTCTTCAACAAATAGTTACAGGACAGATCCCAGAGTTTGTCATGGGTTACCATTCCATCATCTCAGATTTTTCCTTCTAGCTGTTCCAGAATATAGGAGGCTGGAAGGAGTAAATATTTATTTATCATCATGATCAACTTTTTTTTTCTTTTTTATGAAAAATAACATATATACAAAAAAGCAATAAATTTCAAAACACAGCACAACAATTAGTAGTAGAACAGATTTCAGAGTTTGGTGTGGGTTACAATTCCACAATTTCAGGTTTTTACTTCTAGCTGCTCTAAGATACAGGGGACTGCAGGAAATGTCAGTTTAATGATTCAGCTATCATACTTGTTTGTTAAACCCAACCTTCTCCACTAAATTCTTTTTCATAATTGTTTTAGCTATTCTAGTTTTTTTGCCCTTCTAAATTTTTAAGTGTGGTCCCTTATAATATACTGAACTTCTTTCATGGATACTACTGGAAATTATAAAGAATTAACTAAATATTGGTGTGTGGTTAGACCAGGTATTCGCTAGTGATGTTGGATAAATGCCGAGTGAAGTGTCCACCTTCCTTTGCCTCTGGCCCACTCATGGCCTGTGGGCCTCTGGGCTCCGCTTCCATCACTGCATCCCCACTGTCACTCGGGCCCTCGTAAGCCCATGGGCTCCATCCAGCTCAGCTCCCCATCTCAGGATCCTTTCCTTACTCAAATCTGTGAAGTCCCTTTTGCTGTGTAAAGTGATTTATTCACAAGTCCCGGGGACCAAGGGGTGGCTGTCTTTGAGGAGCCCTCATTCTGCCACCCACACCTCAGCTCGCCAAGGCCAAGAAGCTCTCCCACAGGTGGTGAGGGCTGAGGGCGGTGGGAACCGTGCGGTGTGAAGGTCTCTGTAACCAAGAGGGGCATGTTCCTAAATCTAACCCATCGCCGAGGACATGGACGCTTTGTCAGTGGGACCTTTGACGAGGCAACTTGAGTTGAGGTGTGCATGATACAGCCCAGTTAGGACTATTACCCGAGTCCTTGATGAGTGGAGTGAATCCAGACACTAAGTGAGCCAGGAATTAAGACACTGAAACCAACGCAACCTGGAAGAGAAGGGAGACATCAGGAGGCCCTGCCATGGGGCAGAGGACCCGAGGTCCACCTGCTGCCAGCCCTGGAACACCAGCCTTTGGGGGAAGGACGCCTTGATCTGGACTCTCTGTTAGCCACAAAACTGTAAGCTAATAAATCCCCACTGCCGAGGCCAACCCCTTTCATGGCATTTGCTGGGCAGTGCAGGAGATTAAACCAGAACCCAAGCGCTGAGGTGGCCACTCAAATCAGGAGGCTCCTCAGACCTTACCTGTGCAGCTAAGCCATACTGGATCAAAATTCAGGGACCCATCTAGTGGGGGAAGGGAGAGGGACAGGGAGAACAGCACTTCCACTTATTTCCATTTAGTAAGTGCATTCATCTGGAGACGACTTTAAAGTCTTGAAAAGCTGTCCTGGAATAAGACATTCCATGCGGTTGCGGAGGGCTGGAACAGAATCAATCAAGGGGAAGGTATTTGTTAAGTATGAGAAGGTTTTTTTCTAACAATTATCTTTGTTCAGTTGAATGAGCCACCTCAGAAAAATTAAACTGAATGCAACTAGCCTTATGGAAAGCTCACTGCGCTGTCCCCTTGCCCTCTCATTGCACCGCGAGTGCCAAATCTCGGTTTAGTGCTTGGAGTCTTTACCTTTTCCATCAATTATCAAGTAGATGAGGCTGTGAAAGCGATGTGCATGCTGGAGCACTTCCAGTCTACAGGGCTCCACGTGCCCGAATTTAAAGGGGGACCTCTCAGAGTTTTTTTCATAAAGCTGGAATTACTCTCGTAATTACTCTCTTCTTTCTAACCGTATTCAGTTCTTACTTAGCCTGGATGTGCGCCAACCCCCACCCCCCCCCCGCCTCGGCCCCGGGCCCAGGCGCTGCCTCCCTTTCCCCCCATGGCAGGACAGCCCTGTCGGTCTCCGGACAGCTCGGGAGAAACTCGGGCGACGGCCGCGGTAGTCACAGCTCCTGCGGCAACATTCAGGAAGGAAAGGCCTTGGCGAGGCGGGCAGGGCCGGCAGGCTAGCGGGGCCCCGGGGTCGGGGGCTCCGCGCTGCTGGCCCGGCCCCTCCCCCGCCGGCCGGTGCGGGCGGGCGACCCCTGGCGGCGCGGAGCGGAATGGCGCCTTCCCGCCGCCGCTTTGCCGCCGCGCTCCAGCAGGGGTCAGTGGTGCGGCCGCGCCCGCCGTCCCGGCGTCTCCCGCAGGTCCCCCGAGCGAGGCGCAGGGTGGGCGCAGGGTGCCAGCCTGAAGGCCCGCAGCAGTCCCCTGCACTTTCTTTATTCCATTTCGTTTTGTGGTTTTAATTATTGTCACCGGTTTTCACGCCGGTGTCCTTTAGGTGTGCAGGGTGAGAAGCTGTTTCGGCGGAGGGCGCCGGAGCGGGGTCTCGGGCAGGTAGGGCAGACAGGTCGCTCGCACGGACGGGGACAAAAGAGACGGGGTCTCGCTATGTTGCCCAGGCTGGAGTGCAGTGGCTATTCACAGGCGCGGTCCCACTACTGATCAGCACGGGAGTTTTGACCTGCTCCGTTTCCGACCTGGGCCGGTTCACCCCTCCTTAGGCAACCTGGTGGTCCCCCGCTCCCGGGAGGTCACCATATTGATGCCGAACTTAGTGCGGACACCCGATCGGCATAGCGCACTGCAGCCCAGAACTCCTGGGCTCAAGCGATCCTCCTGCCTCAGCCTCCCGAGTAGCTGGGACTACAGGCGCGCGCCACCGCGCCCGGCGTTCGGAGGCGGCGCAGGGCCCTACTAGAGGCAGCGAGCTGCTGACGTCACCGGCGGGCTCCAGGGGGCGGGGCTGCGGCGCCGGCCCCCGCGCGGGAAGACTCGGCCTCCGAGTGGCTTTCGTCGTGACGTCACGGGGGCGGGGCCTAGCCCTCCCTTAACCAGCTGCATGCCGGCGCTCGGTTTACAGTTCCCGCTCCCCGGGTCTTCCCGTTTGCGTGCGCTGACAGCTCCTGGTGGCCTCACACACCGCAAGGAAAAGAGCTGACGCCGTAGTCAGGTCCCCCCGCATAGCCCCCCGCAGCACGCCATGCGCTGCGCCTTTTGAAGGACGGGCTCTCCAAGGCGGCTTTCTGGCTGGAAATCTGCCCTGATCTGTTGCCGGCCTTGGCGGGGTGCCCATGCGGGGCAGAGGTGGGGTGCAGCAGTGCAGAGGCCAGCTGGGTCTTCATTATTGGCACAAAGGGCACAGCCCTGGCTCTGCCGCTTATTGTTGGGAAAGTGGCTAGTATCTGGTAGATTGGTGCAGGAACTGATCTTTTCTGGAAATAACTTAGAAAAGTGCTCAGTGACCAATCCCTGAGACACAGGGGTTTCCAAGACCGGAAGTTTATTGCTAGGCCCGAGGCAGGAGATCAGGCGGCCTCTCCGCCCAAAAATGTCTCTCCAAACTGCAGCAATGCGGATAGTTTTATACTATTAAAAGACGGGCAGGTTTTAGGATAATCAGCACATTGGCTCCATGTAATTCGAGGTGCGCTAATTGTCGAGCATGCGCAGATTGTTTGCAGGCTTGGTCACGGAAGGATGTAAGAAAATGGCCCGTACCCTGATGATGGGTGTGGCTTTTAGTATTATAATGAGTCTATAGGCTTGGAGGTTAAAGTCTAAGCCCTGCACACGTCAGGTGGGCCCACTCTGGTTAGATCCAGCTTCCCTTTTCAAGATAACTTTGGACTTGGGGTGGGCTAGTCCTGGGCTGACCCAAGACCTTTCATTAATAACATTATGGATTTGTCTTTAGTGATCATAAGATTGTAAAGTTAAAAAAATATATGGATAAAATCTGTGCAAGCAAAGGTCACAAGGTTTTTACAATCTCAAGGGCACAAGATAAAGGCTGTGCAATCATTGTCAGAGATCAAGGCAGCTGATATCTGAGAGTAAATCAGAGATTTCTGGTATTTCCCTCTGTCTACTCTCATATGTCAGAGAGCAGATTCAGAAATCATAATCATCCCTAAAGTCCTAAATTTCTTGGTTACTCCATCAACCATCTTTCACATCTCCCTAGTCTCCTACAGACGGGTCCAAGCTTTCCCCTCTTTCTTCAAATCTGTCCCTCCTCCAGCTCCTCCCTTGCAAGAGATAACTTTGCTAACTCCTACCTAGATAAATTAAAGACCATCATACAAAAACTTTTTCAGCTCCTTGCTACCCCTGCCCCCTAACTCTAAATTTCTCTCTCCACCATCAGGGAAGGGAAACCTGTTGTCACTCCCGATTTGGAACTCAGTAAGTCAAAATATGCCCCTCAACCATCTCCTCCCCCCACCCCCATCTCTTCCACCTACAGAAAGAGATTCAGAGTTCTCTTCCCTCTTAAAAACAACTGACCTTGGTCCCTGCCTCTCTTTCCAAGTGAAATCTATCATTTCATGACAACCCAAATTATTGGTCTATGATCACTACATTCACTTCCTTAATAGTTTTTCTTCAGTCTTTCATGTTCTGAGTCCACAAATCCACTGAAACTATTCTAGCTAAGGTTCCCATACCATAATTGGCAAGTCTAAGGTAACTTTTCCGTTTATGTGACATAATTTATCCGCAGTCTGTACTACTTGTTACCAGCCCTCTGCCTAAACATCTCTTCTCCCTGGTTCTTACTGACGGTCTCTGATATACCCCCAAGCTCGGCTGGCTGTCCTCCTCTATCCACTTTGTAAATGTGTTCTTCCTCAGGGGTCCCCCCAAACCTCTTTTCACTCCCCCATGCTTTTCCTGAGTGATCCAGCCCCTCCCTTCTCAAGGCTCCCCAATCTCTAACTCCAATCCCTTGCTCTTTCCAGAGCTCCAGAATCATATTTTTAGCTCCCTACTGGATGTTACATTGAAATCATGCAAACTTTTCAAACTCAACATGTTTAGGAAAAACTGTTCTTCTCCCATGACTCCAAACTTGTCCCACTTCCTGTATTCTCAATCTCTACCAACATATAGAGTTGCTCAACCCATAACTCTGTCACCCTTGAGCATTTTTTCATTCATTCAACACTATTTATTTTCATGCCTATTCCACATTCAGCATTGTGCTAGGTGATGGAGATGAGGTGGGTATGAAGAAAGATAGGTGAGAGACAAGCAAATATGTAGCAAAAAAAGAAGAAGAAGAAGGATTATATTCCCAAGCTTTAGAGAAGGTGAGCCTCTTTGAGGGGTTGTCATTTACACTGGGGCCAGAAGGATAAGGTATCAGTTAAGGTACTTGGGCGCAACAACTGTCTGTAAGCGGAAGTAAACTAACTCTTTGAGAAGGAAGTGATCAGGAGAATAGGGGGGAATGTGGGAGAATGATATAATCATCTTTTCTTCCCTTTTACCATACTAGTAAAGTTTTAGTTAGGCACAGAAACACCCCGTTAGAGACCGTATTTCCTACTTTCCCTTACAGCTAGATGTGGCCAAATTCTCACCAGTGAGATCTGAGTTCAGGCGATGTGTGCAACCTTTGCATCATTGCTTAAAAATATGCTGGCTGCTCTCCACCTCTGCTCTCTGCCCTTCCCCAGAGTTGAAGATGAGGGAAGACCCATTGTAGTGTCCCTGCTCTAATCACTCAAGCGAGGACAACCTCCCAGGGGATGGCAGAGTTTCAGGAGGAAAGGAACGAGGTTCCACGAATGACTCTATGAAGCTGAGTCCCTCCTCCCTCTGGACTGTTATGTCCTGTCTCAGTGGAATCATTTTATTTGGGGGGTCTCTGCTATACCAGCAGGGTTTGTACTCTAACCATATAAGGAAGCTCACAGAAGCCAGCCCTGGATAACCAACTCAGAAAGGGCAGGAACTGACAGGCATTTAGGCAATAGAAAGTAATTAGCCTCAACTCTCCTGTAGGAAGAGTCTCATCTTCTAGTCCGAGTCCTGTATTCTACCATTTCTATGCTCACACCCTTTATTATAACCTTGTAAATAAAACTTTCAACCGGCTCGGCAGGCGAGGACCCTGCCACGGAGCCGCGGCCGGGCCTGCCCCGGCGCTCGCAGTGTCTGCGGCAGTCCCCGCTTGATGCGCATGTACGATGGTCAGCGGGGGCCCCGGCGACCCTGCACGCGCCGCCGCTGCTCGCTGTCCACACTCCAGATGCGTTGTGAACGAGCGACACCCTCACACCCAATGCTGGGTCAAGCGCACACGGCCTCAAATCGGTTGTTTTTAATAGTGCAGAAAACAAAGCGAAGCCGGCGGTGTAAGGCCCTCCTGGTCTGGCCGGTGGCTGACCGCGGCTCTCAGCGACTCCGCCCCCGGCCCGGACGGCGGGTCTCCGGCTGCTGCAGAGCCGCAAGGGCCCGAGGCGTTTATGAATCAGCCTCTGGAGGCGGAAAAGCGCCCGGAACACACGGAGGGGCTTCCTGGGGGGCGGGGGACGGCGGCCTGGGGGAGACCTGGAGAAGAGGCCTGGGGGAGGCCTGGGAGGGACCTGGGGGAGAAGCCTGGGGGGGTACCTGGGGGAGCCCTGGGGGCGTCTGGGGGAGGCCTGGGGGGGATCTGGGGGAAGCCTGGGGGGGACCTGGGGGAGAGGCCTGGGGGGTACCTGGGGGGTCTGGGGGAGGCCTGGGGGAGACCTGGGGGGGACCTGGGGGAGAGGCCTGGAGGGAGCCTGGGGGAGGCCTGGGGGGGCCTGGGGGGTACCTGGGGGGGGTCTGGGGGAGGCCTGGGGGGGATCTAGGGGAGAGGCCTGGGGGTACCTGGGGGAGAGGCCTGGGGGAAACCTGGGGGAGGTCTGGAGAAGAGGCCTGGGGGGGACCTGGGGGAGGTCTGGGGGAGGCCTGGAGAAGAGGCCTGGGGGGCACCTGGGGGAGAGGCCTGGGGGAGACCTGGGGGAGGCCTGGGGGGGGGACCTGGGGGAGGCCTGGGGAGACCTGGGGGAGACCTAGGGGAGGCCTGGGGGGGGGACCTGGGAGGTCTGGGGGGCCTGAGGGGGACATGGAGGAGAGGCCTGGAGGGAGCCTGGGGGAGGCCTGGGCCGGGCCTCACGTAGCAGTCCCGCCGCGAGGCCCCGTGTAAGGCCGCGGCTGACTCTGCGCCGCCCCGGCCCTGACCGCTGGGCTCCGAGGGCCGCCCGGGGGGGGGGGGGGGGGCTGACGCCCTAAAGGATACGGCGCAGCGGCCGCAGACGCAGGCGAGCAAGGGCGCGGGACCCGCGGACTGGCAGCTGCACCGCCCGCAGCCCAGCGCGGCGCGGACGAGGGCCGGGGGGCGTGGCAGGGCCTCGGGGAGGGGAGACGCAGCCCCACCACAGGAAGAGGGGGCCGCCGGGGAAAGGGGCCGGCAGGGGGAGGGCGTGACCTCCTGGGAGGCAGGGGAGGGGCGGGCCTTCGGGGCGAGGGGAGGGCGGGGCCCTCAGGGGGAGGGGCCCATGAGGGGCGGGGCCTTTACGGGTAGGGCAGGGGCCCGGGAGGCGAGGGGAGGGCGGGGCCTTCAGGGGGAGGGGCCAAGGAGGGGCGGGGCCTTACGGGGAGAGCAGGGGCCCAGGAGGAGAGGGGAGGGCGGAGCCTCCGGGTGGGCCATGGCGCCACCACCACGGGGGAGAGGCGGAGCCACCAGGGTTGGGAGAGGCGGGAGGGGAGGCGGAGCCGCCAAGGGGGAGAATTGGGGCCGCCCACGGACCGGCAAAGAGGGAACCACCGGGAGGGAGAGGCGGAACTACCGTGGGGGTCGGTAGGGCCGTCGGGGGGGGGGGGGGTGGCACTCACGGGGCGCGGGGACGGATTGCCCAGCGTGACCTCGGTCACCCAGTCTCCCCCTGGGCGCGCCCCTCTAGAAGCCCCTTGTCGCAACCTCGACAGGTTGCAGCTGTCTGCTGCTCACCGCAGTGGGGTCACCTGCTGCTGCCAGTCGGGTTTTCATCACGACGATTATTTGCATTTCAAAGACACGCCGCAGTGGGCGGACCTTGGCTCCGATACACAGTTAACAGTAAACAACCTGGATTAACAAGAACTGCACTGGAACATGTACGTCGTTTCTGCTGGTAACACCCTGCGCAGCGGAAGAGCCTTTAATGGTCTTACTATACAGCGTCTCGTGGACCCAGAAACTCACTTCCTGTAGCTGGTTTTATAATCTTACCATTGTTAAAGTTACCTAACCGATGTCATACTGTCAGTCAGAAAATTAAGTTGTGGGCTTTTTCTTCTATTTGAATATGCTTTAACTTTCGTCGGACACTTCTGCAGAAATGTTTTAAAGTTTTAGAACTTAGTAGAATTCCTTATAGCATGTCTACTTATCACATTGATTATGATCTGACGTGGAATAAATCATCTCCCCAAATCCAAACTTCATGCATTAAAATCCTTGTGCCTAACAGTCTCTATCCCATTTATTGATTCTTTTGCCACTGTGGCAAAAGCTTTCTGCTATATTTAATTTATTAGTTTTGAACAGCATGAGAATGCTTTGTTTCATCAGCCAAGGTTTGTAGAGTCCTTCCTTTGTTTGGGGGCTACTCTAGACTTAGACTGTTAAAACCAGCCAGAAGAATTGGCAAACTGATTGGCTTTTTCCTCAACTTTTATTCTTAAGGCTAATTATTAGCCACCCTGGCTTTTTGTAGAAAAACAAATACTTAAGTTGTATGGGGCTTTCACTGACTAAGGTAAGAGAGGATCAAGGTAACATTCTTAGACTAAACCATTTATTCACTTACTCAACAAACAAGTATTGAGTGCCTGCTGTGCTAGGTGCCCCTAGGATTAACTTTATAGTTGGTACAGGAGATAAGATTAGCTTTGAATAATAAAAGTAAAGTTAATTTGCTTGACATCATACAGGTAGTCTAAGCAAACATAGGTTTATATCAATTCACCATAGATCCTGTAGAAGAGGGCTTTTTTTTAAAGTAGGAAGTCAGCTTTTATTACATTGACTTGCAAAGTGGTTAGTTATATAAGTGATAGAAAGAGGTAGAGCCAAGTTCGGGTGAGAAGCCAAGTGCTATGCGGAGATGCTCATGGGAGGATGTTGAATGTTTGGAAATGGGTGGGCATTAGCTTCAGTTCAATGCCCACCCCACGCTCCGTTCCATCTCGCTGGTTCTCAAGTCGCGGGACTCGTCGTTCCTGTTGCCAGGCCGTGGTTTTCTGCCTTTGGGCTGGGTAAGCTGAGTCGCAGAGAGGTTGTGGTGTCTAGTTTAGGAAAGGAGTTCCAAGGCACCCACGGAAGCGAAGGCTGCAGCCTAGGCTCCCAAAGAGATGGAGGCAGGAAGTATTCCACAGGGATCTGTTTGTTCCACTCCTCTCATTCATTTTGTAGGACAGCTTATTTCTCAAAGGACACGCAGACTGGGGTATGGCAAGAAATAAAGCAAAACTACTACACGTGTACTCAAAATATTTTACCAAAAGAGACCATCTGCAGTCATTGCAGTATGTGGGTAAACAAATATTGTATAACACAAAAGAGTACTTGAATAATCAAGACAAATATATACAAATGCTGATTTATAATTATCATAATCAATTATTAATGCTTTGTACATTAATAATATAAACTAGAAGAGTGGTTCATCCCCTTATCATCATAAGATTTATTTAAAAAGTATGTCCCTCTGTGCATTCATTATCTTTACACATACTCCCAAATTTTGTCTGCATTAAAGATCTGTTGTTTAGTGCAGCCACCTTCATCAGTGATCTTAGCTGAATCTTCTGGATCACTTTCTGCAGCGTCTACATCAGAACGTGCTGCTTCAACTTACACTTTGTTGTGATGGAGACAGCTTCTTTCCTTAAGCCTCAAGACCCAGCCTCTGCTAGCTTCAGACCTTTCTTCGGCAGGTTCCTTACATCTTTTAGCCTCCACATTATTGAAGGGAGCTAGGGCCTTGCTTTGGATCAGGCTTTGGCTTAAGGAATGTTGTGGCTGGTTTGATCTATCCAGACCATGAAAACCTTCTCATATCAACAGTAAGGCTGCTTTACTTTCTTAACATTTGTGTGTTCACTGGAGTAGCACTTTTAATTTCTTTCACTCTTTGCATTCCTAACTTGGCTAACTGGTGCAAGAGGCCTAGCTCTCAGCCTAACTCAGCTTTCAACATGCCTTCCTTACTACGCTTTTGATTTAAAGTGAAAGATGTACAACTCTTCCTTTCGCTTGAACACTAAGAGGGCACTATAGGGTTATTAATTGGCCTAATTTCAATATTGCTGTGTCTCAGGGACTATGGAGACCCCAGGAGAGGGAGAGGGGTGGGGGGAGGGCTGTTTGTTGGCACAGTCAGAACACAACGTTTATCATTTAAGTTCACTGTATTATATGGGTGCAATTTATGGTACTCCAAAATAATTATAATAGTCACATTAAGATCACTAATGAAAAAGTCTGAAATATTGCAAGAACTACCAAAATTTGACTCAGAGACATGAAGTGAGCTGTTGGAAAAATAGTGCCGATGGACTTGCCCAACATACGGTTGCCACAAACCTTAAATGTGTAAAAAATGCAGTTTCTGTGAAGCACAATAAAATGAGGTATGCCTGTAATTATTATTTATTATATATTGAGTATTATTATATCATATATTATAATTCTTTATGAACCATTAAAGGCTGTGACTTTACTGCATATACTTTATTGGACTGTTAAAATTTTGTTTTGCTTGCACACTTTAAAAAAAAATTTTTAAATTTATTAATTAAAAAATTAACAAACAAAAAATTAACATATCATTCCATTCTACATATATCATCACATAATTGCATATTCATCATTTCTTAGAACATTTGCATCGATTTAGAAAAAGAAATAAAAAGACAACAGAAAAAGAAATAAAACGTAACAGAAAAAAGATTATACATACCATATCCCTTACCGCTCGCTTTCATTTATCACTAGCATTTCAAACTAAATTTATTTTAACATTTGTTCCCCCTATTATTTATTTTTATTCCATATGTTCTACTCGTCTGTTGATATGGTAGATAAAAGGAGCATCAGACACAAGGTTTTCACAATCACACAGTCACATTGTGAAAGCTGTATCATTATACAATCATCATCAAGAAACATGGCTACTGGAACACAGCTCTACATTTTCAGGCAGTTCCCTCCAGCCTCTCCACTACATCTTGAACAAGGTGATATCTACTTAATGCGTAAGAATAACCTCCAGGATAACCTCTTGACTCTGTTTGGAATCTCTCAGCCACTGACACTTAGTCTCATTTCACTCTTCCCCCTTTTGGTCGAGAAGATTCTCTCAATCCCTTGATGTTAATTCTCAGCTCATTCTAGGGTTTTTCTCAATCCCTTGATGCTGAATCTCAGCTCATTCTGGGATTTCTGTCCCATGCTGCCAGGAAGACCCACACCCCTGGTAGTCATGTCCCACGTAGACAGGGGGAGGGTGGTGAGTCTGCTTGCTGTGTTGACTGGAGAGAGAGGCCACATCTGAGCAACAAAAGAGGTTCTCTTGGGGGTGATTCTTAGGCTTAATTTTAAGTAGGCTTGACTTATCCCCTGTGGGGTTTAGTTTCATATGAACAAACCCCAAGACTGGGGGCTCAGCCTATAGCTTTGGTTGTCCACACTGCTTGTGAGAATATCAAGAATTCAACTTGGGGAAGTTGAATTTCTCCCCGTTCTCACCATTCCCCGAAAGGGGCTTTGCAAATACTTTTCCACTCACTGATCGAATCACTCTGGGATTCATCGGGGCATCACTGTGGACAAACCAACAAAATCTCATGTCCTACCTGAGATTCAAAGTACTTATGGTGTTCAATCAAACTATCTACGTAAGTTATATTAGGAAATGCACTAGTCAAAATATAAATTTTGTAACAAACATTTTTTGCTTTAGTCTCACACATAAGGTAACATTTTAAAATATTAATTACCATCTATTTTCAGCACCCTGCAATAATGACATTCCTTTGTTCTTCTTCATGCAAAAACATTTTTAAAATTTGTACATTGTACATTTCACTATTTTATACACTCTAGGCATTCCTAGATTATACCATCTCAATCTTTAACATCTATCTTTCTTTCTGATTTCATTTATGTCCCCAGCCCTCCTCCCTGTATCATTCTCACATGCAGCTTCATTCAGTGTTTTAACATAATTATATTACAGTTAGGTAGTATTGTGCTGTCCATTTCTGAGTTTTTGTATCCAGTCCTGTTGCACAGTCTGTATCCCTTCAGCTCCAATTACCCAATATCTTACCCTATTTCTATCTCCTGATGGTCTCTGTTACCAACGAAATATTCCAAGTTTATTCACTAATGTCAGTTCATATCAGTGAGACCATACAGTATTTGTCCTTTAGTTTTTGGCTAGTCTCACTCAGCATAATGTTCTCAAGGTCCATCCATGTTGTTACATACTTCATAAGTTTATTCTGTCTTAAAGCTGCATAATATTCCATCTTATGTATATACCAGTTTGTTTAGCCACTCATCTGTTGATGGACATTTTGGCTGTTTCCATCTCTTTGCAATTGTAAATAATGCTGCTATAAACACTGGTGTGCAAGTGTCCGTTTGTCTTTGCCCTTATGTCCTCTGAGTAGCTACCTAGCAGTGGTATTGCTGGGTCATATGGCAATTCTATATTCAGCTTTTATGCACACTACTTTTCATTGACATGTTTTGTGAAGGTATAACTTCTGTGTATAAAGTAACAGATGCCTATGGGATCTTGCTTTAGGAAAAAAAAAGTGATTTAATGGAAAGATACAGGGTGCCTCATGAAATTCAAGATTTGGTATGCAGATAGACCCTAGGAAGGGTCTAGAACTGTGCAATGGGGCCTAGGGAATGATTTGTCTCATCTTTACTCTTCTCTATATATCTGCTTCTTTCTTTTTTCTTTGAAGATTTAACTTCCATCTACAGCCCAGTCCTCAAACAGAATATGGTTTTCACAGAGTCCCCAGTTAGGGGGATACAGGTCCCCTGGGAAAAGGCAGACTAATATGTCTTCCTTCACATCTGAACAGGAAACTGATTATCTGTTAGGATCACAAACCTTCCTGTGGCCTGGCTGGTGTGGCCAGAGGAATGCATATTGAGGGTCACAGGAAAAACCAGGAGCCTATCCCTGCATTCCTGTGGATGGGGACAGTAGTTTTCAAAGACCTCCTGCAAAAGTCAAGTATGTGTTCTGCGGCTAGAATCTTTGACATACTGTTAAAGATTTACCCGTATTGAAATTCTTATAAAGTCCCAGGTTACCTTCTTACATGGCCAAGGTTACCACGGTGTAAACACACTGAATTCATGATTTAGGCTTTCCTGTAATGTTAAAAAGGTATAAGAATTGAAAACGCAGCTGCAAGACCTACTTTTACATTTGGAAATAGAGTCAAACATCTTAAACTCCCTCAAAGACTCTGGAATTTTCCATCCCAGGCATTAATCTAGTTAATTTGGGAAGTTGGCACACAGGATAGCTGACCTCCTTCTCAGTGTAGAGAGCCAAGGAACTGTTGACACAGTTCACCAAAGACGGTCATTACACTTCTGACCCCAGTTTATAAAATTGTAATGTTATCCATGAAGCCAGTTTTTAGCTTACCGAGTTTATTATTTGACTATTTGTGGACTTACAATCCACAAGGTGTCTTTCTAAGTCTACTGGAATATAAATCTTGAAAAATGGAAACAAACCCCTAATTTGTGCCTAGCTAAGCCACTGTTAAATAAGTTATAATGTAACACTTATCTAGGACTTTCCAACCACTTCCACACTCATAACTCTTGGGCACTGTGCTCAAAACCGTTTCTTAGAGAGGAGCTTCTGCAGATGGTTCCATACTGATGGTCAAAAGGTACCGAACACATAAAAGCTGTTCTTTTCTTTGCTCTTCGTACACATGCTATGTGTGCAAAAAGTAAAATAAATAATGCTTATGGAGGAAATTTCATATGAATCCGCCTGGTTATGACTTTCCAATACCCACTTTCCAATACAAAGCTGAGTTTTGGGTTGGGTTGGGTATTAGTGTTTTGATTTACAACACTGCCAAGCTCTACTTTTCAATATTAGCCTTTTCTTCTTTCTTTCCTTTCGTCCTTCCTATCTCTTTGCCACTAATTTTTTCAATTCATTCTTTTATTCTGACTTTGAAGCAGCACTGTGTGGCACTTAAAGTTATTTTATTTCTTTCGTTTCCAATATATAAACAATTGTAAATTTACTGGCTCACGACTTTTACTTGACATTTAGATTAATTCTTTTCTTTGGGGGAAATGTGGAAAGTTTTTCTACCTTGCTTTTACTACCAAAGAAAACCATTTGAGGAATCCCCTTAAAAAGCTAAAGCTTTAACCAGCAAGTCAGGGAATAAGGCATATAAAGCGCAAAATACTATACTAAAGGCCTAAGATCATGTAGAGAGCTAATATTGAATGATACCTTAAATTAGTAAATGAATTTGTTTAGTACCATTGTGACCCATTCACCAAGCAGATGTTAGTATTTTATGTGTCATTTCCATCATATATATCTAGGAATTATCTAGGAATAGTGGAAAACAAACGAAAACCAGAGACAAAACAAAAGTCAAAACCTACAAGTGAGGAAACTTAAAGCAGAAACCACTGTGAAGGCAGGATAAGATGTTAGCTTCTCAGATCTTTAGTGTCCTTTGTCCTAGCTAGTGTATGTTATTGTATAATAACAACACAGCTGAGTAACTGATAGTGCAGAGCCCAACAGCTGTTACTGCAAACACTACATGCGCTGCTGTTGTATTAATTAATTACAGTGTTTGGAATATTCAGTCAATCAAGCCATCTAAATGATCTAGCTTCTCTGTCCTTCCAAAAAAAAAATCTTCTTAAGAGCATCAAAACTGTAAACTCTGTCAGTTTAGGCTGAAATATTAATCTTTCTTTATCTTAAAAATACTCTTCTGATATTGAATTTCTCAGATTCTATGATTCCTCTTAGCAGGGATATTAGGGAGATCTCCGGGATATGAAATAGTGTTTCTCATTCCAAAACTTCAGTGATTCAAAAGGCTAATGTAAGAATATTCAAACTATCAGAAGAAGGAACATAATGTTAATAGATTAGGAATGATGGTAATTCTAGAATTCTACTTGTCTGACTCCATTTTCAAATAACTGCCTAATGACAAAAATTACTAATAGATTATGGCTGTCAATCATCTGATTTGTACAAAGTTGGTAAATTATTTTTATTTTGCATTCTTTAAGTTAAAATGTGTCCCATTCAGGGTTCTTGAATAAAATGAAAAAAGTGACTCTGGTTAACTTGAGTAGAAAATAATTGTTGGGAAGTAAGCCAGGAGGGTCACAGACTCACTGAGCAAGGCCACGGACACAGACAGGGAGAAAAGGCTCTGACTATGTCCAGGACAAGTGACTTAGGAAATGCAGTATCTGTGAAGCACAATGAAATGAAGTATGCCTGTAATTATTATTTATTATATATTAGGTATTATTATATCATCATTATTTCATCAACTGGATGCTTGTTGCCATTGGATATTTACCACCATGCTGCTGGACTCAAGTCACTCTGGAAATCTGTCTCTGCATCTGGACTTTTTGAATCTTTCAAAATACACAGCCTGGACCAGGGTATCGATTAGTTAACCGAGCCCAGACTGCTTGCCCAAATCCTACTTCCAGGAAAATAGGCAAGGGAATACCTATTTGCCCATCTTCATCTTGTCTTCCACTCGATCTGAAATTAAGCGCAAACAGTGCTTGCCCACTGGCTGTCAGAACTGACAAGTGCCCACGGATAAGCAGCTGTCTGGTGCTTACAACCCTAATCGACCTTGGGTTGCCAGACAGGCTGTCTGACTTTCTCATATACAATGGTGCTAACTAGTTAGTACTCGTTCTAGTAATCATTTAAGCAATACTTATAGTATATTTTCAAACTATATTCCGCCTCAGATACCTTGACTTAATTGATCTGGGGCAGGGCTCAAGAATTTGCTTGTTTTCAGAACTCCCCAGTGGACTCAAATGAGGCTAGGATTATGGCCTGTTGAGCTAATCCACCCTCCTAAATTCACAGATGAACACAATAATTCAGTATGGTAGAGAAAAGCACTTCAGAGTTGGATGAAAAATTCTTAATTTGAATTTCCTCTGCACCATCTATTTTTTATGACCTGAAGGAAGATGTTTGCCAAATCAGTGCCTCAGCTCTTTCAACTGTAAAGTGGAATAATAATACATCTACCCTATCTAGTCAATTGAGAGAATTATTTTCCTATTGCAGGAATAGAGAAATTGATGCTAGATGAGGACAAACAAGTTACCCAAGTTAAACCTAAGGCACGAAGGGTGGGGCAATTTAAGTAATTTAAGGATGTAATTTAGCTCTTTCCATTCACTTGGATCACTCACCTGATCATTTTGCCTCGGTGTTTATTTTTATAGTTGGAAGCCAAAACTATTAAACAATTTGCTAAAATATCAACTACAATTCAAGCTTTTTTTTAGTTCTATCATTCTCAATTTTAATATTGCTAAATATAAATGAGTGTTTCATACTCATGTATAACCAAAGTAATTATCAAGGTTTCAACTGGGATGCAACTTTTTTTTATGGTTAATGAGGAAGAACTAGAAAGTGGATCCTCAGTTGACACAGGGTGAGGATGAAGGGTTGAGCTAGGAGTTTTGGTTCTCACAAGTCCCTTTAAATATATATATTTTCAACTTTTTAAATTGTATAATATAACACATATGCAAAGCAAAGAAAGAACAAAGCAATAGTTTTCAAAGCACTCTTCAACAAATAGTTACATGACAGATCCCAGAGTTTGTCATGGGCTACCATCCCATCATCTCAGATTTTTCCTTCTAGTTGCTCCAGAACACTGGAGGCTAGAAGGGATATATATATGTTTTATCATCACAATGGACTTTTCTTTTTTTGTGAAAAACAACATATATACAAAAAAAGCAATACATTTCAAAGTACATCGCAACAATTACTTGTAGAATAGATTTCAGAGTTTGGTATGGGTTACAATTTCACAATTTTAGGTTTTTACTTCTAGCTGCTTTAATTACTGGAGAGTAAAAGAAATATCAATATAATGATTCAGCAATCACATTCACTTGTTAAACCCTACCTTCTCTGTATCACACCACCATCACCTTTGATCTTTCTCTTACTCTTTAAGGGTGTTTGGGCTATAGCCATTCTAACTTTTTCATGTTGGAAGGGGCTGTCAATAATATGGATGGGGGATGGAACTAGTTGATGTTCTGGAGACGCTGGCCCCTCTGCATTTCAGGACTTATCTGGTCTAGGGACCCATCTGGAGGTTGTAGGCTTCTGGAAAGTTACCCTAGTGCATGAGAACTTTGTCAAATCTTATATATTACCCCAGGTGTTCTTTAGGATTGGCTGGAATGATTCTGGTTGAGTTCTGGCAAGCTATGATAGGTAGCAATGTCTAACTGAAGCTTGCATTAGAGTTACCACCAGAATACCCTCTCGACTCTATTTGAACTCTCTCAGCCACTGATACCTTATGTTATATTTCTTTTCCCCTTTTTGATCAGGATGGCATTGTTGATCCCACAGTGCCAGGGCCAGACTCATCCCTAAGTATTTAAATACTTAAATTTAAATATTCATTTGAGTATTTAAATATTTAAATTTAAGTAACTATTTAAAGATCCCTTAAATATTTAAGAAGTATTTACATTCATTAAAATTACCAAGAATCCTTACAAATAGAAATGATTTGTTTTCACTGGATTCATTGGGTTTTTCTAGTTTTATTGTTAAAGGTCTCAATATTCACTGCATTCTCACTAAAAACATTTGAAACTTTATTATATTACTCTCCAAACTATAATGTAATACCTGGATACATTCCAGAGTACAATGGGCAGATAAATACAAAGTATTGGCAGGGTGGGTCATGGTGGCTTAGCAGGCAGAGTTCTCGCCTGCCATGCCAGAGACCTGGGTTCAATTCCTGGTGCCTGCCCATGCGAAAAAAAAAAAAAAAAAAAAGTATTGGCAAAGTCCCTTGAGAAAAAATAAGGGAAAATCCTGAAACTCTCACAAATATTAGGGACTCCCAAGTTAACAGGCCAAGCCCTTGATCTTGAGGCTTGTTCTCAGGAAACTTATTTCTGTACTGGAGAAGCTAACCCTTCCTATATCTATGCCTAAGAGTTACTTCCAAGGAACTGCTTTTGTTGCTCAGATGTGGCCGAATCACTTTTGTTGCTCAGATCGGCCTCCATCTCTCTCTAAGCCCAACTCTGCAAGTAAAAGCATTACCCTCCTCCCTGCATGGGGTAGACAACACCCACCTAACCAAAACGGCAAAAAGAAACGTAACAAAATAAGCTATCAGTGGCTAAGAGATTTCAAATAGAGTTCAAGGATATTCTGGAGGTTACTCTTATGCAATCTTTAGCTAGATATTGCTAATTATCATGGTATGCTGTTCTAGTATGCAAACTGCTGGAATGCGGTATACCAGAAATAGAATGGCTTTTAAAAAGGGGAACTTAATAAGCTGCAAGTTTACAGTTCTAAGGCTGTAACAATGTCCAAATTAAGGCACCAACAAGAGGTTACCTTCTCTCAAGAAATGCTGATCAAGTTCACGGTTTCCCTCTCAACTGGAAAGGCCCATGGTGAATGTGGTGACATCTGCTAGCTTTCTCTCCCAGCTTCTTGTTTCATGAAGCTCCCCCTGGGAGCGGGATTTCTTCTTCATCTCCAAAGGTCTCTGGCTGCGTGGGCTCTGAAGCTTTTTCCAAATGATTCCCTTTTAAAGGGCTCCAGTAAGCAACCCCACCTTGAATGGGTGGAGACATAGCTCCATGGAAACCACCTAATCAAAAGGTACCACCCACAAATAGGTGGGCCACATCTCCATGGAAACATTCCACAAGCTCCCATCCGGCAATACTGAATGAAGATTAAACAAATTGGCTTTTCTGGGGTTCACAACGGATTCAAACAGGTACATATGCCAAGCCCCAGTCAACAGTATTTCTGTAAACCTTGAAGAATACTCAAGACTCTGAGACTCTATCAAAGTTTCACTGACTAAGTTTATTTTTCAGAAACCTAAAACCTCCAGTTGGTTCTTAGGCCAGAAAAGCCCCGAAACCCAGAGGTACCAGTCTCTCCAAGAGCATCAACCAGTTGCATCCCTCTACCCCATTATGTGACACCCCTCTTCAACATGTTAGAAAAGTTAGAATAGCCATTGCCCAAACAACCCTAAAGACTGCGTGAAGGATCAAACGGGAAGGAGGCGTTGTGACAGAGAAGACAGGATTTAACAAATGAGTATGACTACTGAATCATTATATTGATATTTCTTTTGTCTCCAGTGTCTTAGAGGAGCTAAAAAGGAAATACCTGAAATTGTGGAACTGTAACCCATACCATATTTTGACATTTGTTCTATAACTACCTGTTAAAATGTACTTTGAAATTTATCACTTTTTTTGTATATATGTTATATTTCACAAAAACAAACAAAAACTACAAGCCAGGCATTATGCTAGGCATAAAGGATTCTAAAATAAAAAGGAAACAGAACTTTCCCTTAGGGAGCTATGTAAACACAGGTAAAATACCATGGGAGAACTAATTCTCCTGCCTCATTTAGTAATTCTAGTTGGAAAAGATTAGTAATTTTTAAAAGTACATACTTTTAGTTTCTTATTCTTTACTTCTACTGTCTTACAGATTCCCTGGGTTTCTATGCCTTCTTTGGAATAAAACTATACACAGCTCAATTCCTGGTAAGTCTTAACTAAGGGCTCAAAATGAAGCCATAAATAGGGGATTATATGTTTATCAAACAAGACAGACTATCCTCGCCATGTGGTCAGAATTGTTCTTGGCAGTAGAAGGAATAAAAAGAAATACATGACAGGGTTATACAGAATGAGTAATTTTTAAGAGTTATAAGAGTTCATAAATAGGGGTAAACAGCATGCTGTTCTTAGAGAAGGCTTGTTCATTTCATTTTAAAAACAAAAATAAATTTAAGCCATTTTTTAAAGGAAAGTATTTTTCTTGTAAGATGGTATTTTGGTCAGGAATATCACAAACATACTATATGTGGTTGCTGAACAGGTTACAAATTATGGAATTGTGTTTTCTAGATAAGCCTGGTAATAAGCAAGTTGGAGCATTCTCTTCCTTTCAGGCTTTAAATTAAAAATGGAGATCAATTTTTCTATACTTAGCTTTGGAGCTTTCTTTTTTTTTTATTATTAATTTTTAAATTTTTAAAAAAATATATAACAACAAACAAATGCTGGAGCTTTCATTTGTGCTTAAAATGTGAAACAGTGAAACAGAATGTAAGCTGAAAAGTATAATATTTTGTTTCATTAATGCAAATTTTAGTTAATAAAATATTTTATTGAATGGGAATATTTAAAAAAATTGAAAATTTTTAAAATTGTTTTAAAACTAAAAAAAGGAATAAAGAAAACAAAATGTTACATCAGTAGTATTACTTATTACCTAAATTGTTGCCTTTTGCAGATGTTTTGATTTTATTAAAATTTACCTAATGTTTTTTTCACTACCATGATTATATATACAAAGTTCACTGAACATTTTTTCACTGCCTATACTTATTTTCAGGTCATCATTATTATTTGTTTTATGTTGTTATTACTCAAATTGTAGAGTTTTTTGAATGATGATCCACTCTGGTTATCTAATATTTTAAGATATGTTATTATATATATTAATCTATTATTTCAAATCCCCAGATTAAAACACTGCTTTTCTTCTTTCGTTTTGTCTTTTCTTGTGGTATGATTACAGTCATTCACTCAATGGTCAAACGCCTACTACTTAATGCTTTCTCGTCACTGGGGTCACGATGGGGAATGAGGTCCCTGCCTCTCTGAAGCTTGCATTCTGGTGGACTATAAATGAACGATGGCTTTTAAAAATAAATTTCCTTGTTCTAGCACAGTATCAATGCCAGGTAGATGCTAGTGCTTCCTGCTGCTTCTGTTTTTAATTATATCATGACTCCGAGTGAAAAATAAAGGCTGTTCTATAATTATTTATTATAAATAAAAACAACCCAAGTCCAGCAGCTTTATGTATCAACTTGGGAAAAATTGGAATCTGCTCTGAGAAACTACTATGTTGGAATGGAACAAAATATAATACTTACAACTGTTTGCCACTTAAATAATCCTTCTCCAAATATAATGATTACAGACACTTTTAAGAAAAACTGGAATTGAACCTCAAAACAACTGTGACATGGACAGAGAGGTTGTATAATTTTGGGGTTAAGATTCATGATTTAACCCCAATTCTGTGAGCTATAAAAATAAGTATTTAACCTCTCTGACCCTCAGTTTCCTTAAGTTTAAAATGGTACATTAACAGCTGCCTCTTAGCGTTGCTGTGGGGATTACAATAAAAGAAAGTACTTAAAATACTTAGTATAGTGTTTGATATAATATAGTCACTAAACGGCGACTATTCTCATTAGGGCTGATCTCAATCTTCATCTGATTTACAGATAAAGAAGCTGAAGCTGATAAAACTTGAGACAGAAGGATTCAGACATGAAATGGAGGGATGACAAACCAATCTTCCGATTCTAAATCCTTTTTGCATTTTTATCACAGAGCCTCTTAAGGGAGATGGAAATTATATTAGATCAGTGCTAGAATATGAATAACTTCAACAAACCCCTTTCATGGTGAAGTTTATAAGGCTATCATTTAGCCTATCTTTATCAAAATTTGTTTTTAAATAGAAACGTTATCGTACCTCTTTTTCTTCCCTTGATTGAGTTAAGCTTTCACCTTTCTTTCAACTTTAAGTCTAACTTCATCGCTAATCACGTAATAGGAACAGGCCTCTTTCCACAGACGCCCCACCTTCGACTCCGGGCGGGCCCCGGGGCGCGCAGCCGCTCGGCCTTCCGACTCAGGATTCTGCGCTTGGACCAGTCGCACTGGGTCCCGAAAGTTAACCTCAGGGGCGGGTGGGCGCATCTGGGGCTCCTGCTCCGCACGCAGGGGAAGCAAGGTCAAGGAGGACAAGGCGCAGCCACCGCGCGTCGGGGGCGGGCGGTCCGGGGGACGCCGCACTTCCCGCGCCGCTGCGTAAACCTAGAGCCGCGCTACATAAAACTAAAACGGGGGGGATGCATCGGGTTCGTAAACCTGCAGCCGCTCTAAATACGATTACAACGGGGGGCGGATGCATCGCCTCCTCCTAAGCCGGCAGACACCGCAAGGCCGGAGCGGGCCGGTCCTGACGGGATGCGGGGCTTGGCCGGCAGTCCTCGCCAACCGGAGCGCGGTGGCCGCACGCTCCTGGCGGAACACTGACCTCTCCCGAGTCTTGTAGGAAACACACAGCACACAAGGAAGACAGAGCGGCGTCGGGAAAAAGGTAAGAGCAGCGGGCAGAGCTTCCGGGGGAGACGGAGGGCGCGCGGCCCAGGGAAGTGGAGCAGCACCGGGTGGCACTCGAGGTCTGAGGCGAGAGGGGATGCGGGCGTCGCGGGAGCGTGCTGCCCGCGGGCCCACCCGTGCAGGCGGGGTTGACGTGCCCCCCTGGTCGGAGGGTGGAGGAGAAGGGAGGGCAAAAGCGAAAAAAGCAGAGAGGGAGTGGTCGTCCCAGAAGCGACAGGTGGGCACAGGTCAGAAGCCGAGGCTCGCGGCCGGAGGGCGGGCAGCACTTGCGGCCCCTCCGAGCCGCCGTCGCCCCGCCCCTCGCTGCGTGGCGCTCGTGACGCTGCGCGCGTCGGCCGTTCTCCTTACAGAGGTCGCTCGCGTCCGAGCGGGCCTGTGCCGCGCGTGCGTACTCGCGAGGGGAAGTGGAGCGGTTTCCTCGGCGCCTTTTCCGGCGGCGGCGGCGGTGAAGCTGGGAGGAGGAGGTGGAGGCCGCAGGGAGCCCGCGCTCGGGGCGGCGGCTGAAGGTAACCCCTGGGCCGAGCCGGGGAGCAGGGCCCGTTCGGCCCCCGCTCCGTTTTGAACTTGCGGTAATTCCCTTCTCCCTCTGTGTCTCTGCAGGCGGCACACCGAGTTCCCGCGAGGGTCAGAGACCTGACGAGGCGCCGGCGCCGCGCGGCCTGTCGGGCGGCCGGGGTCGGTGGTGAGCCCGGTGCGCGGGGCCGGCGGACTGGCCGAGGGCCGCAGACTTCCCCGGCGGCGTGAGGAGCAGGCGGAGGAGCGGGAACGGCGGCGGCGCGGGTGCGGCGCCTGCGGGGGGAAGGGCAGTTCCGGGCCGGGCCGCGCCTCAGCAGGGCGGCGGCTCTCCCAGCGCAGGCTCAGGGCCCCGGCGGCGGCGACCGGAGGAACCAGGCTGTGCGGTCGGTGATGGCCGAGTGAGCGGCGGGCCGGGCCCCAGCCCCCAGGCGGCAGCTCCCAGTGCAGGCCGCACGGGCGTCCTCGCGCCAGGGCGGCTTCGTTTCGGTTTCGCGGCGGCGGCGGCGTTGTTGGCTGGGGGGGCCCGGGACACCTGAATGCCCCCGGCCTCGGCTCTGACGACGCGATGGGGAAGGTGCTGTCAAAAATCTTCGGGAACAAGGAAATGCGGATCCTCATGCTGGGGCTGGACGCGGCCGGCAAGACCACAATCCTGTACAAGTTGAAGCTGGGCCAGTCGGTAACCACCATCCCCACGGTGGGTTTCAACGTGGAGACGGTGACTTACAAAAACGTCAAATTCAACGTGTGGGATGTGGGCGGCCAGGACAAGATCCGGCCGCTCTGGCGGCATTACTACACCGGGACCCAGGGTCTGATCTTCGTAGTGGACTGTGCCGACCGTGATCGCATCGACGAGGCCCGCCAGGAGCTGCACCGCATTATCAATGACCGGGAGATGAGGGACGCCATAATCCTCATCTTCGCCAACAAGCAGGACCTGCCTGATGCCATGAAACCCCACGAGATCCAGGAGAAACTGGGCCTGACCCGAATTCGGGACAGGAACTGGTATGTGCAGCCCTCCTGTGCCACCTCTGGGGACGGACTCTATGAGGGGCTCACATGGTTAACCTCTAACTATAAATCCTAATGAGCATTCTCACCCATCCCCCCTGCCCCCCCCAGGAGAGTTATCAAAAACCTATTCATAGGATCATCGCCACCGCCACCTCTTTCGATTGCCACTTTCCCTTTTTTTTGAATTTGAAGTCTGGAGTTACTGTTCTAGGTTTTATGGGGTGGTTTGGGGGTTTTCTTTTTGTTTCTTTTTTTTTTGCTTTGCGTTAGGATGCCATGATCTGACATTTGATATGAACACAAAGTGCTAGATACTCTTGTTGACTTCCAGCAAATGGGATGGGGGAAATACAGCAATTCTTGGTAAAGTCCTTTATAATAATGGTTTGATTTTTTTATTTCAAGAGAATCGTTTTTTCCGATGTATGCTTTTTTTTTCTCTTTGCCCAGTTTTCTTATCACTTGCTGTAGATGGCTTATTTTGCATTCTTGCAGACTATGTTGCAAGTCTGTTTCATCTAGTAAACTGAAAATTATTGCTTAATCAAACTGCCGTTTTGTCGTTTATATTTAAGGCCTTTCCCCCCTCTCTTAGGAGTTCTAATTAATTTCAAATGTAACCTTTTGTATCTAAGACCATTATAGTAAACTTAGCCCGCAGTGGCAAATAATGAGTAATATCATTGAAATATGTTCCAGTGGCACACCAGTATGTTAAACAGGTAATGTAAGAAGTTCTTTGAAATGTCAGCTATTAAGTTCTGAAACATACATCATGCATGAGTAGGGACAAAACCCAGGTTACCCATAATATAGCTAACTTAAAACACTGCATAAAAATAATGAAAGTGTAACCGATCAAGGACACAGATCTTTTCACTGCAAAGTTAGCAACTTTGCTGGGTCTTCCCTCGTTTTTTTAAATTTAATAGACTCTTTCCAGAAAATGGAGCAATAATGGTGTACGCCACACGCAAATGAAATATTTGTAGATATTTTAAATGACTTTTTGGAAAAACTGGAATATATAGTTTTATTTTGTTTCAAATATCTAAGACCAGTAGTTTTAAAATTACTAGAATACCTTGCTCGTTAATAAAGCAGTTAATTCAAGTTATATGCACCTTTTACCTAGTTGGAGAAATATACATTCCTGTTTTCACATTACAGCAACTGATTAAGCTGAAGTTATAAGTCATTTTTTATAGATGAGTGACCCACATCTCCATTAATTAGAACACTGGAAAAGATGTTTTATAAAAAAGTTAATTTAATTTTGTTCAATCTTAAGATTAACTCATGCAAGTAGTAAGTCAGATACCTGTTGGTTCAATAATATACTATTTCCTTTAAGGAAATGAATGAAGTGTAGACTTGAGGAATGACAAAGTGGATTAGGATAAAGAAGAACCTACAGATGACAATGAATGTAAACATTTTTCTTGAATGGTATGCAGATAAACAGATCCTAACAAGATTAGTTGCTTAGCGGTAACTAGGTTGTTGAGACCACTATGATAATACTTTGAACCAAATGCTAGTGCTGGATACAGAATTGTGAAGCAGCACCTGGTTCTTATGTAGCCTTAAGGATTAGTTTTAGAGATCCTCAAGGAATTAAACTTAGGGAATTTCAGAAATGTAGACTGCAGAGGCAGTATACAGGAAAAGGTGGAGTGGGTTTTGTTAATGAGGGTATCTTGAAAACTAAAATTGGGATATCATGGTATAGTTGGACAGTATTGGTCCTTCGTGCTTTGGCCATATTATATAATTGAGCTTTTACCAAAGATATGTGACAAGCATAAGGCTATAAAAAATTTTACTTCAAAATGAAACTCTTGACAAACATCTTAAAGCAGATAAAAAAAGGTGCTATGTTGCAGGCTCCTGATGGTGCAGAGGAATTTTTGAATTCAAGATGCAACTAAAGTATAAAGTTCTCATTTTCATTTTAGTGGAAGTTTCTTTAGAAATGAGGCTGACAAACACCTCTAAGAACATTGGTTGCTTTTAAAATTCCCAAAGCTCCACCATAAATTTAATTCTTAGGTATTGCCCAATTATCTTTTAAGGTACATGCATGGGTGATACAAATGTCAATGCTGTAGTAACATCCTGAAACAAGACAAGCACAAAGGTATAAATGCCTAAACTGGAGGAAACTTGAAACCCTCATGTTAATTCTTAAATGTAGTATTTCTAACTTGTGACAAACAGATTGGTAGGCAGCCATTTTTTTGTGTCTTAAAATAACTGGGGGCATAGTTTAAATTTTATACGTCAAGTGATTGCTTTTGACTGTTGCAGTTGAGATGTTATTTTTAGTTTATTTGCAATGTCTGAAAAGGGGGTGGTGGGAAGCAAATACTTGAAATTTGGAAAACCCTAAACCTTTTGGTAAGAAATTGTAATTTTTGCTTACATTTTCTTTAAATATTAAAAAGGTTTATAATTGATGTAGTTAAATCAGTGGTGATAATGGGGCAGGTAATAGCCTGCAGAAAAAGCTATAATCTAAAAATTTAAGACTTTAAAAATAAGATCTTGGAAGTTTTTAATTGCATCAACTTCTGTATTTATGTCAATTTATAAACTGCAGTACGTTTTGAATGAGGTTAAACTTGTCTAATATGAATAAATGAGTCTGTAGACTGTGATCTCCCCAAACAAAAAAATACAGTACTTGAAATTGTGTTCTTTATGGTTGTAGTGTTGGTAAAGCACTAATATGCGGAAAATAAAGGAATTACACAGTGCAGTTTCTCATGTTATGTTACTCATTGGAACTAGATAAGTGGGATGTGGGGCTCATGTTCTCCAATTTGGGAGTCGCCTAGCTTTTAAAAGTACAAAAAAAGAATCGATTTGGTTCTTAGAAATTCTGGTTCCATAAGGCTTGCCCTCTATACTTCCACCAAATTTAATCTGATTTGGTGATAACTTAGGTCACCAAAACAGTTGAAAATAGTTTTTTATAATTAAAGTTCTGTAGCAGCCTTTATTCCCCTTTTTTAAAAAAAGTTACAACCCTTAAAAGTTTTTATTTTTAAAGAACTTTTTTAATTGTGAAAAATAACATATATATTCAAAAAGAGCCCTTTAGGTTTTTGTAAGCACAGAATTGTGTGTATAATGAATTATGTTAACCCTTGACAGTAGAATTCTGGATTTTTAAGTTTCTTGTAGAGGTCAAAGTTGCTTGTCCGATAAGAATGGCATTGTAGCCATTTAGAAAGTAGTAAATGAAGAATAACTTGTATAAAGAGTTTTTTAAAAAACATTCCCTGTTTGTAAGTGATCCCTCCTACATCAGCAATTTTTGGAGTTTGATTTTAGGAAGTTTTAATGTGATCTCTAGTATGATTTAAACCTCACATTACTATTTATTAAAATAGTACTGATTTATTAATGAATCTCAATTTTTCAGTGATAGTGGAAAATAATAGGTTTTTAATGTAAGTTGAGAATTAGAGTAGCCATTGTCCAAGTTGTGATAGAGCTTACCAAGTTCTGTTATTTCATCAATACATTGCCAAAGTCTTGTCTCCTTGTAAGTTGTGTTTGTGAAACCACATACAGCAACTATAAATAAACTAAATGTAGCTAGTCACAGCATAATGTATTTGCGGTATAAGATTAGGTATAAATTTAATAGTCAATAGCATCTAGCTTTTTGCTTTGTTTGTATTAGATGGCAAAGATGAAATAGGAAATATTAAAGTATTAGAAAGTTTATAAAAATGGAATGCTGGGAGATGCCCTGCTTTGCCAAACTTTTAAGTTGCCAAACTAGATCACTGATTTGTTACTAAAGAAACTAAAGTAATGGTTAACTTATTTTTGAGGGAATTAGACTTTATAAAATCTAACTTTTGTGGGACAGTAAGAAAATGGTTACATTTTTAACCCTTAATTAAAAATGTGTACTGGCTATGAAAGAATTTTAAGATGAAATATTTTAAGATGAAAGTGATCTGTCAGTCTCACCCTTGAATGTCTTTCCAAGGTATGTATTTCCCCTGTAATGCTTGTTTTTAAGTGTGAGGGTAGATTTATTTAACATTTATTGAAAGCCTACTAATAAAATACCTGCTTTTGGGCAGTGCAACAGTAACTCAGTGGCAGAGTTCTCACCTGCCATGCTGGAGGCCTGGGTTCGATTTCCAGTGCCTGCCCATGCAAACAAACAAAAAAAACAAAAAACCTGCTTTCATGGAGCTTACATTTGGGGGTGAGGTATCTGATGAGAAAATACTATATATTACCTAGTTATGTTTTATATATGTGAGAAAAGGTAGGAACATGTTCAGAGAAGACCTCTTTGAGAAGAATGACTTTGAGCAAATACTTGAAGGAAGAAAATAATAGCGCATTGGAATTGCATTAACAAAAAGATAATGTGTATAGTGTAAATTGGGTAGGGAAACTGACCAAGAGCAAATCTGACTTCAGCAGGTTTTTATAGGGGCTGAGCTAAAAATGATTTTTACGTTTTACTAGGATTGTAAGGAAAAAAAAGTTGAATGTGTAAAAGACCTGAAAGCCTAAAATATTTACACTCTGTCCCTTTAAGGAAAACATTTGTTGACCGTAGGTCTAAGGCCCAATTTTAAAACACTACCAAAGTATGTAGGAAATCCAGTAATTTAAACCTAAGGCCTTTGTTATGTGAATGAGTTTTAATCAAAATTTGTGGAAACAGTGGTGTGTGTGTGTGTGTATATATATATATATATATATATACACACACACACACACATATGTATTTTATATATATATATATAAAATAGCATTTGTGTGTTTAGTGAGACCTGCGACTTGTGATTGATTTCAAAATGTAGGATAATTAACGTGATTTTTTTCCAGATAATTTAAAATGCGTGTCAGTAGTTTCTCGGTACTACTATCAATTTTAATATTCTTTAAAATTTTGAGTTATTTCATTTTAAATACTTCTTTTCTATGGTAGTTTCATTAGTCTATGGATTAAGCTAAATGTGCTTTTCTATTGCAGTATCCTTTCCTTTGGACAACCTAGATTCATTTCGAATAGGTTCAGATAACATCATTGAATTGTGGCTTTTATTCAATTGATAGTATGGTAATCAAGTCCTCAGCCCAGTATTTTATGATGAAGTTGTAAGAGAAAGAAAGTGTTTTATTGATTTAGACACTAATGTGTTGCGTGATATTTGGTTTAGCATTACCCCCCTAACCAGCATAAACTAGGAAAAGTAGTTTACTTCACACATGAAATGTTTCTTGCCTGGAGAATTATTCTATATTACCTATATAAAAGGATGTGGGAACCTATAACTATTTTAAAAGAGAAACTAAACAAAATACTTTAGCAGGAGTTATGAAAGTAAGTTTTATGAGGACCTTTACAAATGAGCTATGAAAAAATGAAACCAATTGTAGTTCGTAGAAAACTCATACAACTGGCTATTCATGACTATGAAAACTATTTCCGGTTACAACTGAATAAATTGGCCTGAGACGGTCATAGCATGTGAGAGGGGAAAAGACACATTTGTTAAGAGTTATAGAAGCACAGATTTGGATCTTTGAAATTTATTTTAATACAAAAAGCAAAGTGCTGACACTCCATATCGTTCTTTTTTTTCCTTAACCACCACTTATACTCGGTTCTATCTGTTGGAAGCAAGTCACTGTTTCAGCCTGTACTCAAGGGGACAGGAATTAGGCTTCACACTGTGAAGGGAAGAATATAAAGGACTGAACATACTTGAAAATCATCACACCTGTGACACCAGCAATGTAATCAAAGTAATGAGTATGACCTATATTACTCCAGTTCTAAACCAAATTAAATGTTATTATCTCTGATATCTTAATTCTGAAAAAGTCATTAAATTTCAAAAAGTATTTTTCCAAAATACCACTGCCACCTATTCACAAAACACTTTTCAGTCTGATTTTTTTATTTTTAATTGTATTTTGTATATTTATTTATTTTTTTGATGCATGGTCAGGGACTCGAACCCGAATCTCCCACATGGAAGGTGAGCATTCTACCACTGAGCCACCTGTGCACCCTGTTTATTTCTCTTTAATGCAGTTTTATTGAGATATATTCACACAACATATAAACCATCCAAAGTATATAATCAAGGGTTCACAGCATCATACAGTTGTGCATTCAATCAACCTTAGGACATTTTCATTCTCCAAGTAAATAAAAATAAAAAGAATACCCCAAACATCCCATGCCCCTTATCCCCCACCCTTAGTTTATACATATATGTATATATATATATATGTATGTATATATAGTCTTTATTACTCATTTACCCATACACCAGGCAAAGGGAGTGTCAGTTACAAGATCTTTATGATTAAAGGCACATGATAAAAGCTATATATCATTATGCAATCATTATCAAAGATCACAGATATTGAACCACAACGCAACAGTTTCAGGTATTTCCCTCTAGCTATTCCAATGCACCAGAAACTAAAAAAAAAATTTATATAATGAGTCAGTAGTAACGATCATTTGCCAAATCCTAATTTTTCAGTTGTACCTCCTCCCTCTCACCGATCACTCAACCTTTAGGGGTAGCTGGGCAATGACCATTTTAGCTTCCTGCTGGAAAAGGGTGTTGACTTTATGGGGTAGGGAAATGAAACTGGTTGATGTTCTTGGAGAGACTGGTACTTCTTGGTTTCAGGGCTTATCTGGTGTAGGAACAATCTGAATGCCTTATATTTTTGAGCAAATAAACTTACTCAGGTAGACTTTTATAGAGGCGTAGATAGAGCCTAGGGTATTCTTTATGTCTCCATATCATTTTTGTTTTAAAAGTTAACTTTGTGAATAAGTCCTGTGTTGGTGTTAGGCCTGAAGAGTTAAACTGGAAAGTACTTGAGGGATAATAATAGTTAGCGTTTATTAAAGGGTTTGTCAGGTGCCAGGCATTATTCTAAGCATTTCACATGTGTCAATTCTCTTAATCCTCACAACTATTTTAGGAGATAGAGCTCCATTTTATAGATGAGAAAACTGAGGCACAGAGAAGTACATGTTAATAAAATGCAGAGCAAGGATTTGTGTCTGTACTATACTATGAGTGTGACTGAGGTAACCACTAATTATTGAGCTAGTTAATATTGTGTGTGTGTGTGCTTTCAAATAGCTTGCTTTGCATGATATCCCATAGTTTTCTTATTTGATCATAACAGATTTTTAGTCCTTGTGTAATTCAAATCCTTGTGTAATTTAAGTCTTCTCTATAGTGGAAAACGTGGTGTTGAGCTCTGCCTGCGAATTTTTTTTCTCTGTAACAATTAAATGTAACTACTTGATAGGATATGCATTTACAGATCATTGTGAAAAAGTTTTCACTGAGCTGATTATTTGCTTATTTATTTATAGATTCACGTTGTTTAAGGAAAAGGTCTTAGAACATTTGAACTAAGTAAAATTTTATGTGTATTCAACTTCAGTTACAAAATTGTGTGTGTTGCTATGAGCAACCAGTCATTGGACTGACTAATAGAATGATAAAAGTGGAACCCCACCCTATGGCTTACTAACTTCTGTGTTCCAATGGTCATGAGCCAACTTTGACCATTGACAGTGTTGCTTTTAAACGAATTTTAATGAAATAAAATGCTATCCTATAACAGGGGCCTCACCCCTCCATCCACTTCTCTGGTATACAAAGTGTGTATACAAATACAAATATAAACTTTTTTGGGGGGTGTATGGTCTGGAAATCGAACCTGGGTCTCCCACATGGAAGGCAGGCATTCTAACCACTAAGCTACCCATGCACCCCACATAGACACTTTTGCCTCCTTACATTGAGTTAGCCAAGTATAAAGCAGCAGTTATTTGCAAAATATTATACAGAGAACTGATAAACTCATAACTACAAACATTGTAGGAGTCAATTGATAATTGAATTTCTTGCTTTATAGATACTATTATAGCTCACTTTTCATAAGTGAGGTTTACTTAACACTACATCCTCAGGTGTAAATGTGGGTTAGCTAGAGTATTTTAATCACGTATGTTAGAGTTTATACTGGAATCAAGAGTAAAAGTTTATAATTTTGGTAAAATGCAAAATACCTTATTTTAGAATCTTGTTTTATTTTTCAGTAATTTATGAGGTAGAAATTGAAAGATAAGTAGGATTTTCCCATAAGTGCTTGAATTAAGTAATTAAGTGCTGTATTAAATACTAGAGAGAAGACGGAGATATTACATCGTCGGCCGGAGTGGACTGGAGAAAGCCAGGGGAATTGAGCTGGACGTACAAAGCCAGAGGAATTATGGTGTTACAAATTATTGCTTGCTCATTGTGTGCCAGGTGCTACTTTAAGTGCTTCACATACATTATCTCATTTAAAATTTGTGAGCAAAGATGCATGAGTAGTAATATACATAGAGTATTTGGGTGATAGAGAATAGATTGTCTGACTAAGTTTGCCGGATTTAGCAAATAAAAATACAAGCTGCCCAGTTAAATTTAAATTTTGGATAAACAACAAATAATTTTTTAGTATATGTATGTCCCAAGCATATAAAATTATATACTAAAAGACTATTTCTTGTTTATCTGAAATTATATTTAACTGGGCATCCTGTATTTTATCTGCAGCTTTATGTCTCACTTGGGTGCTAGAAGAGGAGATAAGGTTCAAAAATTGAAGTTAAAAATGAGATTTGTGGAAGGCCTCAAGAGTTAGATCATGAAGTTGTGATATTTTTTTGGTCAGTAATGAGGGCCACTGAATTTTTCATATGTATTGCAGGAAAGTCACAATGTTTAAGAATATTAATCTAGTAGCCTGGTACACAATCACGTATCAGTGTCATGGAAAGAGACTGGAAAGAAGAAATTCCTTCAAGGGACTTTGCCAGTAATTCAGGTGAGAAAATCAGGACCAAATATGGCATAAAGAAAATGAGAAAAAATTGTATTTACAAAATAAGTTGGTGAAGTAGATTACTTATAGAGGAAGAAGAGTTAAAGATTTTGATCATTAATACTTATGTAAAAGAATAATGTTAGCACCTTTGCTAGAAAGAAATCAAGTTCAGCTGATTTGAATGGAGAGACTTTGATACTTGGGTAAAGTATCCCACTTACAGTCCTGAAAAGAGGTTGAATCCGTTAGGCATACTCTCTTTTGTAGTTTACCGTCATAGAGTTGTGCTGGCTAATAGAAATGTAATGCAAAGCCCACATATGTTGTTTGATTGATTTTAATGTTTTATTTAACTCAATATATCAAGCATCATTTAAACAAGACATTAACATAAAATAATTATTGATACATCAGTTTGTATTTTTTATTTCATGCAAAATCTTTGACACTTAAAGTATATCTCAATTCGGACTAATCAGATTCCAGTGCTCAATAGCCAAATTTGGCTGGCAGCTGCGATACTGGACAGTTCAATCTTAATATTGAGCATGCAGAATCAGTGATCTCACTGTAGGATACCACTTAAGACAATTTAAGTGGAATGAATTTTTGAGGTCAGGGGTTGGCGAACTGTGGCCTGTGGGTCAAATCTAGTCCATTTTTGTAAAGTTTTATGGAAACAGCCATGGTATTCATTTGTGTATTGTCTGTGGCTTCTTTTGCACAACAGCATAGTTAAGTAGTTGTGACGGACAATATGACCCAAAAAGTCTGAAATACTATCTGGCTCTGTTTGCTGACTCTGGCCCTAAACTGACATAATTTATTACATTTAAATGAGTTTCTGAAAGAAAAAACATTGAAATGGTTAAAAGACTGTATACTCACTTACTTACCAGACATTTATTGAAAGCCTGCTAGGTTCTAGGCACTGTATGAGGCTTTATAAGCAAGAATAAATCCTTTAATCTTCAGGAAGTTCACAGTCTTGTTGAAAAATAGGGCTCTGTTCCTAATTACAAAGAAGGGCCACAATAGAAGTGCTTGGCCCTCCCTGGGGAATAGTTCTCCCTAGGGAATGGGAGGTAGTCAGAAGAATGGGAGGCTTCAGAAGAAGAGGTCACCTGAGATGGGCTTTGAAGGATGAGTAGGAGTTAGACAGCTAACCAAGAAGTGGCAACATTTTAGGTGATGAGCAGTGATGTCCCAATCCAAGAGGCATGAACTAGCCAGAAATGGACATCAGCTTTTGCCTGGAGCCTGGGCGGCCTGGCACGGACAAAGACGGAAAGAACGTCAGGGCTAGATCATGAAGTGCCTTCAGTCTTTCTAAGGAATTTTGGAATTTATAATTTGAGTCTTGGGGAAACTTTGTGGGGATTTTTATATTTTATGTAGATTACTGACTACTGAATAAAGATGTATTATAATGCAAAGAGCCTAGGCAGAAAACCCAATGTAGACTAGGTGAAAGAAAAGTTCCCTAATAGAAGAATGGGCCATCATGATGGAGAGGAGAGAATGCACTTAAGAAATAATGGAATGGCATTTCCCGAAGAGTGTTCAGTAGAATACTGATCACAAAAGATAATCCTTGGCAAAAAGTCTTCTAAGATACTTGAGAAATGGTTTTGGATTCACAGTGTGTGTGAGCATATTGAATCTATTTTAACCCAGAATTTACAGAGCTCTAAAAAGGGTCCCAGGGGCTATCGTTTGGGAAACCCTGTTTTAGAGGTAGAACCAACAAGTTTTGGCCAACTGAACGAGGGATCAAGTTTGTTTGAGTGATTGCTGATGAAGTTTACATTTATAAAGAGGGAAAGAAGCAGGGTTAAGAAAGTGGAAGGAGATAACTTTTTTTTGTTCTCCCCAAATTATATTTAACCCTAAACCCACCAAACAACACCACTGTTCCCTCTCCTAAGCCCCACATCCTCTGGTAACCTCTAATCTATATTCTGTCTCTATGAAGGTACAATTTCTAGGTATTTCATGTAGGTGACATCATACAGTATTTGTCTTTATGTACCTTATTTATTTCACTCAGCTATAATAATGTTTTCAAGATTCATCCGTGGCACAGCCTGCCTCAGATCCTCATTCCTTTTTACGGCTGAGTGAGATTCCCATTTGGTTTATACAGTCATCTGTTGTGCACTTGGGGTGTTTCTACCTTTTGGCTATTGTGAATAATGCTACTGTGAACATTGGTACACCAATATCTGTTTGAGTCCCATTTTTTTATTTCTTTGGGTATGTATCTAGGAGTAGAGTGCGGGGTCATATGGTAATTCCAGATTTAATTTTCTGAGGAATCATCATACTGTTTTCCATAGTCGCTGCACCATTTTACAGTCTCACCCACAAGGCATGAGGGACATGTCCAGTTTTTTATTTTGATTTTTTTAATTTTTAACTTTTTATTGTGTAGTATAACATATATACAAAACAAAGAAATAAAAAAGCAATAGCTTTTAAAGATATGTTCAGTTTTGACAGAAGTTTTAGGATCTTATAGCATGGGTAACTAAGTGGGGATATCCAACAGGAAGGCCAGGAGTTCCAGAGGAATCGATGCTACGGTTAGAGGTTTAAGAGTTGGCTTGTAAATTGTTGAAATCGTGGATGCCAGTAAGATTTCCTGGAAGTGAGAAGGTAAAAGGGCACAGAAAGGATCCCTAGGGGAGTACCAATGTTTAATAGGTAGTCAGAAAAAGAGGGTGTTGACAGAGGAGTCTGTGAAGAAATAGGAATAAAATTAAAGAAGAGCATGTCAGTGATGTCCTATCTCACAAAGAGGCAAAAAGCATGACGTGCAAAGAAACAAATTCTTTAGAATTGACCTCAAGGGTCCCTGGGGTCTTTCTTGGTTAAATAAGTTTGACTGGAGTGGTCAGAAACCAGTTCACAATGAAAGAGACAGGAGAAAGTAGAGAACCTACTAATAGAAGTATTCCAGAAAGCTGGTGGTGAGGGGTGCTAACAGATGTGAAGGGTGCAACAACCAGAGGGAGGTATGTGCACAAGTTTATAGAAACTTGTAACAGGTCATTTAATTTTCACAGTATTGCTCAGACAAGTGTGGCAGGTATGGGTGGTTGGAAGTAAATGGGGGAAATGAGGGACATGTGCTTCCCTCCACGGATTTCTAAAGATAAGGAAAAGTTGAAGAAAAGAATCCATTTGACAAATGTTAATTTTCATTCCTTATTTAAACCTTTTTTTTTTTTTTTTTGCATACTTAACCTCTTGGAAGTGACTGCAGTGACCATGAGCAAGTAATCCTTGCCACATAATGACAGATGTGGTTGGTGCTGCCTCTCGCTCACGGATGTATGAAGACAGGCTGTAACTTGTAACTTGTCTAGTAAATTCCAGCAGTTCATGATAAAGCTGAAACTAGACCAAAGGTCTTTTGATTCAAAATTCTTTTTACTTATTGCTCTTATAGAGACAGAGTGAAATTTAAAAGAATTTCTAATATGTAGGCATCATGTGGCTTAACTTAATTCCTGTTTAACTAAAATATAGAGTAGCCAACTTGCTGTGAAACTACTCTTTAAGATTTGCAGACTCAGGTATAGAATTTTCTGTCAGCAGCAATATTTTCTTCAGCAATGATGTAGTAGTTAGAGGGGAAAAAAATCTAAAGGATGAGAAAACGGAATATAGAATTAAGGAGTGGGCCTTAGAGAATGCTTCCTGTCTGCCTGGCAGCGTGCTATGGGCTTCACCTAAATTGTAGCCCTCACAGCAGACCAGCAAAATAGGTGGCATGATCTCCCATTTCCCAACTAAGAAAATTAATGCACAAAAATTTAAGTAATTTGTGCAGGAACCCCCAGGTTGTAAGTGGCAGAGCCTATACGCAGGTAGGCTCTTTGACTCCAAAGCAATAGCCAAAAGGAAGGGAGGGGGTAGGAAGCAGCCATGTCACATATCGGCTAACATCGCTCCAGTGAGGCCTGGTGGTTGTGTGCCACCAGATTTGTCTGACATCAGCACAGTTTGCCAGGTGCTGGTGTGTCCCTGTGCCCTGGAAACCAAGCACTACTTTGGAGGGGTGGGGACTTACCTGAAGTGCGTGAGGGAGGTGTTTCCATCCACTGACTGAGAGAATTGGCCATTTTAAAGCATTCCCAAATACCCTTTATATATCCACCAGTACCAAGGGCAAGAGAAAGGCTTTCAGGTTGGAGGTGGGGGTACAAGTGGGGGCGGGGGAGAGGCACAAAGTTTGGCTCTTAGTGGCTGCTCTCTCCTACCCTCTGTTATTAGACAAGGTGACATCAAATTGGTTTGAGTTGCATCTCTTTGTGTCCTCAGTAAGGGTGTGATTTGTAAGTTGCTCTGTTTCAACAGCATCATCAGTACACACAATTTCTGAACCTTTTCTTAGCTGGCCAGATCTTGATTTGCCCTGACTGGGAGAGTGCCAGGTATATTCTTTCTCCTGTGCATTTGGCCAGAAATCATGGATGTGTACAGACTTGCCTTTGGTGTGTTTGTGTTTAGTTCTCTTCAATTCTCTTCGTGAGTCCAGACCTTGGATTAGGTAAACTCCTGAATCTATCCACAAGGAATTCAATGTTTAAGGAATATAAATATTTAAAGAACACATGAAAAAACAAGAGGAAGCTTAGAGTTGTTTTCAAAGGTTTGTCCACAGTAGCAGAAAAATGCACATTTTAATGAAATCATCTTTGTACCAGTGGCAACTTGACTATTAATTTTTAAGAGGTGAAAAAACCGTCCTTGAGTTTTTTCAGTAACTTTTAGAAAACTCAGTGTTCCATCTTCTGAGTTTGATCCACTGTGAACTCGACTTCAATTTCAAAAGTGTATAAAAGCTTGTAGAAAGACTTGTTTTATTTAAAAGATTGTCATGTATGAACACTTTTAGAAAAGCCGGTTCTGTAGTATCAGAGGTTTATTTTCTCCCTGCTGTGAATTAAAATTGAAAGGGGAAGGGGAAGGCAAAGCAGAATGAAGCCATGAGGTTGAATCATCGAAGGAAATGAGTCAGTGATGTGAACCCTAACTTTCCTTTTTCTGAGGCTTTGACTTTGAAAGCTCAAAGTTGAGTTATTTAAAAAAATCTTTTTTGCTTGCTGTCAGTGAATAAAAATATAACTTTTTTCAGAGATCTTTTAATGCTAGTATTTGGATTCATGCTTTCAACAAATCTTCAGTAGAAATACAAATAGTAGAAATAGCTATTAAAAGTAGTAGCTATATTTTCAAAGTAAAAGCCATGTTGTGAATAGATAATCTTTGCATATGGGCAATATTACAGTATCTTTGTATATTTATTTTAATCTAGGCAACCAACAGTGATTCCTAATCAGCTCTTAAAACAAGATTTTTTTTTTGACGTTAATAACTTATGACTCATTTGCGGACTTAATAGGACAAACCTGGAACCCTTGTAGCTCTTACCACATCATATTTCTACGTGATATACTTGAGTTTTTTCTTAAGTCATGAATTGTTTCTTAGGAACCTTTCTCCCGTAACTGAAATGAGTACGCTGCATTATGACTCCTTTTTGAAACTTTAAAAATCTGAAATGTAACTAATCATCAGATCTCTGAAGAAAGATAGGCTGGTATCTCAAAGTAAACACTAGTACTGTTGTATGAAGAATTCGCAGGTTTTATGGTTGATTGCTTTTCTTTATGTTTTGGCCTATCTCAATAGGATTGGATTACATTTTAAAATTCCAATTCATGAATAATACTTGGTTATAGATAGCGAGTGCTTTCACGCAAGCACCTAGTATTTATTTAGAAACCTGTTTGAGGGACCTTAAGTTCTGTATTTCTTGTCAAGACAAACTTGAATTATAGAGTGAGATGTTGAATTGTTATTCTTTGTTTTACTTAGTGTATTGATATAATGGCAGCATTTGGGAGAATGTTTTAAATAAACACAAATAGGTACTCTGTAATTATCTGGTGGGTATCTCGTTGAATAAATTATTAATTTTACACTAGCATGCCAAAATTTTGGAATTGCGTTCTGCGTAACTAATCTTCCTATCATTATGGTTGGTGAGGCTACTGTTTCTATATGCTTAGATAGGTTTATTTTCTCCTTTCACACTTACGTTGATTTCCAGCTGTTTTTTCTAGCTACAGGTCCCATCCTAATAAACCTAAAGTGAGTTAACTAGTGATTTACCTCAGAGTCTGTGTTGCTTTGTGAGCATCAAACATGGCGACCTTGGAAAATGGTTTCCGGATTCTGGACTATAGTGTTAGAGACATTAGAGAATTACATTGGGGTCTGGAAACATAGCCTTCAAATAGATCATATAAGGCACTTTCTGTGTTTTCACAGGCTGTGAAACTGTGTTTCACAGTTCCCTGCCTGGAAGGGCAGATTTGGAGAAAAAAAATAGGTGTTTGAATCAGACAGACCTAGGTTGGAATCCCAAACTTGCTACTCAATAGCTAGGTGTCAGTGGGAAATTAATCTCTTAGTCTCAATTTCCTTCTCGAAAACTGGAAATGATAATGTTCATCTAGCAGGGGTTATCACTAAAAGTAGTAATTCATGAGAAATCCTCGAGATAGTATCTGGCATGGTAAGTGCTCAGCAGAAGTCAGTTTTGTTTTCTTTCTTCTCTGTAGTTGAATAATTTTTTATTTTTATTTATTTAGTTTTTGTATGCTGCATGGTGGGGCCACATTTCATTCTTTTCCATGTGAGTATCCCTTATTGCAGCACCATTTGTTGAATATTATGTTTGTTTGTTTGCTTTTGTTTGTTTGTGTGTTTCTGGAAGTGTATGGGCCGGGAATCAAACCCTGCTCCCCCTCATGGCAGGCGAGAATTCTGCCACTGAGCTACCCTCACACCCCTCTAGTTGAACAATTTTTTAAAAACTTAAACAGAAATAAAATTAAAGTTTTATGCTAGTATCACTGAAATATTTAAAGATGGAATCATATGTCTAGGATTTGTATCAAAATAATCTGGGGGTGGGAGTGAAATTATAGATGAAATAGTGTCCATGAGTATTACAATACAATAATATTGTAATTGTTGAAGCTGGATGAATGGATGCACAGGTGTACTTTATTTGTATTTTGAAATGATCCATATTAAAACATTTAGAAATTGTGCTAGTATCCCCCAAATATTCAGTGAACAAAGATGTTCTCAAAGTGACAAGGAACCAGCTCTTTGCTGTGTTGTACCTTTTTAAAAGATGATGATCACAAAAGGAATTATTGATTCAAGAATGGTGACAGCTTTTCCCCCTCCAACCGCACAAAATGTGTAGTCTCCAATTTTTTGGATAAGAAGAAGGAGTGTCAAAAGAGAAGTCTGGAAAAAAATCCTGAAGAGGTTTAGATGCTGATGTCTAATTAGATGAGTCACTTCTCAGGGCGGAGGTTCTATGGCTTGGCTGCCTGCCAGCATGATTTTCCACTGGAAAAAAGAGAGCAGTAGGGTCAAGAAACACAGTAACTAGATTGACTTCTATGACACTAGAACCAGTTTCATATGCAGACCTTTTCCCTGTTATCTCAGGAATAATAATGGAGATGTGCCTGCATTTCTTTTTGAGCCATATCAATATTCTAAGAATGAACTGACACTGAGTTACAAGCATAATTAAAAACTTCCAGGGACTGAACACACGTGGCCCACTTACTCACACGGATGTGAGTGTTGTATACCAGCACTGCGATGTAGGAGAAAGGAATGTATGACTTTCTTGTGCTCAGTGACTGTTTAAAAGTATGTTGATTACTGGAGAAAGCTGAAGATCTAATTTTTTTTTAAATTAAAAAAAATTTTTTAAACATAGCAACATTCAAACATAAACATTCTTACCATATGATCATTATATTCTTGGTATATAATCAATAACTCACAATATCACATAGTTGTATAGTCATCATCATGATCAATTCTTAGAACATTTGCATCCATTCAGAAAAAGAAATAAAAAGAAAAAAAAATTCATACATACCATACCCTTTACCCCTCCCTCTCATTGACTACTAGTATTTCCATCTACTCAGTATATTTTAGCCTTTGTCTCCCCTATTTTTTTCTATACCCCTTACCACTCCCTTTCAGTGATCACTAGCATTTCAATCTACTAAATTTATTTTAACATTTATTCCCCCTATTATTTATTTATTTTTAATCCATAGTTTTACTCATCTGTCGATAAGGTAGATAAAAGGAGCATCAGACACAAGGTTTTCACAATCACACAGTCACATTGTGAAAGCTATACCATTATACAATGTACTTTTTAATACAATCTACTTTTTAAAAATCCCTACAAACCTTATTCAGATGAATTCTAAAGACTAAAGACTTTGAGAAATTTGAGGGGAGAAAAGAATTGCCATTGACCATATTTAAACAATTGGCTTTGAGTATATGGGAATAGAATCAGATAATGCCCTTCACATTTCAACCAAGTTGATGATCTTGATCATAAGTTAAAGACTTATTTGTCAAGACCAAAATTAGAAGTCCAGTGCCTATTTAGAGAGAACAGGTACTTCCACTTTCCCGTTCAGCACTTATAAAGCAATTGTTTATTTTTTTCTCTGAAGATTTTGGTATAGTAGATTGATCTTTAAGTAATTTCTCATTAAAGTCTCAATTCAAGAGTTATATATAACGAGAGCCACTGCTCTGGTTCTTAAGGATCTGGTAGAATGTCACATGGAAGAGGTAACGCAGAGCGCAGGGGAGCCGGGAAAGGGGGTGAGCTAGAACTATTGGGAATGCATGATTGTGTGCACAGGTCCTTTTCTGTGCTTTATTTCATTAACTTGCAAGAACTCTTTGAGGTTACTTGAAATTTACAGCAGTTGTTCCAGAGTCGGACAGCCTAGATTCCAGTCCTGGGAAGGAATGGGAATGAGTCAAAGATGACCTCAGAATTACGAGCCAGGAGCGAGCAGGGCCATGCCCCTGGGTTGGCAGCACAGGGAAAGGCCATTTGAGGTATACGCGTGGACTGATGAAGATGATCAGTGTAATTTTGCACATTATGAATTCAGGAGACAAAGAGACAGAGCAGCTCAGTATACAATTGGATATGTCTGGGGAAAGGGTAGAGAGAGACAGGACTAAAATTATAGGGGTAACATTCAGATTTAATACATAAATGTTAGGGGAAGAGTTAGTGGCAGAGAATGAGAGAATTATTTCGTAAAGTGGAAAACAAGAGAATGCTGTCATGGAAACTAAGAATAGTTCCAGTAAGGAGAGATGCTCTGTGTGTGTGTGTGTGTGTGTGTGTGTGTGTGTGTGTGTAACTCTGTCTTGGAGGCTGGGTGAAGGAGGATGCTGCTTTCTACCATGTCCTTCTTCAAAGTGTGGAGAAATATATTTGTCACCATATACATATATTGCCTTTTTAATAAACTCATTAACCTAGGGATGATATGTCTGGGGGTGCCTAGAGGACAGGAATGCAGCTCTCCCTCTGACTTCTGCTTAGGTTCCAAGATGACATCCTGCTTCCCACCAAATTATAAATGACACTATTACTTTACTGGTCCAGAGGGCTTTTCCCTCCCATTTGAAAAGTAGAGCTTATTCACTGAAGGAATCCTGTAAACATGAAATATTTCTGAGCATATGTATTCACGTTCTGTTGCTGTGTAACAAATTGCCTAAAAATTTGGCAGCTTAAAAATAACAGACATATAATCTCATGGTTTCTGTGAGTCAGGAATCTGGACAGGGTCTCTCATGAGGCTGCATTCAGGTTGTTGGCCAGGCTGCAGTTATCGCAAGGCTCAAGTCGGAGAATCCATTTCCAAGTTCACTCACATGGCTCTTGCAAGCCTTAGAAGAGCGCTTCTGAGCTTTCGTGTGGTTGCTAGCAGGTCTCCATTTCTCATCCTGGGTGTCCTCATGAGTTGACAGCTGATGATATGAAAAAGATAGAGAGCCAGACAAGTAGAGTGAGCAGCCAGGGCAGAAATCACATTATTTTATATTATAACCTAGTCTTGGAAGTGACAGCCCGTCACTTCTACCATACTCTGTGTCTATGGGATGGGTCAGTAAAGTCCAGCTCACCCTCAAGGGGAGAGGATTGCACAGGGGTGTAAAGACCACAAGGTGGGAATCATTGTGTTCTTCTCAGCTTAGAGTCTGTCCACCCCAGCAGGGGACAGTCCCCTATTCAGATGAAGGCAGAGGAGAGCTTGCACCCCATTGTCTGTACCCCGTTCTGAAGGGTTGCCCATCTCTTCTTAGAGGGACAGCAAAAGGTTAATATTATTAACATTCTAGAATTTAAAATTCTGCTTTCTAGCTATCAGTAAAAGAGAACTAAATGCTTATAGAATAACTTACACATATTGTTACTGAAGAATTCAAACTCTCCCTTGAAGTAATGCAGGTTAAATGTTTTAACTGTTGCCAACCTTAGACTCTGTGACCTTGAAAGTGAATAGCTGTTGCAAAATGCCACAATTGATGGAGAATGTGTATGTTTACATATCCTATCTGACTTAGCAAAACTATCACTCATTATTAGATACATGTTTGAACCATCAAATAATGTTACTCTTTGCCAACATAAAGAGTAGAATGACTTTATTGGCGGTAAGGGTAGGTTAACTTGAAAATATATAATGTAAGCATGTAATGAGTATCAATTTGGAATATTTTCTACAGCCAAAAATATAAGTCACAGCAAACAGGTAACTGTAGCCTTAATTAGGGACTTAGAAAACAAGCACTTAACTTTTTTTGCTTCTTTAGTGAAAGAGGATGAGGGCAAAAGGGCTTGAGTAGGGTTTTGTGGCAAATTCATTAAAGGGAGTTATGGCAAAAAAAAAAAAAAAGTCGAGAAACATTGCTTTAAAATTTCAATAGGATTTGGGTAAGTGAAGAGGAGCAAATTGCAGATAAGGGATGTAACATGAACCAAAGTTGCGGTGACTACTGTGGGCTGGCTCACAGGACATTAGGTGGAGAGTGATGTACAATGGTGGATGGTCAGGGCAGGGCTTAGCTGTAGCTGGGGCTGTAGTGTAGAGAACCACTAAAGGGTTTTGAGCAAGAAAATAATAAATGAAGGGAGAGATGAGAAATATATGGCGATATGAATTGTAAGGAGGTGAGCTGGAAGTTAAGGAAGCTGGAAAACTGCTGTGATAATGTTGTTGTGAAATGCTAGTTATGAAGATTGAACATATATAATTGGCAGCATCTGACCATTTTTTATTTAGATTCAATCATGTTTGAAGTGATGGTAGGATGCACAGATGGAAAAGTCTGGTAAGTAGGTGAAGGCAGACAATGCCAACTTTCTGAAAGTAGAATATTGGAGAAAATTTTGAATTTCTAGATAAAGAGTAGATACTTCCCATCTGTATTGGTTTCCTAATGCTGCTGGAAATGCAATATACCAGAAATGGGTTGACTTTTATAAAAGGAATTTTTTCAGTTACAAATTTATAGTTTTAAGGCCATAAAAAGGTCCAAACTAAGGCATCCAGAAAAAGATGACTTGACTCAAGAAACAGCTGATGGCATCCAGGGTTTCTCTGTCAGCTGGGATGGCACATGTGACATCTGCCAGCTTTCTCTCCTGGCTTCTCATTTCAAAGTGGCTTCCCCGGGGGACATTTTCCATATGCATCTCCAAACATCTCTGCCTGTGCCAGCTCTGAAGCTTTTTCCAAAATGGTTCCCTCTTAAAGGGCTCCAGCAAGCAACCCCACCTTGAAAGGGTGGAGACACATCTCTGTGGATGCCATCTAATCTAAAGGTCCCACCCACAATTGGGTGGGTCACATCTCCATGGAAACAACTTAGTGAAAAGATCCTACCCAAGAATATATGTTTTTTTTAATTCAAATTGTTTTATTGAATAAACTTCATTTGTGCAAATAGAAAGCAAATTCCTGAAAAACACTTTAATGGTCAGAAAAACTTTAAGGTCTAATACTTCAATCAATTCCTATGCTTTCTTTTGGGATGAACACGAATAGGCCTTTAAAAGTATATTTTAAAAAGAAGTTGATGCAATGCTGCACAGTTGTGGTTCTTCTCAAGAGACTTTGTAGCATTTTTATTATTATTTAAAAATCAGTATAGGGTGCACAGGTGGTTCAGTGGTAGAATGCTCGCCTTCCATGCAGGAGACCTGGGTTCGATTCCTGGACCATGCACGCTGCCCAAAAAAATCAGTATAATATATTTTAATTTTTAAAAGGCTGCAAGTACCTTTGAAAAAGCATAAAACATGCAAAATGCAGCATCACAATGATTATAGCACTTACCATTACATTTAAACCCCTCTTTTTTTTTTTACATGGGCAGGCACTGGGAATTGAACCTGGGTCTCCCGCATGGCAGGTGAGAACTCTGCCTGCTGACCCACTATGGCCCGCCCTACATTTAAAATTTAAACTGGTTATAAGGTATTTATATTTTTAAGTTTGTCTCCTTTATTATTTTTTAAAATATTGTTATTGAGAAATCTTCATACACATACAATCCATATATGGTATACAATCAATGGCTCACAATATCATCACATAGTTGTGTATTCATCACCATGATCATTTTTGGAACATTTGCATCACTCCAGAAAAAGAAATAAGAAAGAAAATACTTATACATCCCATACCCCTTATCCCTCCTTCTCATTGACCACTGGTATTTCAGTCTACCCAGTTTTTTTACCTTTTATCCACCCCCCATTACTTATTTATTTATTTTTCCTTATTTTTTTTTTTTTACTCATCTGACCATACCCTGGATAAAAGGAGCATGAGGCACAATGTTTTCACAATCACATGGTCACATTGTAAAAGCTATATCATTATACCATCATCTTCAAGAATCAAGGCTACTGGAACACAGCTCAACAGTTTCAGGTATTTTCCTCCAGCCACTCAAATACACCATAAAAAAAGATATCTATATAATGCATAAGAATAACCTCCAGGATAACCCCTCAACTCTGTTTGAAATCTCTCAGCCACTGAAACTTTATTTTGTCTCATTTCTCTCTTCCCCCTTCTGGTTAAGAAGACTTTCCCAATCCCGTGATTCTGGGTCCCAGCTCATCCCGGGAGTTCTGTCCCATGTTGCCAGGGAAATTTACAGCCCTGGGAGTCAGGTCCCATGTAGAGGGGAGGGCAGTGAGTTCACCTGCTGAGTTGGCTTAGAGAGAGAGGCCACATGTAAGCAACAAAAGAGGTTCTCTGGGGGTGACTCTTAGGCATAAGCTAAATAGGCTTAACTTCTCCTTTGCAGGAATAAGTTTCGTAAGGGTGAAACCCAAGATCGAGGGCTCAGCCTATTGATTTGGTTGTCCCCACTGCTTGCGAGAATATCAGGAATTCTCTGAATTGGGAAGTTGAATATTTCCTCCTTTCTCCCTAGTTCCCCAAGGGGACTTTGCAAATACTTCTTTATTCTTTGCCCAAATTACTCTGGGATATATTGGGGCATCACACTAACCTGGACAAACTGACAAGATCTCACGCCTTATTCAAGAATCCATGTACTTATTGTGTTCAACTAAACTGACCATACAAATAATTAAATTAGGCAATGCACTACCCAAAATATAAATTTTTCACCAAATAAAAGCATCTCCCTTTGGTCTCACGCAGAAGTTGAAGTTTTAAAATATGGACGATATCATCCTTAACCCTGCATCCTGTTCTACCTTAGAACTATCCAGATGAGCTTCATTCATATCTCCAGTCAAAGTCTGACCCCCTTTTTCAATTTTTTAAACAGTTCCTGTATGGGGTACTGCTGACTTTCATAGCTTCAGAGCTCTAACTCTGAGTCTCAGGTGTCACATAAATACCTGAAGTTTCTGGGATCAGCTGTTATATACAAACAGCTCAGTATCTCAAAATTTAGAAATAACAGTTACAACTCCTGAATATGTGTGACTGCCGTAAGAGCTTACAATCTAGGACCCTTTACAATAGGCCCCAACCTGATAACCCATGCTCTTGACTTCAGTTCACTGAGTTTGTACATTAACGTTAATCCATATGAGAGAGGCATGATAATATTTGTCTTTTTCTTTCTGACATTTCATTCAACATATAGTCTTTAAGGTTCATTCACCTAGTTGCATGCCTCACAGCTTCATTCTTTCTTGCTGTTGCTTGGTAGTCTGTTGTGTGTATACACTGTAGTTCCCCCTTCTGTCCCTCAGTCGCTGTACCCTTAGGCCACCTCCATCCATTGTGAATTGTAAACACTGCCACCATAAACACCCGTGTGCAAATGTCCATTCATGTCCCACACACAGTCCCTCCAGGTACACAGTGAGCAATGGGGTATCAGGATCCTATGGCAACCCCACCCCTAATGCCCTCCAAGGGGCTGCAGCTCTCATTTCCCTACCAACAGTGAATAGGTACATCTCTTTCTTTGCATTTTCTCTAGTACTTGTTTCTGTTCATTTTTTAAACAGTTTTAGATGCAATCATACAATCCAACTTAAGTATATAGACATGACTTTGCCACCATAATCTATATGAAGACATTTCCTTTTCTTCCCCAAATAATCCGTATCTCTCCCCCACACCCCCACCTGTTGGCATCTAGTTTTGGCCTAATGCCTTTGTCACATTCAGTGGCAGCATATTACAGTGTTACTGTTGACTCTAGATCCTAGTTTGTATTGATTGTACCTTTTCCTGAATACTATCCATTTTCAACACCTTGCAACTTTGATATCCGTTTGTTCTCCCTCATGCAAAAACGTTTTTATATTTGCACATTTAATCACCATCACTGTCCACTCTAGGCATTCCTAATTTATACCATCTCAGTCTTTATCCTCTGTCTTTCCTTCTAGTTTCATACGTGCCCCCAACCCTTCTCCCTCACCCATGCTCATATTCAGCTTCACTCAGTGTCCTTATGTTATTGTCAGGTAGTATTGTGCTATCCATTTCCGAATTTTTACAATCAGTCCTGCTGCACAGTCTGTATTCCTTCAGCACCAAATGCCCAATCTTTACCCTATTACGATCTCCTGATAACCAGTGTTCTTAACTTTAACTCTCAAAGTTCACTCTTTAATGTCAGTTCATATAAATGAGACCATTCAGTATTTATTCTTTTGTTTCTAGCTAATTTCACTCAGCATAATGTCCTCACGCTGTTACAAGCTTCGTGACTTCATTCTGTCTTATAGCTGCATAATATTCCATTGTACGTATATACCACAGCTTGTTTAGCCACTCATCTGTTGGTGGACATTTGGGCTGTTTCCATGCTATAAACATTGGTGTGCAAATGTCCATTTGTGTCCCTCACCTTTAGTTCCTCTGAATATATAACTAATAATGCTGCCAAGCAATATTGAATCAGCATTAAAGAACATGGCTTTTCTGGGGTACAACAACAGTTTCAAACTGGCACACCATCCTTTATTCCGTGGATGATTTTATTTCCTTTCAGTGCTGAAGCTGTCACTTGCTGATAGCTTTAGTCTTCTGTATTTTTTCAAAACTCCCTGCTCATATTCAGCTGTCCACGGGACATCTGCCCTTGGGAATCCTGTGCACTCTTTAAACGCACCATCCCTAAAACAGATATAATTTTCCTTCCTCCCCCATGCCTCATCCCATTCATTCTTGCCTCAGCATCTTTGTCTCAGGTAATGATATCAATATCTGACTTGCTGACTGTGCTGAGAACCTTGGATGTGTCTTTGTTCCGTCCCTGCACTTATCCCTGCATCCTTTTGCACATAGACTTGATAAATTCTGCCTCTTGAGTCCATCCTTCCTCTCCATCCCCATTGCCACTCTCTTGGTTTAGGCTCCCATCACGTCTCACTCGGGTTATCATATGTCTCTTACCTGCTGAAATCTGGACAGGAAAGTATTGACACTGCTATGAAAGGATCATTTAAAAATGCTAATATGACCTTGTCTCTTTCTTGCTAACAGCTTTTAATGGCTTCTAACACACAATGAACAAAGTCTAAACTCATTAGCAGGGCTCAGAGAACCCTCTACAGCACCCACTTTATCTCCAGCCACTCCTCCTTGCACTCCCCTAAATTCCTCCATCCCAAACTTTTTGTCCCTTTCCAAACTTGCTATGCTGTGGTCATAATTCCAATCCTTTGCCCCTGTGGTCCCTGCTGTCCCCTTCCCTTTGTCTGAAATTCTCATTTCCCCCTTTTAACCTTTTGGTCTTCCTTTAACATATTTCTTCCTGTGAAGATTCCTCAAGTATCAGTCACTCCCTTGTTTCTGCAGCCACGGTAATTTACATTAGCCTTTAGTAGAGCCCTTTTCATCTTATCTTGTGGTTACTCTGCATCGTGCACCCTGTGGTCTTGGTGTGTCCTGGTGTGTCCAGTACAGGGCCTGGTCATAGTTGGTGCTCCACATGTACCTGGGCAGCGCGTTGCCGTGATAGAGGGTGAGTTGCCCCAGAAGAAGGAATAGGATAGGGGAGAAGGATTGTTCCAAAGGGAGTGCTTAAAAATAGAGGAGGGAGTTAAAAACAAACAGAGGATCACTCAGTGGGATTAGACAAGAACCATTCATTTCTCATGTTATGGCACACCATACTTAGGGTAAGGAAGTATGCTTGTGTGTTAAGCTAATGATATGTTTGTTTTGTCTCCACGTTACACCCAGTTCAGTTATCTAAAGTAGAGCTTTTCTCTCTACCCTCGATTTGTAGGTTTCGAAACAACACTTGCAGGTCCTGTCACAGTTTCTTAAAGGTACTCAACCTATAGGTTTTTGCACTGAAGTACACGTTAATTTTACTTTGGTGAGTGGATGCAGAGAAGGAAAATATCTGAATCCAAGAAAAACCAGGGGCAGCTTTCTCCCTGGGCCCTACCCAAGTTGGCATGGCCCCTTGTTGTGCTGTGAAATCATACACAATTTCTTGGAATATTGTCACCTGTGCTCACCATGGCGTCCTGACTATACTCATCTTGCAGAGAGCAAAAGTGGCTGCCAAGTGTGTGCACTCACTTATGCTCACTAACCAGAGTATAAATGTCATATAAATTCTAACTGGATGCAAAAAATTAATTAGATATTATGCTACAAATATTCATTTCTAATTGGGTACGACCTACTGTTAATACTCCACTCCACATAAAAAAGTCCTTGATTTTGTAAGTAATTTTGTAGTCTGTCGATTGGCCCAAATATACATATACAGCATACCTACACAGAGTGTTTACTTCAGTTGTCCTTTCTCATCTATTAGTTAGGTCATCATGCGCTCGTATATCCTGTTGTGTGTTTTATTTTTTTATTCCCCTTTGCCCTTGACTCTTCGGGCTCTGTGAACTATTCCTCTTGGGTTTGTGCCATATGCATCTGATTATCTCCTAATCCAATTTTCCAAGTCATAGCCTTACCAACTGCTTCTCAGTTCACTAATCTATTTTACTGCCAATAACTGCTTTTGATTAACCCCAAGCTCTTCCTCACAGATCCAGGCTTATTTAGCTTACTCAATGTCATCCTCTTGATTTTTCTTTTCATTCCCTTCAATTGTTCTTTCAGTTTTCCCTGCTCCGACCTACCATTCAGGTTTTCAACTTATGAAAGTGATCCGTGATCTTTATGAACATTTTAGAAATTTAAAAAACAAATGGAAGAGGAGAGGAAAATAATCTTTAGTTCTACCACTGAAAGATACCACTAACATACATATTTACATGCTTTTTCAGTTTTTCTCTTAATATGAAAATAGCGGTATTTCCCTTAAGTTATAAACTCTTTATAAATGTAATTTATAATGACAATATTTTTTCCAGTTTTAAGATTGCAATGATATACTTTTCTGTTAGATTATTAGTAAAGACCACTGACATGGTACCAAATTGCTTTCTAAGAGGACTGAACCAACTGTTGTCTCCAACAGCAGGGTCTGAGTGCCACTCTCCCTGATTTTGCTGGCATTGAGTAATATTATGCCAACTTGATAAGCATGATTTCCTCTTTAAAGATTATCAAGAGCTCTGAAAAACATCACCAGTGAACACTCATGTAGCTCACAAGGTCAGAATTTAGGAGTTCAAAGGCGATATAGAAATTAGTCTCGTTCCCTCATTATTCAAATGACGGGAAGGTTCTCCAGCAAACTGACACACCCAGCTTGTGTCACATTTTTCATAACTTGTATAATGCCTAATTTAAACTATTGCATGGTAATCAAGTAATGGCCCTGATCTAGATATGACTAAAAAAAAATTAGGTTAATGTTAGTATATTTTAGCATATTTTGCCTTGATATATTATATCCATAGTGGGATTTTTTAATCTTGACAATATCGAGGATAATTTGGATGTGCCCACTAATAATCCGTGTCTCTTATAATCTAGAAAGAAACCCGGTTTTATGAGTCCTTATATTTTTGTTTTTTACATTAAAGTTTTTTTTTTTATCTATTTAGAATTTATTTTGTTGTAGGTTTATGGGGTATAAATCCAAGTTTCTTCCAGATGGCTATCCATTTGTCCAATGTCACAATGCCTTTTACTGAACCGTCTTCCTTTTCCTTTATTATATTAAATCTCCATATGTATTTGTATCTATTTCTTAACCTTCTATTCTATTTCATTAATTTATCTACTTACTCATTTGCCAGCACCTCAACTCTAATTATTGTAGCCTTTTAATCTGTCTCAGTAACTGGTGAAGCTAGTTTTCTCTCCTGACTGCTCTTTTACAGGACTTTTCCACGCTGTTCTAATGTCATCGTTTTTCCGTATGCTATTTAGAATCGCTTTTTGTATTTTCTCCCCAAATTCATGTTTATACTTTTATTGGGATCTTCTTAACTAAGGAAAAATGATGTTTTTTAAGATGGTCAATCTTACCCAAAACCATGGTATGGCCTGCCTTTGTACAAATCGTTTGTGTTCTGTGATTACTCTTCAGAGTTCTCGTCACATAAAATTTTCTCCTTTCTCATCAAGTTTATTCCTAGAGGTTTATCATCTTTTTGTACCTAATAGCAAATGACATCTTTTTTCACTATAGCTTCTATCCCAATAGAATATAAGCTTCGTGAAAATAGAGACTCTTTTGTTCACCATGATCTACCCAGTCCCCAGAGTAGTATCTGCCGCAAGGTGGGTGCTTGCAAATATTTATTGAATAAATAAATGTTTATATAAAAAAGCTGATGAATTATATATATTCTGTTCATAACCATCTTGATGAATTCCCTCATTGTTTATTATTACTTTATTATATTCTAACGTGTGATGTCAGCTCTCAGTAATGACAATCTTGCGTTCTTTCTAAATTTTTACCTCTAATATCTTTATCGTGCCTAGTTGCAATGGCTAGGACCTTCACAAACAATGGTAATAGTGGAGCATTCTGTATTTGCACCTAACTTTAACGGCATACTTTGAATTCTTCCCCATTATGAAAGATTTTAGGTTTGGGAGTGGGAGAGAGAGAATTTTTTATCATATTAAGGAAGTATCCATGTATTCCTATTTTGATAAGAATTTTAAATCAAGAATTGATACTAAATTTTATCAAATGCTTTTATAGTATCTATAGAGATGACAGCATATATGATTTTTCTTCTAGATCTATCAATTTGGTGAATTATATTAACAGATTTTCTACTATTGAGCCACACTTGCATTTCTAGACTGAAGCCTCCTTAATATATTATTACTTTTAACATGCTGCAGGATTCTGTTTGCTGAACCTCAATTTAGTTTCTTTTCTGCGTTGGTAACCAATGAGATTGGTCTGTAATTTTCTTTTTTGTGCTGTCTCTGTCATGTTTTGGTGTCAGCATTTTACTCATCAATATTATTAAAAAATAATACTATTACAAAAGAATACTAGTAAGAGTAATATTGCAAAGTAACTATCTACTTTATAAATTATTAATAATTTGGAAGGTTTCCTTTATGCAAGGAGCAGTTTAAATAGCAACGTAAATGTCTTTAACAGTTTGCTATAGTGGTAGTCAACCTTGACTATGCATAAGAATCATCTGTGGAGCGTAAAGCCTGGCTACCCACCAGAGGTGCTGATGTAATGGGTCCGGAGCGCAGCACCATGACTGTTTTAAAAGCTCCTCAGCTAATTATGATATGTAGTCTAAGTTGAGAACCATTGGTTTAGGAAGAATTCCTCTGTGAAATCACCTGGGTCTTGTGCTTTTTAATGGAGTATCTGTTTGACCACTTTCCACTATTTCTTCTCTTCAGTTGATCTGTTTATATTTTCTGTCTCTTCTTAAATTTACTTAAATTATCATTTCTTAAATAAACATTCACATCATCCAGATTTTCAAATTTGTTTGCATAGGGCTGAGCAAAGTCAACTTTTATGAGTGTTTAAATTTCCTCTTTATCTGTGATTGATATTTTTTTGTATTCAGGATTTCTCTTTTCCTGCCTTGATTTGTTAATTAAGGTTTTATTTGTCTTTTTTTTTTTTTTAAAGAACCAGCTCTTGGGATTTATTTCTACCTTTTCTCCGTGTCTTACTTCATCAAGCCCTAGTTTGTTTCTTTTTAAATCTTTTATTGTTTTGTCCCTGTTGTTTTAATTTTAGAAAAGAAACAAAAATAAATAAATCTTACATCTTGAGTTGTAGAGCTTAGCTTAGTTCGTTTTATTCATTCATTCATTCATTCTTCTTCTCTTTGACTAAATGTGATCTAAGGCTATGATATTCCTTGGAAGGGAATGCTTTAGTTGTCCCTCTAAGTTCTGATTTGTGGTGTTTTCATTACTGCTATTTGTTCAGATACTCTGAAAGGTCAATTTTTATTTCCTCTTCAACCCGAGAGTTGTTGAGACAGTAACCTTTCTAGGTGGTAAGGCCCTTCTGTTTTCGGGCTTTGTTATTAATTTCTCGTGTCCCTGGGTCAAAATCAGAGAATAATATCAGAACTCTTTATACTTTTTTTTTTTAACTTTTTTCATTGTATAATATGACAAATATACAAAGCAAAGAAAGAAAAAAATAGTTTTAAAAAAACTCTTCAACAAATAGTTACAGGACAGATCCCAAAGTTTGTCATGGGCTACCATTCCATCATCTCAGATTTTTCCCTCTAGCTCCTTCAGAACATAGGAGGCTAGAAGGAATAAATATTTTTTTATCATCACAATCAACTTTTTTTTCTTTTTTGTGAAAAATAGCTTATGTACCAAAAAGCAATAAATATCAAAGCACAGCACAACAATCAGTTGTAGAACAGATTTCAGACTTTGGTATGGGTTACAGTTCCACAATTTTAGGTTTTTACTTCTAGCTGCTCTAAGATACTGGAGACTAAAAGAAATATCAATTTAATGATTCAGCAATCATATTCGTTTGTTAAACCCTACCTTCTCTGTATAACTCCACCATCACCTTTGATCTATTTATCCCACTCTTTAGGGGTATAGAGGCTGTAGCCATTCTAACTTTTTCATGTTGGAAGGGGCTGTCAATGATATGGAATAGGGAGATGGAACTATTTGATGTTCTGGAGAGGCTGGGCCCTCTAAGTTTCAGGAGTTATCTGGTCCAGGACCCATCTGGAGGCTGTAGGTTTCTGGAAAGTTACCCTAGTGCATGGAACCTTTGTAGAATCTTATGTATTGCCCTAAGTGTTCTTTAGGATTTGGCTGGAATGATTTTGGTTGGAGTTTGGCAAGTTACAAGAGGTAGCAATGTCTAACTTAAGTTTATGTAAGTGATCTCCAGAGTAGCCTCTCAATTCTATTTGAACCCTCTCTGCCACTGATACTTAATTAGACACACTTCTTTCCCCCCTTTTGGTCAGGATGGAATTGTTGATCCCATGGTATGAGGGCCAGACTCATCCCTGGGAATCATCTCCCATGCTGACAGAGAGATTTTCATAGCTGGATGTCATGTCCCACATAGGGGGGAGGACAATGGTTTCACTTACAGAGTTGGGCTTATAGAGAGTGAGGCCACATCTGAACAACAAAAGCGGTCCTCCGGAAGTAACTCTTAGGCATGCCTATAGCTAGTCTAAGCTTCTCCGCTACATACATAAGCTTCACAAGAGCAAGGCTCAAAATCGTAGACTTGGCCTATTGATTTGGGTGTCCATAATGTTTGACACAGTATCAGGGGATTCCCTGATGGTAAAGTTCAATTGTGCTATGTTTTTTCCCCCATCTCTCAAGGAACTTTGGCAATACTTTTTGATTATCTGCTTAATATATTCCATGATGTATCCAGGGATTACATTAAATAGCTATACAGGATTAAAGGCCCACTTTTTTATTCTGGTCTCCCTGTGTTTCATTGTTCAAATGAGCTATCCGGACAGGTTGAGTTAGATTTGTGCTACAGAAAATTTAGGTTCTGGACAAAATAAACCTTTCTTCCTTTGGTCTCAAAGGGTGGGTGTGGTTCTAAAATATAGACAATGTCTTCCTTACCCCTGTGTTCTGAATTACCTTAATCCTGACCTGATCGGAGTTGTTCTTATCTCTAAATACCAGGTTATAGATATATAAAACAGCCTCTCAAAATCCAGAAATAATAATCACCACTCCAGACTAAATGTGACTGCTATAAGAGCTTACAACATAGGCCCGTTTTCTTATAAGCATTTTCTAAAGGAGACTGTACAATAACTGTTCTTTCATTTTTGACTTATGTTGCCTCACCAAATATCCCACAAGTTCATTCACAATGTTGCATGTCTCACGAGTTCATTTCTCTTTGTAGCAGCACTGTGTTCGATCATATGTATACACCGTTGTTCACCAATCTACTTCTCAGTCAGTGCATCCTTCAGCCACCTGTGTTCACAGGCATCATGTAGAGGGCCCGAAGTCCACAGTCCATCAACACTTTCAATTTTAGATAATTTCATTGTTCCCAAGAGTAAGATAACCAATAAACACACCCTCACCAAACAGGAAATCTAAACCTCCCCTTAACTCTTGTTCCTCCCCCCCATTATTTACCCCTGCTGTTGCTGTGGTACTGCTGATGTTTTCCTGTTAAACAGAGCTCATAGCATGCAATAGCAGTTTCCCCTGTACCCTGGACTTAAACACTCTTTGTACACGAATCATGCCTTTGAAGTAGTTCTCGCAAGAACTAGTTTATATTTCTAGTGTTAATCAGTGGGACACATAGGTCTATACAAACGCTTTCAATCATGTTCACCTTCAATATAGTAATGTTACTAATAGACCCACTAGAGAACCACCCTCCCTCCTATCTCTTCCCTTTCATTGGAGTTTAACTTCATTAGCTAACCGTTCACCCATCTCTAGCTTCTATGTATCTCTAAGTCCCCTGTGTTCTGTATTATAAGCCTCTGATTATACCTTTATGCTGGTCACAAAAGTAGAATCATACAGTATCTGTCTTTTTGTGTCTGGCTAACTTCACTCAGCATTATGTCCTCAGGTCTCATCCATCTTGTCATGTGCTTCAGGATGTCATTTTGTCTTACTGCTGCGTAATATTCCATTCTATGTATATACCATGTTTATCCACTCATCTGCTGATGGGCATTTAGATTGTTTCCATCTTTTGGCAATTGTGAATAATGCTGCTATGAACTTTGGTGTGAAAATGTCTGTGTCATTGCTTTCAGCTCTTCTGGGTATATACCAAATAGTGCTATTGCTGGATCATAGGGTAACTTGATATTTAGTTTCCTAAGGAACCGCCAAACAGTCTTCCATAGTGGCTGCACCATGTACATCCCCCCAGCAGTGCATGAATGTCCCAGTTTCTCCACATCCTCTCCAACATGTTTAGTTTACTGTTTGTTTGATAGCAGCCATTCTTATAGGCGTGAGGTGGTATCTCATTGTCGTCTTCATGTGCATTTCCCTTATAACTAATGAGAATGAGTATCTCTTCATGTGCTTTTGAACCATATGCATTTGTTCTTCATTAAAATGCCTATTCATATCTTTAGCCCATTTTATAATTGAGCTGTTTGTTCTTTTGTTGTTGAGTTGTATGATTTATTTATGTATACAGGATATCAAACCTTTGTCTGATGTGTGATTTCCAAATATTTTCTCCCCTTGAGTTGGCTGCCACTTCACCTTTTTTGACAAATCTTTTGGGTGCAGAAGCATTTGATTTTGAGGAGTTCCCATTTATCTATTTGTACTTTTTGGAACTGAAGTTTTCTTTATGGCCAATTTTGGTGAATGAGTTCCACAGACACTTGAAAAAAAGGGTGAATTCTCTGTTTTCAGGTTCAGAGTCTGATATATCCATTAAATCTACCTCACTAATGTTGTTATTTAGGTCATGTTTTCCTTATTTTTTGTCCCTTCCTCTGTCTTGGAAAAGAGAGATGAATTTAAGCCTTTTACTATTAATGTGTTTGCTATTCTTTATATCTTCTGCAATTTTTGCCTAATTAAAGTTGTTGTTATTGGTTGTACAGATACGATACTGATACTTGTGTCTTTGTTGTGAATGACACCCTTTTTCAGAATAAAAGGCCATTCTCAGTATGTTTAATTTTTTACAATGAATCCAGCCCTCTCTATATTCTTTTTGTTCGCATTTCCCTAATATAACTTTGTCTATACTTACACATTTTATCTTTCTGAGATACCTTCTTTTAGATATAGCTCTTGTACACGGCATGGAGTGGGAATTTGTTGTCTGAAACATTTTTAATTGTGTCTCAGTTCATGGGCTAACCCATGTGACAGTATGTTTTGTCTTGTTCTGTCCTGTAATTTAGTTACCATGGTTCTTTAAAAATTTCCTATATGATCTCTTCATTTTGTTTTTTTAAATGTGTATTCCTTAGGATAATTAGAAAGGTTTGATTTTTTGTAATGGTTTCATTTTAACTATAAAGTTATATAATATCCTTAATTAGCTACCTCTATAGCCAATAACTATTAATTCTCTATTATGAACAATGAGGAGATTCTTATATTTCCTCTTTATTCCCTTTCCCTCCCCTTTCTTCTACCAACTAATTTTCGTGGGTAATCTTTTTTGGTAGCCATACAATCTGCCTATTTTCTTACTGATTTCTTACCTTAAGGAAATCTTTTGCTCTTCAACTATAAAAAGATAGAGAAATCAGTCCACCTTAGTTCCTACCTTCTCCCCTCTTCATTTCTTAACCTTTTCATTCTAACTATTTCTACTTTGTCAGAGTTTATAACACTTACATTTGGTTCTAGAACCATAATTTCCACTTTTATTTTGGTTTTAGTTCCACAATTAAACTAATTCAATGCTCTTTGGCAGTTTTTTTTTGGCTGTAATTTTCCCATTTATGTCTTTATTGGCTGAAATTTGTCCTCTGATAAATTTTTCAAAAAAAGCCTATGGTAACAATATTGTTGGTTCAAAATTATTTATTGCCTTTAACGTTGAATGATGATTTGGAAAATACACTATTTTCCTTGGAAAATTTTCGAGGTATTGCTACTCTAATATTGAAAGTTGCTATGGAGATATTTGAGGCTAACCTGATTTTTTTTTCCCTTGTAGATGACTTAATCTATCCCCAACCCACCTCCCACCTTTAGGCTGCTCAAAAAATCTTTCTTCATCTTGAAAGAATCTTTTCTTTATATTCAAAGTCTAGTAAATGTACCATGACTATTCTGTGTCAAGGTTTTTTTGTGAGACAGGTTATGTCATTTTAATCTGTGAATTCAAGTACTTTTAATACCGGGAAAGTTTGCTTGAGGTATACCTTTAAATGTTTGTTCTCTTTCATTATTTATATCGTCTTCTTCAGGGCCTCCCACTTTGCAAATGTTGAATCTCCTAATCTGCTTTTATGCTTGTAAATTTCTCTTTGTACATTTTTTGTCTTATTTACATTTCTTTTAGTATGCTTTTCTCATTTCTCACTCCTTTGTGTCATGCTGTGGACCTTGTTCTCTTGGTCTGCTTCCGGTTTCGCTACATCTCTACCACCGGTTTTTCTCTTTTTCTTCCACTTCTTTCCTCAGCTTTGCTAGCTTATTGGTAATCTCACCCTCCCTTCTTATAGTACTGCTCTCTGTCTTATTGCTTGTTTTCTGGAAACAATGACTTCATTTTTAAATTTTTTTGTGTGTGTGCTTGGGCAGGCACTGGGTTCATTTATATTCTTAAAAATTTTGTGGCAAAATCCTTATTCAAAATGTTCATCTGCTTTGAGGTGACATTTTTATGGTGACTATTCATCTGTATTTGCTTTTCTGTTCTTACTGCACTTTTCCTGATAACTTTTTATAGATACTGTAAGATCTTTTAGCCTTTTTCTTCTTCCCAGCCGGTGAAGATAGGATGCTGCAGAGCTGCTCATGATGTCGTCTCATTTTTCTCCTTATGAGCCTTGGTTTCCTGTGAATGTGGCTTGTTTGAGTTCCACCTCCTCAGCAGCTCAAAACTGAGCTGGCCTCGGGAACCCCTGCTCCCAGCCTGCTCACCCCCTCACTGCTGCACAGTTGGTGCAAAGATGTTGACATTGGCGTGTGCAGCTTACGGGGTGGACCATTGAGTTCTTTCTGTCATAGCAGCCTCAGGTTCCGCTCTCAGCTGCCTCTCCTGCCCTTGCTCAAACTCCACTGCTTTTGGCACCCCTTCCACCTGTTTCGTGGCTGGGAGCCTCACCCGTCTCCATTTTTTCATCTATGATGGGATTTCATTCTTGTCTCTTGTTCCCTTTGGTTTTTGTTGGGTGGTTTCTGAGAAATGACAGAAATGCCAAACTTTATGCCACATCTTCAAACTGGGGATGCTTTGGGTCACCTTCATTCTTTCAAAGTCATTGACACACTTTGAGTTAGAAAGCAAAGGACACTAGTCATAGTACTTATTTCAGTAAAATAGTCTTCTAGTACCCTAGGCCTAGTCTAGAATGCCAGTTCTACCAGCATTGTCTCATGAGTAGAAAATAAAAGAATTTACTTATACAGAGAATAAAAAATCATTCATAGGGATTGTGTTAGGTTAATCTGCAATTATAATTATTTTTCTTAACTTTTATATTAGTGTTACTCTGCTTTAATTATATAATAATTATAAAACTAATATTTATTTTTCTCAGAGTATAATAAGTCTGTGTTTTGTGGTATCTATCACTATGTAGTGTTAACATTTTAAAAACAGTTTTAATTATTTTTTTTCAGTTTACTTAATAGTTCTAGTTGGACATTTCTAAAAACGGAGTTTTTTTTAAGCTAAATCTATTTTGACGACTTAAGGGGTTCATCTCCAGGAATACCCATTACTTCCTTATATATATAGAACACTTTGAGAATTGTTAGCATAAAAATATTCCTGAAATCTGCTGAATTATTGAGATTTATTCTTGTAATACTTTCTACTACAGTCCACTGAATGCTTGATTCTGTTAAATGCTTTTTAATAACAGGTCTGACTTCTGAAGTCTCTTCAAACGTGTCCATTTCGAATTATTACCATTTCAGCTTCAGCGTGATTCTTCGCAACTGCAGCATCAGCTATTGCGTTCTGCTGAGTAGTGGAGATACTTGCTACTCAGGACTTTTTAGAATTACGGAACAATTAAAACATTTCATTCCAGCCATTTCGTTGCTCAGGACGTGAAACGTGGCTGCTGGGGGCCGCGTCTGCCTGCTGCGTGCAGGGCCGGTCCCTGGGCTGCGGGGCCTCGGCACGTGCGCCCGCCGGGCTCGGGGTGCGGAGCCTGCCGCCCGCTCTCCAGTCCCGATTCTCGGACTTGTGCCGACTCAAGCCAGTTTCTTAACCTCTCTGAGCCTCAGTTTCTCCATCTGTAAAATTAGCCCAATAGGTTTGTAACCGAGGAATTCAGATTTAAGGGGTGGGCAGGCCACACCCCGGAGGTGGCTCAGTGGCAGAGTTCTCGCCTGCCATGCCGGAGACCCGGGTTCGGTCCTGGTGCCTGTCCATGCGAGAAAACAGAACAGATTTAAGGGATGGTTGTGGTTACTGAAATATTATATAGATGCGCCTCTTTACTTTCTGGTGTTCTTGCGTAGACGAAGGGAAACCCCTGAAATCTCTGAGCCGTAAGCCGCCGCCTGGGCCTCTGGCGATGACCGCAGAGCCGTGTCTCGTGCCCTCGGATTGTAGAAACCTTGTGACCGACCCTCACTTGTGCCCATTCATCCAGTTTTTCCACTTTAGAGCCTTGTGGTCACTAAAGGCAGCCCCTGATGTCTATTCATGAAGGCCCTGGGTCGGCCCATTGGGGTGGGGCCGCTGCGGGGTGGGGAGGCACGAGGGGCCCACGGTTTCTGGTGGGAGAAACGGACTCGGGACTCTGGGCACAGAGAAACTGCGGGCCCAGCAAACAAGCGTTCAGAAAAACTGTCAGAGAGGAAGTAAGAGATGAGCCATCTGCTCTGATCTGGGAATGGATCGCTGCTTGTGCACGAGCAAAACGGTGCCCTTCTTTGTCAGGAAAAATTTGTGAATTTTTTCACCATTAAAAGTAAAAGCTTGGCTTCCCCCTCCAACGGGGCGGTGCGGGTGGGGGAGGGTGTCTCTGTCTGGTCATTTCCACTTGACCCCCCCACCCCCACCCCCAGACCCCAACTTGCTACCCCTGGAGAACATTTCCGTTTTCCTGGCGACACAGGCCGCAGGGGTGCTCTGCCAGGGGGCGGCCGGGGTGACGGCCGAGGGGAGATGGGCTGCGCCCCCACCGGCTGCAGGACTCTGAGCTGGGTCTTCCTGGCCCTCTGGACTTCATTTCCCTTATCTGTGAAATGGGGGAATGTTTCCTTCCGCCACTGTCATGCGGTGGTTGCAGATAATCTGTGTAAAACCAGAAAGGAGGGTTCTCATCGTCAGCTGAAGACAAAGGATGTGGTCCAGCTGACTCTGCTGTAGCCAGCTTGGGATTTCCTGTCTGCAGCAAGGTGAAAACCAGAAATACTGAGATCTTATCATAAATAACAGATTCCATCCAGGGTCCCGATGGATCACACACTAACTACAGAGGATCTACGTTATTAGAAAATCGTTCAGGATACCAAACGTCAGGCTAATGCGGCCACTCCCACGCCATGAGGCACACATTTTGATCTTAGCTGAGAAGCAGTGTAAAGTAACATTCAGACTCTCAGGGCAGAAGCTCTGTTCTTTAGGATTCCAGGAAACAGCTGCTCTGATGTGCTACAAGCAGATGTGCTCGAAAGGCTTACTGAACGTCTTCTAAAGAGCTTTGTACACCTCTGTGCACACATCGCGTAACTGTTGTTCTGGTGCTGCTGAGAACGATCTCAGCGAATAGGCAGTCGAGCAAACGTAGCAGCCTTAGCAGCCTTGTGCTAATGTTGTCGAGTCCAGCCTTGCACACCAATTCAGCGCCCATCGCGACACTGTGCAAAGCTGTGCAAACCCGGCCGGGCGGGTGCAGGCCAGGCAGTGAAGGGTGGGGACGACGGTTCTGCTAGTGCCCGGACTTAAGTAATTTTTCTCTACTTATGTTTCCATTTTCTTTAATGAACGTGTTACCTTCATACATTTTTTTATACTTTCACACTCTGCCCCTCACCTCGCAGCAGTTTTTGCTCAACTCGCACACACAGTAATTGCTCAGTTAAGTACGAAGAACTTCGCTTTCAGTTTCCCCATCGAGCGACAGCTTCGGCCAAAAAGCTGAAGCTTCTTTTTCTGACATTTCTTTGTTTTCTTAACCTATATGTATATGTTTTGTTTATTAAAGTTATTTTTTATGCAAAAGTTAAAATGTTTATAGAAATATGAATAAAAAAGGCAAACTATGCCTATAATTCCAACCCCTTGAAATAATCACCATTAATAGTTTGGTAAATATTATTTCAATTTCCTCTTTCACTTTATTAAAACACACTTATTTTTATATTCTATCCCATTCCAAAGGTCATTACACTATATAATACATACCTTGTAGAAGTGAGTCTATTGCTTAGTGGCTACCACGCTGCCAGATAGTCACACGTGAGGCTTGTTGGTGCTCCCTTAGGCTTTCTGAGGTTCGAATCTGTGTTCACAACTGCCATAGAAACCGGGCCTGGAGCCTGTGGGGCCAAGAACATGCAGCAGGAAGAGATCTGGGGTAAAGGACCAAGCGCTGCCCAGGTCAGCAGGCCGCAGCCAGCCCGGCAGGGCCGTGTCCTCAGCACTGCCCACCTTCCTCACTCAGGGGTCTCTGCTTTCCAGCTTACCCTTCCTGAAGGAAAAGCATCCTGTGGAATGGCATGTCCCGATATTTTTGAGAAGAGAATCCTCTTCTTTTTGTTTTTGTTTTTTTGCATGGGCAGGCACTGGGAATCAAACCCGGGTCTCCAGCATGACAGGTAAGAACTCTGCCGTCGAGCCAGCGTCGCACCGCCCAGCCCTCTTCTTTTATGGTCATGCAAATAATGTGTACTCTTCATAGAAAATTCAGGAAAAAAAATAAGTTATCCATGATCCCACCACCTAGATAACCATATTAACATTTTAAATAAATTTCTGTAATTCATACAGACATGCACACACACAATCATAGAGATGTGTACTTTTTCAGATGTGAACCCTTTAATGTATAGGCATACAAGTGTGTGCATGCACACACACACACACACCCTTTTACAAAATATACTCTGGACTACGCTGAATCTATACTAAAACATTAAATGTAGGACTGCAGGACTGAATTCTCTTGGGACTTAAATAGTCACAAGGACTGAAGAATTTTAGTTCTTGTATCCTGCAGGTATATAAGCTGGCCTAGCAATGCATTGTTTTTTCCATGGTCTTGAATTTTTATATCAGTTAAGGATTTCAGGAAATTATGAAAATATTTTCATACGACAGATTTAGATGTTCTTATCAGAGTGACATAAGCATATAGTGGAGAGTCAAATAGGTTTTGTATAACTTATCTACTGCCTCATCATAAATTACCCTAAAGCTCAGAGGCTTAAAATGATGATAAACATTTGTTATCTCATTGCTTGTGTGGGTCAGAAACCCAGGATAAGCCTGGTTGGATGCTGCAGACATTTGAGGGCTTGACTGGGTCTGGAGGGTCTACCTTCAAGGTAGGGGGCCCTCCAGGGGGGCAGCTGGTGCTGGCTGGGGACAGGAGGCCTCAGGTCTCCCCACGAGGACCTCTCCAGAGGGCGGTTTGCTTGTCCTCACGTCATGGCAGTTGGCTTCCCCCAAGAGTGGGCAAGGTAGCAGCTGCACTGTCCTTTGTGACACATCTCAGGAGCCAGCCCCCACCACTCCCACGGTGTCCTATGGGTTATGCAAGCCAGGCCCATCCACACACATCAGACACACCAGAGTGTGAGCGCCAGGCCCATCCACACATGTCAGACACACCAGAGTGTGAGCGCCGGGGCCTGGCAGGCGGGGCCCACAAAGCTGCAAAGTTCAGGACAAAAAAGATCCATCTTTGACACCTTGTGGAGCAGATGGAGGAGGGACACTGCCTTCTGTCCTGAGAAATCTGGTTTGAACTTAGCTAGCTGGTTCTTTTGGTATGCCTACTTTTTAAAAAAAAAAAACTTTTATTTTGAAATACCTTCACACATCCAGGACAATTGCAGAAGGCAATACAAACCCCGGCAGAGAATTCCTGAGCAGCCCTAGTCCTCTCCAAATCCCAGAAACACTAATTTTGGGGGGTGGGGAGGTGCCCAGGCAGGACTCAGACCTGGGATCCTTGCTGTATTTCAGCCTCTTGGTTAAAGAACAGTATCACAGCAAGAGCGAGTCTTATGGAACATGTCTGTGGTACGGATGGGGGATAAAATGTATTAATGTGCGCGCGTGGGAGACACTGAGGTTTTGGAAGACCTGAATTAATATAGGAAGTGCCCCTTTTAGGGTTAGATTTTGACCTGAGTTTGAAGGGCTGGAGGGCTCAGCAGTGACTGGCACGACATGGAGAATTTCAGGCAAAAATAAAAAAGGAAGGAAGAACAAAAAAAAAAAGAAGGAAGAGAACCACCCAAGCAAGATTGGTAGAAGCTAGGAGGGAATAGGCTTGGTGTTGATGAGAGGGGAAACTTTTAAGGAAAGAACTGCATCCGATGTAGCTGAAATAAAAATGGGACTTGATTAGCTCGTGTGCATGAAATCCAGGCTCGTTGAGTCCCCAGGTGGGGCTGGCTCCAGGGCTCGGGGGTGGGGTCAGGAAGCCCCTCCACCTGGCAGCCGCCCCTCTCCAAGGGGTGAGAAGACTCACACTCTGAGCCCGGGATCCAGGGGGACAGCCTTATCCTGAGTGCCAGAAGACACATTTCAAAAGAAGTCCCGGGCTTCTTTGCGGATGCTCAAACTCAGGTCCAGCCCTGTCCCAATCACTGTGGCCTTGGCAGGATTGGGGTGCCCTGGACAGGGTCAGCTGACTGAACCCCACGGGATGGGGGTTGCCCACCACCAAGAGAAGTTGTGCTCCCAGGATACAGGGCAAAGGCTGCGGGGCGCATCCACAGCAGGCAGTGCCCTGCCTGGCCTCCCGCACTTCTGCCCGCACCCCATTGGGCATACCTTCTGGTTCAGCTTGACACCAGCCCCCCGAGCCGAAGGGATCCCCTGAGGTCCCTGCACTGTCTCATGGTCATGAGAGTCCCTGGGAACCCATCTACTAGCAGACAGTTGTCAAGAGGACTAAGCAGAGATTGTTCCTCCGTTCGAGGAGCTGTGGAGCGACTACAGCGCTCACTGAGTGAATGAGTTGGCGGAGGGAGGGCAGTACCCAGTGCCACTGTGCCAGGCAGCCCACCTGGTGTCCGGCTGCACGTGGAGGGGGCCCCGGGCTAAGCAGTCACATGCAAGGGGGGTGTGTTTGTGCAGTGAAGACACAGGCCGACCAAGGCTGGTAAACATGTGTAGCTTTATTTCTAGGATCTTTCCCACATGGCCAGCTGTGGTCTCCAGTTCAACAGAACCTTATTCTTAATCCCTAGTACAACATCTCATGAATATTTTTAGAGGATGTTTGCTTACAATAAAAACAAATGCACACAATCTGTGCTCAGTCGCACACACTTCAGAGGCTCCTGGGTGAAGAGACGCGTGGGGCTCAGGCAAGAACTCGTGGGGAGAACTATCACTGATTACTAGAATGTTTTAGAAACCTCTTCTGCTTCAAATAGGTGACTAATTAAATGTGGAGTTGGCTATTGAAAAAGTGCCAGTTCTGGAAACGAGATCTGTTGATCACACTTTGCTTCAGATGCTCCTTGCTCGTGCTGTGCTGGGAAAAGAGCTGGGCACCACTGCTAGCAAAAGCCAAGCAGACATTTTGGGCAGAATGATTCATCATATTTACTTTTAAGCCTTCATCTTGTAGCAAGAATAATTCAGTAGAACTCAAATTCTAGAGAAAAATGGGCCATTTATTGTTTTAGATTCAGGCGTAAGCACAGCAGGTGGATGCTTCCAAATTGCCTCGCCTGACATTTCCTAGAAATGGAAGCTAACATGATGCCATTTTTTGGCAACTGAAAAGTTATATTTGAATGTTCTGTAACTCAGCTGGCAGGACCGGGGATTTCAAACACTTAACCATCTCTCCAAGCTTGCTTGAGCTTGATTGTGTTAAGTGATTTTTTTTTAATCTTATTAGAGAAGTTGTGAGTTTGTCAAGTGATTTTTAACAATCCTTTTTTAGACCTGAGAGCAGTCTCAGAAAACTTGAGTCATTTGCCAGAGGTCAGAGAATTATCTACACATTAGAGGCAGGAACTAATGAATATTGATTAGGATCCGGTTCTCTTATATCCTGGAATTGCAGGACGCGTCTATAATTTGTGATGTGTGTAACTTTGCTTAGCGCATGGAATAAGTTAAGGTCCTTAACGTCCATCTTCTCTGTCTGTCTGTCCTCTTCCTCTGGCACCCCCAGGGGTTGCTGCCCTAAGTGAGCCTCTCATCATACGTGAGCATGGAAAGCTGCAGATCGCATTTAGGCTTCTAGAAGAGTGCTTTTCTGCTGTGTTGTGCAGCTACGACAGGCAGATCCACTCTGCCAGGAGTAAGACCATATTCCAGGTAATAACGTTCTTTGATCTTTTTGCTGGGAATGGTAGGCCTTAGCAAATTAAATCCAAGCAATACCATCAGTTAATTACTTCTTAATTCTTAGGCTTGTCTGGCCTTCATCAGTTGTCTCTAAGACGCCACTTTAATTCACTGTTTTTACATGCTTTTCCACACCCCTTTGGATTTCTCTATTCATCAGTCTTCTAGATTATTCATCAGTATTTTTGCCAGTTTGTTTTTATGGGTGTCACAAATTTCCTGTGTACCACTCTGTATCTTTGGGGTATTTACCGTAACAATGGTCTTTTCTTGATTATAGAATTTCTGATATTTGAAAATAAAACCTTTGGGTTGATGAAAGCACAGGCATTTGTCTGGGATGTTGTGAGTTAGAGAGATGAGACAGCTGATCAAGTGTGCGGATTTCGACTTGTTTATTTAGGGACATCCAGGTGTGGCCGACACACACATTTGGAAATAGTCTGGAACTCAGAAGAGAAATAAGGACTAGATATAGAACTTTGGAATTATCAGCTTGTAATATGTGAAGCTCTGAGAATAGAAGTTCATATCCAAAGGAGAAAGCATAGGTCGAAAAAGGCTGAAAGTAGAAAAGTCTGACTAGAGAAACAAGACCTGAGAAGATTGAGTGGCCAAGCAAACAGGAGAGTCCTGTTACAGAGGTCAAGGCCAAGACTGGGTAGGAGTCTGCCCTCAGAAGGAGCCCTTTGTTGGAGGCAGCCAGAAGTCAGACTCTCGTGGGGGCTGGCGGCTGAACGTTGGTGGAGAGAGAGGGAGGGCCGTGTTTCAGAGAGGTTGGCTAGTGAGAAGGTGAGAAGGCAGAACTGAAGGTTTTCAGGTTGGAGAGAGTTGGCCATGTTTCCTGGGAAGAAGAGGAGAGAGATGAAGGGAGAACATGAAGAAAGAAGAGATGGGGCCTGTGGGTTTGAGGTCTCAGTGTGGGGGGCTAGCATCAGAAGTACAGCAGTGAGTCTTGGAGGGGTACACATGCCTTCACCTGGAAGGAAGTAAAGGATAGGTGAAAATATAAGTTAGGAGGTAAAGAGAAGTAGAGGAAGTTATCAGCTTGGATGTCCTCTCTCTCCTCAATGGGGCAGAAGGCTGGGTCAGCTGGGAGCATGAGAGGAGTTTGGAAATGTCTTTATAAATTAAAATATATGATGTACCTAGCTTTGTGGACCTCAGATAGTAAATTTCCGTTTTGGAGTCTGTCATTTTTGACTTCCTTCTGAACCCAAAACGTCATGTTCGAGAGCCAACACCTCTGACCGGAAAGCTGCGGCAATGCCAGGGCCTCGGTCACTGCTTGTAGGGCTCTGCCTGGGAGCTCGTGACAGCGGCATCCGTGCAGGCCGCTCTGCAGGTCTGTGCGCCTGATCGCGGAAGGACTCACGGCTGAGCCCTTTCCGCCTTCGCCAGCCTGGTGAACTGCCTCCTCCTGGAAAATGTCGTCTTCCCTGGGGTGGAGTGAAGACTCCTCGGGGTAAGGAGGTTGGCTAAGAAACGTGAGCCCAGAAGTAAGGATGGACGAGAAAGCCTCCTGCTGTGGGTGACCGGCAGCTAGGAAGCCGGGCGATGCGGGGGCCATGGAAGCCCTCACTCCTGTCCTTGGCTGTGGTCCCTCACATTCAGGAAAGTTTGTGGGTGACTTAAGGAGCGCGTACCTGGTGTCTCCTGTACTGCTTGTGAGTGCGACACCGTGAGCGGCCTCGATGGCAGAAGGGACTTTTGTGGCCCCCTGTCCCGCGTGTTAGGGCCGGGTGCCCTTCCCCAGCCTGCACGGGGGTGGCCCAGGGCGCAGGACAGCGGCACCGGCCTCGGGGCCAGAGGGGACCTACGGGGCGCCTAGCCCCAGTGGCTACACGGGCCGCTCAGACCCGGTTCCGGCCACGTGGGTTCACAGCTGGTCCCGGCCAGACTGATGCGGGGGGCGGAGAGGAGGGGCACGGTCTCGGGGGGGGGGCAGATGGGGGACACGGCCTGGGGGGGCAGATGGGGACACGGTCTCGGGGGGGGGGCAGATGGGGGCACGGCCTCGGGAGGCGGGGATGGGGGACATGGCCTGGGGGGTTGGGGATGGGGAGCACGGCCTGGGGGGCAGATGGGGGCACGGCCTCGGGGGGCGGGGATGGGGGGCACGGCCTGGGGGGGCGGGGATTGGGGGGCACGGTCTCAGGGTGGGGCACATAGGGGCACGGCCTCGGGGGGCGGGGATGGGGGGCACGGCCTCAGAGGGCAGATGGGGGGCACGGCCTAGTGGATGGGGCTGGGGCTGGGGGTACCACCTCGGGGAGACTTTGCCCTTCCTTTGGCCAAACTGACAGTCCTGAACCCTTAGATTTAGAGTGAACTAAGTGAAAAAGCTAAAAAACATGAGGGCAGGAAGTATTGGAAGGATTTTCCCTTTACTTAAAATCTCCCAACTCTTTTTTTTTTTTTTTTTTTATGGGCAGGCACCGGGAATTGAACCCAGGTCCTCTGGCATGGCAGGCAAGCATTCTTGCCTGTTGAGCCACCATGGCCCCCAACTCCTTTTTTTAAGAAAAATTCACTAATCAGCATTTATTTAATTTATTTTTTTTTTTACATGGGCAGGCACTGGGAATCGAACCCGGGTCCTCGGGCATGGCAGGCAAGCATTCTTGCCTGCTGAGCCACCGTGGCCTGCCCAAGCATTTATTAATGGTCGTTCGTGGCTTATACATATGTTGTGGGACTGTGACACTCTGTCGCACAGGCTGTGGTTCAAGTGTGCTTTTAGGCCTCGTCTAGTTTTCCATCTCCGGAGAGGTTTTCTCTATCGTGTCCCAAATCTGGGATACCTCTAGAAAAAAAGAAGAGTCTTTTGACACAGATTTGGAGGCTTTTTGTCCCCATTGCTGCAAGAAGTGAGAGAGAATCCTTCCCCCTCACCTAAGCCCATTCCACCCTCTGGGACACCCCAAGAGGCAGCCAAGGGCCTGGTGGGGCCAAGGAGCAACCGGGGCTGCTGGGGTGGCGTGTCCTTCGCCATCACCATGACCCCTTGGCTGTCTTCTTTCTCTCGTTCACTTGAATGGATTTGGAGATGATCTCTATAAACATTTTTTTTTTCTATACTTATCAAATGTTCTCTGTTTTCTACTGAATGTTCAAACACAACTTTTAAGTATCTTATTTATGGTTGGATGTATCAAGAATAGTCTTTTTTTTCCCTCTGAAGAGCTTAAAATATAAGCGGTATTTCTACCTTTTTTTCTGAGAATTTAGTTCTGCCTGTAAGTGGAGAGACTAAAATAGTCTTCTAAATCTGGGGTCCTTAAGTTTATCTTCCTTCTTAACTCTCCCAGGAAGCAGCAGGACCCCCGTTCATGGGGTGGAGGTGAGAGGTGGGAGCTGAAGGGCAAAATATTGCCTGAACTTTGGTGTTTGGCAAGTGTTTTGGTCCCGAGCCTGCAAATTGCTCCAGTAATCTAAAATCAACAGAGGAAGCAACGCGGGGCCAATGGGCAGCCCCGAGAAGACTGCAGAAATCGCAGAAATCGGGGTCACGGGTTGTAAATTGGTCTGGGAGAGAATGAGCCCATTATGAGCCTGCAGAAAGTTTTACAGGGCTTGATCTGGGAAATGAGGCAAGTAAATTTCCAAGGTAGTTAATTTAAAGCTGCGGGGGGCGGGGAGTGGTGGCTAAAACTTAAACTAAAATCCTTTTGTTCTCCCTAAGTGGCTGGGAACGCGGTGGATATTTTCTAGCTGTTTGTTCTCTGCTTGAGCGTCCCCTCTTCCACTTCAGAGGGAATTCTCCGTCGTGTATAGAGTTGAGGAGGTGTCATCCGCTATGCTGTGTTCGGGGGTGCCCCCTCTCCTTACCCCAGACAGGGTGCGGAACCCGAACCCAGCCTCTCAGACACTCCTTAAAACTTTGATGCTCAAGCGAGGGAAGGGTAGGATCAAGGACAGTTCAGAAGTCACTGGTGGTCCTGGGGTCGCCCTGTCGCCAGCGGGGGGGGGGGTGTCCCGTAGGGGCAGCCTGGCCCTGGGACATGACTGTGGCTGTGTCTTCACTGCCTGTCACCCCTTGGTTCCAGCCCATTTCCTGGCCCTGCTTCTCCAGGCATCCCGTTCATCCTGTCAGCTATTCAATATCCTCCCACTCCATTCCAGTATAGACAGAATCAGCCCGAGCCGGCTTCTGTTCCTCGCAACCAAGAATTAGATTGAGCCATCCGGCATTCCTGCCGTTCAATCTAAAGAGGTGTTTCTGGGCTGCCAACTGGTCTCTATTTAGAACGATCTGGCAGCAAGGCTGGCATGCGCCGCCGCGTCAGAGCAGCTGCCGTTAGGGACTTTGGGAGAAGTCTAAAGCCAAGTGTTTTGGGCATGTTCCCAAAGTAGACACAGTTACAGAGAAACTCCGTTGAATCTGGGCTCTAAATAGTCAACATTTGCAAGTATGAATCCCAGGCCATAAACCCAGGTGGCAAGAGATACTGCGATTTTTCATATATTTAAATATATCTCATATACTTCCATCACTTGATTTCAACTTCATCTTTTCTTATCAAGAAAGAATTTCATCCCTATGCATTCTTTTTTTAAAAAATATTTTTATTGACAAATCTTCACACACATACAGTCCATACACAGTGTACAATCGATGGCACATAGTATCATCACATAGTTTGTGTATTAGCCATGATCATTTTTAGGAACATTTGCATCACTCCTGAAAAAGAAATAAAAAGAAAAAGAGAAAAAGCTCACAGAACCCACAAGCTTTACCCCTCCCTGTCACTGACTACTAGTATTTCAACTTATTTATTTTACCCCTTATCCCCCTATTATTTATTTAGTATTTATTATTTACTCATCTGTCCATACCCTGGATGAAAGGAGCATCAGACACAAGGTTTTCACAGTCACAGAGTCACAGTGTAAAAGCTATATATCATTCATTATACAATCATCTTCAAGAATCAAGGCTGCTGGAACACAGCTCAACTGTTTCAGGCACTTGTCTCTAGCCACTCCAATACACCATAAGCTAAAAAGGGATATCTATATAATGCATAAGAATAACCTCTATGATAACCTCTCAACTCTGTGTGAAATTTTTCACCCACTGAAACTTTATTTTGCCTCATTTCTCTCATTCCCATGATACTGGGCCCCAGCTCATCCTCTGCAGTCAGGTCCCACGTTGACAGGGAGATTTACACCCTGGGAGTCATGTCCCACGTAGAGGGGAGGGTGGTGAGTTCACCTGCCAAAGTGGCTTAGAGAGAAAGGCCACATCTGAGCAACAAAAGAGGTTCTTGGGGGTGACTCTAAGGCATAATTATAAGTATGCTTAGCTTTTCCTTTGCAAAAATTAGTTTCATAGGGGTGAGCCCCAAGATTGAGGGCTCAGACTATTGATTTGGCTTTCCCCACTGCTTGCAAAAATATCAGAAATTCTCTAAATGAGGAGTTGAATATTTCCTCCTTTCTCCCCAGTCCCTCAGGGGACTTTGCAAATACTTCTTTATTCACTGCCCAAATCACTCTGGGATGTATCAGAGCATCACACTAACCTGGACAAACCAACAAGGTCTCACGGCCTATTCAAGATTCTGTGTACTTGACAAACTCTGGGATCTGTCCTGTAACTACTTGTTGAAGAGTGCTTTGAAAACTATTGCTTTTTTATTTCTTTGCTTTGTATATATGTTATACTGTACAAAAAAAAAATTAAAAAAGACTCTATAAACTTATGGTGTTCAATTGAACTGACCATACAAGTTAAATTAGGTAATTCACTACCCAGAATATAAATTTTGCACCAACTAAACATCTTTCCCTTTCGTCTGACACAGAAATTAAAGTTTTAAAATATGGATATCAGCCTTTCCCCTGTATTCTGATCTACCTAAGTCTTCTCCATATCAGCTTTCTTCATATCTTTAGCCGCAAGTTTGATCCCTTTTTCAACTTTTTAAATAGTTCCTGTATGGGGTAATGCTCACTTTCACAGCTTCAGAGCTCTAACTCTGAGTCTCAGGTGACACATAAATGCCCGAAGTTTCTGGGAACGACCATGCTATATACAAACAGCTCAGTATCTCAGAATTTAGAAATAACAGTTACAACTCCTGGATGTATGTGAGTGCTGTAAGAGCTTACATTCTAGGACCCTTTACAGTAGACCCAGCCTGATAACCCTTGCTCTCAACTTCAGTTCACTGAGTTTTGTATAACAGTTAGTCCATATGAGTGAGGCACGATCATATCTTTTTGTTCCTGACCTTTTCATTCATCATACAGTCCTTAAGGTCCCTCCACCTGATGGCATGCCTCACAATCTCATTCCTACTTGGGGCTGCCCAGCACACCCCCGTACATTCTTGACTTTGCCCCCCGACTCCGCTCACTCCAAGGGTGGTTTGGAATTCCTGGGTCTCGTACAAGATATGGGATGGCTCTGTGATCGGGCATGTCCTGCACTGGAGGCTGCTGAGCCCCTCCCCGTGCTGGCCAGCACGTGTCCTGAGACCTCTGGCTCTGTATTTGCCCTGTGCACGTGCAGCACAGGGTCTGGGCTGCTGCCTAGAGTTCTCTCCCTGAGGGCTCCGCAAAGCTGAGCCTTTGAGGATTGGGTCACCTACTTAGGGTTCTATTAGGGAGAGGGCCGTGGCCCCTGAGGCTTGGAGACCCTGCAGCCCTCAGACCGTCCCTCTTATCTCCAGGAATCTCTTATTCTGAGGAATATTCCACTTTCTTCACGCTTCTGTTATAGGATATACCCCCTCCTTGCCACAATCAATCAAGCAATGACTAGAGCTTTTGAAAACGAAGGACAAGAAGGGAAATGTCCTGCAGGAAACTTCTGCTTCTGGTTGTGCCACAACCTCCTTTGAGAAAAGGAAGCTCAGATGGGTGAAGGGAGAGGGGCCCATACATGGGGCAGGAGGGGAATAAAAACAAATTAACACTAAAGGAAAAGAAGTCATATTAATAGCATTCAAATTAAAGAGGGATAAATAAAATAGGCTGTCAGCTGCCAAATAGAAGGGATAGTTGGATTTTTTTTTTTTTTGGTGTCACCATCTTTTGTGATTCCTTAACCTTTCATAAGAGATGCAAAATCCTCTCTAAACCGCATAAGCATGAATAATGTCACTTCCTCCATTCCCGCCCTAACATTTGGAGCCAGGAATAAGGAGTGTGTCTAGTCTACATTCCATAAACTGTCAGCAGTCCCATCCCTAATTAATGTCTGATTTCTCCTCCAGCTGGAAACAAGTATTTGTCTTACAATGAAATAGCATATAATCCACAATCCAGCTTCTTTCTGAATCCCATGTTCCAGCTGCCACTCTGACTAGAATCTGCTTTCTGTGGACTTTCCAATCTTAAATAGCAAGGCTGCTTAACTGAAGAATCTCTGCTGGCATGTGAGAGTAATAATTTGCCAATCTATTTAAAAATAAGCAAATGCTGAATTTTTAAAAATTCATTTTAGATTCCACATTTTGGGAATTTACAGGTCTAATTCATCCCACACAGATGAAGGCGAGGTCCTAGTTAAATGAATATGTCTTGGAACCTATCACCACGGGTGCCGTGAAGTCACAGAAACTTTGATTTTAATGAGCTCACACAATCAGGGGATATATTATCCCATTTGTCAAGGTTGCAGGGAGGTGGGTTCCAGGATTGGTTAATTTAGGGAGAACCCGGGTTCTGTCATCTGTCCTCTCTGCCTCCCTCTATGGTTGCTTCCTCCCCTTATGGTCCCAAGATGGCTGCTGCGCTGCCAACCATCACATCATCACAAGATTTCCAGAGTCAGAGAAAAGGAATGGTTTGTCCTTCCATGTCCCTTCTTAATAACAACAAAACTTCTCCCAGTCATATGATCCACCCCGACAGAGCTTTTCTTAGGTCTCGTTGCCCAGAGTTGCATCAAGCCTTGTCCTCGGACTTGGCTCCCTTTCCAGAGCAAATGACCTTATGTGGGGCAAGGCAGGGCTTTGCCAAGGAGGGAAGGGATGGATTTAGGCAGACAACCAGCAGTGTGAGTCATGTCAGCCTCCCCCTATCCCCAGTAAAAGATCTGCCACTGTGATTTGCAAATTATCTGTTTCTGTTTTACTCCAGCTCCTCTATACCTTTCCTTAAGCTCCAGGGGCTTCCTCACCAGTCGCAGTCCAATTCCCTGATAGTTGTGGGTGTCTTGTCTCTCCAGCTCACAGCCCATCAGAGCCCCCACTGCAACAACCCCACATTTAGACGCCCTTCTTCCACTGACAGGACTAGGAGAGAATGCGAAACTCCATTCATTCATTCACCTAATTCATACTTACCTGGTGCTGAGGACACACAGACAGTCAGGGCACAGCTTCTCCTCAAGGAGCTCGTAGCAGAAACAAATAAACGGGCAAACGGTCCAGTGAGGTGGTCGTTATAGAAACCGTATGCTAACTGGGGATTGGAGCACTGCTGATAACGTGGTTCAGGCTACAAGGGGAAAAATACACATTTTCAAGGTGAACGGGAACCAAGTCACATTTCTGATGTTTCCAAATTACTAGTTTAAAAATAAATTCTTGAAGAAAGCTCCATGTATAAGTTAGGAATGATGTAAATAAAGTGTTCCATTTTAAAAATAAAGTGTTTTGAAGGTGGAGGAGTGGATTTGGATTCTCCACCTTTTCAAAGATTTTCATTGGTAACTTTGTCATTTACCGATCTTATTAGAAACATCTCTTTTCTAGGATTTAATTAGCACTAAATATAGGAGTTCAAATATACTATATACTAGCTGCTGAATATTCAATTCGCACTTTCATCAAGGTTCTGAAGAAACCTTGTAAATACTTCAGGTTGGAACCCTTAAGGATCTGGGTCTCTTTTACTCAAATCATTTTTACTTCTTTCAGAGAGCTGTCTTAGGAGTCAGGGTGATGACATGGGGTTTGGAAGTCCCTGCTTCCTGAGAATTACCTGAAGTTCCAGAAGTCCCTTGGTTTCACTCATTGCCTCCATGTCTTTGTGCTTTGCTTTTTGCTATTCTCTGCACATACCTTCTTCCTTGGAAAAGACATCTGCTTGCACGATGCTCCTATCACAGCCACATGCATAGTGGCCAAATTTACATCTTCAAGTGCTAATGACATATTTCCATATGGCTGCTAGACATTTACAATGGAGTAGATTGCGAGCAACTCAAACTCAGCCCGCTGAAAGCTCAATTCATCAGCCCTTCCCCTCCATTCAAGGCCCAAGCTTCTGGGTGAAGCACTCTCTGATTATCTTTCATCCAATAAATAAATATTTCTTGAGTGCCTGTTTTGGGACTTGACCTGTTATAGACCCAGGGTACACAGTGGTGAGCCAGCAGCGGAGCAGCGGAGTTCTTACTCCCTGGAGCATGCATTCTTGTGGAATGAAATAACAGATGGAGAGCGACAAGTGTTAGGAAGGAAATCATCGGGGCTGAAACCGACCTCTGGCGTCTCTGAGCTCCAAAAGTTTCATTGTCTATATAATAGAGGTGTAGCAATAACAATAGTTTACCTAGAAGAATATTCAGTAAGGTCTGAGCACTGTCTAAGGGCTTAATACGTAATAACTCATTTAATCCTCACAATAACTCTGTGAAGTAGCACTGTTCCACCCGACCCTTTTCCCAGAAGGGGAAATTAAGGCACAGAGAGTTTAAGAAATTCACTTGGGACTATCAAAGCTAGTAAGTGATGAGTTTGCTTCTATTAAATCCAGGAAAGTAAAATTATAAGAAATTTTATATTTGATATAAATGAAAAGTGAGTTTTGACACAACCTGCTTTTCGATTTTCATTATTTTCTCAACTACTTTAATGTTCTGGAAAAAAATTAACCATTAAAAATTCACTAAAACCTGTATATAGGGGTACATTTTCCCTTTGTCCTCAGGCTCCAATAAGGCTCGAACCATCTTGTGGGAGCCTATTTTTCTTTCAACATTTACTGTTTTGTGCATGTGAATTTTTTGCATTGTCTGATTTTTTTAAAATATTGCATTAAAAACCTTATAACTAACCTTCATTTGTACCCAGTTATGGAGTTTTTCAACTTTAGAGTCTTGTCATCGCTAAAGACAGCCCGTAGGGTTTATTAGTGAAGGTCCTGGGCCAGCCCAGAGCTAACCCCACCCCCGCCAAGTCCAAAGTTCTCTTGCTAACTGAGCCTGGCTGTAACCATCGTGAGCCCACCTGCCATGCGCAATAGCTTAGACTGTACCCTACAAGTCACCTAGACCTCATTCTGCCATTTTCTTTCATACTTTCTGTGACTAAGCATGGAATCAATCTACACATGCTCAACAATCAGACCACCTCTAATTACACCATCTGGGGCCACTGTGCTTATCATCCTAAACCTGCCCATCGTTTCTCTGATAAAACTACCGAATTACTGCAGCTTCAGGGAGACAGATTTTGGACTGCTGGGTCATCTGCTCTCCCACTACGTGCCTGGTAATAAACTCTTTCTCTCTTCGGAAAAAAGAAAAAATATATATATATATATTGTATTACGAATATTTATGTTGATTTCTGAGTCTCTTTGTATCCCCTTACATTTTGCTCTCAAGGTGAGTGCAGCACTCTCCTTCCAGCTCGGAGTGGCAGAGCTGGGATTCAAACTCAGGCATTCTGCCTCCAGGTTCTGTGTTCCTGACTGTCCCACGACTTACGCCATATATTGTTGATTTTTTATCTATATCTTAAGCTATATATCTCTCCACTCTTTCCAGTTAAGCTAAATGCCTTGAGGGCATAGACCACTTATTATACCGCTTTCTCCCATTATCAAAAGCATCTAGTATGGTCTTTGGCTTAATAAAGTTTGGCTTGATTGTAAGAGAATCACAAGAGGCTTCTCGAGTGTGCTGAATTACCATCATCACCAGCTACCTTTACAACAATTTGTCATTTTGCTTTGTTTTACTGCAATTTCCCTTTTATATATTTCATTTTAAATTATAAAAATAATTAAGCATTTCTCACATAAAGATGAATGAACATGTACTTATTTGAAAAACATTTTGAAAATGAAATGCTTTCTTACATGTAGTGTTCTTTTTTATAATATGAAGCTTTTCCCATCTTTTGGAAATGCATGATCCTTAAGAAGAAACCCTAGAGTTTTAGTTTTATAAGTGAACAGATCAGTGTAGTAAAGAAGGTAGAAATATCCCTTGACGTAGTTATTAGCTCTCTGGTAACAACATAGTTGTTTCTAAAGCACAACGGTGCTTCAGTGCTTCCCTGCAAACCCAAGCTCTGCTCATCGCCTCCTTTACCTGCTGTGAAAACCTTTCACCTGTGAGTGTACCTGTCTCTGTGTAATAGCTTCCCACCTGGCTGGATAGAGCCATTACTTCCAGGAATGATAGGAGACGAACAAGCAATTCCTCTCTGACTTCTGAACATGTGGCTTTTTTAAGGGGGGTGGGGGGGTCCATGATGACAGTAGGAAATCTTTCAGGGTTCATTATATAAAGCCTACTGAAAGTTCTTCTTAGAGTGGGAGCCTTGTAGACAAAATAAAGGGAATGCACAGCACCAGGGAACAGCGAGTGACTTCTGGAGACCCCTCCTGCCCTGGGTTAGGTCCTACACCCCTCTCGCCAATCCGCTCTGGGACTGGATTGAAAAATATGCAGATCACTTTGAATTGTTTGGTTTTATGTTAAACTTCTCTGAGCAGCTTTTAGCTTCTCTTGAATTATATTTTTTGATGGTTCTGTCTTTGTTAGTTTACTCATTTTATGAAAGAGCCTTTACAGAATGGAGCCGGAAAAACCATCACCTCCATGAAATTTGGGACTCTTATGAATGTCCCCTTGTGCTCCCAGGTTCCACAGGGAATAAAATACTGCACTCAGTCTATCTGGAAATCACATCATTATACAATGCAAACGCGAAACATTGTGTAATTACCGAAACTCTGCTGCTATTAAGAGTTGTTTCACTTTGAAGAAGCAAGTTGTAAGGGGAACTATAGAGTTGTTAGATTGCTCTGAAGATAGTTTTGCTGACCATCATCCTTCCCATTTAGATTTGTGGAATGAAAATGCCGCTTTGCACCTGGTGCAGACACAACCTGGTGGGTTTGGGGGGTGAGAAGGAGCATGGTGAGGAACCTATCGTTTTCTCCGTGCAGGTGTTAGCGACTCCATGGACATATCCATGATTATCACCGAGGTCACCACAGGTTGTAGCCCAGGCTTTTAAAAATGAGTTGGCAAGTGCCCCCCCCCCCCCCTACGTGGGTCATGACTCCCAGGAGTGTAAATCTCCCTGGCAATGTGGGACAGGACTCCCGGGGATGAGCCTGGCTCCGGTATCGTGGGATTGAGAAAGCCTTCTTGACCAAAAGGGGGAAGAGAGAAATGAGACAAAAGAAAGTTTCAGTGGCTGAGAGATTTCGAACAGAAAAAAGAGGTCATCCTGGAGATTATTCTTATGCAATATACAGATATCCCTTTTCAGTTTTGGGGGTATTGGGGTCGCTGGATGGAAATCCCTGAAACAGTTGAACTGTAATCCAATAGGCTTGATTGTTGAATATGATTGAATAACTATGGAGCTTTTAAGGTGTGACCATGTGACTGTGAAAACCTTGTGGCTGACACTCCCTTTATCCAGTGTATGGAGAGATGAATAAAAAAAAAAAAGACAGCAAAATAGATAAATAATGGGGGTGGGTGTTCTTTTTTGCTTTTATTCTTTTTTTTATTTTTTATTTTTTTATTAATTAACGGAAAAAAAGAAATTAACCCAACATTTAGAAATCATACCATTCTACATATGCAATCAGTAATTCTTAACATCATCACATAGATGCATGATCATCATTTCTTAGTACATTTGCATCGGTTTAGAAGAACTAGCAACACAACAGAAAAAGATATAGAATGTTAATATAGAGAAAAGAAATAAAAGTAATAATAACAGTAAACAAACAAACAAACAAAAAAAAAACCTATAGCTCAGATGCAGCTTCATTCAGTGTTTTAACATGATTACATTACACTTAGGTATTATTGTGCTGTCCATTTTTGAGTTTTTGTATCTAGTCCTGTTGCACAGTCTGTATCCCTTCAGCTCCAATTACCCATTATCTTACCCTGTTTCTAACTCCTGCTGGACTCTGATACCAATGACATATTCCAAGTTTATTCTCGAATGTCCGTTCACATCAGTGGGACCATACAGTATTTGTCCTTTAGTTTTTGGCTAGACTCACTCAGCATAATGTTCTCTAGGTTCATCCATGTTATTACATGCTTCATAAGTTTATCCTGTCTTAAAGCTGCATAATATTCCATCGTATGTATATACCACAGTTTGTTTAGCCATTCTTCTGTTGATGGACATTTTGGCTGTTTCCATCTCTTTGCAATTGTAAATAACGCTGCTATAAACATTGGTGTGCAAATGTCCGTTTGTGTCTTTGCCCTTAAGTCCTTTGAGTAGATTCCCAGCAATGGTATTGCTGGGTCGTATGGCAATTCTATATTCAGCTTTTTGAGGAATCGCCAAACTGCCTTCCACAGTGGTTGCACCATTTGACATTCCCACCAACAGTGGATAAGTGTGCCTCTTTCTCCGCATCCTCTCCAGCACTTGTCATTTTCTGTTTTGTTGATAATGGCCATTCTGGTGGGTGTGAGATGATATCTCATTGTGGTTTTGATTTGCATTTCTCTAATGGCCAGGTTATTCTTTTTTTTTTTTGGAGTAATGAAAATGTTCAAAAATAAATTGTGATGAGGAATACACAGCTATATGATGCTATGAGAACCACTGATTGTACGCTTCGGATGGTTATAATGGTATGCAAATATATAATATAGTTCAATAAAATTGCATTTAAAAAATGAGGTGGCGAAAGCCTACTGATTAACCACCGAAGTCCATTGTAACTTCTATTTTAATAATGTGACCAGGGGAAAGAGTTTAGTAAGTCATCTGAGGTTAGTAAAACCGGAGAGAGACTCATTACCCAGGCGCATGCGGGAGGGTAGCGAGAACCGCTGCAAACGGAGGAAAAGGTTGCAAAAGGTGGAAAGCGGCCGGGCCCAGTGCCTGCGTATGTGGCCTCTGAGTTCTCAGGGAAAGTTCTGAAAATGAATCAGCCAGGACTTCATTGAGGTGGGCCAACCCAGATGGGGGCCAAGACGCCAACAGCCGTCCCTCCTACTACTCTGTCAAGGCTGGTTCTGCATGCAACTGCAAGGCGCTTGGGCTTTAGAAGCACGAGGTCTGAAGTTAACTTCTAGCCTTAGATTTTGATGTCAAAAGATTGAGAAAGTGGCTGCTGGGGGAGGTCTGGAAGGGTGATTCAAGGAGCATGAGTTGAGAGCCCATTGTGGGCAGGTGCGGGTCCTGAGGCTGGAGACAGAGAGGATTAAAGGTTACACAGCGAGGGTGACAGCAGTCTGTCGGGGTGGCACAGCTTCCGATCCAGCCCGCGGACAGGCTTCCAGGACTGAATGGTGTTCGGTAGATGGCCCGAGAAGGCTTGCAGCATATGCACCGATGTGTGTGGAAGCGATAACTGGAACCATCAGCAGTGCTGTGACTCCTCTTGGCCCACACATCAGAGTATTTTAGAATCGCACACCTTCCCTGCAGGGTTTCCCCAAGACCTGCCTTGACTTCTCTTCTGCAGAGCTCTGCTCTACCCCACACTTACCTCACCAGAGAGCTAATCATAAGCCACTATTTTCATGCCCTGCTTACAATGAAAGCTTATGTCAAAAGCAGCAAATAGCTATACAGAAATTTCAAGGGGGTTAATTCCTAAATGGTAATGAAGTAATTTCTTGGCTGCTTCACCATCCAGGTAGTACTGCAGGGAAGGAGGTCTGATCATGTCCACAGTGGGGAAAATGCAAGCCCAGTGTGGGGTGCCCAGTAAGTGTTTATTGACAATAATTATCATATAATGATGAAATGTCCCAGTATAAGCCTATTCGGAGTTGTTGTTTTTTTTATTTATATAAAGAGTTCATCAGGATTAGAATTTGGGTTATACTGTAGCCTTGTAGATAGGTTTACGCCTTTGCAGGCCTATAAGGTTTTTCACTAGCCCTTCTTAATCCTGAGAAACGGTTCTGTCATAACAGCAGCCTAGAAGTTTTTGAGCATTGAAACTATGTATAGTTTTAACTTTTGGATTTTTTAGTCAGAGAATTTCTCGCTAACGCTCCCATCTCTTTTAGGCCTTTGATCTCTAAGTTAGCTCTGATTTGCTGGTCTGCTATTATCACTTCCTCTTCTCCATTTCAGGCATGTCAGTTGGGAGAAAAAAAAAAAACAGTAGAAAAGAGAACAGTGTGTTTGTTTTTTTACCCATATCATGGATTTTGAAAAGGAAACACGTCTTCCAAATTACCTTTTGCCATATACTAAGAGTCTAGAGCTCTACAAAAATTCCCCTCCTCTTAATATAAAACAAATCAAGCCTCTGGGTTCAGAGCTTCCGTACACCTTTGTGTTTCTAGGAGTAGATGCCTGTGAGATGAAAACTCTTCAAGCCTTATGGTAGATCCCTGCTTTCCGTGGGATTATGAGAACCTTGTACGGCTGGAAACTCTCCTTTTCTTTTCCTTCCATCCTGAAGCAAGGCCGAGCATTTTGTCAAATTGACAGCAGGTGTATGTTTTACCTGCTTGACTTGTTCGCACCCTTTGATTGGGGTTTCAGTCACGTGTTTCTACACCCTTTGGGGTGGGGAGGGCAGGGTGCTACCCCTCATCCAGGGTGCTGTAGATGACTGGGGGACCGCCCACTCGGGCCTGGGCCCCTCCCCTCCTTCCCCTTGTCCTCTCTTGGATCTTTACTAGGCTTCACGCTCCCAAGGAGAACCAGTCGGTTGAGTATTCAAATATTTAATTAACTCCTGTTACTGCACAAGTGGCCAAGCAGGTTTTTACTGGAAACACAGACGGGATCCTGAGAAAGGAGGGGGTGGGGAAAAGAGAGCCGGAGCTTACGAGGCAGAGGAACCCGTGGGCAGCAGCTTTGCTGTCTCCCTGTACGTTTTATGATGCTTTCCCCGTTGCTCCTGATCGGTGTTCCTTTGTGCGTGAGCAGGCCCAGAAAGCATTTTTGTGGGGATAACTTTGTGTTAGTCAGTTTGGGCCAAAAAGCTTCCCCTTTCCATGGCCCTGTACCACCCACCTGGCCCCCTGGAGCTCAGAGACTGGGCCCTGGGCCACCTGAGCCCTGAATTGTGTTGCCCACCACACACTCCCTCTTTGCAACCAAGGACACCACGGCGAGGTGGGAGGCGGCTTACAGACTCCCAGTCCAGGTCCCTGCCCTTGGGGAGGGTGAGGCAGTACACGTGGGGGCGGAACCCCGGATCTGTACATTTTCCAAAACGCTTTCCTGTCTTTTCAGGCCTCGCCAGGTTAGGAAACTGATGATTTAGCCTCTGCCTAGTTCTTCCCAAAGGGACTGAGCTCAGCCGGTGAGGAAATGTTCGCCAGCGCCTGTGAAATCTCTGTGTATTTTATCTAGATCTAAGTGTATTAAATCTGAGGGGCTGCTTTAAAATCTGCAGTTGTCCAAGTTACATTGTTTGGGTTTTATGAAGTGACAGTGATAACAGTTTTGCTTTGTTTTAGTGTCCGTCAGTGTCTTGGCAGAATAAAAATTGGCCCTATTACGTTGGTCCCCCCCCAAATTTTTAGCATTTCACTGGTTTGTTAAGCGGCAAGATCTGGTCCCTGTTGCTTCCGACACCATCCATTTGAAAACATTAGCATGGAGACTGCTCTTGTTACTTATTTTATTTGTACAATAAATAGCGGAGAGGACTTAGAGACTTTTCTTTTTTGTTCACAGGACGCCTGAGCAGCAAAGGGCAGGGACAAAGAGAGGGACAGAATCAAGGGGCTGTTCCTTCCCGCCATCCGTGCAAGCTCTTCCTCGGGCTCAGGGTGGGGGCCAGCGCGGCGGGCGGGGGGCTGGGGCAGCGCCCACTCCTTGGGGTGCGAGGGAAGCCGCTCCCTACGTGGCCAGGCCTGGAAGGCGTCCTCAGCCCCAGGTCCCGGCCAGACAGCGGTGAGGGCAGCTGAGGGCCGGGCTCAAGACGGCTGCCCCCGCGCCCTGCAGGCTCAGGAGGGTGCAGGGAGGCCCTCCAGGAGCAGGGGACCCACACGGTGATCTCCCCTGCAGGGCCACCCCCAGGGTCCACCACAGCCGCCCAGAATTCCAGGCTGCGTCTTAGAAGCTAAGTTTAGCTTGGGACAGAGTTTATAAGGCATGAAGATGGACGAGCCAACGCCTCATTTTAGTCTTGTTTTAACTATTTTGTGTGTGTGTGTGTGTTTGTTTTAACATTTACATTGAGATCACTTCTGCATAAGCAACATAACACCACGTGCTTTGTCCAGTGACTTCTTTTTTTTTTTGTGCTTAATAACGTTCCCTGGGGCGCTTCCAGGGTTTGAACACACAGGCCCCCCCCCTTCCTCTTCAGGGACTGCATTCCTTCCAGATTGTACAGATTGGCAAATATTCTGGTTCATAAATTTGTATGCATGTGTATGCGCTTTTCTGAAGGAAATCCTAGAAGTGGAGCTTTATCAAAGGGAGTGCACTTTTAAAACCAATTTTCATGACAGAAGTTGTGGGTTTTCAGTGCAGTCATGCCTAAAATACAGGAGTCCTGTACACTGCCCCGCCCCAATCAAGAGTGCATGGGTGGGGAAAATGTCTTACGATGAATGATAGGACTTTTTCTTTTTTGTAACAATTTGTAACAATTGATGAAAGATTATTAAAGTAGTACTATGGACTGTTGTCCATGGATATATAAGGGTATTTTTCCCCCATATTCTCAGGCTATTATTGTTATTTTCATGCATGTTTCTATTTCATTACTCATCTACCATACACTGGACACAGGAGGTGTTAGTCACAAGGCTTTTACAATCGCATGGTCACGTAATAAAAGCTATACAGTTATACCACCATTATCCAATATCAAGGTACTGGATTACTGTTCAACAATTTCAGGTATTTTCTTCTGGCTATTCTAATACACTAAAAAGAAGTATCTATATAATGAGCCAGTCGTCATAATCATTTGTTAAATCCTAACTTCTCGGTTACAATTCCTCCCTCTCATTTGATCATTCGCTCAGTCTTTAGGGATAGCTGGGCAATGCCCATTTTAGCTTCTTCCTGCTGGAAAGGGGTGTCAACATTATGGGGTAGGGAATGAAACTGGTTGATGTTCTTGGAGAGACTGAGACCTCTGGGTTTCAGGGTTTATCTGGCATAAGAGCCATCTGGAGGCTTTAAGTTTCTGAAAAAATAAATTTAGTAGGTAAAATTTTTGTAGAGCCTTAGATAGAGCCCAGGGCATTCTTTTGGGTTTTCAGGAATACTGTTGGTTGGGGCCTGATGTACTGTGGCAATCTGCAATATTTCGCTGAAGCTTGCATAAGAATAGCCTCCAGAACGACCTCTCAGCTCTCTCTGAAATCTCTTAGCCACTGAAACTTTATTTTGTTTCATTTCTCTTCCTCCTATTGGTCAAGAAGGTATTGTCGACTTGATGATGCCAGGGCCAGGTTCATCCCTGGGAGTCAAGAAGCATGTACATTTTTTAAAATTGTGAACTATAATATATATACAAAATTGCAATAAATTTCAAAGTACATTTTAACAAGTAGTTATAGAAAAGATTTCAGAGTTTGGTATGGGTTACAGTTCCACAATTTCAGATTTTTTTCTTCTAGCTGCTTCAAGACACTGGAGACTAAAAAGAAATATCAGTATAATGATTCAGTAGTCATGCTTATTTGCTAAATCTTAGCTTTCTCTGTTATAATTCTTCCTTCTCCTTTGATCCCCCAATCTTTAGGGATATTTGGGTTATGCCCATTCTAACATTTTTCATATTGAAAAGGGGTTTCAACAATATGGGAAGGGGGATGGAGCTGGTTGATGTTCTTGGAGAGGCTGGCACTTCTCAGTTTCTGGACTTATCTGACCTAGAAACCATCTGAAGGTTTTAGGTTTCTGAAAAGTAAACTTAGTGTGTGCAACTTTTATAGGATCTCAGATAGAGCCCTAGGTGTTCTTTAGGGTTAACAGGAATGACATCGGTTGAGGGTTATTCTAGTTTGCTAGCTGCCAGAATGCAATATACCAGAAATGGAATGGCTTTTAAAGGGGGAATTTAATAAATTGCTAGTTTACAGTTCTAAGGCTGAGAAAATGTCCCAATTAAAACGTCTATAGAAATGTCCAATCTAAGGCATCCAGGGAAAGATACCTTGGTTCAAGAAGGCCAATGAAGTTCAGGGTTTCTCTCTCAGCTGGAAGGGCACATGGCAAACACGGCATCATCTGCTAGGTTCTTCTCCTCACTTCCCGTTTCATGAAGCTCCCGGGGAGGCATTTTCCTTATTCATCTCCAAAGGTCACTGGCTGGTGGACTCTCTGCTTCATGGTGCTGCAGCACTCTCTGCTCTCTCTGAATCTCTTGCTTTCTCCAAAATATTTCCTCTTTTATAGGATTCCAGTAAACTAATCAAGACCCACCCAAATGGGTGGAGAGACATCTCCCCTAATCCAGTTTAACAACCAGTCTGGATGGAGTCACATCTCCAGGGAGATGATCTAGTTACAGTTTCAAACATACAGTGCTGAACAGGGATTAGAAAAAAAGGCTGCTTTTACAAAATGGGATTAGGATTAAAACATGACTTTTCTCGGGTACATACATCCTTTCAAACCGGCACAGGGGTTGGCAAACCATGTCAATTAGCAATATCTAGCTGAAACTTGCATAAGAGTAGCCTCGGGAATCGCTCCTTGACTCTATTTGAACTCTCTTAGCCATGGATACCTTATTTTGTTACATTTCCTTTCCTCCTTTTGGTCAGGATGGCATTGTCAATCCCATGGTGCCACGGCCAGGCCCATCCCTGGGAGTCATCTCCCACGTTGCCAGGGAGCCTTTCACCCCTGGACGTCATGTCCCATGTAGGGGGGAGGGCAATGGTTTCACTTGCAGAGTTGGGCTTAGAGAGAGTAAGGCCACATCTGAGCAGAAGAAGTTCTCTGGAGGTAACTCTTAGGCATAATTATAGGTAGGCTTAGCTTCTTCACTATGGAAGCAAGTTTCACAGGAGCAAGGCCTCAAGATCAGGGGCTTGGCCTGTTGACTTGGGAGTCCCTCGTGTTGGAGAGAGTGTCACGGGTTTTCCAGGCAGGAAAGTTTAATAGTTCCATATTTTTTCTTCAGTCCCTGAAGGGACTCTGCCAGTACTTCTTAATTATGTGCCCCGCATTCTTCGGGACGTAGCCGGGTATTATGCCGAGCTATACAGGATTACAAATCTTCGTCCCCATTCTGGGCTGCACGTGTTGGGTGCTTTGAATGACCTAAATAGGCAGGTTGGGTGAGATTGTGTGCTACAGAAAATGTAGGGTTTGGACAAAATTAAAGCGCTCTTCCTTTTGTCTCATAAAGTAAGTGAAGTTCTAAAATACAGACACTGCCATCCTTTACCCTGTGTTCTGATTCACCTTAGTCCCAGCCAGACTGGCTTCGCTCTTCTCTCTGAAGCCCGATCTCTTTATCAGTTTCTTTGACAGTTTTTGTATTTAGCAGTTTTGACTTTCAAAGCTGCAGAACTCCAACTCTGAGCCTTAAGTGTCACACAATTACCCAAAGTTCCAAGGAAATACCAGATTATACACATACAGCACAGCATCTCAGAATCTAGAAATAACACTTAAAGCTCAGGCATAAATGTGACTTCTATAAGAGCTTAAATCCTAGGCCCCAATTTTCTAATGAGTATTCTCTAAAAGAGACCATACGATATTTGTCGTTTTGTTTCTGACTTATTTTGTACCACCTAATGTCCTCAGGGTTCACTCACCTCACTGCCTGCCTTACAGCTTCGTTCCCTTCTGTAGCCGCATGATATCCCACCACATGTCTACACCACAGTTGGCCTTTCTCCTTCTCAGTCATTGTACCCTTCGGCCACCTCCATCCATTGGGCATCATGGATAATGTCCAAAATGAACAATCCATGTCTCACAGTGTCCTCACTTACTTGTGCATTCGTCATCACTCTCAATTTTAGAACTTTTCTTTGCTCCAAATAGAAAAATAACATAAACACACCCTTACCAAAGAGAAAATTCAAACCTCCCCTTAACTCCTGTCCCCCTCCACGTATTTGCCCGTGGTATTGCTGTAGTACTGGTGATGTCTGCCCATGAAATGCAGGCCGCAGCATGCAATAGTAGTTCCCCTCCTGTATCCCTCTATTCATGACTCTCTGTAGAAGATTCATTCCTTTGAAGTGGTTCATGCAAAAGCATGTTTGCAGTGTTAATTGGTGAGATGCGTCGCCTAGGAGGGACATGTAGCTTGCGCTGCAGCCGTCCTCCCCTTCGTTGGAAATGCATGGCCAGCTGGTCGCGCCCAGGGACTGGCGGCGCCCAGCAGGTAATGTTTGGTGGTGACCAGGCCCTTCTGTTCCTCATTGGGGGGGGGGGGCGGTTTGTGCTGCTCGCCCCTCCTCTCTCCTTTCCCCTCCACTGGCTCCTCAAGACCCATTACTTGCTTTTCAGTTAACATCGTCCAGGACTGAGGCTTGAGTCAGAGAGAGGGGAAGAGACACCCCCGACACAGGGCTTGGCTTAAGGCAGGGGGCCGGATGTGCAAGCGTGAGTCCCCTGAGCTGGTTTTCTTGGAAATTGTTCCACTGACCAAGCTCCAGAAATGTAAACAAAAGTGGCCTGAAATCCCAAGTTTTGCTGCTTGTATTCTTAGTTTCACAACTGAAGGATTTGGCCACTGCCTGTCTTGAAAGCATGGAGTTCTCTGTTGTTTGTAACATGTAACACTGAGGGAGAGAGCGAGTGTGTGTGTGAGTGTGCATGAGTGTGTGAGTGAGTACGAGGGAAGCTCACATTATTTCTAAACTCAAAATAAGGACACCAGACTCTTAACAAACACCAAAGGCAGCATATCAGGAACTCCTGTTCTTTTCTATTATAATAAATGGACTTTCACATTACTAGCTTCCATCCGTATAGCTCTTGAGTTTTAAAGTTTTGTGTCTGCCTTCTGGCTTTTTAAGTGATGGAAAATGAATGCGTTTGAAGAAACCTGGCAGTGGTATAAACTATGATGTATTGGACAAGAATGAGAGACGGTGCAACTTAGGTTTTCTGGAAAAGTCCTTGATTTTTGGTTCAGAAATATGACCCTGAAGCCACAGAGACAGAAGACCCACTGCAGCCCTGCTGGGTCATTATTAATTAGTCTTCATTGAGGAGCGACCAGAGGACATGTCTGCACAGAAAGACGAGAAGGAGAACCGAATCCCGCTTCCACCACGGTGGGTGGAAACTGAAGAGAGAACTTGTGGTCTTTTGCCTTAAATAAGAAAACCTGGAGTTGGGTGTGCAAACGGCAGAAGGATAGTGTAGTGGGGCAGGGCCAGTGGCGGGAACGGTGTGTGCATTTGCACAAGCGGTTACATTGTCTGCGTTTGCCTCATCTCAGTCTTGGGGAGTTTGCTTTTTATGAGAGTAAACGTGTAGTGGTGTGCAAATATTAGTTCACGTAATTCAAACCTGTTGAGCTGAGCAGGAAGCACTGAAGGGAAATATGAAGGTGGCCGCAGAAGGGTCCCGATGTGGGGGTGCCTTTCCCCGGGGGGGGGGGGGGGTGTGTCTCCGGAGCGAGGCCGCGGCGACAGGAGGCGAACGGGCGGCTGGAGAGGAGGTGGCAGCGGTGGGGACCGCTCCAGGCGTGTCCGCTAAGTGCCGGCCCTGGAGCGAGGGGGAAAGGCGGCTGGTGTTGAAGCCAGGAGGATGGTATCTCACAACTCCCCCCCACACACACACACTGGTACAGAGGATGACATTTTCAGGGCTTCCTGCCATCTTAGGGTGTAGATCTGCTCTCAGCCTCACTGGACCTTTCAGCACACAGAGTACACAAGGACAATCCTGGGACGACTGAAAAAAGGAAAAGCCAGCCTGACCTCGGAAATCCAACTTTCCCCAGTGCTCGAGCCGCAGCCCCCTGCAGCCTCCCCCCGCAATCCCCCTCAACACCCCTGCAACCCCCCCGCAGCCTCCACAGCTGCCCGCAGCCCCCCGCAGCCCCTTGCAGCCCCCCGCAACCCCTTGCAGCCCCCTGCAGCACGCCTGCAGCACCCCCGCAGCCTCTTGCAGCACCCCCGCAGCCCCTTGCAGCCCCCCTCAGCCCCCTCGCCTCCCGCGGCGCGTGCGTTCACGCTCCAGTGCCTCGACGCTGCCCCCGCGCCGGTGCAGGGAGGGCGCGGCCCGTGAGAGCTGGCGGCAGGCGGGAGGCCCTCGGCGCGGGCGGAGGTGAACCGAGGCCGGTGGAGGCGCTTGCGAAGCCGCGCCAGCACACCGAGAGGCGGCTGGGCACCGGCGACCAGGCAGGAACGCACGCCCGCGTCGCGTGGGGACCGCGAGGGACGGGGCCACCCGTGGCGGCGCGTGCGTTTCAGGAGCGCGGCTCACCTGAGCGCAAGGGAACAGCTCCTTGCAGTGAGCAGAAAATTTCCCTTCTGTCCCCTGTCATAAGTTTAAACGCTCACAGCTTGTACAATGTGACCATTTGCGGTCTGCATTTAACTTGGACTCATGAAACTAACTCCCTCATGCAATCAACTGGAAAGAGCCAATAATAATAATAATAATAATAATAAAATTCGATTTTGCATCAGGGATGAATTTTTTTTTCCTGTAAGGAGCCTTGTGAGTTCTCCCCTCCTCACCGTCCTGCATTCTTTTCATTCCGAGGCCTGGTCGCAGCAGGACAAGAAGCCCTCATCCCTCATGATGAGGGGAAGGTGGGCCCTGGCTCAGGTTCCTTCCAAACCAGAGTGGAGACACATGGGTGTGTAACGCACCATAAGCTGTGACAAGATATGACAGATGACGTGAGAGAATAATAAAGGGCTGATGGAAAATTACTCTCACTAGGGAGATTTGTTAAAGCTTCCTGGAGGTGGTGGCATTTGCAAAGAGCCTGCAATATGAGTAGGATTTTGACCGATGGAAGCATCTCACTGGGATTATTATGGATTAATGCTCAATAAATATCCACATGAGCGTGAACTTGTACAGGACATGAAGCCATTTGCAGGGCCTGACTCAGTGTACTCCTTCTGCAGACAGAAGCACCACCTCACCTTCCCTCGCGAGGCCACCTTCTCCCGCCTTCCCTGGCGAGGCCACCTTCTCCCGCCTTCCCTGGCGAGGCCACCTTCTCCCGCCTTCCCTCGCGAGGCCACCTTCTCCCGACTTCCCTCGCGAGGCCACCTTCTCCCGCCTTCCCTGGCGAGGCCACCTTCTCCCGCCTTCCCTGGCGAGGCCACCTTCTCCCGCCTTCCCTGGCGAGGCCACCTTCTCCCGCCTTCCCTGGTGAGGCCACCTTCTCCCACCTTCCCTCGCGAGGCCACCTTCTCCCGCCTTCCCTGGCGAGGCCACCTTCTCCCGCCTTCCCTCGCGAGGCCACCTTCTCCCGCCTTCCCTCGCGAGGCCACCTTCTCCCGCCTTCCCTCGCGAGGCCACCTTCTGCCACCCTCAGACTACAGAGCTTATTTGCTCGACTAGGCCCCTGACGCCAGGGTCAGGCATGTGACTCGGGGCCAACAGAGGACCACATCTCCTTAGCATAGAGTGTGGTTCAGGGGTGGGCACAGGACCCAAACCTGGCCGGGCTTGGAGCTTTCTTATTGGCAAAGAGGCGCCGCCTTTCTTCCAGGGTTGCTAAGCCAGTAGACTAACTCAGAAGGTGGCAAGGAATAGGTTTTGCCCCCACAGGGTGAGAACCTGAGGGATGGAGAGGAAGGGATTCCTAGAACCTTCATCTGAGCACCTGGACTCCATCTCTACTGTTGGAGTTTTTAGTTCCTCCAGCCAATAAGTTCCCCCTTTTAATAAGCTAGATCTGTGCTGTGTGTCTCTTCCTTTGCCAACACAAAGTCCTAACCAATACAGAAATCTTAAATAATCTTACGTTCAAACAAACAAACGAAACTGTGGGAGAAAGGGTGGAGTAGCAAATTCATAGATCAGGTTCCCAGCAAAAAAGAAGTCTTCCTGCTGCTGACAGGTTGGCTGGGAAGGTCCTGGTGACTCAGACATTGGGACTTGATTCTTAAAGCCGCTATAGTCCGAGGCCTCTCATGAATCTAGCTGACTCCTGTGTGCTAGATAATTTTCCATGAATCAGATATGAAGTATGTACCACTGAAGCCACAAAGCGATGAAAACAGCTCACTTGCCTTTTGTGTCTCTCAGCTTTGCTTTCTCTGGGTCACACATTGTAAGTAAAGAGTCATAATGATAATCCAGTTTAGATGTATTAACACTTGAAAAAGACTATTGAGAAAAGACTTATTAATCATCAGAAGCAAGAGCACTGCAGAAGAATTCCAGGCAGAGAGTGGGACAACTGCCTTGAGCTAACTCATTGCCCCTTCAGGGAAAACGTGTGGATGTCTGAATGCCTTTATTGGGTGCTTACTATGTCCTTGGTACCAAGTATGGTATTTTGCCAAATTTTCTCTTAATTTCAGCTCTATGAGGTAGGTCCTGCTGTTACCCCCCTTGTACAGGGCAGGGAACGAGGCAGGCACTTCCATTTGCTGCCCAGCATCCATCCTTTCCTTACTCCCCCCAAAGAGACAACCCCAAGCAGTTATATCTTCTAGGGTGGCACTCTCAGGCATCTCCTGCCATGGATGGCCACGTGATACAGTTCTGCTCAGGGAAACTTGAGTGGAAGTCTCTTGGAGGTTTTGGGGGAAGTTTAGCTTTTCTGATATGGGAATTGGCCGTTGGCCCCACTGCCTCCTTCTTTCTGCCTGGAACATGGATGTAATGCTGGTGTGGAGAAGCCATGTTGTGACCGTGAGGCAACCACAAAGAGGAAGGCCGCATTCTGAGGGTGGTCAAACAGGAAGGCAGGGGAAACTGGGAGACTGCTGACATTGTGAGGTCACTGTACCTGCCCTGGAAGGCCTATTGTGTGACTTGTTATGTGATGAAAATAAACTGCTATTTGGTTAACCCAGTGAGACGGTATTTTTTTTTTTGTTACGTACAACTGAATGTAATTCTAAACCGATACGGGGAGACTGAACTGAAAGAGTTTAAGGGACCTGCTTTCATTTACATATAAAGTGATGTCTCAAAGCTGAATAGGACACAGTATCCACCTTTAAAGAGTTCACAGCAACTGGGAGGCAGAAACATAAAGAAACAATTATAATATAATGTCATTGGTGCAATGACCGTGCTTTGCATATGGTTTCATGGGTGCCTAGAGAAAAGGGAAATGAGACAAAAGTGGAGCAGAAGTTACCAAGGCAAAGGAGAGAAGTGAGAAGAAAGATTACCGCTTGAATAAAAATGTGGACATGAGACACAACATGGCATGTGCAAAGGGCCACAAGCAGGTTTGAATTGCTGAAGCATGAGGTCTAAGGCAGGCAGTGGTGAGAGATGCAGCTGGAGAGGCGTCTCAGTTAGCTGTGGCTGCATAACAAACCATCCCAAAACTTAGTGGCTTAGATGACAACATTTTATAATTTCTCTTGCTTCTGCGATCTGAGGAGAGTTTGGCTAGGTGGTTTTTCTTTTCATGGACTATATCTATTGGGGTTGGAACATCCAAGAAGACTTCTTTATGCCCGCGTTGAGGCCTCAGCTGGGATAACTGGAAGAGCTGGGGCTGGCTGAGCATATCTCCCCCTTTCCATGTGGCCTTTCCACATGGAGAACTCAGGCCTCAAAAGTCCCAGCACAGCACTTCCCCTGCACTCTGTCAATCAAATCAAGTCACAGGCCAGATCCTGGGATCAAGGGGAAAGGACATAGGCTCCGCCTCTCGATGGGAGGAGCCCTGTGCATTCTCATGGAGGGGGAGAGGGACTCATGGAGGGGGAGAAGGGCTCATGGAGGGGGAGAGGGGCTCATGGAGGGGGAGAGGGACTCATGGAGGGGGAGAAGGGCTCATGGAGGGGGAGAGGGACTCATGGAGGGGGAGAGGGGCTCATGGAGGGGGAGAGGGGCTCATGGAGGGGGAGAGGGGCTCATGGAGGGGGAGAGGGGCTCATGGAGGGGGAGAGGGGCTCATGGAGGGGGAGAGGGACTCATGGAGGGGGAGAGGGGCTCATGGAGGGGGAGAGGGACTCATGGAGGGGGAGAGGGACTCATGGAGGGGGAGAGGGACTCATGGAGGGGGAGAGGGGCTCATGGAGGGGGAGAGGGGCTCATGGAGGAGAGAGGGACTCATGGAGGGGGAGAGGGACTCATGGAGGGGGAGAGGGGCTCATGGAGGAGAGAGGGACACATCGAGGCCATCTTTGGAGACCACCTGCCAGCGGGCATAAGAAGGTGGCAGCTGAAATCTGGCCTTGTGTATCTGTCAGGTAAGTTGACATGAGCACTGGGACCTAGGGGTTTTATCCTGCTCCGTATTTGGGGTCTGAAAGGAGAATTCTCTAGGCCACCCTGACATCACGGAGGTGTGATTAGGCAGAGGACGGGCCTGGGGTTGGCTTTTCTAAGTTACCTGTGGTTTCCAGGCGGCATGGGCAGGAGTCAGAGGTCCCCGTGTCATGGAAGGTCGGTGGGTTGAGAGTGAGGGAGCCTACTCGAGGCCTGCAAGGTCACCCCACAGCCGAGGCTGGGGCCCGGGTGGGTGGGGCCGGAGAGAGCCTCAGGTGGCAGGTGGAGGGGAAAGCTGAGCCGAGCTGAGTGCACCGGGAGTCTCTGAGCCTTGGCTAGGCAGGGCCCAGACGAGGCTATCAGCCAGACTGCAGCAGGAACCAGTGGGGATCTGGAGGACGTGAGACTTCTTCTAACCCCCAGCCCCACCCACAGGTCACAAAGCACAGCAGCACCCCTCCCACTAGAGCAGCGAGGGGATGGAGAGGCAAGCAGACAGACAGAGACAGTGTCTGAAGGGACAACCGTATTTAAATGATCTCTTCAAAGTGTTTCCTGGACTGCACTAAAATTTACCCAGCAAGAGAAGCTCATAAGGAAGAACAGAAAAGTTATAATGAAATAAAGGAACATTGCTAAGTGAAATTGCAATGGTGGACACCTCTCCGAGACAGGCGGGGATGGAAGTCCACAAGGGCTCTGGCTGTGGCCATAAGGTTTTTCTTCCAAAGGTATGGGGGTGGTTCCTATCGCTCGTCATTTTCTTTATTCCTTTCTGAGTGTTTGAACTAGTTCATAGTGGAACTTTTTAGGACGCTGCACTTCCGAATAGATGGGGGAGTCACAACGCCAAGCGCAGGTCTTGGGTGAATGGTGTGGGGTGAGGACGTGGGAAAAGGCTGGAAATGGGGCCCAGGTTCCCTCGGGCTGGATGGGAGGAGGCAGGGAGGTCAGGCAGGAGGTGGCCAGCCTGTCCCCTGATGTCGGGGTAGCCTGGTCTCCCAGGTGGTGTTGGGGTGTCTTAGGAGTCGCACTGCTAGGGCTCGGTGACTGACATGATATTGGGGTGCAGGGGAGGTCTCTGGGTTGAGTAATGGGGGGGCGGCGAGCACCTCCCCCACTGACTGACACAAGAGGATCCAAGTGGAGGGTTTACTTAGATGGAAAGGCCGCGAGTTTGCGGGTTGGGTTGAGGTGCCCATGGGGCGCCCTGCTTGTGGTGACCTGCTGGAGGGTGGAGGTGGGTCTGCACCCGTGGGGAGAGACCTGGAAGCCACGGGGCTTGATGCAAAGTGCCACTGGGGAAAGAGGGGACCCACTTTGAGAGGTGTGAGTACAGGGGGAGCAGGACAGAGGGCTGGGAATAGTTGGGCCATGACACGCCCTCTGCCTGAGGAAGGGGGGCGCTGGCTGTCCCCAGCCCTGCAGGCGTCGCCTTGCCATCGTCTCTGCGCCTCTACCTTGGAAAGCAGAAAGAGCCACCAGCCACCACGACGCCATCCGGCCAGCTGCCCTCCCGGGCGGCTCACCCATGCACATGTCCTGCCCGCCCCACCGTGCAGTGCTCTGTCGGCTCCCCTGGTTTGCCTGCCCAAGGGCTGGCTGCCCTAACTCTCCAGAAACGTCGAGAGGGGCAGAGAGAAAGGCCCCCCCTTCCTCCCTCCCAGCAGGCCCAGCCCAGCCTCAGGCCCTCGGCCTCCCGTTTGCGCGGGGCCCTTCCAACTACCCCGGCCCCAGAGTTACCCGTGGAGCTGCTCAGAGGGCACGTCTGCTGGGCCAGAGTGGGCAGTGGGGCCTAGGAGCCTGCATGCCATGCGCGTTGAGTGCGCTGGTGGCACCCTGGGTGTGAGAGGGGCCGTGGTGGCACTCGAGCATCTTCCGAGCAGGGGGCGTCGACCCGCCCCTGGGTTTCCCACGGCACCCAGCGCGGTGCCTCATGGCAGGTCGAAGCCTTTGGTGATTGGATGCAGAGACGTGTTTCCTAGGGGGGAGATGAGAGTAGAGGAGGTGGGAGAAGAGGGATAATGGGTGTGGAATAACCCAAGAGGATATAATTTGAAGGTTTTTGCAGGAGAGTAAATGAGACGGGAACCCTCAGGGCCGACTTGGGACGCCCAGCCTGGGGTCCTTTGAGTAGTGCCCATAGGTGCTCAGTCAGCGTCTTTCTCCCTCCGTTTTTTCTCTCAGTCACATACCTAAGTCCTAGGAATTTTTTTGGAACCTGAACTTTCAATGTCAGAATGAATTACTGCGTATAAACTGGGTCACAAGGAAGCGATAAGTAATGCACGGGCTATTCTAACTGCTCAGTCAGAAAGCTCTGTGCCACATTATGAAAAATGCAGGAAGGAAAACAAGTTGATGATAAGAGTCAAGTAATCCTAAAACAATATTTGCACAAACAAATTCTCACTCAACACCTCTCTGAGGGCGGGAAGGAAGCACCAATGATACACACTCCTGAGAGCTGAAAAATCGGGCTACAGTTGTCGAATAGGAAATCTTCCCAAATGACATGGGATCGCCCGAGATCAAAACCACAGCCCAAAGGCTTCCGCATGGCGGGCAGTTGGAGGGGATAGTGAGAAAGCAAGATAAAATCCAGAGACGAAATTTAAAATCTATTCACGCCACTAAAATAAACAAAGCGCACCTTTTTGGTTTCAATTTGTTTCGTAGATTTTCTTTAAACAGAAGTTATCATAAGAAAAGAACACATAAGTGAGTTCACATGCTTTAGGTTTTGTGGTAGAATTTAGGTATCATTACATGTACTGAAGATGATGTTTAGGATGTTTGTAACTCATCTTGTTGTGCTCAGTATCTTTTTGTTTATCGTATTTTTGGTGTGACGATCTGAATTGTCCCCCTTATGTAACTGATACGTAAGCATTAGTTCGTTTTTTTTCTCTTGGTTCAAGTTTCAAAGTATATCCAATGTTCTAAGAATAATTTTTGCACATGGCATGCAAAGATGTCTTCGTGTCTGATGACACACTGCTTCTGGTGTCCCCTTGAACCAGTCTTGGGGTGGAGTGGGTTCTTTTGATTCTGTCTTTAAGTTATGCACATTTCATAGTCACTAGGAGCAAAGAGAGGAAATTATTTCTTTCTGGTTGAGCTGAGTTCTTCCCATAAAACACTTATTAGAGTTAAGTGATAGACTTAATATTCTGAAATATTCTGTTAAATCTTAATTTTCCTTGGGCATATCTAACATAGTTGGTAAGGAGAGACATTCCATGAACACTGGGTCAGTAAGTGTTTGAGGAGCTACCACCAGCCGAGTATTGTGCTGAAAACACGGGCTTCAGGGCAGGTGGTGAAAGTTTAAAGACCTGGGCAGGCCTGTTGCTTTTCTCACCTCTGGACTAATTACTTGAGAGATGGCTCTTAAATGCTCAAGGGTAAATATGACCCAGGGCCAAATTGTACTTATTGAATTGATTTTTTGAGTTAGCTGACAAGAGATAGATACAGTAATGTTAATACATAGAAAGATAAAATCAGGGTCGGGGAGAAAGGAGAGCCACAATATACACAGTCCCTATGTTTGACGAAAACTTTAGTGATGATTTGGTTGGGAAAAAATAACTAGTATTGGCATAAACAAGTAGAGCCTCATTTATCTCATATAACAAGAAGCTTGAAATGAAGCGGTCCAGGGTTTGCACATAACGCTCTACCGGGGACCCAGGTTCTAAATCTTTCTGCTCTGCCATCCTTAACCTATAGAGACCTTTGTCCGCATGCTGTCACCGTGGGGTCCCAAGATGACTGCTGCATCTCAGGGCAGGAAGAAAAGAGAAGGGTAAGAGCCTTCTCCTACCTTACTTTTTTATCCTGGAAGAAGTATCCCGTCAAGTACTGTAAAGGGTCTGTGAGTTTATCCTGCTTTGGAGCTAACAAGCCGGCCTGCCATGATTTCATGGATGCTGGTAGAAAGCACGAGTCTCCTGGGTCAGAGATCACAGACCTTATTACTCACAGCAGGGCCAGCAGCACAGGCATAGGTATTAAGTGGCGTTCGCCTGGCCCGATTTCAGGCGGTGACGCGGACACGGGCGCGGGAAAGCCTGACACATGCGGGTGACACGGACACGAGCGCAGGAAAGCCTGCACACGTGGGTGACACAGACACGGGCGTGGAAAGCCTGCACACGCGGGTGACACAGACACGGGCGTGGAAAGCCTGCACACGCAGGTGACATGGACACGAACGCAGGAAAGCCTGCACACGTGGGTGATGCGGACACGGGCGCGGGAAAGCCTGCACACGCGGGTGACACAGACACGAACGCAGGAAAGCCTACACACGTGGGTGACACAGACATGGGCGTGGAAATCCTGCACACGCGGGTGACATGGACACGAACGCAGGAAAGCCTGCACACGTGGGTGATGCGGACACGGGCGCGGGAAAGCCTGCACACGCGGGTGACACAGACACGAACGCAGGAAAGCCTGCACACGTGGGTGACACGGACACGGGCGCGGGAAAGCCTGCACACGTGGGTGACACGGACAAGGGCGCGGAAAGCCTGTACACGTGGGTGACACAGACACGAATGCAGGAAAGCCTGCACACGTGGGTGACACGGACACGGGCGCGGGAAAGCCTGCACATGTGGGTGACACGGACACGGGCGCGGAAAGCCTGCACACGTGGGTGACGTGGACATGGGCGTGGGAAAGCTTGCACACGCGGGTGACACGGACACGGGCGCGGGAAAGCCTGCACATGTGGGTGACACGGACACGGGCGCGGAAAGCCTGCACATGCGGGTGACGTGGACACGGGCGTGGGAAAGCTTGCACACGTGGGTGACGCGGACACGGGCGTGGGGAAGCTTGCACACGCGGGTGACGCGGACACGGGCATGGGAAAGCCTGCACACGCGGGTGACATGGACACGGGCGCGGAAAGCCTGCACACGCAGTGGTGGCCTTGTAGGAGAGGAGCGCTGAGCTCTCCTGTGGCATCTTAGGTAATGGGCAGTGGGCACAAGTGCTGTTTGCTCTAGATGGAAACATTATCTCTATCTTCCAAAGCTCTAAGCGAACGTGGCCTCTGCTCTGGAGAGACAGTATCTCCATCTTCCTAGGCTGCGTGCTGTACAAACATCGGGGGAAGACCGTCAGAAACAAAAGGGCGTCAGGGCTTCTGCTTGCAACACATACAGAAAAGTTGGAGACCCTGGAGAACTGTCTGCCAGCCAAATCCTTCTCAGGTACTTCCTCATCTTACCGGCTGGAACTGTGCCATGCAGCCACCTCTGGGTACAAGGGAGGCCGAGAAGCGGCCTGTCGGGGCTGGCACGCTGCTGCCTGAACTGCAGCTGCGGTGCTAGTGGACGAGCCGTGGCCGTGGCCGTGGGCCCTACCCGAGAGCAGGGCAGAAACGGAGCCCAGGCGCGTTCCCTAACAGCCAACGTCATTTTCCCCATTGTGTCACAAATTTCATGGCACTTTATTTGTTGGTCCTGTCAGGAATAAATTGTACAATTTCGACAGAAGAAAACTGGGTCCCTTAGTCCCACTCAAGTACCACTTTTTTTCCAATTGCAAATTAGTTTTTAGTAGCCTAGTGTGGAATTTTATTGTCACAGCTATTTGATATCTACACGTACAAACACCTATTTCTTAAGACCCCCCCCCCCACTTTGTTACTTTTAGAGACCATTTTTGGCGGGGGTTAGGGTGGAGTTGGGGGGGGATAACAATTCTTTTAATTCAAGAAAATTTCGATGTCACGACATTTCCTCCAGCCTTTGAGTTCCCACAGCTCAAAGAACAGGTTCTACTTTGTGAACAGACAGGCGTTTGTAAGAGTTTATAAATATACCTTTCCTGCTTTCATTTATTTTAAGAGGATTTTTTCACCTCATGACAGTCATTTGGGGCTGACAATGTTGCCATGGTTACTATGCACCAAAACGCTGGTTGAGTGAGTATCCCTCTCAGCACCTTTCCCCAGAGCTCAGCTCCCTGCACGGGGGAGCATGGGGGGGGCCCAAATCAGCCTGCTGGCTTTTCCACCAGAGAATCCAGTCTGCGTTTCCCATCGAGAATCCTGCCCCCCCACCACCACCACCACAAGATGGTGGGGTGCATTTCCACTGTAACAGGCAAGCCGTGTTTGTTTCCTTTTCAGCTGCCCTGCGGGACAACCCCAGAGCTCCGGCCCCACCACGCAGGCTTGGGGGAAAGTCCCGTTCCCAGGGGCCGAGAAGTTGCCAATTCCTTCTCAAAGCCTTCACTCCACGATTTTAAATAAAGCTCTTCTCTTCCAGCCGGGAGAGAGATTAACTCTGGGTGGTGCCCACGAAGCCTAAGGACTGACACAGGTGAGGGGCTGGCCGTCTGATGCGCTGCCGGCCAGGACAACAGCTGGGCAACTGCCTCTGGGATCTGTCCCTCTTCTCCGTGGATCGGGGAGGGTTTGTTAGGGGAGGCTTGTTAGAGAGAGGAGCTTTGGAAACTTCATCTTGTTTGCCAGGGAGTAATGGACTACCCTCAGTGTGCATGAAGGTATGTTCTGCTCGGTGGCCAGAGGGGCCCAAACGAAGCCTGGACAGACGCAGCCTGGCACTGCTCCGTCTCTGCGTGAGAAGGTCCCACTCTTTGCTGTAACTGAGAAAACAAAAACCCTGCAAAGGCTCATGGAGACAACATTGGCAACACACACACACACATACACACACCCAAATCTGAACCAAGATAATGTTAGTTACATTTTATCCACACGTTTCTGAAGCTATTGTTCTAATTTTAAGTTGACAAACGTGCTGGGCCTTTCCCCATTAGGTTAAAACTAAACAGCATAACAGAATTTAAAGAATCCGCAGACACACACGCATCTCTTCGGTTATCTCAAGAACTACTAGCAGCCTTAAGGAATTCAAAGACGAAGTGGAACATTTAATTTTCTCTATCATCTCTGCCCTGTGTTTGGAGAAGTAAATGTGGGTTTCAGGGACGTGAAAGTCCCTGGAGAAAGTTCCGTGGAAGCAGCTGCTCCTCGGTCACTTGTAGGGGCGGAAACCTTCCCTGGGCTCTGACCCTGAGCCATGCGCGCTGCCGGCGGGAACGTCTCATTTCCTCCCGGCGCTGTCCCGTCGGGGAGTCGGGTGGCTCCCTGGGGTCACTCACGGCTAGTTGTGCGTGATTGCGGCTCCTCGTGTGACACGGGAGCCGCCCCCCCACCCCCCACCCCACCCACGCCTCCCGCCTCCAGGCCTCTACGCGAGGTGCTGCGCTGCGGAGGGGCAGGAGCCGCGGGCCACGGGGACAAAGGGGAGCTTTCAGAGCCCGGGGGGGACAGTGCAGCTTCCGGCGGCGAGTGGGGTCAGCCCCGCGCCCGCGGCCTGTGGGTGCCGGCTGCCTGCGTCACGGCGCCCCTGCCCGGGCTGCGGGACCCGGGCGCACCGCCAGGCCGCCCCGGGGCGACCTTCCCCGACGGGCCCTGCTGCGACGCGGCCCGCCCGCCCCGTGGCCGCCCTCCTCGCCGCCGCCGCTCCGGCCCCGGAGAGCCCGGTCCTCTGACGCCCGGGCCGCCGCCTCGGCTCCCTCTGCCGCCGCGCCCCGGGCTCGGCCCCTGCACTGAGCGCAGCCGGGGCGCACGTGGGCCCCGCGGAGCCGCGCCCGGCGTCGTCTACCGCCCCTGGAGGGCACAGCGCCGTTGCGTCCCAGCGACATCGGGGAATGCTGGGGACGGCCGTGTCCCCATCCGCTGCCGGAAACGAGAAAGCAGAGGCAGCCCATGCGGCGGCTTCCTTCCCCTGCGCTCTCAGTGCAGACACAGGCCCCGAGTATTTGTTGTCAAAATAGGAATGTCCCTTGCCCCGAAATATGCATTATTGCAATAATTTGATTTAAAAACATATGGATATCTCTAATAAAAGAGTGACGACATCAATTATCCTTTCTAAATCCCAAACAAGCCCTCTTGGTTAAACTGAAAATATCAGGTCTCATAGGTAGCTTTAGACCAGTGATTTAAATTAGCTGTTCCTCTGAGACTTTAAAAAAAAAAAAAAAAGAGTCACAAATAGATGATAATTGTTCACATCTCCCTCATAATGTTCTTATGTGAAAAAACATAATAGGATGTAAAATTATGAGTTATATTAGTTTCCAATTTATAATTAATATCAAAATGGGAAAATTCAAGTGAATGAAAGAACTAGATACTTCTGCAAGTATTCTTTATAGGAGGATTCGAGATAATATGTTTTGATAGCATTCTCAGACATTGATTGTTCTTATATGTTCCGTTTTATGCACCTGAGGTGGGGAAGATCCGGGGGGGTGGGGGTGGAACCCAGCCATCTTGGAATATTAAGGGTCTCTGGAGAGTAAATCCATCTTGAAGCAGGCACCAAGCAGTGGCACTGGCACAGAAGCCAGGCTTGTTATGTTAGGGTGGCACAGAAACTGCAAATTGCCTACCCAGGATCCCTCCTTGTTTCTTAGTAACACAACCCAGATTTTCATCTGGGTGGCAGTGTGCCCATGCAGTTGGGACGACCACCAAGAGATGAACAGAAGTTATTGGGGGTATTCTGTGAAGACTCCTCAAGTCTGACCCTCTCCGTTTTTTTCTCTTCTCCTTTCCTCCTGTGCCTTCTTGGAATAGGAATATCAATGTGATGGGTGGAGCTCCAGCTGCCACATTGGACCATGAAGTGATTTTGAAGATGGAAGCCATTTGCTAGCATGGCCGAGCAAGAAGATAGAAGCCTGGAACCCTGATGATATTGCAGCTCTTATATCAGCCAGACATCAGTTTTCTTCTTTTTTAATTAAAAAATATATATTTTTTTCCGCATGGGCAGGCATCAGAATTGAACCTAGGTCTTCGGCAAGGCAGGCAAAAAAATACCTTTTTCTTTCAAATTCCATGACCAAATACAGAGCTATTTGATAACCCTAGAAAAAGTACTTGTATTATATGCATAATATAATGTGATATATATGTACAAATGTATAATATAATATGATATATATAATATATATATGCAAAACTTAAAGACTTTTTCAAAAGTGGAAAATCTAAAAGGCATTGCACAATGGAGTTAAGATTACTTACATTTTATGTGTATGTACACAATGTATTCTGCTTAAATGGATATCTAATGAAGTCATCTTTCACATGTGAATGTCTCACAAGTCCCTGCATCACAATTTTATAACTTAAAGAATGCCTTAAAATTTCAAAACAAATTAACTGATAACTTTTGTTTTCCCCCCAAGAAAAGAAACAAACATGGACCATTTCTTGGAAGATTAGATCAAAGGGTTTGTTCCTTCAAACACAATTTAAAACATATGTTTCATTACTGTTTACAAAACAAAAATCATAAACATAGTTATGAAATACATAAAAAACAAGGGACAGCCAACTGACTCTCCCCTGTTGTTGAGTTATGATACTTCAATGATTTTTTTTTAATGCTTCTGAAAATGTATTGTCCATACAGGACTGGAGTGCAATGATTCCCTATAAAATTAGTGAGTTGGATTTAATGCAGTGCAGTTTGAAAACCAGGTGAAGGGACTTGATGAATTGTCTATATTTCACTTCTATTTTGTATTTTTTTTTAAGTGAGCTCAGCAAGGCTTGATGCTCTTAAGAGATCTCTACTTGTTATTTTTAGCTAAAAGAGCAAACTGTTTATATGAGACAGTTCTTGATTAGTGAAATTTCAAAATATTTTTATTTGCAAAATTTTAAACATTTGGCACAGCAAAATTTGGAAAAAAGGTGTGTGTGTGTGTGTGTGGTTTTTGCTTCCAAATTTCCTCTTTATTAGCCTGAAATCCAATGTTAAACGTGTTGCTTTGGGGTAAGGCATGGGATTTCCCAAGAACCTTTACTACATTTGCTGTCATTCACTGATTCAACATTAAACGCCTCTTGGGTGCTGGTGACGTGCCGTGTCTCCCGGGTCCTGCCTGAGAGGACGGATGTATGGTAAGCCCTCGGATGTCCTTTTGTACACACGGGATACGCACGCTCTCAGGAAGCCGGGGAGAAGGCAGGAGAGCGTGGAAACGGGACAGATCCGTTGTGGTAGAGGCGAGGGGACAGGGCTAGGCTCTGCCCGGAGAGACTGCACTTGTCAGAGTCCCCGGGGGCCCTGGGGGGCTGCTGCTACTGTGAACCTGAGAAAGGAGACAGGGTGGGGAGCTTACGGGGCCTTCAAGCGTTGCCTGAAGCAAACTACTTTCCAGTTTACCAGGTCTGGCTTTGTGGTCGGGCCGGGGTCTCTGGTGAGGAAATCTCGGGGGAAGGCGGGTGGATGTGGGACACGGGAGCACCTCGGGATAAAGCGGTAGGAGGTGAGAGCGAAGTCCCTGAGATTCCCATGAAGACGCTCCTGGAATTCAGCCGGCCTGCTGCTCTCCTAACCCTGGGATGGCTTCCTGGGGGGTTTCAGTTTTCCATGACACAGTTCTTTTTTCTTTTCACGAGTCGGAGAAGAAGGGCTTCGTAACCCAAATAATTTAAATAGAGACAAAAAATCTGTCTCTATTTAAAATCACCTCCCGTGAGACTCAATTAACAATGTACGTGTCAAATTATGTCACACCCTTTCCTTGCTCTCCTTTTACAACCGATCTGACCAGGCTGGGTGTGGCCGGTCCTGGGCAGGTGGGACTGCTGAGCTCCCGCCCACAGGGCCGGGGCTACCACGCCCGCACTGGCCTTGGCCTCCCTGGCTCAGGGCCATCAGGCCACCTGGAAGCCCGGGCAGTCTTAGGTGGAAGAGCAGCTCACGAAGCCAGTGACCCGTCCAGCTGTGCCCCTCGAGACTGTGGTTTGAGTCCTGGCTCTGTCACTTCTCCGCTGTGCAACCCTGGGCAAGCTCTTTGATTTCTCTGAGTCTTCCCACGTCTATAGAGTGGGAAGACCTTGACTGTTTCATATGCAGGGAGGTCATGAGGATCGCATGAAGCAGTGCGTGTGAAATGCTCGGCCCGCTGGTGATGCGGCGGGTGGGGGTGATATGTAGTTTTTCATCTTGCTCAGTCCCTGGACACTGGGGCTTTTCCTAGGATCACCCTCAGGAAATATTCCTCTCCCGACTGAAAGATGATTTCCACTGCCTATGCATTTGCTTCTGATGGGACTCTTGATAACATGCTATTTTGAGCCCTTGTCTAATTTCTCCCAGATGTTTTCCTCTTTTGCTTCAAGAGACAGTAAGAGCCCTGCGCTTAGGCTAGCCTTTCCCCTAGCAGATGCTCAATGAATCCCGTGGGGTGGGCTGAAGACAGGAGGGGTGCCCTTAGGCCTGGGAGGTCAGCAGGGCACAGGCCGGAGGTGGGGGGGTGGCTGAAGGGCTGGAACCCTCCTGTCCAGCACCCACAAGCCGTCCCCAAGGCAGAAGGAGCCAGGCACCTGGGGGGAGTGGAGGGAAGCCAGGGCCCCGCGGCGCTGCTGTCGCGCTGGGATTATTACTGTGCGCATCAAGAGCCTGTGGCTATCAGGAGGGCTCCGCGTGGGGACAGAGAGCTCTTTTCCTTGCCCGAGGGGGCCACAGGGTGCCTCTGTGTGGCCATTCAGCTGGCCTGCAGCACCCCGGAGAGATGCACAGAAAAGTACCAGCCATCCTGTCTGCTTCTGAATCGAGGTAAACTGAGGCACAGGGACGTGGGCATGCAGATGCTCAGTGCTCTCCCCCACCTCTCAGAGGGCCAGGGGCCGGGCCCCGTGGAGCCAGAGGCCGAGCCCCCTGCCCAGAGGACCTCGCGCCGAGGCCCAGGCCCGTGCGGGGACCCAGCTCAGCTCAGGCCGCGAGCGCGAGACTCTGCCCCGCCCCCTGCCCCACATCTCCGGTGTGTCTGGAGGACCACAGGGCACACCCAGGAGGACACGTGCTACAGGAAAGGTCCTGGTTAAAAGGGAGACCTGACCTCTAACCCCTGCCTGCCAACTAGCTGTGCGGCTCGGAGACTCGGAGAGGTGACCCACCTGGTCCTGGGCGGCAGAGACAGAGACCTGAGGGCCCGGGTGGGACCAGCGACCCCCAGGCTGCCAGGGTGAGGCCCTGAGCCCCGCTGCGGGGGGGCACTGGAGTGGGCTTGGGCCTTGGGTCCTGGCTGCCAAAGCCCCTTTAGCACGTGGCGCCTGGTTCAGGCCGAGGCCGGTGCAGCGCCCCAGCCCCCAGGGGAGACCTGGGCACAGCCCAGGGGGCAGAGGCAGCCCCAGGCACCCAGCGGCCCCAGAGGGTGGGGGTGGGAGACGCAGCCCCAGGCACCAGCGGCGGCGCAGGTGCTGGGCAGGGCGCTGGCTGGGGCCGCCCCCTGGGGTGCCCCGGGGGCTTCGCTGAGGTTCCCAAGGCCGGTCACGGCCCCCCACCCCGGCCGAGGAGGGAGTGAGCCCTCCAGAGCATGGCCCGGGCACCGCGGTGTGGCCAGGAGCCTGGGGATACTCAGGCCGGGGCTCCCTTAGCAGCGGGCGGGAGGCGCCTGTGTCCACGGGAGGCGGGCACGTGGGGACGGGTGGGGACACGCCAGGTCTCTTAGGGCCGACTCTGGCCCAGAAAGTGTGTGCCCCAGATCTCCTCCAAGGGGCAGAGAGAATCGGGGTGAGACCACGGCGGGGCCTGGGCAGCGGCCCCCGGTGCTTACGGGCCACACCAAATGGAAAGACGGTGGGGGGCGGCGGTGACAGGATGGGGGAGGCGGAGGGCAGCGAGCGGGACAGGTGACCTTGGTGCTGACTCGTGGGAATGCGAGTCTGGTGCTGCCAGAACTTCTGATCTTTGTAGGAAGTCAGAAACCCCAATTCTACCTGAATTCTCCCCGTCTTAAAATGATAATGCATTTAATTTAGAAAATTCCACAGACCAAGCACGTGGCAGCCCCAGCCTGGGAGAGCCTTGGGACGGGTCTGGCCGTGCTGGTGTTCTCCCCACACAAGCAGAAGCTCCGAGGAGGTCCTTACGCCTCCGGAGCGCGAATCGGCCCCGTATTCGGGGATCCACGTGTGGGAAGGAGGTGGAAGCTTCCCCAGCCCCGAGCCTCCGTGCAGTGCCCCGCGTGGCGTCCTGCTGTAGCGCAGGGACCGGGCAGGCCTCAGCTTCTGTCCCCCGCTCAGCTGCCCCTCCCTCATCCCCAGTCACACGCGGCAGGTGACACGTGCGGGGTCCCGGACCTCGTGGGGCTGGGCGTGAAGCGTGGTGAGCAGGCTGCACATCTCCTCCCTTCCACGCGAGGACACGGATCCAAACCCTAGCAGTGGAGTGTGTTTTAACACAGGCACCCTTGAGCTATAATTTGGTACTGAACTAGAGACAAATTGCTTGTTGTACATGTATGTCGCAGTGTCTCAAGCGGACCTGCTGTAGTTCCAGGGTCCCCTACCCAGGACCATGTCAGTATGCTTGGAAGCAAGGAATGGCTAAAGGACTTCTTTTAGGGTTACGGTGTATACTGAGTTCTGTTTTTACTTAAATGGTATATTTATGTAAAACCACAGCAAAAACAAAAAACAAAAAGCCCTCCACAAGCCCGCATTGCCCTGCTGGATGAAGGTCAGGGTGGGGGGGGGGGGTGGGGCGTCAGGATGAGGCCCCACAGCAACCCAAGTGCCAACCAGACCCCCCTGCTCAAGAAAAACTCCCTTTTCTTGAGATTGAGAGATTTGAACCTAGTCCCTGAACCAAGTCTGGGCCAAGGGGATGCATTCTCGCCACCGGGCTGAGCCCTTCTGGACTGACCTTGGCCAAGGTCAGCGTGAAGCCGGAGGGTCCCTGACGCCTGCCCCATGGCTCCCCCAGGCAGTCAGGTGGCTCCTTGTGGTCTGGAAAGAGCCCCCAGGCCATGTACCCAGGCTCCCGGCAGCAGGTGGCCTGGGGCCGGGGGACACAGCTGCACTGCTCTGAGTGACCCCATTCAGTCCCTGGGGACCAGCCACTCCGGGGTGACCAAGGGAGGCCTTAGAGCGTGGCTGACCCAACGCAGAGTCTACCGCCCCGTGGCTTCCGGACTCGAGACAAGTAGAACAACCTGGAACGCTCATCGCTCACCAGGAAGTGGTTGAAGTCTTTCTGCCACCCTAATGCTACTGTTTGGTATTATTTCAAGTAAACGATCAACAGGTTTCAGTTTTAAAAAATAAATAAGAGAATAAACAAACCACGGACCCTTCATGAAATTGGTTGTTGTCATGACACTTACCTGCCTGGGCAGCACATCCTTTTTGGTTTTGGAAAACCATCACCTACTACAGGCAGGAACTCCCGCCATTCTCGCTTAAACTTGTGTTGGGAGATGGTTTTATGGCAGCATTTTTCTCTGAGGATGAAGCGGGGGTGAGGCAACACAGAAAAGGCCCACAAGGCGGTAACTTCTGTTTCCCCCCAGGAAGAAAGGACACCTGGCAGGACACGCGGGGACGGAGAGCACCTCCCTGCAGAGATATGCACAGAAACACTCTTTTTTTCAAGCTGGAGTGGGCATTTCGGGTGGGGAAGGTCACAAAGGCTGCTTCCGTGGAGGCTGTGGCCACGCAGGACTTCCTCTGCCTTAGCCCCCCCTGCGGTCACCCTGGGCTGCTGTGTTCCCCGCGGCACCGAGCGCCCCCACTGCGCTCCCCGGTGTCACCACGCGTGGCCCCCCCGGCACACAGAACCCCCTCATGGCCCCCGGCGTAGGTAGTGAGCCCGGGCGAGTCCCCTGGCGTTTGGGCAGGTCCCAGGACTGAGGCCACCTCCGGGACGCACGTTCCTGGCCTTGGCACTCGGCGGCAGCGTCCGGGCCGCGGGGTGTGAATTGCGGGTCCCACTGCAGGGCCCGGGGCTCCTCGGGGTGGGTACCCCGGCTGCGGGCAGAGGGGGGCGCGGGGGCCGGGCGACGTTGCTCCCGGGGGAGGGGGAGGGGGGCTGCTCCAGGGGGGAGGGGGGCCGCCTCCCAAGGCACACCGGGCCCACGTGCTGCCCGCGTGGCATCTTCAGAACAAATGACTTGTTTCTCTTTTTTTAATTTTTATTTCTAGGAGTGACGGCACGGACACGGAAGCACCCGCGGGAGAAGAGCTGTGTTCCACGCACCGTAAGGAGACCACGAGCTCCAGGGTCAGAGCCGCTGCCCTCCGGGTTTCGCGGCTGAGTGGGGAGGATTCTTGGTGGAGAGTACGAGCCCGGACTTCGTGTTTTCTTCTCCTGCCCCGGTTCTTCTGCCCCGGGCCCTCCTCGTGGAAGACGGGACATGGCTTAGGCAGAGGCCACAATGGGGGGCAGCCCAGGGTGGGGGGGGGGCAGCCCAGGGCCGGGGGGTGCAACCCAGGGGCAGGGGGTGCAGTCCAGGGGCGGGGGGTGCAGTCCAGGGGCGGGGGTTGCAGCCCAGGGGCGGGGGGTGCAGTCCAGGGGCGGGAGGTGCAACCCAGGGGCGGGGGGTGCAGTCCAGGGGCGGGGGTTGCAGCCCAGGGGCGGGGGGTGCGTCCAGGGGCGGGGCGGGGGGGGACAGCCGTGGAGGGGTCAGGCCCCATGAGTCTTAGGCCGGGCGGCCGGTCTGTGCTGATGAAAAGCAGCACCGCTCACGGCCTCGGGGCGCAGGCAGCTCCAGCAGCCCCCCACCCCCGTGAGGTTTCAGAAAAGGGGGAGAAAAGCCCCCGGAAGCTGCCCGGGTCCTGTGGGCCCGAAGTCATCAGCCCGGCCGGGCGGCCAGGCAGGAAGCCCTGCTGGGCGCGGTGGTTTCGGATGGAAACGTGGTGTCAGCCCCGGTGCCAGGCGGGAGGGGCGGCGCGGTGGCCGGCGGGTGAGCAGCCCGAGGAGCAGCCGCAGGTCCTACCCGGGCCCCGGGGCTCGCGGCTTTCCTTGTCCGGCTGGTTAAATCAGCTAGACGGCGGCCGGGAGCAGGAGACATGCCTTCCCCAGGCTGAAAAACAGAGCACCCTCCGGCTGCAGGCCCCCCACCCCCCACCCCCCGCTGTAGGCCTCCCCCTCTGCTGCAGGCCCCCACCCCCACCCCCCGCTGTAGGCCCCCCCCTCTGCTGCAGGCCCCCACCCCCCGCTGAGGGCCCCTCTGCAGGGCCTCCTGCAGATCGGGTAGCCGCTGCCCGCCTGCTGTTGGAGGAGCTGTGAGCTTCGACCTGGGTCCTAGCCGGGGACACGGGAAGGTGTAAGAGCTCAGGGCACCTCGGAGCCCCAGAGGGGAGCAGAACCCCGGTTTACAGTGGGAGGGGGGAGGGGCAGGGGTCGCACATACAGTTTTATACCCAAAGCAACACGTCCTTGGCCCCTGCCTGTGCCGGAGGAGCGGGTGGGCTTGGGTGGCTCGTCCAGAATGCCACAGGCGGGGTCTGCACGTGACTCCAGGAGGGCCTGGAGCCCAGCAGGCACGGCCTTACCTTCTGAGAACCCAGCCCCCCGCGTGAGCGCTCTGCTCTCTCTTTTTTGCACAACACGCCCTTCGTGCAGGGGGCCGGCCCCAGGCTGTGTCCCGGCCCTGCTGTCGCTGGTGGTCATTCCCAGGCGCCCCTCCCAGGTTTTTTGGGCGAAGGCATGGAGCCACTGCTGCCGGCCAAGAATCATTTCACCCCCCGTATTTCCCTTCCAGCCACCAGAGTTGCCTCAGCTTCCCCGCAGCACGCGAGCCCAAGGTCCCCGCCTGTGCTGGCATCTTCGTGGGGTCACCTTTGCATGGTTTCAGGGGGCTCAGCCTCCTTCCGGGGAGCTTCACACAGTCTCATCTGCCAGGGTTGGGAAGTGGCTGCAGTTCGGGGCAAACCAGGGGTCTTCTCGAGGGCCCAGCGTGGTGTCCAGGTGATGCAGGGAGAGGGCCCCGCACCCGGCATGAGGGCTTAAAATGGGGAACATGATGCATAAAAAAGTTATCCAAAGTTGGATCCACCCAGGGAATCCCAAGGAGAAAGAATTTCTTCGTTATCAATTAATGTCTGTAATGTGCACACGTGGGGCCTGTGCCGCTCTTCATGATTCAAAACAGACATTCACACGTGAAAGGTTCTGAGAAGTCCCAACGGGAAGGAAGCCGATGGGGGCCCAGCCTCGCACGGACCCAGCCTGGCTGTTGGTATGGCGTGTTTCATACAACACCTGTTCACAACGCAAGGCATTAAATGCACTTGGAATACATTTCAGGAAGTGATCTAAGGTTTGGGCTGTCACCGTGGCAGGGAGGAACCGCTGGCGTTTAATGCTTGGGGGCTGGTGGTGTGAAATGCCCAGCAATGCAGCCCAATCCTAAGCCAAAAATATTTGTTTTGCCCCAAATGCCAATGTACTCCCAACCTTTCCGTCCCCCACTGCTTCCCTGCCCCCCACACGCTGTGTGAAAAGCTGCGGCTAGACTGGGGTCAGCCACCATGCCTTAAGGGTCTCTTAAGGTTCAGACACCGTGTTGCTGTCCTCGTGGCCCCTGGCGGCAGTGCACGGAGGAACTGGAGAGCTAGTCCCTGCACTCGCGGCCTGGTCACAGCTGGAGTTGACGGAAGCAGCCGAGGCCAGGGTTTGCCTCTGCGCAGTCCAGACTGCCGCTGTGATGAAGGAAAGGCGTGTTCAAGCCACCCCTGAGGGGTGCAGAGGGAGCTGCTCACCTTTCTGAAAACACTTTCACTGCGCAGGGAAAAGGGCCCCCTGATTGCATCCTGGAGAAAGCTCCTGGGGCTCAGGGAAGGTCAGACAGCCTGTGGGGGCAGGTGAGACTGGAGGGAAGGCTGCCCGCCCCCTGGGGTGCCGCCCGAGGAAACCCCACCCCACCCCTGCCAGGGCCGGCGGAGATTGCAGTTTGCCCGGCTTCTGTCCCGACAGAGACCCCCCCCGCCCACCCCGGCCACCGGCGATCATGGCCTGAGACTGCAGCTTATGTGTTCACCAGGCACGGACGGCTCGTTGCTGCAGTCGCCCCAGGAAGAGCCTGGCCCCGAGCCCCAGGGCAGGAGGGCCTTCTCTGGGGCGGCGGGTGGGTCCCTGCTGGTACTGCATGGGAGGGGTGGGGTGGGGCTGTGCAAGGAGGAGCCTGTGGGCTGGGCTCCGTACCCAACAGTAGGGGCCCGCAGAGAGGGGTCCGCAGGGGTACCACAGGGGTGCTGCAGGTGTGCTGCAGGCGGGTGCTGCAGGGGTGCTGCAGGGGGTGCCGCAGGGTGCTGCAGGGGGTGCCATAGGTGGGTGCCGCAGGGGTGCTGCAAGGTTCCCTCGGGGGTGCTGCAGGGGTGCTGCAAGGTTCCCTCGGGGGTGCTGCAGGGGTGCTGTAGGTGCAACAGGGGGGTCGCAGGGTTGCGGGGATCTGAATGAGCAATGTGACTTTAGACAGAGAAGGGGGAGGCTGGGTGAGCCCCCCCATCAGCACCCCTGGCAAGGCCCACTTATCAGTAAGTTCATCACCATCGAATACTAACTCTACTCTGCATGCAGTTCTCTTCTCAGCACGGCCGGCCAGAGGTCACAGAGAAGAGAAAGACGTTGTCCCTGCCCTTAAGACATTTACAATCAAATACGGAAAACAGGAATTGTTTCAAAAGGCTGTTTATTTCACATCCATTACCAAAACGCAAACGAAAAATAATCAGGAGCAGAAACTGGGTACCCTGCTTCCTGCGTTTATAATTTTGTGTCTTTAAAGAGCCTGAGTTCTAAGTGTCTTGGAGGGGATGGTGAGGGCATGAGGCAGCTCTGTGGGGTTGGGCATCGTCGTGGGTGGACACCGTCCCTGGAAGTAGCAGTGGCGGCTTCCTTGTCCCTGTCACCTATCCCCCCTTAACTGAGCCACTGCCTCTGTTTACCCCTCCAAGGCAGAGCAGCCACATTCGTTTCTTCCCAGCTGCCTCTCTCCCTTGCATTCTGGGTGATGGAAGCAATGCTGTGTGAACCACGCAAAGCTTCCCAAGAACTGGTTTCACATCAGATCTCTCTTGGGAATGCAGGAGGGAAATGGCTGGCTTTTCAGAATGGCTGCTTTGTTTTGAACTCGTCTTCCCATGAACTCTTCCTAGGAGAAATGATGAAAGAGGGGACAGAGGCAGGAAGGAAGGGCCACAGGAGAGTAAAGTGAGATCCCGGAAGGTCTGGGAGAACACCAGCGGACCCAGAATCTGAGCCTTTGCTGAGGGCAGCTTCTGACCACCGGGCCCCCGTGATCTGTGTCCCAGCAGCCCCGCCCCCACCCGGGGTTGCCCACCTCCCACCTGGACAGCAAGTCTGTCAGGACCAGCCACCTGACGCTGGATCAGTGCACAGAGACGGGTTCAAAGGCCATCCACATCATGCTTCATTCATCTATTCACTCTGCATTCATTCAAAGGTTTCTGAACACCAACAGTTGCCAGCTGGAAATTTTGCCTCTATTTGCTACCAGGAGAAAGTGTATTTATTTACATTTCCCTTTCTTTACCAGTTAGTTTCATTTCCCAAGAGTGGTTTTGGACTTGAAAGCAGATGTAACTCAGAGCCGTTTCTGGCGGTGGTGTCTCAGCTGTTCAGGAGGGGACCCACTTCTCCAGAGAAGCCTGACACAGCCTTAGCTCAGGCTAGCACCCAATTACCTGCATGTCCTCATGGGACTTAAGAATCATGAGCACCTTTGCACAGTCCCGGGTTGTCTTCCCTGGGAAATCAGAGATGCTTGGATCCAACTAACAAAGCCTCTTTGTGTCAGTGGGGCTGAGTCACCTGACCAGCCTGCAGTGTAACTTCTTCCCTGCGGTCAGGGGAACTGCATCCACAAGGCAGAGGGGTGGTCAAAGTGAAGACACAATTTAAAGGGAATAACAGTAGAGCTTTGTACTTAGTGAACAGAAGAAGCACTAACAGATGAAAAGGGAACTGCATCTTGGAAGTGCATGTGAAGTGACTTAGGGTCTTTGTTGGGTGCAAGCTCCGCTAACATGACAGCTGGACACCAGGACACCCTTTGACCCCATGTGCAGAGTGGCACATATCCAGGAGGGTCGTAGTAGCCCCTGGGCATGACACATCATGACATATTTGAGTTGGAAGGCTTAGTTCCTGATACCGTAGGCTTAGTTCCTCAAGTGCTAGACTTATTTCCTTAGTTCCAGGATAAATCACTGATGTTCAGTCTTTAAAAAAGGAGATCCATGGACAGGACAACATTCTTCAGATATCTGACTGGCCATGTGGAAAAGGAAGCCCAGAGAACCGAAAGCTTCTGCTGTGGACTTCCACAGCTTCTGCCCACTTCACCTCGGAATACAACCTGCATCTTCCTCTGTCCTTTCGTCTCCTCCTGTCTCAGAAGGAGGACAGCTTCTTCCTTCAGAGGCTGAGCTCATCATGTCCCAGCTCCTCTGAGACCTACCCCGTCAGTTACCACCATCTCTAGAACCTTTCCTTTTTCCTTCTCCACCAACTTCTTCCCATGGCCTTACAAATGGGGGGGGGGAGGGTTTGGGTGTTTATGGGGTGCCCAGTGTGTGCTGCTCTATCTGCTGACCTTGGTAAATGCTCACACCCCCTCAGTGAAGTGGGTGCTGTCCTCTCCATTTTCAGATGAGGAGAGTGGGGCTTCCAGGAGTTCAGTGACAGTTCCAAGCTCACAAAGGTGCTGAGCGGTGGAACGAGGACTCAATTCCAGGTCCATCTAATACCCAACCTCACTTGCTTTTAAACTGTTGCAGGCTCTCCTCCCCTTCCCAGCCAATCGGCTTTAGAGAAGTCTCTTTTCAGGTGTCTACTTCCTCGTCTCCCGCTCACTCCTCAGCCTGCCACAGTCTGGTTTCTGCACTCACTCTCTGCAGAAATAGCTCTCTGAAAGCTCATCAGTGGCCAGCAGTTCATTCCAACAACTTTTCCTCAATTTTCATCTTACTTGACTCTCCTGTAACATTTACAATTGCTGACATGCTTTTGCCTTCCTTCCTCTCTCCCCCATCTGGTTGAGCTCATCCACTCCTACCACTTCACCGTTCATGCTTCTAATTTTTATACCTGGTCATTCTTTCCAAGTTTCCACCAGACAGTTTAAAGAATCTGAGCACTCAGCTGAGGTTGGAAACAAGGAATCTGTGTGTGTATGTGTGATTTTCCGGGGTGTAGGGGTAAGATGTGGGGTACAAGAATTGAGCCTGCTGGAGAGCACAGCTCCCGTAACCCAGCTGCCCTCACTGCTACAGTGGGTGGAGCTGTGGGAGGGAGGGAGAGTTATAGGCAGGGCAGGAAGAAAGGGTCTGGGGGATGGGAGTTGGTATCAGCTCAAAGAGCGGAGAAAGCCGTCAGGGCAGAGGTGTAGTTAGAGAATGAGATGGTGAAGTTCAAAGGGGAAGCAGCCCCAGACTGAGGTCCTGAGAGAGAACTGCCATGATTCAAAATGTCACTGGACTTGTGATATAAAGGAATTAAGAGCCAAGATGGTCATGGGCTCATCTACGCTCTGACATCCTCTAACATCATGGCAGGAGGTTTAACCGCCCTGGTGGGCTCCCATGTGGAGTCGTGGGCTCCACAGCAAGAGTTTGTGTTTTCACTGATCTAGGGTTTGCCCAGAACTTAGTTCTCCTGCGCTTGCTCAGTGAACAGGGCTGCCACTCCAGGAGTGTTACTCTCGTGGAACACACAGTGGGGAGCCTGGGCTCACTCTCATGTAGCACAGTCCTAGCCCACGTAAGAACTTACTGAATGAAGAGAGGAATGAATGACTTCATTTTCTGTGTATCTTGTCCCAATTCAAATCAAAACTGACTTATGCCAGGCTTTGTATGAGAGATTGTGACAGATCAAGATGAGAGAAGGGGGCAGTGAAACAGCCTCTTGTCCATGTGCCAATGCTCTTGTTGATTCTAAGTTAGGGCAAAATTTTAGAGGGTTCCAGATGCAGCCTAAGTCCTGCCTTCCGGGGCCATTTGCAAATCTCCTTTGAAATCCCAGAAACTCTTTAGCTGGGTAAATGAGGTGAGAATACTCTTGGTGAGATCATTCAAGAGAAATGGACCTATTTCAGGTCCTGGGCCATTTCCTCCAGTCACCAGGTGAAGGCAGTTGAAACGGGTATGGCTTGGACAGAGTTGCTGCTGGGTGCTCAAGGGAGACCCTGGAGATTGCATCCAAGAGATCCCTTTTCTGGGTTCCCTCTTCTTGTTCTCCAATTGGAAAGGGAGTGGCAGGAGAATTCACTGCTCTTCCACTTTGTTTCATCTCCCCATCTCACTGTAATTTGAAAACTGTCTGAGGTCCTTTTTTCATGTAGAGTCAGCCTTCAAAGCCCTTTGAGTGTTTCTCAGTGAATTCCCTCTTGGCTGTTTCTTTCTGCTCCAACAAGTGCTCGGGTGTGGAGAGGGACTCCTCCTTCTAACTTCCAAAAAAAGAATGCAGAAAAAGAGCCTTTCCAGAGAGTCCCAAATCCCTGCCTGTTGTTCCCACATTAGAGTAGATGCTTCCCCTTCCTCAGTTCTGTTTTAAGCAGTGATGCTTCCATAGAGCAGGCTGAAGATTCAGCAGGACAGTGGGGTAGGGTCTGGGACAGCTGTCCGGGACTTCTGAAGACCACCCTCCTCTGTGGCTTGCCTGATTGGCCATCCATGTTCCTGCTGTGGAGACTGGATGCCCAAGTTCCAACTACATGGCTATAAAAACTCAAGCAAAACTGGAGCATCAAACCGCGGTGGGTTTACTTCTGGCTGGTAGGTTTCTAGAATGAGCACCACAATGCTGCCCCTCCCTTTCTCCACACACAGGGAAAAAATACTTCCTGAGAATGAGGAAGCCAAAGAGAGTGAGGCACTTAGGAAGAGGGAACTGTCCACCAGATGATGGGAGAGTCCTTCACCCAGAAGACCAGCCTGGCATGGTGGGAGGGCCGGACCAGGGGCTGCTCAGCAGGGGGACCCCTGTTGGAGGGTGAATCTCAGACGAAGAGTCCCGAGTCTCTGATTCTGTTTAGACTCCGGGCTGACCCCCCATGCGGAAGCCCTGGAACTGGTGGCCTTTGGAGATAAGGGCAATCTGGGAGCACGTCAAGTCTGCATCTGCAGGTGTTTCCTTCGTCCTATGCACTCTCGCAGAAAATTTTGAGCCAATGTTTAAAAACTGGGAGAGTCACTGATTTATGACGTCTTTTGGAAATAAAAAACCATAAGACAATGCTAAACCGGGCTCTCATCCCAAAATGGACTGAACTGTTTAAACAGAGTGTGTGCCTGACAGTTCACCATTCTCCAGTACTTCCTGTGAAACCCTCACCTGGAGGCCAGCGGGGCTGACCTTACACTTGCACTCCTGTTTGTCTTAGAGCCGAGAGAGATTTCTCTATCTGCTCATCGCCTCAACAGTGCTTTTATATTTTATTTTTGTACTTGGCCTACCTGGCTACTGTTGGTATTTAAATTGACAACTCCCGGTCTAGGCCCTAGGTGAGCCAAGATGGTTTCATTTGCAAGGGACAGAAAACTAACCCACCTAATTCAAGGGAAAATAAATAAAGGAGATTAATTGGCTCAGGTAGCTGCAAAAGATACCTCGGTAGCTACAGAATGGAAGGAAGAACTTTAGGCACTTCAGAAAATGGCCATTCAACCCTGCCAGGACTCTCTCTTCAGCTTTTGTTTCTGCTTATCTCTGCGCATCTTTGCATGTTGGCCTCATTCTCTTTCAGCAGAGATGCCTTTGTCCTGTGGTGAGGATCCTAGACGCCACTAGACGCCCCAATTTAGGACTCCCAGAGGAAAAGGGAGCATCTTTCCTCCACGTCTGAAAATCAATCTCAGCAAAGGAAGCTGGGCTCACTTGAGTCATATGCTTTAGAACTGCACAGCATTTTCTTTTTTAATCAAATGTTTATCTAGCTGGTCACTGTTCTAAGTGGGTCACAAATGTTAACTTATTTAATCCCTATTTAAAAAGGCTGCAGATTAAATGCCATTATTATCTACATTGCAAATGACATGAAGGCCAGAGAAGTTAAGTGGCTTTCCTAAGGCCACACAGCTATTCATTGGTGGAGCTGGAATTTGGACCCAGACTCTATCACTGTCCCCGGGCTGTGGCTGTGCAGGTTTGTACCCTGGGGAAGGCCAGGACTAAGTGGACAACACGGGCTTCCTGCACACATCCCCTTGGGCCAACTGCTGTGGCCAAGGGGATGGGAGACCCCGATGGTGGCTCATTGTCGGCGGGTTTGGGGGTCCACAGCTGGTGGCCCCACGTGAACCACGTCTACTGGGGAAGAGAAGAGAAGGTGGGGGGAGCCTGAGGCCGTCTCCGGAGCACGTGGGGTCAGCTGCAGCCACAGCGGCCACCTGTGACCCCCAAAGACATCTGAGGCCCGCGAGGGCCCCTGGGAAAGGTGCTGGCTCAGGGCCTCTTCCGTTTTTTCAGTTGTAGATTTGATCAGCCGAACAAGTGAAAGACAAACAGGACTGGCTCAATGTTGGTAACTAAAAAGGAGCTTAAAAGAAAGCCTTCCAAATCACTATTAACCTGCATGTTTCTGAACCTCTCATCACCCTACTTTCCCAGTCACGAGAACTCACGAGTCACCTAGCCGCTCTGAAATCAGGTGTGGTGTTTTTTTATCAGTAAAGTGGGGAGGATAAGGTCTGTCTTTCGGGGTTGTGAGGGTTTAGTGAGATAAGTAACCACCTAGCACGGCTCACGGCACACGAAAGGCTCTAGAAAATGTCCACGAAGATTTCCTCTCCGCCGGCTGTCACCCCAATCCTGCTGCTCTTACTTATGGTACGTCTGGTCTGTCCCCCGAGAGCTGGACAGACCTTGTGGCTCGCCTACTTTAGCCTTGGGTTTAGGATGCACCCCTGGACCAGCTCTGTGCTGGGGAGGCCCACAGAGGAGCACAGAGGGGTGGGTGCTGGGCGTGCGGGCAAGCGGGGGCAGAGGAGATGAGCGCATGTGGCCAAGGGAACACCCTGTTGTGAAATATGGCGGTGGGCCGTGCAGCAGCGGCTCAGTGGCCGGAGACCCGGGTTTAATTCCTGGAGACTGCCCACGCCCCCCCCCCCCAAAAAATGATGGCAAGGAAAAGGAACAGAAAAAAAGGGGGGGGGGATAATGCAACCTTCAAAACATGTAAAACACTATGGCTGGCTCTGATCACTGAATTTTAGAGTCAAAAGGAAACATAATGAGGATCCGGCTGAGTGGTTAGTCAACCTTTTTTTGAAAAAATAAACTCTCATGCAGAACCATTCCCGAGAAACAGATAAAGGCCAGGGTCCTGGATGAGGTGGGGCAGTCAGCTGGCCTCCCTCCCGCTCTCCGTGTAGGGCTCCCCGGAAAAAGTTTGAAAAAGAGATCTGTGTCAATAAAGGCCCCCCAACACCACAGATGTTACCCACTCTGCTCACTCCACAAATGAATGATATATTTCATTATCCACCCCAAAACGTAGTGGCTTAAAATGACACCCCTTTTATTTGCTCCTAATTCATGAGTCAGATGTAAACCCCAGTTCTCCGGGGTTTCTTATACAGTTACGGTTATCCAAGGGCTCGATGGGGCTGGCTAAGGTGAGATGGCGGCACCAGGCGCCTGGAGTTTGGGCCTGGCGGTTGGTGGGCCTCTCTCTCCACGGCCTCTCATCTTCAGGGATCCTTTGCACGCAGCACCTAGTTCTCAGGGGGACAGAGCAGCAGCCAAAAGCCCTCCTGAAGTGCGAGATAAGAAGGCACATAACGCAGCTTCTGCCACGTTCTACTTGTCACTGCAAAATCCCAGCTTCAGTCGGTGGGCAATGGACTGCTGATAGGAGGACTGTCAAAACTCACATTGAAAAGAGTTGTTCATTCGGGAGTGGGAAGAATGTGTGGTTATTTCTTGCAATCTACCACATCTTCTCATTCTCTGTAACCTTTTTCAAAAAACCTGGCATGTCTGGCATACAGCGCTGACAACTCGTAGTGTGTGTGGGAGGATATGGCAAACCCTTCTAGTTCCTTACTCATTATTCATTCTCCATTTCCTTCTTATAAACAGAACTTCAATTATTTTTTCAGGGTGGCAATGTGCCCAGTTATAAATATTCACCTCCTCAGATTCCTGACTGCTGGAGTCACCATGAGCCTCAGTTCTGGCCAATGAATGTATCCGAGAGTGTCTCGGTTGTTTTCTCAATAAAAGGGAACACACTGAATTGGGGCTGGCCTTCTCCGTTGCCCCGTTTCCTTCTTCTCTTGTTCTGCTTGAATCACATGCACGACGCTTGGCAGTTGAAGCCGCCGACTCAACCAGCAGGATGAAGCCATGATGGCAAAATGGAGACACAGAAGGAGCTTGATGCTCGGATGGCATCGGGAGGCCCCTGTCCAGTCCTGGACTGACCGCTGGGCTTCTGGTTGCTGAGAAAAATAAACCCCACCTTCGTTAAGTCACGACAGGCTGGTTTCCGCTACCGGACACAGAGAGTGATGAGCTGAAGCCAGGAGGGCAACTGGGGAGGGCTCTGAGTATTCAGAAGACACCACAGTTGTTATGGAAAATGAGATGAGTTCCTGCCTTTCGTTGTAGGCACATGCGTCTGTGTGTGTTTGGGTGTGTGCGAGTCTGGACGGGCGTGGGGGTGAACGTGTGCCTGTGAGGAAGGGCTGTCGTTGTCACAAAATTAAAAGTCAGTGTAGAGTCCAGATTTGGAAAGGCGGCATAGTAAGCTAAAAGTGAAGAGAGACCTTTAATGGTACAAGTGCTCATACCTTTTAAAGAAAGACGCCAGGATGGGAGAGCTTAGGTGCAGGGCCTGGGGTTTAAGTTGACGGCAAAGACTTAGAATGAGTTTGCAGAGTGAACTGCGGGTCCCCAAAGCCTTGTCATCATCAGAGGGCCCCAGTAGTCTGGGATTCAGAGCATGGGGAGGGGGCGTCCCTCGGCCTCTGCTCAGCCAGGCCAGGCCTCACCAGGAGTGCCCGCCACATCCATTCCAGGGGAAGCCCAGGGGGCCACACAGGGACCCGGGAAGGTTAGCCTGGACACAAGAGGACCTGGAGGGGGCCTGCTTGTACCTGTGACAGTTACCTCCCAGAACTGAGTGACTTAGGCCAACAACCATCATGCATTGGCTCAGAGTCCTGCAATCTGAGCTGGAGGGTTCTGTCTGCCCCCTTTCGCGGCCAGCTGGCAGGCGGGTGGGGGCTGGAGGAGCCACGGGTGCTGTGCTCACGGGTCTGTCGCCTCGGCCGGGACGGGTGGGACAGCTGGGACCAGCCGGCCTCTCTCCTTGAGACGGCATCCTCCTTCGCCACACGGCGTCGAGGCTTCTCAGGGCAGCGAGGCGCAGCGAAAGCAGACGCTGCCAGGTGCCTGATGCCCAGCCCAGGGTCTCTGCGCTGCTCTGCTGACCAGAGAGGGTGCGTCCCGGAGAGCCATTCATCGCAGGCCATTCTGTGACCGTCTATCAAAATAACAAATACATAGCTTCCCCCTCGTCCTTACACTTCGCACAGCACGTTTACTTGCACTATCTTAGTGGATCCTGCCCGATAAGCTGAGATGTGGGCGCCGGTGTGCTGGGAAGCAAACGGTGGAAAGCCTGTATTTGCCGCATCTGCTGATGTCCATGGTATAAGTTCTCCCGCTACGGCCAGTTTTAAACAGCTGACACGAGGACACGGACCACAGAGTGGAGAGGTGGTCACTAGCTTCACACACCACCGTCCAGCAAGCATCGCCATCTCCACCTGCAGGTGAGGTCGTAGGACTTTCTCAACATCAGACACAGCCAACAGTGGCAGGTTGGGACCCACCCCACTCCGAACTGGGTGCTTAGGCTACCACTCCCCGCCACACAGCGATTTCCTTCAAACATCTTGCAGAGTGGTTGTACGCTGGGTCGCCCCAGAGGGCAGAAGCAGAGTCAACAGAAGTTTCAGAGAGGCAGACCACAACCTGACAGCGGGTTCTGCAGTAGCAAAGCCTTCCAAAAAGGATGGGCCGCTTTGTGCCGTAGCGGCCTCCCTACCGTGGGGGCGTCTGTCAGAGGCCCACCTCTGATGTCTGAGTTAGGGAAGACGGTGAACAGGATAATTCTAACGTCTCGTCTCTCTCTTAGATTCTGGTTGTGGGAATTCTCTGAACTCTCAGATCTGGAGTCACTCAATATTCCTTCGAGATCACAAAAGGAAAAGAAAGGGAAGAAGGCAAGGGACATGCAAAGAAGGGGAGAGATTGGAAAGGAAAGGCAGAGAGGGGTAAAAAGAGAAAGAAGGCAAATGTGAGACCCAGGGAGGAGCTCAGTCGGATGGGAAGCCCCAGCCCTTGGAAGCGAGTCCTCCTGAGAAACTCCGGGCGGGAAACTGGGTCTTCGCGAAGTGTGCCCGGGGTCCGGGGTCAGAGCCATGCAATGCTCTCATGACGTTGGAAGCACAACTTTTCTTTGATTCCAAGTCAGCTCAAATGACAGCGGGCAGCCTCTGTCTCATGTCTGGCATGCGAGGGCATCCGTAGTACAGCCGAATGCAAACCCTGATTTTTTGTCTGGCTGTTTAGATACTGTTCTTTCTTTCCAGATGGGCTTCTTTAATTCTTCTCAGCTGAAAACATTGCCGAGGATTTACTGTCTCCTCTCCTTGGCTCAACCAGAGCCCAGCTGCTGCTCCCCGTCGCTGCCACGCCCCAGCTTTGCAGGGCTTCTCCGTGGTCTGCCGAGGGCCTGGCCGTCTTCCACCTCCCCCATCAGCCTGGGGGCTTCCCAAAGCAGTGGGGGGTTCTGCTTTTGTAATAAGAGCCGCGAAACTGGAACCTTTCCCAGAGCAGCAGCTCAGAACTTGAGGAATAAATCTCGCCGTTTGGGAATAAACACCCAGGATGACTCCTGGGATGACTCAGGCGTCATCAACTGTGCCAAGAAAATCACACGGATAATAGTAAAACCTTGGAGCCTCCGGAGAACGCCTGAGACCATTATTGAAGTAGATAACTCACTTCTGAAAACAAGTTGTCCAGCTAAAAAAAATTGCAAAAAATCCACGCGTCCCTGGTTCTGAGGAGCTGGTACTGCCCTGCACTGAACCCAAAGAAAGGAAGCCCAGTTGTCCCAGCCAAGCCTGGCCCTGCCCCTCAGCAGCTCCACAGGTGGATCCAGCCCCATCAGGGGCTCTCAGAGGCTGTGTTACCATCGGGGACCCCGTGTCCCCAGAATGACCCGCTGCTTGAGGACCATCGATGCCAGCTGGTCATGGACAGAAAGAAAGGTCTGGAGCGGGGGGAGGCTGGGAAATAAGAGACAACGAAAACGTTCTGGAAATACAACATTGCAAAAACAAGATCACTGAATTGCACACAAAAATGATTTAACTGCCAAAGTTTAAGCTATGTTTATTTCCCCACAAAAAAACAAAACCAACAGAGCCGTGCAAGGGTGGTTCAGTGGCAGAGTTCTTGCCTGCCATGCCAGAGACCCGGGTTTGATTCCCGGAGCCTGCCCGTGCAAAACAAACTAACAAACAAAGCAGCAGCAGCAGCTCGCATCTCTGCTCCACTCTGGAATACGCTTCGGCCTCAGGGGGCCATTGCCAACGTAAAGACAGACAGACTGACACGGGCCCCTCAACAGAGGGAGCCCCAGGGTGCCCTCGGCTGAAGCTGCCTTTGCTTCTCGCTTGGGACCGGGCGTGGCCACCTCAGGACACAGGGCAGCTGCTCCGAAACCAGAGCCTCCCGTTCCCACTGCCGGGGCATGGGCCGGGGCCGGACCCTGGGGCTGAGGGGCGCTGGGCCGGGGCAGCCTCCATCGTCCGGCTCCTGTCCTCTCGTCCCTTCCCCTCAGGCCCCTCCTCACTGCTCTCCTGCTGACTCACGACCATAGAGAACTTGCAGAGCTTGCTTCTCCCCTGGGCCCCGGGCGCGCTGGGGAAGCCCCGGACCAGCTCAGGACCAGCTCGGGACGGAGCCCGCGAGCAGACCCGTCTTGCTGAGGGGTCAGAACCACCGTGTGGGCTGCGCCTGGACTCCTGGCTTACAGAAATGGCAAATATTCTTTGTTTTAACTGATTAAGTTTTCAAGTAATTTGTTGTATTGCAATAGATAAAAACACTGGGCTTTTTGTTTTCTTGGCTTTTTAATTTTCTAGGGAAAAGGAAAAAATGAAGGCAGTCCCTACTTCCACCACAGCCTTGCCCTGCACCACTCTAAGGGATATAACTGGGAAATCAGAATAAAATCCCGAGGCGGGGGCTTGACGGGCAAGGACTGAGAGCTGGTCTTTGAAGGCCATTCCAGGCCTGGGGAAGAGAACTCAGGTGGTGGGCTGCTAGAGTACACCAGCTTCCTTTAAGAAGCCGTGAGTGTGTCTCCAGTGCAAATGTGTTAACCACATGAGAGGCAGATTAACATTTTGGTGTATGAACCATTTAACATGTTAGAAGTGGAGCTCGTTGGGTGCCTGTGTGTAACTTAAAGGGAGTGCAGTGAGGTCCAGGGATTGCACCTTCTCGGTGGGGCTGGTGTCCATGGGGTAGCCTCGGAGGGAAGGGAGAGCCTGCCCGCGATCTACGTCCCTGACCCCAAACCCACTGACCCCATGCGGGCCCTCTCAATCCCGCCATACACAGACCCCCAGGACAGGGAGCTCCCCGCAAGGTGCCCGAGAAGAGAGCGCCTTCCAAATTGCATGCAGTCGTCAGCCATGAGTGTGATTTCTGATGCATGGATTCACAGGCGGGTGCAGAGCGGGAGACCGAAAGCAGCAGGGTCCAGCCTCCTCAACCACGCTGCCTTGTTTCCTCTCTGGAAAACCTACCCCTAGAAGCATAACTTCGCTTTCAGGGGCCCAGCATTCGTTTCCTAAAATACAGCTAAACTAGGTTAATGCCTTTTTTTTCCCTTCCATTTTTTGCCCTTGAAGTATAGATTCAGAGCCTCTGGGACATTTCCTGCCCTCCTCTTCTGAAGAACTAACTAGAATACACTCGTTACCTCCCTCCCAGGAGGACTTTTGCTGAGCACCCTTAGAGCAGACACGCCCGAGACGGAACTGACGGGCTGTCTCAGGTCAGCTGAGGCTGTGGGAGCCTGGCTGGTTTGCCCGGGGCCCTGGCTGGTTTGCACGGGGCCCAAATGTCCCCAGGGCCTTGAGCCACTTAGCAGGAGTTACCGTGGCACAGCTGAGGGACGGCTGGGGTACTTTCAGCACCTACTGCGTAGCCGACAGCCGTGTCTCCCCAACTGTTCTGTGGTCTTCTGAAGGTAGGAGAAAATGAAGACGTTGGAGCCAAAAGTGGGTTTGTGCCAACAGCAACAATGGGTTTGACTGTGTTTCTCACACAGCAGCAGCCGCTCCCGTGCAGCACCAACTACAACTATGCACACGCCACTGCCACCGTGAAAACCTCGCCAGGGAACTTCCCAAGGTGCTGTGCTGGGACCTGAAGGGTCTGGGAAGACACCCCAGTTAAAGAGATTCCACAGAAAGGTCAGGGAATAGCCAGTCCTTGGGTGGCATCCCAGTGAGACAAAATGCAAAGATGTGCTTTAGGGGTATCTTAAAAACGCATTCAAATCTCGTTTAATGCAAAGCCATGCTTTCTCCTTAATTTTAAAGATAGTCCCAGTCTTGTTTCTAGAAAGCTTCCAAGGATGGAGGCTAAACTGTTACCAAACTTCAAGGAAAACAAAGGAAGAGGCCCCCAGAACTGGGAAATTATCACTTTATGTGGTTTCTTGTCCCTTTCCTTGAACTGTGCTCAAGCCAATCCCTGCAGAGTCTCCAGATGGGGGGCCCTGTGTGACCTGAGATTCTGGGGCCTCTCAGAGCAGGGAGCGGGTGGAGGATGAGCCTTCGGTGGAATCATAGAGGAAACGTGGGTGGTGAGAAGAGCCTGTACCTCACGCCCCATTTTAGTCACTTACTAGCTGTGTAATCTTGAGAAAATTCCTCTGCCTGCCCAGGTTTCTGTTTCACCTCCTCTACAGTGGAGACGGTGTGGGTTTGGGGGCTGAGATTTTAATGAAAGCATGCATATGAATGAAGTTCAAAAACTGAAAAATAAATGACCTCTGGGTTCCATTTAATTGTGCCTGAGCTACTCATTAATAGCTTAACGATTCAGGGTCGGCCACATGCCAGGTGAGACGTCACGCGAGCCTGCCTGAGAGGCCCCCTCTCCCAGATGAGAAGAAACCTCGGGCGGTTGGACTCGCTGGTCCTGGGCCCTCAGCACGGAGGACCAACGCTCCTGGAAGATCTTGCATTTTATTCCCTTCTCTTTTTTCTGTCAATCTGGTGTGGTTTGGCTCCTGCCTCGTCTTCTCTCATACTTGGTGCATGTCTTCCATTTCTCACAGCCTGTCACCTTTACAAACCAAAAGGACAGTTTCCCAAGACTCACCCACCAACCCTCATCCCTCTGCAAAGGACTCGCAAAGCCTGTCTCTAGCCCTGGCCTGGCTTCCAGGTGACTCTAGTGAATCATTATCTAGAAGTCCACCTGCCCTAAAAGCTCCATTTGTCTGAAAAGCAACGGTTCCAACTCTGAATGAACTCTGATAATCTAGAAAAAAAGTTTTTTCACCCTTTACATGCTCCTTTATCCCTGATTCCAACCTGTGACCAAGAACTGGCACATCTTCCTTCAAAACGGCCCTTGAAGTTGCCTAATTCTTTCCAAGCCTTCTCTTGCCATCTTGTTTTAAGACCCCCTTCCTTGACCCCTGGATTCCTGTCCCCACCTCTCATCCCCTCTTCACCTCTCTCACTCTCTGTCCCATGTGTCTGATATTCTAAAAACACAACTTGATTCTTGTATCCGTTAGTATAGTTTAGGTTATGCTGCAGCAACAAATGACCCCTAAATCTCAGTGACTTACACAGCAAAGGGGTACTTCTTACTTACACATATACCCATCGTGCATTGGCTCTGGTTCTGTGCCAAGTTATTTCCACTTTGGGACCAAAACTTATTTGTTGTTCCCAAGGCAGGAGGAAAAGAGAATGGTGAGCCATGTGACGGTTATTTAAGCTTTTGCCCAGAATGACAGATGTCCTTTTCACTCACATTTCACAGGCAAAAGCAGTCATATGTTCGAGCCTGATGAGATCTGGGCAAGAGTGTCTAATACTCCCACAGGGAGGGAATAAAGAATTACAAATGCTGCTACAATCGACCACAGCACTCATTCCTGCGTTTCAGCTTTCCTCTCCTTTCCCACAACTTAAATGCTACATGTTGAGACTTGAGTCATCTCACCGCGTCACGAAGCCTGCTCTCTCCGGTTCAGAGGGAGTTAGCTTTTCTAAGGCATTTCGTCGACCTTATTTTAAGTGCCCACCTGCCCACAGCCCCTTGGGTGCCTGGGGCTCGCCACTCCTGGCCGCAGGACTAGGCAGGTGACCCAAGCATAGCCAAAGGATAGGACCACTGAACCCCAGAAGCTGGCCCACCCAGGGTCTCTCTTGTGAATTAGAACAACCACATACAGAAAGAAAAATATTGCTTTTTGGAGGCGGCAGCAGGGAGGGGTGAGAGTAGTTGAGGCTGAAAGGATACCTTCAGATGACATCAGAATCTTGGTATATGATACCATTAGGGTTACATCTGGATATGCATAACAGCAATTCCTGAAACAATAGTGGTTTTAAAAAGTAAACCTTTATTTCTCTCTCACATAAAAGAAGTCTGGCAACCCAGGACTAGTTTGGCAGCCCAGCAGTGGTCATCAGAGAACTGGGTGGCCCCAATGCACAGCTCCCTCAGCCTTAGCAGGTCTCCTCATGGTCCCAGATGGCTGCTCAGCCTCCAGCCATCACATCCAGAAGTTTCTCAGAGATTTCACACATCGTTTTGCCTACATCTCATTGGCTAGAACTTAATAACATGGCTATATAATATTTTCTCTGGGTAGCTATGTACCTAGCAGCAACTGAAAGAAGGACAGTTACTATCTAAATCCCCAAACCTATCCTCGAGAATGGAATGCTTCAGAAGCATAAATTCTTTGCATATGGGGAGTGTCTTTCCATCCAGCCTCTCATTCACCACGTGGATTCATCCCCTCCTGCCTTGGCTGCAGCCTCACTTCCCCGGGGACCCTCCCCAGCCCTTCAGCCTGAGTTTGGCCTTCCTGCTTTGTACTCCTATAGCATTTTGTGCCTCTCCTCCAAAGCACTTTGCATCCCGGGATTTACTGATGCATCTGTCATTATTTGTATTAGGAATATCTTCCCTGTAAACTTGACTGCCAGCCCCACGAGGGCAGGGACTCCGCTTTGCCGTCCTTCTCTGCCCAGGCCGTGACACCTTGTAGGCTGTCCCTAAGTGCTGCCAAGTGACGCTTCTCAGTGACCGAGAGAGGTGCCGGGCTCATGGCCACTTGCAGAGGGCCTTTCTCGTCTTCAGCTGACCCTCCCACTGAGCCAGGACGGCTGGGTTCCCCTGTGCCAGGTTGGGGCAGCCCCGGCCCTGGGCATGGACGTGGCTGGTCAGGCAGCCTCTCCGTAAATGGGGGATTTTCTGAGTCACGGGTCAGTGACTCGGGGCTGAGCCGGCCCTCCTGCTTGGCAAAGGACAGTTATGAAATAGTCACGCACACCGCAAGCCACATGTGGGGTCACGGGTACCGGGAATCTGTGACGGTGCCAGGATTGACACCACAGAAACTGGCAAATGCAAATCAGGGCTTTTCCCCCGGAACCAGCGGACCCAGGAGGCAGCAGGGTGCAGGGTGAGGGGTGCGGGGTGCGGGGGGGTATGTGTGGGGTGCGTGAGGGTGTATGGGGTGCGGGGAGGGGGTTGTAGGGTGCAGGGGAGTGTGTGGGGTGCAGGGGTGTGTGGGGGTGTGTGTGCGGGGTGCGGGGGGATGCGGGGTGCGGGGGGGTGCGGGATGTGGGGGGTGCTGCTTCCCCGGCACCCAGGCCCGTCCTCCCCTTGCCCCCCCACTGAGGGCCCAGTTCTCTGGCAGGAGAGGCTGGAGGAGCCGGGGCGGCTGCGTGGGCCACCAGGAGGGTGCCAGCTGGGCTGCGGGCGCCGTCCCCGCCCCCCGTGGGTCCCTGTGGTTCAGCTTTCCTTTTCAGAATCACCCAATGTCAATAAGGAAACATGTTATTTCCACGCAAGAAAGATGCCGCATGAGGTCCAGGGCTGGCAGAGAGGACGGCTCTGGATTTCAGGGCACGTCCCGCCGCGGGGAGGGTGCGCCTCTAGAAACCCGGATTTTCAGGGCTTTCCCCGAACATTTAGATTCTGGGTTAGAAACCAGAGTTTCCGACAGTCAAACTTGCTCCGGGGTCCCGCAGCTGCGGCCTGAGCACCCGGGGACGCCATGGGCAGAGGTTCCCCGCAGGTCTCCTGACAGGGGACATGTGTAAACGGTGAGGTCGGCCCGAGGGGGTCCCCTGCCCTGAGGACTTCCCCTGCCCCGAGGGCTTCCCTGTGTGCCCGGCCTGGCCCAGCCCCGCGGCCTGGGGTGCCCACGGCTGCATGCACCCTGCAACTGCTGTCGGGAGGAGCAGGGGTGCCTGGGACAGGCGGCAGAGGCCCCAGGGGCAGGCGAGGCGGGGCAGGACCAGCGGCCTGTGGGAAGCTCCCAGCCCCTCCCTGTGCGTCTCCTGCCGGGGAGGTTCCGGGTGGGGCCGGGGACAAGACTGGGGCAAGGGCGAGCTCCCACCTGCGGCCCTGGGCCTTTGGGCAAAACTGTGGGTTTGGTTTTTCCAGGGAGGCCCCCAGCTCAGAGCAGCCTCCAGGGCTGCGGGAGACCCGCCCAGGCCAGCGCCTGTTGGAAGCATCCCTTGGCGGTTTAGATGCGTTAAGGCCATGATGGGGTGAAGTGGGGGACATGGCCCCCTCCATGGGCCCGCCTGGAAAGGGGCTGCTGAGGCTGCAGTGCCCCCCACGCTGCCCCCACCCCCGCCCCCAGGAAGACTCCTGGCCCTGCGAGGTGGCGGTGTGACCACCGAGGACAGGAAGAGGCGCAGCTTCCCCAGCCCCTCGTCAGCTCCGGCCCGGCCCGCGCCTCTGAGCAGAGCCCTGCTGCGGCCTGTGACCCTCTCAATGTCTAGGCCGCTTCCTGCTTCCTCTTCCAGGCTGGACGCCAGGCTCGCAGTTAGTGGGGTTCACCTCCCGGAGGCACCCCGGTGTCGCCCCTCAGACCTGACCCGATGTGATGGAAACCCGTGAGCGGTGCTGGCCCCCGGGATGCTGCCCGCCTGCGTCCTGAGCCATGTGGGCCCGGGAAGCCCCCGGCTCCTGGGTGCACGTCTCTGCCGCGCTGAGCCCCGGTCCACCCTAGAGGGCCTGGACCAGTATCCTTTTTGAAAACTTTTTGCAAAAACCTCACGGAAACCTGCTTTGCCAGGATGCCAGGCTACCAGACAATCATTAGAAATCAGCCGTAAGCCCTGAGGAAGAGAAACCACAGGAAAGCATCAGCTTCTATAACTGGATTTCCCAACAAGGAGGAAACCACAGCCCAGATGAGAGCTGGGGGTCAGCAGTGCGGCTCTGCATACAGAAAGACAAGAATAGACTGAGCGATTATCTCACCTTCCACGTACGATTTCAGAGCAGTTTACTCATCCTGACTTCCTCACTCCTCGGGGCTTCTGTGTGGCCGGACACGGAGTGCGAAGGAGAAAGCCCTGGGTGGCCTGCCCAAGCTGAGTGTCCCAGGTCAGCATCAGGATGCTCGTTTCACCCTCAATTCCCCCATCTGAAATCCTCTTTTCTGTGAAAAGGTAACGTAAGTTGGATGGCACAGGAAATGCAGAGCCATCATTTTCCCCTGTGTTCTGAACAGGCTGAGTGTTCAGTGATGACACCTCCCACCCACCCCACATGGCAGAGTCCTGCAGCCCTCTCCTGCAGTGTGGGAGGGAAAGGGAGAGGGAAGAACGAACAGGAAAGGCCTAGAGCCCAGGCCAGCAGGGGCAAGAGGCATGCAGGTGTTGGTCCTGGAAGGCAGGAATGCAGAGTCCTAGGCTCTCCTGGAGGTATGCCTCTCATCCCAGGGAGATTATCTCAAGAAACAGGTGCCCTGAGTCTAGGCCCACAGAGAAGCAAGAGTGGCCCGTGCAGGTGTACTGCAAACCAACATGTAAAGAGTACAGGGACGGAGGAGCTTGTACCCTTCTGGTGGGAGGATAAGCTGGAAAAACTTCTCTGGTTCGCAGCTTAGTAATAGATGTTTGAGGCAGAGACAACGCTCTGTGTTCACCCAACTGCGTGCTTTCCTCCCAGATGCTCAGGAAGATTACGTCTCCCAGCCCGTTGCGGTTAGGTGTGGTCACGTGGCCAAGTTCTGGGCAGGTGGAAGGCACAGAGGAGGCAAGGTGTGGAATGCCGGGCTTGTCCCTCACAGCCCGGGCACGTCCCACCTCACCTCGCCCTCTGCCTGTCCCTCACAGCCCAGGCACGTCCTGCCTCACCTTACCCTCTGCCTATCAGCTGAGACCAGAGAGTCTGGAGAAGAGCCCCAGGCCCTGCGAATGGAGAGCCATTATACACAGTTCCAGAAAACTGCTCAGAGGTCCCCCACTCCCAGCAACAGGAGAGAAATGAACCTTTATCCTGCCAAGCGACGGAGATTGGGAGGTGCTTGTTTGGACACTGGGCCTATCCCGGCTGATGCAGTATCAAAAGCCTTAAAAATGCCTGTGAGCTTTGACTGAGCAATTACATTCTCAGGATCATATCTTAAAGAATTCAATATATTCACTACAATTGCAAGTTTAATAGCAAAAACAGTGAACACTATTAATCTTCAATAACAGAGACTATAACAGAGAAAGAAATCATAATGCATTTGAGTTTTCCAGGGCTGCTATAACAAAATACCACAGACTGGTTGGCTTAAATAGCAGAAACTTACTGCTTCACAGTTTTGAGGCTAGAAGTCCAAAATCAAGGCATCAGCAGGCCAGGCCTTCTCTGAATCTGCAGCATTCTGACAATGGCTCCGTCACATGGCGACTCCACCTTTCTGTCTCCTGTGATTTGTACATCCACATGTCCTTTGCGTATTAGGACTCCGGTCACTTTGGATTAGGGCTCACCCTGATTCTCTGTGGCCTCACCTGAATAAAGATCTTAAGGAAGCTCCTATTTACAAATGAATTCACCCCCACAGGACTGGAAGTTTGGATGTGCACAGGTCTTGAGGAGAACTTGACTCAATCCCCAAGATAATGCCACACTGCTAAGGAATATTATCTAAACAATGTCGCTGAAATGTATTTATTGAGATGGGAAAAGGTTCACGATGAGTGAAAAGAAGTGTGACAGACGGATACTGTCTCCCGAAGACACCATGTCCTAGACTCTGGAGCCTGCGAATGCTTGACCTCGCATGGCAGAGTGAGCCCTGCAGAGGTGATGGAGGAGTCGAGGTGCGGGAACCATCCTGATGATCCAGGTGGGTCCATGTCCTCTCCAGGTCCCTCAGGAGAGAGACCAGAGGCCCAGAGGAAGGAAGCAGAGGTTGGCACGGTGGGCTTTGAGGATGGCAGAAAGGGGCAGGAGCCGGGGAGAGCAGAGGGTCTCCAGAAGCCGGGAAATGCGGGGAATGGACTCTCCCCTAGAGCTCCAGAGGGACGAGCTCTGTGCACATCTTGACTTCAGCCTCGTGAGGCTGATTTTGAACTTCTGACCTTCAGAACAGTAAGAAGATGAGTTAGCATTGCTCTAGGCCCTTGTTTTGGTCATCTGTAACAGCAGGACAGTGACACAAAGAGCAAGTCACAAAGCAGCACGGAGGGGGTGAGCCATAACCCCTCCTGCACGCGTGGATAGAGAAAAGTCTGGAAATTGCACACCTACGGACATATATAAAACAGTGATTGCTTATGGTAATGGAATTATAGGTAGCTCTTTTAGGTCTCCTTTCTACATTTTATGCTTTCTCTATAATGAGTATGTATTATCTTGAGTTAGTTTCTTTTTCTTTTTTAATACATGGGCAGGCACTGGGAATCGAACCCGGGTCCTCTGGCATGGCAGGCAAGTGTTCTTGCCTGCTGAGCCACCGTGGCCTTCCCATTGAGTTAGTTTCTTCAGGTAGCCTGCTGGAAAAGGACAGTCTTCTTGGTACTTGGACGCTGGCTTTGGTCTCTCTGGGTATAAGCATATTGTTCGCAAAGGAAACAAACTTTCCCTGGACGCTGTGCGTCACAGGCTGCACTTCCACCGCGGATAAGGCTGAATGTGGTGGCATCGCACCTGGGTGCGGCTCTCGGCCCTTTTATGTTGCTTCGGGGCTCAGCTGCCCAGACAACTGCCTTCACTTGAAGGAAAGAAGTTCCTTTTCATCCACACATCTTCCAGGATTCCCTCAGAGTTGCTGGGCCTCAGAACACTCTTCTTTCCGGGTCGGAATTTGGGAGATTTGGGCGGGTGCAGCTGAGCCCCTGTTCGCCCACCGGGCGGGGGAGTGCGGGCCGTGCCACGGGGCAGCAGACGGCAGCAACCGCGCTCCGGCCGCGGGTCTTGGCTCGGAAACCCACAGCCTCACCGCAGCGCAAACCCGGGAGCCCCGGAGCCTGTGTCCTGACCTTGCAGTCCCGACCTCCAAGATCAAAGAGCCACACGCAATCTTCCCACGTGGACTCTTGGCAGAAAGTCATGTTGTAGCTTTTTGGTTTGACCTTTGAACCACATGACCAGGCAAGAGCTAAGTTATAAATCCAGTCTGTTTTTCTTGCCAAATGTACTCCTGCCCTTTGAACGCCCACCCACACGGACGGGACACGCCACCGAGGCGCCCTGTCGGGAGGGTTCGCTCTGCTCCGGCTCCAGGAGGGAACCGCGCACCCCACGTGTACGTCCCGGGACGGTGGAATGGGGCGCCTATGGTTTAATTTGGTGGCTTTTTGGAAAATCACATGTTCCCTAAAGAAGAACTATAAGGAAAGGATGACTTACTTTCCGTGTAAGACGGAACGTGTGACATGAGGGAAAGCAGCTTTCCCTGGAGCGAGTGGAGGCGCAAAGCTGCTGCCCGAGGACCGTGGGGGGACTTGGCGCGGCCCTTAGCGGCCCCTTCCCCACGCCTCTCCACGCGTCCGCCCCCGCCGCCCCGACGGCGCGGCCCGAGGAGGCTCAGCGCCCCCACAAAGGCATCTGCAGGCGGCCGGTCTCCCCTGGCCTGTCCTGCCCGACCTGGGCGCAAGGCGGGGCCCTGGTCTCTGCCCCCGGGGGCGTTCCTCTGGAAGCCTCTGGAACCGGCTGGGGGGGAGCCCGGCGCACAGGCCGGGGCTCCTGTCCCTCTGCGGCTCCGTCGCCTGAACCCGACCCTCACTGGGAAACAGGTTTCAATAGCTGTCGTGACGATGAAAGGAAGTTCATGTAAAGCACTTCACCCTCCAGACACTCAGTGTTTCCCTTTTAAAACGTGGTCCCCAAATCACTGGACACCCCCCCCACTCCCCGAGCTGGGGCTCCGTGTCCCTTCCTGAATCGGGCTCCGAAACGGCTGACCACGGGGACGTGGTGAGGGCACGTGGTGAGGGTACTCCGACACAGCCCCCGCCGAGCCACCACCCAGGCCAGCTTCCAGCCTCAGCACAGGAGCTTCCGCGACGGGTGCAGTTGAGGCCTCCGCTCACTGCCACCCGGAACCGAGGCTCGGAGACCTTGGGTAAGGTGTGGTCCAGTTGGTTCCGCCAACCCCAGCTCCATAAGCAAGAAGAAGAAAATAATGGCTGTTGTTCTCAAGTTACTATGTTTTATGATGTTTTGTTACTCAGCAGTAGGTATCTGGAGGCCTTACTTTTTAAAATGTTTTTATTGTAAAATATAGCATGTATACAAAGCAAAGAAAGAAAAAACAACTTTCAAAGCACTCTTCAACAAGTAGTTACAGAACAGATCCCAGAGTTTGTCATGGGCTACCACTCCACCACCTCAGACTTTTCCTTCTAGCTGCTCCAGAATACTGGGGGCTGGAAGGAACACTAATATCGTGATTCAGCAGCCATATGTATTTGTTAAATCCCATTTTCTCTGTTATATCTCCTTCTCCTCTTATCCCTCTCCCAATCTAGGAATCTTTTGGGAGTGCCTGTTCTGACTTTTTCATGTTGAGAAGATGTGTCAATACTAAAGACAGGGGGATGTAAACAACTGATAATCTTGGAGAGGCTGGTCCCTCTTGGTTTCAGGATTGATCTGACCTAAGAGCCCTCCTGGAATTATAGGTTCCAGGAAAGCAAATTCAGTGTGTAGAACCTTTATAGACTCCCAGTTCGAACCCTGGGTGTTCTTAAGAGCCAACAGGAACGATGCTGTTGGGGTTTGGCACCCCACAGCCATGAGCACCGTCTAACTGAAGCTTGCAGGAGAGCAGCCTGTTGACTCCACTTGACATCTCTTGGCTACTGAGCCTTCCATAGGTCTAGAAGAAGTTGTCAATCCCACAGCACTAGGGCCAGACTCATCCCCGAAGTCACCAGTACGTTGTTAGGGAGATTTTCACCCCAAATGCCATGTCCTACATGGGGGGGGGGATGAAGCCTTACTTCTTGTGTTAAGGCGGTCTCACGTGGGTCCGTGAATGAGCCTTGTCTTCATTGGCTGTTCTCCAGCTGAAGATTCATTCTGACTTTACCTCTTCCTCTCCAGCTTGGTACAGACTTGGATGCACTCTTCTCCTTCACAGACCAGCCTGAGAGTATCTGAAACCCCACTGTGGGCTGGGCTCAAGGTCCCCCAGAGGAAACTTCTTAGCTCCCACTAAAGTAGCACATCACGTGCTGCTTTGTTGTCTTCACTCTATTTTCCATGACTGTTAGAACTTGTTTTCCCAAAAAAGAATGTACATTTTTGGAGACCAGGGATCCTGTTTTAATTTTATTTTTTTGAGCATCAAAAGGGAAACAATGATTGTAGTTAACTGGAACCAGCTGAATCTGTGAAAAGTCTGAAGCCCAAGATGCTGAAAAAGGACAAACAGAAAACAGTGTGCCAAAGAAAAGCCATATTGCCCACCATGAGTCCCAAATCCTCATTAAAACAAACGAATTATGGGGACAAATTATTCTATTGTTAAAGGAAGGTGAAAATGATTCATATAAGTGAAAAATCAGGGACTGGACTTTGATTCTGTGTTCTCTCTTCATCGAGTACTTCAAGTCGTTACCATACTCTGCCTGGGACGTCCAAGACACTTGACCTGCTGCGTTGATGTTGCAGAGTCTTGACCTGTAGGGCAGGACCTGGATCTCGGGGATGGTCAGGCTGAAGAACAGTCAGGGGCTGGGTCGTGGTGGGGTGACGTGCTGGGGGGTGTTGGGGCGCTCCACACAGATGCCTCATCCACAGGTGTCTATCTGGGAGCTTACTGCATGACGTCTACTCTATGGAAGCATCTCTGCGAGTCCCCCCGTCGCCAACCAGGAAACCCACCTGCTCTTGACTGTTGGCTCCTGTTGGTCAACCCCATGCCTCCCCCACTGGGACAACCATGCATTGTCCATTGCCTCCAGGCTGGGTTACGGTGTCTTCTCAGTGCCACCTTACCAGGTTTCTGGTTTCTGTGCTTGTTTTCGTCCCAACCCTTACCAGGCTGTGTTGAAATTGTTTGCTTACTTCATTCTCTGAGCTTCTTGAGGACCATGACAAGCATTTATTTTCTCTCCCTGCCCCTTGGCAATAGCAGGACTCCCCTTTAAAGAGTTTTAAAGGAATTAATAAGGGAATGGACTTTCCACTGCTTCCTTATGGGTTTCAACCAGCACAGACTACTTGGTTTTCCCCACATGTGCCCTGGGATTCCTTGTCTCTAAGGGGACTGTGTTCATGTGTTGGTGTAGCAGCAGGAGTAGTGACATAATTTGTGGTAGTCAGTGAAAAATGAAAACTTGGGCTCCTGGTTAAAAAAGTAATAAACATTTCAAGATGGGGACAGTAGAGCATTAAATCAAGTGTGAGGCCCGTCTCATCGAGGGGGCGGGAAGTTCATGAGACCACACAAGGGGCATGCCCACAAAGCTGAACTGTGTGGCGGCTCCCTGTCATTTCCACCAGCGCCGCATACCAGCCTGCACCCTTCCTGCTGCTGATTGTGCAATTTTCATTTGGGGACGCGCCCTTTCCTGTCCATGTGGTTGGGGGACTGACGTCCCTGTCCTGCCCCCAGGGTTGGCATGTGGTCCCAGCCTGGCCAACTTTTCTCCTGGCCATGAATAGTCCAGGGACGGACGTGTGGTCCAATCACACCCAGTGGAAACCGGACCCCAAAACTCTGTGTAGGAAAAGAGGTGCCTTTTTTGCTGGTGTTACTGAGTTGATAAGAAATAAACCTAGAGTGCAGTAGTGGTGGGGGTCATCCACTGGGGAAGTCCTGCTTGAGGAACAGCTGGTGCTGACAAAGCAGAGCTGAGATGGTGGGGTAATGAGGGTGGAGATTCCTGCCAACATCATTCAAACATCTAGATTAATTTGTGCATCTAGATTTTCATTTTTATAATTGTATGAACTAACAAAATTCTTTCTTGGTCTAAGCTGGTTTATGTTGAGTTTCTATCACTTGCAGCCAACGGGGACCTGACTATAAAGCCTTGCCTCAATAACTACTTTCCGTTTGAATCACAGACCACCAGGGGTTGAAGAATCCATTGTTTAGTCCCATCACTCATTCTGTGCCTGGTTCAATTTAACTTGAGAAACACGGCAGAAGACAGGACGACGAGAGAGACCAGGACTGGGCTATGAACTTGTTGGGTAGAGTGGAGAAGGTGATGGTGTGTTAAGGACTTAATCTCTGACTCATGCTCCTTGTTTTGAGAGTATCAGGGAGGCAGGGACGAGAAGCATGAGGTGGAAATCCTTTCCACGTTGAACATAAAGCTTACACGTTAAGCGTGTTTTACTTTATATTATGAATAATAGTAAGAAAGAATAGTATCTTAGAGAATTTGAAAAAGATGTGACTCAGGCCAGTTTATGGTTGCAGAAGACTGCTGGGGGTCAGTCCATGCAGTTTAACTATGACCAGCCACCGCCCTCTCATCCAAAGCCTCACGAGTACAGAAATCCAAGAAAGCCTGATTCTCTCCCACCCCTGATCTCTGCCTCCCATCCTCACTCTCTGCTCACAGCTGCTTTGTAAGGTCTGCCTTGCAGACCCATTGGGCGTTTACTAATTTGGATCTAACCACACCCCTGTCACATCCTTTCTCTAGAGTTTCAAAGGTTTCAGATGGCTGACTCTTCTGCCAACAGCAAGTATTGTCCGAAAGTGTAGGCAGGAAATCCAAATTATGAAGCCTCCAGACCAAGCAGAATCTTAAGGCCAGTTAACATCCCTCAGGATCTTACCCCAGTTTTCCTTCACCCAGAGTGAGAAACTCATTTGTGTTCTGCTTGATTCTCTCCTCAGCGCTGCTCTGTGACCCTCGCCCAGACTTGCCTGACACCCCTTCCTCAGGGTGTCACCCGCCCCGTCGTGAGCCCGTCTCTCCATCTGCTCCCTCAGGCTCTTCACTGAGTCCTGCTTTGCCTTTGAAACTAGATCTATCCAAGGAAACCACCTGCACCAACGGCTTCTCATAGTTCTCAAGTGGAACTTTCCAGTGTCATCCCCTCCCACAGTCCTGCTATGTCGCGGGAAAGTTTACGTTTCCTTTGGGTGTCTCAGTCAGTGCTGCAGCTTCAATTTTTTTGATCTCTTCAATTTCAGTGACCTTTGTCTCCCCTCCACTTCAGCCGTGCCCACATCCTGGGTACTCATAAAACTCAGAACTGAAATGTCAAATTCTTAGGTTCTTAACAGTGTTAGAGTGTTTAAGAATTTTAGCAATGAAAACTTCAGCTTCCCAGTTTTGAACTTCAATTCCTTGATTTCTAGCATTCATTCTGTCAAAAAATGTGCATTTTCGCTTTATTGGAACTTCCGGTCAATGGCTATCTCCTTTCTCCCCAAATTCATACATTCAACAAATACTGGCTGAGTCCACACATGTGTCACGTACTCCCAGGCAGAGCTCATAAAGTTTCATTCTAGTGGGAGGATGTTTCCGTTACCAGTTGCTGCATGACACATCTCCCCAGAACCTAGCGACTTCAAACAAGGTTTTCTGATGTCTCATAACTCTCCGAGCAGAAACTCGACAGGGTGTGGTTGGCCCTTCCGCTCGGCTGCGGATCAGGCAGGATCACTCGCTCGTCTGCACACAGGAGATAGCGGGGCTGGACCCGCTGGTCACTCGGGTGACCCCTCCATTGGCCTTCCTCTCTCAATGCAGCTTGGGCTTCCTCACAGCAGGGAGGTCTCAGGTAGGCAGACTTCTTACATGCAGCTGGCTTCCAAGAGTGAAAGCAGAAGCTGACAAACCTCTTAAAAGTCAGGCCCAGTACGGCACAGCTCCTTTCCGCTGCATCCCATCAGTCTAGCAAGTGATAAAGACTCAGAAGCCCAGCTCAGGTTCAAGAGGAGAAACAGACCCACTCTTGATGGGTGGAGCAGCAGGCACTTTCAGTCGGTGAAGGAATTGCTGGCAGCCGTCTTTGGAGACTGGCGCAGCAGAGGTGCATGATAAATACATTTATAAATAGGAAAATATCAGAGTTAGAAGAGCTATTCAAAGAATTGAAACAGGGTAATTTGACAGCAAATGACTGAGCAGCTCTGCAGATTGAGGCTGTGGTCAGGATAGTGTCTCCAAGGAAGTGATATTTAAATTAAAACTTGAAAGGCAAGAAGTTGCCAACTGTGTGAGACCCAGGCAGGAGAACAAGCTGGCACAAAGGCTAAATGGGAATCAGTGGGGCATGCGTAAGGAATAGAAAGAAGACTCGTGTGTCAACAGTACAGACGGTATCAGAGAGGACAGGAAATGAAGTCAGACAAGTAAGTAGGCCAGATCAAGTACACCAGGGTGAAAATGTACTTAGATTTTATTCCACGAGTAATCAGTGGAACATTTCCTTGTTAAGCAGAGTAGGGAAATGATGTGACTTATATTTTAAAAGGTCACTCCAGCTGCCTTGCAGAGACAAGATGGCAAAATACAAGCATGGAAGCAGCAAGAACCCTGGTCGGGGGCTATCTTGGGACACCAGGAGAGAGAAGGTGGTAGCTCGTCTGTGCTGCTGGTTGCAGAGAGGAGGGGAGGAGATACGTTGGAGATATGTTTGAGGGTTGGGTCAGGAGGAAGTGCTGAGGGTTGAGCCTGCTCTGTCTTGGGTCACGTCTCCTCCATGCCCGGATGGTTACTGTAAACACTTCCTGTGTGTTCCTCATCAGTGCACCGCACCCAGCTAACAGGGTTAGCATTCTTTCTTAAATGGCCATTTAGGGTTTACAAGATTATTTTAAATTCTGTGTCTTTGCATATACACTGTGAACCCTCATGGCAGGTTCATTTCCTATCCCAGCCCCGTCCGTGCCTTTTGCTCCAGCCACATCTAACTACTTGTTGACCCCTGACCACATCCAAATTCATGGCCCTTGCCTGGTGTGTGTTGTTTCTCCTGCCTACAAAGTTTCTTCTCCCCATCTCCTTTCTCTATCCACCCAACCTCTACTTGTCCTTCGAAATTTAGCAGGTGTCTCCTCTTCCACTAAGCCGTCCCCAAAGCCCAGTTTTATCTAGATTGCTTGCCCGCCGCCCTCACGCATTCTGTACACTTCACACATAGTACCGTATGTGCTCAACCCCTCGTCTCTCTTACATGAGGGACTGTGGCTCCCTAAGTGCAGAGACCTTCACTCGAGTCAGGCACAAAGTTTCATAAACGAAGGAAGTGAGGGTTTGAAGAGAGTCGACACCATCATGTTTGGAATTGTTTCCTCTTGAGACCAAAACATGTTACAAGGTCAAATCACAGCAGAAAGATGGATTTGATAGATCCCTTTCATGAACACCTCCATTCTCCAAGGCCAGTTCAAAGAGGCTAGACTCGACATTTTTTTACATGGGCAGGCACTGGGAATTGAACCCGGGTCCTCTGGCATGGCAGGTGAGCGTCCTTGCCTGCTGAGCCACCGTGGCCCGCCCTAGACTCAACATTTAAAAGCCCCCCTAGACTTTCAGGGGAAAACTTATGTTCCTGTGTGCTCAAGGTCCCTGCCAAGGTCTGGCCTTTGCACACACAATGATCAACATCTGCTGATAATAGTTTTGACTCATGCAGGATTAATATTCAGATTGCCCCCGCCCCAGACAGCCTCTGTGAGGAGCTCAAAGCCTACTCCTGCCAACATGACGCTCACTTGGATGCTGGATGTAAATACACCACATGCTGCTGATTTAACATTACAGACCTGGTCCTCTCCCCTGGACTTCAGATCCTCCTAACCAACTGCTCGATGGACTTCTCTACCTGGATGTACCTAATCTTAGCAAGTCTGAAACCAAACTCATCATCTATTTTGTCCCCAAATGTCCATGGCTGGGAGTCCACCAGTGACATGACTCACCAATGAGTATTTCTGAAGTCCACTCCTTCTTTTTTCTTGTATTGCTAGGATCTGGTCAAGCCTTCAGCTTCCCACCTGCACACCCACGGCAGCCCCTCACCAGCCTCCCAGCTCCTGGCTGGGACCTATTGAAATGCAAATCTGATCTTTTCCCTCCCCAGTCTGAAATCCTTTAATAATAGCCCAGAAAACTTAGTTTCCTCCTTAAAAATTGCAGATTTCAGACCCAATACATCCAAGGCACTGCTGGGTAGGGCCAACAGATGTGCCCAAGGGATTGCTGAGAGAGATGGAACTGGGTCTACACTTTGAGGGACACTGTGGTCCACAGGGTGAATCCAGGCTCCCATCATTTACTTTACAGGCCCTTCTCGTGCGAGCCTTGCCCTCTTGGATGAGGTCCTGCCCACCTCTCCTGCCTCATCCAGCCCCTCCCTATACATCCTGTTCTAGCCACAAGGCAGGACCCAGGGCTTCTCAAGATCTCCATACTACTTCTCACCGCAGGCCTTTGCTCTTTTTTTGCCCACTGCCAGGAATGTCCTCTCTTCTTCAGTGGAGTAACTCTTACTCATCCTTTATAAGTTTGCTACTGAAAGCATCAGCATCCCTTGGGAACTTGGCAGAAATGCAGAATCTCAGACACTAACCTACACCCCCTGAATTGACCCTGCAGGTGATGCCCATGAACATCAGAGAACGAGAAGCACTGCTTTGTAACTCAGCTCAAGAGTCACCTCTTTCTGGAAGGCTTCCAAGGCAGGCATGCCCCTTCCTCCAAGACACACCGAGCATCACTACCTCTGCGTGCATAACATTAAAAAAGTTAGGGCTCCTTAGTCTAGTCGCAGAGAACTGTAAGATGTAAAAAGTTCCTCTTTGTGGTCCAAAGAGGAACTTTACTCCCCAGGCACTCCCAAGGCCAGGGGACCATCCCTTCTTGGTCTTACTGACCCAGCCTCCATCTCGGTACCACTAACACCTTTCCTCTCTGCCCGTGCTTGGACCCACAGGAGGCGCTGCCAGGGGGCCAGGCCTCCCTGCCTCACCTGGTCTGCCAAGTGATTCTTCTTCAGCGCTGTCTGTTTTTCTCCTGAGACCCTCACTATGTCGCTTGGTCCGTTTTCCCCTCAGAGAGTGGGGAAGGGGGAAGAGTGAAGTGGGCAGTACCTGATGCTTTGGTGTGTTCTAAGCCCCAGGTTGTAGTAGAAATATTTCTTTATGGATCTGTCTCTCCCATCCTTGGTTATTACCTAGTTCACTGCTGGATACCCCACATCTTGGGATAGACTGGATTAGATAGATTGTTTGATAGATAGATGGATAGTTAGGTAGAGAGATGATAGATAGATAAATAGCTATTCTTCACAGAGTGGGAAAAGCAAAGTACTAGGAGACAAAGGCCCCTCCTCACACCAGGCTTGCCACCTATTAGTGACGCCACCTGGGCAGGCCCCTGTGTCTCTAATTTTTCTCTGTCAAATCAAGATAATAATCCCTGCCTGGTCTACATCACACATTCCATAAAGTATTTCTACCCAGCCATGACTAGACTTGAGTGTGGTGCGGGCACATCTGTATACACGCAGCCCCTACTGCTCCATGCCATCCATCCACCCAAACAAAAGAGAGCAAAGCCCAGGGTCAGCTGTCTGCCAGCTGCTGCCCCGAGTCTCAGCCAGGGCTCCAGGCTCCCCAGTAAAGTGGCACTCAATTCCCCTGGCATCTCCATGAGTGAGGCGGCACTCAATCCCCCTGGCATATCCATGCACAAGGCGGCTGTTCTAGTTTGCTAGCTGCCAGAATGCAATATACCAGGAATGGAACGACTTCTAACAAGGGGAATTTAATAAGTTGCTAGTTTATAGTTCTAAGGCCGAGAAAATGTTCCAACTAAAACAAGTCTATAGACATGTCCAATTTAAGGCATCTGGGGGCAGATACCTTGGTTCAAGAAGGCCAACGACATTCAACGTTTCTCTCTCAGCTGGAAGGGCACATGGCGAACATGGGGGCATCTGCTGGCTTTTACGTGGCTCTATCAAAAGGAACACTCTCCAAAATGTTTCCTCTTTTAAAGGATTCCAGCAAGCAATTCCAACCTTCAGTGGGTGGAGACACACCTCCATGGAAATCATCTAATCAAAAGTTACCACCCACAATTGGGTGGGTCACATCTTCATGGAAACAATCAAAATGCTCCCACCTAGCAATATTGAATGAGGATCAAAGGGCATGGCTTTTCTGGGGTCCACCACAGATTCAGACCAGCACAGCAGCACTCAATCCCCCTGGTGTATCCATGAGTGAGGCGGCACTCAACCCCCTGGCAGCTCCTTGTGCGTCTAGGCTGGAGATGCTGCAGTGCTTCTCAGTGGACCGGGCGGCTTCCAGTACACATGACAGCACTTCCTGAGGACCGCCCAGAGCCACTAGCATGTGCGAGGGGCACTGCCCACCCAGGAGCTCAGCCCAGAGGAATCCTGGGCTTGCCGCAGCAGAAATGGGAGGGGCAGGGGCCCTAGAGCAGGAGCATTTGCCTAGGACATCAGTTTTATCTTCATTTTACCTTTTCCCACTGGAGTAGAGGGTTCTACAGATGACCTGAGGCCAAGATCTGCAGATTCTTTTTTTGTTTTTGTTTTTGAATGGTTAGAATTCTTAGGCAAAATGAGATTTTGAAATTGAATTATTCTTTGCTCCCCCATTTTATTACCAGCAAATGATTTGTGATACTCCCACCATCCGCCCTGCATGTTATGAGGCCCTTGACTCACGTTGTCACATCGAACAGCCTCTTTCCACAGAGCTGAGGTGGAGCCCAGGAGCTCATGTGGCTTTTAGAGCCTAAAATGGAACCGGGCCTCTCACCCCCCACTCAGCTTCCCTTAACCTGTCGGCCTTTCCCAAAGTGTCCTCAGCAGGGCACAGTCCAGAGGGACCTCGGGAAGTGGCTTCTGTGGTCGAATGATTTGGCGAATGTCTGCGGCTCATGTTCCCCCTGGCGTCCTAATGCGGCAACCTGGGAACCGCAGACCATCCGATGGCCCGAGCAACAGAGACGCAAACTGGAAGAGAAGGGGCAGCACCAACCCAGGGGTGCCCACCGGCTTCCCTGGGACGTTCCCGGTTTCCCTTCGTGAGTGTTGCACAGTTGCAGCGCCTCCGGGCGACGCCTTCACACGACACTGCCACCTGCCTGGGGGAGGCGGGCGCTCAGCTTGTGTGTTGTTTTAAGAGCAAGGAGAGCACTGCAAAGGTCCCAAGCCTAAGAAGCTAAGACCATCCACAAGGAGGCCTAAGAGTTGCTTCCAGGACGTCTCCTTGTGGCTCAGAGGTGGCCTCTCTCTCTCTCTAAGCCCAACTCTGCAAGGGAAATCATCACCCCACCCCGCCGTGGTACAAGCCATGCAGAGGCGAAACCCTCCCTGACAACGTAGGGCGCAGCTCCCGGGGAGGAGTCTGGCCCTGGCACCTTGGGATCAACAACACCTTCCCGACCAGAAGGGGGAAAAGACGTGTAATAAAATAAGGCGTCAACGACCAAGAGAGATGAAACAGAGTTGGCAGGCTGCTCGTACGCAAGCTTCAGCTAGACGGTGCCCGTTGCCGTGGTTTGCTAACCCCCAACCAACTCGCTCCTGTCGACGCCTAAGAACACTAGGGCTGGAACTGGGACCCTATAAATGCTGCACACACTACGTTTGCTTCCTGGAACCTGTAATTCCAGGAGGGCTCCTGGGTCAGATAAATCCTGAAACTCAGAAGGACCAATGTCTCCAAGAGTATCAATTAATTACATCCCCTATCCTTTAGTGTGGGCACCACTTCTCAACATGAAAAGGTCAAAACAGGCTTTTCCCCCAAAGGTCCCTATAAATTGGGAGAATGATTAAAAGAAAAGGAGGAGGTATAACAAAGAAAGTGGCATTTAACAAATGAGTATGGCTGCTATCACTGCATTAATAGTCCTTCGAGCTCCAGTGTTTTGGAGCAGCTAGAAGGAAAAATCTGCAATAGTGGAATGGTAACCCAAGACAAGCTCTGAGATGTGTTTTATAACTACTTGTACTTTGAAAATGATTGTTTTTTCTTTCTTTGCTTTGCAGATATATTAAACAATAAAAAAAACCCAACAACCTAGAAATGTTTCCAATAAAAAAGTCGCCAGGCCTGATTTCCCTCACATCCCACGGCAGGGCTGAGGCATGTGCTTACAGCAATCACCGGCAAGGGGGTCATCCTAGACCGAAAAGCACCCCTCCCAGTTAAAAAAGCACCCCTCCCCACAACCAGGCAGGAGCCCCCAGGGAGCACAGGTGTCCTAAATGAATAACATTGAAATTAATTTCAAATGAAGATTGAAATTCAATCTTCTAGATCACTCTCGAAGATTCACCCAGCACATTAGTATACTTAAGGCTCTATGGTAAAGAAACCCGGTTTACTTCTTTGAAACCCAGTGTTCCCCAAGCTTCTTTGTTTCTTGGAGTTCCTATCCCCTCCTGCAGGCACTTCGAGAAAAGCTGGACCCCAATGTGCTGTTTGTACTCAGCGAAACCACCGTCCTAAGGGATCTTTAACGCAGCCTTGGAGACAGCCAGCGCTCTGTGCAAACACAAAATAACAACGAGAATGTCCCAGTAATTTGGGGGAGGGAATTTTCTTTGGCCCAATGAATGGGATATAAACGCAGAGGGTTTCTTTCTTCCACAGGCCCCTGCTCTTTCTGCCCGTTCTGAATTCAACAAGCCGAAGACATTTCTTTTCGGTGACTATCTTTCCACTAACATTTCCAGCGCTCCAGTGGCACCACGGCGGGGGAGGGGGGGGATGACCGCTGGTAGTGAGTCAAGAGAGGCTGGTGGCAGGTCAAACCGGGACTGCACGGCCCCCATCCTGCCTGTGCGTCAGCGTCGGCAACGCCTGGAGGAGTGCTCTCCCGGGCTCGCTGCCTCCCGGCCACGTCTCCAGTCCGCATTCTGCCCGGAATCTGGACGGCTGGCCGCCAGCTCCCACTCCACGCTCAGCTCTGCAAGCCTCTTTCCCCCCTCCTCCTCCTCCTCAGTCCTGCTGTCTTACCACCCCCCACCGCTTTCCTTCTGTCCTCCCCCTCTTCCCTATTGCTTCTTCTTTGTGCCTCTTCCCTTGTTGGAAAGTTCTTATTGGGTCATTTGCAAAAGGGAGACTTTGAGGTTACTTTGTCATTGGTAGTCGAAAAACAATGGGGACAAGCCACAGCCCACGGGCCCTCCCCACACGTCCTGGCGTAAGAGAGGGAGGGCTTTGGGCGAGCAGGAAGAGCACACCAAATTCAAGGCAACCGAGCTTGAGGCTGACATCACAAGAGACCAGGCACTCTCTCCTGTTCCTCCCAGCTCCTGCAGGCTCACCTTTGTTCCCATCCTTTCATGTGGGTTTTAAGAAGTCCTAATGGAGAATTAGGATTTAAGGGATGATTTTGTTTGCTCAGTCACTATACAGATACTCCTTTTTGCTTTCTGGTGTATCGGATTAGACAGAGGGAAATACCTGAAATCTCTAAATTGTAATCCAGCCGCCTTGATCTCTGATGATGGTTGTACAGCCTTTATCTTCTGCCCCCATGACTGTAAAAACCTGTGACTAACCTTCATTTGTACCCAGTTACCCAGGTTTTTAACTTTAGAGTCTCGTGATGACGAAAGAGCGCCCCTAATGTTTGTTAATGAAGGTCCTGGGTCAGCCCAAAACTAACCCACCCCAATCCAAAGTTACCTTGATAACGGAGACCAGATCTAACCAACGTGGGCCCAGCTGCCACGCGCAGTGGCTTAGACTTTAACTGCCAGTCACCGAGACCTCACTCCGCCATTTCCTTTCACACATTCGTGACTAAGCCTGGAATCTACACAGGCTCAACAATCAGATCACCCCTAATTACATCATCTGGGCCACTGTGCTCATCATCCCAAACCCTGCCCACCTTTTCTCTGATTTTTATTTGAGAATTACAGCAGTTGTAATTCTATTGGAATTACAGCAGTTCAGGGAGACAGATTTTGGGCCACTAGGCCATCTGCTTACTACCACACCCCTAGGAATAAACTCTTTCTGTCTTTGAAATCTTGGTATCTCAGGAATTGGTCATTGAGCGCATCAGGCAAAAGAGCCCACAGCCCTTGTCCAGTGACAAGACCGTCCTGCCAGGCTGATGAGGTGTGAGAGAGACAGACATACACCCTTCTCTGGCTTCTGCAGACACAACTTTCCTGTGTCCTGAGAGCTGGTGAGCTGAAGCCTCCGGGCTTTTATCTGGTGGCAAGATTGGGAGGGTAAGAGACAACCTGCCAGGAGGACACAGAAAAGCCGGCTCAGTCTCCCTAGTTCATGCAGACCCAGAAGCAATGCGATCAACAAGTACCATCTGCAAAACCAAAGTTCCTGGGACCCTGGAGCCGGCACTGCCTTGAGCTCTCCATCTTGCCGTCATCCCTCCCCTCCACAACGCATCTGTCTTCTCCACGACTTCAGTGTCTGCCTGGTTCAATCTCCCACTCCCTGCACCTCTCCATTCTTTGACCTCTTCACCTCTCATGGCTTTCCTGCTATGTCCACAAAACGTCTCCCATCCACCCACTTCCTTCCATCTCCCTGACTGGCAGAGTTCGAGTCACCATGTCCTCTTGTCTAGACTACCTACAGGTCAGCCACACCTCCATCCTTCCACCGCTGGTACGCTCTCCACACTGCAGCCAGCGTGACCTTAAAGTGTCACTCCTCCTCAGACAAAGCATAAAATACTAAAACTTTACGGTAATCCGCAGAGCCCCGTGTTGTCTGGCTGCTGCCCCTCATCCTACACCCTGCTTCCCGCTGATGGCTGCGATGGGCTAAGCTGACCTCCTGGCATTTCTGGGCAGCAGTGTAGTGTAGTGACACGGGGCCCAGTGCTCAGAGCGGGGCTCGTGGGGTTCTAATGCTCTGCTCTTGCCATCTTGAAATTCTCAACAATTTATTTGTGAATCTGTGTATTGTGAGAGTTCTGATGGGACAATGGAGCACGCACTGGCAGCTTGGAGGCTTGGCTGCCCGCTTCCTGCTGCCTCCCTTCCTCCTGGGCTCTGGGCCTCACGCGGCCCCTCCCTTCCTTAGCCTCTCTGCCCTACGCCCTGACCACTGCCACCCTCTGCCCAGGGTGGTGACCAAGTGCACTGGCAGGGGAGGCCCCCCTTCCACCCTGCCCTTCACTCCGGTTGGGTCTGGGCACAGACGTAGTGTGGGCCAGAGGCGGGCACAAGACCCATGGCGTCTCAGGATGGGGCAAGCCAGCAGCCACCTCCACCCGACCTGGCATTGGCGGGCAGCCACCCACCCAATCCAGGGACCAGCATGTCCCGGGGCAGAGGGTGCCATCCTCTGGGGGTCTTCTGGTCGCTATGCCTTCGGGCAGTGAGCCCAGGCAAAGGGGAGAGGGACTTTCCTACCCCAAGGTGGGCTTCGGCATCTTCATTTTGCACCAGGCCCTGAAAATGATAGACCCAGTCTTTGTTCTGAGATTACCCGGGCCCCTGCCCAGACTGCTTTTCCCACGGGTGATTCTTTCTGTCCTTCAGTTCTCAGCTCATGCACGGGTCACCTCCTCAGATCGTCCTGCCTTGCTCCTCCCACCCAAGGGAGGCCAAACCTGTTATCCTCTGTTTGTCTTCTTCATGTCTTTTGTCGCAATCTATAATCAAGCATTCGTTTCATTGCTTGTTTCTGTCCACCTAGGAGATTTTAAGCTGCATGAGGGCAGGTCCCTTGTTTGTCTTATTCACAGTTATATTCACATCTCTTAGCACAATCTTTAGTGTAATGTTTGACACATAGTATTTGTTGAATATATACTATGTTTAAATTTATTTCAGATGATTCCTACTGTGAAATTGGAATGGCAAATAGCTTTACTAATCATCTTGATCTGCTTGGACTCCAATTTCACTCAGGAAACCACAAAGAAGAAACAGAACAACTAAGCCAGGCCGCCATGCCGAAGATCCCCTGCGGTGATGACCGAGACCTCTGCCCTTGCTGTGATAAGCAGGTCACACTGGCTGCCGATAGCCACCGATGTTGCATAAACAGTCCTGCTTGCTCCCGCTTGCGTGGGCTGCTAATTCAAGGACTCGGACCTAGGGACACTGGCTCCACATAACTCCGGTCCGCCTCGCAGTTCCCGTGGCTTGAGCTTCCCTCTTCCTTGCCCCTCTCCATTCCCACACACGTTCCCTGGGTCCCAGGCAGGCATACAGGCTGCCTCCCTGACCCAACCCCTTTTGGAACAGTAGCCATTTTTCTTTTTGGGTGCTGCTGCAGCATGCAGGGTATTTTAGCTCAATAAACTTCTTCTGTACTTTGGTTTTCAGAGTCTGTGCATTTTGTAGTCAACACAACACTATTTAAAGCAAATATGGTAAAAGTTTGAGATTTAACAAAGCCAAGCGGTAGGTTCATAAGTGTTTGTTATTTTATTCCTCAATTTTTTCTGTGTGCTTAAAAATTACATTTTAAAAAGAAAACATAGATTTTTGAGTTTTTATATATAAATCCTATAAGAATGATTTTCAATTTGCTGTTTTCCTCTCAACAATAAATCTGTAAGGATCTTTCCACATCAGGCATCATTTTTAAATGTTAAATGTTTTTCCATAGTGTCCTGTAGTGATATCACACTTTATTTAGCTGTTTCCCTATTACTAGGCAACTAGTTTATTAAAAAAAAAATTTTTTTTTTGCTGTTTTAAGCAATGGGTCAATAAGTTTGCATATATTTGCCTCCCTGTGCATGTGTGGAAGCATTTCTCCAACGTAGATACCAAAAAGCTAAATTACTTGGTTAGTGGGGTTTACCTGCTTTTTAATGGAATAGATACATGCTTTTAAACCTTCCCAAACCTCTGGTGCAGAGTGCAGTTCCTGGGAGACAAGGTAAGCAAGGCAACAGGTGTGGCCCTGAGCGCTGGCCATGGGTCACTGGCTCCCTTCCAGAACTCACACCCAAGCCGTTTCCTGTCCTGCCCCATCCCATCCCTCGTGGGCCCCTAAGGCAGGATCCTGGCACTCACTTGTCTCAGGAATGATTCCTCTGATAGGTTTCCGCTCAGAGTCGCTTCCCCTTCCCCAAAGGGTGGGGAGGGGTGGTGGCCGGGGGTCTGGAGCAGAGGTATAAGAATCCTTTGTTTAAAAGTAGCAGAGAATTGGCATTTTTCTTGATTCCTGTTTACTGAGGAACCTGACTTCAGCTAGGGTGCTGGACGGGCAGTGGCATGGCGCCCCCTGGAATCCACCAGGCGCTGACCGAGCAGGGGGTTAGTGCACGGGCCAGGCACTGACCAGCTGTCACTGGCCTGAGTGCAGACGTGGGGACCTGGGACCCAGAGGTGCCTCAGGGCAGCCACTGTCAGTCTAGAGGTGCCATGGAGGGCACACGGGAACCTGGTAGGGGCTGGTTGTTCATTGGTACAGGAGGATTCAGATTTCAACAACTGGTACAAATACATGGACATTATCCTCTCATTCTAGCAAGAGAAAGCAGACACTATGCAAAGGAAGCCAAATAAATAGCATGTCAAGTAGCGTTATATGCTATGGAGAAGCAAGGGAGAGAATAGGAGGTGCAAGGAAAAAGAGGGTTGCTATTTTATGTTGCAGAAGGAGGAAGGAGAAGGAAAAAAAACACGTCAATAACCCTTCAAGGGCACTTTCCAGAAGTTGCACAAATTACTTACACTTACAGCCTATTGCTCAGAATGCCATCACACAGCCACACCTTAATTCTGGGAATTAAGCTGTGGTGGCCGGCAGGGAGGGTGAATCCCATTACTGAAGATGCAGGGAGGGACAAAGCCACAGTCAGCGAATCACATGACTGGACTGTATCCTAGAAAGATAAATTTCCAGGATCTGTTGGGAAACAGTTCTCCATGGGTCTCTGTAAATCTGCATTGCCTTTTCAAGGATGTTTCTATAGTGAATAGTCTGGGATGATAGAGATTGTATCTCCCTCGGGAGCAGAGGGGATGCACAGTGTTCGTTGTACTGAAGATAATAGTTCCCTCTGCAGAAAAGGCCAGGCAAACTTCCTGCCCAGCATAAAGGATTTTGATTCCCGGCGCTCAGGGCTCTTCCACTGCGTGTGCAGGCGTCTCTGGTCTTCTTTACACAGACCTGTGGGAACTGGGGCTCAGGGAATTGGTGCAAGAAAATGCTGATGCTCTGGGCACCGTGACTCCTGTGAATCACAACGTCCTTTGTCGCTGATCCAGGAGTCTTGCGTCTTCTACCAGCATCACAAAACTGTAGCAGGTTAACTTGTTAATTTGCCAGCAGTGACAAATCTCAGACTCTTCATTCCTTTTCTTTAAAAACTTTCATTGTGGTAACATATATGACATAAAATTTTCCATTTCAACCATTTGTTAGTGTACCATTCAGTGGCACTAATTTTATTTCCAATGTTGTGCAATCATCGCCACAATTCATTCCCAAAACTCTTGCATTGTCCTAAACAGAAACTCTGTACTCATAAAGCAGCAGCTCCCCATTCCTCCTCATTCCAGCCCCCAGTAACCTCTAATCGACTTTCTTTCTCTGAGAATTTTCTTATTCTACATATTTCATTCTTGACAGGATCAACAATGAGTCAGCGGTAGCTGTGGAACAAGTTAGTCAAACAGGCTCTGAGTGAGACTTCACAGATACATATTTAATTCTTCCAGGTAACAAAGGAAATGGGACCTTCATGGGGAGAAACCTGGCAGATGCCACCTGAGCAAAGCGGTCAAACTTAACACCACCAGTAGTGGGACACCTCGGTCTCATACACCTCTTAATGTAAGGCACTGAAAAGCACTCAACCTCATCTTTGCGGCACTCCTGTTAAAAATGTACAGCATTTTTAACATAAAAATCTAATCATAAGAAAAATTAAATCCAAATTGAAGAATATGCTACAAAAATTACTGACCTCATGAAATACAAAAGAGAGTAGAAGAAATATTCTAGATTATAGCAGACTAAATAGCTATGATAGGTAACGCATTATATCACCCTAGATTGGATCTTAGATTGAAAACGGGAAAACAACTATCACAACATCATCTAATTTACGTCACATTCAAATTCCTCTTGGAAAACGTCAATGTGGATATACAGATGGTTCAGGAAAAAATATGTACACGCACACATAGGGAAAAAGAGAGAGCGTGCCCATGTGGCTAAAGGTTAACAAGGTGGTGAGAACAAGTGAAGAGTCTGGGGGTGTTTATTAGACTCTTCTGGAGACTTCTCTGGCGGGTGGGCCGTTTTCAAAATGAAAAGCTGGGAAAACTAGGGACGCATCCTGGTGGTCCTGGGGTAGGCTGGATGAGGTGGCGGGCGCAGGGTAGCTGGCCAGGGCGTCTCTGTCCCTCACCACGGGCCTCTCCGCAGGCCGGTCTCCCGCTGTCCTGATGAAGACAGGTTTCCCCAGGCCACAGGGCACGTGGCCACAGGCCTGCCTGGCTCCCCTGCGTCACCAAAGAGGAAGGCAGTGTCAAATGGCTTCTGGTCTGAAATACCCTGGGAAAGGACCTGGATTAGCTCAGCTAGGCCCCGGGTCAGAAAAGGGCAGGTCCGAGGAGGGGTGCGGCCAGGACACAGCAACTGCTTTGTACTCCGGGCAGGAGGGAGAAGTGGGGGCTGAGATAAGGCAAAGGGTGCTGGGGGGACTAAAGAGAGGGGTAGAAAGACCAAAGGTGATGGGGGAGCTACAGGTCCACCCTGTCGATACAATGGGCAGCACTCAGGCTCGCGTGGAGGGTTTGCACACGGGTGTGAGTGCTGGGCCATTACACTGATGTCCCTTTTAGTCTCCGGTACCTTAGAGCAGCTAGGAGTAAAAAGCTAAAATGGTGGGATTGTGACCCATGCCAAACTCTGAAGTCTGTTCTACAACTAATTGCGGTGCTGTGCTTTGACATTTATTGCTTTTCTTGTATATATGTTATTTTTCACAAAAAAGAAAAAAAGTCAATTGGGACGACAAAAACAAAATATTTATTCCCTCTAGGCTCCTATACTCTGGAGCAGCTAGAAGGAAAAATCTGAGAGGATGGTACGGGAGCCCATGACAAACTCTGGGATCTGTCCTGTAACCACGTGTTGAAGAGTGCTTTGCAAACTGTTGCTTTTTTCTTTCTTGCTTTGCATATACGTTATATTATACAATAAAAACATTAAAAAGCAAGCAAACAACGACGCTGGGAGGGAGACTCAGACACGGGAGGAGGAGGAGCAAAGAAGAGGATTTAGGGATGCTCGGGCGAGGTGGTTAACCAAAGCGGAGAGTCCAGGGGGCCAGGCCGGTCTGGGCTGCTCTGTTCGGGCCTGACGCGGCCGGGCCTCCGGGGCGGAAAGCTCAGTCCGTGGGACCCACGGCTCAGACCAGCCCGGACCTAAACGGGTTCCAGGTGCCGACACGGCCCCGGGGACCCGAGCTCCGTCCCAGGCGCGCTCCCCCCGGCAGCAGAGGTCCCCCTGCAAGGGCTCCCTGGCTGGTGCAGAAAGTGGGGCCCACGTCGCAGCGCGGCCTCCGCGTGTCTGATCCACGCGCGGCCCAGCGCCTCCGAGCCAGGCCCGCGCCCCCGCCCGCAGGGGCCCCGCTTCCCGGCCCGCAGCGGAGCTCCGCGTCCCCGGAGCCCCCGGGAAGGACAGGCAGCCGCGGCCCAAGGCCCGGACCGGCCTCTGCGGAGGGAGGCTCGTCCCGCCGGCTCCCTCTGCCTGCCGGGCGGCTGAGGCTGGTTCGCCCGGAGACACGCGCTGAGTCCGGCCGGTGCCCGGTGGGAAGGTGAGTGAGCCAGGGCAGGTGCCCAGGGCTGCGGGGCTGCGGCGGGCCCGGGACGCGCCCCCAACGCCAGCCCCGGGGGCCCGGGACGCGCCCCCAACGCCAGCCCCGGGGGCCCGGGACGCGCCCCCAACGCCAGCCCCGGGGGCCCGGGACGCGCCCCCAACGCCAGCCCCGGGGGCCCGGGACGCGCCCCCAACGCCAGCCCCGGGGGCCCGGGGCGCGCCCCCAACGCCAGCCCCGGGGGTCCGGGGCGCGCCCGCCGCGCTCACGCAAACCTCTGACTTTGGAGGCCGAGTCGCTGCAGGCGGCGGTTCCCGGCCCCAGGGCCCGCGGGGACAGGCCGGGACGGGACGTGGGGGGCCCCGAAACAGGCCGCCCCCCGGGCTGCGGGCCGGGGATGGCCCGGCGGTCTGTCTGTCTGTCCCTGGCAGGCTCGGGGGCCCTGGCTGCTGGACCCGCCTGGCTCCCTCTCCTCCCTCTGACCCTCATTACGGCGTCTTTGCTCCCAAATAGCCCCTGTTGTCTTTTCTTCCACTTACGAGACCACACGGAACGTCCGGCGTCGTCAGGGTGCTTTCCGGGCAGGGCCATTGCCTGCGGGCGGGAGGCGTGGCCGTCCGTCTGTCTGTGTGGCCGTCCGTCTGTGTGGCCGTCCGTCTGCCCTCGGCCAGGACAGCGTCTGGATGCAGCAGCCGGTCACGGGCTCTACCAAAACACGGCGAACCCTCCCGGAGAGTCCACAGCCCAGAGCGCTGGGTGCCGGGGTGCAGAGCTCCTTTAAGCTAGGCTGCAGCGGCAAAAGGAGGGCAGAGGTCACAGAGGTCAAGAGGTCAGTAGAGGTCAGCAGAGCCCAGGCCCACTAAGGCGTGTGCCCTTTCACCCACGGCACGGAGCAGGGGGGTAACCAAATCCCTCCTCACACCTGGATTGGTTTTTTTCCCCTTTTCTGATGTTACAGCCGGTCAGCCCGTGGCTGGGGCCAGGGTCCGCGGTCAGGCCCTAAAACTGGGGCCGGCAGCCCGCCCAGCCCCGCTGCACCTGTCGCACAGGTGTGCGGCGACGTCTCCACGGCAAGGCAGCCCCCACGCTCAGCTGCGGCTTCTCCCAGCAAACAAAGCCAGGAGGCCGCCTGTCCCCTCTCGCGACACTCCCACGCGCTCTTCTTCCAGGACCGAGTGCTGCGGGCCAAGCCGCGCGGAGCTCTGGGGTCAGCCTCGGGTCCCGGGAGGTCTGGGGACATGGGAGGTGGTGGCTCCTGAAGGTGCTGGTCCTCCAGCCCCCGCACGGGGCCCTGCTCACTGGCCAGCCGCTGGCGGAGGGGACTGGCCGGTGCTGGAGCTCCTGCCCCCCAGCCCAGCAGTAGGTGACCAAGGGCCCCCTAGGGCCTCCAAGGGTGTCGCTGCTGGACAGGGAGCCTTCTGGTCCAGCTTCTCTTCTGGAACCCGAGACCCCTTACGCCCCCTGTCCCTGACACTTCCTAGGCCCCTCGGACCCTTTCTCTTTCCTTCCTCCTCCTCTCGAGATTGCCCACTCTCTCGTTTTGGTCCTCCGTGACGTCCCCCACCATTGAGGTCTGGGGTCCGATTAGCCCGCCGTGTTCTTCAGTATGGGCGCAGGAAAACACTTCCACCCTTCCAATGAGCATCCTCTGCTGCCCCACCCCCACAAAGACTAACTGGGGGAGAAGGGAGTGCATCCAACTGCAGCGATGGAGAAACGAAAGGTCAACCTAAAGAAAACAAGGAGGCAACAAACGGAACGAGTAGGATTCCACAAGTCTGGCAGATACAAGATTCAGCCTGCAGGAATCAACAGCATTTCGCTACACCCACAATAGCTACTCGGAAATACTACTAAAAAGATGCCATTCACAAGTGCAACAGGAATTATAAAATATCTGGGAGCTGACCAAAAAAAACTATTTTAAAATTTAAATTCATTTAAAGGAACAAAATGATCTGACTAAATAAAGTGTATTCCATGTTTTCGGAGCAGATGATTCAATATGTAAAGACCTAATTATTTAAATAGCAGCCTATAAATTCAATACAATCCCAATCAAAATTCTAGTTGGATTTCTTGTTGAGAAACTTGATAAATAAATGATTACATTGACTTTAAAAAGGAAAAAAGTAAAGAGAGAAAACTTACCAAATACACTTAAAACCGTGGAAATGATCACAGCATGCCACTGGCTCAACAATAGACAGATGGAATATACTGGAACAGAACAGAAAGTTCAGCAACAGACCCATGTACTATATTAGAGAACCAATATAAAAACACAAGTTCTCAGTGAGTTAAATCACAATTAATTAATAAACCAAATGCTGTTGGAAGCTTCTGCTGTATCCTATCATTGCAACAAGCTTAGCTAAAGAATAACAAAGCATGTGCTTAAAGACTCCTGAGTGACCTGAAATGAACCCCATGAACCCGGCTCTGTGGGGAGAACAGCGCTTACTACTCTGTACGGGAACTTTCTGGAGCAGCCTCCTCAAGTCAGCCGCAGGAACGCAGGAACAACGCAGGAACACAGGAACAACGTAGGAACGCAGGAACAACGCAGGAACACAGGAACAACGTAGGAACACAGGAACAACGCAGGAACACAGGAACAACGCAGGAACGCAGGAACAACGCAGGAACACAAGAACAACGCAGGAACGCAGGAACACAGGAACAACGCAGGAACGCAGGAACAACGCAGGAACACAGGAACAACGCAGGAACGCAGGAACAACGTAGGAACACAGGAACAACGCAGGAACACAGGAACAACGCAGGAACGCAGGAACAACGCAGGAACACAAGAACAACGCAGGAACGCAGGAACACAGGAACAACGCAGGAACGCAGGAACAACGCAGGAACACAGGAACAACGTAGGAACGCAGGAACAACGCAGGAACACAGGAACAACGTAGGAACACAGGAACAACGCAGGAACACAGGAACAACGCAGGAACAACGCAGGAACACAGGAACAACGCAGGAACAACGTAGGAACGCAGGAACAACGCAGGAACAACGCAGGAACACAGGAACAACGTAGGAACGCAGGAACAACGCAGGAACACAGGAACAACGTAGGAACGCAGGAACAACGCAGGAACACAGGAACAACGCAGGAACGCAGGAACAACGCAGGAACACAAGAACAACGCAGGAACGCAGGAACAACGCAGGAACGCAGGAACAACGCAGGAACGCAGGAACAACGCAGGAACACAAGAACAACGCAGGAACGCAGGAACACAGGAACAACGCAGGAACGCAGGAACAACGCAGGAACACAGGAACAACGTAGGAACACAGGAACAACGTAGGAACGCAGGAACAACGCAGGAACGCAGGAACAACGCAGGAACGCAGGAACAACGCAGGAACACAAGAACAACGCAGGAACAACGCAGGAACACAGGAACAACGCAGGAACGCAGGAACAACGCAGGAACACAGGAACAACGTAGGAACGCAGGAACAACGCAGGAACACAGGAACGCAGGAACAAGGTAGGAACGCAGGAACGCAGGAACAACGCAGGAACGCAGGAACGCAGGAGCGCAGGAACAACGCAGGAACGCAGGAACAAGGTAGGAGTGCAGGAACAACGCAGGAACACAGGGACAACGCAGGAACGCAGGAACAACGTAGGAACGCAGGAACAATGCAGGAACGCAGAAACGCATGCCTCTGGTGCAGGATGTAAAACGCCTGGGCCCAGAAAACTGAGGCAGGCCCACGTGCAAAGCTGCCGAGCATGCATCTCTCTGACAGAATCACTGCGAAGCCCGTGAAAAGGTCAGCGTCGACTTAGGGACGCGCTGGAGGGCGACCAGCAGAAGAGGGGCTTACCCTGTGACAAAAGGGCAGGGACCCTACAGAGCCCGTTCTGATTGTCCAGCAACTTTTATCTCAACTACTCCATGCAGATATTCAGATCTCTTGAATTTCTAAAAGCAAAAAATAAGATACTAAAAAAACTTAAAGAAAAATGTGGCATAAAAATAAAATCCCATAAAGTTTATTTCTACTTTAACTACTTGTCACTCGTTTAGTAATTCTAGAAAAGAACGTTCTTTTCTCTTGTCAGTCAGGATTAGTATAGATTGTGCTGCAGGAACCAAGAAGCCCTGAATCACTGTAGTTTAGGTGTTGACAATTGCTGAAGCAGAGTGATGGGTACAGCAGGTTAATATGCTATTCTCTCTGCTTTCATGGATGTTTGAAATTTTCCATAATAAAAGTTTAAAAGATAATAGTGGTTTAAGCAACACGTTTGTTTCTGCTCAGCCTGCATGTCTATCATGGATCAGTAGGTCTTATTTCACTTTGTCCGCACTCAGTGACACAGGATAGCAAGCCTCTCCCAAGAAGTGTTGCTGTGACTGTGGCAGAGAGAAAGCACCGTGGTGGAGCTGTGAGATGGTCTTTAAGGCTTTTGCTTGAAAATGAAACATGTCATTTCTGTTCATATTTCATTAGCAAAGCAAGTCACACGGCCACATCAAACTTCCGTAGCTTGGGAAAATATCAGCCTACCATGTGCTCAGTAGAAAGCGAACTGGAAATATCTGGTGGACAGCATAAGTGTTCTATATCATAATCCCAAAGAGATATGAATGTAGAAATCAGTTAAAAACAAAAAGGCGCTCTAAAATACCATGACTGTTGCCAATCGCTTTCACTCCAAAATGAAACAAAACAAAACACTCAACATTCTCACCTATGATAAAACACTCAAAATCATACAAAGATTGGGAGTTCCACAATGTCAGAGATGGTTTATTTATTTTTATCCTTCTAACATAGCACCCTGTCTTGTCTTTTCCAGGTGCTAAATTAAGAGTTACTGAACGGAAGAGACACAGAAAGTAAGAAGTGTGAATCACCAGCATTCCATGAGAGAATGTATTTCCTATCTTTGCTCTTACTTTTACCAAACTCTGTCTTTTTTTTTTTCTGTGCAAGCTTTATTCATCTTCACTAAAGATAAAATCTTGCAAAGCTATGTAAGATCCACAACACTGGTACATCAAGATACAGAACATTTCCATCAGCACAAGGTTCCCCCATGTTGCCCTTTTAAAGCCACACCCCTCTTTAACCCTGGGCAATTACTAATCTGTTCTTCATTTCTAAAATTTTGTTATTTCAATAATGTTACACAAATGGCATCATGTAACCTTTCGAGATCGGCTTTTTTGCTTAGCATTATTTCCCAGAAATTCACCCAAGATGTTTCATATATCAAGAATTCTTTCTTTTATTGCTGAGTCCTATTGCATGATATGGATGGACCACTATTTAACCATTTGTCTGTTGAAGGACATTTGGGCCAATTCCAATTTTTGTCTGCTACAGGTAAAGCTGATTTGAACATTCGTGTACAGGTTTTTTTAATTAATTAAAAAAAATTACAAGAAAGAAAGACAAACATTCTTAATATATACTCATTCCATTCTATATATATAATCAGTAATTCACAATATCATCACATAGTTGCATATTCATCATCATGATCATTTTCCAGAATATTTGCATCAATTCAGAAAAAGAAATAAAAAGACAACAGAAAAATAAAACGAAAACAGAAAAAAAAATTGTTTA